>NC_088202.1:96813961-99213961 GCF_037126465.1 Ornithodoros turicata
GGTCATCCCCTATCCGCTTACGAAGGACTTATAAACCGTCGGTGCGTTGCAACTTCACCACTTCTCTGTCGGATGGAAAGCAGATATGAGACTGAGAGCCTCCCCCCCCCCCCCAACATAGAGCATGTAACGAAGGCGATCGCCGGAAAGGCCGGTCAGTGACTAGCTTCGAACCCGCATTTTATATCGATTACTTGTCAAGTGCAGTAATCATTCCGTCACAGGTGCATTTTGACACGTGCCATACTAACTGTGCTATCATACGTGTAAAGGTCTTTTTTCTTTTTTTTACAAATGCATGTACGTTTTGACACGTGAGCTGTTTGCGCTTAGTACGAGTCTTGGGAAGTAACTTAGTTCAAAGTGGCTAGTTTACCTAACTACCTAGTAACTAACTAGTTTAGTAGCTAATAAGTGTAATTACTGGAAAAGTATCTAGTAACTAACTAATTACACTTCATAAGTAGGTAGTTTCAGCTGTAAATAGTTATCTTTTTCAGTAACTAGTTACTTTCAGTGTTTAGTTTACGTCAGTTAGCATTTATCCATGGCTCACACAACTGCCCGTAGCTCTAAAAGAATGCAGATGCGAAGAGCGTGCAGGTATCACCGCTACTTAGAAACAAGCGCGTGGCGCGTCCACTGCATTCGGAGGGGGCTCAAGACTCCAGGCCGCCCGCGTTGACATCTCACTAAGTCAATATGCTAGCATATACTTGCAGTATCCTCGCACAGAAGTACAACGCCGGCACTCTAGCCTAGTTAAGGGCTCAAATTAAACTTAATTTTTGTATTGCGACGATATAAAATGTTGTCATTACTCTGATGACAAGAAAACAGTTCTTGGTCTGCACACCAAAGTGCTATATGAAAGAACCGTTTGTCCCGCCTAGTGTCCGTCCAATGTTGATACCGTTGTTGATACAGGAAAAGAAAATAACTCGAATCATCATCGTCATCCTTATAATTGAGCGGCTGTTCAGCATTTGTAAGGATGCTTTGGAATAAAGCGGGCCAGACTTGCAGAAACAATCTTGAGGCAGCTTCTGTTGCTCCACTACAACCTGCACAGATAGTTCACATTGCACTATAGCAAATAGCTTAGAACAAAAGTTTTCGACAGGAGTCCTTGTATTCGCCATTTTGGAAAGTTGTTGAGTTGTACGGCTTATTTTTAGAAATAGTGCATGAGTTGCAATAATTGTATGCAGGAAACAAAGAAGCCGATTCAGTATTTTATAGTAGTTAGTCGCTATCTTTGTGATGCTCCGCCGCAGTCAGTCGCAGATATTGAACGTGGCTTTAGTATTTAAAACTTTGTTGCGACATACATCGACCTCTGCATCCGGCGAATTGTGCCTGACGCGATAATAGCAACAATGCATTGGCTACACTTGGAATCCTGCAGTGAATGAGACTGTAGATGATTCGTAGCTGTGTTCCATCCGCATAGACACAATATGAAGGAAAATAAACAATTAGCTCAACTGCTCTTCGCATTAGCTTCAATTCTATTGTTATTGCTACCGGGCTCGTAAATTTTATAACTTCATAACTGCGCACTGCGATGCTAAATCGTTTTTAAATCTACTAGGATTGAATCATCTTTAGAGCTTTACATGAAGACAAGACGACGCTCTACCTGCATTGAGTAGCTAAGCATGCGTGCCGACACAGGTGCACGTATATCATTCGTTGTCATGTACATGTATTGACGGCACATGTATTTCATTACTCGAAATTACCCTGTTATAACAGCTTCGACAGCGGGAACACTCGCTTACGTCAGAGCCATATCTGATGTACTGTGCGGTGCGGCTAAACTAGGGGGTGGCACAGACTAAGAAGGCCTCTTTAAGTTTGATGCGCTGTTAAAATACGCTTTAGTGACCATAAAAGTGGTTACTGTCGTTCTTCGTGGGTAGCACTGTACTTTCCTGTAACTCGAGAGGTAAAACGCGCCGCATGCCATCCGCCTTGTAGCACAAGTCTTGTCAATTGACCAGAAGTGAAGCGAAGAACATGGAACCTAGTACCAAGGGTCGATGCTCCCCAATCCCTTCAAATTATGTTAAACCCTATGTTAATTGCGTACTTGTTATTATAATTCAAAACTTTGATTCCATTACGAAGCTACAATCAAAATTATACTGGTCTCACCCTTACTTCGGCGCTAGCAGTGAATGGCACTGCAGCTCGTGCATCGGTGTCCTTAGTCCAAGTTGCGCGTGCACGCGCGTGCCACACCATGTCCGAAGGACGTGAAGATAAATGTTGTGAATGTTGTGTTTAGTGATGTCACGAACCTGGCAAGGTTCGAATTCGCAAAAGTTCGAAAGTTTCGAATTTTTTTCAGAAAAATTCGCGAAAGTTCGACTTCACTGCGCATGCGCTGGCGTGACCTGCCCGGAAACGTAAACAGTCCAACGTACGCCACTCAAGGCGGCGGATGTAGTTCCGTAGACGGGCTTATGGCTTTTTTAAACAAACGGAAACAGACATCAAATAACAGATGATTTTACCTTGAAAGATGAGAAAAATTACTGATGAAATCAAACAAAAATCAACGTTGTATGACGTACCAAACGTATAAAAATGAAATTTTATCGCTAGTTTCTTCAAAGCAATCCGCCATCTTGGCTGAGGACCTTCTGATCTTACCCGAGGCACAGTCTCGACGCCCGCACCGCTTAGTGCGTGCCTGCCCCCCCCCCCTCCCAGACCCCCAATTTGTAGAACCTAACCTGAACTAACCTCACTAAAGTGAGGTGATTTAACCCATTTCAATGGCCCTACCTTTCGCAAGGTGGCAAGTTTCGATTCTGTTAGGCTTAGCACTCCTGTGTTTCTCCTGCGCTAGAAGAGCATCAGATGGGGTTCTTTAAATGCACATAAAAAATCTTCTAGACCACACATTCTTGTAATTCTTGTTTTTTTTTTAAACTCACTACATAGTATTCTCTCACTTCGGTACATTTTTATTTCGCTTTTGAACACTCCGGCTAATTAGAAAAAGCCATAAGCCCGTCTACGGAACAACACCCGAGTAAACAGACAGTCGGTAAGAAAAACAAAGCACGCAAGGACAACGGCGCAAAACTGTTAGCAGTTAAATCTTAAATGTACAAACTACGTATACCACGAAGCCGGAACACTAGTGGGCTCTGGTCTGGGGACGACTTTCGTCACT
This sequence comes from Ornithodoros turicata, assembly GCF_037126465.1. Taxonomy (NCBI): domain Eukaryota; kingdom Metazoa; phylum Arthropoda; class Arachnida; order Ixodida; family Argasidae; genus Ornithodoros; species Ornithodoros turicata. The sequence continues at coordinate 96,817,152 of NC_088202.1, forward strand.
TACCTGTCATCCAAGGCCCCACGAAAAAAATCAGCTAAATTCAGCTGCGAACCTTTGCGAAACTGACAAGAAATTCGAAGGTTCGTCGAACCATGCGAACCACCAGGCTCGCAGTCGAACCGCGGGTTCGCAAAAAGTTCGTGACATCACTAGTTGTGTTGAAGATGTGTTGTTGAACATTCGCGATAACTCTTGTGGGCAACAATTCAGTGAATCGGTATTGAAAAATGCAGCAGTGCGCATCATGCCGCGCATATGCGGAACACTACGATCGGACGCGTGCCGAATCCACACGCGCACGATAGGTATGCGCGCGCTTCTCCTGATGTCTCATTGGGTGCCGCCAACTTCGTCTCCTGGGGATCCCATTCGTTGCCGCCAAAGGCCGCTCTGTTTTCATTGCGTTTTTCTTCTAAACGGTAACGTTGTGTGAACTAATTTTGTTTGAATTGTACTAATTGAAACACGGACTTTCATTTGAGAGCAAGTTGTTTCTGCATTTTAGTGCCCCTGTGACGACGACTGATTTTCGTTCACGTCTGGTGGACTCCGTATGAAAACGGAGAGAACGACAGAAAATGCGGCACGAAGACCTTAAAACAAAGCTTTTTCGCGAAATGACCATGGATATATCTTCTTCTGTTTTGCTGTGCTTCCGTGATCCTGTCCATACGACGAAAAATAACAGAAAATATGCAATGAACGGGCACACTGTAACTTTGTAATTCCTTGCGCAACTCAAAATGGGCCCATTTCAATATGCACCGAGAGAAACCTAAAAATATACGTGGGTACACGCGCAAACATATGATTGGGTGGATTCTGTAATATTAGAAAATGTTCTCTCTTTTTTTATCATTTGAAATGCGGCTCGACTTGTGGTTGTAATTGAAATCCTAGACGACCGCGAGACATGCAATCGTTCCTGCCTGAATCGCAGGTAAATGAACGAAATAATAAGGGAAAGTATTTTGCTGGCGAGCGGCTTTTTTTTATTTATTTATTTCTGTCTCACGGTTTTAATTTTATGGAAGGCCGCGGTAGCGATAGTGCAGAAAAAGAAAAACACAACGGAAAGCTTACAATCTACCTAAAATTATTCCCGCTACGCAAATTATGAGCTTCCCGCTACGTGTGGTGGGTGGTGGTGGTGGTGGTGGTACTGGTGAAAGGGCTCGCCGTTGTCGGCCTCACAGAGGTGGGCAGCCGTCACGGACTAACGCTCTGGGAGAATGTGCTCCTGGTCCGACTTCGAAGGCAACTGTGCCGACATACGTCTGAAAGCGTCTGAGGAAAACCCAAGAAGAACCCAGAGAGCACACCCGGCACCGGGATTTGAGCCCGGGTACCTCCCACCAGGGTACTCCGCTAGTGAAACGGTAACGAATACGGTGGCGGCACTACCAGCGCCGCTACCGATTACGCTACCTTATCTACAACTATGCGTCTGCCCCAGATCATGATAGGTGTTTACTTGGGCCACTAGCAGAAAGTCAAGCATATACCGCGATGTCAGATTTGTACATTAGCTTGAGTAGATGTATTTAGGTCACGTATTCTATGTACTTTGCGAGTAACTTGATACCTTGCAAATACTTTCAAAGGTTAGCATTAAGTAATCTAACTTAAATCCTTTTAATGCGTTAGCATTAGAGTCCTCACTACGCAAGAATCTCGACGTGGTCTGTCTGTAGCCACGGCGCTGCGCCCATGCGCGGTGAGTGGAATGGGAAGACGGGAAGGATAGGGCGCGTGGAGAGTGCGACGCGCGCGGCACTCGGCACGGCAGTGCAGCTGTGGTGGTCGACAGGCTCTGACGTGTCTGCGTGGGTGCGCCATGGGTTATGAAAGCAGTGCGAAGGAGCTGCGGCGAAGGAAGGCTGAGGCTGCGAGACGGCGCCCCAAGCTGAATCGGAGGAAGCCGAAAGGCTCGTTTGACTGTGGATGCTGTCTTGCGTTAGCGTTGTGAAGGGCAGTTCCCAAAGGGTTTTTCAAGTTTTAATGCTAACGTATTTCCCTTGGATCCACCATTTCGCGGTACCTTCTACTCATTTTCTGGTTACTTTGAAGATACTTCTCTATGCGTGACACGGATGTAGTTGCGATTCTGGTTCGTCCTCGGCAATGCGCTCTGTGCTGCATATATGCTTTAGCGTCCTGAGATATTCACGACATCGAAGTCCCTCTTGGGAAAAGGTAGCGTGCAGCGCCTCGGGTGTGGAAGCACGCATAAGGTGATGTGTTGTCCTGAAGGGTATGCGGGTAAATCATTGAGACCCCTATCAGGCAGGATAGAAGATGTGCGCGAAAGTCGTAGCGAGATGGGTCGCTTAAATATTAATAACCCTTTATGAGGTTCAATCAACGATAAGGAGAAAAACGACCGTAAATTATGTCGTTCTTGTATAGCAATTCGTTTGCATCTGTAGAACGCACGTTTCATATTAAGGGGTAATGTGTTAAAAGAAAAACAGGACAGGATATCGACGGTAATTTTAAAAAAGCAGTTGTTCTTCGAGCTAATATGCTTTTTGGCAATGCCATTTTCATCTTCACGCTCTTCGTATTTCTTTGATAGCCAATTCCAGCTTTGACGTCAAGGTATCTTGAAAGTAACGAGTTACTTTTCAGGAGTGTTTAATAGTCTATCTTAAATACTTCTCAATATTGAGTATTTAGTACTCAATTCAGTTATATTTTTGTCCGGTACTCAGTAACTTAATTTATATACTTTTTGGGACTCTCTTGTAGAAGCCGGCGCGATGCTTACCTAGTGGGACTGCAGAGGCGGCACTCTGTAACGAGTGATTGGCGAGTGGTAGCGACCACATGTATTATATTCGTTACACAGGGACCATATGTAAAATTTGCGAAGTGAAGCTTCATTTTGCGCAACGTGCTGGAATTAGAGTAAAGTTCAGTAGGACGACCAGTAGCTAAGGTTACGTCTCCATGTCACGTAGAGAGCGGACATTTATGCGCTAACAGGCAGTGATGGCCACTAACTACTTCTACAGTAGTTCAACTATAACTACTAACTACTTTGCGATTGAGTAGTTTACTAGTAGTTCAACTACTTTTCAGGGGAGTAGTTAAAACTACTTCTTTAACTACTGCAATGTAGTTTAACTACATCTATAACTACTTAAACGTTGTCCATCACACCAATCCCTTGTAGTGTTCTTGGACACCTAAATATGAATCACAAGCAATGATAAACTTTGGCTCAAGCCATTGCTACGAATCGTCAAGTACAAAGCTTGTCGGCGAAATTTCTTCTGTGGCCTACGCGATAAACATAAATTGCAGAATTATTTCACAGCAAATGAGGCTTCACTGGACAAGCATTATTTATTTATTTATTCACATACCCCAAAGGCCGTACCCTGGGGGACACCAGATGATATGTGACAAAAAGGACGAGGGATGGTTGTTGACGAAAGTGGACTGGAGGCGGTCAGTAAGAACATATGATTCCAGGAGAGAACATGTGCGTCAAGGCCTAGTTGTGAGAATTTTACCATTAATCTAGCGTGCGGTACAGAATCAAGGCTTTAGCAAAGTCCAGGAACACGGCATTTGTTTGAGTACAACTGTCCATATTTGAGTGGAGGTCGTGGAAAAAAAAACAGTAGTTGTGTTTCTCACGAGAAATTTTTACGGAAGCCATGCTGGCAGGGGGAAAAGTAAGCATTTTACTTTAGGAAGCTGATTACCTGCGAATATATAATGTGTTCCATGATTTTGCAGGGGACGCTGGCAATGGAGAGTTGGTCTATAGCAGCGTTTCCCACACTTTTGGCGGTGACGGACCCCCGGAAGCGATGAGAACCAATTCACGGACCCCCCCCCCCCCACACACACACACACAAATATACCGGGATACGCGCTGTGTACACTGCATTGCAGACCGCGTTTAATATGCGCGACAGGGTATAACAAGGAAGGAAATTACATTTGTGCAAGCATAAACATGGTCAAGTGACTGTCTAGACAGAAGCGAAGTTGACTTCCAACGCCGCGTTCAGTGCGAGGTATTATCTGTAGCGCCACCATCGCTGCAAGAGTTCCGCAGGCTGCCAAATATAAAATGCGCTAAACACAGGAACACTCTCAGTCAGTTCGAACTCGAAGCAAAACGATATGACGCGCCGTATTTCCCATGCTAGCCAGTGCATAACCAGCAACCTCGTCAGCTGCTGCGTGCTTTCGATACAGCTTCAGAAACGATTGCGGACTGGTTTCTTCTTCTTGTTTGTATGTGTATGACGCGGACAAACGTGCATTGCAGGACATTTCTATCAGAAATTAGAAGCTAGCCGTTGAAGCATGCTTGTAGCAATTTTGGAAGTTCTGGGTGTTTGGAAATCGGGCAGCATGTACGAGCGCGTGTTTGTGGGGACGAAAATCCTCACTGAAATGTGAGAGACGGTCGCGGACCCTCACGGACACTCTCGCGGACCCCCAGGGGTCCGCGGACCACACTTTGGGAAACGCTGGTCTATAGTTCAACGGTAAATGAGTGTCACCAGTTTTTATGCACTGGTATTATCATTCCCCGACGCCAGTCTTCTGGCAGAACTGAACTATTAAGTAGGAAGGGGGTTGCCTCAGGACAGAAGCTGCCGATATTTCGAACAGAGACTGTTCTTCTTCTGGGCACCGTCCTCATCATTGGCATGGTATTTAAAGGGTTAGGTGTGACGTGTTTAAAAGGTTCATGCGAATTGTGGGTCAACAGCCCGGAGGGAGAAAGGGTCCGTAGACCCTTTCTTCCCTCCAGGCTGTTGACCCACAATTCGCATGAACCTTTAAACATCTCCCTTCCTACATCTCTACCGGTTCGCTGGATTTCTACCCATCTATGAACTATTAAGTGATTGTTGAAATATTGCAGCAAGAAATCTACTCGAGTGAGCCTTTGTGTTTTTAAGAATTTTGCTGTTTATTCCATCGAAACCAGCAGAGGAGGAAACCTTGATGGAAGAGATAATCTTTTCCATGCCAGCAGGAGATATCCCTATCGGTGACATGCTATTGAAGATGGATGTGGGAGTGGCGGCAGGGGGAGCTGTGTCTTCGTTGGTGAACACGCTTGCAAATGCGTTATTGAAGATAAGAGAACATTGGTTATCTCTAACAAAATTACCATCACGATCTTTCAGTTGGATGTTTACCGATGGAGATTTTGGGTTTATAACTTTGTAGAATGCTTTGGGATGCTTCAAGAGGTTAACGAGGCCGTCGCTATAGAACATGCGTTTTGAAGAAGTCACCAATGATTTGTATTTCCGGGCGCACTCTTGATATTTTAGCAGTGATGATGCAGACTTAGAGCACTTAGCAAGCCTGTACAGACGTTTCTTTTTACAGGCGAGCAGTTTGATTTCATGACTGTACCATGGGGCATGACAATGTGTCTTGATGAGAATGGAGGGTATATAGGCTTCAATAAGTGCATTAATCTTGGATTTGTATAAATACCAGTTTTCCTCGACTGTCCGTACTTCAAAATTAGCGAGAAAGTTCGCCAAGTAATTGGATAATTCAGAATTTATTTGGTCGTAGTTACCCTTATCGTATAATCTTATGCGTTTGCACGAGGAACGACGGGGCACGCTGGAGACAGGTATGGTAAAGTGTAGTACTTTGTGGTCACTCAAGGCGCATGGAGAAAAATACAGGACCTACTATATCTGGGTCGTTAGTGAGGGTTATGTCTAGGATGTTTGATGAGTTGGGAGTTACACGGGTGGGTTCATGAACCACCTGATGAAGGTCAAACACATGACACAAATCAATGAAAGGACGTTCTTCACTGCCAGAGGCTGAGGTGGATCTCCAATTAATTGAGGGGTAGTTGAAATCACCAAGAAGAATAACCTTTGAATTTGGGAATTTGGGAAATATATGATGTAGTGATTTGTGTAATTCTGGGATGAATGCATTGCTTGAGGGAGGTCGATAGCATGCACCAACTACTAATCTACACGTGACGCAGTCAATCAATACCCACGTTACTTCGATAGGAAGTGTAAAATGAACAGCATATGATTTAAAACAGTTTTTAACGGCGAGTAAAACACCACCTCCTCGTCTATTTAGCGATCACAGCGATAGAAGGTAAAGCCAGGACACTCTGGTAACAGCTCACTGTCTCTTATATCTGGCGATAACCAAGTTTCGGTAAGTGCAACAGGGTCACATTCACAGGATTGCAACAAACTACACAAATCATTACGCTTTAGAATCAAACTGCGGACGTTACAAAAAACAACAGATAAAGCATGTGCGGTAGTACAGTGGTGGGGAACAGATCAGCTATGGTGTACGTTCAACAACATGTTTTAAACATTGTTTTAAAGCAACCTGTTTTAAAGCATTAAAAGTGAGCTTTAGTACACATGCACGACACAATTGCTCTGCACTTCCGTTCTCATCAAACAAGTAGCTCAAGGTAAAAGTCGGAAGCACAATCGTACCGTAAAGGTTGCGGCGAAATCGGAAGTAGTTGGCGCCTTCAGTAACCTAACTACTGTAGTTAACTACTTAAAATAGTAGTTTAACTAGTAGTTGCCACAACATTTCTGCAAGTAGTTGATAACTACTTTTTAACTACAATCAGGTAGTTTAACTAGAAGTTTAACTACATGTAGTTAACTACTGGCCATCACTGCTAACAGGACACCTTTCCATCATGATCCCTTTCTAATCACTTCCACAAGAACAATGGGGCAGTGTACCGCCATAACGGTGGTGGATGACCCACCACGTCATCAACCCATTTATATGTGTGTTTGTGTGCCTTCGTCGCATAAATCGTTCTAGGCCCACAAACCTTCAGAATTGTATCGTTTTATCTTCCGATGGGAAGGAAAGTCGACCCATAAAAATGTGTGCGCCCCCTTTCTCAGCTTATCGGGTCAATCATCATCCGCGATGATGATTGACATACTGCGTGCTATGCGTTCAAGAGCGCCCCCTGTTGGTGCCTAAAAACCCGCTCTCTAGACACAGTGTATCCCTACCGAAACTGCCAGAAAACCCGACCCTGGGAAAACCGAGGAAACTAGCGGCAACGGTCCGACTTCGCCTTGGAGATACATGTATGATCCTGAACCCTAATGAACCGAAACTGTCGAAAAACGGTGGTAAGGAATATAGTAAGGACGCGACACGGGCAAAGATAGTCACGTTCCAATTTTCCAAAGTGTATTTCGTTCTCAGTTACTGCATCTTGTCGGGAAAAATAAGAAGAAACGTTCGCAATATGTGCATAGGATCAGCACAAGAGAACAACCGGAGAACAAATGTCACATTATCAAAAAAGCACTCCACAGCTGCAAAGCAAAGACATACAACTGGTGGTCTCCTATGACCACCGTTATTATCGTTATTATCTTCATGCTCATCTTGATGAAGGTCTTGACCTTATTAACTAGCGCGAGTTCTTTGCTGGACTGTATTGGCGTCATTTGTTTGTCTGCCTTTCTTCAGTACTCTTCCTTAGGCCGGCACTTCTGTTGAGACGGAGGAAAGGAAAATGCCTAGAGACGACCTTTAGACTCCATTTTGTCTCACAGCAAACGCAATATGTTCTGTCTAAACAGCATTTCTGCTTTCCCTTTTCTTACACCGAGTAGTGTGTAGGCGAAACAGAGTGCAATTTCACCTTTTTCGTTTCATTATTCCATGAATAGAAAGTAAGTGAGCTGAAATGTCAAGTCTATCTCTTTATCTTCTTTCGCATTCATTGTGTAGGAAAATGCTGTACAACGCTACATGGTTTTTCTAGCTTTCTCTTTGGTATTGTATATTTTGTTTTTGTATTCTCTCTGGATTGTAAATAAGGACTGCTCAGGATAAATGGAGATGGTTTATAGCAGGCCTTACGACGTACCGCCCACAGTCGCTCGAGCACCACAACGAAACTCGCTGAAGAATTCACAGCCGCCATATTTCAGCTGGAGCGCCTCCAGAGTATTCCAGAGTTGTATGGCCTATTTTTAGAAAGAGTGCATGAGTTGCAATAATTGTATGCAGGACAAAAAAAAAGCCGATTCAGCATTTTATATAACAGAGCGTCGAACCGAAACGTTTTTCGGTTTGTTTCGGGTTCGACCATAAAGGTTCGGTTCCGGTTCAGCTCCGGAGTTCACATATATCGGTTCGATTAACCGGTTCAGGGCCTGTAAACCGGTTCGGAACCGGTTCGAGGTTCTAATATGCTACAAAATTATAGGTAGACATTAAAAATGATAGAATATCTCGTAGTTACGTTTTTTATGCATTTATTTGTTTTTTCACCAACAGAACCCCCCTTTCATCCCTTCCCCGAGCACCGTGCCGCCAATCTACGCAGGCAGACCGCTCGAATCCCCCCCAGGATATGATTTAAATTGCAAAAAAAAAAAAAAAAAAAAAAACTCACTTCACTCACCGAAACTTGCATTCACCTCCGTGTGCTTCCTTTATCCTTGTTTGCGACTGCGTTCTGACATATTGGCACAACTTCGGCCAGCTTCTACACCTCTAAAATCGAAACTATAGGAGTACGCTACGCTGCAGCCGCCGCCGTCGGGGCACTTGCAAATGGAAGGACTGGGCTGCTGTGACAGGCGGGGTCGCGGCACACTTGCAGCAGCAGTGCAGTGCAGCCTTATTGAACATAGTGGTTCTTTGGCTACGTTTTTAATGTTCCACATGATGTTGTTACAATGCACTGCTGCTGCAACTTTCGTAGGTAGGAATCACAAAACATGTTCCTTCTATAAGCGGCGGCGAGAGGACAACTTCCTTCACCCTTGGCCTTGTATGTCCCGCGCTACCGAATGGAACGCGAGATCTAGAGTATTATGTCACATAAAACGGACGTCGTCACCAGGCGATGGGATAGATACGCTTTAGTGTAATGCCCTCTGGGCCCTTGGGATTAATAAATGAAATGAAAAAATAAATGAAATGAAATAACAGGCGGCACACATGCCAACTCGAACCGAACTGGTATCCCGAACCGGTAACCGAAGTTTTTAGGTTGGTTCGGTTCCGGCTCAGCTCCAAGATGGCGCTAGTAATTGACGTTCAGTTCCCGCTAAAAACAACGGTTAATTCGGGTTTTCGGTTTCGATTTCGGTTCCGGATCGACGCGTAGTTAGTCGCTATCTTTGTGATGCACCGCCGCAGTCAGTTGCAGATATTGAGCTTCGCTTTAGTATTTAAAACTTTGTCGCGACACACGTCAACTTCTGCATCCAGCGAATTGTGCCTGACGCGATAATAGCAGCAATGCATTGGATGCACTGTGAATCCTGAGGTGAATGAGGCGGTGGATGATTCATGGCTGTATCGATCCGTATAGACACAATATGAAGGAAAATAAACAATCAGCTCAAGTGCTCTTCGCAACAACGCCAGTTCGATTGTTATTGCTACCGGGTTCGTAAATTTTATAACTTTATAACTGCAGATTGCGATGCTAAATCATTTTTGAATCTACTAGGATTGAATCATCTTTAGAGCTTTACATGAAGACAAGACGATGCTCCACCTGAGTAGTTAAGCACACATGCAGGCACAAGTACACCTTTATCATTCGTTATCATGCACATGTATTGACGGCACATGTATTTCATTACTCGAAATTACCCTGTTATAACAGCTTCGACAGCGGGAACACTCGCTTACGTCAGAGCCATATCTGATGTAGTGTGCGGTGCGGCTAAACTAGGGGGTGGCACAGACTAAGTATGCCTGTTTAAGTTTGATGCGCTGTTAAAATACGCTTTAGTGACCATAACAGTGGTTATTATCGGTCTTTGTGGGTCGCACTGTACTTTCCCGCAGCTCGAGTTGTAAAACGCTCTGCATGCCATCCGCTTTGTAGTGCAAGTCTTGTGAATTGACCGGAAGTGAGCGAAGAACATGGAACGCAGTACCAGGGGTCGGTGCTCCCCAATCCCTTCAAAAGAAGAAGAAAAAAACGGACATACTTTATTTAGCAGTTTTAACTTTAACAGTTAACAGTTACAGGTCAGTTCCGGGGAAAATCCATTGTGACAGACAGACTTGTACAGGTTACTAAAAAAAAGTGATTGATTACCGTTACCCTGGACGAAAAAGTAATATTTTACCGTTACAAATTACTCGACGGGAAAAGTAACGAAGTAACGTCTAGAAAAGCAACGCGATTTACTTTCGATATCTGAGCAAAAAAGTACAAACAAGAGTGTTTGAACGCCGTCGTGCATGACCGCGAGCACTGCAAGCTGCAAAGCACCCAGAAATGCATGAGTTAAAGCTCTAAACCGACAGAAATTTTGCTTGAGGGAGGCACAGCAGGCATTTGAACAATAGTTTTTTTTTTCTGACCTTTCTCTCCAGCGCTGTGAACATGCCAGATAGCTAGGCCACGGCGACAAGTCTTTGCAAATCGTCGCCATCGTTCTGACATGAACAGTATTCCGCACAAGACTAACAGGAGCTCATGAATGTACAAGAGTCGCAATAGGTTATCGGGGTCGAGAGTTCTGTGTTCTCTGTGCATCTCGCATAGTGAGAGAAGACAAGAGAGTTCCAACTGGGACTACGACAAATGTCTCATCAGGTTCATGGTACAACAAACAGTCCAACCTACTGTATGCAGGCCGGATTACGGAAATGTTGTCCACATGAATAGGTAGAGGAGAGTGCACTCAAAAATACACTACACGCGCGAAACACCGTGGCAACTGGCTTCGCGTAAGGAATTGTGGCAAAAAATCCTGAATATAAGACGGCTGTCTTGGAATTTGCAGAGCGGAGTTGGTTTTGTCTTCCCGAACAATGTTGATTCTTTCGTCTCAAAGTAATCGATTAATTGGCAATTCATTACTGAAAGTTGTAATTGAATTACTAAAAAATTACTTGGTCAGAAAAGTAATCGGTTACGTTACAAATTACTCAAAAAGTAATTGATTGCTAGTAACGCCATTGCAAAGGTAGGTGCCTATACTGAGAGTACCTCCAAAATAGTTTGGACGTTTTTTACCCTGTACTTACGAGGAAATCGATTTTTTGCTCTGCCGTCCGATCGTCTGCTTGAACCACTGACGCCACGGCCAGCTTTCTCTATGGCTGTCCTTGGCTTGCTTACTTGCTCGCAGTTTTGCAATCGCCAGGCTGAAAGCGAAATCCAGAGTCGCTCGTACGTACGAGCGTCGTTCCCTTCGTCTAAATTTGATCATCATCGTTTTATTTCGGCTGGCCAGTACACCCAGCTACGGCTAAGGTGTCACTTTGCGAGAGATGTGAGAATGCCATGCTCCTCGCTGTACGATCGAGCAGGTACGCTAACAACAAAGATGTTTCGTACGAAGTTCCTAGTTGATTTCGTGCGTGACTCGGTGGCACCAGAGCAGTGGTTGAGTGCTCTTAACTCAACAAGGCAACAGTCATGCGTGCTCAAAGCAGTTTGCTCCAGAATATGACGATGTGTTTACCTGACTGCCGATTCGGACTCGAAAAGGCGCTGAAAAGGCATGCAGCACCCGCCTTGTTCGACGACGACAAAGAGGATAGCAGCAAAGCACCAAAGATGCAGGTATGGTAAGTGTAATGTAGGAAAGTGTGTGCACGAACTTGCGCACAATATGAACATGTGAACGGTAATTGTGGGGCTGCTGAGCCCTATAGTCCGCGGCTGTATGTAAAACTACGCAGTTTCACAGAGAAGTTGATTGCGAAATTACATCAGTTTGAAGAAGCCTCAGCTTGGGCACAGAGAAGTCGAAATAGTCACAGCAACTGACTTGAGGGTTGCTGATTTGACACATTCTGTATCTGTCTTGACTCCTGTGTGATCATGCTCAGCCTTCCCCCAACCATGGAACTACCCCATATCCCACTTGCATGGCAGCAGCGAAAACGCGGAACCCTAGTTATGGCATATTCCACATGAAAAGGCGCGCGTAGTGCCTATTTTACGTATTTCCTTTTACTCCAAATACCCTCTCTCTCTCTCTCTCTCTCTCTTTATATTTCCAGATGGCCAGGTGTGAGAGCTATCTGCTCCTTTTCCCATTGAAGGTTTTACTGGCTTCGGGAATGCTTTAGGTCCTCCTTCGCGAGAATTTCAGTCACAGTACAATATGGTATCAATGTTTCGGTGGGATGTGGTGTTCAGCCCCACCCTGGCTGGTCCACTGCGCGATAAATTAACGCAAATATTTAAAGGGACAGTCGCATTCTCCGAGGTCAATTTCGAAACTAATGCGAATTCTAATTCCTTGCCGACCACTGAAATGGGCCCGAAAATACCATTTCGATCCGCGGCGTACTTTTCGCGCAATCCGATGAAAAGGAAACCGGAATCCTTGCGCCCTCGCTCTCTAAAGGTGGGAGCAAACGTCACCCGGATAAGGCCAATCAGCGCGCGCCCTGGGTAAATGCGAGCCGCGCGCCTGTTTGGCGATCGCGAAGCGAAGGCGAAGGTAGCAATCATGGAGTCTGAAAACGAGAGAGATGTTTCTCTGTCTGGGGGAGATGCTGACGAACATGTAAGCGGTAACGGCGACGAGTTAATGCTGGATGATGACCCATACTCTACGGACCCAATGCCTCTGGAACCCGAGAACCATGCACGAGATGTGGCTGCGGCTAACTCGCGGGATGACATTTTCAGGTGACGTATCTCTTTACATGGTTGCCGTCGGATGTGCGAAACAGTTTAGAATGTTGAAACTGTTGTCGGCAGGTGTCTGTGTGGAGTCTGCGACCCACAGGAGCCCGACGAGCGCCTGTGTTGCCATTCTGTTGCCAGGGTGGTAGAAATGTGCAACAGTGCCGCCGTGCAGTGGATAACACAACACCCATTACTCAGGGACATCTGCCTCCGTAGGGAGCTTCTAGTGGTGTACGCGCCTCAATTCTGCCGCTACGATCAACATTTTAGGCGACCCAATCCCCAGGACCACAGGTAAGCCTGCTGCAGTGCTCCTCCGTTTGCTGTGATTACGACAGTAATGATTTTTTCGGTTTAAATGACCTCCCATCAAGATTCGGAAGGGTAAACTCGGGTGCTAGTCGGGTGTTGTTGGTTACGCAAATTGTCAAACCTAAAGTGGACACGGGTTGTATACAAAAGGGCGGCTATTCTCAGCAGCTTTTTGGCCTACACAAGTTCGTCCCCCATAAATCATAAGCGTGGCCGACAGCCGTGGAACGACCCAGAATCCTGGTCCAACAATTCCCTTAGGAAAAGTGAAGCATCATAGTCGCCTCAGCTAGTCTCGACATGCTCTCAATTATGCCAGTTAGCTATGGCCTGATTGGCAACACAAAACCCTGATTGACAGATACCCAGTGGGAATTCTGAAGGATAGTCTTACAAGTCTGAAAACAGAAGCATTTGAGGTGCCAATAAAGGGGGGGGGGAGCATGTTACTGAAGAATGTAAGAGTAATATATTTTGGGAGAAATTAGATTTTGCCGGAATTGGAGGGAAGCCGGTTCGGGAGTGAGTTAGCTGTTGGAATCGCGTTCATCCTGAAGGAGGCGGACCATTTTTCTGTTGTACTATGTTGCACACCTGCCAACCTTCCACATTCAAAATGCGGGAGACCCCGGAACTAAGAAAGGAATGCACACAGGCTTTGAACTCCAAGGTTGGGATAGTGTCTGTTCTTCTGTTCTGGCCATTGTCTTCCCAACATTGTGGGAGATTTGGCAGATATGCAAATGCCCACAAGATACAATGCTAAACAAAAAGAAATGTCATGTGGATTTGTCTTTTCCAGCTGCCTGAGGTTCACGACATACTCGTCATTCACGAGATGGGTCTGGGGATACCTTGGTCCAAGGAACAGACGACAGGTTCCTGGATGCGTTGTCCGTGCCATCAGGAGGGAGTTCCCATCTACATCCTATCAAGGCTATCCGCGTTAGGACCATCGAAGCAAGGGTGTCTTGACAAGAGAGACAAGCTGGTGCATACTGATGGCTGGAACTGGAGACATGTAGTAGCAAGACAAAAATTTTGCTGACATAGGCACACTTTGTGTAAATGAGCCCTTGGTCATCCCCCTTGCCTCCCATCAGAGGTTTTGGAGGATACTATAGGTGTGTGGTGACACCAATAGTATCCTCCTAAACCTCTGATGGGAGGCAAGGGGGATGACCAAGGGCTCATTTACACCACGTGTGCCTATGTCAGCAAAATTTTCGTCTTGCAGCAATTTTCGTCTTTTCTTCATTGCAGTGTGGGGGATGTTTTGTCTTGTCACTCTGTATCTCCAGTTGCAGTCAACAGACTGTCTACCCATCTGTACAGTAAAAACTACTACATGTGGCAGTATTAGCTCTGGCATCAAATCCAGACTGTACTGCACTAAGTTAGTGCCGAGGTGGGAATATTTTGAATTCTGTGCAGATTTTCAATGCGGTGTAGTGACGGGAATAAAGAATGAACCTATAATTGTATCGATTTATTGTACAGTGGAGTATGACGGAGTGGGAATAACGAAATAGCATAGGTTTATTTGCCTCCCATTATGTATGGGAGGCAAATAAACCTAAGCTATTTTATTATGTTGTGCTGTGGTTAATGTGGTGTGAAGTCTGGGCGGTTACAGGTACGCTGCCACAGGGATGTTAGGAGGGTTCATGTTGGCAGATCCATATCTGGTGTACTAATACGCTATGCAAATCTGTGTCCATTGTTTTCCTCTTCCTGGAATCAGGGGACGACAATCCCCTTGTGAGATGCGCCGTGAAGTGGGAAGTGGGTCCCCAGCACTTGCTTCAGCCATGACCTCCACATCTGAAATATGGCCTTGAGTGTTAACACTCGAAAGAATATGTTGAGGGCCTAGCAGGTACAATAACAAACATAAAAATGACTGTGCAAATAAATATTCCCCTTTGCGGTCCCTATTTCACTGGCACAGTTATTTTCCTGTCGACATTACGTTATAAACGCTGGCAGCCGCATCACACAAGATTCCTTTCACAGAACTCTACAATTTTCAGGGCTCGTACATATCCATTATTTTGTGGGACGTGCAAAAAGAATTGCAATATTTTCGTGGCTTGACAAAACATACCAAATCCAGTTGATTCCGTTGACGTGCTTGCTGCCGCCTGAAATAGAGCCAGAAATTAGCAACAAGGCTGCAGTAGAATACTGATGCAAGTGTCTCGGACGTAGCCAAACACAGATTGCGATGCTTTCACATCCCCGAATGCTGCCATCAGGCTTACACTATGAACTGTAGAAACATCCACTAGCTGCAATAAGATTAGAATAATGCTGTCATGTGGGAGTGTTACGTTACTCCTGCATAATACTGGCGACAATTAGCACAGCAACAACACACCAATCTTTTTTCTCTAGAGTACGCGTACTATTGCGTCAGAATACTGCAATCATTGTAATAATTTGTGTACATTAGTAGCCGGTGTGACTGTGACGTTACAATCGGCGGCGAGGCCAGGTGTTCGCGATGATGTTTACTGTGACAACTGATATTTTTCATCGCAGCGTATAGCTGTGACCACGCAAAATTGTCACTTACCTCCGTTACTGGTTCCTGCCCTTGTGCCTGATCGAATGTGGTAGGGGTGGTAGGCACGGCGTCAATCTTCAGCCGCTTCTGTTTCTGCCGTAGCCCAAGCCGAACTTGCAATACATCTTCATCAAAATAGGCGTCGTCGGCGAAATGAGAGGAACAGACGCGTGAAACATTCAACCCTTGGGCCACACCACAGTAGTGGCTGGCGATCGCTGCCTCCCACTTTCGTTTCGTTTCGCCATTGCGAGGTCGGTGAAATGTAAGCTCGGGATTCGCGTTATAAGTCTTTCTGCACCCGAGCACGTAGCACCGGTTTCCTGGCTGTGACATCGCACGTCAACGGCGTGAAATCCTAGGCCACACGCTGTGGTTCAAAGTACTTCAAAGCAAACGCGACAAGACAACAAGAAAAAGGGGTACCCGCACGCTCAGACACACACAGAATCTGCGGCGGGAATGAGCGCCTCCTGATGGTTGGTTTATCCGGGTGACGTCATCCAGTGTCGGCGCCTTACGGGGATTGCCGTGCGCGCCGGAAGCGCGAACATTTAAAAATCGTTTCTGAGTCAACCAAGTGGATTTGTGCGGAGAAAATTTGCCGGCGTACATTATGAACGACAGGGAACATGACCATAATAGTTCCGGAACACGCTTCCGGATGCGACTATCCCTTTAAGATATATCTTGCTGCAGCGCTCAAGTCTTAGACCTTAGCGTCAGTCGTGACGTTACCCACATCCGTGAGGCCGACAACGGCGAGCCTTCTCACCATCGCCACCACCACCACCACCACCTTAGCAGCATGGCGAGCATGCTCGCTGCGCGTGTATGTGTAGAGTGGTCTATACTTGGCTTTTTCGCTTTCCTTATACCGTTAGGAAGACTAGCGGCGTCCGCGTTTCAACAACTGCCGGCCTCTCTAGCTGAGCACAAGATCGCGGGCTCAATCCAGGCCGAGCAGGGTAGCAGTGTCGGGGCGGTAAACATTGCTTCCAGCATCGTGTCTCAAAGATTTTTGGGGTATGTGAAAAGAACCCCAGGTGGTCGAAATTATCCGCAGACCTGCCCTGCGGCACGTGCAGCATTTCAGCACACAAACAGGCTGATACACATTACGTGCATATCTACTCTCATAGATGGGTAGAAATCCAGCGAACCGGTAGAATGTAGGAAGGGAGTTGCCTCAGGACAGAAGCCGCCGATATTTCGAACAGAGACTGTTCTGGCCCAGAAGAAGAACAGTCTCTGTTCGAAATATCGGCGGCTTCTGTCCTGAGGCAACTCCCTCCCTATATCTACTCTCAGTTATTTTATTATTCAATATGCACAGTGGCGCAGTGCTAAAAGTGCCAAAATCTATGGTTGTGGTGTATGCCTTCTCTGTTGCAGGCTCCTGAACGGCGATTTTATTATTTTACAGCGTGATCCCTCATACAGTGCTCAAATTTTGTCAAAAATTCATTAACTTCGCACCAACAACGACGAAAAACAATGCTTATGTTAACACTTTTAATGCGTATTTCGAGGTACACATTCAGCGCATATTTTTGGTGCATAGCTGCATATATATTTCTGGAGTTTTTAGTACATATTTATCTGCGATTATATTATTATCAGACAAAGCCGTCACGCTACTTCGAAGCGTAATTTTGTGCGGCAATGTCAAGGTAAAATCATAACGCGGAAGCACGGTGTTCTCTAGTTGCCCAAAACGACATCGGGCACTTGACATCATTTTGTTCACATGACAGTGACCTACCCAGAGTTCATACTGCATAATACCTGTTGAATTTTGCCATATACTCGCTCATTTGCCCAGACAGCAGGTATGTTTCGGTGCTAGCAGTAACAAAAAGAAAAACGAGCGCCAGAAGGCTCTCTGGTTTATACAGGGTGTCCCAGAAAACGTGTCATTGAATTATAATAAAAAAACTACACCACCTAGAATCATGCGGTCAACGGCATTTGTTCTTACTAGGTTTTTCCACCTCCTCATGTGAATGGCGTGTGACGTAAGTTTAATTATGTAAATTTTTGCGAACTGAAGTCGGAGCAATGTGAAGAGCGTGTCTAATTCACTCAAATTAATGATAATTGAAGGGGATATTCAAGGGCTATCCCATCAGAAAAAATAGCCGAACATCATTCTTTTCGTAGCACCGAACCAGAACGCGCGACGACTTTTTGAGCGCAATCGCTCTCCAAACCCAGCCCACAGAGTGATAGTAGAAAAAGTGACAGTTCCTGAAATTGGGAGAGGGAAACTGCGATCCCAGCGAAAGTTGGACGCGATAAGCCATACCTGCGTTATCTCTTCCTGCATTGGAGGTGTGGGCTGGGCTTCCAACCTCCTTTCGTCGGACCGACAAGGATTGCGCTGAAAAATTTGGCGCGCTCTACCTCCGTATAGCGTGATGTTCGGTTATTTTTTCTGATGGGATAGCCCTTGAATATCCCCGTCAATTATCATTAATTTGAGTGAATTAGACACGCTCTTCACATTGGTGGGGTAAAAAAGTGAGCTTTACTTGGCAAATTTCCGACTTCAGTTCGCAAAAATTTACATAATTAAACTTACGTTACACGACATTCACATGAGGAGGTGGCAAAAACCTAGTAAGAACAAATGCCGTTGACCGCATGGTTCTAGGTGGTGTAGTTTTTTTACTATAATTCAATTACACGTTTTCTGGGACACCCTGTATAACCCATATAACAGCCCGAATGCGTCGCTTCTTTATGCGCCGGAGCCCTCCCCACACCACACCTGCTCTGAAGCGATGCAGAACTAATAGCGCGAGAGCACCAAGGTCAACCCTCATCTGCTGTCCCTTACGGATGCCATCCAAGTGCAGCGCCCCCGAGCCCCCGACTCGTACAACGCTGAACGGCAGGCCCTTCCCCTCCCCTCTCACACACCTGATATACCCGATATAACGCCCGAACGCGACACGTCTTTATCCTGGAGCCAACTCCACACCACAGTGACCACACTTGCGATGCAAAACTAATCGCGCGAGGGCACCAAGGTCAACCCTCCTACCCCGCCCCTTAAGCCATCTATCCAAGTGCAGCGCCGCCTCACCGACCGATACCCCGACTCTGAAGTCTGAATAAAACGCTGAACAGCAAACACCCCTGCCCTCAAACCTGGCGGAAGCAAGGTCACGCATACCACTGGAACCTTCCCGCTACCGATAAACTCAGATTATCACAAGACACTACACTGAAATTGGGGCACCATATATTCATCATCACCCGTCATTCTACGTCAAACTCAACATCCCATCATTACTCATAATTCAACATCAAATTCAAAATCACATCACGTCATTACCCATCATTCAACATCAAACTCAACATCACATCACATCATTACCCATCATTCACATCGCATCACATCGCATCCAGGGTTGTTAACGTTACTTTTCAAAAGTAACTAAGTTAAAGTTACAGATACTCAGCTTCAAAAGTAATTAAGTTACAGTTAGAGTTACTGACAGGAAAAAATACTGAGATACAGTTACAAATACCTTGGAAAAGTATCCGAGTACGGGTGGAGTTACTTTTTGCAATTCTGTACGCGGACCATATCTTTCGCCTTTGGCTCATAATAGGTATCACTCTAGAGCCACAGAGACATCCCTTCTTGGGTAATCATACGTAATTGCAGGCAAAACATTGAAAGGAACGCATAAACTGGGGGTAACCGAGACAGGGACAAAAATTGGCTCACTGAGCAACAAATAAACATTTTAATTGCCACAAAATCTCACTGAGTTTCGCATGGCCATCAGATCCGTGGACTGAATATCTTATGCCCCGAGTAGTTCTCTGTGAGACTGCGATTCTGGTGGGTAAATTATATGAAATATATACAATGAATACAGTACATCACACAAGCAAAAAATGTGCAGCACAGCACTATCTACGCTCTGCAAACACAACACACCACTGAAGTATAAAGTGCCTCAACGCCTCAACAGTGCCTGTACTCGCGCACTTGTTTGAAAATCACACAATTGGTTCACACTGCGCATTCATTACAAGAGAGTGGCGAGGAACAAGGAATGTCACGTGCGAGTGCAAGGGCGTGAGCACGTGCAGCAAGGGCGAGGAGGAGTGGAGCTCGTGCCTGGTGTCGGCTAGGGAGCCTCGACGGGTTGCTGCAGCTTCTCACGCGCATGGAGGATCCCTAGTATCGGCGCGCTCCTCGCGCCACCTCCTGCTCGGCGACGGCGTTTCGTCGTTTTTACTCAAAAAATACTCAAAGACTGATACAAGTTACTGAAAAAAGTGATTAAGCTACAGTTAGAAGTGCGTGTTTGAAAATGTATCTAATGTTTCTTCAAGATACACAAAAAGTATCTAAGTACACGTACTCAGATACTTTTACTAAGTTACTTAATCCTCATTACCCATCACTCAACATCACATCACATCATTGCAATATCAACATACAACATCATAGCATTCTGACTGATGTGATGGTGAATGATGTTGGTGATGGCCATCATGACTGAATTCGCCGACCTATGCTGGTCAAGCAACGTCCGGTGCTACAAAAATGGTGCTATAGCATTCTAATCCACCTCTACTGTTGCGCACGGACAAACAATGATAATGGGAAGCTGGTCCTGGTAAAGAGGCTCACATTACTACGGCGCATCGTGGATAATTGTTGTGGTACTTTCCATATTCATGAGCATCAAGGTCTTCATGCACGATGTGCACATGGATACATTGGAGAGCAGCTTTGGCTCCGTGAAGGTGATTTGCAATATTTCGAGCTAGCAGGGATTACTAAGAAATTGTTCTGAATCCCTCACCTACTGGAACTGAAACATTCGATCAATTGGAGGGGATAGTGGATGTACCTCAACTTCGGAAAGACATCCCGTCATTGTGTGCACTGCAAGTTTCCGTGCCTCAATGCTGTTTCTTGGTCATGCATCTAAGATATCAGAGCACCGCTTCTACCTCATCTGTATACCAGATATTGTATCGATACATGAGGAATTTATGTGGGAAACCTATTCAAATATAGAATTGCATTGTTCCTTTACTGCACAGGCCAGTTCCCCAGTCTATGTTAGGCATTCTAATGATGCTAACTTTGATGTCAGGTTATGTCCAAGAGCTTATTGAAGTTATGCGCGACCTCTGTGCATGGTGGCTGTTCATGAGACCCTAACTGAAGGAAGATTCTACACCGCTGCCTCTTTTTTTTTTCCCCTTAGAAACAAATAAACAGAGATACAGTGAACGAGTCACTAAAACACTGACAACCCTGCAAAGCATTAACTGCAAGTGGACAAGAGAAGGGCATCAGTGAATGTGTACAAGCAGTCTTATTTCTAGGACTTTTTGGTTTTCGATGTCTCATTCGCCATCAATCGGCGGCTTCTTTAGAAGCGGAGGGATGGGGAAACAAACACGAGTTTTCTGTGAACACGGTAAACGGTACTCTAGGTTTTGTAGTCATTTGATCTATATGAAGCGTCAGGGAAGGATTAAAGAGGTTGGGACGCTTTCATAGATGTGGTTCATTACATCGTGGTGAATGTATTCCACACCATAATACTGATAATATATATATATATATATATATATATATATTTCTTGTACGCGTCGTGCTTCTCGATATAAAACCCCTCGAACAGATGCCCAAGTAAAGCGCTGATGTCACAGACCTCAGAGCTACAGCCAATCCCATTAGTAGCCGTAAGGCCTGTGACGCCACTGCTGCATGAGTGACGATGCCCATTCGTGTGCGGCCAGCACCACTGCAAGCAATAGGCCAGCAACAATAGCGGCAAGCTATTCCGGCATCACCCCCCCACGCCGCGCTGCATGAGTTTCGGTATTCATAGTGGCCATTTTTCTATTCCCCTCTTGGTTGTAAAACACACATTGGTACAAAGACCCTTCTTTTACGTTTATGTGGGGCGATGGTGTTGGAACCCCTCTCACTGATTTGTGGGGAATGACCACATTTTGCCCGTAAGACTGACCACAAAACGTGTCAACTGCACCGGGGTTTTGTCCATCTTTAAGTGTATTTGTTCACCCATGGCGAGCATTCCGCAGGTCAGTCAGGCAGTTCCATGACTTCTTTGTAGTTCTATGCCAGTTCTGTGCATGCAATAAAATTATGGACTGTTCAATGTTACGTGCAAAATTCCAGTATCCGTGGAATGTGTGGAAATGTGTGTTGATACTAGAAGTGACCTGGCCGCAGAAACCAACATCCAGATCCAGATGTAATGGTGATGCAGCCAGATTATGTATGCAAGCACCTCATCTTTCTTTTTTGCTTTTTTGTGGTTGATAATGTGTTATCGTATGAGTGCATTGTCTTGTGAACCAGCAGAAGTGAGGTGCAAAGATATCCCTAGTAATCACACTTTCACTGTGTATTTGTGCTGTTCAATGTATTGTGCTTTTTGTTTTCTTATTTATTTCTATTGCTCTGCTCTTGAGCTCTTATACGCTATGTATGCCCTCATGTAAGTATCTTGCTTGTTCTTGTAAATGGTGCTTACTCTCTTGCTCTTTCGACAATGTACTGATGAATGTACTAAATAATTTCGTCAAATACGTTCATCAGGAATCTAAGCCGCTAAGGTTGTCACTCATACCTAATTCTTACGTACGTACCTACAGTGTATACTATTACATATGGCGTTGCCAAACAAAAGTCGTTCACACGATTGTAATGCCCTTAAAGAAGTGTAATTACTGTTCACTACTACTACTACACTACTAAGTGTAATTACTGTATTACTGTACGCTGGGCATTCGAGAGACAGATATTTGCGCAGGCATGACTACGCAGCAGCAATAGCGTTGGTGAACCATAACGATACCAGAGTGAAGTCTTGCAATTAAGCAAGCAATCCACTTACTTCATCAAAGATAACTACCATTCCAACAAAAATATCATTTTCGTATGTAGCCGTAGCACAACTTGGTTGACAATACGTGACGTTCATGATGCTCTTCGCCAGTTAGCTGCACGCCGGCAACGCGAAAGCATGATAGCACGAATCGTAAATGCACAGGTGGTATCAACAACGGGTTTTGGAATTGGCAAACCATCCCCCCCCCAAAAAAAAAAAGGAAAAACAGGAAAAAAAAACACTGCAACCAAGCAGCCTATACGTCGATCGAGCAACGCTCCCTGCCACCATAGCCAGTCTACATTCCCGTATGCTCCGTAGAGAGAGAGAGAGTTAGAGTCTTGAACGAACACTGATATCACTTACGTCAGCGGTATAGACCGCCTGAACCACTGCCGTGATAAAAATGGCCGCTCTACGTCTGTTTCGGAGTCGTTAATTTACGATTATTTAAAATGTGGGACTGTTTTCTAGAAATGAAGGGCGGTTTCAGGCACAGTTCGATATGGGCTTCCAGAATATCGCTAGAGTTTCCAAAAGTGAAGGTACCCCCGGAGATGACCTTTAAAGGAGTACAGAGGGCCATCCAACAAAATTTCAGATCAAGACATCTGATGAAAGTGTGTGTGTCATTATACCGAATAGCGCGAAACGTTTTGATGTGTGCAATTTGTTTCCCAGACAAAAACTCACATAAACATAGCTCCGCGCGTTCACCCTTAACTCGCCACTCCAGCTATAACGAGGATGAGGAGGTATGATGCGACTTCACCGATTACGGAAGGAGAATTCGTTCTGGTTCGCCGGTCTGTGGGGGTCAGGGCCTTGTCGGAGATTGGCCAAGGTTATGGCTTGCCGACTTTCGTTCATTTTATGTGTCAGACATATGTCGGCACAGTTCCATTAGACCCATTGCCCACCTCTGTGAGGCCGACAACGGCGAGCTCTTTCAGCAGTACCACCACCACCACCACTTCGTTTTATGTGGCTCTTCCTCCTCCTCTGAGCACAGCATCCGCGCGATCGACATTATCGGGCGATATGTCTGCGGAGGAGGACGACATCCGTTTTCGTCTTCGTTTTGTTTGAATTTGCTTGATAGCGAATCCCACAAATTGTAACTCGGGAGTATGTTGAAAGCAACGAGTTCCTTTTTTGGTATTTAGTAGCCTTCTCGAATACTTTTCGGGGTTGAGTGTTTAATGCTCTACTCAGTTACGTTTTTGCCTGACACTCAGTAACTTCACTTAAATACTTTTTGCGAGCATCTTCTACAAACCTGATTGCACCCTTCCACTAGGTTGCGGTGGCCCATCAGTAGGCGGACACACTACCAACTCATCTACCGCGACCAGTGCAATGCAATTGTCATAGCTGACGTCCAGCTCTGTTAAACAAATATGGTTGTACACGAAGACGAACAGAGAATCAAAATACCCCACAACTCGAATTCCCTTGTAAACTTGCACTAAGGCGAGAACACCGAACTCGCGCTGTGTCCTCATCCCATCATCTGCTTCATCGCAAGGAGCGATTCCAGAAGGCCCTATGGCTTGCTCACTCCAGTGAACGCGTACTGGACACCGGTGGACTAAATGAAATGAGAGCACTAGGCAGGGCTGCTACATGTTCTTTGCAGATAAGGACTTGGTACGGGAGAAACAATGATCACAAATCAGACGAAGACACGTCGCCGACATCATGTGACTTTCCTTACCCTCTAAGTAGCACCAATCTCCAGGGAACCAGTGGACCCTTTTTCTGCCTTTCGCTTCCAAGAGAAGAAATCTAAACAGAAAGCCCGAGCGTTTAGTATATTTATGCCCGTTCCAGGTCACAGTGACGAATACTCGAGATTTCGGAAGAAGACCCTGTAACATATTTCCTTTCTTTTTTTCTTCATAAACATATACCCCCCCCCTTCCGTAACATTAACAGCGGAAGAGATTTCTAAAAAAAAAAAGATGAGAAGCACAAAACCCTAAAATTAGATTGAGTAATGAACGTTATTAATAAACCGCTAAAACGATTCGTGGAGTCGTTATCCACTGCGCGCCATCATCTGGTACAGTGGTTTGTAGGGCAGGTTGCACGTGGGCCACTCCAGCCGAAACCAGCCAGAGGTGTAGCTCGACCCTCTTAGATTTTGCTGAAACAAATTGTGTGCATTCCCTTAGGGGTGTGTATGTAGGATATAAACTTTTTTTCTTGAGCATTGGGGGAGCCTCGAACTTGGCCCAAAGACGAAAAAGTGTCGTCCGTTCCGCGCGTCCTTCTGACACATAGAGACGGCATTTCTGCGCTTTCTGGTGTTAGAGGAGAAGCGTCGATCTACCTTCACGAACTGCATATGGAACGAGAACAAATCTGGTGGCGTGGTGAGAGTTTAAGAACGGAGCGCGTTTTGGGCCAAGTTTATGATTAAGTTTCGGCACGTTGGCATTCTCGCAGGATCCCGAGATTATGTATGCTCAAAAACTACTGTATGGAGATTAGCTTCACGTAAAAATATGAAAGCTGATCTCTATTCATTGTTTAACTAAGCGACCGAGAACATCGACAATTCGCAAAAAAAGACACTTTTTAGATAGTATTTTCACATACCTGAGGTCGTCTAGGAAGTGAACAAATGGTGCCATTTGTAGAACAAACCGTCTCCTCTAACATATTGAAAATCTACAGGTGTATTTTTCCTTAAACGAGAAAAAATATTTTTTCCCTCACCATACTCCGCTGCAGGTAATTCGTTAGTTGAGGTCGTCTAGGAAGTAAAAAGTGATGCCTTTGTGACCCTCTTCTGTGAAAGAGACCCTCTTCCTTTTCATTTTGCAAATCTACAGATGTAATTGTTCTTACGCGAGAAAAAAAAATGATTCGTGAGCGCACTTGCATCCCGTCTGTAAGGTGCCAGCATCACCCCTTGGACGAATTTCGCCTTCTGCTGTCCTGCCAAGTTCTCCCAACTTCACACTCACAGTCGCTGCTTCGTCACAGATTCGTCGTCATTTATGATATCTTTCACATACCTGAAGTCGTCTTGGAAGTGAAAAAATCACACCATTTCAAGAACATACCATCTCCTATTACATTTTAATCTGCTGGCGTATTTATTCTTAAACAGGAAAAACTTTCAGCGCATTCGCATCCACTCTGTGAGGTACCATTCTCATCACTTTTCTTCCCTTGTTTGCTGTAGATCTTACTGCGCCAGCTGACCATAGCTATTGACTCACAGCACGTCCGAAGGCGACGTAGCAATCTTTGGAAATCATTTGTTATGGTCTCGCGCGCACTTCTCCCGCAACAGAAAGCAAAAAAAAAAAAAGGTTAGAAAATATAGATGTACGCGCACTGTCTTTGTTTCACTGGAAGTAGACGTTTTTGCTGCATATACCTGAACAGAAGATACAGGCTCAAAGTAACAGTACCTCGTGGTGCCCTGGATGGAGCATGCCTCATGGTCCTTCACGCTCAGTAATTTCTTCTTCAGCCGTAAGTCCTCGGCGGTGAGCCACAACGCATGCACTCTCTTACAGCTTTTTTTCACCCATGCAGAGGAACAGCTGTGCTGGTGTCAGAATATCCGCATTCAATAGGGGCGCTGCAAGCTAGCCCTACAGGTGTCGATGCTAGACTGTACTGCCAACGCCGTCACATTGCCCTTTACCACGGGATGAGGCAAAAATGTGCTACGAGCATGCCAAAGTCATGCTTGTGGAGGCAAAGGTTAGCAACTGTATTTTCTGTTTTTCAATTGCGACGCGCCATCAGAGAGGTAGTACAGTTATCGAACATTGTTCAATAAACAAGTGACGAATGGTGTATACCGTAACATTTTCATGACTCATGAGTCAGGCAACCAGAAACGACGACGAAGCTGCCACGAAGAATCGGCTGTGAGTACTCGCGGTAGAACTAACACTAGAAGGCGAAGTTCCTTCAAAGGGTGATAATGGTACCTTACAGATGGGATATGAATGCGCTAACTATTTTTTTGTTCTCGCTTAAGAAAAAAACACATGTAGACTTTCAAAACGTTATGAGAGATGGTGTCTTCCACAAAGGCACATTTATTTTACTTTTTATAGAAGACCTCAACTAACGAATGAACTGCAGCCGAGTATGGTGACGAAATTTTTTTTTTCTGGTTTATGGAAAAATACACCTGTAGATTTTCAATATGTTATAGGAGAGGATCTGTCCTACAAATGGCACGACTTGTTTCACTTCCTAGATGACCTCAGGTATGTGAAAATACTATCTGAAAAGTGTCATTTTTTACGAATGGTCAATATTCTCGATTGCTTAGTTAAGCAATGAAGACAGGTCTGATTCAATTTTTCACGTGAAGCGAATCTCCATATAGTAGTTTATGAGTATAAATAATCTCGGGCTCCTGAGAGAATGCAAACTTGCCAAAAATTTATCGTAAGTTTGGCCTAAAACGCGCTCCGTTCTTGAGCTCTTACGACGTCAGCTGATTTCTTCTCGTTCCATATGCTCTTCGGGAAGCTAGATGGAACCTTCCCCTGTACCACTAGACAAAGAAAGCGCAGACAGGTCGTCTGTACGTGTCAGAAGGACGCGCGGAACGGACAACACTTTTTCATGTTTGGGCCTAGTTCGAGGAGCCACCAATG
This sequence comes from Ornithodoros turicata, assembly GCF_037126465.1. NCBI lineage: Eukaryota > Metazoa > Arthropoda > Arachnida > Ixodida > Argasidae > Ornithodoros > Ornithodoros turicata. The sequence continues at coordinate 96,844,239 of NC_088202.1, forward strand.
CTCAAGAAAACAAAATCTTGAAAAAAAAGTTTATATCCTACATAAACACCCATAAGGGAATGCATACAATTTTTTTCAGCGAAATCTAAGAGGGTCGAGCTACACCTCTGGCTGGTTTCTGCTGGAATGGCCCATCTAGGTCTTCGTTTTGTATAGAACCATAACCGTTTTCCGAATGCCTTCGTGACCACTATTACGAACGAATTATTCAATCGAGAACGTTACATTGTTTTATTGCGACAGCTGGTAGCAGTAGAAGATTAGTCCTCGAAGCAATTATGAACGGGGCACTCCATTATTAATATGCCCGCTCTCACGGCGTTGTAAGCGTGATCCGCTTCTGGCTTCAATATTCTTAACGTGTAATGCAACACCGGCGGTGCCGATAAAGATTGCTCCTCAGGGTATTGCTTTACGCTCAGATGTTACGTACCTTATTTACTCCTCTATCCAGGCCATAAACCGCGACTCTTAATTTATTCAGTGCGCTCCCGATTCCCTTTCTTTGATGTAGTTCAGACCTTCTCAAATATTTACACGAACTACCGAGGAAATCGACAAGCGAGATATAGTTTCCTGTAGACATTAAACGTCCTTTTGGTAGTCAGTGTCCGTGTCGTCTGCGTGTTTCCTCTCCTGTCCCTTCTTCAGGTATTGCACCCCCGGTTTCCGCGACACTATACGAACAAGCCGAGAGGTTTCTTGCATTCGCATCAACCAATGTACGAGTGTAGTGTATGCAACAACAAGAACTCTATATTAATGATGATGATTTGGGAGTTCTATCGCCAGGGGCGATACTCTACCCCATTGCTGGCGGTAATATGGTGAAATATAATAATGAGTCCCCTCACGGTGAGGACCAAAGTCGTACTGCGTCCAAAAAGGTTTAGGAGTGCTTTCAGGGCAGAGCGTTGGTGGGCTGGATTTCGCCATGGACCAAGCAATTTTGACGTCGTGGGAGGGCGAGAATCCAGCTGAGGCGTATGCAACATTCCACAGTAATTATGACTTCGCCGCTCTGGAAACTGCGGATCACATTTCCACACAACACAGCATTTGCGTAAGTATCGTTATGTTCCTATATTAGTGGAAAATAGAAAGCTTCCGTGAACCGGCGGGCTACGTACGCGCTGCATATACGGTCCATCGGTCAGTCGCTGAGTGATGGAACGACAAGGAACCGGTCGGAGACATGCCAGAGAGCGCTTTCAGGAACGGCAGGAAGAAACTGCTACGATACATGCCACGCCACGTCTAATTAATTAGGTACAATGAAATCTATACTGGCATCTATAACAACACAACATATAAACATCTATGCATTTGTACAACATATATAGCTATAAACATTTAGTTGTTGGTTTAGTTGCGTTCGTTCGTGTAGAACGCTCGTCTATTTTTTTAAATTGTGGTGCATAAATTAGTTGGGACACCCTGTTGCGACACCCTGAAAAAAAAAAGATATATATATATATATATATACTTTCCCGTTTACACCCGTCACACAACGTATATTTCGGTATTTCTTTATTTAGTGTCAGTGTGGAACGCATGAATATAGCACTGATAAAGGGATAGGTACAAAGGACTGACCGCGATCTGGGTATCAAAAGCTAGATCGCATTAAAATCACGCATATGTATAGGATGAGGACTGGTCAAAGAAGTTGCCTTTCTGCACCAGTCTGGATTGACGAGTGAACTACGAACAATGAAACTGAACGTGAAGCGTAGGAAATGTGACAGTGTGTACTTACTATTTACTACTATTTATTTTTATTGCTTCTATTTCCGCCTAGTCGCAGCGTGTGTTGCGCTTATGCACCTCTGGCAATGGGGCAGCTACCGCCTTTAATGACCGATGAACGTTGCAACCTTGACTCTTTCCCCAAATCTATATCCATCTATCTATATATGCGCGAGAAGGAAGTCTCTCTTAAAACAGGAAAAGCAAAACTGAAGAAGCAAAGGACGGAATAAAAGAGAAATGTGCTTCAGAGTTATTGCTGCAGTATAATATCGCCGAGAAGAGCTCTGTTTCACTTCACGAGCGCGGAAATTTCTTTCAGGCAGTCCGAGTCGGTATGTGTTTCTGTACAGCAGGGGTGCCGAAGTGATGGCAGCGTGGCCTCCAAGCAAAACAAAAAATAGAAAGTACAAAATTCCGGCCAATCTTCATGAACGGCTGTGGCGTTATCATTGGGCTCTGTGCTCGTGCAGTTTATCATGAGTTAATTAGTGATAGGAAACTGCTGCAACTAACCTGTGCCAGCTGATGACTCTCTAACTAAGAGACGAGCGAGGCCGGTTGGCACATGACAGCAGCGAAGACGACAAAAGTAAAACAAAAACGGTCAGGGAACGTCGAACTGTCAGCCTTTAATCATCCTTTCATCACATGATAAGACGTTCAAAGTTCAACGTTCCCTGTCTGTCTCTGTGTTGCTTTCGTCTTCGCTGATGAGTCTCTAAACTTGTCCCTCGCTTGATTTTTGCTTAGTTAATATTGCTCGTACATTCCTACGAAAAATTCTCGGAAAACCCTACACGGCCGATTGGTAATATTGGTACCTTCAACGCTACCAGAAAAGGAACCGTTCAGTCGCGGGCTTGGTGACCTCCCGTCTGAATTCGAGCAAAGATTCTTCGAGTGCAGGAGACTTGAAAAGGGAGCTTTTTTGCTCGCTGTTTTGCGCTGTTGTTGACAAGTTCCCGATTATTAACAAATGGAACTGATTGACCTGCAGTGCGACGCACCGATCAGAACAAGTTCGATGAAGTTGGTGCGGCTTCATCTTATTTTTACGTTGGACGAAAGTATCTGAAGATACGTATGTTGTTCTCGGGGACAAACTTGTCCATGTTCGTACAACATACAATAATAATAATTCGTGGCTTTGCGTCGCGGGACAACTGTGTCAACATATGTCTACGACCAGGCGTTTTCTGTGATGAACCTGAAGAAGTCAAACCTACGCTCACATCTAACAAACGAACACCTCAACGCTGTCGTTAAGATTGCAATTGCGCAATCACTTTCACACGATGCGGACGGAATAGGTAAAAACAAGATGTGACGAGTTTCCTCATGACACAGCAAATAAAGAGGATTGCTGACCCTGTGATTGAGCAACGCTAAGTAACCGAAATATATACTTTTTGTGTTGTTTTAAGTTCTGTGTTGAGTCATGCGGCCCGCGGACACTAGTGAGTTCGGCACCCCCGCTGTAGAGGGTGCTTTGCCGCAGTATGAGACTATGTGCGAGGGAGTCACCTATGCAGGATGCACGTGTACTCTCATCGCTGCAGCAATGAACTTAAATGAAATATGTCTGCTTAGTTGCTTCGTGAATGACGTGGGTACCTAAAAGGAGGCTCTACATATTGATCATGTGTGTCTAGTCTGTACGTATTAACGAAAAAGCGAAATGGCAAAAGGAAAACGGAGTATCAAATCTTTCCTACCGTGCTCAGTTGTTTCACAGCGCTAATTGGAGTATCGTGTGACAGCTGCGTGTGTGAAATTTAACGTGCTGTGACACGGTTTGCAGTGTGTTGCGTCGCCTTAGTGTTGTGTGCCTGTTCTGTCGTTTTAATTGTTGAGCTATTACACTTGTAGAATATGCACTACGAATTCTTAGCAAGATGTGAGGGCACGTCAGCGTCGTAAATGAAATCTCCGAAATTTACAATAATCTCTGGAATACGCACTGTCTGCATAAATATCGTCTTCGACCAACAAGGCTGGTCTGCTGTCTCGCTTGTAGCGTAGCTATATGTTCTCTATACACCCCGAAGCTTGCTCCACTCAACGCAAGACTTCAATCCATTAAAATCTGCGCTTTTCTACAGCCATCTGCTACTTTCCTGGTGGAAAACAAGATGTTACTTCGACAACCGCACCATGACATTTCTGTGTGGCGTCGCGTCCTGTCAAACACACGTGTCGTCTGTGTTCCTCTAGTTTGCGCGCGAGTTGACGTGACTGTCGTGGCCATGCGTACCTGACTGGATGCCAGCGCGTAAGGCAAGCTTCGTATTCCGACCGCGTGACTACTTTGAAACTTTGTTGCTGTGCATCACCTGATGAATGTGTCACCATTAATTTCTGGGGTCGTGTGCTGTGAAATCCTTACCAGCAGTTAACCGCGTTAACAACCGCAACGCACTATCCGTATCATTCCTCAGGCTTACCTTCGACCGTACTAGGTTCAAATTAGCCGGTTTCCTGGACAACGGGCTCAACGATAGAGCAAATGAGTTAGCCATGGTGCCTCCAGTGGTTCCCACAAACCTTTGCCAGGCGACTGCTACATTGTCATTGGGCGGTAGTCCGACTCTTATTTCTTAGTTTGCGTGACGCAGCGACTTCGCTCCCTATCGCCAATATGTAGTCTTCTTTGCATTTTCCTAACCCCATGAGCCTGGAAAAAACCTTCACTTGACAAGATTTCACTTCCTCTAGTCCCCATTATGTCATCATTGCGTCTCAACAGAACCCATCCAAACGTTCCTTCTTGGCTGTGTACGGAATTTATGGTCGACGTAACATCATAGCACACGAACTCGTCTGATTAGGGTGAGCATAGTTTGGTACCGTCAAACACATTTATGTTACCACTGTTACACAAAGTGCGATACGTTGGTATGACGCTAATGTGTTAAGAGTTCGTGTATTGCGCAATCCTTTTTTAAGTACATTTTATAACGAACCACCTGCACTGTAGCTTTGGGATTATCTAGCCCCCATGCAACTCAACTGCAACGACAACGCTTTTTGCGCATGAGCATGAGTCCTGAACAAAGTAGAATATACGTCAATTCGTTTGCCGCGCAAGATCACATGCGGTGGTTTAAAAATTCGCGTGCGCTTGCGAAAACGCTCGGAAGGAAAACAAATCTGCAACATATGTCAAAGGTTCTGTTCATGACGGCTAGCAACATGATGTTGCCCCCGTTATCTTTGACGTAGCCTATAGACTTCACAGGTATTAGTGAGTTTTAATATATCGTACGTACGCTATATCGCCTTTAAGTACGTAAAGGATAGCGTTGGTGCTTTTGCGCACGCACAAAACATAGAGAGCTTCGCGCAGTCCGCAGAACCACCACGATACCCCTTACACGTGCGAAGCACTAAAAAACTCTATTAGAGAATTTTAGTACATCGTACGCTATCACCTTTGCATATGTAAGGGATAGCGTTGGTGATTCTGCGCACTGCGCGAAGCTTTCTTTGTGTTATGGGCAAGCGCAGAATCACCAACGCTATCCCTTACGTACGCAAAGGCGATAGCGTACGAAGCACTAAAACTCTCTGTTATCTGACGAATTGTCATTACCGATGGACTGGTGACTGATTTCTCATGGTCACATTCTGCATAATAAAAATAAATTCATCACGAATTGTAAAGTATGTCTTAGCGTTAGATCATTCAAGTATCACAGCACATATTAGAGAGTTTTAGTGTACCGCTACACCGGGGTGGGGGGGGGGGGGGGGAGCCCGGTAAGCTGCAGCGCCTACCACACGCAATGAACAGATAAGATTCTGAGTCACGCACGCTGTCATTAGGGAGTGTTAGTAAATCGTTGATAACGTTGCTTCCGAAATACCGTACCTACCGCACACAATCAACAGATAAGATTTTGAGTCATGCACGCTATCAGTAGCGAGTTTTAGCAAACCGTTACTACGGTTATCTTTGCTATCGGAGCCAATCGCAGTCGTACGTGACTCAGAATCTTATCTACTGATTGGTTTCGGTTGATACAGCTCGACGCAAGCCACGTTATCAACGGTTTGCTAAAACTCTCTATTGGTTCCGGTAGGTACGATAACTTCACAGTGACAATAGAGAGTTTTAGCGATCGTACGCAAGGGCGGTAGTGTAAGTAACAGATAGCGTTGGTGGTTCTGCGCTGCGCGAAGCTCTCTTTCTGTTATGGGCGTGCGCAGAACCATCAACGCTATCCCTTACGTACGCAAAGACGATAGCGTAGGATGTACTAAAACTCTCTGTTATCGACGGTCTACTGACTCTCTATTATTTCCGGCAGCTACGGTAACTTGACGGTCACGTTAACAATGGTATACTAAAACTCGCTATTTTGCCTCCCGACCGTCACTAGCGACCGTCGTCCGGTAGACGCGGTATGCCAGTAATAGTGAGTTTAAGTGCATCCTGCGCTATCGCCTTTGCGTACGTAAGGGGTAGCGTTGGTGGTTCTACGCACGCGCAAAACATAAAGAGAGCTTCGCGCATTGCGCAGAACCACCACGCTATCCCTTACGTATGCAAAGGCGATAGGATATGATGCACTAAAACTCTCTATTTCTTTCGAGCCTGCGCATTGCTGTGATGTCGTCAATACCGGCTCTACAGGGAGCCTATGACCGGGATACTAAAACTAACAATTATCGACAGCAAGGTGCCCTTAATAACGAAGTGCCATGTGATAGAAAGTGTTAGGAGACCCTTGATAACGCGGCCTTCCAAGATCCGTTTCTACCGGATCCAACCAACGAATACGATTCTGAGTCGCGCACGCTGTCATTGGTTTCATTAGCTACGATAACTTAACGATGGCGTTACCAATGGTCAGCTTAAGCTGCCTATTTACCGAAAATGCACGCAAATTGCAGCCGTGTATTTGTTTAGGAAAGTACAGACGAAAGGAACAGAATCTTTATGAACCGAGCAAAAAGGAAATTGACCTTCAGGAAATAAGTTAACCACGAGCTTTTCTGGTCATCGTTGAATCCGCAGAACTTGACCTGTACTAAGAGCAGCTATACACACATCTTGAGTACCATCCTCAAAATACTACGTTATAAATACTTTTGTTGGCATTTTAGCGCACTTAATACTTTTCCCCCGAAGGTATTTGTACTGTTTTAACAATTATGTTCTCAGACCTCCTTCCGTCACTTGAAGAGCTGCGTTTTCCAGAGTCGTATTTTTCGGAATCGAGAAAAAGAGGATTCCGCGCGCACGCACTAACTCATTTCCCCGCAAACCTTTTTATCGTAACTTCGGTCGGACCCTCCCTGAGGCACCTGCGGTCGTCTCAACCGCTAGCAGGGCCCACTGGGGCCACGTTATAGCCACCTATTTCAACTTTGGCATAGAAATCTATTTAGCTCATTTTAGAACAGAGCTCTTCACTTGGTGTTTTCCTGCTTGTACCCAGCTAATTCACACTTTTATTACTTTTCTTCTGGTGCTGTGTTCTGGCAAGAAAACGACCTTGCTGTAAGACTTCCTTTGTCAGGCTCCTCCCACATGTGGACACATAGCATGTGGTAATTCATGCTATACGCAGCACGAACCTGCCGCGTTGACAAGTGACTGGTGCTGGCTTTCTCTCCATTTTGTCTTTGAGAGTGATCGGCGAATCACTTCTGCACCATTCATAGTCAGTTTAGTTTGTCTCCGCCTTGTCTGCCACATGATGAAAATCCGAAAATAAAGTTCCTTTACTCCCGTCGTTGTATTTGAGGCATCTTTTAATGCATTTCGGAAGACGATGACCAGTTTTCAGTGCAGCGTAACCTGTGTATGCGAAAGAAAAATGTTCTATCTGATGGGGAATCATCAAACTTTAACTTGGGGAGACACATTAAAATATGTTGGAGTTCACATTTCTTCACCAAGCGTCGTTCCCTATATTTGAAATTAATATCGTATCTATTGTAGTGGGCAGAAAACGAAGAGGAAGAGGTTGCGAAGGGGAACAATAAAGTTACGTTCCAGTGTTCTAGGCTGGAGGCAAGGGGTCTTCCGTGTGGAACACTACATCTATCATGCATGATGAACTAGCACTGGGAACAGAGACAGGGAAGAAGGCAACAGGACAGGTGCTAGACTTCCAACAAAAGTATTTATTCGCAACATAGTACTGTCTTTGAAATAGCAAATTGCAGTAGCAAATGCAATAGCAAATAGCAATAACACAGCTAATAGCACCTGTCCTGTCGTCGTCTTCTCTCTGTCCCTGTTCCCAGTGCTAGTTCATCATGCAAGATCAGCACCAACATGCCCGGCTTTTTACCTTGATCTATCAGTCTGCTCTCCATTTTACCACCGTTATCATGTGCCACACGTTACATGTGTCATAAATTATAACATGCGATGCGAACGCCGCTGTACCGTGGAGAGCGCCTGTGAAACGCCTCTTCAGCGTCGCTCGCAACGTTTTTCAAAGAAATACGAAGGATAACAGAAGAGCATTTTGGGAAATGCAGTTACTACAGCGAGCCAATAAATACTGTGTATAAATTCAGAGAAAGATTCCAGCAGTGTCTTTGACGACCAGTACTCTAGTATGTTAAAAGTATCTGGAATAACTTTTCAAGCATTACCCTAATTACCTCATTTGTAAGTATTTCTACTGTACCTTATTTACATTCAGCTTTCAGTACCTAATTTTTGATTTTAAATACTTTCTGTACCCTCTTGACATGTCTCACTGAGAGCGATGCGTCACAGAACAAAGCAAAGCCCTTGACTTGCTGTAACATCGCATTTTATCTTTTCTTTCTCCGAAAAGTATATTTCTTGAATACAGACTACCAGCAAGGTGACCTCATTTAGTTTCTAAAGGAAGCTACATTTCCCCCCTTCCGTTGTCCTGGGACACGGAAATTTACTTTTCAAAGTAAAGTACGGCCGTGTAACGGGAGATAGCCATTCGTTTCGAGAGCATGTTTGCAGGGCATGTTTTCGAGAGCACGCCACATACTAATAATAGGCAGATTTTGTTTTATTTGATATTTATTTATTTTCTCACAAACAAGTGAAAGGTAGGCTGAGGCAAAAAGTCTCAAATTCTGTGATACATTGCGGCTTCCGTCTTTTCGTTTTCTGTCTTCATACATTTCTAAAGCACGTCATAATTGTATCTGGTACTTGAATAATGGTTACCTATTAGCGTCACACTCAGATTAAGATCACAATAAATGACAGCTTCACCGGAACCCTTCTCCTGCAACTCACACGAAATCACTTCCAGACAGAAAGACTGCAAATGGTCCATCGTAATTTGAGACCCAATATTTTATTTCCTCGGCACGCACGTTGTCGCCTTCGGTATTCAGAGCACGGCTGAACAACAAAGAAGAAAGTGCTTACCTGCACATTGTAGAACCGAAATAGTCCACACTCCGAGAAAACCGTAGATGAACGTATTCCAAGCACATTTCTTTCGAGTAGGACTGGCGCACTCAACACAAAGCACTCGAAGCATGTCGACAAACGTTTTCTCTCGGAGCTGCCACCAGCGAGAGTTAGGACGGGGCATAAGAGTAGCGAGATTCCCGGCAGAGAGGCCCGGCTCGTCCGTCGTGCGCGGCGCGATGACGGCACTGGTGCTCCTGCGTTGAAAGCCGGCTTCGACTGGCGCTTTGGGCCCAACGTCGACGACGGCTGCAGAGGAAGCGCACCCCTCCACGCAGTCGCGGAGAACCACCCGCTCCGTGTTGACGATGGCTATCGTCTACGAGCCGGTGCGCGCAGGGACAGTGGGAGGATTTCGGCTTATTTGAAAGGTTTAGAGATTAGGGGTAGCCCCTTTTCGGAGGGATATATGTTTTGGAGAGAGAGAAAAAAAATCGATAAATGACCCTTAAGTCGCGAACTTAAGGTGTAACCAGAACGTGATCGTTTAATATAAACTAGCCCTAAGGGATTGTATGGTTCCGAGTCTCGTTTCTAAATAGGTTTCTTACAGTGTACAAAAAGGGCTTACGATTTTATTTATTGAGCAATGATAGAGTTAGGGGAGTCTCAGCTGTGACAAACCGCATGAGCTAAAAGAGAGAGAGAGAGAGACTAACTACGTCTATTCCGAAAAGGCTTCCAGAGATTATATCATCGAACGATTAGTCTTGTGTGTTGCATCCAAAGAAGTATACTTACAAGGCTGCTGCATGTATTGGTGATGATGATGTGATAAAGAAAAAAGAGGAGAAATTGAACTCGTCACCCGATGTGTTCCGCTAATCCTAACATAAATTCTCCCAAGAAACAAGAAAGAAACATACTACTGCACTACTTCTCAAGTGCTCTGCTCGCAAGTACCTATTCACAAGTTCGATATTCAGAAGTCCACTATTTACAATTATGCCAAGATAATGCACAGGGAACACTAGAAGGATGTATCCGTTCCACAGCTCTCAATAAATTTCACAAGTGCCGCAAATGCAGCATCTGTTATTGTGCGTTAAACGATACACTTTATCGTAAATTTTGTAACCCTATGCGGTTGTTATCGTGAAAACCCTTTACCCTAATTACTTTGCACAGATGATTTGATGACCACGCCTGTATTCGTGGGCACGTTTTTACTGAGAGGGGCGTAGCGCGTCTATCGTGTGTATTCCATTTCACAATACCGAGCCTTCGTTGTTGTTTGAAAAACTGCGAAGGGGAAATCGTTCTCCTCTCTTCAGATGAAGGAGCTCCCGCACTGCGAAAAGACTCGGATATTTCATTCAAGATGGAAACAATGGGGGATGGCATCAAACTAGTCTTTAATAAACGACAAGCAAGGTTTTACTTTCCTTTCTTTCTTTTTTTTTTTTGCGTTCAACACGAGCCTCGTTACTTTCTCAGCAGAATTCGTCGGATGCTGAACTCAATTTATCCTTTCTTTACACTCTAATCAAATTAAATCCAAGTGGTACCGGCGACCGGCAGCTTCCCAAATACAGGTTTTGGAGTTTCCTCGCTATACTTCACCCGTACGAAACTTCCTGAATAACCTGAATCAGACCTGATTCCGGGCACTATCCGGCTGATTCCGGCGGACTCCGGCACTGTTCCGGCACTATCAGGACATTCCGGCGTAGGTCCAGCCGGATTCCGGACGCTGCTTTCCTGAATCCGCCTGAATATCGCCTGAACCAATCCGGAAGGACGTGCCTGATACTTGGTCGTCAACCGGGATTCCTTTGACAATCTTTGAAAATATTTCAAGTGCGGCAATAGATATTACGTAACATGATTACAGAGATCCTCGATCACGTTGCCCTCAAAGTCTGGAATTATTAAATTATATGTAGCGTATCTACGACCGTTATCGACAGAATCCCGCAAAACATTTTTTCCCGATACTGAAATACATTCAAGGTGAGCAAGTACTCGGGATCCCTCAACACAATGCACCCGGGAACATTTTTCTGGAGCCACGTGCTGTGTACATCATTTCGAGATCCCGTGCATGGCCAGTCGAACCTGCAATGAGATGATGCGATGGCAGGACGATCAGGTGAAGTGACCTTGATAGCGCGGGACTATGTTAAGCTTATGTTTGACGTAAAACCACGAATTAGTATTAATTGTTATTGCTGAGATAACTTTCTGGGCAGGGAGACGGGACACCAGTGAATGCCGGAAATGCACAGTATGATATGATTGATAACTAATGCGTAAACAGGTTGACAAAAAGCAATAAAGCTTAATATATCATTACTTTTTCTTCTGTTTTTTTGAGGAGGTAACATAACATGATAATACGGAGGTGTTGCAAAAGTTTCCGTTTCGCTTCAAATCCACCAAACCACATGTACATTGCAGTCCCTCTGGACAAAAGTGTACGAGGAGCTAAACTGGTTTCGACTTTTTAGGTCAGCGGGAAATTCCAGAGCTCAATGGGAAGCATACACTGACCCTTCCCCTTTTGCACCGCTGCTCCCTTCGGGCTGATAGGGAACATACTTATTCTTGGAATATTGTCAACGTCAGTAGGTCACCTGACCTCCGTAGTCATTTGAAGTGCTAGGCCCAGACAGGATTCATTCGCCATCGTCGGCGTCAAGACGTCCTCGTGTGAAAGACAACGCTTTTGTGTGTGTGTGTGTGTTTCTCCACATAGAAAACTACAACAGTGAAACGTGTCCAGGTAGGGGAGTTAGAGTACGCTGACAAGCAAGAAGAATGTTTGATGAATATTTCTGGTAAGTGGCTGCTTCTTACTGCGTGTGTTTTGTGTGTGCGCTTTTTCCTTCATCACTTCGTCTTTCTTTCTTGCAGACGACAAGACTGCGCTCCAGGATGAAATGGACGTTTTAATAGAAGAATGCAACAGGAATTTGCTTGCACTTCCTGAGAAGGCGTTTGTGTGTGTGTTGTGTCGTGCGTTCTGTGTTCCATGCCATGTCGTCCATCGATAGGAACCAACTCGATCGCATCAGCGCTCTCTTGGATTACCGCAAGACAAGCCCTCTCCTTCCAAAACGGTAAGTTGTCTTGCTATAAGTATTTGCGCCGCGATTCCGCTTAGGGACTTCTTTCTCTGTCTTCATGTGTGTGCCTTATTTGCAGAAGTCACTCAGGCACACAGCGTAGGACGGGAGGAATGGAAGGCGTCGCCCCCGGCTCTACTGAAATCTATTGGGACCAAATTAAGTGAATTGAAATGCAAACGAAACCATGGCAATAAAATTGTCCATTGAATCTTACACTTTGTGTTCCATTCATGCATGTAGTATGTAAAGGCACGACAAGGGCGCATGGTCCGCAAGCCCGATTTCAGGTTTCACACTAATCCTGCATGCATCTCTTGCTGGTCTAGTCACATTTTCGTTGTTTTCAAATAGATCCACTCGAGTAAAGGTTTATAGCAAGCGCATGCATGCACCAGCATGGATTCAGCATTTCTTCCGAAGTTATTCAGGCGCTTTCCGTTTTCGTTGAGGGATCATCCTGTATTCTATCAGGCGCATATCCGGGTATGATCAGATAACTCGCGAGTTTGTTCCGGTTACATTCAGTTTTGAGTTCAGGACCCATTCAGTCCCGGAATAAATTACCGGAATAGATCCTGATTCCCCATTCCTGAATAATTCCTGATCGTCATTCCCGCCCAATTTTGGGTTCAGTCCGGAATCAGGTCTGATCGAACAAACCTGATTGTTTTCGGATTCAGGAATTTTCGTACGGGCACACACACACACAATTACACACATCCCCACTTGCCCCACTGAGCTGATTTTGTCACACATTACACACTGCCGTTGTCGTTGATTACTTGGTTACGTCTACGTACCTGTGCCTGTACTTGTATACCTTTTGCCTACGAGACGTGATTACGATACGTAATTACGTGATTACGAGACGCGATTACGTGGGTAACCTATCTGCAAAAGGTACGAAAGGTACAAATGAACGTGCACCTTGTTATTTAGCGTCCCCAGTAGGACGGTTTCAAAGATGTGGGTCAAGGTGAGACAGAAATTTGCTATTGAATATGGAATTTTTATTTTTCATATTTTTCAAAGAACTAGCCATAGGCACATTCTCAGAGGTCTGCAGCTTCTGATCTGTAAATCAGAACGGACGAAGCCGGTTCTAAAATAAACACAGAACAACAAATTCAAAAATTCAAATTGTCTCATCTTGCCCTACCCTCGGGGCAAGACGACACATGGCGTGTCGTCAAGATGAGACACGCTGTGGTAATGAACCATACAAATTAGTTTTGGCAATTCAAGCACCTTCACAGCTATTCAAGCACCTACGCTCGGTGCTATTTCCCTCCACCGTCCATTGCAAACAAGGCACCGCCAGTCTGATGTGTCGCTGGTCGCTCGCTTTTGAGTGCGCTTCAGCTTTGCTAGAAATATCCTAGGGCAGAGGAAATATGCAAAGAAAAAAAAACAAGAAACAAAAAGGAATCTCTGAGGAACAAGCGTAAAGCCACCTAATAGTTGACTTATCAGTTTCTAAATTCCATTAAATTTAATTTGCGTTACATTTAAATTACATTAAGTTGTCGCGTCTTGCCCCGTGCATATCATCGGATGTGTTAATTTTTCAGTTAAACACGGGATAATCAAGAGTGTCCATATTTTGCGTACATCTTCATCAATTAACAAAGAAATAGGATGTGGACTTATAGATTGACAGAATAAACCTGCGACACGCTGACAGGTGACAAGAAAAAGGAGTACAGAAAATCGCGCCTTTTTTGCGGTTCTTTAGATTCCAGGCAGAAGTAACAGATTTTTTCTCTTCAACGGAAACGCCAATTCATGCAATTATGATGTGCAATAAAGCGGACATGCAGAGGCACCTACGAGTACAGTTTCAAGCGCATGGCGGAGCAACGCGTCTCTGAGACAGGCGACGTCGAGCAAAAACTGTCGCATCTTGCCCCGTGTCCCATGTTGCCCCACCTTACCCTACATCGGTGTGTTAAAGATGAGATGCGTTATTTGTCATTTTTAATGTGCGCTGCTCAACTTTTGTCCATGAGCTTGGAGCGTGCTGTCTATTATGTTCAAAACGAAAAATCCTTAGATTCCATGATAAAATACAAAGTGTTTGGTACAGAGAATAAAGACAGTGGTATAAACAACAATATATAAATAAGTCTAGGTGTGACGAAAACGAAATGGAGGTATCGCATCTCCTGTACGTCGTTTTCCCTTGTTCTTCGGCAGGCATTAATATACAAATCAACGTTTTGAGAGAGTGAATCAATCAACTCTCAAGCGACGAGTTTCTCTCAACCACACGGGTCCCAAGGCGAAACTTCAGACGTCATTTTACGAAGCTTAGTTTAAAAAAAAGTTGTAAAGATGTAGCGAAACAATAGTATGATTGTAGTCTAACCTTCGACTTTTTTTTAGTTAGATGACATATTTTACATACATACTTGCGACACGCACTTAAGGCGTACCACGAGGTTCAAGACGGAAGTCACTGAGCATTGTTGGAACACGGTACATTGTTTCAACTTCAACAACGCATAGACCTTGGCACGCGAACAAAGGTGGGGGACTCAGAAAGCGTCTGGAGTCTTGGCACATACGTGGTAATCCCTCGACCTGTAACAAAAATCCCCTTCCAGAATTATACTCCCATCTTCTTAAATGGCGACTGGTTATCGACTCTCGCATTCAGTCTGCCACTGATGATGTCCGTGTATGACGGACGAAACGCCTCATTAAACAGTTGATTGTTGTTACGTTAAGTCGGCACATTTCTTTATTACGGCACCTAAGAAAGGCGGCGCAGTTTCATCTCTGATATCATTGCGCCAGAAAATCCCAAACCAAACCAAAACCAATTAAGAAAGGCAGCGTTTTGCAGACGAAAACGGCGTTTTCAAGTTCATCCTGTTTCGCAATGCGCAGGGAAATACAATTGTCGTTCCCTCGCCGTCCGCCACATAAGACGACATGAGACTCTCTCGAGAGTGACCGCGAGTCGCATAGCGACGACACTGGACCCGCTTAGCCGACTAATTTCACGGCTCGTTGCCAGGGAGAAGAAAAGAGATTGCGTTCGCAATTGCCCACGACCTACCGCCTCATATCAACGGCGAGATGGCAAACTATTTTGCTGCCTACTGAGAGTCAAAGTAGGATATTTGCGTGATATATTTCAAGCGCGTCTTTCCAGGAGAGAGTGGCTGGTGGGGAACGCCTCGCTAGACGCTTTGCCTGATAGGTGAGTGCTTGCAGTGTAGCACCAATGGCGGTCTTGATGCGGACATTACCGTACGAGTATCCTGCCCTCTTTCGGGCAACATATGCAACCCTTTCGAACGTTTTGCATCATAGGCGATCGTCCTGAACGAAAGTGAAGCATTCCTTGTCGATGCATTTAGGGTAGGAACGGTTCCGTAAGCAGTGGCATCACTAGGGTACGCGTCACCCGGTGCGGAGGCTCTTTGCGTCACCCCCCCCCGCCCCCCGTAATGGATCTCTTTTGATCCCAGGCGTTACGCCGTAAATACACATATCATACCACAGACAGAAAAAAAAAATCACGTGCTTGTAGAGGGCTCCTGTCGCCGCAGAGAAAGAGGGGTACTGGTGCGGACCGCACCCCCCTAGCAATGCCACTGTCTGTAGGATCGTAGATCAAATTGATTTCTGGTTTTTGTAATTTGTGTAAAACCTTGTATCCTGTAGCCTTGGAAAACCAGTAACAGGTGTGTGGTAGCCGAATCGCTCCGCACTTAAAGGGGCCGTAAACAGGCCACCAAACATTCCTGAAATAATGATACCCCATGAAAGAACGCAGCTCATAATACCCAAATATACATTTCGTTCGGCTCGTGCCAGCTCATTGACCCATATAACTGCTTTCAAAGATGAGTAACCAGCGAACCTCTCTCCACAACGCATACGTCACATGGCTACGTAGCCTTTTGCCGTCCAATAGGGCGGCCCAGCTGCGCACATGACGTTTCAAATTACCAGCCAATAAACATACTTCGTTATTAGCTGTGAGTCGAAGCGCTCAGTTTGTTTGTGTGTTGGCTCAGTGGTTCCGAAATTCAACGTCATGACATCTTCATCTCCGGCTGGCGCAAACGTCAACAGCTGGGCTGCTATCACATGACGCGATTCGAACCCGGATTCCTCCCAGTCACGACGTGACATGGCCAGCACGCTATCCACTGTACCACGCGAGCTGGTGACGCGATGCCGCGTGGATCAAACCAAAGTAGGGCAGCCCAGTTGTCGAAACCATTCGAAGATGACGAGGATGTTCCATCGCGCACCTACCTAAGATTCCGGAACTGTATAGTCCCGGATATTCACTCGCGCAGGTGGTGTACTGCGTGCTACTGCCCAGAAAACGTAGTGCGCGATTGATACCTAAATTAAACGCATTTCTTTCTCAGTTTGAGGCTGTAACTGTTTAGATTTTGAATAGAAGAGGATTCACGTTCATCTAGTGCAATTCCGCATTTGAAATAAAATCATACGTGGAACACTCAATCGTAATTGGTGGGGAAAGCGCTACGTCAAAATGACGTAAAGTTAGAGCGCGGGGCGGAGCTAAAATGCGAAAGAGTGCAGTGAATATTTCATCCGTATGCAAGCGCCTTTTGTTTTTGAGCGTTAGTAATTGCAAGGAGTTTTCACTGACTAAGTTTCAATAATATAAAACAAAGAAATGTGCACCTTCTGTACCTGTTTACGGCCCCTTTAACCAATAAGCAGTGCCCCTAGCCCGTCAACTCGCAATGGAGTTTTCTTCTGAAGGTGGAAAACCGAGAGACGCGGACAAATAAAGTTTGCTCGAGGTAAGAGCGAAGTAAACGGATTGCCATGTTGGGACCGGGGATAAAGAGAAGGTGAAACTGCGACAAATTAGTACACTCTGGTGCGTGCAGAAGATGGTGAGGTTACAAAGAAAAAATGGGGATGCGAGTCGCGACGAAGGTCATCTGGCAAACCCAGAACGTTTACACACAGAAAATAAAAACAGTTGAAGGAGTTAAAGTGACGGAGTTCAACATGTAGTTCAAAAGTTTCAACCAAGTGAGTGTAAAATGTCAGAATCATTGGGGACACACAAAGCAAACACTTAGCAAGTCATTGTCCATCAGCTCAGTTGTACACAAAAAATATTCAAGTGCCCTCAGCGACTTGTCGGACGACTGAGGACCTAGCGGTTTCGAAGGCTTCCACACAAGACAGACTCGCCTCCAAAACACTTCGAGTGTCAACGTATTTCCGACACCTGAGAAGGATGTGTTCTAAGTCCTCGTGAACGCCATACTCACTGCAGTTCGGAGAGTCAGGCTCGCCCATTTCGAAGAGAAGACGTGTACTGTAAGGTGCAATGAGCCGTGGTCTATGTAGGACAGTCGTCGTTGTTGCGTGAAGGAAGGTGGTACTGGAAAGAGTAACTCTGGGTCGACCTTGTAAAGATGCGAATCCCGAGCAGATCCGGCTAACCAGGAGGTGCTGCACATTTGTTCCTTGAGCTCGTTCAGCATTCGCGCCGCGTCACCCTTGGTGAAATAAATGGGCATCAGTTGGTCGAGCATGAGTTGAAGAGCCTGGCGTGCAGCAGCGTCCGCAGCCTCATTGCCTGCAATGCCACAGTGACTAGGGATCCACTGCAATTGGATGTCATGACCTTTTAAGACTGGAGCATGGTATGTGTGCAAGACAGCTTGTACTGCTGATGCCCCGATGTCGTAGTGAACACGGAAGCCAGAGTCTGTAACGCACTCTTTGAGTCACTATAGATGATCCAGCCAGCTACTGAAGATCGCAGAATAATGCGCGATTAGACCGACTGTATAGTATGCGTGTGACTCGCTTTAAGGCGGACTCATGCGATCTAGTTAGCGTTCGCTTTCGAAGAGAGTTGGCTGCACAGTTGCAAAATGGTTTTCTTCGTTTTGCTTTCCTAGCGCGCTTTAAGGAAGTAATGTAGCCGGCGTGAGCGTGCACAGCATGCTAGAAAATGACAAACCATTATTTTCATTCGCAGGGATCTGGAAAACTGCAGTAACCTTGTCGAATTTGTTGATTGCAATCAACTCCAGAACTGTTACTGTAGGGAATGAAATCATTTAGGACGAAATATCGCGGGCGGGCGGGCCGAGAGAAGCGATTTTGTTGCATCTCCCATAGACTCCCATGTATTGAAAATTTGACAAACTTTAATTCACCAAAAATCAATGGATCGCGTTAGGCCTTCAAAAATATGTCATTCCCTAGGTAGACTAGAGGGGAACATGCCTCTACCTGTTCCGTGTAGAAATTTAGCGAGGTTTACGAGAACCCTGCTAACAAAAATCCCCCATAGACTTTCTTAAGAAGTCAGTCCGCCTTAAGTTATGCGGTGCTGATTAGTTCACGTTGGCCGTTTGGACAGCAGAAGTCGTTTCTCAAGGTTTTTGTGCAAACATACATTTGTGAGAACGTCGTTTGGCAACGAACGCAAGTGTAAATCAAAGGAAACCTGTTCAACACCACAAAGTATACATTCTGCGCCAATGCAGAGTGTATTCCTTACTTTTATCATAGATTGAGAAGTTATCCATCAAAAATAACTCGTTACGAGTTAAGTTACCGTGTGAAAAATTTAACTAAGTTAATAACGAAGCTCTTAAGCTTGAAATGTAACTCGCAGTTACTGAGTTACTTAAAAAAAGAAACGGTTACTTCCAAGTTACTTCGGACACAAATAGCATTACGCAGGTGCAGCGCGCGTGAGCGGTTGAGTAAGACCTTGAGTTGCCTGCGGAGGAGTGCAACACGCTTAGATCGTTTTCGTTTATGTCGAACAATAGACCTCTTCTCTGTTTGTAAACAAATGACGTCATAGTGTCTCACAGCGCCACAATGGTAGAGTTGAACTACGCTCGAAGCTAGAGGTGAACAAGGTCGCGCCCGAAAGCTACGGTCTTGAGGGGATTACGATGATCCCTGAAAAGGACGCCACATTCGGCCCTACTTTTCTTTCAATGGGAGGCCGTGA
Source organism: Ornithodoros turicata (assembly GCF_037126465.1). Lineage (NCBI taxonomy): Eukaryota > Metazoa > Arthropoda > Arachnida > Ixodida > Argasidae > Ornithodoros > Ornithodoros turicata. The sequence goes on from NC_088202.1 coordinate 96,863,485, forward strand.
ACAAGTGCTCGTTCGTGGAACCCAGCCCTCTCTTTCCGATTTGTTTTAGTTTGAGTCTGTCTACCAACGTCATGATGATGTTTCTCTGGTAGAGGTCTATCCGAACGCTTTGCATCTTACTCCCTGTGGGCGCACAATGGTTCAGCTTCATTTCAATGGCAGCGGTTTCTTACTTCCTGAATAACATACTGTCATTGATTGAATATCACGTTTTATGGCAAAAAATGCCATGAAGGAACCGGAGAGAAAGCAAGAAAACATGTGGACATGAGTGAAAAGCGAATTAAAGGTAACTTGGAACTTAACTTACTTTGGCAAAGTTACCTGAAAAAGAAACGAGTTCCTCTGAAAGTTACTACGGCGCAAAAGTACCGAGTTAGGTTACAAGTTACCAAAGAAAGGAACTTAGTTACAGTAACGAGTTACCTCGAACTCTGCTTCTTACAGACCGCGGGCTGCTCTTTCACATCGGTGGAAGTACCCCGAACCGGAAAGACGCAGTGATTGTATAATGTGGAAAGTGGATGAAGCAGTTGAAGAAGTGAAGCAGTCTCTATTTTCACCATGGTGTGCCTGTCTCCTTGTTCAAGATGACTTTTCGCTTAATATTCCGTGGCAAGAGACTAAAACAAGCGACGAAATCATTCGTGACAAGATCCAACCTTCACCAACGTTTTATTCTTTATTTTTTACAGCGGCAGCTGTTAACGGAAAAGTTGCAGGGGATCGCCGTGTCTGTGGCACGAAACCCCGTCGCCTATCCTGACAGAGCGGAGGAAAGCAGAGAGTGCGCGTAGTCAGAGAGTGCTGCTCGCATAGCATAAATGAATTGAATTATGGCAGCTGAATAAAAGGCATCCGCAGTGGAATTCGAAACCACACCCTCTGATTGCCCGTCAGAGACCCTACCAGTTACCATGCGAACTACCCTCTCTTCAACCTACCAAGCAACGCTAATAAACACGGGGACACGATCGTCCCCTAGCCAGTCGATCAAGAAGGTGTTCACGATAACGAGTCCGAAAACACGACAAGCCCGTCACCCTGTTTCTTTGAAGCGGGTTACACCACATTGCTATGCTTTGATTTGATATATTCCGTTATTGTATAGTTCTTTCCGTGTACTAAAACTCGCTAGTGATAGTACTCGGCGTTTTTAACGTAGGCGTATCCGAGACGACCACCTTAACAGAACAACTGCACGAGCAAATGGGATTTCTGATACAAAACGACGTCACCCATCCGACGACGCGCAGTGGCACCTGAATAGATTTCGTGATGACCGGACCGAACATGATCCCGGTTCACCGCATCAGCATCTTCAGCAATCATTTCTCAATTCTCAGGCCATAAAGTCGTCATAGCTGCTGTGTAAATAGAGTGGTGCCTGTGTATCGCACACGTCTCGTAGGCATTTGAGGCGCTTTACCCTTTCTTCTTACAATGAGGATCGTCCGCAGTGCCGTGCAAGAAATAAAGAAGTCTGTTTGAAACGGATCGGACTGTGCCCAGTATCTTTAATAACCTTTCTGCGAACATATCACAAACATTTTGCAAACAAATCTGCAGACCGTCACGGAAAGTGTTGCGACATATAGCGGCAATGTCAGCCGTTTCGTCAGCGTCAGTAAAAGTCACTAACAGCTGCCGCTGAAAATCACAACACCTTCCGTGATCATCTGCAAATTTTTGCTTCTCTTTCTCATCACATTTCCTGCAGTTACATGAAAATCGTTTGTGTTTCAATGCTTCTGCGATACAATGCAATGTTCGATGTCCTATATGTGTACCGGCAAAGTTATGTGGACTACAGACGTGTCAAGTGTAGAGACCGCACCAACCGGAAACTTAACATGGCTCAATGACACGGTGTACATTTGCGTGGGCGAACACGTTGTTTAGTTGCGGGGTATTGACCAGCCACAGTTTTACTGGTGTACCTCGGCGATATTTATGCTCTTTTCCGGGGGGGGGGGGGGTCTGATACCACCATTCATTTCCAGAAAATGGCCCCGTATTTTAAATTTATTCTTAAATTAACCATCCCAAAACAGACATGGGGGCAGCCATTTTTATGACGACAATAGTTTAGGCGGCCTATACCGCTGACGTAAGTGATATCAATGTTCTTCAAGACATCCCTCCCTCTCAACGGAGCACACGGGAATGTCGACAGACGATGGTGACAGGGAGCGTCTGCTTGACGGACGTAGGCTCTTTGATTGCAGTGCTTTTTATTTGTGGAATGGTTTGCCCATGCCAATAAAACACGTTGTTGACACCACCTGTGCACTTAGGATTCGTGCAACAATGCTGTCGCGTTGCCGGCCTGCGGGCCACTGGCGAAGAGCACGATGAACGTCACGTATTGTCAACAGAGCTGCGCTACACCGACATACGAAACATATTTTTGTTGGACTTGTAGTTATATTTGATAAAGCAAGCAACTGCTTGCTTAATAACATCACTTCATTCTTGTATCGTTACGGCTCACCACCGCTGCATCACTTGCTGCTTGTGAAGTTGTGCACTGGGCACATATCTCTCGGCGTTTGACGTTCCAGGAACAGTAATTACGCTTCTTTAAGGCCCGGCGTCGGGAACTTGGCGCCCCCATCGCCCGGCAGCAGCCGCAGTAGCCCCCTCCTGCACTCACGGTTGGGTCGCCGCAGGAGGGAGACCCCCACGTATAGCTGTGTGTGGCTTTCCCGTGTCTGGGGAAAGGGGGATCCTGGCAGTTGAGTGGACTCGGAGGTTGGTTTGGACCCTTCGGGGCCCCTCTGGGAAAACAACACACTGCTTTGGCCCCTGCTTCCCATAGACGGGTGGTCCTGGAAGGCCCGGCCAGGACTATTCAGCTAGTCGCCATCTCAATTTTCATTGCTTTCTCTTTATCTTCTCCCCTCCTTGCTCCCCTCCTTTTTCCACCTTCTTTGGCGGCAAGGGTCAACCTTGGGCAGTTCTTTTCACTCTCCAGAAAGCTGCACTTGGGTATCATGCAGAGGTACCTGTTACTGCATGGTATGCAGTCCCTTGGTTGGGCTCCGTGGTGGGTGGCAGGACTTCTGCACCGAATGTCATTAGTTTTCTTATGGACAAAATCAACCCAAAAAAACCCGATCGGCGCCCGAAGAGGAGCCGCACCGAAGAACAAATGTTGAATTTCCTCGATCTAAGTCGTCCGGAACCTTGGTTTGCCAAGTTCCTGATACTTCACTCAGATGACGAAGCTAAACAACTATCCAAAGCATCTCCTTTTCTTGTTGCTAGGACACTTGAAAACGTAATAGGAAAGTCCTTTCAGGCCAAGAAACTCAGCTCAGGAGACATTCAGGTGGAGGTCAACAACAAAGAACAAAGTATAGCACTGCAATCTCTAAAGAACATCGGGGAGATACCTGTCTCAGTTACAACACACCGCACACTGAACACCGTTAAGGGAGTCATTTCCGAAGAAGAGTTAATCGAGTGCAGCGAAACTGAAATCGAAGAGGGCTTGAAAGAGCAAGGTGTCGTCTCTGCCAAACGTATAATTATGCGAAGAGATGGCAAAGAGATCCCGACAAAGCATATCATCCTGTCATTTAAGCTGCACACACTTCCTTCTACTATTAAAGCCGGTTATGTCAATTGCCATGTCAGACCATTTATTCCAAACCCTCGTCGCTGTTTCAAATGCCAGCGCTTTGGGCACAGCTCCCAAGTCTGTCGAGGACAGTTGGTGTGTCCCAGATGTGCTGGCAAAGAACATACTCCTGAGTCGTGCACAAAAGACTTCCACTGTGCTAACTGTGATGGGGGGCACCCGGTCTATTCTCGGTCCTGCCCACGGTGGAAAGAAGAAAAAGAAATATTGAAAATAAAAACTGAACAGAACTTAAACTACAAAGCAGCACGAGCACAGCTCGAGTTCAGACAGAAAGGAAGTTTTTCCGACGTGGTGCGTAGGGGAGTGGCGCCACCGAGGAAGTCCGTGGAGACACAGACCTGTTTTTCGGGTTCTGAGTCTCCACTCTACACTCCCCAACCCGAGAAGGCTGGAGACACTCCGGTGTCTTCTGCCGTGACGGAGGCCAGCCGTTCAACTGGCCACAAAGAAACAGCCATGGCCTCCTCTAAGGTCGATGGCACACCGTCAGTTTGGGACGGGGTCGTAAAAGCCCCTTCCCAAAAAGGCACCCAAAGTATGGAGGTCGACGATGACGACTGCATGTCGCAGAAGTCGTCGTCGAGCCTTCCCAGCATTCCTTCACAAGGGAAGGAAAAACGAGAAAAGGGACGAGGAAGGGGTTTCAAAGGGAATGATCAACAGAAACAACCCCCGCGAAGGGTCCAACCCCCCTAAATGGTACAAGTCTTTCATAGTCGGTGTCACCAAGTGCTGCGCCTTCTTTTCCTCCTTTTTAGTGTGACCGTTATGAACCACTTCCTCCAGTGGAACTGCCGTGGTTTACTGTCTAACTTAGACGACATTAACGATCTCTTCGACAAGTACAATGCAGCATGTTTCTGCCTCCAAGAAACATATTTAAACACACACACAACAAATCCAATTCGTAGACACAATGTATTTCGAAGAGATCGAACCAACGCCACTCGCGCATCTGGCGGTGTGGCTATCGTCACACGAGGAACTGTTCCGTCTAAAGAAGTCCACTTGGTTACAGACTTGGAAGCCGTAGCCGTGCAGATGTGTCTGGACAGAATTGTCACCATCTGCTCGGTCTATTTGCCACCATCAGGAAGTTTTGCACAGAGAGATATAGAACACTTAATCAGCCAACTTCCAACTCCATTTATACTCCTAGGCGACTTTAACGCCCACAATCTGCTTTGGGGCAGTGCAAGAACCGACAGCCGAGGGAAAATGTTGGAAAGGGTGTTGTTATCAACTTCCATCTGTCTGTTAAATACAGGAGCACCGACATACGTCCACTGTTCAAGTCAGTCGTTCTCGGTCCTAGATATATCACTGTGCAGTCCATCTCTATACCAAGATATAGAATGGAGCGTGGAAGAAAACCCACTTGGGAGTGATCACTTTCCAGTGGTTCTCAAATATATGTGTGCAGTCAATAGTCTGACAGCATGCCCCCCTAGATGGAAGCTGCAACATGCCGACTGGGACACATTCTCTAAAAGATGTGACCTGTCGTTAATCCCTGTGGAGAGGATGACGATTGAAGACGCCAACAATGTAGTTACCAACGTCATCCTCGATGCAGCAACACAATCCATTCCCCAGACTTCCGGTCGTCTACCGAAACGACCCAAGCCATGGTGGAACAGCGAGTGCAAGGAAACTCGCAAACTTCAAAATCGTGCGTGGGGTACATTTCGGAGGTACCCCACATCACAAAATCTTCTTTTGTTTAAAAAGGCGAGAGCCAAGGCCAGATGGACGCGGAAACAAGCAAAGCGGTCATCGTGGCACAACTTCGTGTCTTCCCTATCTCACAGTACCCCATCCAAAGTGGTGTGGGACAGACTTCGCAAAATCAGAGGAGAACACCGCAGTTATACAATCCCTCTCTTAGAAGTCAACGGGCAAGTGTGCGGAAGCCTTCAAGAACAGGCGGATGCGCTCGGACAACATTTTGAACGTGTCTCTGATTCATCCCACTACAGTCACGAATTTCTCAGAATAAAAACAAACGCTGAGAAACGAAAAATTCCCATGAGTGGTGGTGATGAGTACGTATACAATCAGCCATTCACGATGGTGGAGCTTCAGCGATCTCTATCCGCTGCTAAAGCCACTTCCCCGGGCCCAGACAGAGTAACCTACTCCATGCTGTGCCACCTGTCTGATGACTCAAAAAAATTATTGCTCCTTTTCTTTAACCGCGTTTGGGCAGAGGGAACATTACCAATATTATGGAAAACTGCGACTGTCATTCCCCTTCTCAAGCCAAGGAAAAAAGCATCGAATCCAGCCAGTTACAGACCTATCGCCCTTACGAGTTGTATTGGGAAGACGTTTGAGAGAATGGTCAATAACCGGCTGGTTCATCATTTGGAAGAAAATAATTGCCTTTCTGAATTTCAATGTGGTTTTCGAACGGGGTGCTCCACTATGGATCACCTTGTTCGGCTAGAAACCACAATCCGTGAAGCCTTCGTCAGAAGACAACATTGCCTATCCGTTTTCTTTGATTTAGAGAAAGCGTATGACACTGCGTGGCGACACGGTATTCTGCAGGATCTTTACTCCTTTGGCGTGGAGGGCAGACTCCTTAGATGCTTTTCAAACTTCCTCCAGCACAGATCCTTTACAGTGCGACTGGGAACCACTCTATCCCGCCCGTTCGTACAAGAGAATGGTGTCCCGCAGGGATCCGTTCTCAGTGTTGTCTTATTTATTGTGAAAATCAACTCTGTGACCAATGTCATCCCACCCTCCATATCTTTCTCCTTGTACGTGGATGACATTCAAATATCTTGTTGCTCCACGAACCTGTCAATATGCGAACGACAGATGCAGGTGGCCATCAACAATATGGCCAAGTGGTCTTTGTCAAATGGATTTAAATTTTCAGCTGAGAAAACTGTGTGTGTCCATTTCTCTAGGATTAGAGGACTGTTTTCACCACCTACGCTGCAGCTTAACCGACAAGATATCCTTGTTCAACCAGAAGCTAAATTTCTTGGCATCACTTTCGACTCGAAGCTGACATTCAAGGCTCATGTTCAAAACCTAAAGTTAAAGTGTGTCAAGTCACTAAACATTCTAAAAATTATATCTCACAGATCTTGGGGTGCAGACCAGGAAACACTGCACCAAGTGTATACTGCATGTATTCGTTCCAAAATTGATTATGGGTCCTTTGTCTACGGTTCTGCTCGCGAGTCGGTGTTGAAAGCCCTGGACCCTGTCCATCACCAGGGGCTCAGGCTCGTGCTTGGCGCCTTCCGAACGTCTCCAGTACAGAGTCTGTATGTTGAATCGAAGGAATGCTCCTTGAAAAGACGGCGTTCTTACCTCGGTACGTCGTACGCACTTAGAATACGTAGCCTACCCCAAAATCCTGCCTCAACTTGCGTCACGCACACACGTTTTAAACAGCTGTTTATTAACAAGCCCTCCGTTGTCCCTCCATTCTCTTTACGAATTGCATCAGAGTTTGATTGTCATGGTTTCTCATCCTGTGACCTACAAGTTGTAGAGTGTAGCAGAAATATCCCACCCTGGGAACCACCTCCAAGATATGACACCTCCTTGGCAAAATACAAGAAACAAGACACTGCTTCATCGGTACATCAAGAAGAGTTTGCACACTTGAAAGACAGCTTTGATAACCATACTGAGATTTACACAGATGGGTCCAAGTCCAGTGCAGGAGTGAGCTGTGCCATGATTTGTGGCACGCACACAAGGTCTCATCGTATGAAAACCTTTGCATCAATTTTCACTGCCGAGGTTTACGCCATCATCTTGGCGCTCAACTACATCCTTCAAGACTCCATAAAGTCTTCTGTTATATATACAGACTCCTTGAGTTCCATTAACGCAATTTGTAGTCAGCACACAACAAAGGACTTTCTTGTGCAGCGAGCAAGATCTCTAGCCAGTTCGATAAGAGCAAAGGGGTACTCCCTCATCCTGTGCTGGGTGCCCAGCCACGTAGGCATCAAAGGCAATGAGAAAGCAGATCAAGCAGCTGCAGCGGCTCTCCAAAATGACATCACACCCTTTGAGATGTCCGTGCAAGACATGAGATCGGCACTCAAGAAATCACTGCACAGATTGTGGCAAGCCTTTTGGAACACACAAACAAATAACAAGCTCCACTTAATTAAACCTCACATTCGGGATACAGGAGACCGGCTGGAAAACCGCCTATTGTGCACCTTACGAGCAAGGTTACGTATAGGCCATACGTACCTTACACATGGGTTCTTACTTCGGGGAGAGGAGCCACCTCAGTGTGCGCACTGTGGTCAGCTCCTGTCTGTTGTACACATACTCATCACATGCACACATCATGAAATCCATCGCAAACATCACTTCAAGGTATTTTATAAATACTTATTACCTCTTCACCCAGCCCTATTGCTTGGTGACGAGGCTCTCGTCCCTTTTACAAGTGTCTTTGATTTCCTTCGAGACGTTGGCGTTATTAGCCTTCTGTAGTTTTACACGTATACACTCATCTTTTATTAGTCATCGTGTTTACTCTTAATTAACCATAACATCACCACCGTCTCAATCATACCTCAGTTTATGGCGCATTATGATCTTTGTTGTCAATGCGCCATTAAACTCCCAATCATCATCATCATCATCATCAGCTTCTTTAAGGGCATTATAGTCGTGTGAACGAGTAGTATTTGGCAACGCCAAGGTATCGTATACACACTGTAGGAGCGTATGTAAGAATTAGGTACCAGATACAAGAACAGGCAAGATACTTACATGAGGGCATACATGGCTTATGAGAGCTTATGAGCAGGACAAAAAGAAAGAAGGAAAAAAGTAAAGGCATAATAACATTACACAGTACAAGTACACGGTGAAAGCGTAATCACCAGGGATATTTTTGCATCTCACTTCCGCTGGTTCACAAGAGCAATGCAATTATGCGACAATCAACCACAAAAAAAAAGAAAAAAAAGGAAACAAAGAAGATGAGTTCCTTGCATACATCATCTGGCTACGTCATTATTACATCTGGATGATGGATGTTGGTTTCAGCAGCCAGGATACTCCTAGTATCAACGCACATTTCCACACATTCCACAGATTTTAGGCGTAATTAAACGGACCGTAATTTTATGGCATGCACAGAGATCATAGAACTGCATGACTGACCTTCATAATGCTCACCATGTGTGAACAAGTACACTGCAAGATGGACGAATCCCCGTGCAGTTGAGGTGTTCAGTGGTCAGTCTTATGGCCAAAATGAGGTCATTCCCCACTAATCAGTGAAAAGGGTTGCAACACCATCATCCCACATAAACGTAAAAGAAGTTTCATTGTACGAATGTGTGTTTTACAACCAAGACTGCAATAGAAGTGTAGAAAATGGGCATCGTGAATACCAACGCTCATGCAGCTGTGATGTCACAGCCCTTCCAGCTACCAATGGGATTCGCTGTAGCTCTGAGGTCTGTGTCATCTGCGCTTTAGTCGGGGATCTGTCCAGGACTTTTATCTCGCGAAGTATGACACGTAAAAAAAGGAATTATTTTTTTATCAGTATTATGGTGTGAAATACATGCGCCCATGATGTAACGAACCACATCTACGAAAGCGTCCCAACCCCTTTAATCCTTCCGTGGCACTTCATATAGTTCAAAGGTTAAAGAACCTGGAGTACCTTTACTGTGTGCACAGAAGACTCGTGTTTGTTCCCGATCCCCACACTGCTACAGAATCCACCTGTTAATGGCGAATGAGACACCAAAAACCAATCCCATAGGGATGAGACTGCTTGTACACATTCACTGAAGCCCTTCTGTTGTCCACTTGCAGTTAATGCTTTGCAGAGTTGTCAGTGTTTTAGTGATTCATTCACTCTAGGTGAGCTTGTGTAACCTGTTCCTTCTGCTCAGGGTCTCATGAACAGCCACAGCACACAGGGATTGAGCACAGCGCCAGTAAGCTCCTGGACATAGTGTGACACGAAAATTAGCATTATTAGAATGCCTACGTTCCCAGTTTTGTGGGACCCCCCCCCTCCCCATTAAAATTGGCTTGACCTGCGTACTCCCTGGCTCTCCATTGAAGCAATACATTCCACCTATAGTTTTGTTAGAATATCCGTTGACCCCGAGCTTTAGAAATAATCCACAGTTAGATGTTTCTATGAGATATCCCTCTATAGTGTACAAGTGGAATGGAAGCGCAAGTGCATCACGTTTTTTTTTTTTTTTCCTGGGGCACGTACTTTCGCCGTGTTGCTTCTATTTCGCGAAGACAGTGGGTTCCCCAGAAAATGTCAGGCATGAAAGCTGAACCTGTCTTCTATGCTTTGCAACTTTGTGCGCAACGCTAGGATGCCCCAGTTTTTTTCCCACGACGAAAGAAGTGACGACGAGTTTAGTGTGGCTTCCGAAGCATTTGCGTATTGATCCCTCACGATAGTAACGTGATGTGTTGTCGGCTCAGTGTTGCCGATGTTGGTACTGGCTATCGCGCGCTCCCTGGTTCGATCCGCGGACCATTGCGTTTCTGTGTTACTTCTTTTTCTTTTATAGAGAGTTCCGAGAATAACAGTAGGCGAGAGCGTCGCAGTTTTCTTTCTGGAGGGCTTATTAATACCTTACTGGCATTATGGCATAAACAATTCCTGTTCTGTTTTGCTTTAATTGCGTTAACGCTGACCTGTCGCCTGTACGCAGAGTGTGTGAAAGGTAGACCACTTTCCATTGCACCCTATCAACAGATATGATTATGAGTCACGCTATATCTGACATTGGTTCCGGTAAGCACGGAAGTTAACGATGACGTTAGTGAGTTTTAGTATATCGTACGGCGTCGCCTTTGCATACGCAAGGAGTAGCGTTGGTGATTCTGCGCGCGCGCAAGACATAAACAGAGCTTAGCGCATTGCGCAGAACCACCACGCTGTACCTTACGTGCGCAAAGGCGAGAGCGTACGATATACTAAAACTCACTGTTATCACCGGTCTACTAACGCTCGCTGTTGGGTAGTTTCATTTATAATCGAATGACCCCCCCGGTTACGTTTTTTTATTTCTCTAAAAAAAAATATATGTCATCCCACCCACAAAGAGATGCAAAAGGTGCCTGACCGCAAGTCTCTGCGATATTTTCTTCTGCGTCCACGGCGCCGCGAAACAACCGGCGCGATTTCGCGGGTTAAATTTTTTCCAACTTTGTGACCTTGTATCCCTTGAACGAGGTGCCCCATTTGGACGAATATCTCTTTCTTTTTTTTTTTTTTTGCTGACAGATTGGATGATGCACGTTCCACCGTGGGGCTACTAAATTTATATGGTCAATAGAAATGTATACGAAAAAAAATCCCGAAAAGGCAACAGAGAGCCTTTTTACCGCACATTTGGAAGGTCATGGCCGAGGCCCTGGATCTCCGACTGTGATGTTCTTTACATGAGCAGAAAGATCATTCTTTGCTCTTTCGTTTGACGTTAAATACATTGCTTTATCTTCAGTCATTATCCCGTAACAATATCGTGAACACGGAAGGATAGGGGAAAATTCTCATTTTCGCGGCAGTTTTTACCCAAAAAGGACATCTTCAAATTTTGCGATATTTTGTACTAACATAGCTGAGACATAGCTCTTTCAGGATATAGAATAAAATGTTTGCTTATTTTGGTCCCACAGGGCGCGCAATTTTTTTTCGCACCCCGATTCGGCAGCGCTCGCAGGGGTCACACACACGTACAAATAGTGGACTTCTACCCCCCCCCCCCCCCCCCCCTGTCTTTTTCTTTCGGTGAGGGTGCCGTCATGCTGAAGCCCGACTACAGTAATATGCACAGATCACTGTGATGTCCGCAGACAAGCAAAAGTTTGTTGATTAGGTTTTCCCACCCGGTTAATCCCTTCAAAGTTACGTGCTTGAAGGAAATCGGACGTGAGAACATGACATTTGTAAATACTCCGACTTTGCCGAACCGAAGCGCGAGACGTCTATTCTCTTGTAATTTTGTTTCGTTATTTGCTGGTTTCTTCTACTTGTGAACAAAGACGAAATTTGAAACACTCAGGTGATTGGCCATGATGCCGACAGATCGCCCAAGGGCTGGTCGCCTGGTCTTCCTGGGAATGATAGGACAGGTCCGGTCCACCCATGTCCAATGGGTGAGAAAGTCGGGGCGCTGCGTGGGAAAAGACGGTCTTTAGGCGTCTACGGGGTTCCTGCCGCTGTCCACATTTTAAGAAAAGGGCCGTGCTTTCCTCTATGTTACGTATGGATTTCGTTTTGTCGTCGGCGTAGCGTGTACTTCTGCGCTCCCCATGGCCAGCGGTAGCCACACCAGAAGTCGACTGTACTGCCCGGACTACACTGAACGACACAAGAAAAAAATACCCTGGAACAAGAACTTCAGGCCGGTATCGTTGATAGGATCAGGGCTTTTGAAGACCATCTTGAGCACCTCGGAGGCAGTCCATGTCCACGACACCGACGAAATATGTGTGAACTACAACACGTTTCGACTGCAGGTTGCTGAGGCAGGGCCTTCAAGTGAACAAGATCCTCCGGCTTCAAGCCATGACGATGCTGACTTCAGTGACCCCACCGAAATTGTGCATACTGTGAACAGGAGCATATGAGAGCAAGATATTGGTGTGAGCCCACTGAGGAACCCGTAGTAGGCGAAGTAGAAGAAACAGAAGTAGAAGAAACCAGCCAATAACAAAACAAAATTCCAAGAGAATAGACGTCTCGCGCCTCGGTTCGGCAAAGCCGGAGTATTTACAAATACCATGTTCCCACGTCCGATTTCCTTCAAGCACGTAACCATGAAGGAATTAACCGGGTGGGAAAGCCTAAGAAACGAACTTTTGCTTGTTTGTGGACATAATAGTGATATGTGCATATTACTATAGTCGGCCTTCGACATGACGTCACCCTCACCGAAAGCAAAAAAAAAAGATATAGGGGGTGGGGTAGAAGTCCACTCTTTGTACGTGTGTTTGACCCCTGCGAGCGCTGCCCAAACGGCTGCGAAAAAAAAAAAAATGCGCGCCCTGTGGGACCAAAATAAGCAAACATTTTATTGCATATCCTGAAAGAGCTATGTCTCAGCTATGTTAGTACAAAATATCGAAAAATTTGGAGGTGTCCTTTTTGGGTAAACTCTGCCGCGAAAATGAGAGTTTCCCCCTACCCTTCCGTGTTCATGGCATTGTTACGGGATAATGGCTGAAGATAAAGCAATGTATTTAACGTCAAACGAAAGAGCAAAGAATGATATTTCTGCTAATGCAAAGAACATCACAGTCGGAGATCTAGGGCCTCGGCTATGAGCTTCCAAATGTGCGGTAAAAAGGCTCTCTGTTGCCTTTTCGGGATTTTTTTTCGTATACATATCTCTTGACCATATAAATTTAGTAGCCCCACGGTGAAACGTGCACCATCCACTCCGTCAGCAAAAAAAAAAAAAATTCGTTCAAATGGGACCTCTCGTTCAAGAGCACAAGGTCACAAATTTGGAAAAAATTTAAGCCGCGAAATCGCGCCGGTTGCTTCGAAGCGCCGTGGACGGAGAAGAAAATATCGCAGAGACCTGCGGTCAGGCACCTTTTGCATCTCTTTGTGGGTGGGATAACATATATTTTTTTTCGAGAGAAATAATAAATGTGACCAGCGGCCATCATTCGATTATAAATGAAACTGCCCTATTATAATGTGGGGTAATTTCTGCAATACACAGTAGAGGAAAAAAATGTGGAGACATGTGGCCTTCGTCACTATTTTTATTATTTTTCTTTTCGCATATAAATTTCTTACACGGTGAACTCCAACTACGCTTTTGCAGTGTAACGCTCGCGCAGTCTCACTAACGCACAATAGGGAGTTGTAGTACACCGTATGGCTATCGCCTTTGCGTACGTAAGGGACAGCGTTGATGGTTCTACGGTCGCCTGTAACAGAAAGAGAGTTTTGTGCAGTGCTCAGAGCCATCAATGCTATCTGTTGCGTACGCCATTGTCTTTGCGTTCGATGTACTACTGCGTTCGATGCACGCGCCGCGTGTAAACGGAGCGGTGGCACGCCCTCCTTCACAATCGCGCCCTATTGCCCGCGCGTACAGGGAGCGGTGGTACGCACTCGTTCACATTCGCACCCACACCAATGCAAAACCGATTTGTAAATGGCGAGCTGCAGTGGCGCTCACGTCAATGATTGCGTCGTAACCGTTTATATTAAACCGTTTATAAAACACGATCTTGAGGCACTCGTTGTGTCAGATGAGATGGGGCCTCGTAAGTGGCCGCCACCCACAGAAGAGAAGCTCCTCGACCCAAAACTGCGCACGGCGACGGGGCAAAACCAATTACCAATTCTGTGTGTCGCTTCAATGCACTGTTCTGGCCCATGAGAGAAACTCGTGCCCTTAACCCAATACTGAGACACGACGGTAACAAGTAAAGGTACACACTAAAATTTTTTACACCTCTTTAGGTGTTAAAAGGGCGTATTGCACAATTCACACCCCACAGTTAACTGTCTAACACCCATTTGAGTGTAAAGTGGGTGTATCTTGCTGTTTACGCCCTTCTACCTGCTTTTTACACCCTTCCATGAGAAGGCCATCAGGCCCATAGGGTGTAAAAGGCGGGTCAGCTGCACACAGCATTTCTGTAATTTTAGCAGCGATGGGACTTAGCACCTTAGCTTCTGTTCGTTCTGTGCTGTGAGGATGGTCCATGCACTTCAGTGTTTTTAAGTGTCGCACTGAACATCATGCACAGCACTTAGAACTGCACAGAATTAAATGATATGCAAATGATGCCAGCCGACTTTTTACCCAGGCCAACTACCAAGACCCTATATATACAGTGTGGCGCCGGAAAAGTGGACCAGTGCCTAAGAGAGCGATACACAGAAACCTGACGCGATATATTTATGGTACCAGAGTTAACCAGGTGTTACTGTTGACGTGCACCTGTATGTAACTCAAGTACCACAAGTATAGCCTCAGGTTTCCGTTGATTGCCCATTGGGATCTGCCACTTTCCTTGGGAAACCCTGTCAAGTACGTTCCCAGTGGTCATTGGTACGACATTGGACGAACCAGGTACACCGTTCTAGGGGGTGTAACTGCTTACACCCTACAGACTTTACACCCAAATAGGTGTGAGTTATCAAACACCATTTTTACACTGGAAAGGGTGTAAAAAAAGTTTAGTGTGTAGCAACTCAAAATAAAATCAATCAATCAGTCAATCGCTGTGGTGCCGGCGCAGTTGCGTCCTTGTATTCATAGTGAGCTGCGTCGTGAGCTACGATGTGGCTGTCTGGCATCGTAACAAAATCTGTTCCCCTCTTGCAGGTGACGTCGTCAGTCTTCATACACGATGCTTCGCATATCGTAAAGAACCAGCGAAGTGGTTTCTGCAACCTTTCTATATTCACGGCTTTGATCTGTTGCCGCTATCGGGAGTCCTTGCGCATCCAATATTGAGAAGTGCGCTTCACAAGTTAACCCATTCACAACTGTGAGCGACTTCTTCTGACTTCCTCTCCAGTGAATTGCTCCCGGTGTGGGACTGCGCACCGATGAATGTAACTCCGTACAGTGAGTCTGAGAGGTACATCCTTTCATTTCTTCTTCCTTCATCGAAAAAAAGCGATTCGAATAGAGCTTATTGGCTTAGAGGAGTATTTCTAGCCAACATCCTCCTTCGAATGCAGGAGGGTTGGTCATCTTGCGAAGGCCTCCAGAGTTGTCCGGCGATCGTAGCTGTCAGAGCCGACGCCACGGTGCAGCATAGGTCTGTATTTTCCCAAGAATTCATTCAACATGACAACATGATAGGATTTCCGCGCAGCCCATTCCATCCCGTTCGATCACATCACCTTCATAAACCATCAGACCACAGACCCCATCACATCATAACCCACCATTCAACTTCAAACCCCATCACCGTGACACTTCAAATTCCATAATCGGAGTTAAACTTCAGATCCCATCACGGCTTTGAAGTTGAATTCCAATGATGAGTTCTGAAGTTGAACTCCGATGACCCAAGGCGAACGCTTGCAGGCGAGTGCTTATAAGTGGATTCCTTTGGGATATTTTTCTACCGAATTGCTAACATGGGTCGTGCACCCCACGCTGCACAGTGCGCAGATTCCATGTCATCGGTTTTTCTTGCTGATGGTGATGGTAATGTGATAAAGAAAAAAAAATCGGGTTTTCTTTCTGACTTAGTCTTATTCCGGGTCATGACATGAGAAGCACAGACACAAATAGGGTACGCATACAAACAGGTCCTCTCGTGAAGCCATACTGCAAAACTACTGCATGGACAAAAGTCACCCACGAAAAAGCACGTAGAACGTAAAACACAAAGGGCCGTCTTGCATACAGACGCTACACCCTATCGCTTTTTGCTAGCGAGCCAGCCAGGCACAACAACACGAGTGCGCTGAACAGCGCGAGCGCAATGCGCCAAACGTCCTCTCCATGTACCCCTCACATTTGCAACCTACAATGTTAAAGGCGTTGAAGGTCGTACCTAGGTCATGTTGCCTCTGCCTAGTACAGTGCTTCCGGCTCCTCCACTTTCTCCACCACGCACGAAGGTCACGCGGTACTTCTACTTCCAGGCACTTACTCCATCTTCTAGCGTCCACGGAAAGCAAGCATACACCAGGAATGACGGGGTATGTCCTCGCCCGCCACCTGCAAATTAGGACCCGTACCGGACACAAGACGATAAGCGTTTATATCTTCTCAATACACACCGATATTTATCTTTTAGTCCACACGCGTTCGCATGAGAACCCACAACACGTACGCAAGCGTCATGCACAGGCTAAACATTGTCATATTCAAAACCTTTCAGAAGGACTTCAAAAGCCATGATTCGACCTCAAGTTCAAAATCAATCACAATGACTTCACCTTTCAACCCAACACAATGGCTTCACTTCCAAAATTAATCACACTGACTTCACCTTCAAAACCCATCACACTGACATACCCTTCAAAGCGCCTCACGCTGACTTCAACGTCAAAACCCATCACACGGACTTCAACTTCAAAACCCATCACATTGACTTGAACTTCAGGTCCCATCACTGTTTTTAAGTTGAATTCCAATGATGGGTTCTTAAGCTGAATTCCGATGATGGGTTCTCAGGTCAGTGATTAGATTTGAAGTTGAATTCAGATGATGGGTTCTGATCTCGGCGCTGCATTCCAGTGTGAGTTTATGTCGGTGTGTCCACTGCTGGATTACATCGTTGGCACCCCCTCGCTCCTGATTGCATGGATTTTCTGGCAGTGGGTAGAGAAAGGGTGAGAGCTGCCACGTTTTACATCCATTGTCACGTCTCGGTGGGGGTGGGGGTGTCTGGTGGTAGTACTGTGGTGTGGTGGTGTACTAGCACGGCGGATGTACGCGCATGCGCTGGCGCTCGATGCGGTGGGATATCCTTGTCCGCGCACTGGGGTTGTTGTACAATGTTACGCCGGCTGTTGGCAGCTAAGGGCTTCTTAGCGCGCATAGCAGATCGCGCCTTCATGTGGCTTTTTACGGCCGCCTTTTTTGATGCGTCATTCTTCACGCGCGACGCATGAGGCTTCAACACCACAGTGACTTCAACTTCAAAACCGATCACATCACATCATATCGTTTCATTCAACCTCACCTTCAACATCACATCAGATCATAGCCTTTCATTCAACTTCAGCTGCAATATCATGTTACCTCGTAGCCCTTCATTCAACCTCACATCATTCTCCATGATGCGATGGTGAGTGAGGTCGATGAAGGCCATCATGAATGAATTCGCCGACCTATGCGGCGCAGTGCATCTGTGGACGTGATGTGTGTCAGATGTCAGCACAGTTGAATTGACAAATGTGCGTTTGATGCCTTTCTCTTGTACTCGCAGTTAGACATGCCCTTGACCAACAGACCAGGCAGTTAACAAAGGACAATGCGAGGCCATCAGGGTCCTTCATGGTCGCATAAGCTAGTAAAGAAATAAGGAAAACAATTATTTGTGTCCAGTTGCCGTATGAAACAAGTACTCGTACTCAAGCATCTTACGATAGGTACCCGTTGATGAACATGAAAAACAGATTGAAAGCAACCATGGCACGTCGCATCCTATCAATGGCTAGCCAAACAACGAACATACATTTTGATCTCCCCTATTCAGTTCTCCTGCTCATTGACAATGATTTCCATCTGCTGGATAATCTGTAAAGCGAAGACTGAAAAACTACGGCTTGCAGTGAATGCCCTGGCTTCTAGTTGCGAGAGGCTTCATCCTACTCACAGAGGCCTTCCGCACAGACCGTGTTATTAAAACTCAACTTACCGCCTAAGGAACATCATAATACCAACTGTTTGTTTCAAAGATCACGTATGATGTATCGTTCGCATTATGAAAACATTCCTTGTGTTGTCCGCCTTGATAGCGGCTCTTGTGGTTCCGACATTGGTATGTTGTCTATATTTGGTATATTTGGTATATAGTTTTCGTTTTGGTATATTTCCGTTTTTCGTCCTGCACAACAGTTCCACATCATTATACCAGGCATCAGCACGTCCATGTGAATGCGATCGTTGTAAGTGGAAACAAGCGAGGGTTCACGCACGATGACAGCATTAACTTCCAATCCAGTACTATGGTTCGACTCAGCTCTTAACCAGCTTACCATATTTGGAATACTGCTGTCACAGTGCACGAGCCAGGTTCTGGTTGGCTCAGTCATGATGATTCATTACAGTTCACTCGAAAGGCAGCGCCCTGTCCCACAGTGAGCGATCGCCTCAACATACTGCTGGGTTACCTTCGGTGCCATGGCGGGTTTGTGCCTGATGCGGACGATTCCTGTAGAGAATCAAGCGAGCTGTCACTACGATTTTGTGAGTCATTGTCGGTTGGCACCCCTTAATGTGATCGGCGTGAACTCTACGGCGTTTCCTTCCTTCCAACCCTGCATAGCATATCATGTTGCCCACAGGGTCAACAAAAACGCCATTAACCCAATGGTGCTTTCTTGTCGGGTCCTTCACCACACCTATTCAAAAATATGAAAATCCTTTGTTGGATTTTCTGAATGGTGACTTCCCAGCTGAAACGTAAACAGCAGAAGGATACTGTCACAAACATTCTTCTAGGCCGTCCTCCACCACTATGAGCATGGCTCCTGCCCTGCTATAGTGGCCTTACGAAGTTCGCTCCGGATCATTCGAGTTAGGATGGCAAGATGGTGTTAAAATGTAACGAATTCCACGAGTTCTAGGATGCTCTTCAATTCATAACTAGTGAACTGTGGTCTCTTCGCCGTGACCAACTGGTGAAAGAACCCTTAGCGCGGAAACGACTCTCGGGGAGCTTTAGTAGTATCATTGACGGTTACTCTTTTCACTTGTATGTGGCCTCAGGCAATCTGCTGTGGTCATAGATCACTATAAAAATGACCTTACTCAACGAAATCAGCATAAAGTCTGCTTCAAGGCCGTTCCGGACGCTCCCAGAGGTGCAGGGGCACCGGTTTCCTGTCATCCGATAGAGAAGCACAAGATCCACGATCTTAACCCTGGCTGCTATGTTGTTGTCTACCCCAGGCCACAAAACGAACGATCTGGCAAGCATCTTCTATGTAGTTCGTACGAGATGACTTTCATAAAGGACGTCCAACATCATGGTGCAATACTTCGTCGGATTTTTTTTTTTTTTTTTGATTCCGTGTTAGCGCCACGAAACAACTCTGGCTGTGAGCCGCGTACAGATATGGACAGATGGAGAGAGGACAGCAGGAAGGAGTGGGGGACGCGGGGATTAGTATGCGTCCTGGGCCAACTTCAGAGGGAACTGCTCCGACATTCGTCTGGTGTTCGGAAAACCCCGGGGAAAACCTCAGATAGCACACCCGGTGGTAGGATTCCAACCCACCACCTCCAAGTCTTTAGCACGACCTTGGCTACGACCAACGAGCGGGATGCCTTAGCCCGCTCGGCCACGCTGCCGGTATTCGTGGGAATTACCGTACGCAATCCGAGCAAAATGGAACCGTGACACGTTGTGTATGTGGACGTGCTATTGAATTGCTATAGTCCAAACAGGCAATAGACTCTCTTTGGACAGAGCTTTTTCTTTTCTTTTTCCTCCCTTTAGCTATTTGGTACAGTCAGTCTATAGACTTTGTTTTGTTGACCAGCTATAGACACGTGTTTGGAAATGCTATAGACCATTATCAATTGGCACTATGCGATTAATTTTTCTTTCAAGTCTTCTGTCATTTATAGTTTGGCAACTACTCTTATCACATACTTGCTATGGGGCGCTGTCGGGAAGTGTTGTTTCACACAGACACAAATTTGTAGTGCCTTGTGAACATCTATTGACGGCCATTGGCTTTTCTTTTGATTACTCCCCCTGCACCCACTTTCTGTAGACATCTGTTCAAAAGAAAATCTATTGAATATTTGTCTTTTGTCGCTTTACAGAAATGTCTTACTATAGGGTACATATTTGCTATTGCCGGAGCTTTGGCAAGTTATTGACAGATGTTGAAAATTGGCACCGCGTGCCTCGTATTGCCAACTGTAGGATGGGACAAGCGTAAGCTTGCCCACATCACGCTTCAAAAATAAAGCGCCAGCTGTGGCACGCAAGGACTCATGGGAACTTAAAGCGTAGCTCTTCGAATTCTGTTGAGTTCCTGTTGTGTGAAAAGGTATTGATGTTTTTTGTTTAACCTGTGTTGAGAAGCAATACATAGCCGTAATTGGCACACGTACCACGAGAAAACAGATACCATATAATGCTCGTAATGCGTGCTTCCGCAAATTCGAGTGTCCTGCTTCCCTCTGATTCAGAATGAAGGATGAGGTGCCCCAGCTTAATTCGATTACACACACATCCAACACTGAAGTCAGGAGTTGCTTGGAATATTAACTCACGACCAAGATAACGCATGTGTTTGTAACTGCTTTCGATTTGTGACATCGAGTATGTCCATTGAAAGTCAAACTTGTGCAGTGGTAATTTGCCATGCAGGTTCACATTGATGCAAATAGCCGTCTCACTGCACAGGTTTGTCTTTCGATGGACGTACTGGATGTCTCAAACCAGTTACAAACGCAGGCGTTATCTTTGTTGCTTGTTGTTGAAGCTTGAAATCTTGATGGTTGATTGATTGAAAGAAAGAAAAAAATGGGGATTGTAGCCCTCATCACGGCTACCCGAGATCCCCCAGCTTGAAATCTTCTTTTGCACAATTTCCAGTGTTCTTTTGCCGGTCAATGTCCGTGGAACGAATGAGTATTGGCCTGTTCGGCTGCCTAGGGGCCGCTCTCGCTCACTGCCATCAGTGCTGTGGTGGCAAGCACAAGTTATTTACGGCATTTATTTCAGTTATTTCGCAGTATCATACAATTTCACCAGGCACTGTACACATACACTAAAGTATATATCGAACACAGGACAGAATTCACGCGATGACGTGTGATGACGCGATGACGCCACCAGGGAAGAAAGCCCGCCCCAGTGTCGCCTTGCCGAACTCCAGCCGAACGTCCCTATAGCTGACTCCCCCAAGTGCGCTGGATTTTCTAGACGTGCTTCGAACGTTGTCATCTCGTCGCCGCTGTGACAGCTGTGACTGCTAGGTAAATATAAACAAGTGAGGGTTCACTCAGGAAGATAGCGCTTAGTTCTAATCCAGCCATGCTTCGAGTCAGCTGCCAATCAGATAACCATCCGGTGGAAGACTGCGCGTCCTAGATCACGTGGTCTGTCCTCGTGGGCTCAGTCGTCATCATCCTCAACGAGTACGCCGACCAGTTACAAACACAGGCGTTATCTTTGTTGTGAGTTAATGCTCCAAGCAATTGTTCACTTCAGTGTTGGATGTATCTGTAATCGAATTAAGCTGGGGCACCTCACCCTTCATTCTGACCCAGAGGCAAGCAGGGCACTCGAATTTGCGGAAGCTCGCAAGACAAGTAATATATGGTATCCCTTTTCTCTAAGGAAGGAAACTCCAGTGCATGCTGCGTGCTCAGAGGTGGACGTCCTGAAAGCGCTGGCAAATTCAGGTATAGACTCACTTCACTGCGTGACGTCATAGCGGTGCGTTCGGCGCTGATGGCCTGTTTGATGGCCAAAAATCGCGCGATCATCGAGTCACTGGGTGTTTTGAGTCGTTACTAAAAGGCAATGCCGCAAAGTGGTGTAGCTATTGAACGTGCCACGCTGTACAGAAAGACCAAATACGCCCTAGACACCCCGCGGTTAGACTTCCACATTAGATGAGTTTTCTTGCTCTTTCTTCCACTTTTTTTCGTCGTCCTTTGTACCACCTATAGACTGATTTCTTTGGAAAATAAAGTGAAGATAAGTCCAAAGGCAGTCAATAGATTTTCTTTGGTGTGACCTCTTGAGACATTCAGGAAAAAGAAAGGCAAAATTCCGTCTACAGCCAGTGTTTGGACAATTGACACAATTGTCTATGGGAAATCAAAGTCAAAAGAAAAGTAAAAAAAGCCAAAGAATGTCCAAAAGATGTCAATAGAAGGCAAATTCATTCAATTCAAAATAGAAGGACGAACAGAACCAAGCTGAGAAATAGATAGCTCACTTCCCCGCCGGAGATAAAAGCGAAGTTTCGACATGTTGTCAGCAGTAGTCCGGCCCTTCAGCAGGAAACGGTTCGGATAACACTGGGTCATTAGCTGTCTCTTGTATAAAATAGACATTACTTCCACTGAAATGACGTTCACATAGTTGAAGACTGCAAAATTGTGCTGGATATTCCACGACTGAAGTCATCGTACGGATCTTGTGCAAGTCTCGAGAACCGATCAGCGTTTCCCAATTGTTCCATTAGTTGGTATTGGATACTACACATGTATAACATGTCGTGACCAACGCCGGTCGCCGCAACCGTGTAGATGTGGTAACATGTATCCCTTCTGTTCGCTAAAAAATGCCTGTAAGAAATTTACGATCGGTATGTAACGTCGACTTTCGTCCCCGAGATATTGATGAAAGTTCTTCAGACCGAAAATGATAGCAAGTGCCTCTCCCTATCTGATAGGGAGACCACCTTCCTTTGATGCGTCCGCTTCCAAATAGATGAGTTCTCTTTGGTTTTAAATTGAGTTAGAGCGTCGATGGCTGTGAACATCTCTCTAAGCCCATAAAAGGCATTCAGACATTCTTCAGACCAACAGCAGGCTGTTATATTTCTAAGCAAAATATTCAATGGTGCCAATCCTAGTAGGAACTTGCTATAGTGATGTAGCGTTCCAAGAAACGCGCACACAGTTGTGAAACGTCATCCGGCTCCGGCATGTTCAGGCATGCAGAAATATTTTGTGATGGGTAAAACTATTTCGTTGATACTATATGCTCAAGATATTCTATTTCATGTCGTGCGAAGGAATGTTTTTTTTTTCTTACAACTCATACTCCTTCAGTCTTCAAAAAATTACCTATAGATTTTCACATGTTGTTCAGACAACGACCAAGGTGGAATAACCTTTCACTCACTATTCAGTTGGCGTCAGTACGTGTTTCGTCCTTTTCCACTACGTTTTCAAGTCACCTTTCACTAAAGAACATTAGGGCAAAGGGCGTGGGCCTCTGTTTCAAGAACTTCACCGCAGCGTTCAGCTGCAAGTGGACTTTGTCTGGCATCTGCCAAATAAGTTCGTGTACAGAAAGTACTGCAGAAAGTCTGCAGTTATACTGTAGCAAATCACATAAAGAAGTACGTATACGACTCGCAACTCCTACGGACGGGTCATTAAACTCGACTCCTAACTTCTCAATCCACACTCTTCCTATGGTGTGTGTTCACTCTGTTACCAGAACATCTAAGAAGTGAATTTGTCCTCGGTACGATGCCTCTACTAAACCTTGCTCTTAAAGGTCAATTCGGTGCTAGTTAGAGCCTTATATTGTGTGCGTTGGTAATCTAAGTTTCGGAATCCCCGGTTTCAGGCATGAGTGATCATCTGAAAACGACGTGTCTGGATCCTGTATAAACTTTCAGCTCCGTGTATTCTCCCCGCTACAGTGTATGAGCTTTCCATCTCCCGCTTCCGCGGTGAAAACACTCGTGGGAGTTTCAACTTTCCATTTCCCCATTTTCGGTTTAGTTTCAAACATCGTAGCCTCTTGCAAGAATGGCTTTTTTGTATTTTAAAAAATGGTCAACATTACACTTTCTGTTTCTGTCTTGTACCTTTCCGACAGACTCTGAGAAAATTTGCTGCCATCTTCTGCTTCTAGCTATCATGATTCCTCCTCGACAGAAGGTATACCACCCCAAGCGCTCTATCAATGATGAGGTCCTCTTCTAACGCCAACGACCACGTATAGCCTTTGATCCTTGAATCTGACTACAAAGCTAAGGCGACTGACAGCTCGAATTCAATTCACAGTTCGAAATTATTGCTCTTATTATGATGGAACGTAGCTGTTCTGACGTCGGAACACACCAACAGAAAAAAAAAAAAAAAAATCAGGGTCTCGGATCGGCGATGAAACTCCCCATCACCATCAAATAAAGTTATTGTTAGTTCAGGGTGCATAGGAACATGAGTCACGACTGCCATATTTCAAATATTGCTCGTAGTCGGGTAAGGAATTCTGTCACTAATTCTGTTTTCTTCTCCTTGGTGGAGAACAGCTTAGCTAGCTCGAACTCTTAGCGCCGTTTTTGCGCGTAGAATTCGTTCGGTTTCTTAACCAATTGCACAAAACATCAAAGACTTCCCTCAACTGAGCCAGCAAATAAATTAAGTTGAGCCTATTGTATCTTAATGAGGAAACAAGTAAATTCTTTCTATCGGTATCCGCCGCAGTTCTTGCTACATCAAAAGAAGCTTGAAATCTTCTTTTGTACAATTTCTAGTGTTCTTTTGCCGGTCAATATCCGTGGAACGAATGAGTATTGGCCTGTTCGGCTGCCTAGGGGCCGCTCTCGCTCACTGCCATCAGTGCTGTGGTGGCAAGCATAAGTTATTTACGGCATTTATTTCAGTTATTTCGCAGTATCATACAATTTCACCAGGCATTGTACACATAGACTAAAGTATATATCGAACACAGGAGAGAATTCACGCGATGACGTGTGATGACGCGATGACGCCACCAGGGAAGAAAGCCCGCCCCAGTGTCGCCTTGCCGAACTCCAGCCGAACGTCCCTATAGCTGACTCCCCCAAGTGCGCTGGATTTTCTAGACGTGCTTCGAACGTTGTCATCTCGTCGCCGCTGTGACAGCTGTGACTGCTAGGTAAATATAAACAAGTGAGGGTTCTCTCAGGAAGATAGCGCTTAGTTCTAATCCAGCCATGCTTCGAGTCAGCTGCCAATCAGATAACCATCCGGTGGAAGACTGCGCGTCCTAGATCACGTGGTCTGTCCTCGTGGGCTCAGTCGTCATCATCCTCAACGAGTACGCCGACCAGTTACAAACACAGGCGTTATCTTTGTTGTGAGTTAATGCTCCAAGCAATTGTTCACTTCAGTGTTGGATGTATCTGTAATCGAATTAAGCTGGGGCACCTCACCCTTCATTCTGACCCAGAGGCAAGCAGGGCACTCGAATTTGCGGAAGCTCGCAAGACAAGTAATATATGGTATCCCTTTTCTCTAAGGAAGGAAACTCCAGTGCATGCTGCGTGCTCAGAGGTGGACGTCCTGAAAGCGCTGGCAAATTCAGGTATAGACTCACTTCACTGCGTGACGTCATAGCGGTGCGTTCGGCGCTGATGGCCTGTTTGATGGCCAAAAATCGCGCGATCATCGAGTCACTGGGTGTTTTGAGTCGTTACTAAAAGGCAATGCCGCAAAGTGGTGTAGCTATTGAACGTGCCACGCTGTACAGAAAGACCAAATACGCCCTAGACACCCCGCGGTTAGACTTCCACATTAGATGAGTTTTCTTGCTCTTTCTTCCACTTTTTTTCGTCGTCCTTTGTACCACCTATAGACTGATTTCTTTGGAAAATAAAGTGAAGATAAGTCCAAAGGCAGTCAATAGATTTTCTTTGGTGTGACCTCTTTAGACATTCAGGAAAAAGAAAGGCAAAATTCCGTCTACAGCCAGTGTTTGGACAATTGACACAATTGTCTATGGGAAATCAAAGTCAAAAGAAAAGTAAAAAAAGCCAAAGAATGTCCAAAAGATGTCAATAGAAGGCAAATTCATTCAATTCAAAATAGAAGGACGAACAGAACCAAGCTGAGAAATAGATAGCTCACTTCCCCGCCGGAGATAAAAGCGAAGTTTCGACATGTTGTCAGCAGTAGTCCGGCCCTTCAGCAGGAAACGGTTCGGATAACACTGGGTCATTAGCTGTCTCTTGTATAAAATAGACATTACTTCCACTGAAATGACGTTCACATAGTTGAAGACTGCAAAATTGTGCTGGA
The DNA here is from genome assembly GCF_037126465.1 of Ornithodoros turicata. Lineage (NCBI taxonomy): Eukaryota > Metazoa > Arthropoda > Arachnida > Ixodida > Argasidae > Ornithodoros > Ornithodoros turicata. The sequence continues at coordinate 96,889,567 of NC_088202.1, forward strand.
TATTCCACGACTGAAGTCATCGTACGGATCTTGTGCAAGTCTCGAGAACCGATCAGCGTTTCCCAATTGTTCCATTAGTTGGTATTGGATACTACACATGTATAACATGTCGTGACCAACGCCGGTCGCCGCAACCGTGTAGATGTGGTAACATGTATCCCTTCTGTTCGCTAAAAAATGCCTGTAAGAAATTTACGATCGGTATGTAACGTCGACTTTCGTCCCCGAGATATTGATGAAAGTTCTTCAGACCGAAAATGATAGCAAGTGCCTCTCCCTATCTGATAGGGAGACCACCTTCCTTTGATGCGTCCGCTTCCAAATAGATGAGTTCTCTTTGGTTTTAAATTGAGTTAGAGCGTCGATGGCTGTGAACATCTCTCTAAGCCCATAAAAGGCATTCAGACATTCTTCAGACCAACAGCAGGCTGTTATATTTCTAAGCAAAATATTCAATGGTGCCAATCCTAGTAGGAACTTGCTATAGTGATGTAGCGTTCCAAGAAACGCGCACACAGTTGTGAAACGTCATCCGGCTCCGGCATGTTCAGGCATGCAGAAATATTTTGTGATGGGTAAAACTATTTCGTTGATACTATATGCTCAAGATATTCTATTTCATGTCGTGCGAAGGAATGTTTTTTTTTTCTTACAACTCATACTCCTTCAGTCTTCAAAAAATTACCTATAGATTTTCACATGTTGTTCAGACAACGACCAAGGTGGAATAACCTTTCACTCACTATTCAGTTGGCGTCAGTACGTGTTTCGTCCTTTTCCACTACGTTTTCAAGTCACCTTTCACTAAAGAACATTAGGGCAAAGGGCGTGGGCCTCTGTTTCAAGAACTTCACCGCAGCGTTCAGCTGCAAGTGGACTTTGTCTGGCATCTGCCAAATAAGTTCGTGTACAGAAAGTACTGCAGAAAGTCTGCAGTTATACTGTAGAAAATCACATAAAGAAGTACGTATACGACTCGCAACTCCTACGGACGGGTCATTAAACTCGACTCCTAACTTCTCAATCCACACTCTTCCTATGGTGTGTGTTCACTCTGTTACCAGAACATCTAAGAAATGAATTTGTCCTCGGTACGATGCCTCTACTAAACCTTGCTCTTAAAGGTCAATTCGGTGCTAGTTAGAGCCTTATATTGTGTGCGTTGGTAATCTAAGTTTCGGAATCCCCGGTTTCAGGCATGAGTGATCATCTGAAAACGACGTGTCTGGATCCTGTATAAACTTTCAGCTCCGTGTATTCTCCCCGCTACAGTGTATGAGCTTTCCATCTCCCGCTTCCGCGGTGAAAACACTCGTGGGAGTTTCAACTTTCCATTTCCCCATTTTCGGTTTAGTTTCAAACATCGTAGCCTCTTGCAAGAATGGCTTTTTTGTATTTTAAAAAATGGTCAACATTACACTTTCTGTTTCTGTCTTGTACCTTTCCGACAGACTCTGAGAAAATTTGCTGCCATCTTCTGCTTCTAGCTATCATGATTCCTCCTCGACAGAAGGTATACCACCCCAAGCGCTCTATCAATGATGAGGTCCTCTTCTAACGCCAACGACCACGTATAGCCTTTGATCCTTGAATCTGACTACAAAGCTAAGGCGACTGACAGCTCGAATTCAATTCACAGTTCGAAATTATTGCTCTTATTATGATGGAACGTAGCTGTTCTGACGTCGGAACACACCAACAGAAAAAAAAAAAAATCAGGGTCTCGGATCGGCGATGAAACTCCCCATCACCATAAAATAAAGTTATTGTTAGTTCAGGGTGCATAGGAACGTGAGTCACGACTGCCATATTTCAAATATTGCTCGTAGTCGGGTAAGGAATTCTGTCACTAATTCTGTTTTCTTCTCCTTGGTGGAGAACAGCTTAGCTAGCTCGAACTCTTAGCGCCGTTTTTGCGCGTAGAATTCGTTCGGTTTCTTAACCAATTGCACAAAACATCAAAGACTTCCCTCAACTGAGCCAGCAAATAAATTAAGTTGAGCCTATTGTATCTTAATGAGGAAACAAGTAAATTCTTTCTATCGGTATCCGCCGCAGTTCTTGCTACATCAAAAGAAGCTTGAAATCTTCTTTTGTACAATTTCTAGTGTTCTTTTGCCGGTCAATATCCGTGGAACGAATGAGTATTGGCCTGTTCGGCTGCCTAGGGGCCGCTCTCGCTCACTGCCATCAGTGCTGTGGTGGCAAGCATAAGTTATTTACGGCATTTATTTCAGTTATTTCGCAGTATCATACAATTTCACCAGGCATTGTACACATAGACTAAAGTATATATCGAACACAGGAGAGAATTCACGCGATGACGTGTGATGACGCGATGACGCCACCAGGGAAGAAAGCCCGCCCCAGTGTCGCCTTGCCGAACTCCAGCCGAACGTCCCTATAGCTGACTCCCCCAAGTGCGCTGGATTTTCTAGACGTGCTTCGAACGTTGTCATCTCGTCGCCGCTGTGACAGCTGTGACTGCTAGGTAAATATAAACAAGTGAGGGTTCTCTCAGGAAGATAGCGCTTAGTTCTAATCCAGCCATGCTTCGAGTCAGCTGCCAATCAGATAACCATCCGGTGGAAGACTGCGCGTCCTAGATCACGTGGTCTGTCCTCGTGGGCTCAGTCGTCATCATCCTCAACGAGTACGCCGGCAGATATATATTGATCTGCGGACAGAATACATTTTACTTATAATACGGCACGTGAGAGTACGCGAAATTGATTGAATTGGTACATTGACGGATCAAATTGCAGTTTTCAGACATCGCAGCATTTTATTTTTTCTTTAAATTAATCATTAATCCTCAATCAGGAGCCATAGATGATTGAAATAAGGCAGCCGTCGAAAATGCCAGACTGCGGCAGGATTCGAACGACGTATCTCTCAATTACCGTTTTCTTTTCGTTTTTTTTTTGTGTGTGTGTGTTTGTTCATCTGTATGTTCCAGCCTCAGAACAATTACTTTCCATCATGTTCCCTAGATTATGTGCTGTAGCGTGACGAATAATTCCATGTCGCAGGTGCCTTAATCCCTGTCATTATCGATCTGATATACAGATGCGATCCATTGGACATGTTATCCACTAACCGATTGAATTTGAATTACAGCAAAACATGTTTGCGTGTACGTACGAAGCAGACATGAAGGCTACACTTCAGGGGTAATATCTAGAATTCGATTGATTCGCTTTATTGCTGCATTGACAACCAGCTCAGAACCGATGCTGACTCTACAGTATGAAACGCAGTGAATTAGATGGGAATTGGGAGAGCACTGTCGAGAGCGGAACTTGTCGTGAGTAACTAATGATTTATTTAAAGTTTAGGTTCTGCTTGAAAGCTGTGATATCAGCAAAATCAGAAGGAATGTAAGTACGATTTGCAATGTAGATTACGCAAGCATGAGCTGAGTCAGTGAGAGTGATTTGTTTTTACCTGCACTTGAGTGCAAGCTGAATCGCACACAAACAACGTAAGGGTGCAATTTAAAATAAGAATAATAGCAAGCACCAGTAACCTTGAGACGTGTGATACATTTTGACACGTTTACCGTTTCCTCTTTTTTGTGGTTCATTCCTATCATTGAAAACATTTTGACTTACACAGGAAGATCGAGAACAGGCAAATCGATTTCTAAATTAGCATCTCGGCTGTGGGGCTTGCGCAATCCTGATTTATTATAAATTCTAAAATTCCCGAAGTCACCACGTTGACATTGCCACGATACGCAACTGTCGCAACACGTATGAGAATCAAATAGGGTTTAAAATGTGGCGGTTCGGTGTATCATCATTAAAAGCGCTAAAACCCCAATGCCGGGGAGCTAGAAAGACAGACACAGACACATTGCACTGACTGGCGAACCCAGAAACTTTATTGTCTTTAAAACTCGCTTAAAGACCTGCTTAAACCCGCTTGAGAAGAAGGCGGAGCTAATAACAAGATCAGGATTTAAGCAGGTTTTAAAGACAATAACGTTTCTTGGTTTGTCGGTCAGTGCAATGTGACTGTGTTTGTCTTTTTAGCTCCCGGGCACTGGGTTTTTAGCGCTTTTAATCACGTATGAGATGAACTGAATGTTAAAGAGAGGTATAAAGGGTAAGCGTCGCTCCGTAATATCGCCGAAATAAAAGTGTCTGGCAGGAGAAGCTGACTGTAATACATACAGACTGGGACATATAATTCTTGCAGCAGAAGACAACGAAGTAATGCGCAAAAGGGAACGCCCACATTTCCTCAACTTGACGTCGTGCATACGTCTTTCTGCACGCAAATGTGAAACTGTTTGGTTTCCAATTATCTGATGTCTATATCTGATATATTATATGATGTCTATAATAAATGAAAGAGCTCGCTTTCGATGAAATTGAAACTGGGATTAGATAAATTAGGTAGTACGCAACCTGTGTAAATAAATATACCGAAGCTGATGCCCGGAGAGCGAACTGTCCCTTCAACTCAGTAAATTCTTGTCTTCCGCGACGGCAGTCATCACCGCTATATCCGCAGGGCATATTAGATAATTCCCCTGCGAAGCCATTGTTAGAAACGCTGTTCTTACGCTGAGACTGGGATATAAGAGGGTTCGAATAACGGCACCGGCTGTGCTGTCTGAGGTTTTCCCTGGGTTTTCCGAAGACTTTCCAGACGAATGTCGTCACAGCTCCCGCTGAAGCCAGTCCCGAACCCACACTAGCTACCAGTCCCCCTCTCCTTCTTGCTGTCCTGTCTCCATCTGTTGACGTCCGTACCCCGCTCTAAGCCATAGTTGCTTTGTGGCGTTAACACGAAATTAAAAAAAAAAAAAAACGTTGCGGTACCCGCGCTACACACTCGGCGTCTCAAAGGCGAGCGTTTTTCAACTACGTAAAGTTAACAAACAAGCCGTTTGTTGCCTCCTTTGTTTGTTTCCTCCTTTCTCGTAATGGATGTAGGACCCTGTTTCGGAGGCTTATGGCGCACGTCAAAAGAACCCCAGGTGGTCGTCCTACACTGCGGCTCGTGCAGCATGTCGCCACACAAATAGACTGCCACACCTTAGGTGTAAATTTGCTCCTAGTACCTTTTTCCTCCTTCTTGACGTGAAAACGACTGAGGGTTCGGTTGGGTAGCCAGGTGAAAATTTACGATGCAACGAAATTATGACGAATTTCATGACGCAATAACTCGGTGAGTAATAAGCCGATAGCAACCAACCAGCTAAATCCAGACAGCTTACATGTCTATGATTCTAGCTAACAATGGCATTGCGGTGGCTGACCATTGTTGTACATAGCGGCGCTACTAGTAGCGCCGCTACCGGATTCGCTACTTTTTAAAGTAGCGGAGTAGCGATCGCGCTACATTTTAAATTGGTAACGGGAAAAGTATTTCCGCTACAAATATGGGTAGCGGCGGACTCTTTCTCAGCTAGCGCTACCGCTACCTTTCATCATATGGAAGACATGGAAACAGAGAGAAAAAGTGAGATAACGATAAACCATAATTTCTTCTTAACATTCCTTTTAGTTACTTGTTAATCAGGCAGACTGATGTGACGATCTTCCTCAGTCTCACGAATTTTTATAAGCTAAGCGCAATTGAATAGTTAGGAATATAATTTTTGTTCTTCTCTGCATTTTCTAACTGTTTAGTTCACATTTGCGAAACACATACATGTATGTATAACACACTGCATAATATCGGCTACGATCTACGAAGCTGGTTTCCGTCATACAATCAATGAGTTGCAAAGCTAGTGTGAGCATGTTGATAGCACATCTAAAACTTTGCTTTGCAGTTGAAATAAGCATAGCTGGGCGAACTCACTCATGAGGGCCCTCATGAGTGCCCCTCACCCTCACCTCACGCCTTTGAGGTGAGGGTGAGTGAGGGCAAGCCCGCGATCAGGCCATCCGTGAGTGCACTCATGAGGTTCTTACCCTCATGAGGTCTCCTGTGAGTGGACTCATGAGGTTTTGCCCCTCATGAGACCTCCTGTGAGTGCACTCATGAGGTCTGAGGGGCGCCAGGTCTGTGTGAGTGAAGTCACTGGTGAGGCCTGAGGGGTGTGAGGTCAGTATGAGTGCATTCAGAAATGAGGTTAAATGACGCTTACGAGACGTGGGCAAATTGTGAAGGCACTAGTGATATGGTTCCAGCGATCCAGCTACCGGCAGAGTGCACTTTAAAGGGCTGGTGTTCCGGTTTTTAGCAATTTCGTCTACGTCGCGCTGGGAACACAGCCAAGCGCCCTGAACTGACGGATTAATTGGTGATATGGTTCCAGCGACCTAACTACACGCAGTGTGCACTTTAAAGGGCTGATGTGCCCGTTTTTAGCAATTTCGTCTACGTCGCGCTGGCAACACAGCAAAGCGTCCTGAGCTGACGGATTAGTTGGTGGTATGGTTCCATCGACCCACCTACACGCAGTGTGCACTTTAAAGGGCTGGTGTGCCCGTTTTTAGCAGTTTCGTATATGTCGCGCTGAGAACAGAGCAAAGCGTCTTGGCTGACTGATTAATTGGTGACAAGGTTCCAGCCACCCAACTACCGGCAGGGTGCACTTTGTAGGGCTGGTGTGCCCGTTTTTAGCAATTTCGTCTACGTCGCGCTGGGAACACACCCACGTGTCCTGAGTTGACTGATTACTTGGTGATATGGTTCCAGCGACCCAACTACAGGCATGGTGCACTTTAAAGGGCCCGAGTGAACGTTTTTAGCCATTTCGTCTACGTCGCGGTTGGAACACAACAAAGCCTCCTGAGCTGACTGATTACTTCATGATATGGTTCCAGCGACCCACCTACCGGCAGAGTTCACTTTAAAGGACTGGTGTGCCCGTTTTTAGCAATTTCGTCTACGTCGCTCTGGGAACACAGCCACGCGTCCTGAGCTGACTAATTACTTGGTGATATGGTTCCATCGACCCACCTACACGCAGTGTGCACTTTAAAGGGCTGGTGTGCCCGTTTTTAGCAGTTTCGTATATGTCGCGCTGGGAAAGAGCAAAGCGTCTTGGCTGACTGATTACTTGGTGACATGGTTCCAGCGATCCAATTACCTGCAGGGTGCACTTTAAAGGGCTGATGTGCCCGTTTTTAGCAATTTCGTATACGTCGCGCTGGGAACACATCCAAGTGTACTGGGCTTTGTTGTGTTCCCAGCGCGACATAGACGGAATTGCTAAAAACCGGCGCACCTGCCCTTTAAAGCGCACGCTCTCGGTAGTTGGGTCGCTGGAACCATATCACGAAGTAATCACAGTCAGCTCAGGAGGCTTTGCTGTGTTCCCAGCGCGACGTAGACGAAATTGCTCAAAACGAGCACACCAGCCCTTTAAAGTGCACCCTACCGGTAGTTCAGTGACTGGAATCATATCACCAAGTAATCAGACAGCTCATGACGCTTTGCTGTGTTCCCAGCGCAACATAGACGAAATTGGTAAAAACGGGCACACCAGCCCTTCAAAGTGCACCCTGCCTGTAGTTGGATCGGTGGAACCATATCACCAAGTAATCAGTCAGCTCAGGACGCTTCGCTGTGTTCCCAGCGCGACGTAGACGTAATTGCTAAAAACGGGCACACCAGCCCTTTAAAGTGCACCCTGCCGGTAGTTCGGTCACTGGAACCATATCACCAAGTAATTAGTCAGCTCAGGACGCTTTGCTGTGTTCCCAGCGCAACATAGACAAAATTGGTATAAACGTGCACAACAGCCCTTTAAAGTGCACTCTGCCTGTAGTTGGGTCGCTGGAACCATATCGCCAAGTAATCAGTCAGCTCAGGACGGGTGCTGTGTTCCCAGCGCAACATAGACGAAATTGGTAAAAACGTGCACACCAGCCCTTTAAAGTGCACCCTGCCTGTAGTTGGGTCGCTGGAACCATATCACCAAGTAATCAGTCAGCTCAGGATGCTCTGCTGTGTTCCCAGCGCGACATAGACGAAATTTGTAAAAAGAAAACGTGCACACCAGCCCTTTAAAGTGCACCCTGCCTGTAGTTAGGTCGCTGGAACCATATCGCAAAGTAATCAGTCAGCTCAGGACGCTTTGCTGTGTTCCCAGCGCGACGTAGACGAAATTGCTAAATACGTGCACACCAGCCCTTTAAAGTGTACACAGCCAGTGGTTGTGTCGCTGGAACCACATCATGCGTCATTTGACCTCATTTCTGAATGCCCTCATACTGACCTCACATACCTCAGGCCTCACCAGTGACTTCACTCACAGAGACCTGGCGCCCCTCAGACCTCATGAGTGCACTGACAGGAGGTCTCATGAGGGACACAACCTCATGAGTGCACTCACAGGAGACATTATGAGGGTAAGACCCTCAGGGCTTGCGTTTGTGAGCGCCGTGAGGGTGAGGGCGAGTGAGGGCCTGTGCTCGTGAGGGCGGTGAGGGTGAGGGCGATTGAGGGCATGTGTCTGTGAGGGCCGTGAGGGTGAGGGCGAGTGAGGTTTCACCAAAATGCCCACCTATGGAAATAAGGCAGTCGTCAAAAAAGCCAGACAACAGCGGGACTTGAGCCACGCATCTCTCGATTACTGGTCGAGCGCCTGTTGCGATTCTCGTGCGAGTCAGCTCTCAAGGAAAAGGAGAAGGCAGGGCCCGGTCCAATTGTAGAAGAACGTTTATTCTGCATAGCGTGGACGAACAAAAAGGCGCGAGGTCCTACAGCATCTCGCTTATATACAGAAGAACAAGAAACACACAAATATACAATTCATAGTTTATGTCCCGTCGCTTGAGCACGTTCGAGCAATCCACCCCTGAACACCGACCTCATCCTGTTCATCACTCCCGGGGCACTCAAGTCGTAGGATTCCACCACGAGCCGATGAGGTTACGCCATTTTTCTACGCTATTGCTCTGCGGATGGTACACCGAGCTGTGGCATAACTTAATGCCGCATTTGCTGAGAAAGGTCGTGGTTAACGTGCTTGTGAAAACGCTCCCTTGATCACTCTGGATCTCCGCTGGAAATCCTATCCGCGAAAATACGGAGAGGAGCGCGTCCACCACTTCGCTTGAGGTTGCCTCTTTTAGCGGCACAGCCTCTGGAAACTTACTTGCCGGACACAGCATCGTCAAAATAAGTTTGTGACCTGCCTTAGTCGTAGGAAGTGGTCCCACAAGGTCGATGACAACACGGCGAAAAGGTTCCGTTATAATTGGAACTTTCACGAGAGATGCTTTCGATTTTTCGCTCGGTTTTCCCGTCCTCTGGCATGTGTTACATGATTTTACGAAGCATTCCACCTCTTTGAAACATTGAGGCCAGTAAAATTCTTGCAACAGCCTTTCCTTCGTCTTATAGATACCGAGGTGTCATGCCAAGGTATTGTCGTGACACAGTTTCAGAATGTCACCCCGATAGGGCGACGGAACTACGATCTGGTCATACTGCTTCCCTTTTTGTCCTGATATTTACGGTAGAGAACGCCATCTTTCTTATAGAAAGTAATGCTTTTGTCAGCGATTCCCTCACTTCGTTCAATATTTCTATTTTTGAGGCTCGCATCTTTTTCTTGTTTTCATCTCTTACCATGTCGTTCGATCAACTTCTAGCAACTTGCCAAAAGTAGTTGCGTCTGGTTGAACTAAGAGCGGGTCATCCTTTTCGGCGGCTGCCCCACCAACGTCTTTGTCCTGTTCACAGGTGGAATCAGTCGGATAATTTGCGCTGCTCTCCGGTGTTGTGACGTACGTTAGCTCGTCCGCAAGAAGTCGCGCTTTCGCTCTAGTGAGTGCCATAACGTCTGCATCGGCAAACCTACATCCCCTTTTCAGCAACAATGCCCCGGATCTATTCGAAAACAAATACGGGTACGTTTCCGGCAAATTTTTGGAAACGGCAGCCTCTGTTTCTACGATTCCGAACGGTCCTTCAACGGTCACCCGAGCCATGGGCAGACAAACGCTGTTTTCTTCGGCTACTTGCCTTACCCAAGCGCATTCCCAAATATAATCTGAGTCTTTCACGTACTTTGGGTGCACCACATCCATAGTGGCAGCGGAGTCTCTTAGGACAGTGCACTCTACCCTGTTCACTAACAAGGTCTTTGTGTACGGCTTCAGAAGCGCATCATTGCAAATATCATCTGCTACGCAGCGGAAAATGGGAACGCGTCTCTCGCAACCTCTCGCGTAATGCCCCTCTTCTTTGCACTTATGGCAAATAATTGGTCCTTTGGAATCAAACCGCTCTTTCTCGCGTGACGCCTCTTGGCCATTCTCCCCCCTATAGGTGCTTTCGGTTTCTCGCTACCCTCTGCATTACTTGCAGGTCCTACCTGTTGCTTACTGCTCGTCTGGTCGCTTCCCTTTGTGCTACGAAGCTGATATTTCGGTAGCGGCCCTCTCGGAAACTGGGAATTATCCCTTTCTACCTTTTCTCCCCTACGCGCAACATAGTCCTGTGCAAGCTCTGCGGCTTTCCACGCGCTATGTACGTCCGGCCTATCTTCCACCCAAACGCGAATATCTGCGGGAAGTGTCTGGTAGAATTGATCGAGACAGATAAACTCAAATAAGCGGTCGTACTCTTCCTTTATTTTTGAGCCCTTTATCCACTCATGAAAGTTAGCTCTCAGTACGTACGCGAAGTCGACGTAACTCTGCCCTTGTACATTTCGTTCATGTTTAAACCTTTTTTCGGAACTCCTCGACTGAAAGTCTGCCCTTGCGAAGCAAACTCGTCTTGACTATCTCGTAGTCATCCGCATCACCAGCACTTAAACGGGCAACTACCTGAGCTGCTTCACCTGGGAGGAGGGTGACTAGTTTCTGCGGCCACACCTCTTTATTGAACTCCTGCTTTTCGCAAACTCTCTCGAAGTTCACCAGATAAAGTCCTATGTCGTCGCCTATCTTAAACGGCTGCAGGAGCTTTGTCATTTTCAAGTCGGTCCCGAGCGTTGCGTTCAGCCTGGGTTCCTGTGAGACATTTGAACGCAATCTCAGTTCCTCGACCTCTAGTCGCTTTAACTCAAGCTGACTTTCTTTTGCAGTCTCAGCTTTTCTATTTCTGACTTCCTCCAATGCTTCGGCGATCTCTTCACCATCGAATGCAGTAGCCTCTATCATCTCCTTCACCTGAGCTTTCCGTAACTTCCGGTCAACATTAAGCCCTAATTCCGTAGCTAGCGAAAGCAGTTCCGCTCTCTTTAGGTCCGCCAACATCTCTCTGAGTCGTGATTGCCATTCAAATCTGCAACGTAACACTGAGGCGGCAAATGTATCAAGTATCCAGTCTTATACACCTGTCCTGTGTACTTCAAAGGCAAAATCAAGCACTCACCATCATGTGACGAAGGCCTAGGCACGAAGATCCCAGCGCTGCCATCTAGTTGTTGCGATTCTCGTGCGAGTCAGCTCTCAAGGAAAAGGAGAAGGCAGGGCCCGGTCCAATTGTAGAAGAACGTTTATTCACATAGCGTGGACGAACAAAAAGGAGCGAGGTCCTACAGCACCTCGCTTATATACAGAAGAACAAGAAAAACACAAATATACAATTCATAGTTTATGTCCCGTCGCCTGAGCACGTTCGAGCAATTCTCCCGTGAACTCCGGCCTCATCCTGTTCATCACTCCCGGGGCACTCAAGTCGTACGATTCCACCACGAGCCGATCAGGTTACGCTGGCTGTATATGGGTGGCCTTGCGAGGAAACAGTCCCAATCGTAACACGCCTTTACCAATTCGACCACGCTGGCATCCGTTTTCCGACGGCTTGCCCAGCGGCCTCATTTCACTGAAGGGACACCCATGGCATTCTCCCCCACAGTTCTCCTTTCACGCAGAACGTTCATACGTCACAAGTACAAGGCACGGCATCTGGTGAACATGATGTAAGTAATTGTTCTGAGGCTGGAACATACAAAGGGACACAACAACACTGGCCTCAAGGCGCCAGAGGACATTCATTCAACTGTTCGTGTCCCTCGGCATCTTGAGGCCTGTGTTGTGTTTGTCCCTTCGTATGTTCCAGCCTCAGAACAATTACTTTCCGTCATGAGTTTTGCAGGTTTATTGTGCGGAGCAGATAAACAAAGCGCCGTGTCTTTTTGAACAGGAATACGAAAATACATCGGGAACAATATGAGATACCACTATAGTCATTCATTGCATTCTATGCGTACCGCCGACTTTGCTTTGAGGGGTTGTGCTTCAGGTGAAACATTTCTGGCGTGATAGAATAGAATAAAAGCAACCCATCATCGCAACAGCAGAGCAAGCGTTTGGGCTGGATGGTTCATATTGATTTAACAACAATTAAAAGTTCAGTTCAGTGCCGGTCCTTGTCCTTTTATCCCCTGTCCTGTCCTACCCAGCACTGGGTTTTTTAATTGTTTTTAATTCAACCATCATCGCACTTAAGGTTTTATGCAACCATTTAGGTGTTTGAAGGAGTAAAGTAGTAGTTTCAACGTCCGGATAAATATATAAACTTAGAAGTGCTTCATTCACCAGTTGGCCTTGTTCCTGAGTTGATGCTAAATTCCATTACGTTCGTTAAAACATCCCTTAACAACATCGTTCAACAACAAGAGCGCGACGTCGCTTGCTTAGGCATGCCCTGGCGGCGGTCCAAGTATCACAGGGAAGCAGCGGAGGGACAATTAGCGTCACGGCGTGCATGAAGAATCCTTGTGTTATCTAGGTGGTGTTGCGCTAATCCGAGGAGACGCCACTGCGCGGTGCACCGTGAAGGCGAGCGTCCGTGTATGCCGCGATAGACGCAGACTCTGTGGCTTTTAGTGGGAGTGAGTGAACATCACCTCACGTCATAGATCTTGGCCCTGGTGCACAAATGAAAGCATGCGTGAAAGCGAGTCTGTGTGATGCATCGAAAGCGTCTCGTACCCTTCATGCAAGCGCATTTATCAAAAACCTCCAGGTCTCCTGGCACGGGCTTCCTGGTAACGCAGAACAGCGGGCGCGGCGTCGCATTTTCTCTTTTGGTTTGTGGGCCGCTTCGCGACCACCCTCGGAACTTGTCGCCACCCACAGTTTCGGAACCACTGCTTAAAGCAATTGATTGCTGACAGTATTTGACATGTTCAGGGAAAAGGTACATGATATTTTTCTCTCTCTAGATGTTTCATTACGTAGGTGATCTCACACGGGTAGACTCTTACTGAGGAACTCTTACCCCCGGGAAAAGCGTATTAAACGTAAGTCATCGAATCGTCAAAATCTTTGTGAGGGAAGCCGTCGTGTGGCTGGAAGAAGGAAAGCAGCGGCTACGCAACAACATTAACTCCGCATAAACTTTAATTCATGTGAGACCTAAGCTTTGGTGCAGTATGCCAACAGCACTGCGTTGACCATGGCGAGAGCAAACATTATGTCATTAGTTTGGTGTTTTCACCTCCTGGTAGCCACCTATTGATGGCTCGATGTGTGACTGCTTATCATGGCAGTTGCGCAACTTGATCACATTGATTAATCAGTGGACAGCAAGCAGCTTAGTTACGAAGCGCGAAAGTAATCTCAACGCGCGCCACAGACCTAATTATTTCAGCTCTGCCGTCTGGTGTGCACCTCCAGTGGTAGGCAAAAGAGCGACGGTGACGTTGATATCTCCACCCTCACCTAACGTCACAGAAAAACGTAATGTTTCTTTTGGTCTGTTCTTCTTTATTGCTTGCAGAGAGCTTGCGCATCAATACTACTTATCCGCATTTATCGTACGGGGAAGGGCAAGAGCTGTGTCCGGAAGGATGAAATGACTGATATGGCAAGCGACTGCCAACGCATGAAGGAACGAAAGGAAGGAAAAACAAAACAAAGATCTGAAACATACCGCGATGGGTTTGCCGTAAGGGTTTGCCAACATCGCGAATGACGCTTTTCTGTGACGTTAAGTGAGGGCGGAGATATCGGCGTCACCGTCGATCTTTTGGCGATCACTTTCTGTTTCCAGCGGACGGCCGAGGTGAAACACTGAGGTCTATCGCATGCGCTGGGATTACTTTAGTGCTTCATCAATGGTTCGAGCGGATCATGTCGTATCATGTGATCATGTGATCAGCTTTAATATTGCAATTGCAATGTGCTCCCTAAAGTCAATAATTAAAACGTTTATTCAAAATGTATCTTTTAATTAGACCCCTAACCAAGCAAAAGATTGGTTTCCGAGCAGCAGCCCCGTCGAGTAATCCAATGATAAAAGTCACCGCATTAATGCGACTCCCCTTTTTATCAAAATTTGTTGCAGATGAAAGGAAAGACCCTGTATATTGGCTGTAAGTAGTGGTATACTTTATACTGCATGCCAGCTATGTGAGGGAAGCTAAATATTGCACCGTCTTTAGATTCATTCGACAGCGAGATGCCTACGGTTAGGCGTTGTATATAGAGGGGTACGATAGCGGATGAGTAGCGGCATTGTATTTACGTTGCTTTTATTTGGTAGCGGTAGCAGTAGAGGTATCTTGTTACTTTATCATTATTCTGTTTTTTTTTTGTTTTTTTTTCAAATTTGTAGCGATGCTTGTATTACGTTAATTTGCTATGGAATAGCGTGTAGCGGCATTTCGTTACTTAATTTTGGTAGCGGGTACAAAACTTCGGGTGACGCAATATCTGAGTGCGGCGGGGGCGTGCGAGAGAGACGGAAATATAGGGGTACGCATACCTTGCGGGTAGTGGCGGTATTTGGCGAATGCGTGAAGCTAGGAAAAGCGCTCGTTGGAAAGCGCTTGAGAGACAAAATGGCGCACATGCAGGCTAGATGGTGGATGAACTCCATAATGTAAAAGCCTGAGCCTGGGCACGCAGACGGACGACACACAACACACGACTCAAACCAGGAACGTTTACTATTCACAAGACAACCAGGTATACAGGATGTTTGCTCTAACGTGTCCAGAAATTTTATTTAAAGCGAGCGATAAAAGAGAAACGAGCGCTACTTTTCAGCTGCTTGACTAAGAAACAGGTGCTACTAGTTGAAGCAGTGCCTGTTTCTTACTGAAGTAGCAGAAAAGTACCACTTGCTTTTCTTTTATCGCTGACTCTGACAACCTCTGATTTGAGAAGTGCGACGTTTAGTCGATATAGACAAACCCACACGCCAAGGGAGTACAATAAACTACATTCTTGGCACTCGGAACAAAATTTAATGACCTGTGATTAACCCCACACTCTGAATCGAACTTGAGTCGCTCAGGACGCCACCGATTTCTGAAGAGAAGACGTACATAAAAAGTTCTAGAGATAGATTACAGATTATGATATACTTTATGAAAATATGTGACCACAGCCCATTTCTTATCGCGCGACACAAATTTAGGCCGCTCCATAAACAAGCTGAGAAGTCTCCGTTCAATTAAATTGCAGTTGTAGCCAGCATCTGTGAGTGTTTGTACCTGCCTGGTGAGAGCATTAAAAACAAGGTGCGAACATGATTTCACAACAGCACGTTTTAATAGGGAACATACAGGATTAACAACGTTTATAGCTTTGTAATAGGGCTTTTACAGCGCAGTGGTGTTACCGCTTGAGACGGGCTGACGCTCCCCAATGCTCTCACTGCGGTTCTGTAGAAGATCTACGGCACATTGTTATCCATTGCCCACACTACCAACCTTCCCGAACCCATCCGGATCCCTTAACGAGCTGTACTCTTGCCCCCCTCTCCCACAAAATTGCTTGGTCCCTGGCCGCATCCAGCCCACCAACACTCTGCCCTCAAAGCTCTCTTCACCTTTCTGGATACCACAGGACTTCGATCCTTATTGTGAAGGGGCTCATTATTTCATTCGCCGCATCACCACCAGCAATGGGGTAGAGTATCGCCCCTGGCAATGAAGCTCCCCGTTTCCCATTCATCGTCTCCCAATAAAGTTGTTGTTGTTGTTCACTCTTTACTAGCTTCGAGTGACAACTGTTAACAGGAAGAACAGGGCTTTGTGTTCGGTTTCCCATACTCCCAACATAAGCCCCCCTCCATGCACAATATCACATCCAGGAATCTTAACTTTCCCGCTACAAGGAATTCTTCAGTGAAAGTTAACTCAGGCGCAGACTGAAGGACTCACCGCTGCATACTCAGGAATACCGGCTTAGATTGAGAAATATTGGATAGGTCATTACACATCTCGCTACACACACTGAATCAGGTTGGCACGAGTTCACAAAAGAAATGACAGAATAATCTAAGGAGTGCAAATACATTTGCGACAACAATGGGGCTACACAAATCAATAAAATCAATAAAAATCAATAAAAACACCTTCCCTTTGAGTGTACAAAACGTCATCTCCACAGGTTACAGTAGAGCTTAAATACAAGTCTAACAAGTTCATGAAGTCACTTATGCCTGTTCGAGCACGCGATGGAAATTTGACCAAATTATCGCAGAAAAAATTGTTCACACGTTCCAAAAGAAGTGACCTCTTTGACGAGTAATACAAATCTTTAACATCCAATGACATCACATGAACTTCAGAACCATGGGACTCATTCAACATCTTTAAAAATTCTTCAGAGCGGGGGTGGGGGATATACGTTTATTTCGGAGCTTTTGAACGACAAAGTGCTGGGCAAGGAGCAAACTGAAAGCGATTTCTGAATAAACGTAGAGACATGTTCTATCAAGTGTTATTTTCGTCTAGCGTCTAGCGGCATGTCTAGCTAATGGAGTTTTTAACAAAAACTTTGAAGAAAAAGAGCTCGAGCTCGCTTCACGAGTTTTCTTACTTAGTCTGAATATTTCATTCTCCTCAAGAATGTTTAAAACGCGCTGTTTCAATCGCCGGGTATTTCCTTTGAAGGGAACGAACTTGTCTACAGCATCAGCGCGCCTGTTAGTGAAATCCCCTTGGAAGAACTGAAAAAAGACCGGATTTATTTGTCTGAAGGGGGGGGGGGGATAACTAACTGTTTTTCGCGTAATTCCTCACGAGCTGCCACCACAACACGGGGCTTTACAATGTAACAAGAACCCGAGAACTGAGAAAGCATTGAGATGGTTTGCTCAATAAAAGCATGATTCTGTGAAACAGATGGAACCATGGAAGCGCTTGAGAGGTTATACTTGAACCTTAAGCGATATCGGCTGCAACTACCATAACAAAAATTTTATAAATCTGCAAAGTTGAAATATCAAAATTTTGCCACAATATCGGCATACACTGGTAGAAAAATTTATACCTTTTAGGGTATAAACGGCTTGTCCCAGGGCGTATACCTCCTTCGAAGTATAGTCACTTTATACCTCCCTGAAGGTATATTATTTGCACCTCATTGTATAATCATATGTCCCCTTGAAGGTAATATTTTCAAACGCGATGTGTAATCTTGAAAACTGGAATATTCGATTTATTTCAACGCTATATAAGAGTGGCACTTTCCTGATCCAGCTCGTAACAAAATTAGAACAAAATAATATTGAGCGACAAATGCTTTAATAACAACAACTACTGCGAGAAGGAAAGAGAGAAAGAAAATACCTGGACACGCTGAGCTACAGCTGGAATTACTGCTTGGCTGAGGAGGTACTGTATCCACCACACATTAATGTGGTACTACATGTTCATATCTAAAGGTATATAAGATACCGATGGTATAAACGCAAGAGAGAAGTACCTTATTATACCCTCAACTAGCGTGGAAGGTATAGTCCCGGCGATTTATATCTCCCACCTGGTTTAAACAGGGTATAGACGTTGGTGATGAGGTATAAATATGGTAGTTTATTCCTGGTTTATACCTTCGATGTACCTCTTCTGTACCTTTTCTTCTAACAGTGTATATGAAACTAAAAACCCAGGGCGGCTCACTCTTGTCTCACTCAGAAAAACAGGCGATGTCAAGTTGCCGGTGGGGAGTAAATCAAAGAGTGACATTAAACCGTAGGAGCAACTTATTTATTTACACAAGATAAACAAAACTTTCATGCACGAGACAGCACTTCTTCAGGTTCCCAACCTAACCTGAATAAGTGCACTCGCGTGCACGAAAGTCTGGTTTACCATGTGTAAATAAATAAGTTGCTCCTACCGTTTAATATCACCCACAGTGTTTTACATGAAAACGTCCGATCTCTGATTCGTTTGCGCCTTTGCGAGATTTTAGTGAAAAAAATACAAATCCTGATTCATTTGTCCGTTCCATTCATTAGTCATTTGCAGACTTGTGCCGGTTACTCGAAAAAAGTAATTGATTACCGCTACCGTTTCTTGTACGGAAAAAGTAATTGATTACCGTTACCAATTACTGGACTTCAAATGTAACTGAGTAACGAGTAGAAAAGTAACGCGTTACTCCGGTCGTTACCCTGCATTCACGCAAATTACACCTGTCTTTGTGTGCTCTGCAAAAAAAAAAAAAAGTTCAGCAGTGGAACAGCTGAAATAACCCAAACATATGTACGTCTACTGTAGTTATCGCACGGGAAGACGTTGACCCGATTGTGGAAGACCATGCGTGGAACTTCCCCATGAATCACTAAACCTCCAAAGCAACCACAAAGGTACCACCACACTGGTGTAGGAACAGATTAGGGGGAGAGACTCTGAAATTCCAGAACAAAGGTTGATAGCACGAAGATCTTGACTTGGGGCAGAACATCTAAAAGATGAGTTAGTCTCTGCCGGGAAAGTAATCAATTACTGAGTAATCGATTACTCAGAAAAGTAATTGATTACTCGAAAAATTACTTTGACTTTAAGGTAAGTGATTACTCGAAAAATTACTCAAAAAGTAATTGATTACAAGTAACGCAATTACTAGTAACGCGTTACGCACAAGTCTCATTTGCTATTAGATGGCCTCGCTGTGCGCGTCGGCAGTGGACTTTGCCCCCGCCGCTAATCGCCTTCGGCGCTCCCGTAGCTCTCTCGATCGCTAGGTGCTGGACTTTGGACCTTTTTGGGTACCTCTCAAGCCGCCCTTTCTTCTGGTTGCTGTTTCCTTTGATTCTCATTATATATAGGTTTCATATATGCCGACATTCTGGCAAAATTTTGATATTTTAACTTTGCAAATTTATAAAATCTTGCTTATTGTTGTTGAGGTCGATATCGCATTAAGGTCGGATACGGGGCTATTTAAAACTGTAACGATATTCTGGAAGCGCGTATCGAACTGTCTCTCAATCCACCATTCATTTCCAGAAAACGACCCGATATTTTAAATAATTGTAAATGAACCATTTCGAAACAGACATGGGGGCCGCCGTTTTTATGACGGCAGTGGTTCAGGCGGTCTATATACCGCTGACGTAAGGGATATCAGCGTTCTTTCAAGGCATCGCTCCCTCGCTTCGGAGCATACGGAAATGTGTAGTGTAGACTGGCGATGAGGGCGGTGGTGACAGGGAGCGTCTGCTCGATCGACGTTGGCTTCTTGAGTGCCGTGAGTGTGTTTTTTTTTTTACTTGTAGGATGGTTTGCCAATGCCAAAACACGTTGTTGATACCACCAGTGCAGTTACGATTCGTGCAATTATGCTTTCGCGCTGCCAGACTGCGGCTAACTGGCGAAGAGCACCATGAACGTCACGTATTGTAAACCCAGCTGTGCTACGCCTACATACGAAAAAGATATTTTTGTTGGAATTGTAGTTATCTTTGATAAAGTACGTCGATTGCTTGCTGAATTGCAAGATTTCACTCTTATATGGTTGCGGCTCACCACCGCTGCATCCCTTGCTGCTTGCGAAGTCATGCACTGCGCATATATCTGTCTCTCGAACGCACAGCGTTTGACGTTCCAGGAACAGCAATTACGCTTCTTTAAGGGCATTGCAACTGTGTGAACGAGTTGCAACGTGGCAACGCCATGGTATCCTATACATATTGTAGGTGCGTAGTACGTAAGAATTAGGCATGAGCGACATATTTAGGGCCTTAGATTCCTGATCAACGAATTTGCCGAAGTTAATTAGTACATTCATTAGTACATTGTCGAGACAGCAAGCACCAGATACAAGCAAGATACTTACATGAGGGCATACACACAGCTTATGAGACCTCAAGAGCAGGACAAAAAGAAAGGAGAAAAAAGGCACAATCTATTGCACATAGTGAAAGTGTAATTATCAGCGATACACTCACTTCGCTTTACACCTCACTTCTGCTCGTTCACAAGACCAATGCAGTCACACGACAACACATTAACGAACCACAAAAAAAAAAAAAAACAAAGAAGAAGAAGAGGAAAAAGATGGGTTGCTTGCATACATCATCTGGCTACATGTTTTTTACATCTGGACCTAGATGTTGGTTTCTGCAGCCAGGTTACCTCTAGTAACCAATGCACATTTCCACATAATCCGCAGATACTGTAATTTTACACGTAACAACGAGAAACCATAATTTTATTGCATACACAGAAATCATAGATAACTGCATGACTGACCTGCATAACCACGGGTGGACATGTAAACTAGAAGATGGACAAAACACTGGTGCAGAAGGGGTGTTCCGCAGTCAGTCTTATGCACAAGATGGCGCAATTTCCAACAAATCAGCGAGAGGGGTTTTCAACACCATCATCCCGCATAAATGTAAAAGAAGCCTCTTTGCACCAATGTGTGTGTTACAGCCAAGAGGAAAATAGATGTGTAGAAAATGGGCACCGAGAATACCGACACTCATGCAGCACTGACGTCACAGCCCCTACGGCTACCAATGGGATTGGCTGTAGCTCTGAGGTCTGTGAGATCTGCGCTTTACTCGGGCATCTGTTCGAGGTCTTTTACCTCACGAAGTACGAAAAGTATATATATATATATATATTTGTAAGTCAAACGTTACATCTCCAACAGTACAAGTTCCCTTTCATAGCTATATGCGAACACGGCATGGATTGTACACATCGTGTTAGTGGATACACAATCTATCGCTCTCATCATTCCCCTGAGAGTAGAGCAGCGCTATACGTTCGCAATGACCTCGTTGCTGCACCCATCGGCTCAGTTTGCCATCGCTCTTATGATTACGTCACATGCAGGATCCGCCTTGGCCCCATGCTGTTAACGGTCGTCAGTATCTATATCCGTCCCGCGGTACAGGTCCCGTGGAGTGACCTGGAACGCTTACTTGGTTCTCTGGAAGCCCCGGCGCTTGTGCTAGGGGACTTCAATGCACATCACTCGGCCTGGGGAAGCCGAAGGACGGACAGTAGGGGAAGGAGGTTGTTAGAGGCAATGGAGAATAATAACATGTGCCTGCTGAACAACCGCGAGCCCACTTACATGCGATCCCCAATGTCACTTGATGTATTGGACCTCTCGTGGTCCTCAACCGACATAATTCGCCACTTGTCGTGCGCTACGGACGTCGACACTAGAGGTAGCGATCATTTTCCTCTATATATTTCGCACGACAGACTGCCCCTCTCAGCAACTGCTGGACTGATTTCTTTCACAAACTGGAGACGTTTTCGTGCGGGCCTCAGAACATCTGTGCACACCGGTATGTCCCCAGAGGCTCTCTCTCAAGCAATTACCCGCGGTATTCAGGACGCGGTGGTCATGTCTAAAAGGGTAACAGACCATATCGGCCATTCCCCCGCTATTAATCACCTTAGAGCATTACGTCGCCGAGCAGAAAGAACGGCTCGTCGGACAGGGCAACATACGGACATTGTGGAATACCGCCGGATGAAAGCTAAAGTAACACGAGAACTTAAAAATGAGGACAGGAAGCGTTGGCGTAAGTTTTGCCACCACCTTTCACCGTTCGATCCGGCCACGAAGATCTGGCGGACAATCCGATCTCTGAAGGAGGCGCCCCCTCAAAAGAATCCTCTCGCGGCCTTGGCTATCGTTCAGCGTGTAGACGAGAACACGCTTGCGACGGACTTCTGTGTGGTACTAACGACTCCGGCGGCTGCCTCGACCACGCCCCTACACCACAGTTTTGTCCACAGTTTGACGGCTGAACTTCACCACGACTGGCCCCGTCCCCCGGAAGTTATGGACCGCGACTTCACACTAATCGAGCTAAAGGCAGCGTTGAAGCTTGTGGACGCCAGCTCGTCCCCTGGGCCCGATAAAATCACCTATGCCGCCCTACGAAACCTTGACGGGCGGTCACTCCAAGCTCTCCTTCATGTCTATAATACGTCTTGGCAACAAGGATCTTTACCACATACATGGAAGGAGGCCTTGGTTGTTCCCATCCTGAAACCAGGCAAGCCCCCAAATGCCCTATCCTCCTTTCGCCCGGTGAGCCTGACAAGCTGTGTGGGGAAACTGATGGAGAGAATGGTTTTGCATCGCCTCGACTGGTGGCTCGAAAAACGACGTGCGTTCCCTCACGAAATGGCTGGATTTCGTCGCCACCGAAGCTCCATGGATCCAGTTCTCGACCTAGTCTCTACAGTTCAACATGCTCGAGCCCATCGACGGATCGTCCGATCGGTCTTCCTTGACATCAAGCGCGCCTATGATACCGTCTCGCACATTTGTGTGCTGCATGCCTTGCGCTCGTTTGGAGTATCCGGTCGGCTCTTCATCTGGCTCCAAGACTTCCTTACGGACCGAACTGTCGCTGTCCGTACGTCCCAAGGCCAAAGCCCTCAGCATCTTGTTCCCCAAGGAGTCCCCCAAGGAAGCATTCTCAGCCCGACACTCTTTAACGTGGTGATGGCCGGCCTACAATCAGTAATTCCTCGCAAAGTGTCGTTCTCCGTGTATGCAGATGACGTCGCCCTTTGGACAGTAGGAAAATCACGCCCGGCTCTCCAGCGCCGCCTGCAGCTCGCTTTAAACAACATCCATACGTACCTGACGCACCTCGGGATGGACCTTTCACCCGAAAAGTGTGTCGAGCTCCCTTTCACGCGTAAAGCTATGGCCAATTTCCCACTTTGGCTTGGTTTAAAGAAGCTAGAACCAGTACGCTTTCACCGCTTCCTTGGCGTGGCAATCGACTCGGACTTGCGCTGGGCTCGGCACATTAAACACCTTGAAACTAAAGTGCAGCGATGGCTCCCCGCAATCCAACATCTTTCTGGCCCAGGATGGGGCTGTGATCAGCGTTCCCTGCTCGCGGTTCACGCGGCATTGGTAAGGGCAACTGTGCTTTACAGCCTTCCTATTCTGCACAGGATATCAACAACTTCATTAAATACGCTTCGGTCCCTGTTTGCTCGAAGCCTTCGTCGATGCCTCGGAGTTCCAAGAATGGCTGAAACACGACAAGTACTGGCTGAAGCTGGTGAGCTCCCGATTGAAGTTCTCCGTGAACGGGAAACGGCTCGGCAGTACCTCCGTTTGCGTGCTCACATTCCCCGCCACCCGCTACTCAGGAAAATTCGATACCGCCCTGGAAGCGACTTCTATCGAGTAGCGCAGAGGACACGCCAGACTCTCACTGGCTTCATAACTAAGGACACTATACCGCCGGAAGCCCCCTGGTCTCTACCGGTACCGCCCACTTTTGTACGCCTCCCAAACCTTCTGCAAAGAAGAGATCAGGTCCCCCCTCAAGTCCTCCGAGCCCATTTTCATGCTCTGGTAGACGAGAAGTTTTCTACGTTTACGGCAGCATATACTGATGGCGCATCCCGAAACAACAAGTCCGCCTCAGCCTTCGTCATTCCATCCGAAGGCGTCGTGCACGGAAGACGCCTTTCACATCCAACCTCCTCCACAGCTGCGGAACTCTATGCCATCCTTTTCTTTCTACAACACATCGCTGATTTTCCACCCCGGGAATGGGCAGTCTTTACAGACTCCAAATCTGCACTTCAAGCAAGTGAAACTTCCGGCATACGAGGCCCATCCGCACCCCTAGTCACAGACGTGTTAATGGCTTACCACACTATCTACGCCGCAGGCCACAGGCTAGTTCTCCAGTGGGTTCCAGCCCATTGTGGTGTCGTGGGGAACGAGCAGGCCGACAGCGCCGCAGAAGCAGCACTCTCGTCTCGGAACCGGACCCGTATTGTTCTGCTCAGAGGAGACCGCCGTTCAATTCTGCGACGTCTAGTGACACCCCTGGCTTCCCGCCAACGGACAACCGACATTCTTCCCCCCTCTATGTTGAACAGAGTTGATCCCACGCTCGCTTTCCGCATGCCACGAAACACATCTCGTCAGGATGCTGCATTAATCCACCGCATGCGCCTCGATGTGGCCTTTACAGCTCAGTGGCGTTACCGCTTGAGACAAATTGATTCTCCCACCTGCTGCCACTGTGGTGCTCTTGAGGATCTGGAGCACATTCTTCTTCATTGCCCTCACTACGAACCTTCCCGAACCACACTCTCCGAGTCTCTTCGTCAGCTGGACTCTCCCCCTTTCTCCCTACCGAAATTGCTTGGTCCCTGGCCCAATTCAGCCCAGCAACGCTCTGCGCTCAAAGGTCTTCTGACATTTCTGGACACCATCGGACTTCGATCGTTATTGTAAAGGGGCACGTTATTTTATTCCCCCCATTCCACCAAGCACTGGGGTAGAGTATCGCCTGTTGCGATGAAACTCCCCACTCTCCAAGGCCGAAAATAAAGTTGTTGTTGTTGTTTAAGTCAAACGTCACCATGCCAGTACTGGACAGCGGTTTCGGCCTTCTTGGGCCTCATCAGCAGTACGCAGGCAGGCAACGTTTGAGCGGATGGCGTCAGAAGGTCACGTGGCACGTGATGCCTCCCGTCAGGGTGCCCTCAGACACCTCTGAGAGCCCAGTGCAAAGCCAGTCAACTGTATAAGGGGAAAAAATTATATATAGATAGACAGATAGATAGATACTCATGGAACGATGCGACAGCACCAGAGGACACGCGTTTCGCCGTGTTTGCGGCTCGTCAGCTCTGGGTAGCTGCGCATCGTTCGGGATTGGCAAACCAGGGGTCGCTCAGCGAGCGATATACACCTGGGAGGGTGACTGAGCACTCCTCAATGCCACAGTGCAAGCCAGTGAATTATAAGGAGGGAAAAAATGCCATTAAAGAAACAAATAAACGACACTAGACATGTTTGAAATTAAAAATTACAGATTAATATGGCTTCTATGGCTGCACGCAGAGAAACAGATACTCATGGAACGATGCGACAGCACCAGAGGACACGTGTTTCGCCGTGGTTGCGGCTCGCCAGCTCTGGGTAGCTGCGCATCGTTCAGGATTGGCAAGCCAGGGGTCGCTCAGCGAGCGATATACACCTGGGAGGGTGACTGAGCACTCCTCAATGCCACAGTGCAAGCCAGTCAATTATAAGAAGAGAAAAAGCCATTAAAGAAACAAATAAATGACACTAGACGTGTTTGAAATTCAAAATAACAGATTAACATGGCTTCTATGGCTGCACGCAGACAAACGGATACTCAAGGAATGACCTGACAGCACCAGAGGACACGTGTTTCGCCGTGTTTGCGGCTCGTCAGCTCGGGGTAGCTGCGCATCGTTCGGGATTGGCAAACCAGGGGTCGCTCAGCGAGCGATACACACCTGGGAGGGTGGCTGGGCACTCCTCAATGCCACAGTGCAAGCCAGTGTGTTATAAGGAGGGAAAAAAGCCATTAAAGAAACAAATAAATGACACTAGACGTGTTTGAAATTCAAAATTACAGATTAAGATGGCTTCTATGGCTGCACGCAGAGAAAGAGATACTCATGGAACGATGCGACAGCACCAGGGGACACGTGTATCGTCGTGTTTGCGGCTCGTCAGCTCTGGGTAGCTGCGCATCGTTCGGGATTGGCAAACCAGGGGTCGCTCAGCGAGCGATACACACCTGGGAGGGTGGCTGGGCACTCCTCAATGCCACAGTGCAAGCCAGTGTGTTATAAGGAGGGAAAAAAGCCATTAAAGAAACAAATAAATGACACTAGACGTGTTTGAAATTCAAAATTACAGATTAAGATGGCTTCTATGGCTGCACGCAGAGAAAGAGATACTCATGGAACGATGCGACAGCACCAGGGGACACGTGTTTCGCCGTTGAATTTCAGACACATCTAGTGTCATTTATTTGTTTCTTTAATGGCTTTTTTTCCTCCTTATAATTCACTGGCTTGCACTGTGGCATTGAGGAGTGCCCAGTCACCCTGCCAGGTGTATATCGCTCGCTGAGCGACCCCTGGTTTACCAATCCCGAACGATGCGCAGCTACCCAGAGCTGACGAGCCGCAAACACGGCGAAACACGTGTCCTCTGGTGCTGTCGCATCGTTCCATGAGTATCTGTTTCTCTGCGTATCGCCATGGAAGCCATCTTAACCTGTAATTTTGAATTTCAAACACGTCTAGTGTCATTTATTTGTTTCTTTAATGGCATTTTTCCCTCCTCATAATTCACTGGCTTGCACTGTGGCAGTGAGGAGTGCTCAGTCACCCTCCCAGGTGTATATCGCTCGGTGAGCGACCCCTGGTTTGCCAATCCCGAACGATGCGCAGCTACCCAGAGCTGACGAGCCGCAAACACGGCGAAACACGTGTCCTCTGGTGCTGTCGCATCGTTCCATGAGTATCTGTTTCTCTGCGTGTAGCCATAGAAGCCATCTTAACCTGTAATTTTGAATTTCAAACACGTCTAGTGTCATTTATTTGTTTCTTTAATGGCATTTTTCCCTCCTTATAATTCACTGGCTTGCACTGCGGCATTGAGGAGTGCTCAGTCAACCTCCCAGGTGTATATCGCTCGCTGAGCGACCCCTGGTTTGCCAATCCCGAACGATGCGCAGCTACCCAGAGCTAACGAGCCAAAAACACGGCGAAACACGTGTCCTCTGGTGCTGCCGCATCGTTCCATCAGTATCTGTTTCTCTGCGTGCAGTCATAGACGCCATCTTAATCTGTAATTTTGAATTTTCAACACGTCTAGTGTCATTTATTTGTTTCTTTAATGGCTTTTCCCCCTCCTTCTATATATATATATGTATATATCAAATATCAAATCAAACATATCAAATATATATATATATATATCTCATATAGATAGGGGAGAAAAGACACCAGAGACTGAAGTAGGGAGTAGGGGAAGTTATTTATTAAGCTGGCATTTAAACTAAGGGTCTGGGGAAGTCTACGTTTCGGCGGAAGCTCCGCCTTCTTCGGGACTGAGACGAAAATCTATGTACAAGGTCTTTTCAAAGGTTACAAAAGTGTCGTCACAGTTGGTACAATTCCACTGCGAGGCAGTCGTCAGTGAGTCATGTTCTGGAAGATTCCGGAAGGTTCCTGGGTCATCGGCCGGGGAGATTACGTGTCAGAGTCTTGGGTCGCGCTCGTTGAAAACCTGTTGTCCGGGGTGTTCTTAGAGTCATTGTGTCCAACTGTAAAGAAAAGAAGAAAAGAGGCAGCGGGCACTCCGAGGACATACAGAAAAAAAGTTATCCGGATATGCTTCTTACAGTTGATAGCACTCCTTTATCCTCATTTATTAGAGATTGGAATTTGTAGATCAAGTACGATTCGCGTTGCTCTCTGCAGCGATCGGATGTGAAATTTGACTCTAAAATAAAAAGTGCGACGTTATTAATGGAATGACCGGGTCGACTAAAATGGCGAGAAACCGGGAGGCTACCTTTTTTCGAAACATCTGATCGGTGGTTATTGAATCGAATCCTGAATGAATTTTTACTTTGACCTACGTATTGCGCGGAGCATGTTGTACATTGAATGATATAAATAATGTTACTGGAGTTACAGTCAAAGTCGCCATTGATTTTAAGGGAGAAGTCGGAGTTTGTACTCTTGACCGCTGCCGTGCTTTGCATTGATTTGCATATTTGGCATCTTTTACCATTGCATGGATGGCATCCCGCTGTAGGTGTTAATGGTTTGGGAACTTTGGAGTTGACTAGTCTATCTTGGAGGTTGCGGGCACGTCTGTAGGTAACTCGTGGCTTCTCGGCAAATATTTGTCGTGTCCGTTCAGATTGCAGAAGGATGCTATGGTGGCGGTGGAGGATACTGTTAATATTACCCGCGCCTGCACCAAAGGTAAGAACAAGGTTTACGCGGTCGCCCTTGGGTTCGTCGTTGCGTTTACCGAATAAGTTCCTCCGGTCTGTTTGTCGTGCTTTGGACAGGGCGTCTCTTACTAGACTGGGTGGAAAATTACGATTAACGAAGGTCTGCTCTAATTCCGCGAGGTTTTTGTTTAGAACATCGTCGTCCGAGCAGATCCTCCTGTATCGGAGTGCCTGGCTATAAGGAATGGCGAGTTTAGTATGGCGCGGGTGGCAACTGTTAAAGGAAAGGTACTGCTGAGCATCAGTTGGCTTTCGGTACAGGTCAGTGGAAAACCCCTTCTCGGTTAAGGTTACTTTTACATCTAGGAAATTAACAGTCGTTGCCGAGAAGGAGTGGGTGAACTTCATGGCGGGGTGTACCAGGTTGAAATCGCGAATAAATCCTGTGAGATCTTCTTCGGAGTGTGGCCAAACCATGAATATGTCGTCCAAGAAGCGTTTGTATAGACTAGGTTTTTTGTCGCGCACGGCTAGAAATTTTTCCTCTAGTGCACCCATGAAAATATTTGCGTACGTTGGTGCCATCTTGGTTCCCATAGCTGTGCCATTTATTTGTAGATAGTGGCGGCCGTCAAATTCGAAGTTATTATTTTTGAGGATCAAGTTGAGTAGAGTTGGTAATACAGATGGGTCAACCGCGCGATCGGAGTACTTCAGATACGCCGCCTTCGCTGCTAGCACGCCATCCTCATGTGGGATGTTAGTGTAAAGGGAGGTAACGTCTAGCGTTACAAGCAAGCTTGCATTGGGTGGTTCACATTTGCTAAGTATTTCGAGGAAATGGTTGGTGTCCTTAATATATGAGGGTAATCGGGGAGGTATATCTTTAAGGAGGTGGTCAACGAAGCTAGAAATTTTCTCCGTGGCGGTGCCGATTGAGGAAACTATAGGTCGCCCTGGGTTTCCTGGTTTATGGATTTTCGGTAACATGTAGAACCTGCCTGGTTTAGGGTTTTGGGGGGCTAGAAATTCATATAGGCAGGAGTCGATTATTTCACGCGCTTTTAGGGATTTTAGGGTTTTGGTGATTTCGGCAGCTATCTTATCTGTTGGATCACTGTCAAGCGGCTCATAGAACGTGTTACAGCACAGTTGTCGGAACCCCTCGTTAAGGTCCATCACTACGATTGCCCCTCCCTTGTCTGCCCTTTTGATAATGATATCGCCACAGTTCTGTAAGTCGGAGAGGCTGCGCTGCTCAGCTGCTGTTAAATTTGGTTTAGTTTTGCGGTTAGATGGATTGTTGTATGCGTCAAGTACATCCCTTTGAACAGCCTTGATGTACATATCCAGGGCTTTGTCGCGGTTGGCATCGGGTGTGAAATCAGAAGTTGGTTTAAAGAGATTCGGATTGGAGTTAGGTTTGTCGAAAAAATATTCTTTTAGGCGCATACGTCTTGCGAAATTGTCCAAATCAAGATGGAGTTGATATTCATTTAGTTTAGCGTTGTTGGGGCAGAATGACAGACCCCGATTCAGAAGTGAGAATTCTGAGTCGGTGAGGGTGCGGGATGACAAGTTCACAACGTTTTGTGATACAGTTACACGTTGTTGGACGGAAGAGGCCGCACCGTCCAATTCACCATCATGATCACGTTGAAGTTGGGGCAGTAATAATTGAGTAGAGGTGACCGGGTGTTTATTTACCGAGATACTTTCTGGAGGCGTTTCATTATTATCAGCTAAAATAGGTGAGCATACTCCGTCCCTGGCAAGCTTTTTGTGTTTAGTTCTCGATACGAGCTGTTCACGGGACCTGCAAAATTTTGACAATTCTTCTTGATGGGCGTCGGATAATGTCGTCGTATCGTGGATGATTTTCGCTTCTCGAGAAAGTTCGTTAATAGAGTCATCGCAATGAGAGATTAGTACATCTATTAGCGCAGTAGAGGCATTTTGAACGATGTTATTCCACTGACGGGAAAGTCTATCATCGAGGGGGAATGTCGGGTTCACTTTAATGGTCAACCCTCTAGGAGTTTTTTCTTGCTCTTTGTAAAGTTTGAGTGCGGCGCGGTGAGAATTGTAGCGTATTTTCTTATCGCATACTTGACGGAGCCTAAAGAACGCTTCAGTCTCGGGAGTTACGTCGCTATTTCGTTGGGAAAACCTAGGGCGACCTATAGTTTCCTCAATCGGCACCGCCACGGAGAAAATTTCTAGCTTCGTTGACCACCTCCTTAAAGATATACCTCCCCGATTACCCTCATATATTAAGGACACCAACCATTTCCTCGAAATACTTAGCAAATGTGAACCACCCAATGCAAGCTTGCTTGTAACGCTAGACGTTACCTCCCTTTACACTAACATCCCACATGAGGATGGCGTGCTAGCAGCGAAGGCGGCGTATCTGAAGTACTCCGATCGCGCGGTTGACCCATCTGTATTACCAACTCTACTCAACTTGATCCTCAAAAATAATAACTTCGAATTTGACGGCCGCCACTATCTACAAATAAATGGCACAGCTATGGGAACCAAGATGGCACCAACGTACGCAAATATTTTCATGGGTGCACTAGAGGAAAAATTTCTAGCCGTGCGCGACAAAAAACCTAGTCTATACAAACGCTTCTTGGACGACATATTCATGGTTTGGCCACACTCCGAAGAAGATCTCACAGGATTTATTCGCGATTTCAACCTGGTACACCCCGCCATGAAGTTCACCCACTCCTTCTCGGCAACGACTGTTAATTTCCTAGATGTAAAAGTAACCTTAACCGAGAAGGGGTTTTCCACTGACCTGTACCGAAAGCCAACTGATGCTCAGCAGTACCTTTCCTTTAACAGTTGCCACCCGCGCCATACTAAACTCGCCATTCCTTATAGCCAGGCACTCCGATACAGGAGGATCTGCTCGGACGACGATGTTCTAAACAAAAACCTCGCGGAATTAGAGCAGACCTTCGTTAATCGTAATTTTCCACCCAGTCTAGTAAGAGACGCCCTGTCCAAAGCACGACAAACAGACCGGAGGAACTTATTCGGTAAACGCAACGACGAACCCAAGGGCGACCGCGTAAACCTTGTTCTTACCTTTGGTGCAGGCGCGGGTAATATTAACAGTATCCTCCACCGCCACCATAGCATCCTTCTGCAATCTGAACGGACACGACAAATATTTGCCGAGAAGCCACGAGTTACCTACAGACGTGCCCGCAACCTCCAAGATAGACTAGTCAACTCCAAAGTTCCCAAACCATTAACACCTACAGCGGGATGCCATCCATGCAATGGTAAAAGATGCCAAATATGCAAATCAATGCAAAGCACGGCAGCGGTCAAGAGTACAAACTCCGACTTCTCCCTTAAAATCAATGGCGACTTTGACTGTAACTCCAGTAACATTATTTATATCATTCAATGTACAACATGCTCCGCGCAATACGTAGGTCAAAGTAAAAATTCATTCAGGATTCGATTCAATAACCACCGATCAGATGTTTCGAAAAAAGGTAGCCTCCCGGTTTCTCGCCATTTTAGTCGACCCGGTCATTCCATTAATAACGTCGCACTTTTTATTTTAGAGTCAAATTTCACATCCGATCGCTGCAGAGAGCAACGCGAATCGTACTTGATCTACAAATTCCAATCTCTAATAAATGAGGATAAAGGAGTGCTATCAACTGTAAGAAGCATATCCGGATAACTTTTTTTCTGTATGTCCTCGGAGTGCCCGCTGCCTCTTTTCTTCTTTTCTTTACAGTTGGACACAATGACTCTAAGAACACCCCGGACAACAGGTTTTCAACGAGCGCGACCCAAGACTCTGACACGTAATCTCCCCGGCCGATGACCCAGGAACCTTCCGGAATCTTCCAGAACATGACTCACTGACGACTGCCTCGCAGTGGAATTGTACCAACTGTGACGACACTTTTGTAACCTTTGAAAAGACCTTGTACATAGATTTTCGTCTCAGTCCCGAAGAAGGCGGAGCTTCCGCCGAAACGTAGACTTCCCCAGACCCTTAGTTTAAATGCCAGCTTAATAAATAACTTCCCCTACTCCCTACTTCAGTCTCTGGTGTCTTTTCTCCCCTATCTATATTCAACATCCTGGTCGTTCGAACCTAAATTTTTATAGCGTATATATCTCATATATATATATATATATATATATATATACATATATATATATATATATATCAAACGTCGAATGTCAAAAACGGGTGTCCTAAGACACCTCTGAAAGCCCAGTGCGAAGTCAGTCAAGTGTGTAAGGCGGAAAAAATTAGCAGGAGCTATTTGGCTGCACGTATAGCATATGTTTGCAAATCGAACGTCGCCATGCCAGTACTGGACAGCTGTTTCGGCCTTCTTGGGCCTCATCAGCAGTACGCAGGCAGCCAACGTTTGAGCGGATGACGTCAGAAGGTCACGTGGCACGTGATGCCTCCAGTCAGAGTGTCCTAAAGCACCACTGAAAGCCCAGTGGAAAGTCAGTCAAGTGTGGAAGGCGGAAAAAATTAGCAGGAGCTCTTTGGCTGCACGTATAGCATATGTTTGTAAATCAAACGTCGCCATGCCAGTAGTGGACAGCTGTTTCGGCCTTCTTGGACCTCATCAGCAGTACGCAGGCAGGCAACGTTTGAGCGGATGGCGTCAGAAGGTCACGTGGCACGTGATGCCCCCCGTCACGGTGTCCTAAGACACGTCTGAAAGCCCAGTGCAAAACCAGTCATGTGTGTAAGGGGAAAAAAAATAGCAGGAGCTCTTTGGCTGCACGTATAGCATATGTTTGTAAGTCAAACGTCGCCATACCAGTACTGGACCGCTGTTTCGGCCTTCTTGGGCCTCATCAGCAGTACGCAGGCAGGCAACGTTTGAGCGGATGGCGTCAGAAGGTCACGTGGTATATATATGCAGAAGGATAAAAGTTGAGAAGGCCACGAAGTAAATACAGTTATGAAGGAATGAAAGGCAAACAACGAAGATAGGGGAAGCCAAAAAGGGGTGATTGTTTACAATTTAAACCATTAGAAAGGTGTCTAGGAGTATGGTCAGCGTTGCGGTGGAAGCTCCGCCTTCGTCAGGACGAAGGCGGAGCTTCTGCCGCAACGTCTTTCTAATAGTTTAAATTGTAATAAATCACCCCGTTTTTGCTTCCCCTACCTTTGTTGTTTGCCTTTCATTACTTCATAACTATATATATAATTTTTCTTATTCTTATTTTTTAATGGCTTTTTCCCCTCTTTATATATATACTTATATATATATATATATATATATAGAGAGAGAGAGAGAGAGAGATCGGAAGAAAATTATCCCAGGTTCTTTGACTGCACGTGGAGTATGTGTTTATAAGTGCTCAACGTCGCCATGCCAGCAGCTGTTTCGGCCTTATTCGGCCATCATATTTTTCGGCCATCGTCAGCAGAATCAGAAGGGCATCGAACTGATTCTCAGTCGTGGGTGTTTTCCCAGAATGCGCATGCAACAAACCGTTTTAGATCGCGAGTGTTTCACTGTTGTTGCTACAGCGGTCGCGACTACCCGACTACCTTGTTGCGCGAAGCATTTTTGTCACACTTAATACAAGTCTTTGATCATCGGCAGCCGTGGAGAGGCTGTTCCCCTTTGCGAATCCGATTCTACCGCCGAACAGAGGATGCCTAGGAGATGCAGCCTTCGAGAAACCTCTAATATTAAAATCGCCCTTATAATGTAACAAATAAATGATATTGGCCCTGGCTGATTTGTTGTTATCATCATCGTTATTCCTGCAATTCCAGATGACATATTCCCAGACTTGTGCGTAACGCGTTACTAGTAATTGCGTTACTTGTAATCAATTAACTTTTTGAGTAATTTTTCGAGTAATCAGTTACTTTAATGTCAAAGTAATTTTTCGAGTAATCAATTACTTTTCTGAGTAATCGATTACTCAGTAATTGATTACTTTTCCGGCAGAGATTAGCTTATCTTTCAGATGTTCTGCCCCAAGTCAAGCCCCTGGTGCCATCAGCCTTTGTTGGGCTGTTCTACTATAGCAAGCGGAGGTCATTGAAATAACGCTCTGGAATTTCAGTGTCTCTTTCCCTAATCTCTTCCTACGCCAGTGTGATGGTACCTGAAGATTTGGAGTAAGGCGGCAACCCCATGGAGCAGTTTTGCCAACTGAATGGTAGCAGAACTTGAAAGGAACGGCGACCTACTAAGCGAACAATAGACGACGGACGGATGAGCCGGTTTCTGCCAAGGATAGATATTTAGTCTGAGGAGAGGAAGTGACACCGCCCGACGGAACCGTGTGCGCCAATGAAAACACGCTTCACAGGAAATGCAACAAGCACGTCACAAAGTCACCTGTGCCCATGCCTGTGACCGCTTTATTTTCTTTTTTTTGCGGGCTTTGTTTTCTTCGCTTTGCCTCCTAGAAGGGCACGCAGATGGCCAGTCGCCCGAACTTCGACGTGGATGTATTAATATCGGAGGTTTCAAGGAGGTCATACCTTTGGAACGTCAAACTTGTTCAGTATGGACATCAACTTAAAATATATCCTTTGGCAGGAGGTGGCAATAAGGTGTGTGCACGGCGAAGGTGACTAAATGAAACATCAAAATATTATTTGTGACACATGGGAAATCGGAAATGTGTGAGGAGATAGCGGTAACAAAAATGCAGTCTGATATTTCTTTAGTGAGCATTGCTAGAAACACTCATAAGCCAACATTCTCTTCGTATCCCAAAATTTCTTGTAAACACCTGATTTCTAGATGTTATTAGCACCGTACTTTTTCAAGAACCGCTAAAATATCATTTATGTTACTAAACAATGCGTACAGCAATTTACTACAATAAGCATTGCCATATCGTCCTTTTTCCTTTTCGTCTAATAAATATATCCCCCCCCGCCCCCGTTGCCACATCGCGTGCAACAAGCGGTGGTAAACGCTAGGCCGACGCTTCCCCATGACAACCTGAACGTGGACATTCTGCTCCATGCGGTTGCATAGCTTCGATACCGTTCCGTTCACGCTGAGTTGGCGCTCCGTTGGCCCGATTCAGTTGGCAAAAGTTGCTCCATGCACGGAATATATAGGTTGTGGTTAGTTGACCGCGTACTTTCTACGGCCGCAGCTGTGACAGATAATTTCCTAAACATTCTCAAAGTCACTCCATCTGCAGATTTTCCTGCTTTTTAGACGCCTCAGTGCTCGTCGCTATGTTACCGATACATAGTGAATGTGGTATCATAATGTTCGTCATTACAACCTCGTTCTACTCGTATAAAGATTGTAACAGGTTGTTCGACGACAAAGCTCTCAGGGGCGAATTGCTTAACCATGGTTCAACGAAACTGTCAACTTTGGACGTCCGTTTCAGGTATCCGCCTGCCTTTTAGACGTTGTTCATTCTGCTTAGAGACATTGTTCCACGTGTCCTGAAAAAAACATCAAATTTCTTTTGTGGATCAGAGAAGGGCAAAGCACAGCCAGCAACCTTAGAATCACCCCTACTTCACCAGTTGTATGCCCATAGGGACAGCGCGTGCAGATGGTCTGCCCGCTCTGCTCTGCCCGGAACTCTGAGATGATGTCGACTGGAAGGTGGATGAGGTGGATATTTGAAAGCTTTGGCGAAAGACAAGAAACAAGCTCTGAAGCGTTTCTGCGTATAAAGCGTCTGTTTAAGAAACGCTTCAGAGCTTGTTGCTTGGCTTTCGCCAAAGCTTTCAAATATCCACCTCATCCACCTTCCAGCCGACATCATCTCAGAGTTCCGGGTGACAAAAGGAAATGCATGAACGACTGTCCACGCCGTTCCAGGGATACAGTCGTCACATGTGTGGGAATCCACACGGAACACAGGGACGGTCACTGTGAAATCTTGGACGCCAGGACAGCCGATAGTGTGCGCAAGAAGGTAGTGATGCTCCCTTAAGTATCTGACTTTCCACGCAGGTCGGTGTTGGGCATCGTCTGCATTGTCGTTTAATAACGCTCTGGAATTTCAGTGTCTCTTTCCCTAATCTCTTCCTACGCCAGTGTGATGGTACCTGAAGATTTGGCCACGCAATGCTCTTCCACAATCGGGTCAACGTCTTCCCGGGCGTACAGATCTCCTTGTCCTACGTGTTTTTGTTTGTCTTGTTATTTCAGGTGTTCCGCTGTTTTTTTGTTTTCTTTTCTGAGGCACACAAAGACGGTTATAATTTGCGTGAATGCAGAGTAATGACCGAAGTAACGCGTTACTTTTCTACTCGTTACTCAATTACATTTGAAGTCGAGTAATTGGTAATGGTAATCAATTACTTTTTTCGAGTAACGGGCACAAGTCTGCATATTCCTCACAGGAAACTTCCCCTATGGTAGTAGTTACGGTATTTACATACTGTATTTATATTTTGTATTTCAATACTTATATTGAAAAATATTTATGCAGAATATTTAAATACCTGTTTCAACAAAGTACATGTAGATTTAAATACTCAAAAAAGAAATTATGCCCGTCCCTGATATGTGTTTGGCTATGTTCATATTTTCTTCGGTCCCATAACAATTCGCTTCGCATTCGCTTTCGGTATAAGGGTGATTCCACGTGAGATCAGGCAGGTTGGTCCCGACGACTTCCCGGATTTTTTTATACGCAGTATATGTTGAAGCCTAGATTATGGAAAGCATTCCAGGACAAAAATAAATTGAAAATTATTTGGGGAGTTTGCGTAAAAAATAATTACGTGAAACGGCAATTTTGCGCAGTGGTATTTTCATAAACTTTTGGACGTTTTATCTCTGGGGCCATGAGGCGCAGGGGGGAAATATTTTTGTCACGGAATATATAGGTTGTGGTTAGTTGACCGCGTACTTTCTACGGCCGCAGCTGTGACAGATAATTTCCTAAACATTCTCAAAGTCACTCCATCTGCAGATTTTCCTGCTTTTTAGACGCCTCAGTGCTCGTCGCTATGTTACCGATACATAGTGAATGTGGTATCATAATGTTCGTCATTACAACCTCGTTCTACTCGTATAAAGATTGTAACAGGTTGTTCGACGACAAAGCTCTCAGGGGCGAATTGCTTAACCATGGTTCAACGAAACTGTCAACTTTGGACGTCCGTTTCAGGTATCCGCCCGCCTTTTAGACGTTGTTCATTCTGCTTAGAGACATTGTTCCACGTGTCCTGAAAAAAACATCAAATTTCTTTTGTGGATCAGAGAAGGGCAAAGCACAGCCAGCAACCTTAGAATCACCCCTACTTCACCAGTTGTATGCCCATAGGGACAGCGCGTGCAGATGCTCTGCCCGCTCTGCTCTGCCCGGAACTCTGAGATGATGTCGACTGGAAGGTGGATGGGGTGGATATTTGAAAGCTTTGGCGAAAGACAAGAAACAAGCTCTGAAGCGTTTCTGCGTATAAAGCGTCTGTTTAAGAAACGCTTCAGAGCTTGTTGCTTGGCTTTCGCCAAAGCTTTCAAATATCCACCTCATCCACCTTCCAGCCGACATCATCTCAGAGTTCCGGGTGACAAAAGGAAATGCATGAACGACTGTCCACGCCGTTCCAGGGATACAGTCGTCACATGTGTGGGAATCCACACGGAACACAGGGACGGTCACTGTGAAATCTTGGACGCCAGGACAGCCGATAGTGTGCGAAAGAAGGTAGTGATGCTCCCTTAAGTATCTGACTTTCCACGCAGGTCGGTGTTGGGCATCGTCTGCATTGTCGTTTACCTACCAGATGTGTTTCAAGCTCAATAAATTGTTCTGGAAACTGTTTACTTTCCCCTCTGCAACAACTATATAAGCATGTGCAAGCCACATCATGTTATATTCTGCCACATAAAGAGACCCTGCAGTGAATTCGAAAGATTGTCTCATGCTACAAAGTGATAAGCCGCGTCTGCATGCGTTGTCCCTATGGGCTGTAATGACTCTGCCCTCACCTTCATCAACATGGGCATCACCGCAAGTCCCATGGGTATCGTCAGGCTGCCACGAGGAAGGTGGAACACTTGGTGGCATTAAAAGGCACCGGCTGCTGGCAAGCGGGGTCTTTCTGCTCCGGCTCTTGATGTTGCT
Source organism: Ornithodoros turicata (assembly GCF_037126465.1). Taxonomy (NCBI): domain Eukaryota; kingdom Metazoa; phylum Arthropoda; class Arachnida; order Ixodida; family Argasidae; genus Ornithodoros; species Ornithodoros turicata. The sequence continues at coordinate 96,927,541 of NC_088202.1, forward strand.
GCCTCAGGGCTTTGAGGTTGTCGTAATGCTTGCCCTGGAGGGTCACTACAGGGCATACAACTGGTGAGGTAGGGGTGATTCTAAGGTTGCTGGCTGTGCTTTGCCCTTCTCTGATCCACAACAAAATTTGATGTTTTTTTCGGGACACGTGGAACAATGTCTGTAAGCACTATGAACAACGTGCTGAGTGGGCGGATACCTGAAACGGACGTCCAAAGTTGACAGTTCCGCTGAACCATGGTTAAGCAATTCGCCCCTTAGATCTTTGTCGTCGAACAACCTGTTACATTCTTGATAGGAGTACAAAGAGGCTGTAGTGACGAACGTTATGATACCACATTCCCTATGTATCGGTAACATAGAGACGAGGCGTCTAAAAAGCAGGAAAATCTACAGATGGAGTGACTCTGAGAATTTTTAGGAAATTATCTGTCACAGCTGCGACCGTAGAAAGTACGCAGCCAACCAACGACAACCTATATATTCTGTGACAAAAATATTTTCTCCCTGCGCCTCATGGCCCCAGAGATACAACGTCCAAAATTTGATGAAATGCTTTCCATAATCTAGGCTTCAACATATATTGCGTATAAAAAAAATCCGGGAGGTCGTCGGGACCAACCTACATGATCACACGTGGAATCACCCATAAAGCATCCGCTTTGTATTCGCTTAGAGTTTAAAATTACTATTCACACAAGCCTGCGTGTTATGCACGAGAAAATGATGCATACAGAACAATATAATAACATATCGCAACAGAACATATTGCAATTCCAGGTAACTCAGAACCCAGCAGACACAAAAATCAATAAAGAAACTAATTAGAATTTGAGTACCCAAGCTTTTCTACACCATAAGTTATCATTATTATCAACCGAATACTCTAATGACGCCATTTGCGGTCTTCGTTGCCGCATTGATTTTATCCCGTCCACGATGCCGTTACGCCTGCATTGCTCTGCTCGATAGAAGCGAAAAGCCTCTATTGGATCGTTAGGGCACGCCTCGAGGGACGGGTCACCGATGACGGAAGAAACAGTGAAGCACACACACGTCTCTAAGAGTCGTTTATTATATGCAGTTGAATGGAGTTGAACGAGGGGAAGGAAGGAACTTGGTGCTAGCCAATGACCTCTGCGTAGGACGAAAATTTGAATAAATATGTGGTCAGCGTCATGTGTTGCACAGTTGGTATTCCAGACCACGCGTATCAGCGCCTGCGGCATAGTTGCTAAGATGATCGCATTCCACGCCGAGACTGTAAAGCGACCCGGGTTCAGATACCGGCACCGACTGTGCTGCTCAGGTGTTTTTCCTGGCGTTTTCTGGGACGCTTTAAGGCAAATGTCAGCAACACTTCCCTGTGAAGTGAACTCAAGACGTATGGTCTTCTTCTACATGAGTCCTGACCGGCGGTGATGGAATGTGCCAGCGGGCAGATGCTCGTGGCCTCACACTAGGACGGTGCCGGTAGAACTGACGGGCCAGTGCGGTAGCGCGCGGCAGCAGGATCGATTCATTGTCGTCGTCCACGGGCCACCACACCAACCCCCCCTCCCCCTCAGTCAGCGATATGGACAGCGACGTACCGAGACCGATACTCATTGAAAGGTCACTAGAGATGCTGGGGTGTGCTATCATGATGTAGGTGGGGGTCTGAAGAGTGTGGGACCACGGCTTACCGCGACCGGTATAGGGCGTTAAAGCCGAAGGGTGCCGGGTCGGAAGAAATGAGCGTAACCTCCCATTACGAGTCCCACCCCCGGTGGAAGGACTTGCTCGATGGATCACGAGGAGGGCCCTAGCGCCATCGTCTGCTTCCTGAGCAGGTGAGCGGATCCTGGTGCCTGATGACGGTGGTCAATGTGAAATTTGGGATGCTAGAAGGCCGAATTGTACACCTGACTGTTCGTTGTACGGGTCACCAAATGTAGAGGAGATGGTCTTCTTCTACATGAGCCCTGACCGGCGATGATAGATGATGAGACGTACAGAAGGTTTAGATGAGACGACGTGCTTTGATGACAGTTTGTGCTTTGCTGCTGGAAGACTAGTCGGGTAGAGTCCACTTCACTGGAGAAGAGAGGGCACCGCGGAGACGCTCCGCTGGAGATGGGCGGACAGACCCCTGGGTTGCTGTGCTGGATTCCAGCACGGACCTTGATCTCTTTCACTGACAGCGAAGTCCCCTGGCAAGGACCTAGTACCGGGATCAAGACACGACGGGAACGTGATGAAGGATGCAGCCAGCACGTATGCGTTTCAACCACCAGTTCAGAGGGATCCAATCCTGAAGCCTAAGATGAGGTGACGATCGGTCGCTATCTCTGCGAAGAAGTGCTTCCTCGAAGCTGCCTATCTTGAGCAGTTCCCGCGCACCATTGCCAGCCGTTTTCCTCCTCGTTTTCTTATGCACATGTCAGAGACGCTGGAACCACCTCAGTGAACCCCTCACTACAAGATATTGGGCAGCACTGTGTTTAATGTCTCTAAACACTACACAGTGCTTTTCGTCTGCTATTTGGGACGCAAACGAAATCCAAGTGGAATCCACGAAACACGGAATAGCAGGACACACCCCACGTTCCACACATCAGGATATCAGAATACCTAGTCCGAAATGACACTGGAAAAAATAAAAAAATAAAAACAACTTGATACTTTGGTTGGGGGAACATATATAGACCAGAGAAAGGGTGATGAGGCATAACCCCAGCCGACTTCGTACCACATGTAGGTATTGCCGGTACCGCCGCGCGGAAAAAATAAAGAAGAGATAAAACATCAATAAATCACAGGAAGGCAATGCCATGCTATCCAGTGTAACAAATGTGTGCGAGGGAGAGCAGGCGTCGTGTCTTTTACCTCCCTCGCATTTAAGGGCAAGGAAAAAAGCAGATTTCTGGGAGAGCGACAAAAATGACCTCCAAATGTGCAGTTTTCCGGGGTCATGTCCTGGCCCTATATTGGCTTGATCCTTTTTGTGAAACGGCAACGGCATCAGAGCACCAAACGGAGGAGACATCGTCATTGGAACGAACTTTTATCTTTCGTAATTAAAAAGTTCACTATTAAAAATTAATTAGGGCAATGGTCCAAAAGATCGTAAGTGCGGCCAAAAAGGTGGACTACTTCCCCAAGCATATATCGCAAATTATTGTAATTGAAAATAAATAAAATTCTTTATTACAAATAAATTGTGTTGCTTTTGATGTTGGGGAACAATAAAAGGAACAGTTAAAGCAAAATCCTGACCGCAGTTAGCACGGACACCTTTTATTATAGCATGCTCTGAAAGTGATGAATGTGGAAGTAGGCCGCATCGCAAATCCTTCTCGGCACTTTTTTTTTGTAACCCTTCAAACTTTTTGTCCTCGCCAGCAAGCTTGCTCTGTAAGTGGTCTTGTTAGGATCGTCAGTACGTGGCCATCACATTTCTCGTCTCGGGAAAGAAAGGAGAAAGAAATGATGTCCAGAGGAGGGATATTACCATCACTAACAGTCCTGAATTTTCGTTTTCCTTATTAGAAAGCCGCGTGCGCTATTCCTAGCTTCCTCCTTGCTCGAACCATCCTTTGTCCCTCGAAATTAACGAAGCCTTTTAACGCGGACCGAGCAGCCGTCTCGTGAGAAGAGGGCTGTAATTCAGGCTGCAGTTTCGAGGTGCAAAGGAACACAGGGCAAGGGTAAGAGTGGAATGCTTCATACAAATTCCACTACTTTTACACAGACAGTTTCCAGTGCAGAAAATTTACTTATAACATTCCTCGTCCCGTCGTTTCGTAAATTGATTATGCTGTCCAGATGGAACTACATGGCCTTAAATTGGTGGTTCTAAAGGGAGGAATATTAGCAACTTAAACATGTTCGCGTTAGGCGAGAGCTTCTTGAGAGTAAGAGCCCATAACAGCGAACGCAGCAATTTGTCTTGACGAGCATGACGAATAACTGTTATTAATCGGGATGGTTACGAGGATTACATACGGATATCGAAGGTAGAGAAGGACATAGTAGATATGTGTGGATTATTAAAGCTCTTGCAAATGTAGCTCTCCGTGAGATGAAAATGCCGGTCATGGCCTCACTGACATGAGCAATGCGGAAACTGGTTACGGTTTCTGGCCCACTTCTTACGCTTGCTGATAATATCTGGAGGAGAGCGCGGGGAAGTATATTCCTACCCCCATCCGCATCAAAACCGCATCCGCAACTTAGCCGCACTATCCGCGGACGCCAGTGCTGGTACACCCCAGTTTTACTCGCACCCTACCGCGTCATTAAATTTCTACTCGCAACTACCAAAACAAATCGGAAAAGAGAACGATATGATAAGGAGTGTTGCGGGAACCGGCGCGGTGCATACGGTCGAGGGCCAAGGAACCGTTGGAGTCCCTCCGCAAGGAGTTTGGTGGTGGTGGTGGTGGTGGTGGTACAATGTTCAAAGGAAGAGGAATGAGGTCTCTCTGCTCAGAAAAAGAGGGAGTAAAAGAGAAAGGATAGGGAGGGTCAGAAATTAAAAGAAATGAGAAATTAGAAACGTAGAGGGAGAGAAAATAGTAAGAAGGGAGGAAAAGAGAAGGAGAGCGCTCACGACAGACCCACAGAGGAGGCGAAACCTAGGAGCGCGTCGCGCGCTTTTCTACGGATGGGGATGTGGGTGGGACCCTGTGGGAACAAAATGTCGTCTAGAGAGCCACAGAGAAGTGATAGGGCTCTGTAACTCGCGGTCAAGGTGTCTCTGGCTGCTTGAGACTCTGCACAGTCCATGATTATGCGCGACAGGTCACCTCGACAGGAACAAGTCGCACAGCGTGGCGATGACGCGCAGCCCTGTTTGTAGCGAAAGGCGGGTGTCATAACGGACTTGCATCGGAGTCTATGGAGAAGAGTAGATCGCTTCCAGTTGAGATCCTTCACGGGGCACGGTTGGGAGAAGTGCCGCATTTCCGGGTAAGCAGTGAGACGGATTTCTCGGATGTACGCAGAGAACTTCTTCCTATCCGTGGGTCCAGAGGTGCAGGGACCTCAGGAACAAACGTGTGGTAGCTGTTTGCGATCCTGTCAGCTGTTCCATTGCCAGATATTCCTGCATGGGAAGGAACCCAGTGAAAGCTCACGGCAATACCGTTGTTGTTGAGTCGTTTCCATTTGTCCAGTATGGTATGTGCTGTGGGGGCGTCGATGCGGGGATCAGTTATCCGCTGAAGAGAGCACTTGGAGTCTGTAAGCGCAGTAGCACTCTTCTCTGCAACGTTGAGTAAGAATTCCAAGGCCTGTTTGATGGCTACGAGTTTGGCTAAGGTGGAAGACACTTGGGCGTCGATGCGATCGCACCACGAGTGTTCAAGTGCAGGGCACCAGAACGCTACCGTACTACTTCCGGTATCGGGATTGGTGGACCCGTTGGTGTAGATTTCCAGTGCACCCTCGTTCTTTTCCAGGACGGTTTCTTGTACAAGGGCCTTGGCCACAATGCTTGGGACATGTGACTTCTTTCTCAGACCCCGAAGAGAGGAAGAGCAGTGCGGTCCCTGCTGAAGAAACGGTGGCTCGGGAGCTCGGTAGCATCTTGTAGGTGTACCTCCCCAGTTTCCTGAAGCGAAATCCCCTGGCGGTGTATTTTGCGGATTCTCTTCTTCCAGTGTCTGACCTGTGTAGTCTGTCATGTTGTCGCAACTTCAGTAGGAAAACGACGAACGGGCATTGATCCCGCTTCCTCGTTCGCTGGATGATTGCTGCGGGAGACCCAGAGCGTTTCTTAGGCCAATACGGTGAGCTGCCTCGAGCTGAACAAGCCTTGTTGGTGGCGGCAGGGCGTAAGGGAGAGCGTACAGTATGCGGGAAAGGACAAGATAATTGTGTAGCGTGCACAACGCCTTAGAGGAGCATCCCCAGCCGGTACCACGGAGTCCAACTGACCCAGTAATTGTTGCATCCCAAGTTTCAATGCAAGGAACTTGGTGAACAAGTCACTGGAATGGTTGTTGCTAACAGTCCTTTACTAGTAGCGTTTACCGAAACATGGTTAACTGAGGAAATTTCAGGTGAACAGATCGTACCTCCTAACTACAAAGTTCTCAGAAATGACAGAAATGGGCGGGGTGGGGGTGTGGCGGCTATTGTTAAATCGAACATGGAATGTTGCTTGTGGGAGGACCAGCTCCCTAATGAAACTGTTTGGTGCAAAATAAGTATTGGTCGTGCAGTTTTTGTTATTCGTGTTGTATATAGGCCACCTAATGCTCCACCATCCTTCCATACGAACCTAACGGAATATATTTATAAAATTTCAACACGAAGAACCCGACTCCTGCTTTTAGGTGATTTTAATTTGTCATCCATTAATTGGCATACTTTGCAAGAGAATTGAGCGGATGTAACTAATTCTGGTTTGTTTATCGACCTCGTGCTACGTTTTGGCCTCAAGCAAATTGTAAAAGATTTTACGCGAGTTTGATTATCTTCAAGCAGCATTCTGGACTTGGTGTGCCTCCCTTACTCTTTATCCCCTGAAGTTGATGTAGTTGAAGGCGTATCTGATCATTAATTGAGTGTCTTGAATTGTGATTTTCATCCGTGATTTTTTTTCAACCGTGAATCTGTCAATTTTCATTTGTGATTTTTTCAGGACAATCCTCGAAATATGTACCTGTTTCTGATATTAGTCAATGTGATGATGTTGGGATATTGGACTTTCTGGAACTTAAGTTCTACGAATTCACATTGAAGGCAAAGGATCATGATGTGAATGAGCTATGGTTGTTTTTAGAAATGCTGTGCAGTATTGTTTAACAACCTTTGTCGCAATGAAACGTAAAAAAATTCAACAAAAGTCACCGTGGTTGACTAGAAGTATTACACACTTAAAGCGCCGGATTTCACGACAAGGGAAGCGTAAGCATGTTAACCAAGCGGGGATCAAGGAAGTGCACAATTAAAAAGTGAGCCCAAGGAAGCAACGGAAAGGTTTCACACTACCACTTTGGAAACATTCATAAAGGACTCTCCCCCAAAATTCTGGGAATACCTTGCCAAAGATCAGCAGCGGGTGGACAGTGTTATGATTGAAGGTGACCTTATAAATGATAACGTTAGTATAACTAATGCGTTCAATACTTATTTTTAAACGCAGTATTTAATCGCGACTAAAGACTGTACTGTGAGAAACTACGACAAATGTGCGAATGGGCAATGTAGATATTGATCGTGAAGGCGTTTTTTTCTTTACTGCTCAACAGAGACCGCGAAATATCTACCCGACCAGATGAGTTGCCAAACGCATTTTTAAAGAGGTATGATGAATGGATGTCATATTATTTGGCTGTAATATTTGCTCAATCTGTAGATAGTGGAGTGGTACCAGACGACTGGCGGAAAGCCGGGGTAAGACCAGTATTTAAATGAGGACGTAAAATTGTTGTTAAAAATTACCAACCAATATCTCTAACATGCATATGCTGCAAGATTTTGCAGCATATTATTTGTAAACATATATTGACGTTCCTCGAAAAGCATACACTAATTTACAAATATCAACATCGACACTCCCCTCTAACACAGTTACTAGAGACAGTACATGATTTGTGCAGCACTATGAACGATAAAGGACAAACCGATGTTATATGCACTGATATGCAAAAAGCATTTGGTAAGGTTGCTCATAACAAACTTATCGAAAATTGAGAGACCTACGGGTTCAATATAGCCAGCTTTTCTCCTGGATTTCGGCGTGTTTGTACAACTCTTCACACATGTTGATATCAGTTCTCATTTCTCATTCGTTCTCCCAGTCTATTCTGGTGTCCCACGGCGTCTGTTTTAGGCCCACTACTGTTCTTACCTTATATCAATGATATGGCTGAAAGCATTCCGTAGCAGTGAAACAAACTTTTCGCTGATGATTGCTTGTTGTACTGTTCAGTTAAAAGTCGAAAACATAAGGAATTACTAAATAATGCATTCAGTTTGTTACTTTATTATTATTGCAAATTAATTTAGATAAGGGCCCAGTTTGCCAGGTCATTCTAAATGGATTTTTTTTCCTGTTTCGTTGCGGCGCTTCTGATATTGTTTTAAATAATGTGACAATTTGTAACTATTTGGCATAACCATCAAAGATGGACTGGGGAGTGCGTATAGAAAAAATATGCCCTTCGGCGATGAGGAAATTGGGTACGTTACAGAGGAAACTGAACAAAACCTTGGTTTGGCAGACCTTTCCCTCTAATAAAAGTAAATCCCCCCCCCCCCCTGAACAAAACTCCTGTCAGCATAAAACAACTAGCTTATAAATCAGGCCAACTCTTGGGTACGGATTTTTTCGGAAGATTTATAAAATGAATTGACAGTCGTAAACCGTCACTTGGCAAGACGTGATCGATGAAATTTGCGTTTGCGTAAATGCTGGATCTGCCTTTATGGAGATAAAGTGGAAACAGCCACACCCGATCGAGGGCATTACCGCGGTAACCGACGTTATCATTGGCTGGGTACTGACGGCATGCACGTTGATAGGGGCAAAAGGTGTGATTATGTCCTTGTTCACATAGGAAGTAGGGTATGGATGGAACGAAAAGTTCCGCAAACGTGAACATCTGCAAGCGCGCCTCGCACGGTGACGGTTTTGCGGTCGTCAAATTTTGTAGAAATCTTTTTTTAAAAAATAACGTGATTTTGATTGGAATAGTGTGCTATGGCCATTGGCTTCCGAATTCATCAAGAAAAACGTCACCTCTGCTTGGCTAATTTTCGAGTTTAATTGGCAAAGTTAGCTTAATTAATTTGTGACGCGAATGCAAACGGCCTGAATCTGTGGCAAAAGTCTGTGTGTGTGTATTCTGAGTAGTTTCATAATTTTCTGGAGTAAAGCCTATTTTTAGAAATGACACTTTCTCACTGGACACCCTTTACTCTGCTTATGGCAGACACGTTTCAGTAACGGGCTTAAGACATCACGCAAAACTTGAAACATTACAAAAACGTAGGAAAATTTAGAGATTAAAAACATTTTGTAGGATAACAGGATAGTTCAAGATGGCGGACGGTGAGAGCGACGGTTCATGTGGTTCCTGCTCTGCACGTTTCTATCCCAGGCAGTAATACATCAACTGCATCGGGAAATGCAAAGGACGCTTTCATCTTAAGTGCATAGACATTGGGCCTACAGAGTATGAGTAACTTTATGTCAGGAGGCAGGTGTTCGTACAAGTGCAACAAATGTATGCGGCAGCTGCCTAATCTAAAAAAAAGAAAAAAGGGGAAGGGGAAAACGAAAGGAAGGAGAAAGAAAAAACATTAAGGGGAATCAAAAAGAAAAGGAAGGAAAGAAAAAAGAAAAACGGGGGATCAAAAGAAAATAGGAAGTAAAATAACAAAGACGGTTAAGAGCATCAACTGTTTACTATATACATAAAAACAAGACTTTCGTGCAGTAGGCTGCACTTCTTCAGGTGAAGAACCTGAAGAAGTGCAGCCTACTGCACGAAAGTCTTGTTTTTACGTATATAGTAAACAGTTGATGCTCTTAACCGTCACTGTTATTTTTGATTCTGCATCGCCGGAAACTTGTACATTGTTTTTTCTTCACGTTCTACGAAAATAGGAAGGAAAGAAAAACAAAAAGCAACAAAAAGAAAGGAAAAGGAAAGAAGAGAATAAACACTAGCTCAACGTTACATGCAGTTCACGAGTCCTGAGACTCGGAGAAAACCGAGGAGAGCGGCAGTGACAGCCCACTGGTTGGGGTGCAAGACGGGGCCAAGAAGAGCGGTCAACGAAAAGTCGTTACAGCCAATCTGGAGCAGACGGCAGCGGAGGGAGGGTGTCCCTACGTTGAAAGTGCTGCTGGCAATACAGGAGTTGGTGTGGGATGTCAGCTTCCACTCCACAGACATTACAGTTTGGTGAATTTAGCCGGCCCATCTTGAAGAGAAGTTGAGGTTGTACGGGCAACGTTGAGTCGTATTCGGTGGAGAAGGGATTCTTCTTTACGGCTGCGGTGGCAAGTGTTGACGAACTTCGTCAACGGGTCGATAGACCGTAGGGCCGTTCCAAGGGCTGAAGCGCTAACTACTGAAGTATCAGTTCTCCGGGATGAGATAAAAAGCTTGCGTGCATCTTCAACTGATTGAGAAAAGAAAGGCGCTAAACCTTCACCTCCTTCATTTTGGGCCGATGTCGTTTCTAAAAATGGTACACATGCCCCTGTTCTGGCTCCTACTGAAATTCGCCAAAAGCAACCACATCACTCAAAATCTTCCGGGCCAAATATGGGACCTGTTGTGCCGGGCAATCCTCCTCTTATTGACAACTAAGGATTTACCCTTGTTGGCATGCGAAAGCCCAGGAAACTGAATGTCGGGTCCGCAAAGAACTCGTCAATTACTGTGGTTATTCCACGTACAATGTCAAAGGCCTTTTTTGTTTCCCGCCTCCATCCAGACACCACTAGAAACGATATCTGCGCTACGTTTGCTCCTGCTTTGGATGGAAAGCTGATCACCTGCAGGATCAAAACAAAGTTTGATACGTATTCTTCCTTTCACATTGCTTGTGATTCTTCAGCTTTTCTGATCAACTGGGATCTGGCCGGAGGGGTGCGTTTCTCATGACTTTTGGGGCAAGTTGGATGATAGTCGTATTTCGAGTGCCAACAATACTCCCGGCTAAATCGACAATGGAAAGGTCTGTCTACTACCAGAATGTACGTGGCTTGAGAACCAAGTCGGATCATTTTCTCCGTGAAGTTGCTTCATGCTCTTCAAACATAATTTGTCTTACGGAAACATGTCTAGATAATAAAATTGCTAGTTCAATGTACTTTACACCCCGATATCATGTTTTTCGGGAAGGTAGAGACTATGCCACAACTGGACAAAAGTACGGTGGTGGCATAATAGTTGCTACAGGGTGCGACCTTCGCGCAACCAGGAGATCTGATCTTGAGGATTGTGTTGAATGTGTTTGGGTTGAGATTCCTAGCGCAGACGGTTTTAACCTGTTGTTAGGCAACTACTAGTTTCATCCAGGCTTTGATTATCAGAATTTTGTCAGTCATTTCGGTGCACTGTTTCATAAGATTTATTATGTAAAGTTCCGTGTTCAGATATGCGGTGATTTTAACCTACCCGGCTTTGACTAGGATGGCCTCACATTATCCAACTGTGACTCTGCAAAAGTTAGAAAGGCCCCATGCTTATTTGACCATGTGTACCTTAATGGACTCAAGCAGTAAAATGGTAACCGCAATTGTGCTGGCAATGCACTTGACTTAGTTTTTTCTACATTTGATATTGTAGCCTTAGAACTGGTAGACGAGCCTCCATCGCGTGTTGACCCCTATCATCCTCCCTTTTGCGTCACTTTTGCAATTCCTTGTTATCGAGCAAATCAGAACGAGCAATGGCGGTAGTGCTATGCAGGGATGGAGACTATCTTGAACTGTACCTTCATTTACAGAAGCAGACGTTTGAACGCGTTCTGCACGAGGGGTAGGTAGACTCTGTAGTCCAGAGGCTAATCGAAACTGTACACGTTGCGATCGATAAGTACGTACCAAAAAAGTGCCCACGACCTTCAAAATATTGTCGATGGTTTTCTAAGGAGCTGAAGCATGCCTTATACGGAGCAAGTTACATTATCATCGCCTGTACCGAAAGAATGCGTCTCAGTACTGCTATGAGAAGTTCAGCATGGCACGTGCTTTGTGCAAGAGGCTGTTTGCTAGAGATCAGGCCCTGCATGTGAACTCAGTCGAAAGTACCTTAAGGAATAGGCCAAATGAATTCTGGAAGTACGTTAATCAATATAAGCGAGATAGTCGCCCTAATAATATTACAGTGCGGGACCACTCTGAACTTGTCTCTGACCCGCAACACGTTAGCAACATATTTGATAGCTTTTTAGCTCATGTTATTCGACCGCTAGCCCCACGTCTGGAGGCTTTACGGGGAGAATGCGAAGTGACTTCCTTCCTCTTTCAATAGTTCACCAGGAAGAAGTCCTATCAGCTATTAATAAACTCAAGTCCAAGACCACATGTGGTATTGATGAAATTCCCAGTTTTGTTGTTAAGGGCTGTGCTGGGGGGGGGGGGGGGGGTATTCATTTATTAGAAGGAAAGGTTGTGCTGGGCTTTTAGTTAAGCCTGTTACTTACACTTTTAATTTATCTTTGAGTACTGGCGCATATCCCAGCAGCTGGAAGTCAGCTATTACTGCTCCCGTTTTTGAATCAGGTGATCCTTGTGCTGTAAATAATTATCGTCCAATTTCCCTGTTGTGTGCTTTTTCGAAGGTGTTTGAGATGATCATTTGTGCTCGGTTTTATGATTTCATGTGTACCAGTGTTTGCCCTGAGCTATGTGCCTTCGTTAGGAACAGGTCCGTTGAATCTAACGTATGTACTTTTTTAAACTATAGTGAGACTTTTGTTTGTGAGCGTCAGCAGGTCGATATCGTTTATTTTGACTTTACCGAAGCATTTGACCGTGTTCGTCACAACTTGCTTCTTTCGGAAGTCAATTATTTTGGGTTATGTGACAATTTTTGTATCTGGTTGATAAGCTGTCTTACTAACAGAAATAGTTATGTACGAGTTGAAGGTAAACCTTCCATTCCGTTTTCCTCTGTATCGGGTGTGGCGCAAGCCAGTGACTTGGGACCACTCTTATTCCTGATCTTCATCAACGATATTGTTAATGTTGTGAAACACTGTGAAATATTATTATACGCTGATGATGTCAATAATTTTCGTTCTGTGTCTTCCGTGTCCGACTGTGCAGGAGAACTTACTGCAGGAGAACGTCGAAGCAATAGATGACTGGTGTAAATTAAATTTTCTCTTCTTGAATGTCGTAAAAACTAAAGTTCTGTATTTCACAAGAAAGCAGACCACATTGTTATATGACTATTTACTGGACGGCGTGACTATAGATCGAGTAGAGGTGATGCGTGACCTAGGTGTGTTTTTTTATAAAGGATACTCAAATTTCATCAGCATATTTCTTATCTTTATTGCACTTCTATGAAGACGAGGCCTTATAAATCGTGTTTCTCGAAACTTCTCTCGTGCTAAATCTCTAATTTGTCTTTATTATAGCCTTGTCCGTAGTAAGTTGGAATTTACCTCCGTTGTGTGGAACTGTATTTCTAGTACTCAATCTGATTATCTCGAAAATGTACAAAGGAAATTTGTTAAAATTGTTTGTGATAGGTTTGCACATACGTTGCGGTAGTATGAATATTACCATCTTCTGTCAAAACTTGGTATGCTATCCCTAAGCAAGCGCCGGTATCTACGCGACATGGCCTTGTTGATGCATCTTATTTGTTATCTACTATTAGTCTTCATGTTCCATATACTCGTTATAGATTTCCTTGTACGTTCTATCCATCTTCTACAGGCTTAGCTGGACGTATCTCACCCATACTACGCATGCAGTGCCTTTATATTGATTTGAGGTGCAGAGAAGTGGATATTTTTTGCGATTATCATTCTTTCACTTGCTTACCTTCCATGGTTTGTTTACTGTTATGCCTTCTATTTGTCGTGCATCACTGCCGTGGCATGTGCTGTTAGTGGGCACGTATAAATAAATAAAATAAAATAAATAATGAATCAGTGAACAGGGATTGAAGCAAATCACTACATTGTTACTGAGAAACAGGAAATGTCGCTGCGGTCACATCACCACTATTCTTTAAAATCTTTCCAAAGCCGGATAAATATTTTTAAGCATTCATATTTTGTTCGTACTCTAGAAGATTGGAATAGGCTTCCAGGAAATGTAGTAGAACACCTACACAATTTACCAGCTTTTATTAGGGCATTAGATGGCTTTATGAAACTCTTCATCCCTGAGCTTCATTTTTCGTGTGTTTGTTGTTCTCCCCTTCACATGTTTCTCCTTGACTATATTGCACGGGTGAGTGTTCTTGGCGTATGCAGGAACTGCAGGTTTTGTTTTGAGTTTATTTGTACTTGACATTGTACTTACTGTACTTTATTTTTACTGTAGTTAGTATGTATGAATTGTATCTCTCCTGTTATGGCTCATCAAGGGCCAACAGTATTTATAACTAAATAAATAAATAACTATATCTGGCTGATTAGATAAACTGATGTTCTGCCGCATGAAGTAGTGTCGTGCGAAGAAGTGCGAGAATGATATAGACGGTTTTTTAGACTTATCATCATGTCGTTGATTGTTCGTTTGTTTGCTTGTAAGGAAAAAAAGAGAGGAGAAATTAGAACTCCTCTCCCGACGTATTCTGCTACTCCTAATATAAATTCTCTCCCCCCCCCCCCACCACCACCCAAAAATACTTCTCATGTGCTCTACTCGCAAGTTCGCTCTTCACTATTCACATGTTCACTAGAAGTCCACTATTCACAATTATCCCAAGATCATGCACAGAGAATCCTAAAAGGTTGTGTCCATCACACAGCTCTGACCAAATTTCACAAGTGCCGCCAAGGCAGCATCTCTCGTGTTCGGTGCCCAAAGTCCCAACACCCTCACTATATTGAAGACTCTGCTCTCTGGTCGAGCAATTGTAGCTTTCTGGGTAGCTCTTTGAGACGCATACCTAGTGCAGTGCATTATAATATGCTCACAATCCTCCACCGTTGCACAAGCCGAACAATTCGATGAGTGGGCATTTCCAACTTTATGAAGAAAATGACGGCCATAAAGCACATTCAACCGACACCGGTGTAAAAACGTCTGAACGGAGCGCGGTAACATAGACGGAATAGAGAACTTCAGCTCCTGATCTATGCGATGTAGCAGCGACGAATCACTCTGCAATTGTACCCATCGCCGTCTGCACAGTACCTGCGACAGTGACTTTAATGAAGATGTAACATCTGACCTTGAGTATATCACGGGATGTAATGTTGAAGATAGGTGTGTTATATCCGCTAGTTCGTCTGCAGCTTCGTTCCCTCCTATACCCACACAGTAAATTTATTTTACGCCCCTATGAGTGTAAAATGAGTGTTAGATAACTCACACCCTCATGGGTGTAAATGCTACACCTCAATAATGAGTGTAACAGGGGTGTCACATGTTACACCCAAAAGAAGGGTGTTTATTGGGTGTATTGACCCCAAAAACGAAAAAAGGCTTGGTCCCGAAATTCACGGAACACTATAGTTCCACGAATGCAGTGCAACCTGCATTTGCAAGTGTGAACATGACTCTTAGAGCTTTTTTATTTCCGTGTTGGCGCCGCGAAGCAACTGTGGCCATGAGTGGCGTACAGGCGTGGACAGAGGACAGCAGGAAGGAGTGAGGAACAGGGGGGTTAGTGTGCGTCCTGGGCAAACTTGCGGGGGAACTAACATTCGGTGGGAAAGTCTTCGGAAAACCCAGACGGTGACAGGATTCGAACCCGTGTCACCGGCGTGGAAAGCGACGATCTTAACCCCTATGCCACGGGAACTGGTCTCTTAGAGTTTAGCTAGCTGTGCACTCGAAGAGCTTAGAAAGGCTTTGCTAGCTAGGCCAAGTGCTTCCGCTTTAACCAAGTCGACACTTCAACAGTAGCGTGCCTTCGACATTTGCAAGCCCAGTTGAAGGCTGCTGCTGTCGAACTTCCCTTGTTTTTCCTAACTGTTCGTAACCTTTGGTTCTTTCTACCTTTTCTTTTCGTATATTAATTTCACAATCACTCACAGTAATTAGCCCTTTACTTACATACACATATGTATTTTAATTGCAGTATCACCCGCGCCAGTAAACCTTCCAGCCAGGGGCTCAAGCCCCTGTCACCAATTTTCAAGTTTAGTCCTGCTGAAGGCAGCGCTGACTGCCAAAACGTCGACCCCTAATTTTGACTACAGATGTCCTACAGTTGGCAATACGACTGTAAATCTGTTTCTAGTAATTCCCATAATTCCCATTTAATTTTGTTAATGCAATAAAAGTAGCAATTGTTGTTAATCCTTATACGGCTTCCCAAGACTCTCCGTTACTTATGATCTATATCTTCTCGCATCCATCTGTATGTACCAAGTTATCTATACACACACATATGTTATATATATATATATATATATATATATATATATTGCAAAGATTATCACAAGGAAAAAGAAAAATACAGGAGCTTTGAGCATTGTGCGGCATACACCCCTGTTGCACTGATATGAGTGTTCCAAAATTTAACATGGTGTGTAACATAAGTGTGATCGGGGTGTATTGGTACATTACACCCCTTTTACGCCATCACGGGTGCTTAGTTGAGTGTAGTATAAGTGTATTTCGGGTGTGTCCTCATTGTACACCCTTTTCACACTGGGAAGGGCGTAAAAAAATTTACTGTGCACATGTGCAGGAATCCACTGCATAGTTACTTTGTGAACGGGACTCTACATCTGTTGTATTCATGCAGTATTTGGCGAACTGTTGGTGTCATACAGCCAGACTTGTGCGTAACGCGTTACTAGTAATTGCGTTACTTGTAATCTTGCTTGTAATCGTTACTTGTAATTACTTTTTAGTAATTTGTTCGAGTAATCAGTTACTTGACTGTCAAAGTATTTTTCGAGTAATAAAGTACTTTTCGGAGTAATCGATTACTCAGTAATTGATTACTTTTCCGGCAGAGATTAACTTATCTTTAGGGTTTGTGGTATTCGGCATTTTCCGAAAAATGCCGGAAAACACCCCCCGAATGATTTTTTCAGATTCGGAATATTCCGAAAAAATACGAATTTCTCGTATCCTGACAGCTGCCATTCCTGGAACCGCAAAGGGAAATCCCCTTGGAATCTCCCTTTGTCGACTATTTCTCGAGCGTGGCATTATCTTCCGGCTGTGCCCTTGTTTCGTTGTGCGTAAGCACTTATAGGAGGATGACCTCAGCTCTGTTGATGAATCTCGTATGGATGATATAAAGCGCGAGTTTTTCGAATATGCTGCATGCCCTGCCCCTCAGGTGGATATATCTCCTATTCAGTTTTGGACGACCCGTTCGAGCACATGGCCTTTGTTATCGCAATGCGCCTTAAGCATACTGGCTATTCCTGTTTCTAGCGCTAATGTTGAGCGCGCGTTCTCTAAACTGCGTGTTATTAATCGCAAGGAGGGAGCCGCTATGACAGATGCGAGCATGATGATGCACGCTTGCATCTATTACAACAAGAGGTAGTCTCATTGATTGCTGGTTTGGCACAGGCAATAAAAGACATTGTTAATGAAACCATGAATCAATTCACTTCTTTTCGGTTCGTTGTTACTTCGTCCGCATAATAGGCTCTCCTTCATGCGAAATAAATAGATGCCCGTATTCGGGCATTTATTTTTTGGGCGGAATATAGATGCCGAAAAAATCCGATTTATAGTCCCCAATATAAATGCCGATAAACACCCCCCGAATTGGGTTGAAAATAAATGCCGAAAACCACAAACCCTACATCTTTCAGATATTCTGCCCAGTCAAGTCCCTCGTACCGTCGGCCTTTGTTGTGCCGTTCTACTATAGCAAGCCGAGGTCATTGTAATAACGTTCTGGAATTTCAGGACCTCTCTCCCTAATCTCTTCCTACACCAGTGTGGTGATACCTGAAGCTTTGGAGGTTTGGTGAGTCATGGGGAAGTTCCATGCAATGTTCGTCCACAATCGGGTCAACGTCTTCCCGGGCGATAAATACAGTATAGATGTACAGATCTACCTGTCCTAGGCGCTTTTGTTTTTCGCCTTATTTCAGCTGTTCCGCTGTTGAACTTTTCCTATGTTTCTTCTCTTCTGAGGCACACAAAAACGGGTATAATTTGCGTGAATGCAGAGTAACGACCGGGATAACGCGTTACTTTTCTACTCGTTATTCAATTACATTTGGACTAGAGTAATTGGTAACGGTAATCAATTACTTTTTGCGTAGAAGTAACGGTAACGGTAATCAATTACTTTCTTCGAGTACCGGACACAAGTCTGCATACAGCCATTCCCGAAGAATGAAAGCATGGCTTGGAGTCCAGCTTTTGAATCGCTGTATGCAACCCACTCGGCAGGTGACTGTTGTGCTACTAAGTACTGTGTTGCCAGCTGGATACCAATTCTGCTGTTGTTGAAGATGTTTTGTGCGGCAGTCGTACCATTCCCCCTTTCCTGTGCAGTGGAACCACAAAAGCAGATGCTGAGCCTGATGGCGTCGTCGGTCCGTCTGTGCAAATAGCAATGCTGCTACAGTGACGCTCCATCATAGATAGACAATGCTGTCTCATCACTGCAGTGGGCAAAGTGGACTTGGGGTGGTGTGCTCCAGGCACGGAGACGCAAATCCGTGGTAGCTCTAGAGTCCAAGGAGAATGCTGAGTCGCTCTTAGAGGTCGTGTTTCTGGCAAGTTGCGCTGGTAGGGAGCAATGGCTTTGTAGAAGTCAGAATTTCGGCACCTCAATTTCCGTCACATCGTTGTCCTCGTCCTGGGTACATAGAGTTAATAAGGAAGAATCTAGAGAAAGGACTTGGCGGGCCGTCAATGACATCCTCCTATTCCCGCTTGTGACCCTCCGGGCGCAGCCATCCGTTGGTCATAGACAGTGGTAGTGGACGTATTTCTGTCCTAATTACAGCCGAGCTGCTCCGTTTGCGAGGAACCCTGCGAAGTCACGTGTCACAATAGAACGGTGGAACGGGTCGTTGGCGGCATGGATGGCGGGAACGATGTCCGGCGAAGGAACTACGTATGGCTGTTCTGGGTGCGTGTAGAGCTGAGTAGTGCTATCGGTACCACAGCGTAAACGTTGTCAATGAGAGCTTATCGGTGAGATCGACCTCGGCACCGCCAACCCTTTGCTTTCCAGCGGGACAGATGAACATGTTTGAACCTCTATCACATGTTGAAGCAGCGTTAGCGAAGTAAGTAATGGGCAAGGAATATAGCATGCATTTCGGAGCGCAACAGTGCAACAGCAATCCGAAGATGACGAGAGACAGTCAATCGTCACCTTCATTCTGCTCTGCGAAGCCTCTGGAACTGGGAGCTAGAAGTATGCAAAACCGAAACCGCGCGCCATCTTGCTTCGATCTGTCGAGTTTCTGTAATTAATCAAAAGTGACGTACGAAGACAGCACACAAGCAAGCCATGTAGTGGAAAATTTCGCTGCTTGTTTGTTTAACAAATGTATGTGAGATGCGCACATAGTATGCCGAATACTACGAAGTCTTTTTTTCATGACTTTTGTTGCAAGTTAGACGATAGTCGTGTTTCGAGTGCCAACAATACTCCCGGCTAAATCGACAATGGGAAGGTCTGTCTACTACCAGAATGTACGTGGCTTGAGAACCAAGTCGGATCATTTTCTTCGTGAAGTTGCTTCATGCTCTTACAACATCATTTCAAAAAGAAGTGAGGTTTAGTGGAATGAAGCACCCAACAGAAGGCAACGCCTTCCATGACCAACAAATGCCGGCTCCCTTGTGGTAAAACTTCCTCGGCCAAGTCCGACCCCCGGGCGTGAGTACGAACACCTGGACTTTGCTAGCCCTGGAACTTACACGAAGTTCGTTGTTTTACAACACAGTTGCAATAAAATAAAATTAGAGTGCTTAAAGTGAACACCGTGGAGCACATCGAGAACGTACCTAGAAGTCAGTAAGGAGCCTACAACGGTAGGAGAGTAGAGGACAAGACAAGATTACACGTTGCGATCCCACAACAATACAGGACTCAACACGGTGTCGACTTTAACAAAGAGTATACTGTCAGGTGATGTGCCTTTGATAGACAATCTGTTGCATTCAAATATACTGCAAAAAATCGTACGTTAAATGTATAGTTATGATTGTCACATTGCATTATTATAGAAAACGGAACACGTACATCATGCCACGTACAATAAAATATTAGTGTAGTAGGCTTCTGTAATGTGATTATGCTTTTGCCTACATAAGAGCAGAGTGCCGGTCGTTGTCTTCCCAGCCTGACACTCGCGAAAATGAACCAGCCGAGGGGAGAGAAAAAGTGGGTCTAACGATAATTTGTCTTCAGTGCTTACTAAGTCCTTGGGCGGAGCAGAAACGATCTCGAAATTGCCCCTGGGCCCAGCAAAGTGTACTCTCGACACAGGAACATTTCCGATCTTTTATGGGCCGGTAATTACGATGGACAAAAGGGGGCAGTGCCTATTCGCTGAGGAAGATAGTACAACAGCGAGTACTACAACCAGACTTACCCTATAGGATGCTGCCAAAGCGGCTCTGTGCATATATTGTGTTTTTGCAAGCTACAGTGTGACGGTAACGGACTTTTGTGGAAAAGATACTCTTAAGCCGACAACATTGAAGACCATGACCTGTACCTGCTCTACTTGGCCTTAGAAATAGCTAAAGTTGCAGATTGTTGTTATGACACGGTTTCTGGCCCACGAACTTCCGGGACAAATTTTTGGACAAAGTAGCGCTGTCAAAGGGCCAAGGATCTGTGAATGCAAATCACTCCACTAGTGCTGAAGATGGCCCTGTTAATTGTGGCAATGTGTGCTGGGACCATGCCAAGGTTGCCGATTTTTGCGAAATTCTATTTCCGCACGCATGTAATCTCAGTAGCTGTCCGTTTGTTCAGTAGTTATGTTATGGTTGAACGCTTACGGTATTGTTATAGTTAGAGTGGGGGGAGGAGGGGGATATGTAGAGTTAAAACACGCAGAGAGGTAGGTCACAGCTACGTTGGTCACTGAGTTTGCATAAACTATTCACAAACTGTACAGGTGATAATAAGTTTCTATTCAAATAGCCTTAGACACTGAGCTGGCATTTCGTTGGCCTGGTGGCTGTCTGGCATCAGCGAAATTATGTCTGTGAGAGCTCATTGCACAACTTTAATAGTACACTCTGCAGAAACTTTCGAAACGAAAATGAAATTTCGAAAATGCGGAACTACACAGCAATTTTAGACCTTCTTTCATTGAACAGTAGACATGACGACACCTTTAGCTTAATATTAGGTAAGGTCATTTTAGCTTGTCGTTTAGAACATTTTAGTGTTGAGAAGGTACTGTGGAGCTGGCCAAGGCAGCACCAGCAACCTGCGCTGTGTGCACTGACCACCTACCTCAAGGACATACGTACTGAAATAATCTTTTAAATCATTCAGTGCTTTCACACGTCAAGCGTCCTGGAACAGCTGGTTGCACCAGTGCGACCTACGTTTGCGTTTTTCTTTCTTTCTATTTCCATTTCTATTTCTGTCGTTTAGAAAACCCTGTAATGAGAGCCGTGGATTTCCGCGTATTTTGCTGCACACTGAATAGTGAGTTTTAGTATAACGTACGCTGTCGCCTTTGCGCACGTAAGGGACAGTGTTGGTGGTTCTTCGCACGCCCAAGACATAAGCAGGGCTTTGCGCATTGTGCAGAACCAAGAGGCTATCCCTTATGTACACAAGGGCAACAGCGTACGGTAAGCTAAAAGTCACTATTATTTATTACAAGCCCTTCCTATCAGGATGACCGTGTAGCACCGCAATTTCACCTCACCCTCGAATTCCACAAAGAATCTATAAATAACACCAAGCCATCCGTCAGGAACCAGAAAAAATAAAACCTACCGCGACAAAAAAAGAACAAAAGGAAAGCAAAACCGTAAATACCAGCAACCGTAAAAATGTCAAACCCACGGGAGAAATTGGGAGTATTTGATTCCTTCTTTATTTCGGCGAGGTTTGCCTGGCAAGCTTGTCGCGTCTCATACATGTTTCATTACGGTGGTGGTGGTGGTGGTGAAAGGGCTTGCCGTTGTCGGCCTCACGTATGTGGGCAACGTCACGACTGACGCCCTGGGGAAATGTGCGTCCTGGGCGGACTTCTAGGGGAACTGTGCCGACATATCTCTGAAAGCGTCTGAGCGTCATGTCATGTTTCATTACAAAAAATTACGAACGGGGCCTAGAGCCACTAATTAAAGGTTGCGATTGTAATGAGCTTCGCTTTAGTGGATACTGTAGCGGCACCGTCACCGTCATCAGCTCATCGTCATCTGGTCAGATCATCTCGTGGCGCGACCGTTCCGCTGACCAAATAAATCAGTCCAGACGTAGCCTCTGGCTGGAACGGACCTAGCTTGCTGTCTCGTCATTTTGGTGACCCGGACTTTTGGAACACTGCCGTCTCGCGCCGGTTTCCTCTAACCCGTCGCTTCGTCATGTCCCACGGCGATCCACAGGCCTCGGCTCAGCCCCAACCACCATCTCTGGCAGGCGTCGCCGTCAAACTTCCGCCTTACTTCAACCGTAACCCGGTAGTCTGGTTTCTTCAAGCGGAGAGCAAGTTCGACCTCGCCGTCGTGACCACGCAGCAAACTACTCCTGTAGCTAGGGGCTAGAGCAGAGATTTGTTTATGGGTCTCTCAGTTTCAATTCGGGATTAGTTGGGAACCCGGAGTTTGGCTTGACTTTTGGGGCACAACGGACCTGTTCTTCCGTAATGTATGATTTTAGTAGGTTTTCTTTGGTTTTATTGGAGTATTCCTCATTGGAGTATTCTTTATTGGAGTATTCCGCCGCAAGCTCGCCCTTTCTCTCGCCACCGTACAAGCCGCAGTCCTCCTCGTTTCCGGCACCGTTCACCGACTCCACGCGATTCCAGCCCAGCTCATACAGTCTGCTGGTACCACCGGAAATTCGGGGCCGATGCACGGCATCGTTTCCTCCCATGTTCGTAGCAGCCGGGAAACTCCGCCGTGGACCATTGATGGCGACCGGTGGCCCACATCATTCGTCCAGTCGCCTTTCTTACGTACCGCACATCACCTAGGCACGGCGTTTCCTGGTCGACACAGGTGCCGAGGTGAGCGTTATTCCCGATGCCAAAGGAGACCGACGGAGCCCTGTGATGTGCCATCTCACAGCAGTTAACAGCTCATAAATACCTTTTTTGCCCTACGTTCTCTGACGCTCAGCGTTGCTCTGCGCCGCACATTTCGCTGGGTGTTCCTGGTGGCCAGTGTATCCCAACCAATCCTTGGCGCCGACTTTCTGAACCACCATCACGTATTAGTGGATATGCGTAACCGCCGCCTCATCGATTCCAGTACCAATCTTGCTGTGCCCGGAATATCGTCTTCCCTCTCTTCTCCGGGAATATCATTCTTCCATGACGAGACTAATCCCTTCCATGCAATCTTGAAGGAATACCCGGAGCTAACTCGCCAACCCGATTGTACCAGCCCAGTAAAGCACTCAGTCGTCCACCACATTGGCACCAATAAGGGGCCGCCAGTTTTTGTTCGCCCACGTCGTCTCGCACCAGAAAAACTGAAGATAGCTCGTGACGAATTCAGCCACATGCTGGACATGGATATCATACGGCCTTCGTCTAGCAGTTGGGCTTCCGCACTTCATATGATGCCTAAGAAGCAAGGCGACTGGCGCCCCTGCGGCGATTATCGTGCCCTGAATCGTGTCACAATACCAGACCGTTATCTCATCCCACATGTGCACGATTTCATGGCTTTTCTCCACGGAACCACCGTCTACTCGAAGTTTGACTTGGTGCGAGCCCACCATCAGATTCCGGTTGCCGAAGAGGACATTCCGAAGACAGCCATTACCACACCTTTTGGCTTATTCGAGTTTCTTTGTATGCCCTTCGGCCTCTGTAACGGCGCCCAGTCGTTTCAACGCTTTATTGACGCCGTAGCACGCGGCCTCTCATTTTCATTCGCGTATATCGACGACATTCTTGTTGCGAGTTCCTCCTACAAAGACCACCTCGACCATCTCCGGCAGCTCTTATCCCGCCTTTCAGACCACGGCATTATTGTCAACGCCCTCAAGAGCGAATTCGGGGTCAGCTCTCTGGAGTTTCTATGGCATAAGATCTCTCCAGAAGGCATAACTCCCCTCCCGAGCAAAGTCCAAGTCATTTCCGACTACCCGCGTCCAACCTCTGTCAGCGCACTTCGACGGTTTTTAGGACTGGCGAATTTCTATCGCCGTTTCATCCCTCATTGTGCGAGCTTCTCCGCCCTCTTGAAGCACTCCTTACTTTTCCTGCCAAGTCCAAGTCGTCCCATCCCCTTTTCTGCCCCCCTGACGCCGAGACAGCCTTCGGTCGTGTCAAGGAAGCCTTGCGTCCGCAACGCTCCCATTCCATCCGCGACCCGATGCGGCTACTTCTCTCATGGTGGATGCCTCCGATGCGGCGGTCGGTGCAGTTCTACAGCAAGAGCCGGCGAATAGCTCAAGCCCTTGCCAGCCAATCGGTTTCTTCTCTTACAAATTATGTCCTCCCGAAACCCGATACAGCACCTTTGGCAGAGAGCTGTTGGCGATTTACCTAAGTGTGAGTCATTTCCGCCATTTTCTGGAGGGCCGGCAATTCGTCATTTATACAGACCACAAACCACTTGTCTGCGCCTTCCAATCTGCCGGGCAACGTTACTCCACTAAAGAACAACGAGCCGTCACGTCCCTGGCCGTCAGAACCCGGTGGCGAATGCTCTGAGCCGTGCCGCGATCGCTGCTCTCTCGTCATCAGCCCTCCCTCTGTCGCTCGAAACCATAGCCGACCTGCAGTCCTGCGATGACGAGCTGCTGTCCCTGCGCGACTCGGACCCCACCAGCTTGACGCTGCAAGATATCACGTTCCCCGGCATCCCGTGCGTCATTTGCTACGACATCTCGTCCGGCCAACCTCGCCCCTTTCTGCCACTCGCCGCTAGGCGTCCCATTTTCGACCAGCTCCATGGCATGGCGCATCCCGGCATACGAGCGTCGCAGAAGTTGCTGTCGTCCCGCTACGTATGGCCACGAATGCGTTCTGACATTAAGCGCTGGGTACGATCATGTATCTCCTGCCAGAAGTCGAAAATTCTGCGTCACACCTGCACTCCATCATCGCGACTCCCGCTGCCGGACTCTCGCTTCAGCCACATTCACCCAGATTTGGTCGGACCTCTCCCTCCCGTGCAAGGCTTCCGGTATCTCTTGACGGTCGTGGACCGGTTTACCCGTTGGCCAGGGGCCACTCCAATCTCTGACATTACCGCTTCAACCGTGGCCTCCGCCTTCCTCAATTCATGGGTGGCCCGTTTCGTGGTCCCGGCAACGATGATAACTGACCAGGGGCGTCAATTTGAGTCCCGCCTATTCGCCCACCTCACTCGCCTCTTTGGCTTGCATCGGATCCGAGCCACCGCCTATCACCCGCAGGCTAATGGTATGGTCGAGCCACTAAATCGTGACCTCAAGGCTGCGTTAAAGGCCGTTTCTCCCACGCCTTGGGTAGAAGCACTCCCTATCGTCCTCCTTTCTCTGCGAGCTACTGTCAGGCACGACATCGAATGTGCACCGGCAGAACTGGTGTATGGCATGACACTCCGCCTTCCCGGTGATCCCTTTTCTTCGTCCACTATTGCCGCGGGGGGGGGGGGGGGGGGGACACCCGATTTCGCATCCTATGCCGATCGCCTGCGTGCCACCATGCAAGACCTCCGTCCGACACGACCCCGACCTTCGTCCGCCCGACATGCCTACCGACACCCAGACCTCTACCCAAGCTCTGATGTTTTTGTCCGCCACAATGGCTCTCGTACGTACGCGAGCCATTGTGGCGGACACGTGCTGCTGGCACGTATACGTGCCAGCAGCACCGTTACCACGGCCCATACCGAGTCGTCAGCCGCTCCCCCAAACATTTCACCGTGGACGTCGTCGGCCGCCACCAGGTGGTTTCCGCGGACCGCGTCAAGCCCGCCTTCGTAGAAGCTGTTTCCACTGTTTCTGCCACCCAACCTCTTCACCACTCCCGGCCAGGCGCACGCGTCCACTGGACCTCTCCTTTCCGCACCCTTCACTTCTACAACCGCTACGCTGGGGGCGGGGGGGGGGGGCCTGTAGCGGCACCGCTACCGTCATCAGCTCATCCTCACCTGGTCAGATCATCTCGCGCCGCGAACGTGCCGCTGACCAAATAAATCAGTCCAGACGTAGCCTCTGGCTGGAACGGACCTGGCTTGCTGTCTCGTCAATGCCATTTAGCGAGACTAGTCTCACCGAAAGAAAGTAGGAGAGCCTCCCCGAAGTTACTACCCAAATGTTAACACGTGGCTGGTAGAGGGCGCTCCAGCTGCTGGAGAGATTCTACTGCAAGGAGCGGTTATAATTTATCTAAAGACGCGTTGGCCTCGTCTTGAAGGCTCAGGCACGTTTCATTCAGAAGAGAAGTGCATTTGCGCCTCAGCTATTGTGGGAGACTGTGCAACGAAAAACGATGGACGAATTGATGTATCGCTCCTAGAGAGTCATCGTGTTGTTTTGTGAACCTTGGTAGCGGTGAAGAGCCCCACGTCACCATCATATCTGCATGTGGGTACCCGTGTGGTTGCATGGACCCGAGGCACATCCACGAAGTGAGACAACACATATTTCGCAATGATATAAAAAAAAAGAAATAAATGAGGATGTGACGCCAAACGTGGTAAGAATTGTGGTGCGGTGTTTTGCTTCTGTTGGCACCACTTGTAAACGATTAACTGCGGCGCTTTAACAACACAGCCCATGTAAACTGTGTGTGGAACATAGTTTACGCAAGCATGTTGCGCAGCCGCCGTTTTCGCAGACACGAGACACGTACTAAGCTCACATCTCCTGTGTTTCCGTTGTCCGTGTGGGTAACATGGTTGGTTTTACAGTGACATGTCGGACGGGGTGTTTAGGCAGAAGCACACTTGTGAAGAGGTGCACGCGAAGCGCGCATGAGCGTGGTCGTTCATTAAAGGGACGGTCTTCTCTAGTCCGGTCGCATACTCACGAATATGTGAAATTTCGTGAAGCCTTTGTTCAGAAAAACGATATCGTCCTTGCGACATTCGCAGAAATTTATTTATAAATTATTATTTTCAGTTTAATGATAAAGTATTATTAGTTAGAACTTTATCGCATAAAGAGCACAAGGCTGCTCTCTAGAGCACGATCAGCTCGCTTTATTGAATCAATTGAAAAATGTTCCGGAAATATCCACCAGGACAACCAATGCAGTAGTCCTTGCGTGTGTGCTTGTTCTTCATCCTGCAAGTATGCCTCACTGTAACTAAACAGCTAATTTTATTGAGCTCGTGGTTTTATTTCGGTTGCGTCATGCTTTCTCACAAACTCTCCTGCCTTCTTTCTGTCCATGAAATGCTGCTAGACACACAAACACACACACACATACACTCACACTTGTCGGATGTATAGTGCTTCATAAAGTCGGCTGTCCTATAGTGCTACATGACTTGAAAATTATCTATACCTCGCAGCGGGAAAGAGAGAACTTCCGTTCAGTCGTCTTTCATCCAGTCAAAGGCGAACTTTATGAATGACGTAAAGGATGTTGCGTTAGCGCTCAAATACATCTCCCTGACAAAAGTAAAGACCGTCTTTAAGAGTTTGACAGCCTTTCAAAATGTCCCCATATGAGCAGGATGGTACGTGTAGCACCAAAGTAATGCACAACAATGAGAGCGATCAGGCGCTGTCGCAAGAACACGCACACATACATCGGATGATGATGAGGTGGACGATTCACCGCCGCTGAGGCGGTACACTGCACTATTCCATATTGGAAACGGATGAGGGGATGAAAAAGCACAATTGTGCTTCTGAAAACATGTACTTCAAAGTTAGGTAGACAGATATACGATCCTAATTTCCGCTCTTGCGATACTGTCATCGGCGTCTTCACCAGAAGCGTCAGAGAAAGTTACACTGACTCAGATTCATATGCTTACACGACGGACCATTTACTAGTATACGTTTGGTCGACTTGAAAGAAGCGAACGAGATCCTTCAACGGTTACGCCGTCGCAAACTGCACTCTAAGAAACAAAGAAACGGAATTTCCTACCCAAGCTGGTAGAACGACAGTACTTCTACCATATCGGCCCAATCCACGCGTGCCTTATCCTCCGCGGGTATAAGCGATGTCGTCCCTTTCCCTTGCTCCTCTCTCTCACGTTTGCTCTAAGAAAAAAAGGGTAGAATTTCATACCCTTGCTGGTAGAACGACATTTTCTACTCCCTAATTTGTTTCTACTCAGCAGTTATACCCAAAAGCTAAAATTGGTTTGAGTAGTAATGTGGTTGCAATACAGCCCTACCGAGATGGGTAGAAAATTCTAACTTTTTTTGTTAGAGTGTGCAATTGTCATCGTTGTGTTACCTTCTCCCCCATGTATTGGGCACGGCGTATTGTTCGGGAAAGTTGAAGTATTGAGCAGTTTTTGGCCAACTCTTTCTTAGACCATGAAGGTCCCGGCATGGATATTGCGCAGCAGTTTTCACTCATTGTGGAGTTATTGCCTTACCTGACTCAAGCAAGACGTTGGCCTCCTTGAAACCAGTTACCGGATGAAACCAATCTCGTGCCTGTGTATTCAGCAGATTTTCACCGAGTCACCTGTCATCGGCCACGGGCTGTCTCGAGCCAGTGTTGTTGCTCCTGTCATCTCTGAAGGTAACACTTATTGCGAAAAGTAACGATTACATGCTGGTATGCCATGTATGGTATTAAACAGCGCGCGCGCAAGTTGCACGCAGCATGACAGATCTGGAATGAGGAAATACATGCGCGTCTGAAGAAAAATATACAATCGAAAGGATCAGTCAAGCGCAAGGTCAATTTGCTACTTCATGGAAAACAAAAAGAAAATATAATGAAGAGGAAAAGAAGATGAGTAAAAAAAAAAAACAGATGGAATCTACCGAAAGCGTATTGTTGGCGCGCACAGCGAACATGTCTCTTTGAGGCTTGTGTTGTGATCGTCTGTTCATGTGTTTCAGCCTCAAAGCAGTTACCGTCCAATTATCATGCTGAAAGTGAGCCGTCGGTTCCATTACATTTGAACAATTATGCACTAGAACACTGATTATTGAATTTTGCGATTACTGTATCCAGCGCCGCCGAATGCCCCTCCCCATAAAAAATAAAAGAAAGTTTTCTTCGGATTAACATTGATGGTGTTCGATTCCACGTTTTCTGAGCCTGTTTCTTCCTATCGCAAGCACAGTCTTCATACACACTACTGGGGTACGTTGCTGTTTGGCTTTGGTAGAGTAGGACAGAGGTGAAGAGAAATGACCTGCGGTCCATGCGTTCAATGCATCTAACGTGAAGTGCTCCAACGTTACGTGCTCACTGCGTAACTGATGCAGTAAATAATCTCCTCATTGTCAAACATGCTATGCGAACGCCATATGTCGGACCAACGAATAGGAGAAAAGCTCTGATACACTATCGCCGCCTATCCGTTCAACATCAGCGGCTCCGTGCATGAATAAGGCAACTCGTGCAGGTTTGCAAAAAAAAAAAAAAAAGTATGGGACCCATCATCATGCACAACTTTTGCATCACACACTTGGATGATGTTGTCAAGAAGCTTACACTAGCATCTGTTAGTGAACTCTTACGCGAGAGTGTTTTTATTATTAAAAGAACACGTCACACACGAAAGATGCTAGTAAACCAAAAGCAACTATAACTTCCGTCGCTATCTACACGATGGCGATCGTTATAGGCTGCAAAGAAAAGACAACGAATGTGTGGGTTCTATGAAATTTCGGTAGCATCACGTTTTAGACACCAGGTTGTTACAGTTCCATTTTAAAATTTGTGGTGAGAGCAGTGGCAAAGCCACCGGGGAGCGGGCTCAAGAATGGAGTCCCCGTAATACTACGTCCCTATATATACGTCTCTAATATACGTCCCTGAGTGAGAGACCTCAGGACCTGGAGAGAAAGCACTGCATAAAGACTATACACCTAACAAGTATTATACTCCTGGGAGCTGTTCACCGTCTGCATTTGAAAACACCGATGTATGGCTGCACATGATGTTGTCGGAGATTCCTCAACTTCGAACCTTTCGCATACCAGAAAATAGAGGCGACTCGCTTTTCGAATTAAAAACAAATAAAAACCCCTAGTGCTGGATAGGACAAGGACAGAGGATAAAAGGACAAGGACCGGCACTGAACTGCAACCAAGTGAAGTTTATTTTTCGAGCAAACCAGTGACACCCCTCTCACCCCGACGAAGAGAGAGCGCTATACACTAGAAACAAGTTCTTCCAAATCTGCTAGCCTGTCTGTTGTTTCGTGCGTTGATAAATTCTTCTATTTTCTTGGTGAAATCAACGGATGCCATACTAACACAATTATCCCCTTCCTCTCGAATGTACCTAGCCTCCTGATAAAGAAGCTTCCCTCTTCCATGCCCGTGAAAAAGAATTTGCGTTCCGCGATAATCTGGGGGCTGTTTTTTGCAACCATCGCAATCTTTTTCGTGATCTTTTAAAGTTGAATATTGGGAGCTCGGCCTGGCATGCTCCTGCAACCTGACGTTGACGCATTTCTGCGTGTGCCCAATGTAAAATTTCTTGCAACGTAAAGGAATTCTGTACACGACATTCCGTTTGCAACCGGTGAACCTAGTTTTGTGTTTTATTGTACATTCCGGTTCTTCTGGTTTATTGTCTTTCCTCGGAAGTGATGCCAGCGCGCCCCCTTTTCCTGAAAACCACGTTGACCCCATACTTTCTCCCTAGCTTTTTCAACCTGTGTGACGCAGTATGCACATATGGGATCACCGCGAAATTCCTCTCTAATTCTGTTTCTTTGGTTTTTCTTTGAACGACCTCCGCCATGACACGATTACATGAATCGTAAAGTATAATATCGGGATACCCTGACTCCTCGAACCTGAATATCTGCTGACGGACGCTCTTCATGACCTCATGACAACAGGAGTTGTCTAGCGACCTTCTTATAGCATTTTTTATGGTGTTGTTTTTTACTGTTTTTGAATGACAAGATTCATACGGCAAAACAGGCTTTTCCGTTCTTTGCTGTTGTCTCCAACAGAAATGGGAATCCGACCTTCTAATGTACAAATCCAAGAACTGTAGTTCCGTCCCGTTATTCCACTCAACCGTGAAACACATGGGTGCTCCGATTTGTCTTATTGTGTCAATGACCTCTTGCAAATCTACGTTCCCCTGGACACAGAAAAAATAATCGTCTACATAACGAAAGCCCTTCAACATCCCTAATTTTTTTTCAACGTTGGCGGTAACAATATTTCTATCAATATTGGCTAGTGACTAGTATCAATAAGGCTGAGGGTTAGAAAATATTGTCACTAAGATTAAACATTCTAATGAGGATTACCTAAGAGCTTTTTACACCGTAAAGGTACACAAGGAAGGAGCCCCGCTAAGAGCCCTAATAACGGAAAAAGGGACTTGGCAGAATGAGCTCAGCAAGTTTTGCAGGAGGAGTTAGAATTGTTGGAAATTAATGACCCATTTGAACTTAAGAATTCCACGGCTGTCGTTGAGTTTTTAAAATGCTTGGAAAAGAGGGAGGGAATCAATATTTTTTCTTTGGACATCGTTGACATGTATTACAGCCTTGACAGGCAAGCCATTCTTCCGCCATCCACTCAAATGTTGCCTGCCTGCGTACTGCTGATGAGGCCCAAGAAGGCCGAAACAGCTGTCCAGTACTGGCATGGCGATGTTTGAGTTACAGACATATGCTATACGGGCAGCCAAAGAGCTCCGGCTATTTTTTTCAGGAATCACGTGTTACGTGACCTTCTGACGCCATCCACTCAAACGTTGCCTGCCTGCGTACTGCTGATGAGGCCCAAGAAGGCCGAAACAGCTGTCCAGTACTGGCATGGCGATGTTTGAGTTACAGACATAAGCCATTCTTAGATGTGTGCAAGAGTCGATAGAGGCGCATGGAGTAATAAGGTTTCAGAACGGGGCAAGGCTCGGTATGGAGCCGTTCATAAAACTCTTGGAGCTTTACTTGACGTCCACCATGATGCAGGTAAAAGGTTAGGTGTACGGACAAAAAACAGGAGTATGTATCGGGTCAAGAACTGCACCAATCTTGAGCCTACTTGTCCTCGCAGAGATTGATACAAATATTGTTACCGCCAACGTTGAAAAAAATTAGGGATCTTGAAGGACTTTCGTTATGTAGACGATTATCTTTTCTGTGTCCAGGGGAACGTAGATTTGCAAGAGGTCATTGACACAATAAGACAAATCGGAGCACTCATGTGTTTCACGGTTGAGTGGAATAACGGGACGGAACTACAGTTCTTGGATTTGTACATTAGAAGGTAGGATTCTCATTTCTGTTGGAGATACCAGCAAAGAACGGAAAAGCCTGTTTTGCTGTATGAGTCTTGCCATTCAAAAACAGTAAAAAACAACATCATAAAAAATGCTATAAGAAGGGCGTTAGACAACTCCTGTTGTCATGAGGTCATGAAGAGCGTCCGTCAGCAGATATTCAGGTTCGAGAAGTCAGGGTATTCCGATATTATACTTTACGATTCATGTAATCGTGTCATGGCGGAGGTCGTTCAAAGAAAAACCAAAGAAACAGAATTAGAGAAGAATTTCGCGGTGATCCCATATGTGCATACTGCGTCACACCGGTTGAAAAAGCTAGGGAGAAAGTATGGGGTCAACGTGGTTTTCAGGAAAGGGGGCGCACTGGCATCACTTCCGAGGAAAGTCAATAATCCAGAAGAACCGGAATGTACAATAAAACACAAAACTAGCTTCACCGGTTGCAAACGGAATGTCGTGTACAAAATTCCTTTAGGTTGCAAGAAATTTTGCATTGGGCAAACGCAGAGATGCGTCAACGTCAGGTTGCAGGAGCCATGCCAGGCCGAGCTCCCACTATTTAACTTTAAAAGATCACGTAAAAGATTGTGATGGTTGCAAAAAACAGCCCCCAGATTATCGCGGAACGCAAATTCTTTTTCACGGGCATGGAAGAGGGAAGCTTCTTTATCAGGAGGCTAGGTACATTCGAGAGGAAGGGGATAATTGTGTTAGTATGGCATTCATTGACTTCACCAAGAAAATAGAAGAATTTATCAACGCACGAAACAACAGACAGGCAAGCAGATTTGGAAGAACTTGTTTCTAGTGTATAGCGCTCTCTCTTGGTCGGTTTTTGCGGGGTGAGAGGGGTGTCACTGGTTTGCTCGAAAAATAAACTTCACTTGGTTGCAGTTCAGTGTCGGTCCTTGTCCTTTTATCCTCTGTCCTTGTCCTACCCAGCACTGGGGGTTTTTAATTGTTTTTAATTCATTATGAACCAACCAGTCCAAACGCTTGCTCTGCTACTCTCTTTTCGTACCGCGTCAATAAACGGATACCCGACGTGCAGACAGAGAGACCCGTTCCTTTGGTCAATATTGCCCGTCATGCCACGGCTATGACAGTAAATGAACAATCTTTTCACCGCAAATTACTTTTACCGGCCACTTCCCTGGTGTGGGCAGGAAAGCAATTTCAAGCTCTGTAGCGAGAGTGCGTCGGACACCTACGCTGTGCACATAACTGGCCGCATCGGCGTTTGCGCTGCATTATTAGTAAGAGGCTGTACAAATAACGGGTCTAAATATTTGCATTCACGTTAATGCAAACTTAACGCCCTAAACGCCTAAATGCAAAGAACAAATAGTTGAAGGGGGAAGAGATGCCCATACAAACTTTTGCGGCATGACTCTTGCGCAGTGTGTTTGTTGAGTCAGAAACCGCTGCCTGTGCTTTCCGAAAACAGGCCACTCATAAGAATTTCTATTTTTCAGTTTTCAGATACGGTCGGCAGTACTGCGTACCGCCAGAGGGAGGTACGTTATGATGTGAATGAAAATTAATAACATAAGCAAAGTGGACTGCGTGAGTGAGTGAGTATTTATAAAAGTAACATGGAGAAATTGGCTCCATCTACCTGCATTCCGATTACCCCACATCGCTTAGAGAGCAAAACTGAACAACAGTTATCAGCTAGCCATAATATAAAAAAGGAAAGAAGAAAAAAGGAGAAGATAGCAGGATAAAAGGAAAGTGGAGAAAAGTCAGGCACTGAAAACATAGTGACAGTCACTTATCACAGGGAGTGTGAACAATGAACACAGACGCTGAAGTATAGTCAGACATAGTCAGTCAGAATCTGATTACCGCCCTGATGGCTTGAGGGAATGCAAGTGGCACTTGCAGTGCATGACGACTTTGGAGTGCTAGTCAAGTGCTCAGTACCCTCAAAATGCTCAAAGGGCGATTCTCCTGAGCCGCGAGCAAGGTCTGAAGGTGACTCCCGAGCAACTGAATACCGCACAAACGGTATAAGAATACGTTCCGTGTCTTCGACTACACGACACTCCGAGCAATTCGGAGGCACCGCCTTCCCTATCCTATGGAGCAGCCAGTCACTATAGGGACTGTTATGTAAAATCCGGTGAAGAACAGACACTACAGATTGGGATAGACAGGACTGAGACGTGGCTCCCAGCTTCACCTTGTCAGCAACATGATTTAGCAATGTACTCAATTAAACTATTAAGCAATTCGGGTCATTCTTACTAAAATCAGGTTTTGCATCACATTTCTGGAAGCTCTCACACTGCATAACTATTCCAATGTAATTAGTTGCACATCATTCAGTAGAGGCGTATAGTAAACGATTTCCAATTATCGAAATCGTTTTCCTATAACTGGCATCAAACGCCCCCTCTGTGATTTATGTTGTTGAATTTTGTCTTTGAAAGGAGCTTTTTCCTCGTCTGAGTTACTACTATGATGAATCCGTCAGGAACGAAACCAAACATTTAGATTGATTATACATACAAATTGTCATGGTGAATATCTGTAACTGCAAGTTAATGAGGATGTTTAAGCACAAGAAGGATCATAGTAAATTACTATTAACAATTAGCGCCCACCACATTGAGATTAAAAATTGAAACAATTAGTTCCCAGCGCCCAATTATCCCCGAGAAATGTTCAGTTTTCATTAACTTTCCTTGTAGCGAATTGTCTGCTACAGTGTTCATTTGCACATAAAAGGCGCAATGTGTGTTCTTGGTCCAAACAATTGTCCAACTGATGGCCACTGAATTTGTATGAGAAAATATGGTAACGCAAGCACCTAGCGATTTATTGTGTTTGCGGAAACGTTATTGGGCGTCCAAAGCTTTTAAAGGATTTGCCATATACATACGAGGTATACCTCGTGTACTCGTACTTTACTTTTTCCTCACTATTTATATACAAAGTGTTTTTATTCGTTACACAATTTTTATTAAAAAACAGGCAAAGCAAAATAAATGCCGCGTTTGCAGTTGAATTATATGGCCAGGCGAACATTCTCTAGAAGAAAGTATGTAACTACACGATCACTAATTACCTAAAGTGTAAAATACATGCCAGTTACCCCCTAAGGCTAGGTGCCTGATGCCATGCTGGGCTTTGTTCCACTTGATCTATCATCCCGTGCCCCACATAGGTGAAGATTATTCGACCAGTGTTGACGTGTCTTGAAACCGAGACTTGCAGAGACACGGCCTCTGCTAAGTAAATTTGACCGACAGCGTAGCATTGAGACCGTCTTTTCATGCAAAGCAAGGCGCCTATTTCCATAATGAGGCGGAAACGGGATTGCCGTGTACTACGAACATAGGGGATAATATTACCCGCAAAGTGGGCCCAACGACTGCATGGCCGAAAACGGGAAGCAAAAATGAGGGAGCAATCGGCTAAATAGCGTCGCAGAAGAACGCAGCAGAGATATTGCAGAGTGCAGCGGGAGGCCATGCAGGACGGCGCTTTACAAGATGCTATCACGGGCGCCACTTAAGGAGGGTCTGCACAATTTGTAACACGAAAGCTGTTAGTAGGCAACATAGAAGTAAACGGTTACCAGTCGCAAATGTCCGGATTCCACTCTAGAAGGGGACAATAGCTTTTGCTAAGTGTTCCACGGGGTCTTCGTGAAATTGGTTAGATGATATGACTTTGTGCATCCCGTCTTTGGTGGCTGTTAAGTGCTAGAATGAAAGCATGTTGCGTGCATTCCCTGCGTGGATATCACAGACATTATACGAGCAGCGAGCATTTAAGTAAAGCTGAAAATGGGATGCAGCATTTTAATAATCCTCGATACCATTATCTGGTTATGGTGGGCCTCTGCTATTTGACACCTGTGGTGAATTTCAGCCTTGAAGTTAAGATTCTGCAGATCACTAGATGCAGCGTAGTTCGTCCAATATGCACAGCGGCGGAAACTTATGCTGTCTAGGTTTTCACATGGGACATTCTTATTGAAATTTCAGAAGAATGCATATGCACGTGGCAAGGTAGGTGCCTTCCGTTGAGGATGCGAACCAGCCTGTACAAGGCGACAATATGCTCTTGTAGGTAGCGCGTTTAGGATAGCCTTGATAAGAGCTGTACCGTCATATGTCTGGAAGAGCTGAGGGGAAGACACACACAGAAATAATTCACGGAACGACTAGCTCGTACACGCTGCACGGGGATTGAACGAGATACAGGCATGGAACCTAGCAGCTAAACGTGGCTGACAGGTTGAAATTAAAAAAAGAAAAAAAAACTGTCAGCTGGACCTAAGAAAGTAGCCCTCAAGTCATTCAAGTTCCCTTGTGCGTAGCAAATTCTGTAGCCGGTCGTGTGCAGGCACCAGGTCATATGGAAGATGCTGCACTAGGATAATTTTGCCACAGATGTCGAACTGCCACTTGCACAAGAACATATGAACTAAACATATATTGGACATATGAATATACATATATTGTAGATATTACAGAATTATGGTTGACATCCAGGTAAATGACAGCGAGATTATATCCATCGCAAACAGGATATTTCGTCGTGACTGTGGAGCACGCGGTTGTGGTGTCGCGTTAATTATCAAGAATTGGATCACTTGTACGCCATAGACCTCTCCCTGTTTGTAAACAAATGACGTCATAGTGGTCGACAGCGCCACCAGTTTGGTAGAGTTGAACTATGCTCGAAGGTAGGGGCGAACAAGGTCGCGCCCGAAAGCCACGATATTGAGGGCATTACGGTGGTCCCTCAAAGGGACGCGGGGACGGACAAGGGGTCGGGCTCTGCGGTGGATTGCTGACTATCTTCAAGGAAGGTATGTGTACATACAGGCCGAGGACGGGAACAGTGATTATCACTACCTCGGTAGCGGGGTGCCTCAGGATGGGGTCCTGAGCCCTCTGCTGTTCAATGTGATCATGGCAGGGCAGGCTTACCGCACCGCTTACCCAAGAACGTCTACATCAGCATGTACGCTGACGATATATGTATATGGACGTCTGGGTCGCAATTGCCTGCTTTGCAACAGCGACTCTAGAATGCGTTAGATCGTGAGGTATGCTTCCTCTCGGACAGAGGCATGGAGGTATCTGTCGAGAAGACTGTATTTCTGCCGTTTACTCGAAAAAGAATGTACAGTTTTCAGCTCACTCGCAATGGTCTACCAATTCAGAGGGTGTCTCATCACCGCTTCTTAGGTCATTGAGGCGCAACTATCATGGTCTGCTCACATAAAACATCTTCAGGAGCGGACTGAGGCACAGGTCAACGTCGTTCGTCTTCTCTACGGCCCCCGTTGGGGAATGTCAACGAAGTTCCTACTTACGGTACATCGGTGCTTATTCGCCAAATGGTGGCTTACCATACCTGTACTATATGGGATAAGCAACACAGCAGAGAGGACACTAACACAGAGTTTTAACACGAGGTCTGAAAATCTGCATCGGGGTACCTCGAGACACCTCCAATGTTTTGGCAACAGCAGAAGCTAGAGAACTGCCTGTAGAGGCGCTGAGAACGCCATCAGATATGCGCCATCACAAGCACACCCTGACACGGAAATTGCGATGCCGAAATTCTGACTTCTACAGAGCCATTGCTCCTTACCAGCACAACTTGCCAAAAACACGGCCTCCAAGAGCGACCCAGCATCCCCCTTGGACTCCAGAGCTACTGCGGATTTGCATCTCCGTGCCTGGAGTACATCGCCCCAAGTCCACTTTGCCCGCTGCAGTGCTGAGAGAGCATTGCCTATCTATGATGGAGCGTCACTGTAGCAGCTCTGCTATTTTCACTGACGGATCGACGATGGTATCAGGCTCAGCATCTGCTTTTCTGGTCCCACTGCACAGGAAAGAGGGAATGGCACGACTGCCGCACAAAACCTCTTCAGCAACTGCAGGATTGGTAGCCATCCAGCAGCAATACAGTACGTAGTAGCACAACAGTCATCTGCCGAGTGGGTGGTATACAGCGATTCAAAAGCCGTACTCCAAGCCATACTTTCATTCTTGGGAAATGGCTCAGTGACACCAACAGTTCGCCAAATATCCATGAATACAACAAATGTAGAGTCGCCGGCCGCAAAGTAAATCTGCAGTGTATTCCTGTATATGTGGGCATAGGAGGAAATCAAGCTGCAGACGAACTAGCGGACATAGCACACCTCTCTTCAACACTACATCCGGTAGTCAGATGTTACATCTTCATTAAGGTCATTGTCGCAGAAAATGTGCAGACGGCGATGGGTACAATCGCAGAGTGATTCGCCGCTGCTACACCGCATAGACCCGGAGCTGAAGTTCTGTATTCTGTCTACGTTACCGCGCTCTGTTCAGACGGTTGAATATGCTGTATAGTCGTCATTTTCTTCATAAAGTTGGAAGAGCTGACTCTTCGAATTGTTTGGTTTGTGCAACGGTGGAGGATTGTGAGCATATTATAATACACTGCACCAGGTATGCATCTCAAAGAGCTACCCTGAAAGACTAGGCAGCAACGTCTTCGATATAGTGAAGATGTTGGGACTTCGGTAACCGAGCACGAGATATTCTGTCTTGGCGGCACTTCTAAAATTTGTTCAGAGCTGTGAGATAGACACAACCTTCTAGGATTATCCCCCTGTTGAAAAAAACCATAGAGCCATCCGGTATGAGCAATCACATGTGGCTCGTATATGTGTTTATTGTATGAGCAATCATATGAGCTTCTATGAGCATGTATGAGCTATGTGAGCACGTATGAGCTATATGAGCACTCTTAGACAGCGTATGAGTTATATGAGCACTCTCATACAGCCTATGACTCATATGAGCATTCTCATACAGCGTATTCATGTACATGAATGCACATGAACCGTCTGAGCAAACGTGCAACATGGCGTGATTAAGCTAAATTGACAACACGTGATTACAAAATACCGGTTTATTCAGCTACTGGCGCGACGTAGGTCCCTCAGAAAGCTTGCCAAATGCTTTTTGATGAGCTTTTTCTGTTTCTGTACAGGCACCTTTCATGTCGATAGTTTATCTTTTTCTGCATATTTAACGAAGGTATCTGTTCAAAAGAAAGAGCAGAATTAGGGCTGCGCTAAATTTCTGCACCTAGAAGTATTCCCGTTCCCACAACTTATACAACCGTATGGGTTCATGCTGAAATGGATTGGGGCCTGTTTGTGACCCAACGCGTAGATCACACCTTCAGAGCATTAAGTTGTATTTAGTCAGTCAGAATAACGCACGAGTTCATTTTGCCGATTAAAATTGAACGTAACCTTCCTCTAATGCTGGTGATGCCCAATGAACGCGGTTCTGAAACATCCGAGTATGTTTGCGTAGTGCTTGCAAAACTGAGTGCATGTAGGCTACTTGTTCGCTGCAGCAACGGGTTACTGACACAGAATGTTTGTGGCTTGCTTCACTTTGGGGCATCCAAATACACATTTTTTTAGCATGCTAACGCGCGATTTCGGTGTGCCCTGGTGCACGACTTTAAACACTCTGTATACACACATGTGAAGGCTATCAGCGAACGCTTCCCACAAAAAGTCACAAAAAGCACGATAATGGTAGATGCAGACACCTAACTCGACACACGTAACGAGCGATAACGGAAAAACGGGACTGCAACGTACCTGTAATGCGCACACGCCTGGCACGGCTTCCGTTGGTTGATTCTAAGGTACACACACAAAACACCTTCAGTGATCACTGAAACGGCACAAAGAGACTGTCACAGCATGGAGACGGCGACGAAAATATGAGTCCCACGCAGAGCGGAGCGAAATACGTCCATACGGCTCCGAGAAGCAGGGTAGAATAAGCAAGTAAGCGTCCAAGCACTGAGATGGCACTCGCAACGACTTGGATGAGAATCCAGCAGCCAAATAGAATGTTGTATGACACGGAACGGGAAATATGCACTTACAATTTGAATAGAATCGGACGAAGGGGAATGGAGCTCCGGCCGGTACGGCTCGCCGACTGTGACGAGCGTCTCTTGAAAGGCCATCACCAGACGCTGTGGCGCCAGCACTTCTAGGTGAATAACTGGTTAACTAAACGGTAAGCCTTCCTCATACTGCTCATACTACACATACCTTCCTCATACTGCTCAAAATGCAGCTCATACTGCGCAACTGCTCATTGCTTTTCTCGTATTGCTTATATCTGCGCATATAGCGCGTCATTGGCCTTGCCGTGCGGCTCATAACATTGCTCATACTGCTCATAACGTTGGCATACTGCCCATAGCGTTGCTCATACTGCTCATTGCCTTTCTCATATTGCTCATTGCCTTTCTCACATTGCTCATTTCTTTACACATAGAAAGTTCTATGAGTTTTTGCAACAGGGCCGTACATGATCTTGGGATAATTGTGAATAGTGGATAATTGTGATTGGCGAACTTGCGAGTAGAGCACATGAGAAGTATTGTTTGCGGTGAGAATTTGTTAGGAGTAACAGAACAATTCGAGAGACGAGTTCAATTTCTCCTCTTTTTTTTCTTACAAACAAACAAACAACTGGTCACTTCAATTTGCCTGATATTGATTGGCCCAGTCTTTCTGGTAGGGGCTCGCAGGTTGTCAGTGGTAACTTGCTACTGGAACGTATGTTCACTTTCAATCTTACTCAGTTTGTTAACCAGTGCACATATATTATTCCTACCAGACAATCGATCCTAGATTTGGTGTTTCTCAGTGATTTCACTTGCAGTTACGATCTTGAAGTTAAGAGGGTATTTCAGATGATAAACTCGTGTTTTTCTCTTTTGATATCACGTCCACTCAAACCTAGAAAATCCTTTAAAATGTTTACAATTTTAGGGCAGCTAACAATGAATCACTCGTTGATTTTCTTGAATTACACTTCAGCGACTTTCAATTGGGTGGCAATATAGACGACTTGTACACTAAGTTTATGCTGTTGATTTCAACATGTCTTGAAAGGTATGTACCAATGCGAATAAAGGAAATATAGAAAAATCGTCCGTGGCGTACCCGAGAAATTCTTCACCTAAAAAGGTCAATAAAATGTAAATGGAGGTCCGAGAGTATTTGCTCCTTTATGGGGGACACTACAATATAAACTACGATATGAACGCGACCGTTTCTTCAATGTAACACTAAATAACTGCGTAAAAGATGGTCCACAAGGTCCTGGAGCTATCTATCAGATCATGAACAACCTATGGATCAGACAAAGGTTGCTAATGTTCTTGTCACAGAGCCTGACCTTATCGCAGATGAGTTTAACCACACGTTTCACAAGGTACTTACTCAATCTTCTTCCATGAGTTTAGATGTTAGCCTTACGAGATCAGTATCGGCGATGGTCAACCGTTCTTTGAACCTTGCGGGTATATTCAACTTCATATTAAATATCGACCCAAAGAAGCCCCCGGGATATGATAACATCCCAAACGAATTATTGTTGCCCTACTCTGAAATGTTCTCTAACTATTTTTGTCTTCTCAGAACCTTTGCAGTAGTCACGTGGGACTGCTGCAAAGATTCTGACTGGTTACTACCGACTGGTTAGCTACGGAATGGTTGGAGTCTGAAGTGGTACCAATACGCAAGACTGGGGACAAGCCTTTACCCTCCAATTACCATACCATATCGCTCTGTTGTACATACTGTAAAGTCTTCGAACACGTTATAGCTTCTGAAGTAATGAAATACTTGGGATCAGAACAGATACTCATTCCCTATCAACATGGTTTTTAAAAAAAACTTATCCAACTTATCCAGTGCTACTCTACTTCTAGTTGTTACTCAGCTGTCAATCTTTATATGTGACTTCACACTTGAAATAAATGCCGAATTACAAATTGACACTATTTTTCTCAATCTGTCTAAGGTGTGTGACCGAGTGTGGCATCATCTACTTTTACTTAGGCTGAAAAACGTTGGCATTGCAACTAGTCTTGTGTGTCGGTTAGAGGCATAACTGAGAAATAGGAAACAGTATGTAGAAATTAGTGGTTATTGTTCAGAGTTTGTTGATGTTTTATTTGGTGTACGCGAGGGCTCTGTACTGGGCCATTACTGTTTCTCGTCTATATCAATGATATCGCCTCTGAACTTAATAGCTCCATTTCAGTGAAACTCTTTGCAGACGATTGTGTGATTTACGAATTTGTTAACTCTAAATCTGACCAACATGTGTTAAGTGAAGCACTTTGTAAACTCTCAGAATGGTGTTCACGGTGGTCAATGGCTATGAGCTTTGACAAAACATTTGCACATCATTTCACCAATAAAAAACAACCAATGACATTTCAGTATGTATGTGAGTAGTATAGTCCCAAGACAAACAAACTGCAGTTTTTCAAATCCAATGCTCCAATCCAATTCTAATCCAACACAATCCAGCTCTGATCCAATAATCCACATCTAATCCAACACAATTCAGTTCTAATCCAATGCAAGCCAATTTTAAGACCTCTGATTGGTTGATCGTAGCTCCGCCCCTTCATGCTGATTGGTCCATGTTAAGCCTACTGATCGCTGATTGGTTGGCATAACTCCACCCCTTTATACTAAATAGCTGGCTTGGCTCTCCCCGTTCACACTGATTGGTTCATGCTAAGCCTACTGATCGCTGACTGGTTGGCATAGCTCCACCCCTTTATGCTAATTAGATGGCTTGTCTCCACCCCTTCATGCTGATTGGTCCATTCTAAGCCTACTGATCGCTGATTAGCTCCTCATCTCCACATTTTCTAGACTTCTAAGCCTTCATTGGTGGATCCTAGCTCCGCCCCTTCAAGCTGATTGGTCGTCCATTCTAAGCCTACCGATCACTGATTGGCCTTCATGTTGATGGGGCAGTTCTAAGCCGACAGAATCACTGATTGGCTAGCGTACCTCCTCCCCTTTATGCTAATTGGCTCTGCCTCTGATTGGTCTATTCCAAGCCTAGTGATCACTGATTGGCTCGCTCAGGAAAAATTCATTGACTCCACCCCTGGCCTACTTGATTGGCTCTGTCCTGAGTGAACGTCGATTGACTAGCCTTCGTGTATTTACCAAGCTATCAAGTCGGCTCCTAAATTGCTCACCTGGTCCAGGATCGTTTTTAAGCTTGCCAATTAGCCAAGCCTGACATAGACAGGGCACCAGCATATGGTACGTTAGCCGCTGGGCAGCGGCTTCACACAGACAAGCACACGAGAAATTGATTTCAAACTTTATTCAGTACAGAGGACCGCCACTTAGATCCAACCACTTATTGGTCCAGCTAGGACAATCAATCACTGGTCACATCTACTCATAGGCTGGTAGAATGCTATTCATCAGGCTGTATCATAGAGACCATTGTTCAATTCCACTCATAGGTTGGTGGCACTGGTCCTCCCTTCCAATCACTTATTGGTTTACAATTCTAGCTAGACAGCTAATCATTGATCACTTCTACTTATTCTGAAGCCCTATGTGCACCGCAACATACCTACACGCTACATACAGGGCGTCCCAGAAAACGTGTCATTGAATTATAATTAAAAGACTACACCACCTAGAGTCATGCGGTCAACGGTATTTGTTCTTACTGGGTTTTTGCCGCCTCTTCACGTGAATGTTGTGTAACGTAAGTTTAATTATGTAAATTTTTGCGAGCTTTAGTCGGAAATTTGCCTAGTAAAGGTCACTTTTTTACCCCACCAATGTTAAGAGCATGTCTAATTTACGATCAAATTAATGATAATTGACAGGGATATTCAGGAGCTATCCCATCAGAAAAAATAGCCGAACATCATGCTCTACGGAGGTCGCACAGAATAGCGCACCATGAATTTTTCAGCGCAATCTGTGTCAGTCCGACGAAAGGAGGTTGGAAACCCAGCCCACCTCGGCATCGCAGAAAGAGATAACGCAGGCATGGCTTATCACGTCCGACTTTCGCTGGGATAATGCTTTCCCTCTCCCAATTTTAGGAACTGTTACTTTTTCTACTGTCACTCTGTGGGCTGGCTTCGGAACCTTTTTTCGTCGGACTGCGAGCGATTGCGCTCAGAAAGACATCGTGCGTTATGGTCCGGTGCTCCGAAAAGCATGATATTCGGCGATTTTTTCCGATGGGATAGCTCGTGAATATCACTGTCAATTATCATGGATTTGAGTGAATTCGGCACGCTCTTCATATTGGTGGGGTAAAAAAGTGACCTTCCCTTGGCAAATTTCTGAGTTCAGTTGGCAAATATTTGCATAATTAAACTTGGGGTACATGACATTAACTTTACAAGGTGGCACAAACCCTATAAGAACAAATGCCGTTGACCGCATGATTCTAGGTGGCGTAGTTTTTTTATTATAATTCAATGACACGTTTTCTGGGACACCCTGTATACACTACACACATCATTTACAGCATCATCATTTCACATGCTGCACCTTTTTTCAAATGGATCCACACAAATTTTCATCTCAGAGGCATTAGAAGGTTAGTACATACAATGGTATCACAGCTATTGAACAATACAAGACACGAATAAAATAACTGAAGTATCTTACATACATGTTTGATGCCACACCCTGAAGTCGGCCCAGTGCGCAAACAGTCTCCTTCCAGCTGTCTATGCCTGTACACCACTCATAACCACAGTTGCTTCGCAGCACTAACATGAAAAAAGACATGTTTGGGGTATGATATACACCCATAGTGGTTCTGAAAAAAACATTATTCACCCCAAGCTGAGCAGGAAGACGCACATGATCGAGGAAATCTTCATAGTTGTTGGTGCTGTGTGGAGAAACTCTTTTTAGAGCAGGTGATCAAGAAACCCTGTAGAGGTGCATTGC
The DNA here is from genome assembly GCF_037126465.1 of Ornithodoros turicata. Taxonomy (NCBI): domain Eukaryota; kingdom Metazoa; phylum Arthropoda; class Arachnida; order Ixodida; family Argasidae; genus Ornithodoros; species Ornithodoros turicata. The sequence continues at coordinate 96,972,497 of NC_088202.1, forward strand.
AGTGAAGCTCAGGATTTGTCTTAGACACCATGCTTTGCACAACAGTAGTATAGATTCGAGCCCCACAACAGCCACTTTTTTCTAATCCAGTTCTAGGAATTTCTAATCCACCACCCATTTCTAATCCAGGTCAAGCCAGGTCTAATCCAGGCTCCACCCCTTCATGGTGATCCATCTAATTTCTATGTGATTGGCTGCCCTTCATTGCTACATTTGCTCACTCGCTCATAGACACCAAGATTACCTATTCTATTCAATTCTAAGTCAGCTCATAGGCTCCCAAATCGCTCTTTTTTGTAATCCAGTTCTAGGAATTTCTAATCCACCACCCAATTCTATTCTAGGTCAAGCCACTTCTAAGTCCTCTGGTTGGTTGGTCACAGCTCCACCCCTTCACGCTGATTGACCAATCCAGGCTCCGCCCCTTTATGGTGATCCATCTAATTTCTATATGAATGGCTACCCTTCATTGCCACAACATCTGCTCACTCGCTCATAGACACCAAAATGATCTATTCTATTCAATTCTAAGTCGGCTCATAGGCTTCCAAATCACTCACCTGTCTATTGGTCCGGGGGTGCTCACTTCCATTCATTTCTAAAACCTAGTGATTGGCTAGTGATTGGCCTATTGGCTGCCTCTCATACATGCTCGATAGACTTATTTGTCATTTCCACTCTCTAGCTACTAGGTCGCATGCTTTCAACTGCATATTGCTTCATAATTTCAACCGCAACATAGACAACCGTTCGTGGGTCAATTCCATTCATTTCTGTGCCAGCTCACAGGCCCCCCCAAATTGCATATTGGCTTGGGATGCTTTCTAGTTAAGCCAGGACAACGCTTCGAAACAGTAGGGACATAGAAGAACACGGGAAATAGTTTTCAACATTTCTTAAACACATCATGCCGTTCTCAGAGAGATCGTAGTTCTCTCTGGGGCACTTCCGGCACACTGGACATTTCCGCCCGCATCCATGGCGTTTTTCGCATAAGTACCATGTGGATCACCCAGGCGTTCGTCTTTCTCCATCCACGGCTCAGTCCCAGACCGCACGCGAGAACAGCATGTCACAGAAGTATCAGTTCTTTTCCTGCACATCTTCTGGAGCGAAAAAAGAACATTATGAGCTTCACTATTTACATCATCCATTTAAAGTCGAAGGAAGACAAATCTAAGTGGTCGTCGGCGATCGCTCGTAACTGATCTTCGTAGTCCTTGCAGAATAGGCTGAGGATCAGAGAATCCGTGTCAAAGTAACAGGTGATCACTGGACAAGTGAGCTTACTCAAGAGGGTTTTGTAGTAGAATGAGTACATGGTTAATTTACTGAGTTCCAAAATCGTAAACCCAATCTGGAGCGGGAAATTGCATCGCACTTTTCTTTTGCGCATTTCGTACATGACACAATCTGGGGACAAAATTTCCATCCTCACGCATTCTGCCCGACCCGCGAGGCGACTCGCCGTCTCCTCATCGAAGGCTACTCGAATGTCCCGCATGTTAAATTTATTTAAAAGCGTTCTTCCAAATACTGCATTATTTGAGAGTTTATAGAAATTTTTTTCGAACGTCGTGCTCAATGCATCGCGTCTGGTAACATTGTCCTCGACGTAGGGACGCAGGAATGGTGCCTGGCGAAATTTTAGAATTCTGTGAATTTTCTTCACTCTCATACCCAATCTACAATAGAGTGCGAGCAGCGCGTAATGAACAACGTACTCGACCTTGTCCTTGCACGTGAGCAGCAGCTTTTTGCTGTTAGCTGGCCCTGTTAGCTGTTTGCTGTTCGAGAAGCCCTCGCTGGAATGGCGAGAGCCAATCCTTCGGGACGACCATCTTCTCAGGAGTCAGGGGAAAGTACCATGTCAGTGCGTGGATAGATTTTGGATACTCCAAGTCACATACATACACATAGCCAACGTCTGAATCAGTGGGGTGACGCATAAAATGCACGGAGCTAAAGTCCTCGACCCATTCGAAATCACCAACTGGGAGGTGCTTTATCATACTGAATCCGTAAAGACTGTTGCAATCTATGTATGATATGGGGGGTACACCTCCTCTTTATCGGGATCATAGCCACTACACAAAGGGTTGTTGGCACGTAAATGACGTCTGCTCGCCTGACAGAGTCCGCCTCTAACGCCAGATTCGATGGTTCTGTACATATCGTCGTCGAGGATTAACTCCAATATTGCCTGCGTGTAATTTAGAGCGCACTGCCACGAATAGGATGCCAGAGAAACACAATGAAGCAATTCCAATCCGCATGCTCCAGCTGCCTGCTTCAAACATTGGAATGCCTCTGCACCCCCCATGGATTTGGCGGTTTCCACGAGCTCCCCCAGCGGCAAATTTAGATATTGCATGGTATCTCTAAACAGGGAAGTGCCAATTTCGAATGAACGAATTTTTTCAATGGAGCTGGCCACAATGAAGGGAGGTCGCTTCCACCCAAGAATGTGAAATTCCCGCAGCAGCCCGGCCAAATCGTAGGACAAATTGTGTACCATGATCGGCAATTTTTCCCTCGTCGTGCACGCGACGTTACGGGGGTTACACAATGTCGCGATATAATTTGTCTCGCCCGCACTACAATGCTTTGAATTGTCGTGATGCCGGACACGGGGTAGATCTTTAGTAAACTCCTGTTTACAGTACACACATTGCATAGCAGCTCTGTGCTCAGCGCATTGCTCATCCTTCAGCACCATTGCGGCGGGGCAAGCGTTGAGGGCAATCATCTCATCCCGCATTTCCATCAATGCTTTGATGCACTGCTTCGCAGCGCCTTCCCCATGGTGCGTCCTGATGCGCAACACCATTGAGTCGTGGGTACGCATGAGCACAGCACAAAAGCTAGAGGTAATGTGGCGCTGCATGCCATCACCTCTGGGCGCAAGTACGCTCTCCGTGTCCAGCGCGACAATGTAGTTGTACTGTTGCATGTACTGTATTTTAGTAAATTCTACAAAATTTTCCGCGGGTTCACAAAATTCTAATAGGATTTCGTTCACATCCGCGCAAAGGCGTCGATGTTTCGCCATCCTCTTTTCCTCATTAAAAGAGTGAGTGCAACGTTCGCATACGAAACGCGTGTTCTTTCTCGTCAACAAACACTCGAGGGACTTAATTCCGAAAAAATGCTCATCAACCTCCAATAAGGTCAGCGAATGAAACAGGGAAGTGAGTAGGCCACCAGTACTCTGTTGCATAATTTTCATATTTTTTCTGTTGGTTCCTTTCCTGTGGGTGCAAGAGGGTGAGCGTATTGTATTTAAAGCACTCGCCCTCCTTACGCTCTGGTAAAGGGACATTCTTTAGGACATTCCTACGACTAGCCAAATTAGTGGGAAGAATCCCATTGCACCCGAATTTTTTAGTTTTCACAGAGGAAAAACACATTTCAACTTTTTGGACATCAGTGGATACAAACCCACTACCCTCACGCTGGTAATTTTCAATGCGCCCGGTGGACTCCTGAATCACGTCCATCAAAGTATATGCGATAGCTCCGTCGCTGTGGACTTCGCGAGCAAGCGCCATAAATTGAGCTATGTGTGCGGTTATATTCCCTCGATTTTCTTTCATCATTAGAACGTCTGGACAAATGCAAACCCTAAAGGGTATCCTTCGCACTCGCAAAATAGCAATTATATTGTGGAGGTGGTTCATTAAATATTGTCGCAAGTCCTCTACTCCCTGATCGTGAACAGATGCCAATAGCACAAACACTTTGACGATACCTCGAAATGCGCTATCAGTTTGAAAGAAAGGTAGGAAGGAAATGTCCACATAGGGATGTGATCGCTCGACGTGAGCATGCAGTGTGCCTGGTGAAATATCTGGAGAAGATGGTGAATTCTCTTCCAATGGCTCATCATCCCCTATATCATGAGGATCAAAAAAGCAGCACACGCATCTAGGCACTCAAGAAAAGAAGAAACACTAAGAAAATGTGCACCACAGAGCGCGTATGAAAAATACTTACTTTTGAAGCGAGCTCCTCACACTCCCGAAGCGATGCGAAGACTGCTGCCTCTTTACACATCCTCCTGACTTATATCGCGGCGACCAGACGGCCGACAACGATATGAGCGCGCACATCAAACAGCGAATTGTCATGAAGTTTCTCGTGAATGAAGGAGTAAAGTCATCTGAAATTCCCAGAAGACTTCAGGCTCAGTATGGCCACGATACACTTAGCGGCAGCAAAGCGTTTGAGTGGTGCAAACTGTTCCGAGACGGCCGTACATCAGTGAACGACGATCCCGGCCGGGGCAGCTCAGAGTCCAGTGTCAGAGTTCCTGAGAACATCCAACTTGTGGATCCTTATCCTCAAGGACCGACAGATAACATGTCTCGAACTGGCTCGAAAGACAGACCTTTCTGTGGGAACGTTGAACACTATCATTCATGAACACCTCCAGTTTCGGAAAGCCAGGCCTCCTCACCAAAGGAGTCCTCCTCCTACAGGACAATGCCCGCCCGCATACCACGCATCTCACGACACGCACCTTACAGGAACTTGCCTGGGAGCTGCTGCCACATCCCCCTTACAGTCCAGAGCTCGCCCCCAGCGATTTCCATCTCTTCCGGCCACTGAAGGCCCCAACTTCTTGGGGGCCGCCACTTCAGCTGCGACGACGACGTCAAGAATGCGGTTCGATTATGGCTGCTACGCGCCGGTAAGGATTTCTACGCTGCTGGCATCCAAGCCCTCGGGAAACGCTGGGACAAGCGCATTAGTGCAGCTGGAGATTACGTCGAAAAATAAAACTAATTTCTCGCCTGTAAGTTCATTTTACTTTTGCGAAAAATGAAAAGTCCTGGTATGACTTGAACGCCCCTCGTAGATTCACTGCACACAAAACTTGTCACATTGGGGACGCGAGCACCGTCCATATGAAAGACACACACACAGTTTCCACAGTATCTAAAACACGAATTTCGGGCGCTCATGCAAGCTGTGCGTGGACAACTCAGACAATTTTAGCCTGGCCATGTGCACGCATATCGGAATTTTTCATCTAATAGACGTTATTTAACATGCTGTTATCAAATACCTACACACACAATATAATTATATAATTTTGAATGCATAATCTATGGGTTATCGCATCGCGCGGACTCAACGTGCACCGATATAGACATGTCAAAATGAAGATTTCACACATCAAAACATCACATGTGCTGTCTACCTTTCAGACTTACAAATCTACATGGCACCCTGTGTCAACAAGCGATAGCCCATCTTACCATGGTGGATACCAACCGTACAGAAAACAAGACACGGAACACATGCATTAACCGCAACAAGCTCTAATATACCCTCCCGGTCTATCCACCAAAGCGCATGCGCACGGTTTTAGATCATACCCTAAAAATAGCTGGTGGGGTTGCTCCATTCCATTATACAGGACTCATGGGCAGGTCGTCGACCTTCCGTGCTCTGCTGCGGAATCCATCGACCCCGCTATCGCGAAAAACACTTTGCCCTTGAGCGCGCGAGGATCGCACCTTACACTGGGGCTGGTCATTAACCCTAGCGTCCACGTGCCGCAGTTATTTGCAACTATTTTTTGTGCATACAAATATTTCGTAGGTATATGCGTACGCATGTACGTATGCAGATAACAAAATTTCTAAAATCTAACAAAATCGCGAAAATATCACTCACATATGTTAATCCAAACCAGGGTGATTTCAAGCCGAATCATGTCCAGTTGACCTCCACCGATATTTTTTCTTTCAAACATATATCAAAGCCTAGAAGTTGCAGTAGTGGGTTGGTAGTCATTTTTCAATTAATTATCGTTCAAGTACAGACCTCTTAACCACAGCGCTTCCTGTGAAGTTTGATGTCACATATCTTTATAACCATTCAAGATATCAAACTGAATTTTTGTCACCTACTGTCAGGGGATGAGTCGCATTGTCGCCTATGTTCTGAAAATTTTACGGTTTACCTTCGTCCAGTTAAAAATCGTAAATTCGCCTCATTTGTAAAAATTTGGCACATTACTCAATTTTTTTCATACAAAACATATATCGAAGCCTAGGAAGCATATTGGCAGTGAAAGTAGTTGGTAGCCATTTTTACTTAATCATCGTTCATATGCGGACATTTCGACCACCGCGCTTACCGTGAAGTTTTACATCATGTATCTTCATAACTCAAGCGTGGTGAAATACGGACTAAAACTTCCAAAATATGCATGCAACTATGCACTGAAAATCTTCGAAATAAGTAGTAAAATTCCTCAATATATGCAAAGTTTTGCATTGTTTTTTGTACAAAGCAGTGCACCTATTTAAGAAGGTGAGTATTTGACTAGAGATAACATGGTAAAATAAAGCTGCCTTCATTCTGCAGCACGCATATATAAATCATGGAGCTGAAAGCTTTGCGTTCGTGATTGATAATATAGCGTAAAAGCTAGTTGACAAAACCCATGACGAAACAAGCTGTAGCATGGACAACATGAAAAACACAAACATACCGCTTTACATTTTGCACTGCACCATGGCTATTAAAATGCGAACGCCATCCGGCTTCGTAGCGGTAATGTGGCGAAGGTGAAGTACGGCCTGTCGGTCGTGCACGCAGTCGAGGATGGCGCATGTAGATGTGTGATTCGTTCTTTGTGCGTACCATCGAGGAGTGGAGCTCATTACCCTCCGATTGTGTGTTATTATCCAGTATAAGTGCATGTGAGTGGAACCTCAAGTGATATTTAACCCTCTCCTGCTGGACGGCATCTGCCATCTGCAGTATTTGTCAAAAATAAATTTCCAGTTCTGCCTTATATCTGCCGAAATTCCAAAAACAGTGCACATTATTTGTTACAATTATTTCCCACTGAAGACCGCTTCATCACCTAACGGCTTCGTTGCGAATGTGAATTGAGTGTTCTGGGTGCAGCCGACGCTGCTGTGAAAGAAAGAACATTGAAATTTTTCAGGTTTTTGAACAGTCCAGTAATTAAAATCGGACTAGAAATATGTTCTATTTTCGGAACATTGGCGCATTATAATGCCCGAGGTTTAGGTCGGCTGTCGCCGCTGGAAGATTTTGTTTTACTACCAGCCCCGGCTTGTTGTTTTGCGAATAATGTTCTGATTCACTGCGGATTTATTATGGAGGTAAAGTTGCCTTTTTTTACATAAAACTGATGCAGCTGCACCTAATAAATAGATACAATGAAGGTAAGGGGCACTCACCTTCGGCATCTGCCTTGCAGACTCTGAGCAAACCCAGGGGCAAAAGTCAGATACTAGAGGTGGTTCCGCGATTGGCGTGGAAGACAATAGACCTAATAACTTACCCACGGGAGCTGGTAGCCTAGTGGTCACTGCCAAGTGAAAAAGTAACTTTATGACCATTGCTGTAATGATAATTCGTGGCTTTACGCCGCGAGAAGACTATGCTATGGTAAGGAATAATAATTAAGCGTACATTTATACGTAAGGTGAGTCTGCCAATATTTGTGTGGCAACATGTTGCACGCACCGCGTGGTAGGACTGCGGTTTAACGCGCGCAGGCATTATCCGACACATTGTGCTACCGCGAAAATGACCGACGTCGTAGTGGTGGGTCGATGAATTAGTTTCATCATTCCCAGAGTTCTTCTACGATTGCTGAAATCCCAACACACATCTGGAGGACATAACACAAACTGAGAGTAGGCCGTTCATCAATGATAGAGAAATGAGCGCACTGCGCTTTGGCATTAGATCAGGCCCCACGGTGAAACAAACTCAGCACGACTTAGGTGCTCAGAAAGCTTAAATGTAGCGCCAAAAATACCAGCAATGTAGACAGGACATAGCCAAGTGGCCACTGCCAAACTTTTTGCCTTGCTACAGTCGGAGAATAGCCAAAGTAACAAAGTCTAGAACCCCCCCCCCCCCCAGGTAAATGTGCAGCTGAAAGCAACTAAATGGCATGTGCACACGTAACTCGTTGTCTACTTAACTGACGAACTTCCGGTGGCGTGCCACTGCGCATATATGCTTGCGGAAGCTATAGAAAAATCGTGGAAGACATACTCAGCGCAAAAAAAAAAAAAAAAAAGAAGAAGAAACAGATGGAGCGACGAAAACATCTGCTTCCACGACCTAGAATAGGAGGCCAACATATGGCGGCCTCAGAAGAGTTGTGTGTAGCTACCCCCAGGGGCACCACCGATGGGCATTCATATGGGACATCCTTTTGTTTCTGCACCGATAGCTCCCCTAACGGTACCTGTAACGGTAACTCTCTTCAGACCGCCAGGTTGCCCTATTCTAATGCACGGAAGCCGATGTTTTCGTCGCTCTGTTTCTTGTTTGTTTGTTTTTTACGCGGAGTACGACAGTGAGCCCCAGGTCATTCCACTTCACAGCCGGTTTCGCTTTTATAGGTGGTTGCACTGACATGTTAGGGTTTCTTTCGGAATTCGTGGTTACAGGCACAGATAAAGGGAGTTATAGGGAATCATAAGCACCATCCAGTTGGTAATCTGTATCGCTGTCAGTGAATCAATTTTAGCAACATGGCAACAACCACTCCGAAGGAGTCACGCGACTGACTTTTCATGTTTTCGGAAACGTTACCGTCAAACATCTACGTTCTCCTAAAACTCGCAAATAAAATGGTCCCCTAACGTCACCAACGCGGTACTCACAAAGCTAAAATTATCCCCGCTGTTACACGCCGCATGGTTCACGCATTTCTCAAAGTACGTACACAGAGGATGCCTTCATAAAGACCGTCAGAGCCGGCCATTCATTGAGTGGACTACAACAGTCGTAAACAAATGACGTCACAGAAAACGTCAGCGGTACGAATAACAAGCAGTGCAAATTAGCCCTAGTGCGTTCACACATGTGCTCTTCGTTTGCGTTTCATTCCTTTCCGGTAACGAACAGCTGAAATAGAAATCCTTTTACATCCTTTTTCCAAACCAAACCATGCCAGTCACCCATGGCATTACCAGTAGAGAATAGAGAGATTACTGACATAGGTAAGATCGTATCAGCGACTGGTTTAATGACACATGGCAAATCGAAATACACACGGACGTCACATGTGTTGACACCTCTTAGGCAGAAGGAGTACCTTGATGACCACACTGAAATCAGGAAGGTTAACTTGAAGTCAATTTCTTACCTAGAGCTAGATGTAGTACTTCGGACACGGTTGTCTGGAATCGCCTGTCAGTAGTTCTGCAGCCCATATTTCCTTAGTTGCCCTCGGAAATGTTCTTCCAATATTGTATTTAAAGAAAGACCATATGCTGCACGTGTTTATTACTCAAAATAAATGATCTTGCAAAACCTCTAGAATTGAGATGGGATAAGCCACAGAGTGCTGATTTCAGACAAGCGTGTCGCAAGCAGTATACTCGTGTGAGCACGCCGAAGAAGGTGTTGTCAGAGCGATCCGTTTTGACCAGTCGAAGATAGAGCCCGTTCTCCAGAGCGATCGGACACTGCCAGTCGAAGATGCCATTAGCTGATCGGGCTGTCGTTTATTACTCAGGTATTAGCTTCGCGTAATCACCTGGTATTTAACCAGGAACGTGCATGACGGTGCACGAACTGCGTATTATACGACGCACAGAACGAAATGTACACGTACTCGGATACACGAATAAACAAGCATACTACGGCACATGCGCAGAGCAGTAAAGTCCGGAAGGGCACTCTGTTCGCTGTGTTCATGACTCCGTCCTATACAACTATGAATTGCGAGACTGGCGTCTTTTCCTGCATTGAAACAATAAATGCACCATTAGTATGCACGTCAGATGTGTGTTCCCTGCAACATAATTGCATTTACGTTCGTGCTGGCGCTACCAAGACCCACGTTTGCTCGTGCATCATGAAGATGGCAAGTTCGCCGGGTCATATTTGCCATTTTTGCATGCCTTCACCACTAGTCTACTTACGGTTTCCCTTTCTCTCACTTGTCCAACCAGGTAGAGCGCCTCCTTTGTTGCTCTAACATATGGTAGCGGTGGAGCTGATAGTGCCGTCATTCTACATTGCCCGTCGATAGAGCGGTATCGTGGTGGTATAGTTTTGGTGTTGTACCGCCCTCCGTGTTTCAAGCACACTGTCACGAAAATAAAAGCCGGTGGCCCAGTTATTCCAAGAGCATGCATCCTGCACGCAAGTTTGTTCTCGCTAGCTGCATTTGAGACTAGAGTGTCTTCTTATCATGGAGGCAGCCTGGTAAGGGTACACGAGTACATCGATTATACAATGACGAGTGCGCCGGATGGTACCGGGCCGAAAACCAAGTGTCTCAGGCCTTGATTGTTCCGTTGAAAGCTATGCATGTTCAGTTCAACCACATCTAGTTGAAGTACTAGTTACACTACTTTTTATCCTGTTGATCGGCAATTGCAACTACTTTTCTTGTAGTTATCTGCGAAACCTTGGCCGTGTGACTGAACTGTACGACATTACAGTACGTAACCAAAGCAATTTTTAAATTTTCAAATTTGAAAGGCATCATATTGCCGGACGATACAGTCTTGTATCGAGAAGATGTGCGTTCTACATCGCAAAGCTTTGTTCTTGCGAACTTGAAATGAGCTCGTTCATCTGCGCTATATGCAGACAGAGCTTCGGAGTCTTGTTCTTTGACTTCCAGAATGGCGTCCACCGACTGCAACAGTTTCAGCCCCTTACTTTTTGCAAGCACGGCTTCAAGCTTTCCTGTAACAACAGATGCGCATGCACCTCGAACCCTTTGTAAGGAATCCTGTACGTCCCGAACGATGTCCAAAGCCTCAAGGAGAGTCAAGTTTGCAGACTACAATTTTGTGATGGAAGCGGGAAGGAACGATAAATTAGCTTCAATAGCTGCGAAGTCATTTTTCACGCTAATGTCTTCAAAGAGTCACTGCGACGAACGAATGTTTGTTGATTCTTCTTTTTCGAGCTTGCTCACCACTTGACGCACGATTTCAAAATTTGATGCATAATATTTTGTTGCTTCGATCCACGTGCCCCATCGGGTCAGCACAAGCTGAGGAGGCAAAGCCATATCTGACGCCAAACCCTTAAAGAGCTACAAAGCGCATAGGACTCTTTGCAAACACTTTCTTCGTGTTCGATATGAGCATTTGGAAACATTTTGGGAACAGCCACGAACGTGCGGCCGGTTCACGTGCTGAGAGCACGAGAACGCAAACGGAAGCGCAGTGCTCGCGAATACCCAGCTCGTCGTGCAGCTGAGGTCGCTAACAAGAGTGTGTGACGTCAGGACCCCAACGTACGTGCCGTCGTAGCTGAGCAAGAAACAACATAGACGCGAAGACCCTGCAGTGCGTGCCGCCGAAGCAGAGGCAAGGCCGACTTACCAGCAAGACCCTGCAGTACGTGCCACCGAAGCGGAGGCAAAGAGACCGTCAGGGGCAAGCGAAAGCCGAAGGAGACACAAGGGGTAGGAAATTCATGGAAAACCCATTTGGGTGTAGTTGTTTGCTGTGCAATCGCCTGTGGTTAAAGAAGGATCTCACGGCGCTGCCGTTGAGTAGCGATGTACTGCTCCGACTAGAATTGGACAGTTAAAAGGATGGCCCAATGCCGACGGTGCTGTTGTTGAAATTTGCGTTACACAACCGTAACCGCCTTGTAATATTTTGTACAGTACTTGTCTTCCAGAAGTAGAGTACTTTTCTTTGCTTTGTAGCGTTTCTATTGATCATTCTCGTACGTCTCAATTGGTGCTCCACAGAAATCATATGATAGAAGACGCTGTCAAGTCAAACATCAGCTGCGCGATGCGAGAAGCACTGCGCGAGTTCACTACAGTTTTGGAACCTCTATCGCGATCTAGTAAAACATTTGAAGAATGGTACTTGCCCAAGTCGTATGAACGTATTATGAACGTGCGTAGGTTAGGGCGGGTAATAAAACAACAACAACTTTATTACGAAATGATAAATGGGGTGTTTCATCGCCTGGGGCGGTACTCTACCCCATTTCTGGTGGTGATGGGCGGAATGAAATAATCAGTCCATTCACAATAGGGATCGAAGTCCTATGGTATCTAAAAGGCGAGGAGAGCTTTGAGGGCACAGCGTTGGTGTGCTGGTTGTGGCCAGGGACCAAGCAATTCTGTGAGAGAGAGGGGTGCTCGCTCCAGCTCGTTAAGGGATCCCGAGAGTACGGTTCGGGAAGGTTGGTAGTGTGTGCAATGGAGAAGAATATGCTCTAGATCTTCTACAGCACCGCAGTAACTGCATTGGGGAGAGTCAACTTGTCTCGAGCGGTAACGCCACTGCGCTGTAAAAGCCACATCGAGGCGCATTCTATGAACTAATACGGCATCTTGACGGGAGGTATGTCGAGGCATGCGGAAAGCGAGCGCTGGATCAACTCTGCTCAGTATGGCTGGGGGAAGAATGTCAGCGGTCCATTGGCGGGACGCCAGAGGAGTCACGGGGCATCGAAGTGCGAAACGACGATCTCCTCTCAGCAGCGTAATACGCGTCCGTCTCGGAGACGAGAAAGCTACTTTTCCGACGCCGTTGTTCGTTCCCGTCGACACCGCAATGGGCTGGAACCCATTGGAGAACAAGTCCTTGCCCTGCTTCGTAGACAAGGTTCTAAGTCATTAACACATCCAACACCAACGGTGCGGGATGAGCCTAGAAAACTTCGCGTCTACCAGAGCATAAAAATGGGCTCGAACGACTTGAGGGGGAATCTTATCACTTCGTTCCCGGAGGTCCGGAAGACGTACGAAGGTGGGTGGCACAGGCAGAGACCAGGAGCGGTGTGGCTTCCTTAGCTATGAAGCCAGTGAGATCCTGGCGTGTCATTTGCTCTACGCGATCGAAATCACTTTCAGGACGGTGTCGAATTTTCCTGAGTGGGTGACGGGGAATGTGCGCACGCATACGTAGAAAGTGTCGAGCCGTTTCATGCTCACGGATAACCTCCAACGGGGATTCACCAGCTTTAGCCAGGACTCGCCGTGTTTCAGCCATTCTTGGAACGCCAAGGCTGCGACGAAGGCTTCGAGCAAACAGTGTCCGAAGTAATAAAGTTCGTGATGTTTCTTAATGTTAATGCCTTCTGCCAAAATTGAGGCAGAAGACCCAGGTAAGCTCTATCTCGAGTTGAAGGATATCGTCTGCAGGATATTCAGCCTGGCATAAATTCAGTGCGACTCTATTAGTTGTGTGAAAATATAGTTCGAAAAGTATTTGAAGCTACTTTGCCGTAGTTACCTGTATAGTTAACTAATTAGGCATCACAAGGCACCCTAGAAACACTTCACAAATAAAATACGCCCAGACCTTTTCCTCCTGGGCCATTCCAGCCGAAACCAGCCAGAGGTGTAGCTCGACCCCCTTAGATTTCGCTGAAAAAAAAAAAAATTGTATGCATTCCCTTATGGGTGTGTATGTGGGATATAAACCTTTTTTTTTAGATTTTGCTTTCTTGAGCATTGGGGGCGCCTCGAACTTGGCCCAAACATGAAAAAGTGTTGTCCGTTCCACGCGTTCTTCTGACACATACAGACGACATTTCTGCGCTTTCTTCGTCTGGTGCTAGAGGGGAAGGGTCCATCTAGCTTCCGGAAGAGCATATGGAACGAGAATAAATCCGGTGACGTCGTAAGAGCTCAAGAACGGAGCGCGTTTTGGGCCAAGTTTACGATACATTTTTGGCAAGTTACCATTTTTTCAGGATCCCGAGATTATTTATGCTCATGAACTACTGTATGGACATTTGCTTCACATAAAAGTTTGAAGATTACCTGTGTTCATTGCTTAACTAAGCAATCGAGAATATCGAGTATTCGTAAAAAATGACACTTTTCAGATAATATTTTCACATACCTGAGGTCGCCTAGGAGGTGAAACAAATCGTTTCATTTGTAGAACAATTTGTCTCCTGTAACATATTGAAACAGGTGTTTTTTTTTAACAGGTAATTTAACAGGTACTAACAGGTGTATTTTTCCTTAAATGAGAAAAAAAAATTCCTTCACCATACTCCGCTGCAGCTCATTCGTTAGTTAAGGTCTTCTAGGAAGTAAAATAAATGTGCCTTTGTGGAAAACACCCTCTCTCATAACATTTTGAAAGTCTACATGTCAATTTTTTCTGAAGCGATAAAAAAAGTCGTCAGCGCATTCATATCCCATCTGTAAGGTACCATTATCACCCTTCGTAGGAAATTCGTCTTCTACTGTTAGTTATACCGCGAGTACTCACAGCCGCCTCTTCGTAGCAGCTTCGTCGTCGTTTCTGGTTGTCTGACTCATGATTCATGACAATGTTACGATACACACCCATCGTCACTTGTTTATTGAACAATGTCCGAGAAATGTACTACTTCCCTGATGGCACGTCGCAATAGAAAAAGAGAAATTACAATTGCTGCTGTCCCTGCACTCCTGCTCCTCTGGGTGAAAAAAAGCTTAAGGAGGGAGCCGCCGCATGACCTCCGAGCGTCGAAATGCGGGGTAGTTGGTAACAGTACTGAATTAAAACCGGAGCACGGAACACGGACAAGAACACACCGACGACACTTGCTCCACTATCAACAGATTCGGTGAGGTACCATCAGGCCCACTCTGCCATTTTGATGGTAACAGTACATAATGATAAACGCAAAGCAGTCAGTGACAAGGACGAGGAAGCGCTTCCTCGTCCTTGTTCCTTGCTGCTTTCCCTTTATCATTATTACCGCTGAGGCCGTACGGTTGGAGAAGAAATTGCTGAACGTGGAGCACAATTAGGCATGCTCCATCCAGGGAACCAGGGGGTACAGTTACTTTGAGCATATATCTCCTGTTCAGGTATATGCAGCAAAAACGTCTACTTCCAGTGAAACAAAGACAGTGCACGTACAACTAACTTTTTTTTTTCTTTTTTTACTTTCTGTTGTGAGAGAAGTGCGCGCGAGACCATGGCAAATGGTTTCCAAAGACTGTGAAGTGGCGTTCTGATGTGCTATGAGTCGGTAGCTATAGTCAGCTGGTGCAGTAAGATCCACAGCAAACAGTGGAAGGAAAATGATGATAATGGTACCTCACAGAGCGGATGTAAATGTGTTGACGAAGTTTTTTCCCATTTAAGAATAAATACGCCAGCATACTTTTAATGTGTTATAGGAGATGGTCTGTTCTTGAAATGGTGTGATTTTTTTTCACTTCCCAGGCGACTTCAGGTATGTGAAAACAATCATAAATGACGACGAATCTGTTACGAAGCAGCGACTGTGAGTGTTAAGTTGGTAGAACTTGGCAGAACAGCAGAAGGCGAAATTCGTCCGAACGGTGATAATGGTATCTTACAAATGGGATGCAAGTGCGCTGACGAATCTTTTTTTCTCGCGTAAGAACAAATACATCTGTAGGTTTTCAAAAATGGTAAAGGAGAGGGTCTCTTTTCACAAAAGAGGGTCACAAAGTTATCACTTTTTATTTCCTAGACGACCTCAACTAACAAATGAGCTGCAGCGGAGTATGGGGAGGGAAAAATTCTTTTTTCTGGTTTAATGAAAAATACACCTGTAGATTTTGAATATGTTACAGGAGACGATTTGTTCTACAAATAGCACGATTTGTTTCACTTCCTATACGACCTCAGATATGTGAAAATACTATCTTAAAAGTGTCGTTTTTTGCGAATTGTGGATATTCACGGTCACTTAGTTATACAATGAATATAGATCAGCGTCATATTTTTACGTGAAGCTAATCTCCATGCAGTAGTTTGTGAGCATAATAAACTCGGGATCCTGCGAGAATGCTAACTTGCTGAAAATTAATCGTAAACTTGGCCCAAAACGCGCTGCGTTCTTAAACTCTCACCACGTCACCAGATTCGTTCTCGTTCCATATGGACTTCGGTAAGGTATATCGACCCTTCCCCTTTTACACCAGGCAAAGAAAGCGCAGAAATGTCGTCTGAAGTGTCAGAAGGACGCGTGGAACGGACAACACTTATTCATGTTTGGGCCAAGTTCGAGGCGCTCCCAATGCTCAAGAAAACAAAATCTTGTGAAAAAAGTTTATATCCTACATACACACCCCTAAAGGAATGCACACAATTTTTTTTTAAATCTAAGCGGGCCGAGCTACACCTCTGGCTGGTTTTGGCTGGAGTGGCCCCCGATTACTATTCTATCCCCTTTATTATCTATCCACACTGCATGATCACTACTTTTTGCTTTGTTTATTGCATGCCACAACCGCGTTACAAATGTATATGTTAAAAATAAAGAAAGAAAAACTTTCCTTGCTCTGAAAATTTCCCCACGTAACCACTAACCTCCTTATCTTTCCGAATGCTCGCCCATTCCTGCCTGTTGTCCCGTTTCGTCCCGTTGTTCGTGAACTTCGCATTTTTGTAAACGGTCTGGTGCAACCTTCATTCCCATAATCCCCTCCACGTTCTAACAAAGCGGCCATTCACTTCTGTCGTAAAAGCCTGAACTTACCCTTTCTTCCTCCGGGCGGTTGACCTACAGGTCGCATGAACCTTTAACAGGTCTCTGTTAAAAAGTCTCTGTTCGAAATATCGGCGGCTCTCGTTCTTTGGCACCTCCCTTCATGCTCCAAAAAGTGGTGGGTTAGTAGTTTCAACTAGTTTTTAAACAAGTGCTTAGCAGTTGAAGTTTAACTACTTCGATAGTAGTTAGTGCCCATCACTGTGCATGACACACACGAATGTGTATTGCACATTAGAGCAGCGCAAGACGCCCCGCGCGAACCTTCCCAGCAATCTCCTTCTCACAGTAAATCGACTCAACGGTGGGTTGAAAACCAATTGAAATACGCCGCTCAGACCACCTGCGTAAATAGAGAGTTTTCGAATGGGCTAACCAAGTGGGCTTTGGGGCCCCAGAGAAATAAAGGGCCGTCACTGCGCATGCCCAGGACCCATACTGTGTTTTATGCAATGCGCAGTGACGGCTCCTTATTGCTTTAGGGCCCCAAAGGGCTGAGGTATCCTATTCTGAAACTGTAATAACGTTTATCGCTCCCGATGCCACTAAAATGAATCTTTATTCAAATGACTGAACCCGATAAACGGTCTCGCAAATTATCAGACGATGAGCCCTTTACACTGTTCCCCAAATTTTTGAATACGACTTTCCTTCCGCTGCTTTCGTTCCTTTCGTTAGGTACTCACAAAGCTACTTTCGTCAGAAGGTCGCCTTCTTTCGCTAGTGACAGCTTTCAAAGCGGCTACCTGACTTCTTCCAGCAGCGCGTCTGATAGCGAGAGTACAGAGACTAACTGCAAAACCTTATCCTAAAGACAGGCTGCTGTTCTTTATTTTGAACTTAACACTATTTTAAAGTTGTACTACATGTGCTTCAGAACGGACGATTGCATAGACGATTTCAAGACATCCCAGTGCTGCCTGCGCACGCGTTGTGCCCTAGGAGACTATTGACATAGGAAAGAGAAAATTGGGTTTCGTCTTCCGTGACCTTCACATGCGTTAACGTTGCGTATTAACGGCACGGTCGAGGTGTATGCTGCGAAATCTGGCAACATGCACACCATACGTAACAGCAGATAAGACAGCGATCCTGTTTGAGCCAATAAGAGGTTACAAGGCGCTGTAAGGAAACAAGAAAACCAATAGCTCGTCGAGGAAGCGAAATCTGCAAAGGTAGCCCGTCGGTACCCTATCCAAAGCCAGCTCTTTCGTGCTTCCGAACGCAAGCCGAAAATGGAAGGATTGTTTGAAATTGGGCGTAGAGGTTCTCTTCCAAATAGAAAGAGGGATCGGACAGGAAAGTAGCATTTATGCATTCGGGGTTATAACACCCCAACACCGTCCGTATTTAACAGACTGAAATCTCTTCAAACACTGCGAGTTTCGAAAAGATATTCTCCGCGTATTAGTTCAATGATAATACCCTTTTGGCTGTACACAGATGCTCGTTCACACGAACATCGCCTTTTTTTTTGCGTCCACTTCGACAGATGAAAAAAAGAAAAGCACGTCACATTAGTGTCAATCGGTACCCCTTCCACGACCATTGTGAGAATTCCTAAGTGGCGTCCTCAGTAGCTTTGGCAGTGAATACAAACAACCCGCCAATTCTCGTTGGTTACGTCATTCGGCACTGCTTTACTCACGAACAGCGTTGTGGACTTGTAGACTTGTGTTGTGGACTTGTAGCCCGCAGAGGACACCACTGAGGAATCCCCTCAACGTCTTTCCAAGCGGACCCTGGGCTTCACCAGGTTGCGTCGCTCATGTTCAGAGATGGCTGTTTCCAGTTCCGAAAATACATCGTGTACAAACAGGAAGGGAGTTGCCTCAGGACAGAAGCCGCCGATATTTCGAACAGAGACTGTTCTTCTTCTGGGCCCAGAAGAAGAACAGTCTCTGTTCGAAATATCGGCGGCTTCTGTCCTGAGGCAACTCCCTTCCTACATTCTACCGGTTCGCTGGATTTCTACCCATCTATCGTGTACAGACAGTGCCGCCCGCGAAAACAATGATATCCTGGTACATATTCCTCGTACGTATGCTATACAGGGTGTTCAAAATTAAGCTTTCACTAGAACTTTATAAATAGGCGAACAAAAGAAAACTGGCTGCTATTTTTTTTTTGTTCCTTGAGTAAGAAACGGGTGCTACATAATTAGCAGCACCTGTTTCTTACACAAGTAGCGTAAAGTCATTCGTTTCGATAGGTACGGTAACTTAACGGTGAAGTCACCAACAGTACACTAAAACTTGCTAATGTAACGGGGAAGTTCCGCCTTCCTCAGGATTAACACGTTGATTAGAGGCAACCCGGTTTAAAGTCCGTTCTAGTGACGTCACGGGCAGGTTTCTGTGCACCACCTGGTAATTGTTATTATGTCACGTTCGGGAAAGTTCTCTAAATGTGTCATCCATGTGATGCCACTGTCCTTGAAATTGTTTGGGTTAGGTGTAGTGTCAAATATCTTTGGTGAGACCTTATCATGCTTGCAAACAAAATCAGGAAAGGAGGATGTGAAATTGCACACTGGATTGGATTGGATATAGGGAGCTTTCACCTACGTCACATTGTGACGTGGCAGTTACGTGGCACGCTCGTAAGCTCCTCCCACTGGTTATCACTTTTCGTGCTAGCGGCATTGAAAGATGACAAACTGCGCTATTTTTCAATGCAACAGCCATAGTTTTCATAGAAGGAAATGCGAGAATGACAATGACGAAGTGTCTTCGGGATAAAAGAAGGGTACGGATGCGACCGGGTTTCAAAACACTATTCAAGGCTTCGGTTTATAACTTTCAAACACTTTCAAACAAATTTCAAAGATTTAATCTCGGCGGCTGCGCCGAAAAAGTGATCACCACCATGGCGGTCATGCGCGTTCATTTCACATCATGTGAAAACACATTATTTGTAGAAAAATATGGAGATGTTGGTTGCACAAATGTGGACCCTCTACTCCAGGACAGCTGAGTGCTCAGCGACCGCTTCGGACAGCTCGATAGGATGCGGAAGTCATGTATGTACTGTAAACTGTTGATGATCATGTCACACTCTTGTACGTAGCGTCCGGTAACTCTATGTATCACAATAAGTACTGACCTGATAAAAAAAAAATCTTATAGGGTGGCATTCAACGGCATCGCCCAAGCGAAATCATTGATACGTCACTCGATCCAGGTTAGTACACGGTGCAGATAGGGTGGCATGTTTTTGTGTTTTATCACCTGCCTTTTACCATCTTATTTTTTTAAGTCGGACGGGAATCCGTGTATGCCTCACTGCGAAGAAGTTCGCTCATATTTGTTTGAGCTACTTACCATGTTCACGCCAGTTATCATATGGTTCACGGGCGGTACCTCTATATCAACCGCTAATGAGGATTTCTTTCGAAAAAACGCAGAATAGAAGCAAAAAGAAAACACTGGCTATGCTCAACACCACTAAAAACAATACATCATTGCAGTCTTGCACTACCAGCTTTTCTCCGTGACACTGGCTTTGCAGTTCCCCAAGCTGAAGGAAACGTTAACCTCAACACCGTTACATGAGCTCGCTTTCCTTTTACCATTTTGTTCATCGTGAAGACGTTCACCATATAGAGTCCTTTAAGTGGAATGGAGCCAGGCACATTTTAACGTTTCTTCCTTTTTTCGCAGCAGTTTAACGGGTACTTGCGTTTTGATAATGTCCAAAGCACCAGAGCGTATCTGTGGGTCAACCACTTCGTCTTCAGCACAGCTACGCCCCAAAGCAAACTGACGCCAGCTGCAGGGAGCAGCACCGGAGCTTACTTTCATCCATAGCTAGCGGTGCAGGCGCGGACGACTCGTAATGCTTTCTCCCGGACCAAAACAAGCAATGCCAAATAAAGAAACGTAGCCGAAATAAATGGAATCTGTCTTGGACATAACTGGAGGGCGCCGAATACTTTCGCCTTCTTCTTGTTTTCGCTGTCTCTTGCCTTTCATGGCACCCTCCCTTTTCAGCTCATCTTTTCGGTTTTTCTTTGTTCTGTTTGTTATTTATTTATTTATTTGTAGTAGATGATAGGAAATATGTGGTGCTTTCAAGTACAGGATTCATTGGTTCTATCTTTCGTGCAGAACTGCTTTTCAGCGCACAGATTGCAACCGTATTAGATAGGGAAAGCTATTATATTGCCCGAGGTGGAAGACATGCAAATCTGGCATAGTTGGGTGTTGCTGGAACGATGGTTATCACGTAGTGGATTTATTCTCCAACTTGTCATGAAGAAGAGGTACTTCGCTACCCATTCATTTTCATCAAGTTTTAGGGTGTTACTATTATACGCGTAATATGGCGCGTATATCGTATCGAATTCTGAATTGTTGTTTGAGTCTTTGGTACTTTTGCAGGAACACTAATCCTTATGCCTGAAGGCAGACCGGCCTTCACTCAGATATCACATGGATGCCTTTGTTATTGTTGCTGATTTCCGTACAAGGCAATGAAGTGAACCTTCTGGAACCTCTTTGATTGACATGGAAGCCTACAAGGACGTCGTGTAGGGCTTCTTCCTGTTGATTACGTTGTACCTTGTTACTCTTCGCGTTACGTTCTTTTCTGTTTGTTTTGTCTTCCTTCATTTACTTTTTTTTTCTTACAAGAATTCTAGGGAAATGCCGACATATGTCTGAAAGCGTCTGAGGAAAACCCAGGAAAAATCTCAGACAGCACAGCCGGTACCGGGATTCGACCCATGTATACACACAGAAAAAAATTGTGTAAAATTCTACCTTTTTAGGTAGAATGGCGTTGATACAGATTTCCTACCTTTTTTCGTAGAATTGCATGGGGTAGAACCATTCTACCCCTCCGTTTCTACCCCCTTAGGAAGAACAGTTCCACCTCTATGGGGACAGTTATTTCTACCCCCATTGGTAGAATTCTTTCGCCTCCCATGTGAACTCCTCTACCTTGCCAGAGAAGAATAGTTCTACCTGTTGGGAAGGAATATTCTCCCAGAGGAGGTGGAGAAGTTACCACCGCTCAGATACATTAATTCTACCACAAGGGGCTGTTATTTCTACTCTGTCGGGTGAACATTTCTGCCATCGATGTAGGATTTTTGTGCCCCATTTGAGAAGAATACTTGTACCCGCTGGGAAGAACTACCCTGCCAAAAAAGGTGGAATAGTTCCCCCATTTCCGGTACATCCATTCTACTCTATGGGCCAATTCTATCTACTCCATTGGGTGAATATTTCTGCCCTTCCTGCGGGATTTTTGTACCCTATTCGAGAGCAATAGTTCTACCCAATAGGAAGAAAGATTCTCCCAAGAAAGATAGAAGAGTTCTCACATTCATTGTACATCCGTTCTACCTTCTGGAGCAGTCAAGTATGCTCCGTCGGTAGAATATTTCTGCCACTTCTATGGGACTCACACCCTGTTCAAGGAGGATAGATCCACCTGCTGGGAAGAAATATTCTCCCAGAAAGGTTAAAAGTGTTCCCCCTCTTGTGGTACGGCTGTTCTTCCCTATAAAGATGACTATTCATCCCCTCTGATATAAACCTCTCCCCGTTTGGTAAAGGGCTTCTTCCCCTCCCAGGAAGATATGCCTTTGCTGGAACAAACTTTCCTGCTAAATTAGATATGCAGTAGGACGGCAGTTAAGAGTGTGCACTAATTCTACTGTGCAGGGGTGGGTATTTTCTCTTACAAGGCAATCGAAGTGCACAGAATGATACAAGAGGCCCATCGCTACATGCAACAAAATTGACAAAACTGCTTGTATGAAGTGTGAACAAATAGGCCCTCTTTATTGCAGGGGAAACATACATGGGTATTAGGAGCACTGGAGAGCTGTAAGAGCAACTTTTGCTATTTGCATTAGTTTTCCCACCCTCACGGCTGCCAGCGCGCTGAGCACCTGCAGGGTAGCCACAGCCCTTGGCAAAAACTCCATGTCCATAAGCCAATACATGGCTATCAGCGTTCCCACGGCTTCAACTACCCCTGTGACGGTAACAATGACGTCGTCAACGCAGACGAAAACCTCCGATGACTCAGAAATTTCCCCCGATGTACATATGGTGGGGTACACGTGGTCCTTTCCTCCCTGAAAGTAAAGACCATGCAGTTAAAGTCTCAAAATGGTTCCATGTACACTTGCAATATACATTTCTGTGGCAACCCAAAATGCTGTGATACTTTATGGATGTGCATGGATAACAGAGGGTAGCCAGAGGGGTTATTATTGCAGTGCGATAGTTAGGACCACATACTACACCATAATTTCCTTGACATTGGAAAGGCTAACACACCTAGATCATTCCATGCCAAACTGTTCTGTGCCAAATGTCCCAGGCAGAAATTCGACCTTTCGAGATTCGTTGGCAATATTCATACGACTTTGTTAAGAGGTGAAAACACTAGGGTAAAAGCATCCGAAATACGCACAAATCTGCTAACTTTGCGATTTTTTCCACGCTTAACCGCACCTTGCAGACTCCCAAAATTATTTTTGCTGAGACGCGGTTCAGTACTATACCAGTCTGCAAAATATCGGTTCACTAAAATGCCCTAGTAGGAAAATATATGAACATGCGTCTGAGGCGAAATTTCGTCAAATGGAGGCTCAAGCACCAAATATGGTGGTTGAAAGAAAAATATGATGTGTCCAAAAACGTATTCTGGTTCACAAAGACCAAAATCAGAAAGTTTGAGAAAGTTATGCTTTACAGTTGAGAAAATTTTTGAACTTTCTTGATGCGCTCTACGGGTCTCGTACTTTAAAGCTGGTGACGTGTACGAACCTCCTCGAAATCAGATTACTTGACTTGATATTAAATAATATTGCTCGCGGTATCGTTTGAAAGTCACTAGTGAAAGTTTGAGAACGTGAGTAGAAGATATGGCAGCCCATGTATGTCAATCCAGCACTATTTACACATTCTACTGTCTCCTGAGCGCTGCAAGGTTGATACGAAACAAAGACTAGAGAAGAGATGATGCATACACAGACTTCTCGCTTGTCTTCGTGTTTTGTATGGACGTTGCAGCGCTCAACAGACAGTTGTGTAACATAACTGTGTGCAGGCACAGAATTGTGGCACAGATCTCTGTAACTGAAAAAAGGCAACAAGTATGAAGAATTGTCATGGGGAAATTCAACAAGGGAATAGGATGTAGCCATATGGTGTTACATTTCATATGGTTCATGTCAATGTATTAGCAATTAAAAGCTGAAGGGAGTGTAAAGTGAACAGGAAGCTTTAAAAACTTTTCGTGCAATCCTCAGTGTACTGTCCCTCAATAAGCTGCCATTCTGCTCTGAGCATTACGCAATGTTGGGAACTGCTTGCTGATGATAACAGAGATTGGGTGGATGGATCAACGTAACAAACAAGGTAAAGCAGAGACATCTCAACAAGCCATGTTCCATTTGTAAACGGGTGCCATCTCTCTTCCCTCACCCCAGTGGCTGTGCATCGTGCTGCACAAATAACAGCATGAAAGACTGGGCTGTGCATCCTGCAATTTAATATTATGGAGCTCAATAAGTTTATTGGGGAAATTTGTGCTCTGCCAGGGAAAACCAAATTTGAAAAGAAGAAAAAAAGAAATGCACCCTGCGAGGTGTAATTTGTGCCAACTACTCCCATTCGTTTGATCTTAATTGCAAGTTCTGAACTTCAGTTAAGCCTCTAGTGCAGAGGAAAATATCACAGTAATTGATACCAATGTGAAACATACCATTTGGATCCTCCCGAGAATCAAATGCTGCGAAGAACTTTTTCATCTGCTTCTTTTTCTTTGATATTCCCAGAACTGTCTCGCTGAGCCTTGCAATCGCCTATGGTAATGTGTCCTTTATGTTGATGCCAGTCATGAGCTCAAATTCAAACATTATCCTGGAGAAAGGACAGTCATGGACTTTGAACCCTGCATGTAGTTTGGCTGATGTAATTGCATGCACATGTAGAAAGCTTTCCTCCTCGTGTACTTACCATCTTAGGATCATGGAAGGCAGGATACATTGCGAAGACATGTGCTACTGATGGGCACCCTCTGAGCCATGTACGTCTGTCATCGAACGTGCACTTCAGGCTGTGCATCAGCACATCTGAGGACGTATCAGCCTTCTGTAGTTCGTGCCTCATTATCCTTACATGTTCGGAGACCTCATGTTTGTCAGCTGCCTCGCCGCTGTTTGAAACATGTGGAGTACAGAATTCCAGTAGTTAACGTACCGTGAAGTGCTGTAATGAGCTGTTAGCAGTACACAAACACAATGGCATGGCTTCCTTTTTGCAGTTAAAGAAAATGACATAAACATGTGTAATATCGGTGAAAGGAAAGAACTCTTGAAAGCAAAGTTGCAGACAGTCCCAAACCTGTGCCGGTGTCACTTCATAGCACAGTTTGACCACCTGCGTCAGAGCGAACACCCCGTACGCCTCCCTCTGCCTAACCTTTGGAGTTGCTTACCCTGCATGTCCTCTTTGCGGCTGGTTCGCTGTTTGTAGCGTGCCCTGGTGGCCTCTTCACTGTGACTGGGGAAGGCCTCGTTGCCTCCAGTACGAGTTGGTCATCAGCGGACTTCCGCAGTTTCACTCTTTCATACTTCGATTTTGAACGGAGTGAAGCCTTCCAGGATTCCTGAACAAATTATGATCATGCTCTCTTCAAGTAAAACATATGACAGGGATTTTCTCTGTATCTCACAATGGCATGCAACGTATACCGTTGCTATTGTAAAGTGCACTGCAAGAGTCAAACTACTGCGGAGGTCAGACAAACCACTTTGGTTACCTATTGAAAGTTCAGTGTAGTGGGCAGTTCAAGGGGGCAAGATAGCTCTATATACACTAATGTGAGAACCCAAACTGGAATGAGCAATACGGCATGCTGTTTTTGTGTACTGGCATTACACCATGCACCATTTGATCATTGCTGGTATT
Source organism: Ornithodoros turicata (assembly GCF_037126465.1). Classification (NCBI taxonomy): domain Eukaryota; kingdom Metazoa; phylum Arthropoda; class Arachnida; order Ixodida; family Argasidae; genus Ornithodoros; species Ornithodoros turicata. The sequence goes on from NC_088202.1 coordinate 96,997,909, forward strand.
GCTAATGATCAAAACAAACTCACATGGCCCTCTCTTATGCTGTCCGCGAGGCACGTGAAGCGGCGTACCAGATCTCTTGTCGCAACATCATAGAGTTTATCTGGAAACCTAATGTGTGCAAAATGCAGAATTTGAACACTGGCAGGTGATATGCTGCCTGAAAATTGCTAACACAGGTAACAGACACAGCTCAGTTTATATGAACACATCTCACATTCATAGTACATCCGTTCTACCTTCTGGAGCAGTCAAGTATGCTCCGTCGGTAGAATATTTCTGCCACTTCTATGGGTGGATGGATCAACGTAACAAACAAGGTAAAGCAGAGACATCTCAACAAGCCATGTTCCATTTGTAAACGGGTGCCACTACCCCTCCAGACAGAGCGCCGTGAGAGAGGGCTTTGACATTCTAGTATAGTTTCACTCGATATACCAGCTTAGTATCTGCATTAGGCTTGACACCTACCGATATTATGAAGAAAGGTCATCGTAGAGCCAGGAGACCACGCTGTTGGGCTTATCGAAGGGCTGATTTTTCTTACGACGCTCAGTTGCTCGTGCGATGTCGTCAGGCACGATAGGAAAGAGGTAGTTGTGTACAGGGTGTCGGAGCGAACCGAAAACCGGAACCGAAAACTGAAAAAAAACCGCTATTTTGGTGCGAACCGGAACGGAATCGAAACCGTACACGTTTTTTTTCGCTCAGGAGGGAAACCGAAAAATATATTTAACGGTTTTCGGTCCAAGAAGAAACTTCGCCGGTTTGGACTACGGATAGGCGAATGAAACAGACGTCGTGTGCTCTGAAGTCATGTTATGGATACTATACGAGGGTTACGGTCACGGTGGAATGTATGTCGGTATACTATGACCCTTTAGGCTCCCTTTGTAATGGTTTATCGTTTGCGCACGCACACAGACTTAGAGGTACATGTGACTCTCTAGCAATGTGCCGTAGTGTCCGTTTTAATTTGATCCCCGCAAACTCTCCTCAACTAAACAACGACCCAAGGGGGCTGCATAACGGCTTCTTTATCGGTAATGTCGCGCAACGCGTCCCTTGTCTGAGAGCTGCTAAGTTGAATACATTTACGTATACGCGAGGGCAAGCCCGTGCGAAGTGGCAACTCTTTTGTGGACAGGACACGAAGAAAATAAAACGGAGCCGTAGAGCGCGTTTGTGAGTGAAGGTGTTCCTCGATTTGCGTCGTACTTGTGCGGTGGTGCTTGCTGGCTAGACAGTAGCAACAGACATTCGGATGGGACGCGATCGCTCCAATCCAGCAAGAAAGTACTTTACGTATGACATCACGACAAACAAGTCTGTTTGTAGCATGTGCTTCAAGAAAGGAGAAAGCCCATTTGAACAGACAGTAACCTACAGGAACCAGCTGGTTCCTGTAGGTTACTGTCTGTTCAATTGGTAGCTCCTAGGAGCTACCAATTTCACAGCTGTCTATTAATATTAAATACCATGTATGCGGAATAAACGGGTTTACATTTTGTAACATTGATTTTTTTTTTGTGGGGATGAATATTCCCAGCAGAAGCGGAACCGGTTAAAAACCGGTATGAACCGTTATTTTTTTGCTCCGGAGCAGAACCGGTACCGGATCGTTTATGATGTAACCGGAACGAAAAACGTTTCGGTTCGACACCCTGGTTGTGTACCGATGCCCGTGTCGGCTGGTTGTGGCACAGGCTGCGGACATATTAGGTGGTCGTTCACGCTGAAAAGCAAAGGTATTGACAACTCAGCACAGCTGCAGTGTGTGACAGTGAAGTAAGAGGGAAGGTTTTGTGTGTGTGTGTGGGGGGGGGGGGGGTCTGTGCCATCGCTAAACGAACATTACATCACTGGTACTCAAGCGTACTATGACATTTTAAAATTACAAAAACGGCGAACTTTTTCTGTGTCCGATGTTGAAATCTGGGTGCACAAACTACAATGTTATTCACAAGAAGAAGAAGAAGAAGAAAAATGAACCAGAAAACAAAGAGAGCCATTGGAAACAAACAATGGAATGTGGTTCAGTATAGTGTTGCTTAATATGACAGGGTATGCAATAAAGCTCACGAACTACAAGGGTGTGAGACCAGTAACCTGCATGTGAAAATGTGTGCTTTACTAATTTTATATTATCTTCGGCCGGTTGAGAAATTGTGAAAGGAAACGTGCTATCCTCTCGACAGTTAACATGCAATGCCCACAAAGGTGACAGTGTGGGTCATAGAAGAGCTGTCTCGACACAATTTCTCTAAATTTTCACAGTTTATGGACGAATAATGAAACAAAATCGAGAAAGACAAAATTTCGCACGCGCACGCAGAACGAATAGAAATTAACTACCTGCCTGCCTCAGTGGTATTGAATAAAGGTACACGAAACAGTTATTAATATCGTGCATACTCTAGAGTACTTTAAGCAGTCTACTTATCATTTACACCAGTTCATTTAGCTTCATCTCAGCACGCGTGCATACGGGAAAGCCAGGTGTAAATGACCCAATCTTTATCAACGGCAGTGATGCCATGAAAAATTAGAAGGCTTCTTCGTGACCTGCCAGTGATGCTGGTCACTGCAGAAAGGTCAATTAACATGGTACGAATCCATTCTGTCTTCGAAGTCGATTTGCTTGAGATAATTGCTAGAGCTACGATATCTAACATTGAAATAACGACCTTTCCTTCTAAGAAATGTATATCCCCCCCCCCCCATTAAAATAAAGCACCCTATAGCGATTCCTCCTCCGTCTATAACGCGGATTAAACCATAACCATAATGCTTGTCTGTCATTTCTCAAGCGTGGATAAACGTGCATTAAGACTGCGTTCCCCAAGACGTGCTCAGGCAATTATGGACCATATCACATCACGTTGTGAGCGCAGTTCGCATATGAACGGTTCACACATTGAGCAGACGACGATCGTTAGAGTAGTAAAGGTTAGCGAATTTAATTTGTTCAAATTTTGTTTCACTGTTCAAACCTTCTTTGAGTATCTCATATTTTAAAGGCGAATAGTGATATTGAATAATGGGTTGAAACACAACCCTGAAAATTTCGCACATCATATAGCAATCCCTGTGAATGATCTCTGGGAAAGCATTGCAAAGGTCGTTCGTACAATAAGTTTAAAAAGTTCAACCCCAATAACTCCTTGGTCATCAGAGATATTGTACAGATGGAAAGACGCCTTGAAACATTGTGGTCTCATCGGCAGCTGTCCCATACCAATGATCAACCGCATTGTCAAGCCGAAAGCGTCAACTCTAAAGCAAAACTCGAAGAAGCAAAGTTTCTAGAACAACTCCGCAAATGTTTTCCAGGTATATCTACCCCAACGCAAGAAAAGAAGTCCAGTCATTTGTTATTAATGAGGAGAAAGCCGAGGATCCGCGCGTCGTCGCGCGAGAGTACAGCTGTTATTTCCTATCTATTTTCACGTCAGGTAATGGACGTTGTCCCCGTATCTTCTTTAACGGATGGGATATATTACTATACAGGAAGAAGGGGTCGTAAATATGTTGTTAATACTACATGTAAGGAAGGGTGCACACAGTTTGGGTATCACAATATCCCATCACGTATCTGTACGTCATGCTTGTATAATACACTCAAAAGGTATTTAGTTAAGCTCCTGAGCATTTGGTAAAAAATAATTGAGTACAGTACTAAATACTCAAGCTTGAAAAAAATTGTTTTAAATTCCGTGTTGCCGCGAAGCAACTGTGGCTGTGAGCTGCGCACAGACGTGGACAGATGGAGAGAGGACAGTAAGAAAGAGTGGGGGACAACGTGAAGAAAAGTCTAAGTAGAATACTAAATACTCTTAAGAGTAACTACTAATTAAATAATTATTTCGACAATCGTTTAGTTATCTTTTACGACAACTGACATACGAGTCTTTTGCAAATTTGCGCTTTAAAACCTGTTAAATAATTGGCCATTGATTGCTAGCTCATGGCAATTTTAGTCATTGCACCTACTGTGTTATTTGGTTTTCCGTCCCAACTACATCTAATGTTTCTATCACAAATTCATATTTTAGCGGGGAAAAAGGCCAGCAAGTGCCTCGTATTCCCCTTTCCTTTGTCCCTTCTATAACATATATCTCCTTTCCCATATTTTCCCAATGATTATTCCAGGTTTGACTGCATCCCCCTGTAATAGTGATAACCACGACCCTACATTTCCTTGTGTTCGGTTAACCACTATCTTAACTGCAATAGCATCTATGAGCGTACCATTCGAGCTTTCATGAGGCTGGGTATGTCGTCGACTACGCCCTGCACTCATTGGCTGCCGCTTGGGGATCACGTGCTCAAGCGCAGCTACAAATCTGTCAAGGTAAATGCACCTTGAAACCTTGTAGCTGTCGAGAAACACTAGCTCCCGCGGCCTAGTGGTTACTATGATGGCATTCCACGCCGAGACTCGGAGGCCACCCCGGTTGGAATCCGGGCGCCGGCTGTTCTGTCTGGGTGCCTTCCCTAGATTTTTCTGGACGCTTTAAGAAAATGTCGTAATAGTTCCCTGTGAAGTCGGCCAAGGACGCATGATTCCCCTTCCCTCCCCCCTCGGCGAGAGTCCCGACGTTGCCCGCCTGAGCGTGGCTGACTACAGCAAGTAGTTCTATCGCCACCGCAGCGCCGTGAAAGAGGGCGAGCTTCACATCGTGGAAGCAGCGGCGCAACGGGGCAAGCAGTTGTCGCCAAGGAACTTCTCCAGTTGAAGTATAATAATATTAATGGTGCTGTGATGTTACAACTTAAGATTTGTCTGCCAAGTGTGGCGATAGATGTTGCACGTGCATCTTGCAACATGTCGAGGCGCACCGACAACTGCGTGCGAGGGCGATCCAGCGCGAAGGGCATTTTGGTGTAAAATGCGACAAGCTAAGTGGGCGAGAATGTCTCGCGAAAACGACGACGAGTACCAACTCCATCTGAAATGCAAGTGGGGCGCGCACATGACAACCAAAAGCTACCTACTAGGCTACTACTCTCAGGATTTCCGAAAATATGGAACGGCCCTTTACGTGCCGTGAACATGTTGCCCACACAGAGAGGCGGATCCAGGATTTTTCTGAGAGGGAGGGTTATTCCTGTCTTGGAAAGGCAGGTCAACTGAAACTAGCTATGTAAGGGTAGAAATTGGGGGGTCAGGACATCTCCCCCCCCCCTCCCAGATCCGCCTCTGCCGACATAAAGACTGATCCGGTACTGACCAAGTGTAAGGTCCTCGCCCTCCACTGATTGGCCTTGTCTGAGCGACGTCTTCTCCGATTTCCAGGGTGGGAATTCCGGCATACTCTCAACATCCGGCGTCTGCTGTTGCCAAAGCCTTACACCAACTTACACACAAACTATTCTACTAATTCGCTTCGGATTTTCGACGTTATACTAGGGATGAACGAGGAGTAAAACGGCGCAATAGTTTCGGAATCGACCAGGGCGGATGCGATAGTCCCTTTAGGCAGTTCTTTACTTCCCATTTAACTTTCTCCCGCCTGTGAGTACTATTGCCACAGTACCTGAGCTATCTCGATCACGTCTTTGATATATTGATCGAATTTTTATATTCCACGGAGGAGGGACAAGGCGCAGGCTAGCTAGTGAAGCATGATGATGAATAATCCTGAGACACGAAACGAAGGAGAAGATAAAACGCAAGTTCACAGGCACAGCAAAATGTTTTAATTACATTTCGAGACCTTTTAAGCCCAGGAAACTCAGAAGAGAGGAAGGAGGTGCAGCAGAGGGAAGTCTGACGCAGTTTTCCATGCTTTTTATCTCGTACAGCTCACGGAGCAACATTTTGGAGCCGTTCCTTTCTTTCCCAAGGACAACAGGAGAGCGGAGGTCAACGGTATTGCTGCGGTCGTCTACAATGTGCTTACACTACAATGTGAGTTGATGTGCTACAATGTGAGTTGGCGACCATAGAATTGATTTTGCGGTCTTTCTCCCTCAAACGGGTGTTTAGTCACCGACCCGTCTGTCCAAACGTAGCAGAAGCCATATGCAAGAGGATTACAGTTAATAACGTCGCTTTTACGATCAACAAATTTGTTTTTGTGTCTCGTGTTTGAGCCTAACCTTGTGCTGCGTCGTCTTCTTATCTTCGTTGCGTGTCTCAGGGTATTTCTTCGTCCTCAAACTTAATATTCAATATATCTAATATATCTAAAATATGGCAAAAAGTGTATCACGGCTTCCAAAGAAATTACAAGCTCGTTATTGTACTTACATGCACGAAAAAATATTGCACAAGTCACTATAAGGAAAAACGTCAAAAGATAATCTCAGAAATGTGTATGAAAATGTATACGCAATTTTAGCGAGCATTTGTCCAGAAGAAAATATTTCGGATGAAATCTCACAAAGTGTACTACGGTGATATCTCCTCTGGAGGCGCTTTGCACAAAAGTCCTATAAAAATCTATCCGGTGCAAAAATCCGCGCAGACAGATTTGTTACACCAGCTGTGATCATAACGATGTCATCAAGGATAGGCACCATGCTCCACAACACTCTAGTTGACAGAATTTTGAAAAACTTTATCCTTTGAACCGAACATTCCACATGGACCCTTGCGGAGGCAATGCTTTGTGTCCGTAGTGCTTCACGCTTTGGAACAACAACAGCAATGATAAATGAAGGAGAAGTGATGAAGATGTAGATGTTGATGATGATGAAGAAAAATAATAGGAAGAGATAGAATTCGTCACACGACAAATTCGGCTACTCCCATAAAGAGACCCCCACCCCCAAAAGGGAAAAAAATAGTAGTAATAGTAGTAGTAGTAGTAGTAATAGTAAAACTTGTAGTAAGAGTACACTCATCACTACACTTATAATGAGTGCAAACTTTTGTCCAAAGTCACCTGAGGTAAACTGGAGACTAGAGCACTGCACGGGCCGACTTTTCCGGGCCCGACCCGGCCCGGGCGCATCGAAAAATGGCCCGACCCGACCCGGGCCCGGACCTTCATATTTTTATGCGGCCCGGCCCGGCCCGGCCCGGTGACCCAGTGACTAGAGCCCGGCCCGGCCCGGCGTCTAAGCAAATAGAGCCCGGCCCGGCCCGGCCCGGTGACCCGGCGAGTAGATCCCGGGCTAGTATTTCCAGCCGCGACGTACGCGTTTCTGGCGATTATCAAATAAATTTATAAGTAAATTTATAAGGAGAGAAGACAAACATACAAGTGATGGCGGATTAACACCGTAACCGCACGAGACCAAATTAAATCCAGAACGCACGGGGCGTTATCGTTACACTGTCAAGATTTTGCGGAGATAGAGCATGCTGTCGACAAACTGCTTCTCCCAGTCCCTATCCCTCTCACCAAGCTTTGCCAAAGTGATTGTGAAATATGTGAGGAGTGAGGAGCAATGTAAAGTGGCTTGGAGAATGTTCTAGAGGGTCGAATCATATGCATAATGCCGTACCCTTTGCTTGTCTTTGCACAATATGCACAGGAATGACGCAAGCGCATGATGATATGAACTAATGCATCTCCAATGTGTGGAATTAGCTGCGTGGCCCGGCCGGGCCTGACTCTCGGGAACATATTTGTCGGCCCGGGCCCGGCCCGGCCCGCGGTGGTGGCGTATTTTAAGGGCCCGGGCCCGGCCCGGCCCGCGGTGCTGGCGTATTTTGTCGGCCCGGGCTCGGCCCGGCCCGGAGCACACAGCCAATAACAAGCCCAGCCCGGCCCGGGTCGGGGGCCCGGGCCCGTGCAGTGCTCTAACCTGGACTGCTCTTTCCTGAGTGGTAGATGGCATTCAGCTTCCTGTCTCGTTCTCGATGCTGCTTTCTAATGACAGCAATAGTTCTGCTACCTCAATTTCAGTAGCAGAGTACTGTCTGTAATCTTAAGGCTCGGCCAAGGTGTTTTCATCACAGCCACCACAGTGCAAGAAAGAACGACAATTTTGTTGCACAAACTTTGTTTTCTGTTCGTTTCCATGACTTGATCCCGTATTTGAATTACATACAGTTAGGCTAAAGTAAATAACGTGAAACATGAACGCATGGTTGCACTTAGGTTGTTCTCCTGGACCTGAGAACGCTGCTGCTTGCGAGCGAGTTTATCACCGCCGAGCCTCGTCTCTCTTTCGGCTCGCTTGCAGGGTTGAAAAAAATCCGGATATTTTTAAAAAGATCCTCTCCAGTGAGGTTTTTTGGATCAAACCCGGATATTTCTGGATAATATATAGACAGGCCTAGAAATGTGACACAGAGTAAAAACAAATGTGTTTTGCTGTTCTTCTTGATTTCGGGCGGTCTCTTATAGTTTCGGTTTATGAAACTGCCTGTCCCAGTAACATTTAATGAGTTTCCGTTGTTTTCTGAAAGGTATAGAGTCCCGTGCACGCTTGGGTGAATGGCGTAGACTCTACACGCCTGGATTAGCTGTCGTACTTCAGTTACAATGCCTCCAGGAAGCAGAAGAAAGCCTCTCCCTGAATGGGCAGAAGTAGAAGAAACTGGGAAAAAAGTGAAATCTGAAAAGTTCAAAAAGTCAAGTTAAAAAGTTAAACGTTCATGTTGCACGTACCAGGGGTTTTGTAGACAGCCAACACTAGAATAAAATAGAGCGGCAGTTTTCCGTGTGACGTTGAATTAAGATTGTCTTTCACATCACATCTGGACAGAACCTATAAAAAATCCGGATTAAATTGTGTGGATAAAATCCAAAAAAATCCACCGGATTAAATTGTGTGGATAAAATCCAAAAAACTCCACCGGAGAAAATCCATGTGCATTAAATCCAAACAACCCTGCTCGCTTGGCGTTGAACGTTGATGTTGTTGGAAGGTTTCGGACTCGGCACTGCCGTCTTCTTTACTCGCCTCGTCTTCGTGGGAATTTCTGTGGCAGGGAGAAGACATCGAAGAAAGTTATGGGGCACGTGCACCCACGATATTTGCACACTGAACGAAGTGTGTTTACTGTATAACCGAAACTTGCGTGGCAAGATGTAATATTCACCATGAAAGTGTATAGAGCAGACAAGCATGGTCCTGGTGACGGTTTTTCCTATGCGAAGGCGATGTATCCATGCTTTGCGGCGATTTGTTCGACGCTGTGGCTGGTCAGGGGTGATTTTCGTTACCGTGTAAGAAGTGATGGAAAGATACTTTCCACCTGGCAGATAGGCACTGCGGTACGCCACAGAATTCCTTCGACACACGTTTTTTTTTGTTATGTGGACACATGCCGCATACAAAACACCCGCCAATGTCTTCCGTACCATAGAAGGGATCCTCTCTACTACGTCGGGACTTGTTTTCAGAAGTTATAAACTTGCGCGCTAGGTGGCTGTGGAGTTGCCAAACTTTTCAGCACTCTCTCGTATTGCTGCGCTACAGTATTTGCATCTGACATGCGTTCAGGTTGCTACTAAGTAGTCGATGTGGAAAGCGAAAGAATAATATGATGGGTGATCGAAATTCGGGAAGAAATCGGGTGAACACCTGAATTGGTCTGCAAGACCGCAACTGATTTGGGGACGATTTTTCGCGAGGAATCGGGTTGAACCCGGAAAAGTCAGAAAAAGTAAGTGGCAATGTAAATATATACAATAACATTTCAGAACCAAACCATTACTGTGTTCGAACATTTTGAACGAGCCTCATAAAATTCATTTTGCATTCGAAGCGTTTCCAGGGAGCGTACCAGAGTAGCTGTAAAATTTTTCTTGTTAACCTTTCCACTTTCCTTTCCTACTTTGATATTCTCTTATCGAGTAGCGCAGCATGCTTCTTTTTTTTTGCTCAGTTCATTTCGTGTGTGCAATGTGGAAGCGGGCGTTATAAATGTTGCCTCTACCCATGCGGCTATTGTATTATTTAAGGCACACGGAGCGTCCACATCTTGTGTGAATATTGCAGAGCCTGAGCACTCGTTTTAGCTGTCCCCTGGCTACTGCTTGTGTAAGTCGCCTTGTTATTAATGCATATGTCGATCATAATATTAAGCGAGCGCAGCGCGAGCGAAATACGCGCCATGCCTGGCGACAAATTTTCAGAGGAAGCGATTTGGGGCTATTACTTCGGTACTACAGGGTAACGTTGTGGATGTGACAGCTCTGAGTGGAACCTGCTGGCTTTAGAAAACTGCGTACTGAAGCGGAACAATTCATATTTCGATGTGTGTCTCGATAATCACTTGCCTCGTCGTAGAGTGGTACGTCTGTCGGCGACCGCACTGAGTCAAAACGACTGCTGTACCAGCCTGCACTGACTTGAACTGGACATATATAGACGCTGCAAGAGCGACACACGTGAACAACGGTGTTCAGTTGCTTGGGGTACATTTTGTAGGTGGCATGTCCTCAGGTATCATCATTGTATCGCTGTACTTTCGACCCGCTAAAAATTGTACGTCTTGTTGTAGACCGGAATAAATTGCGGTGATTTACCTCTGCTACAACAGATGTCAAAGACTGGCATCACTAATTTACAAACAGAGCAGCGACGTCGAATGAATGTGGCTGGCTTCGTTCACTTCTATTATTGAGGAAAAATATGAAATACACACACAACATTCTGATAAATTTTGTACCAACATGAGTGACTGAAATTTTAGTCTGAATTTGGTGGTGAACTCATCTTTCCAGGAACAGAATGAAACCGTTGCTTTCAGCTGCAATTATGAGTCCGTTATGGCTCAATGAAAGTTTCTCAGTCCCACTGAAATGAAATCTTTTATCCTATACCTCCCGTAAATCCTGGAATGGGCGGAAATTTTAATCCATTATATTTTCGAACAAGAAAACCCGCAAGCTTTCCACTCAGACATCCTTCATTGAAGCGATCGGGGTCTCCATAATGGAATAAAGGAATTTTATCTCCGCAAAGAGAGGAGACTTCACACATTTCCCCGAGGCGTTTTTTTAATATTATGAGATGTTTCGGAAACTGAGGGTAAACCAGATACCATCTCATGCGCACCATATGGGAGAGTGCAGTTTTATACGTCTTCGTGCTCCGATAGAATTTGGTTAGCTCGCTTTACGTTCCTGCTCACGGGTCGGGTTCACGATAGTCATAGTTGGTGCCAACCTGTACTCGTCCCCGACCACTACGTGCCGGTATGTGCTGGTGTGCTTTTATGGCGGTTGTTGTCGTGCTGGTTTGATGTACCTCGATGCTGGCCGAGGAAGATTCTACTTGGCTACTTGACAAGCATCGACCAGAATTCAAGAAAGTAAGAATTCACTCTCATACAACTTTGGCTTCATCCTAGGCGACTTTCACTATTTACAACTCCACCACTGTCTTGGCGCACTATGACCTTAGTTGTCCGTGGAAAAGAAAAAACATGAATCATCATCATCATCATTCTGGGCCACTGTGCACTAACAATCCACATGCACGGACTTGTGCTGGCAGGATACAAATTCATGCATTATGCTGGATTACAGTGACTCCATGTGTCTGGCCAGCACCGAAGGAATATGAATTCAAAATAGCTGCGAAACATCGTATCCTGAAAATTGCGGAGCAGAGGTCACATAGCGCTGCTTGGGCCCTACAGCGAAGAAAAGACAAAGGAGGAAGACTTTATTTTCGTCCATTATTACCTATGCTGGTAGCCGTCTTGACCTTGCCGATCTGTTCATTCACAACATAGCACTAAGATGAAGAAATGGAGGTACGAAAGAGCAGTGTGATTGTACAATCCAACATGCCATCAGAACCTGGGGGTCCCTTCGGGACAAACCTTTCCTTTCTATATCATCGTCCCTTTGCTCCGTTAGCCTTCACCGTAATACCGCGCATTCGCATTCGACTCGCAACTTCGGTGACTTCTTCAGCTTCACATACGAAGCTTGACAAAAAAAAAAAAAAAATCTTCAGAGCGACAAAGGGAATACTCAGTTTGAGTTTAACCCTCCACTAGAAATAAAAAGAAGTCGACTCAGCGCCAGACAATCGCGCTAGTGAAATATGCGTCCAGTGTCTCTTACAGAAACCCTAGAACCACAAGAGTGGAATAAAGACTAAAATGAATGGCAGACTGTAATTTGCCTGTGAAATAAATGTGTTGAAAGGGCGCAGAAGGACAGAAAGTTGAAAGTACATCATTTCATATTGGAGATGGCGGCCTAGTCAGCGAGGATCTCATTTTCTCGTTGCTAAGGAAAGCGTTAGGCTGGCGGAAAAGCGAATCCGATTTGGCGAAGCAGCGGCATCCGTTGCCAAGCCCTTGCGGCGCGGAAAGGGCGTCGACGGAGACGGCCGTGAAATATGGAAGTGTAGCACGGCTTCGACAGTTTTCTCCGCCTCTGTTGGTGCGTAAGTTCCGAGCTGTTTCAAGAGAGCAAAGTGTGCTTTCTCGCTTGAGGGTGAATAATGCGCTGGCTGTCAGTGTAGCATCTTTCAGTGTAGTTCGTTACACCTTTCTTTTTTTCCCTTCGCTACAGGGTGTATCGATGGGGTTATCAGCGTTAGAAGAAAAATAATAGAAAAGGGCCGGAGAGAACAAAAAGGAAAACAAAGATTTAGGAAAACCTGCAAGTGTTTAGTTCGAGTTGCTTACAGTTCGTTCAGTGCGGGGTAAAGCAGTTCAGGGGTGGGGGCAATGATGGGTTGACGCCCCGTGTGCTCGCTTTTCATTGCGGAAACACAACAGACGCAGTTTATCTGCTCTGGTTTGTCTCTAGTCTGGTTGCTTCGTGGAAGCGAAATGAAACGAATAATTTATCTCTTGTACTACTTTTGTCACCATTACGTGCACGCACATGTACGTGAAACATGTGTCAACAGAAATATGGTCAGTATAGCGTAGATGTGTCACTAAACGGTTACCGACCGCACTCAGAAGTAAAAATATTAGTAAATGACAAGACATCCACTGTGTAGAACGTGGGCGTGAAACATTTGATGGCTCTTTTTTTTAGTTGGCTTAGAGATTGTCATCTCGTTTTATGCCAGCTCAATTTTGCACCGCTCGAAAGTTCAAGTGCGGCGCTATTTTTCCCTCTTATTGTACGGCTGGAAACATTACGGTGCCAAATTATTGTCAGATGCACACTGATGTGAACGTTCCCAATATCGGATGATGTTTCTTTCATATTATAAATCAGCCACGAAAGATAATGGAATAGATGTGCGCCCGGAACGTTCATTTCCGCGGGCTATTGAGCTTCGAAACACATGGACGAAGAAAGCGAATTGCGACAGGTCGAAACTCTCCAACTTTCAATTTTCCGACAATTTTCCGAAGGATATAGAGAACTAGAAGCCCAAATGAAATCACCAGTGTATTAACATTCTCGCGATTCCCAAAATTTGATGTTTGCTGTGTCCACAGTCGAGATAAAATGAAACCTCGCAATGTAAACCCCATTCTCCAGCGTGGTATTGCCTTTCTGCGGACGCTCGTGAAAATTTCGAATCTAATGAAGCCATTGACAGGCTCTTGGAAAGGACGAAAAAATAGCTTAGGTTTTGCTCGGGGGAGGAGGGGGATGGGGTTACGTTGGGTAGACGAGCGGTCTGCTCGTCTAGACTGGCGGCTCGGTTTGCCTGGAATGCAAGACAACTTTCTTGTGGGCACGATATTTTCCTCTTCTCACTGACTTCGTGTATTTTGTTCTCGTGTGGAGAAGATATCGGAGTTCGGTATATTTTCAACAGTAATTTGCAATTGAATATGAAATTGTTATTTTCCTCTTTTTTAAAGCTAGCCATAGGCGCATTTCAGGGGTCTAGAGCTTCTGACCTGCAAATGCAGCACGGACGTAGCCGGTGTATGGTAAACACAGAACAAGAAATTCAAAAATAATGCAGATTGTCTCATCTTGCCGCAGGCTAGTTCCATCTCAAATCGAACAATCCGGTACACTTGATGTATCGAATGAACGGGAAAAAAATATATGTTGAAGCCATCTTTGAGTTAGGAGAAATAAACGCTTTCCGAATTCCCTGCGCTGCGCGGTTCGGGAAGTAGGAGAGGAGGAAAAAGCTGCCTCTCATAAGACGATGTCGTCGCGCGCGGGTTTGACCGTTCGCTACAAGGCTATTTCTTGTCGCATTATAGAAATTTCTTGATCTCGCTTAGACCACTTAGGGCACAATAGGTTCCTTCGTTAGCAGTGCTGTACCTGTTTTTGTTTATCTGCAAAAAAATATCAAAGTTGACTCAAAGTGCCGAAAAACACCATATTCACTGCACCTTTGCGGACGATGTACAAAACGGATAAGATTGAGCTTTATGCCGTTTAATTTGTCATTCATGTGGCTATCGAATGATGTATAATTTGTTGTTCTACTCTGTCAGGAACGTAAGCGATACCTCTTTCAGTAACACCATACCACCGAAAAATGACTAATTTCGGAAGCCTTTATCTAAAAATCCCACCAAAAACTTGCCTCGAAAATTTTATATGTTGTAGGTAGTTCCTTAGACTATGCACAGAAGAATTATCAAAAGTCGGACTTTATCGGTAGGCGCACTGTGAATTTTTTGCCAGCCCTATACGCGGAGCGCATTCAAGCCGTGGCACCGTGTCCAGCGTGTTGCAAAATTGAATTTTCCAAAGGGACTTTCACTTCTGTCTTCACATAAAAAGTAATTGCTATCATTTGAAACCGTTCTGAGCGCTTGCGTTCATAATAGTGTTGTAATCGCTGAATGTAGATTGTGGAGCAACCATATGTGCTCACATTTTTTGCGGGATGACACGCATGCGTTGCAAGTGCTGGGAGCCCGTGAAGAACAGAGTGCGTTAGAATACTTCTTCTAGAATAGCGCTTCTGCTTCGCTTGAAATATCCTAGGAGACAGGAAAATTTGCTCGAAAATCCTATGGAATATGCAGAAACAAATATCTCAGGAACAAGAATAACGACACCTAATGGTTGACTTATCTGTTTCTACCTTACATTAAATTTAAATTGCGTTAAATTTAAATTACGTTAAATTGCCGCGGCTTGCCCGGTGCATATCATCGGATGAATTAATTTTTCTGTTCAACACCGAAAAACCTAGAGTGCCCATATTTTGCATGTATCTAGATGAATAAATAAAGAAATAGTACGTGGACTTACATTCACAGAATAAGCCTGCGGAACTCTGCTGCACAGATGACAAGAAAATGAACTACAGAAAATCGCGCCTTTTTGGCGGGTCTTTACACTCCAGGCAGAAGTATGATTTTTTTCTCTTCAATGCCTACAACAATCCGGACAATCCTCACGTGCAATAAAGCAGACATGCAGAGGCACGTATGAGTAAATTTTCAAGCGCACAGAGCAGCGTGTCTCTGAGACAGGCGTCGTCGAGTAAAAAATGTCGCGTCTTTCCCCGTATCTCATCTTCCGCCACCTTACCATATAGCACTCTTACCTGTCGTGTGTCGCTATGGCAATAAATGTCTGTTGCAGTTCGCATTCTTTCTCTGCGGCGCCAAAGTTACGTTCTCGTTTGAAATTTAGTATTTTACTCCTCATTAGGTATATCATGTGTGGTATGGAACCCTATGGAAGGTGTATATTTATTAGAGCCCAGGAGGAGTATATGTTCAGTCCTTCTAGAAGCGTTCTATGGGACAAGACGTTTACTCATCTTCTGGAGTTCATGCATACTTTTTTTTATTAACAGTGTACTACTATACTAGAGACATTACATCGGCAAAGCTCCCAGCACCAGGGTCGTGATTCTGGCCGTCGCCGCTTATAGAATTTGTCACGAGCGAGCACTATTCGTTATAACGTGATTTGCCGTAGCCGCTGCATTTGATGGTGTGCCGTAGGCACCTCTGCTCACCTCTGTGTGGCCGACAACGGCGAGCTCTTTCAGCATTACCATCAACACCACCACGGTAGGCATGGTGACGACGTGTATAGCGTGTGCATAGCAACACTGTGGCCAGAGGCGGATCCAGGATTTTTTCTGAGGGGGAGGGGACTGCCTTAGGAGTTTTTCTGGGAGGGGAGGGGACTGCCTTAGACAGCATGCTATAACACAACCAAGGTCAACTGAAACTCTATGTAACGACAGAAATTGAGGGGGGGTCAGGACATCCCCCCTCACCCACAGGGTCAGGACCCCCCCCCCCCTAAATCCGCCCCTGACTGTGGCAACACATAACACATAGCAATCAGACAAACGACCGTGGCAATGATGAGAAAATGTGCATGTCAATTGCTCTTCACAGTAATGCTAAGTGGAGCATCCAGCGACCAGTAGCGTGCTAACTCATGACCCGCTCTTCCATAGGCGATTGCCGTACGTCCAGGTCTCTGGTATAGTAGTAAGTCGTGCTTCTGCTGATAACCCCGACATGGTTGCAACGCAACGTTATCTCAAAATAAGAGCGAGAAGGAAACAAGAAGGGGCGTGAGACCATTTTGCTTCCTACGTATCTTACTTGAACCTGAACGGAGAACAGAGCTCGGCCGACAATTTGCGCGTCTCCGAACGACATTTTTCGCTGTTTTTTCCGTTATTACCGAAGTAGCAGGGAATGTATTTTGTATTACAATGAAGTAAATCCGACGTGCGCTTTCTGTTTCTGTCAAAAAATCGTAAGTAATGTTGACTGCAAGGTTGACTTGCAAATATCGAAAATTTAATTAGGAAACTTCAATTTCTTCCTAATTAAATTTGATACAAGTGAAGAGAAGTAATGGCAAAATCTCACCAGAGCTAAATAGCGCTGACCCCATAATGTTAAGAGAAGCAGGCTTTTTTTGTCACGTTATGTGAAACACGCTGTATATAGGCCCCCTGCTGGAGTCGAGTGACCATCTACTCTCCCTTCCCTATGGGAATAGCTTTTCCTAGGTATTGGAGCTGCTTGACACTCGAGTTCGAGGCATATAACCTCCATGACTTGAGATCATTTTCTGTGGGTTTGCCGTCGTTATTGGCTGTTTTGGGTCACTTCTCACAGTGGATGGTTTGATTTAAAGCCCTATTAGTAGTGGAGCTGCATGAGCGGCATGGCCGAGTGAGCTAAGGCGTGCGCTCGTTGGTGGTAACCAACGTCGTGCTGTAGACTAGGAGGTGGTGTGTTCGAATCCTACCACCGGCTGGCTGTGCTGTCTGAGGTTTTCCCTGGGTTTTCCGAAGACTTTCCAGAGGAATGTCGGCACAGTTCCCCTATAAGTCGGCCCAGGACGCATACTAATCCCCCTGTCCCCTACTCCTTCCTGCTGTCCTCTCTCCGTCTGTCCACGTCTGTACGCCGCTCATAGCCACAGTTGCTTCGCGGCGCTAACACGCAATCAAAAAAAAAAGTGCAGGTGGGGCGAGATGAGACACGGGGCAAAACTCGACATTTTTTGGTCGACTCCGCCTGTCTCAGAGAGGCGTTGCTTCATGCGCTTGAAACTTCACTCATAGGTGGCTCTGCATGTCCGCTTTATTGCACATGAGGATTGGTGTATGCGTTGAAGAGAAAAAAATAGGTTACTTCTGCCTGGAATATAAAGACCCCCCAAAAAGGCGCGATTTTCTGCAGTCCTTTTTCTTATCATTTCTGCAGCAGCGTTTCGCAGGTTAACACCCCTGTCACACGAGCACCTTCGAGCTGCATTGAGCCAATGCGCATCAAACTCAATGCAGATCAGGCGTAGACAAACGGGCACCGTTGAGCAGGATCGAGCTTCAATGCAGCTCGACTCAGTGCAGGCCCCGAAATGGTATCGGGCTTCTCAAGCTGCATTCAAAGCACTCTCGATCACAGCGATCGATCTCCGACCGCGCAGAGTGTAATCTCGAACCGCGCGGCCTTTGCGGCTATTGGCTATTGCGCTGCAGTCCAACCCGTCAATGCGCATTCAGATTGGCCCGTGTAGCTGCGGAAATGTCGAGCACTCTTGAGGAAGTCAATGCGGATCGGCCTCAAGCAGCATAGAAAGTGCCCGTGTGACAGGGGTATTATTCTGTCAATGTAAGTTCACATCCTGTTTCTTTATTCATTCATCCAGACATATGCAAAATATGGGCGCCCTTCGTTATCCGGTGTTGGACAGAAAAATTAATGCATCCGATGATATGCACGGGGCAAGACGCGACAATTTAATGTAATTTAAATTTAATGTAATCTAGAAACAGATAAATCAACTATTAGTTGGCTTTATGCTTGCTCCTTAGAAATTTCTTTTTTGGATATTGCCTAGGATTTTCCAGCAAATTTTCCTGTTTACTAGGATATTTCCAGCACAGCAGAAGCGCGCCACCAGCGACACATCAGACTGGCAGTGTCTTGCTCGCAAAGGACAGTGGAGCAAAGTAGCCGGGTTCTGTGTGGTTTTCTTGGACACCATGTGGGCGGTGGGCTCAAGGGGGTTGTGTAGGGGCCCACGGGCGTTACTTTGTCTGCTTGGATTGCAAAAACTAATTTGTATAGTTCATTACCACGGCTTGTTTCATCTTGCCCCCACGCGATGTATCGTCTTCTCCCGAGGGTTGGGGCAAGATGAGACAATCTGTATTTCTGAAGAGCTGGAGCGTCTGAAAGAACAACAGAGGCTAAAACGAACGCTATCAAACGAAGGCGCCACTGCCTTTTACCTGCATGTTTAGACAGTGAACATCGGTGGTGTATCCATTACCTAAGAGGCATACTCATTGAAAGCTTCACAAATTTCCAGCTGTGTTGGTGCTGCTGAAGCTGGAAAGAAGGGCTTTCTTCAAAATATCGGCGACGTCTTCCCCTGCAAATGTAAGCGGCGTAGTCACGACAGTTACGGTGCGTTTCAAACGCTCTCTGCAACGGTAGCGATGGGGTAATGGTATTGCGTCAAGCGTCACGTGAATCTCCCTTCTCTTGGACGTGCGCCTGACGAAAAAAAAAACAACCTTCTGCGCACATTCCTCCTACGAATATTGCGACATCGACGTGAAATAATTAAGAGTGGGAGCGAGGAGAGGACGGGCGAGGGAGTCAGCGACGAAACGGGGGTGAGCACAAATAACTCTCTCTGAATAACTTTTTTTTTGGAGCGTGAACTTAAAAAAACATGCATTTGATGTCTCTGCAGTGAAACGTCTCATCACATACTTGTTGTTGTCGTCGTTTCATGTCTCCGCCGTAACACTGCTGCTGTGTCTTGTTCTCTGTTCTCTATTTCTCCAGACTAGTTCTTCTCTAGTAGACTAGTTCTCTATCTGCCATCAGAGTCTTGTACATAGCCCTGTACATCTTCGCATTCAATGAGGACGACTGGAGTCCAGTCACCCACAACCGTGCGATGAAGCTACACCTCCACACCGTGTCATACTCGCTCAGAAGCTTGATATATGGCGGAAAATATGGCGCATAATGTCGTGCACGACAGCTTGCTCGATATCATTACCATAGTATTTTGTCGAACGTCCGTTTTGAATAAGGGGACTTGAGAGCTTACCAGTCAGATTTATAGGACAGTTCCCTTTCGCACGCTGAGACAACGGCGCCATTACTTCCTATTCACCTGTCCTGTCACCTACGGTGCAACAGCGCCTTAAGTATAAATAATGACACCTGAGCTAAAGGAGTGTGGTACTCAGGAGCCTATTCATCCACATAACAGAACCGCAGGGCGACATGAAGAAGTACTTAGGACTCATAATGGTAGAACTCACGCAACATCCTCTAACGTTTCTGAAGTTACGCAGGCAGAAGGTCGCGGTGTCACAGCTGCAGGTATTTACCGGGCACTATCAAACAGGAGATAACGATTACTTTGTGTACTTTTTCTCTTCAGAATGCACAGCTTTAAGCGTGATACGCCGACCAGGCAGTAGCGACTCGTTTAAATGAGTGACCGCAATTGTTCAAGTACAGTACTACTCTGCAAACCATGCTCCACTTTCGTACCACGGAAGCAGCACTTCTGCGGGTGCATTGGGTAGGATGAGCTGAGGACAAAGTCATACCTGTTTTACATACTACGTACATTTGTTGTTGTCATTGGAACGTGCGGTCGGAGTTTTTCTGGCAAATCTAGGAAAATTACCAGTACGAGACTCCTTATTGTTCAAAACCGAAAACCCGGTGTGCATTCAGGCGGTCTAATAAATGCATTCATTACTTAGTTGCGCCGTTGACGTAAGATCCCGAATTACTCGTGCTATCAAAAGAACCTTTCCTCATAATTACGTCTGGTGTTCGTCGACGCATGAAGGCCCTAAGCCTGCGTGTTACCACATAAAAAAGAAAACGAGAAGTTACCGCCGCACTGCTCATCTCAATACGAAAGTCGGTGCATCGACTGCACATTTTCTTGCATGCTGAGGGCCCTTACGGCAGATTTGCCGACCTCCCTTTACGAAGGTGCATCGGGTAATGTGCGGTAACGCTGTAGAAAGAATGAGCTTGCAAAGAAGAAATACGGTGCCAACTGAAGCGGAATTACAGGACAAAGATAGAGTTTATTTGCTCCGTGCAGGGTATTAAACAAATAAGCTTGCTTTCTATTGTGTGATAACGACCGTTTTCTGTCAGGCGTAAAATGCGCACCCTTTTTGTTTTTTCTTCTTACGCGACTTACTTCGAAGACATTCGAGCGAACAGAACCCATTCGGTTCGATCGGCACTCGAAATCCGTGTTCGTGCATGTAGCCGTATTTTGTTCGAAAATTCACCTTTACTTTTCCAAGGAAAAGATAATAATTATCTTTTGTTGTGATTTGACCCTGACATAAAAATGAATAGTAATATGCTCCAAGCAGTACGGAAAGTGACATGAATAAGTGCAAAACCTTCGAAACTAGACGGCACACAGTAACAGACGACGACAGCGCAATTTCTGCGAGACAGTGTCTTACACTCGAAGCATATCTTTCACTTCAACGGCGGTTAAGCTTTCAGCAATACGAATTTCCTGATGCGACGAATGAATTTGTTGGTATGCTGTTTATTGCAATTTGTTCGTCGCTATTCACAAATTGTTGGAATGGAATTCCGCGATGCGTTGTGGCACTTGTATGTGCCGTTTTGGAGGTTGTTCGCCAATGTTTGAGGTATCTGAGGGAGAGGGTTTTGTAAGGTCTTTGGAGGTATTCGGTGCGTGTGTGTGTGGAAGTATTGGAAAATTCCTGAAAGGTCATCTAAGCCAGACTAGACTAAGAGGGTGGTAGTGATGACGATGTGTCTAGTTAGGCCATTGTTAGCCTCAAAATTATGGGCAGCGTCTCGACTATACACTCTTAATAAAAAATAAATAAATATAGCGGTATCCCTGCTGGTGCAAGGCGCAGTATAATGCGATAGCAATGCTTGAACTTATAAGAGAAACGCGGGGATAATTTTAAACTGCCCGTAATGGTTTGCAGATATGGGTCAAATGTAGGAGCACAACGGCAATGAGTTATGATGTAATAATAAAGGCCATAACGCGCAATGGATTTTGGCGTGAAGAAAAGCATTTTCGGTCGCACTATAAGTACCGTAGAAGAGCACTGAGGTGACCCTTTCTTTCTTTTTTAGGTTTTCACTGCGGTGTGTTCTGCAGCGAATAAAATGAGCTCCTGCGAAAGAACGACGTCAGCAGGTGACCTAAGGGCGAGCCTCTGTTCCGCACACCTTTAAAAAATCCTGTCTCGTGAAAACACAAAGGGGAGACGTACTATGATCGCGGGGCAAGTGACTCGTGACGTACAGCGACACAGCTCAAACATGTGTAAGTTGCGCGTAAGCTGACAAGACAGAAAAAAAAAGACTCGCAGATATGATGCAAGTTATACAGTGGCATCAAAGCAACTACAGCGACAGGGCTGTTTATGTGCCCGTAGCGTCTCCTTTGAAGTGAAGCCACAAGCCCATCGCTGGACCTTCTTCGTCAAAGGCGATGTGCTTTAGGATGCCGGCAGCTCCGTTTATAATCCCGTCGCATTCGTCGAGGTTGCAAGTTAGAAACGAGATAACAGCTGCCGCTATAAAATATCGCGTCATATCTGTTATAATGTTTCTTCGTTTCATATCGCTGGGTTTTCGGCGTCGTGACGTACAGGAGGACAGGATCTTCATGAAATCGAGCACTTCACAGCTATCGCTGTAAAGGCACGGGGACCATTCCACGTCACGCGAGAATCGTGTCGGCCGTCCGCGGCTGCCTTCTTCGACTGTTTTGTAAATTCGATTGCGCAGCTATAATACATCGCAAAGCAAAAATGTTTTCCATGGTGACTCTCGATGGGGGGGGGGGGGATAGCTTGACAGATAGCGCAGGGTTTCGCGCATGTTAAATGTCACCTCATTGTACTTTAATTTGCACACATAACTAGAGCCCTGTCCGGGCCTGCGGGCCGTGCCCGGGTCTGCAAAATACGCCCGTGCTGCGGGCCGTACCCGACAAACATGTCCCCGAGAGCTTGGCTCGGCCGGGTCACGCAGCTAATTCCACACAATGCAGGACTATTAGTTCCTATGATCACTCATTCGCGTCATTCGCGTCATCCATTCGCGTCATTCCTGTGCATATACGCGTATTCCCAAGACACTGCATTATGCGTATGATTCGACCCTTTAGAGGCTTCTCAAAGCCACGTCAGATTGCTCCTGACTCCTCACATCTTTCATTATCACGTTCGCGAAGCTTGGTGAGAGGGGAAGGGATTGGTAGAAGAAGTATGGCGGGCTGTAGATTACCATAGAAGGAGTCTGCCGACAACATCATCTACCTCCACAAAAACTTGTTGTGTAACGATAACGCGCTTGCCCGCGTGCGTTCTGGATTTAATTTGGTCTCGTGCTGCTGCAGTGTGAAGCCGCCGGTTCTTGTATGTTTGCAGCCTTCTGTTGTGTTCTTAGGATTGTACTTATAATTTGTTTGATAAGCACTGGAAATGCTAGGTCGTGCTCTATTCGCTGAGTCAACGGACCGGGCTGGGCTCTACTCACTGGATCACCCGACGGGTCGCATAGAAACAGGAGGGCCCGGGCCTAACCGGTGCATTTCCCGGGTCTGTTTGGGCCTGGAAAAGTCGGCCCTGGAAAAGTCGGCCCTGCAGAGCTCTACAGAGAACTATCTCGCAACATAGTTGCCTGATGCCAAAGTAAAGAAACCGCGAGCCCGCAGTTTGTCCCTTAAAGAGTTTGAAGGTCGCACAGCACCGCAACCGTCCACCTTCTGCCTGCATATCCTTTTAGGGGGCAACAAACAAACCTTCCTCCGTTAGACCCGTGGACGCCGTGCGACTACTAAAGCGTTTTTGTTTCCTTACAGCGGTCAGGAGGGCCTGTACTCGCCAGAGTAATATTATTGCATCCTATTTCCAATATGCTTTACAGGATCGGTACGTTTCAGCGTGTAAATTCGCAATCAACCTCAAGGTCGACTGTCGTGCCGTTGCCGGTGGCAAACACATCTAGTGAATGATGTACACTATATTTTTTATGCGGTATATTTAAAGATCCATTGATTTTAATGATTTGAAGCATTCGTATGAAATCTGCGGCATGACAACAGACCTAAAAATATATACTGCAACGCCTGTGCGGCTTGGAAAGGTAACCACAAAATGACCATATTGAAATGATGACTAGCTCGTCACTTGGTACATTTTGGTCTTTACACAACAAAGCCTTGCAACGTTGAAATACACAGGTGCACAAACAAGGAGATACCTCTGCTCGACCACCAGCCAATCGTGGAGAAA
This sequence comes from Ornithodoros turicata, assembly GCF_037126465.1. Taxonomy (NCBI): domain Eukaryota; kingdom Metazoa; phylum Arthropoda; class Arachnida; order Ixodida; family Argasidae; genus Ornithodoros; species Ornithodoros turicata. The sequence continues at coordinate 97,021,519 of NC_088202.1, forward strand.
GATAAAGAGGCTGAGTTTGAGTTTGATTATAGAAAAAAAAACCGGAAGATATTGAATTCGTCACTGACGAATTCTGCTACTCCCACAAAGGAAATGAAATGAATGAAAGGAGAAAGAAAAGAAAAGAAGAACGGGTTCCCAAGGTGAAAAGCTAAAAATAGAAAGACATCACTCCTCCCAGTCACCGAACTGTACGTGCATATGCGTAGCTACATCCCCTACAAGTGAGCTGAAGTGCAAGAAACAAAACTGGAACGGGGAACTCGACGACACATGCCTAGCATGCCTAGCATGCGGTCCTAAAATACAGATTCCATCTCACTGCTCACTATGAATTTGACAAGCGCTGACAATGCCGCATCTCTCTTCCCGGGTTCCCATACACCCATCACCTTCACTATATCGAAGGTTCTATTGTCCAAGCGGTCTAGAGCAAACTTCAATGTAGCCCTTTGGGATGCGTATCTTGTGCAGTGCATAACGATGTGTTCCGTGTTTTCCACAGATGCACACACTGGACAGTTTGCTGAACTAGCCCTGCCGACTTTATGGAGAAACTGTTGACCGTACGGAACGTTAAGGCGAAACCGATGCAAGAGTGTTTGTATAGGTCGCGGTATGCTGGACGGAACACGGAATTTCAGATCCGGGTCAATCTGATGAAGCAAGGATGACCGCCTGTCGACTTGTAACCATTGCCTTCTGCAAATGTCTTCTGTCAGCAATTTTAACATGTGCTTCACATCTGACGTGGAATATATCACCGTGTGTTCCGTTGACGATAGGTGCGCTATATCCGCCATCTCATCTGCAGCTTCATTACCGCGTATGCCAACATGTCCAGGAATCCACTGAAGCAGTATGTCGTGGCCAGTGTCTACTGCTTTCTTGTATGCGATGAGAATGTCCCGTACTATTGGAGCCATACAGCCACTTCCCAAGAATGATGTTATGGCTTGGAGGCCGGCCTTTGAGTCGCAATATATGACCCATTGCGCAGGCTCCTGGCGTGTGGCCACATACTGCATTGCAAGCTGCATGGCTACCAATTCCGCAGCTGTCGACGATGTTCTGTGGGAAAGCCTTGCCATTAGATAAAGAGGCTGTAGGGCTGTAACATGTTGGGAAGCCATGCAACATACGTTTGAACGGCAGTACCTACTCCTTTGCCCGAGTGTGCATGCACATGTTATTTTATTATTATTATTATTATTATTATTATTATTATTATTATAAGTATGCAGTTGAGTCGCAGAAGTGGTAAAGCGCATTCTTTTTTGGTAAGAGGGTAACTACCTAAGTGGGAAACTAATGCGGCTCCACCAATAATAGAGGTCCAACTTAAGTCATACAATGTGAAAAGTGACAAAAAAAAAAAGCTGCCAAAAATGACCATGTAAAGAGACACAAAATGACCTTACGTCATAGATGGACGTGAGCGCGGATAGGATTGACAGTATACGCACTGTACTCGCGCGCGTAAGATTCGGATTCGCATCCGCGTTATTTGGAATAGGTGCATCCGAATCCGCGCGGATATTGAGTATACTCGCACACCCGGCGTTCACTGCATTTGTAGGGAAACTCTGCATGACGAAAATGCTATGTTACAACACTTATGATTATGTATTTTCCGTTTACGTTACGTTATGTTTTCGCTTTTCGGAATACAGCCTCCCAGAGGAACGTTATGTCACTATACAGTTGTCGAATAATAGAAGTTAAAGGCACAGCAATGCAAGGGATGGAACACTTCGACATCATTTATGATTCAATGCGCGCTGTCAACTATGTCTCTCCCTTGGGGGGACGTCGGCAGAGCCACTAATGCCTATAGTTGCGGTTCAAATGGGGTTGCGGTTGTACCTGCATTTTATCCGCGATGGTCTCGAGACGTTATATTTCTATCCGCAAACCAAGATATCGTGCGGATATCAAATAGCTCCGGTGGTCACAGGGGGCAACGCTGCCGCTCCCCCCCCCCCCCCGCATGGATGGGGAGCAGGCTTGTAGAAGGTGCTTATGTTGCTGATTACCGGGCAAAAACGTATGTGAGTAGAGTACTAAATACCCAATCTTGAAAAGTATTTAAGGTAGAGTATTAAATATTCTTAAAAGGAACTCACTACTTCCAAGCCACTTTGACGTCACTGTTAGAGTTCCCTATCAAAGAAATGCGAAGAGCGTGAAGTTGAGAATGGCATTGCCAAAAATCTTTATTAGCTTGCAGGATTAGCTGCTTTTAAAAATTACTATTCGATAGCGTGCCCCGTTTGAAACACACAGACACACATTAGCTCCAATACTGAACAGGAGCTCATAGATGCTCGCAACAAATGCTCTACAGAAACGACACAATTTATTTATTTATTTATTTCAATACACCTCCAATGGTCCCTTGAGGGACACTGTTCTCTTTTACGATTTGTCACTGTCCTCATTTGTCCTCGATTTACTGTCCTTTTTCTCCTTATCATTGCTTTAAACTCATAAAGTGTTATTAATTAATATTTTCCGTGCCCTTTCTCGCTGCTGCTTTCTTCTACCCTGCATGGTATATAGGGGTTTCAATGGTTTACCCGCATACCCTTCAGGCAGTGATGGGCAGAGTACCCCAAAATTGTACTTCAAGTAAAGTACAAAGCACTTGACGTCAGTGGTACTTGAAGTACAGTGCAAAGTTCACTGTTGTAAATGTGCTTAAAGTAAAGTACAATGTAAAAGTAAAGTAAAAAATACTTTAAAATACAGGCCACGTACATTGCAACGTTTGCATAGCGGCGCGTGCTACCGTTTCGTGGTGACAAAATTTTATAAAGTGATTAGTTTTGATTGGCTAAATGCTAATTGAAGCGTTCTTTGCATGTGCTAGTTCTGAAGCCAAGATAGTTATTTTTTAGTTAAATTCCGTGTTAGCGCTGCGAAGCAACTGTGGTTATGAGCGACGTACAGACGTGGACAGATGGAGAGAGGACAGCTGGAAGGAGCTGGGGACAAGGTGGTTAGTATGGGTCCTAGGTCGACTTCAGGGGAACTGCGCCGACATTCGTCTGCAAAGTCTCCGGAAAACCCAGAGACAACCTCAAACGGCACAGCCGGTGCCAGTGATTCGAACCCGTGTCAGCTCCCAGTCTCGGCGTGCAGACGCAATCGTCCTAACCATAATGCCACGGGAGCGGGTACAAAGTAGTTAGTGCTTACTGATGAATATGAAGCGTAACATATGGCATAATTTCCGTTCACGTCTGCACAGGCAACCAACTGTGCTGTTGGAAAGTATTTTTATTACCCGATTTATTCATCCGTGTATCACTTGGTACACCCTGAGAACGGACAGCAATGCATTTCGTTCTTCAAGATACTGCTTCTGGGCGCAAAACTTGTTCCATTTTTGTCTTTGTATTCCCAGTTGGGTGCTTGAGTACTTGGTGGGAAAGTACTCAAACAAAGTTGCTTAAAATACAGTACAAAGTTCACATTTGAAAATGTACGTAAAACGATGGTCGCATCCGAAAAACCCATCTGTGAAACCGATACTAGTATGTTCCGCATCGGCTGATAACCTACCTGACTATTTTTTCGACAGAAAAGTGTATAAATATAAGTGCTTGCATACGCGAGTTTTAAAGATCAACTCTGCTTCCGCAGCTGCAGAGGCTCCGTTGCCGTGACGTCACTCCCTAAACGGAGGAGTGAGAGTGCAGCGCTCAGAGGAGATAGGCGCCGTCCAGACGCCCCGTAACTGTGTGGGACGCTCGTACGGACGCTGCATTCCTTTTCTCGAGGTCGCACCCTCATTGGTCCTTAAGGAGTGACGTGTTCTCGCTTCTTCAGAGGGGGAATTCTTCCAACATTCGTCGTCTGCTCTTGTCAAGTATTCCGTCGAATAATAGTGAAACTACGCCAGTATTTCGCATGGGATTTTCGAGACCGTGCTCAATAGTCGATGAGGAATAAAACGACACTACAGTTTCGAAATCGACAGGAACGGATGCGACCGTCTTTTTACAGTAAAAAGTACGAGTACTCAGAAATGTACTTAAAGTAGTACTTGAGTACTTGGTACTTCAAGTACTGCCCATCACTGTGTTCAGGACAGGACATCACCTTATGCATGCTCCCAAACCCGAAACGCTGCACGCTACCCCTTCCGAAGAGGCACATGGATGTCCCGAATATTTGCCGAGGCGAAAGCGATTATTTCGCTCGACCTCCGTGTATCGCGCAGTTAATTTTCTTAAAAGTAACTTCCAAAATGAGTATAGAAGTTATTTAAAAAAGTATTTAAGTTTGAAAGTATGTGCAAGATACCAAGGTACTCGCAAAAGTCTTTATGGGAATACTCTACTGAAGTTACTGTACATGTGTGGATGGGAGTCACTCCAGAACGGATGTTATGCATGTTTCTCGGTTTGACTACTCCAAAGCGGGCGTTGCGGCGTTGACGGTGACTATGGCCGACCTAGCCAAAACGAAATGCCGTCAGCACGCCATAACAGTGGGTGTCATCAATGTCATCACACACGCATGACATCACACCACCTGCAGCACTGCCATTGGCCGGCGCGGTACTCAATCGCAGCGCAGGGAGAACGAAATAAAGCGGTGGCTGTGCGCTTGTCGCCACTGTACCCACAATGCGGCACAATACCCACGTGGGGAGCCTACATACGCGACTCCATCTTTAAGTGTCTCCGTCGTCGCGACTAAGACGGAGTCGCATATGTAGGCTTCCTAGCGTCCACACGAGTGCGCACGCCATCTGAAGAGCGACAGTGAAAAGCCCAGTGCTGTTGTTGGCGAGCGTCATCGTACACGACGTAAAGTACAGCGAAAAACCTCACCTGCCGCAAAAAATGAGAACGCGAGAACAGTCGGAGGCGAGACAACGTGAACCAGAGGCCATAAAGAATGACCTAGTCCTCGGCAAGCACATTCCCACGGAGCTGCAGTGCCTCGCCTGCACGACGTACTGTAGTGATGATAAAGGTCTGTTGTCGCTCTTTATTTTTATTTTTTCTTTAGAGAGTAGCTGGATAAGATAGTATTAGAAAATTGGTTGAAGCTAAGGGGTCATGAGGATCGATAATTGGCGCGTACTATGACGGACACATAATGTGGACATAGTCCAGGTCAGTAGAGGTTAAAGGGCAATACATGTGGCGTACTACTTTATAGAGGTCTCCGTGCTAGCCGTGTTTCGCAAAGGAAGTGTGCTAGATTAGTCGTTCTCATGCTTTTCTCGGATAGCGTACTGCTGTGTGGCACCATATCACCCAAGTGCCCTTCTTTCTGTCTGCGGTCGTGGTGGTGGGGGTGGGGGTGGTGAAAGAGCTCGCCGTTGTCGGCCTTACAGATGATTTGCAGTCTAAATATGGGTTTTGCGCTTAACAACCTGCGCCCCGCAACAACCAATCAGGATTTCTTGTTTAGATTTTTGGAGAGTTACCTTACATTATGGCACGCGCTTTGGTGCAGTATTACACTTTCCTATAATGGTACCTTTGGTGATAAGGTACTCACCTGCTAAGAAAGGCACTGGTCCACGTTTTTGCAAATTGTCTTGCATTGTCATCGGTCATTCCACGCTGCAGGGTAGCAGCTACATGTGATAACGAACTACGCATGCTATCGAGATGTAAAGGCTGATTCACACTGGTACGTTTACGGTTGGGCGTGCGTGCTTCATCTGCTCACAGCGAATCACTGCAACGGAACACCCTTCCGGATGCAACGAAGGTACAGGTAAGACGCTGTACGCAGCCGTAAGCGCAGTAATGTGAATCAGTCTTAACACGCTTGCCCCGAACGTGTAAACGTGGAAGGAACGAATAAAACAGCAAAGAACTGGAGAAAAGGTGGGGTTTTGCGTAACGCTCATGCTGCGACACTCACGTGGGGGTACCAATGCAGGCGACTGAAGACTACTTTCCAAATAACGATGCAATGTAAAGGTGTCCTCACTATGCCGATCGGCTTTCTCGGTGTGCTTCGCCTATTGCTCGCTATGGCGAACAGCCTTGCCGATCGGCATACAGAGGACGCACGTTTAAACGACATTATAGGCCCGTCGACACTCCGTCGGAGTTGGTCAGGTGAAAAGAGCGGAGATATCGCTCGTGGCCGTTAAATCATGTTCGCCGCTATCGATTCTTCCTCCGATGACGGCTACCCTGGGTAAGCCGGGTCACACAAAAAACGCAACCTGAATGCTCACGCTCCTAACGCTACGTGCGCCCTTCTGAACGTACTGTGTTGGTGCATTGAGCTGGGAGCTCCTGCGGTTAGTCCTGCAGTACGGAAAGTAGCTCGCTTTGTCATTCGCATTCAGCCTGTTAACCAAAAACGAAGTGCGATTATTATTTTTTATTATTTTAACGCCGTGACACTCTGTGATTATAATTGCAGAATGGGGTCGACGCGTGCGTCACTAAATGCTTGCTGAAAAACGGGCACTCGACTACGCAAGTTAGAAGACCACGGAGTTGAAAGAGGAATCACAATAGTGACATATCAGGAGGTGTCAGAAATATGCGCGTACCGTCAGGATTCGCCAATCGACCCACAGCTGTAGAGAAAAAAAGTGACACGAATTTGTTGTGTGGTACGGCGCAAACGAAGAAACCCAATAAGACTCAGACATATATAGACAAAGAGAAAATAGGTTCTTCATCTGGCTTGAAATTATAGCTCACTGCCCTATAAGAAGTTTCAAATATCACTCATGTAAGGTAAGCAATTATTTATGGTTTCATAAGACGAAGCAATATAGGACCTCGTCTACCCTCAACCATCACATACGGGGCCCGTATCAAGGCCATGACACGCAATGCTTGGAACAATAATGTCATGAAGAAAGTGCAATTAGACCGCTACCAGCGGCATGGCCGAGTGGGTTAAGGCGTCACGCTCGTTGGTAGCAGCCAAGGTCGTGCTGAAGACTGGGAGACGGTGGGTTCGTATCGTACCACCGGGTGTGCTGTCTGAGGTTTTCCTTGGAGTTTCCGAAGAATTTCCAAACGAATCTCGACACAGTTCTCCCTAGAGAGGGCTCAGGACGCAAACTGACCTCCTGTCCCCACTCCTTCCTCCTGTCCTCTCTCCATCTGTCCATATCTGTACGCCGCTCATAGCCACAGTTGCTTCGCGGCGCGTGCATGAGGGCATGATCGAGGCGCAGTATCTCCATAAACGGCATTCGCAGGGAGATCAGTCGTTCACTCACCGAGTCGAACTCCGGCAAATCGGACGGCACTGGTCGGATAGACATAGTCTTTACACGTTGCGAGTGCGGGATCCTGGCCGGCGCGCAGTGAACGTAGACACGTGGAGCAAACGTGAGACGTGGCTTGGTTGGCGTCGGGTAGGAGCTCTCTAATACCTAGTTCCCACTTCGCGACACGAAGTCAGGGCGCGAATGGTGACTTCTAGGGCCGTTGGCAGAGAGTGCTCACGTTTTTCCTGTTTTCACTACGCAGAGCTTGCCGCTATGTCTCGTGGCTGTGCAGACCCTTTGGCAATATTGCCTCGATCCGCTGTCCTTTTAGTGTGTTCTGTGGTTCCAGCATGTAGTTTCCCCTCATTGCGACACTTCTGCAGCTCATCACCTCCAAGTCTTCAACCTATAATTAGTGTGATAGTACAAGCGTCTGGGAATCAAGGTTCAAACGTGCTTTTGGGCCGTCGGTGTCCCTGTGACGTCACACTTCTCACCCTCGTTTGTTTACTTATTGCGGCATCGGTTCAGTAGGGACGTTTACAAGGATTGGAAGGATTAGAAGAGATTTGTAAGATTGGAAGGCTTTTATGGTAACGGTTCCGAAAATATGCCAAGCACCTGATTCGTTTGAAGTGGCTGGAGCATCACGTTGCTCGTCTTGGAGCTTCCTGTTTGATTTTGGTTTGTTTACCTGGAACGCTTCCGATCTGCTAAAGCTTCCTAATGGGTGTTTCCTTTTGATTCCCTTGCCCCGCACGCAGCTGCCGCTTTCTCGCGCCTACTTCAAGAGATCGCGATAATTGTGACCTTCTCATTTGTTTCATGTCCAATATTTGTTGGTCTTCTTATGCAATGCATAACATGTACGATAAAATGTTGCGCCGGCTTTGTTACGCATGTTTTAAGACTGTAGGATGCTTTCTTTTTATTCCAAAACGTTTTCCTGGAAAATTTAGAGAAATAATTGTGAATTATGGTGTGATGCTATTATGGAGCAATCATAAAGCTACCAATTATTGAATGACGAAACGTCCCAGCACGGGCGACTTCCCTCAGTACGTTTTCCATGCTCCGATTGTATCACAGCTGGAATCGGTTCAGGTACTTCACGTTTGGCTTTGGAACCTCCGGGACTGTGGATGTCTGTGCATTCGGCACAGCGAAGGGATAGCTCTGCGTCCCTTTTTTTCTCTTTCTCTCTTTTTTTCTTCTTTTTTGCGGTTCAAAGTCACACTCTCGTCCTATTAGTAGTAGCAGGCGAAGCATTATACCTGGCTGAAACCCCGAATATCCCTCTATTGTAAGCTAGTGTCGCACTTGTAGTTCACGTGTCGGCGTTGCAGATCTCACTACGTAGCTCTGAAAAGTGGCAATGCCTTTGGATGGCGCTAAGCGTCAGATATGTGATAACGCGTGAAAGTGTAATAACATCCCAGTTTATCGCGTGCGCTTTGGTGAATTCAATTCCAGTGATAACTGGAACACATGTGCGTTTGCATGTGCGCGTATGACTGACAAAGTGAGAGAGACAGGCTCTGGCGGCCGCTAACTACGATTGTGTACTGTTACTTCAAATTACTTGAAAGTTCCTTAAGGTGACTTCGGAATTAGTATTGTACGTCAAATTGATACAACGTCAAATATATAACGTTTATTAGAAGGAGCAGCGGCAACACATGACACGTGCAACAACACTTGAAACTGCGGTGGGGTGATTTCACATCGTGTCAGACAGGGTGGTTCGGTCGACCTCTCAGATTTTTTTCGTTCCAATAGATATTGAAGCATAGTACTTAGGAAGTGCATTGGTGGAGGAAATAGCTGAAAATATATTATAGTGTTTTTTTTAATGATCTTCAAGAACGACCATTTCGAGCACTGCGCTTCCTCACAATTTTCAGGCCTCCTGTATTCGTTACCATTATGGCTATTATAGCACTTACAGCCTATGTGTTGCTGTACTGTTTGCTCTATCCTCATCTTCGAGGTTATAGGATTTGAAGGTGTCTAGTTAAAAATCGCAAAGTCGCCTCATTAGCAAAAAAAATCGTTGCCCGCTCGTGACGTGGTTCATATTCCGCACACATGTTGTTCATGACAAGCTCACATACCGTACTGAAAAAAAAAAAAAAATCTCTTCACAAGTGGCTGAAGTTCATTTTCGGGCGGACAGCGGAGTTTCGTTCCTTCGTGGCTTCATGTGACCTTTAAGGTAGTCAAGTTCTGGTTTATAAAGTTTATTACGAAACAAAGTTCAAATATCAACACGAAGACAGGAGTTAATTACGCTCTGCAGGTCGGCATGAACGTTGGCCACACGCGCAAAACACAAATTGAGAGCATGTACAGTTCTTGATTGATGACAAACAGAAAAATTCACAAGCTCTAGCAGTGGAAAGCTACTTTCCTTCTTGCACACTTCGAAGTTTTTTGCCGTCACGGTGGGGATCAGATGGGGATCAGCAATGGGGTAGAGTATCGCCCCTCGCGATGAAACTCCCCATTCATCATCTTAAAAATAAAGTTGTTGTTGTTGTTGCCATGAAGACTTCACGAACGGCATTACCTGTTCCTGCTTTCTCACACATGAGAGGAACGGGCTTGAGGTGCTCCCATACTTAGTTTTGGTTGTATGATAGCTTGCAATGCTTTGCGCCACCAGATGAAGCATCCAAATATTAGGCAGCTTCGCATGTCTAATTGCCTTACTTGCCGTACATCTCAGGCTGTACAATGTGGCATTGTGCTTAACTGCATCAGTGACACAGTCGCATCCACTCTTCTCGTGTCTCGTTGCAGTAAACACCCATTTCGCTACTAGGTAGCTCGTGCTTCGTAGTTCTTATCACCGTAGTCCTTACCACCGTAGGCCGCACAGAACACACGGTCTGCGCTATGAGCTCTGTGCATTGTACGCCCTTACAAAGGAACACTGAGGTTTTTGTGTTCTCACACACAGCAGGAATAGAAAGTGTTCTGCGCAGGTGAAGTGGCATGAAGACAACAGACGCGACGTAAAGAGGCACATTATCATCTTCTGTCGACCCCCTTTGAAATAACTACTCGGAAAGCGGATTATGTTTCACTGCTTTATGGCACATGGTCTCAGCCGCTCTGCAGGACTTGCGCAGCTTCTTAGTTCGCACCTTGCGCACCTTGTGTTGACCTTCGTCAAAATACAGTGCCATAAAACGCGACCGCGGCCCCGCGCCATACATGTTGCTGTGATGTGGTTACTTTTGAGTGTCCGCAACGGAATCTCGGCCACTTCTGAAGTGAATTTTTTTTCAGTACGCTATGTGAGTTTGTCATCAACCATATGTGTGACGAATACGAATCACGTCACGAGTGGGCGAATATGAAAAATACGCTACCGAAGTTGCGCGTTTTTTTGCCTTACCACACCTCACCAAACCCACGCGCGTTAAGTAGTATGTCAGAGATTTTCCAACGATGTGTTTGATACGAATGGAAAGAGCATTTAAAGACGAACAGAACGATGTCACTCATGTTAACTTACTGTACTGGTATATTCATAAAAGCACTTACGCGCCGAAAAAGTGCGATTTTTGGCATATGAGACGACTTTGCGATTCTTTATCTAGACACCTGCAAAACCTAGAACCTCAAAAATAGAGCAAACAGTGCAACACCACATAGGGGATAAGTGTGAAAAAATATCAACGGCATAGCCTTAATGTTTACGAATATACGAGTCCTGAAAATTGTGACGGAGTCCAGTGCTCGAAATGGTCATTCTTAAAGATTATTTTTTAAAAAAACACTACAAGATAGTTTCTGCCATTCCTCCCCCAATATACTTCCTAACCAGTCGGCCTCAATATATATTGTAACGAAAAAATCTGAGACGTCGATTGGACTTTGGTTGCCTGACTCGGCGTGAAATCACTGAGTGAGTAGGCGGTATATGTTTATTAAGAAACAAAAGAAAGGAAATGTTAGCCAGGCAAACAGCCGGCTTGCTATTCCAAAAAAAGGAAAGAGTGGGAAAGAAAAGAACAAGAAATTATACACTAGAACAACGTCACATGCAGTTCACGAGTCCTGAGACTCGGAGAAAACCGAGGAGAGCGGCAGTGACAACCCACTGGTTGGGGTGCAGGACGGGGCCAAGGAGAGCGGCCAACGAAAAGTCGTTAGGGCCAATCTGGAGCAGACGGCAACGGAGGGTGTCCCTATGGTGAAGGTGCTGCTGGCAATGCAGGAACTGGTGTCGGGGTGAGTAGGGTGGAGCATACAATAGCCAGGGAAGCGCAGCAATGCACTCTCGCCTAGTGCATCGTAGTCTGCTTATCAGTTCTTCTTCTTCTTTTTTTTTCTTCTTTTTTTGTGTGTGGGGGCATGCGGTTAGTGTCAAAGTAGAAAGTAAGTGATCTAATGGCGAATTCGTGTGGCCAAAATGTTACAACACGGCCTAGCGCTCGGAAATTGCTAGCCTGGCGCCCGTGCATCGTCACGTGACAGTTGTAACCCGAACATGAGCGCCCAGAAGCTAGCGGTTTTACACGCTTGGATCACGCAAGGGGCATCGCGGTCACTCGTCTTCGTGTTCTGTCGCTTGCTAGCCCATGTGAGCTTCGACGTGCGGGCCAGTGCGGGCTCTCGCCACCCTCGCGTTGCGGGTCTGACGACAGCGGATATAGTTGGGGAACCTGCTGGCTGTATCGAGGCCGAGCAAAAAAAGTGCTAGGTGCCAAATTCGTGGCACTGGGAAAGCGCCACGTGAACATGCGAGGTTGCTGCGCTTTGACCACAAGCGATACGCCTGCTAGGTTTCTGATAAAAAAAAAAAAGCCACGAAATGGCCACCCCAATTCGCCTTTAGTGTTGCGCGGGGTATTATTCGAAGCTTTGCAGGCCCGGGCCCAGACTCTGAACTCGAACATAACGAGCCTTATCGTCATGTTTTCACGTTCCAAACGTCACGCTATCGACAGCACGCGAAAACCGTTTTGGTTTATACCACGGGGATTGAAAAAACTGGTGATTGGCCTTCGGACGGGAAGCTCGACTATCGACAAGTTGAAGATCACGGCCCTCTGTACTCCTAAGCAGAGCAGGCAGCAGTTAGCGTGAGGGTGGCACCCCGTGGCCCGATGTGTCGCAACGTTACCTAGTTACCATGTTAAACGAATTAAGATAAAAACTCAAGCTCACTGAGGAGCATGCGTTGGATGGGAGAAAACCATAGCGGAAGAACAATTTGCGGCCCTGGAATAGTAGATGCGTACTCCGAGAGGATTACCCAGCATCAAGCAAAAATGGTCTGCCGGTACGTTTCGTAACATCGACGGAAGAGACGGTTGGTTGCTTGCGCGGTCCCCTAACTCAATTACAAGACCATTCCCTTCGCTCTGAATGAGGTGTTGTTGGCAAATGCATGGCATAGAACGTGTAGCAATTCATACCATTAGATGTCAGTTCTCCAGCGTGCAAGGAAAGAACCTGCGTCATTCAGAAGTCCACAAGCACAAGTAGTCCTGTTGCAAAGAAAGAAGAGGGTAACAACGCTTAAAAGTTCAGAATCGCTCGCCTCGCCGCATGCAAGTATAGTTGTAGTTGAAGCCAATGAAAGACATGTGAAAGAGCATTCCACTTCAGTCTCACAACGCTCGCTTCAATGTCTCGATTAGACATTGACACGAGCGGGGTCAGCCTGAGACCCGCGGGGCGGAGCGAGTTCGGGCCACCCATACCTGTTCGGCTGCGGGCCTGGGCCGGGACGGGCCGGGATTGTTTCGTGAATATTCTTTATTCCGAAAACAAGACGCACACCGGCAGCACAATAAACAAAACAGTTTAGAAACAGTTGAAACACACATGACGCTTCGGGACCCATAAAGGACCCATGAATGAAGAAGCCTGACAACCAGCCGTTCTTTACTTATGAAAAAGAAGGGCGTAGCAGTCCGGAGTGTAATAATGTTTTAACTGTTTAAGCTATTTTGATTTGTTGTACTGTCGGTGTGCCTCTTGTTTTCGGAATAATGAATGCCCACCCCCAGCGTTTGGGCCATTTTCAGTACTGTTAGTATTGAAAATCGTGGACGACATCCCTGTCCTGCGCAAGAATTTCTAAACAGCCAATAAAGGTCGTTGTGTGTTGGTCTATGTGTGTTTGGACGGCGTCTCTGGATATTCCGGAGTGATTTTTTTTTCGGCAGCTCCTAGACGCCGGGCGGGCCACGGGCGGGCCTCGTCATTGTCTGACGGGCTCGGACCGTATCGCGCCTCATTTTGGAATGTCCGGGCCGGGTCCGGCCGAAAAATAGCTGCCCGTCTCAATATCTAGTTACAATTATCGAGCTGCAGTTGCTGATGGGCTCCAGTACTGTGACTCCAACGTGCGCCCACGATATTTGCATCTTGGGCTTGCCTAGCAGTCCCTATTTAACAGTTTATGTACATATTGAAGTAAGAAAAAATAAAACAAACTTCCAAACTTCAAACGATAGCCGATCGAGATTTGAGCTGCACATCATGATGGGGCCGTCTCATCAACCCACTAGCCTCGCCACCAGAAGCACAAAGACACGCACTCCGATTCATCTGTAAAGACCAGACTCTTGCAGATTGAAGCAAAATCCTGAAGTCGGGAGCCGACGATATTTCGAACAGAGACGTTTCTACTGTACCTCTACACCCAGTAGAAGAACAGTATCTGTTCGATACATCGACAGGCCTCCGACGTGAGACTTTTGCTTGAATCGTACCGTCACCGGATAGGTGGAGTCTTCACTCTTCGAGATTGTAGTTCAGTTGGCCCTTGACTCTGCGCGAGGTTTAGGGGCGGAGGACCACCGCGGACGTTAAATTTCGTGAACAGTTGATTCGTTGATGCGATAATGGGGAGCAAATGCAGAAGCCTTCTTCCTCTTTTCTTTCTATTAAACATATACCCCCCTTCTCTCTACGAAGCATATGTTATAACTCAGCCCTTTCAGCAAACGTCATCATTGTCGTTTGCCTTTTGGGAGCACTCTCAGAAGCAGTCGAAGCACGACAGTTTGGACCATTAATTACCAGTCTCGTTGTTACAAGAAACAAGAATCCTTGAGAACAAGAAAAGAACGACAAGAGAACAAGAATACTTGACACTCTATGATGGTGCCTATCGGAAGGTCCAAAACTATGATATGCAGGCAAGTGCAAGGCGAAGCCGGAAAAATCGCGAGTAACAAAATTCGTGAAAGCCGAACCCGCAAAAGTCACGGCTGTTGTATACGTACCGATCGCAGATCAGTGCTTCAGCTGCTTTACTTCAAGTTGCGTCATTTGCCACTTCCGTTTGATTGGTGGCATCATTGTGCCTATCTGTGCGATGAAGCCCTTCCACAATGGTCTGTTATAGACTCGACCTTCATCATTGGCCCTGACGCTGCAGTGTTCTGATATATCTCAGAGAGCAAATAGGAGAATCTGACGATCGCTCCACTCGTTGATTATGTTCGTAAATTGGTTGACCATTCACCTGCCTCCAAGTAGGTCTCTTTGTCGTCATAGGCAACTCAGCGCTGTCAGGAAAAAAGTGATCAGCACTTACTTGTCCACAACAGGGTCCCAAGACGGCTCAATATGTCGGCTGGCTAGACTGTACGCAAACCTTCACCTCCACGATCGCATACTTCGACCTGCTAATCTAGATATCCCACCATACCATGAGATGATGTCCAGTGTACCACCGGACATCCCAGAGCTAAGAATGAATGACGAACGCAGTCCCCTGATTTTCACAAATGGCTCTGTTGCGAAGTGTAGATGGCCACCAGTTGTACGATAGAGAATTTGGAGTCACAGAAGAGAGACAACTTCTTTACATTATGAGCCGTGTTTATTTTAGCGTCCGCTTCCTTCGGAACCCCAGTCCAGACTGCCCCCTCGGGACGCGCAAACCGGGTGTCAGGTTACACCGCGTCCGAGAGGCAGACCACGCATGCCAGGCGAACCCGCGAGTTCGAAGAAATTTACAGCGTCGCGGGTTGACGTGATCGGTTTGGCATGGCGTGTGTCTCTGAAGATGTGGGGGCCGCGAAGGAAGTCGGTTTTCGGGAAATAATACAGAGAGCCTGTCGGCTGCTACAAGGGTCCCCCTCCTAGTGAACAAGTGAACGATAAAGAAAAGGGTCGTTCTTCAAACTAGAAGGGGAAGACTTTCGGTCCCTTATAGCGTGAAACTGCGGAGAAAACATAGTACATTAATACGTACGAATGTTCGAGAAATAACACGATGAAATAATTTAACAAGAAATATTGCACTGCATTAAGAATAGTTGAGAGTCATGATGCAAAGGTGTCAGCATGAAGTTGTCAGTTGTGGTGACCAGTGCACACGACGGAGAGGCTGACGGCAGGCAGCTGAGCGCGTCACAATTGTCGTGGGCGAAGGAGTCTCATGCTGTGTGATGTCCATGTGCGCTGGCTTTAGCCTATCGACGGAGACTGTGTTTCGTGACCGTTGATGAAAATGACGAAATGCTTGTCTCGTCGGTGTATGACGCGATACGGTCCGTCCTACTGTTGTTGCAATGGCTTGCGGGTTGCATCGTGCCGAACGAAAACGTGTGTACGCGTGTTCAAGTTTTCATCGATGAACACGGTGCGACGGTCTGGTTGTCGTGAGGGTTTCGGTCTAAGATCTTGTAGAGCGGACTGCAGTCGTGTGACGTAGCAGGTGGGGTCGGGAACTGCGTTTGATGGTACGGGAACGAAAAATTCGCCAGGCAAGCGAAGTGACGTTCCATAGACGAGTTCGGCCACGCTGCAGCCAAGATCTTGCTTCAGAGCCGAACGGAGACCGAGCAGCACGAGCGGCAATCGTTCCACCCAGTTGGATTGATCCTCAGTAGCTCGAAGGGACGCCTTGAGTTGCCGGTGAAATCGTTCCACCATCCCATTGGCAGAAGTGTGGTAGGCTGTCGTGTGGATATGCTTCGTTCCTAGCGTCCTGCAAAGCGCTTGGAACAGACGGGATTCAAATTGGCGTCCACGATCCGTCTTTACTGTGGAGGGAACTCCAAAGCGCGATATCCACCCCGACACGAAGGTTTGTGCTACAGTGTCGGCACTCTATGTCGGCAATGTCAGGCATGGGCACAGCTTCCGACCAGCGGGTGAAACGATCGACCATCGTGAGCAGGTAACTGGCGTCCGCCAGATGACGGTAGAGGTCCAACGATATCCATATGGACTTGGTCAAATCGTTTGCCTGGTGGCAGAAAGCGTGACAAGGGTGTGACGGTGTACCTTTGCACTTTGAACTTCTGACAAGAAATACACGCACGTGTCCGGTTGCGAACATCGGTGTTGATATCCGGCCAGATATAGCGTGTTGTGACTAAACGCTGCGTTGCACGAATCCCGGGACGTGAAAGGGAATGCAGGGAGTCGAACACTTGGCGTCGGAATGCAGCAGGTACGAATGGACGTGATGTTCCTGTCGACATGTCACAAATGAGGGTCTGTGCGGACACAGGTAGGGCGACTTCCTGGTATAGTTGGTGGAAAGTGAATTTTGAAAGGCTTTCAACTCGGTGTCCTCACGTTGCGCTGTAGCCATGGCAGTGAAATCGACAGCGGGAGACGGGGAAGCAGCGATGGCGTTGACGTCGAGGCGCGATAACGGGTCGGCAACGACGTTGCTATTTCGATCGATATGCTGGATGTCGGTGGTGAATTCACTCACGAAGGACATGTGACGAAGTTCTCGTGGTGAATGATTCGAACTGCCGGACTTGATGGCAAATGTGAGGGGCTTGTGGTCAGCAAAGATGGTAAGGTGACGTCCTTCCAGGAAATGGCGGTAGTGCTTGACAGCTAGATACGCTGCGAGCAATTCGCGGCCGAATGTGCTGTATCTGGTTTCAGCAGGTTTCATCTTCTTGGAAAAGAATCCGAGTGGCTGCAAATGTCCGTTGTCGTCTCGTTGGTGAAGTGTGGCTCCGACAGCTTTGTCCGAAGCGTCAACCATGAAACACATTGGTGCACCAGGACGAGGGTGGGCCAAGCGTACGGCATCGGAAAGGGCTTGTTTTGCTTGGTCGAAAGCATTTTTCGCTTGAGGGTTCCATTCCACGGCACTGGTTGGATTGCGTGAGCCCGTCAAGAGGTTGTGAAGAGGCTCGCGAAGTTGGGCGCACTGAGGAATGAACCGTCGGTAGAAGTTCACGAGTCCCAAGAATTCTCGCAGCTTTCGACGGGTCGGTGGTAGGGGAAAGTCTTTTATGACGTCGACTTTCTCTGGCAGCGGTATTATGCCGTGTCGATCAATGCGATGACCAAGGAATTCCAATGCATCTACGCCGAAGATGCACGTAGCGGCGTTGATCACCACGCCGTTGTCCTGCAGTCGTTGGAAAAGCAAGCGAAGGTGATGTTCATGCTCTTCCTCTGACGTGCTGGCGACCAGGATGTCATCGACGTACGCGAAGCAAAAGTCGAGTCCGCGTAGCACATCGTCGATGAATCTCTCGAAGGTCTGAGCGGCGTTACGGAGGCCAAATGGCATACGGACATACTCAAAGAGACCGAAAGGTGTTACGATGGCCGTTTTGGGAATGTCCGCAGGCTCTACCGAGATTTGGTAGTATAGGCCTTGATGAGGCCAATCTTGTAGCCATGTAGGCCATGTAGATGAGACGTGAAGTCTTGGATATGTCGGACTGGATATCTGTCCGGAACGGTGATGTTGTTCAACGCACGGTAGTCTCCACACGGCCTCCAGTCGCCAGGATTCTTTTTGGGGGCCATATGCAGGGGGGATGCCCATGGGAAGGAAAACGGGCGAACGACACCCATCTCTAACATATGGCCGAATTCACGCTTAGCAATAGCAAGACGTTCAGGAGGGAGGCGTCTTGGGCAAGCCTGTACGGGCGGACCGCTCGTCACGATGTGGTGAATGACATAGTATTTCAATGTCGTGTATAAAAAAGGAAAGCTCCACGGTAACGCCGACTGTCTCAATCGATACCAGAACGGTCCTGTCATGGTCTGGCTTGGAACTAAATTGTGGGAACCAAATTGTTAGTTGCGTGAACGTTGTACACGGTATGAAGTATTCTTTGGTTCCAAGCATGAAACAAGAGTGTCAGATATGATCTTTAATTGTATAATAATTCCTTTTCATATTGTAGTAGCATTGTCTGTTATACTTTACTGGTATTTTCACTTGGTGTGTGTTGAAAGGGACTGGCGCTCGCTTGGGTGTTGTTCTTGGCTGGGTATTCGGCCAAACCAGTGTTTGTTGTTTGAAATGAAAAGTGCAGCCCGCTTTGTTATGGAAAGTCTGAGCCAGGGAAGTGATGTGTGAAACCAGAGGAACCAGGGACCACAGTGTAGTGTGCGAAGTGCCCGTGTCGTCACTCTTCAACAGTGCTGGTGTTAGCTGCGCATGGAGACATCGCACGTCTGCGAGACACCTAGATCTCTTCAGGGAAGCCACGTGGGTCCCTTCCCTTCCAAGGTCTTCCCCACCGGCGGAGGAGCTGTTACGATCGCATGCAAAACAGACGACCACGTAGACAGATTCGAAGCAGAAGATAATTTCGAGCGCCAAGGCTGGACGACCAGCCCAGACACACATTGCGGGAAGTAAGCACTCAACTTCCCCTATTGTCCCTTCTGAGGGATTTGTTCTCTCCGTCGTGAGCAACGCCTTTCCCACGGACTCCGGCCACCAAAATAGGACTCGTACGTGGAATCCGACAAGGACGTGGGCCCAATGCAGTCTACAAAAGCGGAGGCCTTCGCGGCGGAGCATCTTCGTCTTCCCCTACTATCCATGCTGCTGGACGGCCGCAGCGCCGACCACTTGTATATCTTTTGTACATAACGAAATGATCACTTTCGTTATACTTTGCTCCCTGAGTCGGTTCCCCATTTCTTTCGTTGGTGTCACGCTACCAAAGATGCCAAGACGTAACAATATCCACTGAAATGTTCTGCGAAGTCCTAGGTTCAGAGTCAGTGAACGTTCTCCGTAAGTGGCGATGGCAGAGTGGTTGACTGCGCGCAACTTGTACTCTGTAGAGCGCAGACGATGGTCGTGTGGGGTCGGTGGGATGATGCTTACGTGAGCACCAGTGTCCACAAGGAACCTCGTACCGTAGCCCTTATGAGCGACGAAGAAGAGACGGCTTCCACATTCCCCGGCAGCACCAGCCGTCGTTAGTGGCTGGGAGTGGCATTTCCCGACCTTGCACAGGGTGGGCGGCAGCGTTGGGTGGTGTCACCAAACGTGCAGTGGTACCAGCAAATGGTACTGTTGGCGGCCGGTGAAGCTGAGCGCGTGCGACGGGACCGCGATGGTGTTCGACCAGGTTGGCGTGTCGTACGGCCGAATCCTTGCATATTGGCGACCATGTTTGTCAAGTGTGCCACAGTGCTCTGTAGTTGCTCGACGTTGGTCGTAAGTGCTGCGATGGAATCGGACACTGGCACAACCTGTTGAAGAGGTGACTTGTGTGACGCACCGGAGCTTGAGCTCGACGCTGCGGCTGCGTCGACCGACGCGATCGGAGACGTTGACTGAACCGAAAGTTCCAAGATGCGGTCAGCGAGACGTGCCTGGTCATCGATGCTGATATCGCCTGCTGCTGTAAGCACCAGGCGCACTTGCGATGGCAGGCGCTGCAAAAACAACTCTCGCAGAATCGTGTTGTCCAGTGTGTTGGAGCCAAGAAGTTGCTGCATGCGTCGCAAAAGTTGCGACGGCTTCCTGTCACCTAGTTCCTCCGCGATGAGGAGCTGTTGAAGACGTCCAAATTCCACATGCATAGAATTGTGCCTCGACTTAGCAAAACCAAAGTTCAAGATCAGACGGCCGGTACTGGGAAGTTTCAAACTCACGGCTTGAATATGATGTTCGTGAGCTGGAGTCTGGGCTAGAGTCTGGGCTGCGGTACCATTGTCGGATTAGGTGTCACCAGGCATGGCGATGTGTGATGGACGAAGGAGCGAACACGACAAAGTAGAGGTCGGAAGAAGCCAGACGAAGTGGAGCGTAATCTAGAATCACAGGGCGGACGATGATCAGCAGAGAAGCGTGTAGAGAAGGTGCACAAAAGTTCCAAGTCCGGAGTCACCAATTTGCTGTGACGTGTAGAGGGTCACCAGTTGCACGGTAGAGAATTTGGAGTCACAGGAGAAAGACAACTTCTTTGCATTATGAGCCGTATTTATTTTAGCGTCCGCTTCCTTCGGAACCCCAGTCCAGACTGCCCGCTCGGGACGCGCAAACCGGGTGTCAGGTTACACCGCGTCCGAGAGCCAGACCACGCATGCCAGGCGACCCCGCGAGTTCAAAGAAATTTACAGCGTCGCGGGTTCATGTGATCGGTCTGCCACGGCGTGTGTCTGTGAAGATGTGGGGGCCGCGAAGGAAGTCGGTTTTGGGGATATAATACAGAGAGCCTGTCGGCTGCTACAGCTCCATAGGCGACCAGCCAAGAACGCTAGTTGGCGCATGCTACTTGCTACCGCTAGACGTGTTGTCTCCCCCAAAATATACATATGAAATCATTACAATTCCCGATGTACTCCCATAACCCTACGCCCAAACCTTCCCTAATACCACCACCACAAAAAAGAAGAAAAAAAAGTGACACGAGGCCCCCTCAACATAACACTCGTCTCCCCCGAGAACTTCATATGACAACAACAACAACAAATAAATCGTGACTATGACATGGGGTGATTCACCGCTGGAGAGCATTTCAAGCATCCTATACAACTCCATAGAAAACGTAATAAACAACAAGCAAACAAGAAATCCCATAGTACACCTAGCAGATGAGCCTATTCAACTGACACTGGAAATTTACAAGTACCGACAACACTGCGTCCCTCTTTTTGGGTTCCCAAAGGCAGAGCACCTTCAACATATCGAAGACTCTATTGTCATGGTTCGCACCTGTCCACCTGTTCATTCTACCTGTTCCATTCACCTGTTCCATTCCACGAGGACTTTCTGTACAATTCGTTCCATGCAGCCACTTCCCAGGAATTATGTTGTGACCCATTATGCAGGCCACTTGCCTAGTGGGAGAGGAAATGGTAGTTTTTCCTAGTGCATTTGGGAGAGGAAAAAGCCGGTGAAATCCTCCTCCCCAATGTCGAGTCCTTAGTATCCCCTTGAAATGTTGATGTTGATGTGATAAAGAAAAAAAAATTGGGGTATTTTGCTGGCTTATATTATTGTCCTTAGGACTGACAATATTGTGTATGACATGCCGTGCTATTCTTTCTTTGTTGCACTGTGGTAGAAGAAATGTAGACGCAGGCGCGGATGGCTGTCATCGGTGAAAGTTGCTGTCCTATTATGGTGGCTCTGCATCGCGTAAGATAGGCAGTACTGTTTCAGCCCTCAAGGTGCAACAGCTGCGTGTCGGCGGTAGACACCAGGGAGTCACACATAACTGTTGAACTTCTGGCACTGCTATATGCTATGTGACAGATTATCCTCATAGACTTAAGCACCGCTCTCCAAGATGTGACGAACCTTACATGTATTACTGAAGCAGTGGCCTTAAGTAGGGAGTCGTCGATATTTCGAACAGAGACAGAACAGAGGTGTGCTTCACCTTTGTGTAACAACATTCCAGAGCGCCGCGTTGGAAGATCGCGCATACAACATAAGCGAATCGACGGAGATATTGATCGTTAATGAGTCACGTGGGTATCAAAGAAAAAGGTTAGCACAACCTTATTAATTATTGCATACTACCAGATTAGCATCTACTGCACACCTCTGGTGCAATCCAAGATTCTTAACCTCGGGAGACAGCGCAGAGCAAATTATTGTTAATGAGCTAGCTCAGACACAACTCGCAGTCTGGTCTGCTTCCCTCAGGAGCATTCGATTCGCTCCTCGCGCATTCGATGTCACTGGTCTCGACAATCGTGAAGACGATCCATCAACTCATCAACCTTCATTCCTGCTTCTCATCTCACCATGGTGACGCAGTCTGGACGTTGCCGGCGCGAATAAGGCCAACAAAGGCAACACTACCAACATATTGGGTAGTGTTGGGATCTGGCATATCCGGAGTTACTAAATCGCTGCTATTTTTCAGCTCACGAAATCTGGATTTTTAAAAAAATCCCGGGATATCGGGATTTGCTGGGAATACTGCAAAGCTATTGTTGGCATAGTCGCTGTTTCAAATCGGACTCAAGAATTCGTGACCGACAGTTCTGATGCCTTCTACCAAACTGAACCTTTATTATTTCTCTCGTGCTCCTCGTCTTCGTTCAACCGCCGAGCCTAAGAGCCCTGTCCTCCTCTTTTCTCTACATCCTCCCCTGCCACGGGTGGTGCGATGTCCCCTTCCAAGCGGTGCAGCAACTGCACGGGACGGTGAAGAATGGTCTCGTTGGCCAGCATGACTGCACGAGCACGAACAAAACCGTCGCGTCCGGGAATGCTCTGAGTTACGCGGCCGAGCTTCCACAGCAGCGGTGGTCCTCTTTCGTGGATGACGACCACATCTCCGACCCTCAGTTGACTCTCCGGGTCACGTCTCGCCATGTGCGCGGATCTCAGCTGGAAGAGGTATTCCTTACGCCACCTGCTCCAGAACTGCTGGCGAAGATGATCCTGTGCTTTCAGGAAGTTCTTGAGTCTCCCTGCGTCCAAGGGCTGTGCAACTTCGCTCGGTGTTGGGGTTGCAGTCAAGCGTTTTCCTACGAGGAAGTCTGCTGGAGTCAAAAAGGTTCAGGGCGGCGGGATCGGAATCCACATACGTCACCGGCCGGCAATTCACTATGCATTCTACTTCGCATAGGGCCGGCAAAATGAACCACAGCGGGCTGCAGAAATCAGTCTCCGAAGTCTCATATCAAAACCGAGGGACCTCGTCCCCCTGGAAGACCAGTCTGGAGTAGTCTACAAACTACAATGCCAAGACTGTGACACGTGATACATTGGCGAGACAGGCAGGAAACGGAACACTCGTTTCAAAGAACGTAAGCGGCACATAAAGAACGCGACGCACGCCACACGGTTTAAGACGGAGCTTACAGAACATTGTTGGGACACGGGACATTGTTTTGACTTCGACAACGCAGTGACCTTGGCTCGAGAACAAAGATGGGGACCCAGAAAGCTTCTAGAGTCCTGGCACATACGCGGTGACCCCTCGGTTTGTACCGGCCTCGGTGGCTCAGTCGGTAGCGTGTTCGCCTTCTGATCCCGAGATTGCGGGTTCGAACCCGGCCGAGGACGCCAGCAACTTGGTGGTAGGGTACAAGTTGCTTAGACACGCCGTCTTCCGCGAGGGACGTTAAACACGTGGTGCCGTGTGATGAGCTTTCATCGCACGTTAAAGAACCCTCAGGTGGGCAAAAGCAATCCACAGACCAACCGCTGTGGCGTCACTCATGACCTCAGTTGTCTCGCGACGTAAACCCCCAATTATTTATTTATTTAAATTTCCCTCGGTTTGTAACAAAAACCGTGGCCCCCTTCCCGAACAATACTCCCATCTCCTTAAATAGCGACCGGTTTTGTAATCTCGCATTCAGTTTGGCAATGATGATGTCCGTCACATGACGGACGAAACGTCTGAGTAAACTTTGTTATTTTGTTATGTTAAGTCGGAGTTCTCAACTTTTTTGTCTAGTTATGTCGTCTCCCGGCTTTTGGAGTATTTTTGCATCTATCCGATCCAACCACGGTTCAGCTGCCTTAGGCAGTGTGAGAGAGCACTGCAACCAGGCCACAAAGATTATTCGCTTGGAATGCCATCAACGCTTCAACCAGGAGTGCCTCAAGCATAAAGTCGTCCCTCAAGCTCTCCGTTGTCGGCCGCCTGTGGATACACCGTACTGCCGCAAGCTGGCCCGAAACTTCGGCATCGACCGTCTGAAAGCCCGGGTCCTCGAGAGCAAGTCCAAACTCAACGACTCCCATCATCGACTTGACTTAGCCGAGAAAACATTGTTGCGGACCCTTCAACCCGACGAGATGCGCCAGATTTTCAGCGCCCGGAAACAGGGCGAGCTGCTTGAGAGACAGAAACGAACCGATATTCATGACAGGAAGCTGTTCCTGCTCCTGGCGAAGAAACCTTTCGTTCAGGACTGCAACAATGTATTCAACTTGTCATCGAAGACACTTTCCGACGGTCATGTGAGTCTGCTCTCGAATGGCTTAGATTTCGCCCTTGCGCCCCGCGTTGTGCCGATAAGGGAGATCGTCGCAGAAATCGAAGACAAGCTCCGCCACATCAAGGACTCAACTGGTGTCAATCTGGCACGTAGCCGCATCGCGACCACACTGAACCACGTGAAAGGACTGCCTTCCAATCTGTCCAAACAGGAACAGTCGGCATTGCGTGACCTACGCTCAGATAAATCCGTCATCGTCCTTCCAGCTGACAAAGGTAAAGGTACGGTTGTACTAGACAGAGAGCACTACGATGCAAAGATGAAGGAGATACTTGACGATGCTACTCATTTTGTCGCCTTGCCGCGTGACCCAACTCCGAAATCGGAACACTCGTTGGTTGACCACCTACGTAATTTAAAGAAGAAGGACCACATAGATGATGCTACCTATCGTCGCCTTTTCTCCTCGGACGGAGCCACCCCCAAGCTCTACGGTTTCCCCAAGATACACAAGCCAGGATGCCCCTGAAGGCCTATTGTCTCGTTCGTTGGGTCACCGACATACAACCTATCCAAATACCTGGTGGAACTCAAAGCTCCGGTCACTGGGAACAACAGTCTGACGGTCCGCAACTCGAAGGAGTTTGCAGAGTTGGTCCGGACGCAAGTTCTCAGCGAAAATGAGGTTATGGTATGGCAAGCTTCCTTTCTTGGATGTGTGTGCGCGCCGATGTAGCTCGGGAGGCATTCAAACGTGTGTCTACCGAAAGCCTTGTGAATTCAGGGAAGGATAACGGACGTAATTTAGTTACCGCTTCCATTTTCGTTACTGCTATATTTTCGTTTCCGTTATCCGTTTCTGATTCCGGCCTCTCAATTTCGTTTCTGTTACGTTTCCGTTACTGTTTCCGGTAATGGAACGGTTACAGAGCTGCGGGAGGACGGCCCTTCCGGCTCTCTCAGCACCCTGTTTTGCCCAAATGCTGCTTCGGTGTCATGCGTACACACTACACAAGTAATTTTGCGTCGTTGGGATGCCCACATCTTGCAAGATAAAAATATATTTAAAAAATGTAGGAACATGTCTTCAGCCTTCAGTCACTCGGAGTCCAGCAACTCCAGATGGGCGTAACCTTCATCCAATGTAGCATTTATAAGCGGACGCTCTCAGTAGTAAATAATACTGCCATAGCCACGGTGAAACGAAAAACAAAAAAGTACAAAATAAGTAACTAAAAATCGTAGGCTGTCACCCTCGTGCTATGGTGGAATATAGTCATGTGTTGATGTCATGGAGTTATGAGGACTGGGACGAGGTAAGCGACGGATGCACCCTCGAGATTGCGTTTTCTTTCCATGCTCTCGTGTAGTATTTAGAGCATTACACGTAATGGAGTTATCAAAATACAAAAACAAAATATGAAAAGTCACTCAAATGTCATCGCACAACAGGAATAGCCATTACCCGAATTCAATACCGGACGATAAATTCGTTTCCGTTTCTGTTTCCAGTAATGGAGGACCTTGGTATGCGTTTCCGTTTCCGTTATCGTTACCATCTCTAATTTCGGTAATATACCGTTTCTGTTTACGTTACCATTACCGTTACCCTTCCCTCCCAGTGATACCGGCCGTTTCCTTGGTTTTGACTCACACCACCCCACGGAGCACAAACGGAGTGTGGTACGAACATTATTTCACCGATCTGAACAGTTGTCATCTTGCACCGAGTTACGGGCTTCTGAGGACGCGACGATCACCGATTACTTGGACAAACATGGCTACCCACGCAGGTTTATTGAGGACACTCGCAAACGCATGTAAGCATCTGGAGCGCAGGACGGGAACCGCACCCGTCAGACACGCGTTGTCATTCCCTATGTCAAAGGCGTTTCTGAATGTATCCGCCGGGCTTTGCTTCCGTTGAATATCAGGACTACATTCAAACCGCATGTTAGGCTCCGAAGTCTCATATCAAAACCGAAGGACCTCGTCCCTCCGGAAGACCAGTCCGGAGTAGTCTACAAACTACAATGCCAAGACTGTGACACGTGCTACATTGGCGAGACAGGCAGGAAACGGAACACTCGTTTCAAAGAACATAAGCGGGACATAAAGAACGCGACGCACGCCACACGGTTTAAGACGGAGCTTACAGAACATTGTTGGGATACGGACCATTGTTTTGACTTCAACAACGCAGTGACCTTGGCTCGAGAACAAAGATGGGGACCCAGAAAGCTTCTAGAGTCTTGGCACATACGCGGTGACCCCTCGGTTTTACTCGGTGACCCATCTCCTTAAATAGCGACCGGTTTTGTAATCTCTCATTCAGTTTGGCACTGATGATGTCCGTCGCATGACGGACGAAACGTCTGAGTAAACTTTCTTACTTTGTTATGTTAAGTCGGAGTTCTCAACTTTTTTGTCTAGAAATGTGACAGTAGACGAGGTTGACGCGGTGGTGGCTTGGATTTCAGGTGTTGGCGCTGGCGATGATGAAACCAATCCAACTCTCCGGGCGGTGCTCTCTCGCGCTTCGGGTGTATGTCGCAGAGCACAGTCAAGTGTTGCGACATACACGAGCGACACTGATGGGCCAAGTGGTTCCGCTTAGCACAGCGGAAGCATCAACGCGCTGTCGTGAGGCTTCGCCGTTTTCCCTCGGGTGTGAGCGGCACTGGACAAGTTGCCGTGCGGTGATCGCACGCGCGGCAAAGGGCACACGAAGGGAGATCGAGCTGTGGCGCTGGCGGAGCCCATCAGGGCGTGTTGATTCTGTGCGCACAGGCAGCGCTGCGGCTGAAGGAAAGGGGGCTGGCGGCTCATCTTCCGCGTGGACCGGAGGCGTATGCCGAGGCCGGTGAAGAGCGACTTCTTCCCTTGCTTCCACTTGAGTGCATAGGAAATCCATCAGTGCACGAATCTCCGCGCCAGTGGGCGATATGCGCGTAGAAGACTCTGTGGTCGGCGCTGTCCCGCTCTCGCTAGGAGAGGCCAATTTCTGCCTTCTCTGCCGAAACTGCACGAAGAGATCGGATGGGAGGCAGCGAGTAACAACCCTATAGAGCACGACATCATAGCCAGACTGCGGAATTGCTAGTGATTCCAAGGCCCTCGTATGGCGCGTAGCTGCGTCGCGTCCCCAGAACCTTGCACTGCGCGGAGCAACAACAGCTTATCGATGTGCTCGGCTGCAAGGAGATCGGTACGACCGAACCGCTGCTTCAGGGCGTCAACAACTGTCTGGTAATTAGCTTCACTAAGGCTGATCCCATCAATGGCGCGCTTGGCCTCATTAGTAACGTAACACAGGAGATACTTAAACTTCTCGACTGGAGCTAACGCAACGTTGTTGTGGATCGTTGCCTGGAAGTGTTCCCAGAATCTGGCCCAGTCTTGCAACTTCCCTCCGAACTTTGGAATCTGCAGCTTTGGCAAGGAAACAGAACGGCTGGTTGATTCTCTCTGACTGGAATCGCATAGCGCGGCGGACGGCGCAACCGGCGACGTGAGCTGTCCTGCCGTTCGAACGACCGGTCTCGCGCCCGTGATGGTCGCTTCGAGCTGCTGCTCGTATTCCAGGATGCTTTGGACTTCCTGGTCATACTGCTCTTCGCCGGTCAGCGCCAGGATCTGTCTGTCCAAGTCTTGCAGCGTAGCCTTCCTCGCCACTAAGTACTCGACGTCCACTTCAACATCCTCGAGGGAAACCTCCCCTGTCCGGGGTTCACATAGTAGATTGATGGTACGACTGACTGCTGCTCGAGTCCCGGCTCGGGACCGCTTCAGGCCGTCTAACAGATCAACGGGCATCGAGAAGGGTCGTCGCTCCCGGGTTGCGGCACCAAATATGTTTCGAATCGGACCCAAGAATTCGTGACCGACAGTTCTGATGCCTTCTACCAAACTGAACCTTTATTATTTCTCTCGTGCTCCTCGTCTTCGCCCAGCCGCCGAGCCTATAGGAGCCCTGTCCTCCTCTTTTCTCTACAGTCGCCACAGAGAACAGCGTAACAATTACGAGTCATTTAATTTCGAGCACGCGTTTTAAAAGACAATTCTTTGTCCTTAGCTGCCTCTCGAGCGCACGTGCCTTTTTCCATTCCTGACAGCAATGGCTCCCAAATTTGGCCGCCCCCCCCTCGCCCCTCCCCACTCCGGGTTTTCCTCGTCGCATTGCCGGACGTCTTCCGATCTCAGCGCATGAACGTTATCCAAAAAGATACACTGCCATTTATTGGAGCTACATTCAGAGCGAGTTCTCTGGGTCAAAATGTCTTGCACAACCTTGCACAACGGCATGCTGCACAACTACATGCTTGCACTAGTGCATGCTTCGCTCACCGACAATGCACGTGAAACGGTTCTCTTCGGTTTTTGGCGTCCGCTCTAATTCGAGAAGACACCACTGCGCGGTGCACTCTGGAGGCGGAGCGTCCATGTATGCCGCGATAGACGCAGACGCTATGGCCTTTAGTGGGAGTGAGTGGAGCTCATGACAGATTTTTGCCCACGTGCACAAGTGAAAGCAGGCTTGAAGTGAGGCTGTGTGATACATCGATAGCGTCGCATACCCCGCATGCGAGCGTATTTATTAGAGACTTCGGGGTCTGGTGCCCCAGGCTTCCTGGTAACGCAACATAGGGTCAACAATTGTGGGGCAACATTTGGGGCAACATTTGTAGATCGCTTCGCGCCTCCGTCTCCATTGCTTCCGCTTCGCAACCCCTCTCGGACCATGTCCCTATCCCCCTTGCGGTCGCGACGCACAGTTTGGGAACCACTGCCTTACAGGGTGCCGGTAAGCAGGCTTCAATTGTTGAGGCCTGTGACCCACCAGCCGGAGCTCCCTCTGTAGCTTTGATTGTTTGAAGGGTATCGGCGGCGTCGAACGGCCTTTATAAAGGGCCGCGCACGTGAATAACAGCGCAAAGAAGGGGGATAAACTAAGTGTTTTCGGAAACGTTTTCCAGGAGCGTTTTCCTGGAGATTAAGCAGGTGGAGGCATTCACATCCTGTTGCTTGGCAAGTTTAGAAGGTTTCGTTTCGAACGTTGTCGCGTTCTTTACTATGGTGCATAGTAACTAACACTCCCTGCGTCTGTTTGCGTCCAGAGATTGAGCTTTTTTTTTTTTTTTTTTTTTTTTTTTTTTTTTTTTGCTAATTCCCCTTGCAAAGAGGGACCGAACAAGGTAGGTGGGGCAGCGAACAATGTCACACACAACAAAGCACAAAGTACACAACAATACAACATAAATACAAAAATCCGCACCAAGAACGACAACAACAACAAAATGTAAACACAAGGTGCTTCCCGTATGCTCTACAACAGGGTGTCACGTAACAGGCGCTTTAGATCGCCCACTGATGTGCTAGTAGCAATAACGTTTCGGTGCTCTTTAAAAAAGTTTGGAAATAAATGGTTTTGGAAGTCGAATCTTTCTTTCGTATCCAGCGACAGTATGAAATGAATCCGTACGCGTTACGCGTTACAACTGCGAGTGAAAACGAGCCTAAAAACAGGCCTCATCAGTTTTTGGATAAACCGTGTCGCATATAAAACGAATGTTTTGATTAATACGCAGTGCCAGAATGCCGAGAAGATAGGCATAAAACCACACAGGAATCATTCGAGTTACTACACAAAGGCTGCGTATGCGTGCTGTTTCTGTTTTAGATCAATCTCGAAATCCCAGCCGGGATACCGGGATTAGTCGGTAAAAATCCCGAAATCCCTATTCCATTAGAGACAACCCGGGGAATGGGCAGTCTACACTGTCTCAAAATCTGTACTGCGAGCTATTGAAAATTCTCGCATACGAGGCTCATCCGCACCCCTAGTAACGGATGTGTTAATGGCTTACCACCTTGTGTACGAAGCAGGGCGCAGGCTTGTTATCCAGTGGGTTCCAGCCTATTGTAGTGTCGCAAGGAATGAACAGGCCGAAAGCATCGCAGAAGCAGCTCTCTCATTTCAGAGACGGACGAGTATTCCGCTGCTGAGAGGAGACCGTCGTTCCATTCTTCGACGCCTCGTGACACCCCTGGCTTCCCGCCAATGGACAATCGACATTCTCTCCCATCTATGCTGAGAAGAGTTGATCCAACGCTCGCTTTCCGCATGCCACGAAACACCTCTCGTCAAGATGCTGCATTAATTAATCGGATACGACTCGATGTGGCTTTTACAGCTCAGTCGTTATCGCTTGAAACAAGTTGACTCTCCCAGATGCTGTCACTGCGGTGCTCTAGAAGATCTAGAGCGCGTTCTTCCTCATTGCCCACACCACCAACCTTCCCGAACCGCATTCTCCGGGTCTCTTACTCAGCTGAACTCTCGCCTTCTCTCTCTCTCAAAATTGCTTTGTCCCTGGCCAAATCCAGCTCACCAACGCTCTGCCCTCCCTCGAAGGTCTTTGGCCTTTTTGGACACCATAGGACTACGATCCTTATCGTGAAGGGGCTCATTATTTCATTCCTCACATCACCACCAGCAATGGGGTAGAGTATCGCAGGTCGCGATATCCTCATTAATCGTCTCAAATAAAGTTGTTGTTGTTTGAGCTAGGGACGAACAAATTTCACTGCCTTTGTTGCCTTTTTTGTGCCTTTCTTGCCTTTTTGTGCCTGTCTTCTTGCCTATTTTCTGCCTTTCTTTTGTGGTAATGGAATAAGCACAATACAGCCGCTGCAATGTCAAGTTGAGCATGTGTTGCACATTTGCAGAATTTGTGTGCGTGTGTGCTACGAGTACCCCGCTAAAGTCGTGCCCTATATTTCTCTCCTTTACGTTTCAACTACTGGCTAATTTATGAGACTGGTAGTGTATCCATTCCAAACAGTCGCAAGGCACTCAATCAGATTAGGCGAAGAGGCAGCGCTTAAGGCTGATTTATGACACGCTAATGCATTACCACGAGCTCGCACACACGAAATATGGTGATGAAGTTGGGCTACTGTCTACCATTAAGGCCGATCACTGCTCCTTCGACTCGGAGGAACTGTTGCAACGAATATTATGCAGGTAGGTGATTAAATTACAAGCTGGGAGTCTGGGCACCTAACTATAGAAACAAAGCTAAAGGGGAAAAAAAGGCAAAGGCAAAAAAGGGGAACTGGCAGCGTGTTCTCTTGACGGAGTGCTGTGACACAGAGTCATACGCTTTCTTTTTAGAGAAACTGTAGGCTGTTTTCCATGTCTCGGGTCTGTTTCTACTCCGCATGTATCAGTTCCTCTTCGCCTCTGCTTCTTTGAGACTGCATCAAGGTTGAGTTGGTGGCCCACGACTGGACAATTCAGGAAATACCGAGTGGACTCTAATCATGGTCCGCTGGATACACCACTACAACGTCGCTCTCGCCGGAAGCAACCACATACCTTGAGGGTGTGATGCCGCATCGCATGCCGGATGTGGAAGATTAGACCTTTCTCATGTGACATAGTAACACATGATCCAGTCAGACATAGAATGACAAACACAACGCAAGCCTCACAACGCCCAGTTACATACTTCAATTGAATAATGGCAGTTGAAGAAAATTCACGAGCAGTGGGATTGTGATCCACACCCTCCGATTTCCACATCCCAAGAAGTGTTGCGTTCGTCCATCCATGTCTAAAGATGCCGCCTGCCACGAGTGTGGTCGTCTGTGCGAATGTGGGAGTAACTGGCCACTATGTAAGAGAGAATGTGTTGAGGGTGAGTGCGTGTCACCGTGTTTCCTAGCGTGGCTTGGTGCGTTGAAGAGAGGGTAGCTACGGTGTAATGTGGTAGCATCTCCTACCGGAAATGGGAGGGTGTGAGTTCGAATAACACTACTGGTGCCTTTTCTTCAACTGCAATTTTTAAGACTAGACCTTGTAAGATCAATGTGGTGTCTAAGCACCCGCGAAATTGCGACTTTTTAAATCGGCCCTGTTGGTGATGGCCGTCGCAAGCATCGTTGACAACGTTGGATCAGAAG
Source organism: Ornithodoros turicata (assembly GCF_037126465.1). Lineage (NCBI taxonomy): Eukaryota > Metazoa > Arthropoda > Arachnida > Ixodida > Argasidae > Ornithodoros > Ornithodoros turicata. The sequence goes on from NC_088202.1 coordinate 97,053,833, forward strand.
GCTGCCTGATGCAAAACGGTGATTGTCGCGACGAAAAACGGCGAGCGAGACACACAAAGATACACAAAGTGTTGTCTTTTGGCGAATTCGGGTGGTCATTTCATGGCAGCACTGCCTAGCGCTCGGAAATTGCTAGGTCGGCGCCCCCGCTCGATCACGTGACGGTTGCAAACCTGAACATGCGTTTTTTTTGTTTTTTGTTTTTTTCGCTTGGATCACGCTATGGGGCATCGCGTTTCGTCGCCTGCTAACTCTCGTGAACTTCGACGTGCGGGCCAATGCGGGCCCTCGCCACCCTAGCAGTGCGGATGTGACAGCACCGGATATAGTTGGGCAATACGCTGCCCGGTCGTATCGAGGCCGGACGAAAAAAGCGCTAGCTGGCAAATTCCTGCACTGTTATCCAAAAAGGTAGACATTAACTCCAGAAGAGGAGTAAACGGCTTGTCCCCTCTCCGAAGAGTTTTTTTTTTTACCACTTCTAGAAGGAGTAAGCATGTACTCCTTCTGGGCTGTAGTAGATATACTCCTTCGATGGAGTTCTGTAGCCCACATGGTATACCAAATGAGGAGTGAAATACGAAATACCGAACGAGAGAAGTGTAATACGTCAGTTTGGCACCACAGCAGGACGAATGGGAACTGTTACACACACTTATTAGCCACAGAGATACGAAACAGGTACAAAGAGTGAAATAGTACATACGTCCAAATTCGAATACAAACCGGCTTGGCCATTAGTATTGAAGTGTCCAGTATCGACCACAGTACAACAAAAAGAAATGCAAATCGGAATTAGCGGAAAGCGCCCCGCCAACATGCGATATTGCTGCGCTTTGACCAAGCCAACATCACTGCTCGAGATCTGGCAGGAAAAGTTGACGACGGTGGCATACATTGAGCTTGAGGGAACGAGAGGACACACGAAGAAGTAAACAGGACGAATGACCACCCGAATTCATCATATGTAGGGTAAGATGGGGCAAGATGAGACACGGAGCAAGACGCGACATTTTTTGCTCGACGCCGCCTGTCTCAGAGACGCGTTGCTCCATGCGCTTGAAACCTTACTCATCGGTGGCTCTGAATGTCCGCTTTATTGCACATAAGAATTGTCCGGTTTGGTGTATGTGTTGAAAAAAAAAAAGTCGGCGACTTCAGCCTGAAATGTTAAGACCCGCCAAAAAGGCACGATTTTCTGAAGTCCTTTTACTTGTCATCTGTGCAGCAGCGTTTCGCAGGCTTATTCTGTCAATGTACGTCCACAGTCTATTCCTCTATTCATTCATCTAGATATCTGCAAAATATGGGCCCTCTTGGTTATCCGGTGTTGAACAGAAAAATTAATGCATCCGATGATATGCACGGGGCAAGACGCGACAATTTAATGTAATTTAAATCTAATCCAATTTAAATCTAATGTAATTTAGAAACGGGTAAGTCAATTATTAGGTGGCGCTATATGCTTCTTCCTCAGATATTTCTTGTTTGCATATAGCCTAGGATTTTCCAGCAACTTTTCTTGTTTCATACGATATTTCCAACAAAGTAGAATCGCACGCAAAAGCGAGCGACCAGCGAAACATCAAACTGGCGGTGCATTGCTTGCAAAGGACGGAGGAGCAAAATAGCACCGGGTTCTGTGTGGTTTTATTGCACATCACGTGAGCGGTGGGCTCCTGTGGGTTGCGTGGGGTCCACGGGCTTTACTTTGTCTGCGTGGATTGCAAAAACTAATGTGTTTAGTTCATTACCACGGCGTGTCTCATCTTGCCCCACGCGATGTCTCGTCTTGCCCCGAGGGTTGGGGCAAGATGAGAATCTGCATTTTTGAATTTCTTGTTATGTGTTTATTTTAAACCGGCTACGTCCGTTCTGCATTTACTGGTCAGTAGCTCTAGACCCTTGAAAATGTGCCTATGGCCAGTTTTTTTTTAACACGAAAAATAAAAATGGCATATTCAATTGTAAATTTCTGTCTCATCTTGCCCCACCTTACCCTCTATCTCGCTCGCCGTTTTTCGTCATGTCCAACCCGCCCCAGCTGCCCGCTTGGACGGGATTGTCACATTCTGCTGCCATTGAAACAGCATGCCGATAGTAGTACTAGAGAATTGCTATACGCAGATATTTCACAAGAAAAGCCTGTTGACTGCGTCCCAAAATTGTGCCTTGTGTCAAAATTGGGCCTTGCTCATCTATGTGTGTCCTCATCTGTGCTCCGCAGACCCAAGGAAAGGCTACCTCTTTCTACAGTATACACCAGCCCACTTGCACGACTTTCATTTGTTCTCCCATGAATAATTCGTTCATAATGATAAAGCTCTTCGAAAGTGGTTCGAAAACACCAGCAGGATAAGCAAAGATCTTGTGCAAGGAGTAACATACATGGCTGAACTCCAAGAACGACTCATATCAGAACGCGCTTTTTGATTCTCAGGAAGGAAGAAGGCGGAACTTATTTCTTCTCACGGCATATGACAGGTACGAACTTAATGGAAGAAGATAATATATGTTTGGATGTCTCATCGTGAAATGAGATTCGCTCGATAAGTAACGACGCAAAACGAAACACAGCTTTGCACGTTCTGCGTGAAACAAATTACTGAGCTCGAAATTAGAATGTCGTACAAGACCTGTTTCTGATGAATCGCCTGCGTCCGTGAGAAGAGCTTATTATTAATGGCGGATGGGGGGGGAGGGTCTTATAAAGAACGTATCTAATAGTAAACACAATGTATTATCTGGCAGCTCCAGTTCTTCGGAGGGCTTGGCGAGTGACTTGTGTCAAATACGAATTAATTAAGCCAATCATGGATGAAGAACATCTACGTCTTCAACTACCTCGTTAATTAATGAGCACTCGAAGGATGAGAGATATATGTGACCCGAGACAAGGGAAGAAAAGGAGACACAACGTGATCTCAAATTTTATTCCTTCTTATCCTTGCGTTTCTCGAGTTATCAATATCTCTCATCATATACCAGCTCGCCTGTGCCCTTGCTGTTCTGCTATTGATACTAGAAGGATTGCAGTTTTCTTGGTGTCACCATACCAGTCTCAAACCAGCCTTGCTCTTTTTCTCACTTCTTCCTCTTTCCTTATTGATTCCACGGGCATCTCGGTAGACGCTGAGCTATACATCAAGTGGCTAATGAGACTTACTCGATCGATGGTTATCTGATTACCCGACAACGCCTTCCGATTGTGCTATTTTCCAAGTGCTGTAGTTGCCCTTTGTGTACCTTTGCTATTTTTAATAGTGCTTCGACGTTGCGTCATGGCAGCGTAATAGCACTAGACGAGAGCGCGGCATTTAATACTTTTATTTTGTATTGCGCTGCTAATGCATCACGTTTGCTGAACATGTGTATCGCAGTACCGTTCGCATAATACATTGATTATGGGTCATCGTAATACATATTTTTATGTATTGGTACATCTGCTTCTCTGTCTGAGGTAATGAGCGAACGGAAATCGGAAATCTCAGTTTCGCACCTGATCCCTGTTCTCCACAGATGATATGGAACATGATGTAGTGCCGCATTGTTCGAATTACTTTGAGAGGATTATGTGGATATGACTAAGATTTGAGGGCACGCACACCAGGGTAAGCATACTCTATGAATGCCCGCTTCGTTACTCCTATGTGAGGTTATCACCAAGGAACCTTAGGAACATACATTGGGAACAGTGTCTTGGTATCTTCCGAGTTCGTTGGCATAAGTTGTATCTGTGTTCATTCTGTCAGAACTTTCCCCTTAATGCTCTGTGATTTCCACTGCCATGCTAACCGCCCGCGGGCTTCACGTCCACTACACGTCAGTGCCATGACTACGATTTGAAGGAAGTTAAGGAATCATCACCAGACCCGTTGTCACAGACACTGAAGGAGATATCAGCAACTTGAAGGTCACAAACCAACCCCACACGGACAAACGAGAATTCTTGTCCTTCTGTGTCTCTGTGGTATTTTTCAAGCCTTTCGAACAGTACACAAACAGTACTACAGCCAACACAACTGGCTCTTTTCTCTTCTCTTGTTTTTCCTCCTCTACAGTTCAGTGTGAGCAGTGTGAGGAGTACAGTTCAGTTGTGAGCAAATAATCCTCTAGCAGGCGTAAACCAAAGATAGCTGGTATCAGTACACACAAACAACTAGCACGTTTAGCACCGAGTGCAATGTTTTGCATGCGAACCACATAAACCCACGAATACAGATGAGTTGCAGTGAGTAGCCAATCTCAGTTCTTGTCACCGTCAGCTCCTGCTCGCAAACCTCATAATAGCTAAGAATGTAACGCACGTAACTTCACTGAATATCATAAATAACCAAACAAATGAAGCGACTGATTGCAATCTTAGAGGGTTTGGTATTCCAGTCATGGATTCCCGGTAGAGCTGGCATTGACGTCTTCACTGCAATGCTCAGGCGCGAAAGAAATATCGGCCAACGGCGACGGTCTGGACGGCACAGTAATTAATTTTACTCATTTTTTAAGCACATACTTGGTCCATGGCGTACTCCTTTAATTATGTGTATTCCTCGTAAAACACCCTTATCACGCGTGCTTCAAAGGGACTATGAAATTTTTTTTTCTCGTTTTCATCAGAAAGAAAACATATTTCTGAGTCTAGAACCAAAACTTTACCTTCGTCATGCGAGGAGTATTCTCGGGAGCGAATTTGAACAGAGCGGCGAAGGGAGTACAGCTGGCGCCGCGCCGTGGCGAGCTGCCGCACCGAGACACAGCGAGCAAATTGACGGAACCACGACTGGGTCCGAGACACGTCATCGTGTCGTGTCGTGGTCCCGCCAAGAGCATGCGCCGTAGGGTCCCGGGTACGCATTCATCGGGAGTGGAAATCTCCATGACGCCAGCTTCCGCGCGATGGTCGCAGTCTATCACAGTCGCATCCTCTGGTTTTCGCCGACATGCCGAAACGACGTTCGATGGTAGTTGCCCTAATTCACATCAACACTCGCGGGGCATCCAATGTCATATGCTTCCCAGTGACGAGACGGACAGCTTTTGATGGCACGAAGCAATCGGACCGCCGGGATTGAAAGACGGTGCGGTGCCATCAACTGCTCGTGTTTGTAGCGATTTCCATGATTGCGATTACGAAGGGGACGCTGAATCTCTTCAAGGTACTGGATACTGAGATCAGTGTCGTTTGAAACAAGTTGTAGTGCCATCACAATACCTGTCCACACTGGGGAAACAACGTCCACCTAAACGGCGCAAAAGTGTGAGTACTTTCGTTATTGGGACCAACAAGGATCTATCAGTCTGTGTGGTCAGTATTGTGTAAATGGGTTAATTCTCATCTGCGTGGATTGGAACCTTACGGCCGCTTACGGCACACACGAGGGAGAGTTAAAAAAAAGACAAAATATAAGTTACCGAATCTAGTCACTAAACTCAGGTGGTGCAATGTTGATAAAAATAGACTTCGCTTAGCATCATGTTAGAAACCATAATTTAATAAAATATTCATGTAATATATTGAACATATGTATCGGTTCTTTTCTCTTCACTCACCTGCGTTAATGTTTACAGGTAACTTCCTTAGCGGAGCCTGAAATCCCTGAGGTGAGACAGCATGATCACTGCAACCCACTATTCAGAGCAGACAAATGCTATGCAGCCTCCTTCCAAATTCCTCTTTGCAGAATTGTCTTGCCTACCATTCGGGCTCTGTATATTGTTCTTTTTTTTTTGTAATTTGATTTCAGTTTACTTTATCATGTGCACAAATATGATATTGAGGAGGACATTTTCTTGTTGACACCTAAAGAAGCTAGGTTGCTTTTTGTTTGATCCACCCGAGAAATTCCTTCGACTGCACAGGGTCAGTGCCAGAACCCAAAAAAGCATTCTTTATTTCGTACGTCAACTTAAATACAAAGGAGTCACGCCCCCATACAGGTATCACAAGGCTAGATCGCTGGCGGGAAAAACAATCTTGTCTCTGACGAGACACAACACTTTTAAGAGGTGCAGACTTTTGTTTCTTACCTTATAATCATTACTCAGGTGGATTACATCCATTTGCATTCACCGGAACTGGACTTGCATACTGTGTTATTCTTTTTCTTCTCTCAAACCAGGGCGGCCCAAGTATATGGCAGCTAAAGTCTTTCAACGGGGTAACATGCCAGAACAACTCCAGCAAGTGCTCTGCAGTTCACCTCTAAGATAAAGAAACCTACGTTTGACGCACCATGTCGTCAGGAGCTTTTGTTCCTGCTACAACTCTCTGCTTTGTTTTACAATACCACAAATAACTTTACCAACCACAACTATATCAGTGGTGTACTGCTGTGTTCAACCAGTTCAACTTGCTCTGGGAATCCTGTAAAGCCTGTACAGAGACTTCAGCCCTTATTTGCTGATAACGTTCGTGCCAATACTGTTGTTAGATGAGCTGTGTGGCAGTGTCTGTCCAGGTTGCAAATTGGACAGTTCTTTTACGAAAAAGGCAGATTTCCGCCAGAACACCAAAAAGCAGTTTATTTGAAATAGTACCAATTACTTCGCTTTCTTTTCTTTTTTGAATCGCAAAATATAGGGCATGTTACGTGACTACTGGGGCTTTTGCCTCTTTTCAGGTACCTCAACTGGTGACTTCAAGCTTATGTAACGCCATAGTATAAGGTGGCAATGATGCAAGCGAGATGGTGTTGTTAGTTTGTGTCCCTCAATTCCGGGGTTGATTATGAATGTATTACATAGTATTGTAAACCTGGTTGAATAATAAATGTCTTAAACAACAAACAGTTATCAGAAATACATACGATGTGCAGAATACTCTTACAGAATACGCTGCAGTTGAGTTTCTGTAGGCGTTGCTAATGCTAACTGTTCACATTTACGACGTGTCCAACGCTGAATACCTCATGAAACACAAGTTCTTGCGTGAAACATCATCTTAGGCAAACAATAAGTCCTTTGACGGAAAGAAATACCGCCAGCCTGTCGCGTCTGTAGACCACGAAATGCAGAGTAAATCAGAATCGCTTGAAAGCGCGTAGCTGCTTTGAATAATACGAGGGGTGTTCAAGTCAAACCGGGACTTTCTGACCCCTAAGTGTACAAATGGCTCGCGCAACTTCTTTTCGTCATTTTCACACGCGACAGGACTCCGCGTTCACCACGTGGTGGTCTAAAGTTCGTGCAAAACAGAAGACACGTGCTGGACAAGATGGCCGACAACGAGGTGATCGCGCACATCGAACAGCGAAGTGTCATGAAGCTTCTCGTGAATGAAGGCGTAAAGTCATCTGAAATTCACAGAAGACTTCAGGCTCAGTATGGCCACGACACACTTAGCCGCAGCAAAGCGTTTGAGTGGTGCAAACGGTTCCGAGACGGTTCCGAGACATCAGTGCAGGACGATCCCGGCCTTCGTGAGAACATCCAACTTGTGGAGCGCCTGATCCTCAAGGACCGACGGATAACATGTCTCGAACTGGCTCGAAAGACGGACCTTTCTGTGGGAACGTTGAACACTTCACACACACATTCATGAACACCTCCAGTTTCGGAAAGTTAGTGCCCGTTGGGTCCCGAAGCAGCTCTCCGTGTTTGACCGGCAGAGAAGACTGGAAATCTCCCAAGAGCTAAGGTACCGTTTCGACACTGAAGGACAACCGGTCCTTGATCGGATAATCACGTGCGATGAAACATGGGTGCGCCATTTCACTCCTGAGTCAAAACGCGCATCAAAACAGTGGAAGCATCCGGGCTCCCAAGAAGTTCCGAAGCACCCGGTCTACGGGTAAGGTCATTGCCACTTTTTTTTGGGACAAGGCTGGCGTTGTTCATGTTGATTTTCTGCCCAGTGGTACCACCATCAATAGTGCATATTACTGCCAGGTTCCCAGGGATGTGCATAAGGCGCTGAAGCAAAAGCGGCCGGGCATCATTACCAAAGGAGTTCTCCTCCTACAGGACAATGCACGCCCGCATACCGCGCATCTCACGACACGCACCTTACAGGAACTTGGCTGGGAGTTGCTGCCACATCCCCCATACAGTCCAGACCTCGCCCCCAGCGATTTCCATCTCTTCGGGCCACTGAAGGCGTTCCTTGGGGACCGCCACTTCAGCTGCGACGACGAGGTCAAGAATGCGGTCCGATCATGGCTGCTACGCGCCGGTAAGGATTTCTACCCTGCTGGCATCCAAGCCCTCGTGAAACGCTGGGACAAGTGCATTAGTGCAGCTGGAGATTACGTTGAAAAATAAAACTAATTTCTCGCCTTTTGCGAAAAATGAAAAGTCCCGGTTTGATCTGAACACCCCTCGTAATAGCAATATGGTAACGAAGAACTCGAGTTTAAACAAGGTAAAGCAAAACATTAGACCATCCAGTCTTTTACATAGATAATTCGTCCAAACAAATCGAGCAACAACGGGGGACAGCTTCCAAATATCACAGTCGCACTTCACAACGCACTTGCTTTGTTGTCAGATGCCAACACGTAAATATAATTGCAACACCAGGCAACCACCAGACACTTTCCATTGGTAACGACGATACAACCAATACAACGCTGCGGTGAATCGCTAGAGGCCCACGTATCTCGTCAGCAAAATCCTCAGAGCCACGGAGATGGGTGCTTGGGTTCCATGTTGTGAACGGCCGCCGAGCAGAAGACGATTACATTCGACGAAAAAGTACAGTTCACATGTCATACCCGCCAGCGCAAGTGTAGCAAACGATTCAAACACAAAAAGCTGTTCATTATAGCGTGTTATCCGAACGCCTGCAACGAAGAGAAACGTAACGCTTCAGACCTCAAGGCTGGTTCACACTACTGCGTTTACGGTTGCGCTTGCGTCTTGCGTGTGCTTACGGCGTATCGTTGCCATGGCAGCAGGGACGCGCTCTCCCCAACTGTAGTGCGTAAGATGAACGCAAGGAGTAAAGCCGACTTCAACTTTTCCGACGCAAGAACCGCAAGCGCAAGCAAACTGTCCAATAGGAGGCGAGGATATAGCGCATGCGCGCAGTGCATGCGGTTTGAGTGTTGGAGCGCCTTCTCGGACAAGATGGCTGAAAACATGGAGCAGCTGGAGAATTTCATTCTACAAATCGAAAGGTATCCTTGGCTGTACGACAGCACAAGGGCAGACTACAAGGATGCCACAAAAAAACAGAATTCGTGGCAGGCCATTAGCCTCGTCGTCGGCATGTCAGGTGGGTTTCGCATTACATTAAAAAGTGTTGCCGTCAATCGTGAGAACCTGTCTCTCGGTTTTTGTCATTTCATCCGAAAGATATGTCCGCGGCTGCCAAGTGATTCATCACATCCGGCATATAGTAACAGTGTATAATTTGTGGGCTCACCTGTAGTAGAATGCAACCACCTGCTCATCCACGGATCGCTAAAAACATTTCTTCGTGTTTTCACAAATTTGCGTTATGGTATGCAAAACCTCGCTAGAGCCCTCCTGAGCTGAGTATTTTGTATCATTGGAATATTTCATTTCTTTACAAAACGTTTTATTCCCTTTATTTACTGCCTTTTCTTCATACTTTTTTTCTTTAGGTCAGATTTTCGATATATATGCGGCTTTAGTTGCGGTTGTTGTTGTTTATGGTTGTGTTCTCAATCGAGTTGCACAAGTCATAACTTTGGATATGAGACATTTTCGATGTTTTGTGTAAGGTAACATGTTGGCAGCTTTAAACTAACATCGTGCAAAGCATTTTAAGCGCGGCTGTCGTACTTCTCACAATCGCATGCGAGTCATGCAAGTGTACCCCAGTCAACACAGTGACGTCCTGTGGATGTCACAGAGCATCCAACATGGGATATTCAGGATGTCCCTGGGAGCTATCTGTGATGTGTTTGAGACGTCCCGAGGAACTCCAGAATATCTTTTCAATGTTGTTTTCTTAGTTGACCAGTGCCAAAGAACGTGGAGAAACTTGCGGGACAGGTATGCACGCGAGTTACGTGCCACGAAACAACCCAGTGGGTCTGGCCGTTCAACCCGGGAAGCATGGGCCCTGATGAAGCCTCTGAGCTTACTCTCTAGGTTCATCAGGCCTCGGTACGTGAGCACTTAGTATTTTACTTGTAAAGCTTTACTCACAGCATTACCTGCAGCAAGATATAGCAAAGTACTTGTTAGGCAAAAAACAGAAAAAAAAGCTGATGAAGTCGTATTTATGTCTTATGTTATGTACGCATACAGATCACTTCTGGGTTTCATTTTCTCACTCTGTCCCCCAGCTCTGTGCTCCCAAAGGCGACAGGTGCCCTTCTGCCCAATACACGGGAGGACACAACTCCGATCAGTGAAACCACAGCAATGGATGGCGACCCTCAAGGTAAAATGCGGTCGATATCACTTCACATTTACATCGCTACAAGTACACAATCTATTGCTAACAACGTTGGACTGCTGTTAAGAAACCGGCCCACAGCAACATTCCTTAAGTGAACCACTTTTATTACAGCCATGCTGCTTTCACTGATTGGAGGCACACAAGAGGAGACTCTATCACAGAGCACTCCGTCACCAGTAACCGAAGGAAGTTCGGTAAGGATATAGTCAGAGGTTTGGGTACTTGCTATCAGGGATGGGCAGTATTTGAATGCATTGTAATTAATATATTATTTAAAATATAAACCAAATATAAGACCATCGACACCTGTCCAGAGGTGTTCTCCTTTGTGAATTGAATTCTAAGGGCAAACAGAGGATACCTAGAAGATGCAGTCAGAAACTTCTAATATTAAAATTGTCATGATTAACAACAAACCAATGCCATTTTTCCTTGATGATTTGTTGTTCTGATCATTAATAGTTCTCTAATTCCAAATAAGATCTTCACAGCATTTATGGCAGTAGTTATGGTATTTAAATGCCCATATTGAAAAGTATTTATACAGAGTATTTAAATACCCCTTTCAACAAAGTATTTTGTATTTATATTTAAATACTCAAAAATTGTATTTATGCCCATTCCTGCTTGCTATACATCAAATCTCGGGTGCACAAATCCAAACTTTGCTTATCACCAGAGTGGCCTTAATTTAATTAAGTGTTGCTTATGATTTGCTTATGAAGACTCATCACAAACTAATCGTCATTAGAACCAGAAGTTTTCGGGTTTAACCCGATTCTTCCCAGCACTGAAGCTTGCCTTCTTTAGGGCGAAACCAGAATTGAAGCGGTAAATTGCACTCACTGCGACGTCTGTAGGAATACACACTAACTTGTTCCGCAGCAAATGCAGTTACGTCACTGTGTGTACCAAACCACTACAGTTAATTTGAGAAACTCAGCCCGATTTCTCCCCAAAATTAGCGGACTTGAAGGTGTTTCGCCTGAATTCGCATGAATTTAGAGTACATGTTTATTTTTGCAATTTTTACCCCACGAATTTAGGAAAAAAAATATTTCCCAAAAAATTCAGGCTCTGTCATGACACACAGGCGTGCCACATGCCAATATTTCTTCACACCTTTATTCATTATACTAATTTGCAGGACGGCTCGTCGGCTTCTGCGTTTACACCAACGCAGGAGTTTCAGTCTCTCCAGGATCATGAAGACCGCGGGGAGACTCCTCCGGTTGGTTACGCAAGGCCACCGAAACGCAGAAGGCCGGAGCAAACCATTGCAACGCTGCAGGAGGTGCTTGTGTCCGCAACAAGGCAAATGAGCGGTGCCTCAGCACCTTCACAGGATTACGTTGACATGAGGGACAGCGACACTCTTTTCTTGCTGAGCCTTCGGCCAATGCTTGCTAAGATGGATGACCGACAAAAGCATCTTGCACAATTGCGCATTCAGCAGCTTCTTTTTGATATGACATATGGTAATTAGTAACTGTTTAATGAATACATAGTTTACAAAACTGTGTCACTGTGTTTTTTACATATTCATGGTGGTGCACCTGTTAGCCATACAAAGTGTCACAAAACCCATAATTTCAGTGCATCCTCGAGCTTACATTTCTGGCTGACATCCACGACGAACTACGCTGTATTGACCTGGCTTCTCTCCAACAGAGCAGAAATAGTCTGCATATGTATCCCGCACTTTCCGTGCATCACTAGAACACATGTTGCTGCTGAGGGATGTCACGTCCCTGATGGCATCACTGCATGTCACAGATGCCCTCCATCTCCCAGGCACAACATCACCTGCCACACTTTCGGTGTCTACATACCCAAGTGGACAATAGCAACGATCTTGAACAGCTTCTGCTTCATCTAATGTGCGGAGGTAGTTGTGCAGACATACTGTACTCATGACTATTGCTTTCAATGTTGGCAGGCTTGCTGTTATTGGCTGTCTGTAAATACGCCATCTGCTTGCAAGAATCCCAAATGAGTTTTCAATGATCCTCCTGGCCCTTGACAGCCTGTAGTTAAACAGGCCGTAACCGTATTTCGGAATATGCCCCCGTCACTCCCTCGGCCCTGCTCCTCAATGTGCGCTTTCAAGAACCTGTACCTTGCGCCGCAGACAGCTAGTAGCACGATGCTGTAATAGCCCTTATAATTAAAAAACTCTGATCCTCCATTTGGAAGGTTCTGAACAGCTACATGTTTGCCATCTATGGCACCGACACAGTTGGGGAAGTCCCACATCTCCTGAAAATCACGGGCCGTGCTCTCCCAAGTCGACATTGTGGGGCACTGAAATAGAACATAGTTGGGGTAAATGCTTGGAGGTGTGATGAAGTGCCAGGAAAACATGGAGAAAACAAACAAAACACACACAGGAGACAAGCATATTTTCTTTCACTGCTGTAAACAAGAATCTCTTCTTATAAGCATACATGCAAACAATGCATACCGGCAGGTAGACAGGTTCAAGTGCATGCCATATGGCCTCGCTTGTTTCCCGTATAATCTTGCACGCTGTCGACTTCCCAATCCTGTAGTTAATGGAGCACATGTGCTGCGAGGAGCCGTGAGCAAGGTACCTGCAATTGCATTACTTTTTACATTACTAGGACAACAAGTTTTGGGGTACTACAATGGTCGAAGGCGTTGCCATTGTCTGATGTTGTGGTTTGAATTTGATGCATCTGTATGAAACTGCGTCGAGAAAAAGATCAACATGGCTTGAACTGACCAGAAACACGTAGGGTGGTTCAAAGTGCTATCTTGTACAAAGGGAAGCGACATGGACTTTGACATTCATTCTTTTGTCAGGTCATAAGCATTCAGAGGGAAATGAGGTTACCTCGGGAGTCGAGCAGCCACTCATTGCTTAATTTCTTGGATAAAACCCTCTCCGTAGTACTTGATAATATCGAAAACTTGCTTGATGGATGATTTTTGTCGGGCACAGAAGCGACCATAACAACGAGGCACAACCGTATTTATATTTTCGACACGTTGAGCTCATGCTGTGTTGCAAGTTTCACATTCTTCAAGGCAGGATATATATATATATATATATATATATATATATATATATATATATATATATAGTTGAAATAAATGGGAGACAGAAGACGAAAGTAGGGGAAGTAACAAAAAAGGGGTTTATTAAAACTTAAAAATCATAAAAGTTAGGAAGGGTGTCTACGTTACGGCGGAAGCTCCGCCTTCTTCGGGACAAAAGAGCTAAATGTGGCCACGAGGCTGATAAGGGGCTTGAGAATGACGTGGTCGGTTGGGGGAAATTCCCGCCACCTGGCGGTTGTCAATTGGGGAAATTCCAGAGCGTTTTTGTGTCAGGTCCAGGAGTGGGGTCATCGTCCTTGTGGGTCAGTGGGGATTTTGATCCGGTTGAAACGAGAAAAGGCAACAGGGTCTTATCTAGGTTGTTAGACTTCTTATTGTTGACAGCATGCCAGGGTCCTCGTTAATGGCCGATCGGAATTTGTAAATTAGGTAGGCATGCTGTCAACAATAAGAAGTCTAACAACCTAGATAAGACCCTGTTGCCTTTTCTCGTTTCAGCCGGATCAAAATCCCCACTGACCCACAAGGACGATGACCCCACTCCTGGACCTGACACAAAAACGCTCTGGAATTTCCCCAATTGACAACCGCCAGGTGGCGGGAATTTCCCCCAACCGACACGTCATTCTCAAGCCCCTTATCAGCCTCGTGGCCACATTTAGCTCTTTTGTCCCGAAGAAGGCGGAGCTTCCGCCGTAACGTAGACACCCTCCCTAACTTTTATGATTTTTAAGTTTTAATAAACCCCTTTTTTGTTACTTCCCCTACTTTCGTCTTCTGTCTCCCATTTATTTCAACTATAATTACGTAGCCGTCCGATCCAACTCCAACTTTTCAAGATATATATATATATATGTGTGTGTGTGTGTGTGTGTGTGTGTGTGTGTTTATAAGTCGAACGTCACCATGCCAGTACTTTTGGCTTACAAACATATGCTATACGTGCAGCCAAAGAGCTCCTGCTAATTCCCCCTTATATATATATACAGAGTTGTGCCTAACTCGTTACTTGGTAACGGTTACTTTTTTTGGTAACGAAGTAACGATTTAGTTACTTTTTAAGAAATTGTAATAGTAACGGAATCAGTTACAAAAATTAGTAACTCGTTACTGACGTTACTCGTTCCTTTTCTTCAGCGCGGGGGAGCACATTTCGGCACTCCGTGTGGCTCAATGCGAGGACCTGCTTGACCCACGACCACGTGTGACTCAAAGTATTATTGCAGTCCCTCGTTGGATGTGTTGTTGACGTGCTGAATCGTCTTAAACGAAGGCCCTTGTCTTTTCTCTTGTTTCCGTAATCTCCAACCATCACTCCTTCCCAAGGATGGGTACCAATTGTGCTATGGCTACAAAAAAAAAAAAAACGCGTTTCGACTTCTAGCCTTTTCTTGTCTTTGCTAAGCTGCAGAGAGCCCTAAATTATGACGCAGCCCCTCGTCTGTTTTTGGGAACGGTTGGTGATCGGTCGCACGAAAACCGGTGTATTTTCTTGTGTGCTCATAATCTCCGATCACCCCCACTTCGGCAGCAGATGTCATCACACGAAAGAGAACGAAGATCACTGATGTAAATTTCGAGTATCAGCTTCTTGTGAAGTGCAATTTCTCATGCGTTGAAGGCAAGTGACGGCATGTTTATTGGTTCTTTTGACTATGCGGCGGTAACGAAAAAGTAACTCGTTACCTGTGAGTAACGAGAACTCGTTACTTTTGTATGTTGGTAACGAGTAACGTATTTAGTTATTTTTTCCGAAGTAACGGGTAACGGTATTTAGTTCCTATTTTTTGGTAACGGGCACAAGTCTGTATATATATATATATACACATACATACATATATTTCAATTGTAATAACCCCCCCTTTTGCTTCCCCTACCCTCATTGTCTGTTTTTCGTTTTTTGTTAACCGTATATATATATATATAACCTACACACAAATGTGCAAACAATGCTTGGGGAGGCAATACCTCAGTGTCAGCGCCAGCCTTTCCGCAGCAGGGATGGCCTTCCTGAAAGACGTATCCATCCGACTGATATGCGGCTCCACCATTGACAGCAGCTGATCAAACCTGTGTATAAGTTGACGAGACATGAGGACACTCGCTGCACGAAGTAGTGTGCAGCAGACCAAATTAGGAACACTGTCGCAAGACAAACCTTTCTTTTGTCATTCTAAAGTACGTAAAGTGCGTTGGCCCGTCGTATAGCCTCATTTCTTGCACAAGGTGATGATATTCGCCGAAGCTTTCACGGTTACGCAGAAGCCTCCGTACCCATGCTCGTCGTTCCCGTTGCTCGTAATGCAGCAGAAGCGACGAGGAGATTACTTGTGCTATCAAAGCCCAGTTAATTGGTCGCGCTCGTCCCACATAAACGGCGACGAACTTCAAAACATCGTCAAGGAATTCGGAAGGGCCGCTGGTGGGCGCCATTACTGGACTCGGTAGCAAAGGTTGGGGGCGCTCCAAACGGCCCTCGTTCATTGGAGGAACGTAACACCTGAACGCAGTAGTGTGAACGGGAGTACGGACCCTCAAACGTATATCCGCTGCGCGAGGAAAAACACGTAAACGCAAGCGTAAGACGCAACCGCGAAACGCAGTAGTGTGAACCAGCCTTCAGACGCGACCAGAGACCTTGTGACCTTGTAGGTGCGACTCGCAGGCGCCACTGCGCTCACAGCCTCACAGCTGGGGTTGGGGCGAGCGTTGCTTGGCATTGCGCAAAACCGGTGACGTAACGGGGGCCAGCAGGACAGCACGCATAGTTGCTCGATCCACAAGAGAATGCGCGCGGGAGAGGAGGAATGCGGAAGAGAAACTTGAAGCGCGCGCTTCTCAGAGGGTGGAGCGATTTCGCCCGAAAAAATTTCTGGCATATTAGTTTCTCGGCGGGAAGAACCGCTTCCAGAAAAAAAAGGGTTCGAGAAATTTCATA
Organism: Ornithodoros turicata; assembly: GCF_037126465.1. Classification (NCBI taxonomy): domain Eukaryota; kingdom Metazoa; phylum Arthropoda; class Arachnida; order Ixodida; family Argasidae; genus Ornithodoros; species Ornithodoros turicata. The sequence continues at coordinate 97,070,224 of NC_088202.1, forward strand.
ATTCCTTTAAGAGCAATGTGAAAATATCCGGCGATAGAGACTCACGACAGAAAGAAGACAGTTGAGAGCATCTAAATTTTAATGAGACAAGACTTTCGTGCAGAAGCCTGCCTTCTTCAGGTCTGCCTGAAGAAGTGCAGCCTCCTGCACCGAAAGTCTCGTCTCTTTAAAATTTAGATGCTCTCAACCGTCTTCTTTCTGTCGTGAACGACATTTCCAGTTTAAATGGGGGTGTAAAAAAGGTGTATAGGACGTGAACACTTCTTTCAACACCTCACTTTACAAGATCGACGCTAGGATAAAATGTGGTGCACGTCGAAATTACACCTTTATAGTATTGCTCTTTCTGCACCCTTTGCTACAGTTTAGTGGATAGAAAATGGCGTTTTAATAAAAACACACCTGTTTTGAGCGACTAAAGGTGTAAAATGATTTATCCTGAGTGTGGACGGGCGACGGTCGCGAGGCAAAATACCGGGGCCCTCTACCTCCCCTACCGGCTATATCGAGACTATAGCGCTGCCACGCTCCAAATTCGTCGAGCAAGATGGTAACGCACATGATTGCAGCATAAGCCGGTAGAAACCAAATGAGAACTTTTGTGCGTGTGGATATTTTCCTCTTGCGGATATCTGGTTGCATTCAGTTCTTCCAAATTATTGCAACAGCATTTCCAAAAGAACTTGCGCTATGCGGTACGTTGTTTTCAGTGACGATCGTTTGTATGCTCTTGCGACATGAGAGCACAATCAAACATATTGGTTCTGTCTCGGTTATGCTGTTACCACCTGCTTTTTATTCCATTATTACGACATTATAAATGCTGTTATTTGGCACTTGTACTTGCCATAAAATTACAAGCACTACTTATACAGGAGGCTTCAGAGGAAGCAGCCACCGGCGATACCGTCGCGGTGTGCTAACCTACCAGATATCTGTATACTAAAACTTTCTTGTTTGTTTGTATCGCAAACACTGCATTGCCCAAATGGCGCTTTAAAAATAGTACTGGCCTCGCCCTAAAAACGAAGAGCAGGAGGCACTCACTGTTTCGTCTCTCTTCTCGGCGAACATTTAAAAACGCGGATATCAAGGGAGACAGGAACAGCCGTTTCGGCCTTCTTGGGTCTCATCAGCAGTTTACTCGTATCCACTATCTGCATCACGTACGAAAAGACATGCCTGTCATCTTTAGGGAAACGTTCAGCGGAAACTTGCGGAAGTGCGTTCGGCGAGTGATACGATTTAATAGAGCTTTCCGAATGTCTCCTAGTGGGGGGGTTTGATAATTAAGTTGTTGTCTGAATTTTTTATCTCGACGACATAAGGGTGAACGACGTTCTTCATGAAATAATCTGCTCACACGTTGTTTGCACCGGTCTCTGGCATTTCCCCGGTTCGCTGTCGCGTATACCCTTTACCCGCAAAGCGAGCAGGAGAGATTGCGTTTTGGCTCCCAGTTGTGCTGTTAGGAGTAGAGAAAACCGTACCAACTGAAAATGAGATGAACGATGACAAGACAACAACAACAACTTTATTTCAATGATGATGACTGGGGAGCTTCATCCCCAGGGCACTCGACACTCTGCCCCATTGCTGGTGGTAATTGATGAAATACAACGAGTCACATCACGGTGAGGAGCGAAGTTCTATGATGTCCAGAAAGTTTAGGAGTATGCTTTTGGGGAAGCGCGTTGGTGTCTTGGGTTTGGCCATCGACCAAGCAAATTTGACATAGTGAGAAGACGATAGAGAGATGGTTTAGACACAATGAAAGCGCGGTTCTGGAAGCTTGGTAGTGCGGGCAATGGAAGATGTGCTCTACATCTTCCAGGTCACCGCAGTGACGGCATCTTGGTGAGTCAACTTGTCGCAAGCGGTAGCGCCATTAAGCTGTAAAAGCCACATTGAGCCGCGTCCGATGAATTAATGCACCATCTTGATGAGTCGAGAAGTGTTTCGTAGCATTCAGAAAACGAGCATTGGATCAACTCTCGCGAGCATAGATGTGGAGAGAATGTCGGTTGTCCATTGGCGAGGGTGACACTAATCGGAGAATGGAACGACGGTCTCCTTTCAGCAGGGCAATACTCGTCCGTGTCCAAGATGAGATCTGGAAATAAAGAAGAGAAAAAATATGATAAAACTGATAATGATAATTATGATACGATATAAATGATAAAATAAAAATGATCTCGAAGGACTTGAGGGGGAACTTGGTCTCTTCATTCCCGAAGACCCGGAAGACTCACGACGATGGGCAGAACCGGTAGAGACCAAGGGGCTATCGGCGATGTTACCCCCTTAGCTTCAAAGCCATGATGATATTGCAACATAATCCACGATAGCAAAGCCCAGAGACGAGGGACAAGACGGGAAATACACACACAAAGCCTCTTGTGGATGTTATGTATGTCGCTTCTGGTCCCTCGTCTCGGTGTTTTGCTATCATGGATACTTATCACCAGCTGGCTTCCCACTCAACCACGAAATGTAGAAATAACATTGCAAATCTACAATAACACCGTCGAATCTGCGATAGCATGCAACATAGATTCTGCGTATGGAAAATGCCCGCTCGAACACGCGTCGAATTAACATAATTTGATAACGCTATTTCTACCTTGACGTTTGTTTTTTCTGCGTTGATATAGCATTCATGAAACGTGGCGAATTACTGTTTATTCTACGTTGTCTATTGCTACCTCTTCCTACTATGGTACGTTAAGGTTCTACTTCTGCTAGCGCAAAAGTGCAGGTATCCTGAAACCTAAATGTGTCCAAGTACAATACTACAAATGTGTAATAGCGAATATTCAAGAAGACATATGGGGCATGTCCTTTTTGTGTGCGCGTTTATCTTAAATCAATTAGTGAATCATGTAAAAAAAATAATCACTGATAAGGGTCATAATACTGATAATCACATGATTGCTACGCCTCTTCGGAACGACTATCCCTGAAAGATAAGCAATAGTTCACTCCATCCATTGTGACCAGCATAAACACTGCCATAAATAGGCGTAAAGAACAAACACTCTGCAAGAAGTGGGAACAAATTCCTGACAGTGACTTACCGCAGCTTCTTTTGGAGTATGGCTAGATGCGGAAGCAGCCTAATCACTGATAGACACAAGCGACCGTATTGAAAAAAGGACCAGGATCATGCTGGTGTTCTTAGTGGCTGTGATTTGGAATGGATGTGTTTTCTTCTCTGATGTTAACATCAGAATTCCACGGGGTTTCTAGTGTCTTTTCTCTGATGTTCCACACCAGGATCCCTGATATGTACTCTGATGTTGCACACGATATTATACGCACGATACACGATATTATATGCACGCGATTATTATAAATGTGTGCACTCAATATTTGATTCCCCTTTTCTGTTAGGCCGCCTAAATTTTTGTCTCCCGCGTTCTACTCTGCGGAACCCCCCAACGTTCTATGTCAACCACTGCTGTCCTAACGACCCCCTTACACGATGCCAAATCTTGTTTAACTCGCTCCCTTCATCTCTTGATATTTTTTCAGCATCATGTACATCATTTAGGTGTCACGTCTGTTCTCATTTTTCAGAGATTTCTTTTCCTTGACTTTTTCAGATAATTTTCCTTTTGTTGCAGTGCGATTGCATGTGTTACACATGCAATGCAACTCACATTACAATGTGCGTGTGCTCTTTTCTCGTTTTTAATTCAAGTCATGTATTTTTTTTTCTTCATGTACAGTCTCTTTTGTTTTTGTTTTTGTTTGTGTGACCACGTAGATCGTGTCTTGTTGTTAGTGCATATTGTATTACTCTATTCGTTTGTATATTGTGTCTATTGGTAGTGCATTGTATTGTATTTGTGTGCGCCAACATTAGGGTCGTCACGACCGTTCTTGGGCACCAATAAAACATTATTATTATTATTATTATTATTATTCCCGTGGAAAAGGTCAAATATATTTTTTTCTCTTTGTTTCTATCGTGCGATATGTGATGAGTCGTTTACAACTATGGTTAAAAAGGGTACTGCTATGAGGGTATAAAATAAACATGATTATTAATGGAGGTATGCGTGAGATAAATACCACATCAAACAGGCCTTACTCTACATGCGAACGCCACATTAGAACGTAAAATAAAATACAGTGCGAACAAATTGGGTGCGCAAAATGTTGTCCGAAGACGCGGAGACTTATCCATTCGTGATGAAGTTGACAATATGTTGAAGGTACAGTGTAGAATCAACGCAAATATTTGTAGTTACAGTTTACAATATATTTACAGTTGAGTAGCTCATGCTTTGCGTTCACAATCCACTATTGACCGGGTACAGTTGAAACAGCGTTGATTCAGCGCTATAATTCTACAGTGTTCAACGTTAGCCAACATTAGACAACGTAGATTCTATGTTACACCTGCTGTCTGTGTCGACTGGGTTACTACCTAACCATCCTTTCAATGCAACATAATATTGTTGGAACGTGTCTCGCTCGTCATAGCTCGCATTGGGGAAGGGGAGCACGTATATGTTTATTCGAAGGGGGAAAAAAAAAACAGGAGATGAAAGGCCGGTCAGCTGCAAGGTCACATGGATTTTTTGGTGAAGCGGAAAAAACAAATGCTTCGCTTAATGTTTTCCTCATAATCTAGTTGGGGATAGATGAGAGACGTATGCTCCAATGTGGGTACATCAAGCGCCCATCCTTGCCAGACTCGGCAGGGAAGAGCCTGAAACTCCAAGCTCGATGTCAAGAGAAGTCGTACTTTCGCAATTCAAGAAAGAATCCCAAGAAGGCCGCGCACCGCATTTCCCCATCGCAGATAAAATGTAGGGAAGTGACGTCGGACGTTACACCTCATTCTGCGAGCTAAAGCAGTGGAAACTCGCAGACGCTGGGTGCCGCGATTTGTTACGGGCAAACGCGGGCGTCGGGGAGCGAGCCTTGCGCAACACGGCACAAATATTTGCAACCGTAATGTTATGCGGGTGAGGGTTCCTAAGAGGAGATTGCTTGCCCGTAACAAATGGCGACGAGAGAATTTCCGACTTCTCCCAGCATTACGTCACTCGGCCTCCTTCCTCTATGTACTCTTGCGTGGCAGAAAAAGAAAAACTCATGGTCTAGTACAGTGCCGGACAAAAGTTTACGGAACACGCACCGGCGTATTCCTTCATCAGAGTGACACGCTATGAGCGAATGGGAGCATACGGACTTACAGACATGTGCCTAGGGAACCCAGTCACCTGTTGTCCCCAGTCGCCGGCTCTAGGGGTGACGCAGGCTGTCAACAACCTGAAACAATCGAGCACACCATTCTGCGCCCGAAGCCCATGTCCATCACTCCAGCTCTGGCACGCTAGCGGACATCCTCTACCCCGGTGGTTCTTATGCCGAACGTTCCGCTAAAGCAAGAAACCTTGCGCTCTTTCTACAGGGGCGGGTCTTGCTCAACGCCTCCTCTAACACTTTGCTGTCCACAACGAACTCACGCACCCTCTACGCATCTCCACCCATCATCCTCCATCCGTCTTTTTTGTTTTCTTTTTTCCTTTGGCTATAGCCGTGACGACACCCACTTCTATGTAGCCAACAACGGCGTGCTGATCCTGCCATTCCCCCTCCACCCGAATGCGCCGGAGCGTATTCCGTAAAATTTTGTCCAGCACTGTACCATGGAGTTCACATTGTTATAAATTTTACCCACAATTGGGGACAAAGTAGGATCAAATACAGTATACAGGGTGTCTTTTTTTAGGCGATACAGATTTTTCATAAAAAAACTATGAGGGCTATAGACATGCTGGTTTCACTGCTATCATCTCTGGGCCGGCGGACGTTCTCGGCCATATGTTGCTCGACCGTCAGATTACTAATTACCTAAAAATCGTTAATTAACTTTTTAATTATAAAAGCTACGAAGTTGTCCCAATGAGAACATCTGTTCCTTTCGGTGACCTGATATCGTAGCCGTGTTCAGAACAAAAATCCGTTCGGTAGATCGTCCGCAAAAAAATTCGTGAAGGAACACCATTTTTTTTCTTTATTTTGTTCATTTTGCATCTTCGGACACCTGTCTTTCCTTCACCCCCAATGTGAGAGAGGGAAAGAGCACACTGGGCGCCTCTTGCGTCCTGGAAAAAGATTAAGAGAGAAGGCAACCTAAGATAAGGGCCGTTCCGATAGCGTCGCCCGATACATGTGTTTTTGTTTTGTTTCCGCAAGTTAAAGCTCATCTTCGACGCATGAGGCGGCACTGTGGCGGCATCTTCGACGCATGAAGCTCCTTCACCATCTCACATTGGGGGTGAAGGAAAGACGCGTCTCCGAAGATGCGCAATGAAGAAAATAACGAAAAAAAAATGGTGTTCCTTCACGAATTTTTTGCGGACGAGCTACCGAACGGATTTTTGTTCTGAAAACGGCTACGATATCAGGTCACCGAAACGAACAGATGTTCTCATTGGGACAACTTCGTAGCTTTTATAATTAAAAGATTAATTAACGATTTTTAGGTAATTAGTGATTTGACGGTTGAGCAACATATGACCAAGAACGTCCGCCGGCCCAGAGATGATAACAATGAAAACAGCATGTTTATACCCCTTGTAGTTTTTGATGAAAAACCTGTACCGCCTAAAAACAGACACCCTGTATAAAGTACAGGGATAGATGTAGGCATAATGCTATGCCGTGTATGTCCGCTGCAATGCCCTACAGAAGTTAGCAAGGCTTCCTGCATCGCTTATTGTTCACCCACTCAATACCATGTACAAATCAGTGCCTCAAATGAAACTCACCTATCACGACACGCGGTACAGTGAGGTGCTTGATGTTCACTGCCTCAAACAATAAGAACTGGATACCTTACAGGTCTCTGGTTGTGCAAAATGCTACTACATACGTATACGGCTTGTGATGCAATAGGCCACGCTTGCCAATCCCTCTTACATTTGTGCCTTAAATTCGTGAGGTCACAGTGTGTCAAAAACGACAAATAGCTTTTAACGAAACTGAAAGGACACGAAGCGGGCTAGAATTTTCATGGTATTGATTTTGTGAAGATTTACTCTGTCGCCGACCGCCTGTGCCACAGCGCAATTGAAGGTTTTTCCGCAACTAAGAATATGGGAAATAACGAATAAAAATGAACGCCTCTTCTCATTGTTTTCGGAGTAAAAGTGTTTACTGAACGAGGGTACTTACCTCTAGGATACTTGAGCGGCTAGAAGCAATCAGCCGTACTTTCACTTTCCGCGAAATATTTTGTCAGCATGCATCCGCTACTTCTGTTTGATATCTGTTAATCATTTCTTACGCACAGTGAGATACTTCACTCAATTGCTGAGCTCGACCTCCAATGAGTAGGTTTTGGGTCACCAAAATCGGTCATGAACTGACGCACAAGGTCTGCCCACACATTTCAAAATGCACTTGCGGTGATTGATTCGCTGACGTGACCGAGGATGCACATCAGCAGGTCCCGAAACGAATGAAAGCATCAGTATTTTAGCGTCAGAACTGTACCACGATTCAACAATTCGAAGCTCCGTTCTCATCATCGCCGAAAACTGCCGCTATACATTTACCATTTTGACATAAACGTGTGAAAATCCGCAATCATGCATTGCGGTTTTAAGTGTTACGGGTTAACAAATCATTGGCCATGCGATGTAAGCTTTCTCGCCAGTCCTACTATTACTCATTTTTCTCGTGGCAGGGCACAAAAGTAAAACTATTTTCCTTCGCACTTCGTATTCATGTTGCACATACTACCACGACACAAAATGTTTGTGTCGCGGCTTGCAGGAGATGGCTATGCACTAACAGCTCCCAGTTTGTGTGGTAGAAACGGCGTTGCAGCCCCGCCATATGCAAAAGTTCCCAAATCATTTATCGCACAGACTACTAGGCAAAGCAAATGAGTAAAGCGTGTACCTGTGCATCAACAAACCAGCCATGAATGCGGCCCAATCGTGCCACCGCCACGTTGGTTTCCGGTTGCTCGCGGAGCTTTGTTGACACTCGGGAACCCGTGAACTTTCCTAACGGCTTTGACGTGGGGTAAATCGTTCGCTACTACGCTTACACGACATGTGCACCTGCGTTGCCGCTAACTTTTGTTGGATAAACCTCGGCCATTAATGAGCTCTACAGCATCTGCGGTATCTACATTTTACGTGCATGCGAGAGGTGAGGGGAATGCGCGGGAAACTATTAACAATGGTGATGCTCACAACGACAGCTCAAGGATATTAATAGATTACGAGAATGTTACTATGGGAGATATACACTCTAAAAAATAAAACTCCTTTTTAGGTGTAATTGGGGTGTATTTGGGGTGTAGCAATTGCTTTACTCCCTTATTACACCCTAAAGAAAAAGAATACACCCTGCTTTTGGTCTGAAATGGGTGTAATATGTGTATGTTCCGCTCTGCAGGGTGTAATTTCGAGAATTGGTGTGAAAAAGGTGTAGTGGCCATCAAATTTCTAATGCTTCGCTACGACAGGTCTGGCAACAGTGTGCTGTTTACTCTGTGTTCTCCAGCTATGGCGGTTGGAGTTAGTTGTGGTAGTTTTCGTGTTCTTTGTGGAGGTCGTGTGGTGAACTACAGGTCATTTGACCATTTGAGTTTAGGAATCACTGCAAGGTTTATGGTTCCGGGTGTCGAACGGATGCAAGCAACCGATGCGCCGTGCCCATCGGATCGAGTAGCTTATCCGAGCCTCTCGCTGCAGCGTGCTGTTTGGTAAGTGTTGTCGGTGTATTTTGTCTTGTCTGCTTGTCTGGTTGATTGAGGTGCCTTTGAAGCGGGTATTTTGAGATTATGTTTGAACCTTAAGTGGAATGCACGGATTAGATCAGAGAACAGTGCGCGTCGCGTTGTAACGGTCACATGTGACCGTTAGGCAAAGTCAAGGGGTATACGCAACAAACGAAGTTGGTGGAATTTGTAGTAGCAAGTAAAGCAGCTGGTAAGAGTCAACAAGAGGCAAGAGGTAGCGAGCAATGAAACCACTAGGCCACAACCCTCTGATTTCCGGTCAGATGTGCCGAGTCGATGGCTGTGCGCGTCTTCTGAACAATGCGCTGGCAAGTTTGTGTGTTGGCGATGTCAGAATGGTGTACCTAATTGGTAATATACACTTGACCAGAAATCAGAGAGGTATGGGTTCGGGTCTCGCTACCGGCACTTCGCTGACCCTTTACCGATTGTAGCTTTGTAGGGACATTGGTCTTTTAACTACACTATGATTGTGTGCTTCTTAATTTCTACGTTATTATCAATACTTCTTCAGACGAACCCCTTCAAATCAGTTGGTATAGTCAACAATCTATCTGACATAGAGGTTGCAGATGAGTTCCTCGCCGAAATGACAGCCAAATAAAAAAAAAATCTACTAGTATACTTCATCAACACTATGAGAGGATGGTCCTGATACAACTACGTATCGAAGCAGGACAACCAAATCAAGGCTTAGATTGTCCCATTACACTCCAAGAACTTCAATAGGCACTAGACTGAAAAGTACTGAAATAGGCACTGAAAAAGAAAACATCCCCCGGACCAGGCACCAGACCAGACTTACCTATACCAGTGCATAGCCCTAAGGCAACAGGCGCAAGTCCTTTTACAAATATTTAACACCAGCTATCAGACTATCATTATTCCAGACTATCCTTATTCCACCAGACTGGAATGAGGCAACAGTCATCCCCATCCTCAACACTGAAGCAGCAAGGTCTCACAGAACCATATCGCTCCATGAGCCTCAACAGCTGTTTACTAAAGCCTATGGAACTCAACCGACTTAAATGGTACCTGGAAGAAAGCAAAAACTTGCCAGAACAACTAGCTCGGTTTCGTCTAGCGCGATGCACAATGGATTGCGTGATCGATTTAGTCGCATACGTTCAGTAAGCAAACCCCAATAAGCTTATTGTAAGAGCAGTTTTCCTAGATATTCGGAGGGCCTTGGATAAAGCCAGACACGCGCACATACAGGCAGCCCTACTGGAGCTAGGAGTCGATGGCAAAACCACCCGATGGATCGAACACTACCTCACGAGAGAGATCTTCATGAAAACCAATAACAGAGATTCTCACCGCCACCCGACATCTCCTCAAGACGGGCGGGGTCATCAGCCCCACTCTCTTTAGCGTCGTAATGGCTCAGATTGTCAAGGTACTCCCGTCTACAGTACAGTGCACGGTATATGCGGATGATATTTGCTTCTGGGCAAGTGGTACACCGGCACTTGAAAAGGAAACTCGAATACGCTCTGACATCGATTGAGCTGTTCCTCGAACAGAGAGCAATGGATGTATCTCTGGAGAAAACAGTGTACCTACCATTCACTGCTACATGACTGTCAAAGTTCAAGTTAACACTTCAAGGGAAACCAGTGAAGCGCGTAACTAAACACACATTCCTTGGAATACAGCTTAATAGAAGTCTAACCTTGACAGACGATATTGAGCGCATAAATATATTTGGACGAAACCATATCCTAATATCATACGAGCACTGGGAGGATACCGATCAGGAAACATCACAGCTCTTCGCATCCTTCACCGTACCCTAATCAGACAAACTCTGTCATACAGCCTCCGTTTCGTACATGGTCTCTAGCCCTTTCAAAAGAAGAAGCTTCAGCCTATCATCGCTCGAAGTCAGCGCACCATCCTTGGGGTACCAAGACTGACGCTAACAAATTTGGTCCTCGCAGAAGCTAGGGAACCTTCAGTAAAAGTTCACCGCGACCTGGAGTCTCAGAGACACATCATTCGACTGATCGCCAGACACAGTTCCCATCCTCTAGTATCCAAGCTTCAACAGCGAAACCGTTCGACAGTACACACCAGCTTTCACGACCTGGCTCAGAATCTTCCCAGGCATCGAAGGAAGGACTTCCACCGATCCTTTCCTCCTTGGACACCTCATCTTGTCCAAACAGCACAAGACATTCCCATTATCAAAAAGAAAATGGACACAACGGCCGTTGCTCTGAAGATGTCAATGATCGCCTACCTTCACGACTTTTACTCAGAGGCTGAGAAAATGTTTACGGACGGTCGTGCACCGACACAGGATCCTCTAGTGCGATACACTGTGTGTCATTCACTGAAGGCTACAACCTCTCGCACAGGACTTCCTCAACGAACGCAGAGCTCCACGGTACCTATACAAGGCATTCAAGTATATTAGCACAACAGACAAGCCAAACTTGGATAACCACAGACCCGAAACCGGCCATCCGATCCCTACAATTTCCGGAAATGAACAACACTCTACACTACAAAATATACGTTGCCCGTCAAAAAAGAGTCCATAGTGGAAAAACGGTTATGCTCCAGTGGGTTCCCTCCCATTGTGGCATACCAGGGAATGACACAGCGGACGCCACAGCAAGAATGGTTCACAGCGAAGCAACAGAGTCGTCCATATCGTTCACCCCCCCCCCCCCCCCCCAGGATGCGAAATGTCTCCTCACTTAAACTGCTAAGGAAAACTCCGTGAAACTGTGGAAATCCTATCTTCGTCCAACAGACTACTTAACCTTCATAGGCCCAGACTTAGCTTTCACACCCCCATGGAGCATACCACGAAGCTTACAGACAGCCCTGCAGCTGCTGCTGTGGCTGCTAACCAATAGTGTTGCGAAATGCTACAGACCATCGGCCTCCACAGACTGTCCCACGTGTGGCGCCACCGAAGGTACACTACACAACATCATACAGTGCCCAAAGTACTCCACAGAACGATCAAGGCTTGAGAGCATCCTCGCTAAACTGAACGATCGACCGCTCCCTTTCGTGAAGATCATGGGATCCTGGCAAAATGAAACACATCAGACGACCGCAGTAACAGCATTGTGCAACTATTTATAAGACTCCCGTATCGTCACCGTATGTACTACGTTACTAACACGTATGTAAATTAAATCACATCAGCACCGGGATGTACCTCATATCCTAAGTCATATGTATTTCTTTGTGTGTGTGTGTATGGTCGCATGTGTCTTCTGTTCTGTATGTCTATTAATTTATTCATACGTAATTGAAACCCTTTCCCTTGAAATGGAGCATCAGACCCCTGGTGGGTGTCACCCAGTTCCAATGTTTGTAAATAAACAGATACATCCCCCCTTCTCAACCCGTCAGGCTCGTTACAGGTGTTCTTCTGTCCTAAATGCTAAATGCGGCGTTTTTGACGCAGTTGCTTGATTGCAGCTTGTCATTGGTTCTTATTCGATGCGTGTACATGGATCTTTTCCGTACCGGTATTGGGTTGGATGGATCGTGAAAAAAAAGAAAAAAGAAAGGGAGGAGAGATTACCCACATGTTGCGGAAAACACAGCCTAACGTGTGTAACGAAAACCTAACGTCCTTACATATTTTTTTTCCCCTTTTTGCCTTTTTTTAACTTCCTTTACAGTTTTTAAAAGCTATGACAGCAGCGAAGTTGTTTGCATAGATGTCGTTTCGGAGTTCAGTTATACGGCCAGGTGGACATCCTCTCGAAGAAAGCATGTAATTACAAGAGGACTAAGTACCTAAAATTAATTAATTTGTTGTTTAATTACAGGATTTCGGGCGAAAGCAAGAAAGAAGAATTGGAGACAATCCTCGTTGAAAGGGAGTGACGCTCATATAAACCGGTTAAAAACAAAACGTTGAAAAAAAATCTCTTAAAAATCCAACTTCTAAAATAAACTTTAAAAAAAATCATGTACATATCCACGGTGTCAAAATAAACTCGACAAAATTCACTTTGCAAAATGAACCCTTTGAAATAAACCTTTAGAAATCGTGCTACGTTGGCGTCGGTAAATAGCGCGCTCTTCGATATTGGTACAGAGTATTCATCTGGGAACGATTATTAATGTACCGAAAGTGGGTTGTCTGCAAGTCCTCCATGGGGTGTATCCCGTTTGAAACCCTTAAAAATAAACTTTCAAAAATAAACACGTATATAGCCACTGTTAAAAATTAATCTCCCAGGATATACGCTCAAAAATCAACGCACAAAAAATAATCGCTGTAATATCCCCGCCTAAATAAAAACACTAAGGAATCCACCGTTAAGAATATATGAAAAATAAAGCGTTTCAGAATCCACCCAAATCCACCGTACAGTCATGTTGGTTGATACAGTCACGTGGTATGGGCACGAGTGAAATGGACAATCCGCTTTGAGAAATAGACCGCGAAAAAGTCGGCGAATTTGATTAGGGTCCTATGAACACGAGTGTTGAAGTATGACGTATAGTGACGAAGTAGTGACGTTGAAGTAGTGACGTAGGCGTATCGCGCCACGAAATAAGTTCGCTCGCTGAATGATGAAATTAGTGTTTACAGAGTCCGCTAACTGTTTCCTCTCGAGAATGACACGTATATGTTTTGTATCACAGTTACGTTTCTCTCTTACTGATGCGTATGCAAGCCTGCAAGTCATGCATATTTTTGTATCCGTTCTGTGTCACTCATCGTGCGGGACTGTCGGTCATCTTTATTTGTCGTCCCGTTGTTCGTGATTGAACTAGGATAATGCCACCGTGGTTACCGTGCCGATATTATCGTGCTACACGTGAACGTCAGTGTGAACTCAGGACACGTGCACGAACGAACGAGCGCAACACTATCACACTTCCTACCGAAGTTTTGTCAAGCGAAATAAAGCGAGACATGTATAATGCATAACTTAACATGAGAAAAGAAAACGTTGGCAAGAACACACACACACACAAACACAACAACAAAAAAAGAAAACATGGCAGTCATGACAGTCCACTAGGAAGGGGGTGAGTGCTAACAAGGGCGGACCCAGCAATGTAGGCTACATCGTACCGATATTCTCTGCGTAATATGTATATGTATTACTCCGCTGCCGTGTTGGGCTACAGAATACATATACAGTGAACCCTCGTTAATATATGACCCCCGATAATCTGGCATACGTGCTTTACGACCGTACTCCTGGGCAACAATGCAGTGAAACCTCTGCAAATCCCCCCGTTAATATGACAATTCCTCATTATATGTATTGGCATCATCGTGGAAGACCAGCCATATTGGCTGGCTCCCTTTAACGCAACAAACGCACTAGTCTACAACCATCGCAATGCCAACACCCAAAGACGAGCTCACGGCAGGTCTGGGATTGATGTACGTGCTAGATGCCACCTCGCAACAAACCAAAACTCACGGAGAGCTGCTCGTGGGACAGCAGCACGAAGGATATTAGAAGCGGATGACATACCTACCATGGTTTTCTTCGAAGAGGGTCGCTGATGTTTGCCACCGCCTACCAAACTGCACGGCCCCAAGAACTGCTCTCTCCCTATATAACACTCTACGGATGCCCGCTCTGACCCTGTTCAGTACCTCAACGGCGGTGCGAGCACGGCCACCGTGCACAGCTATGCAGCGTGCTATCCAGACCTGGTAGTTTATTTCTACCGCCAGGAGTACAAACTGGCGTCTATCGCAGACCGGAACTGGGAGCGAGCTCAGTAACTGGACCGTGCTCCACCGACTGAACGGAATGCCGTAAAGCATCTCAGCCTTGTGCCACAAAAAATCGGGGAGGCACAGCCGAGCTCGCCGTCGGAAGGAGCTCCAGAAGAGCGGCATAAAACTGCTTGACGGACCAGACAAAGAGATCCTCCGACGGGAATGATGCGCGTAGGCGACGGACGTTCAAAACGTACTCTCTCAAGTGCGAGGCCACAAACTCAGAGCGCGGTCTATTCTGCACAGGCGGGCGAAACAGACGTACGTCTGGACCTAAGCAGTATTGCAGGAGATCGTGGGCGGGGTGGCCAGGGTCACTAAGGCCGTCGAAAATTGCCTTTATCCCGAGCGCAAGACACTTGATTTTTACGTGCGGAACCCGCAAACCGCCAACCTCTCTCGGCTGGTACATACGTGCACGGGATACCCACTCAGCTCCGTTGCCCCAGATGAACCGAAATGCCGTACGAGTTGCTGCAAGGAAAACCTGACGAGGAGGAAGGCAAACTGTCCCGTGATACCAGTATTTGCTCAGGAACCACGACGCAGCCAGGCGAGCTCTACAGGTGATAGGGAGCACTAGGCCCCTTAAATCCGTGAGAACCGAGACGCTGCGCTCGTGAACACGCAACCAAGAAAGAGAAGAGACCCCAGTCCTGTTATAGTGAATACCGAGAATCCGCACCTCATTCCTAACAGGGATCCCGAATGGAGACGGACAGGAGGGAGTGACATTAATGAACAGCGCAGCGCTTTTTTCTCTGTTGATTCGCGCGTTCGATACTCGACCGTATCTCTCCAAAATAACGAGAACACGACCTATCGAGTCCTCGTTACTGAGGATTAAGGAGAGGTCGTCCGCATACGCGAAAAGAGGGAGGTTCCACGAGCCTGGCAACGGAAACATAACAGGTCGAAGGCAGGTTGCTAAGGTTTCTAGGAGAGGACTAAACACCATGGCATACAACGCCGGGGACAAAGAACAGCCTTGCCGCACACCGGTCATGATGGGGAACCTACCGGGGACGCCCCCGTTCACGCCGACCACGGCAGAGGAATCTCTGTATAGGGCCTTAATCCAGCCCACCACTACGGGAGGAAAGCCAGCCACCTCCAGCACACGGAACATATACCCATGATGCACCCTGTCAAACGCCTTATTCTGGTCAAAAGACACCAGTACAGCGGGTTGCTGACGGCTGTGCGCCCAGTAGATGGCGTCACGCAGGGCCTGTGTGTGCAAGTTGATTGACCGTCCAGGAACAGCACAGACCTGACAGGGGGGAACTACAAGACCCGGGACTAAGGAAATTCTACGCAGAATTGCGGTCGAAACTATCTTGTAGTCCGTATTAAGTAGGGAAACAGGCCGATACGCATTCGGGTCCCGCTTCCTAGACGGGTCTTTGCATAGTAATGTTACCACACTCTCTCGCATGGAAGGGCAGAGGAGGCCGTCCGCCAAACAGCCATTCAATAACGCTGTCAGCGGGCCAGAGAGCGTACGCCAGAAGCACTTATAGAATTCGGCAGGGAGACCATCGGAGCCGGGAGACCTTCCAGTTCGCAGGGCCTTAACGGCGGCCGTATACTCGTCCAGAGTAAACGGATCTGCGCTAAGGACGAAGTGCTTGTGAGTCGGCAGAAAGCTTTGCGTTTCGTCATCAGCAGGCACGACTGCGCCGTACAAGGCGGCGAAGTGGTCACGAAAAATTGCCCGAACGGCTTCAGGACTAGCCTGAACAGACCCGCCAGAGGTCGCCAGCTCCGCAACAGCATTTGGAGGGCGACGAAAAAAGCGGCCAAGAAGAAGGCGCGAGCAGCAGGACTCCTGTGACCAGCGCTCAGCTGCATGCAACGCCACAAAGTGTTCCCAGGCACGCATCTTTAGAGAGGCAAGACGTCTCAGAACGTCCTGGATAGCATCGTCGTTGCCAGGGCCCCTCGACCCCGGATGACGCAAAATTGACAGCACTTGCCGAAGGTTTTGCATTTCCTCTCGGCTCTCCCGCGCCCGCCGAGCCCGCCACTGACGAAAAAGCCTCGCGGCCCCAATTTTCGTCTCTTCCCACCACTCTTGCGAGAAGGAAGCCATAGCACACCGAGCCTCCAGCCAACTACTTACACTGCCACGAATTTCAGCGTCACTCAACAGAGAGACGTCCAGCCTCCAACAACCCGAACCACCACGGAGGTGCCGAAACCCACCAAGGAGAAGGAGGACTCCGTCATGGTCCGACAAGTCCCCGGACGGACAAACAAAACACTCCCTCATATGCGACATCAGCCCGGGAGAAACATAGAAGCGGTCTATGCGGCTGTGTGCACCACGAGTATTGCACCATGTGTGCTGGTATTGCCCATTATTCAGATGGCTGAACGTGTCGACCAGACCGAGATCATCAACTAGCCGGGCTAACTCAAGGTTTACTGGCCGACGTCTACTGCCGGAACCGTCAATACAACAGTTAAAGTCACCCGCAAGCACAATATTGCGGTTACCTAGGAAAAAGCAGTCGAGGCTGCGAAAAAATTGCGCACGCTCTCCGCGCCGTGCGGGGGCGTACAAATTAATAAGCCGCACCAAACACCCCGTCATGTCCGCCTCCACCATGACCACCCGGCCGTCACTGTCACGGTCGTACCACCGGACGTTACCAACGAAAGAGGGGAACAATATAATTGCTACTCCTGCCTGATGCGGTGACCCGTGACTAAAGAAAAAACCCTGACCGTATGATCCGCCTCTAACAGCCTGACTGCGCGAGCTGACAACAGGCGGGTCTCCTGCAGAAGAAGAACGTCAGCGCGAAAACTTTTTGCCCATTGCAACACCGAAAACTGCTTGGGTTACCGCTAAACCCCCTACAATTGAACGTCACTATTCTCAGCGACATCAGGAAGAGAAGGAAGAACAGCCCCATTAGTCTACCAAGAGAGGGGACACGGAACGCACAGACCGGGCTTCGGACAACAGGGGATCCGATGCTTGTCGTTTCACACCCAGACGGCATGGCGTGTACGTTTCTGTGGTGTCGCTGCTCATACTCTCCAACGAGGAGCTACTAGGGAACCAAGGAACCTCACCACAGTCAGGGACGACTGGCGCACCGTCAGCCGTGTCCTGGACCGCAACGGGCGCTGAGGAACCCTCCGCGAGATCAGCCAGTGGCGCGACGTCGGGAGAACGCTGGAGCGGCACTGTAGTCTCGCCAACAGGGCACGAAGGAACATCAACCTGTGGCTCAGCGGCATCGACAGCAACTTCAGCTTCAGCTTCGGTTGCCGCAGCCGGAACCACGTCCGACTGTTGGGGGGAACCAAGTGGATGGTCAGACGCGCGAACATCGGTCTCAGAGTCGTTAGAAACGGCCGCCACACGACTCGCCCACGTCTTCACCATACACGATTTAACAGAGTGGTCTCCACCACATCTACGACAGGGCCGGGCACAAGTGCTATGGCCCACCACACCACATCGCTCACACGCCGGTGCCGTACACGCCTTTTTGAAGTGTCCAGACTGGCCGCACCTGAAGCACACTCGACGCATGCCAGGGTAGCGAATTATAATTCGCTTTCCCCTTATACGCAGGAAATTAGGCACCGGTGACCTCATCTCCATTATCACACGGCGATTGCCGGTCTCAATGAAGCTGAGCTCTGGGTGCTCGTACGTCTCCCGCGTTATCTCCTTGACAGTGCCATACTGGCCCAAGGCAGAAAGGATATGCGAATCGTCCATCGCAACAGGAGCTTTCGAGATTGTTACAACGGTGAGGTTTGTCTCCAGAGAAACTAAGGGGACCGTCTCACCGAGAACCTCGACACGGGCTAAGCCCTTCAGGGCGGAGGCCCCCACCAGAGACATTGCCCTAAGCTCAAAGCAGGACTCATCCTAGTGCTGAAATGAGCGGATGACACCCTTAGGAGCTTTCTTAACGAGGGCCAGGAGGAATTCCACACGCGAAACTGCCTGAGGCAGCGTCACGCGGAAGTCGAGCGGCCTACTGGCCATCGCAAATACAGTGACCAACACGGACTACCCCATGTAAAGTCCAAAGTGAAGCAACCCTTGAAAACCCTTGAAAATAAGCAAAGGAAAGCAGGAGCAGATAAGAGAACAGGAGCTTACCACGTCGTCGTCGTCGTCGTCGTACTCATTATGACCAAAATTTTCGGGAACGACCATGGTCATAATAACGAGGGTTCACTGTATTGGGAAGCAGTTTATTTTTAACCATATATTTTTCATGGTGTATACTTGAGCGATTGTTCTTTGGGTGGGGTTTTTCGCGCGGTTCATTCCTTATCGGAGAATTTTACGGGGTTTATTGTAAAACAACGTATTTTGAAAGTGTTTTTATTAACCGATTTATTCTTAAAGGTTTATTAGCGTAACTCACCCCTCCATGTCTGTGCTACGTACATTTCTTTTTATTTATCTTTTTCATATTTTTTTTGCACAAAATATTCATCATGCTTATAACGCTTGTTCAGTACTGGTTATCAACGCTGTGCCTCGGTAAAGTTCACAGCGTAGCGTCTTCCTTCATGATGTGGTGTGTATGCGTGTGTTCCGCTGACATGAACGGTTTATACGCTGCGCTGTGTCTGTGCGTATCTCTTGACCGCGAACGATTTGGGTTTCTTTTGCACAAAATGGTTGCTACTCGCTACGATCTCAAGGAAAAGCCTCGTTCACATCTCAACGCAAGAACATGTGCGTTACTCATACGCGTCGTCCTCAGCACTTTCAAACTCCACACCTCGATTTCCTCAGCTATCATTGGAAGAAACATGCTTAATTACGCTACAGATATGAATAAAAAACGTTAATATAGCGAGTTTCGTTGAACAGAAGATAGTTTCTCCCATGAACTAGTGTACGGCAGAGAATCACCCTGAGCTATGATTTATTTTGACAGTGTCGTTTTCCAAAGCCTGATTCTTAACTGATTCATTTCAGCGGATGGATTTTCACGCGTAGAATTTTAAGCGTTTATTTCAGCATACACCCCTTGAGAGGCATTCCATTTTTAAACAATCCTGAAACGCGCACGTGCGTTGAAATAGCCATCGCCCAACTTAGCTATGCAAATCAGCCGTGCAGCGTCAAATGAGGAAAGTGCAATCTTATCCGTTGATTGGGTGCGGTAGATATACGGTGCTTCGGAAGCCGCCTGATCAGCGGTCTAATTACACTGTCTGTGATTTGTTGTTGAGCCAGGTGGCAGCGTATGATACTTTGTTTGTGTGTGTTAATGTGTGTGTTTTGTGTGTTAATCCGCGTGATTGTCTGGTGGCCACGATTGGCAGTCACTCCGTTTGCGCTGTTTCATCTACTGTCCACGATGGCAGGTACTGCCGAGACGTAGTGGTTGTCGAGGTTAGGAGGTGAGATGGAGTTTCGCTGTAGAGTGAACCGGTAGTGGACGACGTGAGTCTGTAAATAACCGAGTTGGTGACAGGCAGCGGAACTGGAACACTGACGAATGGGGCGCCACTAACTCTTACAAAAATCTTGTCTTGCATTTGATGAGTTAAGCCAGTGCGAGCTTGAATATGATGAGCAGTATAAGAGCTGAGCTTTGCGTCAATTTTGCTTTCAGTTCACTTTAATTCCGTGTAGAGGTTAGCACGGACGTCAAGGCGGTGTACCACCAAGACACGCACCCATGTACACTGAAGCTATGCCCCGATCAGACGGGAACTCACGCCTTACTGTTGTGTCCCTTTACTCCACGCAGTCCCGTGCATTGTGCTTAGGCTAGGTGCGTGTTTTGCAGTCTGCAAACGACCGGTTGCAAACTCGGTTGTTCGGCAATATTTCCAGTAAATATTTAGTACATCGTTCGTTTATCGGCACGGCGTGCCTCAGCCTCCAGACGCAAGTATATAGTAATAAACAATACGAAAAGCACGGTCGGTCTTCGTGGAAACGACTTTCTGCGGATCGCGCGTTGTCCCTGACAGGACTTGGTACGAAAAACTTCCTGTCTTAAATATAAGTTATGCCCCTTGCACTATTCCACTTGCACTATTCCGTTGGTGTCGCCTTGATGACATTGTCACCTATTCAGCTGTGGGCTAAAGTTACGCGTAGCTGATTGAGTGGACTCCAATGGGCTGGCGCTATCACCCGAGAAATATAACCGCCACATTGTAGTTTTCGGTGCGTTCGGTTTTCAGGCTTCAGACACCCTAGGGGGTTGCTTTGTAATTGACTTGGTTGCCCTCTGGCGAACGTTTCAGTGAATTCCTGTTGTAGAAAATGAGAATTGGGTAAAATCGGTCCCCAGTCGTCGATTCAACAGGAGATCGAAAAGCTCCGCTGAGAGATTAACCGCTGCACGCGTGTCGTATTCAATTAAGCGCGTTACTGCAGGGCATTTGTGTCTGTTGGCTTTACTCTGTTTTGCAAAACGAATGTGCTTATCTCATGCACTATGCGAATTGCGAAAACATTGGGTTCGTCGTCCTGTCTATGGCACCACAATTTTCAAAGAGTCTCAACTCTCAAACGTTCGGCATTCGGTGCCCAAAGCCATCATCGCATCGCATCGGATGGCGTTCCCATTTAGAAGTCGTGGGAGCAATAAAGAGTTTCAGAACTGGCCTCAGTTGTTGATTTTGGTGTACAGGCAATCGGTCATTGAATGGTATAACGTAAAGGGAGATGAGCTCACCTGTCGAAGGCTCGTGCAATATATCATCAATACAAAATATTGAATGGTGGGCTAACACAGTTATTTGTTTATTAGTTATTTATCTCGCCAAACCAAACCAACAGCCACTGAACATCACTGCACTTAACACATCTCTCGACAAAGTGCCAAACTCCTAAGGAAAACATTTTGCCGCTCTCCAAGAAATCATGCACAACAGCTAATTTCAACTTAAAATTATAGCGAAATCGGTGTCTTATTAGGCGCTTCTTTAAATGACGGAGCAGGGAAAGGGTACAGGGAACAAGAAAAGGCACTGTGAGTGAGGGTTGAAGCGTTGTTATCTTGTCATCAAGAAGCATATAGTTTTTCAGCAGAGTTTACCCCGACGCTTTCCTTTAAGGTATGGTACAATCGAACGCAATATGCTCTCGTTACTGAAGTTTTAGGTTGAAGGTAATCAGTGAACAGTACACCATTGTCGTCCCCCTCTCCCTCAAAACAAAACTGTTGCCATGAAACACAACAATGTGACAACAGAAAGGCTGTCCCACACTCTAAAAATTAAAACTTCTTGTTAGGTGTAATTGGGGTATATTTGGGGTGTATCAGTTGCTTTACTCCCCTGTTACACCCCCAAGGAAAAGGATACACCGTGTTTTGGGTGTGAAATTGGTGTAATATGTATATGTCCCGTTCTGCGGAGTGTAATTTCGAAATTTGGTGTGAAAAAGGTGTAGTGGCCATCAAGGTTCTTGGTTCGCTACGACAGGCCTGGCAACAGTGTGCTGTTTGCTCTGCAGCTAGTGCTGTGGGAGTTAGTTGTGGTAGCTTTCGTATTCTTTGGAACAGGTCGTTGAACTACAGGTCATTTCACCCTATATGAGTTTAGTATGACACTGCAAAGATTACAGTTCCGGGTAGGCAAGCAACAGCTGCGCCGTGCCCATCGGATCGAGTAACTTGTCCGAGCGGCTCGCTGCATCGTGCTGTTTGGTAAGTCTTGTCGGTGTATTTTATCTTGTATTGTTGACTGAGGTGCCTTTGAAGGGGGTATTTTCAGAGTATGTTCGAACTTTATGTGGAATGTACGGATTAGATCAGAGAACAGTTTGGCGTCGCGTTGTAACGGCCAGATGTGGCCGTTAAGCAAAGTCAAGAGGTACGTAACAAACGAAGTTTGTGCAATTTGTGGTAGAAACTAAAGCGGTTGGCAAGAGTCAGCAAAGTGTCGGTAGCGGGACTCGAACCCACACCTCTCTGATTTCCAGTCAGATGTGCTCGGTGAACAGCTGTACGTGTTTTCTGAACAAGGCCCTGGCAAGTTAGGGGCGCGATGTCGGCATGGCCTAATTGGTAGTACACCTGACCGGAAATCAGAGAGGTATGGGTTCGAGTCCCGTTACTTGCACTTCGCTGACTGTTTGCCAATTGTCTTACTTTCTATCTTAACCTGCTTGCGTGTTGACGAAGCCTCTGTTTGTGCAGTCTTAATTCTTCTACACCCTGATCCATCTGCGTTACTATCGTGTAATTTATGGTTCGCGCTTATTTTGATGAAAATATTTCGCAGTTCAGACTATTTTCCTTCATTACACAGGCATGACTTCTCCTGGCCTCATTGGAATACCTTCATCATCGTCACTCTGTTGGTGGACACTTTTATCTCCTTTTGTATTGTGCGGTGACTATGCAATTCTGCAGTGCATGCAGTCTATCATAGGTAATTCAAATAAATGATGGACTTTGCCTGTTGTGTTGCTGTTTAGCTCGGCATAACACCCTTACCTTTTCTTTTCCTTTCTTTTCGTTTATTATTTTCTTTCCCTTTCCCCCGTCTTTCTTTTTTCGTTCCTTCCTTTGTTTCGATTCCCCGTTTCTCTTATTCTTTTTCCTTCCTTTTCTTTTTTGAATCCCCTTTTTGTTTTTTTCTCTCTCCTTCTTTTTCTTTTTCGTTTTCCCCTTCCCCCTTTTTCCTTTTTTTCGGAATAGCAAGCCGGCTCTTTGCCTGGCTAACCTTTCCTTTCTTTTTTTCTTAATAAACATATCCCCCCGCCCTGCTACCTAGGAGTTTCAGTATATGAGCTCAGAAAATTGCTGAAGACTCCAACGCACACTTCGGTTCCGTGGCTATAGCAAGGCAAATCTTTCTGGTGACTCTGGTGACGTTGTCTAATAGTCATGGGGCTTGTATGAATGACTGTATCTATGCTTTTACTTCATTTCCATTGGAAACGAGGATCAGGTACAAAAGGGAGAAACCCATGGCTTCGGCTTTCCTTTCTAGTATCAGATATGCACTTTTATTCCTGAGACATCTCCTCTGGCATTTCTGATATCTATTTCACTGTTGCAACAACAAATCTCCGGACACTGATGGCAGAGGCGGAGAGTTTTCATTTTCCCAGGGGGGGCAAGGGCGCACCGCGAAGTAAATACTCTGGCGGGGGGGGGGGGATATGTTTATTAAGAAAAAAAAAGAAAGGAAAGGTAAGCCAGATGGATGTCGGCTTGTTATTCCAAAAAAAAAGTAAAAGGGAAAGACAAAAAAGGCAAAGAAAAAAAAAAGAAAAGAGGGAAGGGAAAGAAATGTGAAGAACACAAAACTAAAGCTGAACAATCACACACTCAGGCGGGGTCCTATGATGTATGCAGAACTGGTATAGAAACAAGAGGAAGGAAGAACAGAAAAAAAAGAAAGAACAGAGAGAACGTAAACAGTGAACATGTGCACAACTGAAGGCATTACGCCTTTGAAAACTGAGTGCAAAAGGAACAAAATGCATTGAATCCTCGGTGTTTGACCCGAAATGCGCGCAATATAATGAATATGGTCAATGTAGCAGCGGGAGTTGAACCCGCTCCCAACGGATATGCGTTCCGAAGAGCCTACTGGCAGCTGCTGATACCTTTTCAACTGCTTCGTTTCATTGATCTGATTGCTTTGGGCGAAATTCAGGCTATGTGTTGTGTCATCCTCTGTGTTTCTTCGCCTCACCTTCTACTGTGATAATGAGTATGGTGGGCAGATACATATTTTACAAATTGCAAGATGCATTTCTGGAGTTGGTGCCTCTTCGCTCTTGTGACCCGGGCGCGCAGAGCCCGAAAGTTTGGTGTCAGTCTCTTTGCGGGACTTCCCGGGGGAGGCGGCGCCCCCCCTAGTTCATGTTCCGGGGGGGCAAGGGCCCCCGTGCCCCCCCCCCCCCCGCAGTCGGCGCCTATGACCGATAGAGTCAGAAACTTAAAATATAATTTATTTAGTAATTTAGTTTTAATGGATTAAAAGGCTTATTGCTGTCTGTAATCAATGCTACTTTTTTGACAGTGACATCATTTATTCGGCCTTAAGCAGGTAATTGCATGTTCACCTTATTGAAGTAGTAGGCGTGATTCCTTGGAAAACTACCGTCCCCACATCTATTTTGCCGATTCTATGGCTCTCGTAATGGAAAAGCACGGAGTAAGAATAGCCTTGACCTTTTCAGGAATATTCAATCTTCTATCAAAACCCAATACGGATTTGTTAAAAACAAGACCACTATTACGTTGCTTGAAGATCTTTCTGAATGCATCCATGATGCCCTTGACAACAACCTTGGAGTGACAGCGTTATCCCTAGATTAGTCGGAGGCATTTGATAGTTGATACTATAAATCGTGTCCGCCAAGGAAACTTCATTTATTGGGCGTCAGGCTATGAAACTCCCCATTCATCATCTCACAATAGAGTTGTTGTTGCTGTGCGTCAGGAGTACTTTTATTGGTCAGGAGGTCAATTGGTTTCAATGTTATTCGGATAAGAGCTCCGAAAGTGTGGATATTATGGTAAAATCAGCATCTCTGTTCTCCTTTTGCACGGGATTTTACACAGGTTCTTGTTTGGCACCTCTTTTATTCAACGTGTTTTGCAAACAACTGGAATTTGTTTATTAAAAAGGAAAAGAGCTTAGGAGTAAAGAGTATCTCAATGTACCACAATGCGGACAGTACTCTCTCGCTCTCGATTCGTGTTTGTCTTAACGAAGCGGCTAGGATACTGCAAGACGCCGGTCTGGTTATGAGGAGGTTTCACAAGAAGTCCATTACTGTTTGTCCTTCGAAATCGACACTTATTTGCCTTCGTTATCCTGTAAAACATATTACCTCTGATATATCAGTTTTCTGTCACGAGCCCCAGTGTCGTAATTGTTGATGTGTGCGTTTGTAATATGTGCCTTCTGTGAAATAACATTGGCGTTTATCTTCACACTAATATGAAATGGCACACTCACTTGCCATTCACTCAAAATAAGCTGTGATGAACCACTTGTCTATTGTTACTGTCTATTATTGCTCCGTATTCAGTGCAAAGTTTACTCTTACAGGCCTTGCGATATTTCCTTGTGCAATATGTGCTTACTATATTTTTCAGCTGTTCCTGAGGTTGGAAGTACACGATTAACCGCATTCTCAATTCAGCACGGAAAAGTGTGTCTTATGGTCGACCGTCATTGAAGAACTGTTTAACTTAAATAACCCATATTCTACAATCTCGTTGTTCAGGTAGCATTTCTGTAACATTATTGGACAGATCACTATAAAGTCGTGGCCTTCCTGTGCTGTGCATTCGCGGGGCCCTCTAACGTACTGTATGTCCAGAATATGGGAAAGCCCATCGCAATTATTACGCCCCACTGTTTGTTTGTTTGTAAGAATACAAAAAACAAAAAAACACGGAGAAATTGAACTCGTCTCCCGACTTGTTCTGCTACTCCTAACAAAAATTCTCACCCCACCCCACCCCCCACCCCCAAAAACTACTTCTCAGGTGCCCCACTGAGTTTAATTACTTACAAGAAGATTCTACACTCTTAAAAAAATGTGTACGTTAACTCCTTTTTTTGCCACATATATAACACCCTTTTGAAGAGTACAATTACTCTCAAAAGGGGTGTCTCCTCACTCCCTCAAGGGAGTAGCGTAGCACCTTTCTCCCTGCCGGAGAGCAATATTACTCTCCAGCAGGGAGAAAGGTGTTATGCTACTCCCTTGAGGGAGTGAGACTCCCTTTTTGGGAGTAATTGCACTCTCCAAAAGCGTGTTATTTATGTGGCAAAAAAAGGAGTTAAAGTACACCCTTTTTTTAAGAGTCTATGGCCATATTACTCCCATTGCTTCTCTGAAGTGTACATTTGACATTCTCGGGTAAACATAAACAAGCCCCCGCCACAACTTCCGGTGTCACGAAGACTTCCGGCCCTTCCGCGATTAAGGACGCTCGGAACCAGCCGCCATGCAGAATTATATCTTTCCTGATTTCTTGAAAATGGAAGTCGTACGCCTCTTCGTAGCAATTTGTATTGTCATAAAAAGGCGTATACGACCCTCTTTCTCCTCAAATCAGAAACGATAACTATATCAATCGGCACAGTGGTTGGCGCAGAGCGTGTTTGGTGTGAAACCGGGTGTCGTTTTGGCAACAAACCGGAAGCGGTGCAAAAAGGCATGTATACTTAGTTTGGTTTGGTTTGGTTGAATTTTGCATTATTCTCAGATGCATTTTTGCATTATTCATTTTATCCATTATTATTGGCTAGTTCCATCTCAAATCGAACAATCCGGTACACTTGATGTCTCGAATGAACGGGAAAAAAAATATATGTTGAAGCCATCAGTGAGTTAGGAGAAATAAACGCTTTCCGAATTCTCTGCGCTGCGCGGTTCGGGAAATAGGAGAGGAGGAAAAAACTGTCTCTCCTAAGGCAACGTCGTCGCGAGCGGGTTTGAGCGTTCGCTACAAGGCCATTTCTTCTCGCATTATAGTAATTTCTTGATCTGACTTTAGACCACTTAGGGCACAATAGGATCCTTCGTTGGCAGTGCCGTACCGGTTTTTGTTTGTCTGCAAAAAAATATCAAAGTTGACTCAAAGTGCCGAAAAACACTATATTCGCTGCAGCTTTGCGGACGATGTACAAAACGGATAAGACTGAGCTTTATGCCGTTTAATTTGTCATTCATAGGGCTATCGAATGATGTATAATTTGTTGCTCTGCTCTGTAAGAAACGTAAGCGATACCTCTTTTAGTAGCACCATACCACCGAAAAATGACGAATTTCGGAAGCCTTTATCTAAAAAACCCCACCAGAAACTTACCTCGAAAATTTTATATGTTGTAGGTAGTTCCTTAGACTATGCACAGAAGCAAAATCAAAATTCGGACTTGATCGGTAGGCGCACTGTGAATTTTTTGCCAGCCCTATACGCGGAGCGCATTCAAGCGGAGGCACCGTGCCTCGCGTGTTGCAAAATCAAATTTTCCAAAGGGACTTTCAACTTTTGTCTTCATATAAAAAGTAATTGCTGTCATTTGGAACCATTCTGAGGTTTCATGGTTTCCTTTTCAAGGTTATGAGCGTTTGCGTTCATAACAATGGTGTAATCGCTGAATCTAGATTGCGGAGCAACCAGATGTGCTCGCATTTTTTGCGGGATGTCACACATGCATTGCAAGTGCTGGGAGCCCGGGAAGAACAGAATGATTTTACATCTTCGTAAGAGGCATATCTGTTCAGGGTTATTCTAAACAAGCATATTTACTGTACGCATTATGGCAGGAGGGACGTATTGACTTCCAGTATTATTTGAAACATTTCCTTTCCTACGGCCCCACGACCTCGGACGGGGGAAACTGCACTGAGGAAAATGTTGTAGTGTCATACGCACATACTCAAGGCTAATTCATGGTGCCTTTTGTGAACCTTGCCGAAACAGCACGACCGGCGCCGCTGTCCAATATATTATTCGGTTCGACATGCTGCGACCATGGGAAGGTCCTGATCGCATTTACTCCCTGAAGACACCTTGCGCAAAGTTTCGCCTACACACAGAAGACGCTTCACTCACTTCTCGACTACAGAAGTGCATGGAGTGCCCTTATACAGAGTGTGCGACGACATCTGCATTAGTGTAGTGTGTCGTCCTGGTATCACACCTACCTCAATGGCCTCTTTGTTGTACAGTGCTGATCGTGTGGATTTCGCTGACTAGATATATATACCGCCTCATACACAAGAAAAAAGTGCTATAGACAAAGGATTTTCGCTTTGCTTCGGAGATCTGCGTAGCTGCCCTAAAGACTGTGGTTCCAGCAGATCAAGCCGAAGGCGTAACAGAAATGGGCCAGCTATGCAGAAGCTGCTTCACAACACGCTGAATCACAACACGCAGCAATGTTGCCCACATTTGCAAGAAAATCTGACAAGAACCTGCCATCAAAAGTAACATTAAGGAAAGTGGCTTACACAACGGCCTAAAGCAGTTCATGACACGAGCACACTCATCCACCCGGAATGCTCTGCATAACTTTCGTTACCTTCTTACCTTCGTCACCTTGTCTTCTTCGCTGTCAAGTTCTTGTTATTCTGTGTACTGTAAATATGCTTCGATATGATCACCGTGGACAAATATAGCTCTTATAAAGACGCAAAAGTATTCTAAAGCACTCTGTTCTTCACGGGCTCCCAGCACTTGCAACGCATGTGTGTCATCCCGCAAAAAATGTGAGCGCATATGGTTGCTCCACAATCTACATTCAGCGATTACAACACTATTATGAACGCAAGCGCTTAGAACGGTTTCAAATGATAGCAATTACTTTTTATGTGAAGACAGAAGTGAAAGTCCCTTTGGAAAATTCGATTTTGCAACACGCGGGACACGGTGCCACGGCTTGAATGCGCTCCGCGTATAGGGCTGGCAAAAAATTCACAGTGCGCCTACCGATAAAGTCCGACTTTTGATTTTTCTTCTATGCATAGTCTAAGGAACTACCTACAACATATAAAATTTTCGAGTCAAGTTTTTGGTGGGGTTTTTTAGATAAAGGCTACCGAAATTCGTCATTTTTCGGTGGTATGGTGTCACTTAAAGAGGTATCGCTTACGTTCCTGACAGAGTAGAACAACAAATTATACATCATTCGATAGCCACATGAATGACAAATTAAACGGCATAAAGCTCAATCTTATCCGTTTTGTACATCGTCCGCAAAGCTGCAGAGAATATGGTGTTTTTCGGCACTTTGAGTCAACTTTGATATTTTTTTGCAGACAAACAAAAACCGGTACAGCACTGCCACCGCAGGATCCTATTGTGCCCTAAGTGGTCTAAAACGAGATCAAGAAATTTCTATAATGCGACAAGAAATAGCCTTGTAGCGAACGGTCAAACCCGCGCGCGACGACGTCGCCTTATGAGAGGCAGCTTTTTCCTCCTCTCCTACTTCCCGAACCGCGCAGCGCAGAGAATTCGGAAAGCGTTTATTTCTCCTAACTCACCGATGACTTCAACATATATTTTGTTCCCGTTCATTCGAGACATCAAGTGTACCGGATTGTTCGATTTGATATGGAACTAGCCTATTATATCATATATTATTATTATTATTATTATTATACAGGGTGTCCACGCTAAGTGTGAACAGAACACTTTTTCCAAGATGAAATCAATTGCAATATAGCATATGCTGAAAGGCACTCCCTAGCAGGGCATTAGCAAAGTCCAAAGGCAATGTCTTAATTAACTTTCATTAATTAACTTTTTAATTATAAAAGCTACAAAGTTGTCCCAATGAGAACATCTGTTCCTTTCGGTCACCTGATGTCGTAGCCGTTTTCAGAACAAAAATTCGTTCGATAGATCGCCCGCAAAAAATTCGTGAAGGAACGCCATTTTTTTTCTTTATTTTGTTCATTGCGCTTCTTAGAAGACGCGTATTTCCTTCATCCCCAACGGGAGAGGGGGAAGGAGCACAGTGTCGCCTCATGCGTCGAAGATGAGCTTTAACTTGCGGAAACAAAACAAAAACAAATGTTTTGGGTGACTCTATCGGAACTGGCCTTATCTTGGGTTGCATTTTCTGTTTCCTTTTAATCTTTTTCCAGGACGCGAGAGGCGATAGTGTGCTCTTTCTCCCTCTCACATTGGGGGTGAAAGAAAGACGCGTCTTCTAAGAAGCGCAATGAACAAAATAAAGAAAAAAATGGCGTTCCTTCACGAATTTTTTGGCGGGCGATCTATCGAACGGATTTTTGTTCTGAAAACGGCTACGATATCAGGTGACCGAAAGGAACAGATGTTCTCCTTGGGACAACTTTGTAGCTTTTATAATTAAAAAGTTAATTAATTAAAGTTAATTAAGACATTGCCTTTGGACTTTGCTAATGCCCTGCTAGGGAGTGCCCTTTAGCATATGCTATATTGCAATTGATTTCATCTTGGAAAAAGTGTTATATATATTTTTTAAAAATCTGTTCACACTTAGCGTGGACACCCTGTATATATTATATCCACTATCCATTTTTGCATTATCGGATCATACGTTTCAGTTCTGTTTGCTGTGTTTCGCTGACTGCCGGGCCGAGCCTACAAGCCTTTTAGGCTTGTAAATAAAATTATTATTGTTATTAATACCCCAACAGGATCCTACGAAAATTGATGACAGAAGATATTAGCTGATAAGTTGATAAGTAAATATAAAAAAAATATGGAGAAATAGCATTCGGCACCCTACCAGTCCTGCAATTCAAGAAAGGAAAAAAAATACAAATAAAATATAAGATGACACAACATTTTTCCATCGCTTTATTGACTGCAGCCTAATTGATGTTCATTATTCAAAATCTACATATCGAAACCAGATTTCGCAGGGGACGCCATAACTATAAGAGACTTCACGAAGGGGTTACATGAACACATCAACTTCGTTCCTCAGAGTACATTTCATTACCATTCCCCATCACATTACGTGAGGTACCTGAGGGAAGCCGTCCTTTCAGGCCAAAATAGATAGATCCTCCCCTGTTTATGCGTTCTTTTTCTGTTTAGTTTTCCGCTTCGAGTTTCTTAGCTGTTGCGGTGTATAGGGGAGCCGGAGTAGCCACTTTGTTGTGACTGACGCTCCCATTTTTCTTGTCCACACCATCAGCATACGAAACTTGCAGTACGCTTGCAGTCTTTCATTAGTTGCACAGTTGCACAAGACGAGCACATGCGAACAAGTGCAAGTTGAGGAGAGATATGCAGTTTAATTTTATAGAATTAGGATTAGATTTACACGTAAGGTAAATCTGCCTATATTTGTGTAGCAACATGCTCCACGTCCCACAGGGTAGGACCGCGGATAATCTCGACCGCGTAGGGTTCTCCGACACACGGTGCTGGAACCAAGGCTTGCCTCCCCCACATTGCTACCTTCTTCGGCCGGAATATATTTAATGAAGTTAAAAGTGTTGCGAGACACAAATGCATGAATAGCTTTCACTCGTTGTCTTTATCAGCGTATGTCTTGTTACCTGCACCTTAGTTCTACTTGATAAAAACGTCCATCGGCCGGGATCGAACACTTGTGTATGCATTTTTGGACTGGTGATTCTGTCTAGCTGGTGCTGGGAAAACTTCGGCACGGCCTTTAGTATATTGCAATATGGAACATCATTTCTCCCCTGGCTAGTTCCATCTCAAATCGAACAATCCGGTGCACTTGATGTCTCGAATGAACGGGAAAAAATACATGTTGAAGCCATCGGTGAGTTAGGAGAAATAAACGCTCTCCGAATTCTCTGCGCTGCGCGGTTCGGGAAATAGGAGAGGAGGAAAAAACTGCCTCTCATAAGACGACGTCGTCGCGAGCGGATTTGAGCGTTCGCTACAAGGCCATTTCTTCTCGTATTAGAATAATTTCTGCATCTGGCTTTAGACCACTTAGGGCACAATAGGATCCTTCGTTGGCAGTGCTGTACCGGTTTTTGTTTATCTGCAAAAAAATATCAAAGTTGACTCAAAGTGCCGAAAAACACCATATTCACTGCAGCTTTGCCGACGATGTACAAAACGGATAAGACTGAGCTTTATGCCGTTTAATTTGTCATTCATAGGGCTATCGAATGATGTATAATTTGTTGCTCTACTCTGTAAGGAACGTAAGTGATACCTCTTTTAGTAGCACCATACCATCAAAAAATGACGAATTTCGGAAGCCTTTATCTAAAAACCCTCGAAAATTTGGACTTGATCGGTAGCGCAGTGTGAATTTTTTGCAGGCCCTATACGGCGGAGCGCATTCAAGCGGAGGCACAGTGTCCCGCGTGTTGCAAAATCGAATTTTCCAAAGGGACTTTCAACTTCTGTCTTCATATAAAAAGTAATTGCTGTCATTTGAAAACATTCTGAGGTGTCAAGGTTTCCTCTTCAAGGTTCTGAGCGTTTGCGTTCATAACAATGGTGTAATCGCTGAATCTAGATTGCGGAGCAACCAGATGTGCTCGCATTTTTTGCGGGATGTCACACATGCATTGCAAGTGCTGGGAGCCCGTGAAGAACAGAATGATTTTACATCTTTGTAAGAGGTATATCTGTTCAGGGTTATTCTAAACAAGCATATTTACTGTACGCATTATGGCAGGAGGGACGCAGTGACTTCCAGTATTCTTTGAAACATTTCCTTCCCTACGACCCCATGACCTCAGACGGGGGAAATTGCACTGAGGAAAATGTTGTTGTGTAGTGTCATACGCACACACTCACGGCTAATTCATGGTGCCTTTTGTGAACCCTGCCGAAACAGCCCGACTGGCGCCGCTGTCCAATATGTTATTCGGTTCGACATGCGACCATGGGAAGGTCGTGATCGCATTTACTCCCTGAAGACACCCTGCACAAAGTTTCGCCTACACACAGAAGACGCTTCACTCACTTCACGACTACAGAAGTGCACGGAGTACCCTTATACAGAGTGTGCGACGACATCTGCATTACTGTAGTGTGTCATCCTGGTATCACACCTACCTCAATGGCCTCTTCGTTGTACAGCGCTGATCGTGTGGATTTCGCTGACTACCGCCTCATACACAAGAAAAAGTGCTATAGACGAAAGATTTTCGCTTTGCTTCGGAGATCGGCGTAGTTGTCATATAGACTGTGGTTCCAGCAGATCAAGCCGAAGGCGTAAGAGAAATGGGCCAGCTATGCAGAAGCTGCTTCAAGTACTTCACAGCAAAGGTGGCTGAATCACAACACGCAGCAATGTTGCCCACATTTGAAAGAAAATCTGACTTGAACCTGCCATCAAAAGTAACATTAAGGAAAGTGGCTTCGACAACAGCAGTTAAAGCAGTTCATGACACGAGCACTCTCATCCACCTGGAATGCTCTGCATAACTTACGTTACCTTCTTACCTTCGTCACCTTGTCTTCTTCGCTGTCAAGTTGTTGTTATTCTGTGTACTGTAAATATGCTTAGATATGATAACCGTGGACAAGTATACTTATAAAGACGCAAAAGTATTCTAAAGCATTCTGTTCTTCACGGGCTCCCAGCACTTGCAATGCATGTATGTCATCCCACAAAAAATGTGAGCACATATGGTTGCTCCACAATCTACATTCAGCGATTACAGCACTATCATGAACGCAAGCGCTCAGAACGGCTTCAAATGATAGCAATTACTTTTTATGTGAAGACAGAAGTTGAAAGTCCCTTTGGGAAATTCGATTTTGCAACACGCGGGACACGATGCCACGGCTTGAATGCACTCCGCGTATAGGGCTGGCAAAAAATTCACAGTGCGCCTACCGAAAAAGTCCGACTTTTAATTTTTGCTTCTGTGCATAGTCTAAGGAACTACCTACAACATATAAAATTTTCGAGGCAAGTTCTAGTGGGTTTTTTTAGATAAGGGCTTCCGAAATTCGTCATTTTTCGGTGGTATGGTGTTACTGAAAGAGGTATCGCTTACGTTCTTGACAGAGTAGAGCAACAAATTGTACATCATTCGATAGCTACATGAATGATAAATTAAACGGCACAAAGCTCAATCTTATCCGTTTTGTACATCGTCCGCTAGGTTGCAGTGAATATGGTGCTGTTCGGCACTTTGAGTCAAATTTGATATATTTTTGTAGACAAACAAAGACATACAAACAATAAAGACATAGACACAGCACAGCCAACGCAGGATCCTATTGTGTCCTAAGTGGTCTAAAGCCAGATCAAGAAATTTCTATAATGCGACAAGAAATAGCCTTGTAGCGAACGCTCAAACCCGCGCGCGACGACATCGTCTAATGAGAGGCAGTTTGTTCCTCCTCTCCTACTTCCCGAACCGCGCAGCGCAGAGAATTAGGAAAGCGTTTATTTCTCCGAACTCACCGATGGCTTCAACATATATTTTTTTCCTGCTCATTCGAGACATCAAGTGTACCGGATTGTTCGATTTGAGATGGAACTATAGCCCCCTGTCCCTGAAAAAAAGCGTTACTCAATAGGCACATGAGTCACAAAAAATTGTGTTTGTCTTCCATGAACACTTCTTGCTTCAATGCATAGACAGCGTATAGTGCATTTTGTTTCGCGTGTAATGGGGTAGTGTACTGCTCTCCAGTGGTGAATCAGTCACGATTTATTTGTTGTTGTTGTCATAGTAGATCCCTTGGTAGCGCGGCATCGGCCGTGCCCTGAGAGCAGTGTGTTCCCGCCTAAGTGAAACTGAAATACTGCTAGGGTTCCTTAAATATGATGTGATGCAAACAAGATATGCTAAGAATATGCTAGATGGCTCAAAACTCTCTCTGATCGTGGACAGGAACGTTTAGAAACCGCTCTGGAAGCCTTAACGGGAGAATACATCGTACGAAAACGAAAAAAAAAAAAAAGTCGATATTTTGTCTTTTTATTTTTTTGCATGCTTACTCATGAGTAATCACTAATTGGGTAATTGGAATTGGTCCAATTTGATGGTGTTGCACCATGTTGGGTGGGAGCTTACCCGCGGGATCAGGGTTACGCCCCATTTCGTCCAAACGTTTATTTCGTCCAAGTACTCACAACGTCCAAATATTTAATTCGTCCGAAAAAAATCGGACGTACTGGACACTTGGACGAAATGAACAGGCGAGGAGAAACTTGCCCAGCGCGTCCAATACCCGTACCGTCCAATAGCTCATTTCGTCCAAATGGGGGAATTCGCAAAGGCTCTGCTCCTTTCGGCAGGCGACTGCCTGGCTGCATTCATGTAAGCACAGGCCATTTTGATACTGGGTGAATGGCAGGTGACTGTATTCATGAAACCAAGTGGATTATCGATCAAACGGGGAATCACAGAAAACACAAACCCGTTCACAGGACCGCTGACCTACAGTGACCGTCCAGTTAACGATGTGTTGTTTTCTATAACTCTCTATAACTTTTCTATAACTCTTTAATATGTGTTCTCGCTAAGTACCGCATTTCCCAATGTGAGTGATCTTTCGTGGAAACATCGAGGGATCTGAAAGGAAACTTGCGGCCCTTTGCCTTTACGTAGACTACTTCGTGCGGCAGCGGCTTACCAACGTTCATCTCTGGAATTATTTTGCGGATGAGGACGATCTCCGCACAAACAATCACGCCGAAGGGTGGCATAATTCGCTGCGCATGAAATTCAAGAGCCAACCCCACATGACGTTTTCGAAGTTCCTCGTCGAATTTGAGTCAACCGTACACAATGTAAGCACAACCAGGTAAGCAACAAATTCGCATAATCAGGGAACACCATCATGATAATTAATAGAATATAGCATATATACTTTCTCGCTTGCTCTCTTTGTATTCATGCTTCTTACCGCCATTTGCAGGTACGCATTCGGCTGCTGTTGAACGTCGCCAAGCGGGAGACGACGCAATTTCGTGGTGAACAACGCGACGATACAAGAGGCTCGCTCTTCCTTCTCATGGGCGTACGGAAAATACAGCTCAGGGGAAATGATGCTGGGAGACGAAGCACCCTTCACAGACGTAACAGAGCAGTTTGCTCATGTCATCAAGTCATACCTGCAGCGCATGTCCCACTTGCTGGGCCAGGCTAATTAATACGTTAGATGATCAAATGAAAAATTAAAAAATATAAGAAAAATAAATAAACAGAGCAGGCTGAGCATTTGTTTTTCGTTTTACTTGGTGTATGGCATGGCATCTTTCGGTGTGAATGTTTAAATCCTACCTTCAATCGTAAACGAAGCAACTGTTCACTCGCATTCGGAGATCCCCCTCCCTTTTCGGACGAAACAAGCGTTTGGACGGTACGGTTATTTGAACGGGTTGGTCAAGTTTTGCCCCCTTTGGTTCAGTTCGTCCAATGCCCACTATGTCCAATTTTTTTCGGACGGGCTGAGTACTTGGACGTTGTGAATACTTGGACGAAATAAACATTTGGACGAATCGGGGTGCTACCCGGGATCAGACCGCCTGTCCATCCTAAGCCTGCTAAATAAAGCCTGACTAAAGGAAGCCTGCTCGATACCAGTCCATCATTCGCAAAGTGGACGCATTTCATCCGATCGCAGCAGGCGATTTCAAGTACAGCAAACTTCTGGCTACCTTTGCACTCTTAGAAATGAACTTCACCGCATAGCAAGCTCCTAGCCAACCATCATCTCGAATGATAACGTTATCTGCCCTGATTTGTTGAAAACGGGAGGCGTGCGCCGTTCTTGTGACAATTATGAACACCATAAATGCCACAAAAAAGGCGTACACCTCCCGTTCTCTACAAATCAGGGCAGATAACGATATCATTCGAGATTATAGTTGATTAGGAGCGTGCTATGTGGTGAAGTTCATTTTTAAGAGTGTGGATGCGGCTGATCACGGCTTACTCGCATGACTTCAAACGCGAAAGGAAAAGCTGCCAATTGTGATTGGCGGACTACTAAGTGACTACGTCGTCGTCACGTCGATTAGACTGCGCGTGCCTTGACAGTTGTGAGGCGGTAAATGACGCGCGTTTAGATCAGGGCCGCCCGGAACAACACGGCATTCTTATCCGTTTTATTTTCCCTCCTCATCCACTATTGTGAGAGTCGCATAACTTATCATAGCTGTACAATTAGTGAGGCATACACGCACACAAATGCACACATTGGCATGCAACAAGCATACAAATGCAGAGTTCGGAACCTCTATGTAGGGAACAACCCTGGAAATTATCATATGATAAACGTGTGTGCTTTGGTGTGGAACATTATTCAAAGGCTACTGATAAGACTGTGTAGGCTCAGGCAACCTGGTTAGTGAGCTCAGTGATGAAAAATACTGAGTGTGTGCTACGAAAAGAGGGACGGCACAGAAACAGCTCACCTACCTTACCTCACTTTATCTGACTTTGGGAATTAGCACGTTGTACATGTGCATAATTACGCAGTATGCACCCTTCGCGCACGATATACACACTGTGCAATATGCATATAGCACAGCGCGTCTTAAGTTATTTACAGCCCACGAGAAATCGTTTCTATAGCCGTCGCAATTATTCATCGAACGTTACCGGCTTACCACGCTGGACAAAAGCAACAGCAGACATATGATTACAGTATTCATGCGATCAATGACAGCGAAGACGTTCAAAGCCGCAAATGTACTTGGGGAAAGAAGTAACGGAGAAAAGAAGCAAAATATAATGTGCTTATTTTCATACTGATAGGCATAGAATTGAGTTTTACATCAGTTGTTTCAAACGCATTACAGAAACAAAACAATTAGTTGGAAAAGCTACCCGAAATTTGCTACAGGCTGTTATGACAGACACATTCACCGTAGGTTAGATTATTCATATTCTAGAACACTTGAGCACCTTGGTATTCCGACATTGCAACCTACAAAAATGGTCTGTGAACTTCTGTTGTTACACATAAACTGTTAAATGGTGTCATCAGTTGTTCTGATCTCTTAGTCAGAGCTACTGATCGTTCTCCCAATTATTGTAATCGTCAGTTGTCCCTAATTTGTCATTGTACTAAGTTTGTTGTCCTCCAGTATGCGGATTCTGTACAATTCTGTGCTTGCTCGTAACGCTTGTGTGATTCGCCGTCAACGAACCCCACGGGAGTGCCCAGTCCTACCTGAACCAGGCCCGAACCGCTGCCCAAGAAACACCGCAACAGAAGCCTACACAAAGCAACATTTATGACACACTCACTTCAGGAAAGCTCTTCGACCCTTCAGATGCTAGCTAGAAAGTTCCGCCTCCGACAGTACACTCTCACAAAGAAACCGGATAGTAAGGGTCAAAAATCGTCAAATTTTTGACCCATATTCTGCAGGTCAACACCTTACGCATAAAAGTATGACGGATAGTAAGCGTAAAAAAATCGTCAAATTTTTGACCCCTATTTTAAGCGGTGTTCGATGTCGGTTATTCTATGGGCTGTTTGGTTACCCTTGTGATACCGCTTACTGCACCTAAAAATACCACGTAGTATGCGTCAAACCTGAGCACCGTAGACGTCACGTGACCTCGCGGTCCTTGTACAGGCAACGGCTGCAATTCTGAAATGACCCGCAATGCGGTTTTCCGGCGGCTGTTATGAAAAAGGGCATGTGGTTCCCGATTGCCAAAAGCATCAGAAATAAGTTTCCAGAGCAGTAGACGGAAAATCGGATTGCCTGTCAATTTTCCATTGCAGCTATTGCCTGCCCAAGGGACGCTGACATCACGCGGCGCCTAAGATTCCCAGATATGATGCGTACTGCGCGGCATTCTTGCGGTGCAATTCTATGTGCAAAGACGGCATACCATGCGAAATTGTTTCATAGGAAAAAAAGAGCAGCTGCTACAACAGGATCTCGATGATACGAATCTCACAGGGCATGAAAAAAAAAAAACAGTTCGTATCATCCGAGACTCGTCAGCAGTACCACATAGGTGCACGAAGCATGTATACGGACGCAAGCCCGTTCACTTTTATACGCTATCGCTTAAAAGATATCCATGGTATAGGCATAGCTTGTTGCTCATCCAAAAGACTTGGCAATTGACAGTACACCACAATAGCTAGGCCCACTGCACTGCAAAATCGTAAGACACAGACAAACGCATCCATCACGTGAATAACAGATATAAAAGGCACGTTCTTGCGCAAGGCAATCAATATACAAGAGTTCTCGCGACAGTCAAAAGAAAAATAAGAAGCACGAGTGCATCACTTGAACCGGGTTCATCGTCTCACTATAGCCCGCGTACGCCGCTATCTCATTTAAATCAGAACATCTGAATACATGGAAGTATTTCCCACAGCGTTAGTAGCGCGCATCTAAACCGTAATGCAACTACCAAACAATTCCACTTTATTGCAGGAAAGAGCCCAGAATAATAGATACATGCATGTGTTTATAAAATATTGCACCTATGGCCTGAAAGTGATGTGACATAAGGCGCACGTGACCAGACATTAAAAAAATGGGAACAGCATAATAAACCAACAGATTACAACACCTGCAATATTTTAGAGAATTATGAAATGACATTTGTGCATCTTCACAACACTTCAACACAACAAAATATAAATAAATTGTAGACTAGCTATATCAGCTAGTAATTGGATTAAATTACGTTTATAATAGAAAAACATTTAATGAGCGTTATATCACAGGATGAGGCATCGAGGTACACAGAATATCAGATATACAAAAAGAAATCCATAGCAGACAGGTCATAAAGTAATTATATATAGGGCGATTCCACGCCGGATCAGGCAAGGTGGTCCGGTCGACCTCCTCAATTTTTTTTTCTTTCAAACATATGTTAAAGCCTTGTCCCTAGCAGGCATATGGCGCTGAAAGTAGTTGAAAATAATTGGTGGTTATTTTTTAATGAATTATCATTCAGATGTGAGCTTCCTACGCAGCTTGACACCACGCATCTTCATAACCATTTGATATATTCAGCTTACTACTTTTTCTTTTTTTCTTTATTTCTTTTTTTTTTTCACGTATTGTCTGGGGTGGGTAGCATTGCATCCTAATTTGTGGAGATCCTAAAATTTGCCTTCCAGGAGACGAAAAATCGCAAATTTGCCTCATTTGTAAAATATTGTACGTTTTGGGAACCTCATAACTCCTCCCCCAGTTGTGATACCCGAAAGTAAGTGTTCGCCTTTCTTCGCATAGCGAGTACTACATCGTATTGTGAATTGGAGCAACGCCCCCAATAGGCTTTTTGTGAGGGATATCTACGGAAAATGCGTAAATTCGACACCGCGCATCCCGTATAGTCCTACTCGTAACATCGTTCATTTTGCTCGCAAGCGTTCATCATGACTATTCTTAGTTGTCGTACCCCAGACTAAATGGCAATAGTTTAAGTGAGATATGAACAGTGAATGGTATAGTAGTAGCTTAATTCGAAAAGGAAACATGTGTCTATGCCTAGCGGTCATGCCTAATATTTTACGCAGTTTATTCTGAACCTATTCAATGTGAACGTAGCGTGTCTCTCGTGTTTGTCCTCGTTTCTGTTTCGATGCATCGAAGGATTATGTATCAACCTGCCCATCTAGTAAGGAACGTATTCAATGTGTTCATTTTGATGCATTTTACAATATCAACAGGACTATTAAGATATGCTATCTCTTTATTTAGACTAACACACCTGTTTTTGGTCGAAATATGATTGCTTCAGTTTTACTACTATTAATGCGTGAAGAGTTTAAATTAACCCATTTTCCAAGTTGCAAAGCATCTCGTTAGCAGTAGTAGTGGCTATTACATCAATATCAGAGTCACTGGAAAACACGCTTGCATCGTCCGCATACGAAATAAATTCACAATTGACATCAATGTTAATTATGCCATTTAGATATCGGGTATCACATTCGGGTATTTCAACTGGGAGCCGAGTTGTGAGGTTCCCGAAACGTACCATATTTTACAAATGAGGCAAATTTGCGATTTTTTATCTCCTCAAAGGCAAACCTTAGGATTTTCACAACTTACGATGCAATGCTACCCACCCCAGACAATATGTAAAAAAAAAATGTGTTAAATAGTTATGAAGATACGTGGCGTCAAGCTGCGTAGGAAACGCAATGGTCGAAATGTCCACATCAGAATGATAATTCATTAAAATAGAACCATCGATTATTTTCTGCCACTTTCAGCGCCAATATGCCTCCTAAGGACGAGGTTTTTATATACGTTTGAAAGAAAAAAATTCACCACCGTGCATGATCCGGCGTGAAATCACCGTATAATAACTGAAGTATATAGTTCAGTGTATTGCAGACGTTGCATTTATCGAGCAACGCATCAGTACTCATGAAGCAGTCCCAACTTACAAGTCATCTTTACAGGTGAGTTGTACTGGTAGTACATGCGTGAGGGAGTAGAGTCTTGTGCACTTCTTTCCAGAATGTGTCGCACAGTAGAAATTTTAGGAGCACCACCTAATGCAGCTGAGGCTGCATGCGTGGTATTATGCAGTCCAGCATGGCTACGAAGAACGTGTCGTGTCCTGTTCCTTGGGATGCTGGACATGGAAGTTTATTGTCATGAGCGCAAAATAATGTGCTTGCAGATATTGTCAAATGGCTACGCATGTCCGTTCAACAGTAGATTACATAGATATGGTATTGCATTTCAATGAGAAAGCTAATCTCGAAAATGTGCTAGCGCCATAATACAGTTAAAGCTCAGCTACGCCGATTTTCGAGTGTTACAGAATGGAATGGTACTCACACGATGTGTTCATAAGGGAACACTGATTATGTATGCAAAATAGTTATCCCAAACTCCTCGCGGTTTTCCGAAAAAGTGAATTTTTAGTTTCACTGACATCCCGTCTTGTGGCCCGCAAACCCTGTGTCGACGACACATTCGTGGTCTGCCCGCGCTCCGGCTTGGCATGACTTTTGGCTTGGTTTCTTCCGCCAAGCCGGCCAGTTTCTTCTGCCGAGCCGTCTGCTGCGCAGATTCACATTGGGGAAGTGATAAACAGTTCGCTATTAGGGAGCCAGTATATTTCTGGACTTCACTAAACCCACGAGGAACGTGAGTTTTACTTCCTTCGACTGCAAAGCATTTTCTAGGCCAGTACAGTCTTCCTGGTGTGATTCGTGTTCTGTGCTGCGTGTCGAGAATGCGTGAGCGTTTTGCTCCCGTCTGCAAGAACACTTCAGCATGCAGTTCCAATGTTTCAAACCACAATTTTCCGAAAGGCGAAGGAGAAATCTATTGACTGCAACAATCGGTTACAACTCCGACTGGGAGCCACCTTCAAAAGCAGCGATTTGATCTGTTCATCTGGCTCATACGAATGTTACGGAAGCAATGCGCAACTTGTTTCACAAGAAGCCGAAGATGTCTCGTCCGGGATGCTGGGCCAACCTTATCTGCAGCAGGAGATTGCAGGGGCAGGACTAGGCAGCAGATAAAGGTAAGACGCGTAATGTTAGACAAGTCAGTCATGCGGTGCAAATTGCATCACGTAGAAGAGAAAAATAGGCTATCTGTCAGTTATTGCTTCATCCTTTCGAGATTACGCCCCAGCGGGTGTATTCTCAGTACAGATTTGGAATTGCCTTATTTGTTAAATGATTTCGCAGGCATTCTGGCACCACCGAAAAGCTTGCACTCCACGTCTCAACTATCACCGTCTGGGTTTCAAGCTGAAGGCTGTCACCAGTGCCAACCAGACGCCCCTTCAAAGTTCATCTGTTTTTGTTGACGGAACAGTGACACCTGGTACTGAGACATTTCATTTTCGGATTAATCAAGTGCATTCCATCACTTGTGCTCGACTTCTTGTGTTCGTATACCATTGCTGTTGCTCGCTAGCTTAGAGCAACCATGCCTGAGGTGCCAGCGCTTTCAGAGTACATTTAAGCAGTATCATCGTATCATATGCACGGCAGCACATCTTGTGTATTTTGAGTAAGGTATGAATACAATGTTGGCTCAGCTGTTGTATTTTGGTCACAAATAAGGTGTTCTTCCAGAGCGCTCAAGGGCAGTTCAAGCAGTTTCATATGTGCAACAGCACATACTTTTTCTCAGTTTTGAGTAAGGTAAATCGAAATCTCCCAGTTGATGTCTTTCGGTCATAAATTATGTTTTTCAAGACATTCAAACAGCATCATGTGTGCAACAGTACATACTTTTTCTCAAGTGAAGTAAGGTAAATCTGTACGCCGTGGTGTTCTGGCAGTGCAGCAGAAGCTTTTGTTGCATTCAAGTGGTCTCATGTATACAAAAACCTGTTTTATGCCTTTCTGTAGCTGCTGTACTAATATTGTGAGTACAGAGACATTCCTGCAGAACATATCGGAGCATCTTGTGTGCTATTGTTTGTATCATCTGCAGCAGTATATTGATAATGTTAATTATTCAGTGACTTCAGCTAACATTTACATTCTTACTTCCAGGTAAACCTGTCACGCAGATGCCCTACCCCTTGGTATGCATAGTTCAAGATTGTACTGAAACAATCCACCTGGAGCATTATTCTTCAATTGGCAGTGGCATTACTATCACAACACACCACCTACTGCATGTCTATGGTGCGTGTACAATGCATCAAACCTATTCTCAGGTACAGGCCAGGTGGTACGCAATTACAACATGAAACAATTGACACAGAGACCGTAAAGTCATGCCTTTTCCTCCGCGCCTCGGGTTTCATGTTATTATCCTCACATGCAGCTCAATTCGCCTGTGCTGCGCAGCATGAGCAAAAGCATATATTGTTTGTGGTCACATGACACGGAACATAAATACAGTGAAACCTTCCTATGTTGGACACCCGCGGTGCAGCCGAAGCGTCTCCTACTTATAGAGGTGTCCGAGTTACAGACTATGATGGCAACAAAAAATGGAAGAGATCACAGCTGTGAGAAATGCCTCCCTTCTTCAATTTAAGGTCCTTAGTGGCACCTGGTGGTGGTGCCTGGTGCACGCCTGGTAGTGGTACCCCTACCCACTCTTCACTGATAATTATTACTGATTTTAGTATATTCAATTCTGTTCAGATTCTACTCAATGGCATTACCTCTGGAGCTTTTCGAGCAGCAAGGACTTATCTCTGAAGCGTCAGCCCACTTCTCATAGCTTTGGTGCAGTGCTCGTTCAAAGGCTCTAGACAAACTGAAGACAAGTGCTCACATAAAGAATTACAATGTAGACTGACAGCACTTGTTTTTGGGCTCTAAAAACTAAAGCAACAAAATGCTGAGACCAGTATAGGGGAAAAATGGGGCAAAAGTCAAGGCCACTGGCTCATTTTGGGTCTTTTTGGTGCAAAGATGGGCCGATATTGAGGTAATTTGGCCAGGGTTTTGTCCGACTTTGCCGGGAAAACCCTATCTTACTTCCAAGATAGGGAGGTGTCCGACAGAGAATTTCGTCCCCATGTAGTTTCAATGGGAGCCTGCCCGTGCAATGAAATCATGGGGAGTTGTCCGAGGTAGGGAGGTGTCCGACTTTGGAGGTTTTACTGTACTATACAGCATTCTACATCATGTAATCTAACAGTTGTTCATGTTTGGATATTTTAACCATGGAATTTACCTTGCATGCACCATACCATGTCCAAACACGAACAACTGCTAGAGAGCAGCATGTACTGTTTCCGTATAGCACTTATGGCTCGCGTCCTGTGATCGGAAACAGTGGTGTCTTTTTTCTG
Source organism: Ornithodoros turicata (assembly GCF_037126465.1). NCBI lineage: Eukaryota > Metazoa > Arthropoda > Arachnida > Ixodida > Argasidae > Ornithodoros > Ornithodoros turicata. The sequence continues at coordinate 97,114,879 of NC_088202.1, forward strand.
CTACAACCAGTAAACTACAGTAAAGATTTAGAAATGCCGTGTCATACCATAAAGCACTATGGGAAATGGCAGTTTGAAAAAATGGAGAAGACTGTCATTAGAATGGGGGATATGTTCTACGGTGAAATTTTTTACAGTGTGTGCTGTACCACGTAATGCACTGCAGGCCTACCACAGTATGGTAACGCTCTGAATACTGATTTGCTCAAAAAAGGAATGTGTGTGTTTCTTGTACTAACTTCCCCTTATGCAAGGTTTTAGAAAAATGTTTTCAGCTAATGGGGAGGGAGAGGACATCATTCTGGAGTCTCGTTGACCTACAATGTGTCGTGTGTGAAGGTCATTTTGAAGAGTGTAGGTGGTACAAGACTGTGTTCCCACATTCTTGGCAGTGTTGACTAATAACCATAATAAAGTAGAGGGTACATTTGTTGCTTCATATATTTGTGTCACGGCAAAGTATGTAGAGATACATCTGTCTCAACATGCAGGTGACAAAAATGCTTTTATGCCTAAAGTATGACAAATAGTTGTCTGTTCAGTACCACTAATCATGTGCCAGCCTCCATGACATGTCTGTGACATTCCAAAGTGATTAACATGTCCCATAGATGTGTGCAATGCTGAAGATGACTGTGTACCTTCTATGGATTCTTGACTCAAGAAAAGTACTGTGTGATTTGCTAACAGCGCCTGGCTGTACCTTCACAATTTTACATAAAAATATGTAAAGTTTGACGAAGGAAACATCATGAAGGTCCATGGTGAAAAACCCTGAGACGAGGGATAGGAAGGGACATACACAATGTCTCAACATAGCATGTTTATGTCCCTTCGTGTATCTCCTCTTCAGGTCTCGCCATCATGGACGCTATCACCAGCTCGCTTGCTGTTGAACCGTTCTTTCAACGATAAGGGTCACTTTCATGGACTGGATGGCAGCCAACATGCTGTCAATAAAAAGAATAATGGAAGGAGCTCAATATGATCCTTAGGCTGTGCGTGGTCATTGCTTTCTGGCAAATGGTGACTTAGAATTTCAGGACAATGCCTGCAGTGGTAGTATTCTTGTGTTCTCACCCTTGACGACCATTGTGTGTCATCAGTCACCTGTGATCTGCTAATATGCACATAGCTAAAACAAAGTATATTTGTATTTCTTTGAATACAGTTGGTACAGCACATTGTGTTTTACATGTTCTTTGGAAAATATAAATAAAAAATTATCTACTCTGCAAGTCTCCTGTCAGTTCTACAGAGCAGCTTCGAATTTCACTAGAAGCCACGTGTGAACCCTTGACCAAACTAGTGTTGAAGGTCCGTATAGGTCATAGATAGATACTATTATTATTATTAGATCATAGGTCAGGCTTAGGTCCTGGTTGGTAGCAACGCATCTGAATCTTATTAAAAATTGGTGCAGGAGGTGACCAACATAACTAAATACACCAACTGACTCTCACAAATTTTGTGGTGTTATACTTTTGAAACAACATTAATACGCTGCGGTGGTCTTTTCTCCTTTGTTCCTTTTAACCTAGAAATATTAGGTCTTCGGCATCACCAGCCTTAGTTGCTGAGCATGCAGTTATTTACGTTGAGCACTGCAGTTTCATATTTGTTTATCTGGACAAGCAAGCCTGCTTCCCCATTTTGATAAGAGTCTTTCAGCTTTGACAGGGCATTTGTGGACAAGGAAAACATTTGGACTATTGTGTATTTTGCTATGAAGTGCACCGTACAAGGCAGAGGACACCATCAACCATTTCCACCAAGGTTATTACATTTGTGATAAAGTACACATACCTTTTGTCACTGACTAATTTGGTGGCAAAGTTACTTGAGTGGCAGTTGTGCAATTTTAAGCACATGTTTAAAAAAATAGGAAATGGGAAGTGCTGACTGGTCGAACATGTGGAGTACCCAATATAATAATTGGGGGTTTACGTCGCGAGACAACTGAGTGTGGAATACACAGCACAGTGTAATGTTCCTTATGCTGGCAATGTTAGCATGGTTCAAGAAGTGGGAAATGTTGCACTACCCTTAATAACATCTGTTGGGCCCAGCAAACACGATACACATACCCTGATCTGAAGACACTATGCCTAACTCAAAAGCAATATGAGATCGACCCGTACGTGTTTATTTGCGAAACTATTATGAATGAAATATGGCCTGTGTGGTATAGAACAATGCGCACACTCAAGTAAACATGCAAAAAATACGTATAAGGGCTCTCGATCTACATGCCGCGATGCGCTCTACGAGATAAACAACACACTACAAAACTACATCCAACACTTTTTGTGCGGGGCAACTCTAATGAGCACTTTCATATAACCGAGGAATGGTTCAACGAATGCAGTTCGAGTGGTCACGATACATTCCTACGTCGTTCATTGCAGTCGCGCTATGATGCTGCACAGTATATGTATCCCGTGTAACAAGCCTGGCAATCGCACGATGTGCATGGGCAGAAATACGGCCTTCTTTCTTTGAAGACCAGTCCCCTGCAGGTATATGCTCAAACGATCACCAATTCTCACGTTGTTGCTCAATCGCTCCCATTCCTGCACTTGTAGTAAAAGCAGCAAACGGGTTGACGTGAATGGCAGCTGAACGGTTGAACTGCGAAGTTCTCGAGCACATAATCACAATTTCACGCCGAAAACGATGTTGAGGTGAGTTCGCGGTTGTTGTTTCCATCGTTCAATAGTTCTCGGGATTACCTCGGACGAAACGATCATCGTAGCCGGCGGCCATAACTGGATTTCCTCGCAAACGGGAGAAGACGCCAGGGAAGTCAGAGAAAGCCTCAGCTTTCATCCAATCAGACGCACGATTCTCTATCTACGTAGATGGAGCAGGTTTATCCCATCTACGTCACAAAAATGGCTGCGCCCATGGCTTGTTTTGGTTTCTTTGATGAATTAATTTTCGTAATAGGAAGACAAAATTGAGAAACGAAGGTGCGTTTCAGGGGCAGTTGGATGTGCTCGTTCTGAATATCACAACCGTTTCAACACATCCGGAAATCGGCGTAGCTGACCTTTAAAGGAGAAAAGAAAAGTTACAGAAAATGCAGTTAAAGGGATAGTCGCATCCGGAAGCGTGTTCCGGAACTATTATGGTCATGTTCCCTGTCGTTCATAATGTACGCCGGCAAATTTTCTCCGCACAAATCCACTTGGTTGACTCAGAAACGATTTTTAAATGTTCGCGCTTCTGGCGCGCACGGCAATCCCCGCAAGGCGCCGACACTGGATGACGTCACCCGGATAAACCAACCATCAGGAGGCGCTCCTTCCCGACGCAGATTCTGTGTGTCTGAGCGTGCGGCTGCCCCTTTTTCTTGTTGTCTTGTCGCGTTTGCTTTGAAGTACTTTGAACCACAGCGTGTGGCCTAGGATTTCACGCCGTTGACGTGCGATGTCACAGCCAGGAAACCGGTGCTACGTGCTCGAGTGCAGAAAGACTTATAACGCGAATCCCGAGCTTACGTTTCACCGACCTCGCAATGGCGAAACGAAACGAAAGTGGGAGGCAGCGATCGCCAGCCACTACTGTGGTGTGGCCCAAGGATTGAATGTTTCACGCGTCTGTTCCTGTCATTTCGCCGACGACGCCTATTTTGATGAAGATGTATTGCAAGTTCCGCTTGGGCTACTGCAGAAACAGAAGCGGCTGAAGATTGACGCCGTGCCTACCACCCCTACCACATTCGATCAGGAACAAGGGCAGGAACCAGTAACGGAGGTAAGTGACAATTTTGCGTGGTCACAGCTATACGCTGCGATGAAAAGTATCAGTTGTCACAATAAACATCATCGCGAACACCTGGCCTCGCCGCCGATTGTAACGTCACAGTCACACCGGCTACTAATGTACACAAATTATTACAATGATTGCAGCATCCTGACGCAATAGTACGCGTACTCTAGAGAAAAAAGATTGGTGTGTTGTTGCGGTGCTAATTGTCGCCAGTATTATGCAGGAGTAACGTAACACTCCCACATGACAGCATTATTTTAATCATATTGCAGCTAGTGGATGTTTCTACAGTTCATAGTGTAAGCCTGATGGCAGCATTCAGGGATGTGAAAGCATCGCAATCTGTGTTTGGCTACGTCCGAGACTGCATCAGTATTCTACTGCAGCCTTGTTGCTAATTTCTGGCTCTATTTCAGGCGGCAGCAAGCACGTCAACGGAATCAACTGGATTTGGTATGTTTTGTCAAGCCACGAAAATATTGCAATTCTTTTTGCACGTCCCACAAAATAATGGATATGTACGAGTCCTGAAAATTGTAGAGTTCTGTGAAAGGAATCTTGTGTGATGCGGCTGCCAGCGTTTATAACGTAATGTCGACAGGAAAGTAACTGTGCCAGTGAAATAGGGACCGCAAAGCGGAAGATTTATTTGCATAGTCATTTTTATATTTGTTATTGTACCTGCTAGGCCCTCAACATATTCTTTTGAGTGTTAACACTCAAGGCCATATTTCAGATGTGGAGGTCATGGCTGAAGCAAGTGCTGGGGACCCACTTCACGGCGCATCTCACAAGGGGGTTGTCATCCCCTGATTCCAGGAAGAGGAAAACAATGGACACCGACTTGCATAGCGTACTAGTACACAAGATATGGATCTGCCAACATGAACCCTCCTAACATCCCTGTGGCAGCGTAACCGCCCAGACTTCACACCACATTAATGTAGAACCACAGCACAACATAATAAAATAGCTTAGGTTTATTTGCCTCCCATACATAATGGGAGGCAAATAAACCTAAGCTATTTCGTTATTCCCACTCCGTCATACTCCACTGTAGAATAAATCAATACAATTATAGGGTCATTCTTTATTCCCGTCACTACACCGCATTGAAAATCTGCACAGAATTCAAAATATTCCCACCTCGGCACTAACTTAGTGCAGTACAGTCTGGATTTGATGCCAGAGCTAATACTGCCACGTGTAGTAGTTTTTGCTGTACAGATGGGTAGACAGTCTGTTGACTGCAACTGGAGTTACAGAGTGACAAGACAAAACATCCCCCACACTGCAATGACGAAAAGACGAAAATTGCAGCAAGACGAAAATTTTGCTGACATAGGCACACTTTGTGTAAATGAGCCCTTGGCCATCCCCCTTGCCTCCCATCAGAGGTTTTGGAGGATACTATAGGTGTGTGGTGTACGGATAGGTTTATCCGTACACCAGACCCCAATAGTATCCTCCTGCGTGTTCCACATTCAAAATGCGGGAGACCCCGGAACTAAGAAAGGAATGCACAGGCTTTGAACTCCAAGGTTGGGATAGTGTCTGTTCTTCTGTTCTGGCCATTGTCTTCCCAACACTGTGGGAGATTTGGCAGGTATGCAAATGCCCACAAGATATAATGCTAAACAAAAAGAAATGCCATGTGGATTTGTCTTTTCCAGCTGCCTGAGGTTCACGGCATACTCGTCATTCACGAGATGGGTCTGGGGATACCTTGGTCCAAGGAACAGACGACAGGTTCCTGGATGCGTTGTCCGAGCCATCAGGAGGGAGTTCCCATCTACGTCCTATCAAGGCTATCAGCGTTAGGACCATCGAAGCAAGGGTGTCTTGACAAGAGAGACAAGCTGGTGCATACTGATGGCTGGAACTGGAGACATGTAGTGGCAAGACAAAAATTTTGCTGACATAGGCACACTTTGTGTAAATGAGCCCTTGGTCATCCCCCTTGCCTCCCATCAGAGGTTTTGGAGGATACTATAGGTGTGTGGTGTACGGATAGGTTTATCCGTACACCAGACCCCAATAGTATCCTCCTAAACCTCTGATGGGAGGCAAGGGGGATGACCAAGGGCTCATTTACACAAAGTGTGCCTATGTCAGCAAAATTTTTGTCTTGCCACTACATGTCTCCAGTTCCAGCCATCAGTATGCACCAGCTTGTCTCTCTTGTCAAGACACCCTTGCTTCGATGGTCCTAACGCTGATAGCCTTGATAGGACGTAGATGGGAACTCCCTCCTGATGGCTCGGACAACGCATCCAGGAACCTGTCGTCTGTTCCTTGGACCAAGGTATCCCCAGACCCATCTCGTGAATGACGAGTATGCCGTGAACCTCAGGCAGCTGGAAAAGACAAATCCACATGACATTTCTTTTTGTTTAGCATTATATCTTGTGGGCATTTGCATACCTGCCAAATCTCCCACAGTGTTGGGAAGACAATGGCCAGAACAGAAGAACAGACACTATCCCAACCTTGGAGTTCAAAGCCTGTGCATTCCTTTCTTAGTTCCGGGGTCTCCCGCATTTTGAATGTGGAAGGTTGGCAGTTGTGCAACATAGTACAACAGAAAAATGGTCCGCCTATTTCAGGATGAACCCGATTCCAACAGCTAACTCCCTCCCGAACCAGCTTCCCTCCAATTCCGGCAAAATCCAATTTCTCCCAAAATATATTACTCTTACATTCTTCAGTAACATGCTCCCCCCCCCTTTTATTGGCACCTCAAATGCTTCTGTTTTCAGACTTGTAAGACTATCCTTCAGAATTCCCACTGGATATCTGTCAATCAGGGTTTTGTGTTGCCAATCAGGCCATGGCTAACTGGCATTTTGAGAGCATGTCGAGACTAGCTGAGGCGACTGTGTTGCTTCACCTTTCCTAATGGAATTGTTGGACCAGGATTCTGGGTTGTTCCACGGCTGTCGGCCACGCGTATGATTTATGGGGGACAAACTTGTGTAGGCCAAAAAGCTGCTGAGAATAGCCGCCCTTTTGTATACAACCCCTGTCCAATTTAGGTTCGACAATTTGCGTAACCAACAACACCCGACCAGCACCCGAGTTTACCCTTCCGAATCTTGATGGGAGGTCATTTAAACAAAAAAAATCATTACGGTCGTAATAATAGCAAACGGAAGAGCACTGCAGCAGGCTTACCTGTGGTCCTGGGGATTGAGTCGCCTAAAATGTTGATCATAGCGGCAGAATTGAGGCGCGTACACCACTAGAAGCTCCCTACGGAGGCAGATGTCCCTGAGTAATGGGTGTTGTGTTATGCACTGCACGGCGGCAGTTGCACATTTCTACCACCCTGGCAACAGAATGGCAACACAGGCGCTCGTCGGGCTCCTGTGGGTCGCAGACTCCACACAGACACCTGCCGACAACAATTTCAACATTCTAAACTGTTTCGCACATCCGACGGCAACCATGCAAAGAGATACGTCACCTGAAAATGTCATCCCGCGGGTTAGCGGCAGCCACATCTCGTGCATGGTCGGCGGGTTCCAGAGGCATTGGGTCCGTAGAGTATGGGTCATCATCCAGCATTAACTCGTCGCCGCTACCGCTTACATGTTCGTCAGAATCTCCCCCAGACAGAGAAACATCACTCTCGTTTTCAGACTCCATGTTGGCTACCTTCGCCTTCGCTTCGCGATCGCCAAACAGGCGCGCGGCTCGCATTTACCCAGGGCGCGCGCTGATTGGCCTTATCCGGGTGACGTTTGCTCCCACTTTTAGAGAGCGAGGGCCCAAGGATTCCGGTTTCCTTTTCATCGGATTGCGCGGAAAGTACGCCGCGGATCGAAATGGTATTTTCGGGCCCATTTCAGTGGTCGGCAAGGAATTAGAATTCGCATTAGTTTCGAAATTGACCTCGCAGAATGCGACTGTCCCTTTAAGGTCTTCTTCGCCAGACCTGGGTCATCCCCAGAGACCTCCCACATGAAATGGGCACAGGCTGCCAAACATAGCATTCTGAAATCTTACTCGTCCTTTAAGTAGCATTCAAGTGAATTTTGTTAGACCCGTAAATCATTTTATCATGTCATTGATGTGATCTGTGGTACTGTCAAATGGGTGCACGTGTCTGTGCAGGAGCAATATATCGCGGAACTGATACTGTATCTAGCGTTTAAATGGGAAAGCTAACGTTGTAAATATGGTAACGCCGAAATAAATCATGCCGATAAGGTGCTCTTTGCCAGATCTGAGCCCATCCCCGCAAAGGCCGCTTACATGAAATAGTCACAAACGTAACATGGACTTCAAAAACCACTTACTATAACTGGAAACACTCTAGTCCTTTAAGATAACTGTAACTGAATGATGTTAGACGCGTAACTCATTTCAGCTGTCTAAGAAGTGGCGTTCCACACGTGTTTTGCAGCACCACCACAACCACCATCTGCACCACGTTATCGAAAATCGTGACTGTCAGAAAATCGATTTGCTTCATGTCAACACATCATGCTGCGGTATAATCAGCAATAATCATCCGAACTCCTATTACAACAACGGATTGAGGAATCATTAACACAGATGCTTCGACGGGGAGAAACGCACCGAAACGCTTCCGAGAAAAACGAAAACAAAAAGAGTCTCACCTGGTGGAGAATGGGAGTACGCATACGAATTTGTAGCGCGGACAGCGCTTGCTGTTGAAGCAGCGTCGTCCGCGTGCCTTGCCCACATATCGTGCGACGTTGTCTCGTTCGATGCCATCTCTTGCTGTGATAAGTTTGACACAAATGAAATATGAAACTGAAAAAAACTACAGACACCCAGCGCAAACTGTGACAACTTACATTTCCTAGACCGTGTATGATGTGAGACCGTGAGACGCCAGAAGCCAGAGTGACCGTTAACGAATCGAAAGAAAAGACGCTTTGCACACGGAACCATGTACGTGTTCTCAGAAGGCGGGGGCCGTATAACAATTGAAAAACAATAAGCGTCAATATAGGCGTAAAGAGCTAATACTCCGACGCAGATCCTCAGTTTATCCGTCAAGACGAAATCGTATGCGTCAGGATATACGAGTAAATCATGTCCTCCGTCCCATTTACGCATAGAACTCCGCCCTTTACGCTTACAGCGAGCGCGTTTACGGGTAAAACAGAGCTTGACGGGTACGGCGTCTGCGATTTTGTCGAACTTTACGCTTAGTAAGGGTAAGATTGGACGTAGGCGTAAATTTATCCGTTTCGTTTCTGAGAGTGTACGTGTCGTTTTTGTTCAAAGTCCAGCTCGAGCCTCCCGGCTAGTGCCTGCATGCAAACTCCAAAAAAATGGAGCAACTTGCTCCCGGCTAGTGCCGAAGCCCTGTATAAAAAAGGAGTCTGGCCATGAATACCTGAAGTTCCACCCAGTCTTTGAGCTATCTGGCTATGAGGCTATCCAAAGCTATATTTCACCCGTATTTATTGGTGCTACCATTTTCTGAAGCCTGGAGTCGATAGGATTGGAACGGATGTCCTCTAGCCACCTACCAACGATTTTGCGGCCACTTTTATCCATGCCATTTGGATGGAGAAGGGCATGTCGGGAAGACTCAGAACGGCAGAACCGCGTGCTAGCAAAACCTATTGGCCGGCGGAACCCCTTGTTGGAACAGACTGCCGGTATTTTCTTTAATTATGAAACACAAGAACATGGTGTCAAGAACGGGAAAAGGTGCGTATATGAATAAAAGTATATCATGCAATACAAATATGTTTAGGCGTCCGTAGCGTTTTTCGTGCTACTTTCTTGCGATCCCTGTCTTTACTAGGCCTAACAAGGACGACGAAACATATCCTTTTCGCGTACACATCGACACTGGAGCGTAATTTAAACGCTATTTCCAAGATAATTAAAAGAAGGTGGTTACGCAACAAAATTAAAGTAATTATGAAAGTTTCTTGTAATGAAATTTTCGCTTCGCTGTTCTAAGCTACGCCGCATTTTCGAAAAAAAAATAGGGGTCATGGCAGTCCCCATAGAAAGAGTCCCTTTCAAATACGCGATAGAGCACGCGTCGCGTCGATGTCGCTACAAATGGAAGTTTCTAAAAGCTTTAAAGCTTCTCTACGGTTTTAGAGATAAAAAAGCTCGACAGTTCTACAGGCTCGCTTGTGGCATTTCTGTTAATATTTTACAGAACAAAATCTATTAACTGCGATTGCATCTCTTTAAAGGGACTAATGCATCGGGAACGTATGTTTGAGACCGATACGCTAATGTTCGTCACCGGTTCACAGTCGACTTGACCGAGTTTCTCCTTCGAAAACAACTTACATATTAAATAAACGAGTTTTAAAGATTCGCACTCCCACTATATTTGCGAAAGAAAAGTGCGTACTTTTTAAATGATTATTCGGCGAACCAGACCCACATACCGTACAATTTTTTCGTGGACCGCCGCAGGGAAATAAACACCGAGAGAAATTTACACTACTGTAATTTTATTATGACAGCGTGTGTCTGTTGTGGTGCTGTACTTCTATCCGTTACCACACAACGTGTAAGAGAACTTGATCACATGGGTCAACAATAGATTCAAGTGGCTGCCTCCCACTTGCAAGGTCGACATTTGTACGCACACAGATCATGTACGGTCACACAGCGCAGGCACCGTCTCAATGCTGTTGCATTTTGTACGCGTTTGACAAGCGCCAAAGAGAACAGTAAATTCTTTATTTAGTGTTTGCAGACGACAATTCTGCAATTTGCTTCATGAGCGGAGTGTCATGCGATGATGTTTCGCTTAACAAGCTTAACAAAACACAATTAAAAATATACGTGTCTGAAGAGTTTGGGGTTCAAGGGTATTTATCTTCGGCGACCTTCTGCCGCGTAGCCTACAACGGGTGATTCTATTTGACTTTAATTGAAAGAAATTGAACTTGAATTTTCTTGAATTTCTTCAATTGAACTTTCAAGTGTTCCGACCTAAGTTGACGTTTTATTAGCAGAATCAGGAAGTACATTGTGGATCTTCCGAAATCCACCACGACATACGCTACCCATATCAGCTGGAAAACATGTCCGGAGACGGATGCTTCGAGAAGCGCAATTGCTTTGCCTCGTTCAGTGCTCCGTCAAGAAGGAATGCGAGAAGGACATGGACATGCCCCTTCCAGTTTGTCGTTCGGTGCTTCTGCTGATAGCGTCAGCAGGGTTACAACGCCACAGTGAGAAGGAAGCAGGAAGACGACACGAACGGTCCGTCTTCTTCTGTTTCGCGCTCCTTCGACATGTTCCATATCAACCAACACGCTTTACGTCTTGTTGCAGGATCACAAAAAACCGATGAGCTTTAAGAAGAAAAGAAAAACATGAACTGCAGTTCATGTTTTTTTTTTTCTTCTTTTCTGGTGTGTACTTGATGTTCTCACTCTCGCTCTCTCGCTTTTTCTTCTTTGCACAAGATAAAGTTCGGTGTTTGTGCACACGATAAAACAGAGAATACGACCTTAAGGGCCTCGCACTGCTTGTTCTTTTATTATATTTTTTTGTAAATTCGATTGCATAGCTATGGTGCATCGCAGAGCGAAAATATCTTGCATGCTGACTCCTGGTGGACAGCTTGACAGATAAGGCAGGACTTCGAGTGACGTTAAATGTCACCTCATTGCTCCTTTAAATTAACGATGCATCGGACGTTATATCCTGCACTAAAATTTATGTCAGTACACTCACTCCGTTGATCTTATTGCGAACTTAATGGGAGTTTCATCGCTTCTGCCGATGAAACTCCTCATTCATCTTAAAATATAGTTGTTCCGTTGCTTCGGCTTTATGGCGCCAGAGCTAGAAACGGCGTTGCGGACAGCATTAAACAACAACAACAACAATGAATGAAGGTGAAGTGATGTTAACATTCTATGTTTCCCTGTGGTAGCCACAGGACCCTACCCCACTTCACAGAGGTTAATATGAGAGGATGAATTATGGTGAACGCGAAGGCGACGACAGGTCGGATTTATGTTTAGAGCTCTTCGAGGAGTCCAGGACAGCATTCAAACTGCGTAGAACACAAAGAAAAAACGTGATGTCGTGTTTTTTTTACGCACGCTTTGTCTCCGTGCATCAAATGATTGGCCCTGAAAAGGGACTTTTGCAATGGAAACCATTCCAGTTGTCCTGGAAGGTCGGTATGCCTCAACATGCGCGCCGCGAACACCGATGCAACGACAGAGTCTTCTTTCAACATGCGCTCAGCTTTATGCTATTCTTTTCGCCCAGCGGAAAATTACTGACAGCCCCGTTCGCTCCTGGGTCGTTCTTATGGATTCCAGATCTGCGCTGCAGTTTGTGGCAACTATGGGACTTCGCGGCTTCCTCAGTCCTGTGGTAATAGAAATTCTGCAAGTATGTAAGAAAGCAAGCGCACCCACTCTATCGTCTTCCAGTGGATCTCGGGTCATGTGGGCATCAGCGGAAACGAGGACGCAGATTAAACAGCCGCAGGTGCCCATCAGTACACCCGGCGTGTCCCCGTCATTTTGTCTCGGGGGGATCGCCGTTACCTTGTCTCAAGCCTCACTGGTCCTAAGATGCACTCTCAATGGCAACGTGACATCACCACCCACTCTCTGCTTTACTCCGTTGACCCCAGATTGTCCCTTACTCTCCCCCGCCGAATGCCTCGTTCTTTACCAGTCTTCCACCTCATGAGACTTAATGTGGCTTTTACACCGTCTTTGAAACACCTCCTTGGTGTCGGCGCGTCCAGCCTCCGTTCCACGTGTGGTGTGCGCGGTGACCTCCATCACGTCCTCCTGGTCTGCGGACAGTACGATCGCGAGCGCGCCCTCATGGAAAGTGCTCAACGACAGTTCGACTTAGCCAAAATTCTCGGGCCATGGCCGGACCCCTCACATCTGCTGCAAGGCCTACGAGTTGTTGCTCAGTTCCTCTCCAGCACTGGACTAATGAACGAACTCTAATAGGACACCTTTCTATCGTCATCACTTTCTCATCCCTTCCACAAGCGCAATGGGGCAGTGTACCGCCATAACGGCGGGGAATGACCCACCACATCATCATCCCATTTATGTGTGTGTGTGTGTGTGTGTGTGTGTGTGTGTGTGTGTGTGTGTGTGTGTGATCTTTCGTACTCCTTCAGCACGCGCTCTCGCATGACATCATCAATGGAGCGAAACGCTTGCTTAATCCTTCGTTTCTGATCTCCTACGTTGATGGTGCCGCGGTACACCTGATCTGTGACGTAACCCCAACGGAGAAGTCACACGGGGTAAGGTCTGGGGATCGGCCACTCCATGTTAGGAGATCCCCTGCTCCTCCACCGCCGAGGGAATGTTCTGTTCAGCCACTGGCGAAGGCGCCGATTCGGGCGGGGCGCTCCAGTGAGGAGGTGCCCTGTCCTGTCCTGCGTGAATATACAGACTTCTTTCTGCATGTGCAGTGGCTTCGAACACTGCGAGAACTCATGCTGGAGCAGGGCAAGGTAGCTCTCGCCGGTCACGGTGCCGCTGAAAAAGAAGGGACAAACAACCCCTTGCCTCCACAACCCGCCCCACAAGAAGGCCTTTGAGGGACTGCAGAGGGCATTGCAACACCCAACCTGGGTTGTTTGCGGAGTAGTAAAGGTAGTTATGGCGATTTACGTGGCCATTGAGATGAAAGTTCGCCTCGTCGCAAAACGAAATGAACTACAATTGAGCTGGGCTGTGAGCAATGCGCCGCAGCTCGCTACTGCAGAACTGCACATGGCGATCGCAATCTCCTGTCCACAGTTCGTGAAGCATTTGAAGTTTATATGAAAAGAAAGAGTTGGCTTTGAGAATCATTTCCACAGTACTTTTCCTACGCCGAACAGCCGCGCGGTCCTGGTTGTGGACATGCCACGATGGCCTTCGAACGTGCCCAATACGGCGTTGGCGAGCTCGTCTGTCCGTTTTGTGTTTGTGTAATCGTGCACTCATAAAAATGAACTTCACCGCATAGCACGCTCCTGGCCAACCATCATCTCGAATGATATCGTTATCCCGTTGAATTATGAACAGCAGAAGTGTCACAAAAAAGGCGTTCACCTCCCGTTTTCAACAAGTCAGGGAAGATAACGATATCATTCGAGATGATGGTTGGCTTGGAGTGTGCTAAGAGTGTGCTTCTTGTTCTTGACAGGCCTTCCTCAGGGATTCGCTTTGTCCATTGTTATGGCGTGTTCTGACGGTTCAGGGCGGTTGTAAATCACTCTGAACTTTGTATGCACGAGTGCAACGCTTCTTAGCTCAGTATACCAAAGCACTACGCTTGTGCGTTTAGTTAGTTGGCGCATTGTACGTAATGTGAATTAAGTGAAACGCGATATACCCGGTGTTTCACGTAGTTCCCCCGGCTGAATAATTCGTAAACAGGTGGCTCCATCGATTGACTTTTTTTTCGGTAAATATCCTTGGAACAACGGTCATGAACTGAGTAGTGAGCGGCTCATTTGCATACGTTCGCTAATTAAATAAACATCCTGAGTTTTAAATTTTACTTCGCACGCTTTCCGAATCACTGTTTCACGTATCAGGACCTTCAGCGAAAAATAGTCCAAGGGAAAAAAAACGCGTTATTTTAGTTACCTAGACACTTAGTTATTTTTTCGACTAATTATTCGCTTTCGGTTTACCTATTTCTTGGGCAGAGCAGTGCACCAATGTGCTCTTTGGATCAGCTATCCTGCTGTCAATTTCGTATTCATCCGCCTAATTCCCGCACGGGGCCGACTCAGATTGGGAATAGCCGCAAGAGACGCTTTGGTATTCCTTTTCAACGCGACTGGTAAGCAGCACTGGCGGTTCTGCCGTTCCGTAGGTGAGAGAGTATGCTCTTATCATGGATGATGGCGAATGTGCGGCGAGCGCTGTGTACTAGTCGGGTAGAAAAGGAGAAGGAACACCAAAGAGGCTCTTGCGGTCTTGCGGCTTTTCTCCGGGCAGCACAGCAGGGCGGGCGAACATCGGGGACCCCTTGGGGCCACTGCAGGCAGCTGTTGATTTCTAGTGGTTACCGGTTACCGATGCGATCCCGCGCAGCGCCCGACAAATATAGCGAGAGCGTAGTACCCGCCGCCGATGTATTAGCGGTGCTTGGCCCATCGTGGCGTAATCAACATCAGATCCCAACTCTTTCCCGTTGCTCCCAGCGTGTGCCTCTTCTTGCCACTTGGCCATTTTGAGTGCCGTTTTGGAAGCGATTTTGTCAAACGCGACCTCTCAGGGTGCAACATGGGAACAAGGTACGGGGTTGAAACCCCGTGATCTTACTTTCACATATACGTGCTACAAAATCAGTTTACGACATCTCTAATATTATTTTTATGTCAAATGATACTAAGCCCCGAAGTTGACGAAATTGGCCACTTGGCCATTTCGAGTGCCGTTTTGGAAGCGATTTTGTCAAACGCGACCTCTCAGGGTGCAACCGGGGAACAAGGTACGGGATTCAAACCCCGTGGTCTTACTTTCACGTATGCAAACTACAAAATCAGCCTAGGACATCTTTAATAATACTTTTATATCAAATGATATTAAGCCCCGAAGTTGACGAAACCGGCCATTTTGCCATTTCGAGTGCCGTTTTGGAGGCGATTTTGTCAAACGCGACCTCTCAGGGTGCAGGGTGGTGCACGATTAAAGGGGTTTCGAACGTTTTAAAGGCTGCCGAACGTTGCGGTATCCTCTGTTACAATCCCAGTACAAGCCGTTCATAGTATCTTTTTGGCACCATGATACAAGTCATTTGAGTCATTGTAAACGCGGCCCTACTGCCACCTTTTCCAAATTTTGCGGTGGTTTCCGATGCAATCACAGGAGAGGGGCATAACATAAGCCGTTGCGTCTTTATATGTGTGTAAAATGTCAGGCACCATGATTAAAGGGGCTTTTGTCCGTTTTAAAGGGCTCTGCTGGAACCATTTATGGAGTTTGCGGTCACGTCTTATTCTTTATCTTACGCGAAAGCTCCCGGGCGTGTATCGGTGTTGTTATCAGGACAGGGCGCGAAAAGGGAATTCTTCGGGCACAGATACCTATCCCCAATACTGGACTACTTTCATAACGATGTTGTAAGGCCGGCCGCGCGCCGGTACGCAGCATGCCAGCAAAGCCGCAGTGAAAGAAGACTGCTCCGCGTTTCTGCGCCGACGCTGGTCCCGTCGGCTGTGCTTCCCCACCCCCGTGTGTCAACCAGGCGGATGAACGTGAAATTGACAGCCGGACAGCTGATCAAAAAAAAGCGAATTGGTGCACTGCCGATTGGCACAAATTGGCGCGATTGGTGCAAACCGAGGCCCAGTGATTACTCGAAATGACTACTAGGTTGTTCCTGGGTTTTCCTCAGACGCTTTCAGACATATGTCGGCCCAGTTCCTTTAGAGGTCCTTCCAGGGCGCACATTCCCCCAGGGCGTCAGTCGTGATGTTGCCCACCTGTGTAAAGCCGACAGCGGCGAGCCTTTTCACCACCACCACCACCACCACCTAAGTGTCAACGCGTTTTTTCCTTGGGATGGTTTTCGCTGAAGGTCCCTAAACGTATAACAGTGGTGCCCAAAGCGTGCGAAGTGAAATTTAAAAGTGAGGATGTTTATTTAATCAGTGAGCCTATGCAAATGAGCTACTCACTACTCAGTTCATGGCCGTTATCCCAAGGATCTTTACGAAAAAGAACGTTATTCGATGACGCCGCCTGTTTACGAAATTATTCAGCACATTCGTGAAACTCCCGGTAGGCAGGTTGAGACAACAGTTGTATACACAGTAAACAATGAGAAAACGGGAAACGATAGGATGAAAACAAGTGCGCGACGAATAACTCGATTTGCGATGATTGCTATGAAGGCTGAATCGTCTACTTGAGTGCTTGCTGATTGATTTCATTCTCATATTTAACCTTCGTGGTTTTACGCTACGTATTGCAATCATACTTTTTTTTTCTACGCATAAAATCGCTTGATGCAGCTTTGTCATCAAGTTCGACACACTCCGTTGTGTTCAATGTTTCAATGCCTTCCGCAACGCCGCTTCCGAGCGGAATGAACGGTAACTTTTTTTTTTTTTTTTTTCACGAGTTACTCGCAGTAATTTGAAAGGAGTGACTGTACTTGTATAAAATGTTAGTGCGAGATACGTCGTCCGGTGCATAGTTAAGCTCCCGAAAGGTCGTTTCTTTTGTCTCACCGTCATTACAAACCCCGAGCTTTATCGTGGGTAACCCTGTACATTGAGAATAAGTGTACTCTATACCTTTTTCAACATCCAAGTACTTTGCTGGTACTATCGGCACCTGTTGGGATGGTCCAGCTAGTTTTTTTTTTATTGGATGTAAGCGACCGCTTATATCCATTTAGACCCTAACATTTGGATAAACAATAAATAATAATCAGCGAATGATACTTCTTTCCCTCTGCACTCTCAGAAAAAAGGGAGCATGGTAAACGCCCTTGGGGGTGTTCACGCTCGTCACACATATGACTCCGTTTGAGGTGTTTAGGCTACTCCCCTTGTAAGGGTGTCCCCTCGATTCCCCTCCCTGAGGGTGCTCCCCTGACACCCTTCCCGCAGGTGTTCCCTTGACTGCCCTACCAAGCGCATTGCAGAGAACACTAAGCACTCTGTCTTCCACCCTGTCATTAAGTGATGTTACTTCATTGTGCTTCTGTCTGTCTGTCTGTCTGTCTGTCTGTCTGTGTGTGTGTGTGTGTGTGTGTGTGTGTGTGTGTGTGTGTGTGTGTGTGTGTGTGTGTGTGTGTGTGTGTGTGTGTGTGTGTGTGTGTGTGTGTGTGTGTGTGTGTGTGTGTGTGTGTGTGTGTGTGTGTGTGTGTGTGTGTGTGTGTGTGTGTGTGTGTGTGTGTGTGTGTGTGTGTGTGTGTGTGTGTGTGTGTGTGTGTGTGTGTGTGTGTGTGTGTGTGTGTGTGTGTGTGTGTGTGTGTGTGTGTGTGTGTGTGTGTGTGTGTGTGTGTGTGTGTGTGTGTGTGTGTGTGTGTGTGTGTGTGTGTGTGTGTGTGTGTGTGTGTGTGTGTGTGTGTGTGTGTGTGTGTGTGTGTGTGTGTGTGTGTGTGTGTGTGTGTGTGTGTGTGTGTGTGTGTGTGTGTGTGTGTGTGTGTGTGTGTGTGTGTGTGTGTGTGTGTGTGTGTGTGTGTGTGTGTGTGTGTGTGTGTGTGTGTGTGTGCGCGCGCGCGTGCGTGCGTGCGCCGATGCTGATCTGCGTTGAATCGTGTTGTTAAAACAACACTGCCCTCGGCCGAAAACACGACCAACAGGTTCAGTGCCTTTACGTCTTGGTCAAGAATCCAGGTAGTCCTATAGAACTACCCAAGCGGAATATCCTTCCGAAGCCGTCATTGGGGTTGCAGTTCTATACGACCTGAAATTGTACAACCCGCTCCTAGAGTACAAAGTAGCGGAACACTTTCGAAACGGTGACGAACATACGCCTCATCAACTCGCACTGCATCTACAGTAACTTCAAGGCACTTGATGTTACAGAACAGATATCCCTTTCTATCGGACATTGCGTTTCTTACTTGACCTGCCGCTTCCCTTGTCATTAGAGAGTATTGCCACGGACACTTTCCCTCGAATGAAACGACCGATCCGAGTGTCAATAACAAAAAAGACTGCATTGTAGAAGCAGGCATCTTGATGAGCACAAGAAAACAAGGTGTAGGCACCAGCTTGCTTCTAAAGTTGCAGTACCTGTTCCTCGGTATGTAATGTTGGGTACTTTCCAAGGATATCTGCCGTCAACGGCTTTTCTTGGTACAGCCAGGACCTGCGCAAAGTCAATGTCCTTTGCAGGCATACAACTATTTTAGCCGTGTCAGAGAGACGCTTGTTTATCACTTTTACAGCGTCAGCTGCATAGTGGAGACTTTCCCGCGATCGCGTCGGCGTCGTCAACATTCGCATGTCCGCACAAAAACGACGGCAAGGGGAAGGTACTATCACAGTAGCGGCTGTGAACGAAAACGATGAAGACAGCGGGGGCGGAGGGAATGTGTTTAATGCAAAGAAAAAAGAGAGAAGACAGCGGGAAAAGACACGCGAGTTATGTTATCTGAACAATTTTACAGCGTGTACAATTTTAGTGGAGACTTTCCCGAGATCGCGTCGGCGTCGTTGGCATTCGCATGTCCGCACAAAACTCTTATTGCATGTGCGCTCAGCGCTGGGAATAAGGAGGAGAATCCCGGTAGTTTACAACCGCTATCGATGGAAAGTGAGATAGCTGTGTGAGCTGGCCATGACTTCAACTTCTATCACGGAAAGGCGAATATCGACAGAACTTTGACGGACGCATTTAATCGACTGCAAAAGCACAGCCTACGCACCATCCTACGCAGGAATAACGCACTAACAACACTGGAAAGAGATTCTGTCTCATTTCCGAGCGTGATAACAGCCGTGTACCCTAGGGGCACTGGGGGAATGTTAAGTGAACAAAATCCTTGCGTTAAACTAACACAATAATTTTGTTCAACTAAGATTTCTTCATGGCCCCAAGGGTTGCTGTAATAGCGCTTGGGAACGAGACCACATTTTCTCCAGTGTTATTATGAGCTTTGACGTGAGCTGTACGCTCCATACAGCTCCACGCGGAAGGCGTTGCACACGGCTACGTCCTCCGTAAGACATCACTTCTGTGTCTTTCCGAGACGTGGATGGAGACGGAGACAAGTCGACGGCTTCAAGTGCAGCCGCGGGGCGCGTCGCAGTGGCAAGGGCAACCGTGCAGGCGGAGTTGCCATTTACCTGCGTGCCGGAGTACTGGCTATACCAGTTGAAGTCACCCTTCCTGGAGACGACGTCGGAGAAATTTGTGCCGTGCAAGCTTCCCACAGAGCTCGTGGTGGCAGTGTGCTACTTCTCGCCTCGCGCCGCGCCGGAACGCATCCGCGACTTTATCGTGTATGTACTCGCGCCTTACCGCACGCATAAGCTTCTCGTCGTCGGAGACTTCAACGTGGACGTTTCACTGGCAAAGAACACCACTTTCCTATATGTCCGAACAACTGGACCTTCCGCTATGCACCGACATCCGCCAACCCACAACTAGGCATGACCCATGCATAGACTTGATGTTCCAGAACAGCTCCCTCGTTCAGGACACTACTCAACTCGCCAACCATTTCAGCGACCACAAATCAATACTCATCACGCTGAAATAAATTTGTCTACACACTTTCATCTGGCCTTATTTCACCGCACGCACAGCTGACGCTGAATTTCGCGTTACACGAGCCGTAACCGTCCTCTTATTTTTTTTTCATTATTTGCAGATGTGTCTCGGTAAACTTAACAAAACATTGGGGAGCATAAGGCTAACACCCCTCCATGCAGGAAGTGCACGCAACACCCCGCAGTAAATACGGCCGAGGAAGGTGTCACTGCAACACCCTCTCTGTTCGGGAGGGTGTCCGAGCAACATTTGACTCCCTTTTGACTCCTTTTTTTCTTTATTTGAGAGTGTGCAGTGCAGTATAGCATTAAGACGCTCGTGCTACAGTCTGTAACGCGCAACCACTATGGACCACCATGGGGTGGCTTCAAGGGGAGCACCCTAAAAGTAATTACGTACCCGTGGAGACGCGAACAATTCCGCTTGGCAGTCAGAATACGACCGAATGCGGGCTATAAAGCCTGTGCACGTCCTCATCGTGATGCAGCGCATTGAGGCTGTCTACCGAATCACGTCTCTCCTTCTCATCCAATAAATGGACACCTACTGAGTTCTGCAACAGAAAGAAGCTCTGAGACACCCATATACGACGCCACTCGTGCACATAAAAACACGGAGGACTATGTTCAGGTTCTGCGACGTGTAGCTAGAGCAATGGTTTTCGATCTTCTATCAACAGAAGGTGCGCTACAGGTATCCACCGCCTTCCTTGAGGTCGTTTTGTGGGTGTTGGTGAGACCTATATATGTTGTGTTTGTCTACAGGTAGTGGGCTCTACGGTACGCATTGTTATTTGCTTTTTGAGACGAAGTAGTGACTGATAAGTATTACGCTGGTGGCGAAGAAATCCTGTAAAAATAGGTGCAGGACACCCACCATCATAAACATATCCAGAGACACAGGTCTACATTTTTTAATACTTGTGCGGCTCACAAATGAACTGCGCTATTTCTTGAAGGTTATGATGTGCTGAATTCAAATATGACATTAAAACCGGTCAGTTTGTCGGTTTCTATGGTACCGGAGAATTTTCGTACTGCTGCTGCGTAGATCGTGCAGTTACTACTCCGTGCATTGTGTAGGTAACCTACAGGAGTTTAATCATCATTTTTAAACAACGTCATATTACTATATTATATATTATTATTAAACGTCATATTATAATGCCCGCCTCATAAATGTCATAGTATTATATATAATCTATAAATCCATAAATCATTTTTATTGGCAAGTTCTGAGAGTGTTCACACATAATTTCTTATGATGGTCAGTATTCTATCAAATGTGTATTTATAAGAAACAAATTTCCGGAGAATAGCACCGCAAAGGGTACTGCCCCGACGACCGTTTTATAGGCCGCGCATGCAACGACACGGCCCACCTGGGGGTGGACCACGCTATCCGATTGGTGCCCTAATTGGGTCCCTGTCCTCTTGACACCATCGAGTGACATCAACGTTTGTGGGCTCCCGACAGAGTTGAGGTGTTTCTAACGCACATGCGTATCAAATTAATCGAGTACCTCTTACGCGTGCGACACAGCTGAACTACAATTATTGTTTTCGTGGAAGAACACTTGTTCCTCACGCCACCTGCTGCAGCCGAAAAGAACAATAATTGGAGGGTACATGGGTAGAAATCCAGCGAACCGGTAAGGAAGTATGAAGGGAATTGCCTCGGGACGAGACCCGCGGATATTTCGAACAGAGACTGTTCTTCTTCTGGGCACCGTCCTCATCGTTTGGATGGCATTTAAATGGTTAGGTATGGCGTGTTAAAGGTTCATGCGGATTGTGGGTCAACAGCCCGGGGGGAAGAAAGGGTCCGTTCAGGCTTTTACGGCCGAAGTGAATGGCCGCTTTGTTAGAGTGTGTAGGGGATTATGTAAATGAAGTCATCTTTGCTCCAGACCGGTAACAGAAATGCGAAGTTCACGAACATTCCGAAAGATAAGGAGGTTAGTGGTTATGGGGCTTTTAGTTGCTCGCGTGGAACCCTATGTCAAAGAAATGAAGCAGGTGGGATTTCAGTTTACTGTTCGCCAAGATACTCAAGGATTAGGTCTGAGCATAACGGAGAGATTAGTTGAGAAGATGTGTTTCGAGTCCCGCGGGGAACTTCGTTCGACAACGATACAAAGGGAAACGTTTCATTTTGCCAAACGTTTCGTTGCGCTCAAAGGAAAGAAACACTAGCCAGTTGCTTAAAGTTATTTTCTATTGCCTAGCTTCCATCTGAAAGGGACCTCTGGAAATCAAGGCTTCGAGAGCAGTACGCCTAAGCCCCAAAGTGCAAAGTTAGGGTAGTTGGTGTAACATTACTGGTTTGTAACAAACGGTTTCGGTGTAACAAACTAGTAATGTTACACCAACTACCCTTTGGTACGCCTAAGCACGCCGAGGGGACTGATAAAATGTCCCAAAAGCGCGCAGTGAACAGACACTCTGTAAGGTGTGTGACGCCGGCAGGGAAAGGTAATAGGACGACGATAAAACCTGAGACAAGGAATAGAAAATAACAACACAACACGTTCTCAGTGTACGGTAAATATTTTCTGTTCCTTGTCTCAGGTTTTATCGTCGTTTTACAATGTACCAGCTCGCCTGCACCCTTGCACTTCTACCAAAGGTAACAGGAGAGGCTACAGAAACCTAAACGGTATTCCTCCGGAAATATAGCAGGTAACGTTATCACAAACAGAAACGGATATCGCACACTCAGAATACCTGAAAGAGAAACGGAAACGAAAATAATTTACGGTAATAATTCGGGTACTGCCTGACCCAATTTTTTTCAATCCTTCGCCGTATCATGTAGATATATTTATGAAATAAAGTTGAATGAAGCGAAGTGAAATTAACTGAGGAACTAAAACTAAGATGAACAATGAAACTGTAACATATGTGTAAATAGTATATAATAAATGGAAGAAGCATAGCTCTTGTGCGCTTATGATGGCTTGCAAGTTGCAGGCGTGAGTACCATTCATGAAAACCATGTTCGTATATTAGCTATTCAAAGAAACCATTAGAACAAATAGTGAACAACGAACTGTTTGAATCCAAATAAACCACTAGACCAATTTTCTCTTTTTTCTGGATCTATTGTGCCATCCACAAACGCGTTTTGCTGTAGCCAGTCCTGACTGGGTCGAGACTAACATCTCCATATTTTTCTTTCATATACAATCCAATCCAATCCAATCCACAGGAATCTGGCTTGAATAAATGTTGTGCCCTCTGTCCACGTATCCCTAAAGTCCCAAGATAGATTTCAGAATATATTATACGTAGAGGTATTAAGTTTTGTCACGGCCTCATATTAAGCTTACCAAAAAAAAGGGGAACAACATGGGGGCGGTACCGAAAACCGAAACGGAAACGAAAACAACTAACAGAAACTGAAACTGAAACAAATATGGACCAGTAACGGACGCGGTAACGGAAACGAAAAATATTCCGTTACCTTTCCCTGGATGCTGGCTTACAAGGTAATACCTACTTAACTCCAGATGTGCCTACAATATGAGAAAAGCCTAAGCTTGGGCGTCAGTAAAAAGCGAAAGTGAAAGACAAAGGCGGACGGCATAAAGGGGCACTTATTATTATGTTGTTCCTGTCTTTACGCGAGCTCAGGCTGTTCTCATCTGAGAGCTTACCCCACCAGCTTGCCAGCGTTTCTGCCCCCCCCCCCCCATTTCATCTCTAAATGTACCTGACCTCGTGGAGTCTCTCTCTTGGATTTTTTTTTTTCATTTTCTCCCTTTCTTTGTTCTTGAAGACTGAATGCGCGCTTTCGTTTATTTTGCAGCTGTCACAGAATGCAGAATGCGAGATGCCTAGCGCATGCAGCTTTCAAGCAGTACGAAGAGCGTCATGTCGTTGCAAGGAGGAGGTAAGTTCTTTTGGGGGAACGTCAGGTTCCATAGGAATATATTGTTTCAGCGCCACGGCCCATTTATGCAAGCGAAGCTGAAGCTGCTTCGGCTCGCCTGTCTGTGTATGTTGAACATGGTTTGACTTTCAAACGTTTAAACTTGGTGAGGGCATCCTCGGCTTGCTGGCTACTTTGCTGCTTCCGGGCATCGAAGGTTCACTTATAGCGGATGGATTTTATAAGCATTTCTAAACTGTTGGAGGGATGAATATAGATGGGAAGCTGGCAACGGCGGCCCTGCATAGGTGGCACACAGTAAACTAGACGAACAGCGGCTTGGCTCGCCAGTAATGCCCGTCTTCTTCTTTTCTTTTGCTTTTCTTAGGGATTGTGGTCTACTAGTTGCCAGAGGCACGGGAGCAACCAGCAATCGTTATGACAAAGAAAAGTACGTTTTCACATCTTTTCACTGAACTGACACTGCTCTAAAATTAAAACCAGTGCTTTTGCACGACAATTCAAAATGGGCTCCGGCTAACGTTATGCTAGCACAAAATGCTAGCAGCACCTTCATCCAACACCATAAAACCCCATTCGAAGAAGAAATAATTCCGGCGCCCGTTCACCATGGGATAGAATTTGATGGTGAGATTCTTCCTTTTGTGCTCCACTGGTTGCATTGTGCTCGGGATACATATAACATTCGCAAAGACAACATTTACTGCCACTATGCTTCTTCAAAAGGATGAATAGAGTTCCACATAGAACGAGAAATCTTGCAACATACCAGATTTCCTCTCTTTTCGGCGTCTTCAGCGATACTCAAAGGCATCACAAAGCACTCCATTCTAAAGACTGAATCTCCTTGTGTGTCATTTCTCAAGCGTGGATTCCCAACAAGGGCCGTCATGCAAAGCCGTTTTTGTGGATGTCTGTCTTGCTTTATCCAGGACATAGCGAGCGCATCTGAGCCGGAAAATGATAGACACGCACACGAATGCTTGGACCGGATTGACGTACTCGCTGCACATAGATGATGGCGACCTTGAAATTTTCATGAAAGAGAAACCCAATGTATACATACCAAATACAGTTGTCCGTTACCAATGAATATGAGATACGAGCTGCGCGATCGGCAGGAAGACGGTATAGTACGCTGCCCAGTAGGAGGTTGGATGGCTAAGAAGCTCAGGAATATGCGATACAGTGGCATAGATAGATAGCACTAAATAGTAAAAAAAAAAAAATGCCCAGTTAAGGTCACTTTTTTTTTTTGTCACCATAACAATTGTTTGTAACGGAACGGGAGTTACAGGTGGTTGGAAACACAGCCGGGTGTCCAATGTCTCCCCACGTCTTCCAAAACGATTCCAGACTCAAACACTTCCAACGCTGGCAGGTTGCACGGTTGCATTTGCACGGTGAAGAACGTGACTCTGCGACCATATGGGGCACACACCGGATAGAGACGGAAGTGTTTGCGTTAACTCGCAATGTGCTGCTCACAAGGCATACAAAGCGGTTGTCTGTCTGTGTAGCGTCCTGTCTTCTTTCCGCATCACGTCTACGTATGATCCAAACCAACTCGCTCGAATCAGTGCTCTTGTAGCTTTCGTTTTCTTTCCGTCGCAGAAATGTTAGTGCACACGTTCGTACATGCATTCGTTATATATTTGTTTATTTTAAAGATAACACAAACTACTTGGGGATACAACAAACAACAGCCTGTCTACAGGTAACGTGTTGCGTGTAGCAGAATTAGTGTGACTTTCTTTTCTAGTCGGCCCATGACGCATACTAACCCCCCTCTCCCCAACTCCTTCCTGCTGTCCTCTCTCCATCTGTCCATATTTGTACGCCGCTCCTAGCCACAGCTGCTTCGCGGTGCTAACGTCCCCGGCTACGAGACGTTCGACTACTGTAGCCTCTTAAAACGCCTTAAACTCCTCCCCCTGACATCGCGGTGTCAAGTTGCTGATGCCACATTCCTCTACAAATGTGTACATTCCACTGTCGATTCCCCACTCTTGCCAAGCTGCATAAATTTTCCACATTATTGTGGTACCCTTCGCAATCCACCGTCCTTCTATGTACGTAAAACCTGCCCTTATGACCCACTCGCACGTTGTCAAATTTTGGTGAGCTCTTTTTCGTTCTCATGTGATATTTTTTTCTCATCTACTGCCTTTAAAAGCAGCATTACATATTGCTTGTCTTAAATTGAGTAATCCTCACCCGACTTATTTGTTCCTGCTGTCTTCATTTTTGTTGTCTAGTTACAGAGTTGTGCGTAGCGGCGCTACTGTAATCGCTACTTTTTTCAGTAGCGGAGGTGTAATTCCGCTACATTTGTTATTTGTAGCGAGAAAGTAATTTCCGCTACAATTTTGAGTAGCAGAACCGCCTCCGCTACCGCTACTTTTTAGGGAGAAAATAAAATAAATTAGACGCTATACTCTAGCGTCTAAAGGTGATTTTACTACATCTTCCGTATCGTATTCAACTGCGAAACAGGTAACGATGCATGGTATTAACTTTAGGTTCGACCGATTCAAGTCAGACTAAAGCCTTCAAATCGCTGCTGTCTTAATTCCGAGGTTCAAGCTCTCAAGGCTCACGGATGAAAACCAACGAAAGGAAGTAACCAGTTTGACCGTAAACGAAATGTTAAGGTGTTCGGTCGCCTCAAGTGAGCGCGCCCAGGAATCCACGAGCGAGCTCCATGCAGATGATTTCTTTTCTTTTGGGGAGTCAACTTCTATAGGAGATCCAGCTGATCGTGAGCTTACTCAGTACCTCTTTGTGCTAGATAACTTTAATTAGACATCGCCAAAGCAGGGTTATCCAAGAGTGCACGGGGCCTTCCTAAATACCGCCGTCCCGTCAAGTGTGTCTGCCGAACGACTTTTCAGTGTTTGCGCCGATACGTTCACAAAGAAACGTGTTAGGCTCAGTGACGGGAACTTTGAGCGGAAACCGCTCTTGAGGGTGAATGCCATTGTGTAATGAGTTTTTCAGAAAGTACTGATCGCAAGAAATTAAGTATCAGCAAGAGCACATATCTTTGAATGTATCGAATCGCATATTCATAGGCCTTCGGCGAGAAAGTAGCGGAAGGGTAATTGCGTTACATTTTTTTCGTAGCGGTAGCGGTATCACGCTACATTCGTAAATTTGTAGCGCCGCTAGTATCGCGCTACTTTTAAACAGGGTAGGGGGTAGCGGTATTTCGCTACCTAAATTGAGTAGCGGGCACAACACTGTCTAGTTACCTTGTTTTCTCTTCTTCATTGTACTCTTTCAAATATTGTCTGAAATATTGCGCTTTTGGAGCCTCTTCCCTATCATTTTGTTATTATGTCCCCCATATGTTTTTCATTGGTATGTATATATGTTCTTTTAACCTCCTAGTGCCTTGGATTATTGCCTTCCTGCCATTTCCTTTATATCATTAACGTGTGTTGCTGTATATATGTACAGTACTGTAATTTCATAGTGCGCCAACACTAAGGCTCTTGCCGCCGTTCTTGGGCACAACGAACTCACTCATTCATTCAACACGGAATTAAAAAAATCTATTCCACGCTGTGTGGCGAACGAACCACCCAAATGACAAATGTATTTATCTGCTACTGTTGTGCCTGAGGCTATTCCCTTAACATTCCGTTAACACCGGTTCATTGATTTTCATACGTTCTTCTATGCGTACTTTGCATGATTGTATGTGTCACGGGACTCAGGGATCATGCGTGATATCCCCCAGCTCCGAGATCGATGAAGGTATTCGAACTCAGCGGGTAGGGTGGAGATTGGCCAGTCGATGAACAAGAGGACGAGGACACATTGCTTTCGTAACAAGCAACAACAATTTACTCTTTCGCGAAAGACGTAACATCAATCAAAGTAGCACACAACAGGAAATGCGCAAGTATCGATCAAGATACACAAATGAGACAGCTATCGCACCACACGGATGCTACCGGCTAAACGCGAATTACGCACAAATTGCCCGGCTACTGTATAAAATAGTTCCGCAACGTTCGCACAATGAAAAGAAAAGTTCGAACAGTCAACTTATCTCTGAGGCGGACGATTCTTGGAGGCGGTTGGCTTCGTTGCAGTCGATACTGTCGGGTGGCCCTCTGGGTCACGCAGGATGCTTTCCTTCTTCCTGGTCACGCTCACACACAAAACTAATTCTCACAAAATGTCGCAGCTTCCTGCGATGTCTTCAAAGCTCCTGGTTTCACCACTTACGTCGCAGCTCCCTGCGTTGTCTTCCAAAATCTGTGTTGCACCACTTCTGTCGCAGCTCCCTGCGATGTCTTCAAAATTCTGGGTTGCACCACTTCTGTTGCAGCGCCCTGCGATGTCTTCAAAACTCTGCCGTCACTCAGATCTTCGCCGATCCGCTCCTTCCGCACATCCAATTACCATCGGCGGCAAAACCGCCGCTATGTCGTTACGACTTTCACTATCCGGTGACTATGGGACGACAACCTACTTTCGGCCGGTCGCTCCTTCTTAATCCTTCGGAAGACGGGGCACCCTCAGGCGCTTCCACGAAACGAACCCATTCTTCCCTACGAAAAAGGGTCACCACGAGTGCCACATTCTCGGAATCTATGCCGAAGTCCCTTTTGGTTACGTGAGAACCACGACGTTCTCACGGCTGTACCGCTATTCTGGTCCTCGTGATGGACACGTGCTCTGTTTGTGGCTGACCACGAGTCTTGCATGTGGTGGTAACGGAAAATTACTTCGTCGCATCTGCCTGTGCGTAATGACTGAAAATTTGTCGCCCTGTGACTGTATGTAGTACAATGACTTTGTAGATCTCGGGCCGTGCAGCAGTTTCCGAACTATACAGAAAGACGCATCAAACGGTCGACTTGAAGGACTCATATGCCTTGAGTATGAGGAGCACAGAAAAGACATATACACGGATGAGGAAACACACGAAAGGACAGCTCATCGCACAACGGCACAACAACCACAACAACCGCACAACTCGGCGAGCGACCTGGCTAGTCTATTTTGCTTTCTAGCCAAGGCGAGACAGTAGCTAGAGCGCATGCGCAGAGCGACGGATTATTTCCTCTCCGCCAGGTGGGTTCCACTCCCTTCGAGAAACCGCCAAACGACGGCGCTGCCATCTTGTGGACCGTAGTTGCCAGAGGCGCGAACCGTCACTTTTTTGTTGTTTTCGTTACGGTGAGTTTAGATGTTGAATTCCTTGAAAAATGCCAAAATAAAAGAGCACTGAATAGTTACCGATTGCTTCTTTTTAGTATGAATGTTGTAGCGGTTTATTTGCAAACGCAAGTACACACATACTTGCACAGCACAGTACGGCATGACAGTCTCGGTTTCTGAATTGCCATGGGCGCGGCAATGCGTCCCGATGAGCTGGCACGAATGGCCAGTTAAAAGGAGCAAAAATAGAATTGACTAATCTTTGTTATCTTTGACATCCTTAGCGGCTGTTAGCAGATATTCTTATGCACGCATGGCCGCTTTGTAACGCATGCACAAGCGAGTACGCAGGTTTCGGTTTCCTGATTCCGGATTTTTGGCGCGCTGTATATCTAGCATATACAGTCACAGGCTGAACCAAAATCACGCCTAAATATTTTTAATGCATTCGCCAGGGAGGAGCGGACGAAACGATAACCTCTTCGCACTAAAATAACACCATGTGTAGAGCCCTACTGATAAATGCAGACGTCGAAAGATCCCGAGATGTGCACCACACCTCGATGGCATAATCCTCATGCAAAGCCTCCAAGAATGAGACAGGCAGGCATAGCAAGAAACACCGATCAATGTGTTACCGATCATTGATACTTGATGAAGCTGCGTCTTTCCTGTATCATGATCACTCAAACAACTCATTTGTACAACAGCGATGAAATATCAAAGCACATTGGTGACTAGGCCAGCCCCCCTGGAGCAAAACAAATAGCCCGCCTGGGCGTGTGGATATGACCGTTGACTACAGTGGGAACAGCATATACTTCTTTTTATGAAAGGCAGCTTCAGCATAGCTTATCCCTCTTTATTCGTGAAAACCGCCTCCATTGTGATAACTGTACATCCATGCAGAGAACACGTGTTGCTTTGCAGCCACTGGTCGCCAGTGCATTTCAGATCTTCGCACACAGACAATGCCTTGGAAGCACACAAGAAGGACATTTTACTGAAGACTAGTGCACGTGATTCCAAAGTTCTTCTGAAGGACTACTTGACATTAAGACAGACAACAATCATGGACTGAGTTCAGGGCACCCATGTTCACCACGTCCATATAAACAATTTTTATTTGAAATCAATAAGCAGTTATGTGCAGCAAAGTAATGACTCTATACATGCACATATTTTGTGTATGTAACGACCGTGTTCCACATTTTACATCTATCAAGTATTAAGCTTTTGTCTGGAAAAAGTGACAAGCATATGCTTGAATGTTGCATGAATGTTGCAATCCGTGTTAGTAATTTTTAATACTCATCACTTACTCATCTTCTACTGCTGCACAGATTTCATAAGTCATATCTATGTCTAGACTCATGTGAGAGTAAGCTCAGGGCAACTATGCTCACCATGTCCTAAACGAATCTTGTTCATTAATCAATAGTCAGTGATGTACAGTAAAATAAGACTTCCGCATGTGCATATCTTTTGTGTACGTAAGGACTGTTTCATAACTTATGTCTATTAAGCTTGCATATGTGGAAAACTGAAAAGCATATGCTTCGTGTGAATATCAGTGTTGCAGGTGTTAGTAATGTGTACTACGAAGGATGTATTGAACTTCTGCTCATAGTTCAGTTGTTCCATATCATAGTATTGGCGATGCTTGGCCAATGCTCCATAGTGCAGATAGTTTTTCTTCTGGTTTTAATATGGTGCAAAGTTTTCATTTTTCTAGTCTCTAAATCTTACCTCCATGAAAAATACAGGTGCAAAAAGAGGTTCATGAAAGCGCTTCCACTACCAGAATTTAGAAGGTCACTTGGTTGAAATTGTGTTATAAACCACTTGCGAGCGTACTGAGTATATATTTAATAGAAAGCAAATCTACCGCTACCGTACCCTGTGTGTTATTGCTTTACAACAACCCAGGTGCAAAAATGTTTGCAATTCCGAGTAGTTTTTGAAACAATTTCCACTGGGGTACCACTTTGCAACATGGTTTTCAGGGCGGTTTCAGGAGAAAATAGTTTCATATATCACTTGAGATTGCAAACATTTTTCACTTGGCAAAGCATAAACAAAGCTGCGTATCGTTTGTGTACTAACGAAGAAGTGTTTTATCCAACATATGTCGCACGACGGGCATACAAAATGCAGTCACATAGTCGCACAACGTCGTTGTCCAATTACGCGGCGTGCTTTCTGCTAGAGCCCTGCACGGGCACAGGCCGCACCCGTGGGCCGTGCCGGGCTTGTTAATGGCTGTGTGCTCCGGGCCAGGCCAAGCCTGGGCCAACAAATCTGTTTCCGCGAGTCCGGCTCGACCGGGTCACGCAACTAATTCCACACAATGCAGGACTATTAGTTCGTATTATCTCGTCCTTGCGTCATTCCTCTGCATATATTTGCAAAAAAAAAAAAAAAAAGCAACGGACACTGCATTATGCGTATGATTCGACCCTCTAGTCCAGAACATTCTCGAAGCCACTCAAACTCTATCCACATTGCTCCTGACTCCTCACATATTCCACAATCACGCACGCTGTCAGTTGGTTCGCGGCGCTAACACGGAATTTAAATAAATAAATAAATGAAACAACCACGCTCGCAAAGCTTTGTGAGAGGGGCAGGGATCAAGAGAAGGAGCTTGTCCACAACATCCTCTACCTCCACAAGAACGCGCTTGCCCGCGTGCGTTCTGAATTTAATTTGGTCTCGTGCTTTTACGGTGTTAACCCGCCAGCTTTCTTATGTTTGTGGCCTTGTCTTCTCTTCTTATAAATGAACTTATAGATCTGTTTGATAAGCTGCGTGAGTAAGTCACGGCTCGAAATACTAGGCCTGGCTTTACTAGCTGAGTCACCGAGCCGGGCCATTTTTCGATGCGACCGGGCCGAGTCGGGACCGGAACAGTCGGCCCGTGCAGGGCTCTACTTTCTCCTACATTTTCCAAAGTGGGCTCAGCTACCTGGCGGGCATCACAATATTTAACGAACACCACAATCCACAGACACAAGTGGACACAACGCCACAGGATAGTACGTCCGTAGTGGTTGAAAGTACGGAACACACACCCGTTGAGGAGAGACCGTAGCCGTATCTCATGCTGGATTAATCCAGCATGAGATTGAGGCTGCAAACGAGGAGATTGCCTCACTTCACCAACTTAATACGTGGGCTCTTGTGGAGCTTCCCCCTGGAAAAGCCCATTCTGTTGCAAATGGATTTTCGAAACAAAGAGAGACAAAGACGGCAATGTTGAGAGATACAAAGCAAGGCTCGTTGCCCAGGGGTACTCTCAAAAATATGGAGAGGACTACGACGCTACCTTCGCCCCCATTGCAAAGCTTACGACCTTGCGGGTTCTTCTCACGGTATCGGCATCACAAAAGTTGCAGGTTCGTCACTACGATGTGAATACTGCTTTCCTCAATGGAGTGGTCGAAGAAGACATACACATGAGGCTGCCCGAAGGTTTCTTTGCGGTAGGTAAAAAACATCTAGCCAGCAAGCTGCAGAGATCCCTCTATGGGCTCAAGCAGGCCGCGAGGGCATGGAACATCAAGGCAAACGAAGTCCTTCTTGAAGAGGGCTTCAGCCGTAGCGAGGCAGACCCCTGCCTCTACTTTAAGTCAGTAAAAGGAAGTCGCATATATATATTTCTCTATGTTGACGATATGCTGATTTGCCACAAGGAAGATTCATTCATTACTGGAGTCTGGAAAAGTTTGAACAAGCATTTCGAGCTGAAGCACCTTGAGCATGTGAGCCGGTACCTAGGAATCGAAATAGAGAGATCACAAGATGGTTGCTTCTACATCCACCAAGGTAAAAAGATCGACACCCTTCTGGAAAAATACCAGCTCATGGACGTCAAGCCCAGTCACACACCTATGGACCCTGACTACCTGAAGTTTAGCGGGGATCACGGCTTACTGCCGTCCCGAGACCAGTACCCTCAAGCTGTCGGGGAGCTGCAGTACTTGAGCACAATTACGCGACCGGACGTCGCTTGTGCGATCGGAATTCTTTGTCGTCACGTGAGTTAGCCACGCCACGCTAGAATGCCGTGAAGAAGCTACTACGTTACTTGAAGTATGTAGAACTAGCGGGACAGAACAAGAGTCCGTGCTGAGCGGCTGCCAGGAATCAACTGGGGCGCGCTCATTTATTCTTCGTCCTTCCTTTCTAGCCTGGCCACCAAGGGCGCTACAGGGCTCCCCCCCAGACCGTACTTAAAAGGAACGGTCGACGTATCTAAAGCCCAAGTGACACGTTTGGTTGGTGTGCCCTGATGTGGAGAGGAGCTGTCGAGGGTAAGGGAAGTGGACGACGGGAGGCAGGATGCTATGTAGGCGGGCTTGACTCGATCGAGGGAGACGGTGTCCGACTTGCCGTTGATCTCGATACGCACAGTCTTGGGTGTCCGGGATAGGACGGGATAGGGACCGGAGTAAGAGGGCGTCAGCGAGGGCATCGCACGGTCGTTTCTGACGAAAACATGCGTCGCCATGCTTAGGTCCTGGCTAACGAAGACTGTGCGGCGTGTGGGCATGCGTAGTGGGGCGGGAGTGACGTGTCGGAATAACTCCTTTAGGTCCCGAACGTAGTCACTGGGGGACGGGTGCGGTTGATCGGCGCTTGGGGTGAGGAAGTCTCCAGGAAGGCGTAGAGGGGAACCATAGATGAGCTCGGCTGGTCCGCAACGGAGGTCCTGCTTGACAGCGACGCGCATGCCGAGCAACGCAAAAGGAAGATGTTGGGCCCAGCGTAATCGGGAGGGTTGCGCAGTGAGGGCTACTTTCAACTGGCGGTGCAGGCGCTCAGCCAAACCATTCGCCGCTGGGTGGTAGGCGGTTGTCTGGATATGGTGCGCTCTGAGGAGGCTGGTGAGGGCTGAGAAGAGGGCACAACGGAACTGTGGACCCCGGTCCGTTGTGACAGTGGATGGACAGCCGAATCGTGCTACCCATGTGGTCACGAAGGCTTCGGCGACGGTTTGGGCTGAGATATCTGCTAAGGGAACAGCCTCGGGCCACCTTGTATACCGATCTACACAAGTCAGGATGTACTTGTAACCGTGGGATGTGGGTAGTGGGCCTACTATATCAACATGGACGTGGTCGAATCGGGCTCGCGGCGGAAGGAAGGTGTGCAGCTGGGTTTTCGTGTGCCGCCCAACTTTCGAGCGCTGGCAGGAGACTCAAGTTCTCACCCATCGCTGTACGTCTTTATGGATGCCTGCCCAAACGTATCGTGCTGTGAGAAGCTTCTGAGAAGCGCGGACACCAGTGTGGGCCAGATTATGGGCAGCGTCGAAGATCTTCCTGCGGAGTGCGACAGGAATAAATGGACGGTTTGTGCCTGTGGTTGTGTCACAAAGCACAGACATCGTCGTCGACGGTATGGGGACAAGACGAAGAGTAAGCGATGTCTGAGGGGCAGCTTGGAGCTCGCGGGCCTCGAAATCATCCAGTTGGGCTGCGGCGATGTCCTCAAGGCTTATCGTGCAAGGCGCGGTGATGTTATCGATTCTAGATAAAGCATCCGCGGCGCTGTTATCGACACCATGGACATGTCGGATATCGGTTGTGAACTCCGAAATGTAGGCGAGGTGCCGAGTTTCTCGTGGCAGATAGTCATTTCGGTTGTTCCGGAACACAAATGCAAGGGGCTTGTGGTCCGTTAAGATGTGAAAGGTCCGGCTCTCGAGGAAGTGACGTAAGTGGTGGACTGCTGTATATATTGCGAGAAGCTCCCGGCCGAAAACGCTGTATCTGGTCTGGGCATTGTTAAGCCGTTGGGAGAAGTACGCCACTGGGTGCCATATGTCGGATGTACACTGCTGTAGCACAGCGCCGACAGCGGATCCTGAAGCGTCGACCGTGAGCCGGGTGGGCGCATCGTGTTGCGGATGAACGAGCAGAGCGGCATCCGCGAGCGCCTGCTTGACAGTTGCAAAAGCAGCGTCCGCAGTCTCCGACCAGGGAATGGCTGCCGATGGCTTTAGTTTTGCTCTGAGAAAGTCGGTGAGAGGCCGAAGGATGTCTGCGCAATTGGCGATAAAACGGCGGTGGAAATTGATAAGGCCGAGGAAACGGCGGAGTGGTCGTCTGATCGATCCCCCAGGAGCTGTCTCATACGATGCAGGAGCTGCGACGGACGGCGGTCACCAAGCTCCTCAGTCGTAAGGAGCTGCTGTATCCACGCTCGCTCCGAAACCGTCGTGCGCGAGACAATGGCAGATTTCAACGTATCACACGCGTTGTCAGGCCGTATCGACGGAAGAACGGCATCAATGTCGTCGATGAGCTCCGGGGGGATAAGCGGCAGCACTTCACAGTACTTCGTCATCTGGTTCTGGATGCGACGGGCCTGAAAGAGCGCTTCGACTTGTCGAAACCAGGTCTTTGGATTATTGATCCAAAACGACGGGAGTCGTAGGGTCGTAGTCGTGGAAATTGTCGGAGCTGGAGTGGACGATGTCGTGCCGGAACCTCCATCGCGAGGGCTAACTCCGTCTCCGTGAACGGTCTGGGGGGTCTGAGGTTCGCTCATGAGGGGCGCTGAGTTCGGGTCACCAAATTTGTAGAACTAGCGGGACAGAACAAGAGTCCGTGCTGAGCGGCTGCCAGGAATCAACTAGGGCGCGCTAATTTATTCTTCGTCCTTCCTTTCTAGCCTGGCCACCAAGGGCGCTACAAAGTACACCAGAAGCTTAAAGCTGAAGCTCTCCGGGCAGCCAGGTATGAGGCTAGAGTGCTACGTGGATGTGGATTGGGCAGGAGATGTGTCGGACCGCAAATCGACTAGCGGGTACTTCGTCCAGTTGGGAGGCAGTCCCGTCTCCTGGTCCACTAGGTAACAGGTGTCTGTAGCATTGTCATCTACAGAGGCTGAATATGTCGCAGCGGCACAGGCGTCGCAAGAAGTTTTGTGGCTGCGACAGCTCCGACCAGTTTTCGGTTATGACCAACATCAGCTCACCTGCCTTTACGCAGACAACCAAGCTTGCACTTGGCAAGGGACGCAGCGCGCGAACAAAACACATTGAACGTGCGACATCATTATCTCAGAGATTTAATTGGTTCAACAGCCAGGATGGTCGCCGACGCATTAACCAAGCCCATTCCGCGACCACGACTACTGCTTCTGAGGGAGCACATGGGTCTCGTTGATCATTAGTTGTCGAGGGGGGATGTTAGAAGAGAGCGACAACAGCCTTGTGGCGCATGCGCACTGTTTTTTCACACTGTTGCGCACTGTTCACAATTTTTTGCGGATGATCTGTCGAACGGATTTTTGTTCTGAAAACGGTAAAGGTATCAGGTGACCGAAGGGACCAGATGTTCTCATTGGGACGACCTTGTAGCTTTTATAATGAAAAAGTTAATTAACGGCTTTTAGGTAATTAGACATTCAACGGTTGAGGAAGAGATGGCCAACAACGTCCCCCGGCCCAGAGATGATAGAAGTGGGATGTCTATAGCCCTTATAGTTTCCTAATGAAAAATCTGTATAAAAAGAAGACACCAGCCTATGCTTATGCTTAATATATGCTTCGGCTAGCAATAAATGCCTGACCTTACAGGGACATAATTTCGTGACTGGAAAGCTCTTTCCTTTTTCGATATGAGATCCAAAGTTCTGTTAGAGATCGGCTCTTCAAGGGATAGTTCTGTTAGGCTTCACCTATTTTTGTTAAATACACCCAATTCCTTGCTGTATGTTGTTAATCGTGACAAACTCTCGAATTCTTACGTTATGGGCGGTATACCCGCAATACTGTTCTCCTTCTGAAATCAAAGTAAATAACCCTGATATCACAATCAAACCTGTCTATGTTGCTGCCTGGTAGATATAGAGTGTCATGAAGAAATCTCTAAACGAGCAACTGCTATAGGTTCTCGATATACATACAAGCAAGACGAAGCTCCTACATAAACTTCAAACGAACACCTTAAGCGGCCTGTGTAGCCGCCATTCATTCACCTCTCCCCTCTGAGACCTAGTTCCAAATGCAGGAGAGGAATGCTCGTCCTTTGTAGTTGACAGTCTTTCGGTGTATATGAACATTCGATGGTTCTGGGCATCTGGTTCTCCCCTCCTGCTCATTTGCGCCAAACGCTCAAAGCCTGCAATTTTTTACTTTATTGTTTTTGGTGCATATGCGCGTTTGGAGGTGTTGAGCACTTGGAGGTTGTGAGTAGACCTTGGATGTTTGCACTAAAAAGGCCGTTTTAGGCGCCTATAATAGGCAAGACAAGTACCGATTTAGTGAATAAAAATCCCATTTTAGGCTCAATAAAACTCAGTCTGTCACCCTTCGGTTCAATGGTTACGCGAGGGTTCCCGCTAATTGCGCTTCCGGTGCAGTCTTTTCAACTGTGTTCAACTTTATTGAGTATGAACTTTATTTAACTAAAGTTAAGAAGTGAGGCTGACTGGGTCAAGTAAGGAATGTTCACAGAACTGTTAAACGATAAAAAGCATTCATCAGGTGTAGTTGTAGATGCTGTACGACACAAGCACCCTTTCCAGATTTGTCGTCGTAAAGCTCTGGCGCTTGTCGCCAAGTACTTGCTTATAGGTGGGAAAGGTGCGTTGAGATCCACCGACATTAGCGGTGCAAACTTACATGCTGGATTGTCCGTAGGACGAACGTCGTCTGGTATGGCTGACCCAATTCCAGCTAGTACGGCAGCCACTGACAGCAAAGTTTTAAATCCCAGGTTTTGTCGAAACATACCTCAGTTTCTGCGCAACTCTATCCTTCCCAGGACCTACTGGCACGGTGTCGATTCGCTTAGGTGGCATGAATCATTCTGGGATAGAACACTTTTACAAACGTTGCGGCGCGATGCATGTATGTTGCAACATCAGTGTAAAGAAGCAACACGTTGTCATCGTTAACTCCTGATGGACACAAAACTTTCATGGAATCGTTGACAAAGTAAGACACCGTGTCGCCCTTTGTCTTTTTCCAATGGCTTGCAGGATATCAAATATGGGTGACTGCTTTAATCTGGATTTAATTTTCTGACCACCATGTTGGCTATATATCGCCCATTTGCATCCGTCGTCTCGTTCATCCCAATAAAGATGCAGGACTCTGCTATTTCAACGAATTGTACTCAGTACTCCTTCGTACGTTGACCCCAAATAATTTTTTTCGCAGCGTCGACTCGGACGGAATTTTCCTCTTGCAGTAGTTCTCCAAGAAGGTCTTGAAGATGCGGTTCTCGACCTTCGCCCACGGTATGTTTGTTGCAATCGAGTGCCGTACACAAATCGGCGTGCAGTTCACTCTTCCTTCCGTCCTGAGCAGAATCCTTAAGAAAGCTTTGTCGGGACGACGACGGAAAGTCCTTC
Organism: Ornithodoros turicata; assembly: GCF_037126465.1. Lineage (NCBI taxonomy): Eukaryota > Metazoa > Arthropoda > Arachnida > Ixodida > Argasidae > Ornithodoros > Ornithodoros turicata. Next base: position 97,153,293 of record NC_088202.1, read on the forward strand.
GTTCAGTGGAACTTGTGCGTGGCTGTAGCAGCATGTTGCTCTGGGTGTGATTTTTTTTCTCGCACGGAACCTGCAGAGCGATTCATACACGAGACAGAGGAACATCTTACGGAAATGGACTGCCGAATGTGAGCGCGCGGAAGCAAACTCTGTACTTGCTTTCCGCACGGCTGACAGAGCACCACAACTCCGTCAGTGGTGTAGCAGTTAAAACTCAATCCACGAATTATCCAGACTTTGCTTATTTTCGGCATTGTGCTATGCCTGCGACCATCCGCGCAGCCCACGTTGCAATGTCTTGCGCTGCGTCCACGCGCCAGGACGACTGACGTCAATGGTACGCGTCGTCCTCGCCATAGTGTCATTTTCCTCCGTGCCACTATGGTAGCTAGAATGTGTGGTGCTCCTACCGTACGATACTCTAGCTACCATGCTCCTTCTCCCACTAGCTTTCCATGTTTTGCTGGGTGGCGCGTCATGGGAGAGGTATGATGAGTACACAAATCGGCAACGGTCTATGCTGGGTAAAAAACACACTAGAGACTGAAGTGCTAAGACAAACATCATTTAATCTACCCTAACACCTATAGTTACACGACGGTGGCCACGACAGAACAACAAGGTTTCGGCTTACAGTCTCGCAGGGTGGGGTGACCTCCTTTCTTTCAGCGGCGGAGTTCTTGCTTTTCTGGGCGTCGATGAATCCTCTTTTCTTCACTGGGGGCTCGAGTGATCACTACTGTGCAAGCAAGTCGGCGGTCACCTACACGGAACGTACCTCCACGGCGAGGCAGTGGTCGGAATCGCTGGGACGCCTCCAGAACTTCAGTGGGCGCTCTCGTACGAACATCGGAAACTCGACTGGCAGAGATTCCCTGGTGCTCCTTGCTTCCCTTTTTCCCGTGGGCGCTTTTAAGGGTTCTCCAAAGCCTGGGCCTTGGTCATGACCCAAATTGGCAGGTCGCTAGGCGCATTTCATGTGTATTTAAGACACGTCGGCAAAGACGCTCTCACGAATGTTCGTTGTGGAGGTTTCCATAGATGAAATCGAGTGCGGTATTAACAGCACACATGCCCTTCACAGAGGTTTATGAATGTGTATGTGTGTCATTTTCGGCAGCGGTGAAAATAATGCTATTTGAGACGGAATATATAGCACGACATTGTTGGTTGAACGCGTCTGGCATTGTTCTTTTACGCAGCAAGAAAAAAAAAAGAACGAAGAAATGAATTTAGGCGTATGACGGGAAAAAATTAACGGTAGTCTTTGGTGCACAACCAAACGCGTACGAAATGCGATAGCATTGGAGCAGATGAACGATGGTCCCTGCGCTGTCACCGTCGATTATGTCCGTGCGGCGCAATGCCAAACCCGACCATAGGCTGGTATGGGGTTCGTGCGGAAACATGGGTTTCGACTACAAACACGTTCACGTTTTGTTGAAGCCACTTACTTTTTGTTGCGCATTTGTGAACATCCTGCCGATTGTAATGGCTGCACGCTCCGTCGCACACCGCTTCCTAAGCATCCCCCCCATAATGCAAAAAGCCCACCAACAGAAGACACAAGGGGGAGAACCCTCAACGACTTTTACGACAACTAACCCCACGCTTTTAAGCTAAATTCCTAGCATTAAAGGCTGCACGCCGCTTACATTCCACGTCTTCGGTCACCGCGTCTGCATCTCCCGCAACAGCATAACCGGCACACCTGTGAATTATATTCATCCACGAATGCTCTGCGGCACATCGCCTACGCCAGTGGTCCACAAGATTGGCTACTATGCGGCCCATGAGGACTACAAGATATCACGATCCCCCTCCCCCGACTTCACGATGCCACAAGCTTTTCGATTTCAGTGCATGGATAGTAATACACAGCACCGACGCTGCAATGTAATTTCACACTTGGTGTCGTCAGAGGTTGTAAGACCTGCTAGAGGCGATCGCAGACAGAACAATAAACGTATAGCAGCAGGGACGACTGTTCCTATTCACTGATGTCAGCTTGGTTTTAGCCCTCGTTATCCGTTACCACGAGCTTCTTTCTGGCGCCGAATAGTGGGCCGAGCATGGTCTATGGATATCTCTTCTTTATAGTTTCTTAGCCGATTCGCGATCCCCCGCTGAAACTGTCGCGACCCACAGTTTGGGAAACACTAGCTTCGCCGCTCTCCGCGGCTTTGTGCTGTGACATGACGTATACGACATCACGTGAGACGCGTAGTGACGCATTGAGCGACTCATGGTCGGGTGGGTAGGGGCGTCTGTACGTTGGAGATAGGCAAGGTCTTGCCTAAAATTATGAGGTGGTGTATTCGAATCCTACCACCTTGGGTCTATGGTTTCCTCCGGGTTTTGAGGCAGAATTTTCGGACGAATGTTGGCACAGTACCCCCTGAAATCAGCCGATGGCCCACTCGAACCCACGGGACCCTGCTTCCTGCCGTCCTCTCTCCATCTGTCCGCATCTGTACACCGCTCACAGCCGTGGCTCCTTCGTGGCGCTAACACGCAATCACAAAGAAGCACACAATAGAGAGTTTTAGTACATCGTTCGCTGTAGTATCTTTGTGCGTAAGGGATAGCGTTGATAATTCTGCGCACGTCCGTAACGAAAAGAGAGCTTCGCGCAGTGCGCAGAACCACCAACGCTATCCCTTACGTACGCAAAGTCGATAGCGTACGTAAGGAATCCGGGTGGTTATGCGGAATACGTGAAATTCTAGAAGTTTTGCGCGTGCGCAGAGCCAACAACGCTATCCCGTACGGTAGTACAGTTTGAGACAAAAGTTTACGGAACACCGGTATGTCTCATTTCTCTATTGCAGCGACACCCAGGTAGCAAACAGGAGCTGACACGCATACAGAGAGGTGGATAGAATAGCCGGTCACCCGTTTCCTATTCGGTCTCTTCCGAACAGCTAGCAGGCTGCCGCTCCGATGAAGAAATATGGCGGTGCCGTGTTCCGTAAACTTTTGCCCCAAGTCGTACGTACCCTGTTACGTACGCAAAGGCGACAGCGTACGATGTACTAAAACGCACTGCTACGGAGCTTTGCAGATCGAACGCGCTTTACGAAAAAGCAAGCTGGAAGTTGTCATGCTCAAGAAGAGCGACGTGATGCCAGCCTCTACAAAGGAATCAGGTACTTGGATTATCATTTATTTGCGACCGTTCAGAGGGCATACCAGCTCTCCGTCCCAATGTATTTCCTATGGAACAGTTTTTATGTTTTTTCTCGGTAACTACCGCGCAGATTTTGACGCGGGTGGTTTCATCATAAAGAGGAAGACGATATGAAGATATTTACTCTACTAGATTTCTCATACATGTCGTATGTATTTTACGGTGACGTCACGAATGCGACAAAAATACACAATTTTTCTCCTCCCTCTTTGAACAGGTTTTATTAAGCTTCTATAGCCATTTCGAAAAAAATAAAAAACTTTACATTTACTTTCTCTCGAAATATTTCAGGAATCGATAGACACCAAATTTATACATCTACCACTCTTAGTTTTTATATAAAAGCATCAAATGTGTGTACGCGTAAACAGCCGCCGAAGCCCAGCGAAACACGTCTGAAACACATCATTCTGTGTTGCCATCTGGTGACGCGAAAGCAAAACCGCGCGAACTGTATCCTTCCGCCGATAAAGCTTGCGCTTGCGCACCGTACCCCCTGGTGGTTCCTCTCCTCTTTACTTTCATGGGCGGCTGACTTATGGCAATGCCTCGGAGACCAGAACAAAAGCTTACTTAGGTGCTCGTAAAGGGATTATCGGCTGAGACAGCATTGTCGCGGCACGCGTAATGTAAAGAAAAAGCTCAAGTTCGCTAGTGATATCGTTCTCTAGATGCTAGTATTTTTCTACAGTTGGCCAGACACGAGTTTTGCAGTTGTCCCCTGCATCTTTTTTGTGTCGATGTTTATGTTCTATGAAAGCTGTACACTCATATATTCACTGTTTCATGGCCCGTATAACTCCCCTTTTGCTGAAGATACGGTTCATGGACATCGAAAGTATGAGAGAACAACTGCAAGGTCTGTGACTGACCTACAATAAGAAATACCACACTGGAGCGTCGTCCAAAGACGTCATTTATTCATTTGACTGATTTATTTGTCAAGAATGTTTATTATTTGACATTAATGATTACTTGAAAAGGGGTTGGGTATTAGGGATGAAAGACAAGACGTTTACGAGTAAGCGGATTACACAGAGAAAAATGTTCCTTAGGATAACAGCATTTACAACTGCAGCTTTCTTTGTTCTTATCTTTCTTTCTTTTATTGATTTCTAATTTTTATTTTACTTTATTTCTCCATCAACGCTCCAGGTGAACCAGTAAGAAAAATCGATCAAACGACCACTGCACCATTATTCCTGCCCACGCAATGAGGAACCATCGTCCCCGGACAAAATGTCCCTAGCTGTCTGCGGAATGAAAGTTAAATTTTGAGTTCTTGTTACACTGCCGTTGCTAGCTTCCGTGAAGATACATGTCTGTTTTCATGCGGTCCCGTGGAGATTGTGCGTCCTGGGCTCTCTCAAGGGAATTTTTCGCAAAGTCGCACTTTGCTACTCCGGCAATGAGGTTTCGCAGGTAGGCGTTAGAGACTCACCAATTTACACATAATTATGAGCACACGCACAAAGCCAAAACTTTGTTCACGTAAAGTCATAGATAGCAGAACTGCACATAGTAATCAGCATGCCAGGTCTAGCGCTGCTATCTGAACAGATGGCAGCGTTACAGGTGCGTAATACACGCATATAAGCTAACATTACATGCGTGTATTACAATGTTGAAAGCACATTCAGGGTGTCCCAGAAAACACGTCATTGAATTACAATAAAAAAAAAGCTACGCCGCCTAGAATCGTGCGGTTCACGGCATTTGTTTTTTTTTTTTTTTTTAGCCAACTACTGGTGTGAATGTCATGTATGGTAAGTTTAATTATGTAAATATTTGCGAACTGATCTCGGAAACTTCCCAAGTAAATGTCACTTTTTTACCCCACCGATATGAGGAGCGTGCCGAGTTCATTCAAGTTCATGATAATTGGCAGTCATATTCGCGAGATATCCAATCAGAAAAAATAGCGGAACATCATGCTTTTCGTAGCACCGCACCATAACGCGCGACGACTTTTTGAGTGCAATCACTTTCAGTCCGACGAAAGGAGGTTCCAAACCCAGCCCACAGAGTGATAGTAGAAAAAGTGACAGTTCCTGAAATTGGGAGAGGGAAAGTGCGATCCCAGCGAAAGTCGGATGCGATAAGTCATACCTGTGTTATCTCTTTCCGCGTTGAAGGTGTGGGCTGGGTTTCCAACCTCCTGATTATTAGGTTGGTAAAAGTTCTGTTTGCATTTTCACGGTCAGGTTAGTCTAAGTGGGCTTTGGCAGTTTCCGCGCACAAATAGCCAGATGACATTTACTTACAGTAGTTTATTTTTCAGCGGGGACGTCAACCACTTTATTTTGAGATACGTCCAATTTTTCGATAGCGGTTCCCTGGATTTTCCATCTTTCGACACTCCTTTCCGGTTCTGCGTACGATGACCCAAAACCTGTACCCGTCTGTCTTTGAACCGCGAACAAAGGGAGGCCTTCTGACGAAGATAAGGAAAAGCTCGGGGTCACTGGGGATTCTCCGCTGAACTAGTGACTCTACGCTGAACGAAAGGTCTGGTGTGTGTAATGTGAGGTACCCTGTGAAAACCAAGGAGTGTCTAAAAATATAGTACTGAAGTTTCCGGGTAATAATCAGAGCATTATGAGACGGAATTTGTGCTCCGAGGCCTCCTCGCGCGTCAAGTTCCTTTCATTTTATCTTGTTCATTTATACATAAAGACGGAGTTCAAGGTCTTTTAGGAGCTTCCTTCTCCTTTTTCTTTTTTTTAAATAGCTCTTGCTAAATGCAATGCATTTATTTAGGCTGATTGAGTGTAAGTATTGACCCTATCAAAAGGCCGAAAATCATAACACCGAACTATCAGAATGCCGAAAGACAAAAGCCCGAAAAATTATAACGCCGAACTATCAGAAGGCCGAAAATAAGAAGGCTGAAAATGGAAAGGCCAAAGAGACACAGAGTGAGCACTCCAGTGAATGATCACTGAATGGGATGGTGTAGATTACGAAAAAGTTTTGTGGCTATTGTATTAGAAATCAAATAACTGGAATGCATAGCATTTTGTGCTGCAAATAGACTAGCCAACGAAGATGAAAAACGATAATCTACAACATGTTTACTATGAAAAGAAAGTGGGTTGTGGGTAAAGTGCGGGGAATTGTGCTCTAAAAGTCCCTAAATATAGGTGCAAGTAAGAACTGTAATCTAGATAGCCTATGAAGCACATCACAGCCGACCGAGTGCTACAGAGTGCTACCGAGGGAATGTCTCGAATCGAACTGCGGACCTTTCGTGTCAAAGTCCGGCACTTTACCTCTCGACAAACAGCGCAGAGGGTGCGGGCCGCCTTAAACTCGGCACGTCAACCATGCACAATGGGGATTATTTCGGAGTCGGGGGCGAATGGCATGATAAGGACGGCGACCGTGGCGCCATCTAGAATCGGGAAAATCGTGAATCGGAGATGCTCCCCGACTGGTATGGCCTCTTAAGAGGGGATACGAGTGAGGCGGCATCTCCGATTCACGATTTTTTCGCTCGTAGATGGCGCCACACGAACATACGGGTCTCAGCCTGGAGGAAGCTGTAACCATTACCCTTAGTACAAATAACTCACTCCTCCGCAGGATTGTGTAGTCCCAAAAACACGTGTGACCTCCTTGACTATTGAGATGCAGGGATCTCACGTCATGTTTGGGTTGCCAAGGTCAACTCAGCTACAAAGAAAGAAGGAGGTCCCGACGAAAGCCAATTCTTCCCTTTTGTCCCTTTGTGGACTGCATCTGGTGACTTCTTGATGTTATGCTATCTTAGCTTGTCTGACTTTCTGGACGCAGCGCGGAGTCCAAATGTTTCGTTGGCCCTCGCTTATTTATATTCACCTGCTGATTTCTCTTTGGCGCCGAGTTCTCACACTAAAACATTTTGCGGACGCATTTTGTATTTAACTGACTATTCTGATTTAGTGTATTTACCTTGCGTCTGTGTGCAAGTGAATCTAAATTTATTTGTCGCTACAAACATTAACCGAATAAGTCTAAAGCTAGACAAGATAAGCCGTGGGGCAGACCTTTGCATTTTGTCTTCTTTATTTGTTTTTTTTTTGTTTTTTTTTTTCCTCGGACAGCGCGCATGTGCAGAGATCCAAGACTGCAGATGCATACTCTAAATGAGGGGAACGAATGTTTTGATTGTAGATGGGTAGAAATCCAGCGAACCGGTAGAGATATTTCGAGCGAAGCCGCCGATATTTCGAACAGAGACTGTTGAAGAAGAACAGTCTCTGAAGAACAGTCTCTGTTCGAAATATCGGCGGCTTCTGTCCTGTGGCCACTCTCTTCCTAATGTTTTCATTGATTGATTTGTAAAAGAAAAAAATGGAGATGTTAGTCCCGCGAGCCACTCGGAACTAGTGCTTTATATACCCAATTACGGTTATTCAACGAGTCGCTTAATTTATTCGTATACAATTTCATTTTAAAATGACTATTCAGTATTCACACATAGCATTTCTTTGCCTAGGTAGTTGCTGTGCGTCAGTTTTGGTGAATTTACTTATTGTGTCTTGCAACAATGCGGCCTGTACAGTCATGGGGCTCCCGAGATGTGATACCGCTAGACATATTGAAATATATTTTTGTCTGTCAATTTTGTTGCTTTCGCCCCGCATTTTATTTTCCTCTTTACACATCACCGTGCACATCGATCTGCACACTTCTAAAAAAGAACTTGACATGCTCCTGGTCAATCCGAATGACGTCTTCTCTCCTTATTTGTTGAAACTGGACGGCGTACTACTTTTTGTGACACTTCACATTTGTGCTAATTAGCAGAGAAAATGTTTTTTCGTGTTAGCGCTGCGAAGCAACTATTGCTGTACGCGATGTACAGGCGTGGACAGAGGACAGCAGGAGGAAGGGTGACAGGGGGTTAGTATGCGTCCTGGGCCGACTTCAGGGCCAAGTGAGCCGACATTCATCAGGAAAGTCCGACGGAAAACCCAGGGAAAACCTCAGAGAGCACACCTGGTGACAGGATTCAAACCTGTGTCACGTTGTATCAACGAACGTGAAATTGATTGCGGTGCATTCCCTACGAGAAATCGCAAGTGAAAGTAGGTCGAGCTTTCAAAGTAAAAACCCTTAGTAGGTGGTTAGGAATTTTAGTATTTATTTTGAGCCGGAGGACATGAAGACCTGCAATATCGCAACCGGGGATTTCGCAAAAATTCCACGCGTAACAAGATTGGATGTTTCTCGATGAGACATTTTTTCCGGGGGACATATTTTCCAGGGGACATTTCTTCCGGGAACGTTTTTTCCGGGGACATTTCTTCCGGGGACATTTTTTTTCGGGAACTTTTTTTCCGGTTCCCTTACAACATACATGTATCCTTCGAAACCTAGACAAGATATCAGAAGGTCGAAACTTAAAAGGCCGAAAAATTAAAACATCGAACGATCAGAAGGCTGAAAATTCAGAAAACCGAACTATCAGCAGGCCGGGAAGCAGAAAACCGAATTACCGTAAGGTCGAAAAGTAAGGAAGCCAAGATACGGAAATTGTTATTCCAACTGCGATAAAAAATGAGCTCTACAAAGTAAGTAGGATAGAATTGTTGAGAATTAATACAGGGAATAAATCGTTTCATCAAACTTCCCTTTAGATAACGTACTTTCGATCACTTAGGCAGAAAACAAAAAGTAAAAGTAGAGATGACTGTGTTATTGCAAGTGTTTATTGTACACGACGACAATCACGTTCGGGTTGCCAAATATATAGAGCGACACCATCTCCTCTAAAATTCGTTGAGTGGGTAGTACAAGTCATTCACTGGCAATCACCCACCAGGCACTTTCTTTTTGTAAACATGTCCCCAAGAGTCTAGGCAGCTAAGACGCTCAGACTTGCAAATACAGGTTGCAGTACATCAGTGCAAATAGTGTTCCGTGAATTTTGGAAGCAAGCCTTTTTTTTCTTTCAGAACTTGCCATTTTTTGAGTCAATATACCCAATAAGCACCCTTCTTTTGGGTGTAATATGTGACACCCATCATTGGACCCCGAGCCCGAGAACTGGGGAGACTGAACTATCGAAAGCCAGAGGCCACCAAGAAAGGAAAAATATATATTCGAAGAGTTACATCTGCTACATCAGGTAGATTCACAGCGCTGTGCTCAGGACAGGTATTGGGAATTAATGTGCTAAATGCTTTTTATGCATTTAAAATAACTTTGTATGGCCTTGTCCAGCGCATGCCCCTTTTTGGCAGCATCCCTCGTGTACTGGGGTTGACCTTACAGCTGTGGATAGAGAAAGAGCTTCTTTTGAAAAAGTTCTGTTAAAAAGTTAATTTCTACGTGGAGTCTATTTCAACATTTTATTCATAAATTATTTATTTCGCAGACATCCTCTTGGAATTCCTTATTTTTCGGCCTTTCCATAATCCGGTCTTTGACTGTTTGATATTACCTAATTAAAAAAAGAAAAAAGAAACTGTCTTCCAATTTCAACACATCGGGAGAGCGAACGATAACACCACTCGGTCTCACTGTGCCTCACCTCCCCTAACCCTACCGTTCTTTTTACGTGCATGCGATGCGAGACGAATATTGTGTGGCTGTGTAGCAAAGCTTTCCTGGTCTATGCCGCCTATTCTCCCTATTCTCACTTAAGGCCTTCCCATTATTTTGCGACGCCCTACTCAACGTGGATCTCTTCAGACAATTTTCACGACCTCAATTTCGCGCTTCCGCTGCCGGGGAAACCCCTTCTGGGATAGGGTGCTAGAACAGTGACTGCATTCCGCGGAACGATATGAAGTTCTCTTCTGACCAGCAATGTGGCGCTACTGTACGATGGCAAGACGGGGCAGTTCACGGAGCCGTACATACCTTAAGTTTTTTCAATATCGTGAACAACTGGAGGCATGGACAGACATGACATGGACACGTAAATATTCAAGAAAGAATTCCGCGTAAATGCTACTGATTACATTTCACATATGTGCTACAGTAAACGAGCTACGAACTTCCAAAAGCGAGAGACCGAACTTATAAATTTTTTGCAGCTTTCGTAAGGTTTTTAAAAACTTCTGCAAAAAAAATTGCAAATGTCTCCAATGCGAATTTTTTGAAATTCTAAAATCTATCGAACAAGGCCATTTTGGTCCAAATCGGTTCAGTATTAGCTGCAAGATATCGCATTGTTTCGCCCATAGAGAATACATGGGGCCGCCGGAGGTCGTATCCCCTCTTAACGTAAAAACCTTCCCACCTGCTAAATCCCTTGTAATCCTTCAAAATCCGCCCACCGAACCGATGCCGCGATAAAGAAACGAACGAGGGGAGATAGCGCATCGCGAGAATGAAAAGAGCCCTCTCCACTGAAGCTACGCTTAACCGAGGCCCAAAAGTGCGTTAAAGAAATGATCGCATTTAAAAACGACGTTCCGTATCGTTCGTTTTTTTAGTTCCGTGTTAGCACCGCGAAGCAACTGTGGCTATCAGCGGCGTACAGACGTGGGCGGATGGAGAGGCGACAGCAGGAAGGAGTGAGGGACATAGGGGTCAGCATGCGTCCTTCCGACTTCAAGGGGAACTGTGCCGACATTCGTCTGGAAAGTCTTCGGAAAGCCCACCCAGGGAAAACCTCAGACAGCACAGCCGGTGACAGGATTCGAACCCGTGCCACCTCCAAGTCTAAGTCTCGGCGTGGAAAGCGGCCACCCTAACCACTACGCCACGGAAGCTGGTAAACGCGGAAATAGGCATTTATAGGCCCAATAGGATTTTTTATGAGATCGTTATCAGTCAATTCGTGCTGTTGTATCAAAACGGCACTATATGGGTTCGTGGAAAAAAATAGGCATTTACCTAAAGATCCGAGGTCTAGCAATGAACATTTGGTGCTTGTAAGAGCCAAGACGCCCAACCCCTTTTTTATGTAGCTTTCTTGCAATGTTCGCACAAGTTTTCAACTACTTTACTGAACGCAACACTAGGATTTTTACACGACGGAATTTATCAAGTTAATCTCTAATGTCACTAACGTGTTTTCCTGGACATGACTTCGCGACTGGCAACCTTGTATACCCCCGTATACTTGATCAAAATTGGTCTCTTTCTTTTCTTTCTAGTGTAATTCGAGTTTAATCCAATTGCCCTCCGCGAACGCCAGGTCACTTGAGAAGTAATCTATACCGTGCGCCCTCGCAAATTGGGAAATCTTTATCGTGTTACAGAGGCTTTCCACTTAAGAATATTCCTTTTCCCCCCTCCTTGCTACCCAATTTGCATTAAAACAGTGCTTGATCGTGCCAGAATGGAAATCGAAGTCCTCTTGCTTCGGCCGATGTCGCTTATGCTGCAATTTCATAACCTCGTTGGCTTGGAAAGCGATATGTCACCCGATGACACAGGTTGGGAATTAGTTAATGCATAAAATGCGTCTCTCGATGCCGTCGTGATCTCCTTCCAGTTGCATCCTGTCGTTGAATTTGTGGTGAACGTTACACTGTGCTACCCGGTTGGTGCACCATATTGAGAGACGCCTTTGTGCCAAAAAAAGCTCCCAAGTCGTCGTTTCATCATCATCATCATCATCGTTGCACTGTTACGTGGCAAACATCAGGTAACAAGCTACGCGGTGCCTCATCTGTATGACAATAACCACATGTGGAAACACATTGACACCATCATTCATAATTTAAATGTTGTTGTTGTTGGTCTCAATCGGGGTACATATGTCTCCAAGATGACTTCCTTGCCTTGAAGATTCTTTTTGTTTTGTTTTCATGAACAGTAGAGAATGTGTGACTGTTTTCAAACCTGCATGAAAACTCGGTGTGCATTTACCCTTCCTTTTAGACGTTTTTGAGCGTGTTCGAAATACAACACTTACTTTGGATTACACGTATTTTGTTTTAGTACCGGGACAGATGAAATGCGTACATGAAATCAAGTACATGAAGAAATTAGTGAAAGTACAAAATGTGCAAAGAAACGTTAAAGTGGTGAACTTCTGAGAAGTTCGTCGACTGTGTTCGAAGTATCGGCGGGTCTTGTCCTCCTGAGGCACTTCCCTTCACATTTCCTTGCCGTTTCGCTGGATTCTCTACCCTTCTATGCTGCTCCACAGTTTTGCGAGCATACACACAGCTCGTATCTCTGCAACATAGCCGTGAAACCACCTCATTGATGGTTCGAGGATATTGATAACCGTATCCTAAGTATGTGGTGGTGTACTCTAGCAATCCTTAATCGCTACATCGTGTACATCGTACGCTTAGGTGAATGCACGAGCGAGTTGAGTGCGCACAACACTTGCCATCCTATATTTCCACGATCCCTGGTCTAACACCGCGCTTAAAGGGAGACATCGCAACCAAATGGATTTCAAGCTTGCGGTATTTCTACAATAATTTACACGGACTGAACACAGTTGGGAAATATCTCACTCGAAAATGAAGGTGGAATCATAAAAACGACTTTTGACATTTGAAAAAGTCTGGCTCCCACCGAGCGTCGATGGAAGTGCTTCTTCTTTCTCTCTCTGGTCGGCCAACGTCGGTGGTGGTGGTGGTGGTGGTGCTGGTGAAAGGGCATCGCCGTCCGGCCAACGTCAACGTGCGTTAGTCATATGATTCCTGCACTGTTTCCTGACCCTCAGGAAAGCAAGCGACCTCTGTTTCTTTCCATCTGTGTCTGAGTAATCTGATCCCGAATCTTCGTCCATTGTTTTGACTCGGGAATGTAACAGCGGCTACGACGTGCGTGGTGTACGACGTGTCCGCTTCATGTAGGGTGACGTAACGCGTTGGCCTTCGGAGGGCAAAGTTTCTGCGGCATCCATAAGTGCACTTTGACTTCGCATGAAACTTCACTTCAGCTGGCAAACAACGTGCGCCATATTAAACTTGTCCATTTCATGATGGCAAGACAATCGCCCAATGCAGTACATGTGACCGGCGACGCACCTAGTGTATGTGAGTAGGTGGCATCTGTCCGAAATAACAGAAATAAACAAGACAGTGCAACTGCATTCAAGCAGAAATGAAAGGGTGCGGAACCAATCGATAAGTAAAAGCGAAGTACGATAGATAAACTATTGATCGTAACTGGGAAGGCCTTTTTGTCGGACGATGCTCAAAAGATTCTTTGTCCCACCATGACGTCCAGAAAAGTAATCTCCTAATCGAATGTGACGAAAGTTGTGCTACTTCGTAATTTGTTTAAAAGCGTTCTAGAATGTTTTAAGGAAAGCGTCTTTTAGTGGCCCGAAGAGAATATAGGATTAGACGAGCCCAGAACACAAGGTTTACTGAAGACTATTCCGGAACGGAGGAGGTAATAAAAGTACACGCACATAATTTATGGAACCGTGTCCGAAGAACGATTCGCGCACGATACTCAGACAGAATGGCACTATATTGAATGTTTGAAAAAAGTTCAACGTAACGTGCATGGGACGTAATAAAAATAAAAATAAAAATCACTGTACTCTTTGGCGCATTGCCAAGCGCGTACGAATTGCGATAGAACTGCAGCAGACGAAGGGCCTCCCTGCGCAGCTGTGACCGTACAGGATATACTTGAGGCGTAACGGCAAACCCGACCATAGGTAACGATGGGTATCGTGCAGAAACGCGGGTTTCGCCTACAGACGCGTTCACTTCTTTACATTGTCATCTGTATAATGGAGACTTTCCCGAGATCGCGTCGGCGTCGTCGGCATTCGCATGTCCGCACAAAACTCTTATCCCATGTGCGCTCAGCACTGGGAGTAAGGAGGAAAATCCCGCCAGTTTACAACCGCTATCGATGGAAAGTGAGATAAAAACCAAAGTTCGGCAGGTTTACAGCACAGCCGAAGTTGCCATTTAGCTGCGTGTCGCAGTACTGGCAACACCACTTGAGGTCTCCCTTGCTGGAGACGACGCCGGAGAAATTTGTGCCGTGCAGCTTCCCACAGGGCTCGTGGTGGCTGTGTGCTACTTCTCGCCTGTGCAGCGCCGGAATGCATCCGCGACTTTCTCGTGTATGTACTGCTTGCGACACGGTTGTCTGGAAACGCCTGCCAGTAGTTCTGCAGCCCATATTTCCTTGGTTGCTCTCAGAAATGTTGTTCCAATATTGTATTTAAAGAAATACTATATGCTGCACGTGTTTATTACTCCAAATAAATGCATGATCTCGCAACATCTGGAGATATGAGATGGGATAAACTACAGGGTGCTGATTTCAGACAAGCGTGTCGTAAGTAGTACATGCGCCTTACTGCACGCACAAGCTTCTCGTCGTCGGAGACGTAAACGTGCTGCTTTCATTGGAAACGAAGACCACTTTCCTAGGTGATATGTCCGAAGAATTGGACCTTACGCTGTGCACCGACATCCGCCAACCCGCAACTAGACATGGCTCATGCATCGACTTGGTGTTCCAGAACAGCCCCCTCGTTCAGGACACCACTTACCTCGCCTACCTTTTCGGCGACCACAAATCAATACTCGTCACGTATAAATAAATTTGTCTACACACTTTGATACGGCCTCATTTCACCGCACGCACAGCTGACGCTGAATTTCGCGTTACACGAGTCGTAACTGTCCTGTAACTTTAAAAAAAGGTCGTACTCTTTGGTGCGCATTTCTGAACGCCTTGCCGAGTGTAACGGCGGCACGCTGTGTCGCACGCCACTTCCTGGCATTATCGGTCGCCTTTTTTGTCACAGTGTCTGCATCTCCCGCAGCAGCATCTCCGGCACATCTGCGTACTCTATACTTGCGCGAATGCTCAGCAGCACACCGTCTACGCTGTAACTTCACGGCGTTCGTGTTGCCAGACGACGTGGACGGTATCACGTGAGACGCGCGTGCTGTCACTGATCGACCAGGATAGCCGACTGGGTAAGAGCGTCAGTTCGTTGGCTGTAGCCAAGACCGTGCGGAAGATTAGATGGTGGTGGCTTCGAGTCCTGCCACCGGCTATGCTGTCTGAGGTTTTCCCTGGGTTATCGGCCTCATGGGTTACCCGTTCCTTATTTTAGACCGTAGCGTCTGCATCTCCCGCAGCAATGGCGACACATCTGCGAATGCTATACTTGTGCGAATGCTCCGCAGCACACCGCCTACGCTGTAGCTTCGCGACGTCCGTGTTGGACGGTATCAAGTGAGACGCGCCCTGCAGACACTGAGCGACCAGCGGCATGGTGGAGCGGGTGAAAGCATCCGCTCGTTGGATGCCAACCAAGGAAGTGGTGGGTCCGAAACCAACCACCAGCTGTGCCGCCTTAAGTATTCCCTGCGATTTCCGGCACACTTTCCAGACGAATGCCGGCACAGTTCACCCTGAAGTTGGCCCAGGACGTACAAAAAACCCCTGTCCTCCCTTCCTTCCAATAATACTAATAACACAATTCCAAATAATTCCTTGTACAATAAAGGAAGCAGTCAAATCAAAGATCAGCAACGTGATGTCAGCCGTTTCAAAGGTGCTTGGCTTATCACGTTTTGGGAACCGTTATCGTAAAATGGTAGCGCTCCTCGGAGGGACGACGATAACGTGTTTAGAGTGCGTGCTTTTTATGACGCTGCCTCGGGCGCGCGTATTAAAACATTCTGTCGGTTCCTGGTTCTCAGCGACTACGGCTCCTTTCTTCTCAGACCCGTACATCTACATGACGACCACAAAGTCATTCCAATCAGCTACAAGCGCGTTTCCACTGCCGGGCGGAAGCCCGCAACGGCGCAGGCAACCGTAACACATGACGGCAGCAACCGACCAATTAAACCGAAGAACAAGACGAGAGTCCGTGGCGCATTAGAACAAATGATTGCCTCGTAGTGCCAACACCACCTAGATAGAGTGGGTTGCGCCATAGCTCCGTGTCGCCACCACATCTCGTCCTATGGGAATACAACATGGCGTCCACTTGTTGTAGTTGTGTTCTTCAGAGATGCTACTTCGATGACGAATTCAGCCGTATTTTTTGTTATCCCGCAAAGGAACTCGCGAGTTTCGTACCCTGGCCTAAATCTCCCTACTGAACCGTCGCCGCGATAAAGAAACAAACGAGTGAGAGAGTGCATATCGCCAGAGTCAGAGGCCCCTCTGCTTGCTCCAAACACCGTGAGGCGAGGCGGCTACACCTAGGCTCCAAACGTGCGTTCACGAAATGCTGTCGCACTTAATAACTAGAATACGCTGGAAACGTAAGTGACGGCAGAAGTCGCATGTTTGTGGCGAATAAACAGCTTATGATCGTCCCTCCAATAAACCATTCGACATTATGAAGTCAGACTGAAAGCACGCAAACAAGACCGATGAGCCTCCTGGTGCTAACATGTTAAGGACCACATCGGACAAGCACTGCAAACAACAACAATAATAATAAAAGAAGCTCCAACATATTATCAAGACAAAACAAAAAGGTATTGGCAAATGTGGCCGTGTCTGACTAATGCTTTCTAGTGCCTCACATTTACCACACCATTACATGTGATAGATTGGATGAATCTTAAGTCTTGTTTCAGAATGTATTCTCCACGATATTGATTTGCTATCATCTGTCATGGCACATGGTCATAACCAAGCTTTCTTTCTTTTTCTTTTTTTTTTTATTGTGAACTTGCAAGTTCATATTTTTTCTCATTTTTGAAACACTACAAGCGTGAGGAAACGTTGTTATCTGGGACGTCATTTTTTTTTCTTTTTTTTTAGATCTGTTGATCTGTCACTCTCATTTTATTGTCGTTCTTGTACCTCACCTCATCTTTGTGTTATTCTGTACGGGCAAACTTTCTCAGTTTTGCTTTCGAAGGCTCGTCATCGTCATTAAGGATATTTGGAAGTGTATAAAGGAGGTCTCCATATCGCCTGGCCATCTGTGTGCGTGCAGTGTAGTTTCTGAAGAAATTGTGACGGTTCGACAAAACCCAACTGAAGTTAGGAAAGTACACACAGGTGAAAAGCGGCAGTAGTCGAAAAGCCGATCAGCAGCGGGACTATACGCGTGGAGGACGCATTTTGTTTATTCACTCCTGTGTGCTAGCCTCAGCTTTTCTGTTCGCAATTATCTTCATAAAATTCCGTCCATACCTCTTTGTGTGTAAGTAAAATGTCCCGTGAATCCATTCATATCTGATCAGTGGTTCGTCGTCGGGAAGTCACTAAGGGGCAAAAAAGAAAAAAAAAAAGAAAGTGAGCTTGGGACCGAATATTTCGAGAAGAATAATGTTCTCAAAGGAGGGCAGTCTTCTGTTCTGTCCGAACTCTGAAATGTTCTGTTCATAGATTTACTGCACGCCTACGTTAAACGTACCAACCTTCTAGGTGATCTGAATTATGCATTAAATGCGAATAATATGAAGCGCGATATAATATTGACTATCATGACTGCGCCTTTGCCGCAGATTGTCGTGTATTCTAGGCTCCATCCTGTCTATTTGAACGAATGTAAATTGTACACAGCCTTTGGATGCCCAATGATGCCCAATGACAAGGCTACTGAAGCTGAACAACAAATCCGTAACTTTTATGTGGTAGCCGTCACGGAACTGCGTTACTTTTCCAATGTTACACTGACAGCTGTTAACGAAAAAGTTCCAGGAGGTCATCGTATCCGTGTGCGAAAATCCTACCCGCCTCTCCGGTCCAGCGAGGAGGAATACAGAGTGACAGATGCGTGCGCAGGTGTGGAAAGGACAAGCGGCGCTACAGAGCGGTATCTGCTTGCGGGGCAGGGGAATCAAAAGGAAGCACACGTTACTAAGTTTTAACATATCAGAAGCGTTCCACGCAAACAACGAAAAAAGCTTTCAAAACCAAGACCAGCGGCATTATGCTAGCCATTGCAAAGGAACCGGGTGCTTGGCGTAACCTGTTTACGGAACTGTTTCCGTAAAGACGTTCCAATCTGTTAAATATCTTGTAATCCTTCTAAACCCCCCTGCCGAACCGGCACCGCAATAATTCAACAACCGAGAGCGTGTAGTGTGATGCCACGTCAAGTGTGGATTGGGCGCTTGAATTATGCCCTCATGCATGGTGGAATAGAATGCGGCTTTAAGGGATAGGAAAGATGAGATGCAGGCTAGCTGGTTGTACGTGATGAAAGGGAACCGCAAGACAAGGAAAAGACGTAAAAAGAGACGTTGTTGTCCTAACTATGTGCGTCTCTTCCTTGCTTCGGAGTTCCTCTCCAGTGATCAACAAAAAAGATCACCCTACTCTTTGGTGCACTGCCAAACGCGTATGAAACGCGATAGCATTGCAGCACACGAAGGACGGTCCTTGCGTTGTGACCGTACATGACAGCAAACACGACCATAGGTCGTCATAGGCCCCGTCCAGACGACATGGAGGACATCATATGAGGTGCGTTGTGCAGCCGCATTGAGCGATCAATGGCATGGCCGACAGGATGAGAGCGTCCGCTCGTCCGTGGTAGCCAAGGTCGTGCGGATGATTTGATTTGAATCCACCACCGGCTGTACTGTCTAAAGTTTTCCCTGGGTTTTGTGGCAGACTTCCCAGACAAATGACTGCACAGTCCCCGTTAAGTGAGCGCAGGACGCACGGTAAACCAATGTGCCCCCTACTCCTTCTGCTGTCCTCCCACCATCTATCCTCCTCTCTACATAACACTTCGAGGCGCTAACACGTAATTAAAAGAAATCACGCATTGGGGAGTTTGAGCACATAGAATGCGCTCCATCGAAACAAAACGAATCTGAGCTATGTACTGTAATGAAGAGATTAGTTTGAAACATGTTGAAAACTCTGTCCAGTGTTAATCACCCTTCTACAAACATGTCACAAACATTTTACAAATAAATTCGCAGACCGTCATGGCTAGTGTTGCGACGTTTAGTGGCAATGTCAAAATTCTCGTCAGCGTCAGCAAAAGTGACTAACAGCTGCCGCTGGAAATCGCAACACAGAGACCTTCCGTGATCGTCTGTAATATTTTGGTTAGTCGGAAAGTAAAAATCTGTTTCATTGTCCTGTTTTAGTGTCTACTATGTGCGGCAGTTCAGGCTGTTTCATTGTCCTGTTTTAATGTCCACTATTTGCGGCAGTTCAGGCGGTTTCTTTTTGTTTGGGATGCCGGCTCCATAAAAAGCAATTTAAGAAAGAGAACTGTATTTGTCTTTCTACAAAGGTCCAGTCAAGCTTCGATTGAAAAAATGAACGAACGTAAATACTCACTCCTGCTCTGAGTTTTCAACGTAGCCACAGGAGAAAACACTGTACAGCGGGAGCCGCTATCCGTCCCCGTGTGTGCCGTGCAGCTGCCTAGCGCATTGGAAAGTTCCTCAAGAGCGCTTTGTTTGCCCTGTGCTAAGAAGGAAGGCGGGGGAGCAGGAAGTCAAGTTTAAATAGGTTTTTAAACGAGGCTGTTTGAATAGCAGGTATCGGCGTAGCAGGAAGAAACCGTGGCCTTCGATAAAAGCTCTTTCATTAGGCTGTTTGGGTTCTCTTCATGTCTCCTGGGAAGTTGTGAGGCCTGCGTACTTTTTGCCCCTATTCATTATCTCTGCAGCACGGCTGACGCGAAGTGGGTCGAAAATCGTGCTCGCCTGCTTAATGTCTTACAATGGAGCCATTCTAGTTATTGTAGCAGGGTGGTTAGATAACATTGAACAGTTAGAATGGGACATGTATTTAACGAGTGTTTTGTTGCATGCGCGTCGTAAAAAGAAAAAATAAATAGTGTAACAGCTTAGAAAGACTTTATCGCGTGTTTACGACTGCAGCACTGCGTACTTTGTGTCCTTTATTTTCTCTGCGCTCTTCCGACTCGGCATTTCGTCTTGCTCGGGTTGCATTTATAAATCACGTGGATGTGCCAAGAGAGCTCGTGTTAATCCTGCGAGTTTTCCGTAATTTGCGTCTGCTTTCGAAACACACTTCCTAATCCCAGCAGGCGAGCGATAGCTGTGACATGTGCATGTGTTTTGTGTATAGTTTTCAAGTAAGGGATTGTAGCTGTAGTGCTTGTCAAGGAGAGCAAGGAGAGTATTTGTCAATAAATGTGAGATTTTCAAGGCATGCTGCAAAATGGTTTTGTCAACCGTCAATAGTTGTATCTACGTGTATAACAATATATTTACACATTTGATACAGCTATTCACAATTCACTATAGTCGCACGACCGGAATCATTTCACACGGGATGTGTTTGCTTCATGAGGATGTCAAAGCAAGACGGCAAGCTGCCTGCACCATCACCACCGCCATCCCCATCAAAACCACATTATGCTGGTAGACTACTTCATAACGTTCCTACCTAATTTTATACAGGGTGTTTCAACTAACGTAAAAAAAAATCATATATGAAAAATCCACTTGTGTGAACAGTATGTGATCAATCCTATTTATCTCTGGGGAGATTTTGCCATGACTACGCAGCACTTTTATAAAATGTAATTTGCGGAAAATTAAATTTTCCGATTTGAACTGCAAAATTTGCCAAGTCAACGTCACGTATGTTTTCTTCTTCTTCTTTTTTTTTTTTTTACGGAAGCAGAACGGGCATGCCGAATTTACTCCATTCTATTGGAAAATACATTCCCTAATACAATGGCAATACCAGCAAAAAAAATTGCGAAGCGCGTCGTTTCGGGGGCGCGCAAATTGCCGGCCGCGCTCAAATCTCCAAAGAAGTGATGCGAGGAGGCCATCTACCTGCACTTCACTATCCAAGCTTCTGCTGATTCCCCCTTTCGCTTGGCAATAATACACTCAGTGAAATGAAGCCATAAATACCTTGGTGTTATCTTGAACGCCAATCTCTCGTGGAACGCCCATATCTCGTACCTGGAAGCGAAAGTTCAACGCTGAACCAACGCCACTTCCCACTTCGCTGGCGTTGCATGGGAGATTCGTCAGAAATCGCTCCTTTGCATTCATGGAGCATTCGTTCGCGGAACCCTTTTCTACAGCCAAGCAGACTTACACTGTATCTCATGAGCTTCTGAACAGAGACTTCGGTGTATGTTGACCATTAGCTTGAGGATCTACCTCGGAGTAGCCCGCGCCGCTGAAACACACATGGTGGTGGCAGAGGCCCGAGAGCTGCCGGTAGAGGACTTACGTCTCAGGGAAACTCTTCGCCATATCTGCGCCTCGTCGCTGAACATCACCGTCACTCGCTGGTGTCGAAGCTGAAAAGACGGAGGCAGAGCCATATTTCTCGCTGCATCTCAGCTGTAAAGGCGTTGCTACCGGCCTTTGTTGGCAGATCCATCGTCCCCAGGACCCCTTCTAGGCTAGTTTCGGTACTTTCAATCTCCACTACCATTCCTGGACTCAAGAACAAGAGTGATCACGTTGCAGCACCCGTGTTGAAACAACTTGCGCTAGACATGATGCAGTGCCGATATCATACACACTGCAGTGCCCACAGATAGGTCCACCAACAATGCTCCAGTGCTGCCTTTACTATTCGGCTGCGCCATGGTGCCACGCATACCGCCTCTCACGCCGCACATCGTCCACGTCCGCACAGTTTCATGCCATTTTGTTCTCCCTCAAATACATTCCATCCGCAGATATCAACAGCTGGGTGATATACTGTGACTCCAAGGCAGCTCTTCAGTGCGTAGTGAACATGTGTATTCGTAGATCGCTGGTCCCAGTGGTTGTAGAAATGCTTCAGGAACTAAGACGTCTTGAGACGAGCGTGCACTCTGTCTACTTCCAGTGGTCTACTTCCCGTGTGCCTCGCTATTTTGCACCGCTGATGCATAGGCTCCGCCTCGGGGGTTGCGTTCACCCCCCATTTCGATCATCTGCTCGGCCGCTCCGGCTCCATGCTCTGCTCTCTCTGTGTCGTTTTGGGCAGATATCAAGCGTGTTCTACTCGACTGTCATCTTTAGAGTTGCAAAGAGCAGCACCGTCAGTGTCGCCTGCAATCAAGCGCTGCCGCATCATTCACATTGGCAACCATCCTCGGCCATGGTGTGATCGAACATCGTCATGCTCTGCAATATATCCTTATCTTTGTCCGTGACACCGATCTCCTCTCTATCCTAGGATGTGCCTGCGTACCCGTGTGCTGTGTGTTTTTTGTGTGTTGTGTTTTCGCCTATCGTTTTGTTGATTTTCTTGACGCCCCAATGTTGACTCAGCAACTCCGCTGTCCACATAAAGACCACACCTTGACCAAATCTAGCTCCTACCCTCTTTATGCTGTGAGAAATCCAGGTAAATAAGGGACACTCGTAGGTCTCCTGGACAAGGGTGCTCTTGTTCTTGTGGGTGAACCCATCTTCAGATCCTTCAATAAGGCTTCTGCCACACCATGTCCCTTATTTACATCGAATTTATCACAGCATAAAGAGGGTAGGAGCTAGATTTGGTCAAGGTCTGGTCTTCAGTGCTCAGCTCAAGCTACAGGGACTTTGTGCCATGATTAAAAATGAGAAGGTTCCTGATTCCTGCCATGTTCGACATAGGTCATCCTCCGTGGAGTGCACGTTACAGGCCGTTTACTGCACACCCCTTTCATGTGATAAAGCCTACGTGGGGCAGTCAGGGAGATGCCTTAACGTTAGGTTGCAGGAACGTTCTTCTTCATTGGGCAGGACTCCGTCAGGACATTTAGCTGTCTACTGCAGAGACTGTGCTTCTTGTGCGCCCGGTGTGGCGTCGGTTGCTCCCTCGCCACCAATTCGGAAGTTGTTGGGTACGTAGGTGATTCTGTCATTAAAGGGTTTGCTGTGTTCGAGAACGTGTCGTGTCGTCCCTGCTCTGTCTCTTTCTCAGGTTCCAAATTTTTCACCATGTACCAGCTGGCCTGCACCGTTGCCCTTTTGCCAATGTGCGCCCACGTTCGACAAAACAACCCGTACGAAAACTCCGGTTGAGCCAGACACGAGCCCGGATGCAGGCCAGATCAGGCTTTAACCTACACGTGCCGGACCAAAGAAATGTCCCGGTACAAGACAAGTCAGGCCAGGTTAGGGTCAGATCATAGGCAATCCGACTCTACCCGGCTTTATCCGACACCTGCCGGACATACGTAATGCCCGGATTCATGTCAAGTCAGGTGGTGCCCGGATCACATCATGGGAAATCCGACTTAGTCAGGCTTTAGCCGACACGTGCCGGACCTCGGTCAGGGTGAGTAAGTGCCAGACTCGAGTACGGAAGGCACCATGCGGAACGCATTTTCAACGTGAAAACCTTAAAATACATCAAAATGTAAAAACCTTACTGTAGTCGACTGTCCAGTCGACTGTAATAACCGCTTGTTGTGGGATCTTTAATGAAGTACTTCGAATGAATGTTACAATGAATTAACCGAATAATTTTCTTAAAGTGAGTTCTACTCTACAGGTGAATTTGCAACATTTCGAAAATGTAGCAGGCCAGCCCTTTCCTCCAATCTGCTAGCAAAAGAACACAAACATTGTAAGGACATAGCGCTTATTTTGTACACTAGCAAAACCAATCTAGCACAAAGTAATATCGACAAACTACACACAGCCAGGAATGACAAGGCTCGTATGGAATCTGCTCTCCGTTATTCTTTCGTTTGCATGGGTACTTTACACCTGTGTAACTCAGTCGCTACAAATTTAGTTCCGTGAAATTGGGCGACAAGCAGCAAGGTCAGTAGCACATCGATGATTTCCAACTGTGAACCTTCCGTGGTAACTGCTATAACGTGAACTACCTTGAATCCTGTGTCATCATGTGTAAACAATCGTTCTTCTATAGGTAATACACGTTTTACAGGAATAGACACTAAGTTTGATGAACTAATGAAAAACCAACCTACATGTAAGCACTTCTAGTCATTTTAATAAAATACTTATTTTCATAATATTTGTATGTATAAATATATATATATCTTTTATACATCGCACACAGTCAATTAAGGAGCACCAAGACTTGGAATGAATACTATCCCGGCGTGGGTTATCCTGAAAATACATTTCTGTCGTGAGGATATTCAATACAACAACACGATTTCGACAGTGTTTTGTTTGTTTGTTTTTTGTTTTTTTTGCCAGATGTCGAGGGGAACAGGCCTGATTAGGATGCCAGATCTGAAAATGACCCAATTCCTGACCAGAACCAGATCTGAAAATTTTGATCAGGCCAGATAAAAACCAGATCTGACATTTTCGTAAGGGGGGTGTCATTTCCAAACGCAGACAGCAACAGTGTTGTACCCGCTACCAAACTAAGTAACGAAATACCGCTACCTGCTACTCCACAGAAAGGTAACGTAATACTAGCGCCGCTACAAATTTGAAAAGTAACGAGATACCGCTACCGCTACCAAATAAAAGTAACGTAAATACTATGCCGCTACTTATCCGCTACCATACCTCTTCTCTATGCAACACCTTACCGTGGGCATATCGTTGTCTAATGCGTCTAAGACAGTGCAGTATTTAAGTTGTCTCACATAGCTGGCATGCAGTATAAAGTACCACTACCAAGGTACCCAGGTCCATACACAAGGTATCCCAGAAAACTTGTCATTGAATTATAATAAAAACACTACGCCACCTAGAATCATGCGGTCAATGGCATTTGTTCTTATTAGGTTTTTGCCACCTCCTGATGTGAATGTCCTGTATCGTAAGTTTAATTATGCAAATATTTGCGAACTGAACTCGGAAATTTGACAAGTAAAGGTCACTTTCTTACCCCACCAATATGAAGAGCGTGCCGAATTCACTCAAATTCACGATAATTGACAGTGATATTCACGAGCTATCCCATCGGAAAAAAATAGCCGAACATCATGCATTTCGGAGCACCGGACCACAACGCGCGATGACTTTTTGAGCGCAATGGCTCTCAGTCCGAGGAAGGTATGTACCAAACCCCGCCCACAGAGTGATAGTAAAAAAAGTCACAGTTCCTGAAATTGGGAAAGGGAAAGCATTATCCCAGCGAAAGTCGAATGCGATAAGCCATGCCTGTGTTATCTCTTTCTGCAATGCCGGGGTTCTGCTGGGTCTTCAACCTCCTTTCGTCGGACTGACAACGATTGCGCTGAAAAATTCATCGCGCGCTATTCTGTGCGGCCTCCGTAGAGCATGATGTTGGGCTATTTTTTCCGATGGGATAGCTCCTGAATATCCCTGTCAATTATCATTTTCTTGAGTAAATTAGAAACGCTCTTCACATTGGTGGGCTAAAAGAATGACCTTTACTTGGCAAATTTCTGACTTCAGTTCGCAAAAATTAACATAATTAAACTTACTTTACACGACATTCACATCAGGATGTGGCAAACACCTAGTAAAAACAAATGCCGTTGACCGCATGCCTCTATAGGTGGTGTAGTTTTTTTATTATAATTCAATGACACGTTTTCTGGGACACCCTGTATAGATATACGAGTACTATATGATTTCACACTGATCTTGACCTTGAGATGATGCGCATTTAAGACATAATTTAATACACATAGCGCATGTGTGCATTTCATAATTTTCCCGTCAGTATGTTTGAAGCACAAGGCGATTAGACTGCAGTGATAGCATTTTGTCCGAGATATCTGCTGATCCCAACCTCAAACTCTGCCGTCTGCTTCCTGTCGACGGATTGATCAGTGTGATCAAGTTGCGCAACTGCCATGATAAGCGGTCACACATCGAGTCATCAATAAGTGGCTAGCACGGGGTGAAAACATCAAATGTATGACATAATGTTTGCTCTCGCCATGGCCAACGCAGTGCTGTTGGCATACTGCACCAAAGCTTAGCTCTCACAGGGATTAGGAGATAATGTTCTTGCCTACCCCCTGCTTCCCTTCTTCCAGCCAGACGACGGCTACCCCTACAAAGCGTTTGACTATACGAAAATCTATGTTTAATACGCATTTTCCGGGAGTATGAGTTCCTCAGTAGCATAGAAATCTTACAGAGAGAGGGTAGAAGGAAAAGCGGGGAGGAGGATCGGAGGAGAGCAAGGAATCTGAACGGAGCTCTTCCCTCTCTCAGAGTATGTGCTCGGAGGCAGCCATATTGAATCAGCCGAGCAAACGTCGCGTATTTCTAGCCCGTGAAAGCAGCCACAGTTCCGAAACCTGTTGCAACACTTGTTCGGTTGCTCCGCTGCTTCCGTTGGCTTCGTATTTTGTCAGTGTCCGCACCTATCCAGGCTTGTAGTCAAGGCTGGTTCAGGCAGCGGCGGAGACGGCATCCCCATGCGTCCGTGTCGTGTGTCCCCGGCGTCCGTGTCGTGTGTCCCCGGCGTCCGTGTCGTGTCTTTGTTTCTTCGTGCGTGTATGTATGTGTGTTTTCATATATCTTACGGCTTCATGGGTTCTAGCTGTGTGTTACTGTTCCAAAAACATTTTTGGCGTTATGTTTACTGTATGCTTACTGGATTCCTTTGTTTGCGTGCGCCGCGGCAACAGTAGCTGATTCAATATGGCGCTCATCTCCGTAATGAAATATTTAGAGACAGAAAAATATCATTTTCCCTAAACATGTCCAACGCTGTCAACAATCAATTGCTTTAAGGTTGATCGCCTGTGTACCGCCATCAAGCAAGTGTGCAAAGAGCATTAATAAGCATGTTGGCGTATACTGACTCCCGTATAGTATTATTATTTATTCATTTTGTGTGGCTGATATACCCAGAGTGCAGCGTATGTAATATGAGAAAATAACTAGACCACATGCGGCAGCCTGTGTAGGGTTAGGTAATTCTATCTCGCCAGAAATGCTTCACCTGAGGCGTACGTACAATGAATGGCTACAGCGATATCTCATTGTGTTTCCGATATGTTTTCGTGTTTCTGTTCCAAGAGACACGACGCTTTGTTTATCTGCTTCGAACAATAAAGCTGCAAAACACACTTTTAAATGTGCTATCAACACGCTCATAGTTTTGCAACCGATTGTATAACGGAAACTAGCTTCGTAGCCAATATTACGCAGCATGTTATACATACCTCTGTGCGTTTCGCAAATGTGAGCTAAAAAGTCAGAAAATTAACAGAATAACGCAAATTATATTCCGAACTATTCAATTGCGCTTACCTTATAAAAGTTGAAATTGAGGAAGACCGTCACATCAGTCTGCCTGATTAACAAGTAACTGAAAGGAATGGCAAGAAGAAATTCTGCGAATTCAACCTTCCCTTGTTATTTTACCAACCACCAACCAAGAAATTCTGATTCATCGTTATCTCACATTTTCTCTCTGCATTCCACGTCTTCCATGTTATGAAAAGTAGCGTTAACTGAGAAAGAGTCTGTTGCTACCCGTACTCGTAGCGGAAATACTTTTTCTGTTACCAATTAAAAATGTAGCGCGATCGGTACTCCGCTATTGAAAAAAGTAGCGAATACGGTAGAGGCGCCACTAGTAGCGCCGCTATGTACAACACTGGACAGCAAGCAGTGCGCGAGATCATCGAAGCCCACGTCATTGTTGCACTAGGAGATCGATGCATAGGTTCGCCGTCAAATGCCTTGACAAATTTGGCAACAGATTATCTTGCCCTCCCCCCACGCCCCACCCTCTCTGCCCCCTCCGGGTGATAACGTTGGTGCTCCTCCTTTTCTTCTCTCTTTTTTTTTTTTTTTGTGGGCGTAACCTGCCCGAGTCTGTATATATTGACAGTGTCGATTAAAATTTCACCAGTTGTGAGTCTGCAGGCGGTTTGTCTACTTCTTTTTTAACCCTCTGTCTTCGTCTTTTGTTGCAGTACCATTATGAACCTGTACCAACTCCCCCTACACAGTCCTTTGATTTGCTCCAGTACAACCGGCACGAGTAGTAAACGTTGCACTAGTAAAGAATTAAGAATAAACGTTTGTGAAGGGGAGTCCTTGCTTTTGTCACATTGGAAAGTAACTAGGTATGAAGGGAATTCCTTCAGTACGAGAGACGCCGATATTTCGAACAGAGACTGTTCTTCTTCTGGGCGCACAGAAGAAGAACAGTCCCTGTTCGAAATATCGGCGGCTCTCCTCCTGAGGCAACTCCCTTCATACTTCCTTAGCGATTCGCTGGATTTCTACCCGTCTACGTGGAGTAACTAAGTTACTTGTAGCTGTAACTTAATTACACTTAACTTACTTACCAACTTCGTAAACACTTAAAAGGAATTACACTTCGTACACTAAAAGTAATTACTAACTTAATTAACCAAACTTAGTTACTTTGTTCCTGTACTAACTGGAACTGTAGCTCAGTTGCTTTGCCCAAGTAGCTTTTCCCAATAGTGCTAAAGACATCGCAGCACCTAGGCCATCCTGAACTCCTTAAAAACCTATAGGAACTCGTCGTGACATCCACAAAACGAAGTCATAGGACACAGGAGTTCCGGGCTCCGGCAAAAAGATAAACACGTACGTCATCAACAGAAAACGCGTGGGAGACAACTTAGGGTGATATTTAACATGACGTTCAAGGTCCATAAAACTAAAAAAGAATAAAGAAAAGGACAGAGATATCAGGTTGAGGAAGTGCAGCTCAAACCTAACACCTGATAAAGCTCTCGGGCTGATGCATTTGCTGGACAACTTTTGCTTCCCCGGAAGGTTGTGTTCCACCGCCGTTGCGCTGAACCAGGAATGTGGCTAACATGGTATGCTTTTTTTTATGTGCGCGCAGAGTATAAGTTCTTTGTCTGGAGCATTCGTCATCTTCAGACCGTTCCGTACTCTCGTCTTATGATAATTGTCCTTTCCTCCTCTCCCACCACTCTGTACTTCAGAAAAGTTTTCTGCCAGGATCCAAGCGACGATGCAAATTGCGTCCCTTGGTGGGAATTGCCATCGTGTAGGTGTACAACCTGTGAAGGTAGACCCCCCATACACAGGCAGAAACTCTATCTTCGATAAAGAATATACAGCAGCACTCCCAATAGGAAATTCGTCCATTACGACGCTTGGTTCCGAAGGCAAGCATCTTTTCTGACGGTGCTAAGAAAGCCGCTCTGTTCAGGTTACGCAGAACTTGGGGGATATTGTGTGGGACGTGAATTGCGTGGCGCGTGTTCTCGGTGACTGCAGAGGCAAACTTCTATCCAATTGAAACCTCTATTCTATATAAGCACCCGAATACCATCCTCGGCGCTAATACATTCACCGTGCAGAGTATGATCTTGAACGTTGGTTAGAATAACGGAGGTATTAACTAAAACTCACGGGCAAAAACGGGCGATAGCAGCGTCCCGACGGCTACCGGCGCGACGAAGAAATGAAATATGATGTCAGAAGAAGGTGACGTTCCCCACTGGCGGATTGGCTTGAAACGCAAAGACGTTGTTTTGTTTCCACTATCATATTCCGCACGACACAACATAATGTCTACCTGTGGCGAAAAATACCGTTGAAATAACGACTGAAATATATCCTCAACGCGCAGCCAATAGCAAAAATCAGCAGGTTCTTCATTTTACTCGCTATCACCCTGTTCACTGTGTGGGAAACAGAACTTTCCCTGCGAATTTGTTGTCTCGTCACGCTGTCGGGAACTATCATGTGCGGGTTATCTGCTTTTCGTTATTTCCGTCACCACGCCGGTGATATGTTATCGTTATCTGTGATTGCACGTGCCGCTCTTCGAAGTGTTACTGGGCGCGAGGATTCTTTTCCTTAAAAGGGGACCACCGTAGGATTTTGGGGCACTCCGACTCCGAGCATTGGGCATTGCGGCAGTGTGTTCGGTAAGGCTTTGTACGTGGTGAGGTATGTCATTAAACGTTTGATTGCATTCTTCCTTTTGAGTTGGTTGCACTTCCTTCTGGTAGCGAGTGGGTGGAACGGCCCCGGGTGTGGGACCGCCGGCTCGGGGAGCCGTGAGGCGGTCGCCACAACTGGCGCCCAACGTGGGGCCCGACCACCAACCTCGCAGAAGGGTGCAGCTGGGGATGTTTCTTGTCCCAGCCTATTTTCGATTTTGGTTATTTCTGTTTGGCTGTCCTCACCAAAAGCCTGCCTTTGTTTCGTCTGTGTTCACCGTGCATGGCCCGCTCACTCGGTATGCATCCCCGGCACTTGTAGCGCCGCGGACACGCGCCGACCGGTCGGAGTCCCGGTGTTAGCAACACCCCGTTTACTTAGCGTTCTGCTAACTGCAGTGCAGTCGCCGCCGTCACGTATGACGGAACGTTGTTCGAGTTGCACGTGCCGTTGCAATCACAACTACTGGCCTATCTCACCCCTCCATGTTACTACTTTGCAGTTACTGGCAGGGCCCTTCCGCCTCCTAGCTCGGCAGGCTGAACGCGGCGGTAAGGCGAGGCAGCGAACTAGCGCACCCAGTAGGTTGCGTTGTTGCTTGCGTGAGTTCAAGTCATTGTATGGCTTTACTGGAACAGTTAATCCCGTCTCCGCTAGTGCAGGCGGGAGAACCGCATTGCGCGTGTTCAACGACTACCGCGCTTTTATTTCAGCGCATGAATTGGGAGCCCCTTGCGAATGCGCTGCGTGTTGCCGTCAACTGCGTTTCGCGCGTGATGTGCGCAACAATTGTTACCGCGGTCACTATTCCTTAGTGCTCTCGTGCGTAATAGTCAGTACCGTCGTCGCTACCGCGTAGTGCTCGCGATCGGACCTGGCTATCTGCATTTGGTATAGTGCTCCTCGTTTTCACGGTTGCCCACTATTGTTGCCGGAGGGCTGGACAGACCCTCCTAGTCAGGAGTTACCTTTTGACTATTTCCCATCTTTTCCCTTTATTTTTTTTTAGATGAGATCGACTAGGCGCTCTAGGCGCGGCCCGGCTGGCCCCCCTCACCAGCGGACCGGATCTTCCGGTGGCAGCTCGCGCCACTATGCAACTTCGGCGAACGCGCATCCCAGAGATGACTTCCCTCCTAGGCCTCGTCACCGTTCTGTTGCAACGTGGACCATTGTACATTCCGGACAACCAGTCCCATGGGCCTCGCGCTCAAGATGGGCGTCGCAACCCCGGCCTCTGCGTGGCGCCGACCCGTCTTCCGTACCGCAACCATTTCGAGGTGTAACCATTGAGGATCGTCACCCAGCGGATCCTTTGCTGCCCTATACAGAGGAAGAAAGACAAGCCTTGTGTCCCAGCTGCGGCGTTCCCATCATCCATCGGGCCATCCATCTGAGAGGACCCCTCCACCGCGTCCGAATGGAACTAACCCAGACCATGAGAGCTCGAGCCACACGGGTCACGGAGTCTGACCTGAGCGCCGCCATTTCCATGATCCAACGTCATCGGCCGGAGCTCCTGTTGCCCACCGAACCGCGACCTCAGCAACCACGAGCACTGGACACCGACTTGATCGATCTTCTCGAGGAAGACATGCCAGAGAACTGAGTGTGTGCTTCGACTGCTTCAGGAACGGCCTACTTTCGTGCCCGTGGATGCGGCATGTTTTTCGTTTTTGTGAGTCCAATTTGGAGAAGGGGGGATGTGGGAAACAGAACTTTCCCTGCGAATTTGTTGTCTCGTCACGCTGTCGGGAACTATCATGTGCGGGTTATCTGCTTTTCGTTATTTCCGTCACCACGCCGGTGATATGTTATCGTTATCTGTGATTGCACGTGCCGCTCTTCGAAGTGTTACTGGGCGCGAGGATTCTTTTCCTTAAAAGGGGACCACCGTAGGATTTTGGGGCACTCCGACTCCGAGCATTGGGCATTGCGGCAGTGTGTTCGGTAAGGCTTTGTACGTGGTGAGGTATGTCATTAAACGTTTGATTGCATTCTTCCTTTTGAGTTGGTTGCACTTCCTTCTGGTAGCGAGTGGGTGGAACGGCCCCGGGTGTGGGACCGCCGGCTCGGGGAGCCGTGAGGCGGTCGCCACAACTGTTACATACTGCTACGCATTCGCTGAGAAGTGCACAGGTGCAAGCCAGAATATTAAATTGGATAGATTCTGATATATTAAAGGGAATTGCCTCATTATATTCAATGGGGCTTAACTTATGAGGATCGGGGCGTGTCGTATATACAGAGAGCCGACAGACATGCTTTTGAGAGCAGCTGAAATCAAGGAAGATGGCCAGACAGTCTTGCGAAGTAACATAGCAGAACAACTAATCACTTAGCGAGCAATTGACCAGTAAGTGTAAGAACGCTTTCTAGGAGAGTAACTTTCATGAATACCAGTCTGCGAAAGGTAGTCAACGAAGGAGCGACAAGTTTCCAAAACTGCAGAGACGTGCACGAATTTTTAAAGTATCTCTTGTTGCAGTTACTTTAGAATTCCTAGAATTCCTTTAGAATTTTTCTAGAGAGTGTCTCAGAAAACATGTCATTGAATTATAATAAACAAAAAAACTACACCACCTAGAATCATGTGGTCAACGGCATTTGTGCTTACTAGGTTTTTGCCACCTCCTGATATGAATGTCATGTAACGTAAGTTTAATTGTGCAAAATTTTGCGAACTGAACTCGGAAATTTGCCAACTAAAGGTCGCTTTTTTACCCCAAGAATGTGAAGAGCGCGCCGAATTTACTTAAATTAATGCTAATTCACAGGGATATTGAGCAGCTATCCCATCGGAAAAAATAGCCAAACATCATGCTCTACGGAGCTCCCAGAGGATGGGAGCCGACCCAACAGCTGACCCTAACATGACCCAACAGTGAGGCAAAACAAAGCGGTTGCGATGAGACGAGGTCGAAAAGATCCAAAACTAGGGGAATGCGAAGCCGAGGCCAAGAGACGAAGGTGGGAGAACGACCAGGTACGCCTAGTATGCCGAAGCTGTATTTTCCAGAGAATGCGACCTTGAACACGCGCTGGAAACCATGGCACAGGACACTCGTGTTCAAGACTGCGACCGGTCTGTATAGATTTCAATGTGTTGCTCAAGCTTTCTTTCAGATGTTGAAATTCCTGTTGTATTACTCGTGAAGGAGTTTCGCTTTTGTTGTACTTTGATAGTGTAAGATCCGACAATAGTGGTGGTATCCATGGTGGAACACGCCAACTAGCTTCTACTACTTGTAATACATTGATATGTACATTGGGGAGGAAGAAAGGGAAAGAAAAGCACAAATATATACAATTTGTGTATTTCTTATCGAGACAGTTATTCTCCAATCACGTTCTATTTCAGGTGCTTATATGTTTAACATACTGTATTCTCAAAGGCGTAGTGCTCTATAGTGCATGGCCTTTCCAAATATGATGAGATAGCGCTGATCATTTCGATCACAGTGAAGAGCTTGCTCTCAGTATGGCAGAGTCTTGGTTTCTTTCAGTCTGAGAGATAAAATGTAGGCCGTTCAAAAGTGTGGACTCTGCATAGTGCAACAGCGTGCAGGGGTGACTGGACTGGAGGCACGCTTCTGCCTTCTCTTGGTATAGGAGGTACACCCTTTCATACGACAATGGCGTTGCAGTGGAATAACTCATCCTTAGGAACGCTGAACTGGATGGAATGCGGGAAGCCTCCAGTAAACTCTGGCCACGAGGTCACTCTCTTTGGAATAATTTGAGGCGAGGGAATATTAGGGGGCCTTGTTCGTATCCAAATTCCTTCCTCCCTAAAACGTACCCCTTCCGGCTCTTCATGCGGTTGCGACCCACTTTTTGATAAAACGGAAATAAAGGGAGCGTCGAGATCCAATAGCGAATTCAGCTGGTCATCTTCGTGTAGCGCAGTGCAGTATACTAGTGTGGGTTCAACCTATAGAAACGAACGAAGAGCGAATGGAGGGACCACTGAAAACGCGACGCACGTTGGATTGAGGCGGCCGTGTGACATGGACGATCGAACCAGTGCAACTTCTTCTGCGCTACAACGACCAGCTGAATTCGCTATAAGATTTCCCCAGAGTTGATAGAGGTCTTTGTAACGAAATAAGCTGGTTCAGCGAAGTGCGCAAGTCAACCTCCCTGGCCTTGTTTGATAGTGAGTTTGAATTTTTATACAAAACAACAACAACTTTATTTGCGACCTTGGAGAGTGGGGAGTTTCATCGCCACAGGCGATACTCTACCCCATTGCTGGATGGAATGGGGGGAATAAAATAACGAGCCCCTTCACAATAACGATCGAAGTCCGATGGTGTCCAGAAATGTCAGAAGAGCTTTGAGCGCAGAGCGTTGCTGGGCTGGATTGGGCCAGGGACCAAGCAATTTCGATAGGGAGAAAGGGCGAGAGTCCAGCTGACGAAGAGACTCGGAGAGTGTGGTTCGGGAAGGTTCGTAGTGAGGGCAATGAAGAAGAATGTGCTCCAGATCCTCAAGAGCACCACAGTGGCAGCAGGTGGGAGAGTCAAGTTGTCTTAAGCGGTAACGCCACTGAGCTGTAAAGGCCACATCGAGGCGCATTCGGTGGATTAATGCAGCATCTTGACGAGAGGTGTTTCGTGGCATGCGGAAAGCGAGCGTGGGGTCAACTCTGTTCAACATAGAGGGGGGAAGAATGTCGGTTGTCCGTTGGCGGGAAGCCAGGGGTGTCACTAGGCGTCGCAGAATGGAACGGCGGTCTCCTCCCAGCAGAACAATACGGGTCCGTTTCCGATACGAGAGTGCTGCTTCTGCGGCGCTGTCGGCCTGCTCGTTCCCCACGACACCACAATGGGCTGGAACCCACTGGAGAACTAGCCTGTGGCCTGCGGCGTAGATAGTGTGGTAAGCCATTAGCACGTCTGTGACTAGGGGTGCGGATGGGCCTCGCATGCCGGAATTTTCAATTGCTTGAAGGGCAGATTTGGAGTCTGTAAAGACTGCCCATTCCCGGGGTGGAAAATCAGCGATGTGTTGTAGAAAGAAAAGGATGTCATAGAGTTCCGCAGCTGTGGAGGAGGTTGGATGTGAGAGGCGTCTTCCGTGCACGACGCCTTCGGATGGAATGACGAAGGCTGAGGCGGACTTGTAGTTTCGGGATGCGCCATCAGTATATGCTGCCGTAAACGTAGAAAACTTCGCGTCTACCAGAGCATGAAAATGGGCTCGGAGGACTTGAGGGGGGACCTGATCTCTTCTTTCCAGAAGGTTTGGGAGGCGTACAAAAGTGGGCGGTACCGGTAGAGACCAGGGGGCTTTCGGCGGTATAGTGTCCTTAGTTATGAAGCCAGTGAGAGTCTGGCGTGTCCTCTGCGCTACTCGATAGAAGTCGCTTTCAGGGCGGTATCGAATTTTCCTGAGTAGCGGGTGGCGGGGAATGTGAGCACGCAAACGGAGGTAGTGCCTAGCCGTTTCCCGTTCACGGAGAACTTCAATCGGGAGCTCACCAGCTACAGCCAGTACTTGCCCTGTTTCAGCCATTCTTGGAACTCCGAGGCATCGACGAAGGCTTCGAGCAAACAGGGACCGAAGTGTATTTAAGGAAGTTGTTGATATCCTGTGTGTAAAGCACAGTTGCCCTCACCAATGCCGCGTGAACCGCGAGCAGGGAACGCTGATCACAGCCCCATCCTGAGCCAGAAAGTTGTTGAATTGCGGGGAGCCATCGCTGCACTTTAGTTTCAAGATGTTTAATGTGCCGAGCCCAGCGCAAGTCCGAGTCGATTACCACGCCAAGGAAGCGGTGAAAGCGTACCGGGTCAAGCTTCTTTAAACCAAGCCAAAGAGGGAAATTGGCGATAGCTTTACGCGTGAAAGGGAGCTCGACACACTTTTCGGGTGAAAGGTCCATCCCGAGGTGCGTGAGGTACGTATGGATATTGTTTAAAGCGAGCTGCAGGCGGCGCTGGAGAGCCGGGCGTGATTTTCCTACTGTCCAAAGGGCGACGTCATCTGCATACACGGAGAACGACTTTGCGAGGAATTACTGATTGTAGGCCGGCCATCACCACGTTAAAGAGTGTCGGGCTGAGGATGCTTCCTTGGGGGACTCCTTGAGGAACAGGATGCTGAGGGCTTTGGCCTTGGGACGTACGGACAGCGACAGTTCGGTCCGTAAGGAAGTCTTGGAGCCAGATGAAGAGCCGACCGGATACTCCAAACGAGCGCAAGGCGTGCAGCACACAAATGCGCGAGACGGTATCATATGCGCGCTTGATGTCGAGGAAGACCGATCGGACGATTCGTCGATGGGCTCGAGCATGTTGAACTGTGGAGACTAGGTCGAGAACTGGATCCATGGAGCTTCGGTGGCGACGAAATCCAGCCATTTCGTGAGGGAACGCACGTTGTTTTTCAAGCCACCAGTCGAGGCGATGCAAAACCATTCTCTCCATCAGTTTCCCCATACAGCTTGTCAGGCTCACCGGGCGAAAGGAGGATAGGGAATTTGGGGGCTTGCCTGGTTTCAGGATGGGAACAACCAATGCCTCCTTCCATGTATGTGGTAAAGATCCTTGTTGCCAAGACGTATTATAGACATGAAGGAGAGCTTGGAGTGACCGCCCGTCAAGGTTTCGTAGGGCGGCATAGGTGATTTTATTGGGCCCAGGGGACGAGGCGGCGTTCACAAGCTTCAACGCTGCCTTTAGCTCGATTAGTGTGAAGTCGCGGTCCATAACTTGCGGGGGACGGGGCCAGTCGTGGTGAGGTTCAGCCGTCAAACTGTGGACAAGACTGCGGTGTAGGGACGTGGTCGAGGCAGCCGCCGGAGTCGTTAGTACCATACAGAAGTCCGTCGCAGGGGTGTTTTCGTCTACACGCTTAACGATAGCCAAGGCCGCGAGAGGATTCTTTTGAGGGGGCGCCTCCTTCAGAGATCGGATTGTCCGCCAGATCTTCGTGGCCGGATCAAACGGTGAAAGGTGGTGGCAAAACTTACGCCAACGCTTCCTGTCCTCGTTTTTAAGTTCTCGTGTTACTTTAGCTTTCATCCGGCGGTATTCCACAATGTCCGGAAGTTGCCCTGTCCGACGAGCCGTTCTTTCTGCTCGGCGACGTAATGCTCTAAGGTGATTAATGGCTGGGGAATGGCCGACATGGCCTGTTACCCTTTTAGACATGACCACCGCGTCCTGAATACCGCGGGTAATTGCTTGAGAGAGAGCCTCTGGGGACATACCGGTGCGCACAGATGTTCTGAAGCCCGCACCAAAACGTCTCCAGTTTGTGAAAGAAATCAGTCCAGCAGTGGCTGAGAGGGGCAGTCTGTCGTGCGAAATATATAGAGGAAAATGATCGCTACCTCTAGTGTCGACGTCCGTAGCGCACGACAGGTGGCGAATTATGTCGGTTGAGCACCACGAGAGGTCCAATACATCAAGTGACGTTG
Organism: Ornithodoros turicata; assembly: GCF_037126465.1. NCBI lineage: Eukaryota > Metazoa > Arthropoda > Arachnida > Ixodida > Argasidae > Ornithodoros > Ornithodoros turicata. Next base: position 97,190,545 of record NC_088202.1, read on the forward strand.
GGGATCGCATGTAAGTGGGCTCGCGGTTGTTCAGCAGGCACATGTTATTATTCTCCATTGCCTCCAGCAACCTCCTTCCCCTACTGTCCGTCCTTCGGCTTCCCCAGGCCGAGTGATGTGCATTGAAGTCCCCTAGCACAAGCGCCGGGGCTTCCAGAGAACCAAGTAAGCGTTCGAAGTCACTCCATGGGACCTGTACCGCGGGACGGATATAGATACTGACGACCGTTAACAGCATGGGGCCAAGGCGGATCCTGCAGGTGACGTAATCATAAGAGCGATGACGAACTGAGCCGATGGGTGCAGCAACGAGGTCATTGCGAACGTATAGCGCTGCTCTGCTCTCAGGGGAATCATGAGAGCGATAGATTGTGTATCCATTAACACGATGTGTACAATCCATGCCGTGTTCGCATATAGCTATGAAAGGGAAATTGTACTGTTGTAGATGTAATTTAAAATCTGGGAGCTTGTTACGCAGGCTTCGAGGATTCCACTGCATAGCCAGGGCCTTTTTATACAATTCCGTCATGCTGATGCGAAGATAATGCCTCCAGTGCCAGAAGCGCTTGATCCTCGGGCAGTTGCGACGCACCAGGAAAAGCAGAGACAATGGCCTTAAGGGCAGCGAGTACCGCTGAGAAGAGTCCCAGAGAAGGCATATATTGAGAGGCTGATGAGGGTAACTGTCGCCTCGAGCGTGCTGGTTCCGTCACACTGGCGTAAGTGTTTGTAATCTGTCTTGATGGACGAGGAGGCGGTGGGCTTGTGATAGGCGTAGCCGCGACTGTGTTCAGCGACCCTCGTTCACCTGGTGCAGATCGAGGGGGCAGTGCAGGAAATTCTTGTGCATTTGTACGAGACGGGACTGTGGCACTAGCATCCCTAGGAGCGTCAGACGGAAGTCGTAGGGTCCGGTCTTGGTGCCTCTTGGTGGCGGCGGTCTTGACAGGACATAAAGAAAATGATGCGGGATGGCTGGATTTGCAGTTAGCACACTTCGGCTCTCTTTTATTGTTGCAGTCTGTTCTCCGGTGAGGTCTGGCGCAGATGCCACACCGTGTAGAACCTCGGCAATTTCGTGCAATATGGCCAAATCGTTGGCAGTTATAACACTGTGTGGGGCCTTCTATGTACTCTTGGACTGTGAAGGTCTGAAACCCAAGGGCAATTCGGGGAGGAAGACGGATTGTAGGTTCAAAAGTCAGGATAACGCTCTGTAACGGGGTAAACACCTCACTGCCATCTTCTGCTATGGAATGCCGAACCTGTCGCCGTGCAGATAAAACCCCTGCGTCTTTAAGGTAGAGCACGAGGTCGTCGTTCGAATACTCTCTTGGAACATGATATATCTTGCCCATATTTCTGGCGTACGATTGGGGTACTGATGGTATCACCGGAATCCCAGCTAAGCACATAGCAGACAAAAGGTTGCGGGCGGCTGCTTCGGACCGTACGGAGACGAAGAGAGAACCATCTCGGTAGAAACGGTGGTGCATAACCTGTTTTTGGGTTAGCAGGCGTATCTCACTAGCGACCGCACTAGGATTCACCTTCCAGAAGGAGTAGTCAGTAGTTGCTGGTCGAAACAGTATGGGAATACCGCCGGCTCGGTTCTTCTTGTAGGTGACAGTGGCGAACGGGTCATGAAGTGAAGTGGCAAGGTTGCCATCGTTCATCGCATCTGTCTGCTGAGGAGCTGGCGGTGCCAAGTGTCCATGGTGTCACACACGAAGTGTCCATGGTGTTATCGGGAACATTCACGATCTGTGGGTTGTTGGGGTCACCAGAGGAAGGGCTCCCTACCCGTTGGCGTTTGGCAGGGCTGACGGGGACCTGTTGACCTGTGGTAAGTGTCATAGAGACGTTGGACCTCCCGTCCAGATTACGGCGGGAGGTCCGTGATGGTTAGATTTCTTTTTTGAACGGCTCTGAAAAGGCCTAAAGGCTAAAGGAACACGAAAAGGCTAATGAACACGAAAAATTGCTGATGAAGTGCACAGGTAACATTCAGCAGGTCAGGCTTACGACCTCCTGCAAAGTACACCTTCAAAAGCATTATAACACATGTAATACCTATATTTTGTGTTTTATAATACAGATAGAAATACATTTCGAAAATGAGTATCATAATACATAATACAAATACTCAAAAGTATTAAAGGAATTGTATTACAAAGTATTACTATTACTGCCCACCCCTGTGTGTTACATGTTCAATACGTAGTGACGCAGAAAATCCCGAACCGATGACCAACTGTTAAGGGGAGAGCCTCAGGACGAGAGGTTCCCGTGTATCGGGCAGAGGTTGTTGTATAATTGTTGGAAATATCGGCGGCTCTCGTGATCTGTGGGTTTTCCCATAACATATGCAATAAGTGCTTTCGTACCCTATCCCAACCGCGCGTCCCATAACACTCCAAACATCGTCACCAAGATAAAGTTGTTGTTCTTCCATAACCCTGTTCCGGTCAATGAATAAATCACCGAACTGTTTGTAGTATAGCGTATATAAAGCTAGCTAACATCTCATCTAAAGGCATTGTCCTTTCAACCTCGCATTTTACGATCAGGAAATAGGTGGCGGCTCGCGTTTCCAAGTGATAAATTGCAGTGTAGCCGGATCAACGGCGCATCCATTACAATGGCGTGTTTGCCGGTCCCAGGGCGCTGCGTCCAAATTACGCTAACGCCTTGAAACATTCATCTGCTTGCGAGTGCTTCACAATAAAAACAATAATAATGAAGTGCACGCGCCTCTTCAGATTGGAAACAAGATGAAACACTGTGCTGATGGAGTAAGGGAATAGGGGCAGATACGCCAAGAAAAATGAAGGATTTATATAAGGAGACCGTATTTGCGCAATGAATGGGTATGCAATGGGTACGAACTCGAAAGCAGCTGAGCGAACAGCGTCGTTTTATGCACGTGTGTGCAATAAAAACGCAAATTACGCTAACGCCTTGAAACACTCATCTGCTTGCGAGTGCTTCGCAATAAAAACAATAATAAAGTATACGCGCATCTTCGGATTGGAAACGAGATGAAACACTGTGTCGATGGGGTTAGGGAGTAGGCGCACATACGTCAAGAAAAATGAAGGATATATAATTACCGAATGAATGGGTATGCAATGGGTATGAACTCGAAACAAGGTGAGCGAACAGCGAAGTTTTATGCACGTGTGTGCAACAAAAATGGAGAGCTGGCTCCGCAAGGGTGGAAAACGAGCCAAATATAAAATATATTTGTCGGCTGCCTTTGAAGCAGGGCAATGATGCGACAGATGTTGATAACAGAGGTGTGTCAAGGAATGAAAGTCATGATTAAAATGTGCAGTATCTTAAAGGAGCACTGATGTGACCCCCCTTTCGCTGCAGCGTGTTCTGCAAGGGATAAAATGAGCTCCCGCGAAAGAACGACCAGCTGACATACAGAGCGAGTGCAGGAGACCTACAGAGCGAGCGCGAGGCCCCTCTTCCGCAAACCTTTCAAATGTCCTCTCCTCGTGAAAAGAGCGCATCCTGGAGGCGTAACATGATTTCCGGCACGTGATCCGTGACATACAGCGGTATGGTTCAAACATGCTGATGGTTGTTGTTGTTGTACGTCATCGATTACGTTTTGCGGCCTCGTAAAGCATGCTGGTGGGCATTATCAGCTTTATCAGCCTATCAGCCGACGCATTTTTCCCGCTTCTTGCCCACCACGGCAAAATATAACCTCGAACCGGTATTCTCGTGACCTCACATGTTTGTAAACAGAAGGTCGTCTATAGGGCTGTTGTAGCAAAGTTTGCACAGCGCCATTTCTGGCCCAAGCGGCCACGGATCCAAACACTCAGCGGGTTCGGCGTGGTGTTTCAAGCGGTATGTGTCAGGGAGATCTACAAAACCTGTAGGAAATCCACAAAAAAAGCGGTGCACCTTGCCAAGTGCGAACAACTCGAGACCATGCATTTGAAAGTTCCACGTCGTCTGCTAGAGCACCGCGCGCTGCATATTTTGGGGCGCTGACGTTGGTGCTCACTTGCGCCACCTGGCCCACAGAAACAGGTCTATAGGGGGCGCGTGAGCTGTGAAGAAAATGAGGAACGGACTTAGTCATGTCGTAGCCGTAGTGTTTTGCATGAAAACATCACGGTCTCCGATTCCTTTGCTCTGCTCTGGCCCCTCCACAGTGCTGAGCACCCCCCCCCCCCCTTCTGGATGCACTCCATTGACTTTGGAGGCCACTGTCAAACTCCCACAAGTAGAAGCCGCCCCGCTGTTAGAGGCTAAGGGCCCGCTGTGCGCGCCGGCTGGCCATTAGCGATGGAGGCAAATTCCACTACCGGCTGTCCAATACACGATTTTACAAAGGCGCGCGGCGCAAAGCAGCGAGGGAACTTGGAGGGACACTGCTGCGTCATCTGCTTCGGTTCAACTGACGAACCTACTCTTCCAAACTCGCTATGTGCTTCACCGAAGACAGCCTGGCATCTACAGTGACACCGACGAAACGGTGAAAAGATACATGCGTCAGCTGTACATCAGCAACTAAAACAGGGAAGGGATGTGTAGAGGAGATGGTGTCCCTCTACATGAATCCCGACCGGCGGTGATGGAATATCCAAGCGGGCAGTTGTGCGTGGTCTCACGCTACGACGGTGCCGGTAGAACTGACGAGCCAGCCCAGTAGCGCGTTGCAGCAGGGGCACATCGTAGTCATTATCGGTGGCCACCACAGTACTCCCCCGTCAGTCGCGGTGACAAGAGGCATGACGCAGGAATGACCAGTCACTTGGCGGTCGCGGGTGGGCCACGAGTACTGAAGGGTCGAGGAGGGTGGCGAAGGCAGGCAGGGCGTGTGTGGTGGCGGCGACGTGAGCCGTAGTCACGAGCGTGTTCAGGAGTTGCCGAGGTGACGCGTCGTCAGGACGAGTGACCAGCGGCTTGGCAATGCGGTAAGGAAGCGCGTTGCTCGACCAGGTGCAGCTGGTGGATACGGGGAATACCATCACGATGTATGTGGAGGCCTGGCGAAGTGTGGGGGACCACGGCATACGGCGACCGGTAAGAGACGTCGATGCCGAAGGGTGCCGGGTCAGAGCGAGAAGATGTTTGGCTGCTATTACGAGCCCCCGTTGGAACGACGTGCACGGGGACTCACGAGTTGTGCCGTAGCGCCATCGACTGCTGTCTGCACTCGGTTTGGTGTTGGTGAAGGGGTGTGCCGAACGAAAGCCTGATGGTGCTAGTCGCTGTTGAAATTTGGGATAGTTGAAGGCCGTTCATGGCAAGGCCGAATTACACCGAGCGTGGTGTTCTTTGTCTGGGTAACCAAATGTAGATGAGATGGTGTCCCTCTACGTGAGGTCCTGACCGGCGGTGATGGAATGCCCAAGCGGGCAGCTGTGCGTGGCCTCACGCTAGGACGGTGCCGGTAGAACTGACGAGCCAGCGCAGTAGCGCTTGGCAGCAGGGGCACATCAGAGTCTTCATCGGTAGCCACCACAGATGCATGTTCCTTCTCGTAAACGGGAGTACCACGGACTTTTAACTCGAGATGTCCATGCCGGCCTTTGCGAGGTAGTGCTCAACAGCGTTCAAAGCGTGTTGAAGGCGCCGCTGGATGACCGGACGGGATTGGCCGCTGCTCCAAATGCAGATGTCATCCGCGCGTACATCGAAATAGACAGATTCATGCAAATGCGGCCCCGAAGATCCTCCATAGCCGCGTTAAAGAGAATTGCACTCAACACGCTCCACGGCGGGACTCCATGGGCCATCGAGACATGCTCCGTATCCCCCTGGCGGGTGCGAACAAATAGTTGCATGCCATGGAGGAAGTCCATAATCCATGAGAGGATTCTGGAGGGTAGGCCGGTCTGGATGAGGGGATGTAGAACGGAGGCGTGGCTCACGGTATCGTAAGCGCGTTTAACATCAAGAAATACAGTCACCACTCTCTGCTTACGCGCCTTTGCTTCTTCCACCGACGTAATGAAGTCAAGAACAGAGTCCATGGAATACTTGTGCTAGCTGAATCCTGTCCTTTCCTGCGGGAACAAGGAGTGCCTCTCAAGCCACCACTCGGTTGTGGGGAGGACCATGCGCTCTAAAAACTTGCCAAGGCAGCTAGTCAGGCTCACTGGCCTGAAAGAAGAGAGCTAAGAGGGCGATTTTCCCGGCCTCAGTAAAGGAACAACTCGAGCTTGCTTCCAACTGTAAGGTACTTTCCCAGTTCTCCAGGACGTATTAAATACCTCGAGTAGGCTCTTCTGACATCGCTCGTCGGGGTGACGGATAGCCCGATAAGTGATATTGTGGAGGGCCTGGGGAGGATCCAACACGTGAGAGAAGAAGTGTGTTCTTGAACTCAGAAAGCGAAAAGTCGCTTGCCATGTCCGGATCAGTGATGGTTGGACTAGCTTCAATCTGTTCCATCAAATACGCCGCATGGCACATGACAGTCGGTGAACACGCTGCCACGGAATGTGTGCCAATGGCTGAGAGAAAGTCAGAGCCACTTCACCCTCTGGCTTTGAAGAGAACAACGCTAAAGCACCTAACTGGTTACGGTTTAGGGTCGACTCTCTCAAACTTCTTGCCACCCACCATACCTTCGCAGGTCTATCCAAAGGCGAAAGCCTTTCGCAGAACCGCCTCCAACGTTTTCGGTCGACGGGCCCAAGTTCCTTAGTTAGTAGCTTGTTCATTCAGCGAGCCTCCACCATATCTTCAAACAGCCCAGTCCGACGCGCTTTGCGCTCAGCTCGGCGACGGCATGCCCGCAGCTGCTCCATCCGTGGGTTTGAGCCAAGATGACCAGGGTCCACCTTCACAAGCTTACTGGACGAACGGAGCGCCTTCTCAATGCCTTCTGTCATCTGATAACACAAACACAAAACCACAATAACACAAACTATATTCCTAAATATTGGATTGCGCTTAGCTTGTGAGAGTTATTGAAATTGAAGAGGATCGTCACATCAGTCTGGCTGATTAACAAGCAACAAAAAGGAATAACAAGAAAAAATTATGTTTCGTCTTTATATTTCGTTTTTTCTCTATGTTCCACGTCTTCCATATTATGATATATTATGAAAAGTAGCGGTAGCGGAGACAGAGTCCACCGCTACCCATATTTGCAGAGGAAATACTTTTTCCCTTACCAATTGAAAATGTAGCGTGGTTGCTACTCCGCAACTGAAAAAAGCAGCGAATACGGAAGCGGCGCTACTAGTACCGTCGCTATGTACAACACTGGCGGACAGACATCACGTGATATTGAAGTACAACGTAACGCATTTGAGACAGTTTAATAATTACCATTAAACGTTTCTTGAATAATAACAGCAATTCTTGAGAAGTTCAGTATCAACTGTTAACGGTTATAACGTCCGAGTTCCGTGCCTCCGAGGTGACCTGCGCCATCTGTTGGCTTTTCTCTGTCCGCGTCTCTGTGTCGCCTGCTCGCTGTATCGATGCTCTTTGCAAAGCCTCCCATCCAAGTGACTTAAAGAAATGTGTGGTTTGCGGTATTCTGTTTCGGAATACACAAACCATGCACCTCCACAATGAAACGCTTACTGCACTCGCGAGAAATGAGCTATCTGGTCTGATGTATCGTCTAGTTGCTTGCGTTCTCAATAGATGGCGAGCGAGTCGTCTCAGGGTTTGGGTGCTTCTGGAGTCCACTAGCTTGCTTTGCGTAGCAATGTTTGAAATTTGATTGCTGAAGAAATGCTCAATATACAGCAAATCTATTAAGTATCTGAAGCGTTCATACGGTTTCTACAGTTTTGCCATTCACTTTATAGTTCCTTTCATTAAATACAATATTACTTAACTCTTCTGTACTGGCCTTGTTTACTACGCGCAATCATCCAAATAGTTGCACGCATATTAAAGGAAAACAAAACATGGAACAACAACAAAACCGTCACCTACATTCCTACCTGCCTGAAATTTTGCACACGTTTAGACGGTCTTTGTATGGCTTAGGTGCACTGAAACAGAAATAACGCATGGGAGATCAACATTTAAAGAAACTTGAAGGGAAACTCCTTTTTCTTTTTTTCTTTTTTGCTCCTCGTCTCTTAGTCTCCTTCGAACTCCTTACTCTCCTTATATAGACAAGCAACCAATCTCAGTAACTTTCAGCCCGGAGAGGAAGTGTAGCGTTGATATTTCCCTTGATATTGTGAGAACGCGTGGAAGAGGCATACATCGATCATGCGCGCCAACTGATGGTGATTTAGAACGCGACGCTATGCATACGTCCATATTCGACCAAGCTTTGGTGGATGTTCCGCAGTCTTTCGCTTCCTCGAAGCTTGAGCCATCGTATCGCTTCGAGACTATGTACCAGCCGTTTTCTCGAACCAATCATGCTCTTCTGCAGCGTAAAACACGGGAGCGGCGAATTAGAGTTGCATTCTGTGATGCTTGGTAACTGCAGCTGTGCCACTGCAATTACCGAACGTGCGCGCTTCAACCGCATGCTATGCGAAGCTGCGCTCCAGTCTACAGGCAAAAAACTGCTGCTCGGGGATATTTTAAGAAATTCAATTCCCCTTCCAACGCGCTCTTTTTTCCGAAACATCAACAGCATTACGAGCTCCTCTTGGCACCGGTTATGCTGTTTGGGTAAGAGCGCTGCACGGGCTTTTTATTGACTGCGTGTTTCGTGCCGGGCCGAGCTCCAGCCGACAAAATACGCCAGCACCGCGGGTCGGGCCCGGGCCGACAAACATGTTTCCGAGAGTCTGTGGGACTACCACACAATGGAGGACTACTAGTTCATATCATAACTTGCTTGCGTCATTCCTGTGCACATATTTGCAAAAACAAGCAGTGTTTCGACCCTCTAGAACATTCTTCAAGCCATTTCACATCGCTCCTGACCTCTCACATATTTCACAATCACGTTCGCAAAGCCTGGTGAGAGGGGTAGGGATTGCGAGAAGGAGTTTGTCGACAACATCCTCTACCTCCACAAAAACATGGTAGTCTAACGATAACGCGCTTGCCCGCGTGCTTACTGGATTTATTTTCGTCTCGTGCCGTTGCGATGTTAAGCCGCCAGCTCTTGTTTGTTTGTGGCCTTGTCTTCTCTTATAAATTTACTTATAGGTCTGTTTGATAAGCGCTAGAAACGCGTAAATCACGGCTGAAAATACTACAGTCCCTGAATAGGGGTACAGAGTGTCACATTCGTTTTTCGCGCCGGAGCCGCCGTTCGGTGTCCGCGATTGGCCCGATCGTGCCAGGTGCTTTCTACTTCCAAGAACTCGCCGTCAATGTTGAGTCAACTCAATGCAAAACCTGTTTCCTGCGTTGCGAGTTGGCTCGACTGCGCGTTGTTGTACACCGGAGAAGGGGGAGATTGACGTCCCCTTGCTCGGCGACACAGCAGCGCCTGACTCAAGAGGGTGGGATCGCTCATCGTCGCCGCTCAGTATCGCTACTCTGCTCCATATTCAGTGACTGTAGGAAATACTAGGCCAGACTCTACTCGCTGAGTCACCGGGCCGGGCCAGACCGGGCTCTGTTCGCGGAGTCACTGGACCGCATAAAAACAGGAAGGCCCGGATCGGGCCATTTTTCGATTCGCCCTGGCAGGGTCGGGCCCTGAAAACCGGACAATGGTTCCTATGAAGTTGGCAAAGGACGCATGATTTCTTCCGAGCAACATACTGCCATATCGACAGACAGATCGTTCTGCAATAGAAGCACTACAAACCAACATTCAGTGTATTCTTTCCTTTCAATCACCGGCAGCACATGTTTGAGTGCAGGATAATGTGCAAGCCAGAATACTCGCAGCTTCACTACGTAACTTTGTAACTTCGTACGTCACTCGTAACGGCTTTTGTAAGGTGGATGGTAAACCGAAAGAATCTGTATAGTCCTCTGAATTTTCGTTTGGATGCTTCACATACGTAATAGCTCTGTTGTACACTGAGCAGCTTTTTAGCACTCGAATATTGCTTCGCTAAGGAAAAGTTGCAGAATCCCTCGTCTAGCAACGTTGACAGCATTCGTGACGCCATTTGTTGAGAATGCACGCAACAAGACATTAGCGCATTACCCCTTGCAATGTGGTGAATACAATACGCCAGTCGTCGAACACGCACGGTCGATACATCTCGGAGCATTGCGACATGGATAAGGCATTCGTGCGAATTGGCTTGGAGTTTTTGCACGCAGCAGGTGACACGAAAGCGACGTTCACTTTGTGGGCATCAGGAGCAGATGACGCAAACGAGAGAGAGGCATACAGAGGGCACGAACGTTTCTGCAGGCTGTAACTACTGAAATCAAACTGCCCGAGAGCTGTCGTCATTCTCCAAAAAGATTTACTAGTAATTAGTCATCTGATTCAAATGTATCACGCAGTACTTCCGCGTGGGTCCTGTCAACCGACTCGGGACGGCCTCCCTCTGCTTCTCTTGGGGGTCGTCTACGATTGGCGCTATGGCCAGCAAAATATCACTCTTCAAACTATGCGCGCTGATACTTTATTTACAAGAGAAATTAACATTCATTCTTATGAAAATTATAAAGAACTGACAGCTTACGCTTTACGTGTGTCAGCGCTATGATTTTATGAACTATATGGTGCTCAAGCAGAATCCAGAATCACATTTTTACTGCTTCATCGATCCGTTTTATAATCTGTCGAGTATCTCAGTGCCTCTCATCCCTCAAAATGAAAACCACCTTCCAAGAAATTTACTTTATCAGAGCTCATGCGTCATACATATGCGCATCGACGTCCATTTATCACCGAAGAAATGCCTACTCGACGGCTTAATGCGGAAGGAACATGTGTGCATCGTGAGCTCAAGTCAGATTTGCATAAAATAAGCTCCGCGAGAAGATTTGCTCAGTCAAGGTATTGTTAATGTCCTTGCAATTGTACTTGTACGGGATTTTCGATCAATGCGCCCCAGGCAGGTTTAATATGCGCTAGGAGAACCTATCATAAGGCCACCACGCGACGTTTAGCGGGAACCGCCAACAGTGTGGATCGCGGGCGCGGGCAATTCGCATTGCATGCCTTCCGTTCGGTGCGCTCCCTCTGCTTTGTGGTCTTTGGTACCACCAGGGTAACCGGAAATGAACACTCTGTGAGAGGTAAGACGCTATACAGTGGACATACTAATTACTATGCAGTCGTGAGCAGGAATAACGCGTCTTTTTGACGGTACCAAATAGTAGCCTACACTGTAAATCGTTTTACACCTTAAAGGGTGTAAATCAAAATGTTCATGGCGCTCACCTTTTAAGGTGTATTTTAACACCCTCATGGCAATTGGGGTGTAAAGGGTGTAACGCCGAATAAAACTGCTGGGTTCGTGGCAATATGCTGGTAACTGTGTATTCACAATTACCAGCATATTGCATATAATCACATTGAGGTCCATATATGTATGTACATCAAGGTGATTAAATATGTGTGTAAACATGCACAGCCGACTTACAGAAAATCATGTATGGCGTGGCAGCTGTGCATGGCAATGAAGCAATGCAGCTGTATATAGCTTTTCGTGAAATTGTATTCCTTGAAAGAATTCCTTAGGCAAATTGAGGCTTTGTATGTATTTGTCCCTTCTATGTTGTCCCAGCCTCAGAACATCAGTTCTTTCATGTTGTATTCCTTCTCATGAGCAAGCACCTCCCCCATATGCATCTTCATTACTTATTGCATTTATTCGTTTCTTCAAGGCTTTGCAGTGTTGTACCCACAAATATCTAACCCCTGTAAAATGCATTACATTGTTCATTATCCGCGTCTCATCAGGATGTTTGGTCCTGTCCTAGCTGTATGGTGTATGCGTCGAAACACCAGCATTTTGAAGATGTTGCTAGAAAATCTCGACATTTTAAGAACATAACCCTTTCATTAGCAAGAGGACATCAATTTTATCAAATCTATGTGTGGTCGCAGCCCTTCGTCAGAAATGCCACATCTACTGATGGTTCCAAGGAGAGGTACTACTTCAACATGCCCCAGAAGCAATTCAGAGTTACATTCATGACGTGATATTCACGCAGAATCTATAGCCTATGTGAAAAGTGCAGTTGATAGCGGTAACACATTTGCTGTTGGATGTGTTGTTGCCAAAGAATCATCCGATGAGGACTTACCCGTGTTCGTTTACATTAAAGGGGATGGGGGGGGGGCATATATGTTATTAACTCTGATATCATTTTTCTTATACAAACATTAACTACAGTTGAGTATGATGAGCACTATCATGTTGTTTTAAGAAATTTAAGCACTATCTCAACAGATCTTCTAAATCTGCATACATAGATGGTAGACGTGTTGCAAATTCGCGCCATGCCCACTTTTGTAATGTAACTTCCCGTTTCCTGTTGTTGTATATATTTACTTTTGTTCGTGTGAACGAAAATAAACATACTCCCTTCCTACACCCAGGCGACACACTTATCACCCCATTTCACCTGAGGGTGTAGTACACCGTTGTTACACCCCCAGGAACTTCCAAAACAAAGTTGTATGGTGTGAAAGGGGTGTGATCTTTGTCAATACACCTATTTTACACCTCTAAAGGTGTGAAACGATTTAGAGTGTAGTAGCTAAAATAGGTACTTTGCGTGCGTGACTGACGGTGACCGTCGTTATTCCTCCTGTCGATGCATGCCTCGAAGCCTTTATAATGCATTAATTAGGTACATGGAGTCTGAATGATTAAGCAAAAGGACGTGCCTAGCCCTGTGAGTGCCTCGCAAAATTCATCGAGTAATCGTCTCAGGAATTCGTTGAGCGTTTCACGCTGTCGAAGAATCTAAACACTTGTTGTTCACGCTGCTGTTTGCTTTAATTGTTCATTGTAATGGAGCAGATTTGGAACAGCAGCTTCTGGCGGCACGTCATATTATACATTGTAGCGTGCAGTGTTCTGCGGTTGTTATAGAAACGTCCGTGCTCCTCAGTGTCTTTTATTCAGTTAGCCTCCACTTGACTAGTACCGGTGGAATACGTATTGAAGCTGGTGTGTACCTGTCCCGAATGATCCTCCTCCCAAACAGTGCAATGACAATGCCTCCCAAACAGTGAATAGTCTGAGTAACTGTACGAGAGGCGCCACCACACCATGGGTGTAGCCGGGGTGGGGAAGTTTAGGGGGTTCAACCCCCCTCCCCCGGAATCGTACCTTTGGTAGTGCGTTTAGGAGAAGGAAACACCTGCTCCCTCATATAAAGTCCCAATACAACCTCCCCCCCCCCATTTTTCTGGCTGTCATGCTGCTTCACACGGCTACCTCGATAACACGAACATAAAACGAGGGCATGTGAGAAAACGCATCAATACGATAACTTCCCTCAAGCACTTGGTGCTTTACGGCGACTTGCTATGTGCAGTCTTGCGGAGGAACCGGAAGGTTACACGAGTGATTTATCCGGACCCACCTCCATCGCCTAACACCCCCACCCCCACACAAATGGTCGGCAACACCCCTAACCTTTTTACCTGTGTACCCCCTACAGAGGTGCCTTTGCTGTATCAGCGTTAGACACATGTCGCCACGGTAAGCGGTAAGCTGATATGACGTAACTAGAATAGTGACGCCCCCCCCCGCCCATCTTTTGCAACACCCCTCCGTGTTTGGGATTCTGGATATACCACTGGGTTGCACGTAGGGATTGCTTGTGTCACCAGCGCAGTCGTCGAAAGAGCCAGACAACGGCGGGACTTGAACAACGCATCTCTTGATTGCCGAACTCTCCCTAAGCCTTGCGTTGTGTTCGTCTGTTTGTGCCTTTCAGCCTCAGAACAGTTACTTTCCATCGTGCTAATAGTAACAACTGAGGAAGAACGGGAATTAGCTGAGGCAGGCTACATTTAATAACAAACAGAACACGTAAGCCTCCAAACGCCCACTAAGGAACGTCCCCTCGCTACGATTGGCTTTTTCGACGTCTGCCATCTTTCTATATTAAATGTTTTAAGGTAACTTGATGCTTTGTCGTGTGCACCCTTCCGTGTTCCAGCCTCAGAACGGCTTTCCATCATGCGGAACACAGCAACAACGGACAATTTTCCACAATGGCTTCATATCTAAACGCTATGCAGATCTAAAGCGCCAACCACACTATTCGAAGCGCACGCAGCGCCACCCATAGGCGGCTCTCCTCGCCAGCCAGCTAGCCAGAGCGGGACGGGACGGGTGGGATGAATTTTGTTTGAGCAGAAGACCGGGTAGAAGAGCATCAAATACCTGAGATCGTATTGACCTTCGGGTGTGACACTGAGCCCCAGTGTTAGGTCCAGAGTGTGCGTAGGACGGCATCCCAAGTAGCACACAATATCGGTCCCGTTGAGCATTGGTTAAACGGGTCCAATATGGGCGGCAACCCAAGTAGCACACATCGGTCCCGCTGAGCATTGGTTATGCGGGTCAATATCCATTTTGCCGAGATTTTCCTCATATTGGATCAAACATGGTAATATGTGCCCCATATTGCCAAGTTTGAGCCAATATGGGGAAAATGTCTGCAATATGGGCACCATATTGCCCGTGTGCACCCCATATTGGCTGATACGGAGGAAATGGGGCGAACCCGTATTGGGTACTTGTACCAAATACCCAGAAGCACGGCAAGATTGGACGTTGAAGCGTGTGAAATGCCCTACTCAACACGTTGTTACATCCAACAACTTCTCGCAGAGGATACACATTGTTCGAAACAGTCCACATCCGACACCCGCACTGTAACGTGCACTGTAACTCACCTGGTACACCTGGTGCAAACAGCCACCACCTTCCTTCGCGATGCCAATCGGCCGTAACTGCGGAATAAAACGAAACGACTCGACCTGCGTGGTGGTCGTTTCAGTGAAATCGCGCGATCCACGACGCGTAATGCGCATGCGTGACACTCGGATCAGTCGTTAGATGTGATCGAAAATGTCGGTGGTAATAGTCTCTAATGACAATGGAAGCGGCAGGTCAAGTAAAACCGCAATGTCTGATAGAAAGGTATATATGTTTGATACCACTAGGGGCCTTGAAGTTACTGCAGATGCATTGCAAGTTGCTGAGGCGTATGTCCGTCACCGTTACGAAAGTGTTTCTCTCTTTTGTACTCTAGGAGCGGGTTGTAAGCTTTTGGGTCATATAATACTGCGATCCCAATGAATGTTTCTGATGGACGTTCACCATGGGTAGTTCTGGGTCTTTGAGCAAGACGGGCATTGTACTTGTTATTCGTTTTTAGGGCGGGGACAGTGTTGTTGATTTTTAACGCGATGCAACGTGAATCAGTTAGAATGTCTGCGTGGAATAAAACAAAGACGAATGAAGTTACTTTACAGGTTGATGTTATATCGGAGAGTGCATTATTGATACACGGATTCATCATCGGCATAATCACGGGAAGAATTGGCTTGCACATTGGCTTGCACATTGCGCATTGGCAATGGGCTTGCCAATATTGACTGCTGGTTGCATTTGCCATATGGGGAATACATTGGCAGCCCATATTGGACAAATACTGGCAATCCTGGAAGCCCTTATGGGTCTAATATTGGATCAGTATTGGCGTGCTGCTTGTGGAAACCTCCAAAATTTAAAGTACGAGCGTGTGTTCACAAAAACAATAAATACGATGTTCTACCGGCATGAAGTATCTTTGGGTTACAAAGATTTTGTGCACAAACGTGAATCCAATCTTCTACTCGTACTTGATATTATTTGGTTGCCTCCACCTATGCTTGCACATGCCCAAGAATTCGGGACAAAACGTAGAGCAGGCTTCACCTGTTGATGTCTCCATAGAGCTCATGTACTTCGAATCTAAAAGTGCGTGGAACACATTCCGCTGACAGCGCTCTGGATTCGTTCGCTAGTGGCACGTAGCTTGTGCCAGGCGAAGCTTCCAATCCAATTTTTTTGGGTGAATATTGGGATCAACGAGGTTCCATTTACGTTATTTTCAACATGTTATGAAGGCTTCATTTTCCGCACTGAAGCGTTAGGGTGAAGCCCACCAGTATCATATGTGCCATGCGTCCCAAACACATTATTCCAGAAGAATTTGGGACCCTACGAGCAATAGGAATGTCGCGTAGTATACGTGAAATAGTCTATAAAATTGAAAAGTTTGCAAAATTAAAGTGTACTCAAGCAACTGGGCTATAGTATCACTCGATGTGCGGTCTCGCAAAATGCGCCAAAAGCGCCTACACGTGCGAACAAACCCCTTCAATTAATTTCATTTAGTTTATTTTGTATTTAATACAATAGGCGGGGTCGCGGAAACACAGGCATCGTGAGGAACCCACCCGGCCGGCATTAGGAGGCAGCATGTACCAAAACAATTGTCACGCGAACAATGTTGAACACGTGAATTCTACAAGAGAGAACCAACGATTAACACCTCTTCTTTAATGGACACTAGCTTTCATGTAGCAGACTACATTTTTTCAGGTGTAAAGGTACAACATATGATACCTGAATATATACAACATACAACATAACCATGTGACACTTACTGCGTAGCTCTTCACTTCATTTACATGTCACATGGTTATCTTGTATGTTGTATACATTCATGTATCATATGTTGTACCTTTACACCTGAAGAAATGTAGTCCGCTACATGAAAGCTAGTGTCCGTTAAAGAAGTGTTCATCGTTGGTTCTCTTTTGTATTGCGTCTACCTGGATGCTGAATGGTTCCACCAGCGGCATGGCCGAGTCGGCTAAGGCGTCCGCTCGTTGGTGGTAACCAACGTCGTGCTGAAGACTGGGAGGTGGTGGGTTCGAACCCAACCGCCGACTGTGCTGTCTGAGGTTTTCCCTGGGTTTTCCGAAGACTTTCCAGACGAATGTCGGCACGGTTCCCCCTGAAGTCGGTCCAGGATGCATACTAATCCCCCTGTCTCCCACTCCTTCCTGCTGTCCTCTCTCCGTCCATCCACATCTGTACGCCGCTCATAGCCACTGTTGCTTCGCGGTGCTAACACCCAATAAAAAATAAAAAATTAAAAAATGGGAAAATGAATGGTTCCCCTGATCTACATTCCAAGACATAACTATACGTAAGATATGAACAATGGAAAAGCTTATTAAATTATACTACGTCATATTTCCACATACAACAAGAATAAATGGTACCACAAGGTAGCATTAGAAGCATTGACAAATTGAAACATGACAGAACAGCAAATATCAGAAATGAAAAAAAAAAGCTTTCGAGAAAAGCCTTAAGCTTTCGCAAACTCCGCCCCTCAACCACCTTTATCATTCGGCTATTATCTGCAGTCAGCGTGTAGAAACAAGTAATTTTGCACTACAATACATCTATACGTAGCGTGAATGTTAACGCAGCTGTGCCCGTCGCTTAGAAGAAAATTTCTGAATGCGCGGCGGTACAGGGAGCCCACAAATACGTTAGTAGAAGCTATCAAGCTATCGTGCATCCACACACGTTGAAACATGAAACAGGTATAGTTATCCCGACACTCGGATAATGCGCGATGACTCTGTTTGCGTAGTTTCAACTTTTTGAGGATCTTTTGTAACACCCGAGCATAATGTGTTGCGGTATGAAACCTTGGACATCAAGTCCTTTTCAATTAAGAGAGGATAATTTTCGCTGTCCTCAACTCGCCTTACCACTTTGGAAATGTGGCACTCATCGAAAAAGCCAGATAGCGGCGGCACCTGAACCACGCACCTCTTGATTGCCGGTCAAGTGCCCTACCATGTTCATATTATAAGCCACTGGGGCTTGTGTTGTGTTCGTCTGTTTGCGTGTTCCAGCCTCAGAACTGTCACTTCCCACCGCGCACGTTACCACTGTTCCACTTAATACTTTAGAAGGCAGCTATGTAGTCGACCAACATTAGAACTTATTGCGTTGTTTTCTTGCTATTAGCACCTTCAGCTGCCTTCCAAGTGTCACATACTTTTTCAGAAGAATATGGTCGGACACACGCAGCACACTAACAGCAGATTCCAAACAAAAACATGCAGTATATACGCTTGAGCCCGAGTGCCGTGAAAACGATTGCACTGTTGTTTGCATAATGAAAAAGGGAAAAATGAAAATTGATGTGCATGTCCGACGGGAGACGCGCAAGTATCGCCTCAGGGAGTTTTATGGAATCGTAAGCGCCCTTCCATTCCGAGTTCCGACTTCGTATCGCTGTCAGTCAATCTAATATCAGCAATGTGACGTCAGCCACTCCAAATCAGGCGATTGGCTTATCATGTTTTCGGACAGGGTATCATGAAAGTTCCACGTTCTTCTAAAACTCGCTACTGTATCCACCATACGAACTCCGTGAGTGCAGAGGGTGCCGTGAGAGCACCGTGTGCTGCCTTATAGTAATAATAATAATAATAGGGAGTAGATTTACACGTAAGTATTACACGTATTAATAATAGTAATAATAATACGGAGTAGATTTACACGTAAGTTGAGTCCGCCCACAGTTGTGTGGCATGGTGCACGTGCCGCAAAGTAGGACCGGGGATGATTTCGACCACCTTATTTCTCCAGTAAACAATGCAAAAGTGAAGAAATAACGCGCTCCTACGCTTATCAACACTAGACGCAATTATCGCCGACGCGAGACTAATCTTGTCTCTTACTCAAGACGCAACATCTTCCTTTTTAATCCCCAGTGTTGGTAAGGCCCATTTCACAGTGCCCTATCTTTCGTCCGTTTTCTTCAAAAATTGAACCTAAGCGCAAACGAGCCCCATAGGCACCAATGAGACCGTTTTGGCTCCATGAAAAACGCGGACGAGAAAGACGTGAGTGTGAAACCGGCCTAAAAGGCATTTTAACTCAAAGGCATTTCGAACTTTCTGTCAATGATCGTGCTGACGCTCTCGCTCGGCAAACCCACGACACTGAGCAACCAACTCTCCCTCCACTTGCACTCTCTATGTGCCAGCTGAAAATCCGCCGCTTTATTGCCAAGCGCAGGCAGCTCTTTCAGCAAGAAGCTATACGAACCAATGCCTTCCTTAAATCTATTGACCCACTAATGACATATGCTCTGCCTGGCCGCATCCCGCGCATCGAGGAATCGTTGCTTCATCGGCTGCGGCTGAATGTGGCACGAACTCCAATCCTCCTCTTTAAGATGAGTCAACATCCATCACCTCTTTGCCCCACGTGTCAGGCCGAAGCTGACGTGCCACACATACTCCTTGCCTGCCAGCGCTCCGAAGATCACCGGTAGAGTCTCCCCTGCGCCGTCTCGCTCATCTAGATACCGAGAGCTTTCGATGGCGGTGCTACTTGGCCCTACTCAGCACGCTGAAGTCACGTCTGCGCTGACACGATTCCTTTGGGAATCAAAACTCTTGGGCACTCTCTGGTACGTCCTATATGACTGTCTGCACAACGATCAATAAAGGAGCTGTTTTTTTTTTCCTGTATTTTTTCATAATTTTTTGTGTCTCTGCTGCTTTTATCTTCTTGTGTTTGTTTGTTAGCTTTTGGGAATAGCAAGCCTACATCATTGCTAACCTTTCCCTTCTCTTTTTTTTCTTTGCATTAAACATATTCCCCCCTGCCCCCTGTCGAACGACCCATATTTTACGCTGTAGGCTCTCGGAAGGACACATCACTAAACGGCATGCCATTATACGTCACTTCAAGTAATTAGTAAATTGTAAAATATTTCAGAAATAGGAGAACAGTGTGAGGACACAAGCAGAACGCAGTATTAAAAGTAATCAATTTCCTTTTGTATTCATTTGCTTTATTTTCTTAGGTCATGGTATATAGCTCGCTCATGATCCCAGTTGTCTCGCGACGTAAACACCCAATTATTATTATTATTAGTATATAGCTGACCCCACAGTAGCGAAGGAGGTGGTGGGTAGAAAGTACATAGCCACAGCCAACCCGGATGGCAACACAGCCGCATCATGTATAAGCGTTTTGCCTAGTACAACGAGGATGCAATTTCAAGAGGTCTTACCTATAAGGCCTTTTTGGCATCGGTATTACCTGCTTACCTGCTGGGGCTGAAAAGCTTGAGGGCGGACAGGCGAACAGATGCTATAGGGTGCAGTGGATTTGCTGTGTGCGGTATATATGGTCCACCCATACACAGGCTCACTGATCCTACACACTCTTCGTCTTCCTGGTCCGTCTAGGCTGGTCATGTTCTGAGTTGATTGAGACTGTCTTGAATTATAGCTTTGTACCGAATGTGAAATGTATAAAATTCGCCAGATTTATTCCAGGTCAACGCATTGTTAAGAACGTGGTACACAGCACAGTGACGCATTTTTCGGCTTTTCTCCTCGTTCAGCAACTCTAAACAAGCCAGAAAATTAGAAATATTGCTTCTGACAACGCAGGATAGTGGGGTCATGAGCAGCAAATATTTCGATGGCTAAGCTTATGGATCGCTGTAGCAATCGCATGTAGATCGTGCGAAGAGTAACCAGGCTTCAAACTGCACAGAGCGTCATGACTCCACTTTGATCCTATTTACGCCAAGGGTATGATGAGAACAAGTTAAAGACAAACACTTTCTGTACCTGATGCTGTAAAACATTAAAGGGGCCGTAAACAGGTACAAAAGGTGCACATTTCTTTGTGTTATAGTATTGAAACTTAGGCAGTGAAAACTCTTTGCAATTAATAACGCTCAAAAACAAAAGGCGCTTGCATAAGGATGAAATATTCACTGCACTCTTTCGCATTTTAGCTCCGCCCCGCGCTCTAACTTTACGTCATTTTGACGTAGCGCTTTCCTCACCAATTACGATCGAGTGTTCCACGTATGATTTTATTTCAAATGCGGAATTAGACTAGATGAACGTGAATCCTCTTCTATTCAAAATCTAAACAGTTACAGCCTCAAACTGAAAAAGAAATGCGTTTAATTTAGGTATCATACGCGCACTACGTTTTCTGGGCAGTAGCACGCAGCACACCACGAGCGCGAATGGATATCCGGGACTACAGTTCCGGAATCTTAGGTAGATGCGCCAAGGTATATTTAAACAGGTAGCGTAACTCCCATAGGCCCCTGTGTCTTCAGAATGACGCCATGATAGAGACGGTCAGCGCCATCCATCCGTTGCGCGGACTACTACGATTGTAAATAAACGACGTCAGAGACGACGTCACTAGTATGAATAAGTAGTGCATAATTATCCATGCACGTTTACATTGGCCCAGCCCACTTCGCTTGCCTTATATTCCCTTTTCCACGCCCAGTCAACAATACCAGACGAGAACACAGAAAAATAAAGCATATCAGATTTAATGAATCATATCAATTCCAAATACATAGTTATCACAGATTTTCACAACTTCAAACAGAAACGCATCGTGATGACCATAGAGAAATTAGGAAGGCTCACATAAGGCCCATTTCTCACCTAGAGCTATACGTATACCTAGTGATTAGACGTTTGCATTTATTCAATAAGTGGCCGTTATAGGTCCATTGCAACAGAACAGGACATCGTTGGTAGTTGGTACACAGTTGGTTCCTACTAACACTCACACCATCATGGCCGCTCGTCCCATGACGAAATCTTTCTTTCGCGGGCCCAGCAACATGGGATCATTGTATTCATCTGTTCACTCGTGTTAATCTTGGTTTACAGCACGGAGATGTCGACGTCGCTTCCTGTTTAACCTAAAGAGTACGATCTCCGTATTACAATGCACGGACACACGGTACCGATACAGAGACGCACGGATAAACAGACCCAACTGTGACACATGCGCAAAGGAGCAGGATACGGAAATTTACTGGAGTGGTAGATGATCTCGTATATGTGCACAAGCGGGGCAACAGAAAGCTTTTTCTACATTGAAATTATGAATAACCTATTAGTACACACACAAGCCACGCCCATGTTGTAAAGTTTTTCTGTTTACAACCGTACCTCTACTGTCAACACCCAGGATCGCTCGCGCCTCTTGCTGGTGGCCTTGCCGATGGGTCTGATTTGGTATTTTCGCTTGTTTTCGCTACCAGTTTAGATATACCTTGGGTGCGCGATGAAACATCTTCATCTTCGAATGGTTCTTTGAAATCAATTCGAATCTTTGAAATCAGTTTTATGGGTCAATGAGCTGGCAAGAGCCGAACAAAATGTATATTTGGGTATTATGATCTGCGTTCTTTCATGGGGTATCGTTATTTGAGAAATGGTTGGTGGCCTGTTTACGGCCCCTTTAATCACGCAACGTAAGGCATGCATATACCCAAGCACGACGACATACAAGGGAAAACCGCGCCATCTATACTGATGGGTTGGTAGCGAATGAGTCACCAGCAGCGGCCTTCTACGTCTCGCAGGAAAACCGTGACCTCGGCCTCCGACTTCCCTACACAGTGTCCTCCATGGATCCGGAGCTGCTCGGACTGCTTGCCGCTCTGCGGCACATCGCTGAATCTGTGCCTGATGCGTCGGTCGTCCTCACAGACAGCAAGGCGTCTTTGGCACTCCTGTCAGCATACCACCCGAGCGTCGTGAGTAATCTGCGTACCCTGGTACTTCAGGAGTACGCCCACCTCTCGTCGGTCGGCCACTGTATCTGCCTTCAGTGGGTACCCGGGCATACAGGGCTACACGGAAACACCTGTGCTGACGCGACTGCGAGACGCGCCGCGCTTGATGCGGCCACGCCTGTGCCCCTACTGCCGCTCCCGGTGTCTGCGTGTCGCCTGCTAATACGGCGTCTTTGCGGCGACGGCACCCGCCAGTCTCTTGTAGACGCTATCCGACCTCATGCATTCATGCAGTCCATCGACCCCTCACTGGAGTTTGTCATCGACTGCCGCTGTACCCGCGAGGAGGAGCCCTTTCTACATCGTCTTCGGCTGAACGTTGCCCTTACCCGTTCACTCCTGTTCAAAATGGGCCGCGTCCCATCTCCCACTTGCCCCTGCTGCGCCGTAGAAGACGATGTCTCCCATCAGCTCCTCCACTGTCAGCGTCACCACCATCATCGGGCCGTGCTCTGGCAACACCTCTCAGAGCTTGGGTGCACAGACGGACGGACAGACGTGTAGCAGCCACACTGCCAGCGACACCGCAGCGCCCCTGGCGCACGGGGCGCGAGAAATAAATCTCGGGCCAGTTCGGTTCTGGCTTCCGACAGAACAGCACCCAGTTCTCCGTCTCGTTCCTGCTAACCGCTACAACTGGTGACCCGAACGTGAGTCTTACCTGCTTTAACCGCATCATCATATCTACAGGACACGGCGATCCCAATTTGGCACCACTAACCGCCCCCTTCAGCCCGGTTCGACAGCCCGCCACCGTCACCGCTGTCACTGTCAAGCTCCCACCCTGGACTGGACCTCACCATTACA
Source organism: Ornithodoros turicata (assembly GCF_037126465.1). Lineage (NCBI taxonomy): Eukaryota > Metazoa > Arthropoda > Arachnida > Ixodida > Argasidae > Ornithodoros > Ornithodoros turicata. Next base: position 97,213,882 of record NC_088202.1, read on the forward strand.
CATGGTGCCCAAGAAAACTGGTGACTGGCGTCCTTGCGGGGAGTACCACGCTCTGAATCGTGCCACGGTACCTGACCGCTACCCTGTACCGAATATCCTCGACTTCGCCGCAAACGTTGCGAACGCCACCATCTTTTCAAAAATCGACCTCGTTCGCGCCTATCATCAAATACCTATGGCTGAAGAGGACATCGCGAAAACAACCATTGTCACACCCTTTGGGCTCTACGAATTCCTACGCATGCCTTTCGGATGAAGAAATGCCGCACAGACTTTCCAACGCTTCGTGGATTCCATCATCCGAGGCTTTCCATTCGTCTACGCGTATATAGACGATCTTCTAGTTGCCAGCACCACCGCCGAAGAACATGCGAACACCTGCGAACACTCTTCTCCCGCCTTCAGGATGACGGCATCGTCATCAATGCCGCCAAAAGTGAATTCGGCGTACCGGAACTCGATTTCTTGGGCCATCGCATAAACCAACATGGCATCCTTCCTTTACCGTCCGAGGTCGCTGTGATTCGGGATTTTCCTCGCCCGACTTCAATTACGCAGCTCCGACGATTCCTTGGCTTCGTAAATTGTTACAGGCGGTTTCTGCCCTGGTGTGCTGCCACATTGGCTCCCCTCGAAGCCCTGCTCACTTCACTCAAGAGGACCCCTTCAGCCTTCCAATGGACTCCAGACGCCCTTGCCGCTTTCGATAAGATCAAACAAGACATCGCCGACGCCACCCTTCTCATCCATCCTCGGCACGATGCACCTACCTGCATCATGGTGGATGCGTCCAGTGTTGCCGTCGGCGCGGTCCTCCAGCAGCGTGTATCTTCCGTCTGGAAGCCAATCGCCTTTTTTCGCGGAAGCTGTAGATCCCCGAGACACGTTACAGCACATTCGGCCGGGGACTTCTCGCAATCTTCCTCACCGTGAAGCATTTCAGACATTTCCTGGAAGGCCGCCGTTTCACAGTTTACAGTGACCACAAGCCACTTACCTACGCCTTCTCATCATCTGGAACCGGATACAACCCACGCGAAATCCGGCACCCAGCTTTCATTTCTGAATTCACCACAGACATAGCACGTAAGCGGCATCAACAATCCTGTAGCCGACGCCCTGGGCCGCTTGTGCTTCGTAGACTCAGTCCAGGACCCCTCATCAACTGTTCTTTATCTCGACCTATTACATCCGCGCAGTCAACCGATGAAGACCTAGCCGCGCTCCGTTCAAACGGCAACACGATCCCCAAGCTAGAAGAGGTTCACCTTCCTGGCACGGCACGCCCCGTAATTTGTGACACGTCTCAGGGCAGTCCTCGACCATTCGTCCCTCTACCGCTCCGGCGACCGATATGCAACCATTTTCACGCCCTATTCCACGGCGTGCGCGCTTCACAGAAACTCATCGGGTTACGCTACGTTTGGCCAAGGATGAACGCGGACATCAAGTCTTGGGTGCCATCTTGCGTGCATTGTCAACTCACCAAGACCCAGCGGCACACTAGACCAGCCACCGCATCCTTCCTGCCTCCGGATCATCGGTTTGATCACATCCACATCGATCTCGTCGGACCCCTGCCACCCTGCCAAGGCCACAAGTACATCTTCGCGATCATCGACCGGTACACCCGGTGGCCCGAGGCCGTTCCTGTCCCCGACTCGACAGCACCCACCGTCGCCACCGCCCTCATTAGTGCGTGGATCGTCCGCTTCGGTGCGCCATCAGTGATCACGACCGACCGTGGGCGCCAGTTCGAGTCCGCCCTGTTCGCCTCCCTGACCAACTTGTTGGGCATCAGACGCATTCGAACAACGGCCTACCATCCTGCCGCCAACGGACTCGTGGAGCGTTTCCACCGCCAACTCAAGGTTGCCCTACGAGCCAACAGAAGCACCCCATGGCCCGAGACGCTTCCCATCGCGCTCCTCGGTATCCGAGCAGCATTTAAGCCCGACCTCGGCTGCACCGTCGCCGAGATGGTTTATGGGGCAACCCTTCGACTTCCGGGCGAATTCGTCGCCCCATCCGAAGACCCTGTGCCCGACTCGACGTTCAACTACCTTTCCCGCCTTCGTCGTATCATGGCCAACCTCCGTCCCGCCCCCACCCGCTTAGCACATTTCTCTTCCGGTTACCGGCACCCAGATTTGAGCACATGCACCCACGTTTTTGTCCGTGTCGATGCCGTGAAGAAGCCGTTGCAGCCCTCATACACGGGACCATTTCCCGTCGTTCGGATGGACCCACATCACTTCACCATGTCGATAGACGGCCGGCAAGACACCATCTCGCTCCACCGACTGAAGCCGGCCTACCTCGAGCATTCATGCCCTCCACCCGCGCTCTCTGTTCAGAAGCTGGACGCCTGCTGCTCATCTCCGCTGCTTGCTAGGCCAACAGACCCACCACCGGCCCCTCGCCACGTCTCATGGTCCCCGGCGCTTACTCACTATCACTGCTATTGCTCTCTGCCTTCAGCAGAGCGCTAGAGGGGGAGGGGGGGGGCTGTAGCAGCCACACTGCCAGCGACACCGACAGCGCCCCTGGCGCACGGGGCGCGAGAAATAAATCTCGGGCCAGTCCGGTTCTGGCTTCCGACAGAACGGCGACCAGTTCTCCATCTCCTTCCTGCCAACCGCTACAGACGTTTCTCTCGCAACACTCCTTGGCCCCGTGCAGCGAGCTAGTCAGTGGAGTGTCACAAAAGCGGTGCTCCGCTTTCTGCCTGATACGGGTCCCCTGGGCTCCCTGTGAGACCAGTTTCTTTATTTTTTTGTATATGTGTATGTATAAATATTTTGTGTGTGCCAGTATTAAGACAGAAAGGATATTTAAAGAAAGGAAACAGCTTCCTGAAGCGGTATAATGACCGCTTCATGGGTGAATCCTGTAGCTATACAATGGACATTTGGCCTGTCGATGACAGCTTCCATACCGAGCACATGAGAGATAGATGGATGTGAAAGATAAGTGGAGCTTTCAACGAAAACGTGCACATGGGTGACGACCGAATGGTAATCTCGACTACACCTCTCCTATATACTACAGCCGACGAAATCGTCCTCAGCTCGTGAAGATATCTACCACATCTGATAGTACTGGGGCCTTTATTTTGTGAACAGAGAATGCGCGACTACTCTGCAAATCTATTCCCCTTTCTGGGCTGTGCGCATGCTCTTGCTCCACAGTCTGTACGAGCATCAAAATAGACTCCGTGATGTTTACGCTGCGGTTCGTGACCATCCAGGTTGACGGTGGCTTTATATACCCGCCACCTTCTTCGCAACTGTGGGGGGAGCTGCAATATTAAATAAAGCAAATGAACACAAAAGGAAATTGTTTTCTTTTACTCCTGTATTGAACTTCTGCTCAAAAACTGTTGTCCTACTTTTATTTATTTTACAATTTACTACTTTTCACTGGGGCTTACTATTGCTACTTTTTACTATCTACTTGAAGTGATGTTTCATGGCATGCCCCTTAGCGATGTGTCCTTGCGAGAACCAACTTCATAAAGTATCCCAAGCAGCACAATGTACTGAAAGTCGAGTGCAACAGGGGTGGACGGTATGTGTCTTATCAATGTTCTTTAGTTTCAGGAGTCTGTTCAACGCCTTCCGCCTACCCGTCCACCCCTATTGCACTCGACTTTCAGTACATTTTGCTGCTTGGGATTACTCGTTCGATTGGCGTTAAAATGACTTTCACCAAAACTGGGGGTCAAAAAAGAGGGTGTTACGGGAGGGTGTCCGTGTAAGAGATAAGGTTAGCTTCTCGTCGGCAACTTGTCTGGTGTCGATAAACGATAAGTGTAGCAGGGCGTCATATCTTCATGTTCACATGGTTTGCAGGAGAAATAATTTGCACTCGGGTGTTCCTGTCGTGTATACAACAAGGGCGTATTTTCGTGTTCCCCATCGAACATGCACAACAATTTTTATTTTTGTCTTTAATATATGAAGCAAACGACAATGCACGGCATTTTCAGAGAGATAAGAATATTAAATGTTTTTGTTTGGAATCTGGTGTTGTGTGCGTCACGTCCAAACGAGTGTCCGCGTTTTTGTGTGTGCATTTTTTCGTCCCAGTGAATATTTTTTTTTCTTTTTAAGACTAGCAAGCCAAACACAAAGAAGAAGAGTGTCCGCGCACATTCTTCTAAAAATGTAGGTAACACTAGGTAATGTAGGAATCCCTGATACAGTGCGAAGAAGCCGGCCGCTTTTCACTTTCGTTTTTCTTTCTTTTGCTTCACCAGGGCGTAGCAAGCCGACAATGGTCTGGCTGACCTCTCCTTGCGTGGACGCCACCTCCTGTTTATTAAACTTATATATACCCCCCCCCCCCCCTGATACAGTGTACTGATTTAAGAAAGCAATGCAATGGATTCTCATCCTGGTCAACTACATCTCTATCTTTTATGTGAAGTGGAACAGTGTGAAGTGGAACAAGTTGAAACAGCGAAAATTATCCTCTGCTCATTGAAGACGATTTTGTGTTTGAATAAACATAATGTCCGAGGATTTATTGCGAAATAGACTATATTTAGGGTCTGACTTTTCCGGGTTAAACGGTTAAACCCGATTTCGCCCGATTATTCCCTCCCGAATGAGTTTCGGACCAATTCGGGTTAATCCCGATTTCTCCTGGAATTCTAATCACGTATGACGTTGTCTCACGTATCAGGTACACGACTTAATAGTGATCTGTGCACACGTCTGGTGAAAATAATAGTTGAGTGCAGCAATAAACTATGTGAAACACATACAATCTTACAATATGCGGTATTTCGTTACAATAATTCTCGAGAAATGCATGTTTGACCAATATATGCCCCTTGAAACTACGGGCTATTTCCTGGGCAGAAAAAAAAAAAAAAGAAACGACAGCACACGATTGTATGAACAGCACCCGATCTCACCTCGAATTTCCGATTGGAAAATCGCACACGATTTCCCTTCCCCCCTTCCAAATCAGGAAATGCATTTAAGCCCAAAAAGTCATACACTAATTATATCCCAGTGTCACAGAAATCCTAAATAAGCAGCAAGGATTCGCAAGTTATTCGCATTCTTATGTAGTTATGTGTTCAACATCGATCCCGTGACAATTGTTTTGGTACATGCTAATGCTGGCCGGGCCGGCGGGCTCGTCAAGTTGCCTGTGTTTCCGCGACCCCGCCAATTGTATTGAATGGGAAATAAACTAAATGAAATGAATTGTAGGGGTTTGTTCGAACGTGTAGGCGTTTTAGTGCATTTTACGAGACCGCACATCGAGTGACACTATAGCCAGTAACTTCAGTACACTTTAAGTTTGCAAACTTTTCCATTTTATAGACTATTTCACGTATACTACGCAATATTGCTATTGCTCGTAGGGCCCCAAACTCTTCAGGAATGAGGTGTTTGGAACGCATGGTACATATGATACTGGTGGGCTTCACCCCAATGCTTCAGTGCGGAAATGAAGCCTTCTTTACATGTTGAAAATTTTGAACCCAAAATGGAACCTCGAAGATCTTAATAATCACCCAAAGAAATTGCATCAGAAGCTCCGCTGTGCTATAGGCTACGTGCCACTAGCGAACGAATGCAGAGCGCTGTGAGCGGAATGTGTTGCTCGCGCTTTCAGATTGCCTGCTTGATTGTGCTTGATTGCACCTGCGTTACGTTTTGTCCCGAATTCTTGGGCATGAATTTCGGCACATTTGATGAGTATTATCCGCTCCGTCAAGCGACTATCGCTTACATTGTTTCGCCATGACAAAGAAGCGTCTTCCATGAAAGAAGCGTTATCAGGAGCGGGGTGTCGAACCGAAAAAAAATACGGGTTCGGTTCTGGTTCAGAAGTTTCGGTTCGGTTCTGGTTCAGCTCCTGAGCGCAAAGAATAACAGTTCGGACTCCTTCGAATCCGTTCCGTACGGGTTTATAACGGTTCAGCTAGAGTATAGTGAGGGAAGCATGCGCACTCTCCCAGAAAAAGCTAAAGTGAACATGACGCGAGATCTATAAAAACACCAGTATATCGTGTGTATCGAATGGTGGACCTGCGAAGGACAATGGAAAAAAAGAAGAAATGGAAAAACATTAGTCACTGTCATCACGCGGTATATAAACGGTGGTACTGTCGCGCGCGACAGCGTCTGCTTCGCAATTGTATAAGTGAGGCTGGTCTTACAGAACGAAATAGTATACTGTTGTATAAACAGAGGCACAAGTAAGGTTATCTTGATTTTGTGGTGATCGTGAATCCTTTCTTTAACGCCCGAACGAATACAACACAGCTTAGTCTTAAAAGAAATCGCAACATATTTGTTCGTGACGAGCTGTAACCGGTAATCGAAGAATGACCGCAGCAGCGATGACGGTTTTGAACGGCCTTTACAGGGGGCGCATTTTAATAGAGGAACCCACATAATGCCTTTCGTGTTTGTTCCGTCAACGCGCTTCTTTCCGGGATACCCACGTCCGCGTTTGTTCGTTGCCCCGGCGTCTACTAACCTAAACGATGTCCCAAGTGGATGCTCATCGGTAGTGCCCCTAGCGGCACCTGCACAAAACTCACCTGAGGCCGCCATGTTGCCCTATATGCATAGAAGCAGACGTTGTCGCGCTCTCTTAATTTTTTTTACGCTGAGTATGGGTTTCATGTTTTTTTGTAGCTTTCGCACGCATAAATACGCCATCGTGCGCCACCAGAAGTTCCTCAGGTAAGTAGACATCGAATTACATATGCAAATGTCGGTTAGGTTTATCTGCACGCACCCTGAATATGTGTATTCGTGACATTGTAAACGTAATATGGTAGTCAGCTACATAAGTGAATCATGGTGTTTATGGTGAGTATTTAGCGACTCACACACACATACACATACACACACCCCGCTTTAGAGGACAATGGAAGACGACGACGAGTAACAGCGTTTAGTACTTCGTGCACGTCCCTAACAGTGTGATTTGCTACATCATTTTTGTTGTTATTGCTAAACATCACGGTACCATTACCATTGTTATTGCTAAATTGTCTACGTGAGGAAACCACTAAAGGGGAAGCGCAGCTAAAAGATTGCGAACAAGGACAACACTTGAGAGAATCATTTTACATCTTTTTTAAGCACATGCTTGTCCCATGGCGCACTCCTTTTTTACACCATAAAATGTGGGTGTTTTCTGAAACACCCTTTAATTAGGTGTATTCCTCATAAAACACTCTTAAAGTTGGTGTTTAAAAACAAGAACACCCTTAAAAGGGAAGTATTCTATTGAAAACACCCCTTAGGATGAAGCTCCCGCGGCAGCATGCCGAACCATGCAGTCCGACGTTTTTGCTTGTACGGCAACAACCGCCCTGGACACGGCACAGTTCCAGCCACAGGTACCCACCAGGGGAATGAACGTGTAGTATAATTCTATTGTTGGGAAAAACTCACGTGACCTCAAGCGTTGGGCCAATCGTTGGACGTCGGTTGAGTAGCTTTTTGCTTTGCCTTTTTTTTGTCTCCCTGGGTGACCTGTGACGCTGGCGAGGCTTTCCCTTTCCCATCTGTTTTCTCCCTCTCCCCCGCTTTGGCGGTTCGGGGCAGTTCTGGGTGGTTGTGGATCTCCGTTCGCGTCGAGTGAAACAAATAACAAAATGTGGAAGCGTTGGCTGTTTCTGTTACACAAAGTGCTTTATTTTCCGGGATAGGTGTTTCCAAAGCACAAATATGAAGTCTGATGTAGCTGTGCACAACACGAACATGATGAACATTGTTTCTGAAGTTCGAATTAAATGCCGAAGCAACTTTGCATTCACTGATAACTGATGTCTCACGTGGAAGATTTCACAGTAGAACAACAGTATATTGGCTGCACACGCACACACATTCAGAGGTCCGGCATGACAGAGAACATGTCCATATTGCTGCATGTGTAGGCGTCTGGTTGATCCGTCACAAAGGAAATTGTGAAGCTGCTATGCCGAAAGATGATGATCCAACCACTCTGAGTGTGATATCCATTCTACTGTATCCATGTAGATGCTATTCTGAAGCAGATATGAGTTGAGTGCTTATACCTGAACAAGAAAGATACGGATCAGAAGCGTGAAAACCAAAAATTCTACCTGTCAAAATGCTGCCTAGATGCCACAGGTGCGGCGCTATGTTATGCTAAGCGGCAAAATAGAATAGAAACTGACTTACCTGTCATCTAGTGAGTAGCGGAAAAACACAGTATTCGTCCTTCTTGAAGCGTTGTCGCACCAAGCAAGCGAAGCAGACCTGCCTTCCACTTATCTACCACTCAGTTGACTTGCAGAAGTATCCATGAGGCACCGAGTTTTTCAGAGTCGGTATCGACAACATGTTAGGGAAGGACACTAAAAACCATCCAAAGCGGTACCGGCGTAGATGCTTTGCTTGCGTCCCTGCTGCACCCAACACATTTCGAAGTTTTGCGGCGAGTTGCTGGAGTTGGAGTTGCTCCGGCACCGCCGACAGCCCGACACGGTCGCCGGCTTGAGCGCGCCAAGGAAAGTTCATAATTTCAAACCAACCAATGAGCGCTCGCATACTGGGGGAGCGGCCTCAGGAGCCAATGGGCTCGTGACGGTTGAGAACTCGCGCTTCGACGTAAAAATTCTGACGTTTCATGACGTTTGATGACGCGAAAAGCTCGCAGCGCCTCACTTTAGTCCGCAAGTGAACTCGCGAGTTTCATCCCCTTGTACCCACCATAGTCCTAGCAACACTGTGAGTGAGTGAGTGAGCGAGCAAAAATAAAAAATAAATAAAAGGAAGCAACACCGTGGGACAAGCGTAATGGAAGAGGTGAAGATTGCAGCATCGTAACGCCGCTCATTTCACGAGCACGGGCAGCGTTACGATGCTGCAATCTTCACCTCTTCTTCATCTTTTCATCTCTTCATCTTCAGACGATGCCAGCAACGAGCCCGGGCACCCTCGGTAGCCTATATTGGCGTACCAGATTGATCATATACTGAAATACAGTTCGTTAGGGTACGTTCGTTAAGCGTAGTGTGGCAGAACTCGTCTGTAACGGTGACGGGAATGTGTCTTTGCAATTAACACGTACGCCTGCAACGAGTCAAAGATATCAGCTAACTTCCTGACATCCATCCCTGCCAAATATTGTGTTTTTAACTTAAGTTATCGTCTATAATGTGATTAAGTAATGAGAGAAGCTGTCAAATCCATATAATGTTTCTTTCACGACTTAAAACACCATTTTCAACACCATATTTCCAGATCAAACGGGGTGTAAAAAGGGTGTATAGAACGTAAACACCTTTATCAACACCTCTTTTTACACTCTTAATGATCGACATGAGATAAAATGTGGCTCACGTCAATGTTACACCTTTAATGATGCTCTTTTTACACCTTTTGCTTCAATCAGCGGGATATAAAATCGCGTTTTTATAACAATACACCTGTTTTGAGCGAATAAAGGTGTACTGTGTAAGCTTAAATGCTTAGCAGAATTTCAAGAAAGTGAATTCGCACTGGCGACATCCCTGGCTAAGTGGAGCTGCGTAATATGAAATCTGCAAAGCAGTGCTGACTCGTCGTGTTGTTGTCATGAGCGCGATGCGTGAGTGCTCGTATGAGCAGAGGGCATTCGCGTCCAAACGTGAAACAGAAGAGCCCTGAGTCGTTTCTGGAACCGGCTCGGAACACTATTTTTCTTTAGTTCCGGTTCAGGTTAAGTTCCGGGCCGATGAAAACATAGCGCTTCAGTTCCGGTTCGGGTTCGTGAAAAAATTCCGGTTCAGCTCCGGTTTTCGGTTCGGTTCCGTTCCGGTTCGACACCCTGGTCAGGAGTGCGTCTCTTCGTTGTGGATTGTTCTGCAAGGAGCTTACGATGTGTACGCGCGTCGCGACCTTTTGCAACTTGATTGGTTCAGAAAGGGTGAGGCAACGTGTGACGGTTGGGATTTCGTGTTGTCACAGTGTTTGTCGGATTTCGGACGGTGTCGGAGGGTGGGATTTTGTGTTGCCGTGTTTTAAAAATTGGGGTCCTTGTGTTCATGATGTGGTGATATGTATCATGTGGTGATATTGTGTCCGCTTGCCGATGTGGGCCTCACGCTGGTGGCAAGCCTCTCGACTTGTGTAAGACGACGATGGTAAATGATATATGCGCAGAAGGAAGATAGCTGGCAGGATGGCTTGGCTCCAGACTATGTTAGACACGTCCCCTGCTTCTTGAGTTTCCACTACCTGGGTCGCATTGGTATCCTTCTCCATCGCCCGCTCTACCAACCTTTCAGAACAATACTTCTAAATCAGCTGGATTCCCGCCCTCTCACTGTGTCAAAATTGCTTCGTCCATAGACCTGTTTCTGCGAGCCAGGTGGCGTGAGCGGGTAACCACATCACCGCTCCAAAATATGCAGTGCGTGGTAGTTTAGCAGACGACTAGGCACTTTCAAATACGTGGTCTTTAGTTGTTCGCACTTCGCAAGATGCACCGCGTTTTCAGTGGGTTTTCTACTGGTTTTGTAGCTTTGCTTTGTGCCATATCGCTTGAAACACCATGCAGAACCCGCTGATGAAACTACCTACTGTTGGATTCATGGCTGCTTGGGCCTGAAATGGCGCTGTGCTACAACAGCCCTATGGCCAAATCCCGCTCGCCAACGCTCTGCCCCAAAGGCACTTCTATACTATTTGGAAACCATAGGGCTCTGCGCATAACGGGGGACTTCCAAGGTAAATATAAATGCTAGCGAAGCTTGCATTGGCAACCACGTCCTCAAGGGCGGCCATGATAAAAACCGTCAGCGCCATCCATCCATTGCGGGGCAAACTACAAATTCCGTCATAATGACGTCACCTTGTACGTCACCATTACGTATAGCGCGGGCCGGGCGCTCGCGCTGCGCGTTCTTTCCATCGCGATGTCGAGCCGTGGAATATCACAATCGCTGTTCAAAGCAAATCCAAGAGCAAAAACTCATAAACAATTTGCAGACAGAGAAGAATCAACACTAGCGAAATGCGTGCAACAAAGGACACAGGAGACCAGGTTGGGGCTTGCTTTCTTTCATCACAGGTAAATTCGCCATGCCGTTCTAAACAGTATAAATATCCACATGAGACCATTGATGTTCTGAGGCTGGAACACAGTGACTTTTCAGTGACTTCCATCTTTCATCATAAATACCCACGACAGAATGATGTGCAATATAACCAGTATGACAGTCCATGTACTGAATAAGCACGAAAGGATAATGTACAAATTCCAGCAAACACAGGTGGGTCCCAGGACCTTAATGTCTAATGCATGCTGCTACAGCTCTCCTCATGCACATCTGGAACTTTCCACATATCTCTCGTACAAAAAAAGTGGAAGTGAACATATCTGCACTTTAAGATCACATTATGTTATATTTGCATACTGTGTGGTGCTATGTGTGCCCACAGTTTTTGGCATTGTAACGAATGCTATGGGGGAATAAGAAGCCACAAGTCCATTAGCTCAGTTTAGAAGTCGGTGATACTTTATCTTGCAAAACAGCCACAATAGTATCAGCTTCCAGCAACGACAACCTTGTTCAGTGTGTACACACCCTGCTGATGACTACTTCTACTTTGATTACAACAGCATTTTTATATTAAAGGCATGTCAAAGCATCGACAATGTTCTGCGCTTCTCCTATTTTGTGCACATTTTGCGATGTGGTGGAGATTTTCAAGCTGCACAAGGTGCTTAGCCCTGCACATAACTGCGCCTACATACTGGCGGTTGTGCACACAACTACTGAACTCAGCGCGGGATTCAAAATATAAAATTACCCACAGAACCAGTAACCGCCCCTGGACAGCCGACAAGGGTCCGAGCATCCGGAACCTATAGTGAACATCCACTGAACGTCTCGTGGACGCGTTTGTTGGGATGCTCCAATAAGTATACAGCAGCGGACGTCCCACATATATCACTCTGTGGACACCGTGCGCACCCCATCCGCACTGTGTCCACAAAGAGCCGTTTGAGCACCCCTTTTCGCTCTCCACCTTCCGCCTGATTCTTCTCTCCCGCTCTGTCGTCTGACTGCGTCGCCGCCAAAAGAGAAATCTGCGCAGAATGCTTGTTTTTTCGCAACGCGCAGAAGGGAGAGCCATCCATAGCCCGTTGTGCGGATGATTTCAAACGCCGCTGGAGAGGCTGGAGAAACATGGCGGCATCTGCAACGGCTTGGAGTAATACGCTAATTTTCAACGCGAACAGCACCAGTACAGCTTGAATTTTGTGAAGAGTTAGGTGCACATGGCTTGTAGGTAACGGATTCTCCGTCGGGGACCACTATCTATGACCGAAATACAGGTAAACGGCCGTGGTGCCTTTGTTTGTTAGCGCTCGCGTTTTAGACTCCTCTGTTCTTCAAGTAGCACTGGCTAGTGAAAAAAACTGCAAATGCAAAAAAAATGCAATCGCCCCTAACTAAGCTTGTAATATAGGCATATTAGCACGTGTGTACTACTTTTATTTTGTGGTCCACTCACTGTGTTCTTGATATTCTTTCGGGCATAAACGGCTATACCGCTCAGCATCGGCCACTCATTGCTGCGTGCGTCTCAGCGTCTTCCAGAGAGTGTTGGGTGTTTTCTCTATGAGCAGTCTTGGAATTATTTACTGTCTTATGCGTTACAGGTAAGAATGCTAGGTAAACGGGAGGTATGGCCAAACGCTGGTATGCGTATGTGCCATAGGCAGAGACCGATGGTGTCTGTATTATGTCTCGTTTTTATCAGTGTGCCTCGGCGCCAGAACTTGGCCAGTGAGTTCCAGAGGCCGGAAGACACAGAAAGGAACAATTTAAAGAGACCACTAGCCATTCATAAGGTGTGAAGGAGCGTGAGGATACAGTTGCGTCGATTCCATTGCAAGATACCAACTAAATATACGGCGAGTAACATGGATTTTTTTTTCTTGTTTACATAACGTGGCGATATTGGGACCACGATCTGTATGAACGGGAATGATATATGACACCTTGTTACGTCCTTTCATTATTTGTACTGCTTATGCGCCGACAGGCATGTACGAATGCACATGTAAATACTAGTCCACAATGAAATAAAGTATTTTGGGTGCACACTTGCGTCCTTGTATTCATATCATGATTAGAATTAAGATATTTCCATAGGCGCGCGATACCCATGGGACTGGGATAGAGATCCTCCACAGGCCCCTCGAAGATCCGCATCGGCAGTCCTACGACGTCCATTTCGCATAATTTTCTCTTGATTAGCACGGTAGTACGGGCGTAGTTAAAACGTAGCCGGGAGCAAATGTGTACGTTCGTGAGACGTACTCAGCATCCACAGCCCGACGTTCGCTGGATGTTGATGGGCGGTTAATGGTTCTGTGGGTACGTGCTAGGGATCTATGTATACAGGTATACACTTAATGCGTATCAAAGAATAGGAAAACTGCTGAAGATTCAAAATAGAAAATGTATGCTAGGTATCTATGTACACAGGTGTACTTACACTAAGCATATAAATAATAGGCACATACTACTGAACTCTACATGGCTGTCAAAATACAAATAACACAGTAAGGACCTATGTGCAAAAATGCACTTTGACAAATCGTATGCTACACAGGAGTGAAAGAATTACAAGAGATCATGTGTAATCTAGGTTACAACTGAAAGCACTGGATAGAGAACAGAACCATGCATATCCTTTTGCATGGAATGAAAACTTCTGGTTATATCACAACAACGTGCAGAGATTACGAACTTAGTCTCGCTGCCTGCTGCAGTGCCTTCTGAGGTAACGTACTACTTCGTATTTCCTCATTCCTTTGTCGTGCAAACCAGAACAGTCGTACCTCCAGAAATAAGTGAAATAGATCATCATACACCGATGAAGAACACAACTCAATGTCTTTGGCACAAGTGTGTCCAACACTTGACACAGCTTGGACCTCGCCCCTTGGGAGGTGAGGAATGTCTTGACGTTGGCTTTGAAGGCTTCCTCACACGCACCCACAAACGTCGCAAAGGCAGGAAGACGAACCGACAGCTCCAAAGTCAGTACTGTCCACATTCTTCACCCTCAAATAAAGCAATAGCTGGCTATTGCTTTAGCAAATAGCAAATGCTTTAGCTAATAGCTGGCTCCAAAGCCAAAATAAAGTTGTTGTTGTTGTTAGCTGGCTACTGTCCTGAAATGTGGCATTCCTCCTAGGAATGTCCCATGTTGGACTTGGTGGTTTGAAATTGAAAAGACGACGATGAAGAAGAAGACGGCTATGGAACAGTCACAAAGTGCGCAGTCAACGTACGGCAAACTCGTAGCTAACAACATGGAGAGGCACAGGAACCGGAAGCGTACTCGGCTCTGTCTATAATCTTACGTATTACTGGCAGACTGCGCGAATTGCTATATTAAAAACATGCATATTGCATTAGTACACATATTATTCGCGCCTCCCATTAAATTATTTTTGTTTACCTTCGTAGTTTGTCCCTCAACAACCACGCTCGCATGTGATGTGTATCATGAAGGGCGCAGGGTTGCTAACACAGATTTCGTATTTTTTCCCGCCTTCGCTACAATTTATATTTACCTTGGGACTTCCTTGTGTCTCACATAACCCAATAAAACAGTAGCACAGTCAAAGTAGCCCGTAGCAGAAGTGTTCCGAAATTATACTTATCTGACACCTATCTAATAGCAAGACATTGTAACCAGTATGATGCAGATATCGCCGCAGCTCGTTCTCTTCATGGTTTCCAAAAGTTATTAGGACTTTGCTGCTGTAAATATGCACTATGTGCATTTTTCGTGTGTACTGCCCGCTATGTTACTACTCTTCTTTAGCTAGTGGAGTATGTTGGTTTGGGTGTATGTGGTAATCTGTGCAAATGTTGGTTTTTACCTATTGTCCACTCTTATGCTTTTTTTACCTTTTTGCTGACTAGGTGTTCCCTCCTGAGTCGGGTATTTGTTTCCCTTATGTTGGAGCACCATAAATAAAGAAAAAAATGATACGTTGTGGAACGCCAGCAAAAAAAAAAAAAAAAACGGAAAGAAAGAAGAAGGAAAAGCGCAGTTGAGAAAAGTTTGGTTCTGCAACCTAGACCGATCCGCGTTTGCACGGTTTCCGACACGCGGGACAGCTAAGACGGAGAAAGTACGACCTTGTTCCTAAGTGAGAAACAGCAATGCGCACACACAAAAAAAAAAACTATCCGGGCTAAGCCCATCGATATTCTGCTTACGCAACAGAGCAGAGAGCCAAAAACGTTTGCGTTTTTCGTGACTGTAAAAATAAATGGTCGCCATATTCTTGCTGACTGTACGGTTTCACTGACAGCGTAATTCCAAGGTGAATAGGCTCTCGAGTGCTGGCAACATCCTGTCATTTCCGATGGGTTGTGTTTCCTGTACAAAAGCGCGAGAGAGAATTTTCGAAAGCCTTCAATGTTCCAGGCGATGTGGCCATTGATTTGCAAAATTGATAGCCCGTTGAAAAGGAGCCCCCAAGCATTCAGCAACCGTGTGTGTAAATGTCCCTGCTGTCTTCAGGTATGCCCTTGTGCTCCCAATGTCACTTTCCAGATTACGTTACGGGGTTGAGGACACCGTAGCCATTGGCGCTTCAAAATCATGGACGGAAAGGCAAAAGGGACAGGACACATCGCTGACTTAAAACTAACAAAACTTTACTGCATAGACACACTTTTAAATACAGTGACGATGATTCATGCTGGGTTTTGCGCCTTCTGCGTCATTCTTCTTGCGGGTGCTAATACCAATGATGGCCACTAACTACTTCTACAGTAGTTTAACTATAACTACTAACTACTTTGAGATTGAGTAGTTTAACTAATAGTTCAACTACTTTTCAGGGGAGTAGTTAAAACTACTTTTTTAACTACTGCAATGTAGTTTAACTACATCTATACCAACTTAACGTTGTCCATCAACACCAATCCCTTGTAGCGTTCTTGGACACCTAAATATGGACCACAAGCAATGATAAACTTTGGCTCAAGCCATTGCTACGATCGTCAAATACAAAGGTTGCGGCGAGATTCTTTCTGTGCCTACGCGATAAACTAAGTTGCAGAATTATTTCACAGCAAATGAGGCTTCACTAGACAAGCATTAAAAGTGAAGATTTAGTACAAATGCACGACACAATTGCTCTGCACCTCCATTCTCATCAAACAAGTAGCTCAAGGTAAAAGTCGGAAGCATAGTCGTGCCGTAAAGCTTGCGGCAAAATCGGAAGTAGTTGGCACCTTCAGTAACCTAGCTACTGTAGTTAACTCCTCGAAATAGTAGTTTAACTAGTAGTTGCCACTACATTTCTGGGAGTAGTTCATAACTACTTTTTAACTACAATCAGGTAGTTTAACTCGTAATTTAACTACATGTAGTTAACTACTGGGCATCACTGGCTAATACTGAACAATTGCGGACCAGCGAGAGATATAAAAAATACCTTACATATCTCCCTGGCACTTCTTGTCCTGAACGCGCCGTGGTTGACTCAAAAAGTGGGCGTGCACCCGCAATTATTACAATAAACCGCAAGGTGTATGTCATGATCGTGTGCCATCTCACCCCAAAAATAGAGCAACAGACAGTGGTCTGGCTCCCCCGAAGTGTTTGGCGGAAAATGTATGTGTGTGGGGGACTCTGTTTATAGAGGTCATTGTACAACTGATCCGGAGTCTTGGGCTTGCGGTCGTTAGAACCATTAACTCAGGCTGGCCTCGGCCGACCGTGGGATTGTTTAAGGGATTGTGCCTGTGTGTATCGTATATCTTCCCGAGGTGTGTAACGGGAAACGTATCTTCGCGCACTATGTCTTCCTCCCCCGAGGAACGTAATAAGCGGTCTGTAGACGCTCGTGCGCCACACATAGAACAAGTGTCAAAAACAAAAGGGAGAAAGAAAATAAAAAAAAACTCTGGGAGCACCCCTTTGCCTTTAAAACAATATTCGCCCGTACTTCAACAACTTAAAAATTCGTTTTTCGTCGGTACTATATTCCTGAGTGGAATTCGTTGCCTATCGGTATTGTTCGGAGCGAAAGTATTACAGCATTCGAAGACCTTGTTGACGACATTTGCGCTGGTTGAGATTGTTAATGTTCCTGAAAGAGTGTTCTCTTTTGTGTGTGTGCGTGTGAACTTGCTTGTTTGTTGGCAAGGTGTGGCCGCGAAGTGAGGACGGCTGAGGCCGTGGTGCCGACTGCGGACTTTGTGTGTGAAAACTCTGCGATGCGATGGACTGAGTGAGAACATCGCACTGGTGCCGTGTGCGGCTGTGGACGTTTTTCCAGACATCAAAGAAATCACCAGCGCAAGAGTGTCGTGACCCATCATCGTCGACCATTCCACTAGACGCACCCAGCACCCGACTTTGCAAGAGTCCGACAGATATGTACCACACCAGTACTGTTGCACTGATATCGTTGTTGGCATTTGTTGTATTTCTCAGTAAAATGTTGCAAATGTCTACTCCTTTGCTAGCCTCCCCATTTCCTTCTCGCCGAGGTCCAAATTACCTGCACGATGTGGCGTAACTGCACGGGAAGCTTAAACTAAGAGCGGACTGGTCTGTCCCTACTAGCTAGGCCAACCCTCGGAGTTAGTGACGAACCGACCACATTACGTGACAGTGTGCCTGTGTGACATGCTCCCTTGATATTGTTTCTATGGCAGGTCGAACACGTGATCTCCGTGTGTGGATTATTGACCATGGCACACAGACCCTCCATCTCGGCGGGTCCTGTCAAGGCAACTAGAACGACGTTTCTCTTGGTGACCTTCTTTAGGTTATGGAAAGCTTCATGAAAGAATGAAATGCAAACTAGGCGAACACTTTTCAGCTAGTCAGTGGGTGTAGTTCTTACCCTGAGCCACACTAACTAGGCCGTCGTCAGGAAACACAGTCTTCCTTAACTTCCCCGAGTTGGACCGACAAACTGACCTCCAGCAAATGAGGG
Organism: Ornithodoros turicata; assembly: GCF_037126465.1. Taxonomy (NCBI): domain Eukaryota; kingdom Metazoa; phylum Arthropoda; class Arachnida; order Ixodida; family Argasidae; genus Ornithodoros; species Ornithodoros turicata. Next base: position 97,231,870 of record NC_088202.1, read on the forward strand.
CATGACTTGTTTGGCATTGCCTTGAGGCATGACGTCGTTATGCCGCGTTTAAAGAATTCTTGAGTGCACCGAAGTTGTATGGTAACACATCGTGTCTCGATCTGGGCTTATACAACCAGTACGTGTGATGGTTGTCTTGTACCGCACTGAAATCAAGGAACTGCAGTTTCCCATCCACTGGCATTTCATACGTGAACTTGAGTCCCTCAGAACTGTCCCTGAACGTTTGCAGAATGATGCCTACATTGTCCTGCCCCTACCCTGCACTTTGTTTCTTGTTATAAAGGACAACGTAGTCGTCAACATACCTAACAATCTTGAACTCTAACTTTTCGGCTCGATTCTTCGTATCGGTTTCTCACGGTTCGTGCATTCTTTCTTTGAATGGTTCGAGAACGATGTCACCTAAGGCACATGTGAGTCATTGAAAATGCCACCTCTTTGAAAATAAGTTTTCCCCTGGCACTCGATGACAGTGACTGAAAGGTCCGTTCGCAAAAGTTCAAAAAAGAAAAGGAACCTGGTGAGCACTCCACGCTATTCTGAAAGGCAGCTTCCCTATCGTCTTCAATCTTGCTGCCGATCGTCTTGAACAAAGCCTCATATGGAGCAGAATAAAACATATCTTCAATGTCCACTGAGAACACGTTCATGCATATATGTGCCTTTCCCTTGTTGAAAAAAAAAAAGAGCAGCCTCCCTGCTGATCCAACGAGGAGTACTGCGATAGCAATCGATGAACTGCTAAGAAAATGCGGGGAGATGATTTTAGATTGCGCTCAACTGTTTCCAGGTATGGATCATATGTGGGAGCTGAACCCCAATGAGCTATGATGTAATCCTAGACAGGATAGCGCGCTGTGGGGTTTGGCGTGAAGAAATACGATCCATTGACCCGAATTAGAGGATAACTTGCTTGTTTGGTTGTTTCTTCTTCGTTATAAACACGGGTTTAGCATATCCATTGTAACGCCTTATGAGTGCTGAAACACGTATTTCGAGAGCCATTGATTTTAGTGATCTGAAGCATTCATAATAACCTGTGTGGGTGATGACATTCCTAACTGGATTCTCTGCAACGCGTAGACAACGGCCACCAACATTGGAAGACCAAAAACGACCGTTTGGTCATGCCGGCAGCCCCACGCCAGGATGAAGCAGACGTCGGTCTCCCGCCTTGGCAGTCTCGCTTGCAAGATAATAAAAATCTCGCTTGTAATATAACGTAACATTCCAACGCCCGCAGCTGCGCCTCGTGATAACCTCACCTACCAAACACGCCCGGTGTTATGCTTTACTAGGCGTTCTAGCCGCCAGCGGGTTTTCATGCGACCCTCCGCACGCGAGTTGTATACCAGAAAAGGGGATTAGTCACGTTGAATATAGTGCCAGAAACGTTTCTGCGCCCACGGTTGCCGTGGCGCCATCTATCGTCTCAGTTGAGTTTTCGGCACAGATCACTAGAATTTCTGAGGCGCTGGGCCAATAATGGTATAGCATTAAAATTGAACGAGAGGGTGAAGCAAGTACCCAAATATACCACTGTTCTTGTAAGGGGGCTACAGAAAGGAAAAGGGGTATGAATGGGTGTCTCTACCTCCGACTGTAACGTGTGCAGCAAAATGTACTGACGCGTTATGTGCGTGAAGATGATATATCTGGCAACACATGAGCGGTGGCACATGCGCAGGAGGCCTACCTACAGTCTCTTCCAATTACAGTCTATTCCAATGTGCAGGGCCTCGTGCTTGGGCCGATGAATGTAGATAGCTCTTCGAATTCATTCTATATGACTACGAGGCATTAGTAGGAAACAAAAAAGGAACACCAGCCATTGTCATGAAGTATCTGCTTCGTAATGAACCAATTCGACACGGACACGTCATTTTTCAAAGATGCCGATTGTATTGGCTCAGCATTCATGATCTTAGTCGTTGCATGTGACATATCCTAATTGGTTTTGGCACGCCCGCAAAAACCCACGAGCAGCCAATATGTATGCATATGTGGCAAGGTACCAGGATTTCGCAAACGGGTTTCAATCGATATTAGATCACCGCGCTACAGGTTCTGACTTAATCACAGGGCGCAAAGTCTTAAACGTAAGCCTAGTAAGAAGAAACAGGAAAGTGTGAAGTCAAGTAGGATATTTGGTCACAGGTTGAGTTACCACGAAAAAAAGTGTCTTCAGGTTGATTCAGTCAGAAAATATAGTATGGCCTTAAAATAGGATGGACGGTCGTGGACATTCGTTGTCTAGTACTAGAGCAACACCCAGAAGGCGCTGGAATGTTAAAAAAGGTCTAAGAAAAGTGGACGGAGAAAATATACTGAAAGTTGGACACGAACCGGGTGAGTGGTTTAACCTGTGCTTCGATTTTCATCAACCAGCTTGGTTTAATCCATATAGCGATGATAACGCCCTGTGTTCGTTCTCGTGCCTCACTGACCTCAGGTACCACTGTGCTGAGATGGGTGTGCGTTACCCATTCCACGCTGCAGTTAATTGTATCTATGGTTGCTCCCTTATAGATTATACATACTGCTCTCACCTCTTGGCGATATCATTGATACGTAATGATCTCGCAGGAACTCTATCACCAGTAATGTGTAACGAATTAAACGATTCATTACGTCTCTTCACTGTACGCGCTCCAAACAACACATGAGACTGCGTTACAGAATTTTGGGAAAATATAATATAAAAGTAATGTCATTGATACTGACATTAGTAATGCATTAGTAGGCACAAGCGCAATGGGGCAGTGTACCGCCTTAATGGCGGCGAATGACCCACCACATCATCACCCCATTTATGTGTGTGTGTGTGTGTGTGTGTGTGTGTGTGTGTGTGTGTGTGTGCGCGCGCGCTATACAGAGCTGTAATAAGTAATGGTAATGCATTCCGAAATAAAAAGTAATTTCCTCAGCTCTGCTGCTCTGTCATGGTACACGCTGAACGTTGCCCTATTGATATGATGAAAGCAGTGCGGGGAAATAGAGGCAGACACGGCGGAGCTCGTTTCGACATCCCCTTCTGTCTCTGTTTTTTGTTCTATTTTGATCATGCTAAACGTTCTCCAACTTGCCCAGTTTGCCGCTTTGTTTACATAGTGTCATCCATGAATGCCCGAACTCCGCAAGTCCACAAACGGTAATAACTGCACCGCAACGCGCCATATTGGATTCCGCCAAATAGCGAAAGCTCCGAGGGTTCTGCACTTATGAAAAAACTGGTAGCACCAACTCCAACATTTCTTTTATGCTGCAGCTGTTGATCAATTTGTTACCGGAAAGAAGTTAAGAACGACGATACAGTACTTGTGCCTCAAAGACGGCGTAGAATTAACGACCACCATGACTGAACCTTCACAATTCGATTAGCCGGTCATTAAGAAATCGATAATGTGCGCAGCAGATCGGCAAAGAAATTCGCAGCTTGGATGACATGGTTCAGTGAGTTCTTTTCCGGCGCCCCGCTTCCACATCTTTAGCCATCTCCACTTCTCCCTGGAGAAGCAGGACGTAGCAGGACCAATTTTTTTCAATTTCCGCATGCAGGCCGCCGAAAAACGAGTGGACGTGAGCGTTGCAAGTGTCAAGTCAGGAAAATTTCTGCATGCGGAAGAACGCCCTACTATCGTCGCAATAAGACCATTTTTGAATGAAATAAATTAATATTGAATTTCGTGCCGAGCTCCAGTTGTAGGAGCTGCTGTTCTGCATCCAGATTATACTATTCCGCAGTCGATAGAGTGCACTTTTCACTGAGTACGATTGCAAAGGTAAAATATGTAATTATACAAGTATGCTTCAACACGACATGCAGCGATCAGACGCGATAGCGCAGACTACCGAGGCTTGTTCTTTCATACATGTGAGCTTTCCTGTACCTGTACAGGGCTCCTGCATGAACTCTCAGCATTCATGATCATTCGATCATTCACGATTTTATCCCCTCAAGCAATGGGGTAGGGTGCCGCCTTAGCGGCGAAACATCCCACTACATCGTCATGACTTATTTGTTGTTGTTGTTGTTGTTGTACTTCATGGTAGTAGAGATCCAAGCACGAGGCTTTGAAAAGAAGCGAAAGGGGTAATTTCTCATCAGTTTGGACGAATTAAGAAAAAAACAATAACCAGTTCCAGTTAACCAGTTCCAGACAAAGACATAATGGTAATTAGTGGTTTTACGTCGCCAGACAACTGTGATCCCGAGCGACGCCACACCGGTCGGTCTCTTGAGTGTTCTTTAACGTGCAATGAAATGTCGGCACACAGCACACCGCCGTTTTATGTTCCTCGCGGACAACGGCGTGCCTAAGCAACCTATACAGTGCCGCCACGTTGCTGGCGTCCTCGGCCGCGTTCGAACCCGCAACCTACAAGCGCTACCAAGAAAGACAAAGACAGGAAAACGGAACATGCGTTCGTGCATACTCTTTGCCATACCAGTAGCAGGATTGAAAAGCGCTCTTTTGTCTGGCAACACCAACAACATCTCTCGATATATTACCGCCGTCACGATGACATATCTCAGACCTTTTGTTTCAGATTACCGACCGCCACTCTTTGACAGCGAAATCGAAAAATGCGAACACACGACACCCTGATGCCCCCTAGCATTCCATTGCTGTTCCGGACGAAATGAACGCCAAACAGATTACGAGAGACATCAGCGAAGACGTATCGAGATGGCTCTCTGTTTGTGTGCATGAATGCCGTCCGGGTACTTTCATCAGTCTACATTACCGGTGGGTTGTTGAAACCTGATTACATACTGCCACCGAAGCGGCGTTGCCTTTCCGTTCTTGGCGCGCTAGCGCCATTTCGCGGAATATCTTCTCCAACATGGCTCTTGTTATGTCCAAGCATATAATCCAAATTGAAGCATAATGCCCAAGTTTAAAAAATCGATGATATTAACGTTTGTGTTTCGTGATTAACCCCTTGTCCTCTTATTGACCTTTCTATTTTGAGGTCATGGTATCTGAGAGTTATTCCCCCATGTTATTTTCTTTGATTTCTTCGGGATCGGTTCAGATGCACCTGATCAATAGGCCGAGTCTCGTCCTAGGTCTTGTCTGTAAATAATAGGAGCGGAAGAGCAGCAAAGAGCAGAAGGTGGCTAATGTGTTAACAACTGACAAAATGTAGTTCCCACAAATATCCAGATGACATGCTCTGGATGTTGGGATACCCCAGTGAGCACCACATCGAATTCATTGGCCCCTTATCCAGTAGATTTTCAAGACGACTGTCGGCATCTCCGTGGTCAGTATAGTTACCCCTGAAGTCGGCCCAGGACGCATACTAACCCCCCTGTCCTCCACTCCTTCCTGCTGGCATCTCTCCATCTGTCCACGTCTGTACGCATCTGATAGCCACACTTGCTTCACGGTGCTAACACGGAACTAAAAAAAAAAGAAAAACGCTTCGAGTTTCCCGTTTCCGGTGATTGGGCTTTTTGTGACCTCCCGAAAGCGGCAAATACGAGAGCAAAATCATGCAGCAGTTCTACAAGTTTAATGCAGTCTTATATAACACCATCAGATAGCGCGAGATTTTTTTCACCTTCGCCCTACTTCGTACCACATAAGAAAATATAATTAATAATAATCGCAGAAAACGAGAAACCTTAGGAGTCACGTTCTATTCTTCGAAATTATTGTTTCTCTATGTGACGTGGAAGTATCATCTAATTAATTTCTAGCTTTGAGAAGTATGACGTCAGCCAGTGCCCAGTCTAACAACGCGTCTGGCAACATTGCTCCTCGAAGGTCGATCTCCGTCTCCTCGCCACATGCAAGCAGTCTTCCAACGTGGGCCGGAAAGCGGGAACGTACGCTGTTGCAATAGGTGACAGACATCAGAGCGCACGGTAACGTCATCTACGCTTGGAGAACCCGGAACTATGAACGTTTTTCGGGTCCCACCGAAAATTCGTGGAAGCGCGTAGTGTTCACTGACGGCGCTTGTATTTTGGGTACTGATTTACAATACAAAATAAAAGAAATATCATTTTTACTCTGTAGTGGCAGAGTGGCTTTAAATCTGCTCGAAAGTATTTTCGCGAAATAAACGCTTCGCGTGATTCTAAGTTTCGTTAACATCATGCATGTAAATATAACTCAGTTTGTGCATTGCAGTACAGATTGATTCAATAATGGTTCTCTCGACAAACACGAAGTGCTCGGAGACTGTCGAGTCATCTTTCTCGGTAGGTTGTCTTCTACTTCTCCGATTCCACACATGGAGACGCTCTTGAGGGCTAATCATTGTTCTTGGAACCAAGTAGCGGATTCTGTTCACCCTAAGTGTCTGTAGGGGCTCGCCTAGCGTAGGGTTAAGATAAATCGGCTTTACCTTTTATTTATTTAGTTTTACTTTTTGCTAAGTAAACCAAGCAAAGTAGTTCGTATTTTTAAAGTCTCAAACGTCGCTACACCAGCACTGAACAGCAGTTTGGGCCTTCTTCAGCTATCATCTAATGTACTTCGTAGTAACGTAACGTAGTAACTTAGTAGGAACGTAGTAACGTAACGTAGTAACTTAGTAGGAACGTAGTAACGTAACGTAACGTAACGTAGCGTAGTAACCATGTAGTTCGAAGTAACTTCCCACTAAAATTTGCGAACAGCCATGCTGCGTATATAACTCACGCGCGATCAAGTATACCCATTTTACCGTAATATCTCGTCCTAGCACACTATGCGATACCATATGCAGGGACTTGAGAAGAGGACGCGCACGGCGTTCTTGAGATGCACGCATGACAAAGCGAGCCTTTTCAGAATTCCACGTCGCGTACGTGAACGTTGCCTCTATTTTTCGAGGTGTCGACTGTGAAGCAACAAAGCGGAAAGAGGGACAATGACGCTCAAGACGTTCCACGTAGCGCAGCGAGCGAGCAGAATACAAAATCAGACAAACTCAGTTCAGAAGAAACCTAGCGTTCAGCAATATCTGTTGCGAAAGTTTCTTATTTACGGTGTTCAGAAATTGTACCGCAGGTTTTATGTGCATGCATGTGGGCGCTCGTTAATTGGAATATTTCACTGATGTTGCCATGCTGTAGCTTGTGCATGACGCAATCTTTGTATGAACCGATTTCCACTTTGTTAAACGCACACAATGTGCGACGTTAACCTCTGCGTTTGAACACGTCTAGCTCTGTGCAGTTTTGTTTTCCATATCTAACTCAAAGTAATATTCCCGAGGCGAACTTGAACGCTCGACTGGCGCGCTTCGTGCCCTTTTAATTAATTTAAATGAGGTATGTCTGGGGTGGTCACATTATCAGCTTGGCAAAAGTTTACGAGATTATAACAACACTGAAGCCATTAACCGTTCTTTAGTGGGATAGCGAATTGGAATACTACTAAACCGTGTAGCGCGTGGAACAGTCAAACTCATTTTGCCCTAACTGATTATACTTGTGACAATATGTACCGGCGTCGACAACATGAAACAAGAAATGAACAGGAGAGCAAAGGAACATACACTTCACATACGCGTTAATATAATTTTACTCTTATATTTTGCCACCAACTAACTGAAGTTTAGCACTCGTAGAGGAATGTATCTAATTGACCAATCCGGTTGCATTTCTACGTAAGGATCGATCAGCACTTTGTCTTGACAAGCTGGCTTCATGTACATATTCAGAAACCAAAACACAAGTGTAAAATTCGACGATAAGGACGTTAGTATAATATTTATAATAGTATAATTCTGCATTATTTCTGATAATGTAGTGATATGTTGTGTAGAGCTATGATAACCTCATTAACTCGCATCTTATGAAGATGAATCATCCGCGTTATCGGTTTGCGACAAACCCAGGGTATTTTAAAGTTTAAATCATGTTTTACTTTAAGTGCTAGAAACAAAGTGGACACAAATGTGCGCCATTGAGCCAAGACTGTCTAGCAAGCACTATAGTTCTTCGTTTGTTATTGCTTCTGCCTTTCTTCCCAAGTTCAGGCTTAACAAAGCGTACTTCACGACAAAGTATACCGGGCTTCCGTAGGAGCCTATGCTCTTGAAGAGTTTCACCGTCACTTGTCCTCAGGCCACAACGTAAGTATATCCCCTTTCATGAAGGACCACCTCTTCACTTTGAGCGAAAAAAAGCGGCAAGTATACTCTGGTAAAGAGAAGGTGCGTCACAGGCTCTGGTTCTGTCCACTTCCCTCAATATCCCTCCCCCAAAGGATAGCGCTGCGAGTCAACAACACTCTGCAAAGCGGTTTCTTCAACGAGCACGTGGTAGATGAGCCTTGTAGGTTATTAATTTCATGTTTTTGTGTTTATAACCGCGCGTGAAAAGAAAGGTAAGCCAGACAGGCAGCAGCCTGGTTGGTGTAAAGAAAACCACCTGCTTTGACTGATAATAATCAGCTTAAACATTGCTTAATTATTGCGATGTACTTTTTGTCTACTTTCTATACACTGCACACTATAATATCTCCTAAGTACATGCTCCACAGCAAGCATCGAAATGACCTTCCAATGGACTATGGTTCTATGGACTTCGGAATCGGACTTCGGAATCGTTCTATGGTTCTGACTTATACTTAAATAATAAATAATTCGGGGCTTATCATCGCGAGACAACTGCGATCATGGGCAATGCCACAGTGGTCGGGTCTGTGGATTACTTTTGCCCACCTGAGGGTTATTTTGCGTGCGCCGAAATCTCGGCACACGGCACACCCCATTTAACGCCCCTCGCGGAAGACAGCGTGTCGAAGAAACTTACCCTTCCACCAAGTTGCCACCGTCCTCAGTTGGGTTTGAACCTGAGATCTTGGTATGGAAGCAGGCGGACACGCTACCGACTTAGCCACCGAGCGCGGCTTACTTATACTACATTCTTCTCAGTGAGTACTATATGGCATTGCACATGTGTAAGTCCTAAACAACGAGAATTTTCCGAGGCAGACCACAATTAGGGACGACACAGACACGTAAGCCTCACACGCCCAGAAATTACCCAATTCAAACAACTCAGGGAAAAGAAGGCGACAGCACTACTTTTCCTCGAGTTGTTTGAATTCCGTGTAAGTCCTAGCTCTCTACACAATCGCTCTGGAGTTGCTGGTCTCACGCTATGTGAATTAAATTGAAAAATCTCAACGCGAAGTATTTGAATACCTTATTCATATTGACATTTACAATATGATAAACCTAGAGTCCAAAATTAGTGCTGCAAGGAGGAGCTGGACAAGACCCTAGGCTGGGAGTAGGGCTTACAATTTCGCATGTTTCTCTCATCATGATAAATCATATTGTGTACGAAGCCAACTTGTACAGTGCTTGACGAACGTTTACGGAACGCGCGAGCGGTGTATTTTCTCCTCGGTGCGACACCCTAGCGGCGGGCATAAGCAGGTGAGTTCACCCGTCCAGAGGGGTGGGTGAGTGCGCTGGTTTGACACACCGCCGCAGTTTCGGTACCGCTTGAATGTGCTCGAGAAGAGGTGTGAATTGGTGTCGCTACTAGTCGCTACTGGCGCACTCCTCTCCCCTCCTCTGTACGAGTGAACCAGAGTGAACTCGTCCGCTTCCGCTCGCCACTAGGGTGTCGCACGGAGGAGAGAATATACCGCTCGCGCGTTCTGCAAACGTTTGTCCACCACTATACAAGTTGGCTTCGTACACAATATTATTTATTATGATGATAATAGTGGTAAAGAAACATGAGCAATTATAGGCCCTATTCTCAGCCTAGGGCCTCAACGAGCTCCTTCTTGCAGCACTGATTTTGGACTGTACTTTGGATTGTAGTACTGAGCGGCACGACATGCAGTTCAACGTCCCCACTCGAACCCATTGCAGCAGCAAAGGCAATGTATCCACTTATTGGGGCTCCTCCAGCGCATTCTCTACCTGAGGGATCACACAGCAGCCATCGGGCCAACCGCCATTAAAACGTATCACCCCATGGTAACCTTGTACACGTTTCATGCTTTCTTCTCGTATACCCACCATAACACCGGTGTATATGCATCGGTCACTATGCATCGGTCATATGCATCACGGTGTATATGCATCGGTTTTTCACCATTCGGCTTTTATCGGACTCTTCTTGCGAACAGTCTCCTCGTTGCCATCGGTTGAAGAATGTGCGAGCCGCAGACTTCTTTTTCGGAGAACGAAAGTGTCGGAAGCGCTGTTCTCCGTAGACACAATAGGCGATATCAGCAGTCTCTGTGGGTCATTATTCTCCGAAACACCGTACCGCCATTCCGAAGTGAACAGGGGATGTGTTGCCGTATCTTCCCGCTATTACGGGCACTCAACTAGAGTGAGCGAAATTGGAAAGATGTTCTGTGGATACTCTTCAACACACACCAGAGGCCTTTGGCGACATCTTTCGCTTTGCTTTTACTGGGTGAGTTAGCAGTTAGTAGTATATTGTTTAGTACTTTGGAGAAGTGACAAGCAGTGGCGTAGCCAGACCTCCAAGGCAGGGGGGGCTCTATACGAAAACCCGCCCACTCCCTCCCTGACGCTGATCCTGGGTGCGACAACGCACAATACTTGTGCATACCGCAGCATGCGGTTGAGAAAAAACAAAAAAACAACAACAAAAATCATTGATTTGGACATTCACAATACGATTATACTGTGATGTCCAATGAGGTGGTGTCAGGAGATTGGAAGGATTTTGAAAAGCTCATACTTTGGAAACCTTTCAAGTGTGCCGCTTAGATAGACTCCATGAACTGTAAGAACTTCCGCGATCGTCACACTGGTCCCCCCCACCCATATATTATTTTCTCCTCTGATTTGCACGATTTGCATGGGTCGGTCAGTGGCAGGTAGGGGGAGCTCGCCCCCCCCCCCCCTAGCCCCCGCGTGGCTACGCCACCGGTGACAAGTACTTGAAGTACAAAGTATTTTAAGTAGATTTCAAATTCTGTACATTGTACTGTACTACGTACTTTTCTCCCGTAGTTTCTCATCAAGCACTCGGGCACCCACCTCGACAATAAAAAGCAAAACTTGGAAAATACCAATAAATAATTTCTGTGTCTGGAAGGTGTTGAGACGCGGCTGCCATATTTCCGTGCTGCTTGGCGCAAAACACGAGGGAGGCATGCCACGCCACTTCGGTTCCAAGAATGGATTCGGGTCAGCTATGCATAAGAGGCCTTTTTATCCCGCTGACCAAACCGTACCTCGCTGGACGAGCCAATGGGCAACGCGCCCTAGTTTCCAGACTGTGGGGCGCCTTTGTGGAACGGATCTGACGCATGGACCCTAACAACCGGCAAAGTATGAATTCCAGGCAACCTATAGAATGCCTAGGCATTCTGTAGAATACCCAGCTCTTTTTGGCAAAGTATGAAATATTTTTCCAGGTAAATGTCTTTCACACTCTGCCTATAGGCATTTTATACATTGCCAAAGCTACTTCGGGCAAAAGAAAACGTTTCTTAACAAACACGTTTAACGTAAAACAAAAACGTTTCTTCACAGCAGTAAACACTTGCTGGTGAATGAAAACTCTAATTTTTATGCTATCTTCTTGTGAGTTTTGGTGTGTATTTTTGGCGTAATCGCACGACCAGAGTGGATCCACGTAGACTGTTCATCGAATGTGACTGACTTGGTTAGCTTTGGATATTTGAGGCATAAACACACGACCATATTGGGTTCAAGTAGATTGTTCAGCCGGCGTGACTGACTTGGTTAGTTTGGGTCTGTATATCCATTGTTGTATCCGCTACCAAAACGGAGTAACGCAATGCCGATACCCGCTACTCCACAAAAAAGTAGCGCAATACTAGTGTCGTTACTAATTTTAAAAAGTAACGTGATACCGCTAACGCTACCAATTAAAGGTCACGCAAATACTATGCCGCAACTTTTCCGGTACCATACCCTTCTCTAGGCAACACATGCATCTCGTCGCCGAATGTGCCTAAAGACAGTGCAGTACTTATGCAGCATGGAGCATGTCGTTACTTACAGCCCAGATACATTACTTGACATTGAGCTTCTGGTGGTGTTTTGTTCGAGATATCCGCGAATCCCAACTTCAAACTTTTCCGTCTGGTTACTCCCGACGGATTGAGTAGTTCTCCTTGCTCAACTGGTGCAACTGCCATCATAAGCGAAGTCCCATCGAGTCATCAATAACTAGCTATATAGTAAAAGGATAAAACGAAAGGCACAATACGCTCATGCTTTCGCCAGGAACAACGCCTCCAAGGATAGACAGCCTTCTGAGTGTTGTTGGCATATCGAAACAAAGCTGGGGTCTTGTAGGAATTATGGGTTACTGTTGTTGCTTACCCCTGCTCCATTCTTCCAGCCACAGGACGGGTTCTCTTACAAAGCGTTTGATTATACTACGTTTAATTACGTTTAATTGCTACGATTAAACCACCTTCAGTAAACTTTTCCTGGTAGTATCAGTTCCTCAGGAAGGGTCTACCCGTGGGACACTACATCCATAATGCAGCATTTCCAGAAAAAAAAAAAATGATATAACGTTTCTCTAAACATGTCAAACGATGTGAGCAATCAATTGCTTTAAAGTTAATCGCTTGCGTACCGCCACCAAGCTAGTGTGCAAAGAGCATTAGCAATATCATATTTGCATATACACCGACTCCCGCACGATGTTATTATTCCTTAATTTTGTTTCGCTCATATACCCTACAATGTGTCGCACTTAATATCAGTAGTTAACTAGATCGCGTTCGGCAACCTGTGTAAGTTAAGGTAATTATATCTTGCCAGAAATGATACCTGTGGTATACAAGCATCTTAAAGTAACGTTGCCGGTACGTCTGGAGTGCGATGACTATATATTTTCGTACTCCTGGTCCAGACGGCACGACGAATAATAAAGTTGCAAAACACAGTTTGAAATGTGATATCAAGACGCTCACACTAGTCTTGCAACTGATTGTATGACGGACACTAGCACCGTAGCCAACATTATGTCTTAATATACAGGTGTCCCAGAAAACGTGTCATTGAATTATGATAAAAAAACTACGCCATCTAAAATCATGCGGTCAACGGCATTTATTCTTACTAGGTTTTTGCCACCTTCTGATGTGTATGTCATGTAACGTCAGTTTAATTATGTAAATGTGAGCGAACTGAATTCGGAAATTTGCCAAGCAAAGGTAACTTTTTTTCCCCACGTATATGAAGAGCGTGCCGAATTTACTCAAGTTCATGATAATTGACAGTGATATTCACGAGCTATCCCATCGGAAACAATAGCCGAACGTCATGCTCTTCGGAGCACCCGAGCATAAAGGCCCGTTCCGACATACAGCGCTTTGCTCCAGAGCACTGGAAAACAGCGCTGTTTTTCCCTCCTCTCCCGGCTGCGACTCGATGGAAAACAGCGCTTGGCGAAGTTGAGCTTCCGTGAACTTTCCCATCGCTGTCTCCCAGCGATAGGCTCCCAGAACCAATGAGAACGCGGCGCCGCGTTCACGTGACGGGGCTGCCTGTTTTTTTTTTTCTTTTCCGCTTCTTGTCGCAGTGACTGCACGTGATCGCCGATCACGTGAGATCACCAAGCACAGCGCTGGGACAAGCGCTGCAAGTGCGAACCCCACAGTGGAAATACAGCGCTGTTTTGCAGTGCTGTGGTGCAGCGCTGTGGAGCAAAGCGCTGTATGTCGGAACGGGCCTTCGCGCGACGACTTTTTGAGCGCAATCGCTGTCAGACCGACGAAAGGAGGTTGCAAACCCAGCCCACAGAGTGATAGTAGAAAAAGTGGCAGTTCCTGACATTGGCAGAGGGAAGGCATGATCCCAGCGGAAGCCGGACACGACAAGCCATGCCTTTGTTGTCTATTTCTGTGATGCCGGTGTGGGTTGGGTTTCCAACCTCCTTTCGTCGGACTGACAACGATTACGCTGAAAAATTTGTCGCGCGCTATCCTCTGTGAGCTTCGTAGAGCATAATGTTCAGGTATTTTTTGCGATGGGATAGCTCCCCAACATCATTAATTTGAGTAAATTCAGCACGCTCTTCACATTGGTGGGGTACAAATATTACCTATACTTGTCAAATTTCCGTGTTCAGTTCGCAAAAATTTACATAATTAAACTTACGTTATATGACATTCACATCAGGACATGACAAAAACCTAAAAAGCACAAACGCCGTTGGCCGCATGATTCTAGGTAGAGTAGTTTTTTTTTTTTTTTTAATGATCAGTATAATTCAATTACACCTTTTCTGGAACACCCTGCATACCTGTTCGTGTTTCGCAAATGTGAGCTAAATAGTTAGAAAATGCACAGAATAAACCCACGAATTATATTCCTAAATATTTGACTGTGCTTAGATTATGAGAGTCAGTGAAACTGAGGAAGATCGTCACATCAGTCTGCCTCATTAGCAAGTAACTAAAAGGAATAACATGCTTCGCCGTTCTCGCATTTTTCCTGTGTGTTCCAGGTCTCCCATATCATGAAAAGTAGGGACGCCCGTACCGTTAAAAGTACCGTTAATTAACGGCAGCAGAGAAAGAGTCCGCCGCTATCCATACATGTAACGGAAATACTTTTCCCGTTACTAATTTAAAATGCAGCGATACCGTTACACCGCTAATGAAAAAGTAGCGAATACGGTAGCGGCGCTACTACTGGCTCAGCTCTGTACAATACTGCTATTTTCATTTTACAAACACGCGCCACGCTGGCGCCACGACAAAACTAACATTTTTTGTACTTTGTCTACCACGGCGTACGCATTCTATAGAACGCCTTGAATGTGTGAATTGCATTTCATTTCGTACGTTGCCGGTCCTTTTGGGGCATTTTATAAAATGCCTGGGCATTCTATAGAATGCCGGATTTAACACTTTGCCGGTAACATATGTTACGCTTAGAGATGACGTCCTTCTGTTTATGTTCCCTATTTAAGCGCGGCGTCAAAATTCTTGAGTTGTTGTCCTCTGATCCTCTACCCCATCACGATACCACTGGGTTCCCAACAACAGGTGATTTTTGAGAAATAAATTGCATAGCTGGCAGGTCATAAGAACCGGTGCCGCGATATTGTTCAACACTTATAAAGGTTGCAAAAATGCACATACAAGTAGGATGGAAACTACGGCCTACGCCACGGTCTTAATATTGTTTATCGGTGCCGCCAATTACCAAGAGTTTGACCGTTAACGAAGCATGCGTCCGTCCGTCCGTGGGTCCAACCGATTGACGGACAACAATACCGTATCATTACGGTTGCCCTAACTGTGTAGAATGACCTTCTAAGTCGCTTTGCAGCAATTACAGACCCCTACAACCAAGGTGCTCGGCACTGCACGAGGACGCTAGCAATTAGGGGGATGTAAACATTGCTTCCGGCACCGTATGCCGGAGATTTCTGGCGCACGTCAAAAGAACCCCATGTGGTCCAAATTACACTGTACTGCCTATTTCAGGATTAGGAAGCAAACTATCGCGAATCTCCCTTCGTATCTACTGATCAAATACCTTGAATGCATATTACACTCTGCACATGTTATGGTTCTGGTGAATATGAACAAAGGAAGAAGATAAATTGGCGGCAGCGTGCGCGAGTGTGACCAAAATAGGAAGGTTAGAGGGGCAGTTCCAGTGTTGCCACATCTACAGATTTGTATGTAGATCTACAGATTTCAACATCTACAGATCTACAGATTATTTCTGAAATCTACAGATTTTTTGGCCCCATGATGAAATAAGCCTGATAAGCCTGATGAAATAAGCCTGAGATGAAGAAGCCTGGGACACACAAAATACACGAACATACACAAAGACAGTTACCATACTCAGGCGTGTTTCACGGATTTCATGCAGTAGCCAGCCTGCATTTACGCTATGTTGTCAGATCTTCGGACAAGCGTTAAAAAAGATTGTGACGAGAAGCCCGATTCACGATGCTCCACTCTCGGGAGGAAAAAAAAAATAGAACAAATTTTTAATTTCATGTTTGCTTCGTGGTGCGTCAGTGGCTGTCAGTATACAATCTGGCATTTTGCATCACTCGTGCCACAGAGGGTGTTCGCATTTAATTACTAATCACCATGGTTAGATCGCTTATGTATTGACTGGTCTGATGTTGATGCTTAATCTTTTCTAATTCTTGATGCCTCCACTGGAAGCAAATAGATACGCAGTCGCCGGCGCATTGGCATCGACCATGACACCGACAATCAGGTGATGGTAGTGTTTCAGTTCAGAGCAGTTTGCCTGACTGCTTGTTGCTCGGTTTTTTCCCAACAGTAAAGCCGGCACCGGGATTTGAACCCCGGGGAGTCAATACATTCTGCAAACGTCCCCAATAACTGTTACCATCACATACTCCCGTTGTTTCGATGCAAAAACCGAAATAGAAAATGTGATACGACAAAAATCCTGGCCTAAAAGCGATGTTAATTAAGCAAATTGTACGTTTTACTACGATCTACAGATTTCTACTGAAATCTCCATACTTTTTAACGAGTGACCTCCATACTTTTCTTCCGACGGGTGTGGTAACACTGGGCAGTTCCTCGCAGGGAGAGCACCGAAGCAGTCGCAGCTTCTCAAGCTTGGTTGCATTCCTGGCATCTGAATGCTGGTCGCTGCACTGGGCCCTTGAACAAGAGGTTACACGGGTGCTACTACAGTTCAAAGTCCCAGCTCCAACCCATTGCAGCAGCCCAGGGGATCTATCCACCTATTGGGGCTCCTCCAGCGCATTCTACCTGAGGGACGACACGGCAGCTATCGGGCCAACAGCCGTTAAAACGCATCGCCCCATCTTTACCTTGTGTATATCTCATGCTTACCTCACTCCTACCCTGCGGCACGTGCAGCATGTAGCCTTAATAAATACACAATATTTATATTTATATAATATTTATTTATCATACCCTGAGGGCTTATTAGCACTAGAGAAGGAAGGGGGAGTAACAGCAAGTACAAATATAAGTGGATGCATACAGAAGATGGAAAGATACAAATTGTGGACGGACTCACGTTGCTTGTAAATGTACTCCCAATTATTATTAAGGTGCGTCGACGACGACGAGGTACTAGAAAGGGCACACACGGGCACATTGGTTCGCGGAACAGCGCATGTTATTATTCTGAGGCCTGGGCTGAGCCTGGAAGGTGGTGCATTAAAGCTATTGAATCTTTACTCTCTGGCTGGCTTCTTATTTGGAACCTGGGGGACTTAATTGGTGCCGTGGCCAAGCTAAGGAAGCTGCCAGCAGCGGATATCAAGACTGTCGTGAGGCCTTTGATGATCACATGGCGTGTGCGCGCTGGTTGGAGGACTGCTCCAGGGTTCCCTTGGACGGTGGCTTGTTCTCAACGTTTACAACTTCATTCGGCGCCTGTGCCTGTAGTGCACCTCCTGGCGACGCTGGAGCACGTAAGATCTCTCTTGTTTTCTCTGAGGTCCTACCATGCCGTTTAGAACTCTTGCGTTGAATTGGATCTGGAAACCAAGAGGCTGGAAACTGAGTTGGCTAGGTGGAAGTTGGAAGTAGCGCGAGTTGGGAAGTCAAAAGAGGGCACGGATGAAGAGGAGCGAGAATCTGTAGCTCAGTACCATATACACTGAGACGGTGGGGGCTCATGAGAAAGAGATAGGGCAGCATCAACTTACCAGGAGAGCCATGCACTTGGAGCGAGTCTATGCGCTGCCCGTCGAAAGCGGCGATGAATACTTTGGAGCGTGAGGAGGGAAGATAAACTGGGTACGCAAATTGGGGAGTACATAGTAGAGAGAGGACTCAGGAACGTTACGAAAGAAATTCGGTCACTGTTGGTGAAGTACCTTTGTTTTGGGACGACGTATAGACACGAAAGCCGTGGGCATATATCGCTGATAGTTTGAGGCAGAACTTTTGACGGTATGACTACGTCAGGACAGTAGGTGCAGAGTATCATAGGCTGCAGAAAGATGACGGGGAATCCCGTAGTTTGAGTCAGTTTGAGTATTTGCATAATACGCAAGGGTCATTGGTTGAGGGGAGTTAAGAGATTCAGCAGGTTGACTTCGAAGAGAAACACGACCAAGGTATCGAGGGCAATATGCAGGAAGGAGGAGGCTCGGTATACTGGAAGAAAAGGAGGGAACAAATAGAGTGTCAGAAGTCTGCAGTGGTCAAAATGAGAAAGTGGTGTTGAGCGAGGATGAGTGTCGATATCAGGTCTCGGATGTTGAGTGAGGATGGTAATGGTGAGGTTGAGGCTGAAACAGGAGTGGATGGAAATGATCGCGAGAATATGGTGTATGCGAATGAAGTTGTATGTGTTCGTGCAGAGAATGATGAACAGGTTAAGGAAATATTGGTCAGTGTAAGAGATGAGCTTGGCGTAAAATTCGGCGATTCATACAAGCCGAGGGACCTTGAGCATCACGATAGGGAAAGGAGAATCTTACGCAGTTGTGTGGTCGTTGCCACAGTAGTTGGCGTTGGGTAGGTCTGTAGTGGGTCTTCTGGAATGTACCAGGGGGATCCATTGCTCTGTGTGCGTTGGCACAGTAGTTGGCGTTGGGTAGCTTTAGTGGGTGCTTAGGAATACACCAGGGGGATTCATTGTGTTATGGTTTTCTTCGTTCTGCGCTTGTCTTAGCGTGGTTCGCAGAGGATTTACTTCGAGCCATGAGCTGTGTCCGCGCTGAGTGAGGATATCCTGGGCTCTGTGCCAGGCGGGGGATGGGTTGGTTCAGGTACCACCCTTGGACTGTTACTTGGCTGAGGAGGAGTCAAGGCGCGTGGACGACGACGAGGCAGAAAGGACACGCACGGGGACATTGATTCGCTCAGCAGCGCATGTTGTTATTCTGAGGCTTGGGCTGAGCATGGAAGATGGTGCATTAAAGCTGTTGGATCTGTACTCTCTGGCTGGCTTCTTATTTGAGGCTTGGGAAACTTAACTTCCACTCTATCAAACGAAAACCGATCACCTTAGTACTCGTACTAAACACATCAACTATATAGTATAATTTATTTTCATGTTTTTTTTT
This sequence comes from Ornithodoros turicata, assembly GCF_037126465.1. Taxonomy (NCBI): domain Eukaryota; kingdom Metazoa; phylum Arthropoda; class Arachnida; order Ixodida; family Argasidae; genus Ornithodoros; species Ornithodoros turicata. The sequence goes on from NC_088202.1 coordinate 97,250,873, forward strand.
AAATCCTTTCGATCTTCAGTACCTAATGTGACATCTGCGTAACGTGAAATCTGATTCATTTGAGAAGGCTTCAGCGCCATACCAAAGTCTTGCAATTCAGATATGGATTTATTATATCGATGTATGTGCTGTTTGCTCAACGTTTCATCAATATCGTCATCAAAGTAGCCAGGGAGTCGGCGAGGGAGAAAATGACGGCGCTTACGTGTTCCCAGACATGGAGGTATCTTGAATACCGTACTCTAAATACTGTATCTTAGATACTTTTATTGGTATCTTAGTGTATTACTGAGTACGCTTGGTGAAGGTATTTGCACTGTAATTAAAATATTTAGTACTCAGTATTTTAATTACACATTCCTTTTTGTCAAATATTCAAATGGACACTGTTTTCTTTTGTTTCCCGCACCTGACAACAGTTGACCTTTCTAGGCCATTTCAAAGGAAGTCCACGCTGTTGTCATTTGGCTTGGAACACCACGTGTGTCCTGACCTTAAACTGAGCTCTCAGTGCAACGACTTCTCTTTTGTGCGGGTGTGTCCGATTTGTCTTCCAAGAGAGCTCAGCCTTTTATTGTACTCTTGCACTGCCTTCCTACTTCGAGTTCTAACCTACTTTTTTGTGTGTGACGTTCTGGGAGGCCTTTGATACATGCATTTCGAGCCGTTCACCCATTGGTTCAGGATACTTGGTGACTCGATCACGACTCACAGCTGTTACAGAGCTTTTGAAAGTTGTCATTGGTGGGTTTTCTCGCGACTCTGTCTTAGGGTTTCTTATGTGGAGCATATTCGTGAGAGATTCCCTCCAAGCAATTTGAAAAACTCAAGGCAACACTGCGTGCAAATAAAGCATATGTCTAATTTGCAGGCATATTTTGTCACTTCTGTGGCTGTTCATTTTTTGAGAATCCTATAAGTATATTAATTACTTTTCATAGTGTTTACTACTCTACTCTAAATACTTCCATCTTTAACTATCTTTACTCCTATCTTTACTGTATTTTAAATACATTTTGCGCTCAGTGTTTAGTAACGTATTTTAAATACGTTTTTCTAGTATCTTCTACATGACGTGTTCTGTAACCGCTGGTCCAGCAATACCCTTGGGAGACGTGCTATGCGGAGTTTGCTAGTTATATTAATGTGCAAGCTGTTTACTCAACGGTTCTTTATCTTTTGTACTCAACGTGTCGCACTGTGCACATCTGGTGGGCGGGCAGTGTACATATTTGAGAACGCTGAAATTATCCCTATCCCACTATGAGGACGGCCAGTTACAGCATTGACAAACCATGCAATGGACCCAGAAAGTTACGCGGCTTCGGCTGTTTCACTGCTATAGCGATAGTAACGTCTATGGTGCAATTTCGCACTCCGTTATTTCCATCTCAATGTATTACGTATATGCAGCATGGCGATACTTGTAGATAGATATTTCTGACAGAGGCGTGCGAAAGAAGTGAGTAGAAATGGTGTCTAATAAATACCAGCGACACAGGTCCACCTAACCAGCGGCACATAAACGAATTATTGAGACTACAGGAACACTGCAGACTACAAAGTCAATATGAGTGGAAACGCACTCCTTTAACAGTTTACCCTATACTGAATGTTAAACAAAACTATCAATTTACTGCTCGGCTTTCCAGAGAAAATGTGAAACGCAATATGCCCTTATCATGATGGGAACTGATGTTCTGAGGCTGGAATACATAGAAAGGACAAATACATACAAAGCCTCAAGTGCCCTAAGAAATTAATGATGAAAGAAGGAAGTCACTGAAAAGGTTAGCCAGCTGTAGGACTCGAACCCACTGTAATTCGGAAGATATGGGTTCGAGTCCTACAGCCTGCTAACATTTTCAGTGACTCCCTTCTTTCATCATTTATGTCCTTATCACTTCTTATCGCGTTTCCACAGCACCTGTCATTTAAAGCTGTGACACCCAATCTGATGCATAAAAGGAACGCATCTATTGGCATCATAGAAGCGTTACAACTATGCCGCATTACGCTCCGCAATATCACGCCACCAGGTTGGTCACCGCAGTAGTCAATAGTGAGCTTTAGTATAACATACGCTATCCCGTTTGCGTACGATATACTGCAACTCACTAATAACTTTCCGGGTGTTCCATAGGCAAACAGACAAGCGTTATTGAACAGGGAGCCATCATACCTGTTGAATACGTCACATCCACCTGCCGCAGTGGAAGCAACACGCCAGATGTTCATTGCATAATGGCGGACACAAATATGTAAATATCCTTTCCCATCTGCGGCGTCGGATCCCATTTTGACACTGTGGGACATATAAGGGTATGTGACAGGTGTGGACGTCGACAGTTCGGATACTATTTCGACGCTTCGCTTTGCTTCACATAGAATAACGTAAATGTGTAGTTATTGGGAACTGGGTAATCGATAAATCGTTCACTATCGCTTGGATGAAAATTCGAAATCATGGTTATGAATCTAGTACGTTCACCTCCAAAAAATTTTCCCACAATATTAAAGATGGATCGAACGTGTATTTAGTTATGGTTACACCCCATGGGCCTTGCGCCATTGAGACACAGGATGTATATTAGTATACGGTCTTGAAACTGCTCAACTAGAATCGATGCCTACGAAGCAATACACCATACATATTTATAAAAAATGATATAACGGATGAAAGATCAATATTAAGGAAACTTCAACTTTCACATAGCGGCGGAGCAGTATTGTTATAGTTATATTTAAAGTTCGTGCGCTCCAAAGTAATTAGGCTCGCGAGAGAGCTTGTAGCGAATCACGGGTCGAATTGATACATTTAACGCGCGTTATGGGATAACGACAAGTCGAAGAGCGTGCCCCGTATTCCCTAATTCGACGTCTCGTACCAGAGGGAAGAGAAATATGAGTTAGTGTGATGGCTTGCACATGTGATTCACATACAAAGGGCATATGATATTGCATAAGTGATGTTAGACATATAATTCAATAATTAAACTTGTTATTGCCGAGGACGGTAGCAATGCGGGGGAGAAAAACATTGCTTCCAGCACCGCGTGTCTGAGATTTGCAGCGCACGTTAAAGAACCACTGTGTGGTCGAAGTTATCCGCTGTCCTATCTACCCTGCGGCATGTTTCAGCATGTCGCCACAAACATATAATTAAATATGGTATATGGTATACAGATAATGTCGTACGTGTTTTGTTGCTCACAAGTCTTCTACCACACTCAAGTCACGTTCACAGGAACTCTCAGACATGAGCGCTTGCATAAATTTATATCTTGTCCCAGACGAAGCCATTTGATTACAGCTAGAGTGGTCACCGCAACTTTCGCATTGAAGTTCCGCCTGTGTCAATATTCACATGCGGTTATAGCTGTAGCGCCTCTCCAACGGATGTAGCCTCCTGTGCCACCCTTCACTGTTAAAGTGAGTTCTGTGAACGGCACATAATTCGGCAAGCCGGCAAGGCATGATACCCACGGTATTCTTTCTTGCGGTGCCCGATACTGTTAATTGATTTTCTTGCAGCTAACGTAGAAACAACGCTATCAGATGGTTGCTTCTAGCATTTCCTATGTGAATATTTGCGCAGACGTGACTCCCTACAGCATGTCCATATCCGCGGCAGAGCTACAGTTTAGCTCGCTTTTGGTACGGTTGGCAAGAATCCACACATCACTAGTGGCGTTCCAGTGGCAATTTACGGATGGCCATCCGGTTGAGATTGCAGTATCGATCCTGGCATCCATTAGAGCGGCCTCCATTTCGGAAACTGTACGTCGCGGTCGGATCCATTTGACCGACGCAGCTCTACGTGGCATGATGCAGGACTTGAGCTATAAGCCCGTACCGCTTGTGAGTGTTCCTTAAAAGCCTATTTGGACTATGCAGACATACCGCTTACGAGACGATGTATGCAGAATCAGGGTTTCTCTTAAGGTTCAGCTAATGAAGTGAGGGTACCGACCGCACGCTTGTAGCATTGTATTTATGCACTGTAAAAGCGGGTTGAGGAACTTATCCGCTACACAAAAGAAAGCAGGATGCGTGCGCCATCTACGACAAGACATAGTGAACATCAAATCCAACAAACCGATTGAGTTATACCCAACAGCCCGGACCCATGCTATGCTCGTAGGCGTCAGATATACAGTTGTAATTTATCGCAAAGTACCTGTACAATGAAACTTATAACTTCAAATTCCTTAATCAAAACCGATGGAAACCTTCACGGCATCTCCTTGGATGTTACCTACACCATTTAGTGTAACACCTGCGTAGAGAGCAGCATTGCACACGCAAACAAATAGCGGGTGCACACTCCGCATGCGCCGAACGTGGGCTACAAATTGCCATGATGAAGCGCAACAAAAGTCGAGGACTGAGGAAGAGTGTCTACTTCAATTACCTTACTGAGGAACGGCACGCACACCAGCCCTTGTTTGTTTTAATACCTGCTTGTAGTCTATGTGTTTCCCAGCTGAAGACGGCCATCCTGCTCTTTTGTGGGCTCCTCAGCAAGCGACCTGCCTTATGGCTGACCGTGTCTTGGAAAACGGCCTAACGACCGCGGAGCAGTATTGTTCCTGAAAATATTTCTCATAATCTGTTGTTCTCCAGTATTAATAGGTTAGAGTTGGAGTACGTGTAAAGGGGCCTACCTCCATGGGTAGGCCCCTCACAAGTGTACTGCACGCTGGGCTGCACGTGAGCGCAACTGTGTGTGTTCTCTGTTTGTGGTGTCTGTGTTTGTCCCTATAGTGTCCTGTGACGACCCACAGTGTGGTCGTCATGGGGCAGCCGGCTCGCGCTGGCTCACATGACGACGGTGTGCTGCCTCATGTGGTTACAAGGAATGCAGCACATTACTGTTGGCTGCTGCCACTAATCTGATATGGCAGCGGCTCGACAATCACGTCTTGGCCTAACAAAAAGCTGTAATGCAGAAGACCTCGGTCCTGTTACACAAAAATTTCGCTACTCTCATAAGGAAAATCCTTAGCTGCAGCTTTGACAGTGCATTTCGCACGAGATGAAAGAGTTCGAGATGCAACGCGTGCTGCACTCTAAGCCCAAATACGCTTACTGTGCGGCTTGCAATGGAAAAACGCCTATTCCAAGCGTTTTTCCATGAAGACAGTGCAGGCGATACAAGGCTGTATGTGTGATTTTACTCCAAACACGCGGCACAAATCAAGGCCTAACGCTTCATGAGAGTAAAGTTGTCCACCGAATGTAATGTGCCGCCTATTTGTGCCGGGTAAGCCAAAACGTCTCTCACTTTTTGTTTCTTGTGTTTGCTTCCTTCCGCTCTTACATGCGTCGCCAACCGTCTCTCTCTCGCCTGGCAGTTGATAAGCAATAACCACCATAACGACCATAACCCCAGAACGCGAGGACGCGCGGTTAACTGTTCGTCTACGCTTGCGAGTGGAAAATCAAATGCACCGCAGTATTGTTGACGGAATTTACGGAATTTGACGTTCAGGGGGTCTCTCAGTCAACATCGACTAATACGAAGCGGCAAGGCGGGCCGGCTATCATTTCAAAAATGTAGTGCAATTACATTTGTGCCAGTTGCGTCAGATGCGTTAAGTACGTTGTTGACACGCTCAAGGTAAGAAAGTATTTATGTTCATTTTTTAGAGGTGTACCGAAACATAGTGAATATTCATACAGGGATCAGCCATGAGAAAGGGTTACATGTAGGAGCTTAAAGTTAGTGTTTTTTTCATGAACGCTTGTGCATGTAACCGAGAAGAAATCTTCATTGTCGAACTCTCTTTCTGTACACTGTGCTTATTCCTAATAGCACTTGTACTAGAGACAGTGATTACGTAGGCAGTGACCCTCAGAGCGTTATGATTTGATGAGAACTAGACGTGGAATGTGCCCTGTTCCAGGCTCTTGTTTATCGATGCGATCAACTAAATCGAGAGGGCTTACTGCGATATGAATCGGTGACTCGTGATATGGTCGAACCAAATGTGCGTGGCATGCACGGCGATTGGGGACTGAACGGGATGAATCAGTGACTGTGCCGATTTTGATTCACAAATGTCACGTAACAGAGAAGCTCGGTGAGTTCCGTGGGGGGGATGTGCAGTTCCGACGATTGGGAGTTCGATCGGAACTACATCGGAGGCCCACTCATGTACTGTCGTCAAACAGGAAAGCTCCCTCATGAAGGGTGTGGTGTCTTTACTGTATGCACCATCCCATAGTTCATGGGACAAGAAACAAAAGCTTCCCATTCTCGCATGATGCTCTGTGCTTAGAAAAAAAAAAGTCGTGTGAATAGCGCTATTTCCTAGGTCTGCAATCGAAAGTCTTCCCTATAAAATGCTTTTCCTTCTTGGTCTGGTTTGCGAAACCCTGGAGTTATAACTTCAGCGGGTAATTGGAAATGACTTACCGTGGAGTCTGCCGGCAGAAGTTCGCCGTGCAGTAGCATGCCTTGAAATAGATCGAACCCTCTCTAAGTGTGCCGGGGGCCACGTTTTAACAGTCCTCGCTATCGAAATCTCCGTCCTTTCATTCTGTGTTATGCTGGGAATCTGCGAAGTCTCAAATGGGCTTGTGGAAAACCGCTAGTTGTATAGACTTGTTTGACTGCTTCATTTCAGTTGTTGAATTCGTTTCCCTCGTTCATTGCTGAGAGTGTAGTATAATATCTCTCGAACGGGTTTTCGACAAGCCCTAGGTTATGTCTAGGGTTCAGCATTTTCGGCATTTGCCGAAAATTGTCGAAAAACACTCGCCGAATATTTTTTAGAAATTCGGCATGTTCCGAAAATGCCGGTACCTGATCGCACTTTTCTTCCTCTGGGGCATCACATTTTCGTTTTTCCTTCACCTCATTTCCAGGTGGAAACGAGGTGACATCAGTGGGTCGAAAGGGTTCAAGTACACGTGGAACTCTCCAACAAAGGAAATGAATTTTTTTTGTGTGTTCTCAATGTCCTACCAAGCTGCTCTCCTTCCATAGTCCTGCCTTGTGATTACAGCTGCCGATTTTTCATCATCTATTTTAGGCATGAACGTCGAAATTTGTCAAACATATAAATGCCGAAAAAAAACACACCGAAAATCCCGAGGAATAAATGCCGAAAATACGGAACCTTGGGTATGTCATATACTCCAGACGCAAACGGATCCCGAAAAGCCCATGTCTTCCCACTTCCCCTATTCCAATTTCGACTATTGAGGTGAACGTGTCACGTGAATAAAGAAGGCGGTTCTCCTTTTTCGTTGCAGCCTGTGCTTGATCCCGCGCGGCTAGGCACGAATTTTATACTACAAACTTGCCCAATATATTAAGAGAAAATCCGTGCAAATTGTGATGATGTTCCCCAAGGCGAGCCTGTTGTCATTAACTTAAATGGATTGGATTGGAAAAGAAAAGTAAGATTAAATGGAGACGACTTCATTTACGTTAAGTTAAGTTGAAGTTAAGACTCTATAGCAGGGGTGCAGAAGTGGCGGCCCGCCTGGGGTTGTCATGCGGCCCGCGCGGCCCCCGAGCGAAAAAAAAAAATATTCGTATATAAAAGTAACAGATATAAAAAATATTCGCTTCACCAATGGTCGTGACGTTACCATTGGGTTCTGTGATCGTGGAGTTCACCTTGCATTAGTGATAGAAAACTGTTGCCACTGACATGTAACAGCCGATGAATCTCTAACTAATGACGAATGCGGGTGGTCATTTCGTGGAAACTATTTTTCCTACACTCTAAAAAATAAACTTCACCGCATAGCACGCTCTGCGCCAACCATTGCCATGAATGATAGAGTTATCGCTTCTGATTCGAAGAGAGAGGGGGGCGTTCGCCTTTTTCGTGTCAATTTGGGTACATGATAATTGACACAAAAAGGCGTACGCCCCCCCTTCCTCTCCTCGAATCAGAAGCGATAACTCTACCATTACTGGCAGTGGTTGGGGCAGAGCGTGCCCTGCGGTGAAGTTCAGTTTTTAGAGCGTACACTCTTAAAAATGAACTTCACCGCATAGCACGCTCTTGGCCAACCATCATATCGAATGATATCGTTATCTGCCCTGATTTGTTGAAAACGGGAGGCGTACGCCTTTTTTGTGACAATTATGAACAGCATAAGTGTCACAAAAAAGGCGTACGCCTCCCGTTTTCAACAAATCAGGGCAGATAACGATATCATTCCAGATGGTGGTTGGATAGGAGCGTGCTATGCGGTGAAGTTCATTTTTAAGAGTGTAGACCCGGCCTGTTCTCGCCCATTGTGCCAGATCTCGCGTGCTCGAGTGACACTTTCCGAACGACAAGAATTTGACAGCTAGCACTTTTTCGCCCGGCCTCGAAGCCATCGGGCAGCGGATTGCCCAACTATATCCGGTGTCGTCATATCCGCATCGCGAAGGTAGTGAAGGCCCTTATTGGTACGCACGTCAAAGTTCGCGTGGGTTAGCAGACGACAACACCCGAATACGAGCGACGGCGATGCGCATAGCGTGATCCAAGCTGTTAAAACCGCTAGATTCCTGGCACTCATGCTCGGGTTGCAACGGTCACGTGTTCCAGCTAGGGCGCCGACCTACCAATTTTTGAGCGCAAAGCCGTGTGGCCATGAAATAGCCTCCCGAATTCGCCATGAGAGACAAGCGGGGCCGGTTGGCACTTGACAACAGCGAAGACGACAAAAACAGTAAAAGTAACACAAAGACAGCCGGAAAACGTCCAACTTCACACAGTCCACTCTCATCTACACTCCATATTTTGCGAATCAATCAATCAACGTCCAACGTTAAACTTTTAACCATAATTAAAGAAGGTTGGAAGTTCGACTTTCCCCGTCAGTCACCGTGTTGGTTTGGCCGTCTTCGCTGATGACTCTCTAAGCCTGTAGCTGTGTCTGATTTTTACTTGATTGATATTACTAGTACATTCCTACCAAAATTGTGAGCAAACCATACATGGCCGATTTGTAATATTGGTGCCTTCAATGCTATCAGAAACGGACAGGTTCATTCGCACGCTTGGTGATCTCCCAAGTGGATTTGAGCAAGGATTCTTCGTGTGCAGGATAACTGAAACGGAGCTTTTTGACTCGCCGTTTTCCGCACTTGTTGACAACTTCCTGGTGACTGACAAATAATGGAACTGATATGACCTGCAGTGCAACGCACCGATAAGAACAAGTTCACTGAAGTTGGTGGGCTTCGTTCAATCCTTACGTTGTACGAAAATATCTGGAGATATACGTATGTGCTAGGCGGTCAAACCTGTCGATGTTGGGTACAACATAGTCTAATAATAATAGGCTAATTCCTGGGGTTACGTCGCGAGGCAACTGTGCCAACATACGTCCACGATCAGGCGTTTTCTGTGTTGAACCTGAATATATCAAAGAAATCTAAGAAACGAACACCTCAACGATGTCCTTAAGATTGCAACGGCACAATCACATCACTTTCACACGATGCTGACGCAATAGTAAAAAAAAAAAGGTTCCTCTCTATACACATTAAATAAAAACGATTGCTGACCATCTGATTGAGCAGCTCTAAATAACCTAAATACATGCGTTTTATGTTCCTTTAAGTTCTGTGTTTTGCAATCTATATCGGAAACAGGCGACGTAAAGCTGCGGTATGCGGCCCGCATAGTTCTTCCAAGGCTCAATGCGGCCTGCGGACACGAATGAGTTCGGCATCCCTGCTCTGCTATATAGGATCGTTAAGCAGTATACATCAGCTCCAAGTCTTGATAGCATTCATGCTAAGTGTTTGAAAAATACGAAATACACCCCCCCCTTTCTAGTATTTTCCTATATAAAATCTACGCACAGTCTCTTCACTCCGGACACGTTCCATCTGACTGGAAACTCGGGAAGGTTGTCCCTGTCTTCAAACGCGGTGACCGTCAAGATGGTGGAAAATATCGCCTCATCTCGCTAAACGTGTACATCGTGTCAGATTATGGAACATATTAATCACCCCCATATTTTTTTTCTTTTCTGGATGCCAAAAACTTCTTTAAAAACCAACATGGCTTCCGCAAGAACTTTTCTTGTGGAACACAACTCCTCGCTTTCACATGTGATTTACACACCACGCTATAATAACAGCACAAGAAAGATGAAGGGTATCGTCGACGTCCACGGAAGCCACAAACGGTACAAAAATCCAACACTGAAGTTTTCAATTTATTTAATGACACAAGCTTTCCTGTAAGCTGTGTCATTAAATAAGTTTGTGTCATTAAATAGGTTCAAAACTTCAATGTTGGATTTTTGTACCGTTTACACCACGCTAGACAAAAATAACGAAGTGGACGCTGTTTCCCTATATTTTAGCAAAGCTTTTGACCTAGTTTCTCATTCAAGATTGTACCCATCGTACCCCATTGATCCCAACTTAACATGGCTCTTCACGTACTTTCTTGGCTCCACAGCTTTCTATCATCTTGGTTTCAACAAGTAACCGTAAATGACGTCCTAAGCCCCCCCTGTTACAAGTGCACAGTAAATAATTTTACACCTTTATTCGCTCAAAACAGGGGTATTCTTATTAGAACATCCTTTTCTATCCCGCAGACTGAAGCACAGGGTGCAAGAAGAGCATTACTAAAGGTGTAATATCGACATACACCACATGTTATCCAATGTGAACCATTAAGGGTGCAAGGTGAGGTGTTGAAAAAGGTATTTACGTCCAATACACCTTTTTTACACAATTGGAACGGGGAATATGCTGTTAAAAATAGTGTTTGAGTTCCTGAAAGAAAAATTATGCTGGTTTCACAGCTCCGCTCAGCAAGCAATCACATTGTAGACGATAACCTGAGTTAAAAACACAGTATTTAACAGGGAAGGATGTTAGGAATTTAGCTGGTATCCTTGACGCGTTGCAGGCATACGTGTTAATTGGAAAAGCGCATTCCCGTCACCGTTACAAACGTTTTCCGCCCCACTACACTTAACGAACGTGCCCCAACAAATTGCATTTCAGTATATGATCCATTCGAGACGCCAATATAGGCTACCGAGGCTGCCCAGGTCTCTCCAAACTTTGGCACTCACGCTGATCCCACAGTGTTACCAAGCTAACGAGGCGCGTCTGCGACGCACTGCGCTGTTGTACGTTGGAACCACGGCTGGAACACTGTTATGTTCAGGGTGGTGCTTGCCATAGAAGCAAGAACGTTGTATGTCTCGGCATGCTGCCGCGGGAGCTTGTATTACACTAGCGAGAGGGAGTATTTGCTAGAAAACAACTCCATCCTAAGACGTGTTTTCAATAGGATGCTCCCCTTTTAAGGGTAATTAAAGGGTGTTTTAGAAAACATCCTTCATTCTAGTGTAAAGGCAACATCAAAAAGGTGTGCGCCATGGGACAAGCCATTTACACCAAAAAAGTGTAAAGAAGTAAACTGTGTGTCATCCCCCAAGGACGTGTTTCCTAATATTTCCTTGCTTCAATGATCTTCCAGCATCTTTGTCCTTGCATGTTCGTCTCTTCGCAGACGATTGTGCGGTATACAGGACAGTCAACAGTGAGTTTTAGTGCATCGTACGCTATCGCCTTTGAGTGCGTAAGGGATAGCGTGGTGCTCCTGCGCACTGCGCGGAGCTCTCTTTATGGTTTGCGCGTGCGCAGAACCGCCAACGCTATCCCTTACGTACACTCTAAACCCGGTGGCGGATAAATAGGCGCTATTTTTTGCAAATTTATAGCGCTTACTCTGAGGCCGGATATATCCGCCACAGAGGTTAACCGCCCCGGCTTCTATGCGCCTTTACGTTACACGCCGCGTGCTCTATGCGCCTCCACTGTTATGCGCTACTTCAACTATATGCTATGTTTCCAATCACCACACTTCACACAGCTCTGTGGAAAGCGAATTCAATCTTTATTGGCACACAACACACAAAGATCACGTACAGCACCACTACTTCGGTATCTATCAGGCTTGCGGGTGTATTCCTGACAAGACAGTTGTTTTTTTAAGCTACTGGATTTCACAAAAAGAATTATATTAGAGCAATGCGAGCGTGGATGTTGCAGGTGATCTTGTTCAAGACTTGTGCAATGCAGAAGAACATTATTCTTTTTGTTATGCTTCATCAGAATGCATTGCCCAGATGGCAAATTGGATACAACACCAACACAAATTAAGCTAAATAATTTCGTGCCTCAACATGCTGTTCCCTTCCTAATACAACAAAGCAGTTTGAGAGCAGGTAACAGTACTGTACCAGGAGCACCAATGTCTGATGAACTTGAAGGGCACTGTAGTGGATGAGGTACTTGAATACATAAGGACTTCTTAAATTGAGCTTGAGGGACCAGGGTCACTACGATAAAAGTAATCCGAGTATGATGTCTGTCCATTCTCACTTTGGTAGAATGCAGTGAATATGATATCTCTCAGTAGATTATAATCAACAGAACTGAAATAAGAGTGCAGTTATGAACGCTGCTGTACACACTTAGGATGGTAAGGGATTAAGTTGGCGCTCATGAAGTCGCCAAAATATTAAGGCAAGACAAAACTGTCTCTCCACATTAATCGGGATCCCAATAAGACGCATGTATACTCTGCATAGGAGTCTCCCTGCACCCAGGTTTGTAAAAAAAAGAAAAAAAAATATCAGTGCAAACATTGGGCATTGCTACAATTAACCGAATAATTTGTGACACACATTCACATGCTCACACTCTTCTGCATCCAGGTGTCGTTTCTTATTATTGAGAATTAAATAGTGCGGCATAGACACGAGTTGATATGGGCTTACTTCTAAGCTATCTAAGCTCAGTAAACGAACACCAGCTGCTAGGAATAATTCGAAATGTCCTTACCCGAAATATTCCGATCACAGTGTTCCCCCCAGTGTAGTCGGAGGACGGAGTGTCACCAGTTAAGTCTGAAAGAAAGACGAGTTTCACACGGAGGAAAATTAAACGTAAATGCAACAGGACGTAGAAACGCAATCACAGAAAGGTGAATTACCGGTATAGACGCGCAGAACATCATTTTCTTCGTCTGAGGCAACTACGAGAGGTGGTTGTGCTGCAAGTATGGACAATATTTCGTAAAGGTGCTCGAAACGGTACACAATGCGCAGCCTGTTGCTTACCGGCATTTTCATGGCCGATCGGCGGATACCAACTGTACATGGAGGCCCGGCTGACAAAGTTGTACTGACAACAACTTTCTAGCGAAAGTTGTACGATGTCAACGATGCGTTCATACTGCCCATCAGTCTAGGCACCGGTCTTCTACAACGCCAGCGATGTCACAATGTATCACAGCCAAGGAGACAAACTGACAAACTGCTTCGGAAATAATAGCGGCGTCCGCGTAACCAACCACCACCAAGACGCCGACCGTTGCACGACGTGATGCAACCTGCAGCAATGACACAGCTGCGAACTTAGGAACATTGGTAGCCGCCGCGATTCTATCTGCCACACTGTTTCGCGAGGCACTCAACAAACAAAACAAAGAAATACGTCCACTTTTCTTTCGGTGAACACTTGCGGGAAGCTTGTTTTCTTTGTCTTGTTATTGCGTTCTTTTTGTTGTTGTTAACGTTTCGGTGGTGTGGCGGATAAGGCTGGCAGACAATTAACAACAACAGCAAAATATGCGCCTCTTATCCGCCCTTTATCCGCGACCGGTCTTAGAGTGTACGTAAAGGCGACAGCGTACGGTACACTAAAACTCCCTATTAACAGCAATGACGCCCTTATAGTCCAAATTGATCTTGATGAAATCGCTGCATGGTGTTCCTCTTGGCCTATGAAGCTGGATACTGATAAATGTAAGCACAAGCCGTTCTCACGCCGCAAGTCACGTACTGCAAACACTCGCAAAATTTGTACACATCACCAGTAACCTCGCTATAGGAAAGTTCACATTTCCCAACCTATTTCTGACGCAAATCGTTTGCTTGATTTTATACATTGCTCGCTTTCCATGGTACCGTCCAAACTCAAGCGTCTCGCATACTTAAAGGGACCATGAAAGGATATTTGACAAGCCCACGATCATTTTTAATCTGTTCCCCTGTACGAAAGCATTCACTGTGTGAAATATGAAGTCGAAAATCGTTCAAATAGTGAAGATATTCTATATTAACCGGGCGTATATTGACGGGCGTGAACGGCAGCTACTACGGCCCGCCTCCGAGGTGAACTGGTCGTGACATCATAGACAGAACATGTTGCCGGTTCGTGGACGGGCTTTTGCGAGCAAACTGCAACGCCGTGAAATATGTTTTAATTTGACCCGGAGACAAGATGGTTTCTGACCGTTGACACAGAATCCTACGAAAAATGTAATATAGCCGTTGACTGTCAGCATCACTGATCTCTCTGTATAAAAGCTGGATCGCGCATGGGAGAGGGGCTCGTGGGGGAGAGGCACGCATTCGGGCCGCCATGTTGGGAGGCCCTAAAGCGCTGTGTGCGCCCATAGAAAACAATGGGAGGCAACGGAGATTGTGAGTATTTATTGCGCTGCAGGCGTTGATCGTTGTTTGTCGTCACACAATTTTGTAAGGTGCCAGTATACTGATGTATCCTAACAGTGTTTCACAGGTGTCCTACCGTTCGATTCTTAATTACGTTATGTTTTGCATTCCGAAACTAGACCGTCACTGCAGTGCAGCGCTGGGGATTGTACTACAGCACGTTTCCCAGCCAATATTTCAATAAGAAACGATGTGAGATTAACAACAGCCATGTATATAATATCCCGTGCTGCGTTCTGGAGAAAAATTGTTCCACAAAGAACGGTCCCAGAAAGGATATGCCCGCATGGTAGAAAGAAATCGCCCCGTAGAATCACAACCGTTGTTTCAGAGAGGCGTGTGCGTTTAGTGTGATTTATATCAAGCAAGCAAGAGTCTTTTAGTAAACGACAGTGGTGTCTTCGACGTAATGCCTCGCAAATATGAACACACCGAAGCATCCCAAACAATTACTTCACGCAATTAGATCACGCTTAGGCCAGTTAATCTAGGCATTGATGTAAACTTAATCAAGTTACTTTACTTTACATTACTTTTGAAGTACCGCACTTTTTTCCTTCACTTGCTCTGATTATTTGCAGGTGAAATTGAATGTCCTTCACGCGTACTCACATGCTTTTGCTCAATAGAACTGCAGCGTGAACAAAGCTGCGTAGGGACGGGGGCCTGCCATCCACTGCTGACTTTGTCATGCTTGTTATGTGGAGCACGTTGCAAAAAATGCAGCTGCACATCTGAAACTCCAATCATTATCATCATCATCTAAAAGGGAGTCTGGTAGCACTGCCGTGAAACCAGGCACGATTTCTGAAGATCTTCTATGACACTTTCCTCAGTTTGCACACTTTTCTGCAGCGTCAGTCTCTAGGAGTTACTTTGCATTAACAGTGACTCCCATCTTACATTTTAATGTGCGAGGGCTCTCTTGCACTACACATGTACGGTTTCCAAAGTGCAACATGACGATTTGGAGCTTGAAACTGGAACCCTGGTGTACCCTGTCTATGAAATGATACCAACTGAATCATGTCAAACGTGATGTTTAATGGAAGATGGCTTTCTGGGTTGTGCATTCTGCGTGACAAAGATGTAACACGATATGCTTTTGTAAAGAAGATAAGTGATGAATAAAGAGAATATACATTTTTCAAGTTCAACATTTATTCTGGCATATACGCATTTCAAGATACAATGAATGTGCAGGGAAGTGACAAAACAATACATTTATTGTTTTGTGACCTGCCTGCAATGACAATATATATCTCAGGAATGACAATGTACAGGTACACTATGCAGATTTGTTGCACCCAATTTTCATACATGCTGAATTTTAAATTTTTGTTTTGCTGCCTATGTGTTCAGTATATTACAAATTGCTTAATACAAACAACACTTTGTTAATTTCAAGCTTTTTGCTCCCATCTAAGATATTCCTATACTGAAGGAACTGCCACTTCGACACCATAAAATATTCAGTAGGTTTCACTCTGGCAGGCCCTGCCACTGCAAATTTCCTGAATTGAAATCCTTCAAACTGTGTCATATAATCTTAAATACGTCAATATTTCTGCAAGTAGTTGACATGCTGGAGGACACTCCTCCTGCAGCTAAGGCAACTACAGAGGGTTCCAAGAGGCCGAAGGTAAACCTACAGCTGCAGGTGCAGTGTGATCAACAGTAGTGCATTCTCAAGAAATAATTTTCTTCTTATAGCATATATGTGCATGCCTAGTAACTGAAACAATGATCACAGTTCCACAACGAGCTTTAATTCCTGAGGGTGTATATTGTAGAGGTGGATTAGACCTACAACAGTTAATGCAAGGTATTATATACTATGAATACCTTTAAAAATCTCATGTGACACATATGCTTTTACTTTTTGGAGGTGCTGCAGTGATCGAAGTTTGGGCACTGCTCAGGTTTTGCACCCATTTCTTGCGTATGTCGAGCAGCTGTGAAGGACAGAAAGGAAAGCATTGCATAAATGTTTAAAACATCAGTTTAAAACAGGGTTTACAATTCCAATATCTTTTAAAAATTTCAACGTTTAAACGCTGTTCTAAAAAGAATTATAGCTTCATCACTAAGACACAATGCTGGGTGAAGGGGCCTAAGGTGTATATAAAACTCTCTGAAGTGATATGTTCCATGATGCGAACATGTAAAGAGAATGTGCAAAATTGAGAGAGGCTCACCACAGTGCGTGCACTGGGGTGGTTCCTCCGCGTAAAGTTGGAATCCGTGAATGAGGAACATGATACTTATCTGTAAGCTCGATCGCATCAGACGATGACACAGATGATGCTCGATGACACAGACGATCCTCTGGGTAGCCCCCGTGAGGAAACCTGTATTGAGAGACCACACTGCTACAAATAACACGACAAGCTACAAATTATTATTATCGCAACAAGCTGACAACATAACTCAGACACAAAGGCGGTATCCAAGTCACACCACACCACCGTTACGTAGGATTTTGTCACAAATCAAGCCAAGGCACAAAACAATACCAATACGTGAAAAAGGCGACCCTCTTGGTCTTATTACGACGTAATACTGAACCTATACGCGAAGGTGGTTCAAAGAAATGACTGTGCACTTGGTACCGTGCTAGCAATGCATGCAGAAAAGCGCTCGAGTGCTCGCACATATTGATGACACCACTATCAGCGTAGCGTAACATGTTCTCTCCAGCATATTATGCACTCAAACTGTATTTGCCGGCGGGTAAAATGCAAGTGTGTTCGATTGAACCTCGGAAGAGCGATCAAACAACTTACACCCAGTGCTGGTTTTGGGCAAAAAAAAAAAAAAACTTCATAACTGTCAAATAAATGTACAGAATGGACGCCTACTTATTCCTTGATAAAGAATGACTCAGGTGTAGAAATTTCGGCCCTGTATCATTGCCGGTACGGTTGGTACGACCGTAATTGCAAGAAGTTGCCATGATCGCTGCGGCGACTCTTTTGGGTACAGTAAGATGGCGGCCGGTTGCCGCACGCTCGCGTTCCCTATCCGCGATCCAGCCTTTTTTCAATCGAGATCAGTGGTCAGCATGGTTACTGGAGCACGTTTTCCTCTTTGAACTTCTTCTTCGTCAGAACATACCTCCGTCGGTGACATTTTCGGAGCTGCTGAGTACCGAACGATCCATAGACGCTGTTTGTGTCGCATAATCTCTTCCTCCATTGCTGACAGTTTGCCTTTCGCCATATTTCAAGTGATTTCGACGGCAGATATACGACGTCGTTGTTGTCCAAACCGAAACCATGCACCCACATGGTCCCGCGGGGTGTGTCCTCCTCGTCGTTCACAGTTGGCTGAGAGAATTGGATGGCGATGACGTAAACCGTGACGTAACCGTAAACCCGCTTCGAATGTATATATCCAGCGGTCACGCCCCGCTATTTTTGTTTGATAGCTGCACGCCCGTTGTACTGAATACGGTTAAAAGTCAATCTGTGTACGATAGTGAGGGATCATGAGAACGGTTTCCTGTAGAGTACTCGGAATTCGCGAAAATCATTTCATGGTCCCTTTAATACACGTTCCTCCAACGCTTCAGTAATCTGTGACCCATCACAGTCAACCCTCTCCGCATCCCTCGGTGCTGTCCAAAACAGAGCAGTCCGGTTCATCTATCGGAAGTACTCGTGCCTGTCAAGTATATAATCCCGAAGACACTCCATTAACCTTCCTCTCTTATCAGGCTGCCGTAAGATGTCCCCGACTGCTGCTGTTTCACAAAGTGTGCTACTACGACAATTGCTTGCGATCAGCTCTTCTTCCCATTAATGAAACAAGGGAAAGCTCTCCTTCCCACACCTAATTATATATCCTCCAGTACAGATCACCGTTTCAAAGTCGGCACACGACATTGCCGTGCATCTGCTTGTCTTAATTATTTCATCCCAAGAACCAAAAATGGCTGGAACAGAATTCCTCATGAATTAGCAGTATATTCAACCGCAAGCGATGACTTCGAAACTGCTTTGGTAAGCCTCCTTTTGTAATATGTTAGATTCTACTCTGTTATATTATGTAGTGTTACTTTGTACGACGTTATGCTATACCTGTGTTAGCTTTTTCTCTGTATCCCTCAAGTCTTTCGTGCCCCTCGCTGATGTAATGCCCCAAGGGTGCTTTAAAGAAAAATAAATGAAAAGAAATCATCACTGAAGGTCGCATTTTGAGCGAAATGCATCTTTATCTCAGTACCCCTATGGTGCATAACTCACTCTTTTGCATACACGAAAACACATTCCCCGTGTTTAACAAGGAGGTTTTAGAGTCCATTCAAAGCTTTCACTTGCGGAACACAAAGCCCGAAGAAGCTGCACACATTTTTAAAGGGTAATGGGCATAGTTCAATGGCAGAATCTACGTATGAGACCAGCCTTCGTTCGCCGACTTCGAGTTGTTTCCCTCCTCACTGCGTTGTCAAAAACGAAATTTCTCGCTCACTCATTGAGAAAATAGAACTGAAGATGAATGAGATGAAATCATGGTCGTATCGATGGAGGATCAACTTGCCAACCGGAAGGAACAGTCCGCGAGTTGAAGTATTTAGGATGGGCAGCAACAACTTCCAGACCAATGCAGTTTTAGTGTCCCGTGGTCCCAGAAAACATTCGCCGAGTTGCGCGAAAAGGCAATCAGGGGTTGGCAACATAGGAAAGACAAGTGCTATTTCAACATTTTGATTTCAGGTGCTGAGTCGGAAAATACTGAAAAGTATTATATTGTTTGCATTGTCACTCAGAAGTCTTGGTGGAAAGGACTATAAGTCATGATGTGTCGTTCGAAGAAGAGTTCCGAGACTGTCGCGTCACAGGCGCCGCGGTCCTGGTTCTTCCGCAGAACCGCATCACTCGGTCCTTCCGGACATCCTGCGTTTTTCGCGACACTTGATTAGAACTATGTACAGACTGCACACAGAGGCGGAGCCACTCCCTCGTGACGTCAATCAGTGATAGCAATGCCCACTTGTTGGCAGTCCTATTTCGCCTAATGAGATGGCACGGCAGTCCCATTTCGCCTCATGGCAAGCACCCATCTCGCCCCCTTAATCCTAATAATTACATTAGGCGAAATGGGAATAGGCGAAATTGGGCGTAACAGAAAGGCCAGTCGTGAATGTAGTTCTACGTTAACGGCTTTATTCTGCTTACTGGTTGTTGTGAAGAGCTGACTGTAGGAGATTTTCATTCATCATGAGGAGCGGTAGGTAGGTTTACTCAGGAAGAGACATAACGGTTAGTACAAGTTTAGACTTCCTCGGGAATATCCAGATATTCGTGAGTTTCAAGAAACCGTGCGCGCCCTCCGATTCCCTTTTCCGTATCGCTATCAGCCAATCAGCTATCAGGGTAGCAATAGTTGATTAGCTGATAGCGATACGAAGAAAGGATCGGAGTGCGTTTACCGTTTCCTAAAACTCCCTCTTGATTATTCATTGCAACCTTCTGCGTCTCTGTCTATCCTTTCAGCCGCCGGCAAGAGCGACTGCTATTTCGCGGTGCATATTAGCCAGGATCTTAAGTCAGCGAAGGAAGTTTGAGCTGCATGAGCTCCAGCCTCATGAACAGAGAGGATCCACGTAATGCAGTCTTCATTTCTTCTGCAAGTTTAATTACTGGAGGAATTAAGTACTTCCTCCCGTCTAGAACAACGCCAGCCGGGTTGTCGCCCGTGTGGCAACACATGATGCCAGACGTGCAAATTTATCCTTCAAGATCGCACGCAGCACGAGCTGCATTTCTTTGAACGCCGTTTCGTCGAACACCGTTTCATCGACGCCGTTTCATCCACGCCTGACCAAGGTTAGGTCAGAGGAGCCTGTTACGTATTTCACACGTTGCCGCAAGAAAAAGCGGCGGCCACCGATTAGATGAAACGAAGCTCGATGAATCGGCGTTTGATGAAACGTCATGTTTTCGAAGAAATGGCATTCGATGAAACAAGTTCGACAGGGATTTAAAACTTGGGATCTCAGAATCAAGCTTTATTACAGACATAAGAAAGAAAAACCGTGACTCCTTATTTCATATCCAAATTTAAATCTGTAATCCCTCATGCGCTTAAAATCAGCCCTGGATATCTATATCAACGGATCCCTCCTTAGCCCGTTTGCCTCGCCGGCCACAGTTGTGGAGCCTCTTGTCCTCTCTGGTGTTTAAGTATATTTCATGGTCACTCTGTCGTCACTTCTGTCGTCACTTCTTCGATGGTATAGACTACTTGCTCCCCTGTAATTTCCTTTACACCTGACGAAATGCAGTCTACTGCATCAAAGAACGTGTCATGCAATAAACCAAGAAAGATTCACCCTGTGTACCTTGTATTTCTTTCTTAAAGAAAGAAACTTCACACAACCGCAGTAGGGAATGTAACAAAAAGGGCAATTTATTAAGTGATAAAGCATTTAAACGTGAGCTAAATAAATAAGAACGTCGTGGTTGCGGAGGACATGGCGCTTTTCTTGAGGGAACGGCGATACAGTTATTAAAATACATGCGCAATGATACATTGCTGAAGAAAGGATGGAGACGTATGTATGCATACATAAATGACTAGAAGATGGTCAAGCTTCTGTTGCAACGCTCGTATCCAATATTTGCATAAGTAGTTAATAAAACTACGGAAGTGTCCGCAGCTTTCCCTATTTGCGCCGTTCTTTTATTTTTTACCTATACATAATAAAGTGTATTAACAGTGTATTTCTTAGTTTGACATTAACTTCTGCATTTGTGCCAGGCACGTTGACGGTACTACGTCCAGATTTCAACTTGGCTATCCCAGACGTTGTCCACACAGGCTCATCGACAGCCATCTTAAGTATTCCGTTATTTTATTTTATTTTTATTTTTTTCGTTCGAAAGCATGCTGGTTTATGCAAACATTCAGAAAGGAAAACAAAAAGCTTAGTGAAAACATGTCCAGAAAGGCATATGAAACACAATTTTTCAGCGTTTGGGTTTCTGACATTTGATTGCCACACGAGCACACTTAGGCCTGCATTCTTTTTGGCTGTTCGAGCTTCTCAGACTACGCTACACAATCCAGTATTTTAGAGGTAAATATTCATAGTGAATCTCAAACCATAAATGGCAGCAACTTGAATATAGACCACCCCACAATCACTGACAATATCAATTCGTTGAAGGACAAAGGGTCATTAACAAGAAACCACAGCAACGGATATAATGATTCGACTTAAGCTCCCTGCCTCTGCAGTGCAGCTGCGGCAATTCGAATCACGTTTTACGGTGAGATCCCGCCCTTTCCATGTAACCAAACGCTCCTGTAGTTTGATCCGTCCCGACAAAAGCCTTCAAAGGCCGGCTTCTGTGACGCAGTCGGGAAGAATTTCTTTCGGACGTGCCCCTCGTTAATTTCTTTTCGGTGGTGGATGTGAGAACTCGAGAACGGAAGATGCAGTTAGAAACGGCAGACTTTGGCAGGCGATCGGATATCCGATACCGGGACAATTGCAGATTACGGGCAAAGCCAAACGAATGCGTAGCAGACGTTCGCGTATTTGTGTAGATTGACTGGTGTGTACAATATAGGCGATAAGTCAGTGGTTCTCAACCTTTTTTTAACTCCATGCTCCGCTTTTGCAGTGAGCAAAGCGTTATCCGCCCCCCCCCCCTCAATATTAACTGCAAAACAATACACTTTGTCTAGATAGTACTAAGGAACATTTCGCTCTCATGTGACCAAGTTGTATTTAGTCCCAAAACACCATTACGTTCAATAAATTGCACGCTAAAATACAATAGCGTACAGTACACGCACTAAAATTTGAGGCATGTTATTGATTCTTCTGAGTTTCTTGTAAGTATTGTTCCTGGCAAGCTACCTTATACCGCTAGATGGCCCTTCGAGTACCGTGCGCACCTAGGGCATCATGATTATATACCGTCGAGGCGTTACTGGCGATGGAGATGTTCTGGGATTGACATCATGGTGTCATGGCCTACATGGTGTCATTCCGCCCCACGAAATTCTTAAATACCCCCCTCCCCTGGGAGGAATACCCGACCAGTAGAGAAGCCCTGTGATAAGGCACAGTTTTATGTAAAATGAATAGCCTTGTCACATGGCCAGTCTTGACGGTGGTTACGCCTAACATCCATCACCCGACCAAACTGCGGTTATCGGGAATCTTTTTTTTTTATTCCGTGTTAGCGCCGCGAAGCAAATGTGGCTATGAGCGGCGTACAGATGTGGACAGATGGAGATAGGACAGCAGGAAGGAGTGGGGTACAGTGGGGTTAGTATGCGTCCTGGGCCGACTTCAGGGGGAACTGTGCCGACATTCGTCTGGAAAGTCTTCGGAAAACCCAGGGAAAACCTCAGACAGCACAGCCGGTGGTAGGATTCGAACCCGCCACCTCCCAGTCTACAGCACGACGTTGGTTACGACCAACGAGCGGACGCCTTAGCCCACACGGCCATGCCGCTGGTGGTTATCGGGAATCACCGTTTGCTGTTGTCACAGGGTAGCTTGTGACATGTTAGCAGTGACCACGTGATTGTGACCCAAGAGTCAGGTATATTATGATTACGCTGTACACCGTGAAAAGAAAAGGGCAGAATGGTAATTAAAATGCTTAATAAACATTAACTACACGGCACACACATGATTACTTGCGGGAAATGTCACACTGGCAGCGCTAACCGCGATTAAGGAAACACTCCATTTCCTTGCTTAACTAGCGAAAACCCAGGTAGCCAAGCTCGGTTTCCCATAACCGCGGTTAGCGGCGTAACCCCGATTACCTGTGACCGCGGTTGCCCTAACCGCAGTTACCGCTGCCCGTGTGACAAGAAAGCAAAACAGAAAGAAGGGGAAGAGACTCAGGAGGGGGGGGGGGGGGTATACAGAAGTTTAATGAACAGGAGGTGGCTCAGGAGGGAAGAGTGTTTGGCCAGTTGGTAGCAATCATATCGTAGAGAAAACACGCTCACGCAGAACGAGGACGAAGAGAGATCGCGACAGGTTCGCTCTCGTTTGCTCTACGATGGGAGGCGAAGAGACTCAATGCTCGAGGGCCTGCAGTGGAGTCTTATCTCCATTATCTGGAAGGGGTCTTATCTGTTTTAAAGGGCCAGCACAGAGCAAATTCTGTACATCTATATTCCTACCGTATTCCTTGTCAGTGCAATCTACGTGTCTCACACTGTGTTGTCGCAGAATTTTGTTTCTGTATGGGACGCCAAATATATCAAAATTGGTTTCCAGATTTTGTAAAGATTTCTAGACGTCATAAGCTGGGCAATCTGTTATGCGGCAGGGAACATTACCGGTGGACGCTGAGTGAGCATGTCCTCACCACACTTTCTGGCAGCCTTCTGACGTCGGGCGGAGAGCGGACACGAGGACGATGCGCGCTTTTGCTAGGTGGCGGACGTCAGGGCTCGCGAGTATCCGAAATATATTGTGTTAATGTGTTAATGATGACAAACGGCATTTATGTTTCGCGCGCGGAATCTTTGAGTGACATAAGTTTAAATGTAATACGAAATGTCTTTGTTTTTTCGTAGTGGTGATTTGTAGCCTCTGTTACCGTTGTTTGGTTCTTCATTAGGTTCTAGGTTAGGTTAGGTTAGTTAGGTCATCGTTTCGCTGCAAGCCTACTCCTTTGTGACAACCTTGGACACGGAACGTTGAAATATGACAGACATTTCAATCATATATATATATATATAATAAATATATATATACACACACACACACATATATATATATATATATAAATAAGGGGAAAAAATTAGCAGGAGCTCTTTGGCTGCACTTATAGCATATGTTTGTAAGTCAAATGTCGCCATGCCAGTACTGAACAGCTGTTTCGGCCTTCTTGGACCTCATCAGCAGTACGCAGGCAGGCAGCGTTTGAGCGGATGGCGTCAGAAGGTCACAACAGCTGTCCAGTACTGGCATGGTGACGTTTGACTTACAAACATATGCTATACGTGCAGCCAAAGAGCTCATGCTATTTTTCCCCTTATACACTTGACCGGCTTTGCACTGGGCTTTCAGAGGTGTCTTAGGGCACCTTGACGGGACGCATCACGTCCCACATGACGTTCTGACGCCATCCGCTCATACGTTGCCTGCCTGTGTACTGCTGATGAGGCCAAAGAAGGCCGAAACAGCTGTCCAGTACTGGCATGGCTACGTTTGACTTACAAACATATGCTATACGTGCAGCTAAAGAGCTCCTGCTAATTTTTTCCCCTTGTACACTTGACTGGCTTTGCACTGGGCTTTCAGGTGTCTTAGGACACTCTGATGGGAGGCATCACGTGACCTTCTGACGCCGTCCGCTCAAACGTTGCGTGCCTGCATACTGCTGATGAGGCCCAAGAAGGCCGAAACAGCTGTCCAGTACTGGCATGGCGACGTTTGACTTACAAACGTATGCTATACGTGCCTCCAAAGAGCTGAGGACACCCTGACGGGAGGCATCACGTGCCACGTGACATTCTGACGCCATCCGCTCAAACGTTGCCTGCCTGCGTACTGCTGATGAGGACCTAGCTTGCACTGTGGCATTGAGGAGTGCTCAGTCACCCTCCCAGGTGTATATCGCTCGCTGAGCGAGCCCTGGTTTGCCAAATTCGAACAATGCGCAGCTACCCAGAGCTGACGAGCCGCAAAGACGGCGAAACACGTGTCCTCTGGTGCTGTCGCATTTTTCCATGAGTATCTGTTTCTCTGCGTGCAGCCATAGAAGCCATCTTAATCTGTAATTTTGAATTTCAAACACGTCTAGTGCCATTTACTTGTTTCTTTAATGGCTTTTCTCCCCTCATTTTATATATATATATACGCAGCAAATAGCGATATATATATAGATACTAATGGAACGATGCGGCAGCACCAGAGGACACGTGTTACGCCGTGTTTGCGGCTCGTCGGCCCTGGGTAGCTGCGCATCGTTCCGAATTGGCAAACCAGGGGTCACTCAGCGAGCGATATACACCTGGGAGGGTGACTGAGCACTCCTCAATGCCACAGTGCAAGCCAGTGAATTGTAATGCAGGAAAAAAGCCATTAAAGAAACAAATAAATGATACTAGACGTGTTTGAAATTCAAACTTACAGATTAATATGGCTTCTATGGCTGCACGCAGAGAAACAGATACTAATGGAACGATGCGGCAGCACCAGAGGACACGTGTTTCGCCGTGTTTGCGGCTCGTCGGCCCTGGGTAGCTGCGCATCGTTCCGAATTGGCAAACCAGGGGTCACTCAGCCAGCGATATACACCTGGGAGGGTGACTGAGCACTCCTCAATGCCACAGTGCAAGCCAGTGAATTGTAATGGAGGAAAAAAGCCATTAAAGAAACAAATAAATGATACTAGACGTGTTTGAAATTCAAACTTACAGATTAATATGGCTTCTATGGCTGCACGCAGAGAAACAGATACTAATGGAACGATGCGGCAGCACCAGGGGACACGTGTTTCGCCGTGTTTGCGGCTCGTCGGCCCTGGGTAGCTGCGCATCGTTCCGAATTGGCAAACCAGGGGTCACTCAGCGAGCGATATACACCTGGGAGGGTGACTGAGCACTCCTCAATGCCACAGTGCAAGCCAGTGAATTGTAATGCAGGAAAAAAGCCATTAAAGAAACAAATAAATGATACTAGACGTGTTTGAAATTCAAACTTACAGATTAATATGGCTTCTATGGCTGCACGCAGAGAAACAGATACTAATGGAACGATGCGGCAGCACCAGAGGACACGTGTTTCGCCGTGTTTGCGGCTCGTCGGCCCTGGGTAGCTGCGCATCGTTCCGAATTGGCAAACCAGGGGTCACTCAGCGAGCGATATACACCTGGGAGGGTGACTGAGCACTCCTCAATGCCACAGTGCAAGCCAGTGAATTGTAATGTAGGAAAAAAGCCATTAAAGAAACAAATAAATGATACTAGACGTGTTTGAAATTCAAACTTACAGATTAATATGGCTTCTATGGCTGCACGCAGAGAAACAGATACTAATGGAACGATGCGGCAGCACCAGAGGACACGTGTTTCGCCGTGTTTGCGGCTCGTCGGCCCTGGGTAGCTGCGCATCGTTCCGAATTGGCAAACCAGGGGTCACTCAGCGAGCGATATACACCTGGGAGGGTGACTGAGCACTCCTCAATGCAAGCCAGTGAATTGTAATGCAGGAAAAAAGCCATTAAAGAAACAAATAAATGATACTAGACGTGTTTGAAATTCAAACTTACAGATTAATATGGCTTCTATGGCTGCACGCAGAGAAACAGATACTAATGGAACGATGCGGCAGCACCAGAGGACACGTGTTTCGCCGTGTTTGCGGCTCGTCGGCCCTGGGTAGCTGCGCATCGTTCCGAATTGGCAAACCAGGGGTCACTCAGCGAGCGATATACACCTGGGAGGGTGACTGAGCACTCCTCAATGCCACAGTGCAAGCCAGTGAATTGTAATGCAGGAAAAAAGCCATTAAAGAAACAAATAAATGATACTAGACGTGTTTGAAATTCAAACTTACAGATTAATATGGCTTCTATGGCTGCACGCAGAGAAACAGATACTAATGGAACGATGCGGCAGCACCAGAGGACACGTGTTTCGCCGTGTTTGCGGCTCGTCGGCCCTGGGTAGCTGCGCATCGTTCCGAATTGGCAAACCAGGGGTCACTCAGCGAGCGATATACACCTGGGAGGGTGACTGAGCACTCCTCAATGCCACAGTGCAAGCCAGTGAATTGTAATGCAGGAAAAAAGCCATTAAAGAAACAAATAAATGATACTAGACGTGTTTGAAATTCAAACTTACAGATTAATATGGCTTCTATGGCTGCACGCAGAGAAACAGATACTAATGGAACGATGCGGCAGCACCAGAGGACACGTGTTTCGCCGTGTTTGCGGCTCGTCGGCCCTGGGTAGCTGCGCATCGTTCCGAATTGGCAAACCAGGGGTCACTCAGCGAGCGATATACACCTGGGAGGGTGACTGAGCACTCCTCAATGCCACAGTGCAAGCCAGTGAATTGTAATGCAGGAAAAAAGCCATTAAAGAAACAAATAAATGATAATATAATAAATATATATATTTACAATTCAAGCGTGCCACAATCCCAGCTGTGGACGGCCGTTTCGAGCTTGTTGGCTCTCATCGGCACAGCGTAGGGATGTAACACGCTCTTGGGTCGGCACAAGCACTGCGTCTCTGCAAGACAGCAATGGTCCTGTTAGCAACACCTCTGGAGGCCGCAATGCAAAGCCAGTAAGTACAGATACATTTACATCATACACATACATCGCTCATTTTTATATTTGTATCTATATCTACATATAGATATAGATCTGATAGATAGATCGATAGATAGATAGATAGATCTATAGATACGCGGACAACAGATTTTAGGGAACTGAGGAACACTAGTTCATTTAATGGGAAGAAATTAAAAGTTAAATAAAAAAAAAGGGGGGCGGTCGACGTTTTGACAGTGGCACTGTCTTCGTCAGGACAAAAGATGCACAGGCGGTTACAGATTGCTTAAATAGGTTTGGTACGTGACGTCATCATCGGTACAAAGTACGCTACAGGCGGTTGTCGGTGAGTCAGATACGGGAATATACCAGAAGGCCAAGTCCGGGTGGTGCTGTCATTCTCATTTGGTCCCTGTCCGTTTTGAGGGAAAATTCCTGGGCAGGGTGAGTGCTGCTTCGGACTTTGCGTCAGTGGATGGCGTCAGAAGGTCTGACCATCAGGACCTTCTGACGCCATCCACTCAAACGTTGCCTGCCTGCGTACTGCTGATGAGGCCCAAGAAGGCCGAAACAGCTGTCCAGTACTGGCATGGCGATGTTTGAGTTACAGACATATATATATACCCCCTCTTTCCCCTCATTTCCCCCATTTTCCTCTCTTTATATATATATATATAGAAGAAGTTGTCGCAAGAATGTCGCAGTTATGTGCAGGGCTAAGCACCTTGTGCAGCTTAAAAATCTACACCACATGGCAAAATGTGCACAAAATAGCAGAAGCACAGAACATTATCGATGCTTTGACATGCTTTTAATACAAAAATGTTATTGTAATCAAAGTAGAAGTAGTCATCAGCAGAATGTGTACACACTGAACAAGGTTGTCATTGCTTGAAGATGATACTATTGTGGCTGTTTTGCAAGATAAAGTATCACAGACTTCTAAACTGAGCTAATGAACTTCTGTCTTTCTTTTTTTCCCCATAGCATTCGTTACAGTGCCAAAAACTGTCGACAAACATAGCACAACACAGTATGCAAATATCATATAATGTGATCTTCAAATGCAAATATGTGCACTTCCACCTTCTTTGTACGAGAGATGTGTCGAAAGTTAAGTTCCAGATGAGGACAGCTATAGCAGCATGCATTGGACATTAAGGTCCTGGGCCCGAACTGTGTTTGCTGGAATTTGTACATTATCCTTTCGTGCTTATTCAGTACTTGGACTGTCATACTGGTTATTTTGCGCATTATTCTGTCGTGGGTATTTATGATGAAAGGTGGAAGTCACTGAAAAGTCACTATGTTCCAGCCTCAGAACATCAATTGTTTCATGTGGGTATTTATACTGTTTACAACGGCATGGCGAATTTACATGTGATAAAAGAAAGCGAGCCCCCACCTGGTCTCCTGTGTCCTTTGTTGCACACATGTCGCTAGTGTTGATTCTTCCTTGTTTACAAATTGTTTATAAGTTTTTGCTCTTGGATTTGCTTTCAACAGCGGTTGTGATATTCCGCGGCTCGACATCGCGATTGAACGAACGCGCAGGGCGAGCGCCCGGCCCGCGCTATGTGTAATGGTGACGTACCAGGTGACGTCATTATGACGGAATTTGTAGTTTGCCCCGCAACGGATGGATGGCGCTGACGGTCTTTATTATGGCCGCCATTGAAGACGTGGTGGCCAATGCAAGCTTCGCTACCATCTATATTTACCTTGGGTAGTCTACGAAGGAACTGGAGCGCCACCGCACGGCCGCAAAATATTCGTGGAACTAGGGCAGTCATTTGGGAGCCGACTTCGGTCTCCTTACTTGTCCTCCGTGCGTATAGCACAGCGGTAAGCATATAGACCACTTTCTGTTTACAAACATGTGGCGTCCCGAGAAGACCGGTTCGAGGTTATATTTTGCTCTGGTTGGCAAGAAGCGGGAAAAACGCGTCTGCTGATAGGCCGAAAAGGCTGATAAGGTTGATAGGTGCTCACCAGCATGCTTTGCGCGGCGGCGAAACGTAATCGATGACGTAGGAGTGCAAGTGGTCTATACCAGAGACTTCCTCAAACGAATGGTACTGAAGTGCATGTAATCAGCTAACATTAGCTACATGTGACGCAAGGCGTGCACGACACGACTAGGGAGATGCGAGTTTGGGCTTGCAATCCAACTGAGTGTAATAGAGTGCAAGTGGAGGGGAAGGGGGTAGAGGACAATGATAACAACACTTTGCACCTTTTCTTCGGAGAACAAGTATGATTATTAGATTAAATTTTGCCCATCTGAGGGCTCCTTAACGTTCGTCGAATCCTCAGCACACAGCACTTCCTATTTGACATCCCCCGCGGGGGGGGGGGGGGGTGCACTGGAGCAATTCGGACCGTGCACGGAACTGCTGGCGTCATCGCACGCCAATCAAACCTGCAACGTTGAGAACAGTGTCTTGGTTTCGCTAACTCATTTGTTTCTACCGGCTTTTTTTTTCTAGTCTTACCAACGAGATTTTCTTTGCTATCCACTGTGGGGAAAAAGAGGACGAAGAAGTTGGGAGGTTGGAGGACGACGAGGAAGTTAGTGACAGGTGGTAAAAAGGGAGGACGACGAAGGGTTTTGGGGTCAGTGTGGACGTGGAAGCACACGGTAACGGACCTCAACACGGTGGACCTGGAAGCGCGCAGGAACAGACTGTAACAGAGCCATTAAAGCAGCGGTTGTTAAGTATATCTTGTATTTGCATTTGTGCCTCGCTTTCCACGGGAGTCGAATGAACGGGCTTTGCCCCCGAGAGTGGGAACAGGCTCCCACAAATGCACAAATGTTCCTGCAGGTTGCTTTGGTAGGAGACGCCGCCCGCTGGCTTCGACTGCAGTCGAGATTCACGTCCTTGCAGGACGTCAAGCAGTGGTTTAAAAACAAATTCCTTCCCCCGGATTACGAATATCGTATCCTGGAGGAGCTGCACAAACGTACTCAGCATCCAGATGAGACGTTGGCAGAATTCGTACGGGCCCTGCAAGAGCTGTACAGCAGAGCAGAACCAACTGCAACAAAGCAGCAGCGAGTAGCACGGGCTATCCGTCAGTGCCACCCCCGCTTCCGGCCCTACCTTCGAGCCCATCGCTTTGATAGTCTTGAAGCGTTGGCGCAGGAGGCTCGTACCATACAGGGCGACCTCCTAGCCGAACTCGAATATCGGGCCCCCGCCGCCGCCTGAATGGGCGTTAGAACCACGCTGTGCGTGGTCAGTGGGAGCAGCCTCGGTCGAACGCCTACCTGCAGTGGGACAGGATGAGCACCACCGCAATCCTTATGCGGAGCCATCCCGCCGAGCAATTGATCCCTTCCGTCATGGACAGAGGGCGATCCCCGCAGGAACGAGCCATGACAGACCCGTCCTGCCTAATTATCGTGGTCAACCCGGCAATACAGCTGGCGAAACTACTGACAGGCAGCGGGAACGACAGCGTCTGCCGCGCCCGCAGCCGCAAAGGTCCGTCGGCTGTTGGAATTGCGGCAGCCCCGAACATTTCCGTCGGGACTGTCTGTACCGACGGCGGAATACCCGTAATGTGGCAACGGGAAACGGCCGCAGCCGACGTCCATGAACGCTCGCTTAACGACGTCGGCTATCTGCCGAGAGAGCGAACGAACGGTCGCTAGCAGCGGCCCTGATCATGCAAAAGCTGGCTCTGCAAGCAGCAAGGCAACCAAAGGAGACGCATTAGCTCCTTTTGCTCTCTCTGTTCGGAATGGCATTCAGGACAGAGAACCAAATATCGCAGTTCGCATTTTGGGCAGAAACTACATCACCCTTATAGACACGGGAGCTACACTCTCTCTCATCGGCGACTGTGTTTACGAGCACTGCCTGCAAAGACAAGTAGTTCTGCAGACTACTGAGGTCACCCTTCGTCTTGCTTCCAATGACGTCATTCCAGCACAATCTGCAGTTGTGCTCTGGCTCCGTTTCGATGGGAGACGGCGAAAGCAGCGCTTCGTCCACCTTCCTGGCCTGGCAGTGCCTGTCATCCTGGGCAGGGATTTCATCATCCGGCACAAGTTGGCGCTGGACCTGCCCAATGGAGGATACGTATACCACGGCTCGACAGGGTTCTTCCCCTTCGCCACGGCAGCGGACGATTGCACGGCACAGCAAGCTGCAGCAGTCTCCACCGAACCGTCTGCACTCCCGACTGTCTTGGGGTCATTCCATGGTCCTGAGGAGGAGCGCCGTCAGCTTCAACAAGTACTGCGGCAGTACGACGGTATCTTTACGGAAAAACCCGGTAAGACGTCTCTGTTACAGCATAGCATAGACACGGGTAACGCTAGGCCCTGGCGTTGTAATCCAAGACCTTTGAGCGTACATAAGCGTGCTTTGTTAGACGCTTCTCTAGAAGAAATGCTCCAAACCGGTGCAGTTCAGAGATCCCAGAGCCCTTGGGCGTTTCCTGTCGTCCTGGCTCCGAAACGTGATGGTACGGCAAGGTTATGCGTCGACTGTCGTCGACTTAACGCAGTAATGTAAGGGACTCTTATCCCTTCCCGTCCATCGAATCAATCATGTATTCCCTGGGCAACGCTGCGGTGTTTTCAACGCTTGATTGTAGCAGAGGGTTCTTGCAGATCCAAGTTGCCCCGGAGGATGTCCCGAAGACAGCCTTTACCTGTCATAGGGGTCTGTTCGAGTTCATACGGATGCCTTTCGGTCTGTCTAACTCACCAGCCAGTTTCTAGCGGTTGATGGACACCGTATTAAGAGATGCGAAGTACAATTTCGCGATGGCGTACATGGATGATGTCGTAGTGTTTTCCAGAAATGTTCAGGAACACTTGGAACACCTGTCTATCGTCCTTGCAAGGATGAAACAGTCGGGGCTAACCATTAACCCCCGCAAGGTACAGCTGGCATCGCCTAGGATCAGCCTTCTCGGCTTCGTGGTGGACGGAGGCACCATCAGTCCTAGCGATGACAAGCTAAAGGCAATCATGGAGTTTCCGGTTCCCGGTAACGTAAAAGCCTTGCAGCGTTTTCTAGGTATGGTTGGCTTTTACCGGCAATTCATTCCTAATTGTGCTCACTTAGCGCAGCCGCTTAACCAGTTGCTGCGCAAAGACACACGCTGCCACTGGGGAGAACAGCAGGAACAATCCTTCCGAGCTCTATCTCATGCAATCGCTAATACGGCCAGGCTATATTTGCCCGACCTAAATAAACCGTTTGTTGTGCAAACAGATGCTAGCGATTATGGTGTTGGCGCAGTTCTCTTGCAGGAACATGACGCTATTCTCTGTCCAGTGGCTTTTGCAAGTCGCACGCTGAATCCGGCAGAACGGAACTATTCACGGAAAAGGAGTGCCTGGCGACCATCTTCGCTCTCAGGAAGTTTGATCTCTACCTGGATGGCAGCACTTTCACCGTCCAGACTGACCACCAGGCACTCTCATGGCTGCAGCGGCTCCACAACCCAGCTGGACGTCTTGCCAGGTGGGCCCTGAAGCTACAAGGCTACTCCTTCAACGTGGAGTACAGGCGGGGATCCACGAACGTGGTAGCGGACGCACTATCCCGTGCGCCTCTACCGGAGGGGGAAGAGGTAGGCACCGAGGCGCCTTCTCAACTCCTGGCAGCAGCACAAGTGGCACGGGACGGATCCTCGTCATGGGGCACGGTCGTGAGCAGAGAGCAGCTCCTAGACGCTCAGAGAGCGGACGGCCTTTGTCAGCGGGTGTCTCAATGGTTAGCTGAGCAGGTCTCGGCAGACACCGGAACGTCTGACGGACGGCACGACTCCTATCTGCTGGGCGAGGATGGCATCCTGTTCAGGTACATACCCCAGGCGGATGACGATGACGGTACATCCCCATTCAGAGTCGTAGTGCCACGGAAGCTGCGTAAGTCTTTCATACGTTACTTTCATGACTCGGCCTTGGCAGGTCACAGCAGTGGCAGGAAAACTTATGAAAAGTTATGTTGTGTTGCGACATGGCCAGGAATGAGGCAGGACGTAACTAAGTATGTTCGTACTTGTCCGATATGCAAGAGAGCAAAACCTCGTGGTGGTTTACCCCCCGGGCGCTTACAGTCGGTTCAGAGCAATAGGCCCTGGCAGATAGTTGCTTGTGATGTGATGGGACCTTTTCCTCGTAGTCCTAGAGGTAACCAGTACCTGTTTGTGGTTACTGATCATTTCACGAAGTGGGTTGAGCTGTTTCCTCTCAGGACGCTGACTTCCCAAAGAGTATGGGAACGACTACTCGACACATTTTGCCGGTTCGGGTTTCCCGCTCAGCTGATCACTGACAACGCAACCTACTTTACAAGTAAGGTGTTCTCAGATTATTGCGCTGTCTTAGGCATTCAGCACAAGAAGACTTCCCCGTATCACCCTCAGGCTAATATTACCGAACGTGTTAATCGGAACCTGAAGATGATGTTGGTTGCTTTTACTAGTCAGCACCACCGTGATTGGGATCTTCGCCTGACTGAGCTGGCGTTCGCTACACGGACAACGGTCAACAGATCTACAGGCTTCACCCCGGCGTTCCTGAACTTGGGACGAGAGGCTCCTTTTCCAGTAGAGAATGCTCTGGGCCTCCGGGATGGCAGTACCCAGCCTCCTTATTCAAGGTACGCTGAGGACCTCCAGAGCCGACTGGACGTCGCAGCTCGGACGGCTCGGGAGAACTTGGACGTCGCAAGGTTGGACCAGGCTCGCCAGTACAACCGTGGACGACGGAATCTCACCTACGGCGTCGGTGATCTTGTCCTTCGACGGACTCACCCGCTTAGTGATGCGTCACGCGGCTTTGCAGCTTCGCTCGCAGATAGGTGGGACGGCCCCTTCGAGGTAAGTGCGTGCTCCTCCGGCCTCACTTACAGGCTTCGTCGCTGCGACACCGGCGAGGAAACTGGGCCAGTACACATCTCGGATCTGAAAGCTTACCACCTTCGAGACCCCGACGGAGAGGAGACCGATCATCAGCAGTCTCCTCCCCAGGACCTGGACCAGGATTCCGCTTCCGGACCAGCTCCCAGTCGCTACAGTTTGCGTCCCCGCAGGCGGCGCACGTAGCTGCCACTATCCTAGTCGCTAAATCCTAGTGCTCTTGTATAGTTGGTCTTTCTTAGTGTGATGTCTGTTTCGCAGTCTTCAGCTATAATCTTCTGGGGGAGAGCCTTTTCAGGTTCTCACGGTTTGAAATTGCTTACTCACCGGATTCCCCTTTTCTTCCCTGGCAGACTACGATGCCTCCCCGTACGAGACAACGCGGCGCCCGGGACTTCCATTTTACCCAAGGCCGCCCGGGATCAAGCGGACCACCGGCACGATCTCGTTCGCCGTCACGACCTGTTCTTCGCTCAGTGGCCACCTGGACGGTGGTGGCGGAAGACCGCCCTGTTGGATGGGTGGCTCGCTCCAGATGGTCGTCGCAGCCACGCCCCCTCCGGGGTGAAGACCCTGCTTCGGTACCCACACCTTTTTTGGGACTGACGTTGTCCGACCGTCACCCCCGCGATCCACCGATTCCCCTGTCCGAGGAGGAACAAAGACTGCTGTGCCCTATGTGCAACGTCCCAGAAATATACAGGGCGACTCATCGTCGAGGTCTGCTGCACAGGACCAGGGTCGACACCGCCCGTACCGCCGGAGACGTATCAGCAGCGCTAGCGACCCTGCGACGCCTACGCCCCGAACTGCTGCGGGAGGCTCCTCAGCGGGCAAATCCCCCGGAAGACGTCATAATTGACATGCTGGAAGATTTTTGAACTATTGTTTGTTCGTTCGTGAACTTTTGAATTTTGAGTGTTCGTGGTAGTTACCACAAGGGTGGGGGGGAAGTGTGGGGAAAAAGAGGACGAAGAAGTTGGGAGGTTGGAGGACGACGAGGAAGTTAGTGACAGGTGGTAAAAAGGGAGGACGACGAAGGGTTTTGGGGGCAGTGTGGACGTGGAAGCACACGGTAACGGACCTCAACACGGTGGACCTGGAAGCGCGCAGGAACAGACTGTAACATGTGAGTCATTAAAGCAGCGGTTGTTAAGTATATCTTGTATTTGCATTTGTGCATCGCTTTCCACGGGAGTCGAATGAACGGGCTTTGCCCCCGAGAGTGTGAACAGGCTCCCACACCACAAAGCACTATGCTACCGAGGGCGATTTTTTCGATTGGAGGAGGCTACACTCAAAGACAAGCAGTCTATATACAGGGTGTTTCCTTTTAGATAAAACGAACAAATTTTCATAAAAAGGGGAGTTGCCCTAGGGCGGTTTTACTTTTGTCATTCGATTACTCGACGGGGCTGCTACTAGGAAACCAATTGTTCGCTGAATTAGGGGACTAATTAACTGATATATTGTAATCAACTTTTTAATAATTGACTTTACGGAGCCCATCGCAATTGCAATATTAGAGCCTGAACACCACGTGACCCGCTCGAACCACTGTTGGAGCACTGAAGCACGTGCACTAAAGTAATCTCAGCGCGTGCTATAGACCTAAGTATTTAACCTCAGACACCCGCTGGAAACAAAAAAATGATCGCAAAAAGAGCGACGGTGACGTCGATATCTCCGCCCTCCTTCATGTGTTCGCAGTCGCTTGCCGTATCAGTCATTTCATCCTGCGGCACACAGCTTTTGCTCTTCCCCGGTACGATAAGCACTGATATGTAGTGGTGATGCGCAGAGCTCATTGCAAGCAAAAAAAGAAAAACAAAACAAAGATCGTGAAACATTACGTTTTTCTTTGACGCTAAGTGAGGGCGGAGATATCGACGTCACCGTCGCTATTTTGCCGACCACTTGAGGCGCGCAACAGACGGTAGAGCTGAAATAATTAGGTCTGTGGCGCGCTGCGACTACTTTCGTGCTTCGTCAGTGGTTCGAACGCATCATGTGAAGATTGGGCTTTAATATTACAATTGCAATGTGCTTCCTAAAGTCAATAATTAAAAACTTGTTTAAAATACCTCTGTTAATTAGTACCCTAAATGAGAACAAATACAGCTTCCTAAATACAGCTTCCTAGCAGCTGCCCCGTCGAGTAATTCAATGGCCAAAGTAAACCAGTCCTAAGGCAACTCCCGCTTTTATGAAAATTTGTTGCAGCTAAAAAGAAACACCCTGGAGCCCCTATTGGTAAAGATACATAGCCTACATCAATCGCTTGTACTTGCTAGTATGACCGAGCAACAGCATGACAAGAACGATAGATAGCTGTATTCGCTCAGTGATGGCTATACCAACCGCATATGGTCATGAAACGATCATCTCGTCGCAGGCACGACTCTTTAGTAAGGGATTAGTTATAATGTACCTATGAAATAGCAGACAAGAAACATGAAATAGAGGACTACAGAAATAATCCGTAATCTGTGTTGTAAGTTGTTGCACAACCAGGCCAATATATTGAGAGCCATTCGGGTGCGACGTGGGCGCCCTCTTGAGGCAGACGTGACTGGAACATTGAAACTGAGAAGTTGAAAATCCGACCAAAGAATCCACCACCTCGATCTTCGGCTTGCTAGAAGCAGCACAAAGAAAATACACTCCCTAACGATGACAAAACTGGGTATAGCAACCGTGCCAGACAAAGCTTTTCAAAGTTTGATCCCGCACAACTTATTCCGCAACCTACCACTTCCGTCTAACGGTTACTTTCCTGCGTGGCCGACATTTATCGTGACAAAAGTGTACGGAGCTTTTCGCTGACTCCACACACTTTTGTGAAAACCCAGTCTCCGTGAAGAGGAGACGAGGCCGACTTTGCATAAACAAATTACAGCGTTTTCTTTCGGTGATGTTCAATGCAAGTTCTTGAATTACCTCACGCGTCCTACTAAGCCCACAAAGAGCCTCTCACAATGTAATGTCCATGAAAACGTGTCCCGCTCGTGGTAATATGAAATTTTGCAAGTTCAGCAAAGGAAAGTGGATAAGAAACGACGTGTTTTTCGGCTTCTACGAGTAATATGACGTGTGAGCCGCGTTTTGGAACTGGATGTACACATGGTCTCTGAGGTTTGACGGTTGGGGAATATTTCGTGCTAGGACTGTGTTATATTACTGCTCATGTGTATTGTATTGTGTGGCCAGCTATGTCCCAAGGTGCACACCATTTTTTCCTCTTATGCAAAAAAAAAAAAAGATGACTCTGGACACGATGTAAACATTCCAAACGCATTGAGTATGCTTACATTGGTATTATAGTGGTTTGTAAATGCATTATATGAGTAGCAGATATGAAAGTGTTCGTAAACCCCTCACTTGTAGTTTAGCTCAGCTTTAAACGATAGTTGAGTCGACCCCTATCTCTGGCAACATGCTGCACGTTTGACCGAAGGTATGACTACAGCTAATTTCCCCCACTTCACTTGTCGCGTTCGATGTTTAGAAAGCGACAGTTGATGAGAGTGACAGGTCGAGTCACACCAGTGGCGGTATTCGAGCCCACATCCTCTGAATCCTTAATTGAAGCGTGCAACAGGGCGTTAAGAGGCTTAACAGGGTTTTGACACATTGATGTATGTGGCTGACGCAAGCACTGTACTAGACGCAAGGAAAATACAATATTTTTCTACGCGCCGTACACTCTTAAAAATGAACTTCACCTAGCACGCTCCTAGCCAACCACCATCCCGAATGACAACGTTCTCGCCCCTGATTTGTTGAAAACGGGAGGAGGAGCTTATTTTGTGCCGTGCATGGACACAAAATAGGCTCCTCCTCCCGTTTTCAACAAATCTAGGGCGAGAACGTTGTCATTCGGGGTGATGGTTGGCTAGGAGCGTGCTATGTGGTGAAGTTCATTTTTAAGAGTGTACATGACGAGATGGAAACCCTTAAAAGCAGCTATACATCAAGCTCTGACATCATGGGACGAGAGCTACGTCCCTTCCTGTTGGTACCTGTAAGCACGTGACGTCTCCCGCAGGCCTCACGGTTGGTTTATACGTGGTCACCGGCAAATTCCGATGAATGGCACACCCTTCAAAATGAACTTCACCGCATTGCACGCTCCTAGCCTACCATCATACCGAATCACCCGGTACTCGCCCCTGATTTGTTGAAAACGGAGGGGGGGGGGGCGTACGCCTTCTTTCACTAATTCTGTACGGTATGAGTGGTACAACCAGGACGTACGCCTCCTGTTTTCAACAAATCAGGGGCGAGAATGATGTCATTCGGGATGATGGTTGGCCAAGAGCGTGCTATGCGGTGAACTTCATTTTAAAGCATTAAGCAGGCATTCGTAAAAAGAGACCTAGCAGAAGTTCTACTTGCGCGTTCTACATGCCATCAGTGACCGTGTCCTGGCAAGGGAGAACTTCGCGTTACCCGACGGCTGCTAACTCTTGGCTCTTCTACACGCAGCTGCTGCTCTCCAGGTGCGAGGGTTCGCCAAGTTAGTTCTACTCGCAGACTCGAGAAGCGCCCTATGTGATGAACCACATGTGTGACAACATCTTAGCGCGAAGCATCTGAAAATCGTGCGCTCAGCATGAACTAACCGGAGGAGTCATTGCTTTCTAATGGATTCCGTCCCACGTCGGTATCGGCGGCAGCGAATGGGCGGATCAGTTAGCGTCCTCAGCACACCTGAACTGCAGCCCTTGTTTACCAACTCCAGACGGTACCGACAGGCAAATGGCCGTTCGGCTGCTTGTCGAACTGCGCCACCCTGGGATACGGGACATCAGGCATTATCATCGCTCCCTTCTCCCTATGAAAGAGGTGACGAGGTCTTGAGGTCTTCCTCCCTCGAGGCATGCAGACCATGCTCCATAGGCTACGCATTGGATATGAGTTCACCAACTCTCAACTATTCAAGATCGGCTCTAGGGGTGACGCCTGCTGTGGCAACTGTCAAGAACATGAAACAATCGAGCACATCCTGCGAGGCTGCCGAGCATACCATTCTGCGCGCGAAGCCCATCTCCCTCTCTCCAGCTCTGGCACGCTAGCGGACATCGTCTTCCCCGGTGGTTCGTATGCAGAACGTTCCGCTAAAGCTGATGATGATGGTGATGATTAGTATTTTATGTTCCGCTAAAGCAAGAAACCTTGTTCTCTTTCTGCAGGAGGCGGGTCTTGCTCAACGACTCTTCTAACACTTTGCTCTCCCGGACGAACTCACGCACCCTCTATGCATCTCAACTATTCATCCTCGATCTTTCATCAGTCTTTTTCCTGTTCTGGCTACAGTCGTGACGACCCACTCCTGTGTGTGGAAAACAATGGCGAGCCGATCCTGCCATTATCTCCCCGCCCCCCCCCCCCAACCGCTTCCGGAATGCCCTTGCCGTGTTCTTAGACGTCAAGAGAAGTACGATTATGTAAAGCACTCACCCTGTTTATCGGCGCTAACTGAAGCCAGGATCACTGGGCGTCTCCTGAGATTCATTATAGGCTTTGTCGGACTAAAAGTTCGACGTGTCTGTTAGCGGCCACAGTAGTTCCGCCAAAGCTTTCCAGCGAGGTGTCCCGCAGGGCAGTGTATTGTCCTCCAAGCTGTTCAAATTAAACATGATTGGGATCCACAAACGAATGCACCATATGCGCCACAACTGACCATATACGCCGATTATATCTGTCTCCGCATATCAGAAAGAACAAGGAAAAGGTTCGCGACTCATGACCAGAATCCAGGAACACGACACGGAAAGTCGGCTTCGCCTGAATGCAGATCACCATGCAAGAAATCCCACTTGACAGATTAGTGCGCGGATGTGTCAGGAGGAAAATTTGGGAAAGGACGAGAAAGAGATATAAGAAAGGGAACGTTGAACGTCCTCTATCAGGCAGTGCTTGCCCATATGGTCAGCGACAACATCGAGGGCACGCGCTCAAGTCAATGAAAAAATACAGTCCGTAGATGCGGAAACGAGTATCAAGCCTTTTGTGTTGCTTGTATGTCGTTAAAAAATCATCATTCCCGCAAGAAGCGTTGGTGGGTTAGCGTGCTGCCCATGTCACGTCGAGGCTGGGAGGTACCCGAGTTCGAATCCCTGTGCCGGCTGTGCTGTCTGTGGCTTTCATAGGTTTTTATCAGACGCTTTCAGACATATGTCGGCACAGTTCCTTTAGAAGTCGGCCCAGGACGCACATTCCCCCAGGGCGTCAGTCGTGATGTTACCCACTTCTGTAAGGCCGACAAAGGCGAGCCCTTGGTCAATCACCACGACCGTCGTGATGATGCAAAGGCAGTTGTGGCTTTAATTCAACCTTTAGTGGAAACTAATAGAGGAACAATGTACTCCACAACGATTTCTTTTGTCTTTCTCTTTTCTTTTTCTTTTTGTTTAATGGTGCACAGGGACGCCGAGAGATGCAATGGACAACTGCTGTTCATCAATGAGTACAAATATAGCTAGAATATTTCGTTTCCATACATGACCACTTGGGACAGCCGCAAATGTAGCGTCCTCCATCTCATCTTCCGTAGACGCGGCTGCTATTTCGCTTCACTATTTATGCTTCACTATGCTATTATGCTATTATGCTTCACTATTTCGCCACTGTTGCCACTGAATGAAAACGCGAGGAACATTACACATTTGTTCTATAAAATGAGATACATACGAAACGCAAAAAGAAGAAAATGTCTTAAACACACAGGACGGATTGTACTATCCGGAGATAAAAAAACATTCGACTGTCTGCAGCACGGGTGGCAGATAATCAGTGCAAAAACCACACTATAACAAGAAAGCTGCTGGTTGCTCCTCCTCCGATATGGTAGGAGCTATGCTTTTGCCACCTTGCTTCCTCAAACATAGCGGATCATCTTGGAAAAAATCGGCTATAAAAGTTAATTTTCATATGTTTGCCACAACATATCACGCGCTCATTCGTGTTTCATTTCCTTCGTTATCTGTTCCTCTCTCACATAAAAACAAACCGTTTACCTGGTCATTTTCTTTCGCCAGAAAAAAAAAAAAAATCTGTGGTAGAGCAAACTAAACTGCTGGAAATAAATATTTCCTGGTCTTGCGATTGAAAACAAACTTCTAAAGTGCGCAATCGCTCCGGGGAAAATACCAACAGGGAACTTGGACTAACGAAAGGCCAACTTCTAACCTTGTTCTCCTTCTGCAGGAGGCAGGTGTTGCCAAACGACCCCTCTAGCCCTTTGCACTATGCGACGGATTCACGTACTCTCTACGCATCTCCACTGTTCATCCCACATCCGTTTTCTTTTTCTTTTTTCATAGTCGTGACGATGCCCAGTTCTCTGTGGCCAACAACGGCGCGCCGATTAAGATTTCACCACCACCCCCTCCTCATTTTTGAGAGTGTAGGGTCGGATGAATCTCGGTATTCATAGGACCGATTTTATACGCGTCTGCTACCCCCTTCACTCTGAAGCTTGGGATGCAAGTTCACATCGATGCGAATAATCGCATTTCACATTTACCTGACACAATCTCAGACGAAGTACCGCAACCCCATTAAGCGTTGTGCAACACATTGACGTCCCGCAACATTTAATTGCCTCAGCTACTATTACGATGTTCCTTAGTTGTTCTATGTTTGGACAGAATCTAACCAAAGGAGCCGCTGCTTTGATGTATTCGAATGGCGTGTACCAAAGCTCCGTTCAGTTGTGCATGCACAAAATTCCTTTCATGGCGTGCTAGGGCAATGCGTGCTGTGGCTACTTCACGTTGTTCGTTACAAATAGGTAAATTGTTTCGATATACGACGAGTATTGCCGTGTGATTTGTGAAGTCAGTGGTAATGCGAAGAGCTGGGATTAGAGGCCCTATGTTCCGTGATGAACACCATGTGTGATAGCATCCTAGCTCGCTGTATAAGGAGGTCGTGCGCCCAACATTAGCAAATCGGAGGTGATCTTGCTCTCTAATGGATCCCGTCTCATGTCGGCAGAGGCAACGAACGAGCGGACCAGCTAGAGTCCTCAGCACACCTTAGCTGCAGCCCATCCTTACCAGTTCCGGCCGACACCGACAGGCACATGGCCGTTAAGCAGCTAGTTGAAGTGCGTCATCCTGACATACAGGACATCACGCAAAATCACCGACCTTCTCTTCCCATGAAAGACTTTCCCCGAGTCACACAGGCACTGCTCTAAAGAAACAAGTGAAAGGGTGCAGGCTAGCTGGTATAGATCCATAAAGAAGACCGAGAGACACGGACACAGAATACGACACACGTAGGTTCTCTGAGAACTTACGTGTGTCGTCTTCTGTGTCCTCGGTCTTCTGTGTATCTGGGTCTTCTTCATGGATCAAGGCACTGCTCCATCGGCTACGCACGCGATCTGCGTTCACGAACCCGCAGCTGTTCAAGATCGGCTCCAGGGAGGATTCTATAGCTGCAGTCACTGTCATCATCCGGAAACTATCGAACATACCCTGACAGAATGCCGCGTATACCACACTATGCGGGAACCCCATCTCCCACACTACAGCCCTGGCATAGTGACGGACGTCCTATTCCCCGCAAGTTCCTCTGCAGAAAGAACTATCACAACTCGCAACCTCGTGCGTTTCCTCCAAGAAACGGGCCTCGTGCAAAGACCCTCTTGTGCACCTCTCATCCACAGTGCACTTCTGTCTCATCAGTACCGTTCGTCCTGCCTATATACCTCACCCTTCAACTCTCATCTTCCTTTTTTTTTTCTTTTTTTGCTATAGTCGTGACGACGCCCACTCGTATGTGGCCGGCAACGGCGAGCTATTTGGCCCACTTGGGATTAGCGGGAAATAATACTAAAGTCGGGAAAAATGCGGGACAAGGAAACGCTGAAGAATCGGGACACTTTCCAGGCCAACGTACCCGTCTCTGAGTATGTCACAACTTCTTTTATTCGCCTTAGATCATTGTAACTTATTTTGCATCCCCAAAACCGTAACGGAGGGTCTTGTCTCTTGTGGCACAGCCACGGCAATTTCCCGATACCTTCCCATTAACAGCTACCACTGTCAAATAAGGAGAAAGGGTATGTATATATGTACCAACGCACACTAAGTGTATATCGTGCTTTCACGAGAATGCATGCACGATCGGGGTACGGTTACTGTGTCTTAAAACAGAAACTGTAATTTGACAAATGTTCTTTATCCACCCA
The DNA here is from genome assembly GCF_037126465.1 of Ornithodoros turicata. NCBI lineage: Eukaryota > Metazoa > Arthropoda > Arachnida > Ixodida > Argasidae > Ornithodoros > Ornithodoros turicata. The sequence goes on from NC_088202.1 coordinate 97,294,768, forward strand.
GTTTGTGTTCTCCCAGAAACGAAGTCGTCCGAGCAATACAGCGAGCGAGTATTCTTCTACTTACCGTAATGGCCATATAACGCGTACACACTTCATATGGTATTACTGTACATATGGAGGAATATGTGTAGCTGTTCTAAGACAAAAGAACACCAAAGCAAAATCGAAGATGTCGCCTCTCGAAATGCCCTTACCCGACGATCATGACATTCACACTGCACGACACGCTTGCCAGCAGTAATCGCATTAATCAACGTCGCTTCCGAAGCTGTTTACGCAAAAACATCCCTTTCTACGAAAGAAGCCAGGCGGCACATCGAAACAACAAATGAGCTCATCGTTTACACTCTCCGATCTCACGCGAATGAATATCCTACGCTCATTCGTGATTAATATCTTGTTCGCGCAACGCAGCGTTCTAATTACATTAGCGTTATGCACACGCCGGACAAAAGCAAGGAACGTAAAACAAGAAGAAACGGAAGCCCACAATTTCATGCGGTTGCGGATGTTTTTGCCTGGTGGCTCTTCCTTCCGCTCCGGGGGAAACATTTCACGACAGACGCGGAGTTTTATTCTCAACACGCTTGACATCAGCGACACTTTTCGCTTAGATGTTTGCATGCACTTTTCCATCCATCTATCCAGGTTTCTTTGTATCCCAAGTTTCGCTTCTGTTTAGGATTCCGAAATGGTGCAGCTACCGGCATGAGAAATGTTTAAAAGGAACACGAAATGGATAAAGCGTTATGAAGTTAGACAGCATAATATATAGGTGTCATAACAAACGAAAAAGTGTGTGTGTGTGCGCGCGAGGAATACTCTGATGCTATAGCGAGAAAGTTCAACGTGGCCGAGTCAGACTTGTTACATGTCCATGCACTGACATCCCACACGTACATGTCGCTTCTTCGAAAAACAGAGGCAATTTACCGATGTCGAACGATAGTGAGGCTCTTAATATAACGAATAATTACTGGAGTTGGACTTGGACGGACTAAAAACTACTGTTGGACGAATAATTACTGTTCGTGACTCGACTATAACTTGCAATATGCAATTAGGCTGCAAAGGCTTGCCTTTATGCACATGTAAATTTCATGAAAGTATGCAGACGTCTTTTAAAGGACCAATGAGGTGACACCACGTGTCACCACGCAAAAATATTTTCGCTCTGCGGTGCGTTATAGCTGTGCAATCGAATTTACACAAACAGTCGGAGAAAGCACTTGCAGACGGCCGACACAATTCTCGCGTGACGTATTAGAGGCTCCGTGCCTTGTTTCTTTGTTTTTTTTCTTCGCAGCTCACGCGCTGCTTATACACTCTTAAAAATGAACTTCACCGCATAGCACGCTCCTCGCCAACCATCATCTCGAATGATATCGTTATCAACCCTGATTTGTTGGAAATGGGAGGCGTACGCCTTTTCTGTGACAATTATGAACAGCATAAGTGTCACAAAAAAGGCGTACGCCTCCTGTTTTCAACAAATCAGGGCAGATAACGATATCATTCGAGATGATGGTTGGCTAAGAGCGTGCTATGCGGTGAAGTTCATTTTTAAGAGTGTACATGCTTGAGCTGGTACCGCTGTGCGTCACCACGTGAGGGGAGTAGCATACGTCACGACGTCCTCTCGTTCTGCGATGCGCTCTTTGCACGAGGAGAAGAATTTTTCAAATGTTTGCAGAACAGAGTCCTCGCCCTCGTTCTGTAGGTCACCTGTGCTCGTCGTTCTTTCGCACGAACTCATTTTATTCGTTAGAGAACATTGTGTAAAGAAGAAAAAGAAAAAGAAAAAAATTCGGGGTTACCTCAGTGCTCCTTTAAACCTCAGACACATCTGTAAACAAGCCTATGCTATTCTAAGCACCACCGTTGTCTCGCGACGGAAAGCCCCGAATTATTAATTATAATTTTAAGCACAACACGACAGTATTCTACGCACCTACAATGACTATCATCACTCAACTGAATCGCTAAAGCACACTGTACTGCTCACGCACGAACGGCGAATTTTTCGCGTCGTGGCGTAGACGAAAATATTGCCTATGCGCTTTCGGTATTCCATGTAGTACAGGCTGCAAATCGAAAGCACAGCAGGCGCACAGAGCGGCAACAAACCTTCATAGAATCGCGCTGAGTATAATAAATAACGCGAGAACACGACAGAATTAAATGCGAACATGGTAGAGGCATGACACACATCAAGCAGGTTCATCAAACAGGTGAACATCAACTGTTTCATATCTCAGTGTGTCGGCAAAAAACTGCTGTCGAAATTGCCCTGATTAGGCTATCAGTTTCGAAGTCTAGCCTCCCAACAGAGCCGTATATTTAGGGAGTGACTTTTTCGGTTAAACCCGATTCCGACCGGTTATTCCCTTCCGAACTGACCTCAGACCAATTCGGGTTAAACTCTATTTCTCCCCGAATTCTATTCGCTACGGAATCCTGAAGGGACGTTTCCACTGAAGACGAACAAAGGTCACCACGTGTAACACATGTAAGAATGTGCCACTTACGTTCCCAGCAATACACCCATGTGTGTCAGCACTATCTGTGCCTTTGGGGTTACCGCTGCTAGGTCATAAAAAAAAAAAAGATTTGGAAAGGACTTAATACACAAGAGGAGAAACAAAAACACCCGATAACACCCAGAGGCACAATTATCGCCCGATTTCTCCCCGAATTACAGATTTAAAAATAGCGACCGATTTTTACCCCCCGAATCTGAGAAAGGTATTTAAAGGACGACGGAAACGAAAATAGGCTGCAAAGCTATTTGCCTCATATTGCGATATGTACCAAAACAATCCGGAATTCGACTTAGATTTGCGTATATTAGTTGAAACGCCGCCACAATCGCGATATAAAATTCGGCCGTGGAGCACTCTGAGCCCCTGGTGAGCGTCGCCGCGCCGCCGTAGCAGACCACGGAAGTGACGCACGTTGGCTCTCCTGTTGGAGTTCCTGACTTTCAGTTCGCTTCATTTCATTTGGTGTTTTGGCGTACGTCTAATTCCTGCTACGGGGAAAGAACGGAGACGAAGAAGCATGTACGAACCCATCTCTCATAGGATATATTGTCTTCAGACTTCCACGAGATCTCCGAATCAAACATCTTCAGGCGTTATTCAGAATTCGCCGTGTTTGTGCCGGGCAGCCGCACATGGAGCGCGAGAGATATTTGACGTCACGCGCTCCTCAGATTTTCCCGCAATGCTTGGCGCGCTCCATGGGCGATCGTGTCGGGTGGGCGGCCCAGCGCTCTCGTAATCGTCAGAAATATGGCCATCCGCACAGCGTACTTGCAAAATACTAGTGGCACCATAATTTTACATAATATTTACACCTTGTTCGGTCCCCTTTTTGCAATGGACAAATTTCGTTTCCGTTGTCCTTTAACGCAAAAAAAAAAATCTCCTTTATTAAAAGGGAGTCTGGCCATTAATTGGTCATGCAGAAGCTCCAGCACTTTTTGAGCTTGACGTCTTGAAATACAGGGCGCTATCGATCATCGGATCCTGTCCCCCCATCCTATATAAGGGCGGTGCCATTTTGGGTGGCAAGTGGATTGCATATGATTGAAATGGATACTTCATGCAATCTGCAAAACGAGTGGATTTTTGTGCCAGTTCGATGACCGACACCAAGACGACGCAAGGCACGTCGGGAGTTGTCGTCTGCTATCCGTCGCTGTTCCACTGCCGGCAGAACCACCTACTGGTACATATGGTGTCGTCGGTACGATTTTTGAATTAAACAACATGACTAGTTGGAATAAAAAAGGCAAGATTGTTTATCTTCATAAAATTCAAAATTATACAGCACAATGCCCGTTTTCTTATTACTTCGTTGTGATCGTCGTGCTCACTAGGCCTAACACTGACGACAAAACGATTATTTTCAGTTAGATATCTATAGCGGAGCATACGTGTAAACTGATTATCGATAGTCTTATGAGAGGATGTACACGTCTGCAGCGTAAAATCAGAGTAGTCTCTGAAAAAATTTTGACACGAAATTTCCGCCTCACCGTGTTTGTCTTCGATGCTATTTTGGGTTAGGCAGTCAGGTGTCATGGCGACCCCCGCGGTAAAAACTGAACCAATAAGAGGCGCGAAACTGTGATTGACGGGTCTAGGCTCGTTTTTTTTTTGGGGGGGAGGGGGGGGGCTCCTCCCGATGGCCAGACTCTCTTTTAATACACGGCTCTGTCTCCCAAGCGAAGTGAGCGCAGCGCTGCGTTCAGCAGTTACATGAGGAGTTCGAGATTTTTTATTTTTTCGTTCGGAAAACGACGGTGATTGTACACGGACTTTCAAGTGGACGGGACTTCTTCTACCTTACAGCTTTATGGATGTCTGTTGTAGCGGTTTTCAACGTTCCGGGACTCCATAATGTGAAAAGCCTGAGTCTAGAGTGACAACTAGATGAACGGGACAAGCACACGACTCAATTGTCTGTCCCTCTAGATGTACCCAGATTCAGGCTTTTGACATTATGGAGTGTGTCCACCAGCTGACCTGCATCTGTACCATACACTCACTTCCAGGACAGTGTTTCTAGGCGAAATCATGCGTGGACAGTTTACTTGCGTGCGCATTCCATATGGGCTTATCAGCCGATGCTGTTTTTGTTGACAACGGTTACGTTAAGTAGGCGCCCCGGAGCGCGAGTGTTTCAGACTCCACTCACTTAACGCGACACAAGCACCACTCGCGCACCCGGGAGTGCGAGACTCCGAGCCGCTCCCCGCGCCCCCGTTTTGAAATGGGGCTTTGAAGCAGACGACAAGCGTCCGGGTGCTTGAGATTTTCCGTGACGTACTTCCTGTTGACCGCCGGCAGGACGACCTTCGAAATGTGGGCTCGGAAGCAAAATACGGACTTTCTATGTTACCCAATGCTCCGATTTCAGTAAACCGTAATATTTTTATAACTGTTATCATGCTTTTGCATTAGTGGACAACTTCCACACTGATATCGGCGGTTATTCGAGGGAAATGCGGTGCCTTAATGAAGACATCTTGACGCCACGCAGCCGTCTTCACAGTAAACAGCTCCTATGACGTCTGTTACAAATTCCCATCGTTTCAATGTCATTTCCTGTTACAAGGAGAAGTCTTCGCAACTATTGTCGTCTCTTCCAACGATTCTATAGGTTCAAACCAGAGAGTCGAGCCGAACCCGAACCGAAAACCGTTATTTTTGGCCGAACCGGAACTGAACGGAACCGAAACAGTCGACGCCATCTTGGAGCTGAACCGGAACTGAACCGTTAAAAAAATACCGGTAACGGGTTCAAATAACGGTTCATATGGAACTAACCGCGGAACTTTGCATGTTGTGCATGAACATAAAAACTTTTTTCGTGTTTTTTCTGATTTGATTAGCTTCGTAGCCTTCCTCTTGCTTACCGAAAAAGTCGTGCCCTGCAGGAATGCTCTGGATTTTCTGGAGTCGTGAAATAACAACTGCAAAGATGGTAACTGATAACTGTTATGACTACTAATGTTTAAGACATACAAATTAACATATATAAGAATTAGGGATCAACGACAGTTTGGGTAGCATTCATTAAGTGACATATGTTATAATAACATACTAATCAGCCTCAGCTATACAGGGTGTCCATCCTAACTGCAGAAAGCGCTGAGCGCTGACACACAGCGCTGTCAAAGAAAAACTGGCAGCTCTCCTATGACGTTCGTGTTACAAACAGGTGCTGCATTGTAAGATCAGGCCGTTTGTAATACAAACGTTATAGGAGAGCTGTCAATTTTTCTTTGACAGCGCTATGTGTTAGAGATCATTTCTACAGTTATCGTGGGCATCCTGTATATAAATGCGAGTACGCGGACCAACAGATTGATATGTCGTCGGCTGTGCGACTTTCGATCTTTCAAATTTTGCCTTCTTCGTTTTTTTTTTCTGTTCTTTTTGGTGCAATGCATTTCGAAGGCAAACTATATGAGCTCAACTATAGCATGCGTCCGTGTGTACGACGCTGCAGGATAAACTCCCAACATGCGTGTGTGAACTTAAATAAGCCCCTTAGAAAGTAAAGGGCCAGCCACCCTCATGCTGGTCAGAATGAAAAGAACATACCAAGATGAATTTATTTGTGCATTTGAAACAAAAGAGGTAAAAACAACCGTACTGACTACGTATTTAAAAGTCGCCAATTGATCGAAAATAGGTCGAACTCTCTGTTTGAACTTGTTCTCGCCAGTGCTCTATCTTTGTTCCACAGTAACGGCGACATGGCTCAGATTCGCACCATTCCAATCCAACTACCATGAAGCGTCGTGTGTTGATTAACCTGTATTCGCATCTCCTGACTGATAATCAATAATTTCAATGACTTAAATGACTTAGGCGAAGGTAACAGGCTTGGTTGACTGTTATATTCCTGACGAGATTCTGCGAAGAACCCAGTGGGTTAGTTAACCACCGCGACATGAGCTACGTGCGGGGACAGTCAACCCAAACCAGTAATTCATGGTTATGCTCCTGTCGTAACCACTACTAATCTTGTCTTTCATATCGCGCAAAATCTTTCAAAATTTTGAACGACCGTTGACGCCTTCCTGTCCACTTCAAGCACTCTACCACACAACGGAAGTGTGTTTTAACCTGCATGTTGTGCTTCGTTCACACCCGTGGCCCCTGAACCGGTCCGTGAACCAAAGCGTTCGAAAAAAAAAAACGGTTCGAACCGTTATAGTTGTCTTCCGGAGCTAAACCGGAACCGAACCCTTATCGTCGGACCCAAACCGAACCAATAAACGTTTCGGTTCGACTCTGTGGTTCAATCTAAGCCAACGTGTCCTCCGTCTGTGCACTGCACGAGCAGACAACAGGGAGCGGCATCAGGGAGCGAGCAGCGTAGCGCTCCAAAGTTGCTTTTCGCTGTTTAGTGGCCGCTCCGGGTGTCTCATACTCCCGATTTGAGTGCGCCAAAAGAGGAGCGCCTACTTAACGCAAACATTGATTATCACGTTTCCTCAATCGCCGCTCAGTAAAGTTGTTTTATACGTATCCATATTCCTGAGAAACAGTGTAGGACAATATAAGCGAAACCTCTTTTAAGTTGCGTGATAATATTCGCACAAAATACGATGTACATATCTGTAAGGCGCAGAGCAGACACTTTATCTCAGCTAAAAAATCACTTTGACTTTCGGTCACGAGTGCACACGTCACGATGTGACGAACGATACTAGCCAGTTGAAGTCGCATACGCGCATGTTGAACGCCGTAGGAGTGTAACACAGTAACGTTACTCTTTTTTTGCTGCAAATTTGAGTATTTATTTACAGGTTCTGGTGCACGGAGTGCATTAATAGGATGTACCTTGAACCTATACGGCGAATCAGAGAGAGCTGATTACGTCTTGCTGTTGTGTTGTGTGTAAAAAGAATCTGGGTGGTAACGCTTCTATACCACCTCTGTGACACCCAATTATTATTGGATCTGATGTCATGGCGGAAGCGTTACCGAATTGGTGTGGTTGGTTTCATAAATGTGTGTATCATTACGACTGCGGCTGGCTGAGTTGGGTTAGTGGTGTCACAGCGCGTCACAGCTGCGTGACACAGCGCAGCCGCAGCGACACGTCGAGGCATGAATCAAGCCACAGTACGGTCCCGAAATGAACGTTAAACAGATGAATCCCCGAGAACAGAAACAGATGAGATGTCCCGAGAGCGAGATGTAGCGTTTGCCAAAATGTAAATGCCTTTCCTTTCGCCAAAACTGAACTTTGCGAAGAATCTTGCGCTAGGAGAGATACCAGGCTCCTGCGATAGCATTCGGGGTGGCTGAGTTGATGCGCGTGTTTTTTCTCGTCGCTTTTTATAATGAAAGAATTTCATTCACGTGCGTGTTTACCTGTGTGCGTAAACCCTATGCGGGCTTTGGTAGACCACGGTGGCATTTCCTTCAGTTTGAGGAAGCGGGGAGCGAAACACAACAGAATATACAAGAACTGGACGCAGGGTGAGACTTTCTGTGTTTTGTGTTGCGTTTCGTTCCCCGCTTCCTCAGGATCAAGGAAATGCTACCGTCGTCTACATTACACGAGATCTCTTGTCTCTGCTTTGGAAGTTGCGTGGCTACAAGTGCCACGGCACGAAGCTGGGATCAGTCATGATGGTCAGCTGAAGAATGGTTGGCTGCATGGTGGCGTGTTATGACCGAGCGATCTGCCTGTCGATGAGGAAAACTAGCAGGCAGCAAAAAAATAAAAGATAAAAAATCTCGGCACGCTAACGCAAAAGAAGAAAACGCGAATTAGTTTTCGAAATATCCTTACAACCGTTATTCACTACATGCCAACGATGAGGACGGTGCCAGAAGGAGAAAGTTTGTGTTTAAAATATCTGTGGATCCTCCTCTGAGGCTCTTCCTTTAACATTTCGGCACGGGTTCACTGGCCTTCTCCGAAGCGTGGCCTTCTCCGAACGTATGTCCGGGTTCACTTACAGTGCAGAAGCTGGAATACGATATTTATATGGAGTTTATATTATGCATACGTAGGCCTACAGTGAACATTTGCGCAAAACACTTCTTTCGAGCCTTGTTCTTCGCAAGTTGGTTAATGAATGCGTCATAGTCTAGAGATATGATAATCATGTTTTCGGTTGATTGCGAACTCAGAAAAGCCTGACATATCTTATGGTTGAGCGCAGGATATTCTTGGTCGGTCAGTTTCATTGTGCTGAGGCTCTTTTCAGCGTCGGCGACAGTAGCTGGTGTGGTCAGAAAATAGAATCCTGACGCAAATGCAAGGATTCAGATATATCCCCTGGAGGCTTTCTTCTATGTCTACGTTAAAAATTGTTTGGCGTCTCTTTGTTTGGCGTCCTCTCTTTTTCTCAATGACACAAAACGATATTCCATTATAAGTTCGCTGGCATCGATGTCTACCATTTGTACTTCAAAATTTTTGCTGCGATTCTCCAGTTCAAGTTCTCATTGACAGTGCTCCAAGTCGTTAGTGTTTTACAGAAATCCAAACATCTTTTACCACTCCACGAGTTGGTCGACAAAACAGAAGATATGGTGTGGTGGCGCTGGTGCATGGGAGCGCGGAAGAAGGACGAAGAGAAGCGGCGGCGGCAGTTCCTTGCAGGTGCAGCTCGAGAGAGGCTGCAGACGGGCTTCGCTGGAAAAGAACTGGACCGAACTTCTGGCTCAAACCACAGACCTTGCAGACACCGGCCCTTGGCGGACTACAACCGCCACTGCACTTCCTGCTCTATCCCAGCTGCCGCCTCACTGTCACGTCGTACGAGGGTTCTTCATCATCCCGGGCAGTTCCGGCGACATCCCTGGCGGCCAATACCTCCAAGGGAGTAAAATCACGTTTGAAACCCTCTGTTGTGCCTGTGTCTCGATGTTTCCCACCATGCTCCCCACACCAGGTGTAGGCCAGCTCACCGTGAGGTGAACGGGCTCATTCACCACATATGGCCTGATCAGTGAGAATAAGAAAGTACTGCGATTTGAATTTTCGTTCTACGGATATAGACGACTCCTACTTTTTTTTGTTTTTGTCACTTTTACGAGAAGGTAGCAGACATTGCAGAACTGCTTCCTAATCTCCTCGCGTTGTCTGTACTCCGCAAAATAGAGGAACAGAAAGAACAGACGCAATTTGTACAATACAAGCGGTGCTGCAAATGGAACCGTTTTTATGTTCCTCATTAAGTGGCGTGCAGCATTTATTAGTCATTAAGATTAACGTTAATTAAAAAAGCATGTCTTCCAATTTCGAACAAATGAGTGAGAATGATAGCACTTGATTGGCTATGATCCGGTTCATCAGATGTCCACAACGACGCTGCTGTCTTCCGATACGCGACCAGGGACCAATTTTTCCGGGACGAACTTTTCCGGGACAATTTTTTTTCCGGAACTCCGTCCCACATGCTTGACACGTTCTCGCTCCTATAGTTATTCTATCTTCGGTCTGGAAGATGACTGGCTTGGTTCTTTGGATGATTGGTTTTCAACTCATTTCTGTTTGCCCACCGTTTTTGGCATTCAAGAACAACGTTACTTCCTTTTATAAGTAGAACTCGGAAATTTACGTGCTGAAACCATGAAAATAGACAGGTATTTAGACCCAAAAAAACACCTAAACATGCAAGAACATGCAAAAACAGACACGTTGTAACACATGCCAAAACTACTTCTAATGTACGCTTCACGACGCAGAATTTATACTGTGGAACTGTAGCGAATGCTACAGAACCATTCGATGACGCCAGTGCCTGACTGCGACGCTGTGCAGCGTCAAGCCTCCTTCCTGCACCGCTAGTTCAAGATCACTGGGTGTTATCGTTGATTCTCTAACATGTATTCAGTTTAATTTTATTTCAGTTTATTTCTTCAGTTTATTTTTACTACTCGCTTTCTCTTAGGGTTACTTGTTTATGTAGCTTTAGGTCCTATGGAGTAGACGGCGTTCCATGTTGATATCCGTCCATCGGCCACATTTTCTTTCAGACGTTTTGTCAGCCACACTCTACCTCAGGTAGGCGAATTTAATTCACTGTGGTGACGATGAAAGGTCTCACCGTTGTTGGCATCAGAGAGGTGGGCAACGTCACGACTGACAGCCTGGGGGAATGTGTATCCTGGCCGACTTCTAAAGGAACTGTGCCGACATATGATCTGGTCGAAAGGCATTTCATCGAAGATCGAAACGACAGCGGTCGTTTGATCGATTTTTTATTGGCTCACTTGAAGTGTTGAAAATTTAAAAAAAAATAAAAAATAAAAGAAAATAACAACACGAAACAAAGCCGAAGTTCTAAATGTCGTTAACCTAAGCAACATTTAACTGTGTGCAACCCGCTTGCTCGTAAACACATTCCTCATGCTAACCCACTTTTTCGTGTCCAAGAAGCGGTCCAAGGGCCCATGTTGTTCACGCTAGCCCGTTCGACAACCTGATAGGGTTTTCCGCTCTGATATATAGTGACTAAACATGCCATACATGTTAGTCCCCCAACCCTTTGTCAAATAATAATTGATTTCAAGTATTAAACATTTTTGGCAAATAAATAAAAAATAAATTTAATTTATGACATTTTTCGATTATTTATTCCTGTTGAATGTAGATAAATTTTAACAATGTATTATTTTTTGTAATCAACTGACCATTGTATAGGAGAAAGAACAGTTTTATTTTATTTATTTTTCGCCTGTGTGCAGGTGAATCTAAATTTAGTTCTTGCAACAGACATGTAACCGAAGAAGTCCTTCGAAACCTAGACAAGCTAAGCAGGGCAGCAGATCTGTGTACTTTCTCTATTTTTTCGGATAGCGTGCACGTGTAGACTGCAGATGTATGCACTAAACGAGGTTGAACTAAGGTTTTATATGCTGTTAATTGAATATCTTTCGTTGTGCAATGCGGAAATTTCCTTCTTAGCATCCACAGATTTCGAGTGGATTTCGCGCACATATGGCTGTCCCGTTTCAGACCGTTTCCTTTAAATATGTCACCAGCAATGAGAAGGGTGCTCAGAAGAAGCACAGACTATCGGCTGCTCCCAACTTGGGGCAACTTTCTTCAACATGTGTCGTACTGGTTCGTAAATGACAAACATCTGCAAATAACCAATGGTCTCCCTGCAAAAAAAAAAAATCAATGAAAAAATAGATAATAATAATACAAACGAAAAAAAAAAAGCAGAGGACACTGATTGTCCGCTCCGTATGCTCGAGTCAAAAGTTACAGAAAAAGAGGTGCGGATGACACAGTGCATGCAGTTTTGAACTCCCTTCGAACAAACGTCTTTCGAAGAAACGGAGTCGATCAACCGGCGTTCGATCAAACGGTTTTCGACCAAGCGGCGTTCGATCAAACGCCTTCGATCAAATGGCGTTCGACCAAATGGGCGGACACCACGGCGGACGTGTTTGTCACATTCAAACACCCATTGACTCATGGTAACCCCATTCAAACCCACAGATTCAGTCAAATTCGAACTTCATAAACTTCGTTTATAAAGATAAAAATAAACTTCGATAAAAATTTGTTCTGACTACATACAAGCAGAACCAAGCTGTTACATAAATTTCAAACTGACACATTAAGCGGCCTTGGTAGTCGCCATTCATTCCACCTCTCTCACCCTATGACCTTGTTCCAAATGCGGGAGAAGAAGACCCGACCTTTGTGGTCTCCCGCCTTTCGGTGCATATGAGCATTCGGATGTTCTGGACGTTTATTGCTTATGAGCAGCTTCTTCCCTCCTGCTCATTTGCACCAAACGCTTAAAACCACCAACTTTTTTTCGGTGCATATGGGCGTTTGAGATTTTGAGAGATTGGAGGTTATGAGCATTTGGTGCTTATGAGCTACTACCTGTGCGGGGGGGGGGGGGGGGGGGATACATTTATTAGACGAAATGAAAAAAAAAACGGGGGAAAGGTCAGCCAAACGGGACGTCGGCTTGTTATTCCGCAACAAAAAGAAAATTAATGAAGATGAAGAAAGAAGAATGAAATAAATAAAAAAGAAAAGAAGAAGAATGAAGCTGAATTCGCTGGATTTTCTACCTTTGCATGCCTTACGTGTCCTACCACCGGCTGTGCTTCCCTGGGTTTTCCGATAGCCTTTCCAGACGAATGTCGGCACAGTTCCCCCTGAAGTTGGCAAGGACGCACACCAACCTCCCTGTCCCTCACTCCTTCCTGCTGTCCTCTCTCCATCTGTTGACGTCTGTACGCCGCTCATACCGATGGTTGCTTAGTGGCGCTAACACGGAATCAAAAAAATTATTTGATTTGATCTGAAAAAGGAAACAGTGGAGATGTTAGTCCCAAGCCACTCGAGACTGGCTACTCCAGGACGTCTCTAATTTTTTTAAATTTTATTCAGGAGTCCTGAATCGGAATATTGAGGGACGATTAATGCTTGGATTTAACACGAATTAGCAGCGGCAGCTGCTGATGGGTGGTGTAGACACTTTTGTCGCTACATTTTTCACAAATGGTGATAAAAGAACTTCACGACAGAATTTCTACTGTGTGTATTTTATTTCATTGTTCCTCATGTAGCGTGACGATGAGAGCTTTGTGATCTGAGAAATACGTCGTGAGAGTTGACACTTCTTACACCAATGTTCGATTCTCGAAGACCAGGTCGATGCACGAATTGTAGTTGGTGGTGGGTTCTTTCAGTTTGTCGCACAGATACAGTGCCATCTGGTTGGCAAGCTCGCTTGGGAATGTGGTCTTATTAGCATCCGAGTTGAAATCACCCAGCACAATAATTGGTTTGTGTCGATGTACTGTGAATGCGGAACCTATGAAGTTCAGAACCTGTGTTTGCTCTGGGTGCGAAGTAGACTGTGGCACCCAGGAATCCACTCTCTAATTGAACGCCGCAGATTTCCCCGATGTCATCAACCGTAGCATTCAACCGAACTCGTTCCATCCACTCTCGTTGCTTGGCTCGGCGCCGTTCTTTGGAGGCAGCTTATTGTGCAGGTCGTTTTCACAATGTCGCCTGCTTTGGGTACGTCCCAGCCTGACTAGATAATTTCGGCACCTAGACAACACATTCCACAAACAGAAGAAGAGACAGGCCACATCACACGCACGCACGAACGTAGAGAGGACGGGGGGGGGGGAGGGGAGGAGGAGGGTTTTGTGTCAACGTCGAGGCGGACGCGTCAGGATGAAGTGTGGCTTTAACAGCTGCCGTTGCAAAAGAAGCACGCATTAGGGAGTTTTAGAACATCGGAAAGGCTCTTCGAAAACAATACTATAAAGGAAGCTGTCAGATCCAAGATCAGCAACGTGATGTCAGCAATTTCAAATGAATCAGGTGCGTGGCGTATCATAATTCCGGAACCGTTATCGTAAAGACCTTCCAAACTGCTAAATCTCTTCTAATCGTTCTCAATCTCCCGACTGAACTGGCGTCGCGATAAAGAAACAAACGAGGGTGAGCATCGTGAGGCGACGCGGACACGAAGGGCCCAATAGCGCTAAAGAAATGATTTTAATCATTGCATTTAAAATCGCGCGCTCGCAGAGGGCTTCTCATGTTGCTTTGCGTCAGTCCCACTACCGAGAGAGAGGGAGCGTCGATACCCTTGCGGCGCGTCACCCGGTGCGGACGACATCCCTCGTCGCATACCCCTAGTGACGCTACTGCTAATGAAAATACGACAATGTAGATCCTGGGTGTGTAATACGCAAGGTATATATAAACAGGTAGCGAAACTCCCATCGGGCCCTGCGTCTTCAGATGGTGCCATGATAGAGACTGTCAGCGCCATCCATCCGTTGCGCGGACTACTACTTTTGTAAATAAATGATGTCACATATGACGTCAGCAGCATGAATAATAAGTAGTGCATAATTAGCCATGGTACGTTTGCATTCGCGTACTTCGTTTGCGTTGTATACCCTTCCCCTTTTCCTTACCGAACCATACTAGTCACCCAGGACAGTAATACCAGACGAGAACAGAGAAGAATAAATCACATCAGGTTTAATGACACATATCAGTTCGAAATACATGGAGTTATCACAGGTCTTGGCGAAGGGTACGTGATAACCACAAATAAAGAGGAAGTTTCACATAATGTCCTTTCCTAACCTAGACCTAAACGTACAGGTAGTGATTAGCTGTTTGTATTTCTTCAACGAGTGGTCATAATGGGTCCGTTGCAAAAAACATGGCATCGTTGGTGCACAGCTGATTCGCCAACACTCACGCTATCATGGCCGGTCTTGCCATGACGAAACCTTTCTTTTCTCGGGGCCAGCAATACGGGATGCATAGCACTCATCTGTTCACACGTGTTAATCTTGGCCTACAGGTTCGAAATGTGAACGTCGCTTCCTGTTTAATCCAAAAAGTGTACGAACTCCGCATTACAATGCACGGGAACACGGCACGGATACAAGAATGCACGGACAAACGTACTGCTACACATGCGCAGTGGAGCAGGATACGGAAACGTACTCAGGTGGTAGATGATTTCGTATATGTCTACTAGTGGGGCAACAGATAGGTTTTCCTATACTTGAATTATGAATAAACTATTAGTTTATAAAAGACCCATGCGCACATCGTAAATATTTTTTCTTTACGACCGTACCTGTGCTACCAACACCCAGGATCGCTCGAGTCACGGAGATGACAGTGTTGCCGGGTCAGATTTGTTTTGTTTTTTTCCACGCCTTCGCTACCTGGCTAAAAAATTTACCTTTTAATACGTGCGAAGGGAAGCGGAACATCAGTAGACTGCTTACTAATGCATTCAGGAATGCTAGCGATGATTGCTGCCTCAAGAGTGACACGAGAGTATTATCTTTTATGTGATACATACGACCAGTCTTTTCGAAAAATGGGACATAACTAGAACAACCCTCAACATGTTTCGATAGTTCCGAAGTTCTATCATGATTTTTTTAAAATGACAAGGCCTTGTTCACGTCGGTCCCCAACACACCGACCGACCAGTTCAAATATTTTTATTTATTTATTTATATACCTTAAGTGCCATTGTTATGGCATTACATAAGGGGGGAAACAATAGGAAAAGGATACATATAAAAAAACACGACAGTCACAAGAAAGCACAACCATAAAGCTATTACCTACTCTAAGTACAATCTCTCACAGGCCCTAGTAAAAGTATCAATGTTATTATTCATGACAACCTCTTCAGGCAAAGAATTCCAGTCACGGATTCCTGTCTGAAGAGGGGAATTATAGAAGTAATCTGTCATGCCAAATGTCGTCTTAAGCTCGTGATGGTGGTCAAGACGGGCCGATAAGTGGTGGGCTGGTTCAATATACGAAGAGCCATTGAGGAAAAGCCGAAAAATGTTCACGAGCCTCTTAACCTTCCTTCTGTTAGCAAGAAGTGGGATGCAATCTGATTGCTTGAATTGAGTAATGCTGGTCCAGTCATATTTTTTAAAGATAAAACGGACTGCCATATTTTGGACGGCCTCGATTTGTTCAATTAAATACTTCTGGGAGGGATTCCAAATAATGGACGCATATTCCAATTTACTTCGGAACAAACTGTTGTAGGCCATTAATCTAACATCTGTAGATGCCAAGCGCAATACACGTCGTAGAAACCCGAGATTTCATTACTGTGATGTGACCACGACAAGTTATGAGCCAGATGAACCCCCAGGTACTTATATATCATGACCTTCTCCAGATTACAATCACCAAATACGTAGGTATTACAGTATTGCGTCTTCGCCCTGGAGAAGGTCATAAATTTACTTTTTTCTACATTAACCTCCATCTGCCATACCGTACACCAACTCTTAATGTTCGTTAAATCAGACTGCAAAATTAAATGATCGAAGTTATCTCTAATTCAGAGCAGCATTCAGGGACACCCCCTCAAGAAACCCGGCTTGACCTGATAGCAGAGGACTACGCAAGGAAGCTAAGTTTACAGGGTGGTGCGTGAGTACTTGAGGAGGAACAGATCTGGGCAGGGAGAGGAGGACATATCTGAGGCGAACAATTCCCTTTTGGCACCCCGACCTGATAACAACACCGATAACACGCCCGGGAGCATTCGCGTAAGATAAAGAATAAGACGTGATGTATAACTGTGGGAACGAGCATGAGACTTTCCAAATATCGGGAGATTGCCGGATGAAATTGGCAGATTGGCGCCTGTAATAGCCTTCTGGACGACAAATTCACTAAATGCGAGTTCTAAGAGTGCAGCAAGGACAGCAGCAAGGACAGCAGCTACGGTCCTCAGACGATACACAGACTACGTAATTTTATGATGATACCGTCAGTATCAAATTGGTATCAAGAGTTATTACGAGCTAAAATAGAGGAAACTGACAAATTGGTGAGAGTGAGTGCCACTTGGGCAACGATTTTGCAAAATGTCTGAAGTATATAGATTGAGCTGGTTGGTGTAAATCCACAAGCGACCAAAGAACAAACACGAAACAACAACAGAGCGACTTGTGTCTGATCTTGTCTCCTGTTTGTTCTGTGGTCGCTTGAAAATGAATGATTTGACCAAACGCTACTTCGCAGGCTCTGGCAAGGGAACCAGGTATGGGCCGCGGACTCATAGCTATTAAGCATGGATATACAGATTACGTAATTAAGTGATGACATCTTCGATATCACGTTTATATCCAGAGTTATTACTGAATGAAATGGAAGATACGGACAGGTTGGCGTCTGCGAGTGCTATGGCGATGCGAGTGGCAATGATTTGATCAAACGCGACTTCTTTGGACCAGATATTTTGGAGCAGAACTAAATACCAGATTTGGAGATAACGCTAAACAAGTGCTACGCGCCCTCGAATACATTATTTATTTCTCGTTTAAGATGAAGTAATGCTTAGATCAGGGCAATCAGGGCTCTCACACACGCGGGCCGCATGTGCATGGCTTGCAGTCAGCTATTCTGTGTCCCGAGGGCTCTTGACCACTAAATAGAAGCTGCCCCCCGCCCCCCCCCCCCCCCCCCCACACACACACGCGCGCACACCAATAATGAAGAATTCGGAATGAAACCAGGTTTTCAGGCATTGTTTTTACCCTTGCTCGATGTAGTGCTGCTCCTGTCGACGTTAGGAAGGGCATTCACATTCGAGCAGTTCTTGTGACTCATGAACCTCAACTAGTAGTTATAGCGATTAGCGATCTGGTCTGAACGTGCATTTTGATAAACTACACTGTAAGTAATATGATAATTGAGAAGTAATAGTGGAGAAAAGTGCAGACAATGACATCATCTTAATTATTACACTAAGTTTATGGGCTTACAGCATAGCAGCAGCCTCTCCGGATATCATGCGCGAAAAACTGTATACTGAGCACACAGAAGCGCAGTGAAAAAAAAAAATAAGAAAAATAGATGGAGTAGTTATGTTCGAGGGTCATTGTGTGAATATTTTTAATTATTTCTCTTTCCCTGATTTTCTTTTTTCTTTTTCACGTTGAAAATGCAAGCAAAATCAGCAATACAGTGTGTAAACCGACAATTTCAGTGCTCCTGAACGTTGGGATAATCGTTCGTGAAGAACTATGTACGAAGAACTTGCAACGCCTTTCAAATTTTCAATGTCTCATTTGGAAAAGAAGCTCATTTGTCCCTGCTGGTGTGTCAAGTGAAGTTTTTCATTGACGAATTGTATATGCGAATGCCTAATAACTATACCGCTCAGCTGTTTACGCTAAGGTACTTTGCTATAATTGCGGTCCTTTCCAGGGTCATTACCCCCCCCCCCCAGGGAGGTGTACAAGCCCCCTGAATTTTTCCAACCACTCGCCTGTAATTCATGAGATTTCCCGATACACCTTGGCCACCAATGCATATACGCATAGATATGTATCCATATAGATATACCACCATATGATTCTCTCCACTCGAAATCACGCAGACATCTTATCACGCCGGGTACCGCATCTTGGCTTCTATGCGCATTGATGATAGTGCCAGCCGCAGCAACAATGACAAAGAAGAAATTGTCGTTCCTCTTCGCTGCTGATACGAGTTGCGCAACGGACCAAAGGCTGATACCTTCCGTTTGAATTCAGCGTGAGAGCCGCGATGATATGTCAAGGAAAAAAACTTCCCAAGATACGGGGCACAAAAGTGAACTTGCACAGCAAATCGCCGGCAGTCCGAACATTTACACGGCAACAGACACCTACGAGCACTGGTGCTAAAGTCTGAGGAAAAGACATCATAGATGAAAATACATATCCGTTACAACAACAAATAAATCATGACTATGGCCTGGGGTGGTTCACCGCTTGAGAGCATATCCGTTACGAAGCCGTTTGAATTTCACTGTTCATGGTAATCAACCAATTTTTCTCGAAGTGCAGCACGCATAAACAAGTCCATGATTCGCTTACACCTCGACCTGCAAGAAATGACCCACAGTGTCCTTCTGAAACATTCCATCACTTGCCAACTTCTTTGAGAAAAGTAAAAAGTAACCTTTCTGCAACCCCGATGATGGCAGGGGCAACCAAGGAATACACCACAAAGAGTCACTTGTGTATTCTGCATAGCGAAGCCATTATCAACGACTTATACTAGGCCCTTGTACTGGGATTTTAACAGTGGTGACCCCAAAATTTGGAAAAGGCGCCGGCACAGCCCTCTAAAACGGGCAAAACCCTTTGTATCATGGTGCCAAAGGCATATTCGAGACGGCTTATGCTATTGCCCTTCCCACTGGAATTGTAACGGAGACGACCGCAAAATCCGTAAAAGACCGCAGCAGAGCCCTTTAGAACGGGCAAAACATCTTTAATCATGGTTCCAAACAGATATTATCAACGGCTTATGATGCTCTTCTATAGGGATCGCAACAGAAGCGACCACCAAATGCGGAAAAGGCAACAGAGTCCTTTAGAACGTACGAAACCCCTTGTATCATGGTACCAAAGGCATATTAATGACGGCTTATGCTATGCCTTTCTACCGGGATTGCGCAAGAGGAGACCGCATAATTTGGATACGGCGGCAGCAAGGCCTTTTAAAACGGGCGAGACTCCCCGTATCATGGAGCGAAAGAAAGAAAGTTATCAGTGGCTTGTGCAATCCTATTCTGCTGGAGTTATAACACAGGCGATCGCCAAATTCGGAAAACGTGGCAGCAGAGACCTCTTAAACGAGCAAAACCCCTTGTGTCATGCTGTTAAAGACATATTATCAACAACTTATACTATGTCATTCTACCGAGATCATAACACAGGCGACCGCAAATATCGGGAAAAGGATGCAGCATAGCCCTTCAGAACGGGCGAGACCCCTTGTATCATGCTGCCGATGACATGTCATCAATGGCTTGTGCAATGCCGTTCTACTGGGATTGTAACAGAGACTACCGCAAAATACCGAAAATGCGGCAGCAGAGCCCTTTAAAACGGTCGATACCCCTTGTACCATAGTTCCAAAGTCATATAAGTACACGCAACGGCTTATGCTATTGCCATTCTACTGGAATTATAACGGATGCGGCCGCAAACTCCATAAAAGGCTACAGCAGAGCCCTTTAAAACGGACAAAAGTCCCTTTAATCATGGTGGCAGACATTCTACACACCTATAAAGACGCGACGGCTTATGTTATGCCCCTCTCCTGTGATTGCATCGGAAACCACCGCAAAATTTGGAAAAGGCGGCAGCAGGGCCCTTTACAATGACTCAAACGATATGTATCGTGGTGCCAAAAAGGTACTATGAACGGCTTGTACTGGGATTGTAACAGAGGCTACCGCAACGTTCGCCACCAGATCGAGCCCGTTTAAAACGTGCGAAGCCCCTTTAATCCTGGTGCCAGGCCGTACATGGAGAAGTCGCGTTCGAAGAAACTGCTTCCGAAACGACACTCCCTAAGCAAAAAGCGTCCTAAGCTGATTTTGTAGTATGTATATGAGAAAGTAAGATCACGGGGTTTGAACCCCGTATATTGTTCCCCTGTTGCACCCTGAGAGGGCGCGTTTTAAAAATCGCTTCCAAAATGGCACTTGAAATGGCCAAATGGCCTATTTCATCAACTTCGGGGCTTAATATATTTTAATATAACAATAATATTAAAGACGTCCTAAGCTGATTTTGTAGCATGTATATGTGAAAGTAAGATCACGGGGTTTGAACCCCGTATCTTGTTCCCCTGTTGCACCCTGAGAGGTCGGGTTTCACAAAATGGCTTCCAAACCGGCACTCGAAATGGCCAAATGGCCAATTTCGTCAACTTCTTGGCTTAATATCATTTGATATAAATATAATATTAAAGATGTTCTAAGCTGATTTTGTAGCATGTATATGTGAAAGTAAGATCACGGGGTTTGAACCCCGTATCTTGTTCCCCTGTTGCACCCTGAGAGGTCGGGTTTCACAAAATGGCTTCAAAACCGGCACGCGAAATGGCCAAATGGCCAATTTCGTCAACTTCGGGGCTTAATATCATTTGATATAAAGATAATATTAAAGATGTCCTAAGCTGATTTTGTAGCATGTATATGTGAAAGTAAGATCACGGGGTTTGAACCCCGTATCTTGTTCCCCTGTTGCACCCTGAGAGGTCGGGTTTGACAAAATCGCTTCCAAAACGGCACTCGAAATGGCCAAGTGACGAATTTCGTCAACCACGGGGCTTAATATCGTTTGATATAAAAATAATATTAGAGATGTCCTAAGCTAATTTTGTAATATGTATATGTGAAAGTAAGATCACAGAGTTTGAACCCCGTATCTTGTTCCCCTGTTGCACCCTGAGAGGTCGCGTTTGAAAAAAATCGCTTCCTAAACGGCACTGGAAATGGCCAAGTGGCCAATTTCGTCAACTTTGGGACTTAATATCATTTGATATAAAAATAATATTAAAGATGTCCTAAGGTAATTTCGTAATATGTATATGTGAAAGTAAGATCACGGGGTTTCAACCCCGTATCTTGTTCCACTGTTGCACCCTGAGAGGTCGGGTTTGACAAAATCGCTTCCAAAATGGCACTCGAAATGGCTCAGTGGCGAATTTCGTCAACTTCGGGGCTTAATATCATTTGATATAAAAATAATATTAGAGATGTCCTAAGCTAATTTTGTAATATGCATATGTGAAAGTAAGATCACGGGGTTTGAACCCCGTATCTTGTTCCCCTGTTTCACCCTGAGAGGTCGAGTTTGACAAAATCGCTTCCAAAACGGCACTCGAAATGGCCAAGTGGCGAATTTCGTCAACTTCGGGGCTTAATATCATTTGATATAAAAATAATATTAGAGATGTCCTAAGCTAATTTTGTAATATGTATATGTGAAAGTAAGATCACGGGGTTTGAACCCCGTATCTTGTTCCCCTGTTGCACCCTGAGAGGTCGAGTTTGACAAAATCGCTTCCAAAACGGCACTCGAAATGGCCAAGTGGCCAATTTCGTCAACTTTGGGACTTAATATCATTTGATATAAAAATAATATTAAAGATGTCCTAAGGTAATTTCGTAATATGTATATGTGAAAGTAAGATCACGGGGTTTGAACCCCGTATCTTGTTCCCCTGTTGCACCCTGAGAGGTCGGGTTTGACAAAATCGCTTCCAAAACGGCACTCGAAATGGCCAAGTGGCGAATTTCGTCAACTACGGGGCTTAATATCGTTTGATATAAAAATAATATTAGAGATGTCCTAAGCTAATTTTGTAATATGTATATGTGAAAGTAAGATCACAGGGTTTGAACCCCGTATCTTGTTCCCCTGTTGCACCCTGAGAGGTCGCGTTTGAAAAAAATCGCTTCCTAAACGGCACTGGAAATGGCCAAGTGGCCAATTTCGTCAACTTCTGGACTTAATATCATTTGATATAAAAATAATATTAAAGATGTCCTAAGGTAATTTCGTAATATGTATATGTGAAAGTAAGATCACAGGGTTTGAACCCCGTATCTTGTTCCCCTGTTGCACCCTGAGAGGTCGCGTTTGAAAAAAATCGCTTCCTAAACGGCACTGGAAATGGCCAAGTGGCCAATTTCGTCAACTTTGGGACTTAATATCATTTGATATAAAAATAATATTAAAGATGTCCTAAGGTAATTTCGTAATATGTATATGTGAAAGTAAGATCACGGGGTTTCAACCCCGTATCTTGTTCCACTGTTGCACCCTGAGAGGTCGGGTTTGACAAAATCGCTTCCAAAACGGCACTCGAAATGGCCCAGTGGCGAATTTCGTCAACTTCGGGGCTTAATATCATTTGATATAAAAATAATATTAGAGATGTCCTAAGCTAATTTTGTAATATGTATATGTGAAAGTAAGATCACGGGGTTTGAACCCCGTATCGTGTTCCCCTGTTTCACCCTGAGAGGTCGAGTTTGACAAAATCGCTTCCAAAACGGCACTCGAAATGGCCAAGTGGCGAATTTCGTCAACTTCGGGGCTTAATATCATTTGATATAAAAATAATATTAGAGATGTCCTAAGCTAATTTTGTAATATGTATATGTGAAAGTAAG
This sequence comes from Ornithodoros turicata, assembly GCF_037126465.1. Taxonomy (NCBI): domain Eukaryota; kingdom Metazoa; phylum Arthropoda; class Arachnida; order Ixodida; family Argasidae; genus Ornithodoros; species Ornithodoros turicata. Next base: position 97,317,791 of record NC_088202.1, read on the forward strand.
ATCACAGGGTTTGAACCCCGTATCTTGTTCCCCTGTTTCTCCCTGAGAGGTCGAGTTTGACAAAATCGCTTCCTAAACGGAACTCGAAATGGCCAAATGGCCAATTTCGTCAACTTCGGGGCTTAATATCATTGGATATAAAAATAATATTAAAGATGTCCTAAGCTGATTAGTCAACTTAATATCATTTGATATAAAAATAATATTAAAGATGTCCTAAACTAATTTTGCAATATGTTTATGTGAAAGTAAGATCACGGTTTTTAAACCCCGTAGGTTGTTCCACTGTTGCACCCTGAGAGGTCGCGTTTGACAAAATCGCTTCCAAAACGGCACTCAAAATGGCCAATTTCAACTTCGGGACTTCATATCATTTGATATAACAATAATATTAAAGATGTCCTAAGCTGATTTTGTAGTATGTATATGTGAAAGTAAGATCACGGGGTTTGAACCGCGTATCTTGTTCCCCTGTTGCACCCTGAGAGGTCGGGTTTCACAAAATGGCTTCCAAACCGGCACTCGAAATGGCCAAATGGCTAATTTCGTCAACTTCGGGACTTAATATCATGTGATATCAAAATAATACTAAAGATGTCCTAAACTAATTTTGTAATGTGTATACGTGAAAGTATGATCACGGTGTTTAAACCCCGTACGTTGTTCCCCTGTTGCACCCTGAGAGGTCGCGTTTGACAAAATCGCTTCCAAAACGGCCAAATGGCGAATTTCATCAAGTTCGGAGCTTAATATCATTTGATATAACGATGATAATAAAGATATTCTAAGCTGATTATGTAATGTAATGTATATGTGTATGTATATGCGAAAGTAAGATCACGGGGTTTGAACCCCGTACCTTGTTCTCCTGTTGCACCCTGAAAGGTCGTGTTTGACAAAATCGCTTCCAAAACGGCACTCGAAATGGACAGTGTTATCAAGTTGTATAGTTTAATATAAAAGCGGTATGAATTACAAAACGGTATCATTTGTATATTACTCACTCAAAATAAAGTTGTCTGTTCTGTCAGCCACTTCGAGTTCTGGAAAAAATGACCGTTCTCGTTTCGAACTCCTTCAGACCGGCCGTACAGTCTCAGCGCATGTGTATTACGATAATACTGGGACTTAGTCCGTCGAGCGCCTAAGAGGGGAACCCTGTCTGAGTCGCAACTTTGAAGGCCCTGGGTGCATCAGGATTAACACTCACACATCGTGCCGTGGTTGGTATGTGGCCTGGATGACGTACTGAACGAAAATAGGCGATGACATTTCCAGAATTTGACTGCCTTTGTCGAAAAATCGTAGTCTAAACGTGGGCGATGTGCAAAATTCGACGGAATCCCCATAGGCGCAATGCATTAAAATTCATTTGGCCAGGGTGCACTAGGCTTATATTCTGCTGGTGCCTTTCATGTCTCCAGGGGTTCTTTACATGGTGTTCTTCCCTATTAGTCGATGACATCTTAAAAAATTTATTCTGTTTTGCTGTTAATTGGCACAAACGCTGTCTCCCATTGAATTAACATCCTGCAAGGCAGCTTCCCGCATGGCGGCTGAGTATAGTGACGGAGTGCGCCGGCGGGGGGTGACCGCGAATTTTGGGATTGGGACGGTAAAGGACGATATCATCAGCATAAAACTTAATGCTGGATTGTATTGAATTTGGCAGGCCATTAATGTAGATCAAAAATAACAAAGGGCCCAGAATACATTAATACGTTTATTACATTACATTATATACATTAATACGCAAATACATTTCTGATATGTCTCCCGACGCACGTATGAGCACCAGTACGGGTTAACGCTACAGATATCAAATAAAAATTGTCAGGAAATATTCTTCTGGGTTGTCATTACGTAACCAGGTTTGGTAGATTTTGTAGCTAAACTTTCATTCGTATCATATTGGGAGAGATGGAACATTTTTATTATGTTTTACGGCTCTAAAACAGTTGCGGCGCGACATTTCACTCGAGAACCGGACACTTCCTCGAACACAGCGTGTTTCGAAACTGGAATGAGCAGTTTTGTACCGGGGAAAGGCATCAAATGCGTGGTTGAGTCATGCCACCTTTTTTTTTTACTTCCGTTTCCCTCAAAATAGCGTCTCATACTAGAAAATAAATAGAAAAAGAGGGGAAACCAGGGAACATGCGATACTCTTTTGTTTTTCATTAAGTATCGTAATATAGAAATGAAACAAAATAATCCAGAAGATGTAGTACACAACATCTTCTACACAGGGCTCACTATGCGTAATTGCCCATTTTGGCCGAGGGCCACTGCGGGTGCAAAAGCGCAAATCATTGCACGATGGACCCAACGGGTGAATGCATGATGGAATGAGTGACTCAGGCTGTTAAAAAACATGAAACACAGACGGTTCTACAGGCAAACCCGTATGAACGTTGAATACGTTTATGATTTGACCATGTTCGTTGTTGAACAACAACATGGTTAACGTGTTGATGAATTGTTTTGATGTTGAAATGTAAATAAGGCTATTGTTGAATATTTTTGTGAAGCCTCAAATTAGAATGACTGCGCCCGCTTTGCGGGTCGTAGATGCTGCAGCGAATCCATCCATCCATGGACCAAAGGTCCATTCACACTTGCGTTACTTAAAGGCAGACTTCGGGACGATCTTTGAAAAAAAAAAGAAAAAAATTGCACGACGCTTTTGGTACATATTGACCCCCAAATACCTGTTATGGGCATGTATTATCAATAATAATAATGTAATATCAGCTAATCTAAATCGAAACCACAGTCGGGGGAGGATGCGGCCAAAACTTCCCTTTCCCGGAGCGTCCGCACGAAGTCGACGCATGACGTCACCGGATATGTAGAAGCAGCAGAAGTACGCGTGTGTCGCGGCCGGTCATAGCGGTTTAGGAGCAGTGCTCCGTCATGGGTTCAGACCATTACGACCCTGTATCCTATTCGTCAGACTCGGACGAGTGCAACAAAGTTTCTTCGGAGCCAGCGTTGGACGCGGACATCAACATCCGTGTATAACGAGCCTTCCCTCAGAGCCTCATCTACAATCTATATTCTTTTAGTTCCATCATACTTGTGTCGATTATCAAAGTAGGTAATATCGGTATTCGTACCTCTTTGAGTTTTCTTTTTGCGTACGCGCCCGGTTGAGTTAGCAAATAGGAGCACCCGGGTAGATCGTAGGAACAGCGTGTCTGTGCAACACTGTTCAGCAACTTTAATTGATGATGAATGGGGAGTTCAACGACGAACCGAGAATTTACGCGAACCACGGAATCAACGAAAATGATTACGACATGAGTGTGGACATGCGTGTTGGTCGCCGTCAGGTAAACATGCGTCTCGCTTCTTCTGCCGTACCCTCTCTGCAGCTGCAGTCAGTAATTCATCCAAGCTCCCCAAACACCCCCTACATCTTTGGCAACACCCCCAATTTTCGTCTGGTGTACCACTGTTACAATGTAACTGCACCCCAATTTTTTTGCACCCCCAAGATTGCGATTCTGGATAAACTACTGTCTGCGGTATACTATGTCACGTATGCCGTTCCGGCGATTGATGATGCAACCACATGCTTCAAAATGCAACCTTGCACACAGAGCGCAACAAGTGTCGCTACAATCTTGAGGCAGCAACAAGAGCGAAACGCGTTTGCACGCCGGCGAGTGCTAGGCATTGTGGGGTGTGTCAGGCTCCTCACGGCCGCGCCCCGGGCGGCACCCTTTGAGACGTATGTGCGATTGAGCCTTAAACCATGCCATCATCACCCTTCATGGTGAAGCAATAGCCAGTGCGAAGGAGGCACAAGAGGAGAGACCACTTGGGCCGCCGCGGCGCACGTGTTGTTCACACGGAGTGAGCATAATGTTAGGACTGCTATGAATGAGCATGGGAAGGAAAAGAAGCCAAAGGTGGCGGACACAACGGCTAGAAATGTGATGCACGAGTCCAAGAACGTGGTCAACGTTGAAAACGCGAACGCGGCATTGAAGAAAAGCAACGAAAAACGCCTTGTGCGGGCGTGTCGTTCCAGCAACTCCGAGTACGGACACCGGTTATAGTGAGACGGTGTTGTTACGAAAATTGTGACACATATACACGTTACTTTCCTCACTCCGTCTGAAATTAAAAACGTGTCTTGACAGGCAAATTTTATTGAATCGGTGGTCGACCCAGATGCGGCTCGTTCTTAAAGGGACAATGAAACATTTTTTTTTTTTTGTTCGACAGAGAAATGTTTCTGAATGCACAACCGAAGTTTTACGTTCGACAAGCGAGAGTTTTTCTCTTTTTTTTTCACGGCAGAATTTAAACTACGTACGGAAGCCATAGGTAGACGACACACCTGGCGAGGCGCCACGGCGAGCTCCGGCAGGAGTGTCGTGCGGATTTGATCCTGCCTCCGCTGTACCTGATTACGTCACCTACGACGTGACCGCTCACCGCACGGTACGCTCATGACTGGTCGACGCTCGTTTGTGCGAGCCGTGCGGAAACCCAGCGTAAAAAGGCATCCGAGAGCAGGCGTCTAAACTCAGAGACCACAGAAAGAGCTGCAGTCACAGAGCCGTATCTCCGCATGCTGAGCATGCACATTGAGAGTGGGGCATACGAAAGGGTGGCTGACGCCATGCAATCGGGGAAGCCGATCCGTATGTTTTGTTGGCCCTAATATTTTAGGTGTTCGCTTTAAACGCATGCAAATATACTCGATATACGTCGTCTCCGACGGGTGTTTTCGCAACGTGATCAGTGTACAAGCTACAGTTTGGAGCAAGCGTGCGCACTACGCTGTGACTCGGAGGCGTTATGCGGCCGCATAAGCAAATCACAGATGTCTTAAGATTTGTGGGTGGGGTTGAACAGCAGGAATTCGCCTGTTCCTGTGTATAGTAGCCAAGAAGCGAGAGGAGAAACGTAAGAGGACGGAAGAACGCGGCAAGAAGTCCGGAGGCGATTTCAACCCCGCGTGGTTAAGAAACGGTACACTTTAAAGGAACAATGAGGTGACAATTAACGTCGCTCGAAATCCTGCCTTGTCTGTCAAGCTATCTACCAGGAGCCATCATGTAAAATATTTTCGCTATTTATAGATGTGCAATCGCATTTAAAAAAAAAAAAACAGTCGGAGAAAGCAGCCGCGGGCGGCCGACACGATTCTCGCGTCACGTGGAGAACGCTCCGTGCCTTGTTTCTTTGTTATTTTCTTCACAGCTCACGCGCCGCTTATACATGATTGAGCTGTGCCGCTGTATGTCGCTGGTCGCGTGAGAGGAGTAGCGTACGTTACGACATCCTCTCGTTCCGCGATGCGCATTTTTCACGAGGAGAAGGATTTTTCAAAGGTGTGCGGAACAGAGCCCTCGTGCTAACTCTGTAGGTCATCTACGCTCATTTTCTTTCGCAGGACATCATTATATTCGTTGTAGAACACTCCGCACCGAAAGAGAGAAAAAAAGAAATTGGGAGTCACTTCAGTACTCCTTTAATGGGGGAACATTTCTGGCGTACGAGTTTCTGGACAGGAACAAGCTTTTTCCGCAAAAATAAAATGAAATATGCATTGTTCGTGAAACTTCATAGACCCTTCAAAGAACATTGTTAGGTATTTCCAGACAAACCGTGTGTGAACATCACAAGCAATAAGCACAAAGCAGGGTGACGTTTCTAATCGGCACGGACCGGGTTTTAGCCACCTGCCTTTCCGAGTAACCTGACAAATGCATCTTCTTTTCGGGTAACATCAGGCTCAAAACGCAAACAAGAATTCATTCTGTATGAGGGTACATGTCGACTCGAAGAAAAAGATGAAATGCCCGTCACCAACGGTCCCCGCAGTCATCCCACTGATGCCCGTACTGTAGAAAACCTGTAAAGGAAGAGAGAGAGAAAGAGCAGTTATCAGTCGATAGTATCGATGACTTGGGAGCCGCACTTTTCAGTCTGCAGTCTCTAGGGCTTCCACAGTGTGTATCATCTAAATCCATTTCACCCGTCCATCTAGCGACATTGATTTCCTTCTGCCAACTTTTGAATTTTTCGAATAGTATTAGGCAGCCCGAAAGCGTCAATGGAAACCACATCTCCAATCGAAGGGACCGGAACTGATATTGACCGAACGGGTCCACAGTCTGGATTACAAATCCGATATCATGTCATCACCTTATGCTGGCAACGTCAAGAAATATTTCTTCTCTTCTTGTCAATCGGTCCTCTGATAGAGGGAGGATGTATTTATTGAAGCAGAAATACATCTCGGAGAGATATCGGTGCTCAACTCCGCTATAGTCCCAGCGTACAGACCATGTACAAAAGGAAACCAAGTACCTCAAAGAGCCCAAATTTTATGCTACTCAATCAACACAATTGTAAAGAGACCTTGTATAAAATATAACGATGATTATTTTAGCTTCTATAATGACGTTTTTGAAAGATGTCCGTTAAGTTCGAGATTAAAACATCATCATCAATTAAATTACGAATCATAATGTTATAGGCCTGTTTCCCCGCTTAGGCTGTGGGATCCTGCCCCGGTGCGTGTGCCGTAATATGATTTGATGTGTTCGCAGCGACTGTTGGCTCTATTTGACGCCATCTTGACGCCAGTATTGAGCTCGCAAGGTGGACACTATGGCTCAGCTGGTCTCTCGTCGTTTACTGAGAGTACGCTGGAAGCGAAGTTATAGTTGCAGTTAGCCGCCGCAGCCGCCCAATCCGGGTCTTTGTTGTCCCGTATTTCGATGTGGCCATGGATCCACTGCAGAGCAAACCGGTGTCCCTCTGTTCAAGTGTCTTGTGCGCCTTCAGGATCTTCACGACTACTGCAGTGTCTTTGGCACCATGATGGTCAGCAACTAAAGCCAGTTGTAGAACTCTGGAAAGAGTCACCATTTCTTTGAGTTCGAGGAACACGGAATACGATGAGGACGACACTCAAACTCGAGGAACTGTCGACAGTGCACCACCTCGCGAGCACCATTTTAATTTGTTTGTAATTAATTGTAGAAACTCACCATGTGCTCCAAAACAGTGCCAACACTGTTCTTCGTCATTTCCCACGCCAAAGTGGCCAAAGTCGCCAAAGTGGCGGCCCACGGCCCGCCTGAGGTTGCCATGCGGCCAAAACATATGTATATATATATATATATATATATATATATATATATATAAAGGGGCAAAGTTTCATAAATGGCCGTGGCGCTACGATTGGGCTCCGTACTCGTGCAGCTGATTTTGCGTTGGTTAGCGATAGAAAACTATTGTCATTGACATCTAACCGCTGATGACACTCTCAACTTGCATCTGCGTCTGATTTTTACTTTATTTGGTTAATTGGTTCATTTCTACTCAAGCTTCTGAGCAAGCCTCACATGGTATCTTTGTAACACTGGTCCTATATGTCAGTGCCTTCATGCTACCAGGCACGAACAGGTTCAGTCGCAGGTTTAGTGACCTCTCGAGAGAACTCGAGGAAAGATTCTTAGAGTTCATGAAACGGGTTTCTAGTTGACTTGCCGTTTCCCGCAGCTGTGGACAACGTTCCTGAAGACCAACAAATAGAAATAATTGATCTGCAATGCGATGCACCCATGAAGAGCAAGCTCGCTGATGTTGGTGCGGCTTTGTTTTGCTCTTACGTTGGACCGTTGGACGAAAGTATCCGAAGATACGCATGGTGTCACAGAGAATCCTGACCATGTTCTGTACAACATACGTCTGCGACCAGGTTTCTGTTCTGCTGTGTTACGCTCACAAATAGCAAACAGACACCTCAACGCAGTGGTGTAACTTAATCTGCGGCGCTCCGTAAGCGAGATATAAATGGCATCCCCGAAACCTCCACCCTGTTTCACGCGCAAGGTATAAGTATTACGGACATCCTGTGGCAGGCTGTAACTGGCACCCCACCATTCTCCAAAATTGTTTTGCTTTTCCTTATAATACCTCTTCCTGGAAAGCAAAGTAGCTCTGTGTTGCTCCCCTATCGAAATTTTTTCTGATGGACCATCAAATCTGGTAGGTTTTTTGACCCTGATGGCTTGATGGACCATTAGATTGATGGACCATCAACCTAGTGGTCCATTAGCCATCAGGGTAAAAAAACACCAGATTTGATGGCCCACCAATACTGATGGTTGATGGCTCATCCATCAGGCCTCATAGTTGATGGTCCATCAGGCCTGAGGTGGCCGAACAGTTGTATATCTCCAAAGCAAGCAACAATACAGCTTCAGTCACATGTGGAAAGGACCAGTGGCGTAGCCAGACCTCCAAGGTTGGGGGGGCCCGATACGAAAACTCGCCCCCCCCCCCCGCTGATCCTGGGTGCGGCAACACACACATACTTGTGCACAAAATGCGGTTGAAAAAAAAGCACAAAAGAACGAAAATAATTTATGTGGACGTTCACAATACGATTACATAGGCTGTTATGTCCAATGAGGTGGTGTCACGAGATTGTAAGCGCTTTGACGGGCTCATACTTTGAAAACCATTCAAGACTCAAGAGTGCTGCTTTGATAGACGCCATGAACTGCAAGAACTTTCGCGATCGTCAGACTGGTCCCCCACATATATTATTTTCTCCTCGGATTTGCACAATTTGCGTGGGTCGGGTCGTGGCAGGTAGGGGGGGCTTGAGCCCCCACTAGCCCCCCCGTGGCTACGCCACTGGAAAGGACGTAGTTTTAATGATAGAGTAATGAAAGTCCAGGTGTCAAGAGGGAGCTACGTAATACTCTTTCCTAATGCATCACACATCAAAGGCCAATCTCCACGGCTCGGAACTGCAAGAGAGATAGACGCACGTCGTCAACGACTGACTGCAGACACAATAACATGAGCTCACCTGTGTTTCGGAAGGAATAATTGGTCGATCCTACTTGTTACACTTCTCATTGCTAGTAAAGATGGAATGCAGACTGAAAATAATACACAATTCAATCAACCGACTCCCTCGAACAAATGTTATGAATGACTGTGAAGCGATCGTGTTAAGCCTTACCTTATTCACAAACACCTCTCGCGTCCGTGTGCATTGGTTTTGTACCAAATGCGCTCAGTCCGAAGAACCTTCCGAAAAGTATCAATACCTTTGCACACCGAGTTTCACATATTCCATCCGAAACGTCTCAGCCAACTTGACAACTTGCAACCACATGTGTTGCGAATAGGCGAACGCCGACGTGAAAGATGAAATGGCGTAAGGGTACAAGGGCCGGCAGAACGAAATATGTTCACAGTTAAAATGCGTGTGTTGATTGAGGACGAATGAGTTACAGAGTGCACCAATTTTATGTCATCATGGAGGTGTATATCTAAGCTTTTAACATGTATAAATATTTAAAAATCCTTGGAACTACTTAGTCCTATACACGCGGACGAACGTGCAAGGCGGCGGCGCAAAGTGGCAGAAGGAGCTCACCAGCACCATCAGATGCAATCTAGTTGTCCACCAGACGTCACCAACGAAAATTTGACGGCCCATTAGGTACCACCAATGACAGTCTGCTGGTGCATTAGGCACCAAGGACGGTCTGCTGGTCTCTCAGGTGCCACCAAGGGCGGTTTGGTGGTCCTCCAGAAAGCATCAAGGTGGATTTGATGGTCCATTAGATGCCATCAGAATATTTCGGTGGTCCAGCAAATTTTCTGATGGCCCATCAGAAAAATTTTCAATCGGGTCTTGCCCATTAAGGGGGTGCAACACCCTTCTGACCCAATGTTATTCCTCATACATTTTTCAAACACATACAACCTCATACATTTCTTACTTAATAGTGCCAAAATTTAACTTTTATTTTGTAAATTTTTCCACAGGCGTCAGAAATTGCGTTTCGCGCTTCCTGCAATTTGTTGGCCGGTCACAAAATAAATAGACCTGAGCTGAGAATTTTAATCCCATTACGTACTAGAAAAATGTGTCTAAAATCGATATGTCCCGAGAGATTTTGTTTACGTCGAAGCATAGAGTTGCTACACGGATTCTTGTGAGCAGTGGTTAGCCGACGCTGACCCTCTGGGATTTTGGCTGTGTGCGGTAGTGCCATCTGTCTGCATGCCACCGAAATCTGCGCAAGTGGGAAAAACCGGATAAATTGTCACAATCTGTCTTTTGGCATGTGATAATAAATGGAGCGTGGACGCGCAGCTGTCGCTCGTTATCTCGGAATCCCTCTTTCCGTGGTTGTCCCGTGCCTCGACTGTCACGGTTTTTCACAATGGGTAGCAGGAAACATGTCTGCGGAAAACGGAAGAGACGCAAATAAAAAGCCCTGAACTTCTACAATAGAAGGCATCTGGATAATCTTTCAGTAGTACCAGACTCTCACGAATCAAGCAATCTTTCATCAAGAGCTAGCTCAAGCGAGAGTACGCTGTATAGTATAGTGTACTATGTCACGGCACAGAGTAGTATACCACTGTGCTCAAGGTGATGTGCCACACAAGCCAAGGAATATACAGTGAGCAGCTTTAAAAAAAAGGACCATAGCTCACGAGAAGCAACGAGATGTCATCGGCGTCTTGTGGCCGTACCGTACAAATGCAGTCCTAGAGCTCCGACACAGACTTCCAAGGGCACGAAGATTATGGTGAGGAGCCACAAAGGCCAGACATGGATGTAGATTATTTTGAAGTGGCGCGTGTGGAGCACAAAAAGTCCCTTGACGTCAGCGAAGAAGAGCACGCCCAGCTCCAGGAGGAGACTGTACAGAGCCTCCGATGGAAACAAGAGAGAGGGAAAAAGCTCACTGCGTCGTTCTTCGGCCGGGTGTGCAGGATGCTTCCGTCTACAAGCCGTGCTGGTGTTGTCAAGGGCATACTGTACAAAGGCACACAGGGTGTCCCGGAAAACGTGTCATTGAATTATAACAAAAACAAACTACGCCACCTAGAATGATGCGGTCAACAGCATTTGTTCTTACTAGGTTTTTGCCACCTCCTGATGTGAATGTCATGTATCGCGTAAGTTTAATTATGTAAATATTTGCGAACCTAACTCAGAAAATTGCCATGCAAAGGTTAATTTTTTACCCCAACAGTATGAGGAGCGTGCCGAATTCACTGAAATTCATGATAATTGACAGTGATATTCACGAGCTATCCCATCGGAAAAAATAGCCGAACATCATGTTTTTCGGAGCACCGGAAACGCGCTACGACTTTCTCAGAGCAATCGCTGTCAGTCCGACGAAAGGAGGTTCCAAACCCAGCCCACAGAGTGATAGTAAAAAAGTAGACAGTTATTGAAATTGGGAGAGGAAAAGCATGATACCAGCGAGAGCCGGACTCGATAAGCCATGCCTGTGTTATCTCTTTCTGTGATGCCGGTGTGGGCTGGGTTAAAAAACCTCCTTTCGTCGGACTGACAACGATTGCGCTGCAAATTTCGTTGCCCGCTATCCTGTGGCAGCTCCGTCCGTAGAGCATGATGTTCGGCTATTAATTTCCGCTGCGATAGTTCCTGAATATCCCTGTCAATTATCATTAATTTGAGTAAATTAGACACGCTCTTAACATTGGTGGAGTAAAAAAGTGACATTTACTTGGCAAATTTACGACTTCAGTTCGCAAAAATGTACATAGTTCAAGTTACGTTAGACGACATTCACATCAGGAGGTGGCAAAAACCTAGTAAGAACAAATGTCTTGACCGCGTGATACTAGGTGGTGCAGTTTTTTATTATAATTCAATGACACGTTTTCTGGGACACCCTGTAGATGCCTCTTCACTGCGACATGAAGAACCTACGAGCCTCTTGCAATTCCTGATCTAGAAAAGCCCGAAGAAACATCAGTGAAGCGAGGCGATCTTTTTGTGGACAGAACGCATAGCTTTCTTGCGGCCAGCCCAAATGGGATGATTGGAGATGATGAGCTTGTTGAAGTCAAATGCCCTTCTTCAGCGTACGGTATGACCCCGCCCGTCCCCCACCCCCGAAGCCGCACGATTGAAGAAATCACATATTGCACTGAAGTTGACAACAACCTGAGACTCAAGCATGCACATGTCTACTGGTACCAAGTGCAGAGTCAGCTCCACATAACCCGCCGAAATTTTTGTCTCTTTGTAGTTTGGACAGGCAGTGGGAACATCTCCGTCGAGAGAGTCGAAAGAGATAACGACTTTTGGAACCAGAGGATCTTTGTGCACCTTGAGCGGTTCTATAATGACTACCTCCTTCCTGAGCTCGCTGACCCACGCATACCACGCAGTTTGCCGATCAGCAACCCCGACTACAAGAAGAAATACAACACGCAGGAGAGGTCTTCGTAGTGGAACCCATTCGTCAGACTATGCATTCATAATGCAGTGTACTACTGTACTACAATTCCCTTTTCGTCACACAGCTCTCCTTTGATGTGTTTGCAGTTGACCCCAACAGGGCTCTCATTATCTACTAATTCAAGTTACATTCTGCATTTTGATTTTGCGGAAAATGGGACAGTTGTGTTGATAAAAAACATGTTGTGTTGATAGTAAACAGCAGATATCAATTTTCACATGCGTTGTGACAACAGAACGCGGAACGCTGTGCTTTGCTCCAGTGAGTGAGGACCTTTCTCAGAACTCTGCACATGCATTGTTTGCCACGAAAATGGTACAGGAGAGGCTGGACGAAACCGCACTATTGCCAAGAACGTTGTATATATGTTTGACAGTGCAGCGAACCATTTTAACAATCGTGTCGGGTTATATGAGCTTTCAGAATTAGACAGTGTAGAAGTAGAATAGGTTTTTATGGCAACAGGGCACGGAAAAAGCGCTTGTGATGGCGTAGGAGGTGTTCCGAATAAAACTGGATGGCGGTGAGAACGAAGCACGCCGCGTTGTGCACCTCGTGCACTCATGAAAAATCTAACCTCAGGACTCTGCCTATAAGATTCCGTTGTTTCATTTTTCTTATTATCACTTTTTCGAAGTGCAGATGCATCGACTCATGGTATCAAATGTCACTAACCCACTAAGCGCCGACTATATGCGCCACTGAAACCTTCACTACAGTTTCCGACGTTCCCCAAGGTAAATGTAATACAACTCTGCCGGCCAGGGTTGAACCGCCATCTTCTATGCAGATAATGGGTCCTTTCCATTTAGACCATTTGTTTACGTCCATCCTCTTTATAAGCCACAGGGACACCTACCCGAGCGGTATATAACATCGCGGTGCCTTCAGCGCACCTTAATGCAGGGACACATCGCCTTGGGAGAGGGTGCGTTTGAATGCATGCCGTTCCTCTGTGAGTGCTTTGAAACTTTTTTTTTTTTTTTTTACGGACGCTGAATGTTTATGTCAGTGAATAGAGTTATGTTGACATTATCCTTAGGCAACTTACCCTTGACTTCATCGAGACTAAATACTGCAACGGTACCGCTGTATACACGAATGAATCGCCGACCAGGGACACTTCATCTTTAGCCTTTGTCGTTCCGTCAGAGTCCGTTACACGTGGATGCCATCTGTCTCACTGCACCTCATCGACATCCGCTGAGTTTTGTGCTATCCTGCTATTCTGAACATATACGGCAGGCTGTGAACCGTGGCAATGGGTAATTTATACAGACTCCAAAGCAGCTCTCCTGTGCATTAAAAACATCGACATCCACGGTTCCCTATCCTCAGATAGGGATAGGGTGATAGATATCCTGTGCGCCCTGAAGTCTGTACAAGAACGCTCTCACTACGTTGCCTTTCAGTGGGTTCAAGGGCATTCAGGAATAACTGGGAACCACGAGGCCGACGCTGGCGCTGCAGCTGCACATCAACAACGGTCTCGTAAGCCCACTAAACTTTCCAGAGGAGACAGAAGATCCTTGCTCGGGCATTTGTCTGATTCCTGGTCTCTACCCTACAGAGGCAACGTGACCTCTTTGTGACAACTCTTTGTGAAGTGTAGACCCAACGCTGTCATACCGGCTGCCTGCAAAGCTTCATCGTCTCTTGAAGTCGCTTATCCACGGGCTACGTCTCAACGTGGCCTTCACCCCGTTCTATCGCTATCAGCTGCGCTGTGAAGCTAGCCCTGTTTGCAACGAGTGTGGTGTACTTGCCAACGTAGAGCACATACTCCTCCACTGTCGGATTTATATCAACGAGAGGCGTATTCTGCAATCACAGCTTGCCACCCCCTGCAGCTGCCCCTTCAACTTGTCGTGCATCCTCGGCCCTTGGGGCACCGCGGCCCACTCCAGGGCGTTCTTACGTCATGTTGTTGGGGTTTTTGAGGCGACGGGCCTAAAGGATCGCCATCGCCACTGCGATCATCACCGTCATCTCTCATCATCATTATCACTAATATTAGACTCCCTAGTTATGGGGTAGCGTTCTACTCCGAGAGTGGAAAACCTCCCCACTTTATCGTCAGAATATAATTGTTGTTGTTGTTGTTGTTCAGTGAAATCGAAGCGGGTGTTTTTGAGCACGGCGAAATTGAAATTACCACATTTCCGGCGAGTGACCCCGACAGGAACGTCCCTGAACCATTGAATTTACCACCACGAAAGTTACACGATTAGAATGGCATTGTTGAGCTCAGTAAAACGAGACAAACTGCGATGTCTAAATCCCACTGCGATCCGAGGAATTAGCGAATTTGAGGGAAAAGTGCATTTTCTCCGATGTTTGGAAACTTATACAAAATTAACAGTGAAAAACTATATATGAACAGCCAGCAGAACGAACAGCTAACTGCGAAACAGCTTTCAAACAGCTAACTGGTCATTCTCCTATCTTTAACAGTCTCAGAGATATGGGGTTTCAAAGATAAGAACTATGTCAAACTTAGAACATGGGCGACGCACCCTCTTAACTTTGCGGATTTTTTAAAGAAAATAAGTGTTCGAAAGTTTCAGTTAATTTTGAGTTGAGTTGATAAGAAAAGAAAAAAAAATGAGTTAATTTTATGCCCAATAGACTACATTCGTATTGGGGAATGATATACAGGGTGTCCACGCTAAGTGTGAACAGATTTTTTAAAAATATATCAATCACGTTTTCCGAGATGAAATCAATTGCAATATAGCATATATGCTGAAGAGCACTCCCTAGGAGGGGCATTAACAGACTCCTAAGGCAATGTCTTAATTAACTTTCAATAATTAACTTTTTAATTATAAAAGCTACGAAGTTGCTCCAATGAGAACATGTGATCTCTTCGGTCACCAGATACCAAAGCCGTTTTCAGAACAAAAATCCGTTCGATAGATCGTCCGCAAAAAATTCGTCAAGGAACGCCGTTTTTTTTTTTTTTTCGCCACTACCGCTACCGCTACTTTTCATAATATGGAAGACGTGGAACAGAGGGAGAAAAAGTGTGATAACGATGAATCAGAATTTCTTCTTGTCATTCCTTTTAGTCACTTGTTAATCTGGCAGACTGCTGTGACGATCTTCCTCAATTTCACTAACTTTTACAAGCGAAACGCAATTGAATAGTTAGGAATGTAATTTGCGTTGTTTTGTGAATTTTCTAACCTTCTAGCTCACATTTGCGAAACACACACAGCTACGTACAACATACTAACCATAATAACCGCATAACATTGGAATCGAGTAAACGACAGCAGGAAATACGTCGGGCAAACGGGCACGTGCCTGAATACCAGGCTCAATGAGCGCAAGACGTTGGTGTCCAACGGAACCCCCTCGGGCCATCTTGCACTACGTTGCCGGAATTGCGGATGCCATCTCCTGTTACAACAGACTTGAGTTCTGGCGAAGGTAAAAGACAAGACGACCCGAGAAATAATAGAAGCCTCCCTCATTACCGAGCTTGGAACGGAACGCTGCATAAGAGGTCCGTCCATTGCCCTGACAGTCCCCGAATTGGAGTACTTGGGACACTGTAGACGCTAACCCTCAAAACCGAGCGACCGTTTTATCCCCATAAACCTACTGTCCTCCCTCTCCCCTAACCTTTCACGTTGTTCTCTGTGACTAAGGTGCTCTAAGTTCCCATGAGCCCTTGCGTGCCACAGGTGGCGGTACAAGGCGGTAAAGGGTGGCCGCAGGTAAAGGGAAAGATGGCTCCCAGACGCGAGCTTTCGCCGTCTCCCATCGAAACGGAGCCAGAGCACAACTGCAGATTGTGCTGGAATGACGTTATTGGAAGCAAGACGAAGACGAATTGCTGCCGCAATTCCAACAGCCGGCGGACCTTTGCGGCTGCGGGCGCGGCAGACGCTGCCGTTCCCGCTCAATGTCCGTAGTTTCGCCAGCTGTGTTGCCTGGTTGTCCATGATGATTAGGCAGGACGAGTTTGTCATGGCTCGTTCCTGCGGGGATCGCCCTATGTCCATGACGGAAGGGATCAATTGCTCGGCGGCATGGCTCCGCATAAGGATTGCGGTGGTGCTCATCCCGTCCCACTGCAGGTAGGCGTTCGACCGAGGCTGCTACCGCTGACCCACAGCGTGGTTCTAACGCCCATTCAGGCGGCGGCGGGGGCCGATATTCGAGTTCGGTCAGGAGATCGCCCTGTATATACGAGCCTCCTGCGCCAACGCTTCAAGACTATCAAAACGATGGGCTCGAAGGTAGGGCCGGAAACGTGGGTTGCACTGACGGATAGCCCGTGCTCCTCGCTGCTGTTCTGTAGCAGTTGGTTCTGCTCTGCTTACAGCTCTTGCAGGGCCCGTACAAATTCTGCCAACATCTCATCTGGATGCTGAGTACGATTGTGCAGCTCCTCCAGGATACGATATTCGTAATCCGGGGGAAGGGATTCGTTTTTAAACCGCTGCTTGAAGTCCTGAAAGGACGTGAACCTCGACTGCAATCGAAGCCAGCGGGCGGCGTCTCCCACCAAAGCAACCTGCAGGATGCGTAGGATCAAGACGTCGTATGAAATTCCCATTCCAGCCTGATAGGCGGTAAGGCCATCCAAGAAGTATGCGACTGACTTTCTATCGGTCTACCCTGAGAACGTAGGGACAGGGATTGTCAGTCGGACGGGCACTTGTGCCTGCGGCGGCGAAACCAACCCGGCATCAAGGCGTCGCGTCATCAATGAGCACAGCTCTGCCATACGTGACAGAAGGTCTGTCGTTGCAGTGGTGTCTGACTGCGGCACTGCAGATACCGCAGTCGACGTACCTTGGGATGGAGGAACGCGACGTGCCTTCTCATCGTCGGCCGGCTCTCTGGCTCCATAGGCGCCGGGGCGACGTGTGCAGGTCGCTTTTGCTCCATTCCGGAGGTTGTACCCGCGACGCGGCGTACGGTCCATCAGCTCCACGGGTCGGACACCGTGTGGGATCTATAACACTGAAACAAAACGAGCAGCAAAAATGCTGCCCCAACAAAGCGAGATACAAAGAAGAAAAATGAAAGAACACGGAGTGATTGAAGTACCACAATCCGGCGGTATCACATTAAATAAAACTTGAAACACTAAAATGGAACGAGAAAATAGTACGTGCTGCGTCTTCCACGTCATCGAACGAAAGAGCTCGTGCCCCACTTTGGGCGCCATTTGTGGGAGCATATTCCCAGTGTCGGGGGCAAAGTCCGTCTATTCGATCGCAGTGGAAGGCGAAACACAAATGCAAACACAAGATATACTAAGCAACCGCTATTTTAATAACTTACATATTACAGTCTCTTTCTTGTCCGCTTCTACGTCCACACTGACCCAAAACCCCCCTTCATCGTCCTCCTTTTTAGTACCAGTCCTTCACATCTTCGTCGTCCTCCGACGTCCCAACTTCTTGGTCCACTTCTCCCCGAAATCTCCAGTTGTGATTTAGCAGTTATCGTGTGGTGTCTTCCTCTATGTGTGTCCCTGTCGTTTTGCTGCCTAATATCTACAATGTCACGTTACCAACTACCCCAACTGTCAACGGTGTCCCAATTGAGAACATCTGGTCACTTCGGTCACCTGATACCCGGGCCGTTTTCGGAACAGAAATCCGTTCGATAGATCGTCCGCAAAAAATTCGTGAAGGAATACCATTTTTTCTTTATTTTGTTTATTGCGCATCTTCGGAGACGCGTCTTTCCTTCACCCCAATGTTAGAGGGTGAAAGAGCACTCTATGGCCTCTTGCGTCCTGGAAAAGGATTAAAAGAAAACGGAAAATGCAACCCAAGATAAGGGCAGTTCCGAGAGAGTTACCCGATACATTTTGTTTTGTTTCCGCAAGTTAAAGCTCATCTTCGACGCATAAGGCGGCACGGTGCACCTTCACCCACTCACACTGGGGGTGAAGGAAAGACGCGTCTCCGAAGATGCGCAATGAACAAAATAAAGAAAAAATGCTGTTCATTCACGAATTTTTGGCGGACGATCTATCGAACGGATTTTTGTTCTGAAAACGGCTCCGGTATCAGGTGACAGAAGGGACCATATGTTCTTATTGGGACAATTTCGTACCTTTTATAATTAAAAAATTAATTATTGAACGTTAATTAAAACATTGCCTTAGGCGTTTGCTAATGCCCTCTTAAGGAGTGCTCTTCAGCATATACTATATTGCAATTGATTTCATCTCGGAAAAAGTGATATATATTTAGAAAAAATATGTTCGCGTTTAACTGGGACACACTGTATAAGCACTGGTTCTTTCCATTACGTCCATTGAAGTCAATATGGGCTGCACGTGGGCATAATGGGCCCCATATTTCCAAGATTTTTCCCATATTGGCTGATACTTGGCAATATTAGGCCCATATTGCAAGGATTTTCTCCATATTGGCTGACACTTTGCAATTGGCGCACGCGATACAGCCCAGATTGGGAAAAACATGGCAAAACGGGTCCCATATTGGACCGTATTAGCAGTGTTCGCCCAATATCAGACCCATATTGTGTGCTGCTGGACATACATAGGACCAAGTCATGCAGTGAAATTGCCTTGATAATCAAAGGTTTAATTTTCGTGCGCGAATATACCGTTAATTTCGTCTGTATCAGGTCACTCAGGCGATGGCTCTCGATTGACAATATTGCCAGATAACTTAGTCGAACGTTGGGCATTGTGCCGCACAGGTACGTTTTAATTAACACTGGCTTTGAGTAACTTCTTTCCGTTCTTGCAAACTGTAAGGGGAAGAGTTAAATGCAGCAGCCATGCTATGATAGCTTCGGAAAAGCTGGAAAAGAGTTCAGAGCGCCTAACCAACACGAACTCGCTAACTCTCTGATGGGCATGACACTGGTCAACCTCCCAGTGAATGAGATTTTAAAGCCTTAACTGGCTGGAAAGGTCATCACAGATATTCTCGGAATACTCTTTCGTGAGACTCCTTGACAGCCGCAGCAATTTATCTTTTTTCAAGTGTAGTTTTGGATTTCAAGAAAAGAAACAGTATCTGTCTCTTGCAGTGATTGAGAACGGGTTTTCAATTGTCTGATGGCGAAGTCTGATTGGCACTGATTTTCCTGGTTCCCTCCGTGTTCTGGGCCCCGGCAGCAGTCACTGACCGTCGCCACCGGTATAGTTGCACCACTGCCTCAACGTAGTCTTTGAGATTGCAACCGTGCATCTCTTTCATCCAATGTTGACGCAATAGTTAAAAACAAGAGGTGCCGCGATTCTACAGTACACAACAATAAAAAGGATCGCTGAGCTTTTGATTGAACAACGGCGAGTAACCCAAACATATACGATTATGTAGTTTTAAGTTCTCTGTTGTGTCATTTATACCAGAAACAGGCTACCCTAAACCCGTGGTATTCGGCCCACGTAATTCCTCCATTGCTCAATGCGGCCTGCGAACACGAATGAATTCGGCACCCCTGGTTTATGACATTTCTCACAGCCACCGGCCTACTGGACGAACCCTAGACGTTGGCCTTGTACCATCCTCACTCATCAAATCACCAACAAGCTCTGATGGGGTAGTGTCCCGCAGCCTAAGCGAGGAAACAACCCATTACATCATCATTCGTCCTTTAAATGTTGTTTCATTTAACCCATTCTTCTAGAGCATACACTTCTTTATTGCCTACACTACCAACCTTCCCGAACCGCGCTCTCCGGGTCTCTTAATCAGCTGGGCTCCCGACCCCTCTCTCTATCAAAATTGCTTGGTCCCTGGCCGAATCGAGCAAACCAGCGCTCTGCCCTCAAAGCTCTTTTGACCTTCTTGGACACCATAGGGCTTCGATGCTTATTGCGAAGGGACTCATTATTTCATTCCCCACATTTCACAGCAATGGGGCGGAGTAGCGACTCTAGCAATAAAACTCCCCATTCGTCATATCAAAATAAAGCTGTTGTTGTTGTTGTTGATTTAGCCCACAGCAAGTTTCCAATAGATTTACAACATGTAACTAATCTTGTAATGAAATATAGTAACCCCATGAACCACATCGCAACCTTTAAACTGCACGGTCACAGACAATGGCCGATAATGTTTTTCATTATTTTCTCCGGCAGTCATTTCCGCGTGCACTACTCTGCCCTTATTAAGACAAACATCATGTATAATTTCGACTGCTACGTAGATGAAGTCTTGGTTTTCTTTTTTATTGCTTTCTCAATATATGTACCCACTGCTGTTTCAAAGGTTAAGCTGTGTATTGCAACATATTTCATGAAACATGACCACAGGTTCGGCGGTACCTTGCATGCAAAAATTGGTTGCGTGTTTCATCGTTTCTATTTGACCACGAAGCGCACAGGCTTTCGTGGTGTTTTTCCTTCATTGAAAAATAAAAAATAAAAAAGAATAATAATTGTTCGCTTTCATGACTTCGCGTGCAATTTTACATAATAGCAATTTCCTTTTTGCTTTCTGACCAAAAACTCTTCATTCTTCCTCTCCATGCTTCTAAGGTTATATCTAAGATGAATGTTTCTGTATCGGAATACGAGATGGTATAAAGCATGTTCATTAGGACTGAACAGGATGGCAGAACGCCAAGAAACACGAGACTGCGTTTGACTATAGCAACTGTTTTATTGCAAAAGACGAACACTATATAGCCTATAACATAGTATCAGCATGCGAGATAGCTGGCCTAATTGCGACGAGGTAGCACCTCTTCAAGTGTGAGGAGTTCCGGAACACGCACAAAATGGACGAAAAAACGGCGAAGGGCAGGACTAGACGGTTTCCGAGGACTGTTTCCGAGTGTCCGCCAACTACTAGCTGTTTCGTACGCTAGTGGTGATGTTCTTAAAGGTCAGCTCCGGGAGTACCTTGAGTTTTTGAAGCTGTAGCGATATTCTGGAAGCCCATACCGAACTGCGCCTGAAACCGTCCTTCATTTCCAGAAAATGTCCTTATATTTTAAATAATCGTAAATTAGCCATCCTGAAACACACATGACGGCCGCCATTTTTATGACGCAATTGGTTTACGGTATATACCGCTGACGTTAGTGGTATCAGTGTTCTTGAAGACGTCCCTCCCTCTGCACGGAGCAACCCCAGTAATCCTACCACCCTAACTGTTTCGCATTGGTTCAATTCTTGTACTAATAATAGATAGTAAATGGTTATGCGCATCGACAAGTTTGCTACCTTGGTTGCACGTAGACAAAAACACACAGAAAGGAGCAGCTTGGGACGCCCTTTTTTTGGAATAAAACTGAAGGATCTGTAACGGCCCACTCATTATAATCCGCCTCCCTCCCGTTCCAATGCAGTAAAAAT
The DNA here is from genome assembly GCF_037126465.1 of Ornithodoros turicata. Lineage (NCBI taxonomy): Eukaryota > Metazoa > Arthropoda > Arachnida > Ixodida > Argasidae > Ornithodoros > Ornithodoros turicata. The sequence goes on from NC_088202.1 coordinate 97,339,400, forward strand.
TCATCCATTACCGGTTTTACAAAAAACAAAACGCTCTGCCGGTGTTCCATTAACTAAGTTGTAGTTCCCACTGTGATATTTGAACGTGTTAACTAAATTTTTTAGGAATGATGTGCGAAAGAAATGGTACATTTAAATCTTTTCGACGGTAACGATCCAGGAGCAATCGTGGGCACAGAGAGCCCGTGGCTGAAGGACATTTTCCGTCATTAATGTGCTTCATAACGAGGCAAGGATGCGTAAAATTCAGGAATGTTCCTTTAGGACGGCTGCTATAACGAGATTTCAAATGCACTTTCCTCGCGGATGTGACCACTTTGCGTTGTGTAGCATTTATTTTATTCGACACAATTTCTTTCGGTTCTCAAATCATTCGCTTAAATATTGTTTTCACACTGTTGCTTCTACAGCAATATACGGTCGATACAAGGCTGTGCTTTTTAACTGCGTTTTACAATACTTCAAAGCTTGCGCAGGCGGCTTAAGTTCTAAGGCTTGGTCCACAATGTCGGCAAGAATTATGACAAAATATGTTCTATTTCAGGTGTAATTAATTAATAGAGATTGGGCGGAGAAAATTTTCAATTAATAATTTCTGTGACAAATACGTTGTACGTCATTTAAATAACACACCCGCAATGTTTGTAGAGCTACGGGCTGTGATGATTTGGACAGCTTGCAATTTTTGGCTTCACAACCGAATCTCTGTAGGCAATAAGGGCATAAGTCGAAAAACCCCAAAGTGCTAAAAAATTCAAGGAGCATCTGGTAAGGTTACTGTAAGCTGGCATTGCTCGAATGATGACAATGAACATGTGTGGCACACATGCACGTACAGCACGAAGCAGCGTTAACTGGAACGCCCCTTCGACCGGCGGAGCTTGAAGAGAGCCCCACTTGTGTTACGGGGGTGCCCGCCTCACCATGAGCTGTTGACTCGGCATTACCCTCAACACCACGACGTTTGTCTGGGTTTGTTGGCCGATATCGCGCGGATGCGATTTATTGCGATGGTATTTCACTGATACACGCGATGGTGAACAGCAAATCCGATAAATTTTCCACTAGGCTCCGTGCATCCTCATTTGTTTTATCACAGTGATGAAGGTGACCCACTCAGCGAACGCGACCACCTTCGCGTGTATCAATGAGATGACGGCATCGGAGCCGTGCGATATCGGTCAGCATACACCTTTACATAGTCGCCACAAACCCAAACAAGCGTCACGATGATGACCACAGCTAATGGTAACGCCGAGTCAACAGCTCATAGCGAGGCGGACACCCCTGCAGCACAAGTGGGATAGCCGGAACACTGCAGCACAAGTGGGACACCCCTGCAGCACACCCCTGCAGACACCCCTGCAGCACAAGTGGGATAGCCGGAACAGTATTTCCCGTTACTTCTCCTAAGCGCCGCTAGGGTGGCTCTCTTCCTGTTCCGCTGGTCGAAGTGGCGTTACAGGTAAATCTGCTTCGAGCTGTACCTACCCTGCATGCATGTGATATACTTGTTGGTAACATTTCCCTGAGTCTGGGGCAGGGGCGGATCCAGGGAAGATCCTCGTGGGGGGGGCCCCCACTGAAAAAAAGAGAGAAGACGGTGGGGGGGGGGGGTCGCCATGTAGCAGGAAAATCTGCCGGAATGGGGGGTAGAGGTATGTCTCGGGGGGCGCCCGGGCCCCCAGGCCCCCCCCCCCCCCTGGATCCGCCCCTGGTCTGGGGAGATGTACACTGAGAGAGACAGATTCAAACCATTGATTGTTGGTTTGAGCCCCGTCTCGTCCGTCAGTTTTGTGCATGCCTCCCATACTAAGACACATTTTACCAAAAACTAGTTCATACCAGCTTCCTTGCATTTTGTTTCTATGTCATGCATATCTTGTTAGCATCAATTTGAGGTGTGCGACTTAGTAAAAAGTGATCAAAATCTCAGGAGCTGACTTATCCCCTTTTTCAATATAACACTGCGTGCACGGACTTTTGGCGCAGAAATCAAACACAATTTACACAAGTCACACCTTGATGACTCAACAATGGCGATGTTTGGTGGATGAGGTCACCTGTGTGTAGTGGACCAGGCACTATCGCACTTATTTCCTGCTACATGAGCACACTCAAAATGATGACCATGATGGTGTAATATATTACCAGGAGTGCACACGTTTTTGTGATTAGAATACACAGTAACCCCGATAGCACGGTCACGTGAGGTAAGGAAAACGGGTCTGGTCAGTTGAAGTCGTGGTTCCCATCCGCACAGTAATAAAGTTTAAGCTACACGATTTATATGCGTGTGTAGATAAGAGGATAAGAGGACTGATATGATATGACTGTCTGTCCTATTGACACACAAGCATTTCCAGATTCTTACTCCCAATAAATTGCTACGTGTTACAAAATTTTCTTTGGCGAGTACATATGCTTGAGATATCGTTGCAGCGAAAATATTGAAAGAGGAATAAGTCGACTTATCTGTTTATTGCATAGAGGGGTTCAATTGAGGGGTTCAGGGATATATACCTTATATAAACCAGAATAGGAACCGACCAGAGGAAACGCTTTTATGCTGAATGCAGGTAAGCTAATTCGATACCAAATTCTATTTAGAATGCGGAAAAACAAGCTTGCACGCGAAACCCTTGACACACTTGAAGCTTGCGCAACGCAACTTCGGGCACACAAGAAAAGCAAAAAGGAAAGAAACAAGATAGAATCATCCTTCACCCATTGCTACCGGACTCGTAGTCTTTCCTGCCAGTAACCGGGTGCATGAGACGGTGCTCGACGTTTTCTCTTTTTCCGTGCATTACTGAAAAAGAAAAGAGAAAAATATCGAACCATGTTCCTATTTTTAATGGTAGGTCATGAGGTGCGCGTCGTACAGTTAGGTAAGTATTTCGATTTGCTGCAAGCAAGAAAGCGTCCAGGTGACAAAAAAGGAACAACTGCGTGTGGCTGCAGTTCTTTCTATAGTATTGAATTGCCTGTTAAACGCTATATGGTGGCTGACGTGGTGGGCAAGGAGTTTTCAAGTTGGTTTGTGATGTTGGCGAGAAAAGAATGGGCAGAGATTGAATTCGTCACACGACCAATTGGGCTACTCTCATAACCCCCCCCCCCCACACACACACACACAGCAAAAAAGAAAAAGCAAAACCCGGCGCTTTCGCGATAAATATCGGCTAAAGGCCAAATCATTGGTTGACGAAGTGCACAATGAATCACACGGCCCTAATAGACTGACTCAAACGCACTGCTCCGAATAAATGTCACATGCGTTGACAACGCAGCATCCCTCTTGTCAGGTGGCCAAGGACCCAGCAAGTTTTCAAGTGCTCAACATTACGCACTGCCTCACAATTAAAATCGCTTAGCCACACAAGCAACGGAGAATGTAGGTTGCGTTTTTGCAACGATGTGAATTGTTTCGTAAAATGGTAGCCTCGGGACGCATATATTACCTCTTCGCAGAATAACGGGGAATTTTAGTGAATCGGAATTTGCTCGCGACGGTGCTTCCAGAAACACGAGAAGCGATTCGCGCAATTGTTTCGAAGAGGCTGCCATCGCATTGATGAGCAGTAATTTGACAGCTTCTTTTATTGTAGCGTTTTCGTAGTGTGTCCCGACCAACTAAAATATAATCAACTCCGAAGTTACACGACTACAACTCTGGTTACCTACTTCGAACGCTTCACAAGTTCTCTTTTCCCAGATAGACGGAAGCCCACCCTAATTTCGACATCTGCGCACCTGTTGTATTACGAGGTTGAGTGTACACATGTTAGCCTGCGCATTGACGAGGTTTCGGGTCCCGAAATCCCGATATCCTGGGATTTCGGGATATGTTTCCGGTTTCCTGGTGACGAGTGGTTGATGGTACGTGTGAACATACCTCGGTAAAATTCACTCATGAGTATGCGCACTTATATGCACAATGTAACTAATGAGCTGAGCTTGAGTGAGCAAATGGAGAGCTCAGCAGGGAGTGAGCGAGCGAACGGGAAGCTATGCAGTAGACCAGTGAGCATAAATGAGGAAATGGGCATGAAGAAAACCCACTCCTGATAATGCTCACTCATGCCTTTTGCGAATGAGCTGAGCGTGAGTTAACTGAAATGATGCTCAAATTGGGTGGACTGAGCATGAACGGATCGTGAACGAACGAAACTAACGCAGAAGCACCGCGAAGTGAGCAGTCTGATGTCACCTCCAGTATCTCTGATGCCCCCCACCTCCACCCTGCATTTGCGATTCTAGACAAACCTTATACATTACAACGCAACCTACGTGGTATCATGTTGATAAATGTTCCTACCCTCAAGTAATCCTCCCATGACATCAGCTCAACTCTCCTCATAAGCTGTTCACGCTTTAGACAACATATCTGTGAGGTGAGACGACAAAAGACTATCGGAGGAAACTCCGTGAGCGCGTCATCACCCAGAGAGCTCAACCAGAGACGGCAAGCCCAACCGCGGATGACTGAGCATGAGTGAGCGTATGGACTGAGTGAGCATGAGTGAACAAAACGAAGAGCTGAGCGAGGGGAGAGAGAGCATGAGTGAGCATGCAGGGAGCTGAGCGAGCAAGAGGAGAACTGTGCATGGAGTGAGTGAGCATGCGTGAGCAGGAGGAGAGCTGAGCTCAGATTGAGTGAGCATCACTGAGCTGCAGTCACGAGTGCCGTCCTCTGCGTATCAAGACGAAAGAACAATATTTTACCGATCTTCGTTTTCAGCTTCGCTGCAGCGAAAACTATCCGGTTGGGATCCGAAAGCCCAACCAAATGCGTCGTTCACGACACTGGACAGACACGTTAGCACCTAGACCGAACTCACTGCACACAGCTAATAGCCGAGAGAGCCATTAAGCATCATTAGCTCTCTTATGAAATCACAAAACTTATTCCGATCTGTGAGACTACACGGAGTACTGCTGGTCTTTCACAAGTATGTTATAAGGTGTCTGGTGTATCTGGGAGATATTTGTTGACGTTGTTCCTTTGGTGTTGTTTGCTGTCGTTGTTCCGGCGTTGCTGGGTTGAAAACACTTTGCTGCCACAAAGTTCTTCTAGATTTGAACTGCGGCATAGCCACGTAAGTAGTGATGATGGTGCTAGAGCAACAGCTCAGCGTGGGATTCCGTATTAAGATATCAGCGAGCATGCAGACTGGATGAAATTACATGAGCCAGATGAACGTAGAAGAGCAGAAAATGCAGCGAACCGATAAGGAAATGTGAAGGGAAGTGCCTCAGGAGGAGAGTCGCCGATATTTCAAACGGAGACTGTTCTTCTGAGATGTGATACGAAGGGACGATGTGAAGAGAAGTGCCTCAGAACGAGAATCGAAACACTGATTTATCCAGACCCCCGTACCCCCCCCCCCAAATCTGGAGGAGACCCCTAAAAGGTTGTGAGATTGCGCAATATTTCGTCAAAAGCATGGAAATACACCCCATTGCGGAGCCCAACACCCGCCAAGGACGAAATTCTGGGTAAACCACAGAGCCGAGAACAATCTGTTTGAAATATCGGTGACTCTCGTCCTGAGGCACTACCCTTCACATGAGCAAGATGAGGCTGTTGTACACTGCAAGGTGTTTCACCTCAAGTGATAAAATATCCTAACTGGCGACGTACTCGCCGGAGGATTGTGGGACTTTCGGCGATTGCCTTCTGGGAACTTTTGTCGCCATTTAGGAAGGCCTTGGACATTTTTTAATTCAGGGAAATGTTTTTTTTTTTTCAATTTAACTTTGTAAATTGCAAAGCGAACTTCACTTTTTTTAACAGAAATTTGAAGTCCTCCACGGACAGCCACAAGCCCAACAAAAACTATCCACAGTATCGCAACAAAAATAGTCTAAAAACAGTACAAATTCGGCTTGAGCCCCGCCTGCTTGACTGTCGCAAAGAAGAGCGCACGGAAGATGCGCGGAGAGGAGGAAGCGTTCCCGCCACTGATCTCTATGTATCAAGGTTGGATAGCGGATGGGTGAGGGTATCGCGGGAAAGGGTACGCCAACCGGCCGCCATATTGCGGTGCTCAAAAGAGCCATTACAGCCCATTGGAATGCATGTTAGCTGTGGCAAGTTTTGCTGTTTGTGAGCGCTTCCCTTGCTGCTTCGCTAAAATTTTGCAACGGATCGCTGCAGAAATCCCTCGTGATTGGATTCCTTACGTTTTTTGTGTGAAATCCCGTCACATACATGTTATTTCCTGTCTATTTTGTACTCGTGCGAGGTCGTGTCGTTCCAATTTTGTACTTCGAACTTCGATTATGTGATTTGCTGGTTTTGCGTGGTGTTGTATTTGTTGTGTTAGGTTTCTTTTGTCGTCTGTCAGCGTGTGCAGCGTGTTGCTTCTCGTGTTTCTCCCATTTCCTTTCTGCTCGGTGGGTGCGGAATGCCAGGGAATGTTTGGCACGTTTGTTTATGTAACCACCTTAATATGCTTGGGTATAAACATTATGCTTTGCACAGGAAGTTTAGATATGACTAGTTATGACACGAAATGCGGAACGGCACTAAAGCACTTCCAAAGGACTAGAATGATATGTGATATAAAGGCTATATGACGGTAAATACATATCGACTAGAAATATGTGCACTGGGGAAATAAATAAAAGGTAAAGACAGTTCAAAATGGCTAGAGGTAGAGTGAATAAGTCATAAAAAGGCTAAGTAGTGGGACTCCCACTACTCTCTGGAGATGTTCAGGGAAGTCGAACTTGTTGGGCACAGCGTCTGGCCTCAGTCGAACGGTTTGGCCCGTTCTGTCGAAGCATTGGTTTTTAAAATGTTTGCTGCAGACCAGTGATGTCGTCGACGGCGTCCAGTCCTTTCGCCTGACATTTAGCGCACACTTTTTTAAATGTTCTGGGCGGCCGTGAGGGAACCTGCATTGCTAATTTATGCTATCAATTACAGTTCTATGTTACAGAAGGGATGACAAGGCTAATCCAAGCAAGCAATCGTCGATACCGTGACCACTGTGACCAACAAACTGAGCCGTAGATACCACACCTGAAAAGCGCACTTCAACGCCTGCCGCGTGCTGAGACCATACCCGTGAACTGCAGGAAGGTTAGACTATCACAATGACTCTATCCAGGTAACGTACTGCGTAAAGTTTAACGTTTAGATCTTGAGATACGATTCACAAAGTGCCGCGCACGTGCTTCAACAGCAACGTTTTGTCACCCCGCTCGTGGACTAATAAATCACATTTATTTGTAAAACCAAGTCACTTACTTGTGAAATGTCGTCCCCGGTGCCTTGCCAGTACGGTCAGCACACCCATAACCACAGCAGGCGGGCATGACACCACAAAAATGCTACGCAAAAACGCATGCAGATAATGCAGCTGAGTCGCGGACGGCAATGTTTTGAGCTTCCCAAGATGGCGGCCGGTGACCGTACGGTTGCACCCTCAATCCGCTATCCAGCCTATTACTATAGAGATCAGTGGTTCCCGTCTCTTGTGCCACCATTCTTTCCCCCCGCTTTGACCCCGATGGTGGTGACAACCGACGTATCACACACACACACACACACACACACACACACACAAATGTATTCTCACAAAGAAAGCGAAACAAACGAATGTGGAGACACTTCCTACTTTAGACGCACATTTCGCGGGCGCTTCATTGCGTAAATCAAGCAGGTGGGACTAAAGCGGAATTTTTACTTTTTTTCGGAGTATTTCTGTTGGGATACTGTACACAGTTTTTGTTGGGTCTGCGGTTATCTGAGGAGAACTTCATATCCCTGTAAAAAAAGTGAGGTTCGCTTGGCAACTTTCAATTGAAAAAAATAATTTGACGCAATTAAAATTGTCCAAAGCCTTCCTCAATGGTGGTAAAAGTTGTCAGAAGGTAATTGCCGAAAGTCCCACAATCCTCCGGCGAGTACGTCACTACTTTGAGTTTTTTATCACTTTAGGTGAAACACCCTCTATGTAGCTGTAATGGTAACAGTTTGGTTGTAGCCGTAGGTCTTATTCTTTTCTTTTTTATTTCCGTCGTACGCGGCAGGAAGAGAGCTAGTGTCTATGTTACCCTTTCCTTTGTTCCTTCGTTGAAAGCATCTACCCTAAACGAGTGTTGTACGTAACGGCGTTACAGTAATCGATACCTTTCTCGGTATCGGAGTGCGAATTGCGATACTTTTCTAAATCGATATCCGAAAAGTATTTCCGTTACAAATTTACGGTAACGCGATCTCCGTATCGTTTTCGATACGGATACTTTTTAGTGCCCCACCCTTCATCTATCATATTTCTTACTGTTATTCATTCTCACTACTCCGCCTAGTGCTCGACAAGAAGACTCTGGACACGCCTGCGTGATCCATAATGAGAATTACACCAAACGCATGTTCACTTTTTTCTTCGAACCTGAAGGAAATAACCATGCAGCGACAACAAATGAGTTGGGGTCAACGAACACAGGTCAAGTCCTTGACAGTGCGCCCTTGATTCCACCGCTAACCTGCCGTGTCGCATTGTGTCACGCTCACATACACTGTGGTAAAACTTCGGATAGGTTTCCTTGGTCATTGGACTCTACGGTATATGTGGGTCTGACACTACCGTAATTGTCACAATGGCCTCTGCCAGCTGCCAGAGAGACAATGGCCTGCTAGGATGGCAGAAGAAAATTTTGAGAACCAGCTACTGATAAAAGTCAAGCAAAGCGTCCGAGCTACCTAATAAATATGGTGTCTTTTTACCCCAAAACTGTCTTCTCCCAGTTTGCATTTATACGTACGGGGTGTTCACACAAGCTAAATGTCTATGTTGCATCGTCTTCGTATTTCCAGCAGAAGTATCAGGCAAAGTATCGCGGTACTTTTTATTAAGTAACGGTAGCGTTACTCCGTTACTTTAGCAAAGCCTTATCGATATCGGTATTTCGATACATTTTACTCAAGTAACGAGTATCGGTATCGCGATACCATATTTCGCTAACAGGTACAACACTGCACTGAACCCGAAAAGCCCTGTGACCAGCCACAAAACCTCTTGCAACCACAATATCGGATAGTTAACAAAGGGCCGGGAGTAGGGTGCCCTAGCCAGGAGGAGGCATGAGAGGCACCTCGTGCACGCAAGGGGAACCCTTGGTTTTGGCAGTCTGTTTGGATCCCCTGTCGGTAGGTGGCCACGGTTTCCTGGCGCGAGCTAAACTGCATAAACCGCGGGTGTTTTGAATCGCCGAAGGAGTGATGCTAGTTGTGCCTAGAGAAACGGCGAGATTAAAGGGAAATAAGAATTTTAGTGGTGGAGGCGGGGAAAAGGTTTCCCCGTTTCTGGATACATAGAAATGTAGTGGAAAGATGCGGGAGATTTTGGGAGCTCTGTCGAAGGAGTGTGCGGCGTTGCGTACCCACATGCGGTAGAGATGTGCGTAACCGCCTGCTGCTTGCCACGCGTACGCATGCCGGCCCAGCAATACTGCCTCCGCCCGCGGCTGTCCACAGCGAGAGCTTCTGAGACCGTGTTTGACAGGATGGCGAACGACAACGAAGTCGAGTTATTCACTGTAGTGAACGTCTCCGTTCTGACATCTGAGCTTTGGCGAAATCAACATCGCAGACGCAAGAAACGCAGGCTTTTGGTTCACTCGCTTAGGCGATAGCGCATTCTTTTCTTTGAACAATGTTTAGCTTTCAGCTTCCTGACACTATGACAGTCAATATCTTACACTTTACTTACCTGCACTCCCAAATTTTATTCCAGTGTCGGCCCAAAAAGTCATTTTATTGCAACACTCTCTAATGTTGGCGGCAATGACATTTTATTTCCTTGATAAATTCGCTGGCTGAAAAACGTGAGCATCACTGCGACATACCTTCCAGTCAACGACGCCATCAATGCTCTCCGTGCGGGAGGCCGGAAGAAAACAAGAACGGCACGCAACTTCCGTTTACTTCCTGATTGGCCGAGCATGTGCGGATGCCGCTAAAAATCGTGCACCCAAATCGTGCCGCCAAAAAGCGGAAAGCGGAGGTGGCTTTTCCCGCCCAGCGGCAAAAGTTTACCGTGCCGCGGTCGCGTTTCCGCGCAGATTCTCCGCATGTGGGTACGCGGCCTTACGGCGAATTCCGCTGCTCGTTTTCGTGCAGCGCGGTGTAGTTTTTTTCGATGTAATAAAGTAACTGGAGTAGATTTACATGTAACTTGTGTCAGCCTATTTGTGTGACGACATGCTGCACGTGCAGCAGGGTAGGACAACACATAATTTTGGCCCCCTGGGGTTCTTTTGACGTGCGCCAGAAATCTCCGGCATTCTGACGGGAAAATTATTAAATGCACACTTGCGCTATGTGCATTAAATTATGTCTTAAATGCGCATCATCTCAAGGTCAAGATCAAGGTGAAATCACATATATACAGGGTGTCCCAGCTAAATTCGAGCACATCTTCTAAAATATATATATATATATATCACTTTTTCCGAGATGAAATCAATTGCAGTATAGCATAGGCTGAAGGGCATGCCTTAGGAGAGCATTAGCAAACTCCTAAGGCAATGTCTTAATTAACTTTCAATAATCAACTTTTCAATTATAAAAGCTACGAAGTTGAGAACAACCCAATGAGAACATCTGGTTCTTTTGGTCACCGGATACTGGAGCCGTTTTCAGAACAAAAATCCGTTCAATAGATCGACCTCAAAAATTCGAGAACACAATTTTTTCTTCATTTTGTTCATTGCCCATCTTCGGAGACGCGTCTTTCCTTCACCCCCAATGTGAGAGGGTGAAGGTGCACAGTGTCGCCTCATGCGTCGAAGACGAGTTTTAACTTTTTTGTTAAATTTTGTTCATTGCCCATCTTCGGAGACGCGTATTTCCTTAATCGCCCCCCTCCCAATGTGAGAGGGTGAAAGAGCACACTATCGCCACTTGCGTCCTGGAAACAGATTAAAAGAAAACAGAAAATGCAACCCCAAGATAAGGGCAGTTCCGATTGAGTCTCCCGACACATTTGTTTGTGTTTTGTTTCCGCATGTTAAAGCTGATGTTCGACGCATGAGGCGGCACTGTGCTCCTTCACCCTCTCACATTGGGGGTGAAGGAAAGACGCGTCTCCGAAGATGCGCAATGAACAAAATAAAGAAAGAAATTGTGTTCCTTCACGAATTTTTTGCGGACCATCTATCGAACGAATTTTTGTTCTGAAAATCGCTCCGGTACCAGGTGACCAAAGGGACCAGGGTTTGCCGGTCATTGCTGCCCGTCTGAGATCAAGTCCTGGCCGCTCATCTTTCCTGTGAACCCCTTCACTCGCAGGCCTCTTCAATGCAAACGCTGGTTTCGCTTCGGTCACACTACCAAGAGCTGCAAGTCCGACGTACGCTGCCGGCGCTGTGGTGACCAGCATGATGAATCCTCCTGCCCTGATGGGTCGCCGCCGAAATGATGCCAGTGTGACGAAGCTCACGTTGCTGACTGTGAGACTTGCAGTAGCCGAGACCAGGAGACTTCCCTGCTGGAAATCATGGACACGCGCCACTGCTCGCGGTATGATGCTGCTGCTGTCTTGAAAGGACATGGGTCCAGCTTTGCACAAAAGGCTCAGACACCTGTTGATGGCAACCTCGAGAAGCTGATCACCAGCACCGTCGAGGTAGCAGTGTCCAAATTGAGGGACGAGATCAGCCCCTTGATTGCTCTCTTCCCTACTCTGTCAGAGGCTGCGATGTCTGATGCTCCTAAGGTTCCCTCCTCTCCCACTGCGGAGCCCATGGTTCATCCGCCTCTACCTGCACCCCTCACCCCGTCGCCATCCTTCATACGCTCTCTCTGCCTGATTGTGCGGTCTCAGACACCATGATGGATGATGTTCCCTCTACCTCAAAGCCACCTCTACCGGTGCCTCTCCTTCACCACCTCTGTGCTCTGCCTCCGTTGGCAAGCGCAACAGGAACAACATTAAGAACTGCAGCAAGAACGGCGACAATCACGACCATAAGAACAGCTGTAAAAATGACAGCAAGACCAGCGACAAGACTAAAGGCGGCTGCGATGTCCTTGCGGCTGCGGTTGCTCAGTCTATCCTCGGGGATGAGTAACGTCCGCGGGCTTCAGTGGAACTGTTACTCTGTTTTTTCCGCTTTGCCTGAATTACACTCCTTAGTCTCCTCTGTCTCCCCCGATGTGATACTGTTACAAGAACTGTTACTGTTACTGTGGCTTGCTCCTTATCGTACCTTTTCCCTCCCTGGCTTTGACTCCTTTCGGTTGGACATCCGTGCTAGTAGAGGTGGCGGCCTGCTAACCCTCATTTCCTCTAGGCTTGTTCACTCTTCGCGTATCATTGTGCAGGTGATGTCCGCGGAATGCGAGGTACTAGCGGTGGTACTAGGTACTAGCTCCGCATGCCGGGCAATCGCCCCTTGTGTTCTATGAACGTTTACTGTCCGCCAGGATTCCTGTCCTCCTCTACCTTTCATCATACGGTTTCCAAGACGGCCGGCGACTATATTGTGGCGGGAGATTTCAACTCGCATCACGTCATGTGGGACAACAGGACTGATGGCCGCGGCAGCGAACTGTGGGACTGGATCTGTCACCATAACCTTTCTCTTGCAAATGATGGGTCAGTGACCTTTGCACGTGGCTCTTCGCGCTCCGTCCTCGACCTCATGCTGTACAGCCCACGCGTCCCAGTTCTGTCATGGAAAGTTGTCTCCTGTGGAACATCAAGTGATCACCTTCCTGTTTTCTTCGAGGTGCCCTCGTCAGGCCAACGACTCTGCCTCGTCACCCGCCACAATCGCTCACTCCAGGAAAAGAGAGTTACTGCGCTGTTGCAGGCCTGCAACAACACGCTAGTGGGTGATCGTGCTGCTACTGTTGTGTCTATTATTTACATGCCATTCAGTCCTCTTCTTTCCAAGTGCGCAAACGCTCACCTTCCAACTGGGCTCCCTGGTGGAACGAGGCCTGTACCACGGATTATCGCCGGCGGAAAGCTCCATGGAAGCAACTGCTGTCCAACTCGTGCCATGCCAACCTGATACGCTACCAGATCCTAAAGGCCACATTCAAAAGGGTTGTCTCGTCTTCCAAGAGTGCATTTCACAACGAGCACAATTCTTTCCTATCTCTCCCGAAACAACGGAGGGCTCTTCACCGGCACATCTCGTTTATCCGGTGCCAGTCTTCATGTTCACCTGGTGAGCTCTACGTTTTATCCCATGCAGACGCCATGTCTCGTCTTGAAGATGTTGCCAAGGGCCTCGCCGCGCGCTTCCGTAACACTGTTCCCCTACCTCCTCATCCTCTTCTCTCCGTATCGCTACACCCTGGATTCGTAGCAGTTGCGTGGGACGAATTGGACTGCATTATCCGTGGGCTCCCTTCATCTGCTCCCGGTCGAGATGGCGTATCTGCTCGAATGATGAACTTTCTGTGGTCTGCTCACCCGCACGTCTTGCTTGACATTGTCAACACCTCTCCGAGTTTGTCATGGATCCCCCTGATTGGAAAGTTGCAAGGGTTATCCTGTTGAAGAAGGTTGCGTCCAAGGGCCTTGCCATTGACAATATTCGGCCGATCGCGCTAACGTCTGTCCTGTGCAAGACTGCGGAGCGTGTGATTCACCGCAGGTTGTCTGATTCTGTTGAGTCCAATAATATTTAGAACTGTAGCCAGATCGGGTTCCGTCATAGTTGTTCAGTCTGAATGGGCCACGTCAACCTCGAGAGCCAGATACGCCGCGCACAGGAGGATGCGGACTTCTCAGCTCTTGTGACATTAGACATTGCACAGGCGTACAACAGCATTGAGCAAAGCGTTCTGCTGCACAGGCTGTCTGCTGTTTGTACCCCTGCCTATATTCTCTCCTGGGTCAGGAATTTTCTCTTTGGAAGTTCTTTCCAATGCTCGGACCGCCACCTCGTTCTCTTCTCCTCAACAGCTGTTTAGAGGGGTGCCTCAAGGTTCTGTCCTTTCCCCACTGCTCTTTAACATACGCATTCGCTCCCTTACCTTGGACACTAATATTCTGACCATCACTTACGCGATGACATCGCCATTTTCACCTCGGCCTCATCGCTTAACTTATTGTACACGCTGACCCAGCAGTACATCGACACTACTGTGGCTTGGACCACATCCGTTCATCTGAATATAAAGGTCCAGAAATGTGCGGTGCTCCTATTCCGCCTGCGGGCTTCCATGGGGTGGTGCCCGGCATCAATCTTTTGATAGGCAATGATCGCATCAACCAAGCTGAGTCTCTCAAATATCTCGGTGTGGTATGATCACAGGATGGATTGGGGCCGCCACATTGACCACATCAGCAGAAGAGCCTCTGCAGCACTGGGTTGCATCCAACGTTGCTCCAGCGTTCGTGTTACTATGCGCAGGAATGCCCTTCTTTATGTCTATGGTTGCTATGTCTCACTACCCGTGGCGCTGTACAGCCCGTACCACGTGTGGACCCCCACTACCAACCTTCCCGGACCTCACTGTTCGAGTCTCTTCGTCAGCAGGACTCTCGCCCCTTCTCCCTCTCGAAATTGCTTGATCCCTGGCCCAATCCAGCATAGCAACTTTCAGCGCTCAAAGCCCTTATGACATTTCTGGACACCATCGGACTCCGATCGTTATTGTGAGGGGGCTCTGTATTTTATACCCCACATCCCCACCAGCAATGGGGTAGAGCATCGCCTCTGGCGAACAACCTCCCCACTCTCCTTCTGAAAATAAAGTTGTTGTTGTTGTTGTTGCTATGTCCGTCCCATCCTCGAATATGGCTGTGTCCTTTTCTCTCATCTTCCTGACTACCGGATAAGCAAGCTGCTCGTCTTAGAGAGGAAAGCGCTCCCCATGTGTCTCGGTCTCCCCAAGTATACTGCAAACGACGCCCTGTATCTTGAGGCGGGTGTGCTCCCACTGAAAGCACGCTTTCACATTTTAACAGTGGGCACTTTCCTCTCTCTGGCGCAGAGCCCTCTTGCTTCTCACCACATTTAATCGCTCAGAGATTTGGGTTCCTGGACTAGCAGGCGGTGGCGCTGATTCAATGTTCCCCAGTTGCTATTTGCCCAATCTCTCCTGCCTCCGTTGAACGTTTCGCTTGCCCATGTCCCCCAGCCGGTCGTGCCTCCCGCGCCAGTCAGTCCAGGTTCTCAGCACCTTTCATTCTGATGCCAAATATGCGCCTCTCAGTTACTTGAAAGCAGAGCTTGTCACTCACATGTCTCACTTTCCCAATCACCTGGTCATCTCATCTCATTCATCTCCAGCTCTAACCGGTTCTAACTCTGTTTTACCATCCTGTTGACCGCACCTCATTAGTCCTGGCCAATCTCCCTTGCGGATAAGCGCCATCCCGCTTGGCTAGCTTGGCCAGTATACGTGAGGCCGACAACGGCAAGCCCTTTCACCATCACCACCACCACCTTGGCTAGCTTGGAAGCTTGAGGAGCAACAACAACAACCACTGCGTGTATGAGGAGGCAGAAGAAGAAGAACGCATACCCGTTCGGGAGTGATCTCCTGCGGGCTCACTCGAAGACGACATATTTATATCTGAAAACTAGCTGATCAGTTCTACCCAGTATGGTAAGTGCCAGCCAGCTACATATTAGGAGCGTTATACACCAAAATTATGCTACAACATTCTCGCAGCTGCGTTCGAAAGGGTGCTCACCGCAGTCAGCTTGCGAAAGAATTATCGTTTCCAACAGCGCTGAGGCTGAAAGATCGCGCACTAGTGTGGAAAACATCATACTTGCTTCGACTTGCCGAAATATTTTCCACGATTATGATTGGGCATGTTGTGCCGAAAAGGTGATGTCTGGCTACCTCGATAAACGAAATCAAAGGCAGTCAGTGACGAAGCGACAAGAGGGAGAAGAGAAGGGTATAGGTTCGTCCTCAACAATAATTCCAAAATTTGCCCTAAACCAGTGTGTCGTGGTATATTTGTGATAATCAGATAGGTTATAAATATAATGTAATATCCTATTGTCGGATCCGTTTCGGCTGTTGTACTGTGTTTCCCTTTAGTTGCCTCTGTTGGAGTACTGTATTCGGTCCGCATATAGGGATAAAGAAATCGCACCTTGAACTTTCTACTCTAATACGTGTTTGTGAATTGCCCATTGCCACAATAAAAAGGAGTGGGATAACAGTTATGTTTCCTTTTCACCACTTCCTTTCACTTTTTATATATATATGTATATATATACAGGGTGTCCCAGCTAAATGTGAACATATTTTTCAAAAATGTATACATCACTTTTTCCGAGAAGAAATCAATTGCAATATATAGCATATGCTGAAGGGCACTCCTTAGGAGGGCATTAGGAAACACCTAAGGCAATGTCTTAATTAACTTTTTAATTATAAAAGCTACGAAGTTGTCCCAATGAGACCATCTGGTCCCTTCGGTCACCTGATACCGCAGTCGTTTTCAGAAAAAATTCGTAAAGGAACACTGTTTTTTGCTGTATTTTTTTCATTGCGCATCTTCGTAGACACGACTTTCACTCACCCACAATGTGAGAGGGTGAAAGAGCACACTATCGCCTCTTGCGTCCTGGGAAAAGATTAAAAGAAAACAGAAAATGCAACCCAAGATAAGGGCAGTCCCGATAGAGCCACCCGATACATTTGTTTTGGTGCCGCAAGTTAAAGCCCATCTTCGGTACATGAGGCGGCACTGCACTCTTTCACTCTTGCACATTGGGGCTGAAGGAACGACGCGTCTGCAAAGATGCGCAACTAACAAAAAAAAAAAAAAAGGTGGTCCTTCATGAATTTTTTGCGGACGATCTATCGTACGGATTTTTGTTCTGAAAACGGCTCCGGTATCAGGTGACCGAAGGGACGAGATGTTCTCATTGGGACAACTTCGTAGCTTTTATAATTAAAAAGTTAATTATTGAAAGCTATTTAAGACATTGCCTTAGGAGTTTGCTAATGCCCTCCTCAGCACTGCCCTTCAGCATGTACTATATTGAAATTGATTTCATCTCGAAAAAAGTGATATATATATAATTTTAAAAATTATGTTCGCATTTAGCTGTGCCACACTGCATATATGAATACGTCTAGTTACACTGCAGTTCCTGCAGCAGACTGCACGTTTAAGCCAGTCTAATCGTCTCTGTTCTAAGACGACAAGTGGAATTCTGAAACAGTAGTTGGACGTGTTGGGGAAAGAACAGCACGCTTGCATCTTCATACGTGTGATTTATAGATTTATAAGCACATTTTGTATCACAAGTGCATGGAAACTGATCCTTGCGGCACGTGTTGCATAGTATGTAACATCTATACCGCATATAATTACTGGTCAAGGGAAATTTCTTCAGAAGAAAATATTTCTCAGGGAACATACATGTGAGGTGATTAATGTGATCACGGATTTTTGTTTTCTTTTTGAGCTGCACTGGGTTCTCCAAACAAATTATGTCGTGCGTTCAGCCAGATACAGTGAAATTGACTCTGTGGCGCCAACCTACACGGAAGTACTCATGCAGGAATTGCATGTATCTGTGACTGGCCGTATCCAATCAGCTGAGCAACGTAAACTGTTCTGATTGACTTTATTTGCGCTGGTATCTATTTACATTCGACAAACTATCCGTTAAGAGCGGCGGACGAAGGGGAACTGTGAAAGAGCCTCAAATACCGACCCTCCACCTGTTCTTGGCAATTGCATTATGTAACAGTGCTACGGATACTCTCACCACTTTCTGAACCAATCCATCCATAGACGTGGCTAGGTGGTGGGGTAAGAGGTTCAATCCTGCCGAAATCTTCTATGAGTAGTGCATTTGGGAGAGGGAAAACCGCCTCCCCGTGTAAAGTCTCCATAGAAGCCCCCCCCCCCCCCCCCGAAAGATTTTAATGGCTACCATAGTGATTCCACGTTGAACAGATTGACACTGTCGGACACTAAAGTTATATTCCATATTTTCTCTTCTACAGGAAACTCCAATGAGCCTAGTGCCAGGAAAAAGCTCGCATAGAATTTTAGGAAGAACGATTACAGAAGCATCTAAGGTAACACGACAGGCATTAATCGTCGTTGCGATTTTTTCACTTTGCATCATCGTCATCGTCGCCTATGTTTTGGGAAGAAATCCGGGTACCAGATATTCCGTCTGCCACTCTGCGGCCTGTCTAGACTACTCTCTGCTCCTTCGAAGCGCCGTGGACCGTGCTGTCGACCCTTGCAACAACTTCTATCAATTTGTTTGCGGCACCTGGGATAGGAACCATGAGAAGTCTGTTCTCTACGAACATCGCATCGCGCATATAAACGAAATTGAAGCAGAAGCCCTCGAATATAGTGCAAAGAAGCAGAATCAGACTGCGAATGAGAAGGCTGCGAAGTTCTACCAGAGTTGCATGGACATTGCATTGCGTCGTCAGAACGGTGTCCCAGCGCTGAAAGACATGCTAAAGAAGGGAAACATCACGTGGCCAACTGTACAGGAACACACTGACCTGCTGCGCGTAATGGCATACGCTAATATTCATTGGGATTGCATTCCTTTGTTGGACATCAGCAAATACACGCTGCCGGATGGTACTACCGGGATTCGTTTATTGCGTTCGCCGTTTCCTTCACTCTGGAATGACACAAGAAATGAGATATTGCAATGGGGCCAGTACCAGACGGCTGTTCAAGTAGCGCACACAGTTATGACGGGAGTGAACTCTACAGTGCAGTTTTTCACGTCTTTCAAAATACATGAAGATCGGATATTGACAGGCCTAGGAAACACACTCGAAAACAGCACTCGTGTTGCCTGGAATGAGGACGAATTTAATCAAAGCACCAGGGCGTTCTCTTACCAACGCTGGAGGGATGTATTTGAAGAATATTTCAATATCCCACAGCATCAAGAGATGGTAGTGGACCTGGATAGCGGATATCTCAGGGCTCTGGATGAACTTATGCTTGAGCTTGGAGAAAAGGCGCTGACATCGTTCTTTGGCTGGGGAATACTGCAACAGCTCGGCCACTTATTCCATCCCGATCTGGCTTCTCTTGTGTACGGCAGACGAGCAGACGCTGATTCTACCTCAGGCTACAGATGTCTCATCCTCGTTGAAACCTACATGGGAATGGCAGTAACATCTTTGTATACTTTCAAGCATATTCCCGAATCGCGGTACAAAGCAGCGAATGCGGTTCTTGAACGCATAAAAGCACGGTTGAACGCAACCTTTGAAAGTCCAATGAAGTCGAACTCTTCCTTCACCAAGACTGTCTTCATGGAATCTGTGAACCCGTTTGAACCATTCGTCAGCAGTAACGTTGAAAGCCTAAACATAGTTTATAGGAGCCTGCCGGATTTCGGCGACACGCTGGCTACGAACCTGGAGCAGGCTATCGCAGCGTGGAGATTACGCCGTACCCATGGTGTTCCACAAGGTGATGTCTACCTGGACGACTTAAGATACTTCGAGCTATACAAGGTGGACAAGAAAGCACTGATAATTCGGCCACCGATGGTCGTACAATTCGTATTTGCTGATCTTGCTTCTACAGGACTACAATACGGAGGTCTCGGATCGTTCGTATCAAGATCGTACCTTCAAGCATTGCACGCCACTGCCGAAGATCGTCACCACATAATAAATGAGCGGGAATGCCTCGACAAGTTAGCGCCCTATCGAGGAGTTAAAGAAAATGAAGAACAAATATACTACGATGTTCTATCCCTGCCCCTTACGTGGTCAGCGTTCATCTCTGCACGCAGCGGAAAGGAAGAAAGACTTTCGAATTTGCTCGAGTTCTCTGAATATCAGCTATTTTTTCTCATTTACTGTCATCTTCGATGTACTGGCGCAGAACAGAAGGATCCCGCAGTGTGTAACTTTCCATTGCTTGCTTTTCCCATGTTCTCTACTACATTTCACTGTACCGGACTAAGCGATTACACTTGCTATAGATAAACACTATCTGTCGTGCCAAAAACTTGTATTATTTGATTTTGATTTGATTTGATTTCATTTTATTTCCGAAGGAAATGAGGGCCAGGTACAAAAGGGACAAAAGGGGCCAGGTACAAAAGGGGGTGCTGGCTCTGGATTATTAAGCTGGGTGCGTAGTTCTGGTCTGCATTTATTCTACCTGAATGTACGGGTGCCGGTGCGCATGAGTAAGTTTGTTCATGCACTACGAGGTACTAAGCCTTGGTCTACACATGAGTGTAAATTCCCAGTGTTCCGTTCCCACGTTCCTCAAACTAAGTACTCAATCCGGAAGGTTTAGCCACTTGAAAATAACGTGCATGTGTTTCGGCTTGCACGACTTTTTGCTCTCTTTTATTTCGCCTCGTCTCGCGCATTAGCGGCACTGTAAAAATCGATAGGCCCTACACGTGACTACTGGGAATAAAACTAAGTATCTTACTGAAGAATTTTAACAAGGAGCGTGGCATCCTACAAAAAAAGAAAAAGAGAGAGAACAAAAGCGCACACACAAAACAAAACGCACACGCAAATGTGATTTCACGTTGTATCGGGTTTGCGTCAACCTCTTCGAGAAATATCGGAATTCGTCGGGAAAAGCTCGCAAGTCGTGGGATTAAAAAATCACCCAGGATTCCCAACAAGAGTCCTCACTGCCTGTGTCAAATATGCCAAATATGCGCATATGTCGTGGCGTTTTAGAGACGCTCCTTTTAATAACGAAAGTGGCGTCAGAAAAAGGACGAAGTCATCAGTGGTACAGATGAGTTATGTCACGGTTGTGTTCATTTTCGTAAAATATCAACGCCTAGAGCATGACAAGTCTAAAAACTGTGCTTGCGATTCGTGGTAGTCACATATTTCCACACAAGAGATGGCGTTATAAAAACTTTTATTTTCCTGTTTGGCATTTCAGAATGAATAGCGGTCAACAAGTAGCACTTGGCTCTGTCGAGAGCAGACGCATTTTTCGCAGCGAATGAGGCACATTGCCGATGCGACGTCACAGGACTACAGGAGTGACCCGGACATCGAGTCCCGAAACTCCGCGCCGAGGCAGACTTTTTAGAATTAAATTGCGTTGAGCGAAATATTTTGGTGTATGCTTTCCATGGGCCATTTCAGGAAATACGAGCGGTTTTACACAGTTAGATAACCTTCCCATGCTCCTTTAAGGCGTTCAAAATACCCACGTAGGCGTTGAAGGCGCTTTTGCTTTGACCACAAAAGCAGGCTGTTTTACTGCTGAAACTGCACCTATAACTGTTCCTGCTCTAATATATATGGATCCTTGATTCCAAGCAGTGACGGTGGTGACGAGCAACCAGGTGCAAGTGGGATTCAGCTAATGCAATCCGTGTTTCCGCAACCCTGGTAACTCTGAGGCAGATCCTCAAGCCTCGAGCCAGGAGATAGCGAAGCCCCTGTTTAAAGTTCGTGAAAGCCCTTATAATACTGGTAGGCGGGTAGAAAAACAAGCGAACCGGAAAGGAAGTATGAAGGGAAGTGCCTCGGGACGAGAGCCGCCGATATTTCGGACAGACTGTTCTTCCGGGTACCATCCTCATCATTGGCAAAGTATTTAAAGAATGATGTGTCAAAGGTTCATGCAGGGAAGACCTGTTAAGAGATGATTGCGGATTGTGGGTTGACAACGCATGGGAAGAAAAGGTTCATTTAGTATTTTATGACCCAGGTGAATGGGCCGCTTTGTTAGAGTGTGGAGGCGATTTCGTAGAAGGATTGCATCTTGCTCAAAGTGGGTTACAGAAATTCGAAGTTCACAATGAAGTGCAGAAACAACAGGACGAAACGGGGCAAGAGGCAGGCATGAGGGAACATTCCCAAAGACAAGGAGGTCAGTGGTTACATGGGGACATTTTGAAAGCACATATTCTTTTGTATATATATAATTGTAGCACAGGCTTCTGACATGCAATAAAGAAATTAGTGGCCATGCAAAACACAACTGTGTAGATAGACGATGAAAGGGATAGAATAGCAGGAAGAAAAAGATCTGGGCGTATTCTCCCAAGTAGCACACAATATTGGACCCATATTGGCTGGGCGTTGGCGATACGGGTCCAATATGGGACCCGTTTTACCAGGATTTCCCCCATATTGGCTCAAGCTTGGCACTATGGGCCCCATATTGCAATGTTTCAACCAATATGGGGAAAATGTCGGCAATTTGGGCCCCATATTGCCCGTGTACACACGATATTGACTGAAAATGCAGAAAATGGTACGTACGCGTGTTGGTATACTTGTAGAAAATCTCCAAGCAGCACGGCAGGATTGGACGTTGAGGCGTGTGAAATTCCCAACTCAATACGTCGTTACCTCCAACAAATTCGCGCAGATGATACACATTGTTCGAAACAGTCAACATATGTGGCAATCCCACTATAACACATACTGCAACTCAACAACTCAACTTTCCACTTGCTGCAAACAGCCGCCATCTTGCTTCGCGATGCCAGTCGGTCGAACCGACTGAGAGCGTGGTCGTTTGAGCGAAATCACGCTTCCTGCAACTAATGCGCATGCACGACACTCGGATGGGACGTTTCATACGGGCTAAAATGTCGCTTGTTCCTCTAATGACAACGGAATTGCGGCAGGTCACGTAAAAACACAATGTTTGATAGGAAGGGATGACTCTTCTGTAACGCTAGGTGCTTTCAAGTTACTTCAGGTAGTGTGAGTTGCTGAGGCGCATCTCCGTGTTTCGCTCCTTTCTACTCTAGGAGCGGATTGAAAATTTTGGTTCATACACTATTGTGATCTCGATGAAGGCTTCTGAGGGATATTTGGCATTGGCAGTTCGGTGGGACTGCCTGGGTCCTTCACCAAGACGGGCGTAACACCTGTTCTTCGTTTTTAGGGCGATGCAGTGTTGTTTTTGTAACGCTATGCAACGCGAAACAATCAGAAGATCTACAAAAATAAAAACGGAAAAATAAGAGAGAAGTAATATCAGTGGTGGATATTATACCGGATAATGCTTTATTATTACGCGGACCCACCATTGGCGTTATCACGAAAATATTGGTGCAATATGGGCAAAATGGGCTTGCCAATATGGGCAGCCCATATTGGTCCAATATGGAGCCTGGTTGCGCTGCGCATAATGGTCCCATATTGGCTGCCCATACTGAACCAATATTGGTAATCCTGGCAGCCCACATAGGTTCAATATTGGACCAATATTGGCGTGCTGCTTGGGTTATTTGTGAAGTGTTCCTAGTGTGCCTTGTGATTTGTGAATACCGAATGGGTGAAAAGCGTTGAACTTGATGATGATGATTGGAGTTTTAGTGGTGCATCGATCACAAAGGTCATAATGCGCCAATGCTGTGATTAAAAAGAGTCTAGTTGAAAATAGGTACGATGTTTAATAAAAGGAGAGAAATAATATATAAAATTCCAGTGTAAAACTACAAAAGGTTTACAATTCCAATGGTCCTCAACAAATTAAAAACCTCCTGGCAGTGTCGTATGCTTTTTCTAACTCAAAGAAAACTGACAAGCAGTGTTGCCTCCTGACAAAAGCTTCACGAATGGTTGTTTCTAGACGAACGAGGTTATCCATTGTGGAACACCCCATACGAAAACCATACTGAAATTCAGATCGGCACTTATTTACTTCAAGCAAATGGACCAGTCGGTTGTTTACCATTCGCTCAAAAGTTTCACCTATGCAGGTGAGAGCGATATGACGATAACTGGCAGGACGAGAAGCTTCCTTTCCTGGTTTCAAGAGGAGGATTATTGTGGCAATTTTCCATGCAGACGATAGTGTGCCTTCTACAAAAACATGGTTGAAAAAATGATCTAAACATTTTTTATATACCAGACAGGTTATCAAGCATCGAGTATGTAACACGGGCTGGGCCTGGAGCAGTTGCTTTTGCTGACAATAAGGAGCGTGACAATTCTACCATGGTGAAAGGCTGATTACCTGCAAAACCGTCTCCGCCATTTGCTGGAAGTTTTTGTTTTCCAGACCTTTGTTTAATTTGAAGGAATTCGCTGCTGTAGTGGGAGGAACTTGAAATGTCTTGGAAGTGTTACCCAAGTGCTTTAGCTTGTTCTTCTAGGCTTTCACATACTTGACCGTTAACTTCTAAAAGAGGGATAGAAGGACTGATATGTCCTCCTCTGATTTTGCGAAGTCTGCCCCATACCACTTTGGACGGGGTATTACAAGACAGAGAAGATACGAAGATGTGCCAAGAGGACCGCTTAGCCTTTTGCCTTTTTGAAGAGTAAAAGATTGTGTGATGTGGGGTACTTCTGAAATGTGCCCCACGCAGGATTTTGAAGTTTGGGAGTTTCTTGGCATGCACTATTCCACCAGGGTTTAGGCCGCTTTCAGATGACCAGAAGTCTGGGGAATGAATTGTGGTGCTGCGTGAAGGATGACGTTGTTGATGAGATTGCTAGCTTCCTCGATCGTCACCCTATCAATAGCAATCCGAGAGAGGTCACATTTTTCAGAAAACTGGTTCCAGTCGGCTAGTTTAAGTTTCCATCTGGGACAGCGTGTCGTCAGAGCGTCGACTAGAGTAAGATATTTTAACACCACTGGGAAGTGGTCACTCCCAAGTGGGTTTGCTTCTACAATCCATTCTATCTCTTGCAACAGTGATGGACTGCAAGAGAAATCTAAGACTGAAAGAGATTGACTTGTATGTATGTAGGTGCCCCTGTGTTTAAAAGAGAGATGGACGTTGATAACAAGAACTTCTCTAACATTTTCCTTCGAGTGTCAGTCCTTGTACTGCCCCAATGTGGATTGTGAGCATTAAAGTCACCTAGAAGAATAAAAAGACTTGAAAGTTGGCTGCATAAATCTTCTAATTCTTTTTGTGCAATAGTGTCTCATGGTGGCAAGTAGACTGAGCAGATGGTGACAATCCTGTTAAGACGCATCTGCACAGCTTCTAAGTCTGTAACTAGGAGAATTGCTTTTGTTGTGAGAGATCCTCGTGTGACGATCGCTACCCCACCAGATGCTCGGGTGGCGTCAGTTCGATCTCTTCGAAAGACATTGTGCCTGCGCAATGGATTAGGTGTGTTTGAGTTTAAATATGTTTCTTGAAGACAAAAACATGCTGCGTTGTACTTCTCGAAAAGATAATTAACATCATCCGAATTTGACAATAACCCACGACAATTCCATTGGGGGATTGTGTGATGCATACTGCATGGTGGCAGTACTAAGAAGGATGCGTGTTAGTAACTTTTGCCAACTAGGAAGAGACTTGATTATCTATTTTTGGTTGGTGGAGTGATTCGTTGCCGCGGGGGCTTCTTCCGGGCAGCCGCAAGCTCCTTGTCAGCTATGTCGGGACTGACCCACTCCCGTTAAACTAACTGTACTCTTTTTCTGGGATTGGGAGCTCGTGCTCGCAAAGGAGCGCTCAGAGCTCGTCTCGTCCTCACACTCCATGGATGTCACCTCTGTGGAGTGCGAGGACAGAAGTGGCGTCGGTGTTAGTGACGCTACGGGAGTTAACAGGGTTGGAGCAAGTGTGCTGCAGAGTTTGTCGAGCTTCTCAGCATAATCTGAGTCTTTCGAAGAAATTCAGCGCAGCCTTACACTTTGTCCATTAGGAATTCCAACATTATAGCGGCGCGGGTGATGACAGCTAAAGTGAAGGTATTGCTGTTTGTCAGTCGTCCTTTTGTACAGGGTTGTGGTGAGCTTGCCATTGCCTTGCGATATTGTAGTTTCGAGAAAGTTGATTGAGTGAGTTGAGTGTTGTGATATGAACTTTGCAGTCTTATACGCGGTGTTTAGTAGATCCACGAACCTTTGAAATTCGTGTTCCCATATTATACGTATACCATCGATGTATCGGAGGTACATAGTGGGTTTTAATGCAAGGGCGCTAAGAACTTTGTTTTCTAGGGACCCCATAAATATATTTGCGTACGTTAGTGCAACAGGTGTGCCCATACATGTACCATATGTACTTGTAGGTAGTATTCGCCATTGAACTCAAAGTAGTCCAGTTTAAGGACCAAGTCCATTAGTGTGAGGATGGTTTCCGGCTCTTTTCTGGTGTTTGTTGTGGAAAGGGCACTGCAGAGGGCTGTGATTCTGTCGTTGTGTGGGATGCTATTATACAGTGATGTTACATCTAGCGTGGCGAGTGTTGTGTCACTACCAAATGTACGCATGTTGCTTAAATCTCTGATTTTCTGAGTAGGTGTGGCGTGTCTTGTACATGGGACTTTACTTAACTTACCCTCCGTATGTAGAAAAACCTTAATAACACGCGGGAGAGATGTTGCCCTCGGTAAATCCTTAATTGACTTCGCCACTTGTCTCGATTTGATCCAGGTTGTTCCCTTTAACTGTTTGCTCGACAATTTTGTTGATGATGTTCAAAACCGGCGTTCTCTGAGGAGGAGAGAGATTGAAGAGTGCCGACACCTACATGTTACTTCTGAAACAATGTTCTGTTGTTTGACTAAGTATCGTGACGATAGGTGTCACGGGTGGCATCTAAAAAGGAAGACGACGATCGCGCGCCAAAAGTTGCGGCGCTTTGGAGAACGAGCGTCTTTATGCAGTACATTTCCACCGACAGAGATCAGGCAATGCATCCAAACTTTTTTTGGTAATAATATGGCCCTTGTAGAACGTACAGAAAAAAATCATCTCTCTTGTTTTATTGGGCTCTCTGCTAACACGCATTTTCGAACTCTACAAAATTGTCGAGGTGCCAGTTCACGGGTAATACAGTGAGTGAGAATTACATAGCTTCGGTGGAAGCTTCATGTTGTTATTAGCTGTTTCTAAAGGTTGGTGGCATTGATTACCAGTCTATCAGCGTACTTCGGACCAGTTGAGCTCACTGACATCCGATTTGTATAAATTTTTACAATTTCCACAAATTTTTCGAAATTTCTAAACGGAGTGTCGCAGCGACCTGGCGCTTGCATTTTTACACTTTATGACTTGTTGAAGCTTCATAAATGCATTAAAAAAATTATTTGACCATGCGTTCTATTTGCGCCAGTTAAAGGGTTAATAGTCCTACGCGTATCCAACGTGACACGTCATCAATCTTAGATTTATTCTTTCTTAGTTCCACTGTTGCTCGTCTTGGTTACATCCTTTCTGATCACTTAGCTGCAGTCGTTCACTTGAATATTAGTGTTCCCAGATTCATTTACAGGGTTTCTCAAATTCTCAATGATACGTCGGCCAATGATACCGCTATTATTGACGAGCTATCATTTGCATTCGACGACTTTGTTCGTCTCAGTCAGTCAGCTGACGTTAATACCTTGTATGAGGCTCTACGAAGTTTGGCATCAACATGTATTAGTCGTTTTGTTCCAACGAAGTTTAAAAAAAATGTAACGACAATAATCCGTGGATAACGCGTGACATATTGCACCTCAGGCGTCGATTAAATAGAATAAGACGTTTACGTGCCCGCCACTTATCATCACACTATTCACATACTTTGTTTAATTCTCTTAAGCAGTCACTTAAGACGAAGATGCAAGCTGCTAAGCATTATTATGTATTACAATGTCTCACTCTGTAATTTTCTGAAGACAAATCCTAGGAAGTTTTGGCGCACAATTCGACCTAAAGAATCTAACGTGCACTCTTTCATAATCTGTGGAGATATTTCCTCTGATGCTTCAATCATTTCCAATCACTTTAACGGTTACTTTTCTTCCGTATTTGGTTCACATAACGAGGGCGGTACAGACTTCGTTCTAGCCGATGAGGCGCCTCCGATAAACGATCTGCATTTCTCTGCTTTTGGCATTTTCAACCAGCTATTGAAACTTGATTCTAAGAAGAGTAGTGGTCCCGACAGAATCTCAAACGTCTTATTGGCTAGATATGCAGAGTGGATGTCCAAATACTTAGAAATAATATTCAAGTCGTTTAATTCTGAGCTGGTGCCTGATATATGGAAGAAAGCTATTGTTGTGCCCATTTTAAAATCAGGCAACAAGCAGCTTGTACAGAATTATCGTCCAATTTAATTAACGTTTACCGCCTGCCAAGTATTTGAACATGTATTATGTAACCATATAACTGATTTTTTGGAGTCCCACTCTTTGTTGTCTAAGTTACTATTTATCACTATTATCACTATTACTTATTATCAGCACGGTTTTCGGCGTGGGTACTCCACTGTTACACAGCTTTTCGAGTTTGTCACCAGTCTGCCAACTGGCATTAATAGGAATAAACAAACAGATGTTATATTCATTGATTTTAGCAAGACGTTTGACCTTGTATGCCACCGTAAATTACTCTTAAAACTGCAGTCCTTGCTCAAGAACTCGAAAATTGTATCATGGATTAAGGATTACCTTTCATGTCGATCACAGACTGTTTTTTTATAACCAGTGTACTTCCGCAGATGCCCATCTGATCTCTGGGGTCCCACAAGGGTCTGTGTTGGGACCGCTGCTCTTTTCACTGTTTATTAATGATATTGCTAAGGATGTTCCAGCGGCTTTACGCAGATGACTGCGTCATCTATAAAGAGGTGACTCCACATAGTGATCAATTATTACTCCAAGAGTCTTTAGATAGAATCACTGCGTGGTGCAACAAGTGGGGCATGCTCATTAACTTCGGAAAATGTGCCAAAATGACATTTACACGCCGTTATTCTCCGCTTCTTTTTGACTATAAAATTGACCATTCGGTTATAGCATCGGTCGACAGTTACAAATACCTTGGTGTTATCTTTAACCCCAAGTTGTCCTGGTCACCACATATAGAAATGATCTGTTCCAAAGCGCTGAAGAAGGTTGGCTATTTGAGGAGGACATTAAAATTTGCTACACCTGAAATTAGGTTACTCGCATACAAAACGCTTATACGCCCGGTCCTGGAATATGCATGCGCAGTGTGGGACACATACAATAAGTCTGATATTGCTAAACTTGACTTGGTCCAAAATAAGGCAGTGCGTTTTATATTATCGCGTTACGATCCATGGGTTTCACCAAGTGCAGCACTTCGTGATCTTGACATTACTCCACTAAAGGTTCGACGGCGTGCTCTTCGCCTTAGAACATTTCATTCTATCATTAATGGTAAAGTAAGAATTCCTTTCAGCAAATATTTATCATACGCTGGAACATCCTCACTCAGAAGCTCTCATCAGCTAAATATTGTCCCCATTTGTACCCGTGTTGACGATTTTAAGTATAGCTTTTTTCCTTGTTGCGTTGAAGACTGGAACGCTCTGGATGGTTCTGTCCGCCAATTCTCCTGTGAATGCTTCTTTGATGCACTCCTGCAATAACCCCTTAAAGGGGTTGCAGTATGTTTAAATAAATAAATAAATGGGATGGCGGTGTTGTGGGAATGTGATTTAAATGGTGGTACAGGAAATTTGACAGTCTTTCTGTTGGTGTGTTGTAATTAGAAACAATAGGTCTACCGGAAATGTCAGCCATATAGAGCTTATTGGCGTGTACCTTGTGAATTTTGGGAAGTAAATAGAAACGACCTGCGCCGGTGTTTGATGGGGTAAGGTATTTGAGGTCATCACGTGTGATGAGCTTTCGTTGGTGGAGGTCCTGTATGGTACGGGTTATAAAGGCAGTACACTCCCTTGTCGGGTCACGATACAATTTAAGGTAGTGCTGCGTATTGCTGAGTTGCCTATGAGCTTTAGAATCGTACTAGTCTACTGGCCACACGACGATACTCCCACCCTTATATGCGGGTTCAATATGATATCCTCCCTGTCGGCTAGCGTTTTGGGGATGTAACGCTGTGTTGTAGTGAGGTTCTAACCATGCGAGCTTTGGGAAATACGGTGAAGGATGTCGTTGCTCAGTAGTTTAATGTAGAGGTCTAGTGCGGGATCTCGGCAGTGATTTGGTGTCCAAGTTGGAGTTTGGTCTCCGTACTCGGAGGTCGTTCTTATTTGCTTCTGTTGTGTCAGCGAAGAATTATCTCATAGCCGTCTCGCAAAGTCTGATATGTCTTTGCGGATTTCATATTTGTTAACAGAATTGATCGTGGGGCAGAATGTTAGGCCCCTTAGAGGACACGTAGTTCGACGCTAGATAGTCAGCGTGAGATATTTATAGCGGTGCTAGTGTCAGCATTTTCATAGGATGTCTTAGTGATGGTGCGGGGAGCTGTAATTGTGCTACTGGATGGTCGATCAGCTTCTCCGTATACTGTGTTAGTGACTCCGACATTTGTGTCATTGCTGGGATTAGGTTTTCTAAGGTTTCATTGTTCCTAGTTGGCTAGATCTCGGTCGAGCAGTTGGATCTGCAGTTCGAGAGTGTTTGCCTCTACGTCGGTGAGACTGATACTGCTTATGTAGCCCTGGATTGTAGTGAGTTGCGCGTGGCACTGTTTTTTTAAATATTTCTAGAAACGTACGAGATCTGTCGTTAAGGGTTGATGTCCATTGTAGCTCTAATTAAGGTGTCAATTTTCCTAATGCAGGAACTGTTTTGGGGGTGAGGCCTTTATGTGCTGTGTTGCGTACCAGGTAGTGGGTGTAGGTCTGCAGATAATATATACAGGTATCGTCTGCATTCGTAGAAAGGTAGGTGCATGGTGTGCTGGTGCTTGGATAGTTAACGGCGTTTTCTGCGCGATGTCCGTGTTGGCCATTGGCGCTGTGGGGTCTGTGGCTGTGGGGTCTGGTTGTGTTCTGTTCATCGATACTGTCTGTCTGTGCATGCGTGCTAGTGGTCTTTCGTGTCTGAGCCTGCGTGAACTTTGTCTCTGTGCAGCTGGACCACTGCAGCCACACATACACACACAGCTCACACAGCTGTGTGTGTATGCGTGGCTGCAGTGGTCGTTGTGGTCCCTTTTGATGCTGTCGTGTGTTTTTGCGTGTTTGCGGTGCTGGCACTTACAGTGTGAGCTGCTTGAGGATGTGCGAGCGTTTTGTCAGTGCGGGACGGCACCTATGAAGCATTAAGTATTTTATGTTATGTGCCATACCTTGTACGCCTGCGTGGTTTGGGTGGATGCCGTCTCGAGCGAGGTGTGCTTCGGCGTGGTACTCGAAAGCTGCGTGCGGGATTGTCATAACGGTTGGTGTGTCCCAGACACATGTGTATGAGGTGGCTGTTGACAGTGTGTCCCTTCCTGTTTAACTCGTATAGCCATGTGTCCTGGTATGTGTGTGCTCGGTGTTTGTTCTGTCGTCGGGGAAGTATCGATGTCCGTGCTATCTGAACGCCTGGTCTGTTGTTTGTGATGAAGGAGACAAGTGCTTCGAATTCCTGGATGACGTGTTGTGCTGTTGACCATGAATTGTCGTTGGCCCTACGTGGAGTATGAAGTGCGTGATGTTTGGTGGTGCGGCATGCGACATGTGTCTTGTATGCCTGGGCTGTTTGAAAAATGTATGTAGGGTCCGTGTTCTCCGCATGGGATGTGTTTGTGTATGTACTTGTAACTATGACTGACGTAGGAGTATATTCAGCCATCCCATCCAGGTAACCCCCATACCGACGCGCAAAGAACCTAGCAAACCCCTTGGTCAACGCCAAAATGAGCAAAACGAACACCCAGTACAACGGAACACGCACCTTCAAGCTCCCACGTTGCAAAACATGCAAGCATGTTCAACACGATAACTCCATCAAAAGCACGGTGAGCAGTTACACCCGCTCTGTTAACCACCATTCACTTGTACGTCATGTACTGCATTGAATGGGGCGATTGCTCTATGCAATACATTGGCGATACCGGCCAACAAATGAGCTACCGACTTACCGGCCACAGAACCGACACTTCCAACGAACTTCCCAAAACACACTTTAACGTTCCTGGTCACAATTTTGAGAACACAAAACTGTATATACTAGAATCCGGGTTCAGATCCACACGCGACAGGGAGTATTATCTCACATACAAGTTCAACGCCCTTGACCCATTGGATATTAACAAATCACAAGGCACATTAGAAACACTTCACAAATAAAATACGCCCAGATCTCTTTCGTCACGCTATTCGATCCCCTTCATCGTCTATCTACACTCTTATGTTTTGTGTGGCCACTAATTTATTTATTGCATATCAGAACTGTGTGCTACAATTATATGTTACAAAAAATCAGTACGTCACAAAAAAACTGCGTGTGTGCTTTGAAAATGTACCCATGGAACCATTGACCTCCTTATGTTTGTGAACCCCCTGTTCGTGAACTTCGCATTTTTATAACCGGTCTAAAGCAAAGATGCCTTCATTCACGTAATCCCTTCCACACTGTAACAAAGCGGCCCATTCACTTCGGTTATAAAAGATTGAATGGACCTTTTCTTGACTTCAGGTAACTTCAGTCGTCTTCAGGTGACTCCACGCGTCTTCAGGTGACTTTAGGTGACTCCACCCGTCTTCAGGTGACCTCAGGTGACTTTAGACGTCTTCTGATGTCGTAGATGCCTTCAGGTGACTTCATGTGACTTCAGCTGGCTCTCAACGTCTTCAGGTGACCCTAGACGTCATCAGGTGGCTTCAGGTGACTCCACGCAATTTCAGGTTACTTCAGGAGGATTCAGACGTCTTCATTTTAATCCACACGTCTTCAAGTGATTCCAGACTCCTTCAGTGACTCCAGACGTCGTCATGTGGCTCCATGTGACTTCAGACATCTTCAGGTGACTCCAGACGTCTTCAGGTGAGTTCAGACGTCTTCACATAACTTCGGGTGACCTCAGGTGACTTCAGACGTCTTCAGGTGGCTTCAGCTGAGGTCAGCCGATATCAGATGACTTCAGGTGACTCCAGACCTCTTCAGATGACTTCAGGTGACTCCACACGTCTTCAGGTGAATTCAGGTGACTTCAAACGTCTTCAGGTGCCTCCAGATGACTTCAGATGACTTCATACGTCTTCGTGTGGCTCCATACGTCTTCACGTGACCATAAGTGACTGCAGACGTCTTGAGGTGGTTCCAGACGTCATCTGGTGACTTCGTGTGAATTCAGACTTCGTCAGGGGACTTCAGACTTCTTCAAGTGACTCCAGACGTCGTCAGGTGACGTCAGACGTCTTCAGATTACTTCGGGTGACCTCAGGTGACTTCAGACGTCTTCAGGTGGCTTCAAGTGACTTCAGACATCTTCACGTGAGATCAGGTGGCTCCGAACGTCTTCATTCGACTTCGGGCGATTCCAGACGTCTTTCAGTGACTTCATGTGACCCCCGTCGCCTTCTGGTGACTCCAGGTGACTCCAGACGTTTTTAGGTGTCGGGCTAGACCTAGCAGAGACCTCTGTGGTATAGCGCAGTACTGTAGCCACTTCTATTGACCTTGCGCGCCTTCTATCACCATATCATGG
Source organism: Ornithodoros turicata (assembly GCF_037126465.1). Taxonomy (NCBI): domain Eukaryota; kingdom Metazoa; phylum Arthropoda; class Arachnida; order Ixodida; family Argasidae; genus Ornithodoros; species Ornithodoros turicata. Next base: position 97,372,699 of record NC_088202.1, read on the forward strand.
CTTTGGGCAATATGATCTGTTATACACCGTGAATGAAAACGAACGATCACACTTTTCATATGTTCATCTGAGAACAGAATTGCACATTATGTCTTGATTCGTACTGTGTGTCTCACAGAGGTTCGCAACGCCGGGGTTCAGGATGAATCAGGGTGTTAACAGGACGTTTTATCATAATTCTTACGGTTTATTGAGACAGACACGGACTTAGTGGCAAATTTTTACGAATTTCCAGGAATTAATAGGTCTTCAGGTACATCCCAAACACACTTTTTACATTTCTCGAGACGTCATCATATTACTTCAGGTGACTCCAGTCATCTTCAGGTGGCTTCAGATGACTCCAGACGTCTTCAGGAGACTTCACGTGACTCCAGTTGTCTTCAGGTGACGCAGGTGACTGCAGACGCCTTCAGGTGACTCTGGACATCTTCAGGTGACATTAGGTGACTGCAGACGTCTTCAGCTGACTTGAGGTGATTGCAGAATTTTTCATGTGACTTCAGCTGACTCCAGACGTTGTAAGGTGACGCCAGATGACTCCAGGTGGCACCAGATGTCTTCAGATGACTTCAGGTGGCTCCAGACCTCTTCAGGTGATCCCAGGCGTCTCCACGTACTCCAGACGTCTTCAGGTGATTTCAGGTGACTTCAGACGTTTTCAGGTGACTCAATATGTCTTCAGAAGACTGCAGACGTCTTCACGTAACATCAGATGACTCTCTCCGTCTTCAGTTGACTTCAGGTATTCCAGACGTCTTCAGGTGCTTCAAGACGTCTTCTGGTGACTTCAGGTGACACCAGATGTCACCAAATGATTTCAAGTGAGTTCAGGTGACTGTAGACATCCTCAGACGACTTGAGCTGACTACAGACAACTTTAGGTGACTTCACATGGCTCCAGGCGACTCCAGATGTCTTCAGGAGGCTCCGGACGTCTTCAGGTGACTTCACTTGACCCCCATACATGTTCAGGTGACTCCACAGAACTTCAGGTGGCTCGAGACATCTTCGGGTGACTTCACGTGACTCCAGACGCCTTCAGGTGTTTTCTGGTGTTTCCATATACCCTCAGGTGACTTCAGGTGACTCAGAACGTCTTCATATGTCTTCAGGTGGCCCCAGACGTCTTCAGGCGACTTCGGGTGACTCCAGACGTCTTCACGTGACCTCAGCTGACGTCAGCTGACTTCAGGTGACTTAAAGTCACTCATACATCTTCTCATGATTTCAGGTGACCCCACACATCTTCACGTGATTCATGGTGACTTCAGGTGGCTTCGGACGTCTTCAGGCTGCTTTAGCTGACTCCAGACATCTTCAGGTAACTTCAGACGTATTCAGATGAATGATTCAGCTGCTTCAGGTGACTCCAGGTATCTTCAGGTGACTCCAGACGTCTTCAGGTTACCTCAAGTGGCTCAAGCCATCTTCAGCTGATTTCAGGTGGCTCTAGCCATCTTCGGATGACTTCACGTGACTTCAGACGTCTTCAGGTGACTCCAGGTGTCTGCAGACGTCTTCAGGTGACTTCAGATGTCCGACGAGACCCATCAGAGATCTTTGTTTAATACGCCTTATGCATAAGTGCGCGCCATGTGCGGAGACGGTGACTACGTTTCCGCGCCATGTTTGAGTATAGCTGACTGTGGCTTCGGTTTTCGCCACATCGCCTATCGACAACAACGCTGCATCCTGGGAGGTTGATTGGCAACTCCCATTACTTCTTGTGCCACTGGCACCGAAAAGGGCAATATTGGCCCGAATACCGAGAAGGTAAATCCTCTATAACTGCTTTAAAAATGAGCTGTGTACCAAGCAGATAACGAAGTACGACACATCCGATTTCTGAGCAAAGGCAATGTGCTGTTCTGATGTGCTGTTGCATTTGCATCACAAAGAAAACGGCATGACATGCGAGGAAATCGTCAAATCATCACGGAAAGTCTGGTTTTCTGTGTCTCGAAGAAAGGGGCTCTTCCTCTTTCTTTGTATGAACAGTCAGCCCCACTCGACTTCCATCTCAAAAAGTATGTATCCGTTCACCTTTTGTTGGGTTTCTCGTACCAAACAGCTACATGTGCGAGTATGAAAGCACATCTGATATTTTACTGAAGGTACACAAAATGTGTCTAGCCACAGCTGCTCAAATGCTTTTTCATTGAGTTACTGAACAGGAGGAGCAGCTAAGCAAAGAGTCCTGTAGCAAAATCATCCATCCAAACGCGCATATAGGGACCCGCTACATAACTGCATAACACACCGCATCAGAACACTCTGCTGTAAACTTCGGGCAAGTATTTGAGTATTGAAACGTACAAAAGCGACAGAGTCCTAAAAGCGCGCAATTCGACGTGAGATTCAGTCACGGAGTTGCAGCTACGCCGAGCGTGCTTATGCGATGCTGTTTGTTCGTTGTAGAAGACGACAACGAAGTTCTCCGAAAGAAGCGTTACTATAACGTTAGCTTCGTGAGCTCGGCTGTACATCCTTCCTGCTCGCCTGCCATCCTAAAAAGCTTGAACCGCAAGTTTCCCGACTCTCTAGCTGATCCCATTCCATGAAATCGCACATAGCACGTTCGCTCGAATACTCAAACATGGCACCGCCGCAGCCGCCGCCACGAGATGGCAGCACTTATGAATAAGGCCACTTCTATTGACTTTGCACGAGGTTATACACCGTGAATGAAAACGTGCTTTTCATGTGTTCATAACTGCACATTATTTCTTTATTTCTACTGTGTGTCTCACAGAGCTTCTCAATGCCGGGGTTCTGGGACGAATCGGGATGTACACAGGACTTTGCTTCTTAATTCTTATGAGCTATCGAAAAAGAGACGGACTAAATAGCCAATTTTTTTACGAATTTCTAGGATATAATACATCCTCAAGTAGATCCCAAACACACTTTTTATTAGTTTCGATTTCATTTCTGCAGACGTCTTCAGTTGACTTCAGCGGGCTCCAGACGCCTTTAGATGAAGTCAGGTGACTTTAGATGCCATCAGTCAGTGACTCCAGGTGAATTCAGATGTCTTCAGACGACCTCAGGTGGCTCCAGACGTCTTCAGGTGATGCCAGGCGTCTCCAGGTGAGCCGAGACGTCTTCCTGTGACTTCAGGTGACTCAAGACGTCCTCACTTGACTTCAGCTGATTCCAGATGTCTTCAATGTCTTCAGGTGACTTCAGGTCACTGCAGAGGTCTTCAGGCGACTTCAGGTGACTTCAGGTCACTGCAGAGGTCTTCAGGCGACTTCAGCTGACTCCACGCGACTTCAGGTGGCTCCAGACGGCTTCAGGTGACTTCATGTGCCTTCTGGTGTCTCCATAGACCGTCAGGTGACTTCAGGTGACTCAAAACATCTTCATGTGTCTTCAGGTGGCTCTAGACATCTTCAGGTGATTTCAGACGTCTTCAGGTGACTTAAAGTGACTCCATACATCTTCACATGACTTCAGGTGACTACACATGTCTTCACGTGATTCCGGGTGACTTCAGATTACTTCAGGGGACTCCACACGTCTTCAGGTGAGTCCAGATGTCTTCAGATGACTTTTTTGTTTAGACTTTTTTTACTTAGACGTTTTCAGGTGCGTTCAGACGTCTTCAAGCGAATTCAGCTGACTTCTGGTGACTCCAGACGTCTTGAGGTGACTTTAGGTGCGTCCACAATCTTCTGGTGTCTTCAGGTGACTCCAGACGTCTTCAGGTACTTCATGTGACTTCAAGTGACTCCAGACGTGTTCACCTGACGTTAGCTGATTTCAGGTGGCTCCAGCCATCTTTAGATGACTTCACGTTACTTCAGACGTCTTCAGGTAACTCCAGATGCCTTGAAGCGACTCCAGATGTTAGCAGACGTCCTTAGATGATTTGACGCGACTCCGGACGTCTTCAGGTGGCTTCAGGTGTCAGACGAGACGTGTCAGATACCCTTGTATAACAACGTATCTTCTCGTATCTTCTTGTATCTTCGCATGACTTCGGGTGACTCTAGACGTCTTCACGTAGCTTCCTTTGCTTCACGTGGAACATGTGTTTATAAGCTTCCAGAGGTGAATCTCTCACCCTGACGGGAGGACATCACGTTCCACGTGACCTTCCTGACGCCACTCGCTTAAACGCCGCCCACTTAACCTGCTGATGATGACCCAATAAGGCCAAAATAGCGGTGTTCTGCTGGTGTGGCGACGTTTGGGACTTATAAACGCACTTTTTATGAGTTTTGATTTCATTTCTCGAGATGTCTTCATATTACTTCAGGTTACTTCAGATGACTACATGCGTCTTCAGGTGACTCCAGAGGTCTTCAGGTGACTTTAGGTGACTCCATACGTCTTCAGATGATTGGAGGTGACTCCAGATGTTCAGAAGACATTAGTTGACTTAAGAAGTCTTCAGGAGACTGCAGACGTCTTCAGGTGGCTTTTGGTGACTCCACACATCTTCACATGACTTCGGGTGACTCCAGACGTCTTCAGGTCACTCCAGACCTCTTCAAGTGTCTTCAGGTGACTCAAGACCTTCAAGTGGCTTCAGGTGTCAACCAAACCCGTCAGAGACCTCTGTAATTGTACAGTGCTGTACTCACTTCTATTGTCCTTCCACGAATCATCACCGTACAATGGCTTTGGGCCATATGATGTGTTATATGCTGAGAATGTAAACCAGCGATCGTACTTTTTCATGTGTTCATGTAGTACATAATTGCACATTATGTCTTTATTCATACTGTGTGTCTCACAGGTGTTCTCAACTCCGGGGTTCTCGTATGAATCAGGATGTAGAGAGGACATTGTTTTTTATTTCTCTCGAGCTATCGAAAAAGACTCAGATAAACGGCGATTTCTTTACGAGTTTCTAGGATTCAATACGTCCTCAGGTACCTCCCAAACACACTTTTTATTAATTTCGATTTCATTTCTGCAAACCTGACTTCAGTGACTTGAGACGTCTTCAGCTGACTCCAGACGTCTTTTGGTTATCTACAAGATGAAAACGCTGCCAAGCACAGAAGACAGAGAGATGGGTCTCTGTGGGGACAATAAGTGCCTAGCACACCCTCCGTTAAATTGTTGAGGAATGCGATGCGCTATATAGAAACATTACACCCTTTTTTCCCCTTGTTTTCTTTGTCCCTTTAAATACGATACCTTACCTATTGAACTTCCAGTTGTAAGTTAGCAGTCATATTTTCTATCTCTCTGTCTTCTCTGTTTGCCTGCGTTTTCATCTTGTAGATAATGTGCCAACTACCCCGTATAGCTACGCTTGTGTCTTCAGGTGACTCTGGAGGTGAACTCACACGTCTTCAGGCAATTTCTGTTGATTTCAGGTGAATTCAGACGTTTTCAGGTGACTAAGTGACTCCAGACGACTTCAGTTAACTTCAGGTGATCCCAGAAGTCTTCATGTGATTCTTGACATCTTCAGGTGAGTTCGGGTGACGTCTTCAGGCGACTTCAGGTGACACCAGACATCTTAAGTGACTTCAGCTGACATCTCCAGACATCCTCTGGTGACTCCAGACGTCTTCAGGTGACTTGAGACATCATCAGGCGACTTCAAGTGAGTCCAAACGTCTTCAGGTGACTTCGGCTGACCCAGACGTCTTCGAGTGAATTTGTGTGACTCAGTCGTCTTTACCTGCCTTCAGGTGACTCCAGACATCTTCGCGTGACGTCAGGTGACTTCAGGTGGTTTCAGACGTCTTCGGGTGACTTCTGGGGTCTCCATATATCTTCACGTGACTTCAGGTGACTCCAAACGTCTTCAGATGATTTCGGGTAACTCCAGACGTCTTCAGGTGACTTCAGGTGACTCGAGACGTGTTCAGGTGACTTCAGACGTCTTCAGGTGACTCCACACGTCTTGAGGTGATTCCACACGTCTTGGTGACATCCAGACGTCCTGGTGAATTAATGCAGCGTCTTGGCGAGAGGTGTTTCGTAGAATGCGGAAAGCGAGGGTTGGATCAACGCTGCTCAGCATAAATGGGGGCAGAATGTCAGTTGTCCATTAGCGAGAAGCCACGGGTGCCAAGAGGCGTCGCAGAATGGAACGACGGTCTCCTTTCAGCAGTGCAATACTGCTGCGCTTCCGATACCAGAGAGCTGCTTCTGCGGCGCTGTCGGCCTGCTCATTCCCCAATACACCACAATCGGCTGGAACCCACTGGAGAACCAACATGTGGCCTGATTCGTACACAAGGTGGCAAGCCATTAACACATCCATGATTAGGAGTGCGGATGAGCCTCGTATGCCAGATATGTCAGATTTTGCAACAGCTTTGAGTGCAAATTTTGAGTCAGTAAAGACTGCCCATTCCCGCGGTTTAAAATCAACGATGTGCTGCAGAAAGAAAAGGGTGGCATAGAGCTCCGCAGCTGTTGATGAGGTTGGATGCGAAAGGCGCCGTCCTTGCGCTACGCCTTCGGGTGGTATGAGGAATGCCGAGGCGGACTTGCCGTTTCTGGATGCGCCATCTGTGTATCCTGCTGTAGATGGAGAAAACTTCTCCCCTACCAGAGCATAAAAATAGGCTCGAAGGACTTGAGGGGGAATCCAGAAGGTTGGGAAGGCTTACGAAGGTCGGTGGTACCGGCGGAGACCAGGGGCTTCCGGCGGTGTTACGTTCTTAGCTACGAAACCTGTGAGACTCAGGCGTGTCCAGTGCGCTACTCGGTAGAAGTTGCTCTCAGGGCGGCATCGAATTTTCCTGAGGAGCAGCTGACGAGGAATGTGAGCATGTAAACGTAGGAAGTGCCGAAATGTATGATAGGTTATACACCGCGAATGAAAACCAACAATCGTACTTTTTCATGTCTTCATGTAGAACATAATTGCAGATTATGTATTTAGTCGTAATGTGTGTCTCACAGAGGTTCTCAACGACAGGGTTCTCAGATGAATTGGGATGTTGAGAGGACATTGCACCTTAATTCTTATGATTTATCGATAAAGACACGGACTAGATGGCAAATTTTTACGAATTTCTAGGATTTAATACGTCCTCAAGTTTATCTCGAACAGACTTTTTATTAGTTTCGATTTCATTTCTAGAGACGTATTCAGGTGATCCAGACGTGTTCATATTACTTCTGGTTACTCCATCCCAGGCAGCACACTATCCTGGTTCATTATTGTCGGGGCACTGGAAGTACCGATATAGGACCACATTTACCATTATTCTTCCAAAAATCGTTGCTGTGTGGGAATGATATTCCAAGGTTGCCATCAACCGGCCAATATTCACTGGTCACTGGAAATATGGTCGCCATATAGCTGTGAAACAGGCGATATTGGCTGAATGTGAGCAATGTGTTCTACATACAGACGAGGAGCAAACCATATCGGATGGAAGCAGGCAATGCGGCCCGAATATAGCCGGTGACAAAACAACATTGGCTGAAGGTGGGCAATGTGGTCTACATATAGCCGTCAGCCAAAGAATGTTGATCGAAAACTGGCAATACTGTTTACATATAGCCGTCGGCCAACCAATAGTCCATGAAAGTTGGAAATATGGTAAACATATTGTCGGGGACCGAACAATATTGGATGATAATGGGCAATACGGTCTACATATAGCCGTCAAACAACGAATATTGGCTGAAAACTGCTAATACTGTTTACATATATCAGTCAACCATATAACATGGGATGCAACTGGGCAATATGGCCCAAACATAGCCGTAGAACAAATAATCTTGAATGAAAGTGGGCAACATGGTCTACATATAGCTGTCGACCAAATAATATCGAATGCAACTGAGCAATATGATCTACATATAGCCGTAGAACAAATAATACCCCAGGCAGCACAGAATATTGGGCCTATATTGGTTGAGCATTGGCAATACCGTTCAATATGGGACCCGTTCTGGCATGACTTTCTCCATATTGGCCCAAACTTCGCAATATGGCTCACTTGGCCAAGTTTGAACCAATATCGGGAAAATGTCGGCAATAGGGCCGCATGTTGCCCATGCGCCCCCATATTGGCTGAAAATGCGGAAAATGAGACGAACTCGTATCCGGTACTTGTACCAAATGCCAAGCAACACGGCAAGATTGTACGTTGAAGCGTGTGAAATGCCCTACTCAATACGTCGTTGCATCCAACAACTTCCCGCGCACAATACACATTGTTCGAGTCAATGGACTGTTGGCTGTTTCGAAGTCACCTGACGTAACCCGAAGATGTCTGAAGTCACCTAAGGACGTCTGAGGTTACGTGAAGTCACCTGAAGTCGTGTGGAGCCACCTGAAGACGTTTGGAATCACCTGAAGTCAACTCAAGAAGTCTGGTGCCACCTGATATCACCTGCAGACATCTGGAGTGACCTGGAGTCATCTGAGGATGTCTTGAGTAACCTGAAGACGACTGGAGACACTTCCCAGAATTGCGGGACACCTACTCTTAAAGTTGGCTTAACCTGCGAACTCGATGCCCTCCATTGAAGCTATACATTCCGTCTGCTTTCCATAAAATATCCATTAGTACTGAGGGTTTGAAAAAAGTGTCCACATCTAGGCGTGACGGCAGAAGGTTCCTCGATTGTCCACAAGTAGATTGGTAGCTCGAGACCGTCACACTTTTTTTCCTGAGAGACCTATTTTCGCCGTGTTGGCTTCATGGCAGAATACATTGGCGTGCCTTAATCCTTTAATTACGTCAAAACCAGGGCTTCCCCAAAAAGTGTCCACATTGGACATGAAAGACTGGTCTGTCTTGTGCGCTCTGCAACTTTATGCGCAGTTGCAGGAGGTCCCAATTTTTTTCCCGCGACGAAAAAAGTACACGATAGGCCTACGATGGCTTTCAGAGTATTTCTAACTAAATTCTTCGCGCTGTGTTGTTGTGTTGCTGGTCTCGTGGTATAGTGAGCGCGTTGTGGATTTGCGTTCTTGGGTTCAATTCTTGTTGTGGTACTTTTTTTAATACACATATCATAGTATTTTTTATTTCATTTATTATACCTGAAGTACTTTATAAGTGCTACATCAGGGGATTTGTACATTTGTCGCACAGCTTAACAAAAGCACAGTAAGAAAGAGTATATGAGCAACGTTCGATGACAAGGCACTCCATTATCGGATGCGGCACTGTATAGGTGAATATAAGAAATATTCTGTTGAGCCTAATGCGGGTTCAACTTCAATTATGTTCTGGTTCAATTTAAATACATTGTGAACATGGCTAGAAACAAAAAGTGTGACAGTTCTAAATATCAAGAACCCGAAATCGCAACAATGCATGTTTTTGCTGAGCTGAGAGGACATGCCTTCGTTTGAAAAATACACACAATCTTAGAATTCAGGTACACTTGCTCATAATATTGGCTTTACCTGCCTGCAGATCACTACTGTAGGCGCGACGTAATTTAGCAGTTTCGATAAGATAGCACAGTATACTGAGTGTCGCACACAGTGTCGTCCACACCTGGAAGTATGGATTAGTTCATGCCTGTCCCTGTACAAGCAGAGCGGCTGAACATTCGCCAATATGACTCTTTCGTTAACTAGCTTAACTTGCGTAGTTGCAGCTCCTGTGTGTCGGCGACAGCCCAGCAGCTAGCGCATGCCTTAGAGCAGTTGTGTAGATTGCACTGTCGCTGGACATTGGTACAGACGGCGCTGATCCGAAGCACGTTTTAAGAACACGCCTTTCATGGTATGTGATGTCGAAAAAACACTTCAACGGTGGATGCTGTCTCTGGAGGTGTGGCATGTGATGTGACGGAACCTCCTCCGGACTGCAGGTCGGTGTCGATTCAAGTCGTGGAGAGCAGGTGATAGAATCGGTGAGTTATGCAATCCAGCTCGGGAGTCTGCTGTTGACGATTACTGGCAGAATCATCCTACCGTCGAGTCCTGAGTGACGGCTCGAAATTTGTGTTAGGGTAGACTTGGTCAAGACTCAGCGGAGAAGGCGAAGGCTTTAAGCGAGTGTGGTCAACAAGACTGCACTAAAATTGATGCCACCGACGTAGCCATAGAACAAATGCACTTGCCCATGCGCTCATGCGCGGCCCGAGTCCGTGTGTTTCGGAAAACGAAACTACCGTCGTCTTTTATTTCGTTGTGACTATTGGAGCGCTAGCCTCTACCATAGATATATTGGGGTCTTCGAGATTAAAGTAAGATCCGTACAGACAAGAATTTGGGACTCAAATGTAGTACCGGTTATCTTAATCAGTCAATTAATTGATTGAGTGAATTCAATCAATTAATTACTGGAGAAAATCACCAAGTGTCGACGCGTTTTTTTCAATGTTTTTTTAATAAAATAGAAGTTCCGGAAGCGTCCAGTAAAAACGGGCTTTTTATTTAATTAATGAGCGCATGCTAATTGCTATGCTCAGTAAAAAGAAATATTTTAGATATGTAGCTATCGCCACTTGTTTACGAATAATTCAACCGCACGCCTTCATAAAACACCGTATAAGAGTGATGATAAGCGCCGAGAAACGTATGCTACCGCTTCATTCAAAGATAGGTGAAGACAGCGACATAACTGCTACCACATTGAAAAAAGACCTCAAAAGGCTCATTTTCTTGTTTGCTTACTGCCGCGAGTGGTTACGTCGGGTACGTACTAAAAATAAGTGATCCCGTAAATGTAGCTACATTGGTACTGATTGACGAACAACAGGTCTGCAATAGCGATCTCTGGACGTCCCTGTCTACTCTTTTTTAATTGTAATAGAAAATATTCTCGAGTACATCGTTCATGTATATATTAATTTCCACTAAAGGTTACACTAAGGCCATAGCTGCCTTTGCATCATGAAATTGTTCACAAATAGACCAATCTATCTACCGTGGCGTCGCTCATGATCATAGTCGGCGCCACCAATTATTAATATTAAGATCGTGCCTTTCTCACGCGGACCAATCATTTCGCTTCACGAGCTTCTATAGCGCGATTTTTGATTTCGCAACGACATTGAACCAACAGAAAAGGCTTGATGCATGTTTCAATTCTGAGCCACGCGTTGCATTTTTTTTTACCTGAGCACGAGCTCTCGTGCGTGCCCCCGTGCCCACAGCGTTATTGCCGTGCAGATGACATTAAAAGTTCTCTTTCTTATCTCTCCTCCTCGTCCCTCCCCTAATTTTTCATCCTCCCATATCCTCGTGCAAACCTGTCAAGTCGGCTTTCTTGCATGGTTGTCTGCTATCCCGCGAAGCCAGCTTTCTGTGTCCTGTCCCTGAATTCTGGTCATGTGAAATCACCTGATTACGTCTGAAGTCACCTGATGTCACTTGAAGACGTCCGGAGTTACCTGAAGACGTCTGAAGTTACCTGAAGTCACATCAAGACGTATAGTAACCTAAAGCCACCTGAAGAGGCCTGGAGTCACCTGGAGTTACCTGAAGACGCATAGAGTCACCTGAAGTCACCTGAAATGTATGGAGTCACCAGAAGTTACCCGCAGACAAGCCACGTTCGGAGCGGTCGTGCACGACAGGCACTCGACAAAATGAACAGCGGCTCGACCAGCTCATCCTTGCCAACCGTGGGACTACAACGAGGGAATTCTGCAATGCAGAGGATGCTAACCAATTTGGGATATCCCAGTGGCATGACGTAAGCCGTTCATATTACGACTGACACCATGATTAAAGGAGCATTAAAGTGGTATCCAACCTGGCCAAAAACTGCTGTCAACTTGTAAAGCAGTATGTGAAAAGCATTCCCACAAAATATTTCTGCCCCAAGTTGTTTCACCACGGCGCAATTAATTTGCAAAATTGCTGCCGCGGTGACAGGTTGGAGCGCTCCAACTGCAGACCACACTCCCTCTAGTGTGACGTTTGTGGTAGAGAGCCCTCTCATTCGTTGGTAGAAAAAACCGTCTGCTACGAACGCTGCGAGCTGTTTCTTGTTGGCTTCTATTCGTTGTATGATTTATATCACGTTTTCTGAAAAACACAGCATATATGCAGCCCGACAAAATACGATTGCGATCACAAGATTAATATCCCTGCCTTCTGTGCAATCATTCGTTGTACGTATACAACTGGGGAGCGACGTACGTGCCAGTGCGCCGGTCAAAGCGAAGTAACTCCCGAGGCGTTTGCTGTAGGGCGTCTCTCCGACGTATTCGCTAACTACCAGTCACGGCAAATTTTGTTTGATCTGTCGTGTACCTACTTACATCAGCGAAGTGTTCTCACCAACGCGGAGTTCAGGGTTCTCTGAATAAGAAAGGCAACGCCTGACTGTCGCTTGCACAAGGTTCCGCCGAATGGGCCAGCAAGAAGCAAAACGCTAGCTTTAATTCAACGTCACGATACAAAGCCTGATACAACCTTCGAATATGCAGTCTATGGACCATAATTTTAGCCGTGTCCACTGCGCCGCTATTTTGCAGCTACTGCGACGCCTCGATGCTTTGCACTTCCTGTGGGGACCGCGGGCCCTCCGGCTCAGTCCATTAGCGAAGGCGTGCGCTTGAGATAGTGTTCGTTGTTCTCGCACCCCGGTGGTTTTATGTGTATGTTTTTCTCTACAACTGTGTTCCATAGGGCTTAGAAATGAAATAGAGCAAAAACTGAAATCAGCAGAGTGTGCTATCTAATAAACTTCCACGATACAACAGGTGCTATGTCCAGTTTCCAGTTTCTTTAACCATACACCGAACGTAGTTATTATTAATGCGCTAGCATTAGGAGTGTCAAAATGAAAAAAGGTGTATGTATGTGTATGTGTGCGTGTGTGTGTCGGTGTGTGAGATGGTGAAGCCTCACCGAGGCAGATGTGTAAGTGGACATGTAAAGGGGATATAAGAGGGCAATTGTAAATAGAGGTAAATGATTTCAAATTGAAGTAGTCGAAGGTAATTAACAGTACCAGATAAGAGTAATTGAAAGTAATTACAGGTAATAAGGGGTAAGTAAAGCAATCAAATTGAGTCTAAAGGTAGTGAATGTAAGATATGTAATTAAGAGAAAGATGAAATGATATTAAAGATTACAGAATGTATTCGTAGGTTACCGGAGGTAACTGGATGTGATTAAAGAACATTAACGTCAATTAAAGGGGAATTTAGAGTAATTAAAGCAAGTAAACGTTATTAAAGGGATTGAAATGAAATTCAAGATTACCTCAGGTATATTGCGGTTGCCTTCGGTAATTAAAGGTAATTAGAGGGTAATTGAAAGTAATTGAGGCTAATTAATTAATCAGTTTAATTAAATGGACTTACACATAGTAATCCAAAATTTTAAACCGAAGATAAATATAGACTATAAGTCAGGTTAGACAATAAGTGGGAGAACCGGAAGTCGTTTCTACACAGGAAACGCGCAACCGGTAGTCGTATTTAGACAGGAAGTGGATAACCGGAAGTCAAGTATAGACTGGAAAAGGCGCTTAATGCTAACGTGTTTCTCCCGCATTTACCGCTAAATGGTCACTAAATTTTTGTTCTATGTATATAGGGTGTATTGTTAACGCAACGTTCCTCGCAGTGTGGCGCAAGGGACTATAACAATGCGGCTAGTATCGAATAGATAGCTTCTGTTATGATATGTTCCGGTCTTTACACATTGCTTTACTTGTCATGTAATGATAAGCACGCCGTGCTGAGTACAGCTGTCTCTCTTTAACAGCATCATATATTCTGATTATTGTGATTGTTGTTAATTCACGGTACAACGAGTTGTTAGCTCACAAGACCAATACTTTGATCTTCTTTGCTGTTCGATGGAAAACAGTTACACCAACCGACTGGCATAACAGGGAAAAATTAGACGGACCAAAGCGCTCAGCGGAACCAAAGAAAATATTATTGTTGCAAAATATCACAAACCAATACTGCGCCCACAGGAAACTTGCATTCCGGGAGCTTGTCCCGCAGACCCCACGCCGCCCGTGCCTGCATGTGGCGCGGCGTGTCTAGAGCAAGGAGGGAGCTGGTTCGTAGCTAAAATTCTTGTATATACTTGAGCGAGAGCGATTATCAATCTCGAACGAACGTTTTTGTCGTACGACAACGATGGAACAGCAGCAGATATACCCCCACTCGTTCGGCACACAGCTGCTACACATACACGCACGTCCCCACCGTTGTCACGTCCCGATGGCGTCGCTGGAGACCTTTCAGGTGCGACATCACAGTACACAGTACCAGTACCACGCCGGGAAGAGGCACAGGACGCACTCGTTGCTCATAAAACTCACAGTAGAAGAAAGCAGTCAATGACGGCGCTATTGTGGCGCCACCTGTTAGCCGCTGAACAAACTAACTGTGCAGTGAAAACGGTGAGCCAGACTGGACACTGTCGGGAAGCAGTGGGGTATCGCAGTACAACACACAGTTAGGCTCGTGCTGCACCACTCGTTCTTCTCGTGGTATCATGCGATCCCAAAAAAATCGAGGTCGTTGACAGCCTTCGAATCCTCCGTTTCGGACATCACGCAGCCGGAGAACGCCTAGCGTCTCCGAAGCGGTAGCAGACGCTCCGGCCTGCGCGGTGTTGCTCACCTCGATCATGTGATCCTCTGTCCAACGAGGAGCGTCCCTACCACACACGTCACATAGTGACGCCCGTGGCGGCTAACGTCACGTGTCTATTGTGTAGGCGAAGGAGGGTGTTCCGCGCACGGGAGATTCGTGGTGCTATTGCAGGCGTCCCAATTTCGCTACGGTTGTACTAATTGTGGGAAAACTGTTTTCGGGCGCCAAACATTTCATACCGACCTCAAACGGAAACAAAGTTGCGTGCCTCTAGAATGCTCCTTTTAAGGGATTTTGCCCGTTTTAATGGGTTCTTCGAATTTTGCGGTAGCGGTCGGCCTGCTTCACGTAGAAACAGCCCTCCTCATGGCTGTTCTACCCAGCAGTGTCAGTTATACCTAAGGGTTTTGGAATAAGCTTAGGCCGACGACAAACTGGGAAAGCTATGGCTGTAAACGAACACAGTAAAGTTCAACATCCGGACGAACGTAAGTGCACTCAACAGAAACGTCCCAGCGTCGATGATGACGATGAAATCAATGACAATGACAGAGCGTCATCAATTGCACGCGACATCTCTACTAATGAAAACAACATGTACGATGATGGTTTCATCACAGTAGTTCATAAGAAAAACTTATATCAAACTTAACTCAAACTCAATCATAAGAATTCCTGTGATCCTCAAGCCCGTAAACCCCGAGCATCATTTCTAAAGGCGAACCCTAATGTGGTAGCAAAAGAAGTTCGACAAGCAACTCAAGAACGAATAAAAAAAACACTGATGGCCTTGTGATCACAGTTGCCACACTCCCAGCAGCTAAGGCCATCGTGGCTCTGACTAGCGTCGCTAGCATCGCAGTCACTACACGAGTACCAGACTCCTATGCCAGAAACATAGGAAAGATAAGTGGAATAAGAGACAATATACGGACGAGCAGTTACTAGAATACCTTCAACCACTCGGAGCTATTGACGTCCGTCGGCACCGGTCCAATCAAGAGACAGAAGATGGTGACTCGCAAGTGCAAAATTCGCACACTGTCCTCATAACTTTTAAATCAGAAATAAAGATGCCAGAAGTAATCCACCTTGGATTTCACACATACCAAGTTGAAGAGTATTTTACGCAGTGTTTCAAATGCCTACGTTTCGGCCACTTGGTTAGAAACTGTAGGGGTCACACGCGTTGCAAGTACTGCGCCGGCCCTCATCAACACAAAGAATGTACAACTAAATGTGAAAAGAAATGTGCTAACTGCCAGGGCCTCACACTGCCACATACCGAGGCTGTCCCAAAAGAAAGATTGCTGCAAGATCAGTCAAGCATAAGGCGTACGAAGAGAAAGTAAACAGAAAAGAAATACGGATCGTGAATGCAGAGTTGGTTCATATACCAGAGACGATACCAGAGAAGTTCGAAGAAAACTTCCCAAAGCTTCCTCGCACGTCTAAATAACCCAAAACGCAAAAGGCTAACACAAGTGGATCTCAGCCCCACCCTGCTGCAAAGCCTACGACACGCGTGTGGGAAACAGAAGACACCAAGAAAAGCGGCAAAAACCCTGTGCCAGTCCCAAGACGCAGAATGCGCATTCAACTTGAACAACACAACGCCGAGCAACAAAATACAAAGCAAAGAGGCATGCAAGACAAAGAGGCTGTAGCTTCACACGACAGTCGCCGAGAAGCCCCTATGTGATGGATTCACACTGGTTATGAAGATAACCCCCTCGTAATAGCTGCACTCAAAGCAGTAGTAGCCTCGCTCCCAAATGCACGGGATACCCCGGAAGTCAAGCAAGTTCTCGCACTTGAACCGGAGTGTCTGAGAGTACTCACCGCAACCCATCATGGATAAGCTCTAGTCCTCAGCTTTCGCCATCCAATGGAATGCAAATGGACTGCAAAACAAGCTCAACGACCTCAGAAACTTCCTAGATAGATACCCCGTCCCAGTCCTAGCTATATGCGAAGCAAACATCAAGGCGACTATTCGCCTGGCTAACTATGAAGTTACCTCTCACAAGGAAACAACCCTCGTACCTTACTGGCAGTTCGCAAAGATCTCCCTTCCTACCTCCTCCAATGCATGTGATATGGCATACGTCGCCGCAAAGATCAAACTTGTGGAACTCTTGTTATCAAAGGACTGATAACTGTCGCGAATGATGGTGGCTGGCGTGAATCGTGCCGAAGTTCTAGGCAAGGGCATACAGGGGGCGGGGACAAAACGGTTAAAAACGAGGCTCGTGGCCTAGCTTGAGGCAGGGGCTCCTTTTTCCCCGAACCAGGCAGACGGCTGTTTGAGAAACGTGCTGGGAACCGTTGGTATCGCTTGTGTTTTTTCCTACGTTCGCTAGTATGTGATAAATCGTTGCCTTTGTATTACGGGTTGTTCGTGTAGTACCTCCTTTCGCCGGTAAACGGACGGCGGGTCCTGCTCGTGGATTTCGCCTGCCTAGAAGAGGCAGTAGGATTCCCACAGACTGAAAGGGAGAACAGTCACCGTTATCAGCGTTTACATACCCCCTCATTGCACCGTCTCTCTACGGGAAATAAATAAGCTACTTGGGAATCTACCCTCCCATACTGTCATCTGCGGAGATCTAAATGCTCACTCACAGTTCTGGGGGGGACACAAGACAGACAGAAGAGGACGACTAATTGAGGCCGCAATTGAGCAAAACGACCTCTGGCTGCTCAATGATGGCTCCACAACATACTTGAAAGGACCCACCTATTCTTCTCCACTGGACCTCACCATATGCACACGTGATATTGCTGCGCACCTAGGCTGGACAGTTGACGTTGAGATAAGAGGAAGCGACCATATACCAATCCTCATTTCCTATGATGAATACAACCCAAAGCCCCAGAGGGGAACTTTAAGATTATACAACTGGAAAAACTTCAGGCAGCAAAATACAAAATACAGCATCCCTCAATGAAGGACACACGCCGAAAGAATTTGCCCAGGAAATTGCGAACAACCTAAAAGCAACCCGCATGCAAGTCTTTTTTAGATGTTTTAGATGTTTTATTGCTTAGAAACATTATAGTACAAATACCTAGAAAATTGGGCTGAGAGGGCAAGCCCTGTCGAAGTCGAAGTCAACGTTCCAAAGTCGTATACAAGTACTGACACAGAGTATGAACGGCTGCGCGCAATTCGCCGCCGCGCAGAGAGAAAATACAGGAGAAACGGGGACATAAACTGCTGGATCGAAGCCAAAGCTACAAAAGCCAAAATAGAACAACACCTGAAGGAACTATCGATCAAGGGCTGGACAGATACTTGCAACAACTTGTCCCCGACAAATACCGCGAATAAGATTTGGACTATAGCAAGAAGCCTCAAATGGGTCCCCTACCAAACAGCACCCTTCCGCACCATCTCTCTGAAAGCGAACAACACAGAAAATGAAATTGCCAACAGTTTCCTGACGGCCCTAAACACGCCGTCAGAAGCCTCCACAAGTGTCCTTTACCACCAGACTCTACGGTCAGCAATTGTGGACAACAGTGTGCAAGGCAAAGCCGCCTCCAAAGTACTGGACATGGGCTTTACAGTCCATGAACTTAAACGTGCTATCCAACGTGCTATCCAAGTAGCCTCAACAAAAAAGGACAGCCCCAGGTCCAGACGGGATATCCTACAAGTGCCTAGCAAACATAGGACCCAAAGCCTCGGAGATCCTCCTCGAAACCTACAACAAGAGCTGGAGAACAGGACACTTCAGCATGCCCTAGTGACCATCGTCATCTTCGTTGAAGAAAGAGTCATAGACCTCGCAACCAGCAAAACCGTCTACTTGCCCTTTACAGGAAAACGGCTGAAAAACTTTAAACTCACAGTGGCCGGAACCGAAATAAGGCGGGTCACCGAGCACAAATACCTGGGAGTCACCATCAACAGGAATACAACATGTGGTGACCAACTTGGCGGATACCGATGGGGTAACAACAAGGCTCTTCAAGCAATGCACCGTGGCCTCATCAGGCAAACAATAGCCTACAGGATCCCTTGTCTTCAGAATCTCTCTCCGTCTCAGGATAACAAACTGCAACATATCCTAAGTCGCAGTCTACGCATCTGCCTGGGACTTCCTAGAACTGTCAGAACGGATATAGTACTTGCCGAAGGAAGAGAGCCCCCAACCAAACCCTTCGCAAGCAAGAAAATAAGCGCTACATTATCCGTCTCCTCACAAGACACTACAGGCACCCCATCATCAACAAAATAAAGCAACGCACCAAATGTAGCATGTACAAGGCCATCCGATACATGGACCGCATCTTTCCTAAGCATTGCACAAAAAGACACTATCAGGACACGGCCCCCTGGCTCCTACTCACACCAAAGATCTCCACTGAAGTACCAGGGATTGACAAGAAAAACGAAACACCACAAGTGGCTCTAAGAGCACCAGCCATGGCACATATTGAAGAAAACTACCCGCTAGCAACGCAGGTGTATACCGACGGATCCACATCGAAAAGCAGATCATGCTTCTGTAACCGACGGCACAACAAAAGCGTACAGGTTATCGCACAAGACAACATTCACTGCAGCAGAGCAACATGCACGTTTGAATGCTACACTCTACATAAGAAAATCCCAAGCCGGGACATGAGTAGTGTGCTCCGAATCCAGAGCGGCCATCTATTCCATCAAAAAGCAGGACCCAAAAGACCTTGATGAAAGATTTTGTCTACAACATCATGAAGGCGCACAGCGAAGCCGAAGCCTTCGGACACTCAAAATATCACTCCAATGGATACCGTCTCACTGCGACATCCCCGGAAATGAATGCGCAGAAGGAGCTGCAAAAGAAGGCCTTAGTAAAAGTAGGATATCTGCGATCCCCTTACAAAGTCAGATGCCAAGAGCCTTCTCCGTAAAAGTACAGAAAGAAGATCGCGCACAATATGGAAACAAACAATGAGACCAAAGGACTACCTTGCATTCATCGACCCTGAAGCAGACAGCATAATTCCAAATGGAATTGAACGATCAGTCAAAACAGCCATACATCGCACACGACTTGGAGCGCTGTACACAGGAACTATACAAGGCACCATCTAAGGCTCTGCGACTCAAACCTTTGCAAACGATGCAAAGTTCCAGAGGATACACACCACATAATCATGCACTGCACAGAATATAGCCAAGCCAGACTGAAACTCCAACAGACTCTAGCGGCACTGGACAACAGCCCTTTCTCCTTTTGCAAGATTGCCGCAAGATGGCCCACAAAGCAACAACAATCCAAAGCACTGAAAGCGCTCTCCACTCTCTTAAAAGACAGCGGTATAAAAGACCGCTTCTAAATTGCATCACTCGCAATTATTATGCTTTAACGCGTAAGAACTGGAGCTGGCAGCCACCTAGCTCCAATACACCACAGCTTAGTTAAACTTAGCTTTGGCACCATGATTAAAGCGATTTTGTCCGTTTTAAAGGGCTGTGCTGCAGCCTTTTTCCAATTTTGCGGTCGCCTCTGTTACAATCACAGTGGAATGGCATGATAAAAGTTGTTCAAAATATGACTTTGGCACCATGATTAAATGTATTTTGCACGCTTTAGAGTGCTCTGCTGTCGCCTTCCTGAATTTTGTGGTCGCTTCTGTTACAGTCCCAGCGGAATGTCTCGACATAAGTCGTTGGTATTATGTTTTTCGCACCATGATCAAAGAGATTTCGCTTATTTTAAAGGGCTCTGCTGCCGCCTTTTTCGAATTTTGCTGTCGCCTCCTCTTACAATCCCACTACAATGGCACGACATTAAGTCGTTAGCAGTATGCGTTTGGCACCTCGATTAAAGGGATTTCGCCCGTTTTAAAGGGCTCTGCTTCCATATTTTGTTGTTGCCTCTGTTGCAATCCCACTACAATGGCACGACATAAGTCCTTCATAATTTGTCTTTGGCATGATGATTAAAGAGGTTTCGCCTGTTTAAAGGGCTCTGCAGCCGCCTTTTCCGAATTTTGCTGTGGCCTCTGTTACGATCCCACTAGTATGGCACGGCGTAAGTCGTCGATAATATATCTTTGGCACTACGATTCGTTCGTTTTAAAAGATTCTGCTGCCTCCGTAAGCGTCAATAGTAATTCAAATTACGTTACTCGCCTGTGCCTCTGGAAGAATTAAATGACAATTCTAAACCTGTGTGCACATCCCCTTTAAACTGTAATATGCAACATGCAGTGGCTGCACCTCTGGCCGTTGTGACTCTGACCACTGGAGGTTGTGACTCTGTGTGAAGGAGAAAAACCGAGCCAAAAACCTGATGCAGAAGAAACACAATACGATACATGTAACAAAGATTATACTTATTACAGGTATGATGCTATAGCATTGAAGGGTATCACACATCATACACAATATTTTTTATTAACGGGAATCACACAAGTTTTCAATTAATCAGAACTAAAATGGGATAGCACATTTAGCACATTTAATCAAAGAAGATATTTTAATTAATACGATTACAATCAAAATTACAAGTTTTATTATAAAATGTCTAACGTTTTTATATATGAGCACCATAGAGGAGTTTTAATTACAAAGTTCTGATATATGTACGTAACTTCAAGCAAAATAGCTAATATTCCAATATGGCAAAATTAATCAGATTCTTATGAAGTGATCGGTAGAGTTGTTGAGCCTTCGTTTACCGTCGGGCATTCTTCAACCTGGGCCGACTTCTCTCACAATTTTTTTTCCACCGCGCGGTGGGTGGTGCGCGGGTGAGGGGCTGTCCGGGAGCTTACCAACGGTCCGAAGGGCTGGACGTGCCCTTATTATTGTGTATTTTTCACCCTTGACCGACTTCTCTAGCGATTTTTCCGCCTGGGCCGACTTCGTTCGCAATTTTGTCGGGTGATGCGTGAGTGGTTTACATGCAAGTAGGTACACGTGGGTGAGGAGGTGTCCGAGTGCATACCAGCGAGACGGAGGGCTGCAAGTGCCCTTATCGTTCTGTATATTTTTTGTTCACGTGGGCCGACTTCTTTGACAATTTTTCCGCCTGGGTCAACTTCGCTTGCAATTTTTTCAGGCGGTGCGTGAATGGTTTACATACAAGTAGGGACATGCACACTGACATCCCAGCCAGGCGATGATATCGTCAAACCTGGGCCGACTTCTTTGGCAATTTTTCTGCCTGGGCTGATTTCTTGCATATTTTTTTCAGGCGGTGCAGTAGGCGGTTTACACACAAGTAGGGGCATGCACACTGACAACACGTGGACCGAATTCATTCGTAATTTTTCCGCTACAACAGTTACGCCATGGTCGGTTTGCATACAACTAGGAACATGCACACCGGCAACCCAACCAAGGGTTGGTGCCGTCACACATGGGCCCACTTCATTCGCGATTTTCACCCTGGACCGACTTCATTCGTAATTTTTTTCTGCTACAACAGCTGCGCGGTGGACGCTTTACATGCAAGTATAGTGATACAAAGGATAGCCATACACAAAAGTACAATATTAAATATATTAAAGCCAATAGTGGCAGGAATTATGTTGTGACTTTCTGTGAAGAAGAAAAACCCAAGAAAAAATATGAAACGGAAGAAACGCAATACACATAATAAAGAATATGGGAAGCTAAGTTGAATATTCCAACACGACACAATGAATCAATTTTTTATGACGTGAATAGCACACATGCAAGGAAATAACGAGAACCACGATCAACAACTAATAGAGAGCGAAACCCATCCATCATCCAAGCAAGAGATACGCACAGGAAAATAATTGAAAAACAATCTATCAAAACGAGAAACATGACGATTTTAAAATACAGCGACTAGCACAGAGCTAACGCTGAATAGCAGAGAAACACTTCGAACGGCGCATCATCCACACGTAAACAGTAGATACATGCAAGGAAATAATGAGAAACACGATCAACAGCTAAACCAATGCACCATCGAACACGTAAACAAGAGGTACACAAAAGAAAAATAATTTAAAAACAATCTATCAAACCGATAAACATGCACGGACTTAACACTGAATAGCAGAGAAACACTCTAAACGGCGCATCTGCCAACGTGTAAACAACAGACACATGCAGGAAAATAATATCGAAACACACTATCAAACAAGAAACATTACAAATTTAATAAATCAAAATGGAAGTAATCTATCTTTTGAACTATCATAAAATCATCCTTGCGACCTAATCTAGTCGAACAAATACAATTTTCGTCCTGCTCGGACACTATAAACATTACCTTGACAGAGGTATCCAACACACACAGTACAGCCAAGCTTTACACAGTACAGCCAATCTTTGCTACTAGAGCCTGGTGGGGGTCACTCTCTCTCTCTACCTCTATACAGCCCAAAGCAAAGAAACCGAACGTCCTTTGTCAGTCTATGGGGTGGGGAACTCTCTCTCTCTCTCTTTCACATTCTTCTTAGGACTGGTGCACAGAGGCGAAATTTTTTATCGATCGACTATAGCAAATAGATGTTAGCATTATTCGATTCTCAATAACACCAAAAGAATTATATCAAAAACAAACAGTAGCAAGCAAAAAATCTAGGAATAGACGTCAATATCAGTGTAGACAAACATTATCTACGCAAACGAGAAATATCATCTGCGGGAACAATACTCAATCAAAATGAGAAACGTTGCATTTAATGTATTTCAGATCAGACACAACAATCATGCATACATTATTCTCAACTCACAAAATATCAATCGAGTGAACATCTGAAGCAGAGAGGGAAAGTCAAGTTTATTCAGCGATGGAAACAATAGTAATTCGAAAACAGAAACAAATTTAATTACATCATTTTTACGATAACTTTGCAACAGTAATTTCTACACGCAGAAGCCGCAAACAAACAGCTAATCTGAAATGCAAATTATTGTAAAAGCTTTCTAAAGTGGAAATCAACGCACACAGCTCAAATATATTCCCATCTAGTAGAATATTGTTTATTAATATCAATCGAGTGATCATCTGAAACAAAGTCAAAGCAGTAATTAATTTAGGCAAACATTTTCCTAACCACGCAGCGCAAATACATCACAGAAACACGTCTTTTTCATTCAGGACCCACTAGTGGGTTCAAAGTGAAAGAGGGAAGCCGCTAGCCATAAAGTTCCCATACACTTTCGTTAAGGTTACGCCCTCAGGGAGTAGGGGAATCCTACAATGGTCTTGGTACATAATGTATAGATGAAAACCATAAACTCTCTCCTGCTAATCAAGATAGGGAAGGGAGGTCTCTAGCGCGGTCTTGTACGTAGAATCATTGAAAGCACACGTTTTTCTTACTCATCACATCTTTTTGTAAATTGATTTGCATAATTCTCACGGCAGGTGGATATTAATAACATTCTAAACTTGATAGCATAATAAATTTTTAATAAATAGGATGAGCACCGATATGATTTAATTAAGTGTAGAAGCACACTACAAAACAGAACAAGGAAGTTTCAGCGAAGAGATGGATGGATTTTGTACTCGTTACCATAGGTCATGGGAGGACATAATAAAAAGCTGCTTCGAAAAAGAAGAGCAGCGAAATGATTCTATTATCACAGCATTTCAATACGTCTTACACATGGTCGTATTCAGAGATATGGTACAAATTACGGAATTGAAGGTGCAAGAACTTGTATGCCGAATCTACAATAGTTATAAAAATATTTGCACGTCAACAGCGGAAGGGCCGCTGGGATTGATGGTGGAGTTTTTCAGGTTTGCTAACGAACAATTGAAATACACTAGAACAGATGTAATTGTAATCATTGCAATGCAATGATTGCAATCCATTCGATTAAATTCTCTGTCGTCATGAAAGAGTTCTTAAAACGCTCGCGAGTCAAAGTGAGCCAGCTAAAGCTTGCGTATTGTGAAATTACACTTTCTACAACTCAGTTCGTAAATTGCGGCACCCGTTCAAATTTTAACTAAACACTTACTGATGTGTTATAGCCTCCACTGCTCCGGAATGAGATCTGAAAAATTTTATCGACTAATGCTCAAACAAATATATTGTATACAATGTGTGACTATATAGACAGCTTTGTAATCAATATCTTAAAAACAATTGTAAGAAAGAGTGTGCAGTTTTGACTTTGAAAATTTAAACAAGAAAATTATCTTTGGTGTGGAGTTTGCGTTTTGTCTCATTATGAGCTCAAAACTTCTAAAATTAAACTACGCCCTTTCCATTTGTAGTGTCTCATATGCTATGACATTATGAATAGGCTGATAGTCTTTCAGTATGGCTAATGAAAACCTCAGGTACATTTTGTGAATTGGATCTATGTCTATGTGTGATCTGTGCTGCTTTGGTTAAGTTTGCAACAGGAATATTTACTTATTATAATTACATATCCTCCATTTTGTTTATGCATAGTGCTCATCTTCATTGTATAGTGGTTAAACATTTCTGATGACAGTTGTGTGATTCGATTCTTCCAAAAATCTGATTGCAATTGTGTGCCGCGTGTAACGATCATTAGAATTGTAGACTCCGCCTGCGCGTCATGCTTGCAAAATCCTTCACTTGCATCGCGTCATTTGATAATAGATTCCTTTCAACATATACTGTCCAATTGTTTGAGAAATATATGCACTGTGCAATTTAATTCACAAAATAAGATTCCGCCGAAAGATTAGTGATCCTCTTTTGTAAACAAAGATGGATGTAAAATGCCTCTAAATTTCAACTAGCGATTCTTCTACAATTCTTTCCTTCGGATGACAATGTTGTACAGCGTGTAGTCGTGTAAAACCTCTTTGATTGTCAGCGCTGATTCCATGCGAGGATCCTTGTACACAGTGTGGAATATTCGACTCCATAGCAATCATTGTGCTCAATCTAAACATACTAAATATAAGCTGTTTTCGTTGCGATGCATATAATTCATTTCATTCATGACAAATATTACATTTATGATTTCAGTTATACACTTGTTTATTTCGATAAATTACAATTGTCCTATTCCGAAGCCTGAAGTTTTCGTTTGTTGTCTTGACTGATGAAATTACAAGACATCAAATAATTTAGTTTTATTATTGGGCGCTTGAATCCAGCGTTGATTGATGCAGGCGATATGTTGTAGCCGTATTTGTATTGCTTCAGCAACTTGAACTTTGTTGCGACGAACTTGCTGATGTTTCCTTTCTTTGTATGAAGGTTCTTGAATGGCGTACAAGAGAGCATTAGACGAAAATCGCCCGATGGTCCACCACAGTTGATATGTACGTTGAGTTTCAATAAGAGATGATACATCAGACCTTGTACGACAATATTGAAGTTCTGCTCATTCGACAATATTGCAAGAACTGATGGAAGAAAATAATTCGCTAGAGGCTGTAGTGGAACATATCACGTGATAATATTTTTATATACTTTCTATTTCAACTGTTAGGTGTAATTTCAACAAATCCGTAATGAATCGCGCGATATAGACTGCTTGTATATGATAATTTGATCTGATTGCTTTCTTGATTAATGCAATGCCCATTACAATGATTACAATTACATCTGGTCTAGTGTATTTCAATTCTTCGTTAGCAAACCTCAAAAACTCCACCATCAATCTCAGCGGCCCTTCCGTTGTTGACGTGCAAATATTTTTATAACTATTGTAGATTCGGCATACAAGTTCTTGCACCTTCAATTCCGTAATTTGTACCATATCTCCGAATACGACCATGTGTAAGACGTATTGAAATGCTGTGATAATAGAATTATTTCGTTGCTCTTCTTTCTCGAAGCAGCTTTTTATCACGTCCTCCCATGACCTATGGACTCCGGCTTCTGCGTGTAGAAATTACTGTTGCAAACTTATCATAAAAAATAATGCAATTAAATTTGTTTCTGTTTTCGAATTAGTATTGTTTCCATCACTGAATAAACTTGACTTTCTCTCTCTGCTTCAGATGTTCACTCGATTGATATTTTGTGAGTTGAGAATAATGTATGCATGATTGTTGTGTCTGATCTGAAATACATTAAATGCAACGTTTCTCGTTTTGATTGAGTATTGTTTCCGCAGATGATATTTCTCGCTTGCTTAGATAATGTTTGTCTAAAACCAGTTTGCACTGATATTGACGTCTATTCCTAGACTTTTGGCTTGCTGCTGTTTGTTTTTGATATAATTCTTTTGGTGTTATTGAGAATCGAATAATGCTAACATCTATTTGCGATAGTCGATCGATAAAAAATTTCGCCTCTGTGCACCAGTCCTAAGAATATTTCCCTTTGGAGGAAAGAATGTGAAAGAGGGAGAGAAAGAGAGTTCCCCACCCCATAGACTGACAAAGGACGTTCGGTTTCTTTGCTTTGGGCTGTATAGAGGTAGAGAGAGAGAGAGTGACCCCCACCAGGCTCAAGTAGCAAAGATTGGCTGTACTGTGTGTGTTGGATACCTCTGTCAAGGTAATGTTTATAGTGCCTGAGTAGGACGAAAATTGTATATTATTCGACTAGATTAGGGCGCAAGGATGATTTTATGATAGTTCAAAAGATATATTACTTCCATTTCGATTTATTAAATTTGTAATGTTTCTTGTTTGATAGTGTGTTTCGATATTATTTTCCTGCATGTGTCTGTTGTTTACACGTTGGCACATGCGCCGTTTAGAGTGTTTCTCTGCTATTCAGTGTTAAGTCTGTGCATGTTTATCGGTTTTCTCGATTGTTTTTAAATTATTTTTCTTTTGTGTACCGCTTGTTTACGTGTTCGATGGTGCATTGGTTTGGCTCTCTATTAGCTGTTGATCGTGTTTCTCATTATTTCCTTGCATGTATCTATTATTTACGTATGGATGATGCGCCGTTCAGAAGTGTTTCTCTGCTATTCAGCGTTAACTCTGTGCTAGTTGCTGTATTAAAACCGTCATGTTTCCCGTTCTGATTGATTGTTCTTCAATTATTTTCCTGTACGTATCTCTTGTTTGGATGATGCATGGGTTTGGCTCTCTATTAGCTGTTGATCGTGTTTCTCGTTATTTCCTTGCATGTGTGCTATTCATGTCATAAGAAATTGATTAATTGTGTTGTGTTGGAATATTCAACTTAGCTTCCCAAATTCTTTATTATGTATATTGCGTTTCTTCTGCTTTCTTTTTTTTTGTTGAGTTTTTCTCCCAACTTAGCTTCCCATATTCTTTATTATGTGTATTGTGTTTCCTCCGTTTCATGTTTTTGGTTGGCTCTTTCTTCTTCACGGAGAGTCGCAACATAATTCTTGCCACTATTGGCTTTAATGTATTTAATCTTGTACTTTTGTGCATGGCTATCCTTTGTATAACTATACTTGCATGTAAAACGTCCACCGCACAGCTGTTGTAGCGGAAAAAAATTACGAATGAAGTCGGCTCAGATGTGACGGCACCAACGCTTGGTTGGGTTGCCGGTGTGCATGTTCCTACTTGTAGGCAAACCGACCACCGCGTAACTGTTGTAACGGAAAAATTACGAATAAATTCGGTCCAGGTGTTGTCAGTGTGCATGCCCCTACTTGCGTGTAAACCGCCTACCGCACCGCCTGAAAAAAATATGAAAGAAGTCAACCCAGGCAGAAAAACTGCCAAAGAAGTCGGCCCAAGTGTGACGCTATCATCGCCTGGCTGGAATGCCAGTGTGAATGTCCCTACTTGTATGTAAACCATTCACGCACCGCCTGAAGAAATTGCAAGCGAAGTCAGCCCAGGCGAAAAATTTTTCAAAGAAGTCGGCCCAGGTGAAAAAAATACAGAACGATACGGGCACATGCAGCCTTCCGGCTCGCTGGTATGCACTCGGACAGCTCCTCACCCGCGTGTGCCTACTTGCATGTAAACCACTCACGCACCACCTGAAAAAATTGCGAACGAAGTCGGCCCAGGGTGAAAAATGTGAATGAATTCGGCCCAGGTGTTGTCAGTGTGCATGCCCCTACTTACATGTAAACCACCCACGCATCACCTGAAAAAATTGCGAACGAAGCCGGCCCAGGCAGAAAAATCGCCAGAGAAGTCGGCCCATGATGAAAAATACACAATGATAAGGGCACGCCCAGCCCTTGGACCGCTGGTAAGCTCCCGGACAGCCCCTCACCCGCGCACCACCCACCGCGCGCTGGAAAAAATCGTGAGAGAAGTCGGCCCAGGTTGAAGAATGCTTGACGGTAAACGAAGGCCCTCCGCCAACTCTACCGACCACTTCATAAGAATCTGATTAATTGTGCCATATTGGAATATTAGTTATTGTGCTTGAAGTTACGTACATGTATTAGAACTTTGTAATTAAAACTCCTCTATGGTGCTCACATATAAATATGTTAGACTTTTTATAATAAAACTTGTAATTTTGATTGTAATCGTATTGATTAAAAATATCTTAAATGTGCTAAATGTGCTATCCCATTTTAGTTCTGATTAATTGAAAACTTGTGTGTTACTGTTAATAAAAAATATTGTGTATGATGTGTGATACCCCTTCAGTGCTATAGCATCATACCTGTAATAAGTATAACCTTTGTTACGTGTATCATATTGTGTCATCAGGTTTTTGGCTTGGTTTTTCTCCTTCACACAGAGTCACAACGTAATTCCCGACACTAATGACTTTAGTAAATATATTTTCATTTGTACTTTTGTGTGTGGCTATCCTTTGCATGTCTATACTTGCATGTAATCCGCCCACCACGCAGTTGTTGTAGCGGGTGAAAATAAGAATGAAGACGGCCCTGATAGAAAAATGGCTAAAGAAGTCGGTCCAGGCCGAAAAATGTGCGAGGGTAAGCGCCCGCGCAGCCCTCCGGCCACGCGCCGCCCACCGATAAGCGCCTCCACCCGGGCGCGGGAAAAAATACGCGAGTGAAATCGGCCCAGTGTAGGGGGCATAGAACGTAGTTGACCCCGGTTTCCTACGACCAGACACACTACTACTGGAATAAGGAACCTTGAACATCTTCTGCAGAACTTTTTCTCGTTTAACCATCGGAGGTACCGAACGTAATGGTGTTTTTGCGACCGACTATGCCTCTTTATGTCTGACAGCCTGGTAAAAATCTCACACTTGCAACAGATGCACTGTACCCATGTGTTACAGTCTTATTCTGGACGCAGCTGTCCCTCGAATACTGTCGGCACCACCCAGCTCTTGCGGTACTATATTTAGTAGGTATTTTGGAAAGCACATGTGTCTAGTCTACGCAGCACGTGAGATCGCTAGGTCGCTGGAACTCGTTGGAGCTCTCCGTGACACGTCATTGACCATGAGCACTTACGGCCGGCGAAGAGTAGCGCGATTTCATATTATTCTTCGACAGAACTTGTCGTCCACCGAAATGTGACAGGGATATCACGATTCTTCTTAACTTTATGAAGCAATATTCGTGTCGCTAAAAAGTCGCTGAACCGAAATCCGCTAAGTATAGCGACTTTCCCCCAAATTTGGCAAGACTGCCTGTCGACCACCAGAAATGCACTGCGGAGTGCCGACGCTCCGAACCCTACACAACCGTATGCAACCCTAATGGTAAACTGCCCATCGTGCCTTGGGAGGGAAAAATTTCTGCGACCTCCTCTCCACGTTCCCGTTTCGGTTTGATTGCTTTCTTATTTGGGGCATAAATCGTCACATGAGGAAGAAACAAAGTTGATGGCCTGCATACAGTGGATGTTATGCACAAACTACGATGTGCAGCAATTTTTTATCCGATCGTTCCGAAGTCTCCCTTTAACACACACAGCATGGCAGCTTTAAGGACATAAGTTTGTTATACACATGATTACGCATGGTTTGTGACAAAAGCCCTCTACTACTTCTTGCTGTCCTCTGTCCATCTGTCCACACTCTGTACGCTACTCATAGCCACAGTTGCTTCGCGGTGCTGACACGCAATAAAAAAATGTGGCAAAAGTATGAAAGCGATAATGCAACAAATGATTCAATAACGTCCAACGCGCAATAAAGCACACAATATGTTCTACCTGACCCGGCAAGGAGGGGGAGGAGGAGGAGTGTCGTTGGGAGGAACCCGAGATGTCTGCCTGCCTGAATAGGCGGCATGTTTTTCGGGAAGGGAAAGGTGGTGGAGAGGAGGAGAGGAAAGGGTGAAGTGGAAGACCGAGCGGAATCCGCCCGAGGGGAGGATAGCTGCGTCCATGGGCCGACTTCAGGGGAACTGTGCCGGCATACGCCTATTACACATCTGAGGGAAACCCAGGAAAAACCCCAGACGGCACAGCCGCCCCGCGGATTCCAACCGCGGACCTCCCAGTCTCCAAGCGCACGCGTTACCGCTGCGCCACCGGAGCTGGTGATCCGGCAAGGCTCGCCAGTGCTCGTGCTTTCGAGTAAACCCGAGCGGCTTGAGCCTTGTACAATGCTCTGGTATACACGTACCAACGCAGGCGTATGAACGCAACACTGAGCTATTTGGCAACGTCACGACTGTCGCACGGGGGGGGGGGGGGGGTCGTGCGTCCTTGGCCGACTGCACAGGGAAGTGTGCCGATATTTATCTTAAAGCACCTGAGGAAAACCCAGGGAAAACACCCAGACAGCACAGCCGCCACCGGATTCGAACCAGGGTCACCTCTCAATATCAGTGTGCAGTGCCTAACCCACCTGGGGTGCCCAACCTAGCCACTAGGCCACGGGCGCTGGAACGGGAGCGTAGAACTGTCGTGCCTAGCTGACACACGCCTTCTCCACCAATTGGCACTCCATTTGCGAGAACCACGCGTTCGGACTTGCGCGCCAGAAGGGTGGACGTTTGACAGAGACGTGGCTGATCGTGGAAGGCAACCCAGCGTTGTCTCTACCTACTGTGTTGCAGTCGTCCATTGTCCATGTTCGGATCACACCTGTTATGCGGTCCTTGTCTAGGGAAGAATGACCGAAGCTGACGAGTTGCCCAAACAGAACGAATGAGTTTATTTCTTGCGCTCCGCACAACTAAAGTGCTCAAAACGTCGTCCTCCTCGAAGTCGCCACAACTCCTTGACAAAAACGCCGCGCTATCAAAGTAATCCAAACTGTGCAAATAATGTGTTGTACAAATCAATTTCCAAAGATCAACTTTATTAACTGTCGGAAACCCGATCCTAGAAATGTGACCAGATACTTGTGCACTATGTAGATCTCACACTCGTACTCTTATTTACAAAGTCATCTGCAAGTCATGTATGTACATCAGAAGATACAAATGACTTCTGTATAACATCATGATTCGGTAGTCCTTTTCAAGGAAGTGATCAAGTCACACAACCTAGTGTGTCATGGCGATGGAAACAACATATTCGCGGCCGAAAACATTTTTCGTCATCGTCATAAAGCAGCCTTGCACTTTTGTAGCAGCTTTAATTACTTCTAATATACATACGTAATCAGGTGAAGTGTGCTACTGGCACTAACAGCATTGGAAAATGTCCAATGTCATGTGACCTATATCTGAAGCTTACTTCCTGTGTGGTTGAAGCAAGCTATGCGTAAAACAAACAGCGGCGAATAGCAAAGAAGGGTGTAATTTTTATCTACCATAATGCCTAGGTAAATGCTTTTTATTTATCGAAGGAAGATTGTGCTATGAAATGTTCTCGTGCGTCTTCTAGTCCACTGGTAAAAGTGTGCAAGACTCACGGGAAGAGCTACGCAACAGGTGCAAAGTGTGTGCATTCTGTTTCGCTTTTGGAAGGTCCATGCCGTTACACCGGCAGGCAGATTGCTACTCAATAAAACACCACCTACCAAGCAACCTTGCGTGCGTCGGTTCTGAACGATGATGGCGTCATTATTATTTTACTTTAAGTTTACTGGACATCTCCAAAGTATTGGTGAGGGAGATTAGCGTTTCCACTTTCGCTGTCTTGCTGCGTTCGTGTATCATGTTGTAGTCCAGTTTAACTCCTAGACTGTGCCTTGTGTTTCTTCGGAAGGCTGTATTGGGGAAGTTGACTTAACTACCCATTCCGGAAGACATCTCCCAATAAACGAACTTGAAAAGTAAACGGCTGTAGCGTACCTTTGATGAGCTGTCATATTTAAACTCAACCTGGAGAAAGCAAATGGGGTACGTTTCAACATTGCTCAGAAACAGCTTGCGTTTCGTATCGCCTTCATGCTCATCGTTCCCTGTGGCTTTCATGCTAGTAGTACTCTGTCGCGAGACCGCTGGGGAAAATAAGGGGGGGGGGGATGCACGTGACACCGATGTCAAGAGTTAGTTTACTTTAGTTTCTTTTTCACTTCACTGTTTCCTTTCAGCCACTGTTTGGCAAAATATTTATCTGAGCCGTGCGGTAATAGACCTAAACCCTGCGAAGATGACATCGGGCTAGAATACACAAAACGCTAATTGGATCCTTTGTGTAAACAATGATGCTCTCCTTCTGCTCTCAATGCGGCGTGCATGTCGCTAGCAGCTAAGGTGAAATGCAAAGTACCTAGAATGTTGGAAGTGGTTGACGCCGTGGAACGCGTGAAATGCTTGTACAAGATATTTCAGAGTACGTGTGAGAGATGCGTCCACCTACAGTTTGTGCGTTTGAGAAAGTGGTATTCGTGGTAAGAGGTAAAACAACTACCGCTATCATCACAGAAGATGTGCTTACGCGAAAGGGCGCTGGGTCGCAATTTCACTTTTGAGGCGCGAGTCTGCGAACAGCGTGGTGGACATGCGCTGTCTTGAATTCAGGTATATCTTGAGTGGAATGCCTCCATGATTTTTCTGGTTCCTCTGGTCGGTAGAACATTATGAATTGGATTGTGTTCATTTTCTAAACGACAGAAGTAGCGTAATGACACATGATGTGTCAGAAGGAGCTTAAAAGCGCGGCCGAAATGTCCGAAACTCAATGCACCAAAGATGAGCGCATCTCAGTATATGAGATATGTTGTGCTTCTAACTCCTGTTTCACCAGATGCGGTGTATGGCAAATCCGTTGCATCTATCCTGCGCATCAATAATAGCACTGGTAATATATGTCCGAAATATATATATATATATATATTGTTCTTTTTTGATCGGCAAGGCAAAATTCCCTACACATCCCGCTGCTTACCGCCATATCATTCTACCCCCCTACCCCCTCTAACATTACCTTGGCACTTATCTACGCATCAAAGTATGATTTACGTCCTTTTTGTCGTCTGCTCCATGGAAAATAGTGCATCAGTATTTCAGACGCATCGCAGACGCCATTGTTTCCAGTAGATATAAATGGGCGAAAAATAAAGCAATTTCTTATTATTACCGCACTTTTCAGAACGAAGTAAAATTGAAACAGATAGATACTCGGCACAACAGAAAACGAAGTCAATCAATCTTCATTTTCTTTTTTGTTTCATTCTAAATATGAAAGACTGCCAACGGAATTTTCTGATCAAATATACGTTTTATGAATTGCCACAAGGTAATGGAGGAAGAGAAGCATTGAAAGGCAGCTGTGTAGGATCTCATTTCTCTTTTTTTGTGGAAATCAGAGATTGAGAATATCGGTAAAGGAGAATAATAGTGACGCTGTCGAGAGGCGTCACCGCAAGAACAATAACATGCGTCGTTTAATAAAGCTGATGTTGATTGACGCTGACTGGTATTGACGGAGCGATGTTGGTATTGATAGAATTTGACAAATGTGACAAATTGTCCTATCACGTCGAGAGAAGATGTGAATTATCGGTACAAC
Source organism: Ornithodoros turicata (assembly GCF_037126465.1). Lineage (NCBI taxonomy): Eukaryota > Metazoa > Arthropoda > Arachnida > Ixodida > Argasidae > Ornithodoros > Ornithodoros turicata. The sequence goes on from NC_088202.1 coordinate 97,406,850, forward strand.
GATTTAAACGTTACACCCCTTAAGGTGACCCCTAGTTTGGTGATGAGTGTTGTGTCCGACCGTGACGTAAATGGGGATGCAATGCAAGAAATTTCGTTCAAAAGAACCTTGTATTTTTTTTAAATTCTTGACACAGCAGATAAATCAAAAGGCATGTTCGCACGGTCTCGGATTGACGCTTACCTAAGGAAGAACTATCGCACCTTTCCAGACGTCGTATGGGGTGCGACCGAAATAAGGTCCGTTAAAGGCTGTTTTGATAAAATAAAACGTGACCGACCAGTTTTCTTGTCGAACTGATACCTTCAGTGATTTGCGGAACAAAAACCAGAAGATAATGACACTGACGTCACAGTATCAGGGCACCCTGCCATACGATTCAATTATAAATAATTAACTGCGAATTTACTTGCAGTACTTCCACGCTGACTAGAAACATTGTGACGGCGAATGCCTTATTCGGGACCGTATTTCCCCTCCGTGAGTGAGCGTTGCACGTGACGACTACAGGGTTCCTCTACAGGTCCCGCGGTCTCCGTCTACAGGTCTCCGTCACGCATTTCGTTTACCACCTTGCCAGCGTTTACGTTGTTTTATCAGTTTCACCATGTTCGTTAATGGCACGTATAATTAGTAATTTTAATTAGTATTTTTTTAGCGAATGGGAGCTCGTTATGGATGTATCGGGTTGTGTTCCACTTGCGCCTTTATGCTTTGCTTGTATTTTTATTTTTCTTATGGACCATTTGTTCAACACGTTCAAAGAGACACAACAGTAAATCTCGTACTGCGACTTTTATGCAGTTCTGTGTGTCGAATCGCGTAGTGAGGATATTCAAAACTATTTCACTGCACTCATTTGCACTGCAATCATTACCGGTCATGAGAGGAATCATCCGACGCCTCGGCGACGTGTTCTCCGTTACTGTTGTGATCTAATCACTATCTACGTAAGAGTTAGTGGCCATCACCGTCAAAAACAATATTGCAAATGATACTTTTGCAAAGAGCCAACTCTTGGAAAGTCTGCCAAGCGTAAAGTCCTTCTTCACTAGCGCCACCAAAAAGCTGGTGGATTGTTCTACATAGTTGCATGCATGAACTGCCTCAAAAACATGTCGTTACGCAAATTGATTAAAAATGACGAATGTGTCGGCGGTAATCGCAACACTTGAAATTTTCGGCAATAGGTCAGGTCAGAATAGAGTTCGAGACAAACTGTAACGCAGTGAAACCACCTACACCGTTTGCCGCCTTTGCAATATTGCGTGTGGGACCAATAGACGGTTTCGGAAAGTCCCAGAGTCCTTAACACCGCTTTGAACTGTGGGTGCTTAGTAATACGAAACAAACGGGTGGACTCCAAACTGTTTCGATTTCTCCCCTACCGGTCCGTTGTCCACGACGTGTCAAGGTCAGCGAAAGCGAAACGTGAAGGATTATTCTTCGTTCCCTCACTCAGTAAGCGCCCAGGATGCAATGCGTGCTCAAGGAACACTGGGATTTTCTGAAATCGTCTACTGTATACGGTCAGGCATTCTTAGAATAGTAAATTTTTGACGCGAAGGTCGCCCATGTGCAACCTGCTTCCAGCTCACTATATATAGACAGTAGATTACACTCGTCCGTGACTCGGATCAACATGCTGCTGCTATAGCGCAACGTCATAAGCAGCATTTCTCTTCTTTGTACAATTCAGAGCTCATATGTAGACTTCGGACTCCAAGTATGCTCTAGCTTGGAACACAACATTTGGCAAACAACACTTGATGCAGTGCTAACAGTGTCTACAAACTACAAAAGGAAGACCTGCATCGAGATCTTCCCGGTCTTGACCACATGCTCCATCCGTTAGAAAAATACTGTTATCTAGTGTTGTGCCATTTAACTCCGAAACCTAGCTCAGTTTGTTTCCGCCCATTTTGTCGCGCCCATTTTACAGAGTAATTACAGACAACGGTTCAAACTCAGTGACAAGAGTGCCGTACGTCAACAAGCACGGCCAAACAAAGAATATTTTCCATCTCATGAGCAAGACACGGAATGTCCGCTGCGTTGTGTGATATGAACCTCCAGTATGCACAACAGAGGAGGTGCTATCAAGAACGCCTTATTTACCGGAGCAAAACAACTGTACAATACGCGGCGCTGTGAGCACTCACTCCGACTGTCTGAACGCTTTCGAAGCATCTTATTGCCGTAAGCGTCGGCGGAACCAACGCACTACACAAAGGAAATTCTACACTGTTTTATACACTGCTCCGCCACGTAAAATTCACACACGGCAAGTGAAAACACCGTGACGTCGTAACGTGTCGTCGTCGTACCTACTCAGCTGGAGTTGTCTAAGGAAGGATGTGTTTTCGTAGCGCGGGCCCTCACACTCATCTACCGAGGCGTGACGTCTGAGGGGAGGACGTCGAGGAAGTGTTGCCGAAGCTAAAGGTCGACGCATTTCCATGGCATCATGTGCCGGAGGAGAATACTGCGAACTCTGTCCCGCTGTCCAGGACGCGAAGGATTCTGTGGAAGACACACTGCCCCGTCGTGAGGCGTTGGGGTCGCTGCACTGTCTGTGAGGCGCAGTGAAGGCACAGTTGTTCCGGCGGTAGTGGTGGCTGTGGCCCGACGAGCCTACTGGGTTCCTCGGTGAAGCGAAGGACCGCTCAGCAGTGGCGGGCACCGCCCCGAGGTACGCCTCTTGTCAAACGGGAGTTGATATGGCACGCCGTTCACGCTCGGGCGTATCACGGATCTGCATGACGTACAAAAGAAATGAATACAGATGTAGGAACACAATGGTTGCATCATCACTTTACATGCATGCACAATCACATTTGGTTTAACATACTGCCACTACACCATAGGCCTTTTGTAGCTCCACGTTCTCAGTGAGAGAAGTAAGTGGAATCTACTCTTCGCACACACTGACTGACAACTAGTTCAAAATAAGAGCACCTCCTTGTGATCAGTTGGCCAACAAAAGCATAATGTCCAGTTCAAGAGAAAGGAAGACAGGAAACAAGAAAATAAGTCGTTCTTCACACAAAGCAAGGTCCTCAGAGCATTTTCTCCGTCTTTCATGGTCAATAATTCGTTGGCAATGGTCCTGTTGCAAGACCACCGATAACGACGAACAACTTTTTTAGCTGCCGGTGTCGAAAATCACGAACGTGCACGAAATTGTCTTCACGAAGCAAGAACAATGGCAATATATATGTCGGGACACTCCCCTTAGAAGTCGGCCCAGGACGCGCATTCTCCCACAGGGCGTTAGTCGTGACGTTGCCCACCTCTGTGAGGCCGACAACAGCGAGATCTTAAAGCAATACCACCACCACCACCAGGAGCCTTAGAATGGAATAGACTAATCGGTGCGTGGGGTACTCGCTACTTGCTGAAGAACAGTTCTGAGCTAGGCGGCTGCTCATGTTCACAGTTAAACGATTACAAAGCCGGAAGCATGGAACTATGTGAAGATGCTATCATGAGTTCGCAGATAGCAAAAGGGGTGTCGTTCGCTTCATACGATGAGCGCAGTACGCACAACCATGCAGTGTTGTACCCCTACCAAAACTAAGTACCGAAATACTGGTACCTTCTACTCCACAGAAAAGTAGCGCAATATTAGCGTCGCTAAAATTTGAAAAACTAACGCGATACTGCTAACGCTACGAAATAAAAATAACGTAAATACTATGCCGCTACTTAACCGCTACCGTAACCTTCTCTCTGCAACACCTTCCCGTAGGCATCACGTTGTCGAATGTGTCTAAAAACAGTGCAATATTTAAGTTCCCTCAAGTACAGTATAAAGTACACTTACAGTCGATATATATATTATTTCACATCGATCTTGACCTTGAGCTGATGCGCATTTAAGACATAATTTAATGTACATTGCGCATATGTGTGCAACAAACAACAACAACTTTATTGTGAGATGATGAATGGGGAGTTTCATCGCCAGGGGCGATACCCTACCCCATTGCTAGTGCGGATGCGGGGAATGAAATAATGAGCCTTTCACAATAAGGATAAGTCCTATGGTATACAGAGAGGTGAATACAGCTTTGAGGGCAGAGCGTTGGTGGGCATATATGTGCATTTTATCATTTTCAAATGTTTGAAACACAAGACGATTTTTCTGCAATGACAATATTTTGTCCGAGATATCCACGGATCCCAACCTCAAACCCTTCCGTCTGCTTCCCGTTGACGGAATGGTTAGGCTTCCCTCTGATCAAGTGGCGCAACTGCCATCATAAGCGGTTACTCATCGAGTCATCATTAAGTGGCCATCAGGAGGTGAAAAGATCAAACGAATGGCAATGTTTGCTCTCGCCAGGGCCAGCGCCTTGCTGTTGGCATACTGCACCGAAGCTTAGGTCTCACAGGAACTTGGAGCTAATGTTGTTGCCTGTACCCCCTGCTTGCCTTCTTCCAGCCACACGACAGCTTTTCCTACAAAGCGTTTGACTATTCGGAAATCTACGTTTAATACGCTTTTTCTGGGAGTATGAGTTCGTCTGGTAGAGTCTGTCCGTGTGAGATTACCTCCGTAATGAAGCCTTTACAGAAAAACAAATAGATGTAGCTTTTCCCTGAACATGTCAAACGCTATCAACAACTGTGTATCGCCACGAAGCGAGTGTGGAAAGAGCATTAATAATAGAGATGGGACGAATCCAGAAATTTCCGAATCAGAAATCCAAGGAAGGTTCTGGAAGGTCAAGGAAGAATCCACGAATCTTTTGAATCTCGAATCCTTTCATCAAAAAGAGTTTAAAAAGCCAGGGGAAAAACACTTCTACTGCAAAGTGTTTTGAAGCAGAATTTGATATCTTTGTTTAATGAAAAACAAATTGAATAATAGTTCAGTTTCAGTGAGACACCATACCCATATACTTCTTCTTAAATGTAATTTATTTAACATGTTGTTCATCGATTACAGAGAGTAGATAAACTATCGAGTCTGAATTCTTTCCATAAAACTAACATAAGAAACAATCAAAAGCAAAACCATGTTACTTTTAAACTTGAAATGTAAGTGTTCCTGCCTGAACTCTTTCAGTCCAGGCCAATGTCAACAAACAAACAAACCAGAAATCACCCGCCGGCCAATCAGGCTTTCGGCGGACTCCGGAGGTGCGAATTTTAAAAAGAAACAGACAAACATGGTTGGTGGATTCGAAAGATTCAATTCGCTGTTTTCGGCACTGGTATTCGGATTTCCGAATCTCGAATCCCTGCCTAGGACTCGAGGATTCAGTTGACCCATCCTAATTAATAAGCATGTTGGCAAACACTGACTCCCGAATAGTATTCATTTTGTGTGACCTCTCAATTCTTCATACTTTTCGCACAAGTTAATTTTGAACTTTTAGAAACTGAAAAGTTGCGACCCTCAACATTCACTTCGCAAAGGACACACTTGGAGCTAGCCCCGGTTTGGCGGACAGACATCACGTGATATATAAGTACAACGTAACGCATCTGTGACATGTTACTAATTACCATTATACTTTTTTTAAGAGCAGCTGCAACTCCTGAGAAGTGCGGTTTAAGCTGTTAACGGTTGTAACGTGCGAGTTCCGAGGCTGTGAGGCGATCTGCGCCATCTGCTGGCCTTTCTCACTCTCCGCGTCTCTGTGTCGCTTGCTCGCTGTATCGCTGTTGTTTGCAAAACCTCGCATCCGAGTGATTTAAACTAATGCCTCTTTTGCGTTCTTGAGGGCATCAGAAAATTCCTTGATCATCGTATTAATTAATTTGCACAAATTAACTTTTCAATTATTAGAGATAGAGGCTCGGTTCAAATGTAACATTGGTAGATCTTGTTCCCCTGATGCGATTGCCGTTTTTAGAATCGAAATCGGCCCAACCGTTGTTCTACAGTCCTTTGCCGAAAAACCAGCCGCCGGATCCAAAGCGAAACGCACCGCTCCGAAAATATTGTCGCTGCTGGCGCAGCTGCTCTAAATGTCCCTAATTGGCTGCGTCATATATGTGGAAATATTTGGACGCTCATTGGTCTCCTAGAACAAGAGCCAGTCTTCCTTCGCGCTGATTGGGCGGGAGTCATTTGATTGAGGAGCGAGGATCCGGACGGTCGGTCGAACGGAGGAGAAAGTAAAAAAAAAAAAAAAAACACGGAGGAGACATGTCCAGCCACGCGTGATCTCTCGGACTACAACCGTTGTGCTCGCAGACGCTAGCGGGTAGTTTAGAGGGTTTTGAATGCTTCAGATTTAGATTATGGCGAACAGCTAATGTGAAAACGGAATGGCACGTCCAGCTGATCATCACAACAGCGGAAAGACGAACATGACAGGGCACATTCCGGCACCTCCAAATGACGCAGAAATCGTTCGTGAGGAAGTCTGCACTCCTTCAGATGTCCCGCAGATGAACGGTAAAACAAGTTTGGTTACTTTTTGTTACCGAAGGAAGTAACTCAGGTTTATGCAGGTGAAGTGTATTACGTACAACATTTTGCGAGTCACTCTGTACGTTAGAGGCGTTTCATAGTGCAGTGCGTTGCCGTAACTTGAGCGTTTCGGATATGCCGCTAATCAAATTATGTGTGGTTATTCTAGTTGCCCCTCCTGCACGTCGCAGCCGTTCATTCATTGTGATCTACGAACGTTTGTGACACGACTTTGGTGTTCAAATACGAAATCAACATCGATTGCCTATTCCTAACAGTGACTTTCGTTCAGAGTTACGCATCATCAATAAATTGTTTTTATTTTATCTTTAGTGCTCCCGCAGCCATCGGCAACAACGACACCCCTGGCCCAGCTGTTTTCAAAAACTGTACATGCTGGGTGTGCGAACTGCGATTGGCTTTTAAACTGCTCTTCGGTGTCGAAGCACCTAAAGCGCCAGTGAAGCCTGTTACAAGACGTGAAAAGGTATGTACCTGTATGTATGTAAATGTATGTATAGGTATGTTAGGTAGTTTTTCGAAACAGTTCGCGAGGACAAATAAACTTGCTTTATCAACCGCCACCGCGTTTTGTTTCTCTCCTTTGGGACAACACGTACGTTTCTCTACAGCAGGCGCGGAAGAAAAAGAGACGCTGGAAAAGCTGGGGCTGGGGGGGTGGGGGGACGAGAAGAGAGAGACAAAAAACCCGAGAAGAGAAGGGGAATGAGGTTGGGAAAGGAGGTCGGTCTTGCACTTGAGCATAGTTTTTTTTTTTCCACGCTGCTGATCTTGACCGCTGTGAGTGGCTCCTGGAGATCACGTGGTTTGGCCGCTGCCATTTTCTCTGGACCATTGCGTCTATATGGGAGCTTCAGACGAATGAAAAAAAACGTGTTTTTCTTTGTTTTATTTATTTTCGGGCCCGCTGACCGCGCGCGTTTCCCTCGCCTTCTGATGTGATAGAGGCAGGGACATTCTAGGGGCTGCGGTTGCAAAATTGTCAAGTGGCCCCAACGGGAACGAATAAAGAGTTTGGGGCGTTCTTTCGGTGACCTTGAGACCTTGGGGGAGTGTCTGCGTCTGAAGCTTGCTTATCGGATGGCTTTCTTGCGACACGAATCAACCTGACCAACAATCCGCATTGGAAAAAAAAATATATATAAATGAATAAAGAAAGAAAGAAAAATAAAAGACGCGGCACAGTCTGATACAGTGCGATTGGTTATCGTTTCGCGATTTGTACTGGGCTGGCAGCAGTGACATCTGAATTTTGCAACTGCAGCCCCTAGAATGCCCCTGCCTCTGTCACATCAGAAGGCGAGGGAAACCCGCGCGTCTGCGGGGCCGAAAATAAACAAAACAAAGAAAAACACATGGTTTTTCGGAAAAAGACTGTGGAGCAACGGTTGGGCCGATTTCGATTCTGAAAACGGCAATGGCATCAGGGGAGCAAGATCTACCAGTGTTACATTTGAACCGAGCCTTTATCTCTAATAATTAAAAAACTAATTAGTGCAAATTAAATAATATGACGACCAAGGAATTTTCTGATGCCCTCATAATGCCTCATAACCGCCGTAGCACATGTCACCATTGGTGGAATTATAGAAATCTAATTTGAATATATTTAAAAAAATGTCGTAGTTAGCTGGAACACACTGTATATATAAAGGCGGACACTGTCACACGTTAGTAATCAGCCAGTGTAAGAGATATGATACAAGATGGTGGGAAATCCAATACTATGGAAATAAAATGTGATTTGACTTTGTATGTAAATGATCGACAAGAATGAGTATCCCTGATTTGAGATTGTATTCCAGATGCGGGAGCCAAAGTAAACAAGCGAAAAGGGATCGAAGTTCGCTCTTGATGTTGAGGCATAAAGTGTGTTAGTGTGATTTCTGAGAAAATAACTGGTCGAGTGTCGTGCGATTGACAACATGTCGATGAAATTATAGTACAGTTTATACATGAAGAATGTAATTTTTTAGTAATTTTATAGCGAACACGGTTATGTATGTCATAAATATTGAGCTGCCCGAAGAAAGAACCACAAGATCACGCGGATTAAATAGTAGCATTATCGGAAGGACTCTTCCTTGCATGACTAGGAGAGAGTTCAGATTTGTTCGGTAGCTTAGGCCATGAACTTCAAGGGCGTATGAAATATGCGAATGTATCAACGCAATGTGTACTGTGGTGAGGGTGCTGAAAGGAACTAAGTTTCGGAGTGAAGCCAAGGCATATGATCCTGATGAAATTTTACTGCGAATGAGTTGAAAATGTTCTTGACAGCTGAGGTTTTAGTGAAAGGCAATCCCAAGGAATTTAACGCTTGGTACCCTTGTGAGAAGGTGACTACCAAAGAATAGCTGTTCGATGTGTATTGCGACGCGCTTTTGATAAGGATGAAAAATTACGTATGAGTTTTTTTTTTCTTTTCTTTTTAAAGCCGGTAGCAAGCTTGTTCATCAATAACCAGTCATAGAATTTATCCATAGATAGATTTAGCTTGCATCTCAATGGATGGTGCGCGAGTCGCCTCAGGCTCTTCTGGAGTCCGCTAGCTTGCTTTGCGCAGCAAGCTTTGAAATTCCATTGCTGAAAAAATGCTCAATATACAGCAGAACTATTACGTATCTGAAACGTCCAAGTTACAAGCTTTCAGAAAACCATACAATTTCTGCACGTTTGCCACTCACTTTACAGTTCCTTTCATGTGACAGTGTGATTTACCGAACACCCCATCAAATGTTTGCTAACAGCGGTTCTTCCTGACGACAAACTCGCACACCAGAAGCCTTTCCCGATAAAAGTGCATTTTGTAACCACGCGCGGTTGATATCGCCTTCGCACCTTTCCCCCGCGCCTCTCCTCCACGTCCTTCTTTCCTGCCGTGCTCCTCATCTCGCTTATTGGCTGCTAAACGCGTGTTCCCTGGACCTCCTTACGTTAGCTTGGTATACGGCTCGCGCAAAGGAGCGTAGACATATCATTGGCGCTCCATTCGGTGCGCGGTGACGCCGTCGCTGTCACGTAATCAAGCACAGCGGCGACACGGCCAACTTAAGGCGGGGTCCCATAGCCTCGATTTGAGCAGCAGCAGCAGAGCAACAGCAGCGGAGCAGCAGAGCTGCAGCGACACGAGCGGTCCCATAGCACTGGGTGAGAGCAGCAGCGCTGCCGAGCTGCAGAAATTCCCTGCTGCTCTCGTATCCGAATTTTTGGTTGCTGTGCTGCCCTGTTGCTCTGCAGCCTGAGCAGCCTGTCTCGAAAGCCAATCAGGAGGCTGGTTGGTATTGTTTTCGTTCGACGGTGTTTAGGGTTAGCAGGGCGGTGAGTGACGGCAGGAGGTTTGTTTCTGGTTGTTCTGTGATTTGATTCTGAAGACCTGGATACGCTTGTGATTGCCAGTAGTTTGGAGCGAGTGTTCAATCATCGGGACTGCGTGTTAAGTGCGCTTTCAGGACATAATTCAGTTCATAAAGTTCAATAAAGTGTTCGACCGAACCTACGTGATACATATGTTGTGTACCAGTTGTAGCTCCTTTCCCACTTATTTTTTTTATATATAATAAACATATTTCCCCCCCCCCCCCAGTTGTAGCTACATGTTCGCTTGTTTTCCGGAAAGTACTTCAAAACCCGTGACCTGATAACGTACAAGCAAATTACTTCCACGTCCATGCCGTGTGAAAACCAAACCGAACAAATTTCTTGTGGTCGGTATTCGAAGACCTTGCTAGGTGGTTGTAAATGAAACTGACCCTTGAAAAGGGTAGATGGAGATAGACAACGTTCAGACAACAAGAAAAGGTTCGATAGAGATAGATAGTGAACCCATTCCTTGTGAAAACAGGCAGAAAGCAGTGAGTACTAGGAGAAGGGGCCTTTGTTTTCGTTAGACAGTTTTATTTCACTAAGAGCAACGTACGCATTTGACAGTCACCGTAAATCAAAATGTCGAATGCTATAGTAACGAGGCAATATTTATACGACAAAATCCCGTCGAAGAATCTCCACACAACACAGCAAGGACTGTTCTGCACAGCACAGCAGTAGGACGAACCTACGTTGAATGTCATGAAACTGACTACACATCAACGAAGAGTCAGGTAATACGAGGCTCAGACCACCACCACACTCATCTCAAAGTTCACTTATGAGCTCCAAATCCACAATATGTCTCTCACAGAAACGCCTTTCACCTAGGATTGCGTTCCTAGGTGTGTGCACTAAAAGGCTTAGCCGCTGCGTACGCCTTCGGAATGTGCGAAATGTAAACAATGCCACAGTTGCCAACACGTTTTGTGTTTCCTAAGCCGCTGCTGCCGCTAATTCAAAACGAAGCTATGGGACGCCTCCAGCAGCAGAGCAGCGGCAGCAGAAAGCTGCTCTGCTGCCATGTTGCCGTGTTGCTGCTCCCGCACCGCTGCTGCTTTGCTGCTGCTGCTCGCATAAAGCTATGGGACCCGGCCCTTACTCCCCACGAAATCCCTGCTGCCGCTCGCCCTGGTGCTTCGCCAGGGGGATCCGCTTCGGCAAACTTCAACACTTCGTTTGAATCGTCACCTCAGAAAGCCCTTTCGGTTCTCGATCGTAGAACTTCGGTTGTGTGTCAGGAACATCTCTTCTGTCAAACAAAAAGCGGTCTGCGTGCCGTCACGATCAACTGTAATCAATCTGTTGTGCAAATGAATACCACGATGGTGATGAAATATGCCCTACTGGTTTTACGTTTTCCCACACAATATCGTGCGCTTTCGTCTTGTATACATGCAACTGAGTGGCGCAGTACCGCGGAGAACGCCGGTACTGTGCGGAGGCGGGCACTATGCAGCGGTGGCGTGAAGCGGTAGTGTTTTATCTTTTCCGCTGCTGTCATCAGGATGCGCTTCTAACATTTTTATGACAAAGAGCTGAACACGGAAAAGAGGAGAAAACGAGAGAGCAGCAGCTAATTTTACATAATTATTTGCGGCGTCCGGTCATGTTACGTCGAGAAAACATAAGCCGCCACTGCTATCGGATGTAGTTTTCGACTAGCAGCCATTCAAGGTAACTCTGTCCTATTCAAGCACGTGTCGCACCTTTATGTGTACATATCCAGAGAATGCATAGGGTAGCCTTGGTTATGGGGAACATATATATCTTTCTCTCTGCCATTATCATCATCATCATCATCACGGGACATGGCAGCAGCAAACCGATAAATTCTATTTTTCAGACTCTCTTTCTTCTTCGTAAGAAGTGTAATTATGGTGGCATGAAAATTGTCATTATTGACCGAAATACCAAGACACTTGGAATTTAAAGAGAAATGGACAGGTGAGACCATCAGGTATCACGAGGGATGGTGCGCATACGATGTCTGCGACTGTAAACAGCTACAGGAACTAGCTAGGAACGCCAGGGGACGGAGCAATGATGGCACAGATATGCATATCTTGAGTATCATAGTGAAAATATTGTATTTAAAATACTTTGGTTATTATTTTATTAGCTAACTATAGGTACGTTTGCCGAAAGGTATTCGTATGCTATGTCAAATACATTTTTTAGTAGTTTCCACACCTTTTTAGTTTGACTGTTTGTCCATCCCATGCATGGTTTTGCAACCGTTTTCTACTTCCTTTCCGTTCTCCTTTTTCTTCCCTATGTAACCATTCTTCTCTTTCTGAGTTATGACTTGGAATTCCACCTTCTTTCCCTGGGAGTTTCTTTTGAGGGGGTTTGCGTGCATTTAGGATTTTTCACGTGAGCACATGAAATTTGATGACTCATATTCGGGAACCAGAACTTTTTGCATTGGGAAGTGACACGTGCTAGGTTCGTTCCCCATTTCCGTTTTCGAAGAGCAAGAGGAATCATATCTATAGCAGTACCACTCACGGTGGGTTTATTCATTCGGCACATATTGACCGTACCACAGAACGTGACACAGGATGGATGAACTGGAGGTACCCTTGCTTCCATAGTCGTTTGTTCTTTTGAGTGCATTGTAAAGAAGGACAGCAACTTATGGATCAATTAGATTATTAATTAAAGAAAAAGAGGACCGCTGATTCACGAACACTGTGAAATGGAACGCCTACGACGAGCCAATAATGTCTGTGCGGAAACAAAAGAAACAGCAACTACTTTCGTGGCCGTAACCGAACAGATATTCTCAAGTGTCTTATATACTTTTTGAAGTATTAACTACTTCAGGCTAATTACTATATTTCCCAAGTACAGTATCTTAAGTACGTTCTCCCTTGTGTATATCGTAAGTAGTTTTCATAGCGTCTTGTAGGTGTCTGAACGAGGGTAACCGCTCCTAACTTGGAATCCAATGTACTACTGCGCGAAATAACGTTATTTTCTCCATGAAATGCCAGTGTTTACCTTATTGCGCCTTTAAACTCCAAGTAACGTCGTCGAGCATCAAAGGCTCCATTCTATCGCCCACAGCTCGGATTAAGAAATACATCAACAACGTCCATAGATATTCTAGATATGCCACATCAAAAACGTACCGCCGGCAGCAGGGAAAGACAGCGGCAGAGGGAGAGTGCCGCTTTTGAATAATGAAACGCGAAACTTTATTTTCCTTTCTTTTTTGTGTGCAGTCGTTTTCTCTATTCATACTCAACCCGCACGCGCAACTCCACGAAGAAGAAGGAGGAGCTGCGCATTGGGAAATGCGAATGTTTTCTTTCTTTTCCAACCTCTCGCATTACTCAACGAGCCTTCACTCTTCATCGTTAAAAGCCAGCATAAAAACCAATACCGGCATCCCTCCCTGATGTAATAATGCGATATCCTTGCGCTTCTCACCAGCAAAGGAAAAGAGGGGCGAGGCGTTCGCGATGATAAGCTCGAGGCACTCTTTTTTTCCTGGTATTTTGACTCAGGAATAATCTTCGTAACAGGGACGCTTGGGAAATCCTCTCTCGCCTGCCGTCATATCTCGCGTGCTGCCTTTGGCTTCTAAATCTTTCGACGGGCAATAAATCGATATCCGAGGGGGAGCGCGTGGAATATAATAAAGCGATACCGACTGTACACCTGACGTACGTCTTGTTCGTCTTTTTTCTATTATTGTCGCGAATATGTGGGCGCTCCTCTCATTTCGGTGCGCTTTTTGCGATTTTGCCGATGATTTAAAAGGATACGAGAGCAAGACTGATGTGGTCGTAATTAAAGGCTACGGCGTATAGTGTGGTATGAACGAAGAGGGAAAAGCACACACTGCCTGCGTTCTGAAGAGGGAGATGCCTCGGACAGGGAGGAGCCGCAGATAACTGTCCGATAATAGACTCGCAGAACTGCAGAATTGTCTCCTGATACGCCGAAGGGAGACCGTTCGATGTTCTGCTGTTCTAATCTCGCATGAGACTGCCCTTCTACTGCTACAGGTTCCGCTACAGGACTGTTCCACGGGACTTGACTTCCAGTGGTGTTGTGAACTTCGCTGGATCCTAATCTGAGGCTTCACCCTCCATTTACCATCACGCTTCGCAGCATTTTTCATTTGTATCCGGGACTCAATTTGATGTGAATGCTTTTGCATGAAGGACGATGCTGTAAGAAGAGGAGCCTAAAAAGAGCAGTAGACGGTCGCGAGTAGGCGGAGTGACCGAAAAGAGTGGGGAGTGTGCCAGGATGCGGAAGGAAACATTAAGAAAAACAATCTGTCGATAGCAAATGAAACAAAATGTAATTGGAGTAAGACGTAGTTGTACGTAGTCGATAACAAAAATTTTCCAGTGCGATCTTCGTGTATCCTGGAAGCACTATCCCCGCATGGAATAGACATCTTGCCCGTTTCACGTGTCATTGTTCCTACGAAACGTGTTGTAATAGCAATTCTCACTGGCTGTGCTGCGACGCACAATAATTACTTGGTTCAATGCGTTTCTTCCGCACCTGAGGGCTCCTACGCAGCATAGGTCCGTTGTTGACCAGCGGTGTGTTTGAGGAAATCATGCGGTCCAGCTCGTCGGGGTCTGGCATCGTACCCGGCGGACGAAACGAGCCCCTGTATCTTCCCACCGGACTGTCGAATTCTCTGCTGGTGCCCAGGGGATACCGTTCTCGATACATGGTATCGTCTCGAAACTGCAAAGAACAGGATGGTATTAGCGTACGACGGAAAACATGTCTTACGAACGTCCTCAAACATCAACGATCCCAAGTCTCTGTCGTAATAAATGCCGAAACGAGTTCTACTCAACAGCGTCCACACTAGAGTTATGAAGACCAGCAACAGTGACAGGAGTCTGCTGAATGATTTCAGCATGGTTCTGATTTCAGCTGTTAAAATATCATCGATTAACACAGGCAATATACCGCGTGTCAGTCATGGGTAAGTTAATAAAAAAGTCACTAAGTTACAGTTACAGTTACCCTGCAAAAGCAATAACTGAGTTACAGTTACTCTTTTAGAAATATTACTCTTTTTTAAGAAAAAAGTCGAATAAATGTAACTAAAAAATTGTCTTAACAATTGTACTGTACAGGCGTAATTATACCGTGTTATAGACAGAGGATTTCCTACGGGTCAGTGTAAGGCCTAAGGCTATCCTGGCTGCGTATGCGATGACAAAATTCGTGAAATTCCTGCTTGGGAAAAACGACAGGGTATTTGAAGCCCCGAAAAAATTTTCGGTGGAGAAGGGACGCGTGGAAAATGGTGCAATACTTGAGTAACTTACTTCGAATATTTTAGTTACAGTTACATTTTACAGTTACTTCAACCAAATGTGGTAACTAGTTACAGTTATAAGTTACTAAGACTGCCAAGATTAACCCAAGACTACCTCAAATACTGGCACAAATTCCGCAGTAAAGAAAAAAGAAATAACTCATCAGAACTATTCTAAATGTGCAAACGTGTCCTGGTGATACATTGGTAGTGGAACGTTAAAATTACAGCAACGGTTATGGCATTTGTAATATGAAGCGCATTACGGTAGACATAGGAAAGGACACCAAAGATTGTCTGCACTTGCATGACCTGAACAACTTCCTAACTTGTAGTTGGGGCCATGAAAGGGGCCGAATAAATGGCGCAGAGCTAGTATCACTACAGATGCGCTGTACACTACATTCGGAGCGAGCCGCGTTGTTCCTACAAGTGTACCGTACCTGTTGAGGGATCTGTACTTTGACGTTAGGGAGCGTCCCGTACATCATGCCGCCTTTCGTGCCTCCAGCGTCTGGACAGATTCTGCCGCCATTGGAGCCGTTCAGTTGCCGAAAAACCCACTCGGGATCTGTCCCAGGAAGATCTATTAGAAAAGTGTTGAACCACGTTGACCGCACATGCTCAACACGCTCAAGGAAGCAAATAACGCTCCTCTGATTGAGAAGTACGACTAAAGTCATCCGTTATACAGCAGCTTCTCACGTAAAGGGGCATATTGATCTGCAGTCAAGTAGGTAACAACCGTCAGCAATTCTGGCGGCTTCTGTCCTGAGGCAACTTCCTTCCTACATCTCTACCGGTTCGCTGGATTTCTACCCATCTACGTCAGCAATTAAAGACTGTCGAAATTTTATTTATTTTTTTTTTTTTTTTCATTTCTCTCAAATCCCCCTCTTCCCTAGTGTGTTGAGTTCGGGGAACTTTTTACTAGGTTCATATATGCAAGAAAGATTACTAGAATGAATTAGCAGACTACGAAGTAGAAATTAAATACGATTACAATGAAATCAGTGTAATGCTTATGACGCACGATATCTATCGAACAATTTCGGATATTGTTCGATATCCCAACGGGCACAACCACAGAGGCGTGTCGCGTGGAATCTCATTCTGTCTTTAAGCCATTGCTATGATGACGCTCTGATGCATCGCTACATTTGGTGGAGGCACTAGGTCTCCTCGACGGAATCGCTGCCGCCGTGTCCACCGACGCCCGAGTCCTAATTCTGATAGGCCAAGAGAATTCGCATCATAGCCGCTATTGACCTGACAGTGCGGACCATACACTCTAGATCCTGTGACGGACACGTGCCGGTTAACAAAGTTCCATCAGAAAGTACAGCCGGTACACAGCCGTAACCGTCTGGAAACAGCCGTAACAGTTATGAAATAGCAAGCACAGCGATCCCCATCGGCAAATTTCAGCTGGTACAGAGCCGTCACGTCGGTATGAAACGGCTTTGTGCCCGCTGAATAAGGTGTGTGCCTCCTGAGCCGTGTACTCGTGTGCTTGTTGAATAATGCGCGTGCCGGCTGAATATGTGTGCCTTCGTTGGAGCGTACTACGTTGCTCCGCCCTCCGCCGGTGAGGAGTGACATGGCACCGCGTATTCTTCCGCAGTGCATTCTTCCGTGCTTTCTTGCCCGTTGTCTGCGCTGCAACCTCGCCTTTGAGAAGGATGATAACCGTGCTTTTAAGTAAGTAAGTTAAGTACAGGTTTAATGTTTGCTTAAGGTAAGTCAACCTAGCTGTGACGCATCGTACGACGCCTGCGGTTTACCTGTGTTTAGCCATCGAAGTGCATGATGTTGCAGACGGTGGACGCATTGCAAATGGCGGCAGGAGAGGATCGGCTACATCGGTGTAGCGACGATGTACATTACAAGCGAGGCTAATTGTATTCTTTCGTTATAGGTGACCGTGGGACTGTATCGATTGCACGGACGTGAGTTACAAAATGATGCACTATTCCAGCATTCACGTTGGAACAATGCCAGCGTGATATTCACTTCGGTTTCTTTACAGGTTGTTTCCTGTCTCAACGGTCACACGTACGTGTGCAAAAATTGCAACTGCTTCTCACATCGAAGCGTGTCTGGTGCCACCTGCTTGGATAATTGTTCGTCGGCCATTTCGTTTGAGGAACTGTCGTGTTCGTCACTAACGATGATCTTGATTGAGCTTTGCAGTGCCAGCCTGTTCGAAGTTTCGAGGATTGTGTGTTCGATATTTGGAGGACTGCCTGGTGCATCGAATGGGGTTGTGTGTCCGTGCAACGTGTGCTCCATATGTGTGTGTTGGGATTAGTGAACCGTGTATGCTTTTCATTCGGCAAACGACGATGTACTGGATGCGATTTAAAGGTATGTGCACGCCAATAAAATTTGGTGCTTCAAGTTCGATGTCCTTGGTGCATTTTCTTCCTTTCTTTTTCCGTTTTCTTTCTCTCGCGAAGGCTGGAGGTCATTTTTCTGTTAGGGAACTCGCGCGGCACAATGTGTCTCGCGTATTAGTGGGTACAATTAACCCTTCAATACGTCCGGTACACTGTGGCGCCTTGCATCTGCGGGTATGTCGTACCAGTTGTTTCAGGGGGCACAGAGCACCTGCAGCTTTCGCAGGCACGGCGTGCCTCTTGAAGTCATCTGGCACATTTTTTTAAAAATGTGCCAGTTGATCTGACGGCACCTATCCGTCACTGGGTTTAGAGTGTATGACAGAACGTCCAGCCCCGACGAGAACGGGCACCCACGACAGCAGCGTATCGTGGCGCCTCGGCGCCGGCCCTCAGAACACCGTGTGGTTGTCACGCGCATTCTCATTTTATCATTAACCCATTGCCATCATGACGCTGTGTCGTCTCGTTACAATATCTTTTGAATAGACACAGAATGTCGAGAGGAACCGGTGTAAGATTCTGCATGGTAAACAGATACCCCCACGTATCCATACAAGATTTGGTGTGGAGTAAGAAGTTTTCGCTGAAGCTGTCGAAGATAACGTAGTTTTGAGTTGAAAGTAAACATATTGAATTGTTCTTAGGTATGAACTGAAGGTGTAAAAACATTAAAAGAGAGTCGGCAAGCTGGCAAAAAGCCTGCTCGAGGCTCACTGACCGAATTTTTTTTTAGCTAAGAACAGTTCGTAGTCGAATTGTCCAAAGCAATTGTAGCTGTCTCTCCGCTAAATGGGTTTCCTGATGCTATCTCTAGTGTTATTTCACTATGCAGTTTTGGTGCAGAATCCCCAGAGACAATAAATAGGTCCACCTCCACATCCAAAATAGATTACAAGCTGACTCTAGCAACGGCGCGGAAAAAACAAGCACATCTTCGAGCAATGCGCAACGGGGTGAAGAACTAGAAACTGGGCTTCCCTGCTAGCACTGCGCGGGTTCGGTCTTACGCGATAGCCCAAGTCCAACCCGTGTAAAGCCTTCTTTTTGCGGGCCTGGGCTGGGATCGGGTTTGACGTTGCGGGCCCGGGCCTAGGTCGGGCTCGAGCCTGTGTTACCCCACACTGCAAGTTAGCCAACGGTCAAGTTTTACAGCCCTCTACGGTGGGCCGGGCCCGGTACCCTATAGATTTTTCGGGCTCATGCAGACCTGGGCTGGGAAACATGGAAATCCGTCGGGCTTGGGCAGGGCCAGGTATGGAGCCGTCTGACCGGGTCCGGGCTGATAAATCAAAGGAAGACGGGCCTGGACCTAAGAATGCGGCCCATGCGGTGCTCTATTCCCTACTACAAAGGCTTTAGTCCCAGGCTACAGCCTGGGTTTCCCAAACAGCGCCAGCTGGATTTCCCGGCAGGCGTTCCAGACGGATGTCGACGCAGTTCCAAGTGAAGTCTGCCCAGGACGCATACTAGGCCCACCTGTCTCCTCCTTCTTACTATACTGTCCTCTCCACCTGCAGACATCTGTACGCCGCTCATAGCCACAGTTGCTTCGCGGCTCTAACAGGGAATAAAAAAAAACAATGTGTGTGCGTATCAAAAGACAATTCTCTCACCTCGTTTTCGCTACTTTGCCTTATGTAAATACAAAACAGCCCTAACCTAAAGTCCGCCTTATGGGGACCCTCCTTTCCAACTTCTCTGCAACGCGTGGAAAATACAACGACGCTGCTCTGCAGCTCTGCGGCAGCATTATAATGCACCTAGTGCATTATTCAGGCAAGTGCGAATACCGTGAGGTCAAGACAGGTGAAATAAGACTCTGAGCTCTTCTCGTAAGGGTGAGGCACAAAGCGTAGGTAGCCACAGTTGCTACGCGGCGCTAACACGGAATTAAATAAATAAATAAATAAACAAAGCGTAGGTGCAGTGAATATTCGTCAGGTTTCATGCGGGCATTTGAGCTGAAAACTTAAGAAACACTTGCCATCGACGTGCTAGTCGAAAGGTGTTCAATATATGGAGCTACCATGTCGACGGGGCTACCGGTGTTTTGCTACAGTGGGAGCAAAACTTTTGCTGACCAGGGGGATTCTTTAATGCCCAATGCAGAGGGGTGCATATCAAGGTGCGAAGGCGGGGTAGTTGGTAAGTATCCATAGCATGCGAGCACGAATTACGACCACACGGACGACTCCTAGCAAGGGCGATTGCAGTCGTCCTTGTCTATTCTTCCGTCCGTGTCGTCGTACTTGCTGCTCGTATACTATGTGTGCCTATCAGGCTTCTCCAGCCTTTGGACGCGTATCAGCACCGAGCGTATAGTAGAACCGTTGGGCAACAAATAGCGTAATAAGGCTGCGGCAGTTTTGCTAAAGCTGCATTGACATACGCTGTCGGTCTGTGTCTTGAAGTTATATCGCGGGGGTCACAGTCACCTTTCCTTTCTATAAATATCTATCCCCCCCCTCATACAGACGCCACTACGAATAGCCCTATAGGTTACGGTAAGCACCGCAACTGCTTCTTTACTGGTGTTGATTACTTCCGCACATCGGCGCATTCATTTCCCACGGAGAAAAGTGCCAACGCTGCTCTTGCGTTGCAGTCATGTTGCATGTCGTGTGCGGAGGCACAAGATGGCTTTGCAAGGGTTGATTTTTCCGCAGTGTGTAACGAGAGCCGCCTCTAGCAGACGGACCCAGCACTGCGATGACCTACCTTCGAAATCCGTCTTGGGCGGTATGATATCGGGGTCCTTAATGTCGCCCTCGCTCGTGTCTTCTGTCATGCCTTTACGCAACAGCGTCTGCGATCTGTCAGAAAAAGCACACAGTTGGATTAACCACGCCCCAAACAGTTGCTTTTCGGAATAATGAAACCAGGTCACATTCACGCAGGGCAAAACAAGAAAGCTGGAGGCTGTTCATAAATCATTTTCAAACACATAGAAGTGCATTGTTAATGAAACTCGGTGTGGCTTCATGAGACCTTTTGCACCATTGTACAAATTCGGGAAGCTTTTCCTGGCGCCACGACGCTGAAATTGCTCGTCGTCTTAAAGGGCCATTACGTTTTGTCCTCGTGCGCTCCTTTAAAATTGCTAGAAGGTTTGCCATATATTTTACGTCGGTCTTGCCTATTCTGAATGTGAGAGCAGAAACTGCGTCCAGGCTTAATGTAGCAGAGCAATTCTCCAGCATAGTGTGGCGTGCCCCGCAGAATTATGGAAGCAGCATCAAGTTATGTTTGCGTATCTTCTTGACTTAGACAGCATCGGCAGTACGCTGTGAAGATGCGCTTACAAAACTGCACTCATGGTGCCTAACGTATTACGGAAACGGCTTACCTGTGAGTTTCTAGATAAATGAATTTGCGAATTCTATTAGTGGATATGTATCTCAATTTTTTAGGGTATATGAAAATTATATATTATTGTATATAACTAATACATTGCCCATAGTTCAGTCAACCTCAGGGCGGTTGGCATGCTCTATCTCTGCTGTGTTTGCAGATATTGAGCATATGATCATGGACTGTGATCTGTATTGTAACACTAGAGAGGTCTCCGAGATCGGGCGAAAAACTGAGGAAGCGTACACGTTGGCTGCAGTACTTGGTCCCTGGCCCAATACCATGCAGGTACTAATACCATGAGACACAAACACAGCGCTTTCTAAGGGACATGGTCTCCTCTACACCCCAAAACGATTTTATGCCTTGTGGAATGGCATTACCTGGTCATGAGGGGTTCACGTGGCGACTGTTGGATTAGTGCGATGAATGTTCCGCGGTGATACGTGAAGATGTGATGTGCCGATGAATGAGAAGATTCACGCGGCGCACGAAATTATGTCATACCAAGGACTTTGGTGACTATTCACCTATTCGCTCGTCATTACATATCGCATACGGTTCCAGTAAGCCCTAGGTCAGTGAGCATCACACTAAGTGGCAAATCTCATTCGTCGTCACGTCATGTATTTGTTGTTGTTGTTGCTGTTGAGAGCGTTCACTGTTGTTTAAAGGCACCGTAAAGCAGTAGAGATGCAATCACAGAACATTGATTTTTTTATAGCCCCAGTATACTCTTACGTCACAATTTTCGTCTCAATTACACTCATAGTTTTCAGAAAATTTAATGGAAAGTTGCCGGCAATAGTGTGTTCAAGTGGTCACAAACTAAGCATTGCTCGTCAAGTACGACGGCAAAACAACATTACGTGCGGACAACACTGCGTCTGACACGAAAAAAGTTGTCTATACATGTCGGCTACGCAGCCATCAGGGGCAGCAAGTCAGCCGGGAGTATAGATCACTGTTGCTTTACGTATTTGCGATTATTTTCACCAGACGGTGCCCCGAGCCGTTTTACCTCGCAATTAACAGCGAAGCAAATTGACAATATTATATCTTCTTTGTCACGTGAGTATAACTTGTTGCGCTGGGCTTACCAGTAACAAGCGGTTAAACCATAAAAACTGCCTATCTGTTGCTTTACGATACCTTTAAGAAAAGGCTAAAGAGGATGATACGCTTCTGCATTTGTTCTGACTTCTGAACCTTAGTTCCACTTCTACAATAATAATCATAACAACAAAAAGAGGGACAATGAATTTAGAAGACTCCTGAAATAGCACATTGCGTCGCGGTTCATGGTGCATTTTTTAAGGTGAAGAAGAAAATAACTCGTTCAGCGATACAGCTCTTTCTCTGGAACGCGCACGTACTAGTGGTCGATTCTACGCACAGAGCTGTAATTGCTGTAAAATTGTAAAGGGGATGTAGTTTCACTTCAATTTCGTCTACCCATACGCTTCTTAAATCCAAAGAAACCGTTCACCATGTCTCCTGAAACATTGTGACGCCAAGTGGCGAAGAAAAGTCGCTCTGTGAAATAAGCCTGCCGGTTAATTCCAAGAAAAACAAGTTAGCAACAGCTGTTGTAAAAGTGGAGTCAGAAGGTAACGCGCGTGTTCTTGGAGACAATTCTGGAAGAGCGTCTATGCATGCCTGCGAGGAAGTTGCACTGAACGCTTACTGTTGTTTTATTCGCTATCGCCTTATCTCCTCAACCAGAAACGCTTCCAGTGTGAAGCGTTGAAACACAGACAAAACTCGCACGGCTTATGCATTGCCATTCTCTAATGGCGCACACATTTCGCGCAACGTACGTACATGGGCCACCGCTAGGTGCACAGGCCAACTAGGCAAACAGAGCAGAGTTAATGTCAACTGTCTATAGTCGTGTTCAACTTAAGGAAGGAAAGTAAACCGATTCCGTCAGCTCTCAAACTATTACTGCGCCACAGATAGCAAGGCTGGACAGAGAGAGGTCACGCTCCCTCCTGCGTCAGATAATGTAATCCATTATACTCATACTGTTACCGTATTGGCTGTTAAGACCGCCCGTGTGACTCAGCGCTGCGGCAGAAAGTGCTCTCCCCTACTGATGGCCCATGGTGGCGCTGCAGTATTTCTCCTGGCGTGTTTTTGCGTTCTCCTTATCTCCAACAGAGCATATAGTTGACGGACAAGATTTCTCTTCCTTATTATGTTGAACACGGCCACAGCCCTTACGACTACTAGAGGTAGACGCCATTAGCAAGATATTTTGATGACCAGCTCACCCATAGGTATAGATGCTTATGACTCTTTTCTTTTTTTTCTTTTTTTTTCTGCGCCATGTTTTCCATCGAGAATATTGCTCAGAGGTAAAACACAAGTCAAATCTAGCCATTGTTATTTGTGCTGCCAGGTGCGCTCTACACTGTGTCAACACGTTCACAGCGTCTGCACATTTTTTTTTCTCAAGCGCACACGCGACACATAACGGGGCAGGCAGCATCTGGTGAGCATGATGGAAAATATCCCGGGCATTGATAGTGCGTCAAAATCTTGGTCGATAAAGTGTGCGTCCAACTACTTCTTGTTGCTGCCAGCTTCCCGATTTTGCTTTTCTTGTCCACCCTGCTGCGATACAGACTTGAATTCTACAGTCTATAATTGGGCAACACCTGGGTAACGCAGTTAGTAGTAGTTACGCAGTTAGAGTTACATTTTACAGTTGCTTTAACCAAAAGGGATAACTAGTTGCAGTTATATGTTGTAATGTTCCTTCCCGAAGGAACCCAATACTAAACTCTTACATCTTCTTTCTTGTTCGTGGCCTGCCCTCTCGTCTTCCTCGTTGGCACCTTACATATGATACTTAGATAGTACTACACAAGACTGGGACAGATTCATGTCCTTTATCCGCTTTTTTCACGTAAGGGCGTGAATCCGACGTACTCTTTCTGTTTCTGGCGAACAAACGTTACGCCCACTTTGTGAAAACAGGACTTCAATTTAAAAAAAATTCAATTTGTTGGGATAGAAGAACGACTAAAATAGTCGTGAGACGTAACCAAAATTCTGTGAAGGTGAATTCGACTGACGCCCTAATTTTGAGGCAAAAATTTTTAACACGTTATAGGTGAAACACCATGTATGTAAGTACTTACTTTTCTGTTGGACTGGGTTGTTGGGATCCTGAAAAGTGGAGTAAAAGAACATTGCCGTTAAGAGACTCACTTCGGCGTAAGACAGTGGTGGGAAAAGTACATCGAAATTGTACTGTGTAACATTATTCGTACTTTAGGTACACTTCTCCTTCATTTATTGTTGTTGTTGTTGTTGTACTTTAGGTACAGCAAAAGCAATTTAAATGTACTTAGAGTAACGAACAAGGTATTAGGTAAATTACTTTAAAGTGCCCATCAAGTATGTCGCATATTTAGTTTCATAACTCGACGTTTCGCCGTAGCTGCAATATTTAAGACAGTAATACGTTCGGTTTTTCGCAAAATTCTAGCAAGCATTTCTTCGTAAGTGCTACTGATGAAGTGAACCAGATAGCACGATTTGCATTTACGTACCACCAGCCAATCAGCTGCTCTACTGCAAAGTATTATGATGGCCTGGCTTAACTGTCTGCCCAATGCACAGTGTTCTGGTACTAATCTCTGAGTATAATATGCAAAGAGGTAGGATTTCAGACAGAAAACTATATAAACCAACAAAGTTTTCTAAGCATTCCCCACTGAAATATTAGAGGTTCTCTTAAATTAATTAAGAGTATAAAAAACGTTCTTTGTTTATGTAGCTTTGTTATTGCATTGTACTATGTCAACGAGGTAAAACGAAAGCATATGTGCTCCTCAGCATCTTCCTTTTCGATCACATAATAATTAAAATTTGAAAGAGAATGACTATTAATTGCCAAAAGAGTAAACAGTGTAAGCGAAGCAATAGAATCACGTATTTGGAGCACAGAAACCTCAGAGCACAGAACACTGCAGGTTTGTGTCTCTGTCCGTCCTAATCTCGCTCGTCCTGTCTCCGTGCTACAGTTACATTATGAACTATTACCAACTTCCCCGCTTTATGAGCACTGATGAGTGCAGAATGCGCAGGCCCTCGTTACTGTGTGTATGATTGAAATGTGCGGGCCGTTGAAAAATTTGCGCGATACATAAAAACATATTTATTGGTATTTACCGATTTTTGTCTACAGTCCAAGTTGGGCAAATGAGTACTTGATGGGAAAGTACCAGAGAGAAGTAGTTTTACGGCACGAAATTACACGTTCTCAGAAATGTACTTAAAATAGTATTTGAGTACTTGTTACTCAAATACTTGGTACATGTACTCCCCATCACAGCCGTAAGATAAAGCATGATATTAGACTCTGAATGCAGAGTTATGCGATATCTAGACTGCGGGGATAGGAATTACCTGTGTCGTGGTCTCCCGTGCGCATGCGCATAATGATAGCGATGATGATAGCAACCAGTATCAGTGCCCCAACTCCTCCGATCAAGACGCCAAGCAGGGGACTCATAGCAAGACCAATAAGGTCACCTGCAATGGTTTCGTGTGCAGTTGTTAGAACAGAGATGCAGCCGCATGCAACAACCAGGAGGGCATTCTGGGAACACGCAAACTCAACTGCTCTATGCAGTGTCAGAAGCAGTGCAGCAATGCATTGTGTACAACGTCAACAGACACTCGAATAACTGATTATGGATGCTTTCGAACGAGATATCTGTCGGTCAGAAAAGATACACAGGCAGTTCTAAAAGCAGTGTTCGACGGCTGCTGTTTTATGATGTGGAAATTAAAAGCATGTAAAAAACGAAAGACGCGGGATTCATGATGAAAAACCCCGAGACTAGGTAACGTAGAAAGAACACACAGAAACAAGATCCTTGAGGCCTTGTTTGTGTGTGTCCTTTTTACGTTCCCTACTCTCGTATGAAAAGCTCACTGCTCTACACTGGAAAGGGGAGAGATTCTATCATCACATCGCCGGATGCCCGAAGCTGTGTTATAAAGAGTATTTGCATAGTGAGCTCAGGACAAGAAAATATACCGTTCACAAATGGGAATGGAAATGCGAACAGAAACGGAGCGCATCTGAATGAGGGTAGAGCCTGGTACGCAGATCCCATTTAATGGAATGAATGAAGGCGCAACTTACAGAAGGCGATTTGCGAAAAATTCCAACGACGACCTCGTTTCAGGGGGAACAGATATTTACTATGGGACTGCAGGAATGTGTTGGGAAGGAATTCGTGTAAAGGAGAGAATAGCTGCAGCCTAAGAGGCACAGGTCTCATTGGCGGAAGATCTACCATGTGGGGTTATCGATGGTGCATGCACTTTCTTCACACGTGATTTTTTATTACTTACTTTCTTTCTACACGCTGGTCACGGGTTGACAACCCATAAGATTTTCACCGACACAAGACCTGTTTTCAATGTGAACTAATAAGTACATCAACATCTGGCGTTGTACAACTAAGTACCTTGGAACGTATAATTCGCTCGCGTCATTTTATGACGAAATTGGATATATTCTAACTAGTAGTACAAACTTCTGTGATCACTAATAGTGAAAACAACAAAAGGAAGCTCTTTAAATAAATGACGTCATTGCAGCTGGGGCTCCGCCGCAGGTGCCTCCCTACCCTTTAACACTTATTTAAGTGATTTATCCCTTTATAAGCAGTTGCTTTATTTTTCCCACCCCAATTTCCGCACCCCTGTTATTTGACACTTGCTTCGTGGCAGTGAGAAGTTTAATTCCTGTTTTATCGAGGTTGGATGAAGTTACATATACCTGACGTTCTTATCCACGCAATAAAACACCGACATATTATCAGAGCACTGAGGAAGCACCCCCTCCCCCCAAATTACTCTTCCTTCTTTCCTTCTTTAGCTGCGGCGTATTCAGCAACGAATAAAGTGAGCTTCCGCGAAAGAACTGCAGGCACAGGTGGCCTAATGCGCATGCCTTTGCAAAAACCTTCCGCTCTTGGAAACAGCGTATCCGGGAATGGTAGAACGCCGTGACGTAGCAAGGTCCCCGGGCATGTGACCCGCGACGTAGTCCGGCGCAGCTCAAGCGGGAAGAGAGAAACAAAGATGAAAGGCGCGGGGGCTTTTTCACGGCACGTCAGAACCGTGTCGGCCGTCCGCGGCTGCTTTCTCCGATATTTTTCTTTTTTTTATGTGATTTTGAAGTGATGAAACACCGTGCAGCGAAAATATTTTGCGTGGTGACTTCTGATGGACAGCTTGACGAATGAGACATGGTTACAAGCCACGTTAAATTTCACTTTATGGCTCGTGTAACATACTCCACGTTCGTTGCACTCATTCATGTCCATACTCCTTTGTTCCTGGAGTATAGTCTCAAGGCAGAATGCACTCTCTCACATACTAGGAAGTAAAGTCTAACGCAGCTATCGGAACCGTTTTGAATGTCTCGTCAACATCATGAAACAAAGTGAGAGGCTACCACACCTGAACGAGGCTCGCTTTATAATCTTACAACGCAGGCACACAATGAGGACCCATTTTCTGGTGCTGTATACTACGCGCACTCAGCGAGCCGTGTGGCAAGTGCACGCCCGCGATCCCTGCAAAATTTAAAGATGCTACGAAACAGCGAGTAAAGAGCAGAGTGTCTGTATTCGCATTATTCGGTACGCTCTTGAGGCATCTAAGCAGGTACGCAAAGAGGAGATGTCTCTGACAGTTGGTGAGATGGAAATTTTCATATCCAGCTCCAGTTTGCGAAAAATATTTCATGGATGGGATGTATGGCCTGACGAAAAATGTGAGCAAACAACTTTTTGCTTTAGCTGTATATTTACTTAATCTTAGTGCACCGTGCGTTTCTCAAAACAGCAAAACACGCCCTGAAGAGAAACTCTGCAACCGTGTGCGTAAGGCATTTCCTCACTCTTCCTAAGTGGTTGTACATCTTAGTTGGTCCTCAAAAGCAAGCAAAAGCCCGCGCCGCCTTCTTCTTTCTTCTACTTCAGAATTTCTTCACAAGGAATATCCACACACCAACTGAGATGGTTCATTGAAAAAAATGCTGTCACTGAAGGTAAAGTTGAAAAGGGAGCGAAAGAAAAATGAAAAAGAAAGAAAAAATGAAAGAGAAAGGGGAAAGAGGAAAACGGGAAAGGGAGAAGAGCTCCCTGATACCGTCGACAGGGTAGGAGAGAATGAGTTCGCTCCGGACTTTCTGGCTCCTGCGCCATCGGTATGGTACTCTCTCACCTGAGAGGCGGCATTTGCTAGGCAATGCAGCGCGTTTCAAAGCGCTCATAAACGCATATTCGTGTCTTATACCCAGGCTATCACATGGGCAGTCCTCAATGAGCATTGAAACGGATGACCATTGAACCATAGCCTTGTATAAAAAACGGAGTCCGGCCATTAGGAGGAGTGAAAAACAGGCAAGACCTGTCAATCAAATTGAGCAGTTTTTCTTGGCTGCTGTTTCCTATGCGGGCCGCCATTACCTCAATTTTTTCCCGAAAATGGCGGCGTAGCGTGGAACGGCGAAGTGAGAATTTCATGCCAAAAGTTTTTCACAACATACTTTAATTGTATTCCGTAAGTGTACCTTCTGTTGCGATTATCCTGCAAATCACCTCTAAATTACGCTCCAGAGTCGATGTTTAGGTGAATAGAATATGTTTCGTTGTCCTTCTTAGGCTTAGTAAAGAGAGCGACCGCAAGCAATAAGCAAGCACAACGGATGCCGAAAAAAATTGCATTTGGTGACAGACTTTTATTCGTAAACACGCCTTTGCCCGTTCTTGAATCAATTTTGTTATGCTTCATAGTCAAAATATGTGTAATACCGGCAGTCTACTCCAACAAGCG
Source organism: Ornithodoros turicata (assembly GCF_037126465.1). NCBI lineage: Eukaryota > Metazoa > Arthropoda > Arachnida > Ixodida > Argasidae > Ornithodoros > Ornithodoros turicata. Next base: position 97,435,603 of record NC_088202.1, read on the forward strand.
GTTCTGCAAGCAAGCAGTTCTGCTGTTCTGCGTCTTCCCGACGTGCCCTTCTCCTTCCAGATGCCGGTGACAAAAGTGGCCGCAAAACTCATTATGATGGTAGCTTCCCAGGGAATATTCCATTCAATCCAATCCAATCCAGTTTCCCGAAAATACCGGCACCCGTGAATACAGGTGAAGTATAGCTTGGATAGCCCTGGATTAATAGCGAACTGTATCTTGGCTCTTGATTGGCCAGAGAGATCTAAGTGTGTGGAGATCTAGTTATATCGGCAGGTCCCATTAATTGCCAAATTCATTTTATTCTACACTGCACTGCATTCAACATGCCCGTAGCGCCACCAAGGGTGTAATGCGTCAACCTGTCGGGAAGCATTGGACCCAATGCTCCTCGACAGGTTGGCACATTATACGCTAGGTGGCGCCACGCGCGAGTTCCATGGCCATTGGCTTAAATAGTCATTGAAGAGTGCTCGTGTAGTATCACCTGTCGTCTTGAATATAGTCGAAGCTTTCTTCTACACTTGGTCACCTTTCCAGGTACCTCGAGACCACCTATCATTTATTGATGTTTTTGTACTCCAAACTGATTCCGGCCCAGCATTTGGTACCAAAATTAAAACGGATCGACCTTCATGGCCTTCAGAATAGGCTCGAAGGGGGATGGAGTCATTATTAGATGTAATAAAAGGTAAGCACGTGTAAGTTGATATTGTTGAATCAGGTACCGCATGCTTCCGCATAATAATATGTACACATACGTGTTCTTTTGCATTTGTTCACATCATAGAGCCTGAAAGACAAATGAAACAACGATATCACTAGTCTCACACGACTACTATACGACCATCACTGCTATAGTCTCGAATGACCATCCCTATTGGGACTGTCCCTCTGGTAAGTTCGGTGTTCATACTAAGATATTCACCGCAATTGTACAAGGGCAGCGCTTTCCATACCGAGGCTTTCGTTAGCTTGAGCGCTGCTTTTAAGGATGGTTGAGAACCAGGCCTGAATATACCCCAATTCATCTACCTGCACTACGCAAAATTGAGCTTCCTTTGTTTCCTTGCTCTTTAACTGCCACCTAAAAAAAAGAAAAAGAAGAAAGAAAAGAAGAAGACGAATGAGAACCGTATTATTTAGCTGCACAGAGGCTTCTCCCATTTGGGGTACTTTTCAGCATACGTTCATTTATTTCCTTATTTTCTCTCACAAAAGAAAGAAAAGGAAAGCAATGGCACATTGCTAGATGAACGCACCTTAATTAATCCGACGCTTTTTCTCAACGGTAATTTGTAACACTAACGTCTTTTTCTTTTTTTCCTTTCTGGTAGACCATTTGGAACGGTAATCAATTCCGCCTTCTCCAACAATATTGGCCCCGAAACTGTTTCTGGACACCAAAGGTGCGGAAGTATAGAACCGGCAGTCCTCCATGTCCACACGTCATGGATTATTGAACTGTGGCGTCCCATTCTGAAGATTCAACTAGGCTACATAAAGGGATTGTTCGCTCTCCAAGCAGATATATGTATGTTTCCACGCGAAGGTGTATCCCCTAATTTACTAAATCGCTCCTTCACTTTTCGCCTACTCGGGCTCTGTAATTTATCGGCATTATAAATAATTGGAATCCGCTTGTTTTGAAATTCGCGCGTAGAAATGCGTATGCGCGACGTCCGGTTGAGGATATGTGGCGTGGAGGATATGTGGGTGTGGGAGAGGATGCTGACAAACACCGTAACGTCACGCGAGGCTATCAGGAGATTCTCCGCTTGCTCCTTCCACTTAGGGACGGGTCCACTGCCAGCTCGCGCGATAACATACAAATAACCCCGGAAATATGTCAAGTTGGAGAACAAGGGCTCACAGTAGGGGAATATGGGGCAAGAGAAGGCAAGAGAGACAGAAATTTGCAATTGAATACGGCATATTTATTTTTCGTGTTTTAAAAAAAATCGAGCCATAGGCACATTCTGAGATGTTTAGAGCTTCTGATCTGCAAATCAGAACGGACGTAACCGATTCTAAAATAAACACAGAACAAGAAATTCAAAAATACATATTGTTGCCCCAACCCTCGGAGCAAGATGATACATGGCATGAGACACGCTGTGGTAATGAACTATACAAATTCGTTTTTGCAACTCAAGCACCAACACAGCCCCCTTGAGCCCACCGCCTACATGATGTGCAATAAAACCACACAGAACCCGGTGCTGCTTCCCTCCACTGTCCTTTGCGAGCAAGGCGCCGCCAGTCTGATGTGTCGCTCGTTGCTCACTTTTGAGTGCGCTTCTGCTTTGCTAGAAATATCTTAGGAAGCAGGCAAATTTGCTCGAAAATCCTAGGGAAGATGCAAAAAAAGAAGAAGGGAATATCTGAGGAACAAGCAAAAAGCCATAGCTGACTTATCAGTTTCTAAATCACATTAAATTTAAATTACATTAAGTTGTCGCGTCTTGCCCTGTACATATCATCGGATGCATTAATTTTTCAGTTAAACACCAGATAACCAAGAGTGCCCATATTTTGCATATATCTAGATGAATGAATAAAGAAATAGGATGTGCACTTACATTGACAGAATAAACCTGCGACACGCTGCTGCACAGCTGACAAGAAAAAGGACTACAGAAAATCGCACCTTTTTTTGCGGGTCTTTACACTCCAGGCAGAGGTAACCGATGTTTTTTTTCTCTTCGACGCAAAAAACAATCCGGACAATTCCCACGCGCAATAAATCGGACATTCAGAGCCACCTATGAGTAAAGTTTCAAGCGCATGGAGCAACGCGTCTCTGAGACAGGCGGCGTCCAGCAAAAAATGTCTCATCTTGCCCCACCTTACCCTATATAGATGGGTAGAAATCCAGCGAACCGGTAGAATGTAGGAAGGAGTTGCCTCAGGACAGAAGCCGCCGATATTTCGAACAGAGACTGTCTCAGAACAGAAGAACAGTCTCTGTTCGAAATATCGGCGGCTTCTGTCCTGAGGCAATTCCTCCTTACCCTATATAGTTGTATGAAGTCCAATGCTCCTGCCACATATATATTGCAGTGATGGAGAAGAGATGGCAATAGAGCACCGATCCCCCGTTGGGCACCGTGTGGGGGCTATAGGTTGACGCCAAGCACGACTTCGGACAAGGACGCCCATCGAGAAAGCGAGGGCGAAAGCAGAGTCCAGTTTGCTCTTGCGGATTAAGAACTTCACCTCTCCCCCCGAATTCTCCACCGCACACACAAAGTAAAAAAGAAAGAAAAAGAAACGAGGAGAGACCTATTGTGATGTCAAGTAATCAGGGACAAGGGCACACGAGGCACAGTAGAAGTTCTACTTCTGTTTACTTAGTAAACGAGGTAAAACAGACTTCTAAGATGAAGCGTCCACTTCTCAGGTAGCAATAAATTTGGTCACCGCGTCATGGGGTTGCTGTATTTGCGATGGGAGTGTTGGCCACTGCTTCCCTCAACACAGAAGGTGTACCGTTGTTGGGCACGCACACCTGTCAGAAGCTCTAGTTACAGAAAATCAGGTTGGGAATGTGCTAAATCGAGAACATCAAATTGTACTGTAAGACATGCAGAAAAGAGAAGAAGCATATCCCCGTTAATATATCCACAGGCAGTCTGCTTTTGCATAACGGTGCCCTGAGAATGCAAAGTAATCTTTTCGCCTCCCCATTCGTTATCTCAACCAAACAGTATCATACCAAACATTCAGATCCATAAGAAGGGCATGCGCACTAGATCTACGTGGATTACGAACTAAAGGTCGACGGTAAACTTGACTTGTGCGCTGCGTACAAATTGCTACCTCTGCACTGAAGTCCTAATATAGTTTGTAGTCGTCACATAATAGATTAGGCAGATACTCTCACACAAGACGAAATATTGTAGGCAGCACTAACACTGTATGTAATGCTTCTCGGCACGATGCACTTGCAAGCACCCATCTTACTAGGTGAGCCAGAGAAACCTGAAATGCAGGCAATCCGCTAACTAGGAAGATAGCAGTCCTTACATCTGCGAAAGACGCACTCTAATACTTCCCTTTCGAAGAGAAGCACGAGGACATTCCCTGGCATGTCGTATCTCCAGCGCTTCGCGATCTGTTTCTCTAAAGCACAAGCGATTAGCTTCCATTAGGCCCCAAATGGTGCGTTCGGGTTAGGTCTGCCATGTGAGGTTCTAGGGCTGAAAGCGCCGTACCCGACGGTTGAATAATATATTAGGGCAGCTAGCGTACCTGAAGGTTAGCAGGAAACCACGTCGCAATCTTTGCCGTGGTGTTCGTATGCACTTGTGGACAATTTATGCATTATGCAAGTGGCCATATACGACTTAACTTGAATGACTTCAACATAATACGTACCTAATTTCGCAGCCAGTTATGAAACTGAGCCGCCACATCCAAGTTGTTCGCAGCATACTTCTTACTTTCCTTCTACTTGACGTAACAATTTATATGTCTCTGAAAAAATCTACTAAAGAAGCAAATTTCAAAGTATCTTATGAGTTATCTCACACGATATTTCTTTTGCCTTTCTCAGCATGAACTCGGGTGATCGTGCTGGAGAGGCGCAGCGTCAGGACAGTAGCGAAGATGAGACGAGGTGGAATGAAGATTGAAAAGATAGATTAAGATAGATGACAACCAGGGTTGACCCCGAGGATAATAGAGTCCGAAATAAATTTTATCATAAAGCAGACTCAAACTAGCATGAGTCCAAAAAATATTGGAGCTTGTTACTCTAATGGTTGCACCCGGAAATATATTTCGGGTATATATATCGTATATATATATCGTATATATATATCGTATATCGTATCGTATCGTATCGTATCGTATCGTATCGTATCGTATATATATATCGTATATATATATCGTATATATATATCGTATATCGGATATATACGACATATGATATCCGGAACGTAGCCGAACGGGTGTTTCTCGTGTTCGGTTAGTCATACGTAATTGCGACGAAAAGTAGGTCAGTTTCGGTGTCTTCCTGGGGGGGAGAGCAACTGTAGCAGCACCGGTGCATTTACTAACTGGTTTTCTAGGTTTTACAACCTTTTCTTATTTGATTTAGTTATTAATTTCACCATGCCTAAGCTGAGCAAACCAGAGCGCCTGTTGCTAAAGCAGTAGAAATACGTTTGTGTACTTCTGGCGTGCGGTTGCCTTTGGATCGCACGTTCCTACGTGTCTTCTGAGCGACACTGTATTAAGTCGTTTCGTGTTGAGGAATTCGGATTTTCCCAGAACATGCACATGAAAACAATAGTCTACGTGCTCAAGTGCTCCCTTAAATAACTGCTCTATAAACGAAACATGACAGCATTTGCACTGGATTGTATTGGTTATACACAGAATCGGATGTGTCTGCGTGTAGTTGCGTGTTATTGTAACCACGGGACGGTAACGGCAATAGAAACAGAAACGGCATCTTACCGAAACTGGGGATGGTAACTGCAACGCATGCCACGTTCCAACACTACAGAAAGCAGAAACATAAACGACAATGATCGGCTGGTATTGATTACCGGTAACGCCTATTACTGTTATTTGGTGACATGAATGATGTTTTGACTTAACACAACATAACACAACATAGCATTTATTCTTCAATATTCTGACAAACTTACAACATGTGTAGCCTAAGGCTAATTATTTTCTTTCTGAGGAAGGCACGGTATGAGATCCTCAGGATGCATCTGTTGCTTGCTCGTCCCACTTCGCATCAGACATGGTGCAACATGCAAAAAATTATCTACAAAATAGACCTTATGAAATGAGACGCGACCTCACGATGTTTTCGTTTCACCGCGGCATGACAGTATGGTTTACTACTGATACCTCCACCTGTGGACACGACCTTCAAAGGAGGTCTGGTTCCGCCCATATACAGTTCCTATACCACGAATTTCATTAGGACACTCCGCGGAGGATCAATACATGTTTCTTCAGAATTTTTAAATAACGTGAGATGTGCCGTTCTCACGTAAGCGAAATTACTTGTGTCCTCTGCATGCGGGTCTCCGAAGCACAACTTAGAATGTGCTGACACAGCTGGTAGGGCTGTCCAATCACAGTTCCGTAACAGCAGCTCCATAACCGGAAACAATCATGGAAACAGTAACGAAAATGGTTCGTTAAATCCCCTGAGTCGGCAACAACGTCTCTTACGATCAGGGTTGTTTGGATTTAATCCAAATGAATTTTATCCAGTGCTGTTTTATCCACAAAATTTGATCCGGCCTTTTTGCATTTCATCGAAAAGTGAAACAGATCCATTGAAATCAACGTTAATTGAAAAGCTGTTCTTTCTTAAAGTGTGGGTACTATAATGTTGCCTCCAAGATTTCATTCTGTAACAACATGTGAAAATATAGACTAGTATGCGTTTATTCTTGATATACAACTTGGCGTGGGATCAAAGCAAAGTCCTTTGATAGACACACACAAGTGTTCAGCATAAAGTTGTTCAAATTGTCATATGCGTACCCCAAAATGCCGGTCAACTTTCACCACAGTTCTCCCACCATTCCGCATGTGGAAAATATACGCCCAGTAGAATAAGCTGCGGTTGCCGGGCACAATAGTGAGCTGCCGAAAAAGTTCCATGAGGCAGGGGGAAGACAGTTCTTCTTCAGCATCGTCATGATTTCTCACCATTTTCCCGATAAGAACTGCTCTGCAACTTGAGGGAGCATTACAGGTTGAGGAAATGCCTGCCCCAGTTTTATCTTTATTACATCACCATCACCATCTGCCTAGCTTCATAATAGAAAATCCTGAAAACATCAGGGTATCATAGTATGGAGTTCGTCCACCAGCTGACCTGCGTCTACGCGATATTGTCTGCCTAGTTCTTGCTAGAGGAGATTTACAATTTCAAACTATAGGAGACGATCCAAAGAGGGACGGGCAAAGGCATAATATATTTGGGGCCTGGCCCTACTCGCGCTGCTCGATATTCCATATTATCCAAAAATATCAAAAAAATCTGGTTTTATCCAAAAAAGACCACTGGAGAGGATGTTTTAAAAAATATTCCGATTTCTTTTTTCTTTTTTTTTTCAACCATGCTTACTTATGCTTTGTATACACATTTTCTACTCAGAACTTATTTAGCTGTAAGAAACAATAGCAATGCCGTATTGTAATTATGTTCTTTGGAGCGATACTTTGCAAAACATACCAGACACTACAAAATGCAAGTGCCCATCTCAAGAACCAAATGCGGAGATCAGAGCTAATCTCCGTCACCTGATCAACTGATATCCGGGTAATAGCTCCGTTATCCCATACGCTTCCCAGAATCTTAAATAGTTATTATGCTGGCGGCACGGATATAATTATTAGATAAAAATAATCTTTCAGGGAATGCTTCATTCAAATTGTCATTCGTTTCTGCATCGTCTACGACAGACGAGAAACACGTTAGCTGCTCACAGGGACTTTCCGAGCACACTGTGTTATTTATTGTATCCCTGTTCTTCGTCTCCATAACAATCATGGAACCCAAATTTGTACGCTATGGCTCACACATTTGGAGAAACACGGCAAGATTTGGTGAGAATAGCCCACTTTTAGCGGGTAATTGATTGATCTACAAATGCTGCAGATCGCCCTTTAACGTGTGTCACTGCTGAAGATTAAGCGAAACACTCCCAACTAGCGAATCAAATTCGATGAGTTAATTAGGGCTGTGCGAATATTCGGGTTTTCGAATTTCGAATAGAATATGGAATTCTATATTCGAAATTCGAATCGAAACGATGTCTTTTTCAATCCGAACACATTCCAATAATTTCGAAGCGGCAGAAGAGAATATACAAGACGAAGTGAGTACCACTTGATACGAAGATCCGTATACACACATTATGTGCTGCGTTTGTGTCTGGTTCTGTTACGTATGACTATTCGCTTGGGTTACACACATATAAAGCACACACAGACACAGCGCTAACCAGTGCCTTTCATCTTCCGGCGCGTGTCTTTCGTAAGGCTGCTTAGAAGGCAGTGAAACTTGAGCGAATGCTGTCTTGTACAGGGAACGTCCTTAAGTCGTCAGCAATGAAACTTCAACAAGAAACAGCACCAGGAGATCAAAGGGATTTCATTGTTTTGTTGCTTTCTTTATACATGAAGGAAAAGATACGCCTTCGCGGTGAAAAGAAGTTTCAATCGCGCCTGATGCGCATTAAAATTTCACATGAAGATATTTCACTTGCTTACTGTAAAACGGCACTGACAGGAGAGTGCTTCACGAATAAGACAGTTTAAACGTAACAAAAACTTCCGGGAACCACATCATACCGTGTAATTCTGTTGCATACTTAACGCAGTGCGAATAAGCACACGCAATACAAATAGGGATATTCAATACAATAGTAAATAAACTAAAGTAGATTAATACAAACTGATAATGATTAATTATACAATCATGATTGTTGTAAAACAGAATAAGGGTTCTGTAAGTCGTCTCAGAGTGAATGGCAATTGGCACGCAGTATAATTTGTTACCCACAAAAACTCAATAAAATAAAGAGAGAAAAAAAAACATGGTCGATCCATTGGTGGATCCGACGCAAATGCGTTAGCATTAAAATTTGAAAGCCCTTTGGGAACTCCCCTTCATAATGCTACACGACCCTTCGCAAATGCTACACAACCCTTCACACGACCGTACAAAACGCTAACGGAAGACAGCATTCGCAGGCAAACGAGGCTTTCGGGCTTCCACCGATTCAGCTTTGCGGAACCGCCTCGCAGCGTCGGCCTTCTTTCGCAGCCGCTTGCTTTCTTGTTTAGTAGGGGGTGCTCCTCCGCACAGCTTTCATAACTCCTGGCGTGTCCACACAAACTCGCCCGAACCTGTCGACCACCACAGCTGCACGGCTGCACATTGCCGGCGCGCTGGCGTCACGTCGCACCCTCTCATTCCCTCTTCACTCACCGCGCATGCGCGCAGCGCCGTGGCTACAGACAGACCACGCCGCGATTCTTGCATAGCGAGGACTCTAAAGGGCAATCTCCATGGAGCGAATTTTTTGCAACGAAGTTCGCGGGACAGACTGCCACGCGCGTTCCGCCGCCAGTTGTTCGCCGGCACCAGTTCCATGGGACGAAAAACCAGCGGACGGCGTCAGGAAGTCATGCTATGATGTCACTGTTGCCAGAGCATAAGGTGAAAGCTTAGTGAAATCAGTTGCTCGAAAAAATGCATTTAACGTCACAAATTTTACAACAAACCCAGCTAAATCCAACAGCTGTCTGAAAAGATGCGCCCAGTAATGTACCGAAAGGCATATTCACTACTGCGAAAGGAAAACATGTTTCTTGACAGAGAATGCCTCACGTTCTAGCGATGCAGTTGGCGAAACAGCGAGCAGACGACAGCATTACGAGAAGAGGACGATGACGATGATTCACGAGAGCAAACGACCGCGTGCAGACGATCTGGCGTAGATTCGTAGCGGAAGAGCGCTTTGATTGGTTCATCTGCTCTGCAGTGGACGCTTCCGGAATCGCAGACGCTGGGCGAAAATATCGGCAGATCGGCGGCGGACGCTCACATTTTTGACGCCTCGCGCAGGGCGTCCGACGCTGAGCGAAGTTCGCAGCTTTTTCGCTGTACATTCGCTCCATGGAGGTTGCCTTTAATGTTAACGCATTAATAAAATGAAATGGAAAGAGGTTAAAATACACACAATTCTGTGACATAGAACTGCAATGCAGTCTAGACGTTCATCCGTTCTGATGAACCGCATGAAATGCTCCGACACATCAGTCATCTTGTCGAAACCGCTAAAATGCATCCCCTGGATGCGTCCTCGATTTACCGTGATTTCTAGTCACAGAAACTGCCACGTCACCAGCACAGAGTGCGATTCACTCTTCCACACTTCGCTCCTCCTTATGTGCATGCACTACATTCGGTGCAAGTAAAAATAACCTCCTAACTGTTATTAATCGGGGCAATTCACAGTCGAATAATTTACGGCCCCATTGGGATCATATGTGAGCGACCCATCTTCCGTTTGAGGCGGCTGCCATTCATTCTGATCAAGCCTTTTCCTATCTCCAGACGGCTCTCTGATGCAAATAGAAGAAATTGCGCCCAATAAATTCTACTGGCAATAAAATGCCTGATTGCAACACTCTGCCGTATCGGGGTTCAGCACAGAAGCCCGACTATACATTCGTGCTGTATCTAGAGAGCAAAAAACGACTTCATTCGCTCGATTCGCTTTCATTTTACCGACTGGTGGAAGTAAAGGTGACAGCCATCCCTCGTAGAGCACGGTTCACGCTACTGCTCCGTCACTTCAGCCCCAAGTCGGGGAACGTTACGTAAAAATTGCCTCTACTCGATATTTGGTTCCCGAATAAGGAAAAGGAAGATCGTCGGCGGTTGCAAGCGTAAAAACACCTTGGCTATAGTAATGGTAAGGCTTACTAGGACACACACACACACATATTGGATGATGATGAGGTAGCCTTACTGGGGGGGGGGGGGGTATATATGTTTCTTTCGGAAAGGTCTGCCTGACCAAAGGTCGGCTTGCTAATTAGGTATATCCTATAAACGTATCCTCTTCCCATGCCTCTCAGGTGTGCCGAATGATGAATGAAGAGATAATGAAATTTAAATCTCTATCATATTCAGCAGTGTTGCGTATAGCGGTGAAACCACATTTTTCCGTAGCGTAGTAGCGATTCCGCTGCAATTTAAACTGGTAACGGAAAAAGTATTCCCTCTACAAATTTGGGTAGCGCCGTAAGCTTTCTCCGTCTCCGCTACTGCTACTTTCAATAAAATGGAAAAATGTGGATCACAGAGGGGAAAGAGCGAGACACCGAAAAAAAACTTTTTTTTCTTGCTATTTATTTCATTTGCTTGCTATTCAGGCAGACATGTCAGGCGATCCTTATTTAAACAACTCTAGAAGTTAATCTCTACTGAATGTAATAAAAAATGATGCAATTGTCTTCTTGTATCTCAGAATATTTTCTCTCTCGCTCTATTTTTTCCTGCGTCCTGTAAGAATAATACTATTTGGGTTCTGGACACACGCAGTGATGATACCTTTTCTTTGGGGCCGCAAAGCGCATAAGAGCCCTAAACTAAATCAGCCAATACGGTTAACTTCGGACACAACATCAATAATCTTGGCTGTAACTTGTAGTGCATTATTATGCCGCAATGTTCGCTACTTGGAGGAATTTACTAAATAGTCCGCCGTCGCAAGGTACATTGGATCACGATATGCCTGAATATCGAGGGTAGGCAGCGGAAAAATAGCGGGAAGGTGATTACGTTTTTATTTGGTAGTGGTATACGGTTACATTTTCGAATTTCTATAGAACGCTAGTATGGCGCTACTTTTGAGTGAAGTAGCGGGTATCCGTATTCCGTTACTTAGTTTCGGCAGCGGGACTACTGCGAGATTCAGTGAAACCGTGCGGAATAAAGGATAATGTTTTTTTTCTGGTAAGGAGATATATGTAAAGGGGAATCGGGGAGAGCTTGGACCTGCTGTCCCGCATTCATGTGATGTTGAGCAGGAACACAGCACAATGGGGGGAGGGGGTATGTTTACTGAAAAAAGAAAGAGAGGATAGGTTAGTCTGGCGTAGGACTACTTGCTATGCCTTTAAAAAAGAAAAGAAAAGGAAAGAAGAAAACAAAACAAAAACATACACACACAAAAAAAAGGGGCCTTAGAGGCTGGTCAAGACGCCGGAGGCATCAAGAGAGCTCAAGAGGGCAGTCGTAACCGCCCCCTGGTTGTGCAGGACATTGCCGAGCAGAGTAGCCAAAGAGACGTTGGTGTAACCAAGTTGTCGCAAGTGGCGTTGGAGGACGAGTCCTTGAGATAGATACACCGGATGCAATATAATAGATAGTGCTCAATGTCGGCTTCCACGCAACAACTTCTGCAATTGGGCAACGCTGGGGCAAGTCTCAATAACTACCAGCAACCGAAACAGGTTGTTAGGTTATATTAGGTTGGATTGGATTGAAATGAATTGCGTGGGAGAAAAGCAAAATGGAGATGCAGGTTCCCCAAATGTGAAGCCGACCACTTCATAACATTTCAGACTGTACGTAAACTTGCATCTTACTAGGGAAGTGGTTGTCGGTACAGGTACCCAAATATTCGTATTATGCTTACATTATACGTTATTGAATTATGTAACAACACTTTCTTTTTTATTCTCATGAGTGGGCTGTTTGATACTGTGATACTGGGACAGGTGATACTATACGCAATGCTCGTGGTACTGATTTTGTCTAAATACAACGATGAGCTGCCACAGTGACGACCGGAGACCTATTCAGGACACTCATAAGTTGCAATCATTCAATCCATTTCAATGAAATTAAATTACAATCATTGCCAAGAAGTGTGAGCAGCGATTTTATGTCAGAGCGCATGAACTTATCGGAAAAGTTGACGAGGGAAATTGTTATCCCATAGGGTTAATTAAATCGGGCACGAGAGATCTCCAACTGTCAGATTTTGCTTGATTGGCCACAGCACGAAATATCGCAAACTAATTACACCTTATCTCTACGCGAGAGCAGGATGATTTGGATTTTGATTCTGGCAAATATTTTACGAAATGGCGCTCTTCATTTGTCGACATGGGGCGAACGTAAAAGAAAAATAATCGGTAGTGTCTTTTACTTGATGACACTGCCAAAAATGGGCCTGTTTTTGGCAGCGAACTAACAATACATACCGCTGATTGTCCAGATTAGCACATGAATTATGCGAGCATGAACAAATTGAGATGCTTAGCTTCTAGCGCTTCAGAATGAGATGCACTTTTATTTAATTTATGTATGTATTTATTTATTTTTAGTACAAAATTCATACAAAAGACGGGATTGAGTGGGCAAGCCCTGCCGAACAGTTCAGACACACAAACGTATACACTTGGCATTAGATACGTCTCCTGAAGGGTGTCAAAATACGCATAAAAAAACAAATGCCTGGAAGATCTTACCAGGGAAATCTATGTACTAGTGAAGAAATGTGCCTCAACGAGCCCTGTAAATGACGTAGGGTTGGGGTTAGGGCGTATGTGTAAAGCTAGGAGGTTCCATATTTGACCACCGGCAGAAAAGGCAGTAGAAACCAAGGTTAGTGCGGGAAGTCGGATACTAGAAAGTGTGCGCAGAATGCCCAAAGAATACGGGGTGATATAAGTCTGTAGTGAAATCTTAAGCCTGTTAAATGGTCTATAGAACAAAGTGTGCATGACACAGGCCATTCTGCACCTAAAGAGGTCGTAGACATTAACACGCAACATGAGGAAAGCTAATGAAACAGACTCACGGGAACCCGAGGAAAAAAATAACCCACAGTGCCCGCTTCTGAATCATGAGTAGAGGATGCAGGTTACCGGGATATGTGAGCACATACACTTCTAAAGCATAAGCAACATGTGAGTGGATGAGGGCATGGTACACAGTGCGTAATGTGGTAACGGGAAAATGTGTCTTATTTGGTTGAGGGCGTAAAGGCCAGACGTAATTTCACTTCTAACATAATTGATATCTAGCTCTCATGAAAGATAACGCCCAGGAAACGAACAACTGAGCTGCGACTGATAGCTTTGTTACCAAGTTAAACCGCTTTATTAGTCAAGTCAAGAAATTTCAAGTCTTTATTCATTTGGTCATTCCGTTCGTTACTCATGGATTAATACCAAGGACATTTAGGTCAGCGCGCGCCGACTCCTATCGCCACTGCGCCTGGGGTTCTCTGGCGGGCTCTGGCTCCTCCACGGTGCTGAGTCCCTCCCCCCTCCCCCCTTCTGGATGCACTCGATCGTCTTTGTAGGTCACTTTCACGCTCGCTCAAGACGAGGTTGCCCCGCTGATGTTGAATTTGCCTCCTCCGCTAATCTTCTTCGGCGCTCCCGTAGCTCTCTCGATCGCTCGGCGCTGCGCTTTGGGGGCTTTTGGGGTTCGTTTCGAGCCGCCCTTTCTTCTGATTGCCGTTTCCTTCGATTCTGATCATATTTTAGTTACATATATGCCGACATTATGGCAAAATTTTGATTTGCATATTTATACAAATTTGATTATTGTAGTTGAAGCCGATATCGCTTAAGGTCTAGGTAGAACCTCTCAAGCGCTTTCCAACGACACCTCGATCGGCGTCCTAGATTCACGTGTTCGCGTTCAAGGTACGCGTACCCCTACATTTCCGTCTGTCTCGTGCGCGCATGCCACACCTAGAGATTGCGTCAGCCGCCGCAGGGACATTGTTAGCTACAATCTTACGCGTATAAGCTATCTGGGTTTAGCCTGTTGGTTGCTATCGGTTTGTTACTCACCGAGTTATCGCGTTATGAAATTCGGCATAATTTGGTTGCATCGTAAATTATGACCTGGCTACAAGCCGAACTTAGACGTTTTCATGACAAAAAGGAAAGGGCCCAGAAGTGAGCCTTGGGACACCACAATGCAATGATCCACGCGAAGAATCTTCACCATCAAGACACACATACTGTTCCCTGTTCTGTAAAAAGCTCCTAAGCAACGCAAGGGGCATACCTGTGATCCCATAGCAGCGCGACTTTTGGAGAAGAATAGTATGAGTAATAAGATCAAACGCCTTGGTTAAATCAACAAAGATTCCCATGGTTACTACTTTTACTACTATGTTTAATCTGATTTTGTCCGTCGTGTGAACGAGCGTCAGAGTAGTCGACTTACCTCTGCGAGAGCCGAACATATATACTTTGTTAAGAGCTGCTTATAGTCTAAACAAAAACCCTTCTAGACGTACCAACAGTATTTTTTTCTCCATTACTTTGCTGACTTATGATCACAAGGAAATAGGTATCAAATTGGAGACATCTGCCTTATAGCACCCCCACTATAGACCGTTACGACCTTCGCTAGTTTTAATGCCCCCTTTTTCAAATTATGTGTATGTCTCGTGCTTCTCTGCTCGGCTTTAACGCTAACTGGTTTGAATCAACGACTCAGTGAGCTCATTTATAGTGAATAATTCGTGGCTGTACGTCGAGCAACAACTATGATCATGAGCGGCACCACAGTCATCGGTCTGGGGATTGATTTTGCCTACCCCAGAGTTCTTTAACACTGAAACCTCAGCTAACGGCTCACCGTGTTTAACGTACACCTCGCGGAAGACGGCGTACCTAAACAAGGGCGAACCCCGCGCCACCAAGTTGCTGGCGTTCTCGGCCGGGTTCGACCCGCAACCTTGGCATCAATAGGTGGACACTCTACGAACTGATCCACCGAGGTCGGTAAATCTCGCTGAAGAGAGTATCTTTTAAAACAATTTTCCTACACTTATTACCTCTCAAAACACACTAAAACTAATGCTGCTAATGTTTTTGCTAAAACTGATTATCATCAGGAGGTTGATCTTGATGTCGGTGTAAACAAATAAACGGGAGTAATTGCGTTCATCACAAGACGAATTCGGCTACTCCCATAAACAGACCCCCCTCCCCCAAAAATAAAAATGAAAAAGAAGAGAGAAAACATAAGAGCGGAAAATATGCCACTTTCGCATGAAAGATCATGAATCTAGCTGATTACGGGGATTGTGGCATATTGTGACGTGATAGTGAAAAATAAATGGCACGATAAAGGGTACGATAATAATAACATATGGTGCTTCCGAAGATAAAGAAGAGCAGGAAATACACAATGCGGCGCTAATAATGCGTGGACCAGCAGAATGAATCGAAAATCAATAACAAACACTGTTTGGGAGGCAAACTATATGGTGGGAGACGCATGATATGCTACATAGTAATCACCATGTAGACCAGTTCGTTTTCTGGACGACGAAAAAAGTAAATAACAACAACAACTTTATTGTGAGATGATGAGAAAGAGAATAAAATGGTGACATTGCTAACCTTTCCAATGCCCTAAACAAGCTGCAAAGCTTCGCATGCTTACTTAGCTTCGTAAAGGTTAAAACTCAGTAAAGCATACGATACGCAATAAACGCGATGCGATATTTATGTCGTTGCTTTTCAGATGCAGTTTGGCTGTTTCTCGTTTAAAGTATGCCTTTTAGAAATCATTTGAACATGACATTGATTTTTTTACACTTCAAGAATATGGCCGGTTTCCAATCAGCGGTTTCCAATCTGGGTCAATTTGCGTAACAATATGAAGCCTACTTTTTTTTTTTTTGAGCCCACCATATAAAACGGACGAAACTTTGACCGTCTGCCGTACCAAATGTATATTTTACGTTGTGGAAGAAAATCAGTACTTCACACCGGAAAACACTGTACTTTTTCTTCGTTCTTTCCTTTTTGGTGCGTGTTCACGATCTGCTCCAAGTGTGATATGTATAAATCATAAGTTCAGGCTTATCTTAATGTAAAATACTGCCAGGTGAAATATATTTAACAACACACACATTGTGTAGTGGGAGCGTTCGCCCTCTATATGCGTAAAAGGATTCCTCCAGCTCAATAGACAGACGGGCGTAAGCTATCGCGGTTGTCATGACGTTGTGTTGAATTTTCATGCGCACTCTGAAAAATAATTAAGGAGCACTCGAAAGGTATCAATTTCTATCCTATAGCATAGGCGCGCAGACATGGCAGACGCAGAATTACAAACAAATTTGTTAACATGGCTCATAGTATTTACATCGTGATCATGAAAAGCATTCCATTTACAGCTTCATGCGTGCAGGGGCATGCGACGAGTAGGCATGCGAGATCAGGTGCAGGCTCCGTGCAGGTAGAGGGTCGCCATCCGGCAGCTCACCATCAGAGTTGCTCCTGGCTTCGGCCGTCGCGGCAGTGAAGACGTCGCTGTCGCTGCGGCCCTTGGCGTTTTGAGAGAAAACGCGCAGGATGTACTCCGTTCCAGGCGGAAGACTACGCACGAAGAAGGTTGGTCGATCCTTCTGCATTTGACTCACCATCGTTTCACTGCTCAAGCTGTCAATCACCTGAAATAAAAGGTAAGTCGAGGCAATTACACAACATAGCAGTGCGGAAAACAAAAAAAACTAGCCAGTTTTAGTGAATCGTTTTCTATCAAACGGTTCGCCAACGGTTTTGCCGCGAACCAATTAGATGATTACGTTCTGAGTTACTTAAACTCATTGGTCATCCGCGAGAGCGTTCGAAAACGTTCGCAAACGGTTCACTAGAACTCGCTGGTATCCCGCTATCGCACATTTGGTTGTCACGGTACCGGCTGTATCGCTGCACATGTTCATTGCTTTATTATAACGATGTTGCTGTTATTTTCAAAATCGTGCATATAACACTACGCTTACCGATAGCGAGCAAGGCGCAGAACCTTACGTTTCCAACTACAGGGTCCTACATTTAACTGAACTCGATAAGTTACAACATGCATTCGATAAAAGCCCGGTACGACCAATGGACGTCGTGCGTCTCATAACCTCATAACGTATTCCCGCGTGCGTCCCATTACCGACCGTTCTCATAAAGGCAATGACGAAAACGCAACGTAAAAAAAGCGTGCAAGAGGGACTATGAATAAACATCTCAGACCTTTGGGAAACTTCTTTGGTCTTTTGCATACATAACTCTTCAGCAGGCTGGCAAGCCTCACGGACAAGATAGGATTGATAATTCGTGGCTTTCCATCGCGAGACAAACCTAAGGGTGATTAACGCCACAGCTGTCGGTCTGCGCGGATGAGTTTCGCCCACCTGCAGTTTTTCCCTTCTTTTTTCCCTCTGAAATCTGAGGACACTGCGCGCCGAATTTGACGTCCCTCGTGGAGGACAGTGCGTCTAAGCAACTTGTTCCCTGCCACCAAATTGCTTTTGGCAGGGTGCATTATCAACACCGGATGTTTGTCTTTAATACATGTGGGAT
Organism: Ornithodoros turicata; assembly: GCF_037126465.1. Taxonomy (NCBI): domain Eukaryota; kingdom Metazoa; phylum Arthropoda; class Arachnida; order Ixodida; family Argasidae; genus Ornithodoros; species Ornithodoros turicata. Next base: position 97,453,510 of record NC_088202.1, read on the forward strand.
AACAATGGTGCAAACATCCTAACACATCCTACATGCATGCGAAACAGTTACAGCCCTGAATAGTATAAATTATTGAAGAACATACTTCATTTTACTACGTTCGCAGATACAGCGAAGTCTCTCTACAGGGTGTTTCATGAATCACCCCCGGCTGAATAATTCGTAAAAGGTAGCGTTATCGAAAAGCTTTCTTTCCAGTGATCATCCCTGAGACATCAGCCAAGAACTCAGCAGTGGGCGGCTGATAAGCTCACTTAACTTTTGAATATTACTTCGCAAAAGCAGGGAATTGCACAGAGTTAATTCGTCCTGCCTGATATAACTTCAGGATGTACACCGACATCGGATTCTAAGGAATATCGCTTGAAAACCAAACTGAGGCCAGGAAACTGACGCTCAACTGAATCGTTGCCATTTGCAGCGAACGCGCTGGCGGAAGTCACGAACGAGGAATTTCGGTTAAACGTTACAATCCTCAAGGTCCACGAAATTGCGAGGCCGTCACGGCTACATCCGCCCATTCGGCGTTGCGGAAATCCCGCTTTTAGTACGTAGTACTAGTGGCGACTCCTCCGAAATGGTATGGCCTCTTCTAGACAAAAAAAAAAAACAAAAAAAGAAAAACGCAAATCTAATGAGTTCTCTACCTATAGGCGAAAAGCCACATTGAAGACGCATTTCGCATTAGATTTCTTTGGAGGTTCAAAGTGCACACCTTATCGCTGCATATAGCGCTATAGCAATTTGAAGCCCTCAAGTTCTCCCCCTATTGCATAGCACCGTGACGTTTCGTTGACTGTTTCCCGTAATTCCTCAAAACAAATCTTCAGACAAACCCTATTTCAAAACGCTCGTTATCGCTCCGAGTTAACATAAATTTACCGAGCTAGAATTATTACACTGTTTATGTTTGTACATGCCCCTCTTAGTTTAGACCTTCGTGTCTGCAACGCATTTCATAAGGTTGTACGTATCTCCTACTGCATAGCCGGGATAATATAATTCATTAGCTGTTTACTGGTCTCGAAAAAGAGCTCCTGTGACTAATTGCATATCTCTGTCATACTTAAACATACAGTGTAGCCTGTTTAAACACCCTCCCAAGCAGCAAAATGTACTGAAAGTCGAGTGCAATAGGGGTGGACGGGTAGGTGGAAGGCCTTGAACAGACTGATGAAACTAAAGAACATTGATAAGACACATACCGTCCACCCCTATTGCACTCGACTTTCAGTACATTGTGCTGCTTGGGCTTCCTATCCCATCATTCATGTCATTCATGTAGTTGTTGTTGTTGTTTAAACACAGACTTTATATGGCAAATAAAGGTACGCAAAAAGTTTTGCTGTCCAATCAACTGCGTGGGAGAATGCTAAAACGATGACCAAAATGGTTACTTGTCTACACAGACGTTAGAGACAACAATAGACTGCACTTACTTCCAGATGAAACGTCTGTTCTAGTCCACCATCATACCCAGGATCGCATTCAACCTTGAGCGAGTCTTCTGTGGCATTCACTACGTTGCAGTTGCTTAGCGGTTCGGGTGGTCCTGAGAAAGTAAGTGGCCACCAGATATCAAGCAATGTTGCCAACAGGTCATAACGTGCAAGCAGACCCATAACAGTGAGCATTTTTGGCTGCCTGATGAAAAAAAAAAAAAAAAGAAGCCCGCGATAAATTCATTACGAATACCCTATCTCAAGCCGGTTCTATATCGTTCCATCACCCTCAATCACTGGCCAAGGACTTCGGCAATTTGATGACATGGTACAAATTGCTCTAGGACACGCTTATTCCTTGTTTATGCAAATCATGCTCTTTCTATGGAACGAAGATTCATGCCCCCCCCCCCCCCCCCCCCCCCCAACGAGAACTGGAATATATTCTTCTCTTACTGCTGGCCTACACCGCGGCTCTTGCTCACAGTTTTACACGTATCGTATCGTCAAGTCTTTTCAAAATGTTTGTGTTTCAGGCCACCAGCAGTAAACAAATGCAGATCAAATAATTGTGTTTTCACCAGTACACGAGCCATTAAAGTTCTCACAGTCGTTATGTGCCACATATAGGAGCACTGAGGAAGTGGGTCGGTCCTCCTATATGCTTTCAACACACACGCAAGTAAAATTGCATAACTGTTGTCCAAAATGAATAGCTTTTTTGTGTGTTAGCGCCGCGAAGCAACTGTGGCTATGAGTGACATACAGATGTGGACAGAATAGTCGTCAATGGGCATTTATTGTTTCGTATTCATGCACTACGTACGTGCCACAATATAAATAAAGTACACGCTCCTTAGAGAAGGGCGATGTAGTTTATCAGGTCTTCCGGCTCTTTCCTCAATGCTACTAAGTAACGAAGAAGTGATACACTTGAAAATGTGATGAAATTGATAGCATTGATACAATATATAATTCATATAACGTCGACGGCGTTAAAGGTGAGTTAAAGACTAGGTTTAGTTTCAAAAAGAAGAAAAATACGGAGAAGGTATATAATTAAAGATGGGAATATGTACTCACATATTAATAGCATATAGGCTATGCTTGAATAACAAAACACATCATCATGATTCAGCCACTGATATTACGAAGCGGCAACGGTTCTGAAAGCTAGTCGTTTGTAGTACAGTGAAAAGGAGAATGACGACATGTCCTATTTGTCGCACGATGGTGACATTCTACACTGTAGTGGTGTAGAGCTTAAAAACGCAATATCAAACAGACACTTATTTTTCTTAGCAGTTAAGCAGGAATAGTGATGGCGTGCGAGTACAATACGCAACAAGCTCTCGCGTCATTATCGTACAGGAAAATATTACGTACGTGTTATTGTATCAATATGCTGACGTAAAAAATACTTATAACGCCTAAGAAGTAAACACTTCCATTAGAAACAGTAAAAAGAAGTAACAGTTGTGAACATATTCAGCCCGTCATTCCTAAAGCCCGCGTCAGTAATTCCAGTCGTTATTTTCCACCCTATTTTTAGGTAATGCCCGCCGAGCTGAAGAAACATATGGCGAAGAAGAACAGCCTGGTGCGAAATGTCGGCGGCTCTCGTCCTGAACCACTCCCCTTAACATATGGCAATGAGCCCCTTTTTGTAATAACAATTATGTTTGGACTAGAAAAAAGATGAACCTGTATAACGCCGCAAACATATATATTGCGACGTAATAATGAACTCTGCCGAAGAACCGGAAACGCAATTGTCAACCATACATCTGGTAACGCAAACGTATACAAGCACGACGTAAACACGTTGGAAGCACACGAAAAGAGCGGCACCGGAATAACGAACCGCGCGTTCCGCGGATAGGCCAGTTATTGCACCGGCACTTGGGCCGTGTCCGTGACGAGAAGTGTTGACCCTCGCACGAATGACGAACGGCTGGAAGAAGCTGACGAAGCCCTCAGCCATCCATGCCGCTGGCTCGGCCCTGATGAGTTCTGGACATGCCTTCTTCGATCATAACTGAACTACGGAGAACAGACGAGCGATGGCTTCTCCGTCGCTGCCGCACAGCTTGGGGTAATTGGAGCGGAATGGGCGGATCGGAAGGCAATTAGGTTGCTCCGCTACTATAGCATCGTCTGCTTCCCGGGCCTAGTTGTGACTCGCCCCCATGCATCACACCGATGGGAGTACAGCAGCCAAGCCTTAATGTGGTCAGCGATATTTCGTTAGTAAATATCGCTGGGAAGTTTCCAACGTTGTGTCCAAATAATATTGTTTGGAAGATTCAGTTAGGGCCGAAGTTGTGCTAAGCGAGTGGGTCGTTGCAGAGACTTGGAGAATGTGCGGTTGAAGAATTGTTGCCCAACAGGAAGGACGTGAATTAGTGCAAGCCCTATCTTTCGACACAAAGCGAGACGCTGCACGAGCGTAAATGATGTAGACGTTACAATATAGAAGTGAGGTGAATCAGGGGAAGCACACGAAATAAAGTAAAGACGCGGAGTGACACAAAGGATGGTAACAAAGAAGAAAAATTATGCTAAATTGCATGACGATCGAGATGCAGTCGGATGGAATTTTTAACGAACTATCATGTTCATGATGATGCATATCCAAGGAACGATCATCTTGATAAGTTGATAAGTAAACGGTCATCTATTTCCCAGCTGTTTACTTCTCCTTTTTTTATAAACTGTAATACCCAGAGAAGCCGAAAATGGGCAGGACACGTGACCCCAAGATGCACGCTTCCGAGGGAAACCGTGGACTTCATTTCGCAATGAAGGAGTTAGCTCTGCAGGCTCTCTGTATCGACCCGTCGATGGATTTCGTTGCCACGCACCACTGCTCGCGCCGAGAAGCCTTCATTCTACACCGACTACGACTTAATGTCGCCAGGATACCTCTGCTCCTCTATAACATGAGTCTTCTCGTCTTCTGCACTCGCCGAAATGCCCCACTTGCGCTGTTGAAGCTGATATTCCACATATTCTCAACTACCGCAGATTCGCCCCAGTACGACATCCCGCACAGCCGTGTCTGACAAAAGCAGTTTTCACGTTCTTCAGCGACACAGGTCTCATGTAGAGCCTGTGAACTCAGGTCGTGCCATCTTTTTCTTCACTGCCCTACCCTCGCCTCTCACCGTGAGGTGAGGGTATGCCCTCATCCTCTTTTAAAGTGATCTTTGCCTTTAATCTACCTCATCTTGTTTTCACCTTTTGTTAGTTTATCCTTTATTTCCCACTTCCTTTCTTTACTTTTTTACTTTGACAAGGTGGACAATATCATGCGAGATGTGCTGTGCAGAGAGCGAGCGCGCACGGCGGAACGTTCCGCGCACTGCACGACGGGGAGGAGGGGAGAGTACACGGGGCGATAGAAACCAGGTTGACTGACGCTCTAACCAAACTGACGCGACGCGGCCTCAGCGAGGCTTCAAAAGTGGGTCAAACAAATGCTATCGTATCTAATAACACACGTGCGCGACGTGTGTGGGAATTCATTGTGCAGTCGCTGCCAATCCATGATGAAGCGACAAAAGACACTAGGACGGAGCAGACACCCCCCGAAAACAGTCGAACATTGAACCACTTTTACTTTCATATGAATGACAACAATATCCGGAACACGCTCTTAAAAGCCTCGCTACATCCTCCTCCTAGTGCCTTTTGTCGCTTCTTTATGGATGTTCACCAATCGGCCCAACTGTACCAATGCCTGTGCTCTCCGCTACGCCGTTTGGTGCTGCGAGTACAGGGTAACAAGAACGCCGCATGCAGGCAGTTTCCGCCTATAGACGATGTTCAAGTGCTCTCGAGTGCTCCCACTGCTCCTTGAGCAGGAGTCGCACCCTGAACGCTTATTGTCTCTGGAAAGAGGGAATAGCCTCTCACATTTCGTTTTCGCTCGCCTTGACGCTTCGTTAACTATGGATATAGAGAGGAAACAGTTTGGTGACTTTCTCCCCTCCCTGATAAAGTTGCCATACGTCAAAGCGGAGACTCCCTGGGACTTTCGGAAGTACGTTCTACAAAGACTCGCGCAGTCCTTCTAAATCTAAGACTGCACAACCTCTGCGCGAGCATAGGCTTCATCGACGTACCAGCATCCAAACAAAGTTGCGGTGGTTGTGTTGGCGGTTGTGATGGCAACCAACAGGATTGGCGTTGTTGGCGTCACCCATGTGGGCAGCGTCACGACTGTAGCCCAGATGAGATGGTATGATAAGATACGTTGAAATGATGACGGTCGAACGTCATGTTGACAATTTACGAACAACATTTCCACACCATGACCCTATTGAAAAATCCTACAGGAATTCTCACAAGAAACATCTCACAGAATCCTAAGAGAATTTCTATGGGATCATTGCCCAAATTCTTACAGGTTTTCTCATAGAATTTCTCACCGGATCTCTATGAGATCTCATAGGGTTTCTCATAGACATTCTTATAGCTTGTTTCTCACAAGACTCAGCCCAAATGTTCTTATAAGATTTGCAGGGGACATGTTCAACACCAAGTGACAATCTGTGTAATCTGTTCACTCTTTATTTAAATAATAAAAAAAAAATGTGCAGAACAGAAGAACTCAGCCTTGTAGCCTTCGGTGGATCTGAGGGCCTCTCATTAAGATATCGTTTATATGCACCTGAAAGAAAAAAAAGAAAAGAAAGTAAGAACGTCATAATGTCAATTGTGACATTACGATGCTACATATGCTCTGTTTGGAAAAGCACGAGAAAAAAGTGTGCGCGGAAATTGGATGAAGGAGCACACATTTTAGAATACAGGCATATATGGTGCAATAAAAATCATCATCTAGGCCAGAAAACCCCAATTGTGATACACACGCTCAGTTCAGTCGGAGTGTTAATTTATACTCGTAGGTAATGGTGACTACTGTGCGGGATAAGCTGTTTTAGTTATGATAAGGCATATCGCTGTGAAGAGATCATTATTGCGAGTCATATCGAATTCCAATATGAGAATAACGAACGCTGCTTTAATTTTCATGCTCGTTTTATGGACCTAACACATTCTGCTTTATGCACCTTCCGTATTCTGCAGCTTCTGTTCCAAACGCAAGACCGTAAACACATCTACATGGTGTTTATACGGTCTTACGTTTGGTACAGAATGTTCAGCATGCAGAAGGTTCCGAAGGCAGAATGTCTTAAGTTCGTAAAAACATAAAAAATCAACTACAAATAAAGATGCATAGTAGTCATGCATCCAGAGTAGTCATGCATTTTGGGTCACCATACAAACGGATTGTCCAAGAGCACAAAGCATAATTGACTTGCAGAGCAAGAAAGGTGTAAAAAGATGCAATACAAATACACAATCGAGCAAGACCTAAACAAATACAGCATGAATTCATAAAAACCATGTACAGCACATAAATTGCAAGACAAGAAATGATCTGTATAATTCGTAAGTGTTTGTCGTACTTTCCTCATCTGCCACCCCTACCAAAAAATGAAGAGGCGTGGAGGATACTACAACTAGTAAACAAATACGATATTTGATGGTTTGCTGAGGGAGATATAATTTTCTCTAGCGGGAGATCAACAATATTCTAAATACACAATTTTGGAAGCTTCAGTACAGCGCTTCCGATATCAGCGTACCCTTACCGTTAGTTTATATACCTCAATCATTTTAAAATTTTGGACGTTAGACCGAACACCTCACGCAAACAGTAGCATTAAACTGACTACAGTTGACGCGATGCATAGACGGATTCGGCGACCAGTCGAACCAATGGGAGGAACTGGTCTACTGAAATAAATTTTCGCACTTCAAAACACGAGGTATGGGTATGTTTTCTTCCAGTCGTAATAAGATGACTCTCGGTTTCTGCACAAAAGTAGATAAAGCTGTAAACCTCTACAATACGCTTGCACTCAATTACACACACGCAATGCCCTCTAGAAATGCGTACTTCTGAGGAGCAGTCACCACGTTGAATGAGTTAAGTGAGCTTACCTCCACGCATTTTTACTTCTGCCCGGTTCCAGCCACGCTGCTGTGCTCAGCATACCAAAACGCCAGTTTAATGTTCTTGTTGAGGCCTTCCTATGTCGTCTCAGATTCCGTGATAAACTTGCGTGAAGTATCGCTTCCATGCCGTCTTCGATGTAGTTTACGTGGACGCATATTGAGTATTCCCAGCACACTCCTGCACCGTTCACTACATGTGTTTGAATGGCGGCGCCAAACGGTCAAACCACGAACGCCACGGTCTACTAGATCATCTTTCGGTGAGGCACGGCGCCAGTCTGAGAGAGTGAAACACAGTAGAGAGTACTAGTAGAGAGAGAAACACGACGCCAGTCTGTCACATGACTCAGATGGGGTTGCTGTGAGAAATTCTATGAGAAAGAGTTCTCTTACAGATCTTAGAAACCGTGAGAGATCTTACAGAGCTCTGCATCTCTTCTCACAAAAACCATCCTTGAAATTTCTCTTAAGATGCACTATCAGGAGTTCATTTAAAGGATTTTATGTGAGAAAATATGTTCTCTGTAAGAATGTCTGTAGGAATCCACATCCTCTGTGAGAATTCCTAAAAGAAAGATCTAATCTTGTAAGAAAGTTTGTAGGATTTTTCAATAGGAAAACCTATGTACATCTACGTTACTCGGGATTGATTTTTCAGTACGACCAAGCTATCATCAATCTATCATTTTGCCCAAAGGTGACCGTCGGGCCCTTGTCCGTGCTATCTCTGCAGACAAGACGAGGTCACAGTGGCTGCATGACATGACACCCTACTCTCTGCTCCACGCAGGGGACTCGTCTCTCTCTCTCTGTCGCTTCCTCCTCGCCTTCCACGACACTCCGCATCTATTCTTCACCGTATGCCGCTGAATGTTGCATTTAGCCCATGAGGCATTATTATGAGGCAGCGCCTTGGCCGTGCGCCATCGGACCTTTGCGCATCATGCAATGTGCGCCCTGACCTGCACCGCCTACTTATGGACTGCCCTGACTACCAGAGGGAGCGCGAGATCTTGCCACCACCCCTTTATCATAGGCAATGTGCTCGGCCCATGGTCCAGTAGCGTTCATATGCACCAAGGTCTCCACAGGGGTGACACAAACCCGCCATTTTTGAAGCCTCCCCCAAGCGGTCACTTCTGGCAAAACCGCCATCTTGTCGTGGTCTTGATCGTCCAATCGCATGCCTTGATTTTTTTATCGCGCTTTGTCATCTGCTTCGCTTCTCCTACGGACGGATGCGTTTCCGCAGTTTCTGTTTTCATGTGTGAGTGGCAATCCTTTACCTGTGACGATGGTTGTGTGCTGCTATATTGGCTGCAATAATCGTTCAACGCGCGCCAGCAAGGAGTCTGGCGTAACTTACCACCAGTAAGTACTCTCACTACGTGCGTGTTCCATCACCGCTTATAGTTTCCGTTTCTGTATCGTGTTCGTTCGACGGTACCATTTAGCTTTCCCCGAGAACCCTGTCTGCGATTGCAATGGGTCAACGCGATCGGGAGGCAGGACTGGACGCCAACAAAGAACAGCGCTGTCTGTTCGGCACATTTTCGAAACATGGACTTCGACAGAACATCGCTGTCAAGAGTCCGCTTGAGAGAAGGTGCTGTTCCGGTCACACACCCCTCGGTCCGAGCTCAGCAGGTAAATCCGCAGGTAGGTAGCTATGATGCGTGTTTTGCATGACGTCGTTTGTGACATCGTTGTGAAATTGGCAGGTGGTGGTGCTGCCAATAAGCGTCCCTGGACTGGGAGGGCAACAGCTCTCATTTCCACAGGTAAACGGCCATAGTGCACGTATTGATGTCGGTTGTTACAGTGTTGTTATATTTGGCAGGTGGTGGGGCTGCCGGGCATTCCAGGGCTGGGAGAGCAGCAACTCTCAACTGATGTAAGCATGGTGTTTATAGCATTTGTGGTGTGATGAGCTTGACCCTGTTTATACAGGTATGTGGAACTCTGGGTGCGCCTATTGCCCCTGTTGTAGGTGTCGCACATCCGTTGCTTCACATCCAGCAGGTAAATATCCAGCTTTTGCATTATCGCCTGGGAGCTCTAGTGTGTGTTCAGTTTTGTGCTAACCATGTACGTTTGTCAAATCATCAGGAGGTAGTCCCGTCCAGCAGAGCTTCAAGTGAACATATTTCTCCTGCTGTAGGTGTCACGCATTCCCCTGTTGACATTCAGCAGGTAAACAGCTGCAGGGTGTGTTCAATTTTAGCTTGACTCACGACGTTGTGAAATCTGCAGATGGTGGGCCCATCAAGCATCCTAGGGACAGGAGGACAAGATCTCTCGGCTGATGTGAGCGTATGCTAAAAAACATTCATTGTGGTATCATATGAACATGACCGTGTCATATTACAGGCGTGTGGAACTATGGGGGCACTTGTGGACCCCACTGCAGTTAGTACCACTTTCTAGTTATTTTGATATTAGTGTACTCCAGTTTTTATTTCCTTCGAAATTCATATTAATAAAATGAGACAATTCATTCACACATGCCCATTTTGCAGCAGGGCACATCATGTTGTCCCCTTGATCCACAGCTCAGTGGAGTAAGTATTCTTAAGTTAGTTTAACAATGCTGTACAACTTGCAAATACCATTTGCTTATAGTTATCAAGCATTGGACAACTATCAGGACATAATGCATTTATAATGCAAGGCATATATGTCTTTGGGATTTTTAACTGTGCTTACCACAATGTACAAGACCCAGAGTATCACACAACTCATTTCTAGGTGAGCACCGGACTTGGCCTCGGTAGCACTTCAGTGTCCAGTGAATGGCCTGACACAACAGCACCAGTAAGATGTTTTCTGGTTACTGTCTTCATGTAGTTCGTATTCACATTACTGCTGGTTGGCCCATAATGTAGCCACCTGAATTGGTTTGAGCATGTACTATTGTGTCCTGCCTTTTCAGAGCTTATTCAATGAAGGTGAAGCTAGTCCCGAGAGAGAATGGCAAATGTTGTCTACAGAGTCCCCTATGGTATGCATATCAAAACTTTTTGCTAATTGCATGCTTCCAAAATCTTATATCAGTACCATTCATATGAGGGCCAGCAAAGGACAGTCAGAATGCATGTTTGCGCATAGTTATCAAGTGACGATGATGGAAACTCGTCGAAAACCCTCAATGTATTGTACTTCACTCCCTTGTCCCCAGCCCCAGGGTCTCAGATGGATAGAGATATCATCTTGCACATTCTTTCGTAGCTACTCATTTTGCGCCTTTTTTGTTTCGATGCATATTTAGGGGACATCCACGTGCCGCTTCACCCATTCGACTCCAAGCACCAGCAGACATGACCCTGTGGTAAGGATAGTACTCTGAGCTGCTAAGGATTGCATGTTTACAACTAACAGACTTTGTGCAATGGACACAGTGCCAGATGGGAGCCATTTAGGTATCAGATAGGAAATCAGTAAGCTGGTCCATAATGACACACAGAGGCTGGGGGAATAAGAGGCAGAAAACAGCACACGGGGTGTGTGTTGTCTATCCTTTGTACAGCCCAGCCTCAATGTTTTGTTATGCACAACAGTGGGGTGCAGTTGTGTGAGTCCCCAAATCATTCATCTCTCGCGCAGGGTCGGCGTCTACTTGCGGTGCTGGGGGGGGAGGTAAGCAGCGAAATTTGTGCCCCTCGTCCAGACATCAATAAAGCAAATGGCAGTTTGTGCCCCCCTTTCAGGCCAGTTCTGGGGGGGGGGGGGATGCCATCCTGTACCCCCGTTGACGCCAGCCCTGCTGTCACACTATTTAAAACGCACTTCAAATAAATTAATTACGGCCCATACTGGGGGTGGGGTTCTGTGGTAAGATCACTTCCTGCTGTTACTTCTGCAGTGCTTTGCGTTAGTGCTACATTTTGTGCTGTGTCTAAAGGATTCTCCAGTTTATTGTAGAGTTATGCATGCTGTTGATTATAACTAACCTACGTACCTGTCACAGATGAATTGTACTCAGTTCAAGGCAATAAAGATGGACTTGACCAAGTTTGATCACATTGTGAAGATCCTGTGATTTGCATGTCTGATTTCTTAGTCATCACTCATCAGCAAAGCTGCAATGCAAAATCAGCTCTTCCTACACAGTAAGTGTGTCACAGCAAAGTTCTGTCAGTGTTAGGTGGTGCATGTGATATGGTTAGACCCTGAAGCATAGGGTTTAACCCTTTTCTCCCCAAATTTGCACCACAAATCTAGGCTAGTCTGATTAGGGGTAAACCCGATTATTACCCATGACACTGTTCCTAAGCTTGTCACTTCAGGGTAGCAATATACTAATCCTCTACAAAATGCACACTTCTAAAGCTGCAGATAAACAATATAACAAAAGGTAGTTCCATGAAAAGCCCGGTTCCTCCTTGAATTCGGTCTGATACTAATTTTTCCTCCCGAATGTGCACAAACTTCTGACGTAGTTATTTCTGCCCAATTTTTACCTCCCCGAACTTGGGAACAAAATAGAACCCAAAAACTTCAGGGTCTCGATATGGCACAAAATAGCCGGCTACAACACACGATGGCATACAAGTTACAAAGCGCATCTTTCTGAGCAGACACATAAAACAGGTGTAGCTGTATGCAAGGCTGTGAAAAAATTAGCTTAATGACTGTAATCCTGTTGACAGCTGACAAGTCACCATCAGTAGTGTGAGGTGCATAACTGAGGTGAATTACTACTAATAATCATGGCAGTGAAACCCTTTCATGACTGACATCATTTTGTTGACCAATCTTAATGTTAATTAGGTCCACAGTTGTGGCCGACAAGCATGCTATTTCAACAGAAGTGCTTGTGCGTGTATGTGTCCGTTTTTATCCTTGTGTCGTACTGTCTTTTAGTCTTTCACACTGCTTTTATCGGTTTTAACAGATAGTGCAGTTTCGTTGCAAAGTAGCATCGAAATATATACCTGATCTCCGCATGGGATGGATGGCATGACATTTCTTGTGACTGTCACTTTCCTATAGTTATCTTCATAACAACTAATAAAGCTTCTGACTACATGCCATCATAGGAGAAACCGGCTGAGGACACACCAGTAAAGGCCTTTCTCAAAAAAGAAGTTGTACGCATTGCCAACCTCCATACCGTTAGTAAAAAGAAGATCAAAATCTTGCAACAAACACAACGGCGGATGAAGCGGAAGGTTGCAAAACTACAGCACGTCATATCAGATCTTACGTCCAAGAATATTTTGCTCCAAGAACAGGTGGGCTGTCTTGAGAACCTGGCTGGGGCTAACAAGGACCTGCTGATGAGACAGACGGCTAAACAAAAGGGGACTAGCCTGCCTCACACTTATAGCCCTGAACTGCGGGCGTTTGCACTAACCCTGCATTTTTACTCGCCACGTGCATATGACTATGTACGCCAGGCCTTTGATACGTGTCTGCCCCATCCACGTACCATTAAGAGGTGGTACACGTCAGTTGATGGTGAGCCGGGATTTTCGAATGAAGCACTTTCAGCACTACAGATGAGAGCAACAATTAACAAACAAACAGGAGCACCAACAATATGTAGCCTTATGGTTGATGAAATGGCCATCAGAAGGCACATAGAATGGGACGGGCGCCGCACATATGGCTACGCAACTGTAGGACCAAGCTTGGAGGATTCCTGTGTCGTAGCCAAGGAGGCTTTTGTTATTCTGCTTGTATCACTACATGAACAATGGAAGCTGCCCATTGGGTACTTCCTTGTGGATGGGATATCTGGAGAACAGCGAAGCAATCTTGTTCTTCAAGGGTTATCTCTTGCGCACAACGCAGGGGTCACAGTCGCATCCCTTACCTGTGACGGCGCAGCGGCAAACATATCAATGATACAAAGCCTTGGATGTTCACTCCAGCCTGACAATTTAAGGACCAGTTTTTCACATCCAGACACTGCAGAGCCTGTAAATGTATTTCTTGATGCCTGCCATATGCTCAAATTAGTGAGGAATGCATTGTCACACTTCAAATCTTTTGTCGATGAAGACGGCTGTGAGATATCTTGGAGCCACATCGAAGCACTCCACTCACTGCAGCACAAAGAAGGGCTTCATGCAGCTAACAGACTGCGAGCAGCACATGTTCAGTGGAAGCGACAGCCCATGAAAGTGAGTCTTGCTGCAGAACTTTTGAGCATGTCTGTTGCAGATGCCATACATGAGTGTCGCGACCTTGCTGTACCAGGATTTGAGGACTCTCAAGGAACAGAGAGATTCCTTAGAGTTATGAACAATTTATTTGATGTGTTAAACTCGGTAAATATGCACCAAAAGTCCTGGAAAAAACCACTGTGCCCCGAAAACATTGACAGAGCTCGCGCAATGTTGCAAATCGCATCAACCTACATACATAATCTACGTAAAGGCCACTCTGGATCACTCCTACTGCAGACGAACAGAAAGACCGGGTTCCTTGGTTTTGTCATATGCTGCAAGAGCATCATTCAACTCTATGATTTCCTGGACTCCAAGTCTGCAGTAGAATACCTACCAACACATCGGGTTAGTCAGGACCACCTAGAATTATTCTTCGGCCTAGTACGTGCACATGGGGGATTCAACAACAACCCCACTGCAAGGCAGTTTGCTGCAGCCTACAAAAAGCTCATCATCAACACAGAAGTGGATAGCAGTCAAAAAGGGAATTGTCTACCTCTTGAAAATGTATCTATACTTCACGTGAGCAGTGCTACACAACCGCGGTCAGAAGACGTCATCAACTGGACGTCAAGAGGAAGGAGTGCAGCAGGAGAACAAGAATTTGAAGAGGACGAGCTGTGTGACCACGACTATTTCGCGGACCCAACAGAGCCATCTGTTTTTGGGGACAGAGTAATTGTGTACATTGCCGGCCATATTGTGTGCCGCCTTCACGTGTACCTGAAATGTGAGGTGTGCATTTCCCAGTTGACAGTTGATGTTCCATCCCTTCACCACTCTTTAATAGAGCAAAAGGAGCGGGTTTACAAACTTCCCTACCCATCAGATGATGTCATCATCATCTGCAGGGCATCAGAGAAAATGCTGCGCAGGGCTCTTCTTCAAGAGGGCATGTCTTCTACGACCCTTCTACAAAGAATACTCCTGCAAGTACTGGAATCTATGGTGGACAGAGGCGTTTTCAGGTCTATACGGAACGATCACATGCTTGAGCAAACTTCACTAGAGAATCACTATTTCCACTTAATACGGTGCATCTCTCAGAAGTACTTGAAAATACGTATGCATCATGCTAGCAAAGCACGCACAGAGGAGATGCACAAGATGCGATGTCGGCAAATGTTTACAAAGCTGACTCAGTTTAAAGGACAGTAAACAGCTAGGGGTGATGCCTCGAACATGTACCTAAAGTGAGTATCGCCAGGTGTACCTGATGCTTACAACGTGATATATGTACATAAAGCAAGGGTCGTGGGGTTGTTTTGTAACTATTTGTAAATGCTATGATGAGGACTATTTGATTCACGTTTCCTGACAAAGTGCAGGGAATAGAAGAGTTATGTCCAGTTCCCAAAGACCCCTACTTTTCACAGGTTCCAGTTCCAGTACATGCTACATTGTCATAACGAAGTATAACCACCAGTCCTTTTATAATCAGATCATGTAAATTATGTAAATAATCAGGATTATGTCTATAATGGTTAACAGAGACGACTCAAGCTTTACTCCCCCACTTCAGTTCCCTCTTTCTCTGTCTGTACCTGCATTAAGTAATTACTACGAAAACCACACGATCAAAATCTTGTTAGAAAATGCAAATACACCACGAGTAAGGCAAGGCACCCCAACGCTACCAAAGAATAAAATGTCCAGTTGCACAGTCGTACGCTGCGACTGAGTATCTACTGTGTATGTTTGCTTCTCTATTTTCTTGTCACTCCTGTTTTCTAATTCAAGGTGACAGCGTGTGGTATTTGTATGTTCTGATGCGGGTGTGGGCTATTTAGAAGCAAGTCTGCACTCTGAAAGGTGGGCCTGTGTTGTTCGACTGCTCCCTTCGTCTGTATCTGTTTTGCGCCATATGAATATGTTTACTCTGAAAGGACTCTGTCATGGTAAGCATGAGCCAAATAGCAAAACCCAATACTGAATCTATCAATCAACTGCACGACGCAGATGAGCATGAGCACATGTTATATTTAATAACAGCAGCTTGCCAAATTAAATCGGCGTTCGTCTAGTGATTCACCCGAATCTGCCAATGTCGTACACGAGATCTGTCAAGTCACAGTTCACTGGATAATAAGCGAATAACCACTATGAAATGAAGTTCCAAGATTTTATAACCACCGGCAGCACGGCAACTGTTTTGTTTACATCTTGCTCAGGCGAAAGCCATGGGCGCCGCCATTTGCATTGTGGTCACGTGGGATGCAGCTAGACCACGACAAGATGGCGTCCAGCGGCACGGTATTCTCTATGGGCCGTTGTATTGTATGCCACCCCTGTGAAGGTCTCCGTCACCTTTGGAATTTCTTGTCACCAACAGGCCTCTCCGCCCTGCTTTGATCACCTGAATCATCATCTCCATCATCATCTCCATCATCATCTCTCACTATCTACTAATGGCACTGGGGTAGCACCACTGATCTCGATTGTAAAAGGCTGGATCGCGGATAGGGAGCGCGAGCGTGAAGAAACCGGCCGCCATCTTACGGTGCTCACAACAGTCGCCGCAGCGATCATGGCAACTTTTTGCAATTACGGTCGTACCAACCGTACTGGGAAGGTTACAGGACCTAAATTTATACAGGTGAGTCACTCTTTATCGAGGAATAAATAGGCGTTCATTCTGTATATTTAGTTGACCATTATGAAGTGTTTTTTTGCCCAAAACGAGCACTGGATGCAGATTGCTTGATCGCTCTTCCGACGTTCAATCGAGCACACTTGCATTTTACCCGGCGGCAAATACAGTTTGATTGCATAATATGCTTGAAAGAACACGTTACACTACACAGGTAGTGTTGTTATCAATATATGTGCGAGCACTCGAGCGCTTTTTTGCATGCATTGCTAGCATGGTACACGATGTTCTCTGCGGAAGCAAGTGCCACATTCATTTCTTTGAATTACCTTCACGCACAAGTTCGGTATTACGTCATAATGAGACCACGATTGTCACCTTTTTTCATGTATTGGTATTGTTTTGTGCCTTGGTTTGATTTGTGACAAAGAATCCTACGTAACGGTGGTGTGGCGCGACTTGAATAACGCCTTTGTCTGAGCTGTATCGTCAGCTTGTTACGATAGTAATAATTTGGAGCGTGTCGTGCTATTTGAAGCAGTTTTTAAGGGTGGTCTCTCAATACAGGTTTCGTCATGAGGGCTACCCAGTGAATAATCTGTGTAGTGTGATACGGCTGGGTGTACAGGTAAGTATCACGTTCCTCATCCACTGGTTTCTACTTTACAGGAAGGAACAACCTCAGTGCACGCACTGTGGTTAGCCTCTCTCAGTTTTGCATATTTTCTTACATGTTCACATCAGAAACACACCTTACACTTTAGGCTCCTTCACCCAGCAATATAAAAATTATAATTCTTTTTGGAAGAGTTCCCCATATTCTTTTTAGAATAGTTTTTCATCTTTTTAATTTTTAGAAGATACAGGGATTGTAAACAATGTTTTAAACTGATGTTTTAACATTTGTCCAATGTATTTATTAAACAACATATTCATTTTTAACTGGTTGCACCCAAACCAATGTTCTGATGTATTATTTCCTTTGTTGTCGATGCACCATAAAAATTGGAATAATCATCATCAATGCAGGTTACTTCACAGCTGCCTCGACATACTCAAGAAATGGGTGCAGAACCTGCGTAATGCCCACAAACTTTGATTACCACAGCACCTCAAGAAAGTATGTGTCACATGGGATTTTTAACATGGGATTCACAGTATATAATACCTTGTATTAACTGTTGTAGATCTAAGCCGTCTCTACAGTACACTCTCAGAAATTAAAACCGTGATAATTGTTTCAGTTAATAGGCATGCACATATATGCTATAAGAAGAAAATTATTTCTTCAGAATGCACTTCTCTGGCTACTGGTGTTGTTTACATCTACTGTTGATCACATTCATTTATCACATATTATATTCTTATATATATTATTATATTAACATATATTTGATCACATTAAATTCAAAATTCATCATATATAAGAAAATACCAGGAGGGAAGTTGCTATTCATTGCTCATGCTAACCTAAAATTGAGTGCTACAAATTTAGAGAGAGTACCTGTACTGTCCATTGTCATTCCTAAAATATATATTATCATTGTAGCAAGGTCATAAAACAATAAATGTAGTCTTTTGTGACCTCCCTGCACGTTCATTGTATCCTGAAACGCATAAGTGCAAGAAATAACTTGAATAAACTTGATGTTGTATAAACTTGATATAAAATGTTGAATAATATAATGTATGATATAAAATGTTGAATAAACTTGAACTTGTATATTCTCTTTACTCACCATCAGTGACCTTCTTTACAAAAGCATATCGTGTTAGATTTTTTTTTGTTTACGTTTCACAGACGGGGTACACGAGGGCCAAAATGACAAAATCACAACTGTTTCAAGCTCCAAATCGTCCTGCTGCAATTATCCTGTTGCAGATCATACGTGTGTAGTGCAAGAAGGCCCTTGCACATCAAAATGTCAGATGGGAGTCACAGTTAATGCAAAGTGGTTCCTATGAGAGACTTCGATGCTGAACAAAATTGTGCAAACTGCGGAAGGTGCCATAGAAGGTATTCAGAAAGCGTGTCTGGTCTCACAACGGTGCTACGACGCTCTCTTTTAGATGACGATGATACTCATTGGAGTTTCAGATGTGCAGCTGCATTTTTTCGAACGTGCTCCACATAACAAGCATGACAAAGTCAGCACTGGATAGCAGGCCCCCGTTCCTAAGCAGCTTTGCTCACGCTGCAGTTGTATTCAGGAAAAGCATGTGAGTACTGGAGAAGGACATTCAGTTTGGCACAACTGCGCCTGCAAATAATCAGAACAAATGAAGGAAGAAACAAACAAACATAGAAGGGCTGTACTTCAAAAAGAGGTAAATCTTCTGTCTCAAGGAGGTGTTACCACTTTTAAGTAACTTAATTGATTAAGCTTACATCACTACCTGATTAACTGTCCTAACGAGCGTGTTCTAATTGCGTGAAGCAATTAAATCACGCTCACAACGTATTTGGGCTGCTTCGGTGTGTCCATATTTGCGAGGCAAAGCACCGCAGTCGTTCACTAAAAGACACTTTCTGCGGCGGTGCTTGATATAAATCATACGAAACCGATACACGGCTAAAACGACGGCTGTGATTCTACAGAACGATCTCTTTCTGCCATGCGAGTATATCCTTTCCCGGACCGTTCTTTATGGAACAATTTTTGTCCAGAACGTAGCACGGGATATTACATACATGGTGGTTGTTAACCTCACATCGTTTCTTGTTGAAATATTGGCTGGGAAACGTACTGTAGTACAATCCCCAGCGCTGCACTGCTGTGACGGTCTAGTTTCGGAATGCAAAACATAACGTAATTAAGAATCGAACGGCAGGACACCTGTGAAACACTGTTAGGATACATCAGTATACTGGCACCTTACAAAATTGTGTGATGACAAGCAACGATCAACGCCTGCAGCGCAATAAATACTCACAATCTCCGTTGCCTCCCATTGTTTTCTATGGGCGCACACTGCGCTTTAGGGCCTCCCAACATGGCGGCCCGAATGCACGCCTCTCCCCCGCGAGCCCCTCTCCCATGCGCCATCCAGCCTTTATAGATAGAGATCAGTGGGTAGCACCCAGCCTGCTGGCCGGCATCAGCGCCATCTCATCATCGTCTCTTTATGTGTGTGTGTGTGTGTTAACGTGAGTCGCTGTGTGGCAATAAATACAATGCGTAGCGTAAATACAAGCATATAATGAGTGCTTCGGCGCACCATATTATATTGATTACGTCGAGTTTACATCTTTACGACAGCTGACAGCTGGCTGACAGCTAATAAATTCCATCGAACATCTTGGCGTCACGGTTTCCTGTGTGGTTGAATTAATTACAGTTAAGATGCAATTTAATTTTTAACTCTTAGCTTGTTAATTAATAGAATTAAATAACTAAACGAAATTAAAGGTCACCACACCAAGTTCCAGTGCCGAAACCCCACGGACCTCTGCAACAGATAGAGCCCGGGTAATTTTCTGTCATAATCATCTATCGGTACAATATCCGGTGATAAATATTTCTGCTCAAACAGACGTCATAATTCCTTATAACATTTTTTTTCCGCATAGTAAGGGTAAAGTCATTATCCTGCTTCCATTCAAGGACAGTTAATGAAATTACGGAGGAGGGCCAGCAATGGGACCCGAAGCTACATGAACTTCACTCATGGTGTTACGGAATCCGGAGGAAAGGTAGGCGTTCCACAGAGCTGCGCGGATCATACATCCCTCGCACGCACAAGACAGGACAAACAAGTGCGCTAGCGCAAGAGTGAAAAAGTTATTGAGGGGATTTTAGCTGTTCTTCTAACCTAATAGGCCTTCCCACACCAATCACTGCCCCAGTGTTGTCAACGCAGGCGCTCGCGTGTTCACGTACCTCAACAGAGGAATATAGGCAGTCTCCAAAGTGTTGTGTTGGAACTAAAGCTATCGCATCACCCCTAGCAGTAACGAGCAAATTCGCGGCTTCGAACGCATCCTAACATAGCCAAAAACAGAGAGGGCCACAGCCACATTGTATTGTAATACTCAACATATAAGTCATAGAATGTGGAACGTGAAAAGTTATCTCGGGAAGTATCCAAGCAGCAATGCGATGCACCCATACACCGTGTGGGTTCACGCACCGATGCGACCTTCCCTTGCATCCATTTATCATTTCTAAGTTAATTATCGACGTAGATGGAATGTCGCTTTTGCATATTCAATTCGTTTTAATTAGAAAGCCCACCATCGACCGCCGGCAGGTCTGCATAATCGATAGATTACATATCAGTTTAATATCCTTCCCTAATTTAATTAAGGTCTTTCGTTCCACCTTTAGTGGGAAGGTTTCTACTTTGACTTTCTGTCGCCATTTTATTAAATCAAATGGGTCATTCATAAAACGGAATGCATTTTCCTTTTTTTTCTCTCTCTCTCTCTCTCTCGTTCATCCAGTGAGATTCCGTTTACGTTGTATTAATTTCGAATCAAGATGAACAGAGCCACTTCGCGAAAACAATCGTATATTCGATAACCATATTCTGTCCGGTATAATAATATACTTCTTCTCCTGTATCTAGGGCCCGGATCTTTAGGCATTGGGCTATAAATGTCTAAAAATGCCTGGTGTAATAACAAGAGGAACGTTTCCCTGAGTTTAAGGAGCAACTGAAAGGGACGACGGGTACAAGTGTGTTCCCAAACTCTACTCTGTTCCCAAACTCTGTTCCCAAAGGTAGAAGTCTGCTCCCCAAACTCAGGGAACTGTTCTCCTTGTCCTTGTACTTTCCTCTACTACTTCCGTGATGATGCTGGTTGGAGACTGACGCTTTTCAGCTCTCAAAAACCGCATTCATCGCTCATCAAGTGCACGATCGAACTCCATACTGTAGCTCCATATGTAGCACAAAAAGAAAATGAAAAGCAGAAGAAAAAAGAAAAGAAACTGCATGCAGCAAGTCTGTACCCGCAGTCATTGCAAATCACCATCAACATCAATTCTTTCGAAATGGATTGAGTCGGAGAAACCTGAAACATGTTGAATAGACGCCGTTGCTGTCATCACTGCAGTGAATTAAATATATTTTTAATATTAATTGCTTTGCCTTTTGTGTGCGGCACTAAACATCGTCATTTTGAGTAGTCACTTGAACGTAGGAATATAGTCTTGAAGGTATGTGCAGAATGGTTGGTTAGTTGGAGCTACTATGTAGAATGGTGCAGTGCAAATGTAGTGCAGATCAGATTAACGTCTGCTCCCGATTATTAGGATGCCTCTGCACGTGGCGAAAGTTCAGCTGCACCTAGAACCTGTGCAGCTGGTACTTCACTCTTCAACACCTCTGGGAAGAAGTTTTCATTCTTCTACATTGCCTATAGCCGCGCTAGCAATACTACGACTATTACGAAAGCTGCAGCCCTCACGACCTGAACACTAGGCGTGGAGCTGAGAGGAGTACCAAAGAGCGTGCACAGTTTTCATTCCTTAGCCAGCCAGGCTCATTGGTATTCAAAGGGCACCGACGAAAATCTACTTTGTGGCCGTCGGTGCCCTTTGTCGCTCAGAGACCGAACTTCCAGCCAGATTGCGGCCGCGTTCCTTTGTATGTGCGTGCATGTATGTATGCGTGCGCGTATATACATTAAGAAGCGAAAGGACGGATGGCCGCAAAGTGACACACGTGAAACCAAAAAGCAAATATGGAGGTTGCAGTGGAAACTTCGCCTTGTAGTGAAGAAGGCAGGGCATCAGCCGCAACGCCGGCATCCCCTTTGTGCTGTTTACCCCCTTAGTACTTTTTCCTATTCTCGCTATCCGCGGTGTAAACTACCAAAGTGCACGGAAATGCGACGTCGTGTTTTCATAGCTACTTCCATTTTTTTTCTTTTTTTCCGTGGAAACAAACTCTCAAGTAATAGTAGAGGAAATTCATTAAATTGTCTAAAGCCTCAAGAGACTGGATTGGACATGATGAAATGTTGCCTGATTTCTACAACTGCATGCTAAAGAATGCTTTGTGGATGACATACGACCCTGTTCATTGGAATATCTAAAGAAACGGAGATAGAGAGGGCTGGTAAACTCCCGTTTAGATAGTGAACGCTTAGGTATTTGCGGTGGGCTTTGAAGCCGGGAGGTGACCCAGCTTCAAATTCTGGTGCGCACAGTACTGTCCGGGTGTTTTTTCCCCGCTTTTCTTCAAGGGCTCTAACGGAAATATCGGCAGTTTCCTATGAAGTCGGCAAACGATGCACAATGCATACCGCTAAATCAGCAGGAAAACACGGTAAACAGCAACATAATCACCACCACCAACAACAACGATCGTCTCGGTTCAAGGTCTCTGTTTGGTAAAGCACTCTATCCCGTATTATATGACACGTATAATAGCCTATGTGAAGTACTCTCTGACACATGTGCTATCGTTGTTGTTTAAAAACTGATACTTCACAGAAACGTTGTTTGCACACGACACCCCTTTTGTTGGCGCTTCGAACTCTATCCGCATCCCTTCTCATTCTTCGACAGCTACGTGAGTCATGCAGAAGAAGTGGAGGACAGAGGGGGTTAGTATGCGTACTGCGACGCTTTTGCTGCAGTTTGCGTGTTCTGGTGACATTTTTCTTGAGCGACTTGTTACGATTGATGGAACATAGTTGCATCACTATGACCCTGAGACAAAACAACAGCCCATGGAATGGCGGCACTCGGCTTCTCCGAGGCTCAATTCACGACTCAACGACCAGTGGGAAAAGTCATGGCCACCGCTTTTCTGGGACAAGGTAGGTACTTTGATGACTGACTATCTCCAGAAGGGTGAAGCAGTTAACGTAGCATACAACTGTAGCTTGCTCTGCCGGTTAAAGGAGGCGTTGAAAGAAAAAAATGCCGTGGGAAGCTGCGGAAAGGCGTTCTCCTTTTGCAGAGCAATGCGCCAGCTGACAAAGCACGCAAGTCCGATGTCGCAAGCAAGAGGTTCTGAAGGATTTCCGATTTGAGTAGAGTGGACATCGGCCGTATTCGCCGGATGTTGCCCCACCGAACTATTTTTATTTAAAAAAAAGTTTGAAAGGAAAGAGGTTCCCGGAGGACTCAGAGGTGATAGGAGCCGCCGAAGAATATTTCAGAGAGAAGACTCGAATTTTTTTTCTTTTTTTTTTCTCAAGGGTTTAAAGAAGCTTCAGTTACGATGTGTCGAGTGCGTTGAACTTCGAGGTGAATATGCCGAATTGTAATGAAAGTTTATGACTCTAGGTCGTGTTCTTCCTTGTCGGGCCGGAAACCTTTCAGCACGCCCTGTTAAGACTCACCCCGATGACGTTTCGTCAACCGTCATCTTCCAGACGTCATACACGGTGGGCAAGCACGTCATAGCATCACGACACGTACAGCTTGGGACATAAATTTACGCAACACGGCATTGGCATATTGCTTCATCCGAGCGGCCTCTTGCAAGCTGTCAGGAAGAGATCAAATAAGAAAGATGTGACCGGCTATTCTGTCCATCTCTCAGTATGTGTGTCCACTCCTGTTTGCTGATGGTGTGTCGCTCCAATGAAGAAATTCGACGCCCCGGTGTTCAGTAAAGTTTTATCATAAGCTGTACACGTGATACAGTTCTGTCCAATCGCGACCAACATCTCAATTTTTTTTTTTCATATAACAATCATCATCGTCGTCGTCGTTCAAACTGCGGGAGAAAAAATAAGCAGACGTGTAATGCAGGAATTAAAAACAGCATGGAGAGAGAGCATTCTCAGTGAAATCCCTTCCGCACAAGCGCGATTGCCCTTTGCTTGCTTATCACATCCAAGAACGGACATCCTATTCCACAATTAGCGTCGAAAACTCGTGCGAGTTCGCGTTTTAATCGTGACGATTAAAGCGAATGACACCAGTGAACCAATTGACGGCGTGTCTTACAGATAACTTCTTCCGCCAAACGAGGCAATGAGCGTAGCAATTAAAGCACCGCCAACGAGCTCTCGCGATAAGGGGAACCAGATTCGAGTGGAAACTTGGACAAACGCCAGCGAAAACCTTGCTTTATATGCGAAGCAGCAGAATGTAACTTCAAAATATAGAAATTAGTAGCAATAGCTACTAATTCTGAGATCCCAAAGTTCCCTCTTGCTGATCGCCGTGTACTATGTGTGTGCGCGCACCATACGGCCTCTGTTAACGAATGTATTCAATTAGATTATATCGTGCTGCATAACTAGTGCTATACCCTAATTTTCCTAATTTAGCCGGTGTTGTAGAGTTGGCGCATTTGTGTTGGGCCCGTGTGGACGATTTCTATCGGCATAGGGATTAGCTTTTGTGACTTGTGCATACAGCTCACAGAACCTGGGCTTCTGGGAGTACCTGGGCTGGTATTCTGTGCTTTACAGAAGCATATTCAAAAGCGAAAATCTGGATACACTTTTGCATTCTGAGTTATACCAACAACGGCAGTAATTCAATGATGAATGAATTACCCATCAACCACAATCTATCCTTGTATTGCGAGTGAAGTGTACAACAACAGTACCAATAAAGAGTTTTAGTATATCGTACGTTATCGGTTTTGCGTGCGTAAGGGATAGCGTTGATGGTCCTGCGCTCGCCCATAACAGAAAGAGAGCTTCTCGCAATGCGCAGATCCACCAACGCTATCTGTTACGTATGCTATCGCCTTTGCGTACGATGTACTAAAACTCTCTATTGACAGTACCGCAGCAACTAACTGCCGAGGCCCACTCGAGATTTCGTGACGAGTGGTTCAGACATTTTGTTAATTACAGGGGCATTCCGCTCGGAAGGGCGTGTTGGAATAATGGGACTAGACTAATCAGTGCCCCTTGTTATCTCGGTAGGCGAACATTTTCAGCACTCAGCTACACGGACAATGTGAAGGTTTTTCTTTTCTGTTTTCCTTTTCAAGGACCTCCGCGCACATTCACGGAAGAGCGCTTGAAGGCTATGTTTTATAGTCGGAAGAGTTCTTCTCGACACTGCACTCGCGGACCGCGTGGAAACCTTAATGCCATCTCACGGTTCTAGAACGCTTCCGCCACATTCCATTCCATCCAACCAGCGGAACAACAGTCAATGAAAAAGCACCAACAGTGAGGACCCGCACAGCTATGACGACAGAAACATCGACTTGGTCCTAATACAGAATCGCTGCTTCGACCGTGCCCTGGGTCTGAAGAACAGACCACGGAGGGCACGGTCTGTTCTTCAGACCCTTTCCTCAGGCCCTATCAGTCGGCTCTTGCAGAGCTCGCTATGAAGTCGTCCGAGGGCGTATTAAATCCGCGAAGATAGACACAGACCAGCACTACCGCGTCGCGTAACATGCGACATCATGACGCCACATAGAAATCTTAAGGAGTATGCTAGAAGGAAACCTCCGAAAATGGGACGTACGGGCGAGCGTAGCCCCATATTGAATCAGCTACCGTTGCCGCGGTGCATGGAAAAATATAATAATAAGCTGGTAAGCTATATGAAACATAACGCAAAAAAGGTTTTTGAAGCAGTAACACACAACCCTAATCCATGAAACCCTAAGATTTGAAAGAAAAAAAAAAGACACGAAGAAACAGGCAAGACACGGACGCTCACTCTAAAAAAAAAAAAAAAAAAAAAAAGCGAAATCCGCGGCTGCCCCGCTGCCTCAACCAGCCTTGGCTACAAGCCTGGATAGGGGCGGACAGTGACAAAATCCTTAGCCAACGGAAGCAGCGGAGAAAGCATTGCCAACAGTTTTCGGAATTGTGCCTCCTTTCACGGGCTAAAGATGCGCGACGTTTCCTCGGCTGATTCAATATGGCTGTCTCCGAGCTCATACATTGAGAGAGGGAAGAGACCGTTCAAGTTCTTTGCTCTCCTCCGGTCCTCCTCTCCGCCTTTCCTTCTAGCCTCCCTCCGTAAGATTGGAATGTGACGCCAGTCGTCATCGAAAAAGTCGCTCAACGTATGTAGTGTCTGCAGCGTCGCTATGTTGTCGCCGTGTCACATTCCCCCCCCCCCCACCACCACCACCACCTTTATTTGTTGACATTGCGGTTAAAGCATCGTGGCTTCGGGATTGGCGCACTTCACTGCTGCTTAGAGTTTTGAAGTAACCTCCTGCTTCTCTCATGTACTCATCATCGCATCTCATCTTATCTCGCAGCTACACGTGTGCCCTCTGTCGAGAATTGTGAGGCCATCAACGGCAAAATGTCCACATTATTACCACCACCACCACCACCACAAAATAAAGCATCGAAACAGTCGTGACACCGCCTGCAATGGTGAGGTCAGAAACAGCAAGTTGTACACACCGTCCATTCCAACAACAATAACGACAAAGTCTCAGATCAAGGAATGGTTGTATGTCGACCATTATAGTTCTCAAAAGTGTGTGCCCAATAAGTATTGTTTATTCGTATCATCGGCCGTCATTACGCGAGAGCCACTCGGGTGAACTGCTATACTTGCACATGTATTATACCTGATCATCAGGTCCGATGACACATTTGTTTACATAGCAAGGCAGCGCAGGTTCTCACAACTCGCACACAAAGTAAATCTACGAGGGGCGTTCAAGTCAAACCGGGACTTTCTATCGTCTGAGTGTACAAATGGCTCGCGCTACTTCTGTTTCGTCATTTCAACACGGGACAGGCCTTCGGGTTCACTACGTGGTGGTCCAAGCTTTGTGCAAAACAGAAGACACGTGCTGGACAAGATGGCCGACAACGAGGTGAGCGCGCACATCGAACAGCGAATTGTCATGAAGTTTCTCGTGAATGAAGGCGTAAAGTCATCTGAAATTCACAGAAGACTTCAGGCTCAGTATGGCCACGATACACTTAGCCACAGCAAAACGCTTGAGTGGTGCAAACGGTTCCGAGACGGGCGTACATCAGTGCAGGACGATCCCGGCCGGGGCGGCTCAGAGCCCAGTGTGAGAGTTCCTGAGAACATCCAACTTGTGGAGCTCCTGATCCTCAAGGACCGACGGATAACACGTTGAACACTATCATTCATGAACACCTCCAGTTTCGGAAAGCCGGGCCTCATCACCAAAGGAGTCCTCCTCCTACAGGACAATGCACGCCCGCATACCGCGCATCTAACGACACGCACCTTACAGGAACTTGGCTGGGAGTTGCTGCCACATCCCCCTTACAGTCCAGACCTCGCCCCCAGCGATTACCATTTCTTCAGGCCACTGAAGGCGTTCCTTGGGGGCTGCCACTTCAGCTGCGACGGCGAAGTCAAGAATGCGGTCCGATCATGGCTGCTACGCGCCGGTAAGGATTTCTACGCTGCTGGCATCCAAGCCCTCGTGAAACGCTGGGACAAGTGCATTAGTGCAGCTGGAGATTACGTTGAAAAATAAAACTAATTTCTCGCCTTCAAGTTCATTTTACTTTTGCGAAAAATGAAAAGTCCCGGTTTGACTTGAACACCCCTCGTATAAGTCACATTTCTGAAGCGCAGAATTCTGTTTCGCTTGTGTCGTGTTTCGCAAGCGCACTATGTTCCAATACCGTGGTAAAAAATAACGAGTGCGGGCAATACCTTAGTTAGAACCCAAACACGCCCCTCCAGAAATTTTAGGTAATTCTTCCTCAAAACGATGGTCGGAAAAGAAGAACTGTGGATGTCACACCTCTCTGTTCCACCAGAACTGTGGTTTAAGTTCCAAAGCCGCCGCTGCCACCATCACCACGTGAAATGCACACCTGTGCATGGCGTATTTCATTGAATATTAGGCGTAGCAATTGAGTGTGCAATTCGGAGCTGTCCATTCACATTTGTACCTGCCGAAGCAGGTGACCATTTTATCCTTTGAATGGACAATTGCATCCGTCCCGGTCCAAGTTCATCACTGATAATAACGCCGAATACCCGACGCGAATTGGTGGCCTTGTTCCCTTGAAGTTTGATGTAACACATGGGATGAGCAGGCGACGCATATTGAGAGTATTCCGGGATTCCCTCTCTGGAAACGTCACCCTGACAAGGCCAATCAGTGAGCACCCTTTGGCCTGGACGAGACCAATGAGGGACAGCCTGGAGTGACTTTGGTAGCCTTGACGGCCGACCGACCGACACGCGGGCGGGTGAGCCGGAATACTATAGGGGATGGCGTACGCTCTGTCACCGGATTACGGAATGTTGTTTCTGGTTGGCGTCGGGCGTGTTCGTACAGCCAGGAGCGTAAAACCGTGTTCCACGCAACATGGTCACTTCAGAAATCACAGTGGTAAGCGAAAGTCGGCCGTATTTATCGAGGACTTTTCACTTAGTATATTGCGATGCGAACGCCATACGGACGACCTCGGAGATAATCGTCTGCGTTGCGCTCCTGGTTGTGTGCCTGGCTTACGTCATCATGGTGTTAGTTGCAGAGGGAGTGCGAATTCATCTGCCTGCGAGGTGCTGCACAGTCAACTGCACTGACTGCTTTACAACTCGTTTACAAAAAATGTAAGCTGTTTTTGGAAGAGAAAATTGGCCAAGTTGACTGGTGTTGACTGTGAAGTGGTGACGAACATTACCGTATCCGTCTCATACATATGTTCTGGGGTGCGATAGTCTAAGGATGGATCTTCGATGATGTTATCCAATGCATATTTTAATTGGAAATGATATGGTAAGTATATGGGTCCTGGAAGCTCTGTCGTCAACCACAGGGTGTAAATCAGTACATAATTTAAAATACACTGAAAAATCTCGCTTGCAGGCATGAAGGTTAAAGTATTTAAGCACTTGCCGTGAGTGGTTACAGCCATTATGTCATTTCTTATCGGTAAAGTGACTTTGAGTATTTAGCAAACATCGGCCTCATATTCAGTGCCCTTCCTTCGCGATGAAACCAATATGATTGATTGATTGAAAAATAGAAGTATGGAGATGTGAGTCCTGACATATTAGGGACAATATACTTAACTTATAAGTGAGTAATATATTTTTACATACAAGGTACAACATAATGCTATGTTCACGCTATGTCAGTGAATGCCGCGAAAGTCGCGAACGCCGGAGATGCATCCTTGGTCTACGAAATTCTAATCAAGGCTTAAAGGTAGCGCTAAATGTCGTACGACAGCAAAAGCAAGAGGAGCGGAAACATAGATATGAAGACCGGATCATAGCAGCTGCTGAAAGGAGACGAGGAAGTAAGTGTGTCGACTGTGTTGATACACGTGTAGATGCACGTCGTCTGCTGCTCGAAGCGGGTATCGCTTTACAGATTGCTGTATAG
The DNA here is from genome assembly GCF_037126465.1 of Ornithodoros turicata. Classification (NCBI taxonomy): domain Eukaryota; kingdom Metazoa; phylum Arthropoda; class Arachnida; order Ixodida; family Argasidae; genus Ornithodoros; species Ornithodoros turicata. Next base: position 97,482,990 of record NC_088202.1, read on the forward strand.
AACGCAATAAATACGTATTTGGCAATTGTTATTTTGATTTACCACAACGACGTTATACGTATTACACGCGTGGAGCTGGAGTACCGTTCGAAGAATCCCAAGCAGCACAATGTACTGAAAGTCGAGTGCAATAGGGGTGGACGGTATGTGTCTGCTCAATGTTCTTTAGTTGCACGAGCCTGTTCAAGGCCTTTCACCTACCCGTCCACCCCTGTTGCGCTCGACTTTCAGTACATTGTGCTGCTTGGAATGAAACGGATGAGTTTTTGTAGCGGAGTAAGGTTGTGCCGGTAGTGCCGGCATTCCCGGCGTTGGAACACAGTATACACAGTAAGGTGCTTAAAAACACTAAACGTATTTCTAGTTGTTCTCTGCAGACAATTTTTACTCAGTCTCTTCTAACTGGGTGCATTGCTTCTGATTGGAAGATGGCTAAGGTTGTGCCAGTCTTCAAGCATGGCGATCGTCAAATCCCCAGCAATTATCGACCAATTTCTCTGACGTCCACCTGCTGCAAGGTTCTAGAGCACATTATTCACTATCATATATCTTCATTTCTTGATAGAGTTAATTTCTTTTTCAATGACCAACATGGCTTTCGAAAGTACTTCTCTTGCGAAACGCAACTCCTCTCTTTCACTAACGACATACACATAAACTTAGACATGAATGTCGAAACTGATGCTTTATTTCTAGACTTCAGTAAAGCCGTGTTCCCCCATCAAAGGTTATTTGTGAAATTGTCTCAACTTAACTTAGATCCCCTGGTATTTTCCTGGCTGCGCGGTTTCCTATCCTCCAGGTACCACCGAGTTGTACCTTTCTCTTCCCGCCCCCGTACTCAGCGGTATCCCTCAAGGTTCCGTTTTAGGCCCTTTGCTTTTTCTAATTTTTATCAACGACCTCCCGGTATCCTTAACTTCTCAGATTCGGTTGTTTGCAGATGACTGCGTTGTTTACCACACACTATCTGACAGTGATGACACTTGTGCATTACAATCTGAACTTGACAAGCCTATTGGTGCTCGACTTAGTGCATGACACTAAATATAGACAAACGTAAGCATGTGCACTTCTCTCGACGTAAACCTCCTACAGTTAATACTTACACATTATCAGGACTTCCTTTGGAATCAGTCTCATCGATAAAATACCTTGGCGTTATTATCTCTTCCGGCCTTTCTTGGAAGGCCCATATCAACAAGATAATATTGGACGCCAATCGCTCTTTAGGCCTTTTGCGTCGTTCCCTTTCTCTGGCTCCGCCGAAATTAAAGCGCCTGGCCTACACTACGCTTGTACGTCCACGGCTGGAATACGCGTCTGCAATCTGGGACCCGCACCTATCCTCTCTTGTTACCTCCATCGAAGGCATCTAAAATAGGGCTGGCCGCTTCATTTCCATTATTATTCTCGCTTCACGAGTGTCTCATCCCTCAAATCTTCTGTAGCACTTCCTCTTTTGTCTAAAAGGCGTCAGATTTCCCGGCTGTTGTTGTTCCATAAAATATACTATTCTAATCACCTACTTAAGTCATCCCTTCTACCTGCACCTGACTACATCTCCCGCAGAACAGATCATCTACTTAAGGTTGGATGTTATCGTTGCAAAACTACCACCTTTCTTTCTTCTTACTTACCGAAAACCATCAAAGACTGGAATCAGCTACCTTCCCACATTGTATCAATCAGTTCTAGACCTCACTTTGAAGCTGCCATTACAGAATTTTTTTCAGTTTGATTGTACACATTTCAGTTTGACTGTATATGTATGTTTTTATATTTTGACTGTGTACGCTTCTTACGCAGAAGTTCTCATCCCATTTATGTGTGTATATGTGTGTGTCGTGTCGTACGTGCGTGTCTACTTGTTGGACTTCGTTGTTATTCAATGCCCTCCCCCTGATATAATGCCCCTTAGGGCGCCTTCAGTTGCAATAATATGAAATGAAATTAAATGAAATGGAAGCACAGTGTGAACAAGAGGGTCGCGAATGTCGTAAAAGCTGCGAATAAGTTCCCAAGGTTCGCGGCTTTCGATGATGTAGTGTGAACGTAGCATTTTTTTTTTTTTTTGGAAACGTAGAAGTTTCACGATAACGTTGTCGAAAACATGATAAGCCAATCGCCTGATTCCTTTGGAGTGGCTGACATCACGTTGCTGATATCTGATTGACTAACAGAGATACGGAGTCGGAATCTGAAGGAGCTTCCGATTTCCTAAAGCTCGCTATTATATATAGTTAACGCTCACGATCATTTGCGCACATTCACAAACAAGCACTTCTCTTTACCCTTTTCAGAGACCGTGAGCAACTTTCACAAAGACCCTGACAATCTATCGAGTTACACTCGCTTAGCAACAGAAGGTACGGGCCACTACTACTGCAGCATCCGCCGCTACGCAGATTTGACGTGACTTCTGTACTGGAGACAGCGTCCCTCGTTCCACAACGACTACCGCCGATTCAATCTCAATTTATACACGCAGACGACAAAAGATGCGACGAGGTGAGGGGGGAAGGAGCACAATCTTGGCACGTACGTCTCCTGTAACGACACTATGGCTCCCTCGAAACAGCGAAGGGCCATACAGCGCGATGTTTACGTTCAGATGGAAACAGGATTTGGGACTGACAGATCCTCTGTTGGTACTTCGCGGAAAACTTGGGACGGAAGAACTCGGAGGCCCCAAATCCTTATTTTACTCCCAACACAATCCGCCGCCTGGATGAAAGAAGGACAAAACTGGATCCATCACAAACAATCTCTGACGGAGAACAGTGTCGATTAGCAGGAATGAGCGACTTAGGAGATACTCTTGTTTCTTCCATCGCTTTGCGACCTCCTGCAACAGGGCAGGATTAGAATCGTTTGCCCTAAAGAGCAAGGCCATGGTATTCCTGTTACGTCGGGTCTTACATCGACGCGAGTTAATATTTTGAGTATCTGCTCGGTGGCAGCGCTCCATTCCAGTATTAGAGAAAGAGGAGGACGTGGTCGGTGCTGTTCTTTTGTGCAACAAAAACAACTTGATTTTTTAGGATAGTTGAGGCAGTTCAGGCAGTTGAGGTTGTACCGCCGGGCCATAATGTAGAACGCTGTGATCGAGAAACTTGAGGGGTGGCACTGCTATAATACTCAAAACTAATATTGCCTATATAAGGTTACCTGATATAAACGGTGTTGAATGTGTCTGCTCTCATTTTGTCTCCCTATTATCACAGGAGCAGTCTATCGACCCCCGCAAAGTGAACCAAAAATCCTTGAAATGTTGATCCAGTATGTTTCTCCTTTAACGAAGAAATATCAGTTGATCATGGCACGTGATTTAAATCTTCGTAATATAGATTGGTGTAATCTTATACCGGGATCCCTAACCTGCCCAAACTCAGTTTTGTTGACTCAGTTTGCATTCCAATTAAGCTTATGTCAAAATGTCACGGAATTTTCAAGGCTACAAGGGTTGCACGGTTCGATACTTGATCTTATTTTCTCTTCCGAGGCTATATGTCAAGTAAGGTCTGTGATTGTGCTGTTGTTGAAGGAATTTCTGACGAGAAACCTGTTGTGTTTGATGTTGAATTGCGTGGTCAAACATCTAAATGTAAACTTAGTAGTGTGTATGACTTTAATAATGCACAAGATGTGAGCATTCTAGACTTTTTGGAGTTACATTTACTGAGTTTTACGGACAATTTTAATGACCCTATGTGTTCTGCTGATGATTTATGGACTCTTTTTGTCCAAGTGGTGCACAGGTGCCTACATGATATGTACCAAAGAAATAAATAAAAAGTCAGGAGAAAAAAAAAGTCCCTGGATCACACGCAACACCTTGCACCTGAAGAGAAGGGCAAATAAGTTATAAAAAAAGTAGACGTTCTCATCAATTTAAAGCCCAATTTCAATATGTAGTTAAGACATTGAATGATGAAATTCGTGCGGCCAGATTTCGTTTTTATGATGTTACTTTACAAAACTTTCTTAAGGAAGACCCTGTAAAGTTTTGGAGATACCTACATCGAATGTACCATGTCTTACAGCATTCACGTAAAAATGGTTCTTGAAAAAGCGTTTAAGAAGTATGGGCTTTGAAACGATCATTGAAGTACGGCACGCCTGACACGAAGACTATTGCATACAAGTCTTTGATATTGCCCATCATAGAGTATGCAAGCCCCGTATGGTGTCCCCATACCAAAATTGCCATGTCGAAACTAGAAAGACTGCAAAATAAGGCATTACGCTTTATTTATAACGAGTATAGTACAATGGCTTTGGTGTCATCTTTGCGTAATGCATCAGGCATTCCCTCTATTGCAAAGTGGTTGCACATGAACAGGTTGAAAACCCTGTACTGTATTGAACAGGGCATGTTACGGATGGATAAGACAATGTACCTTGTACCTTATATTGGCCGCCGTTTACGTCACACTCACGATGCACTCTTTTCGGAAACCAGATTTCGCAGAGACTGTTTCAGATTCTTTCTTTCTGTCTGTCTGTCTGTTTGTTTGTAAGGAAAATCAGGGAATGGAATAAGTTACCTGCATATGTCACTGATTGTGTTACTGTAAATAGTTTTATGACTGCGATAGATAGGTTCCTTGCATGACATGTTAGTCATGATCATTGGTCATACTATATTCGTGTATGTATGTATTTATTATGTGCTATGTATTGTGTATTTCTCCTTGTATTCCTTACCACCACTCCTATTATAGCCTATGGGCTAATAGTATGGATAAATAAATAAGGACAACTTTTGTTGAACAACTGCCTGCAGAAAATTGTTACTTGGTGTGATTCCTGGCAAATGATGTTAAATGTCAAAAAAATGCGTTTGTATCTGTATAACTACGAAAAGGGTAGTCCTTTGTTATGATTATAAGATTAACTCCGATGTCTTGTCGTACGTGAATAGTTTTAAATATCTGGGTATTACAATCTCGCATGATTTTTCTTGGAATTTTCATGTAGATCACATCGTCCGAAAGACTTCCGGTAAATTATGGTTTGTAAAGCGCAATCTAAAACACGCTACTTGGGAAACCAAACTCACTGCTTATAAAACATATATCTGACCTATCTTAGAATATGCTAACGTAGTATAGGATTTGTCTACCTCCAGGAACATTTCTCGGATTGAGGCAGTTCAAAAGCGTTCACTTCGATTTGTATTTAAGAGGTGTAGGCAACTGATACCCAGTTTATAGGCAACTCAGCTCTGTTTCAGACCTTTACGGTAAAGCAGGACTAGAAACACTGGATCGCAGACGCAAGGTAGCTATAGATTAAAAATTATGTATCATATGATTAACGGAAAAATCAACACTGACACGGATCGACACATCGGAGAGTTACCTGCAAGGCGGCCAACACGTTGTACGCATCAAGCCATACAGTTCCAGAATTGATGCTTTTAAGTTTTCATCTTTCCCACGCACTATTACAGAGTGGAATAGCCTACCGGACGATGTGGTCTCATCTGAACCAGTGGATCAATTTGTATCTAAACTTGTTTCTTTCAATGGTCGTTGAATGCGTGAATTCTTCTGTTTCTTAAATTGTACTGCTCCTACGTCGGCCTCTAGATGGAGGCCAGTAGTATTTCCAAATAAATAAATATCAATTAAAAAATATTTTGAGTAGCGTGAATATTCATATAAAAAATATCGTACGCGTCAAAAACGTAGGCAGGGAAGTACACTTGTGGAAGTACACACACTGCAGGTATGGTACAGCTCCGTTCTGATGATGCTTTAAATGACCGACGTTTTCTTTCGTAATCTGCTCCTACATATTATTACATTACATAGGTCAAGCATTCGGTTAAAAAACTGGTGCCCCTGTGGTTTGTTACTTGATATTTGTAGGTGCCTGCCTTAGCGACCTCTTTACTTCCAGAACATGACGGAAGCCGTGGTTATGTGGTTATTCCTTGGTTACATGCTTCTTCCACGATAGTTTTGAGCTGGTATATACCCCAAGATATTTTGTAGGGTTAAGTACGATTCTGTCTCTTCTCGTGACGTTTATATGGACAGTTTTAGACTTATTGTCTTCCATCAACCAATCCTCGTACCATTCGGAGGCTCTATGTGTTGTGTTTGTCCCTTATAGATGCAGCACGCTTCGGCTTATTTCCCTATCTATTCCCTACATGTTATGTTCCCACATGTTCCTATATGTTTGCCAGATGCAGGTTTCACTTCGTTTAACTTGGCTTATACTGCTTTATCAAGGCTATCGCGCATATCGCGGAACCGTATGGTACATCTGATACACAGGCATATTTCTAGAACTTTTGTCCTCATGCAGAACAAATTGATCCCCACGGAGAAGATAGGCTTCTATCTACTATCTAATTCTGCAACATAACTGAATAATGGTCGTTGAACAAAAGACACCTTCTTCAACTGCCATTATTCAATTGAAGTATGCAACTGGCAGTTGCGAGTCTTGTGTTATAATTGTCCTTCTATGTGTACTTGCCTCATCTACTACTACGTTACGATTACACCATAGTTGCTAGGTAATAACACAGACACATGCCGTGTTACAGTGACAGCTGTCTCTAGCGCGAAACGTCATAAAGAAAACAGAGAGAGTGGTGGTTACTTCGTTATTGCAACATCCTGGTCTCGGATACCAATATGCCCTCAGACAGTGCAATAGTTGAAACAGAATTCTTCGATAAAGCGATCCTAAAGCAAAATAAGTTCACGAATACGCACTACGCACTTCGTGTACATTATAGACTAACATCCGAGAAGAGCATTAACGACTTTCCGGCACCCACCTAAAAGAGCATTGAAAGTCACTTCCGGCAACAGATTTTGATTTGCGCTTAGAGACTTCAAACCGCGACAAAGTCTTGACAGAGCAATGGGCAGACCGTTCTGTCGGATGTACTGCCTCGCTTGCAGGCCTTAAAGTACGTCACAGCGGGCGGCCTGTTTCTCACTCAGATAAAGATAAGTGTCATCAAATGGCATTTTAGAGGCGTCTGCTTTTAGTCCTCTTTCAGGTGGCAGCAGAAGTCAACGTATATATAATGGGGATTTAGGACTCTCGATGAGTGATGTAGCATTTCAGCGAAAGGCCACGAGGAAGGAATCAGCAAAACAATAACAAAGAATAGAGACAAAAATGAAGGAAAGAAAGAAAGAGAGAGAGAAAGAAAAGAGAAAATCGAAAAACGACTTCGATTTGGAAAGCCCAGCTTAGAGGGAAGACATCAAGTGTTCAGGAATAAATGCCGGGGATACAGTATCGCAAAAGATAAAGAAGGTGCAGAAACTTTCCGCCAGGGGTAGGAAGCTTCGAGGCAGTGTACGGATATGCGAGAAATGTCAGCGCTTCTTTTCCCTTTGTCTGGGCTTACAACAGCCCGTACACACACCACAGTGCGTTCAGGCATTCGTGATACACGTAGAACCGCGCACCTGCGACTGATAGTTATTAGGCTGCCAGATAAACAATAAGGGACTGCTACGGCTCGTTGCATGTGATTTACAGACAGTCTGTAAAGGTCTGATCTCCCTGTTTTCTAATATATCAAACCATTCAACTATTCTGTCACTGCTTACCGTCATGCAAGTTGGAAATGCACTACATTGATCTTGTGTATGGGGTAATAAAAGAGACACGTTTATGAATAAGCGAAGGGAGTCATCGTAAATTAATTAATAATCTTACATTGATAACCTTAGCGCTCTAACTACCGTGATGGCCCGCAAAAAACATTTAAATGGAATGCTGGTGATCGCACCAGGGTGAAAAGAAAGACAAACACCGAGGAAAACGTGCACAGGCGGGAAAAGTGCACACATATAAAGAAGCGCCCGGGGCATTGCATTCTTCGGCCTTGTGAGAACGGCTTCGGCATCCGCGTGTGCTCTATGTCTATGTGTAGTCCCTACTCTTGGATCCGGCTGGTTTCCTGCTACTGGCCACTGGCACTTGGTTGCGGATCTTTGTCCTCCTCTCTGGGTTTTGACTCTGGGTTCCGTTCTTGATTCCTGCTGCTGGTCTAGGATTTTTGTCCCGCCTCTGTTTCCATCTCTGGAGGCTGGCGCGGTTTCTGGTCCCTACGTTCCAGTGCCCCCTAGTGATCTTCGTCATGGCACGCGTGAGTAGTCTTCCCTGGGGGGGACGGCCCCGGGGATGAAGCTCCAGTCCAGGCGCGCACAAATGAACAATAGTGTTTCAACATCGTACAAACTTATATTTTTCTCATGCTAGCCGGACCGCCCAACTAACCCCAAGGGCATTGTCGTCTACGTCTAGTGAAGGTACTGTGACCACACCCGCTGTCGCGCAGGTTGGCTCACTGGTCGTCCCATCACAGGCCCAATGCCCAAAGATGCAGCCTATTTTACTGGAAATAATTTCAAATGATATCCGCAAAAGTATAACTTGTACTGCTCGCTGTAGGATGACACAAAATGAAGTTCAAAGAAGTTGAATTCCCAGCTTTTTGTTCTTGGGGGAAATGCAGCTCAGATCGTAAACGTTCCACGACTTATGGTATATACAGCAAATGAGAACTTTATTAATAGAGACGTTTCCACGTTTATTTACACGACTAGTGAAAGACCCCCATTGCGTCTTCATTTCGTTGTCCTCCGTGTGAAAAGAGTAAAACAGTCCACAAGTGATACAATGCGAGAGAAAGTAAAAAGACGATGATAAACGATGTTGTGCTGCAGTGAATCCCTGGACACGTTGGTGTTAACCGAAAAGATGAAGTTGTAGATGAAGTAATTCACGTAGAGATGCTGCATTTGACGTATCGGATGTGACACGATGACGCTTTTACTGCTTAGTGGCGTTACCACTTCCGACAAGTGGACTCTCGAAGATGCCGTCACTGTGGTGAGTCGGAAAATCTGGAATTGATCCTTCTTGATTGCTCGCACTGCCAACCTCTCAGGGCTACACCTACAGTGCCTCTAAGCAAGTTCGACTGTCGCTCTCTCACATGACGAAATTACTTTCTCCATGGTCAAATCAATCCCATCAACGCTCTGCCCTAAAAGCACTACACACCTGAGCTACTCACTCAGCTAATATAGTGGTGTGTATTTTGACTCCTATAGTGATTGATACATGTATGAATTTTATAGTGTCCTTGACATTTACCTTTGTGGAAATATTTGTATTATATGTGGATATATACAGGGCAATTCAGTTGAATCCCTGGCGGGCTAGATACTTCGTGAACGGATGCACCAATCGAAGTAGTTTCTTTTTTACAAGTATCTGTCTGATACCATCTCCAAGCTGTGCACCGTGTTAATGAGTGGAAGGCGTTCATTGTTTAAATAAAAATTCAAATGAGTTTCGTGAAAAACATAATTTCTAAAGCAAGACGCCATCGGCATTAAAATGGGCACTACCCCTTTTGGGACCTTCAGTGGACACCTTTTAGAGAAAAATCTGCCACCGAAGCGGGTCATTTGTTGCAGTAATTAACTGGTTTCGGTTTACATATTTTTGTCGCGACTGGTGGCCGTGAAGCGCAAAAGGACGCTCTTCCACTCCCTTATCCACCAATGAAGTACGTGTTCTTGAGCTCACTGCGCAACGGGGAGTGCTGAAGAAAAAGCGGAAAGTATGTTATATCAAGGTATACTATTAAATGTGTTTCGTCCGTGCGATCACAACAGAGAGAGGGCGCATATAAGTCAGATAAGCAGGGTGGGGTACTGGCGAAGCCTGTCTGACGCTGTTAGTTTTTTTTCGGCACTCCATGTTGCGAAGTAAGCTCAAGAACACGTAATTCATTGGTGGATATGGGAGTGGAAGAGCTTGCTTTTGCGCATCACCGCGACCAGCCGTGACGAAAATATGTAAACCGAATCCAATTAATTACTGCAACAAATGACCCGCTTCGGTGGCAGATTTTTCTCTACGAGATATCCACCTAAGGTCCCAAAAGGAGTAGTACCCATTTTAATGCCGACGGCGCCAAGCTGTAGAAGTTATGTTTTTCACGAAACTCATTTGAATTTTTCTTTAAATAATGAGCGCCTCCCACTCATTCACACGATGCGCAGCTTGTAGGTGGTATCGGACAGATACTTGTAAAAAGAAAGTTCTTCTATAGGTGCACCCGTTCGCGAATTATTTAGCCCGGGGATTTACCTGAAACACCCTGTATATACAGGGTGCTTCACGAGAAGGTGCCACTCAATTCCTAAAAATAGGGTTTACTTCAAAAAAATATAACTACGGTACTTGGAATACACTCAAGGCCGTTTGAATTCGTGTCACGCATTAATTAACTAATCTGCATAATTAAACTCGAAAAACTGCCAAGTAAAGGCAGCGTTTTTCTTCTTGAATACGGAAGCCTATTGGCTACAGCAGAATATTCCAATCAATATCACGGGGTTTTGCGCAGGATTTCGACAAATATTTGACAGCCGAAAATCAGTCGCTGGGCGAAGCGCGCTTGCTGACATTTACGTTTGCGGAACTGTGGGCTCCTTCCAAATACCTTCCCTCTTGTGCAAGAAGAAATTAAACCACGCAGCCATCACACCTTTTGCTTTTACCAACGTGTCTGTCATCAGCCGTCAGTCGATAATGACGGAATGCGCGACAAAGCCCTCGATCGGAATAAAACTGATTTACTCCTTTCCACTTCCCGTCGATAAAGGCGGAGCCAAAAGTTCCACAAACGCAAATTTCGGCGGGCATGCTTCGCCGAGTGACTGATTTGCGGCTGTCGAAGTTTTGAAAAAATCTTGTGAAAATACAAGTGATTTTGATTGGAATAGTCTGTTACGGTATTAGGCTGGGCTTTGCAACGTCCTTTTGTCAGACTGACAATGATAGGGTGTTCAAAATGTCGTCGAGCGCTAGACCCTTGGTGCTCGGAAAAGCATGATGTTCTGCTACTCCCTCCGATGGGAGAGCTCCTCAATATCCCTGTCAGTTATCGTGAACTGGAGTAAATTATGCACGCGCTCCACATTGGTGGGATTAAAAAGCGACCTTTACTTGGCAAATTTTCCAGTTTTAGCAAAGTTTCCAGGCAAATTAGATTAGATTCACATCAGGAGGTGGTAAAAACCTATTAAGAACAAATGCCGTTGACCGCGTGATTCTAGGTGGCGTAGTTTTTTAAATTATAATTCAATGATGCGTTTTCTGGGACACCCTGTATAAATTTTTCCATTGATATTTAATTCCACACGATTCAGACGGCTGAAACGATGTCCAAACGAAACGTTTTTAGTTCAAGGAATTACACGACATAGTCCTGCGGCCCGAATATCTGATGAATATGCATGAAAAAGCAAGACTCGTGCTGTAACTGCAGCTCTGTTCCCACGAAAACAAAGGTACCCGGATTAATATAGCGGCACCTGCGATAGAAGGTTACGTGGTATTCATAATACCACGTGTGTGTATACATAGCGGGCTTTATTTGCGTACCAAAGAAGGCAGAGAAAATGAGGCGAAAGAGAAAAAGAGGGGAAAGAGAAAAGAAGAAGAGAAGGAAAGAGGGAGTGTGAGGGGGTACAAAGAAATAGAGGGAGGAAGGTATGAGCAAAACACACAGAGAAAAAGGACGGGGACATCATGAGTCTAAAATGGTTTAATGACCTGCAAATAACTTCCCCCCCCCCCACTTTCTACTTCGGAGGCGTTAATGCAAGACGTAAACACGAAACCTGTTATTGACTGTGGTGGAACGTTGATCACTACTTATCGATTTCATAGAAGAATGCTATATTACGTAGGAGATATGAGTGCAGCACAGTCTTGCAGAGCATGCAAGAGACGATTGGTCACAGCTCTCTTTCCTGCACATCTCACGCGATGCGTCGGGAGTGCCAACACCGCTTGAATACCGACGGCTTGCTAAAGGTGCCACGCTGACTAAAGAACCTTTAATTTTATTATGTATTACAAATCGACGACTCAGTACCCAAAATGCAACTACCGCCAATGAACCTCACGCGCTTCCTCGGAATTTTCGAAAGAAGCCACAAAACTGCACAGGTTCGGCTTCTCCTCATAACCCAGTTAAGCTTATCTTATCTTATCTTCCGCTTCTCCAAGAGTAGGTGACGTCATCCAGAGTTGACGTTGCTCTCTCCTAGCAACAACGCGAGCATCTTCGCCCTTTAGTCAACGGTGGCGGAAAGCAAACAAAAACACCAACTTTATTTTAATGATGATGAGAGGGGAGTTTTATCGCCATGGGCGGTACCCTATACCCCATTGCTGGCAGTAATGTGATGAAATAGAAAAATTGGTTTCCTCACAGTGAGGACTGAAGTCCTACGGTGTTCAAAACGTTTAGAAGTGCCTTAAAGGCAGAGCGTTGGTGGGCTGCAATTGGCCATGGACCAAGCAGTTTTCAAATAGTCAGAGGGTGAGAGTCTAGCTGATCTAGAGACACTCAAAGTGTGGATCTGAAAGGTTGGTATTCCGGGCAACGGAGAAAGATATGCTCTATATATTCCAGATCACCGCAGTGGCGGCATCTTGGAGTCAACTTGTCGCAAGCGGTAACGCCATTGAGCTGTAAAGGCCACTGGCATCCGATATGAGGGAAGCATCCGGTCGTTGGTGGCATGGGATGAACTGGGAGGTGATGGGTTCGAATCCTACCACCGGCTGTGCTGTCTGAGGTTCCCCCAGGGTTTTCCGGCAGACTTCCCAGACGAATATCGCCACATTTCTCCCTGAAGTCTGTCCAGGACGCACGCTGCACCCCCACTGCCCCCCACTTCTTCCTGCTGTCCTCTCTCCATCTGTCCACGTATGTACGCCGCAGTTGCTTCGCGACTCTAACACACACACACACACACACACACACAAAGAATCTGAGAAGTCTGCCAGCAGCTGTGGAGAAGAGACGGAAATCGCGACCTTCGCGGAACAATGTTGCCAGATGCGTCGCAGTGTGTGCACCCTTATGACGTCACACTTCTCAAAACTGGAAATTAATTTTACCATACTTTCGCTCCACATAGAAACGAAACATTTCCGGAGAATACAGTGTAAGTCACGTGGATAGTAATGGCAAATATTCGGTAAGATCCTGAAGACATGAGATTTAGTCCGCAATGGCGCTTAAAGCGAGAGTCCGCACCAAAATTACCACAAAGGTTGTGATATATCCCTAACTTTTGGGATGACAGGAACATGCCTCGTTCCAAAACTGCGCAGATTTTATTCAAACGATTTTATTACGAAGCGAACGCTTCACCTCTGTGAAGCGAGAGTGCACTGAGAGCAACACCCTGCTGGTATCATCCTGCATCGGCAACGGAGAATGCAGATTTCGAACCAGACGACAATGCTGGGTGAAGTCACGGTATCGTCCTCCGGACGAACCGCTGTTGTTTGGAGCTCTGTTTTCTGCTCTTCGCATTTGGGTTTCGGTGTGCTATTGTCATCGTTTACGAATTAATTACTCGTGGAAAATGAATGCGAATGTGATATTCGGCATCGACGGGGTGGCTTGTGTTCGGTATGATGCTCACCTAATTATTATTACTATTTTTGAATCGTTGCGAAGTCTCCCTTTAATGCCTCAGCTTTTGTTTTGCCTATCGGTCCAGCGCATTCTTACGCAGCCTTCTCGACATGCTGCACCCTTGTTTTCAAACTCATGATGCTTTGACACACATGAAAGCTTCCCGCCCAAATAGCCAAATTCAATACCAACATCTAGCACGACGTTGATTTGCATTCAGCGCGACTTGGGCTAGAACATCGCAACGCAAACCATGTTGCCACTGCTGAGATACTACAAAGCCCCTCTGAAAGCATATGACGGCACAACAGGAACGAAAATGACAATAGAACCAAAAATAATGGAATCATCTCATGCAAAATCCCCAATGCTCATCTCTTGTCAGACAGGTATTTATTTTCTCGAATCTCATGTTTCCTCGGCTTGGATGATAGGATAGAAGCTCAGTATGACGTTATTGGAATGCCACCCTTATTTTACGTATATTTCAACAAACAGATAAAAGGGCGAAAAACAAAGAAATGAAAGATATGAAATAGGGCACTGGCTGTAGCCGGCTCGATGACGCTGTTCGTGGTGCTGTGAATTTTAAAGACAGTGAAGGTTCCGCGATGATGTGATTTATGTACTGGATGTATGAGTGGATGTTTCGTTGACGGTTTCAGCAGCGTCGATCAGCAAATATTATACTGGACATCATGAAGTACGCCGTTAGATGTCAGGTTGAATGCATGTGACTATAGGGTATTGATGCACAATAACACCTGAACAAAAGCTTTAGCTCAACACTGTTGTAGTACAAAAAATTGAGGAACACATCAAACCAGAACAAGGTATCCAAACGGAGGAATCATTTCCGCGAGAATGAGGACTTCTACTTGGCTAACAGCACATGTCGGCTCAGAGATAAAGCAGTCTAAACCATTGCGTAGAGTCAACGCGAAGCACTAGAGTATTGGCTCTGTGCTGGATCACACGATGCTGCGTTCCACTTCTGCGAAAACGCCATGATGCAGGGTTTTACATGCGACCTTAGCTGATGACATTGAAGTAGAAAATGTAGGAAATGTTATCGGCGAGCAAAAGGACTACACGTTAACGAAGATGAGCTCACCTTTTGCTGACTCATCGAATAAGTCAACGATGGAAAACAGCCATCGTCATCATTTTGTTGGTGCAAGGTATGAATGAGTTGAACATTTTCTTTACCATAAATAGCGAAATTGAGCAGCACTTCCAAGAGAGTTTGTGTATACACAAACTATTTTGGAGTTGCTGCTCAACTATCCTCTACCCTGATGTCTGGCAGATATTTATCTACAGGACGTAAGGGTAGACGCTAGTACACGCGATACGCATATCACGGTGCTAATTATAATTACTATCATGATACACCATATATCGTGATATACATATCGTGACACACCAACACTGCAAATACGGGGTTCTGAGGACTAAGAAGGTGTAAGGTTCCGCACTGAGAAGCCTAAGAGTGAGCCCATAAATGCATAAAAAAACGGGGGGCGGGGAATCTATTGAATGGTTGAAAAAAAAAAAGAGAAAAAAAACAGAAAAAAAACTAAACGACCGTTTATAGTAAGTTTCAGTATGGTTAGCCCACCATGTTACAGTTAGCGGATGTTAGTAAGTCATTAGTGTTCTTTTTTTCTTCTTCTATTTTCACAATTTAGTGATAAAGCAATGGGATAACCGCCAACTTTTTATGTAAAATTTTTGCGCATCATACGTACCCCAACGTACAGTAGAGCACCAATAGAATCTGTTTACTCATTTCATCTGAATTGGCAGCCCTTCACTTTATCTTGTGTAATTCTTTCTGTATGCCTCTCATGTCCCCTCTCAAGTATTCATTCACTTTACGAACACTATAAGCAAAGAACTATTGAGTTCCTGTTTGGAATAACACACTGCAGTAGTAAATGAATCATAATGGGAGGAAGCGGCTAAGTCAAATCTTGTGCACGACTTCTATATGGTTGCATTATTGCAATGCTTTTCGTCCATCGTCTAGCACACTTAGGAACACGTAATAACTTTTTCATTATAACCGGCAGGAAGATTGCCCCAATCCGTGACAGCCCAAACTTCGAAGAAATTCTGATACAATCAAGTTATCTTTCTTTCAGTTGCGCTCCGTGATCGAAATAGAGCAATTATAAACATGCGCTTTCACATCCATGGCACGGATCCACAACGAACCACTATTGCAGTTAAAAACTGCGCCATCACGTGAAACGCCTAACCACATTTTGCGAGTTACCCTCCTAATAAACACAATATCGCCTACCGACTTGAGAAGGTGTCAGCCGTTTTATGATTCTGGGCATGAGTCGCCATTGAAAAGCAGTAGCTTGTGATAATGTCAATCACGTTACCTGCTTCCTCGCGGGACACTCTGTTTTATCTCTTTCCGAAGCACGTATGGTTTCACTTCCTTCTCCTGATGGAGTGACACGGCTGTTATGAGGTAATTAAGGACTTTCTCACAGAACACGCGCTCCAAACGAAGCTATCTGAAGCTAATGAAGCTTATTGTTCTACAGCTTCCGTGGGCGCGGATGCGTTAGTGCAGACTCTATTGGGCAAGGGTGATCTGGGTTTCCATGCGTCACCCATCTTCAGTGAGAAAACGGATGCCCACACGTATGACGATCTATTATGCATGGGGAGCCATGAGGACGAACATACCGCTGCATTTCTGAAAGGATTCGACAGGCGAACACATGCGCCAATCGCAGGCGTACTTCATATCTCGCTGGTTGGTTGGAGCCAAGGTCGTGCTAAAGACTGGGAGGTGGTGGGTTCGAATCCTACCACCGGCTGTGCTGTCTGAGGTCTTGCCTGGGTTTTCCGAAGACTTTCCAGGCGAATGTCGGCACAGTCCCCAGAAGTCGGCCCAGGAAGCATACTAAGCCCCCTGTCTCCCACTCCTTCCTGCTGTCCTCTCTCCATCTACCAACATCTGTACGCCGCTTATAGCCACAGTTGCTTCGCGGGGCTAACACGGAATAAAGAAAAAAAACTTTACATCTTTCACGGAGAAGGTACAGTAGCATGTACAGTTGGAGAAACATTATCGTGAAGAATACGCAGTATTGTGAAGCAGCAGGGCAAACGGAGCACTCAGGCGAACGATCAGACAAGGAATGCGTTTTTTCGGAAATGGGCATTAGGGTCGTGACCTCGTTGCCGTTGCAGTACTGTCTCATGGGGGAGTAACATTTTTTTTTCTTTTTCGTGGCTAGTGAAGCGAGTCAGTTTTCCACTGTGATGCTACTCTTGCGCACGCGCGATTTGTTTCCATCAGCATGAATTTACCACGTTTTCCTTATCGTCAAGGATATAAATTTACTTGCTACAAACGTTTGTGAGAATAGATTCAAATGCACATTCACAATAATGATGTTATTTCGATCCCTACCTTGATTCCTCGACGGCAGATACCACTAGAGATGCGCATGGGTGCGATTATATAATACATCAGTCACTGCTTTGAAAAGCGAACTTAACCTGTCGTCCTTGGAACAGCGCCGTCTTATCTCATGTCGATTCCTCTTTCATAAATTCTTACATAACATTACCTCGCAACAGTGTCCGATTCGCCGATCCACTGCCATCTTTCCCCGCTTTGATCACCGAAATAATGTCGACCGCTTTTTGTGTCATTTTAATGTTCTTTCAAAGTTTTTTTTTTTCGCACCGTCCTAGAATGGAATGACCTTCCAAGCAACATCGCTACAATAATACAAACTCAAGAATTTCATTATGCCATCTCTGTTCTGTTCTCGTAGTTGCTGTCCGGTTACCTTCGTATGAGTTTTCTATGTGTCCAGGACCTCTTACGTACCCATTAAAGTATATCACATGATCCATTTTCATCGGAGCTGATGATGTACCATATTGCTGATTCATGATGCATAAAGTTATTTGTATATGATACCTTATTACCTCACAGTATCATGTTTTGTTGTCGCCACATTGGCGGGAGGAGACTGAACGTTTTCAGATCCACCCGGTTAAAAATGCGGATACAGCGCGTTCCCGCTGAGCGATCCAATATCAGCGCCGCTACGGCAAGTAAGCATTCGTTTCTCCGCTGAGGACTGCAACTGAAACGGCTGTGTAAATTCAAGCCTGCGTGTCCGAGTTTGTCTTTTCTTCTCTTGCTGCGCAGTTAGCTGCTGCTTGGTGGACAACTGTGATGACATAACCTTCCTAACCAATATGTATGGTCAGAAGTAAAAGCGTTTGTCACATTTTAACTAAATATATAACTAAGTATATTTTTCTCACGAATTTATTAATTTATGTATATACTCTACAACAAAAGCGCCCTGGGGGAGGGCATGGAATGGAATGATCCCGGATGTGTGGTTCTACTCGATAGCCGCGCGGACTTGGTTGCGGAATCTGAAGAGCGTCTACATGGCTGATGCGGATACTGGCAGCGTTATCCGCTCTGACTTCAAGGTACCTTTACTACTCGAGCTGCTGTGTCGTAGTATCGTAATACGGGTGCGGCAAATTGTATGACAGCTGGCAGCGCTGTCAAAATTGAATTGTTTGGTAGCCACAAAACTGATTTACACCTTCCTTGTGATAATGGCAGTGGTATGCACGCCACTAAAGAAATTGTGGAGCAGCAGGACATACTGGCTGAGCAAGCTATGTAGCTTCCATGATGATAAAGTTCCGAGGAAAACATACAGGGTATTTCCCTAGAGTAATAAAGACGCGCCATTATCTGATTAAATGCAACTGAAGCGCACGTTTTGCTTACAAGTGAGTCCCGGGGCTCGATGCTCAACTTTTCGTTGTTCGACATAACGCGCGATAAATGGATCGCTTCCCTGTGATTCGTCGCGAGTTCCCGCGCGATGGCCAATCGTGACGTTCATTTGAAATCGTCGCCTTCTGGAACGCTTCTAACGTTCCGCCACATGACGTCTGGAGCGTGCCAAGCTAACAGAATAGCGATAACGAACGGTATGTTTACTTCAGTGTCGGGTCCTATAGATTCCTTGCGGACACTCTCATTTACCCATGAGAGAAGGGAACACAGGAGCGGCCGCTTCGAACATATGTGCCTGGGACCCCTCTGGCGGTCGCTCGAGGCAACACGGCCATTACTTCTTGTCCACTACCTGATCCTGCCTAAATTCTCGCGTTTAAAACGCTTGTTTATCGCGCTGTTTTGTACTTTTCCAAAGTGATTTACTGTTAAAATGTGAGCACAATCGCGGAACCAACGTTATGGTAACGTGTTCCTGCCCCGGCTGCTGCTCAGCGGAAAGCAGCTCTGTCACGGGAATAGCGTCAGGGAATGTCATCGTCTTCAAATAACGTTTGATTCGTAAGTACGTACTTTTTTTTGGTTGGGTGTTAGCGCCGCGAAGCAACTGTGGCTATGAGCGACGTACAGATGTGGACAGACGGAGAGAGGATAGCAGGAAGGAGTGGGGGACAGGGGGGTTAGTATGCGTCCTGGGCCGACTTCAGGGGGAACTGTGCCGACATTCGTCTGGAAAGTCTTCGGAAAACCCAGGGAAAACCTCAGACAGCACAGCCGGCGGTAGGATTCGAACCCACCACCTTCCAGTCTACAGCACGACCTTGGTTACCACCAACGAGCGGACGCCTTAGCCCACTCGGCCATGCCACTGGAAGTACGTACTTGATCGGTTGTTTCGGGTCCCTGCGTGTGTTTGTGTCACCTTGAATCGTTCGCTTGCGACCTGGCGCTGTGCAGCAGGTTCATTTGATTTCGTCCATTGTTGTACAAGTTTGATTGATGGTATATTTTACCACTTGAGCAACAAACACAAACGTAGTCACCACTGCCACGCGTGATGTTTCTAGTCCTGCAGACCGTGACTCGTCTTGTAATAGAATAGGAAACCTTCGAACACACAGAAATAAAACTGCACGCGCGCGTTCAACACAATGTTGATATCTGAACGGTAAGACAACGGGAGCTCGCGTCGTCTGCTTTCGATGTGGCTTTGGGAGTCGCTATGCTTTTGTGGTCACATGAGCGGTCACGTGGTAGACAGGAGCATCCCTGATTGGGTCGGAAGAGCCGCCCCAGTGTTTCCTTCCTCCATGCATTTACCCCAATTTCCAACACTTGTATGCCTCTACGCCACTGCCATATTCTAATAAGACGTCTTCGAAACGTTGCCTTGCCATATCTCCGCTTACTTCGGTTTTCTACGAACCTTGTCTGATATATAATGAATGCTCATGTACTTACCAGCGGCCATGATGGTGAAGACACACGGCTTGACCTGTGTTCCGACATTGTTCTTGCCCCAGCAGTACAATGTGCCGTAATCGTTGCGGGTTCGAGGAATGTATGAAGCCACACTACGCAGTCCCTGGTCAACGGATAGCGCCGTCAAGTGGCGTTCCTCGAACGTGTTGTTGAACCTCCATTGAAAGTGTACGTCAGGGGGATCTGCTTCTAGCTCACAGGATACTCTTGCAGCCTCATCTCTGGCTACGCCATAGATAGTCTTCTGTCCCTCGCGGCATACTGGCGTGACTGAAACACAAAAAATAGGGGACTATGATTAGCTCTACAAATTCAACGCTCAAGTTATCAAGAGCTACAAAGTGCGAAAAAGTTCTTACAACGTATCCTTAGTTGGAGCTCGTTGCTCTCTCCCTGTCCCTGCGTGTTGCTCGCAAGGCACTGGTATACTCCCGCTTGAGACCTCTTGATGCGCAGCAGCTTCAGTGACTGGTTCCCAAAGATGACGTCCAGCGATGACTCCTGGCTCGGGTCTAGAAGTCGCCCGTTGTGCTTCCACCACACTTCCCGCACTGTAGGGTTGGCCTGAACGGTGCATTCTAGGAGGACATCCGTGCCTTCGAGGATGGCGCCGTTCTTATGCAAGGACGTCACACTAAGCGATAATTTTGGCACATCTGCGAAAGGTAAGACGCAAACATAGCTCCATTTAACGATAATATCTAACGTAGAAATTTCTTCGAGTTTAGTGACTAAGCCACACCAATGACTATCTGTCTCAAAATCAACGGTAATGTCTGCAATCGAAAACGTCACGCATTCCTCTTTGTCGCGATACTTATCAACGCCGCGGAAGGTTTACGCCTGCAGGGTTATGTTTGCTCTGGTAAATCAATGATTGACAACTTCAGGCAATATGAACCGCAAGGAAAGGTTAGAAGCAACCTTCGTACGACAATTCTGTATTTCCTCGTGCTCTTCTAGGACTAGCTACGACGTTGTGATAAAGGACGATGGAGAGCGTGCGCGACAAAATGCACGAAGAAATGCGAGATAGCCGAATTGGAGCCAGCCATTATTTAAATCCATGTTTTTTTCAATCCAATTTTTTCAGATTGCCGTTGCCAAATTTTGATATGCGAATGAGTCAAAACTCAAACCAAGCGCATCTCGACCATGGGGAGAACATTGTTCATTCCACGTCAGAGGATCGTGTGCTTTGAAGCGAGGGAACTGACTGGAGTAGGCGCTGATCTGCCAGCCAGATAAACCACTTTGTGGCCCAGATAAACTCCTGATGTGATGGTTTCGATTTCGGCTCATTTGCATAGGGAAAGTTGGTGACTGATACCTCGAAGCACGTGCTCGATTCAGGTTTCTTAAAAGTGACTCTTAAAATTACTGGCTCCAAGTCTGATATCTCACATTTCCCGTAAAACCTAATGTAATGCATTTTAATGAATTTAGGTATTTAGACATCTATTAGTTGCATACCATCTCCGACAGGATGTCAGCCTGGTCGTATGACTTACCTGTAAAAATGGCATCTGCACCCTCTCATAGCTTTAAAAACAATTATTACGCTTAGAAAAGACACCTGTATTATAGAGCAGCAGAGACATTGCAATTCCTGTCATCCTACAGGCCGCGTTTCATACACACTGACGAACGTGATAATTCACTGTCAACACCGTGATTCAACATTCATGGTCAGCGCTTTGTGTGAGGTGACGCTCCTGTTCCTATTTCTATATGACATCTCTGCGCAATAACATTTTAAGCACACCGAAATTGCCCGAAGAAAAAAATGTTGTGAGACGGAATGAGCGCTCTCATCATAACGATCGTCATCATCAGTTTCGCATTCCTTCCTTCTTTTATCATAAACAGTATACCTATCGCTGCATCTCTCATACTGTCATATTGAATTATCATTTCATACTTAACAATATCTATGTATGCGTGCACATGAATATGATCGGTCATACTTGCGCACTTCCTGCCAACTGTGCACTATTGTAACTCAGTCATGAACTGTTCCCGCGAGCGAACGACATCGCTGAAACACATTCGATACCCTTTTTGTTGTGTTCCTCGAGCATCTATATGATATGAGCACGTTTTCTTTAATGCACTCAACTTGTACCAGGGACGTAACACGAACGTTCCGATGGGTGTGGGAATATCAACCGGGTTCCTATCGCACATACGAATCCACACTGTTTCAGCGACGATACACGACGTACACAGCGACACCGTTGTACAACTTACATGAGGCCTACCCATGCTCCGACTAGCAGTCTCCGTGTTTGAGCATCAGCGGCCACATTTGAGAACCTATGTCCATGAATACGGTACTGCCTTGCATTTATCTTTACGAGTTTCTAGAACTGCCACCGCGCGGGGCCTCACAGCGCGTATTCCGTTGAATTGCCTACCTCCAGCCGTCAAGAAAACAACAAGAAAACGTCTCTGCCTTCCATCATCTCTTCCAAACGGCGCTCTGAAATGGAAGTTTTCACTTTTTTTCGTTTCTTGCACGAAAAGTCCTTCCATTGGCGGGAAACGCTGATTACGTTTCTTTCTCTCATTCCGACCTTTTTTTACTCTGCCCTTACAGCGAGAAACCACGGTGGAAGGTGCTTCTGTTCTCTTCTGCGAGCAAAATGCTCCCGGAAAGAGAGAAGAAGAAAGCAAGGAAAGAAAAAAAGAATTACAGAAGGAAAGAAGCGCCGATGTGAGGGGCCATATAAACACAGGCTCCCACATTCGGAAGACAGCAATGACGAGAAAACTTCGTTACCATTTCCCTAATAGCAATTTTCGGCATCAACGCAAATTGAGAAAATATTAGGGAACTGCTTGATATCGTGGAACAGAGCAGTACGAACGCCAGCTTTTAGATAACTGGCACGTATTGTAGATGGTACCAGACACGATCGTTGCTGGTTTTATTTTTGCTTCGGCGAGGTCTTTACGAATGTTCTACGAAAAAGAAACGAAAAGCATAAAGTGTGATATCGAGTAAAATAAGCGGAAAAAGAAATGTTTTATAGCAACCTTGAGTTATTTTCGGGGGAGAATGGTACCGACGGAAGACGTCGATGTTGTTTCTGGATGAAAAAAAGAAAAAAAGAGAAGCGAGCAGTATTTGGTGCTGTGCGAGCTTCGGGAAAATTCATTTCGATAACGGTGTTACGTACCTTGAACGTATGAATGGATTTCTAACGTTCGGCATTTCGGTTTGATTAGGAGAAGTTCGTCAGTATCACGATCAGACGAACATGCATATTGCAATTTCAATCGACGAAAAGTATGGTCGTGGTGCGGACTGCGGAATTTATTTCCCTTGACGGAGGGAACTTATATGATGTCTAGGAATACAGTGAACCCTCGTTAATATGACCCCCGATAATCTGACATACGCGCTTTACGACCATACTCCTGGGGAACAATTTAGTGAAACCTCTGCAAATGCTCCCCGTTAATATGACAATTCCGCATTATGACCAAATTTTTCGGGAACGACCATGGTCATAATAACGAGGGTTCACTGTATACCATTTTATAGATATCGGATTATGAATCGGATGTCGAACTATGACATTCTATCACGGATGTCCTTTGGACAAGCAAAAACGAAAATCAGGAAGTGCAGCACAGCACAACCATTACCAGTCAGGTAACCGCTAACCATTACATCACACTGATATGAGCACAACCATTCCTTATTAGTGGTTTACAGATTACGTGAGACACCACTTCATCATTCCACGAAGATATGCTGTTACGATGGTCATCGCTCAGTGTAACCAGTGGACTTTCATCTCCTGGCATGGTTTAGCTTAACAGGCGGGGAAACGTCAGTGCAGCTGTCCCATCATAACCGTTAATTATATGCAGCCTGATGCCGAGTACGTCTTTCAAAAGGTTGTATCAGGCTTGTCACTGAATATTTCTGGATTGCATAGCAAATACAATGGTACAGAACAATCGCCAGAAGGAGCTCACTTACAGGTGACGGAGAGGAAAATGGAGTCCTCCACGGTGCTGTCGGGCAGTTGGGGATTGTCCGCTTTACAAGTGAGTAATTTCTCATCGTCTTCCGCGCTAGGCACAAATATGAGCGTGCTGCTGCTGGCGTTTCCGAAGGCGTCCATCTTGTCCACAGTGCGGATCAGTTGTTCGTTACCCTTCCACCAGGTGACACGGGCAGGCGGCTGGGAACCTCGGGAGTGGCACGTCAGTTCCACTCGGTGACCTTCTGGTAATGGCCCCGGGATGTTTGTTATCTTCGCTTCTAGTGGTTTCACTGGGAAACAAAGACCGACAAGCGTGATGCGAATATATCTCATAAAAATAAATACTGGTCTTCAACTGCGGCAATTGTCTGCTGCAATAAGTGCTTCGAGAAAATGCTTCCAAATCAAGAACGATTCATGGAAAGACCTTCTGCGCTTCATCGGTTGCATACCGTTAGAGAACGCTCCCTCTATTTCGAATCTTTGCCTGCCATCATGTGGAAGTTGATCTCGTTACGGGCGACAATCCTTTGAAGAGGGATGTGAATGTATTGTTGAGTCGTGACACTAATACGTCCTGGGACAGTTGACATGGTGATAGCGGGTGCGTTTGTACAAATTGTTTGCTACCAACGACGGCGGACTGTCAATAGTGCAAAGCGAAAAGATATACTCGCTAAGGAAACGCTTCGGAACTATACTCGTTGAACTACTCGTCTCCTTTTGAAGTATCTGCCGAAGCTTAACTACCCGTCGGCTACGACTCGAGCTTACACTAATGAATCCGGCTTCATTGATCGGCTTGAACTGAACTGCACGCAACGTGTAGCAAAAAGTACAAAACATCCGCGTGGTCACCGCAACCCTAAGTAATCTCGTGAAAATCTCTTTCGTGAATCTTCGATTCGTATTGCGAAGCAAGCTGAAAGCGAATGGTTCAAACAGGGGACATATGTTCAGTGGGAAAAAGAAAAATCAAGAAAGGAAGGGAGAGAGAACGCCGTGCTTCCCTGTCATTCACTTTCAATCCGTGCTGCAGTTTAACACCGGTTATTTTGAAACCCAACGAAGGCTGGTCTACGGCATTTTTGCTCAGACATTCCCATGGAAAATGGAAGAGAAGTCAAGTCACGTGATTTCTCCCCCCCCCCCCCCGTGTTCTGGAGGTACACTTTCTCTTTAGCTTTGGAGGTTAGTGTCCGTGTGAAACGTTAGGCGAACCAGTCTGTATGATTGGTCTTGCGCTCCGATGCCAATTCATGTGTTTCTTTTTCGTTTTCAATGGGCAGTACGATACTGTGTTAATCTGTTAATCTGCATTTTTCAAATGTTTTACTTCGTTCAACCACTGATGTCGTCTCAACACTTTTCCTCCTCAGCATGGTGATAGGTGCGTACACTTAAAGTAGACCAACTGCTGACGCGATGGATGATATTCAACTTACAATATTTCTCTTTACTGGCAGTTCTTACTGTGTACTAATGAAATACCGTGCCTTCATACAAATGCTTAACCCTGGAACGGGTCCAGAAGGTGCGGAATACCAGGACACATCCTGGTGATATTCAATTCTTCGAGATACAAAATGGAGAGAGGAATCCAACGAGTTTCCCTCGTTATATTTACTGGCTATGACTGCAGCAGCGTGCTCAGTTTTACGCCAGGAAGAACAAACACGGAAATAGAATTCATGCATTCTGAACAGCAGAAACAGTTGAAAGATATGCATATATAGAGCACATGTGCCAACCGTAAGCAGCCGCGCATTTCTGACTCCCTTCGCCTTGTCATTGCGATATAGGAGGTGCGGATAAACACAAAAGCAACATAAAACACAAAGCAACGGTATGGCGCAATATGCTGCTTCTCTCAATAAGAGCGTATAGGGTTCATGAATACACAGCAATAATGTTCAAAAACACGACATGTAACAGAAGAGGCGTTACGCTTCGAGAGGGTCTCGTAGATGATTTTTCAAAGCTGTTAACTGTTTTAACTGTTAACTCAATAATTATGAAGTAATAAAGATACAACCGTGACGAAGGAGATGATGAATATACGTGGTGTTTTATTTTTTAGCCTTTACAGAATTTTTATAAAAAGAACTATGAGAGCAGCATAGATGTCGTCTTTCGAGTTGAGTTCTACGGCCAGGCGGACATCTTCTGGAGGAAAGTGTGCAACTACAAGATGACTAATTACCTAAAAGTCATTAATTAACTTTTTAATTAGGGGATTTCGGGCAAAGGCGAGATGGCACATTGAGAGACTATCGTTACAAGCCAATTCACGTTTAACAAATCCGGAAACACGCACGTGTGTTAAAATGCCAATCCACGAATTTTGATATGCAAATGAGCCGAATCCGAAACCGCGGCGACCGGGAACGCGGTGAATACAGCGCTCATTTCACGTCATAGGGCCACGTGCTTTGGAGCAATGTAGATGATTGGAGTAGGTGCCGCTCAGCGCGCCAGACCGCATTCCGGTCCAGATATGCCTCCGTCGGCGAGGGTGATGCGCTCCTGAGGTGCGCTTTTTCGGTTTCGGCTCATCTGCATATAAAATTTCGGGGATCGATATTTTGACGCGCGTGCGTGTTTCAGGATTTTTTAAACGTGGAATGGCGTTCAACGAGGACAGTCACTCAATCTGCTATCTCCCTTTTGCCCTGGATTTCCTAATTAAAAAGTTCATTAATGCACTTCAGGTAATTAGTCACCTGGTAGTTACATACTCACTTCCAGAGTGCGAATGTTTGTACACGGAGAAACGTTTGTGGTGTCGCCCATGCTTCCCAATCCCAGATGGTTAAACAGATGAACGAAGACATGCTTTCTTCTATTCTTCAATTACCATGCGAGATGCATGCGAGCTTTCAATCAAAGAAGTAACAAGCAAGCCTGCTGGTGTACAGATAGCGAGTACATTTCCCTGACTTTGGGGAAGGAAAGAACGTACTGTTGGGGACAGGGTTAGCTAAAATCGGCAGTCAGTACACAGTAAACTTTTTTGGTGTAAATGGCTTGTCCCATGGCGCACACCTTTTTGGTGTTGCCTTTACACTCAAATGATGGGTGTTTTCTAATGCACCCTTTAGTTAACTGTACTCCTAATAAAACACTGTTATAATGGGTGTTTAAAAACAAAAACATCCTTAAAATGGGATATTCTATTGAAAACGCCTTTTATGATGGAATTATTTGCTAGCAAATATTCCCTCGAAAATAGTGTAATAGGAGCTTCCGCGGCAGCATAACGACACCACTGGCCGAGACATACAGTTCGACGTTCTTGCTTCTATGGCAAGCAGCACCGCGAACGCGGTAGACTTCCAGCCGTGGTTCCATCGTAGAACCTAAACCGGAGTGCAATGCGTCGCAGGCACGCCTCGTTAGCTTGTTAACACTGTGGGACCAACGTGAGTGGTGCAGAGGCATAGAGAGACCTGGGGCACCCTCAGTAGCCTATATTGGCGTGTCGGATGTATCATATACTGAAATACAATTTGTTGGGGCACGTTCGTTACATGTGGTGGGGCGGGAAACGTTTGTAACGGTGGCGGGAATGTGCTTTTGCAATTAACACCCACGCTTGCAACGAGTCAAAGGTATAAGCTAAATTTCTAACATCCCTCCCTGTCAAATACTGTGTTTTTAACTCAGGTTATCGTGTATAATGTGATTACTTGCTGAGCGGAGCTGTGAAACCAGCGTAATTTTTCTCTCATGAAATAAAACACCATTTTCAACACCGTACTCCCAATTCAAATGGGTGTAAAAAAGGTGCATTCGACGGAAAACACCTGTTTCAACACCACACTTTACACCCTTAATGATCCACATTGTATACGACGCGGTGTATGTCGATATTACGCCTTTAGTAATGCACTTTTTGCACTCTTTGTGGAATAGAAAAGGGTGTTTTTATAAGAATACACTTTGTTTGAGCAAATAAAGGTGTAAAATGATTTACTGTGTAGTTCCGCGGCCCACGTTACCTCAGTTGCGCTTCAAAGTGTTGTGCCAATATTGTATTTGAAGATATACCATGTGCTGCACGTGTGTATTCCTCGAAAGAAGTAGTCCTGCAACACCTGGAGATTTGAGATGGGATAAACCACGGAGTGCTGATTTTAGACAGCCGTGTCCCCAGCCCCGACGATAAGTGAAAAGTGAACAACATGTACAGGTGCAGTCACCAACAATCTGACCTGTATAGCACCAGGACATATGCAAAGGAGCACAAGGGTCAAACAAGCACAACCAACTCAAACCAGCAACAAAAACTTCATGAACAAATCAGGGGGAAAGGAGGCTGAGCAGGGAAGAAATTGTAGTTTTTGATACGATAGGTTTTGCAAAAACGGAACTCTCCTGACTCACAGTCATTGTCACTTAGTTAAATGCAGAAATATTTATTTCCATTTATTTCCTTTTGAAGTGCTAGCACAGACCAAATATCATTTCTTCAGGATCCTACCAAATTTAGGTCATTGCAGTCACATAGTATTATTCCAAAATATTGTTACCCCATGTGACGAGCATAATAAAATCAGTTTCTAGTTGAAACAAGTATGATAATCACGCGCTGCTCAATCCACCAAGTCGCCTGGCAAGTGGCAACATTGTTTGGCGAAGGTCGATTCGAATTCATTTACGGTACAAATACGTTCAGATCCTAGGCAACTTTTGTGCAAACAGGAGCTACAACACACAGCTATAGCAAACCCCTTATGGACATTCGTGCTACATGCAGTTGTTTCTTCTCGTCTTTCAAGTGCACGGTACGTGAATGGAATAGAAAAATGCAGAAACAGCATCATTTTATCCTCGCTCATACATAGTGTCGAAGAAAAGTGTTCTTATCGATTGTTTTCGTATGATTCCCGTCCTACTTGGACTGCTAACGCAGGCTGTAGCATGAATAAATAAATAAATGAAAGAAAGAAAGAAAAACTGATCTGTGTACTTACTAAGCAAAACACACAGCGGCAACAGATACCTGGAAAGTCATAAGGAAGGACATGTTGATGTTGGCAAAAAAAAAAAAAGAAAAGAAAAAGGCATAAGGAAGGAGAAACAAGTGCCATTCATATTGGTGTGTAAGTAATAAGTCACGCAATGCAATAAGCGCCGAAGCAAACACCTTACTCAGTGACTTTACAAGTCATATGAAATTCGCCTCACAACTGTTAAGACGAAACAAAAATGGAAATTGGAGATAAATTCGAAACAGAGGGGAGGAAATCTCAGTCGAGAAAATAAAACCAATTTGTGTGTCGTAATGAATACATCAAGCCACTTATGGGCGCTCGTCGAAAAGGGGGAGCAGTAGAAACAAGAGGAGCGTTCGATGACGCCATCGCATTTTCGATATCGTTGGTGCTCTTTGCGCCACTTTTGGTTGTGTTTCCGAAATGGATTGTATGAGCGCAAATTGGATGATCACCGTATAGAACGAAAATTGCTCCCTTCGTAAAAGCATGGGAAATTGCTTGTAAACGGCAGTCCATGAGTTGTATCGACAAAAGAAAATAGTAATTTGGACGAATGGCACGCATGGCAGCAGATGCCGGGAACGAGAGTTCGCGGGCTCAGGGATGGAGTGCCTGAATGTAAAATTGAAGGCGTCATTTTTACCATTGCTTTCAGGGGTTTTATATAAACACATTTGCTTTTTGGATTTTTTTTTGTAAGCACAGCGGGCTCCACATTTAAAGTACGCAATTCGTGTCAGCGAACACTGCATTTTACGTAAGCTGAAGACGGAAATTCTCACATTTATTTTTAAGATACGACACCCAAACGGGGGGAGCACAAAATGTAGCGCCCAGAGGAAGAACTATGGTGCGCAAGTATACAAATGAGTTGCATGAAATCTCCATCAGGCTTTTGCGCAACTCCAATAATGATCACACTACAAATGTTACGCTATCTCAGCTCGCAAACAGCATAATTCATATCGCAATCGCGTTTTACCATCGAAGCACATCGCAGAGGTCTGATAAAAAGAATACACGGAGAAACATATCGCTGCGGTATAAGAACTTCCTCGTGCACGTAATGCTCTGGATGACATTGATTTATTGTATTGTTTTGTAAAGGTGCATCTCATTGCGACTTTCTCGTTGACAGCCGCGTACCCCTGTAAGAGAAACCATGCAACCAGTAGAGGTCAACGTGGGTGCGGATATACCTGCATTTACCAGCCGGAAACCGCGCACTTTTGCGATTTGCGGCTAGAAATTTGGTGTCGCTGTGCTAGTTGCGGGTAAAATGCGTGTGGACCCGCAATACATCCACGCGTAGTGCAGGTAAATCCGTATAGCCCACATCCAGTGTGCTGACATTGTACGACCCTGTTGCTAAGTTACTTGTTAACTCTTTCTGTTTTTTTTTTTTTTCACTTTTCTAGGCAAAACACACTTGAAAACGAAATCCTTTTTTTGTTTTCATATTACACATAGTCATTTGGAATTCCACTGGTGCACCTGTGGCTTTCACTTACTTCACGAAGTTGACACTGATCACCAAGCGAAACAGCACGCACCGACGGAAATGCCTTTAAACTCATTTCTTTTCGGCAACACGCGAGCTGATGTACACCATCATTATCGTTATGTAAAAGCCTCAGTCTGGGCAGACAGAGGAACGACACGAACACACGACTCAGTCGTGTGTTCGTGTAAAAATTATAGGAATGCTAATAAAGCAAAGAGCGGTTTGTAAACCGAGGAAGTGTGTGGGATTAGCAAAGCGGTTTAAAATAATTTGCAAGTCATATGAAAGAGATTGATGCCAATTGTTCATTCTTACACGCGCATCGTTCCGTTGTTTTATCTTGCCAAAATGTATTATCTAACGATTATCTCACATTATCGCAATCAGACCGCACTAGCTGTTGCCATGTCTATCAGTTTCGCACACTCGACAGACGTGGTGTGGGCGTGGATACTCGGCTGAAAACGCAGGCCGTCGGCCGTTCCAACAACCGCAAGCATTCTGCCGTAATGATTAAAGGTTCAGACCTACAAGAGTATACAAATTAAAATACAGTCAACCCTCGTTTTATGAACCCTCGATATTCGATTATCTTCGGTTTATGAACGGCTAGGAACCAAACGTATTTCTCCCTCGGTGTATGAACCCTCGATATCCGATTTTCAGGGATTTTCAGGGACGAACCGTAAAAACGCAAGTTTTCTGAACTCGATTTATAAAAGGGTACGGCAGAGCCATCCAGGGGAACTACTGGGATCGACTCAACACAGATGAACAAAGAATGAAGGTCAACCACCCGCGCAGTGTCCCACTGCTACAAGAATGAATGAGTGAGAACAGAGGCGTGAATATACTGTGCTCACAGTAAACACGTATGTGAGCTGCTTGATGATGGTGCTTTACTTTTGTCAAACGATGGTGCCGAGGGGGACCATGGCGATAGTGAAGATAACTAGCGATACTGTTCCGAAGGTATGACAGCTCAACTGGAATCACATCCTCAATGCGATACGGTACTTCGAGGGCCAGGCGCACGAGTCAAGTGCAGGACTTCTGTCGTGTCTTCTGAACAGAATAAATACAGCCGAATCTATGCTGCACAGCACAATTAAGGCCCGTTCCGACATACAGCGCTTTTCTCCACAGCGCTGCACCACAGCATTGCAAAACAGCGCTGTATTTCCACTGTGGGGTTTGCACTTCCAGCGCTTGTCCCAGCGCTGTACTTGGTGATCTCACGTATCGTACGAAAAAAAAAAAAAAAAAAAAAAAAGGCAGCCCCGTCACGTGAACGCGACGCCGCGTTCTCATTGATTCAGGGAGCCTGTCGCTGGGAGACAGCGATGGGAAAGTTCACCGAAGCTCAACTTCGCCAAGCGCTGTTTTCCATCGAGTCGCAGCCGGGAGAAGAGGGAAAAACAGCGCTATTTTCCAGTGCTCTAGAGCAAAGCGCTGTATGTCGGAACGGGCCTTTACGGTGTATTTTTAAAAATAAACGTAATCTAGTGCATTTCGTGTCGTGTTTCAGTTCATTTCTCTTCCGCACCCCTTGTGCCCCGATTTATGAATCCCTCGATTTATGAACGTCTTCTTCTGGGCACCGTCCTCATCATTGGCATGGTATTTAAAGGGTTAGGTGTGACGTGTTTAAAGGTTCATGCGAATTGTGGGTCAACAGCCCGGAGGGAAGAAAGGTTCCGTACGGGTTTTTACGGCCGGAGTGAATGGCTGCTTTGTTAGAGTGTGGAGGGGATTATGTGAACGTAGTGATCTAGGCTACAGACCGGTTACAGAAAAATGGAAGGTTCACGAACACGTGGACGAAACGGGACAACAGGCAAGAATTGGCAAGCATAGCGAAAGATAAGGAGGTTAGTGGTTACGTGGGGAAAAATTCCAGAACCAGCAAAGGTTGCTGTTTTTTTTTTTATATATATTTGTAATGCAAAGTTGTGGCATGCAATAAAGAAAGTAGAAAGCAGTGGTCCCCCCCCCCCCCCCCCCCCCCCCCCCCCCCCCCCCCCCCCCCCCCCCCCCCCCCCCCCCCCTTGCATAACATAACAGATGATAATGGAGGTAAGGGGAAAGCATTTTTATTTGTGAAGTGTTTCTAGGGTGCCTTGTGATTTGTTGATACCGGACGGGTGAAGAGCGTTGAACTTGTATATGAGATAAGACTCCCTATCACGTCTGTCACGTGTGGATCTAAACCCGGTTTCTAGAATATATAGTTTAATGTTGTCAAAATTGTGACCAGGAACGTTAAAGTGTTCGGCGACTGCTTTGGGGAGTTTGTTGGACGTGTCGGTTCTGTGTCCGGTAAGGCGGTTGTTCATTTGTTGGCCGGTTTCACCAATGTATTGCATAGAGCAGTCGCCGCATTCAATGCAGTATATAACATTGGAGCTTGTGCATGTGAATGCGTGGTTAACGGGGTGCGTGTAATTGCTCGCAGTGCTTTTGATGGAGTTAGCGTGTTGAACGTGCTTGCATGTTTTGCAGCGCGGGAGGTTGCAGGGTCGTGTTCCCGTGTACGGGGCGCTCGTTTTGCTGATTTTGGCATTGACCAAGGAGTCTGCCAGGTTTCTTGCGCGTCGGTATGTCACCTGTATGGGATTTGTGAATATGTTGTTAAGTCGGTCACTGCTTTGGAGGAGGGGCTCGTGCTTCTGTAGAATGGTTTTGATGTTTGGAAGTGCGTTGGAATATCTTGTGATGAAGCTTATTTGGCACGCGTCGGGATTTTTTCGGTTTTCCAGAACCTCGTTTCGATCGAGTGTGAGTGCCTTGCGACGGAATTCGGTTAGGAGGGAGTCTGGATAGTCCCTTTGGGCAAGTGTACTGCAGAGTTCGTCAAGCTTCTCAGCGTAATCTGTGTCGTTTGAACAAATTCTGCGTAGTCTTACACTCTGCCCATTAGGAATTCCAACCTTACAGTGACGCGGGTGGTGACTCTTGAAGTGAAGGTATTGTTGTTTGTCAGTTGGCTTTTTGTACAGGGTTGTGACGAGGTTGCCGTTGTCTAGTGATATTAGTCATATCGTGATTAATTAAGTGATACATTCAGTGATATCACGTTGTCTAATATCAAGCACGTTCAACACGCTAACTCCATCAAAAGCACTGCGAGCAATTACACGCACCCCGTTAACCACGCATTCACATGCACAAGCTCAAATGTTATATACTGCATTGAATGCGGCGACTGCTCTATGCAATTACATTGTGTGAAACGGCCAACAAATGAACAACCGCCTTACCGGACACAGAACCGACACGTCCAACAAACTCCCCAAAGCAGTCGCGAACACTTTAACGTTCCTGGTCACAATTTGACAACATTAAACTATATATTCTAGAAACCGGGTTTAGATCCACACGTGACAGACGTGATAGGGAGTCTTATCTCATATACAAGTTCAACGCTCTTCACCCGTCCGGTATCAACAAATCACAAGGCACCCTAGAAACACTTCACAAATAAAATATGCTTTTCCCTTCTACCTCCATTATCATCTGTTATGTTATGCATGGCCTGCTTTCTACTTTCTTTATTGCATGCCACAATTTGCATTACAAATATATAGATTTTTCAAGAAACTAATGGTCTTCATAAATTGAGGGTTCACTGTATTTGCTTCGCGTCAGCGTAAAAATTCGCGTTTATAAGTCACTATAAGGGATGAGATGAGCCAAACGAATCCGCGAATCCTCAAGTCCTAGGCAGGGATGCGACATTCGGGAATCGAATCTCAGTGCCAAAACAGCGAATCGAATATTTCGAATCCACCGACCACGTTTGTTTGTTTGTTTTTCAAATTGGCGCCTCCGCAGTCCACCGGCCTGATTGGTCGGCGGGCACCGCGCCCATTGTTTTAAAACTTTCAGCTCCATTTTCTTGTTTGTTTGATTGTTTACATTGCTTTTATATTGCTGTGGAATGAAAGGGGTCAGGCAGAAACTCTTACACTGCAAGTTTAAAAGTAGCGTTGTTTTCCTTTTGATCGTTTCTTAGTTGTGAGGAAAGAATTCAGACTTTATGACAGAAAAGAGTTTATGTACTTCCTGTAGTCGATGAACAACGTGAATTACATTTAAGAAGCAAATGGGTATGTTTTCTTCTGAAAGTGAACTATTATTAAATTTGTTTTTCATTAAACAATTATATCAAATTCAGCTCGAAAGCACTTCCCGTTTTCCGGTGTTATTTCCCGGGCTTTTTATGCTCTTTTCTTAGGAAGGGATTCGAAAGATTCGTAGATTCGCAGAACCTTCCTTGGATTCAGATTCAGATTTGGAAAATTCTGGATTCGTCCCATCTATAAGAATCTGTATGGGAATTGTGTTCCGTATTGGAGTGTTACGTATTCATGAGTCGTTCATTCCCATAATCCCTTGCGTGCTACAGGTGGCGCTTGCTTTAAAAAGGTCTACAGGGTTCAGTGTTGCTACTATAAACTACTGGAAGAAGAACAAGAAGGGACGGTGTTATAAAAAAGAAGGGGTCGTGAACAGGTACAAAAGGTGCACATTTCTTTGTGTTATACTATTGAAACTTATGCAGTGAAAACTCCTTGCAATTACTAACATTCAAACACGAAAGGCGCTTGCATACGAATGAAATATTCACTGCACTCTTTCGCATTTTAGCTCCGCCCCGCGCTCTAACTTTACGCCATTTTGACGTAGCGCTTTCCTCACCAATTACGATCGAGTGTTCCACGTATGATTTTATTTCAAATGCGGAATTGGACTAGATGAACTTGAATGTTCTTCTATTCAAGATCTAAACAGTTACAGCCTCAAACTGAAAAAAGAAATGCGTTTAATTTAGGTATCATACGCGCAGTACGTTTTCTGGGCAGTAGCGGGCAGCACACCACGAGCGCAAAAGAATATCCGGGACTACAGTTTCGGAATCTTAGGTAGGTGCGCAATGGAACATCTTCATCATCTTCGAATGGTTCCGACAACTGGGCTGCTGTACTTTCGTTTGAGCCACGCTCCATCGCGTCACCAGCTCGCGTGGTACAGCGGATAGCATGCTGGACATGTCACGTCGTGACTGGGAGGAACCCGGGTTCGAATCGCGTCATGTGTTAGCAGCCCAACTGTTGACGTTTGTGCCAGCCGGATATGTTGAAGATGCCATGACGTTGAATTTCGGAACCACGGAGCGCAAAACGTCGTTTCACACAAACAAACTGAGCACTCCGACTCACGGCTGATAACGAAGTATGTTCAGTGGCTGATAATTTGAAACGTCATGTGCGCAGCTCGCCCCCCCCCCCCCCGATCGGACGGCAAAACGCTACATAGCCATGTGACGTATGCGTGGTGGAGAGGCTCGCTGGTTACTCATCTTTGAAAGCAGTTATATGGGTCAATGAGCTGGCACGAACGAAATGTATATTTGGGCATTATGATGCGTTCTTTCATGGGGTATCATTATTTCAGAAATGTTTGGTGGCCTGTTTACGGCCCCTTTAATTCTCACGGTAGGACACTAGGGGCGCGTTTTCTTATTCAACCCGAGTAGCCAGGGAGTTGGGTAATGACGTCAGGGCCTTTAATATCACGCGACTCCAGAGTAGCCACCTTTGACCGTAATTTTCGAACGGCTAGAATTACTCTGCGCTCAAAATGGCGGACTCGGCTGACGGGCGAGACGATGTGGAAGTGGTGGCATACTGTTTAACAACTTACCGCAGATGCGTCCACTCTAGCAGATTTTGAAAATATTCGACAGTTTTTAACCAGTCCTACACTTCCAAATGGAACACCACCCAAATTGTCTGTCCATAGGACGGTTGGTAGCAGACGAGGCATCGTTGTCTGCTAGCTTGTGTGTGGCGTCATAAGGACGGCTACCCTTCTTCGGAGCAGAGTAGAGAAGATTTGGTACTCCCTGGCTACTCTGGCTAATTTTCGCCGCAGAGCTATGACATCATTTCCGCTACTCTGGCTATTTTTCACCGTTCTTTCTTTTGGCACGCCAAGCGCGCGAGAGCGACGCACGAGACTCCGGCGATGGTAAGTCTCGGTTAACTGCCCCCTCACCCGTCGTTACCTCGGAAAGAGCTTTTTTTTTTTTTCGGGGGGGGGGGGGCATGTTATTCGCCCACCTCATCATCATCCTACGTATGTGTGTGTGTGAGCACATGTACAAATGTTTTAAAACATGTTTTACTTTTTGCAGAAATTCTGTCGCTGCAAGTTGCGGGTAAAATGGGGGTGTACTCCCACTGACGGTTGCGGTGGCCCACCAGCGGGTGCGGGTACGAATTTATTTATCCACGTTCCCCTGTAGCAATGAGTGCTCATCGCTCATCGCATACAATGCATTTCGTTCCTCCACTTCTATACTAATGAGTCTGAACGGAACACGTCTCACAGTATGCTTTACATAGGGGGCGAACTACATAATCTAAAACAATGCAAACAACGGTAACAGTGCTGAAATTGCGGTGACACCTGCAACTCATTGAAATACAGTAAACATAAAAAGAAATAGAGAGTTTAAGTGCATCGTACGCTATCGCCTTTGCGTACGTAAGGGATAGCGTTGGTGGTTCTGCGCACGTGCAAAACAAAGAGAGCTTCGCGAGTAAGAACGATACTGAAGGTGTTCTCCATTAGATGCAACAAATGATTAGTGTCAATGTTTAGTTAGTGATAGTTTAGCTATGATTAGTGTCTATGTGTCTACGCTAGTGTCTATGTCTGAGTTGATAATCATAATTAAATAACGATAAATATAATTGCGTCGCGAGTCAGCTAGGATTATGAGCGACGCCACTCTAAGTGCCCGTGGATTCACTCTCCACAATCCGACG
This sequence comes from Ornithodoros turicata, assembly GCF_037126465.1. Taxonomy (NCBI): domain Eukaryota; kingdom Metazoa; phylum Arthropoda; class Arachnida; order Ixodida; family Argasidae; genus Ornithodoros; species Ornithodoros turicata. Next base: position 97,520,136 of record NC_088202.1, read on the forward strand.
GTAATCAAGCACAACTACATGTTAGCACAATTATCCCATTGACATGCTCATAAAAGAGCAACAAATCGTTTTCTCGGAGACAATAATAATTTAATGAATGAATGATCGAAGCGATAATATCGTGCTTACTGACACTGTTACGTCGTTGTGGCCTCGACACACATTATCATAAAGCACATAAGGTCTCGGACATAAATGTAAATTATAAACTTACAGTTCATATCGAGGACAATGGAAGAGAAGGCTGCCAGCGTAAGGTTGGTGTTGGCTGCCTGACAGGTGAATACAGCACGGGCATCTGTGCGCTCTAAATGTGGTATGATGACCTCGTTTCGCGAAGAACCTTCGCTGGTGTTGTGGTAGGTGTCATCAATGAGCGTTGTTTCTCTCCACCAGGTCACCACAGGCAGAGGGTACCCTGGATGACCATCTCGTGCGATTATAGTACGTTCCATAGACGCCAGTCTTGTAACCTTACACTTCATACATTAACACGTTCGCGTAAAATCTCACAGTGACACAACCATCATAGTCAGAATATAAAGTTGTTGTTTGTCATTGTGACACGTTAGCTCTGCGGGTACAGCGCAGCAATATTGAAGCCATACCTCCATCCGCTTCACATATGAGCTTCAACGGAGCCCCTTCGTCATAAGGCCCAATGAGGTCTTGCAGAGGCTTCCCTGCTTCATCCATGATTATGGTTTGCTTTGGAGGCACTGAAAGAAGAGAAAATACTGTCCTGTGATCGCGGCCTATAGTGCATTCAGAAGGACACTCTCGGGCATGTTCAACCTAGCAATTCTGCAACGTGCCTTTAACGTAACGAACGAAATGAAATAATATGTAGCGAATCGGCGAAGACGTGACTCTACTACCGCGTAACCCGCACATACAGTTATCGGCATCGGCATCGATCTGCGTAAAGACCACAGTGTGGTCCTTGCCGATGTAATGCCCAGGGTACCATCAGCATTGCCGATCAGGATATACGTTAAGGGACACCACTGCCACTATAGTTTTGCGAATCGGAAAACGACATATTCAGTTCGACAGCCAATTCGTTTATTTAAATTGTGATTCCAAATTTCGCAACAGCTTCGAGACCGCCTGCCGACCACTCTATAAATCTATGAGCGCGGGAACCGTGGTTCATTCACGTGGGCTCGCCATACGGGAACTTTCCATGCTCGTCTGATGACCGGTGATGTGACGGGACCATTCACGACCAGTATCGGACACAGTACGTCACATGCCGTCCGATACCATGCATAGCGTGACGCCGCATCACGCTTCACGAAACTCCTCCTCGGGAGCCCACCAGCAGTTCATTCACGAGTCACACAGTAATGTACTCTCACGGTGCTCCGCTGTCGACTATCCAACACGACCTACAGCCCTGTGTTAGCTGTCCACTTGGCCACCGCTATCGCTATATTTAAGGCGTCGTTATCCCGTAACGCGCGTTAAATGCAGCATCACTTCACCCGTGATTCGTCACGAGCTCTCACGCGAGAGGCAATCGCAGCGTTTATTTGAAATCGCGGAATACCAAAACGGTTTTAACATGCCCCCGCTTGACGTTACAAGCACGCCAGCTTTAAAAATAATGATAGCGTTTGCTATATGAGAGTTCAAGATCGAGGCCCTGCTGTCCCTCCCTCGTGCAAGACAGCAGCCAGCCACTATCCGACAGTGCTGCAAGAGACATCATGACCACTGTTCCACCAGGGCCACACAGAGAAAACAACACGTCTACACCGCGCCTATAGTTTTCTGTTTCATAGCAGTACTCAGCGGTAGGTCTCCTAGCAGCATCCCCTGACGCTCGACGCTCATGTACCTGCCGCGCAATCGTTGTCCCATTCGCCTTCGAGCCCATGGTGTTTCAGCCCGTCACTAGAACTCGTCTGGCTCCCCTCCGCCATCTTGGTGCTGCATCAACAGCCAAAATTTAGTACTGCATGCCGTGTACCCTGCCGTCCCTCATCCACATGTCCTAGCCTTTATGGTCAACGACGAAGCTCCACAGCCTCGCGTTGTGCACACCAACTGTCGAGTTCTATCGGCACTGTCCTAGACTGAGGTGTCCCCAGGTGCCCCTTCTGAGGTTTCTGAGATGTTCCCTAGAACATCAGATCCTTGGCGTTTAGCAGCTACTTTCTGAAGAGGTCGAGATTGCAATCTTGTGTTTGTCTTAATTGTTATTTACCTCTGAAATTCACGTTACTATAAAGATAACTTGATAAGTACATTTTAAAAAAACGTTACTATAAAAAATGCCGCCAGTCCTCGGTTTGTTTCTCTGGTGTGAAACTCAGCGCGCTCGGAAAGCAAAAAGAAAAAAAGAAAAGAGAGAGAGTATGGGCCTGAGTGAATGTGTGTATGTCCGTGCCTTCACGAATGAGGCATTGGTATGTTGACGAGAGCGGGATGTCCGCGTAGTGTAATTGGTAGCGCACATGACCGGCAATCAGAGAGTTGTGGGTTCGAGTCCCACCATCGGCACGCGCTACCTCTTCGTCAACTGCCGTCTTTCGGCAATAACAAATCTACTAGCCACCTGTTTTGTGTTTCAGGTGTAGAAATTTTAACAGCTGTGTCGCTCGTAAACTGGGACACACTGTAGATACTTGTATTTTAATGCAAACACGTAAATACATACCCCCCCCCCAACCCTCCTCGTGCGCTGCTTCACTTTCTCGTCACAATGCTAGAAGAAAAAAAAAGCGTAACAGCCCCACATCTTACATGCTGTAAACAATACCCAGCAGAGGAAAGAAAAATGCACTTGGCAACAGCTTTTGCCTCTGGCAGAGCGTTCTGAAGAATAAGTTCCATGACAAGGATTGCGTCTTACTCGTCGAGTTTGTTTTTAAAGCTATTGTTTCGTGTGGATGTCAAAACGTGCCACCCAAAAACGAAAATGTTTGCAAAGGAAGCAACGAAAGACAATGAAAATCATCAAGACCAAATATTTTGCTTCACCCGGGGACAGGCAGCACTTATCACTGGAATGATCCCTGGAGCTGTAAAGTGCATTTCATGCGACAGGGATGAGAGGATGGATGGAGTTAGCGCCTGTGCTACTGTTTTCAGATCCGCTTCAGGAGACGCTGCATGGCGCCTCTGACATCAAAGTAGGAAGACAGGAGTGCAATCGCACCGACATCTGGGCACTTTTTCGAGATTTCTGCCGAGTGGTAAATACCTTCCAGTGACTTCAGACATTTTGTTATCCAGGCACATATCACGAGATAGGCTGACAATGTGGTAAAAAAAAAACATACGCAGAAAATGCTTGATGCGCTCTGACGTCACCCTACTGAACGAGCCCGGAAGATAGCGTAGATATCTCCCCTTCCTAAAAGCTCGTTGTTTTATGTTCCAACCATACAGTTTATAAGGGTTTCTCGAGGAAAGCAGCCACTGTGAGCACCCATATTACAGGATGCCTACACTCCTCGCGGTTGATTATTTTATTTATTACTCTGTTGAGTAATATTGTTGAGTAATATTATCTGTTGAGTTGTATTATCCACTTCTGTCGTGGAGACGTGTCGCACTGTCGTTATATGACCTTGTCACATAAATAACTGTGTGTGTGTGTTTTTTTTTTCTACAGTACAACGCAGAGCACAGCTTCGCAATGTTTCTCACTACGTCACTAACGCAAACTGACTACTATTACCTGTCACACGACGGTGGTTAAAGGTTACAGAGTGAATCGTACGGCTTGGCACACAATTTTTACTGAACACATGGGTGTCGCATTTCGCCATTGGAGCGATACCCCAGTAGCCAACAGGAGCAAACACGCATACCGAGAGATGGATAGAATAACCGGTCACATGTTTCTTATTCGATCTCTTCCTGATATCTAACAGGGGGACGCTCCAATGAAGGAATATACGTCAGTGTCGTCTTCTTTAAACTTTTGTCCCAAACCGTACTAACGCAAGCACTACGCAGACAATACGAATCTGTTCCAACTTTACAAAACTACACAAAGGCCACTCTACCTCAAGTGTCCCAGCCGCGTGGCTCAAACAACGCCGAGGAAAAAAACAACAACATAATTTGCCATTGGTGTAAACATGTACCATGTGTAATAACGACCACCAGGCGACTCTAAACTCCCGCGTCGGAGCGGGTGTGGAGGTTGTACACGTGACCATATACAGCCACATCAGCTCCTGTGGCATAGTGCTTAGGGCGATCGCTTTCCACGCCGAGACTGGGAGGTGACACGGGTTCGAATACTCTAACCGGCTGTGCTGTCTGAGGTTTTCCCTGGGTTTTCCGAAGACTTTCCACACGAATGTCGGCACAGTTCCCCCTGAAGTCAGCCCAGGACGCATACTAACTCCCCCTGTCCCCACACGTTCTTGCTGTCCTGTCTCCATCTGTTCACGTCTGTGCGCCGCTCATAGCCACAGTTGCTTCGCGGCGCTAAAACAGAATTAAATATATATATATATATATACCGCCACGCCGGGCAGTACTTTTTGGCGTGGGATTATTATGGAGATATTTTGTTCATGTTACCGTTACACCTTCATGTTCTTGTTCCACAGCCCACCAGTTGAACTGGTGCCTAAACGCTATCTAAATTGGCGTGTTCTTTGGTGAACCCAGCACTAGCTATAAGCTAAGGCACCACACATTTATTGCACCAATATGAAGTATAAAAAAAATATAAACTGCGCCGACGAGCCGAAATTATAGGACGAAACGACCGTCTCCCTTCCTTCAAATCCGCGTTTAATGTTCGCGGGTGAAGGAGACGAAGCAGTGAGTGTTCTTCGTTTTGAGGGCGAGGGAAGTACTGTATTTAAATGCGATGTGGGCAAGCATTGCGTCTTGTCCCCGACAGCTGGTAATGCAAACTTGAAACTACGTCCTAGAGTTGGCAATACAAAAACTTGAAACTTTGTGTTTATTTGCCTGGAACAATAAAGTTGCAGCACAGAATCTGAAAGCTGAAAATCCGGTCATCAACGCGCTCACAGCTATGCGACGTATTGCATAAACGAAACTAGCGTCATACTCCACATTATGCGAACTCTTCTATCTGCGTCTGTTTTGCTGGAAAACAAAGAATTACATAACACGCAGGGGAATACGGAATACCAATGGGGAAACACGGTTCGATAGGTTCTGAAATATTACCAAAGCATTGCGTCACTCCCCATTGTATCCGATGGGGCTTAGCTTAAGAGAATAATTGAAACCAAAGAGGATAGACATACATGCTTCAATGTGAAGTAAACCAAAGAAACAAGAAGAAACAATTCCGCCTTGCCAGTGTCTCGTATTTCTCTTCGTGTTCCATGCTTTTATTGCATGAAAAGTAGCGGTAGCAGAGAAAAGGACCGCCCATATCCAGATTTGTAGCGGAAATACTTTCTCAAAGTAAAAGTGCAAAAAGTGCACTGCAAAAAGTACAGCGAATACGGTAGACTGTACGCTGTGTAAAACAGTGATTAGAAGAACACAAACTTTTTAACGTCGTCAATGACTTGCTTGGCTCTGGTGCAGTGTTTGGTGTGCGTGCGCGTTCCTATGGCTACTGGTAGCTATATACTGCAATATCTTTTATTTCTCGTCAAAATGTAGCGCTACCGGTTGAAGTTCGTCTGCTCTGGTGATCTCCTACATTTTATTGTGAAAAACAACAAAAGAGCCGCATGAAATCTCTCATGACACCGTCACGGCATCGCCATGAGACGCTTTGGCTTGTCGCAATAAATTTAAAAATTTGTCTCGGTCATTAAAAAAAAAGACACCACTGAGGTATTTTTTGTAAACGTTTGCGTGCTGCTTTGCTGAAAAAATGTTTTGTTCCCCACATTATTTGGACCTCGAGCACTTTGTTGCCTCGACCTACCATATGTTCGGCGTACGTGCAACATATGAGTCCTTCTTGACCTACAAAAAATGCATTTATGGTATTTTTTATCTGTGTTTTGTAGGGGAAAAAATATCAACTTGCCACATATCGCGCCTATTTCATTCAAGGGATACGTTTCAGATCAGTCCTTCGCTCTGGGCGGCTGCGGATACGGGCAGATATATTGTCCATACTTCTGGACATGTTCTGTTTGAATTCCTTGTGGTTCTAAAGTCGTGTTCGCTGCACGCGCGGTCCAGCACACCCTACTTTCACGCGCGGTCCAGCACACCCTACTTTTCGGTCCCGCGCTAGTGTCTGTAGCCGCCTGGTGGCTTTTCTACGCGGCTTCAGGAAAAAAAAAAAAAATATAATATATATATATATATATAGATACTGATGGAACGATGCGGCAGCACCAGAGGACACGTGTTTCGCCGTGTTTGCGGCTCGTCGGCCCTGGGTAGCTGCGCATCGTTCCCAATTGGCAAACCAGAGGTCACTCAGCGAGCGACATACACTGGGATGGTGACTGAGCACTTCTCAATGCCACAGTGCAAGCCAGTGAATTATAATGCAGGAAAAAAAGCCATTAAAGAAACAAATAAATGATACTAGACGTGTTTGAAATTCAAACTTAACAGATTAACATGGCTTCTATGGCTGCACGCAGAGAAACAGATGATGATGGAACGATGCGGCAGCACCAGAGGACACGTGTTTCGCCGTGTTTGCGGCTCGTCGGCGCTGGGTAGCTGCGCATCGTTCCCAATTGGCAAACCAGGGGTCACTCAGCGAGCGACATACACCTGGGATGGTGACTGAGCACTTCTCAATGCCACAGTGCAAGCCAGTGAATTATAATGCAGGAAAAAAAGCCATTAAAGAAACAAATAAATGATACTAGACGTGTTTGAAATTCAAACTTACAGATTAACATGGCTTCTATGGCTGCACGCAGAGAAACAGATACTGATGGAACGCTGCGGCAGCACCAGAGGACACGTGTTTCGCCGTGTTTGCGGCCTCGTCGGCCCTGGGTAGCTGCGCATCGTTCCCAATAGGCAAACCAGGGGTCACTCAGCGAGCGACATACACTGGGATGGTGACTGAGCACTTCTCAATGCCACAGTGCAAGCCAGTGAATTATAATGCAGGAAAAAAAGCCATTAAAGAAACAAATAAATGATACTAGACGTGTTTGATACAAACGTGTTAGACGTGTTAGTTAGTTAAACGTTGATAGACGTGTTTGATACAAACACGTCTAGTATCATTTATTTGTTTCTTTAATGGCTTTTTTTCCTGCATTATAATTCACTGGCTTGCACTGTGCATTGAGAAGTGCTCAGTCACCATCCCAGGTGTATGTCGTGTCTTGGAATGCGCGGCCCCGTAAAACGGTCGTCGGGGCAACATCGCTTGCGGTGTTGTTTCCGGGAAGATTTTTTCTAAAGAACACGTGTCCTCTGGTGCTGCCGCATCGTTCCATCAGTATCTGTTTCTCTGCGTGCAGCCATAGAAGCCATGTTAATCTGTAAGTTTGAATTTCATACACGTCTAGTATCATTTATTTGTTTCTTTAATGGCCTTTTTTTCCTGCATTATAATTCACTGTCTTGCACTGTGGCATTGAGAAGTGCTCAGTCACCATCCCAGGTGTATGTCGCTCGCTGAGTGACCCCTGGTTTGCCAATTGGGAACGTGCGCAGCTACCCAGGGCCGACGAGCCGCAAACACGGCGAAACACGTGTCCTCTGGTGCTGCCGCATCGTTCCATCAGTATCTGTTTCTCTGCGTGCAGCCATAGAAGCCATGTCAATCTGTAAGTTTGAATTTCAAACACGTCTAGTATCATTTATTTGTTTCTTTAATGGCTTTTTTTCCTGCATTATATATATATATATATACAGCCATAGAAGCCATCTTAACTGTAAGTTTGAATTTCAAACACGTCTAGCATCATTTACCTATTTTTTTTAATGGCTTTCCCCCCCCCCCCCTCTTTATATATATACTATATATATATGTGTGTGTGGTGCATGTTCACATCAACGGGAACATATATTGTTTCTCCGTGATCGGCGTTGGTCGAGCCCTCGGCTGGGACATTTGAGCTGGAATGACTAACAACAAACAACGCAATGAAACAACGCTAACGGTGAAGGTCAAACGGCGCAGCGGTTGTTGCTTTGTTGTAACGTGCAGTATGTTTCTACAATGGACTAACCTGGCTGAAGCAACGTGAATAGACTGGAATTCTATATCTGCTCATGGCTAGTATTACTGTCTATCTTGTAATCAACAAACTGTATGTATTATGTTCGCTATCTTATTGTTCAACTTACTAGGTTATTGTTCATTAAGTGTAAACGTACGTTAGCACGCGCGGAAACGACGGCTATATTGCAGAGGCCACTACAACGATACTTCAGCTGGCCTCATTTAGAAAGGCAGTCATAATAGCCTATGCCAACGCTATAGTAGGAGCATTATTAAATTTATTTACCGCACTTTTGAGGCCTCGGTGTGGCCGCGTCGCGTCACGCTTGGAGACAGAGAGAGCCCCCTTCACTCTCACGATGCGCACTCCCCTGGGCATTTCTTTTTCTCTTTTTTTTTTATCGTTGCCCCCGCTTCATTTCGGCTGGCTTGACAAGGTATAAACAGGTAGCGAAACTCCCATACGGCCCTGCGTCTTCAGATGGCGCCATGATAGAGACTGTCAGCGCCATCCATCCGTTGCACGGACTACTACTCTTGTAAGTAAATGACGTCACATATGACGTCAGCAGCATGAATAATAAGTAGTGCATAATTAGCCATGGCACGTTTGCATTCGCGTACTTCGTTTGCGTTGTATACCCTTCCCCTTTTCCTTACCGAACCATACTAGTCACCCAGGACAGCAATACCAGACGAGGACAGAGAAGAATAAATCACATCAGGTTTAATGACACATATCAGTTCGAAATACATAGAGTTATCACAGGTTTTGACGAATGGTACGTGATAACCACAAATAAACCGGAAGTTTCACTTAATGTCCAATCCTAACGTAGACTTACACGTACACGTAGTGATTAGCTGGTTGTATTCCTTCAACGAGTGGCCATAATGGGTCCGTTGCAAAAAAACATGACATCGTTGGTGCACAGCTGATACGCTAACACTCACGCTATCATGGCCGGTCTTGCCATGACGAAACCTTTTTTTCTCGGGGCCAGCAACACGGGATGCATAGCATTCTGTTCGCACGGCCTACGTCTTGGCCTACAGCTTCGAAATATGAACGTCGCTTCCTGTTTAATCTAAAAGTGCACGAACTCCGCACTAGAATGCACGGGTACACGGCACGGATAAAAGAATGCACGGACAAACGAGCCTACTGCTACACATGCGCAGTGGAGCAGGATACGGAAACGTACTCAGGTGGTAGATGATTTCGTATATGTGTACTACTGGTGCAACAGATAGCTTTCCCTATACTTGAATTATGAATAAACTATTAGTTTATACAAGACCCATGCGCGCGTCGTAAATATTTTTTCTTTACGACCGTACCTGTGCTACCAACACCCAGGATCGCTCGAGTCACGGAGATGACAGTGTTGCCGGGTCAGATTTGGTTTGTTTTTCCTCGCTTTCGCTACCTGGGTAAATTTACCTTGGGCTTTACACGAACGCTTTTCTCGGCCGAGTTTTTTAAGGAGGCAAAACGGACCCATTGTAATCTACGGAGCACGATTGCCTTTAGGTTGTATTTTTGAAGCAAACGGACGAGAAATACTGTAGTGTGGAAGCGGTCTTAGAAGGATTTGAAGGATTAGAAGATGTTTAGCAGATTTGAAGGTCTCTACGATAACGTTTCCGAAACATGATAAGCCGAAGCAAATTATTCATTTGAAGTGAGTGACACCACGTTGCTGAGCTTTGATGTGACAGCTGCCTTCATCGTATTGTTTTCGTAGAGCGCTTGCGATATGCTAAGCCTCCATAATGCATGCTTCTTTTTGGTTCCGTGTTTGCGCCACGAATCAACTGTGGCTATGACGTGCAGACGTGGACATATGGAGAGAGGTCAGCAGGAAGGAATGCGGGACATTGGGGGATGGCGTGCGTCCCGGGCAGACTTCAAGATGAACTGAATTTCTAAATTATTCTCTTAAAATATGTCGGGAAAACCCAGCGAAAACTTAAACAGCACAGCCGGCGGTTGGATTCGAAGTAACCACCCCTTAAAGCAGCATTGGGTGACCCCCATTTATTTATTTATTTTTCGGTGCAGAGTGTTTTCTAACGAATAAAATAAGTTCTCGCGAAACAACGATGAGCGTATGTGACCTACAGAGCGATGGCGATGGCCCTGTTCCGCACACCTTTAAAAAATTGTTATCCTCGTGAAAAGAGCGCATCGCAGAACGAGAGGATGTCGTGACGTATGCTACTCCGCCTCACGTGGCCAGCGACGTACAGCGGCACAGCTCAAGCATGTATAAACGTCGCGTTAGCTGCGAAGAAAAGGAAGGCGTCACGGAGCCTCCAATACGTCACGCGAGAATCGAGTGACTGAGTGATTGGACTGCACAGCTATAACGCACCGCAGAGCGAAACTATTTTGCATGGTGACTACTGGTGGACAGCTTGACAAGGTGAAGCAGGATTTCGAGCGACGTTAAATGTCACCTCATTGCTCCTTTAATCTTCCGCACAACATTGACGACCACCAGTGGGCGGACGCTTTTACCACTCGGCAAATGCCGGTGGTCGCTCAGTGTCTGCACAGCGCGTCTCACGCGATATCTTCCACGTCCTGGCAACATGGACGCCGCGGAGCTACAGCGGTTACAGCGTAGACGGTTTGCTGCGGAGCATTCGCGCAGGTATTGGACTTCGCCGATGTGCCACCATTGCTGCGCGAGATGTAGACGCACTGACTGAAAATGAGCTACGTAAGCGACGTGAGACAAAGCGTTCCGCCATTACACTCGGCCAGATGTCCGGAAATGTGCGCCAAAAAGCACAGTGACTTTAACATAGAGTGAAAGCCTCTGGAGGCGAAACGGGTGTCTCTGAACGAGACCCATGGCAGCCAATGGTCGGGTTTGTCATTGGGTCGCACGCAAAACATGTACGATCACTCGCAGGTCTTCGTCTGCTGTAATGCTGTCGCATTTCGTACGCGTTTGGGAGTAAGCCAAAGAGTACAGTAATTTTTTTAAATTTAATTACTCCCTATTCTTTTACCCGGATTTTTGTTAATGGTGGTAGATGTCTCGCAACATAAAAATTGTTTGACACGGGCAGGTCCCAGGCATAGTCAACGACGTTTTGGCTTGAAGACACATGCAACGGTGACATATACCATGAAATTGAGGTGCGACTAATAATTTATGGAAAATAGACGCAATTGAGAACAATCACGTATGAAGCCATTGATTTGCGTCAAGGAAAGATTAACTACTCGTGCAATCCCAGGGAGAATATTAGCGAATGAATGAGCGAATATATAATACCTTTATTAAATTTTAATATGAGTTCCTGCTGGAACGGTGGGGAAAGCGATTAAGGGAAAACTCTTGCGAAGACGCTTGCGTAAGGCCTCCGCGAAGCGGCTTTGTAAAGAAGAGTACCGCAGGGGTACCTCGCGTACCCCAGGGAACACGGCGTAATGCAATGCAGCCCGCATTTACTTTATGAGGGCGACGGGGCAATGATCGCTGCATACTTCATGGAGCTTGAGAAATCAGCAAAGCAATCGATTTTCTTAGGCATTCTCCTATCTTGTGTCCTACATCCTATGCTTGCGACTGTGAAAAATATATCATATGTGAGGAGTAGTAGGCTTCAATCTGCATTTGTATTTTCTTCTCCACAATGAAATCGCACGGACTTTTAAAGTCAGTGATACGGTTATCAGCAAAATATTGTGGGATCGCGTATAGTAGGGCGGAGCAAACATGAATAAAAAGTAATGTGGTGGGTTAGGTTGCGATTCCATATCGATTGCAAGGTGACGTCCGCGATATCAGGCCGTATGTTCTGGCGTGTCTTCTGTTTATGGTTGGGTTTGCCTTGAATCGGATTCCTCAATGTGTTGCCATTGTTTAGCACTCTGTAGTTATATCATTGTTAAGTTAAACCATTGTACAGTTAGGCCATTGTTAACTTCAACCCTTGCTTAGTTATATCATTGCAATGAAAGCTCTTCCACAGAACCAACACAACTGTTATGGAAACCCCGTGTGATGTTCGGTCACATTGTGTTAATTAGTGAGGTTTATATTATGTCTCAACAAAACGGGTAGATATACTTTGACAGAGGTACGCTCTCGTGCATGAGTGTAGGAAGAGCAGCCAGCATTGTTGTTGGCGGTGGAGGTGGTGACGAAACCGGCTTGCCGTTGTTTGCCTCACTTATGTGGACAGGCCCGTTACTGCCAGGACTGATGAAAATCCCGAACAAAGAAACTTAGTCTTATAGTCTTCGGGAGAGTTCAGACTTCTGGAGAAAGCAGACGAGGCTGCTAGTTTTTGAGTGTTTTGCCGTGAAAGAGACTCTGCAGGGGATGTAGGATATAATGCCGCGTACAATTCCTGCAGTGCCCAAGGTATTTTTCCCGCACCACAGCATACACACAGAAATAAAGCAGGATATGTTCGATCTGCTGACAGTGTCTGCAATTTGCGTTGTCCGGAGAGCAAATCTTGAATAATTGTGATTTGGTGAAAGCGCTTCCTGTTCGCAACCTGAAGAGCAGGGTCTGTGTATTGCGGGAAATTCCTTTCAACGGGATCAAGACTATGATTTTGCAGGATGTCGGGATCCCAGGGTGCTGTGTAAGTACTATCTCATTGAGAACAAATTTTCATCTCCTTGTAATGGATCCCCTGCTACGTCGGCATCAGCGGCAACGAGAAAGCGGACAACCCAGCATCTACGGCGCACCACAGCACTAGCTCCAGTTTCAGTGTGCCAACCCCAGGAGGCAACAGCGAGCACTGCATTGCCTTTCCGCATTTTATCTGTAACACACTAACAAAACGCTGTTTATTAACAGTCAGCTACGTGGGTAGAGGCGCGGCTCCTGAATCAGAATTAGTACATTCGTGGCGCGCGGCTTGCGGCATATGACACTTCTTCGGTGCCGCCAGCCTGTAGCACCACTACACTTACTGCTTATCAGGTGGAGCCGTACCGCTGTGGTGGTTGATGTACACTTCCAGGATACCTTCGCAATTGAAGTGCGTTCGGCTGTTGGCTCTCAGAGGAAGGTGCAGAATTATAATGGTCGCAGCCATTGTCGCGGGCTCAACTCCGTGTGTCCAGTCAAGTTCGGGTTGTCGTTTCTTAAGGTCATCAGCATGTACCTTGAGCTGTTTAATACCTTCGGCGTGCACTTCGTAGATGACTCTTCCTAAGCCACCAACAATCGTACCTTACAGCCAGTGATTCTTGTGAGATCTGTCTCGTACCCAAACATCTTCATCGTACACAAAGAGCCCGTATCTGGTTGCGGAGTCGTGATTACGTTTTTGACGAACTCTCGCCGATGACGAATCATTCGGGCGATTTGGCCGTAGCATGTCAAGTTGTGTGCGACAGTGCCTCTTGTTTAGCAATTCCCACTGAGGTCATTCTGCAGTTGGGTGAGGCGTGACTCTGTACTTCAATAAAAAGTGGCGAAATTCCGTTCCTGATTTGCCGTCTTCCTTCTGGCGGCGAAGAAAATCCTTCAGAGTACGAACGAAATTCTCAGCCTGTCCGTTGGACTCGGGGTGCTAAGACAGCGTCAAGATGTGTCTGACCCCAAGTTGATCCAAGAAGTCCTCGAACATCGTACTGGTGAGTTTAGGACCGCTGTCCGTAGCGAGTTGGACTGTAAGACCGTGGGCAGCGACGATGTCATTGAAAGCTTCGACAGTCGCAGTTGATTTGGTGGAAGTCATGAGGCGCACTTCGGGCCATTTACTGTGTGCATAAACTACAACTAGATAGTTTTTCCCGTCGAACTCAGCGAAGTCTGCGTGTAACTGGTACCAGGGTTCTGTTGGGAGAAGGGGTGAAGGGGCACAGGAGGCTGCCGTTCCGCAGAATCACAACATGCTTTGCATGACGCACATCTTATCTCTATGTCCTTGTCCATTCCAGGCCAGCACACCAATGTGGCCATCATGAAGCAGATCTAGTACAGTTTTGCGATGTTGCGCAGGTACAACGACAAGCATTACCCATACGACGCAACCATTCTTTGTCGTAATATCGTAACACGCTTGCAGTTCGGGGTCACGCTCAGAATTCGCCCATTTTTCCATGATGTGGTATATCTGTGAAAGAACCCGATCTGATGTAGTGGCATTGGCGATTTCTGAAGCTTTCACAGGGATCTTGTCTAGGGCAACAGAAAGCACGGCGGAGACATTGGACGAGTGGATACCTCCAAAAAAAGGATGTCATCTGCCATTGCATCGTCGAATTCTGGGTTAGGACCTGTTGGAAGACGAGACACTCTGCCGGGATTTCCGAACCGAGCTGTGGACCTGTACTGAATGTCCGAATGTCGAATGTCGAAAGAATGACCAAGGAGTGCTAAATGAGCGTGGAAGTGACCCCAAAAATATTTTTTTGTTTTTCGCTGCGACGTCTTCTGCAATGAATAAAATCACCTCCTGCGAAAAAACGATGAGCGCAGGTAAACTACAGAGCGCGCGCAATGCTGTGTTCCGCACACCTTTCAAAAACCCTCTCCACATCCAAAGAGCGCATCGGCGAAGCAGAAGACGTCGTGACGTATCACGGGCTCCGGCACGTGACCAGTGACGTCCAAGGGCACAGCACAGCTCAAGCATGTATAAGCGGCACGTGAGCCGAGAAGAAAAAGTAAGGAGCAAAGGCCCTGAGCAGTTTCTACGTCACGCGGGGCTCGTGTCTCTCGTCCGCGACTGCTTTTTCCAACTGCAGCGCGCAACCAGCGCGCGGTTTACGTCAGCGGTACCCAGCGCGAGAATCAAAACATTCCTTCAGTTCGTCTTCACCATTCAACCTAGCCGGTTATTAAAAAGGCTACCTCCCCTCCAGACTCACTTGTCGTCTCAGTCCCGACAAGTTGTATGAGCTGAATCGAAGAGCGCAGAACTTTCAAAAAGTCTCCGCTTCTAATAGAACTATCAAAGTGTTCCTACGGTCGACTTCTGACGTGATTACGGACACGTCGAGGCAAGCTTGTAGACGAATCTGGTACTGTGCCCAGTCTTCCTTCTCAGGATCGAACGTTTCTGGGCCGATGAACCTTGAAGTTCCAGCGGGAGCTTGCGCAGAGCAAGCGGGATTTGAATTTCCGGTAGCCACCGGAGGTGTCATCCTAGCTCGCAAGTGCCTCCAGGAGCCTAGCTGCAATCAGCTCGTCGCCAGTGTAACAGAGTAACAAAACGCTGTTTATTAACAGACGGCTACGTGGGCAGCAGCGCGGCTCCTGAATTAGAATGACCACATTCGTGGCTTGCGGCTTGCGGCATATGACACTTCTTCGGTGTCGCCACCTGTAGCGCCACTACATTGACAGAGCAATCACGACAGTGCAATTTGCAAGTGATGTTTGTACTTCTACGTGGGCACTGTGCACAATATTAAAAACCGAGCACAAACCGCAGGAGTTCAATGAGCGCGAGACATAGGCATGGTGCAATACCGCGGCGGTATTGGAAGAAGCTCTCATATACGTAATGCACCATCCTTCCATATATAATAAATATGAATTACATAGTAATACGTTCTCATTCGGTCTTGCGTGGCAGTGCGTTTGACTTCGCAGTGTCGTAAGTCCGAGATAGATAATGGCAATAACAGTGCGTTGCATGGTGCAGTGATAGAATTTCTCGCTAAGAAAGGGACAACACCGAATAGTATTCGAAAATGTGCTATTTTTTTCATCTTTTATTGTCCCCAAACAGTTAGTTTACCTAGTTTTGCCCAGACACAGGTTTTTCACGTTGTGGAACTTTAACTCCTCTGTTCTTTGGTGCTTTTGTGTTGTGGAGTGTCACGGCGAATTCGCAGCAATCCGGTGACCTACCATTTGAAGTTCGCGCCCAAGCTTTTAGGGCCTTCCTATTCGTACACACATATCACACACGTGACATAACGCATAATTGAATGTGCCCTCTCTCATACGTGTTGCAGCATCCTTCCATATATACCCGGGTTCGAATTCTGGTGCCGGCTGTGCTGTCTGGGGTTCAGTCAGGTTTGGGGTTGAGGGTAGGCGTTAGTCGTGACATTGCCTACGTCTGTGAGGCCGACAACGGCGAGCTCTTTCACTACCACCACCATCACCACGCCCTCCTCGGTAGCTCAGTCGGTAATATGTTGGCTAGCTGAGCTCAAGACCGCGGGTTCAAACCCGGTCGAGGACGGTTGCAATGTGGGGAAGGTAAACATTGCTTCAGGCACAGTGCATCGGAGATTTCCGGCGCATCTCAAAAGAACCAGACGTGGTCGAAATTATCCGCAGTCACACCCTGCGGCACGTCAAACATGTCGCCATACTATTGGCGGCGAAACCCTCACTAGGGGCGCCACTGTGCCGTCTCTTGGTGGGGATCCCCGTTTCGGTTTCGTTTCTGTTACTTACAGTAAAAACTGTCATTTTGGAATAAAAATGCGATTTACTTGGAACACATATGTCGTTTTCTTCATGAATCACCAGGAAATATCAATGCTGGACAGCCCCTAACACGTGCAATGCCTTTATACGCAATGCAATGTGAGAATACTGCCCGGGGACATCCCCACGACAATGTTCGTTCAGTGAACACCAGGGGGGCGACTCCCAAACTTCTCGGCACGAATAGCCAGACAAACCTTACGTGTAACATGACGTCACCATTATTATTTATTATATTACTGAATGCATAAGCACGGCAGCAAGGTGCATGCAATGATTTTAATTGCAAATGATTTCATTCTACTCTTCGCATCACCTATTAGGAACGGCTCCCTCGGCTCGCAACAGAGACCGATGCTAAAGCGACATAGCGTTCGTGATGGAGAACGCCCTTCCAGGAATTCAGTGCTTTCTTTCGGGTACCTTTTCATCAGTGTTTCTCTTCCTTCGTGCACAGCTACACATATACCCGTTGGTTTTATGTGCACATTGTGCTCTCGCTCTACTAACAACTGTCGTTTCCATCCGCACCTAGCAGGCCTGCAGATCATGGATTAGGCATGTAGGCATCTCGTATCATTCCATTTCCTTCACACGTGTGCAGGGAGTCTCATTATTTCGTGCCACTGTCGTTCAACTTCTTTTGCATGAAAGAAGGTTAGGCAGCTGTAGGATTCGAACACACATCTTCTGGATTGCCGGTCCAGGGCTCTACACATTTTTTAAGCTACCGCACCTCTCCAACGACTTCCATTTACATTAATTCTTCCAGGCAGAAAAGAAAAAGCAACATGTCGAACCAACGAGCATGGTATTGGGTGAAGGCAGGAATACCATATTATGTAGATATAATTGTTCCCACATAGGTTTCGAAGCACGACGTTATGAAGGCCACATAAAAACGTATTCTGTTATCGAAACGCAGGGAAGGAGACACAAACGGACAGCTCACCTATAACTTGCAGCATGATGACGTAGGTCTGCGTGCGAGCCCATCGGAAGTCTACGCGGCACTTGAACTCCCCGGCGTCTTCTGCGTGGACGGGGTCTATCCTCAGGTAGGCCGGCTGGGAACTTGTATTGAACTCGTAACGGCCTCCTGTGTCTGGGCTGGGGAAGTGCCTGGCGCGCTCCAAGGGGGCGTTCCGGGCGTCCACGCTGTACACGGGGCCGTGCACGTCACTCTTGGACCACAGCACTAAAGTCACATTGTCCCGGTCATGATTCGACGGCGGTACAGAAAGGTTACACGGCAGGAGCACGGAACCATCCACAACGGCCGTTAGTTGAGGAACCACTGCATTGCATGACACAAATATTGGAATTAGGTCAACATGAGTGCACCCATAGAAACTTAGTGGCTGATATTACTTGAAGAGTGGAATGAGGTGAAAGAGAGAGAGAGAGAAGGGTGCCGTATACGAACCCAAAAATATTTAAATAGATCGACATTGACACGGCATTGACATGCTCAGTATTGTGTCTGTAGTATAACATAGCTTTCAAGGTTCAAAGAAACGTAGACTTGTTCAAAAATTGGTTCGTACACGTTTACACCTTAAGGCAGCAATGCCAGTGAAGAGATCGCTACAGCAGGGGAGCGTCCTACTAAGAACTTCTTAGATGCGAAGTAAGGAGAAAATATCGAGGGTAGAGTCGACGTCCAAGAGGTAGTAGCACAACAAGGTACACACGGTGAAGCTTTCGTGGTTTATTGCATGACACTAGCTTTCATGCAGTGGACTGCATTTCGTCAGGTGTAAAGGAGATTACAGGGGAGCAAGTACTATATACCATCGGGAGGACCACGTGAAAAAGAGAGAGCGAGGGAAGAAAGTTTAAGTATATTTCATGGTCACTCTGTCGTCACTTTCTTCCTTTTTTTTTTTTCACGTGGTTCACTCGATGGTATCTGTATAGTACTTGCTCCTCTGTAATCTCCTTTACACCTGACGAAATGCAGTCTACTGCATGAAGGCTTTTGTCATGCAATAAACCAAGAAAGCTTCACTGTGTGTACCTTGTTATCCGAAGTAAGGCCAAAAAAGGAAGAAACAGAAAGAAGCACGATATAGCGACCTTCTCTCGTCAGTACGAAGTGGTTGTCTACTGGTTTGCCTGGTCTGTGTGCCGGGAAGGGCGGCAGTTTGCCCAAAAAGCAAACGAAACTAAACTAAATGCACACATCACACTGAAATGTCCCGTACAGTGCAATGTTCATAAGCGGTGCTGGCGCTGGCTATGATGGCACTGCGGGGAGAGACAAAAAAGCGACTGTATGTTAGACGGAATCACGCCGGACGCACGCAGATTTTGGATTTGTGCCCTTTCATAGAAGCTCGCTTTCACAGAAGATTTTCCCTTTCACAGAAGCTCGCTGCGGTTTCCATGTTTACAGATTACAGACCTCAAGGGCTTTGCCCTACATCTTTCTAATTTAAACCACCAACTCATTTTTATATTATTATATTATTTCTTATTATTGCATACTGATGAAATGAATTTTGAAAGCCCATTAAAACTCGTACTGGTTGTTTCAACAACATTACGTCCAAGAAGCCCAGATCGCAAACAGGTGTAAGCAGCGTAATTTTCGACGGAAAAATGAATAATGCATTTCGGGAAATTTCGGCCCGTTTCTTCAGAAACCCTCTGAATATTTTGCTTCCGGGTTATTGCTTGAGGGAATTGTAATGTGCGAGCGCGCATCATTACCTTACGAGAACGTACTCCACACCGGTGTGTCTATTTTCTGTGTGTCGGCAGAGGCATCCTCACAGTACATGTTTGATGCACACCAGCATACATAAATGAAGAGACTTCGGCGTAACAGGTGCGAGCTTCAACGTTGCGTATTAGGGTAAAGGTGGCTCAAAATGAGACGCGGTGCAGAACGAGACACTTTTTGCCTGACGCCAGATAATCCCAGAGAAATTCCGTATCATGAACTTCACACTTTGCTGACAGATGTCTCTACGTGTCCGTTTTATATCGCGTAGGGAATGCCGTGATTGGTGTATGCTTTGAAGGGAACAAAAAGCATCCCTTACTCCAGGTAGGATGAAGACTTCCGGAACAGGCGCGAATTTCAGTAGTTAGCTCTTTCTCTTCATGCTTGCGCTGTTGCTTTACAAGTCCACTATGTCAGCGTTGACTCTCGAAGACGCCGTCACTGTGCGGTGATGTGGGAAATCTAGTGCACATCCTCCTCCATCGCCCGCACTACCAACCTTTCAGAACCACTCTTTCAGTGTCTCTGAATCAGCTGGACCCTTGCCCTCCGACCATGTCAAAACATCTTGGTCCATGGCCAAAGCTAGCAGACCAACGCTCTGCCCTACAAGCGCTTCTTAACTTTTGGGGCACCGTATAGGACTTCGGTCCTGACTGTGACACGACTCGTTATTCCATTTCACCACATTACCGCCAGCAATGGAATAGAGTATCGCCCCCTGGCGACGAAACTCCCCAATCGTCGTCATTAAAATAAAGTTGTTGTTGTGTAAGTTCGCATTCTTTTTGTTTAGGTGTGCGCAAAATTAGGCTCCCTAGGTCTTGGTAGAAAGTAACTGTTCTGATGCTAGGACTATCCCTGGGTCATCTGGTTCCGCGGAGAAATGCTAAAAATGGTAGTGTAAGGTACGTAAGGATATGAACGTGGCATGACGCACCAATGTGTCATTTAGGAAGACGTAGAACAACAATTAAGTAGCGTTATGCTCGTTCGCGAAGTATTTCTCACTCATTTTCTACGATGGTGTGTGGAAGGGACAAACAAATTTTGGGAAGCGGATGGGGACGATGAAGCGAAACAAAAGCGGCCGGATAAGCCACGTTCGTTATACAACAGACTCACGTTGCCTTATTTGCAAAGGACCATCGCATGCGGAGGATAGGCTAAAAAAAAAATGCGTTGGGGATTATGAAGTTCACTTTGCTTGTTTCTATTTCAGGAACAAACTGTACGGTTCATGGTGCTTGGTTTTCTCATTTTGCCCCGGCGGTCGGTGCACAATGAGACGATTGCGACATCTGAAATTCACAGCAAATTTCCATGCTACATTCAGCCTTCTGCTTCTATACTTGCAGGTCAGAAGCTCGATACGCCTAAAAACGCTCGTATGGTTACTCTTGCCCGAAATAGAATTACAAAGAAGAAATTCCGTTCAATTCGTAATTTGTGCTTATTTTGCGCCACCTTACCCTTGCGATGATGTGCTTCTGAAGCGACAACACTTCAGTTCAAACAGTAAACACTTGTAATCACTTCGTGGATTTGGAAACATTGCAGTAATTCCATTAATAGTGAGGAAACATGATTGATTATGAAAAGGAAAAACAAATTGAGAAAATTGACTCGACATGCATGGAGACCAGCTGCACTACGCATACGGAGTGGCATTTTAGAGTGTGCGGCTGCGCATTTTATGACACCAACAACAACAACTAAATCATGACTATGGCCTGGGGTGATTCACCGCTTGAGAGCAGTACCCTACCCCATTACACGAGAAGCATGAGATGTGAATTATGAAAATGAAGTTATGTGCAAGTCCAACTCGAACTCCCGTCGTCTGGTTGCGCAACGCTATACGTCGCGCAAAAGGAAGAAGCACATGAAAGAAGCGCCAATGGTCCTTGAGATGCAGGGGTGGACCCTACAGCGTCTGGAGCAAGCCGGTAGCCAAGAGGAACTCCAAGAACATCAGAAGTCCTCGACGGACATGGCTCTGACATGGGCCAAGAATTGCAGCCAGGTTGAACGTCTGTCGGCTAGCACCACTCAGCTGAGCACAGAGTTGCCGCCTCTCCGTTTCGTAGAGCTTACATTCTATTAGGACGTGCTCAATGTTCGCTTCAACGCCACATTTGGAGCATAGGCAGGTGTCACGGTATCCGATTCGGCACTTGAATTGGGGAGTGAAGGCAACGTTGAGACGAAGCCTGTGCAGGAGGGACGTAAAATAGCGTGGTAAACGGTCAGGAACTGAGAAGGACATAGTGCGATCCACAGAATACATGAGAGACCTGTCAGTGATGTCCCGACTTCACTGCTGGCGAGCTAGTGGCTGAATGAGCTCATTCAGAAGTGATCTCCTGTCTCCTCTTGATAACACCGTTGGTACAACAGCCCGAGACTGTTGGGCAGCCGTTGCCGCTCTGTCGGCTTCTTCGTTTCCGCTCAAACCACAGTGACCCGGGACCCACTGCAGGGATATATGATGACCGTGATCGCTTAGAAGCTGAACCTGATGGAGGATATCAGTGACAACTGGGGCGAGCGATCCACGTATTCCCATGTTGGCTATACATTGAAGAGCAGCCTTTGAATCTGAGTAGATGACCCAGGCCCGCGGATCGTCACAGGGCGTCTTACGTAGAAACAACAGGATAGCATATAACTCAGTCGACGTTGATGATGTGCGGTGTGAGAGACGGTATCCATGTGACACACCGTCAGTTGGAATAACAAATGCAGACGATGAACATTCATGACTGGAGGATCCGTCAGTGAAAACTGCAGTGTGGTCAGAATAGCGATTGTGCATCATATCCGCTGCAAGCTGTTTCAGAACTGATGTAGGCACTTGGTTTCGTTTGACATTAAGACCAGGAATTGACAATGCGATCGATGGTACTGGAAGCGACCACGGAGGCGTCGTGGGCACCACTGATCTTGCAGAAAACGGGGGAACCTTAGGTTTCACTTCCATGAAACAGTTGTATGCGTTACATTGCTTCCGGCGACAAACTTTTGCTATTAGTGGATGGCGGCGGTGGTGTGCTCTGAGGCGCAAGTAATGGCGAATGGCCTCCCTCTGCCGTAAGACTTCAATGGGTATTTCGCGGGCTTCTGCTATCACCATCCGCGTTTCCGCGGCTCTCGGGACGCCAAGACATACCCTTAAGCTCCGTGCTAGAATACACCGCAGTCGTTGTTCTTGCGTCTGTGAAATTCCGTGCAAGACTGGTAGGCTATATAGCAGAGTCCCTCGGACTAGGGCTTTGTGGATGGCCAGAAGAGACTTCTCATTCATTCCCCACTTCGGCCCAGCAAAATGGCGAATGACGGAAATCCACCGGTGTGCCTTTGTGTCCAGGTGATCGATGTGTTTCTTCCAGGACAAGTTGGAGTCTAGGATGACACCCAGGAATTTATGGTTTGCTACCAGCCTAAGAGGCGTATCGCCAAGGAAGAGCTGATACCGATGCATATGCTTCCGAGTAAAAGCCATGACTGCTGTTTTCTCAGTTGATATATCCATGCCTGCCTCCGTTAGGTACCGCAAGATGTTATCCAGGGAATGCTGAAGACGGCGTAGGATTGCAGGTCTCGATTTCCCAACAGTCCAAATGCAGACATCATCAGCATAGATAGATATATTGACTTTAGGGGCGATACAGGACTTTAGGCCTGCCATTACAAGGTTGAAAAGGATAGGACTTAAAACGCTGCCTTGTGGTACGCCCTGAGTCAAGACAACTTTCGAAGTGACTCCTTCTTTTGTGCGAACAGAGAGTGTTCTATGGCGCAAAAAATCAGCCAGCCACAAGAACATTCTGTCGGGAACGCCTGCTTGCAACAAAAGATGCAGAACGTTGGCATGACTGACGGTGTCGTAGGCTCTGTTGACGTCCAGGAACACTGCCATGACTATTTTCTTCTGGCTCCTCGCCATGACACCGAAACACATGTCTGGCAGCACAAACCTGGGTTCTTTTAATATACATCCAATTATTCATTGAAGCCGAGGTTATACAGAGTATTTATATGTGGAATGTCATTTTTTTGCCTTCATGTACTTCTTCGTAAGAAGGTGAAAAAAAAAATACTTAAAGGGACCGAAAAGTGAAAAATAACCCCCATATTTTTGCCGACTGTCGTGCACAACATCGTTGTTTGATAAGACACAGAAAGCATTACTTCTCAGTTCGGCATATTTTTTACGTATAAATATTTTAAAGATTGCCGGAACATGGACGGTGCTGCCAGCGAACGGCGAAAAAGAGCAACTTCGGTTTCAGGTCCAGGGCTCCCAGGGATTGGTCAACCCTTACCACGTGAGAGTTAATTTTGTAGAGCAAAGCTGACGCACATTATCTTACAGCTAAACGCCATTTTAAAAATGACGCTCACTTCCATAGCTTTTACGTTAATAAAGCATTCAGCTACTTCGCCGCTAGGAGCTACGATCCGCCGCGCCATCTGCAAAGCCGTCTGTGTTATCGCGTTTATTGTTTACGTCGTGGGCGGTCGTGTTGGTCGCGCGAAGAGAAGTAAATGACATGTTCGTGGTTGTCGTGTCAATTATTCTAGAGACCTGCATATGCCTGGTGTAGTTTTGGTGTTCGGGGATGCAAAAATCATGTTCGTTCACCATCGGCGGGAGGCGTTTTCTACCACAAGATTCAACAGGAGAGTGCGCGAAGACGAATGTGGTTCGAAACACTCGGTTATTAGATGTAGCAGTCGTGTGGTGTGTGCTGAGCCCATTTTGCTGCCGGTGACTACGAAGATGCCGTAGAAGGTGCGAAGACGTCCGAAGCACACTGATGCTCAGTACCCAGTGATTTTGCTTCACCGAGGTGACGAGTTCAACACAACGTCTTAGGTATGTACAGGCGTCACACATGTATCAATTATAATATAGCGACGACGTATTCCATTTAACTTATGTTATCCTACTTGTCCGGTACTCAACATTGTCAACATCAACAAATTTAATTTTAGGGGCCTTCTAGTGTTGAAGTGGCGCAAGACTGCTTCGTGTGTGTGTGATCCAGGCACTCAAGTTGACATGACAGAAATAGCTGAAAGCAGGTATGCAAACTCCACAGATGGAAGCACTAGATTTGGTACGTGTTGCAGACTTTGTGACATCTTTTTGAGTCTTTGGACAGGTGCAGAAAGTTAGTATGACGTCAACAAGAGGAGAAGAAACCGATGAGAACTACTAGCTTGTTTGAATGGTACAAGAATAATTCCTGTTGAGATGTAGATATGACTTTATGACTAAGGAACGCTAATTAATTTTCTAGAGATGCATCCTCTACACTTGAATGCCCAGTGAAACAGGAAACGTTCATCGTCTTTGAAGCCCCACTACTGGAATTGTTCAATGTGTGTCAGAGCTGCAGTGAGCCATGCAAGGTTACCATATCATATTGGTCCTAAATTTGCAGAGTTGCGCCTAAATGAGCAGTTGCATCTCTGATGCAACTGTCATTTCTCTTTATTGCTCTTCCGATCCTACCTTCTCAGAGATTACTATGGTTCAGCATACACTGCATGGGCACTGCCTTTCTCGACTCATGCTTTCGGTTTCTTGTTCTGTTGAATAAATCTTCACTTGAATTTGCAGCCATCACGCTGTCTACTGTGTTTGCCTCTCATCCATATTGATGTGCTGTAACGGTATAGCACATCAACATGCCAACAACCTACCGAACAAGCTTGCGTAGTCCTACTTCTGGATGGAAACTACACGATGTGGTAACATCCACATATATAAAGTTTTAGTCGACATAGATTTGCTGTTTTTGTACAACCTTCATTGTACATTTCTTTTGTCTCACTTAGCATGCTATGATCTTCATCAAGATGACAGGTCATTGTTTGATCTGCAGCATTATTTTTTCTATAATCTTTCCACCAACAGACAATACAAAAGTGAACAAATGGTAATATATAACTAGCTTGTTAAATTCAAAAGGGAAATACGAAACTGTTTATACTTCTCTTGTTTATTTTGTTGCAGGTTTTACAACCCTATCAAGTACGTCAAAACAACAGAGGGCAGGAAGTCCTACTCTGTTTCCTAAATCCCTGGACAATAAAAAAGAAAGATATAGTTTGAGTTGCGAGAAAATGTTGCTTCTGCTCTTATATTATATTTCAATTAAATGTTACGATGCATTTGTAGTGTACACTGAAGCCAGTTTCAATTTGCAGGGCTGTCAAAAGCACTTTACAAAAGTACATCTCAATTACAGTAACAGAGAACTTATGCAATAAACTATTTAGCCATTTTGGAGTACTATGCACACCAATGGTGCATGGTTAACTTTGAACCCAGATCAAGGGCTAATAATACTTGAAGTGAGCCCTCAAGTACCTCTTTACAAATGTTAGTTGGCGACGTGATAATGAATCAGTTACAAGTACTCCGCTTAGCAAAACAGAGTTAATTAAGTGTTAAATCCCAATCTTGGTTCAATTATTAGTTGACATTTGGAAACGTCGTCACTAAGAAGTATACTAAAAGGTTATGAACACAGTTCAGCTTAATGACACTGATGAAAATGATGTTACTTACTCCTCACATATACAATTGAGACATCAGTATAACTTACAAATACATCTATGCCCACAGGTTACTTAACCCTCCAGGAACAAACTAGTAATTATAATATGCTGTGACAGCAAAGTATAAGCAATGAGAAAAACTTAAGCAAGCAAGAAATGAAAATATGCTGACAATATATTTCTACAGGTCAGCATACTGATGGGAAAGCATCCCTAATAGCATGCATGACGCAGATCGAGATCCAGTGGAGTACTTTCTATTGTATTTGCTCGGAGCACCACATATCCTTCCTGTGAATGGCCGACAGGTGGTATAACAGAATTTCCTGCAGCTCCCGTGGCTCAGTGGTTAGCGTGCTAGCCATGTCACGTCGAGACTGGGAGGTACCCGGGTTCGAATCCCGGTGCCGGCTGTGCTGTCTGGGGTTTTTCCTGGGTTTTCCTCAGACGCTTTCAGACATATGTCGGCACAGTTCCCCTAGAAGTCGGCCCAGGACGCACATTTCCCCAGGGCGTCAGTCGTGACGTTGCCCACATACGTGAGGCCGACAACGGCAAGCCCTTTCAACATCACCACCACCACCACCACCTGCAGAAATAAGGGTTTTCCGTCCAGTTTGCCGTTCAAGTAGCGCGTAAAGACCACACGGCGCTGTCGTGTATGTTGCCATGCTCTTCGGTTTCTCGGATGTATGTAAAACACTTGCAGTACTTCTGTGTCAAGGCACAGTATTTCGAAATATTCGAAACTTTTGACACGCATTCTCTACCTCTCGGCAGCAAAAACGGTAATATCCATCCGTAGTATCCGTCGGTTTGCATTTCACACATGAACACCTGCACGACGAAAAAACAGCGCTTGTTTCGGCTTACACGAAGCAGTCCATGTTCACGGCACGGTGAGCTACTGCTGAGGACGATGTGACTCCGATTAATCTCTGGACGAGGAATCTTCTGCTGCGAAGAACACACTTTCCAGCACACTAACGCACGAACAACAGTTCTGTGTGAGCGACAGTTCTCGAATGCGGAATTCCAGCGCACTCATGTTTAAGAGGCTCGACATTCTCGACGTAGAAAGTGGACACAAATGCCCACTACCATTTTCGTTTTCGACGGATTAGCGCCCGGAAGTGCGCGTATTACATGCGTCCTCGACAGACGGCGCGGGGTCATGCAACTGTTGACAGACTACTCGGTTTCCTACTAGGTCCCTGGACATGCAATTATGGAAAATTCGATTACAGAAAAACTACAGCGATTTCAACGGAGTTCTTTGATATTTGAACTTTAGAAGGTTCAAGCTTTTCGCTGAACATAAAGTTTCGATAGGTTTATATTCACTTTTCGGTACCTTTAAGCTTTTACAACTGTGGTGAACAACATGCGACCTTGAGGGACTCTGTTGGGGTGCTGAAGTAAGTTAGGGAAATTAATGTATCTTTATTCCAAAGTCGGTTAGGAAGATCAGGAGATTACCGGTTATGCGGTAAGGTTCATGACCGTGTCATGCAATAATGAAGAAAGTGGCAGCATATCGGTAAAGTAATAGTCTCATGGATGTCGCGATCATGAATAGTTATCTTCATTGTTCAAAGTATGCTTAACATATTGTATTTGACGTGCTTATTCGAATTACACATCGCGTTAATCCCCGTTTGCATCCTTAGTTTATGAATTATGATGACCAAATAGTGTCCTGTTCAACATCATCCAAATTCCAAAACCCTGAAGTTGTGTGGTCGTTAAGTCGTATACGAAGAAAAATTATAATTTTTTAATTAATAAGCACGTGCAATACAATTTGTTAAGCATACTTTGAACAATGAAGATAACTATTCATGATCGCGTCATCCATGAGACTATTACTTTACCGATATGCCACCACTTTCTTCATTATTGCATGACACGGTCATGAACCTTACCGCATAACCGATAATCCCCTGATCTTCCTAACCGACTTTGGAATAAAGATACATTAATTTCTCTAACTTACTTCAGCACCCCAACAGAGCCCCTCAAGGTCGCATGTTGTTCACCACAGTTGTAAAAGCTTAAGTTTTTTTTTTTCATCCACCGTATAATGTTCACCTATTATACCCATAAACCCTTCAACGTGTCATCCCTAAGCCTTTAAGTGCTATACCAATGATTAGGAAGATATCCAGAAGAAGAACATTGTGATAAACGCGACGAAAACACGGACGGACAGAGGACGGCGTTTACTAGCAACGCAAACACAAATGGCACTGACGTCATGTCTGGACAGCCAAATCCTTCGCCACAAAGGCCACTTCCGATGGAAACAGGAGGAAACAGGCGAAGGAATTGCTTGTTCCCTGGCCAATTCCAGCCCACCAACGCTCTGCACTCAAAGCTCCTTTGACCTTTCTGGATACCATAGGACTTCGATCCTTATTGTGAAGGGGCTCATTATTTCATTCCCCACATCACCACCAGGGCAGAGTATCGCCCCTGCGATGGACCTCCCCATTCGTCATCTCAAAATAAAGTTGTTGTTGTTGCAGGCGAAGGATTTGGCAGTCTAGACTGGACGTCAGTGTCATTTGTGTTTTCGCTGCTAGTAAACGCCGTCCTTTGTCCGTCTGTGTTTTCTTCGCCGTTATCACCATGTTACCTGACCAACACGCTCTGCATCTTCTCGCACTTCAGAAGAAGAACAGACTCTGTTTAAAATATCGGGAGCTCTCGTCCTGAGGCGCTGCCCTTGATACAATAACAATAATGATAATACAATACACAATAATACATGTGAACATCTTCGACACAAGTGCGTCTGGTTGGGTAAAAAGAATAAGAGTAACGAAAATCTCCAACCAAGGTACAGGAAGGGGATACGCGACGTCTGAGAAACAGTTCGGCTCCTTCCTCGGTTGTGGCCGTTGGCGGCAGCGTTCTTGTCGCAGTTGCGAACTACATTGACGTAACGCTTCCCAAACTTCGCTTTTTCTTGGCCGTAGAGTCAAGGCGTAAAGAACGCCAACGGCCACTAGGATCACCCCTGAAGAAGGAGCCGAACTAGCTCTGAAACGTGGGGTATCCCCCTCCTGTATCTTGGTTGGAGATTTTCGTTACTATTACTGCAAAATAATATAAAACACCAAGTAACGCTGCAAAAATAGAAATGAAAACGAAAACAAAACAAAAACCTGCCAACATAAGGCTAGTGCGTTGCGACCCTAGGCGCCTTCCAACATCTACCACTTTTGAGTCATTTAGACTTCCTGTAACGCTTTTGGTGGTTTCGCTCCCCAAGGCAGACACTATATTCCGAAGCTTTAAGCTCAATGTAAGCATAAATGCTAATCGCTTCTGCGCCTACAGAGCTGCACGCTGAAAACATAACAACAACGAAGCAACAGCCGCAACGTCTTCTCTCTTTCCGAACGGGTGACACCTGCATGGGCGTGGAGCAGACATCTACCACAATCTCGGCGTCGCTGAATATGCAGATCGATATCGTTTAGGAAGCCGCCTCAGCACACAAGGTTCCGGGCGCCGCATCATATCCTTTGAAAACAGTAAAAGAGAGCTGCTATCGACTCGGTTTGCTCGAAGCTTTGTTCACTCGGCAAACACAAAGTTAGCAGTGTGCTGAGCCACGAATTCACGTGTTGCCGTCTAATTCTCCCCGACACTATTGGTACAGTTCAATGTTTACACAAGAACGCTGCTGCAAACGGCGCAGTGTGCAGTACTCATGAATCCGCAAGGTTGAGCCGGTAGTTGGAAAGGAGGGAATTGTTCGTATAGAGATCAACTACCTGTACTGTACCGTCAAGTTCGGAGCTTATTTCTCAGAAGTGTTTCCCAGAAGAGTTCGCATCAGTGTTTAGGTAGCAATATTGTCGATGCAGGCTTTGCTACCCACAACTTGTCTGTTTTATCTTGCCTTTTGTTTTCCTACACAGTCCCCAACACTTCCGCCTTTGTGTGTATAGTGTATGGTGATGACGTTGTGCTCCGTCCCAGCAACCGAACGGTATTTTCATTACCTAAATGTACTGACGTACTTTCTTGTTGCGAACCTGCTATGTTTCATAATAGTGTTCTTTTATCGAATAAGGGGCGCGAATAGCTCAAAAACAGCGTGTACATCACGGAGGAGTGTCCCTATTCAATTCTGTCGTATATACTGTCGTATGACGTTCCTCAACAACAACAAATAAATCGTGATTATGACATGGGGCGATTCGCCCCTGGAGAGCAATACACTACCCCATTACACGCGAAACATTAGATGTGAGATATGAGAATGAAGTTAAAATTATGTACAAGCACAACAAGTGAGCTGTCCTCCCCTGGCTGCGCTACGCCGCTCAAAAGATGAAGATGAAGATGAAAGAAGATGAAGCAAAAACAAAAAACAAACACACACACACACACACACTCACTCACACACGAAAGAAGCACCAGTGATCATTGGGATAGAGTATGATACTACAGCATATAATAGCAAAGGGATACAACAACACTGATATTTGTAAACTAAGAAATGCATACAGCCGTTAACAGATACATAGACAGATAGATGTAGAAAGAAAAAAATATGAGATTTTCCCGTCAAGCATGCAGACTCTTGATAGTGTTGCCGCGCAAATGAAGCGTGCGCCACTAAAGTGCAGTTATTTCAATAAAAAAGGAGACGCTATGGTTCATCATTGTCTAATGAGTGGCTTAGCGAGTCTCATTCTCGAGTTGGTAGATACATGTATACGAAGGGTTATATGAGCAAATTATCCCAAGAAACCTTGGCACAAAGTCGGATTCCGATGAAGTTGCAACATTGTACTATAAACAATCACTTTGCATGCTGTGAGCAACGTAAAACGTCTAAACAGGTCGTGAGAACGTGTGTGTGGCTCAGCATGTTCCGTCCTCGACCATTTTCGTGTTGAATTACATGTTATGTACGTGGTATTGTTCTGTGCTGTAGTTGAAATGATATTGTAGCACACAATGGAACACTCAGTGCAGCATACAACGTTTATAGGAAAACGTGGGAATACATTACTCGCCTCATTTGTTCCCTCATTTCCTCTTGCGTAGTTAGGAGGTGCTAGGAGACTTGGGACTGTAGGAATCGTTCAGCGATTTTCAGATATACAGAGCTCCTGTGCACAATGTCTCAACAACTGGACGTTTCGTGGGTCAGTTTGCGAAGTTCCCATGAGATGGCAGTAAAGTCATCTGCGACAGGCGAGTTCTTGTGACCACATCCACATGTTGCATCCGACGGTCGCCATAAACATGGTCCTCAACGAAATGAGGACTGTTATCTCGAGAGCCATCACAAGTGACTACAGAGGAGTTTACGGGTACGACCCGGACGCAGAGCAGCATTCATTGTAGTCATCAAGACACTAAACGTGACATTGTGCACTGAAGATTTGTTCGGCACATTCAGACATCCTGAATGCAAACTTCTGCTGTGACATTCAGAGTTAACTACGGATCTGCAACTGTCAAATACCAGTTGCTTCTTCTCACACAACGACACACCGGTAATCCGGCAACTTCTCTTTATTCCATATTTAGCTCTTGTGACTTCCTTTTGTTCCTAAACTGAAACACGGAGTCAAGTGCGACGACGGGGGCGACGTGGCAGACCTTTTGTGACTTCAGCAAAGCAGCTCCTGGCACCTTTGGTGTAGAAAGGTGAGTCTTATTTGTGCTGCCGTTGCGACATCCCAAGGGGTGACATCGCTCGTGATTCCCTGGAGACGTGGAATTATTCTCAGTGTCTCATTCGGCGAAAAATGTGAAATGCAGCTTTGTTTCCTTAAACAGGTTATTTAGGGTGACCCAAGTCCAAAATGCATCTTGAAGATAGGAACTTATATTCACAAGAGGTTCAAATCCTACAAAATATCTCACATGATTTGGAGGTTGTGAATTATGAGAAAACAAAGCCGATAAAAGCGGCTTACGTCATATTTCACAGTCCACTTGCTTCCGGTTACATGTAGTACGGGGAGTCGAATGTGCGGGAGGGGTGTGTGTAGCGTTGGGGTAGTTTTATACTTTTCTCTATTCGTGGGGAGACGTGTTTAACTTCTGTTTATTTATCTCTTTCTTTCTCGCATACACACACTTTTACAATCCAGTCCCATCCAATTCGCAAACTCGAATGGGTCGTTTAAGCATTGCATAACTTGGATCCCCTGCGTCCAATTGTATCAGTCAAACAGACACAACACTGCTATAGAAACCGCATTCAGGCCTCACATAGTGATGAACGTGAGCCTCACCTTTAGAAAAATATCGAAGAATGATGTCAACCAACTTTCTTGCATTCGTATCATAAAAAAAAAAGAAGAAAAGTCTTGGACGTGTCTGCAGTGTAGTTTCGTTTCGATGAAGAATAAGAATGTGGAGTTGCTAGTCCCAAAGTTGTTAGGACTGGTTAGGTACTCAGATACTTGTAGTGATGTCAATGCATGTGTTACGTTACATGAGTATTACCTCAGTGGAAACGATAGCGGTCGTTATAAGATCTGTAAATACGAATAAACGAAGCATCAAATTCGAAACAGAGAGAGAGGATGATTTCACTTTACGTAGGAGTCCATTCCAAATTTCTAGGTATATTTTACAAAGATGATGATGATGTGGGACTGTTGCCCGCCATCATGACTGTCCTCTGCCCCGTTGTCGTCTGATGGAGTGTTAAGAGAATTACGATTCACCAAAATCTATTCCCTCAGTGCATGACCGTTCTGAGCTTTTTCGTACTCCAGCTATCTTCCGGAAATTACGATAATAAATCAGGGGGATATCACGACATGTCGCTTGTCGTACTTATCGCGAGAGAAACATAACAGCGATCCGGAAACGGGTGCAGCCCAATAACGATATCTTTCTGAGACATTAAATAGATTAGACGTATCCGATAAATAGTTAATGCTAGCAGTAATGAGATGGATAGTGGAAACGCGAGTATCTAGAAGAGAGAGCGTTAAGTGCTGGCGTTGCTTTACCCGGGAGTCTAGGATGAACGGATGAGGCCCGAAAGCAATGCAGATAGACGTCGTAATGATGCCGCCGTTGCCGTCATTGAGAAAGTACGGAGTAGGTTTACACAAGAAATGATAGCAGAGCCCCAGTAGATAAGAGTCATCGTGTCTGCTGAAGATCTGGGAAACGGCTGTGTCATGTGCGATTCCTCGTACCTTGACATCGGTTGTTACTTTAGTCAAATGGCAGAAGTGATTCGGAGATGTCAGAAGCAGTTGAGTACATAATCTCATGTCTAGGGTTCGGAATCCTGAGTCGTTTCTACAATCCCGGGATTTCTCAATGTGGATCTTGGTATGCCGGGACGGGATTGGGACTTTTGCGCAACTCTTCTCAGGAGGTCGTATACGATCCAAACCGCTTGCGCATCGACACTATTACACGAATACAGTGCGCATTTCCAACTTATTGATAGGTTTTTCTCTCCTGTAATGAGGTAGTGTACTGCTCTCCAGCGGTGAATCACCCTATGTGATAGTCTTATTTGTTGTTGTTTCGCCTTTATTATTTCATAGCAATTATTGCGTTAGAGGTCTAGAGCGTAATTTTCTCTTCGCTCTTTTGACCTTGAAATCAAATCATTCTATTGATGAAGGTGAAAATATATATCAGATTATTTATTATCTCTGTGTTAGCAATGAGCAAATTACAAAGAGAGCACAAGCGACCAAAGGTACGTCAGTCAGTTCTGGGTTCCTGTTGACATGTGACTCGACGGATAGCTTCGTTGTTGGAAGAATGATCAGAGGAAATGAGTACACCTAGGGTACTATCGTGAAGACGAGATCGGTGAACGGCGAACTCGCGAACGGGTGTATGCACATGATTTAAGCCGCAGTTGACGCAAAAGAACGCCTCTGGACGGCGGGCGTGCTGTTTTGACGGCGCAGTTCGCGCGGCTTCAGATTGCAAACGAATATTTTTCGGTAAGGTCCGTAAGATACCATTCTTTCCTTTTCACGCGTGCCACCAGCTATTCGTTGTCAAGAGGGACGACATTTATTATCCGGAAATTCGGGATTTGGCCTCGGGGAAAACCCTGGATTGCGGGATCCCGGGCTCACACAGCTCATGTCGTACAGGAATTTTCTCTCTTCCTAGGATGTCATGCCTCGTGCACTGATACCCTAGTGTAGGGGTCACAAACACGCCGGCCGCATGCGGCCCGCCATGACCTATTCTGCCGCGAGAGGGCCCTTGACCGCAAACCGAAAGAAGCTACCCTCTTAAAAATTAATGAAGAATTCGAATAAAACCATTTTCATGCATTCTTTTTACGCTTGCACGGCGTAACGCTGTCCCTGTCCATGTTACGTAGGACAAACGCATATATGTTAATACTGTTAATACGATATTAGCACTTGTTTTCGCTCGTGAACCTCAACAAGCTATGGAAACGACAACCTGGTCTCCCCGCGCACTTTGCTGAGCTACCATCGTAACGATTGTGAGGACTAAGGTGGGCTCACCTCGAACGAAAATAGTAACTAATAAGTACAGACGGAACTGTGATGTATAAAGGACATCATATTTTAATTTTTAGGAGCCATGTTCAAATAACAAACCCGAAGCTACATTCTCCATAATGTCAGCTATAGCTGTTCTTCGCTCATTTCTCTATCTATTTTCCCCAAGTTGAAACTGTGGGCAAAGGCAACAATACAGTGCGTGTAAATAGGAGATAATTTCAGCACTCCTAAACATTGTCATACTTATTTGTGAAGAACTGCATATTTTTCTCGAATCACTTTCATATTTTCAGTACCAAATTTGGAAAGGCAACTTATTTATTTCTTTTCATGCGTCCAGTGGAGCCTTTCAGTAATGAATTCCTCACACATCACCCGGCTCGACCATAACTACACCGCTCCTGGTTTTTTAAAATTTATTTATATTTTTATTTTCTGGTATATTAGCGTATTTTATGGTAAGTACTGTAATTTATTTTCCCCGTGGCCCTCCATGGTGAGGGCCTAAGGTCAATGCGGGCCTCGATTCGAGTTTCAGTCACCTACGCCTATAGTGCCATTAAATTGTGAAACAGAACTCCATTGCATATCGCACCTAGCATTGTAAATAACATCTACAAGAAAATAAAATAAAAAAGTGACCGAGTGGATGAAAGCATGCACCTGCTCGTTCATGGTAACACCAAAGTTGTACCGCAGACTGGGAGGTGGTGGGTTCGAATCCTACCACCGGCTGTGCTGTACGAGGTTTTCCCTGGGTTTTCCGGTAGACTTTATAGACGTATGTAAGCGCAGTTCCCCCTCAATGACAGTTGCTTTGAACGTGTTATGCAGCGAACATCTTTATTTATTTATTTTGTGTGTGTGTGCGTGTTAGCGCCGCGAAGCAACTGTGGCTACGAGCGCCGTAGAGACGTGGACAGATGGAGGACAGGAGAATGACTGGGGGGCAGAGGTGTCAGTATACCCCCTGGACCGACTTCAGGGAGAATTGTGCCGACATCTGTCCGGAAAGCCTGCCGGAAAACCCAAATGGGAAGCGTGCACCTTCTTGTGTGTGTCCATTAAGTATGCTAACTCATAGAAAAAGGCGAACACTTCCCATCTTCAACAGATAAGGAAATAGAGCGATATCAATCAGAATGACGGTTGGCTCTGCGCGTGTTGTACGGTAAAATTGTGTTTGTAGAGTGTACATATGTTAAATACCACTGAACAATCAAAGGACCAGGAGCTGAGGCTGAAAACACAATAGAAATTTTCCTCCCCCCAGCAATAACTTTACATTATGTGGGTTACATCGTCTAGAAAATAATTCCCAACTCTACTCCTCCATATTTCATTCGTTTTTTTGTTTTCTTGTTTTTTTTTTTTCACATCTAATGTAATATAATATCAAGGAGTGATATTAAACGGTAGGAGCGACTTATTTATTTACACATGGTAACGAGACTTTCGTGCACGGGACTGCACTTCTTCAGGTTGCAAAAAATATGAACATGGTACAGGAACATATATACAGTTGACGGAGGAGTTTTGGCATGAGAGGGTAACAGGTGATGGAAAGGATGCAAATACAGGTAAAAATGAAAAGAACATAAATACAAACGCAGGGGTATCAGAAGCGCAACATAACGCGAGTCCAAGGGATTACACAGGAAACGAGGACGCATGTAGGTGACGTTCCAGGAATTAAGGATAAAAAGGTGGTTATGACGACGGAGTGAGGACACAGGTGCGGAGTACAAAGGTGACTAGTGGACCGTGAGAACGTGAAGATAGAGGTGGTCTCAGGAGATAGGGTTGCCACCTTTCGTAGCGAAAAATACCGGCTGAGGGAGAGGAGGTGGAATAGAGGGAAAGAAGAAAATGCAGGTCGAAAAGGAAAAGTGGGTGAGGGTGGACATGCACACACACATAGATAGAGAGAGAGAGCGTGCTGGCTCAGATAATACGAGGAAACATATGTGCCTGTGTCTGGCTGTATCATTGATGCTCGAAATAACAATGACAATAATAATAACAATGAATAATAATAAGAATGAATAACTAAGAAAACGACTGGTGACTGCGGAGCTGGGTCTGTGTTCCAGATTTATTCAAGTTGTAGTGGAATGTTGAAGGAAAAATCCCGTAAAAGCCCTTATGAAGGGTCTTGAGCCACAAATATCGGCAAAAGGCTGCCGGTATCATCTTCCTACCGGCAACCGGCAGAGTGCCCAAATAACCGACCGTGCCAGTATAATACCGGCCTGGTGGCAACTCTATCAGGAGAGAGTCAAACGAAGAGAATATGGAAAGAAAAATGGAGAATGAAAACATGGCTAGGAAGCAAGCGACCTGGTGAAGATGATGTAATGAA
The DNA here is from genome assembly GCF_037126465.1 of Ornithodoros turicata. Taxonomy (NCBI): domain Eukaryota; kingdom Metazoa; phylum Arthropoda; class Arachnida; order Ixodida; family Argasidae; genus Ornithodoros; species Ornithodoros turicata. The sequence continues at coordinate 97,556,869 of NC_088202.1, forward strand.
TAACCCAGAGACTATAGAACACGGAAGGACAGATGTGTTCTCTAGTCTCGGGGTTTTACATTATGCAAAAATAAAGAGTTGTTTTACAGTTTGTGTGTGTGTGTGTGTTTATCATTATTTTATTTTATTTTATGCCAGAAATGATATTTACGCGTTAAACAATTGTAGTGGGCCTGAGTGGATGTTCAAACCACTCAGACTGGACTGTTCAGAGACTGGAATTTTGCGATTAAAAAGGATTCGCGATTTTTGCGCTTCATGTCACTGTTATAACCCGATTCAAGGATAACGATTTTGAGGTCTGTACCCAAAGCGTGTCCAGGATGGTTAAAATGTGTAGAAACGGCTGTAGGATGGTTATTCACAATATCGGATTTATGGCCGCAAAACCTTTCCCTCAAGGTGTTCGAGGTTTCTCCGACATACTGAATACAGCATTTAGTCCACATCCGACACTACAGCTTGGATCAGTCCCCATGGGACCTACTTGCGTTGGACGGCCATCATCTGAATCCTCGAGGCCCGCGAAAGTCCTAGTTTCCCACTATAGGACTGTAATCAAGCTGCAATTTCCTCCCACCGCTGTCGCCTCTGCAAGCCCAAATCGCAACTTGAACAGGTCGTTTGAACAGGAACGTTTGGTCGAAAGCCGTTTGATCGAACCATGGACGTTTGGTCGAAAGCCATTTGATCGAGCGCGGTTTGATCGAAACGGCAGCGATCGTTCGATCTATTTTTGTATGGGTTCGCTTGTAGCGTTGATGTAACAAAAAACAAGAAGAAAAACAAAAGAAAGCGTCAGTCCTAAATGCTGTTATCCTAAGGAATATTTAACTCTGTGTAATACGCTTGTCCATAAACACATTCCTCATCCTAACCCACTTCTTCGCATCCAGAAAGCGGTCCATGGGCCTTCTTCACCGTCTCCCGTTCGACAACTTGATAGGTTTTTCCTCTCTGACAGATAGTGACTAAACATGGCCATACATGCCTTTCACCCCTAGTCCCCCAACACTTTGTCAAATAATAATTGATGTCAATTGCCAAATAATAAACAACTTTAACAAATAAATAAATAAATGACATTCTTGAATGATTTATTCGCGTCGAACGTGGACAAATTTTAACAATATGTAGTTTGTAGTTGTGTATTTTAACAATATGTAGTACAACAATGTTTGTAGTCAATAACTGACATTGTATAGGAGAAAGAACTGTTTTACTTTATTTACTTTGCGCCTATGTGCAAGTGAATCTAAATTTGGTTCTTGCAACATCCATGGAACCAAAGAAGGCCCTCGAAACCCAGACAATATAAGCCGGGGAGCTGACCTTTGTACATTGTCTACTTTCTTCTTCTTCTTTTTTTTTATTGCGTGCATGTGTAGGGGTCCCAGACTGCAGATGCATACTCTAACCAAGGTTGAACTAACGTTTTATATGGCTGTCAATTTAATATCATTATTTTGTACCATGACGAAACTTCCTTCTTAGCATCCACAGACTTGGAGTGGCTTTCGCGCACATATGGCTATCCCATTTCAGATGGTTCCCTTTAAATTTGTCGCCAGCAATGAAAACGGTGCCCAGCACACAGTATCGGCTGCTTGCAACCTGAGGCCATTTGCTCCAATATGTGTCCTACGGCTCGCCGGATTCTTCCACATTGTTCTATTCAGCTGTGCTGTTCGTGAATGACAAAAGTCTGCAAATAACCGGAGGTCTCTCCTCTTTAGCTAAAAAAAAAAGCAAGAAAAAAAAGAGGACAGAAGAAGAAGAAGAGGACACTGATTGCCTGCTTCCGTATGCTCAAGTCAAAAGTTACAGTGAAAGAGGTGCTAAGGACACGTTGTGAGCTTTGAAACCCCTTCGAACAAATGTCTTTCGACCAACCGGCGTTCGATCAAACGGCTTCGATCAAACGGCGTTCGACCAAACGGCTGATGATGATTGCAGTTTTTTGTGGCGCATGAGCAACTAGACTATAATGCGCCAAAACTGATCCACAGACTTTTTTTTGTCCACCATGTACTTTTTGCGGCCAAACGGCGTTCGAACAAATGGGCGGACACCACTACGAAGAACCGCCCTAACTCAGCGAGCCCACACCGCAACCTCAACATCTCCAGCGGCTTCCACCACCGCCCCGAAGAATCCCCTTCCATCAGGAATCGTCCTGAGTTGCCGCCTTCGTCTACACGGTCACCTACCCGGCGAAATGCTCGCCGCGATCATTGTGCTGCCCAGTCCACGTCCTGCGCCAACCCTGTGTACAGCCCTCATCCCCAAACGTCCGGAGTGCCCTCAAACAGAAGCTCACCGTGTTCACCTCGCACCGCGGACGTCACTGCTCAGGCCGACACCCCCATCGCCGCCACAACTCCCTCGGTCAGGACACGCCTGCCTAAGAAGCAACGACGTGTGACATGGAAGTACAACACAAGGCGCTCTCATTGACCATGTGCGGACAATATAAACTCTACAACGTTCCTTAGGGCACGTAAGTTGTTAGATAGAAAAGCTAGATTTGTTTCTCACTGCCATTTCTACTCTGATTGTATAGCACAGAATGTTGTACCCAAAGGTTTAATGGTTGACTTTCACCCAACATTTAATTTCCACTCACCGCGAAGTTCCAAGGGATGGCGTAACATATTAACGCATGCTTGTATAGAACTGATCAGAATTTTACGAACAGAAAGTCATTTCATAAACAAAGACATAGACAACCAGTTCCGTCAACTAGCTCACGCTCTGACACCAGAAGAGATGCTCACACTCAATCGTTTTCTTTTTTTTTTTCGATAAGCTCGCCCAAGTACAGCGTACGAAGTGTAAGAAAGCTTGTCGTGATAATATCCATCTTACCGACATTTCCAACCTTAATCTATGTACTGCTTTATTAGACCAACCACAGACCTCTGTAGGTCCACCGCTAAATGTTGTTTTTAACCTACACTTTAAATCCTGTGACGGACATGTGCCAGTTAAAACAGTTCCCTCAGAAAGTGCAGCCGGTACACAGCCGTAACCGTCTGGAAGCAGCCGTAACGGTTATCAAATAGCAAGCACAGCGATCCTCATCGCCAAATTTCAGCAGGTACAAAGCCGTCACGTTGCCATGAAACGGCTTTGTGCTCGCTGAATAATATGTGTGCCTCCTGAACCTTGTACTCGTGTGCTTGTTGAATAATGCGTGTGCCGGCTGAATATGCGTGCCTTCGTTGGAGCGCACTACGTTGCCCCGCATTCCGCCGGTGAGGAGTGACATGGCACAACGTATTCTCCCGCAGTACGTTGCTTCGCGCTTCACGCTTTCTTGCCGCTGTCTGCGTTGCAACCTGGCCTTTGAGAAGGATGACACCTTGCTTTTTAAGTACAGGTCTAATGTTTGCTTAAGGTAAGCAAACCTAGCTGTGATGCATCGTATGACGCCTGCGTTTTACTCGTGTTTAGCAATCGAAGTACATTCTGTTGCAGACGGTGGACGCATTGCAAATGGCGGTAGGAGAGGATCGGCTGCATCGGTGAAGCGAAGATGTACATTACAAGCGAGGTTAATTGTATTATTTCGTTATAGGTGACCATGGGACTGTATCGATTGCGAGGGGGTGAGTTACAAAATGGAGTACTATTCCAGCATTAACGTTGGAAGAATACCAGCGTGATATTCACTTCGGTTTCTTTACAGGTTGTTTCCTGTCTCAACGGTCACACATACGCGTGCAAGATTGCAACTGCTTCTCACATGGAATTGGTGTCTGTTGCCACTTGTTGGACAATTGTTCCTCGGCCATTTCGTTTGAGGAACCGTCGTATTCGTCACTAAGGATCTTCATTGAGCTTTCAGTGCCAGCCTGTTCGAAGTTTCGAGGATTGTGTGTTCGGCGTTTGGAGGACTGCCTGGTGCATCGGATCATCGGATGGGTTGTGTGTCCGTGCAACGTGTGCTCCATATGTGTCTGTTAGGATTAGTGAACCGTGTATGCTTTCCATTCAGCAAACGATGATGTACTGGATGCAGTTTAAAGGTATGTGCAAACGAATAAAATTTGGTGTTTCATGTTCGATGTGCTTGGAGCATTTTCTTCCTTGCTTTTTCTTTTTTTGCGAAGCGTGAAGGTAATTTTTCTGTTAGGGAACTCGACAGGCTCAATGTGTTTCGCGTATTAGTGGGTACAAGTAACCCTTCAATGGGTGGTTTGCAACTTCCCGTCAAAATGACGTAAGGGAAGTTGCTATGTCACGTGGGTTTACGCTTCCGGTCCGAAGTTCTGCTGGAGTCTTATAGAGTAAGTGCGATTTTCAACCTAAAAATAAGCTAATGTTCCGGGCGTAAATGCACTAATTCTGCGGAAAAGGGACATATAATGTATCGCGTACCCCTGGATCCCGCGCCTTTGGAAAAATGTTGTCAACGTAAACGAAAATTGAACTAAAGGGTGTAGGCACTTGTCACCAAATGCCGTGCTGTGTACTTATCACGTTGAATTGTGCGTGGCTGTGATAAGATTATCAACTCATAATATGAATAGAATATTACTAAAGCCACAGCTTCTTCCCAGACTTAAAGAAAACGATTACATGCGTACTATCGTCAGAGTCCCGAAAATTGCAGCGTAAAATACTGCCTACACATTTTGTTGCGCCATATCTGAAATGTTGTCTGTTATCTTTGTTATTTGAAGCGTCAAATTGACCGCATTGTAAGAGAACATTTCTCGCAGCAAAAGATTGCGATTTTGAAGCGCACGCCGAACGAAACCGAAACATGCACGATGTGTTACGAAATATTATGTTTGTCGCAAGAAAAGTACGTGCGAAGTATTTGTTACAGTACCTTACTTCTTTGGGGTGCAGGCATTCCCAGGAAAACTCATCTTGGTTGTCTTTTAAGCCAGATGGTATAAGTTTTGCTTTGCTCCAATTGAGCGCAATTTCGGACCGGAAGTTCGAAGACCCAGCATGCGTAGCGCCACTTCTCAACTTGAAAACCACCCATACGTCCGGTACACTGTGGCTCCTGACGTCAGCAGGGATATCGTACCAGTTGCTTCAGGGGGCACAGGGCACCTGCAGCTTTCGCAGGCACCGTGCCCCTTGAACTCATCTGGCACATTTTTAAAAATATGTGCCAGTTGATCAGACGGCACCTATCCGTCACTGGGTTTAGAGTGTAGCAGACGTTACTTTAAGCAAGGCTGAAACTAGCGTTTTATCCAAAGGACTCCGCTTTGTCCCCACTCCTCATGGTGTTGATGAATTTGAGGTTCTAAACGATCTCTAAAATTTAGGTAGACGAATTCATTTGCAAACATTTTTTCATGGCAGTGCACGCACTGAAGTAACGCCATTTAAGAAACCTTCTGTCTGGACCCCTGACCCATCAAAAACTAGCCCTATGATCGACAATTATATTAAAGCAGTATCCAATGACATTAAAGGCCTTCTTAACAATTTTGATAACCGGGGATCATTTAATCTATCTAAGGAAGAACGGATAGCATTACGGAATCTTAATCGTGATGACATCATAATCAGGCCCGCTGATAAAGGCGGAGGAATTGTCTTGATGAATACTTCAGACTACATCAGCAAAGCAAATGAGCACCTCAATAATGCTAAGTTTTACAAGCATCTTGACTCTGACCCCACTTCACTATTTTTCGCACAATTAACCAGGAGATCAGCGCACTAATTTCTAACGATTCAGTTCATTAGACCCAAAAATGTTACTCCAGGTCCATTTTACCTATTGACTAAGGTACACAAGAAAAATAACCCCGGTAGGCCTATAATATCGGGAAAATACACACCCACCGAAAACATTTATCTCCTTTTAGATCATTGCATTAAACACGTTCCTCCGCTTCTCGCCTCTTACGTAAAAGACACCAATGACTTACTCCTTGAGGTCAGTTCGATTAATAAGCAGAACAGCGATTTGAGCAACGTCATCTTGGCTACTATGGATGTTACATCCCTTTATACAAACATACCACACGATGAGGGTCTCGATGCGGTGAAAGTTTTTTCTTGAATCATTCCCGTCTGAAGTTCTCCAGACGTCAGCTGTCCTCTCGCTTCTTGAGCTTGTGCACATGTATAACAACTTTATATTTAACGAGGAACATTTTGTCCAAATTCAAGGCGCAGCAATGGGATCACGCGTTTCTCCCAACTACGCGAATCCTTTCATGGGGCAATTTGAAGAAAACACATTAGCATCCTTCCCGATCAAACCTTTAGTCTACTTAAGGTACATTGACGCATTTTCATCGTATGGTCGGGTGATGAACCATCCTTAATTGCGTTTTCCGAGCATTTTAACTCCGTAGATCAGGCTATCAAGCAGCCTTTCTCAAGCATCAGTGAATTTTCTAGACGTGACTGTCTCGATACAGTCTGGTAAGCTGCTCACGAGTCTATACAAGAAACCCACTGACAAACGTCAGTACCTTCATTTTGACAGCTACCATCCTAATATCCAGAAAAGGAACACCCCCTTTGGTTAATTCACACGTCTAAAACGGATATGCGCTAACCCAGAAGATTTTGAGGCATGCGCTGAAGAAATGTCGAATGATTTTAGAAAACGAAATTACGCTTTCAACCTTATAAACAATGCTCTCTCCACGTGCAAATCTCTAGATCGGGATAAATTGTTTTCACATGAACCGCGGCAGCAACAAAATCTCTTATCCTCTGTTACCGCCTATAACAAAGCACTGAGTGGCGCAGGATCCATCTTCACCCGCCGTCTCAACATACTCCACAGCGACGAAAGACTTAAAATAATCTTTCCTGCTCCCCCCGATATTGTGAATAACCATCCTACACCCGTTTCTACACATTTTAACCGTCCTGGACACGCTTTTGGTACAGACCTCAAAATCGTTATCCTTGAATCGGGTTATAACAGTGACATGAAGCGCAAAAATCGCGAATACTTTTTAATCGCAAAATTCCAGTCTCTGAAGCCTCACGGTTTGAACATCCACGCAGGCCCACTACAATTATTTAGCCCGTAAATATCAGTTCTCGCATAAAATAAAATAAAATAATGATAGACACACACACAAACTGTAAAACAACTCTCCGCTTTTCTTTCCATATTCTCTTCGTTTGACTCTCTCCTGAGACCCCCACCTCTGTCTTCACGTTCTCACGGTCCGCACCGTCTACATGTTCATGAAGTTCGTTGTTATCAATTAAACGTCTTGCTGGTTTTGAGCCTTCGTTTGTGTTTGTTTATGTGTCTTGCCCATCGCTCAGGCTTGCCTATCATGGAATTTATCCACCAGCTAGCCTGCATTTACGCCATTCTGTCCACTGGTCACTTTTGTACCCAGCACCTGTGTCCTCATTCCGTCGCCATAACCCCCTTTTTATCCTTAATTCCTGGAACGTCACCTACATGCGTCCTCGTTTCCTGTGTAATCCCTTGGACTCGCGTTATGTTGCGCTTCTGATACCCCTGCGTTTGTATTTATGTTCTTTTCATTTTTACCTGTATTTGCATCCTTTCCATCACCCTGTTACCCTCTCATGCCAAAACTCCCCCGTCAACTGTATATATGTCCCTGTACCATGTTCATATTTTTGTAACCTGAAGAAGTGCAGCCTCGTGCACGAAATTTAGGCGGACGAAACGTCACGGCTAGTCTCGAAACCACGAAAGTCTCGTTACCATGTGCAAATAAATAAATTGCTCCTACCGTTTAATATCACTCTTTGATTTACTCACCACCGGTAACTTGAGATCGCCTATTTTTCTGCCTTCGTATGTTCTAATATGATGTACATATACTCTGCAAATGTGTTCACATATGTTGCGTATCTCACTTTTTTTTATGATTATTGATCATTGTACACTCTAAAAAATATAACTCCTTTTTGGGTGTAATTTGACGATACCCTAACTGACTCCTTTTTTGGTGTATATATACACCCTCTGGCAAAACTACACCCCTCAGAAAGGGTGTTCTCTGAACACCTCTTTTGGTGTAATCTAGCGGTACCCTAACTGACTCCCTTTTTGGTGTATGTCTACACCCCCAGGCAAGACAACACCCTTCAGTAAGGGTGTTATGCCGAGGGCAACAGAAACACAACGGTTAAAATAACAGGCATATTCTTTATTCGGATTACCTATAATACACTGCATGCACTGCAATAACAACACCAATAGTCACCGCACAATACAAAACATAAAAGTGTCCACCAACATGTCGACCAAGGTGAAGGTATTACGGTTAGGCCAAGAGAAGTCCTGCCTCTGTAGTGAAAGAAAAAATGAACTGTGAAATGTCTTAATCAAATTAAGGGCGAAATACAAATTACATGACAGTTACGCAGATAGCTGAGGCTAGAGAAACACAGCCCTCGTCAACATGCAAGCAGCTCAAGAGAGAAAGTAAGACAATCGATAAATGATGATGATGATTGAATTTATTGGCGCAAAAGCAACTTAAGCTATAATACGCCAAAACCATGGTAATATTGTGACTAGTTAAAAATCAGATGATTATACTAAAATAACGTAGAAATTAAGAAGCACACAATCATAGTGTAGTTAAAAGACCAATGTCCCTACAAAGCTGCAATCGGTAAAGGGTCAGCGAAGTGTCGGTAGCGAGACCCGAACCCATACCTCTCTGATTTCTGGTCAAGTGTATTACCAATTACACCATTCTGACATCGCCAACACGCAAACTTGCCAGGGCCTTGTTCAGAAGACGCGCACAGCCATTGACTCAGCACATCTGACCGGGGAAATCAGAGGGTTGTGGCCTCGTGGTTTCATTGCCCGCTACCTCTCGCCTCTTGAGTTGTGACTCTTGCCAGCTGCCTTACTTGCTACCACAAATTGCACCAACTTCGTTTGTTACGTATACCCCTTGACTTTGCCTAACGACCACATGTGACGCGCGACGACAACACAACGCACACACCGACAACACTTACCAAACAGCACGCTGCAGCAAGACGCTCGGACAAGTTACTCGATCCGATGGGCACGGCGCATCTGTTGCTTGCATCCGTTCGAGACCCGGAACCATAATCCTTGTAGTGTCATACTAAACTCAGATGGTCAAATGACCTGTAGTTCACAAAACGACCTCCCCAAAGAACACGAAAACTTCCAGAACTAACTCCAACCGCCATAGCTGGAGAACACAGAGTAAACAGCACACTGTTGCCAGACCTGTCGTAGCGAAACGTTAGAAATTTGATGGCCAATACACCTTTTTCACACCAATTCTCGAAATTACACCCTGCAGAGCGGGACATACACATATTACACCCATTTCAGACCAAAACCAGGGTGTATTCTTTTTCCTGAGGGTGTAATAAGGGAGTAAAACAATTGATACACCCCAAATACACCCCAATTACACCTAAAAGGGAGTTTTATTTTTTAGAGTGTATCTCCAAGTATTGGGTGACGTTAAAATTCGCATATGTTAGGTTCTTTCGCCTCCCATACGTGTAGGATGTGTACGTTTCGATATGTACATAGGCTGCTGTATGTGTATGTATTCCCAAACCAATTCAGAGGACAAGTGTGAGTCACAATGTATGTGCCTGCCTCTTCCACGTGCGGTTTGTAGGGTGTCACGGCCTCGTCAGGCACCCTGTGGCTTTAGCCGTGCCTCCCAAGACAATTTGTCTTAAATAAATAAATATACACACTGTATTCATTGGCAGTTCGCCTTTGGTTAATGACATCCCCCGGATAAGTCTGTGACAAAAGCAGTTCTGACGTTCCTCAGCGACGCGGGTCTCTCATGCATAGCCTGTGGTGAACTCTCAGCTTCTGAAGTCTGGTGTCATCTCATTCTTCGGTGTCCCACCATCACCTCTACCTCACGCCTCTCACCTCATGCACGTTCCTCTCTTTTTGTTGTTGTTGTTATTTTACTTTTTCGTTTCTTTTTTCCTTTGATCTCTCTCTCATCCTTCTCTCGCCTTTTGTCAGTTTATGAGTTTCTTTCTAGTTTATTTTATTAGTTAGTTTTGGTTACTCTATTTTCTTCTTGCGCAATAGCAAGTCGGCACACCGTTTGGCTAACCTTTACGCTTTTTCCCTTTCTTTTTCTCTTTCAATAAATATATCCCACTCCCCGGATAAGTATTTGGGTATTGCAATAACAACGTACAGATGATATTTTTGTACTGTATCGCGCATGTTATCTTTACAGTACACTTTATCTGATGAACCGAATATTTCGGGTCGTTTCCCATGTTCGTCTTACCAAAAAGTAAAAGCAAGCGCATTTTAATCGACTGCTTGCCTGAATTATATTACGAACAAATTGAACACGGTGTGCCAGCGGCGCCGCATGACACAACAGGTGATAGTCTACTCAACAACATATCAGAGAGGAGTAATGAGCTTGTAAAAAAAGTTTAAAGCAGAGTGAATAGCAGACGAAAATGAAAGGAAGGACTAGCTACAGCTAAGCTACTGTCTAGTCTTACTATACTAACCTCGGTCTCGTGTAGCGTACGAATAGTCGTAGACATCAACTGCCACTGTATTTCCTGTATCAAAACAGCAAAAACACTCATGAAGCACTCGCTCTGGGCCAAGTATACGTCATCATTATAGGTGATAAGATGGGACATCGTTCTACACTACAATAACTGCTACAGTACTAGATGATCACCCCTAGCAGGTGACACACATTGCGTTCTCAACAGATTTAGTTCATGGCGTTATCAACAGGGATTTACCAGCATCAGTGGAAACCCACAATATGTTCTCTGCGGGAAAGTATTGTGAAAAAGTTGAATGAATCCTGTAAAGTCCAAGCGACATCTTGCGACGAAGCAATAAATAACTAAATAAATTATAATTAAACGTTTAAATAATCAGTTAGACAGAATAAGAATGTGCTACCGTACCCTAGTTCGCATCACCCAGCTCTATACACAGTTGCCCCAGAGTATAGTAGGTTCCTTGAGGTCGTGCTGGTACGATCAAGCGAATGACATTAGTTGAACACCGCTGGTCTAAACATATTACGGAAATCGTAGCAGTGTAAAGAAGCGTGTGTTTGAAGCGACCTCGTAGAAATACCATCACCCCATCACGATTTATTGGTTGTTGTTGTTGTAGAACCACCAAACTGAAAGTCTAATTACAGAAGCAGTGATCGCGATGCATACTCCACTGACAATAATACGTATAGTGCATCAGGTCGATTGCCGTTTCAGACTGCAGCGTACTCCTCTGTTGCTACATACGTTAAGTTTTGCGGTAAGACATCACTCGTTAATGACCGCAAGTATGTACATTCAGTATCTCGTCTCATAGAACATTATATCTAAGAGAGCCGTATAATTAAGAAATCAACCGAGTCTCCATGCTGAACCGGTTCCTACATGTGCGTGGGAGAGGCAATTTCGAAAGTTGCTGAAGGCTCGATGGTCCGAATGATTCGAGCTGTAAGCCCATTTGTCCCCAAATATTTCGTACTGATGAAGCAAGCAAGCGCGTACGTGAATGCATTTTACCTGCGCGTAAAGCCATGCGTTTTAGGGCTGCAAGCGCACTCAACTGAGCATGTTTAAGTTGCCCCGTTGTATTTCTTCTTAACACGGTACGCACACAATTTCCTCGTCCTCTCACACTGCACGCGACGTAGTTATTTTCCTTGTGGTTAAAATAAAAAGTACGATATGCTGAACAAGCTGAAATTACATACACGAAAGACAGAGAACTATGTTTTCCTTGCTCGCCATTATTACAGTTGCGCTTTACTTATTACACGTTCGTCTATGATACGATCATGAGCTGCAGTCCGACATAATCCGGCATGAAATCGTGTTTCATAAAAAGGGGGCAATCTAGCTTGAGAACTGACAACGCTATGTCGTAGCATAACGGCATGAGCATGAGGCCTGAATAATAAAGGAGCACATGCAGATGGAATCTGCGGTGACTGCACGAACAAAAAAAAAAAAAATTCGCTGGAGGTCCTCGTTAGAGATGAGGCTCCGCTCGACAGCCAGATTGCGTGTCGCGAAAAATGATCACGTTCAGAACTCAACTGGGATTTCAGCGGATGTTGGGCGCGTAGACGAAAATGGAATCCTGGATTACGTAGAAAACATCCCGAAACGTGATGCTTTTGAGTCTAGATAGCTTTTCGTGCTAGGCGAGGTGCTCCTCAAGCCAGACGATCCCCGCATCACGTAGGGAATTTATACGTGTATTAGCTTAACCTTTGTGTTCTTTCCTATAGTCAGATAGTGTAGACGCATGTTGCCGGGCACGTAGTGTTCGGGCTTTTAGTAAAACTTCGTTGAGTCTATAAAAATAACTGAACATGGTTACGCAATCCAAATGAGGCACCTATGAAGTGTTTCAATAGCGACTTTCACATAGGGAATATATCGCGTATGACTCGTTCAACAGCCCATAGTCAAGTGCTTGTTTCAAAGACGCAACATGAATATTTTTATAATTTTTTGACGTGATGAGATGGTTAAAATAATAATCACTGATTCATAATATATTTACGTTGCGAAACTCCTACGGCTATGACCAAGAGCAACGACACTGCGGTATATCTATGAAACACATTCTGTACGCCTCGGAGTCCTTCAACGTCCGCTCAATCTTAGTACACAGTAAGCTGTATCTGATGTCTTTTGCTGAGGACGACACGTCGAAGCCACACCACTTGTGCAATGGCAATCCGCCATTTGAAAAAAAGATGACGACGGATGCGCGAAACGGTGGCGGGTCTTAGCGGGAATTTGCCGAAGCAAATTGGTAAGCACGTGAAACGGAAGCTAGCATTCGAAGTAGAGCAGGGAGGGCGCTGCAACGGGCAGCACTGGCCCGAAACCCAATCCCGACCCGATCAGGATCAGGCACTGATTTCTTTTTCAAGTCTCGGAACGTGCACCACACCATAAAACCCGAGCCTTCGGGCTGGATTCCGATCGCACAGTTATTTTGCCTTTGCGCGCGTAGCAGGCCCACGACACTTGTCCTCAACTTCGGCCTCAACACTTTGTTGCACATGTTTTCTCTGTATTCTGGTGCACAAGGTGTTACGCGTGAAACAGCTTCTTCAACTGATTTTGTTCAATTTCTGTGGCACCTTACTCACTAACCTTAATTCAGCTACACAACGGCAATACGGACTTTTTCACTTTTATTTCCTGACGGCATAACGCACATTATGAATGATACAAAAGGCGATATCGCAATAAAATAGACAAAATAGCGTCTTCTCGTCTACTGACACGGAACATACGCATCCTTGTTTACCTGTTGACCCGTCCCATTTTTCCTCGGATTGAAAACTGCACAGTTACTGCAATCATGCCAAACTGCAGGACGTCTAAGAACATTTCTTGTCCCCAACGTTGGTAAACCGTATAGTTAACTGAATATCCTATAACACCATCCTATCCATCTGAGTGGCAACATAGGGTTTATATGCAGTTCCTCATCGGTGCACAGGCATAAAAAGTGGCAAGCGCTTTAAAAAGTCGCACATTACTGTTATTTGGCAGGTCGCTGACATCAATGTTGCAACTGTATTGCTCCGTCGTAAGTGGAAACAGCTTCGTTTGCCGCGAAAGTGGCAGATCCGGCGTACGCAAGAAGTCCTGTATTTGCTCCCTACTGGGGCACATAAAACTGCTTACGACATTCATCGAGCTTGTGCTGAAAGAATGAGTGTCGTAAGTAGACCATGTTGCTCCCTGGGGCTCCACGGTCTTGATATTAGAACAAAAATAGCCTTCCATGTCCATCGTGGATACGAAGAGAACATGCTGACGCGCTACGCTCGTGCCCACCACTTTATTTTGCGGGTTGGCCGCACGACGGCGCCAATCTTTTCTCAAGTGGCGGATTACTGACACACCGCTAGGGCTTCCGGCCTTTACGTTCGTCCTGAGTACTGTACGTTACTAGCGTCAGTTGTCAGTTCTATACCATTCTACATGTTTCCACTTCGTTGTAGTACCTCATGAATGCTGACTTCCTTTTAGGAATGAGAGGAATAACGAGAGCAGTGCACAGCACGCACACACAAATAAAAACACCAACAGGCATTCTCACTCCACGATTGTGGACCATTAGAGTGCCTATGCTCTCAGAATTGGCGTTTATTGTTCGTCTGTTCGGCTTTCCTGTGTCGCACAGCGTTCTTTGAAGACATCTACGAAATGGCAGAAGAGAAATTGTAATCACCTGGAGGTCTGTTCTGGGAGTAATAACAGAATGAAAGTTGTGAAGGAAAAGATTATTATTTTTTGGACTTTCCTTCTGCTTTTCTCGCGCGACCCATTTCAAGAAAGCTCAGTGAAGTACGATTTTGTCAGTATCCCCCCCCCCCCCCCCCCCACCGCCGCGGGATGCCGTTGTGCAGTGTTCGCTCATGCGGTCGCGCGCAGCTGTAGGTGATGTACTGGGAACCCAGGTCAGTTAATGAACCCATCAACAACAGACCAGTTTGCTGCCTTCAAACTTACTGTTAGGTATGAATCGCGCCTTCGTATTTCTCTTTCACTAGGTCACTGGATCGGGTGGCAATCACAAGGCCGATACTCACAAGGGCGAATTATGAAAAGACCGAAACTCAAAAGGCCGAAAAATCAAAACATCGAACAATCATAATGCCGAAAACCAGAAGGCCGAAAAGTCACAAAACCGAATTATCGAAACGCCGACAAATGAGGAACCCAGGATACGAGAACTAGTATTCCAACTGCGATAAAAAAATTAGCTCTACAGATTATGTAGAATAAACTTGTTGGGAATTAATACAGCAAATAAATCGTTTCACCGAACATCGCATTAATAAAGTACTTTCGATAAGTTAGGGGAAAACAAAAAGGAAAAGTAGAGATATGAACCACTGTGTCATTGTGTGTTTATTGTAGACGGTGGCAATCAGGTTCGGGTTACCAAATGTAGAGAAACACCATCTCCTCTACAATTCATTCAGTGGGTGATACAAGTCATTCACTGGCATTCACCTACCACACACTTTCTTTCTGTGGTAAACATGTTACAGATTATTGCTAGATTAGGTTGGCAATACGAGGTTATAGTTTATTGCTTTTTTTTTTAATGAAAAGAGCAATTCCCTTTCAGTGGTCATTCATAGGGATGCTTACACTAGGTCTTCTGTTTCTTTGGCCGTTTTATTTCGATGTTCGGTTCGGTGTTCTGATCATCGGCCTTTTGACTTTCGGCCTTCTCATTGCTCGGCCTTATTATTTTTCGGCCTTTTGGCTATCGGCCTTCTGACACTTCGGCGTTATGATTTTTCGGCCTTTTGGCTATCGGCCTTATAATAGTTCGGCGTTCTGATTTTTCAGCCTTTTGACTTTCGGCTTTATGATAGTTCGGAGCCGTATGAAACAGCAAGCCGCATGGCACTTTGCGTGTAATCCCATTAATTGTGCATATGCAATAAATTTAATAATAAATAGGCTAAGTCGTATCGTTGCCACATACCCCGAGCTTGTTCGTTGTACATTTTGTGTCAAGGCATGGCTTTCGTTTTGACATTAAAAGAAGTAACAAAGTTTTTTAGTTTAAAAGAAGTAAACACATTTTATCACCCGGGTTTCACACGCTACGGTATGAACTCATAAATCGCATTAAAGGGACATCCAAAACGTGTCGCATCCGAAAATGTGTGTATGAGACCGATACGGTAATGTTCGTCACCGCTTCACCAGTCGACATCGCCAAGTTTCTCTTCCGAAAACAGCGTACATATTAAATATACGAGTCTTCAAGATTCGCACTCGCTCTGCAGCTAAGGAAGTCCCAGCGATAGTAGCACTATGATGACGTCAGCAAGACACACGAATGGAAGGCAGCGCAGACGATTGTCAACCGTTCAATAACGCTTCGACGACAGCGGCGCAAAGTTATTTCGAATGCAGCATGCAGGACTGGAATGTACATTTCAGTTTTTGGTTTTGTTTGGTACAGACTACGATCAATACAGGTATGGTACCGCAATTGCTGCGGTGAATCACATCATCCCACCTTCATTGATGTAGTGGTAGTTGTTGTTGATTACGCTTAATCTATGTGAGCTGTTCAATTCGACTGAGTACGCTTCTTTTCTAGAAACAGCAGGACCATCTTCAATTTCTGTCATGTGCAATATCCCTGGTAGGTTTTCAGGTCACATTGGACCAACGACGACTACTCCGGCTACTTTCCACGCCGATAGAAGATTCCCCTCATTCCTGATATTTGTCATTAATAATGAAGGAGTCTGAGCACAACTGAGCAATCTAGTTGATGGTCCCGTCGAAGACAGTTAGTACTCTTTCCTGGATCTTGAATCTCTGTCAAGATGAGGCAGACTGAAGGTTGGATCGAGTGACCCTTAGTTGATAGCAGTTTTCGCGGTGACCTCGCTCGCACATCTATCACACGCGTTTTGTATGACGATATAGGTGGCCTGATGAAGGGTTCACAAAATGCAACTGCGGTCGAATTCTTGGTACTTCTGTGCACAGCCAGTGCCCTGAAGAGAGATACGTTGATCTGGGGCTGCTACTACAGGGTGTCCCACAAAATGTGTCATTGAATTGGAATAAAAAAACTACACCACCTAGAATCACGCAGTCAACGTCATTTGTTCTTACTAGGTTATCGTCACCTCTTGATGTGAATATAATCCAACTTAGGCTTTATTATGCTAATCCTAATCCTAGGTACAGAAGACCACCGGAAGTGTAATGCAGCCGTTGATTGTCGGCATGGTTATCGGAACACGTTTTCCTCTCTGAGTAGGGTGCCTGAATACTAGCTCCCTCTGTGTACGGTGGAGTCACCATTTGTAGAAGCGAATGCCGCTAAGCCGCCATATTGACTCCCATGCTTACCATGCATGAATGCTGTGTGCCGATTTCACCAACTTTTTCAAACCTCCTCTGCTACGTATTTATTCAACTCTAAAATGTAGTGTGTCGCTAAGCGTATAGCTACACTTTTGTGAGCGCATCGCGAGCTGTGCGTGGGAGTCAATATGGCAGAAATTCGTAGCAGACGACGCGGTTGTCTTCACCCTATGCAGAGGGAGCTACTATTGAGGCACTCTATCTCTGAGCGTCTTCTTCGTCAGAAAATGACTGTCGGTGGCCTTTCGGGAGCTGCTGCGTACGGAACGATTCAAACGCTGTGTGCGTTGCATAATCTCTTCCTCCTGGCAATTTGCGTTTTGCCATATTTCTACTGATTTCGACGGCAGATATACGACAGCGTCGTTCGTTGCCGAAACCCTGCACCCACGTGGTCCCGCGGGGTGTGTGCTCCCGGTCGTCCATAATAGGCTTAGAGGACTGCATGTTGATAATGATAACGTAAGCTCTCTTCCAGGGTGTGTGTCCGGCAGACACGCCCCGCTATTTTTGCATGGTAACTGGAGCCCCCGGTGCACTGAATACTGTTACAAGTCCATGTGTTTGTGATAGTGAGAGATCGTGAGAACCGTTTCCGGCAGAGTACTCGGAATTCGCAAAAATCATTTCACGGTCCAGTTAACATTTCCTCGCCGGTTCGCTGGACATTCTATACTATGTATCTCTCATATGCTTCTCCAGGGTGTATATACGGTGTATATATATACAACATTCTACATTCTTGCAGTGACAATTCAATGGGTGATAGCAATTAGAACCTAACAACCGGAAAGCTTGTCTATCCTTGTTCCAGATCAGCGGAATCTCCGTTCCGTGCTCTGTCGAACCCTGTCTGAACTTTCTGTACTTTGGTAGACTTTTTGTACGTTTTGTGTCTTATTCTTTCTACCTTAGTCTCTTGTACTCGACGCAACTTGTGTGTGGGTATACGGGCTGGTCTGACCAACTTCGATGCTGTTTCCACCGTTTCTATAGCGGCAGTTGCAACATTCTCACTCGTGGTTGCTCGGGCTGCGTTCCCTGCTGGTTGGAATCATAAGTACTTTCAGCCTGTGATGCGTGTGTGCGTTATGTTTCCTAACATATTTGTGGACGGTGCGTAATTAGCATGAGCATGTAGCTATTCCTCGAGGCGCCACGAATGTGCATCATTCTATGTTTTTGTATATATCTCGACAGGAGGAAGATAGCGCCTGACGATAAAATTGAGCAAACACGATTTGTTCCGTGTCTCCCGTTTTTTGCCGAATTTAATTGGTAGGGTAAGATGGGGCAAGATGAGACAGACATTTGCAATTGAATATCAGATTTTTATTTTTCGTGTCGAGCTTCTGACCTGTAAATGCAGAACGGACGCAGCCCGTGTACGGTAAACACAGAACAAGAAATTCAAAAATGCAGATTGTCTCATCTTGCCGCAACCCTCGGGACAAGACGAGACATCGTGTGGGTCAAGATGAGACACGCCGTGGTAATGAACTACACAAACTAGTTTTTGCAGTCGAAGCAGACAAAGCAAAGCCCGCCCGTTGAAAAAAACAGTAAGCTTTAAACTGGAAATATTACTGGCCAGAGTGGAAATGCCACTGGTAAGACTGGAAAAGACTGGAGATCAGACTGGCGATGCTGGAAACCAGTTGACACTGGTCACTGGATATACTGGACTTTCACGGGGACACTGGAAACCAGTGTACACTGGTTACTGGCAGTACTGGAGTTTCACTAGGATACACTGGAAACCAGTGTATACTGGATACTCAACTTACTGGAGTTCCGCTGGGTACATGGAAACCAGCTAACACTGGTTACTGGCCGCACTGGAGTTTCACTAGAAGAAGTGGAAGTGACACTGGCGATACTGTAATCTAGTGTATACTGAAAATACAGTTTATGGACCCATTGGATTAGTGTCTTAGAGATTAGAGATATGGTACTTTTACTCTTCAAAAAGTAGTTAGCTACGTTACTCATTATTCTTTAAAATGCATTACCAAATAATTATACGTTTGTACAGTGTGCACTTACTCGATCATAACTTTCTTCAAGTTGCTAAGACATATTACCCGTCAAGAATATAATGGCATTATACATTACACGCTATATGCACTCTTGAGTCTCGAAAATATAATGAATTATCATTGCTCGCTGACACGGTGCTGTAACGCACTACCGCTAATGCCCGGTCATCATGCTCTTAATGCCATACTGGGTCACTTCAAGCATGCGATTACATGTTTAATCAATCAGAGGTGGAGAGTTTTCATTTTCACGGGGGGGGGGGGGGGGGCAAGGGCGCACCGCGAAGTAAGTACTCTGGCGGGGGGGTGGAATTGTTTATTAAGAAAAAAAAAAGAAAGATAAGGTAAGCCAGATGGATGTCCGCTTGTTATTCAAAAAAAAAGTGAAAGGGGGAAGACAAAAAACGCAAAGGAAAGAAGAAAGCAAAAGAAAACAAAAAGAAGGAAAGAAAAGGAAAAGAAAAATGTAGAACACAAAACTAAAGCGGAAGAATCACACACTTTGGCGGGATCCTATGATGTATGCAGAACGGGTATAGAAATAAGAGGAAGGAAGAACAGAAAAAAACAGAGAGAAGGTAAACAGTGAACATGTGCACAACTGAAGGCATTACGCCTTTGAAGACTGAGTCCAAAAGGAACAAAATGCATTGAATCCTTGGTGTTTGACCCGAAATTCGCGCAATATAATGGATATGGTCAATGAAATGGAGCAGCGGGAGTTGAACCCGCTCCCAACCGATATGCGTTCCGAAGATCCTACCGTTACACCTCACTGGCAGCTGCTGGTACCTTTTCGACTGCTTGGTTTCATCGATCTCATCTCTTTGGGCGAAATTCATGCTATGTGTTGTGTCATCCTCTGTGTTTCTTCGCCTCACCTTCTACTGTGATAATGAGTATGGTGGGCGGATACATATTTTACAAATTTACAAATTGCAAGATGCATTTTTGGGGTTGGTGCCTCTTCGCTCTTTTGACCCGGGCGCGCCGAGCCCCAAAGGTTGGTGTCAGCCTCTTAGCGGGACTTCCCGGGGGAAGCGGCGCCCCCCCCCCCCAGTTCATGTTCCGGGGGGGGGGGGGCAAGGGCCCCCGCGCTCGCCCGCGTATTTCCAAACCCGCTCCTGTACAACAGATCGGAGGTCGGTCGCCGCCGCCTCCAGTTAGCGCGGCGGCGGCGGCAGAAAACCCTGAACATGGCGGCTGTATGTTGCTATTGTTTCACTGTTTGTGGTCGGAGCGTGTGGACGGCTGGACGGTTAATGAATGAAAAGTGAATGATAGATGTGTTTAGGTGTCTTTGGATGACGATAAGCAATGTACAAGTTCTTCGAACATTTATGTGCCTTGCTTTTGAGAACGTAAGACCATGGATAGTCAACGTTTTCAGTGAAAGTGACGATGTGCTGCTGCTTCGTGTCTCTAGTTTGCGATGGCATGAATGCCCATGTCGTTCAAATTATTTTGAGAAACGAAGTGCGAAGAGTGAAAAACCAAATAGGCAAAAGCTTTGTTGTGTGTATGGAGTGTAGCAGTATGAGAAATAACGCTTGCCAATCCCGTCGTAAGGTTCTTTACTGCGATTCTTCATAGCGACCACACTCTGAAGCTGTTTACTAGGAACTTTGGAATGAAGTCATTAAAGAAATAAACCGGTCGTGGAATTATGACATGGTCATGGCGCATCTCAAAAACACACGTACTGTATGTACTGAAGTCTGTACATAGTACATGCACAAGAGATAACACTTCTCTGTGTATGGACACCTGTGCGTCCTAACTTTTCGGGTTCGGGGGGATGTGTGATTCGGGTTGCATTTTACAACTTATAATTCGCTGTGAAATGGAGTCCCTGTTAATACATTCAGATGATGTCGTTTTCATTCTGCTTAGACTTCTTTGCTGATACTTGTTGGCCTCTTTCATGTTGACATAAAAATCATGTTCACTAGTTATAAGTGGAGACACTGCACTATCTTACGTAACTATTAGTTTTGAACAACTGTACGGTGTACTACAACAAAGAATCTACTGAGCTTTTCTCCTGATCAGTGTTTTTATTCAGTACTTCTGACTCCAAGCAGGTAATTGTGGCAACGAACAGGAAAAATAGCATGCATAATATGCACAAACATTGGTATGTTCAAATACAGCAAGTGTACCAAATAGCAACAAAATAAAACAGAATGGAAGGCTACCAGCAAAAACAAAAACCATAGAACGAGGTAACATTTCCTTGAGTTCGAGGAATGCACAATACGAAGAAGACAACACAAGACTATAGGTACATATCACGATGACATTATGAAACATGCTGCGTTACCTCAGAGTGAGGAATGCCATTCATACTTTTTGTTGTTTGGAGAGATATGTTCACTGTTTTTTTATCAATTCATTATTGTGTAGTTAGATAAGACATTACTTGATTTTCTGCCTTAGCGCATGGCCCCACTGCACATTCCACGATGAATATTCAAAGGTACAATTTAATGGCCATTTGTGATGTTAACTACAGTCAGTCAATTAGATTTTCGCTTCGTATCTCATGTGTCTTTAATATCGGATCTGCCTGTATATCTTCGCAGCGTCATTTCCACTGCACATTCCACAGTCAGCCCTATGTCACTCTCCATGTGAACCTGCATGCCCCTTTGCATGCATTTCACGTAAATTAATTCTGCTGAGCTTCCCTCTTGATTTTCCTTCTGATATCCCATTCTCAGTAGCAAGGAATTCATCAAACTGAGGAGTGCCTGCGTTCAGTGCATTATGTCATGTTGTACTTTGTCTCGCTGGTTGCTTCGGTCAAATTATCAGCATCCCTTCTTCTGTCAGTTCTGAATCATGTAGGAAATACAATACACGACAGGGATTTGGTGGATTTTCTTCTTGTGGGAATGTTGGGGCTCAAAAGCAACTTGGAACTTACCCGAAGTTACATTGACAAAATAACCTAAAGAAGGAACAAGTTTTTCAAGAAGTTACCGGAACTCAAAAGCGACGAGTTAGGTTTAAAAGTATACAGGGGGACCCGCAATGTAGTCAGCTTCTTGTCAGCTCTCTGAATAAAGGAAGGTATCTGATCCTTGTTGTTATTATTAGAGCATGAATCAATGTGCACTAAACACTGCCAAATATGCATGCAACTATGCACTGAAAATCTTCGAAATATGCAGTAAAAATCCTTAATATGTGCACTGTTTTGCATTGTTTGTGGTACAAACATAATGCACCAAGATCCTATTTTTTTTAAGTTAGTATTTTGTTAGGGATAATATCGTAAAATAAAGCCGCATTCATTCTGCAGAACACAGCAAATGATACTTGCGCCACAGATATAAATCATGGAACTAAGGCGTTTGTGATTGATAAACTAGCGTAAACGCAGTCTAGGTGGTGGACGAAACCCATGACGAAACAAGCTTGAGCATGAGCAACATGAACATACGTATATGTTCGTGTAAATCTGTGCTCAGGTTATTATTATCCAGCAATGAAGACAGTGGGCAAACAAACCTCTAGGTCCACACGTTTACTGGTCAAGGCATAGGGGGAGGGGGGTTATGTTTACTAAGAAAATAAATACTTAAAGTTAGTCAGGCAAAGAGCCGGCTTGCTATGCCAAAAAATAAAACAAAAACGGCAAAGAAGAAGAAGGAAAAGGTAAGAAAGAAAAAGAAGGAAAGAGACACTAGAACAACGTCGAATGCAGTTCACGAGCCCCGAGACTCTGAGAAAACCGAGGACAGCAGCAGTGACAGCCCACTGGTTGGGGTGCAAGACAAGGCCAAGGAGAGCGGCAAACGAAAAGTCGTTACAGCCAATCTGGAGCAGACGGCAACGAAGGGTGTTCCTATGGTGAAAGTGTTGCTAACAATGTAGTCGTAGTCAACATGTAAGTCGTAGTTTCGGCCCGGAACTGCAGAGCACATATGGCGCACCGACAGCGAATATGTAGACGGCGTAGGGGTTAACTAAAAAACTCTCCAATACCGGTGTTCACACACTCACTTGACCTCATCTTGATCATACGCAAACCATCATGTCACTACTTGCTTACATCACATACACGTATACATGTAAATTGAGGTTTAAGTGCCACAGGATGCTGTGTTTGCAATTCCAAAAGCACTGCAGCCCTGTCAAAAACAGCATACGCTACCGTGCTATGAAAAAAAAAAAAAAAGGCATAACTTATTCATGTCAGATGTGTAATGTGTCATCTCTGTTCATTTCGTATGTTCCCTGTCTTCGTCACTTCATGTTTCCTAACGTTTCCCAGCTTCCACAATCTAAAGTGCTGACAGACTGCTATGGTAATGTTGCACAGCTGTGTCCTTTCCATGAAATCACTATATGTTGCAGAGTGAATTACTTGCTTGGTCTACATGCATATCATAGTACCTGCACATTTGTTTTGGTACGCAAACCTTCTCATTTACTGCACACACCCTCCAACGCTTGAACAGCCTTCACCCTATTTTGCCACTACAGTAACTTTTTATTATCTCAGTATGACGGGACAACACGGCACATTAATGATGGTGGTATCGCATGACTACGGATACGGCTTTGGTTTTATCCGATAAGCTCTTAAAACACCCACCAGTAATTTTGAAAACGAAGTTTTGTACAAAATATTGAGAATATTCTCATCCACAATGCCAAACTTGCCATGCCAAAAGTCATGTCTTGGCTGTTGTAAAAGGCCACAAAGGGACCGTGATGAATTTGTACAGCATTATGGCTTTCAGCAAATTGTCCTGCCAGGGAGCTTCAGGACATCTAATGAGAGTAGGCCATTGTTGCATGAGCAAGCGTGAATATAAAAGGTTGTCCAGTGTCCGATGCTAATATTAGGCATTTATCAAACTGAGGTAATCAAATATAAGTACAGGTCTCAGATTACCAACACTAACTTCTAACTTGTCTAGTACATACTGCACTTCAGTGTAAATGGGTATTTTACATATTGTGCTGCCAACGTGCAATGTCAATGTGCACAGAAAAAGTTGCACGCTGCATTACAAAAGTGTGGTGCTCACGATCATTTTTTTGTTTAATATTTCCTACTGATTTATCTGATGAACTTCAGGAATTGCGACCGTTTGCCCCGCTTCCTGGAACCTCTGAACAAGGGGATTTTCTAATGTCAGCCACTGTCATGTAACCAAATTGTGTTTTGTGTATATCAGGGCACTAAAGGTAATCTGCAGGCTCTTCGAAACGTATCCGTACACACTTCACTGTTGTGTTTACGTCACTACGTACAGAGGGGGGGGGGGATTTATTGGCAGAAAAATAGGAAAAATCTGATGTACCGTAATTTCACGCGTATAAGCCGCACCGCAGATAAGCCGCAGGACGCGTTTTTTGGGACGTTTTGAAAATTTTCTGGCAGATAAGCCGCACCCGCAGATAAGCCGCGGGCAATACGAGACGACTGATTTGTGCGACAAAAGAGACCATAGAGAAGGCCATATACCCTGTGATCCACACTCCGGGATCGGCACAGTGTACAACAGAGGAGGTCAGTTCTGGAGTTCTACCAAGATCGGATTGTGCCCTTGTCGGGTGTTTTTCGTGGGCTGATGGGTCAGTGATCTTCCAGAAGACGTGAATCACTGTCACCACTTTCCTTAAAGCTGCTTGGGGGAATGCACCAGGAAGATCAATCTACTCGAATGTGGACCCGTCCCTGTTACGCATGTTCATGCATCGGCAGGGCACTGCTGTTCCAGAGACACTGTTGGCCCTTTTGTTAAAATCGGCGTATGGGGACAATACCAGGAAAAAATAGTCATCAGATAAGCCGCACCGGTGGATAAGCCGCAGGGCGCCCGTGAGAAAAAAAATCGCGCATAAGCCGCGGCTAATACGCGTGAAAATACGGTAATTGATCTTTCGCCTTGTACGTAGAGACTTTAGTCTTGCTGTTTTTGCAGGTACGCCATGACCACGTCATAATTCGACGACGGTTTATTCCTTTAATAATTGAATTCCAACGTTCCTCATCAACTTCACAGAGTGGTCACTATAAATAATTGCAGTAAAGAACGTTACGACGCGATTGACACACGCACACACTTATTGCTACACAGTCCATCGAAGGTGCTTAAACACAACAAAGCTTTAACCTAAATTCGTTTTTTTCACTGTTCACGTTATGTTTCTCAAAATAATGTGAACGACAATGGGCATTCATGCCATCGCAAACCGGAGACACGAAGCAGCAGCACAACGTCACTGAAAACGTTGACTATCCGTGGTCTCACGTTCGCAACAGCAAGGCACATAAATGTTCGAAGAACTTGTACATTGCTTATCGTCATCCAAAGACACCTAAACACATCTATCATTTACTTCTCACTCATTAGCCGTCCAGTAACACGCGCCGAACACAAATATAGCGGCCGCCATGACATTTCAGGGTTTTCTGCCGCCGGAATACGCAGTACACCGCCGCCGGCGCGTAACTGGAGGCGGCGGCGGCGATCTGTTGTACAGGAGCGGGTTTGGAAATACGCCGCCCGCCCGCAGTCGGCGCCTATGTAATCAATTATATGGTAGTTGCAATCAATCCGAATACGTCGCCCTGATCTCGAATCTATTTGGATTTCTGTATCGTTGGCGTCTGAGCTGTGATTTGTCAGTTGATAAGCGCCAGATAATTCTGTCGCTCAATCAAAAAAAAAAAAAAAAAAACATGCTTCATTCACCAAACTTCACGCATTCGTGATCTTTGCTTATTCACCTCCTCATAGAGATTTTGTCGTTCCCATAACATAAAAACGAGCACGCAGCAAAACTGAAGTCATTTAAGTCGCCAAACCGTCGCTCGTTTCGGTTTCAAACCGTTGCGTCTAGCAACCATGTAGCAGAAGAACAAAGCCACAAAGCATCGTACGGACGGCTGCTTCTTCCTCGTGGTTTCTTGTGGTCAACTTCAACCATGACCTACTACTATACTAGAGACCTGGACATGCGCAATGCTCCCAGCACCGGGGTAGTAGTTCCTGCAATCGCCGCTTGGCTATGGGATTTGGCGCTAGCTCGCACTATTCGTTACCACGTGACTTGTCGAAACCGCGGCGATGTATGGTAGGCTGTATTGACAACGACGAAGCAGTCTGAGAGAGATAATAGCGCGTGCTTAGCAACAGCCTGTGTATTCCTGCGTAGCAGAAGCAGACTAAAGGCGGTGGCAAGGGTGATTCCCTCTCCCCAATAATGCTATGTGGCGCTTGCAGCGGTCACTAACGTAACTAACCCGTGACCCGTCTCTCCCATAGGGGATCGCCAGCTGTCCAGGTCTCTAGTATAGAGTAGGTCGTGACTTCAACTATAACCCGTTGAGTTTAACCATAGGCTATGGTTTAACCGGCAAGATATTGCACCATCGTGCGTGACGTTTGTTGTTGTATTCGCTATTTGTCTGAAGACGTAAAAGGTGTTTTGTCTGTGCCGTGCCTCTTATGCGTGACAAGCCGTACAACTTGCCGCACCAGCATGGACCTTACCGATACTGTTTATTTGTTTTGTGTTACTCATGCACGTTAGACTAACAGTAGTGTGTGTTGTGTTGTTGCTTGCCCTACCACCGATCTTCAATGCAGTGGGTGTATTTTCGCTGTGCGGGTGTAACAGGCAAACAAGTACCCAAAATATGACTGCCTTCTCCACGACGAATATACCATGGTCTGTCCATACCAAGTGACCAAGATAACCATAATTGTTGTAGGTAGTCCTCCTTGCCAATATCATTCGCTATAGGTGTTTTTCTCTCATGTGAAATTTATAATTACTTCCACTGATTAATAAACTGGCACATATCAGTCGTTTTTTTGCGTTTTGCATTGTTCTGTGGACTCCAAAACTTAATTTTTAACCTGAAATATCATATGAAGCGCCCGTGCCTGCCGTCCTGCCCTCACCAACAGAGGGGCACAGATAAGTGCAACGTACCGTATCACTATCCCTCAGTCCACATTCAGTTTCTGAAGGTAAAAGAGACGACGTAGACTGGGCACTTTGCTGACAGCGTCCATCGTGGAGCCTTCATTTCCCCTGTTTGTCCGGACTCCAACATTCGCAGCCAAAATGGCTGAGTGACGGGCAACAAACATACAATGCAATATGGGATACAAACAAAACACAATCATTGTTTGTTTGTATCTTGGCTGAAGTACGCCATGTATGGTATTTCAATCGGCAAATTGTAGGCATTGCAATCTCGTGCCACATCAGCCTGTTCTCCGAGTCTGTGGGTATTTTATGCAATGTATTCAATAGCAACAAATGATTATGAATACAGTATTTTCTTTTGATACTCACTACGCGTATAAATTCCAGATTTACCTTGGGAAAGACAGTTCTGTTCCTGTGAATGACATGTGCGTACAGCGAGCACAATGAAAAACGAGTGCAGTTAACGATTTGATGCAGCATTTCTGGACACAACATGAAACGGCGACAAATTGCATTTCAGCGCAGCCGTGCCAGAGAGGAGGCATTCATGCTCGTCACAGACCCGCCACGGACAACACCAGAGAAGCTGGAGGGCATTACCGAAGTAAGATCATGCTGCAGTTATTTTCTATCATTGAGTAAACGTTCAGATTGCAGCCTCAGTCAATTTGCATCTCCTTCACTGAGCAAATTGAGGGACCTACTTGAAATAATACAGCATGTACTGAACATCTCCAACTTTTTATTTTCAGATGGCATGCTACTTCACATTGGGTTTTTCACTGACCTTCCAAAAGATTTAAAGGTAAAACTAGTCAGCGAATCCTTGCAGATTTCGTTTTGGATTTGTTGCCCGGCAAGGCAAAGCAACAAAATAAAAACACAAAAGTGACATAATAAAGAAAACAAATCTGGGAATAGTGAGTGAATTCTTCAGCATTTCGGTGTACATACCACCATGCATGCAGATTAAGGTCAGACTGCACTGCTTATTTGCCTCTCAGGCTACGACACTGCATGTAGAACAGGACTTGAAAAAGCCGATGGGCGCACACCTATGTGACCACACTGGACTCTCCAGTAAAACCAGTGTCCACATTGTACACTCCAGTAAGACCAGTGCCCACACAGGACTGTCCAGCAAGGCCAGTGCCCATACTCGACTGTCAGTGCCAGTGCCCACCAGTGCCCACACTGGGTTATCCAGTTAGACCAGTATCCAGACTGGGTCAATAATCCTGTCTGACGCTCGATACTGGATTCCAGTCTGTCCAGTATACTGTTTTTTTTTTGTTTTTTTTTCAATAGGGCGTGGGCCCCTACACAATCCTCGTGACCCCACCGTCAACATGCTGCGCAATGGAACCACACGCAACCCGATGCTATTTTGCTCCACCGTCCTTTGCAAACAAGGCACCGGCAGTCTGATGTGTCGCTGCTCGTTGGCTTTTGCGTGCGCTTCTGCTTTGCTCGAAATATACTAGTGTGGCGGCCCGTGGACGATGACGACGACGCGCCTCCGCTGCCACGCGCTACTGCGCCTGACAGCGAGTCCTACCCACGACTACTAGGTTATAACGACCACGTCATATTCACACCTTCCCTGCGCCGCATTGGGAGCTAGCGGTGGCGCTACTCATCGGCCCGGTTATTCCTTCCTCAATTTCTGCAAAACTGTGTACTTCCGCTTACCTTAGTATTTTTGTAGAAGCGGTGCATGTGAAACGGGAGATGCTTCTTTCTATAGTTGATTATCATCATCATTCTACGCGTTTCCATAACAGCTCTTGCTGTCATCTTTTACGGTAGTCGTACGTCCGCTTCTGCGCGTTCAAAATTCAAATTTCCATTGTCCAATCATGATGCAGACCTCGCGGGCCGATGAGTAGCGCCCCTAGCGGATCGTGCGGACGGGATCCTCATAGAGGTTGCCGATTACGTCATGGTCGTTATAATCTAGTTGGTCGTGGTTCTACCGGCACCGTCTTAGCGTGAGGCCACGCACATCTGCCCGCTGTGACGTTCCATCACCGCCGATAAGGACTCGTGTAGAGGAACGCCACCTCCTCTACAGTTGGTGATCCGAACAACGAACACCATGTTCGGTGTAACTCGGCGATTCATCATCCTAAATTTTTCGCCAAACAAGCAGCGAACCACCTTCTGGCAGGCAAGTCGCACCGGGGCCCCAGTTCCACCGGGGACCCGCAGGGAGATCACAGCAAGTTCATTTTCCGGCGTCCACCTGCTTCGCGATTGTCCTCCCCGGCACTTCTCTGGCGACAACCAGCATTCATGCTCTCGTACCGGAAACGGGGAAATGTGCCGGAAAATCCTAGGCAATGTGCAAAAAAAAAGAGATATATATATATATATATATATATGTATATATATAATGAGGAAAAAAAGCCATTAAAAGAGCATTAAAGTGGTATCTAACATGGGCAAAAACTGCAGTCATCTAAAGCAGTATGTGAAAAGCATTCCCACAAAATATTTCTGTCCAAAGTTGTTTCACCACGGTGCAATTAATTTGGAAAATCGCTGCCGCGGTGACAGGCCGGAGCGCTCCAACTGCAGACCACACCGTCATGCAGACACGTGCAGAGCACACATCGTTCGTAGGAAAAACCGTCTGCTACGAACATTGCGAGCTGTTTCTTGTTGACTTCTATTCTTTATGTGATTTATATCACGTTTTCTAACAAAAAAACAAAGCATATATGCAGCCTGAGAAAATAAGATTACGATCACAAGAGTAATATATCCGTGGCTTCTGTGGAATCTCAGATTTCACAGTAGCAGAAAGCAAGCGATGGCGGCGGTATTGTGGCGCCACCTGTTAGCCGCTGAACCAACTGCGCGGTGAAAAC
The DNA here is from genome assembly GCF_037126465.1 of Ornithodoros turicata. Classification (NCBI taxonomy): domain Eukaryota; kingdom Metazoa; phylum Arthropoda; class Arachnida; order Ixodida; family Argasidae; genus Ornithodoros; species Ornithodoros turicata. Next base: position 97,586,654 of record NC_088202.1, read on the forward strand.
GGTCGGACAGGCTGCACACTGTCGGGGAGCACGGGGTTTTCGCTGTACAAGCGCAGTTAATTTCGGGCTGCACCACTCGTTCTTCCCGTGGTGTCTGCGGTCCCAAAAAATCGTGGTTGTGTCGTGGACAGCCTTCAAACCCTCCGTTTCGGACATCACGTAGCCGGAGAACGCATGGCGTCTCCGAAGCGGTAGCAGACGCTTCGGCCTGCGCGAAGTTGCTCACCTCGATCATGTGATCCCAGGTCCAATGAGGAGCGTCCTCACCACTTGCGTCACATAGTGACGCGCGTGGTGGCGCTCATTACGTGCCTATCGTGAAGGCGAAGGAGGGTGTTTCGCGCACGGGAGGTTCGGGGAGCTATTGCAGGCGTCCCAATTTCTCTACGGTTGCACTAATTGTGGGAAAACTGTTTTCGGCCGTCTAACATTCCATACTGACCAAAAGCAGAAACAAAGTTGTGGGCCTCTAGACTGCTCCTTTAAAGAAGCAAGTAAATGACACTAGACGTGTTTGAATTTCAAAATTACAGATTAATATGTCTTCTATGGCTGCACGCAGAGAAACAGATACTCATGGAACGATGCGACAGCACGAGAGGACACGTGTTTCGCGGTTCGTCAGCTCTGGGTAGCTACGCATCGTTCGGAATATATATATATATCTGAGGAACAACTATAAAGCCACCTAATAGTTAACTTATCCGTTTCAAATTTACATTACATTTAAATTACATTTAATTGTCGCATATTGTCCGGGCTTATCATCGGATCAATTAATTTTTCTGTTCAACACCGGAAAACCAAGAGTGTCCACATTTTGCACATAACCAGATGAATGAATAAAGAAATGGAATGTGGACTTGCATTGACAGAATAAGCCAGCGAGACGCTGCTGCACAGGTGACACAAAAAAAGGACTACAGAAAATCGCGCCTTTTTTGCTGGTCATTACACTCCAGGCAGAAGTAACCCATTTCTTTTCTCTTCAATGCATATACCAATTCGGACAATTCAATCGTGCAATAAAGCGGACATGCACAGCCACCCACACGCTCAGAAATGAACTTCACCACATAGCACACTCCTGGCCAACCAACATCTCGAATGATATCGTTATCTGCGCTGATTTGTTGAAAACAGGAGGCGTACGCTTTTGACAATTATGAACAGCATAAGTGTCACAAAAAAGGCGTACGCCTCCCGTTTTCAACAAATGAAAGCAGATAACGATATCATTCGAGATGATGGTTGGCTAGGAGCTTGCTATGCGGTGAAGGTCATTTTTAAGAGTGTATGAGTAAAGTTTTGAGCAACGCGTCTCTTAGACAGGCGGCGTCGAGGAAAAAATGTCGCGTCTTGCTCAGTGCCTCATCTTGCCCCACCTTACCCTATACACCTGCAAAACAGGTCCTGCCAGCTACGCATTGCGGCAACACGAGTAGCGGGAGACGTCCCGTCGTTCAGGGCGGCGTATAGCGGAAATCAGGGATGGGCAGTATTTAAATACAGTGTAATTAAAATACTATTTAAAATATATACAGGTATTTATATTTTGTATTTATAAGCGTATTTATAAATATATTTAAGAACCAACTTCTGGGTATTTATTTTTAGTAAACTCTTTATAAGTACTCCTAAATACAAAAGATACTGACTCATATCTTAAAGTTACCCTGCATTTGACCTTTCGGGATGAAAGGAAAGCCGAGTTCGGGGACCTGAAGTGATCAAGAGCGTCCCCAGAGATGCACAGTTATGCCGTGTTTTCACTAGCATATGCTCATGCGACAAACCTTTTTTGGATGGCGGCTGTTTCACTGTTGTTGCGGACAACGGTCGCGACTACCCGACTGTCTTGCTGTATGAAGCATCTTCGTGAAACTTAATACACAAGCCTTTGTTCATCGACACCTGTCGAGAGGCTGTCCTCAATTGCGAATCTGAATCTACGGCCGAACAGAAGGTGCCTAGAAGATGCAGTCTTCGAGAAACCTCTAATATTGAAGTCGCTATGATAATCTAACAAGTAAACGCTATTGGTCCTTGCTGATTTGTTGTTATGATCACCGTTATTTCTGTAATTCTAGGTGACATGTTCCTCACAGTATTTATGGTAGTATTTACGGTACCTAAATACTGCATTTATATTTTGTATTTAAATACACATATTGAAAAGTATTTATGCAGATTATTTAAATACCAATAAAAATGCCTTTATGCCTATCCCTGAGCGGAAGTATCCTACCTCGACAATCGGTATTCTGCTGTCGCATATTGCAGAGTACACATTCACATGTTGGCAGGCTACGACAGGTGGTGTGCGCTTTGGCTACTTATGTACTCATGCTTGGGTGGAGTCTTCCCACTAGTGGTAGACGTCAATCGCTCCCATGCTGCTGATGCAGCTTTCGCTACGCGGCATGCCCTGAATGTCAGTGCGCGCGGGAGGGAGATGGTATACAGTAGGCGATTTTACATGCAGCAGTGCCGCGAGTAGCCGGGGCAAGGCATTGTGGGATATTTAAAGGAGAGAGCCCGCCCAGTCGCTCAGACGATAGTTGCAGTGGCTGAGTCGTTTACTACGTGCTTTACTACAGCCGGCAACGAAGAAGTAGAAAGGCAGCGGACAAACGTGCTGCGTGCTGAAATTCACGAACAACACGCTGCGTAACAACGTTTTAAACTTCGCATGTGCTCTGTCCAGTGGCGGATTCAAGATGGGTGATCGCAAACATGAGGTTAAGCAAGTCTTCCAGTCTCCCCTACCCAGTTACGCGCTTCGACAAAGAAACCGCCGCCCCAAAGAGATGGTCTGGAACCGCCCCTGGCACTGTCATATGGAGAAGCAGACGGCGCTGCTTTGCCCTTCGAGATACCCACAGTGCCTTGCGTGGCTCACTTAAGGGCGCGCGCAACGTCGCGTAAACGTCTATTCGGCTCCCGTGTCGTAGCATGCATTTGATGCGCGTGGAGCAAACCGCATTCTCACGCCTAGACCGCATGAAAAAGTATGCTCTATACCGGCTACCTGATGAAATAAAGCAGGCAAAAGATACATCATACATTATACATACTCGACCAAAATGCCGTCATTTATCCAGACGTATGCATGATGTTAAGAACTGATGTTATTAGAGTACCATATATATATATATATATATATATACGAAATATACAACAAAATAAACGCCTAATATACTCCCGCCTTCCTGTTCGTCAATTTAATTAAGATAGCGCGCACAAGAGGCAGTGTACACCAAAGAAATTTGTCGGTGTGCTACGCAACTCCAACACTGATACGCCAATAGAAAAAGAAAATTAGCCTCAGCCCTGAAATTTTAGCCACAGAAAGAAGGAGGCTGGCGTGAGCTAGCTTCCCCATGATCCCAGTTTTCTAACCATATGCGCTCTGATCTCCGCTTCGCTGCATACATGTGTATTTGCTCCTCTGCTCCATGGGACCTTTCGTTTACGGCAACCAAATCAAAGATTTTCAAATGCACACTGCGGCGAAAGCACTGCTGATGGAAATGTAGGGCTGTTTGTGACGCCCATACAAAATTTCGCTACTCGGTGGCATTTCGTGTGTTCCGTTTGTCGTGTATGCGTAGACGGTTCGTGCAGCTGTCGCCACTGAATTCTTGCGTACTCGTTGGTGTATGGAAAAATGTCGCGACGAATACAACGCACAAGTGGAATAGGAAAGTGCTGTGTGCGTTCGTGCTATAAGTATCAATATTTACGTATGTGGCGGTGTTTCTGGTGAGAAAGCAAAAGTGGGAAGGAAACGAAAGAGAGTTCGCTTTAGGGGAACAACGGGCGCAGTACGGTGGCGGCCTACATGGGATTCAAGAGCGTGCGCGAGAGAGCACAAACACTCAACCACGAGTAATCGGACGTGACGCCGCGTCTATAGCCCAGGGAGTGAGGCGGGAGAAAGCGACATTAATCTTGACAAGTTCCTCGTTAGAAGCATTTATGCGATCTTCAGATTTTGCGCTGCTAACTGTAATTGGGAAACCACACATCCACAACGTAGATTCGAACTCTATCAGACAGGTACTTTTTGAAGCATACATGAGTAGTAATAGGTCATGTCGTATGGTCGGCAATGAGAATCCTAGGCGGTTATATTGGCCCCTGGGCCGACTTCACTCGCGTATTTGTTCCCGCGCGCGGCGGATGGCGCTCGGGTGGAGGGCCGCTCGCGCGCTTACCCTCGCACATTTTTCAGCCTGGGCCGACTTTTTTCGCCATTTTTCCGCCTGGGCAGACTTCACTCGCAAATTTTTTCCCGCTACAACAGGTGTGCAGTAGGTGGTTTACATGCAAGCATAGACATGCAAAGGATAGCCATACACCAAAGTACAAGTGAAAATATATTTATTAAAGTCAATTGCTGTAATGCCAATCTGTGAATGGGGAAAATCTAGCCGAAAAACCTGAAGCAGAAGAAACACAATACAATACACGTAATAAAGAATATACTTATTACAGGTATGATGCAATAGCATTGAATGGGTATCACACATCAAACACAATGTTTTTGTATTAATGGTAATCATACACACAAGTTTTCAATGAATCAGAATTAAAATGGAGTACCACATTTAATCAAACAAGATATTCTTACAATACGATTACAATCAAAATTACAAGTTTTATTATAAAAAGTCTAACATGCCAATACGTGAGCACCATCATTGCAATAGTGGAGCTTTAATTAAAGGTTCTGATAGATGTACGTAATTTCAAGCACAATAGCCAAGTTGAATATTCCAACATGACACAAATTTAATTAATAAAATTCTTATGAAGTGATCGGTAGCCGGCACGTTGGTGGAGCACCATGCGTTCATTTACCAACGCACATTTTTCAACCTGGGCCGACCTCTTTGGCAATTTTTCTGCCTGGGCCGACATCGTTCGCATTTTTTTTCAGGTGGCGCGTGAGTGGTTTACATGCAAGTAGGGACATGCACACTGTCATCGCAGCCAGGCGATGATATTGTCACACCTGGGTCGACTTCTTTGGCAATTTTTCCACCTGGGCCGACTTCATTCATAATTTTTTTTTGCTAGAATGGCCGTGTGGTAGGTGGTTTACATGCAAGTAGGGACACGCACACTGGCACCCCTACCAAGCGGCGGTGCCGCCACCCCTCCCCAACTGGACCGACTTCATTCACATTTTTTCCAACTGAGCCGGCCTCATTCGTAATTTTTGTCCACTACAACAGCTGCGCGGTGGGCGGTTTACATGCAAGTATAGACATACACGCTGCCAACACACCTAAGTGATGCTACCATCACACCTGGGCCAACTTCACGAGCATTTTTTTTTCTTGCTACAACAGCCGCGCAGTGGACAGTTTACATGCAAGTATAGCCATGCAATGGAGAATCATACAAGTTCACAAATGCTAAGAATATTGTCACGCAGCGAAATGGGTCGGCGAGTCGTCGAATAAACAGCGAACGGTTTATTAGACTGCTTGGTAGCAAAACACAAGAGTGATAGCTCTCTGAACACAACTGAGTCCAGAGAATGAATGCTCCAGCTTGGAGCGCACAAGCATTTAAGCGTCGCGCCGAAAAGTCTAGAAACTGCACGTGCGTTTGCCAGAGATGCAGGCGATGTGTCTGGAAGCTTCTTCTTCAGCATGCGCTTGGATGAGATGTACTGTTTCGTGCCTGCCCTGGAAGTTTCGCGATGATGATTCGTGGCAATATTCCCCTTTGGAGGAAAGAATGTGAAAGAGAGAGAGAGAGTCCCCCACCCCACAAATTGACAAAGAACGTGCGGTTTCTTCGCTTTGGGCTGTATATATATATATATATATAGAGAGAGAGAGAGAGAGAGTGTGACCCCCACCAGGCTCAAGTAGCAAAGATAGCTGGCTTGGTTGTATTGTGCTTTCTGCGTGTTGGATACCTCCGTCAAGGTAATCTTTATAGTGCCTGAGTAGAACGAAAATTGTATAGTCTTCGACTAGATTAGATCGCAAGGATAATTTTATGGTAGTTCAAATGATATATTATTTCTATTTGTTATTAAATTTGTAGTGTTTCTTGTTTTGATAGTTTGTTTCGCTATTATTTCCCTGCATGTGTCTGTTGTTTACACGTTGGACTATGCACTGTTTAGAGTATTCCTCTGTTCTTCAGCGATAGCTGTGTGCTAGTCACAGTATTGAATTTGTAATGTTTCTTGTTTTGATAGATTGTTTTTCAATTATTTTGCTGCATGTATCTCTTGTTTACATGTTGGACGATGTGCCGTTTAGAGTGTTTCTCTGTTATTCAGCATTAAGTCTGTTGTAGTCACAGTATTAAATTTGTAATGTTTCTTGTTTTGATAGATTGTTTCGCTATTATTTTCCTGCATGTATATGTTGTTTACACGTTAGCAGATGCGCGTTTTAGAGTGTTTCTCTGTTATTCAGCGTTAAGTCTGTGCTAGTCACAGTATTGAATTTGTAAGTTTGTTGTTTTGATAGACTGTTTTTCTATTATTTTCCTGCATGTATCTGTTGCTGACGTGTTGGATCATGCGTGGGTTTGGCTCTCTATTAGTTTAGGCTCTCTATTTCGCTCTTGATCGCGTTTCTCATTATTTCCTTGCATGTGGGCTATTTACTTCATAAGAAACTGATTAATTAAACTGGTGTCGTGTTGGAATACTCAACTTAGCTTCCCTATTGAGCTTGAAATTGCTTACATGTAATAGAACCTGTAATTAAAACTGCGCTATTGCTATCATGGTGCTAGCATCTCAGACATTTTATAATAAAACTTGTAATTTGATTGAATCGTATAGATTCAGAATATCTTCCTTGATTAAATGTGCTACTCCATTTTAATTCTGATTCATTGAAAACTTGTGTGGGTGATTACCGTTAATACAAAATATTGTGTCTGATGTGTGATACGTCTTCAATGCTATTGCTTCATACCTGTAATAAGTAAGTACATTCTTTATTATGTGTATATTGTTCCTTCTGTTTCATGTTCTTTGGCTGGGTTTTGCTCCTTCACACAGAGTCACAACATAGTTCCTGCCACTATTGGCTCTAATAAATATACTTCATTTGGAATTTTTGTGTCTGATTGTCCATCGCATGGCTATACTTGCATGTAAACTGCCCACCGCGTGGCTGCTGTAGCGGAAAAAAATTATGGATGAAGTCGGCCCAGGCGGAAAAATTGCCAAAGAAGTCGACCCAGGTGTGACGGTATCATCACCTGGCTGGGATGACAGTGTGCATGTCCCTACTTGCATGTAAACCACTCACGCACCACCTGAAAAAAAATTGCGAACGAAGTCGGCCCAGGGCTGAAAAATTGCCAAAGTCGGCCCAGGTAGAAAAATGCGCAATGGTAAATGAACACACGGTCCTCCACCAACGTGCCGGTAGCCGATCACTTGATAAGAATTTTATTAATTAAATTTGTGTCATGTTGGAATATTCAACTTAGCTATTGTGCTTGAAATTATGTACATTGATCAGAACTTTTAATTAAAGCTCCACTATTGCAATGATGGTGCTCACGTATTGGAATGTTAGACTTTCTATAATAAAACTTGTAGTTTTGATTGTAATCGTATTGATTAAGAATATCTTCTTTGATTAAATGTGCTACTCTATTTTAATTCTGATTCGTTGAAGACGTTGAAGATGATTACCATTAATAAAAAATATTGTGTTTGATGTGTGATACCCATTCAATGCTATTGCATCATACCTGTAATAAGTATATTCTTTATTACATGTATTGCATTGTGTTTCTTCTGCTTCAGGTTTTTCGGCTAGATTTTCCCCATTCACAGATTGGCATTACAGCATTGACTTTAATAAATATACTTTCACTTGTCCTTTTGTGTATGGCTATCCATTGCATGTCTATGCTTGCATGTAAACCACCTACTGCACACCTGTTGTAGAGGGAAAAACTTTGCGAGTGAAGTCCGCCATGGCGGACAAATAGCGAAAGAAATCGGCCCAGGCTGAAAAATGTGTGAGGGTAAGCGCACGCGCAGCCCTCCGGCCACGCGCCGCGCGCTGGTAAGCGCACGAGCAGACCTCCACCCGAGAGCCACCCGCCGCGCGCGGGAACAAATACGCGAGTGAAGTCGGCCCAGGGGTCAGTAAAACTGGCTAGGATTCTCATTGCCGACCATACGACATGACCTATTACTACTTACATGCATATTTTAAGACGATATTCGTCTCACATAAAGAACAATAACAAAACTATAGCCGAAGCCCCGTCAGGACGATGCTTCTTGCAGAGGTGTTTCTAACACTAATCGGACATGAGTGACACCTCGTGACACATGACGTGGGTAGTAAAATAACCCGCAGTGAAAGCGTAGGGCAGTACGAAATTGATGCGACAGGCAAGCTCTACATGCATGTCGTCTTATTGCAGTATAGGGCTCTATAGCTTGATCTACGCTTGTCAGGAGCGCCTTCACAGTGTGTCTACAGAATCTTTCACCTCGCGTGTAAAACGGCCATAGTAATAACTTCTGTTAATATGGGATACACCATATTTGTATTGTATCAGACGATCTTTTTGCCATATTGCGATGTGTATCTGAAGCACTTTTAGTTTTACCCCTTTCTTCCGGAAATATGGATCGTTTGAGTCGTGTGTCTCTTTCAGTCGTGGAGCTCCTCTGATGCGCTATGTTCAAGCCAACCGAACACCACTTCACTTGCATCTTCCGCGGTCAGAGAACGCCTGACTCACGGAAACAGGGTTATATAGAAATCTCTCTCTCACAGAACGAGAAATACTACATAGGAAATAACAAACCATGCAACAACCGACAAAAGTTTTACAAACGGTTTCTCTTCTGCTTTTCTAGACATTAGTTTTCTCTTCGTGCGCATAGTGTCCGCAAGCGCAATGGACAAGGTGCAGATCGAATGCCATTCTTACCAGATCGCTCGTGCTACAGGATGTTGATCCAGACGAACATGGTGACTATGATGGCAGTATGGAGATACAAGATACATACACACCATCTGCGCGACTCCCTTACAAAAGCACAATAGTCTAATAGAATACAAGAAAAATCTGTCTCATACAAGTCCTCAATCGCCACGCATGTCACAGCGTGCTTGCTATAGACTCCTTAGCAGTTCCTGCATTTCACGGGTGGATGTTTGGGTCCGCGACTCCTTCTGTCACCGGACGAGTGACCATGGCCCTACGTTTCGATTAATGCAGTTCCGAATTGCCGTGAGATCTCTTTACTCGGGACGTAGACCGTGGGAGATGCTGCGTCAAAGTGAGCCATTGACGCATGCTGCTTGGAGCTTCGCTTCAAAGCGAACGAACCAGTACTGCCTGAGTGGCCCAAGTTCCAAGACGTTCACATGCCCCCCCAAATCTTCACTATCTTGTACACTATCCTCAGATAATTAGTGAACTGCTTCGCTTTGAAGCGAAGCATTAGTTCCTCAAGCAGCATGCGTCAAGGGTGCACAATTTTCGCAATGTTCCGTTGATATTTGCACAAAAGCATCAGATGTATTGGAGCTATCAACTGAACAATAGTTTCTTGGAAAGAGGATTACGACAACAAACTTCAGGCCTATGAATCATTTAGTCCTGTACCCTTCTGTGGGACCTCCTTCATGTAGCACCGTGTGCAGTGCAGATTCACCTAAGGTTGACAGCCTTCAATACTCGAAAGGTGACGTGTTAGTAATAGCAGCTCGAGATGAACCAAGATTGGATTTGAAAGACAAAGAACATGGAGATGAACAAAAATGTCCATAGGTACAGCATTTATTTGTTTCGTCATGCAAATTGTATATGCAGTTAAAGCACACGCATACTGAAGCCTTTTGCAGGCATTATTTTGCTTATAAACCCAGTCATACTGGTAGCAAGAGGCTCAGTACGCCGGAGGAGGAAGCATCATTCAAGAGGTTAGCCTGGACCACTACTTTGGTGGCATGGTTCTACCGGACTGGGAAGAAATCTTTTAATTGCATTTTCAATATCCCACGCAAGTATGTATGTATAATTAATTGCATATACTTTGATGCTGTCTTTAATCTCGTTTTCACAGCATTGCGTATTTCACAGCCAAACAGTTGTGTATTTCATGTTGTGTTCTTGTTTTTATGTGACAATCATCCTTTCTCACAGAACACTTCCTTTGTGACGACTGTGTTCTCTGCCCATTGAATAATCTTCAAAGATGAATAAAAATATGACGAGGCATAGTTGGATAGTGTATTTTTAGGTGCAGCGCAAATATGCGACATGTGGTAGAACTTTGTACGACAAACATTGGGGAGACCGGCTAACACCCCACCAGTGAGGGAGTTAAGATAACACCCCACTTTAAATGCAGCAAATGAGGAGTGTCGCTGCAAGGCCGTCCGTGTTCACTAGGGTGTCCAACTGTCATTTCACTCCCTCTTTTCTGAAAGTGCGCGACTGGGAGGTCAGCACCCGAAAACTTGTGCTATATTGAAAGCTCGATTATTCAGGCAAGCCGACGACACCCAAGTTTCGATGATAGTCGCCGTAGTTAGAACACTCTTCGACTATATGTTCTGCGTCCTCTGCTATACGGTGCACTCCCTCCAACTGAGAGAGGGAAACTTTCCCGAGTTCGAACACGCCAGCGACCGCTGCATGGAACATTTAGCCGAACCTTACAGATGATAGAAGTGATTGATCGTGGTAGTGCTTGTGGCATTCGGAATCGAAGCTCAGCGTCAGCTTTATGCCGGAGCGAAGTCGGCGGAATTCCTCTTAGCGAGTGGTTTCAACACAGTCGTTCCACGAGGCACAGCTAGTCTTTTGCGTCGACTTGAGTAAAATAAATTTACGTGCCTGGGTTCCGTCCCCCAATGTATGCACGGAGTGCGACTGCGGGCTTGTTCCCAAGCACGCAACGGTAACCAGATGGACACCGAAACAGTATGCCGCGTTCCTGTGGTGCTGTAGAAGTGCGTAGGGTTAAATGCACCTTTATGGTGATTACGTCTTCCATACAGAACTGTTGCACTCACACCAGAGCGCTTCTTCATTAAAGGGACGGTCTCGTACAGCCGGGGCGATTCCGAAACTTACCCAAAACTATCTTCACGAGTACTGTACACATACAACTGTCAAAGTTTCATTCGGAATAACCAAGTTGTTTTCGAGGAATTTGTCGAAACGTGCCGTAATAGTAGACGACGAAAGCCGCGCTTCTCTCATGCATACGTCATGTATGACGTCGGCCTACGAGTACGTTGTCGTTGTCATGGTAATTGTAACTTGCAGACGCACCTTGGGTTGACTCATCCCCTTAGCTCTCGAAACGGGGACACTGAGGCATATACCTCCGCGAGCGGAGAATGTAGTCCGAGCATTGACTGTGGGGTCTCCGATAATGTGGCGCATAATGAGATACGTGGAAGCTAGGTCACCTGTTTTCTTTCCGCGAGTATTTAATGCGGTTTTTAAATAAACACACACTCCTTCTCCATGTACGTCGTCAGCGACAGTTCATTTCGACGCATGATCAGTGTACAACGGGGAGTGCAATGGAAGCGCGCGTAATATATTTTTGGTCGGAGCTGTAATGCGACCGCGCGAGCCGATGGCCAGCGACTTCAGATTTGTGATTGTGGGTGTGGTTGTCCTGCGACTTTTATCTTGTCTCTGAGGCTTAACAGTTGTCCTAAAGCACCATGCTTGCCAATTCTTAGAATGTGCGTTTTTCACCTGAGAACTGAAAGAAAATGTACGAGAGTTGCCGCGGTGCCCAGTAACTTCTGAAAGTCGTCTGCCCACGCCGATGCACTAGCGCGGGCAAAAGCAGACGATTTCTGTATCCTATCACGGACGTACCCGCAGGGCGACGTGGCCGCTCTTATTGTTGCCAACACCGATATCGCGGCATGCTCTGCAATCTTTATCAATTTAATTCGGTTATTTAATAAAGGTGGCGTGTTTTGTCCAGTAAATTAGCAGTATTCCATTTTCAACAAAGGGCAATCGAATGGTACATTTTATGAACGCGGCAGGAAGTACGAGACCGTCCCTTTAAACGTGGTGTTATTTTTAATTATTGAGGACGCATGCACAGTCCATCGTGAATAACAAAAACAGAAAAGTACTTCGTCTGTGTGTGCCTGTTATCGTCGTACTTATAGTCTCTGGGTTTTACCGTCATGTACTTAAATGTAAGCTGTCCATATGTAATAAAGTAGCTCTGAAGTAACAAAGGGAGGAGAAATCGCTTGCTTCTTGCAAGCACACGAATAGAAGTCTGCTACGACTGGCTATAGTGAAAGTCGAACTGACTGCCCACGGAGACCCATCATATTTATTACAAACTACTATCAGAGGTTGCCTTGCAGGTCTACATTTCCCTTTACCTTGGCTCTCTCAAAGTGACGAATTCCATTTTCACCTCCGCTGTAACTCACGTAATCTGGTAGCTAGATGTTTTACACCCTGACGATCATGTCTAGGAAATATAAAGGCTAGGATGACTACTATGCTTCCTGCGCGGATCCAATGCATTGGGAACTCGAGGTCTCTCTCCTAAAGTAGAAAGAGCTGTGTTCGTGGAAATAAATTTGTGATATCCAACCTGTTTGTTTCCCTACTGACTAACCCGGCATTCTTGAAAGTCAGGATCGTCAGTGGAGAGATCCGCAAGCTCATTGTGACTCAACGGAAAACGTCACTGCAGGAATCATTTGTGGCGTATTTGAAAGTTGAAGGCATCGTAGATTTCTTCCTTCCACCTTTACGTCGACACCTTTTATGTCACACAAACTCACTATCGACAACGTAGAACAATATTTCACACCTCGTATCCCCTTACGTTGGTGTGCAGAAAAATATCTTTTGGTACGTATGTCCATATTTTGAGTTGCTGATTAATGTAAACGGCGCATTTTGCCGAGGAAAATGTTTTGTAACATGATATGCTGGTAAATATATTTTTGCAAGCTTTAAGACCTTCGAGGAATAAAGTTACTACATGCTCTGTATAACTTTCCAGACGGGTACCTCTTTATCTTCTTTCTAATGCAGAGGTTATGTCCTGGCTGACGACGGTAACAATGGGGGGGGGGGGGGGGGGGAGGTAAACATTGCTTCCGGCACACGTCAAAAGAGCCCCAGGTAGTCGACATTATCAACAGTCCTACTCTACGGCACGTGCAGCATATAGCCAAACAGTTGTGGGCGGACCCACCGTACCTGTATATCTACACCCAATTATTATTATTATTTTCTAATGCACTTCCAAGGTTCTAGCAATTACAGTATGTTGTTCTCCTAATCGACATCAGACATTCGACCACACTTGCTGCAGCGCGTTCTGCTTGCTTTGCCGTTAGTTCAATTGGTACTTTAACATCGCTAACAAAGAACAGTTCTTCCATCGTTGGACACCCCGAGATTAAGGAGAAACTTTGCGAAACACAACACAGAATCTGAAACACAGCCAAAAATTTGCCGAATCGTGTGACCTCTATTCGATAGCATGTGTGCTCCGTATGTTATGCGCGCGGCATGCGTCGAGCGTGACCCACAAGACCTGCGTGTTCTTTTCTCTTGCGGCTTTTCTGAAGCCGCTCGCTATATACGGCAGCTTCGCATCTATGCACATGCTTTCGAATCTCATTACTCTGCTCTTCTGTGTTTGCGGGTCTTGAGAATGGAATTGGCATTTATTCCAGAAGGCGCTCTAAAATTCTCCTTGGTGCTTCTGCGTACACGAACAGATCTGGCAAACTGTCATTCTTTTGAACACCGCAGTTAACGAGAAACTGCAAGTTCAGACAAAGCCAAGAGAGAATCTTTGAAAAACTCGTCAGGTACTTCCACACACTGTTTTGGTTAGCATTTGATGACGTCGTTCGGCGACAACGTGTACGTTTGCAACCACCGGCGTAGCCAGAAGAACATTTCGGGGGGCATTTCATTATATGCGGACATTACGCGGGAGAGGAGGATTTTCCCTTGTTTCCCTCTCCCAAATGCACTACCGAAGGTACAACTATTTCGGGGGGGATATATTTATTACACGAAAGGGGAAAAAAAAACGGGAGAAAGGTCAGCCAAACGGGACGTCGGCTTGCTACCCCTTCTTTAGCTACGCCAGTGTTTGCAGCGAAGAGAGCATACCGTGCACGCAGGCACTGCAAGTTCGGATTCGTGCGTCTCGTCATTTTCTTCTTACGGCGCTACCCGTTATTCCATCCCTTTTATCTCTGGCAGGGCGTAATGTCGCATTTGAGCTGCACTGTGGATGCGGAGGCCTTCAATCTCGTGCTGTGCAGCATCGTACACTTTTGCTGCTTCGGCGCAAATTCGCGTACTCGAGATGCTCACCGGAAGTTGCTTCTACTGATTCCGTGGCATGTTCGGCTTCCCTGGCGATAAGCAAGGAGGAGGGGACGTAATTCCTCTGCAGCTCATTTCCCTTACATTCGCTCGACGCCAGTATGCGGCGTCTCCAGACGCAATCAGCGACGTACAGATCGAATGCCTTCTTTAAGCCCCAGACCGTGCTCCGTGCATGGTAATGAGGATGATACTCTATGATGTATTTGCCCAATGTGTTCGACTGCGATGACTATTAGGCCACCAGACACAACAATGTACAAGGACCTACATCACTCTCTTATCTCACAGAAGGTCGTAGACACGCTTATTCCCTTGAGCTGGATAATAGACATATTCGTTAGGTGCTGTTGCTGCATAACGGTGAGGTTGAGGCGCAGGTTTCCTGCAAGTAAGGAGTGCTAACATGCTGAACAACCAGTGTAAACTAGTACCAGTATTTCCTCTCTTGTACGCTCAATGAGGGAAGCAATAATGCAACACTTTTTACGAGAAGTGATGTAGTTGAGCCACCACATACACTAATATATTCCGTCTCCGGCGTCTTGAGACAACATAATTACGCCTCGTATGAGGGTAAACGTCGCTTTCAGAAGGTGTTCGTTGTGCAGTGAAGTGATTTTCAGCGCGCCAAGAATTTGGATGTTATTAATGCGCCTCGTATGAGCGTAAACGTCGCTTTCAAGTGTTTGTTGTGCAGTGAAAACAGATTTTAAACGCGGCAGGAATTTGGATGCTGTCAATCGCGCAAAATCGGATGTACGCTGCGGATCCGACAACCATATGAAGAACATGGATCGAAGAACGATAGTGACAGTACAGGTATGGCGAATTTTTCAAGACGTCTATCACTGTTCAACAGTCAAACAGTTCAAAGGTGATAAAAAGTGAAACCAGGAACCATGTACCATTATGGAATGGTGGTACTAGCAAGGCGAAAACTGCTAGTGATAGAGCAGCTTGTGAAACATTCTCAATGCGTATTGTGTACCTTCAAACGGAAATGTGCCAGTTGTTTGTGCCCATTCACTTCCTGCGGTACTAACGCGTTCCTATGCTCAATTGGCAAATGCCCATTTAGTCGCAAGTCACACGTATACTACCTTTTGTATGTACGTATACTACGTAACAATCGATTTGTATTAGGCTAGATTGAATTACATAGGAAAGAAACGCGGCTATGGTGGATTTTTTTTTTTTTTGAAATTTACAGAGATACGACTTCTTCGGTACTTTCTGGCTTAATGTGAGAGTCCTAACAGAACAGATAACAAGGCGGTGTCAAAATCCGCGTTTCTATGTAGTACAACAATAATGGGAAGACGGTTAGGAGCATATTTTATTTAAAACTTTTATTTGTTTTATTTTATTTGAACTTTTATTTAAAAATGCAGAGTCTGCACTTCATCAGGTTCACCTGATCAAGTGCAGGCTCTGCACGAAAGCTTTGACGTTTAACGTTTAAATTTAATTTTTAAAATTTAACGTTTTAAATAAAAGTTGCTCCTAACCGTCTTCGCATTATTGTTGTACAAACATAATCCTGTTGAATGCGAACCCTAAAACATACAAGTCATCCAAATATGACTGTTTGGGGCATCTGCTACTTCGTGTTAACATGTGCACAGCCCCGCAGCTTGGCCATACCATATCACTGTACTGCTAGTGAATATTAAAAAATAAAAAATAACGATTTGTGTTACACAGTTAAACCTCGATACGGCAAAAAATTCTCGGAAATTGTTTGTAAGTCGAGCTTTTCGATGAATGGGGGATGGAAAGCACTCTATAATTGAAAGAGGGCTTTACAGAACTCGGTAGAAAACCACCGTTTTGAAGATAATGTATTAACTATCTTGCGCAATGTAAAAGTTAATTTACCGCTCGACTTGCACTTTTCATGTTGTATTTTACACTCGCATTTTTCTTCCTTTCTCTACTTTCTCTCCTCTATCATATCTTGAACGTAATGCACTGTGGCCTGGATGTGATTTGACGCAAATAAATGAGTGACCGCAGGTTGCTTCTGCCCTAGCAGCCAGGTCATTTTGATCCGAACACTTTCGTTTTGTTACACCTGATGTGCTCATCTCAGATTTCAGAAGAATGGTTATTTATCTGTTCTGGCCTTACAAAACTGAGTCACCCTTCCTGGTACAATTGAAACATGGCAGTCGTCGAACAAGCCATATTTCAATGGTTCATATTCTTTAGGCACCTCGAGGCTTGTTGCTTGCCCTGTTGTGTGCTTGTCTCTTCTTATCATTAGTGCAAATATAGTACATATACCGTGGGACCTTGGATAAATTACATTACGTCATTGAAAATAGCACGATAACCACTATGCCATCTTTCCCATTTCTGAAGACATTGAAGCCGGCGTCCGCCGCGTTAAATACTCCATCATTTCAGCCGAGGGCGGTTCCAGATTTTTTCCTGACTGGGATGGCCGTCCTTCGACGGCATACTACGTACACCCCACTCCCCCAATATCCCCCAAACTTTTTCCAGCACCCCCCAAACATTTTAGTGTCGGATATCCCCAGGGGTGTATGATAGTTGGACAAGTGGTGTTGGACGATTCAAGGCGCTTCTGGGAACTTGTTCGTTGCTACAGACTCGATAGTTATAAGGTTTTCGACGGCACTCCCTACCATTTTCACAGAGGATGAAAACGAAAGCCCTGCTACTAATGGTCACTACCGATTACGCAAAGTGTCAATTTCATTGAATAACCCCAGCGGCTTCTGGAGGGCACTTTGCAGCACACTTGACAAACTGGCGTTCACAAGCACCATACAAAATCTGAAAGTTGGGAGGGCGTTGCGAGTGCATAGCACCCAGGCAGACGCGTCAAACTTGAAGACGTCTATGAGGTCTATCGTCTGAGGTCTGAGACGTCAACCTGTGTCCAGACAATTTCGCGGCTTGATGTTAATTTTAATTGGACTTGACCTAGTCGGTCATCGTCACGAGGCGTTCACGTGAATGTACAAGAGCACTGGACAAGTGGTTGCGCAAGAGAGAGAGGAGGGGTGATGAGAAAGTGCCCAATGCAATTTTTGATAGTCACTCGCACACAAGATTCCAAATTAGCAACTTTCACAAGTCCGACCTAGTCGTGCTTATCGCCTGATATATCAGATACAGCGAACGAAACAATTCAATATATTAATAAAGGATTGACCTCTACGTGAGACTGTCTATTTTGAGGAATCATTATCCGATTGATTACAATGCTATTATGTTCGACTGGATTTCTCTGCTATGGTCAGAATGATCAAGTTTAGGTGCAAGACAGTCGATCATTTCCTCCAGTTTAATCCGCATATTAAGCGTTATATGTAAGGAGCCTCACATTATTGCTTTGATGATGTGTACAACAACAACAAATAAGTTAACAATAATGAATGGGGAAATTCGGCATGTAAGGTGCGGCCCACTACCTCAAGGCACAATGGGGCAGGATGAGATATACAGGGCAATTTCCAGTATTGGTGTCCCACACGACCTCGTTTTGGTTGCGACGAGGGCACACAGGCGGCGTTTCAGGAAGTAGGCCAGCTTTGGTTAAAACGGGTGAATTATACAATTACATCCATGCTTTTTTGGAGTATGAGACGAAATTTAAATTTAAAGAAGTACATTGATTAATTATCAAAACAACCTAATCGCGGTGGTACGAAAGTAAATTCTCTTATGTCTACAGATTCTAACTATGTGTTATATTTTTGCATGTGTTACACTAAGGGCTCAAAAGGGGATTAGGGTGGTGTTCCGGCTCTGTCTCTCTCTCTCTCTCCTTATTTATTGCTATTTTTTCTTCAGTGGGGAGAGGGAGGGGCCTCTAGCTCCACCTTGAGACCGTGAAACAGCAGACGGGAGATGTCACACCACCCCGAAGGAACACCAACACTATATCCAAATATGAAAATCCTGGTCAAATCCCTATGCAAATCCCCAGGAAAATCCCTGGACAAATCTCTGGACAAAACCCGGGCCTCTCCTTTAGATCAGCGTCTGATTGCAGCCATAGAAAGAATGTACGTATTTTACTCACCTTCCAGAAAGTATATATGTGTTCAGTGCGACATTATTATGTTTCAGTTATCGCGCTGCGGTACGGCAGTGGAATATATAAAGTATTTTTGAAACGCATTGCGCATGCACCTCGGAAGCTAAATTATTTCCATATTTTATTCCCGACAGAGATACACGAGAGTGCGGGCAATGTACTTCGTTTAGCGGTACTTTTGCGCATTTACCAAACGGTGATTAGGAAAACAAAATGCACTCTAAAATAGTCTCTAAAAAATGCAGAAGAAGTCCTGGCTCATGCGGGCAGGGCCCCTGCGTGGTAACATGCAGATGGTGTTATGTGTTATTGTATGACTACGTGGGTTGGTCGAAGAAACTGTTTTTATAACCACAATCATTTATGACACTCTGACTCTTCTTGGACTTTACTAGACTTTGACTACACTTGGTTGTTTATGAGCACCAACGCAAAAATAAACATAAGTAAATAAACAAATTAGTATTGTGTAGGGCCTCCCTCGGCGCCTATTACAGCATAACTGCGTTTCGCAAAGGACAAAACGAGATATGTACAGTCACTACAGGGATTTGGAACCATTCTACGTGCAGAAGAATAGCAAGCCCCCTGCGTGATGCAGATAGAGAAGAATGATTCTTCATTAGATAGGTAGGTAGGTAGGTAGGTCGTCCAAGACACCATCAGTCTTGAGGATTAGGACTAAGCAGACCATGACGAGGTTCTCACATGTTCGCCACACCATCCTGTCACATGCCTGTCCTTTTTTTTTTTTTTTTTGAATAGCAAGCCGGCTCTTTGCCTGGCTAACCTTTCTTTTCTTTTTTTCTTAATAAACATATCCTGCCCCCCGTCACATGCACACGTGTACTGGCGCATTGTCACCTGACACACCCTCTGGGTAGAATATTCGAATCATTGGGAGCAGTTGGTCCTGCAGAGTGGGTCGCCACTCCTTTTTATAGTGACGTGTCCATCGAGAACAATCAGCAAGCTTCGGAAATACCAGGATATCGCGGCTCAAACCATCTGCGATTCGTATGCGTGTTTCACTGTCGGCTCTAGACAGTCTGCTTCGTGCCGCTGTGAAAGGCTTCTCCACAGATGCAACTGCCATGATGTGGAAAGCACAGTGAAGGTGGATTCATTGGAGGATTCAGCTTGGTATCTTACAAATACTCTTAAAACTGACTATTTACGAGACTTAAAGAGTCTTTAGATCTTTAGAAGTAACTTGAAGTCAACAACAACAACAAATAAGTTAATGATAATGAATGGGGAAATTCGCCACACTTAAAGTCATTTCTAAAGCTACTCCCGGGATACTTGCTTTCATAAATATCTTTCGGGAGACAGGAAAGTCGAGAAAAGCGAACTTTGTATGCTTTGGCTGTGCGCTATATGTGCAACACATCTCAGACATTTGAGATACCCTTGTCCTTCTGCGGAAACGGGTAGTATGCAGAAGGGTTCGACGTCTCAGGTTTAGTGCAATGTGGACAATGTGTTAGGCTGAAAGGCACGCTGGTGAACGCTCGGGGTCTGTAGAAGCCCCCCCCCCCCCCCCCCCACGGCACAGCATCGGTGTCTCATTAGCCGCGGTTACACGAATGCGATAGAAGCGTATCGTATCAAGTTATCGCACCTCCTTGCACTTATCCTGATCGTTGGATTGGTTGGTGTGGCCCTGTCGGAGCGGATTTGTTGCGATAACCCGATACGATACGTCTTCATGTAAACGCAGCTACTAAGTCATAGCGTGGACGGCTACAAATGTTAAGAATTGAAAGGAACAGGCGATTAAAATAATATGTATAGCTTAACGTGGGTCGCTCGCTCGCCTGCTCACGTTCGTCTTGTGTGGCTCTTTCTCCTCCCATGAGCACAGTACCGGGCATTTGTACGAGCGACATCCGGCGACACAAACAGCTGAGATACAGAAAATTATGAAAAAAAACAAACAAAACAAAACAGAGGAAAGAGCTCCTTCACTAGTCGTTGGGCATAGGACGCATCAGAGAATGCCCAGGAGTTTAGATTCCCGAAGGAATCGTGTCAGCGCAGACGTGGCTTCAGCGTGCTGGGTAGGGCCAAGCAGCACCGCGAGGGAAAGCTCTCGGTAGCCTAGATGAGCAAGCCGGCGCCGGAGACTCGATCGGTGATCTCCGTACCGCCGGCAGGCAATGAGGATGTGTGGCACATCGGCTTCTACGTTGCACGTTGGGCAAAGAGGTGATGGTTGCTGACTCATCTTAAATAGGAGGACAGGAGTTCGTGCCACATTCAGCCGCAGCCGATGAAGCAACGATTCGCAGCGTCGGCTGATAGGCTGATAAAGCTGGTAATGACCGCCAGCATGCTTTGCGCGGCGGCGAAACGTAATCTGTGACGTAGGGGCTCAGGTCGTCTACATCCACTTCACCTTATGGTGCTATACTGTCGCCATCGTTTCAATTTCCTTGTCCTACACCAGTACACTCCCCTGTCTATGGGTTCTACTGATGTCCACTGATACTCATGGTTCTTTCGGGCTCCACACTCAAATTCATATTTTGTTAACAGTGTTGTTGTTTGTTGTTTCAGTGTGACATATTGTGAATGGACTGCATGACTCATGCGTAGGATATGAGGCAGCTGCTACTTACTTTGATTATCATCCGTTACAGTGGTCATTGCCCGTAACTTAATCCCTGGAACACCTGCAGGAAGAAATATACACCAATGAGAATTGGAGGCAGACTCATCTGCCCTTGCACTACAACGATCTAAGTGCTGCACGGTAGAAGACATTCAGTGCATAATAATATCCAGTAAGCTGGTATGAGTAGCATCTGACACATTGTTATGTACTACTTTGCGTCTGCAAGAGTTATTTGGCGTGTACGCTTTCTGCAAGGACAACAACAACACTTTATTTTGGCAATTATGAATGGGATATTTCATCGCGACAAGCGATGCTCTACGCCATTGAGACAAGTAATTTGGTGAAAACAAAATGATAAACCTCATAGAGGCTCAAAGTCCCGCGTTGTCCCAAAAAGGTAAGCAGGGCTTTCAGGGCGGCACGCCGATGAGCTGGGTCTGTCCCTTGGTCAAGCAATTTTGTCATATTCAGAGGTGCGTTACTGGTTTAAATAGAGAGGAAGTTTTCTCCTGGAAAGTTGGTGATGCAAACAATGAAGAAGAACGTGCCATATATTTATGCGTGGATGGATGAATAAATAAAAGTATGACGAGTTTTCATGTCACACCAGTGTACTCTGGCAAGCGGTATCGAAGCTGACCAGTAAAAGCAACTTGAGCCGTATATGCGAAATTAACACGGTATTTTACTAGGCATATTACGTGCCATCAGGGGAGTTATAGCATTGGGCCAACTCTTCCAAGTGCAGATGACGAAACAACGTACTTTGCAAGGTCACACATTGTATTAGGCCATGTCATGATCTATTTGTTGTTGTTGTTAGGCCTTGCGGAAAAGGAACGCTGAAGAGATTCCAAAATTTTTAAAAAATACACAGTTGATTCACGTGAGATCAGCTGTGACAACAAAGCAACACAACTGAGCCAAAATGATTGACAAAGGCGTCCGTCTGTAGGTAGTACCTCTACGTTTAAAGCCGACGTTCCTTTTTTTTTTTTTTTCTCACCTGAACTGCATTGCATTCATCCATTTTACAGACCTGTGACGTGCGAAGCATTCTTTAACGTAGACTACATTCATAGTAATCGCAAATTTCGGCTTCCTCTAGCTTCCGAACCCGATACCCCGTGCTCGCACACCTCTAATAAACCGACTGCTGAAGTAGTTCTAGACAAACATGTTTTCCCCCTCCACAGGTATAAACGCACAATGGAAAATGCGTAGTCCTTCCCCATTCATTCAGGAAATAGTTGGACCACAACCAGCCCCCCCCCCCCCCCATACGTATCTCCCTGGTTTCTCAAAATCACGCACGCGAGACCCACTGTAACCCATCTTGTGCTCTCCGCACATTCCTCCTTGCCCAGCCGTACGCCTTACAAAATAGCTTCGCTGATTATCGTATAAACAAACGATCCGTATGATGGGGCCGCTGAGTGCATGCGCAAGGAAATGGCATGCGGGTGGAAATAATAGCGGCGAAAGAATAGCATAGAAGGTGTGGGGGGGGGGGGGATAAAGGAAGTGTCGAGGAAACCTCAGCCGTTCATTTGGCTAACGACCTTGTCGCGCAACCAGCAGGGAAAGCGTGCTACCACCTCTGTGCCCTCGCCGTCTCACGAAAGTGCTCCTGGATAATGCTTCGGCAAAATGAGGTGGATTAAAGCTTTGCCACAGGAAAGTCCTCGGAGTTGGACACTTTAAACCCGGGGGACGAGAGTTAATGGAAAGTGGCTTCGTGGTGATTTTTCGTAGAGGTTGGACTGGAAACAAAGGCACGAACTTAGATACCCGGCTCGAAGGCAAGCTTTCCGACGGAACGGATTTCTCTTATTTTCATCTCCGTGTGTGCCCTTCTCGGCTGAGTTATTATGCATGATAGGAGAATTGCGGGAAAAGCGGTCTATTATGTCATACGATGTCATATATGTCATTTGCTTTTATGTGTGTTGATGCATAGGGGTGGGGGGACCATGCCACTTGAAAGCTTAAACCGGAATGTGACAGTACCAGAACCTTAAAGCTCAAGCTTCAGCCCTGATTTGACAGTAGTCGAGAAAAAAAGATATTGAAAGTTATGCCGCAGGAGGCGACGGGCTCAGCAATACGTACCCGGTTGGGGCTGCGGTCCAGTACCTTGGTTCAGTATTAGCTGCCTGGTACGGCCAGCCTAAATGGTATACGTTTGTTTCATTCCGCCTGTATACGCGGACATGTAATGTTCAAAAAGAAAAAAAAAGCTAAACAAAAAGGCAATCATACTGCGTCGAAATACCACGACGCATGTCCACCATTGAAGAAGCAATGTCGAAACGTGTAACAGTTGCAGCCGTTTTGAAAATAAATTGCAATTCAAGTAGTGACCGCGCACAGCATACCATTGATTGAGTAAGGGAGGGCCTCGCTATTCCTGGTTGCGAAATTCGCGGCGATCTCGAAACAAAGAAAATGCTCGATTGCTTCATAAGATGATATGCCGTATTTAAAAGTCCGATGTCACTACATCTAATATTCATAAAGAACAGGAAAGAAGCTAAATAAAAAGTCAATCATACTGCGTCGCAATACAACGACGCATGTCCACCATTGAATAGACAATATCGGATAACTAGGCGAACGGAAGCAATGTCGAAACGTGTAACAGTTGCAGTCACTTAAAGATAAATTACGATTGAAGTAGTGACCGCGCGCAGTATACCATATAGATTGAGTAGGGGAGGGCTTCGATATAATTCCTGGTTGCGAAACTCACAGTCTCGAAACAAAGAAAATGCTCGATAGCTACGTAAGATGATATGCCGTATTTAAAAGTCCGATGTCACTAATGAACCACTCAACTGGAAGTTTTCGATGTCTGCCGATGTCGTTTTAGCGAATGAAAACCACATTTTAGCAGCCGTTAGGCTTAGTAGGGTGGACAAGCCTGGACAGCATGTCAGTTAGTTTCATCAGGTTACTCCAACTTCGGTGTCTGCATTTTACAGCGATAGCTGTATGAGGGAACTTGTTTGTCAAGGAGAGCGTCGGTCCTGACTTCCTGTTCGGCGCACCATTGGTTGGCGCAGCAGCAAATAGGGGAGCACATGAAAAGACATCAAGAGACACGCTGCGTCGTTGACGAAAGTTGCGTGTCCTTGCTAAAAGCTGCAGCCGTGCGGGGAACAAGTACTACAAGCGCCGCCCGTCTATCACGCGCTATGTGGCGGCTATGAAGAGTGCGTACGGCGTCTGCACATAGGGTAGTGGAGGGCTCGGCAAGCCGCTGTAGAACGTAAATGCGGTTTTGGCGGCGAGCGCGACCTACAGGGGGCGCTCTAAAAGTCACGTGATCCGCCGGTAGTGTGGAAACAGCGGGATCCGTATCTGTGATAGTGGCCGTGTTTGGTCGTGATTATGCGGTATTGCGCTGTTTTTAACTGCAGGTCGTCATCAGCTACGCTTGGAATGAACTTCCCGAGCTATAGCCGAAACACGAAAAGTTTCTAACATCTGGATAATCAAGCTGCGAAACGGAAAGCAAGCGCCAGAAAAATTGGTGCACTATGAGGCATGTTCGGAGCATTTCGCCGAAGCGTACATGGGAATGAAATAAAAGCGTAAAGTTGTACTTGGTGGAAAACTTCAACAATATGGTGCTTTTGGTTTGCCGTGCAGATCCGAAACGTGGTTTTCTGAAACGAAATATTGTGCCGTCAAGAAATGTACCCCCGCGAATGCTTGACAAGCCTCCATCAAAGAGCCGGCCTGAGAGGAGAAATCATCATCGTGCTGCACTGTCAGATATGTTTTTGAGCGATTTTGATTATTCTTCTATCGATCTTCATATATGGTGCTTTGCCGTTATCGCAGGATAGAGATTACGTCTCACACCTGAAGAAAGCTGGCGTGACATCAGTCATATATCTCCAGCTATAGGAATAAAGGTGTTGCACTGCTGTATGGTTTCCAATGTAGAGTAGTTCGCGGACTTATACGTCACGCTGTACAATACAACAATCATAATAGTAATTAAACAAACAACTGCGGACACATACAAGTTCCTGGTTTAGCCTGAACGAAACTACTATACACACACAAGATTACACTACATATGGTCACGGATGTCAGCGTTGTACAGGTATGACATATGCACCTCCTCGAGGACTATCACTGTAGTGCTAAAGGGGGGCGATCAAGCTTGCACGTCACACAATTGCAGTTCTGTTGGTACTTGTCTAAATGGAAAAAGATGAAAACTGTTGACCTATTATTACCATTGGAAAGTTGACCTGTATCGAATAACTCTGTACTGGCTGCTAATGATCACGATCCTCAAATGTATTGTTACACGTTGCACTCATTCTATGAGGCACCGCTCTTTATCTTTCAAATCAATTCAAATTTTATGGTGCCCATGAGCAACCAGATTGGTGCGAGTAATCCTGCACCGCACCAAAGACTTGCCAAGTACGGCAAACAAAACTATGAATGTGACACTGCTCGAGGCCGATAAGAAGGCTTTTTTGGCACACAAAACTATCCGTATCTGTAAGCCGCTGTGGGCATCGATAGGGAACCTGGAAGGCAAATCCCGTCCGTAACAGCACTGCATCACACGCGCACCTGTGTAGCGCGCATAAATTTAAACAGGAACAAACTCATTCTTTCATCAGGAACATACTCATTATGAATTTAATGTTCATTTGACTCTGTCGTAGCCACGCTTCGCGACAGGCAAAGTTCAGGGCTGTCCCTCCGCTGAAGAATATTATAAAACTCAACTAAACGTGCGTCGGGAAGATGGCGAACGGCGTTGCATCCACACTGCGCAGTTCGCTCCGCCGCCGCGGGAGGGGCGCCACCGGTCGCGCTCGTCCCCAATAGCACAAGGAAGGGACAAGCAACCAGACGCGCATTGGCCGCACGACGACAACATGACCTAGCAGTGAGGAAACGCAAAGGGACGAAACTGTCTCAGACGTGTGCACCTGAAACGAGTGCGCGTCTGTCGGAGTTCGCACTGGCGGACGCTGATTTTGCGGAGCAGTTTTTGAAGAACGAGTCTGGACTTGTTTGTGACGTTTGCGATAGGCTGTGGTTTCGCACCGACGTGTCCAGTGTGCGTGTCGACGTTATCCATCCAGAACGTCAAGTCGGTTCGTAACTGCGTGGGACCACCGGTTGGCGTAGGGGCGACCTCGCAAATCGAAGTCGGAACGTAAAGTTAGATTGAAATGGACAAGCGCTCAGCATTTGGCGTCGGCCCAGGACGCATAGTAACCCCCCTGTCCCCCCTTCCTGCTGTCCTCTCTCCATCTGTCCACATCTGTACGCCGCTCATAGCCACAGTTGCTTCGCGGTGCTAACACGGAATTAAAAAAAAACACTTGGCACTCGAACGGGACACTTGTCTCCCCATGATAAGAAAAAAAAAGAAAAGAAAACCGAACGTATGGTGGAAAGTAACTAAACATGCTGAGGCTGGAGCCCTTTAGAATCAAAAGGTGCCTGGATCTATTCCCGCCGCTTTCTGGGTTTTTCGACAACTGCCATATTTCAAGTGTACCTATACGTATATTGCTCTACCACTTTGACGTTTGTCTCCTTCGCCGCCCGTAAGGTGTGGACGCACATCTAGACAACATTTCCCTTGCGACATCGGTGTGCACTGTATTCGTTTAGAGGGAATTCAGTCACGCTTTCGTCTTATTCACATTTCTCGTTATGTGACATGAAGTGCAGAATTTAGGACAGCGGAACAGAAGAACAGGCACAAGCGCTTACTTGGAACAATTGTACTGAGGAATCTCCCACATGTGGTACAAGTAGTAGAAGGTCAGATTGAACGCTGTCCCTGCTCGGTAGCGTAAGCAGAAAAATATTCCCGGAGGGCTTCTACGGGAACTTTACATGGATAAGAGGACTTCGCCCTTGTTGTCCATCTCCCAAATGCACTACCAAAGCTACTGGACGTTTGGTCCAGTAAAGTTTTTTCGTCCAGATTGTTTCCTTTTTTTTTTTTTTTTTAGTGTAGCAAGCCAAGCTGCGCTGACAGCCGACCTACTTACATAGCGTATTCCCTGAGCAGCAATGTGTTCAAGACAGGGAATTTGCTGCCACTGTGGCCACCGTGCGTGATGTAGCTAGGCCGAATCACTTAGCTGTACGCCGTCTTCGCGTTAACTGAGTAAACGTCACGTGTTTCTGCCGTGCGTCCACAGTGTCCAGTCCACACAGTATCCGTAGCGATCTCCGGTGAGCAACTAACTGTTGTGAACACCTGTTGCCTGACGCACCACTGCGTGCCCGAGAACAACAACAACAAATAAGTTAATGATAATGAATGGGGAAATTCGCGTGCCCGAGAAGAATTATATGACGCACCGTGATTACAATAAAATGCAAACCGGACGCTTCGAGTATGAAATATGATAGACGTTCAAATGCCAGGCAGCAGCGGGAATCGAACCACGTGCATTTTGACTGCAGATCAACTGCGCAAAACACTACGCTACGCTGGCACTGCTCACCCCGGGCAGCCTCAGCAGGGTTACTTTGCGGAGACTTCAGCACCTTGTGCATTGCGACTCAACTCACTCAGGACTCAACTGGAGGGGCATTTGAAACGTTCAGACTCTTAACGCGTTCAAGTATAGAAAGTGTGGAATGAAACACCAAACTGCAGAGGTTCTTCTTTGACATCGATTCTGGTTAGATCCACGCATTTGTACAACTAATTGTACACACTTGTACACACTACTTGTACCACAACTTGTACAACTACAGACTCTCACTAACTTATAAAAGAGAGCCGTAAAAAAACAACCTCACAGATTCTGTAACTATGATCGATGTACATTACAAAAGCCACACGTACAATTATCGTCACCCAATATGTTACGTTATACCACAATTTAGTACATCATATGGCCATCAAACATTACAATATAATACAGTCAAGTTGCTCAATAGCAATAACGAGCTATGCTTATTGCCGAAAGCGGATTTGTTTGATTACACTCTGTATCTTGATTACTAATGAACTCGTTTGGCAATATACTGGGACTATATTGCTTGTGTAATTGCGGATTGTCTTTTTTTTCTTCCTTTTGGTCTGTTCTTTTTGAATTGTACCCTATGACTTGTACATATGTTTGTAAATATGTTTATTACTGATGTGTTTATAATGCTGCCGGAGGGTTGGGACCTTTGTCAAGTCCTTTGGGCTTTTTTGTCCCAACTCCCATCCACGAGACTGGTGAATAAAAGTTATTATTATTATTAATTGGAATGAGTCACCTCACGCGTATTTATGACTCTGTTGATGTAATACTGTCGTTTTATACTTCCTTGCGGTTATGTGACAGGTCGAGTTCGCTGCCTTGCATCAGAATGCACGAATAAACCCACAGAGTGAAGCAACTAAGTATGATAAATTGCCGCTGCATGCTGTGCTCGTATTGGCAAACAGTATTCTGATGCAATGTGATAGAGGAATATGAGCCTTACGAGATACATGGTGCATTCCTGAAAGCGTGTTTCTTTCTCTTTGGTTGACGCGAGACTACGAAGCAACCACAGCACGCCCCATAGCTGCTGAGATAGAAACGTGCCTGACAGCCGAACGTAAAGTTGGGCATGAATCTGATGCAAGATTTGCGCAGATATCAGCATGCCCTTACGAAAGCCACACTTTTCTGCACGAAAAACGTCTCGGTAAGTATAATTCCGCAACTCTACTTGCGAAATTTAGAAACGTTAAATACTGGGTTATCGAGCACAACGTGGAATATCCATCTATTGAAAATGAATTTGGAAGTGTTTTATTTTTGAGTGTACGTTTAGTGTAATATTTCCAAACAAAGTAAACAGTGAATCACCAGTCATTTTCAGTTTGAGGCCCCATCTGTAAACAATGTTGTTGAGCGTGAGGAAACCCAGAAATGAAAACTGTTGTGCCTGAACAGCTGTGTAGCTGTAAAGTGCTTTATTGCTGTCCCGGAACACCGCCACTACTAGGGACATTCTACTGCACAACTCTGAAGTATCGTGGTGGAAACTGAAAGGGTGAAACACCAGCAGTGTTTCACAAGAACCAATGAATGGAGCCAATAGGGCAGAAGGGCAAGGGCGAAGTGGTACATAATTACAACAGTGAAGCCCGAGACACGGAAGAAAAACGGAAGAAAAAAAGAAGGCGACACAATCGTCTTCTGAAGTTCTTCCGTGTCTTGGGTTTCACTGTTGGAACCACTAGGGATCTTGCGACACCGAAAGGGTCGCGCTGCTCCGTCGCGACAGCGCCGGTCTTGGGAGTATCCGCGAGTGATACCACGCCACCCATTCTATGAATTCTGAAGTGGAACCGCACGTTTGCGTAGCGACCGCCGTAATTAGAAGGGCTGATTTTCGAAGTGCGAATAATGTGGAACCTCTCAGGGGCGCGAACAAAGAGAAGGGGGACGAACTGCACAGAAGCAACCACCATATTTATAATGTAAGAGTTACAGCAACTCGCGTCTGCCTGTGTCAAGACACATACATGCAAGTGGTACGTCGAGAGGATGGTTATTCGATCTTTCACAAAATCCAAGTTTGCTAGTAAAGACTAAGCACATTTCTCAGACTCCATCCACTTGTGGCATCATGTTTTTGACTGAGTCTCGTATTCCTTTCGTCCTTTTGGCACATTACTGGGCACATACCTTCTGAGGCTTTGTATGTATTTGTCCTTTCTATGTTGTTCCAGCCTCAGAACATCAGTTCTCTCATGTACATACCTTCGTCACTGAAACCTACATCGTGCGTCCGCTTTCTTCATACAAATAAACACGCGTGGTCGCAACATATTGTCGGAACTTGTGCTCCAGTATTTCTAATATCCTCAGAAGTAATAACGCTAAAAAGATTCTCACAGAAGAAATTATATACAGAGGGGTGTAGACCACAAATATGCAGCTCGCCATTTAGAGTAGTTTTTTACCTCGGCCACCGCCGTGTGCTTGCGGCACGACGGTTGTGAAATGGTCGGTGCGTAAATACTAAACTTTTTGGACAATGTAGAACTTCCGTTCTCAGTGTGAGTCTCGTCAACGAAATTACCGGGAGCAATATCGGCTCTGGGCACTGCCGATGAAACACCTCAATCATTATCTCCAAATAAAGTTCCCATTTGGTCGGTGCATTTGACGGTGACACAGTATCGAGCGGCGTTTCACCGTCACCAAAGTCTGTAAATCATTGATCATTTTGCAGGTCCGCAATTCAGTTTCATCTAAACTAGAACAAAGGAAATAGGATATATTCGCTCATGTTGTCCGCACCTCATGCAATGGCCGAATGCGCGTCACGAACGATATTCTTTGCCAGTCTAGTGCCCTCGGTGGTTGTTGGAAGCATAGAAATTGCGAGAAATGAAACATCTGGTCCATAGTGAAGAGTTCTTTTAGGTGCTTGCACAGTTAGCGATGCAACAGTTTCAGTGTGGAAAAAAAAAAGACGCAAAAGAAAGAAAAGGACGCTCGCGCTTCACATGTAAACAAAGCTGGCTACCCGGTGGCTATCACGCCAGGTACTTTCTCCGGAGGCCGCATCGTGGCGCCACCAGTTTGTCACATGGTCCCTATAACTGTAACAAACGCGTGTACTGCATTTATTCTGCCGTAATTAGCGCCAGCTCGCTATTGGTTTTTCGCAACGTGGTGGAAGCGACTGGGATATACCAGAAAACATATGATTGGAAGTACAGTTCGTCACGGGGATCCGGCTACGATTCTACGATCCAACTCTAGCTCTCCGGATTTAAAACGCCGACTCAAATATCCGACGCTGGTACAGCGTACGTCCTCGCGTCCCTCCAATTGCTAGCAAGAAAGGGTTTCATCGTTTAGAGAGTGACTCTCAACCGGGGTTCAGCGGAACCCAGGAGTTGGGCGAGCCTTATCCGCGAGCAGGACACTGTTCAGCACCCGCGACTGTAACTTGACTGCCTACCAAGGCTGTCTCTCGGACAGCCTTGTTAACGGACAGTGCTTGACATGTGATCGTTGACATTGCGATTGACATCGAGATGCTGCGGCTGGCGGGAATCGCAGACAGTAGAGTCAGCAGCTGTCGTATTCATCGGTTGGCTTAACCCGCGCAACTCAACCCGACAATTTTTCCGCACCACGCTTTTTCTTTCCTCTTGTGTTTCAAAAGCATTACAAGTACTTCGAAAGTCGGAGCTATAGTTCTGAAAAAAAAAAAAAAGAACTGCGGAGCTACTCTCCTGAATATATGAACTTTACAAGCATCCGTAGCAACCCGCAGTGCGTTACTCTGGGGGGAAGTATTGTAAAACAGCTGAACGAACCCGACAAACCTGAAGCGGCATCTTGCGACGAAACAATTAACAATTAACTAATCAGTTATCCAGAATAAACTTTGCTGCTTGCACGACACCTTGTTCGCCACCCACTTCTATGCAGTTACCCTAGTGTAGTAGGCTGGTAGGATCACCGGTTCCCTCGAATAACAACAACAACAACTTCAATTTTATTTTAGGATGATGAATGGGGAGTTTCGTCGCCAGAGGCGATACTCTACCCCATTGCTGGCGGTGATGTGGGGAATGAGATAATGAGCCCCTTCATAATATCGATCGAAGTCCAATTGTGTTCAGAAAGGACAAAATCGAACGCTACTCTTCTATGTCTTAATGCTACTCGTTAGCTATATTCCGACTTACATATGCTTGCAACACTTGTGACACCCATATTATTATTACGGAAGCTCCTAACGATGTTGCATGCGAAACAGCACTGTTGCGAACACTTCTGCTTAGTGAAAAGGATATTCGAAAAGACGTTCGCGTATACACATAACTCAAATGTTTTGTGTGCCACAGCCTGTTTCGTTATCTGCCTGCGGCTAATACAAGCGGTCACCAGCGTCCCTCGTCCTCTGAATGGGCTTCTGTTTCGTACCTCAGGCAACCCTCTCATCGTTAAAGAACAACAACATTTGTCGATGTCGACACCCGTTGAAATTGCTGTTCCGCTTTGACAGATCCCTCTCATAGAAGGTATAGGCAAAGGGGGTGTTGGTGTCTACTCTAACACGCTGCGTGCATTCTAAATCCAAAGTAACGATACTCGATATATTTACTTTTTCGCGCTTTCGAGACTCTAGAGAACATAATCCGTATGTCCTTGAGGCTTTTGCATGAACCCGGCCCTTCTAGCACGTTTTCGTTGGTTTACGGATGCTGACTTTAGTCTGGCGGAACTCGACGCCGCTTCAACGTCAAGGCGAGGCAAATCATTGCCTCGTGCTGACGATATCATCCACCAGCACATCGCCAACTTGCCCATCGCTGCTCAGGAAGCCTTGTTGCGTATTATGAATAAGAGTTGGAAAGAGGGCCAACACCCTTCCAGTTGACACTGTGACGTCGTAAAAGTGCTGGGCGAATGACCTGCGATTCATCGTCAGGGGGCACAGCCCTCACTCATCACCTTCGTTAAGATCATAGCAAAGAGTTATCGTCTTTTCAAAAGTCTTTCTTTTTCTACTATATCTGGAGTAGCTTGTGCCGCGGTAAGCTGGAAGTATATTTTCTCAAACCATCATCATCATCCCTTCCAGTTAGATGGTTCTTCAAAGTGATACCATGTGGTCTGCAATGTGATACACCCAAAGTGATAACCTGGATAATCCCCCTAAGATATGGTATCGTCCAGGCCTATATGTCTTTCGAGATGCCTCTGCAAAGTTGTAGGGAAAAAAAGGTAATCAGCTATGTAGAAAGGGTACGAGAGAGAGAAAAACTGCTTCCAGAATGTATGACTGACTTCCGTAAGGGTCGAAGTATTATGGACGGAGTATTGGATCTGGTGACTTTCAGTGTGGAACATGAACATGCTCGTCATCTATCATTGTGGCTGCCTTTTTAGACATCAAACAAGCGTACGACACGGTGAGCTACAGCCATGGCCTACATGCTCTGTACAGCCGGGCGACCCCCCCGTTTTTGTTCCTATGGTCTAATAAATATACCCCCCCCCCCGGGCGATCCGTGATCGCTTGCTTCGTTGGATTACAGACAACCTCACCGGTAGGATAATATACATTCACACCGAAGACCGAGATAATGATCATCACGATAACATCATGTCCTGAGCCCTCTGATTTTCAACGAGGTTGTGGCACGTTTACCACATTATCTGCCCACAAATGTGCACATTAGTATGTACGCCAATGACGTATGTATATAATCTTCTGGTTTAGAATTACCGGTATTGCAGCAGAGCCTCCAGAATGCCTTAGATTGCACAGTTACCTTTTTAACCGAAAGACACATGGATGTGCCCGTCGAGAAGACTGTTTTCGTTCCCTTTACTCGAAACAAAAAAGACGTGGTTTCAACTGAGACTAAATGATCAGGCGATAAACAGGGTGTCCCATCACCAGTTCTTGGAAATAGTTATTGATGCGTAGCTTTCATGGGCTGCTAACATCAATCCTCTCAAGAGCAGAGCCGACACAGTAGTAACATGTCATGTGTTCGGACGCTTTGCGTCCGACGTTTCCGTCTGAGAATGCCAATTCCCCCTTAAAACTGGGAAGGCTGACTCAGTGAACTGTACACCTTGTGCAACCGAAGAAGACAATTGAGTGCATTCTCGTGCACTGTTCCAGATATAGATCTGAAAGGACACTATGAAATCTCCTCTCAACTGATTGCGCAAACGAAACTGTGAACGAAACCTCGTAAAAGAGCTGGGCACTTGGTCACCTGGGGAGCCTTGTCAGAGCTTGTGACTTATATAGAGTATTGCATTGGAGACAATGACATATTGTTGCAACTGGCCCAGTCAATGTGATCGTCACCTGAGACAACGACAACAGCTGCGCGACACGTACTCCAAAAGAGGACACCAGGGCTACTTCTGGCTAAGCCATTCATTATATGGTGCCAACCGTCTGGGTTGTGATGAGCAGCCAACACGTTAGTGAATGGACTCAGTCTTCCTCGTTGTTCTCTTCGGGCACCTAAGGAGGTCACCTAGGGATAAGCTCCCTATTCATCTCCCAGACAGCCACGCTTCGAGATCTCAAACAGGGGCGTCTGGCGACCTCGAGACGTCTGGAGTGACCGTTGGCGGCCTGTGACCGGCCAGCGGATTGGTTGGACAAGGTTAACACGTGACTCTCTTACCCTGTAAATTTGCTTTAAAAGGGCGCGGGCATGATGGCTTGTTTGTCTGTACTTGAGATGCTGAACATGTAAATAAACATCTGTTGTTGTTGAAGACGGACCCCTGCCTGACTACCTCCAGCACAAGACAGCTCGGAACCCCGAACCGCAACAACTGGTTGGCAGCCGCTGGGATGGACACCGCTAGGCCGAACAAGTCGCATGGGTGAGTGTTCCGCTTTCCTTGCTTTGATTTCGCCAGACTGTGAAACGCCGGTGTAGGCAAAATCTGTTAGCCTTTAGGTAGGAAGCCATAGTTGAGCACGCTTCACCCGAAAAGGATAGGGCAAGGGAAAGTGACGCTCACAAGAGAAACTATGGACCTTAGCAAATTGCGAGTGCCAGATTTGTTACTCCTGCTAGAAGAACTTGGGGGTAGCCAGGGGCAGGTAAAACGTAAACCTCAGATCACTGAGCTCATCCGCAGAATTGGAGCTGATGATGAGGAAATGAAGGAGTGTTGGGGTTAATCTTGGAAAAGAAAGAGGAGGAAGAAAATGCGAGGCGGGAACGCGTTGAAAGAGAAAAGCAGGAACGCGTGGAAAGAGAAAAGCTGGAACGCGAGGAGGCGGCTAGCGAAAG
Organism: Ornithodoros turicata; assembly: GCF_037126465.1. Classification (NCBI taxonomy): domain Eukaryota; kingdom Metazoa; phylum Arthropoda; class Arachnida; order Ixodida; family Argasidae; genus Ornithodoros; species Ornithodoros turicata. Next base: position 97,621,541 of record NC_088202.1, read on the forward strand.
AACGGCGCGAGCATGAATTGGCATTGAGGAAGTTGGAACTAGAGAAGCTGAGACTCGAATCAAACAGCTCAGCTTCTGAGATGGGTCGCAGCAGAGATAATGATAGATTAAAGATCAAGGACCTGCTGCAGCCTTCCAAAATCGGAGAGGATATTGGCCTGTTCCTCGTCAACTTCGAAAGAGCTTGCGAAAAAGTTGGCTTCGATCGAGAAACATGGTCCCACAAACTTCTTACTTTGCTCCCATGCGAGGCCGCAGACGTCATCGCCCGACTTAGCAAAGAGGACGCAGCGGACTATGACAAAGCTAAAGCCGCACTCAAAAAAAAGTTCCGTCTTTCTACGGAAGCCTTTCGGCAACGCTTCCGCACAAGCGAAAAGAAAGAGGACGAATCGTATCCCGAATTCGCATACAGCCTCAAGGCCAACTTGTTAGAGTGGCTCAAAAGTGCGGGGGTTTTCGGTAACCACGACAAAGTTATAGAGTGCGTGGCCCTCGAGCAGTTCTACCGATGCCTTCCAGAGGCACCCATCTTTTGGGTGCAAGACAGGTTAAACGGTGTAGACGTGCAGAAAGCCGCAGAATTTGCAGAAGAGTTCGTAACTCGCAGAAAGACGCAAGGCGCGATAGGGGTTTCCTTCAGAGCAGCAAAGGAAGCCGACAGACAACAGTCGGCTCTGCGGCAAGCTGAGCCTCGAAAAAAGTGTCGCGCCAAGCGCTTCGAGAAGGGCCGAGAGAGAGGGTGACGAGAAGCGATTAGCGCAGGGGAGGACTGAGGACAATGGCAAACAAAACAAAGAGGTCACGAGGGTCTTCGAGTCGAAAAGACGCGATGTTTGCTATAACTGCAACAAAACGGGGAACAACGCGTCGAATTGTCCAAACCGCGTGGTATTTTCGTACGTAAGTGACAGTGCCGAGAACACGGAATTGCTTGAGCCTTACCTGCACGACATGTTTGTGAATGGTAAAGCATGTAAAGTCTTGCGCGATTCCGCTGCCACTATGGATGTAGTCCACCCGTCTTACGTTACTAAGAACGACTTTACGGGGGAGTGTGCGTGGATAAAACGGGTCGTGGAAGAGCACAGCGTGTGCCTTCCATTAGCGAGGATCACTATTGAAGGGCCTTTCGGAGTTCTGGTGACCGAAGCAGCGGTATCGAGCAATCTGCCGTTAGCGTACCCTTACTTGTTCTCAAACAAGCCAGATCAGTTACTAAGGGACCGAGGGCAGTCTTTTTCAGATGAAGTAGTACTCGCACTGACGCGTTCCAAAGCCCGAGAGCTGGCTGCTAAAATGGAGTATGACGCGAAGATGGTACCTCCTCAGACGATGACGACGCAGGGAATCATTGGAAATACAGACAGGGTAAATTCCGAAAGTGCCCACAATGGAAATGGTGCAAGAGAACAAAATTGTTTGACTGAGGAATTGTCACAAAAAAAGGTGAGCGTAGACGCTCCACTAGTTGAAGGAGATTTTCTAACGCCGGTTTCGCGAAATTTTCAAAGCCTCGCAAAAGTAGACCGAGCGACGTTTGCAGACGAGCAGAAAATAGATCCCTCGTTGATTGATCTGCGCCAAAGCATAAGTGAAGGGATAGCAAAGAAAAACATTTCGTTCTATGTGAAGTCGGATCTCCTCTACCGACGCTACGAAGACCGGAACGGCAGGACCTTTGAACAGCTGGTCGTTCCACAAAGGTATCGCGATGACCTCCTTCACGTAGCGCATTCCGGATCCTGGGCAGGACATTTGGGGATTCGCAAAACGAAGCTGCGCCTAATCCCAGAGTACTACTGGCCTATGTGTTGGAAGGACGTAGAGTTGTTCGTGAGATCATGCGACACGTGCCAACGAATAGGAAAATCAGGGGACCGCAAGAGAGCACCAATGCAGCTCGTTCCTATCATAACTGAACCATTCAAACGGCTAGTGATCGATATAGTAGGTCCGCTGCCTGCGTCAGCATCTGGGTGCCGGTACATTCTAACAGCATTGTGCCCCGCGACTAAGTTCCCCGAAGCGATACCTCTCGCGGAGCCCAACTCCGCAACGGTTGTCGATGCCCTCCTTTCCATCTTTGCGCGCGTTGGTTTCCCCGCCGAGATCCAATGCGACAATGGGAGCGTTTTCACGAGTTGTTTGACGACGACGTTCTTCGAGAAATGTGGCATAAGGCTTATCCACAGCTCAATCTATCACCCACAGTCAAATAGCGTTGAGCGCGTTCACTCGGTCTTAAAACGCGTACTTAGGGCCCTGTGCTTCGAAAGCAAGAAGGATTGGGAAGCGTGCCTACCGGCGACAATGTTCGCGCTCCGCTCCGCACCTCACGAAACCACGGGTTTCAGCCCGGCCGAGTTGGTTTACGGGAGGAGTCTGAGAGGTCCTTTGCGGTTGTTACGAGAGTCGTGGGAAGGCCAAGGAGAGGACCCGACAGTAGTGGAGTACGTCCTCACTTTGCTTGACCGACTGAGTCGCGCTAAAAATGTAGTTGAAGAAAACATGAAAGCAGCACAAAAAAGGCGAAATTGTACTATGACAAGTCTGCCAAAAAACGAGAATTCGCTGTAGGTGACAAAGTAATGCTCCTAAAACCTTCGAACCAAAACCGATTAGGTACAGTGGGAAGGCCCCGCGAAGGTGGTCCAGAAGGTTTCAGAAACTAACTATGTGGTCGAGTTAGGGGGCCGCCGAAAGACTGTGAAAGTGTATCATCCGAACCTAATGAAACCATATCAGGAACGCCAGGTCATTGTGAACCTAGCATTAAATGTTCCCGAGGAAGTAGCTCCCGAGATCCCCGCTCTTGGTGATAGTCGTGAACTAACGGTAGACGAAATAGTATTTTGCGCACACATCGGGAAAGGGCTACAACCGTCGCAAGTCGCAGACATTAAGCACGTTGTGCGGGATTTTAAAGGAGTGTTCTCAGAAAAGCCAGGAAAAACCTCGAACGCGATTCATGACATTCACGTTATCAGTGATCAGCCCATCCGGGCAAAGCCGTACAGGATGTCGCCACGGCAAAAAGATGTGTTGCAGGCTGATTAAACCAATGTTGGAACTTGGGGTCATAGAACGCGGAGAAAGCGACTATACTTCGCCCATGATACTGGTCGACAGGTAATTCGTCGAAGTCCCAGGGAAAGATCCCCGTCTCTGTATCGACTACCGTCGGTTGAATGCCATAACCCGTGACGAGACGGATCCTATTCCGAATATCGAGGAGAGGGTGGAAACCGTTAGGAAGGCTCACTTTATTTCGACACTAGATTTAGTGCGGGGGTACTGGCAGGTGCCGCTAACTGAGCAGGCTAAGCGGTACGCTGCTTTTGTGTCTCCCTTCGGAACCTTTCACCCTACGGTATTGGCATTCGGGCTAAAGAACGCCCCTTTCTGCTGGATCGTGTCCTGGACGGCCTAAATAGCTTTGCCCTACCATATCTTGACGATGTGGCAATTTTTTCAAACAGCTGGGAAGAGCACGTGGAGCACCAAAGGGCGGTACTACTAGATCGTCTCCAGCGTGCGTCCCAAGAAGTGTCAGCTAGGTAGCGCGGAAGTAAACTACCTGGGACATGTTGTCGGACGAGGATTCCGCCGCCCTATTGACGTCAAAATCGCTGCTGTCGTCGACCTCCCGCGACCTAAGACAAAGACAGATGTTAGGGCGTTTCTGGGCTTGGCCGGATATTACCAGCACTACATTGCAAACTATTCACACATTGCCAGCCCCCTTACGGACGCTTTACGGAAAACCGCTTCAGTTAAAGTTGAATGGGATGGTGCCAAAGAGGAGGCGTTCAAGGCCCTTAAGAGAGCGCTTACCTGCAAGCCGGTGCACGCCACACCAGACTACAATCGCACATTTATCGTGCAGTGCGATGCGAGCGATCGAGGTATAGGGGCCGTGTTGTGTCAACTCGATGACCGCGGGCGTGAGCGACCTGTCCTCTTTATAAGTCGGAAACTGACGGTGCGCGAAGAAGCCTATAGTGCTCCCGAGAAAGAGTGCGCGTGTCTCGTATGGGCGGTACAGAAACTGGCCTGTTATCTCGCAGGAACGAGATTCGTGGTCGAGACGGACCACTGCCCCCTCACTTGGCTACAAAATATGTCGCCGAAAAATGGTCGACTCTTGCGATGGTGACTAATACTACAACAGTATAGCTATGAAGTGCGTTACAAAAGGGGCAGTCTTAACGGAAACGCCGACAGGCTCAGCAGATCATTCTGATACAGAGGATGAGCTCAATGTTGTCTTCAATCCTGTACATAGATTTGTATAATTACTTTCGTTTGGAGATTGGAATGCAGATCGGGCACCCTCTGTTGGCAAACTGGTGCATATCAGTTCTTTTGAGCGTTATATCATTATAACGCGAGCGTTATCATTATTTCTAGGAAGCTGCATTGTGGGGCAACGTGTTAGTCCAATTTGTCAAAGGTATTTTCCAGTCTGGTGTGATCTGGCTTGGTTGGCGGGACACTTATTTGGTGCGCTTGTGCGGTTCTGGTGCGTGTCATTTCCTATGTTGTCTTCCTCTGTTATATAGTCTTATGGACTTGCCAGTATTCGCAAGTGGTCCGACGTAGCCACAGTCCTACCAGGCAAGAAGCTGGGGCTACCATTCTGCAGGAGCAAAAACCGTCCGCCTTTTCTCCAAGAAAGCACCTGATAACCTGCTGCATTCTACATGCCGTAAAGAGAAGCCGTCACTGTCCGAAGTTATCATCTCAGTGGAGCAGCGAAAGAAACCGCTCCCCTTCACGATAACCAGACTGGCGGGGGAGGAGTTGTTGCAACTGGCCCAGTCAATGTGATCGTCGTCACCTGAGACAACGACAACAGCTGCGCGACGCGTACTCCAAAAGAGGACACCAAGGCTACTTCTGGTTAAGCCGTTCATTATGTGGTGCCAACCGTCCGGGTTGTGATGAGCAGCCAACACGTTAGTGAATGGACTCAGTCTTCCTCGTTGTTCCCTTCGGGCACCAAAGAAGGTCACCTAGGGATAAGCTCCCTATTCATCTCCCAGACAGCCACGCTTCGAGATCTCAAACAGGGGCGTCTGGCGACCTCGAGACGTCTGGAGTGACCGTTGGCGGCCTGTGACCGGTCAGCGGATTGGTTGGACAAGGTTAACACGTGACTCTCTTACCCTGTAAATTTGCTTTAAAAGAGCGCGGCCATGATGGCTTGTTTGTCTGTTCTTGAGATGCTGAACATGTAAATAAACATCTGTTCTTGTTGAAGACGGACCCCTGCATGACTACCTCCAGCACAAGACCGCTCGGAACCCCGAACAGCAAAGATATGTATGCATTGTATATGTATGTATTGGAGACAATTACGTTGGGGGATCTAGACGCAGTAAAGAATGTAAATTGCGTTGTGCATCCTGTGGTGGGCATAGGACAGCGGTACAACTTGGAATGTGTCTTAGGATCGTTGAAGCAGTATGCTAAGCCCGAGAAGGTGTCTTCACAACCATCATCACTTCACAGGACACACACTTCGAAATGCGTTCTGTTGTGTTTGTGAGTTGTACCCGTGGCATCGTGGTCTAACATTCGTTCTCCACGTGTGATTGGGAAGTTGATCGAGCGCCCGCTTTCCAGATGTCAAATACGAAATATCTCTCGTCAGGACGTTGCGTTGATTCATAGCATGCGGCTCAAATGTCGCTTTTACTCCGCAGTTAGATTACCACTTGCGACAAGTGGCCTCACCAAGCTGCCGTCACTGCGGTGGCTTGGAACGTCTTTACTACCAAGCTTTTGGAACTACATTTACAGCGTCACTCAGTCATCTAGACTCTGGACTAGAGATGTAAAGGGAGGAAAACAAAACCGGAGAGTTTTATCTGTTTTTTTTTAGTCACTCAAAAATTAAAAAAAATAGGTAAATAACAACACGGAGACATCTCTGCCAAAACGACATGTCACCGTCTGGGGAGCTATCTCTCAACCGCACTTCCCACTACCGCCGTCTTGATTATTTTGCACACGGGATTCGTACGTTTTCCATCATAACTTTGCACTGCGATGCTCCATCCCTTTGAAATCTACAGCACTGGATAGAATGTCCTCCAGATCCTTGTATGTAGACAACACAATGTCCCGCTAGTATGCTTGCGTAATCGGTGGGGCACGGCACGCTGGTACGGGTGGTGTTTTATTGAGTAACACTCTGCCTATTCATGTCAGTAAACAAGTAACACACAGCAGTAACAGTATTTTCATTATCCTTTTTTTCTTCAAATTTTCGGAAAAACACGAAAAAAAAACAGTTCTTTTTTTTTTTCCGAGGCTCAAATTTTCCGGAAATTGTACATCTGTGACAACATTTCTTTATCCATTGTCAAACCACTGCTCACCTTTCTAGACACTGCTGGGCTTGCAGTTGGAGCTGGACGGACTAAAAATAATACGGAGAGGTTGAACTTGTCACCTGACAAATTCTGCTACTCCGAGAAAAAGCTACGGAAAACAACAACAAGGAAAGAAAGATGACCAGGCTAGGCTGTACGTCGCACTGTTCACGGGCACATGACCGCTGGGCTTCAGTAGCAACTGTAAAGCTCATTCTTATATTTTCACCAAATTACTTCTAGGAATGGCGTAGTGCATCGCCTATTGCGAAAAAACACGCCAGTCACCATTGTTAAAATAAAGTGGTGCCGTTCTAATATCATTGTCATCGTCGTTACAGGATGCGCCATACTGAAGTATTTTTCAGTGTATACTTGTCCTAACAATAAAGTACCTTCTACGTTGCACAACTGTCCATTTGTCACCATGCCATCCTCCACGCCGGGTCGACACAGCCGCGAGTGTCGACTAACTTTTGTTGACGCTCAGCTACCCCGTGACGCATTCCATCCAGGGCAAACGCCCGTTTTCATATCGCCGGCCAGGGTATCAAAGACACTGTCAGCGCTCAGATTCATGCTCTCAGATCTTCTCTTCAAGTAGTACCCATTAGCACAAGTCATAGGACAAATGCCCCTAGTGAAATAGTACTTAACAGCGTGGTGGTAATAACGGGAACATATTAGTATTGATGCATGTGGCTCTATTTAAGGCTCAGAAGTGTTCATACGCAGCCAACTTCAGCGATAATTTTGTGATGCAAATTGATGCACAAGCTAAATACATTAGATGAACTTTACCGTTACTTTTACATTCGATGAACGTTGTAGGATTCCGACACATATATTGAAACCCCCCTTTAAATGGTTACTCGTTGACTGATCAAAAGCCACCTCAACACTGCAAAGTTCACTGAAAAATATATGAAGCTGATTTTTGTCTTTTATGTCTGTGCCTCTTACAAAGAATAATATAACTGGCTTAGAGCACACAGTGTACTGCGTGTGGTCCCATCGCACTCCCTACCTGCAGACTCGGCGTGAAATGTAAAAATATTTGGTAAGTTAAATTCAATCCAACGAATGTGATTGCTTAACTGCTTAAAATATTGGAGCTTCCGCATTTCGCACTACAAAAGCGTTATCAACTCCCAGAGCGGAATGCTCATTCACGGCGAAGGTGGAAAAGACTGAAAATAATTCATTACGCACACACAATTTTGTGGAGAAGAAAACTCTCCATACTTTCGCTTTACAGTACCTTTCGTACAACCATCCTAGACAGGTTGTCAGCTCGTGACTATCAGTGATCCGCGATTTCTCCTCACTTTTCTCAGTTCATGAATGCCTCCGTTACGTTTTCAGAGCTGACATACATATGCGTGCCGGCGACCTAATATACTTACTGAAATTTCGCGCGGATTTACGCAACAGACAAATGTGGCAAGGGACAGAGAGACGCTCTGAAAGCGATTCAATTTTCGGCCTCCCACGGTGTTTTCCATCAGCGCCTGCGTTTGCCGACCTATCGAGCTGTCCAAAGGGACCTCTCTCAAACTGACATGCGTCGCTTTTCATCGCGCATTTCACCCGCTCAAAAGCGTTCCATTCTACGAATCGGTTGGAAGCTTTCTATTTCGCATACTCCGAGTTGAGAAAGGGATATCTTCAAAACAAGGTGGAGCGAAATCGACGGTATATCCATTTAGCCTTTTCCCTCGCAGGTAATACTTATATTTGTAATACACTGTCTGTATCCACCTGTGTGCCTATTCAAAGTAGAGAAAAACTGTAAAGGAAAGTACCGTAGATAAAAGAAGCTCCGTGAACAGGTAGACGTGAGGTGGGTTATAGAGAAGAAAATAGTAGGTAGACCATACAGCGAATGTACAAGTTTATGCTGAACAGGAAAAAAAGAAAAGAAAACAAACAAAAAACAAAGCGGTGTTGAGTTTATGGTAGTCGTACCGTAGAAAAAAAGGAGGAGGAAGGTAGGAAGAGGAATAAGAAACAGAATTCTCATTTTCGCTTAATGCAGTTATCGGACTAAATACGTGGGTAGCTGATTGGCCTTAGGCGAAATGGGACTGTCGCACAATCTAATTAGGCGAAACGGGACTGCCAGAGGGTGGGGGTTACCTACCCATCCCCACAGTTAATGATTGAAATTTTGAAGAAATGCTCATGGGTCGATTGCGAAGTGCTCATACTAGATACGAACGGCCAGAAATGACGAGAGACGGGCGTCGTTTCTATCCACCGGGCCTGGTTTGAGCGCTTGATATTATCCCTATGGAATACAAACAAGTCCAACGATCCACGATCGTGGATGGATACCTTACGTAGCCCTACACAAGGACGCTTTAGATTTCCAAATCAATGTGTGTGCGATAGCACTAATAAGAATAAGAGTAGACTCTCTGCGAACAAAACTTATTCGCGTATTGATAGACGGGTGGATTTTAAGATAACATTTGAGGCATTAGTTCCCTTACAGACTGATGGCGAATTCGACTGGTCGCTCCGCAGCAAACTCCGGCACGGAGGGATCAAATCCGAGTGCACCACCGAAAAACAATCGCGCTCCAACCAAGTGGTTGATGGAAGTCGTCGCCCACATCCGACAAACTCGACGAGTCTGCCCAACACTTGCTGTTGCTCGCCGTTGCAGATGCTGAAGTTACGCACTCAGCTCGGGGCGGTAGTTTCTGAACGGGCACCGTCTCGTCTGGTCTTGCGAACGCGCGGACTAATCAGTGCGCGTTGCGCACGTTGACTTTGGTCGGCCATTTCTTTTCTTCCCCCTCTTTTCAGTCGAACCCAAATCCCAAACCCACAATGTGGAGGTCCCAGTCCTCTCTGAAAATGCCTCCCTACGCCATTGCACGATGCTGTGGAACATTTAATGCATCTTTACTAAGCACTTTTGCTATACGCTATGCAGGTATAGGTCAGCTGTATGCGCAGCTCTCCACTTCCCATCTCTCCCCTGTTGCCCCGGGAGCGACCTCATTGGTCCAAGTAAAGGGCTAAGATTTCAAGATTGAAGGACAAGTGGTTTCTTCTTTGGACCCATGTCGGTCAACAAATACTCCCGTATTGCTGCCTCCTTGTGGGTGGACAGACACTTAGTCACGTAGTTCCTCCAAACTTTACCCTCTCCCCTGTGCAGAGACGAACTGTCGTACCGTATGGCCTGTAATCATTATACCGTTTCATAAGCATTTATTTCGCCATTTTTTCAGGCACAATACGTGCCTAATCATACATGTGCTTAATCTTCCTGTTTGCTTTGCTCATTTCAAGAATATACATAGCCAAAGATATGTGGGTAGGGGCGTAGAGCTAAAAATGCAGCTGGCATGTTCAATGTGAAAGAGAAATGTACGTGAAATAATCTACACGATTATGTCTTGCCTGCATTATTTACTGTGGTGCATGGACGAACAGATGCAAGTACAAAGCTATATGCTGCGTTTTCCTCGACTGGGTTGCACATTGTTGGCTATGTGCCAAGGAACCGCCCTCTTCGCGAGACAGGGATCAGTACGCGAAGCGGGACTGCCTGTCCCGTACATTAGGCGAGATGGGACGCCGTGCAGTTCGGGTGGAGTGAACCTCCCTATTAATGTGTAGATAATGCCCTGCAGGTAAAACAGATACAGGTATGTGATTAGGTAAAATGGGATTAGGCGAAATGGGAAGATATGAGGTTCCCCGGCGGCTGTCCGGGTACTTTCTGTGGGTCTTCCTCAGATGCATCGAGGCAAACGTCGACATAGCTCTGCATAAGGTTGCTCCAGGATGTATGACCCTTCCCCGAGAAGCATGCTGCCGCTCGGTAGTGGAGAGCATCACTTCCTATCACATAACATATCATAGGCAACCGCAGTCACTACGACGCCATCTTCAGGCTTATTGCTTCGTTTCGCTCTCAGATACAAATCACCAAAACTGGTTAATAATAGATAGTGTTGGTAACTGTTGTAACATATTGTCACAATTTACGAGGCGATCGGGAAACATTCTGTAAAAGGCTACAGGCTTTCCTCTATCTCGTCCGTCAATGTTCGACCTTCACATCGTGGCGCACTGCAACCCCCATTGTGCCTTGCCAAATACCCGGGGCATACGGCTCCAATTTTGCATATCGAGCATTATAATGACAAACCACCATTTTTCCTCCCTCTTGTACATTCGTTTGTTATTGCCATGGTCGTAAGTGAGTTTCTTTTTATAAATCTAAGGATCAGCAGAAGGAAGGTGGAAAAAAAGTCATATAAAGCAACTGCGTGAAGTACTCGCTTTTGTCGCTTCCATATCCGTTGACAGCGATCACTTGAAGTAGTTCCTGCATGACCGACCAAAACGTTGCAGCAGATGCATATAGAACGTGTCCCCGCCGTGCGTTCTCAGACTAGATAATGATGTGGAAAGATCTTGGATTCAGACACTAAGAAAAAAAAAGATTCTGTGCATTCTGTGCATTTGCTGCTCCGCATAATTTTGTTATATTTTTCAATCGATACGGTAACACAGTTGAGCAATAATGCGTATTTTCACAATGTATACGGTGGAACAGAGGACAATCCAAAAGAACGATATAAGCGTCTGCACTAAGGGGGAAAAGCAAAACTAGTGAACTTGCAAAGTCAATGGAGACGAAGAGGTAATGAAGACAGCCTGTGAAAAGCGGCTAGAACTACTTACAGCTGGGTTGGTCTGGTTTCGTGAGGCGTTATTTTCCGAGCGGCATGCCAGAACTACCGAATTTACATTACTATTAGCCTTTAAAGAAGAAGGGTGTCAGTGAGAGAGCACGTGTCTCCACGGCTGTCTCCTGTGAAGCGTGCTTTCGCTGCAATGGCAAAGTGCACGCAGGAGAAGCAACCAAACACAGTATCTCTCGTCGCCCATTCTTAGCGACCAGATGCTGCTTCGTTGCAATGCCGTACGGTGATGATCCTAGTGGCATTGAGGGTTCTGAACCGAACCGACCTCCCTGACTCAGTTGATAATGTTGTTCTCCTATTGATCCAAAACTTGCAGTTTCGATCCCGGTTGATAACTCCAGTAACGTCGCCTTAGTCATCGAGCTACGTTGCACGATGTACTGCTTGCGACATACTTGTCTGAAATCTTGAATCTGTGGTTCAACAGCCGCTACTAGGTTATGTCACCTTCGAAGGGGCTGTACCAATATTGTGTGTGAAGGCGGGCAGTGTGTCACAGGATTCAAAAGTGAGGTGACTCAAAAATTGAAACAGAGGAGATTACAGATGGGATACACCATTAGCTGTCGATTTCAGTACGTTGAATATGGTGTGTTGCAGCTCAGCTGACATGTCGCGAGCTCTCGAGAACCCAGCATTAATCCGCCAGTTGTAGTAGCTGACTACACCAGCTGTTCCATTCTTCAGCCATTGCCTCTTTTAGTGGTAAGTCCCACGGCATCCTATCTTTCCATAACCTTTGAAGCAACATCTTGTTCTGAAGCGTGTAGGGTGACAACATTCCTAAAGGGTCGAGGAGTCGAGCAGATGCCTGTATAGAACGGCACGCTTTGTGATTCGCAGAAGATGAGGCAATTTCAAGGGCGTTGCATCCTGAAGTCCAAGTTATCATCGGTTTTGTTCCAAGCGCAAGCGACCTTTGGACCTTTGTGCAAGTGCAAGGACCTTTGTGATATCGCTGCTATTGAGTGGTTTGTTGTTCCTTGTCTCATCATCGTTCTCTGTTTCGCATTTCTCCTCCATTGCCGACGAATTAGAAGCCCATTGTTGTAGTTCCATTCCTGCTGCTTTGAGAAGTTTTGTGGCAGTTTTCTAGATGTGCAGAGCATCGGAATAACTGTCTACCCCCGTGAGAAGACCATCAATGTAGAATGATGCTGACAATGTATCTGCAACGCTCTTGCCACAATCACTGGCTGTGCTGAGGTGTTGTCTAAGCGTAGCACTAAGCAGAAACGCACTGGTCGTTGTTCCTAGGGGAACGCAGTCACTCTCGATTCCACAGTTTGGGGTAGCTGCTTCTCACTGTCGCGTTCACAGTAAACCACAGAAAAATGTAGTGCATTGCGGTCTTCTTTTTTTTCATGCGTTTTCGTGTACTTCAATCTGCACAAATGCTTTGCGTACGTCAGTGGTAATACGGAATTCGATACGTCATGGAATGGAGGAGGATTTAAATCACAATTCAGTTTTTGACCCATTTCGAGATGATCGTTAAGTAAAGTTTTGCCAAATGCGCGCGATGAGGCGTCGTACGCTATACACAGCCATGCTGATGTGGCCTTTTTCTCATGCAAAAGCGTGATGGGGCATATAGTAGTACGCCGGTAGTGCTTCATTTAATAAAATCTCCTTTGGGGCCTGTTGGTACATGGTTCTTATATGTTAAAAATAGGTTGACAGTGGACCCTCGATGCTGAGTTTTGTCTGTCTCGTCGTTTTGGAGCGCTGTTAACATTCATTTGTTGCAACGTCGGGAACCTTTTCTGCGTGTCCGTCCGTAATGCAGTTGCGTATGGCCGAAGCATACTGGTCGGTGTTGGCCTCTTTGATTTTTTTTTTTTTTTAGTTGTGGTGGCCAGGTCATGGTTTCCAGGAAGTTTCTGATGATGCTCTTTTCATGGCAGGGACACAATGGACTGTCTTCGTTGCTTTTGAAGATAGCCATGAAATGCCTCATTACTTGAGCATCCCCTACAGTTGGAGACTTAGGGTCGTCTGTGATGCCGATAGCTTCCACATCCAAACACTTTCCTAGGAACGTTTCATTTGTATCTACCTTTCACTACGCAAACGACTAGGTTGGAGATATGCTGCACGGCATCTTTTGTATACATGGTGCGCCTTGGAACGTCCAGGGAGTTTCGACGGCTGCTATAGGCGTTCATTTGTTTGAGATATTCACACATGGCCGGTAAGCAGTCTCCACATTTGATGTGAGCCGGGGAAGAAACTAATGATGCGGATCGTTGGACTCTGTCCAACTGATTGTAAAATCTCATCAGCCGGGAAACCTCCGTCGCCGTGAACCTGTTCTACAAATTCGCTCTCCGCAGGTGTTTGAACGAGGTAACGTATATGAACGGTATTACGATGGTTTTGGGGGACTTCGGTCAGGGTATGTTGGCATTTCACGCGCATTCTTTTACACGACAGAATCGCGTATCTGGTACTGTAGGAAGCACCCTGCTTTTGCAAATTCGGTCATATTGAAAAGACGGCCACTTCGTATCTTTCTTTTCGAACGACGACCACGGCATAGTGTCTTTCGTCATAACGTTTTATGTTCTAAGACACACCACAATGTACAATGTTAAGTACAAGGTTGTTAGGTACAATGTTAAGTTTGATCCTGAGATCCAACTCGGCAAGAGTTTTTTATTCCAGAGCCAGCCGAGCAAAAGCAGTAGATGGTACCAATATTACTCGACAGCCGCAAACTGTGTTTTACAAAGTGAGCGCATATGGGGTGGCTTATCACGATCGGACTAACATGAATCTTTCACCGAGAACGCGTAGGGCATTACGCCGAGGCGCAAATTTTATTGCGATGAAAGGACAACAATCGCACCCTAGGGACACAAGACCACAAGCGTGGCTGCAAGCGCCGTAGGAGACCATAATAGGTTCGTGTATGATATGCGCACATATCGTATCACCCCTACGGAAATACGAAAGACGCGTGTGAATGCGTTCCGAAACGAACTTGTATTCTGAAGCCGAAATGGAGACTGAAGGACAGACGCATCTTTGCAGGGACGAGCTCGGATACAAAAGGGGAGCCGTCTTGGCGACGATACGCAAGACGGTGAAACCATCGCTACACCGAAAGACAGAAGAAAAAAAAAGAGGATTGCCTTTGTGCGTCGAAACCCCTTTTATTTGCATCGGCCAAACGCCGTGAAGCGTCACAAAGGCCCATGTCTTTTGCCAAACGGCCAACGCCTTGCCGCCCAAGGCGGTTGTTTGCTTCTTCTCTTCTAAAAGCCTTCTTCCACTTCGGTCTCTGGCAGAAAGCGATTTGCAGGCGTTTCTCGTGGGGTGATCTTGAACAATGCCATTCTAGAGCAGAGCTCGTTGCTGGACGTCGGGAGCTGCGAATGGCAGTAGGGCTTGAAATGAACCCGGATTTTTACTTCAATTGTAGCCTGCTTTAGTGAAACTCAGGGGATATTCGCACAAGAAACGACTTCCAAGGTGGTACAATGTAGGCTTTGGTGTTGAAGCGAACAGCTCCATCAGAGGCTATCTCGTTTCGGATTCTAGGCGTTAGTGATCATATTTCCAGTGTGTGCTACTTCCTGAGGACGCCGTCGAATATTCATCCAGATCTCGCTTCGGAGGATTACTTATGGACGGGCTAAGTACATCTCGCCCAATATTTGCTGTTGTGAATATAGGGCAATACAACGTGATTCACGGCTAGAAGAGTTGATGCGCTGCTCAGATCGGGAGTACATAACATGATATTATTAATACATATAGATGAATACATATATCATTAGGGATACAGAACGCGCATGGAAGGAACTGTATGCGACGTGGCTTATGAAACCTTACGGCTATCATTGCGACGGAAACAGGAAGGCAGCGCCAAACATCGTAGTTGGCGTTCCAGTGGCATAATTAAGGACACGAAAGAAATCCTACTGCTATCTTAATCACATACGTCACTACTTAATGTACTGATGGGTTGTAATACCTTAATAATTGTGGTGGACAGCACCATGCACGCAGAGGCGAATCTAGGGGGGGGGGAGGTCAGGATGTCCTGACCCCCCCCCCCCAATATCTGGTGTTACATCGAGTTTCAATTGACGCCCCACCCCCACCCCACCAGAAGAATCGGTGCACGCCAAGTTATTGGGGAAAATGAATTATATTTCTACGCGTCGTAGTACGTGGGATACAAACATTTGAATACACACCCACCAATGTCGAGCTCGCTATTCGTCCTGTTCATTTACCTAACATAACATTGGGCGACGTGTCATAATACATGGTGTTCCGTGACAAAAACGTTCACCTAACTTGGAATCGCCTGGTTTCCAGAAAGAAAAGAAATGTTTTGGTAATGATGAAAGACGTAAGAGGCGAAGCTGCACCTCATACGGATGGCTTTTTTCTGTTACGTCCTAGCAGATAGGTAGTAACTATTTCTTGAGTAGTTTAAGCATCACTACTAACGGCATCCTGAAATTGTAGTTTAACTACCAGGTCAACTACATCTTAGCAGCGGTAGTTAAAATTATTTTGTGACTACATTTTAGACTAACTGCGGTTGTAACAGTGTGGTTTGTAGCTATACAGTTTAGATAGATTTTAACTACTCTGCATGACCTTGTTGCACTTTGTCTTTATTTAAAGAGTGTTAAAAACTGGGCGCTTCGGTAGATCATGATTAAAAGCGCTAAAACCCCAGTGCCGGGGAGCTAAAATAACGACAACAGACACATTGCACTGCAATGTGTCTGTGTGCAGTGTGTGTTCAGTGCAATGTGTCTGTGTTCGTTATTTTAGCTCCCCGGCACTGGGGTTTTAGCGCTTTTCATCAGTCTTGATTTATTTTTAAGCTTTCCATACGCGTAGAAACAACCCCAAGGCAGCTCAGGAGCAACAAAGGGGTAACTCTCAGGAATAACGTTTTCCTCAGTAACTTATCTACACCACAGGTCACGTGTACTATCACTTTCGTCTGCAACTGAATAATTTTTCCGTCTTATTTTTTTTTTCTCACGCCAGGCCAGTCTTTCGAAATTGGCAGTTATTTGAATTTACATTTTAGGAATGATTCCACTTCTGAGTGAAGTGGTTCGTGAGCATCGGTATCCGAAGGAAACACGGCCTTCTGAGAGCTCTTCATTTCTCTGAATGTACACGAGCTGCAGAGAGAGTCATGGGGACATTGAATGATGCAGTTGAAGGAAAGGCACCATCTGTGAAATTCGAACCCACACCTTCTGATTACCAATTACAACATGCCAGCAACAAGCCCCTCTCTTCAAACTACCAAGCTACGCAAGGAAGCACACGGTTGAAGAGAGGGTAGCTAGTATGACGTAATTGGTAGCGTCACTGACCGACAATCAGAGGGTGTGGGTTCGAAACCCACTGCTGGTGAATTTTCTTCAACTGCAATCATTCCATTGAAGTATGCAACTGGATGTTGTGAAGCTTGTCCTTCTATGTTAACTGCCTCAAAAGTCGAAAAATAGGAAGTGGTTGTAGCCTCCACCAACTTAGATACTATAGCTAACTCCAGGAAAATTAAGGCTAACTACTTTTTAACTGCTATACAGTCTTTTAACTGGTACTTTAGCTACATGCAGTTGACTACTGACCAGCACTGATCGATAGCATCCACGGGAGTCTAGGCAAAAATCTCATTTTACAGTGCACTAAGCAAGTAGACCAAGCTCATTCGGCTGTTCCATGCGCTACGACTTCACTCATTACGTTAATGTAATGTCGGGACTACTCGATTCCTATGCTCTGTACAACTTTCCACATCTGCCCACACTATCGACTACCTGTGCGAGGAACTCGGAAAGCACTTCAATCACTACCATTTTTTCAAGCCAATCCATTAACCTGCCTATTAAAATGCACCATGCGAAGTGATTCATTTAACAGATGAATACATATAGCAGAACTAGATTTTAAAAATCGCGATCGTGCGCAACGGTGGCAATGCCCGGGACGAGTTGACCAGAAGCTCGCGTCATTTTGACGTCACTACGGTACAGCCCGCTGGTTGGTTTAGACAAACGTCGTGTGCTATTTTTCACTCGGAGCGACGCCGTAGGCCACAGCGTTTCGTTTCGCTTTTTCTTTGATTTATGAGATACAGTAAACGAGCATTCGTCCACAGACACCGTTCACGGCACAGTTAAAGGTTAAGCCGTGAGATTGAGGAGGCCACCCTCATTGAGAAGTCCCCGAACAACGTTAGCCGAAAATCGGTCAACCTGTCCCCGCTTGAGGTCGCTTTTGTCTCGCGCGACCTTCCGGAGTAGGTGGATTGTGAAAATAAACATCACTTGCCAGTTGAACGCTGTCCCATCCGTGTCTGTGTTTTCTGTTGCGTTCCTTATTGTGATGATTGTTACTGTTGTATGGCGGCAATGAGTGTCAACATAGCACAACAGTAAACGTTGCTTCAGTTCACCCTTAAAAGTGATCGCCGCATCGCTATGATCACTAATTCGCCCATCGCTTCGATTAGCAACTTTTTTAATCATTGAGTGAATGTCTTATTCAGCTTGAGGTGTGTTCGTGCCGATACGTTGCCAGACACCATCCAGTGAAATGTATCCCAATGCCGTCGCCGGCGCGGCGCGGCAGCAGACGTTGACCAAAGATCAACTGTTGACCATCCATTGACTGCTGCAAAGACCAACAGAACCAAGCAATGTCATAAAACCACCATAATGTATGGTCAACTCGCCAATCATCGAGCTAAACAACGAGGATTAGCCGAGGCAGGCTACAAACATGGACGGTACAAAAACGCCAATTGTTTGATTTTATCCGCGCTGTCCCGGTGCCTTTTGTTTGGTTACTGAATGGTGGCCGACAACGCCAGTTAAGTTTGCACCGTACGGCGTACGGCTCATCATCCTGCAATTTCGCAGATTCCCAATTTCCCACTCTGAAAGTGGCATCATGTGTCGATATTCCGCAGGCACCTCAAAGTCCTCCATTATTCACCTCTTGACAGGGAGAAAGCAACAAAAAAGAAGAAATAAAGAAAGAAAACCGGTCAGGGCTGACCTCGATAGAACCGCGGTCGCACCTTTGAACCTTAATGACATCACCGATGACGTTTTCTCCTCCTCCTCCTCCTCCTCATTTGACTCTGCGTAGCGAGTCGAGCGGGAACGCGCGCGGCGATGTTCGAATGTTTCTTTCTATGGAAAATATTGCGTACAGAGAAAATTTGTGTCTTAATCCCGAAGTTAAGTTACCTACTTTCGCAACACGTTTGGAACTTAAATTTTTTAGATGGCTTCCTGAGCTCCTTTAACCTTTTTTGTGACGAAATATGATAAACTAGACCTGGCCCAGTGGACACACACTGGTTTTGCATGTGGATAATCGAAGGACACGCAGTAAAAGATAAATGTACCGATGAAATTCTTTTGAATGAATCACAGTGTATCTGCAAAGGGTGTACCTACAACTTCCAAACTGGTACGGCACACGCCAAACCCGGGGACAGGTCGTAACAATTTTGTTAGCGACGTCTTCACAGTACATATACGCAATCCAGTAAAATATTGTGGAACATATTTAGTCCATAAGGCGTCGGCGAAGTTCTCTGTACGTTCGTCGCTTTCTCTCTCTTTTTTGTTTCCTGCCGGAGTTTCCATACCGAAACTGAAACTGAAACTCACCTGAAAAGGATCGATCGATCGATCATTTCACACATGAGACCCCTTTCTAAAGAAAAGAAAATACAACACAAGATAACCTAGAACCCCCCCCCCCCCCCCAGCTGATTCACATATTACCACGAAGTCCGCAGAACGGTGCTTTGCAGAGGGCGGTGATTTCAGAGACACAAACTCCGCAAAGTGTGCTCATTCTCAAAGTTCCTCGGAGATTTTATGCGCAGCCAGCGTGGACTGTTTGATCCTTACTTAATTACGTAATCAATTTGAATACCGAAGGGAGCCTAAGTCATCAAGATATATGGAGTCTTGTGTCATCCCCAGGCATTACGTGGGCGAGAGCCAGTTATATTTCACGAGAACCACTGGGATGACAGTCCCACAGAGTTTCTGAGGATTTGCAGTGCGTTGCTCTATGCCATGTGACGTTGCGAGGTGTGGATGAAGTGCTGAGCAAACAGTGCAAGGAGGGTTGCGACATGTTTGCTGTGGTGCCATACTATTTGGCCCAGACTTAGCGTGTGGGTGACATATAAACAGCAACACAACGTGTACGTTTTACAAACTGTCCTTTAATGTTTGCGTAACCAATACGTGCAATCCATGCAAACAATGGACGAAGATAATTAAATTCGTCGTTACACCAAGGCTACATGGGAAGAGGCACGAGATTCCCTGCGAGCCAGGGAAGGATAACGGACGTATTTTGGTTACCGTTTCCTTTTTCGTTACTGCTATATTTTCGTTTTCGTTATCCGTTTCTGATACCGGCCTTCCAATTTCGTTTCCGTTACGTTTCCGTTACTGTTTCCGGTAATGGAACGGTTGTTGTCGAACTCGGAGTTCAGCAACTCAAGGTAGGCGCTTCATCCAATGTCGCATTCATAAGCGGACGCTCTCAGTAATAAATAATACTGCCATGGCCACGGTGAAATGAAAAAAAAAAAGTACAAAATAAGTAACTGAAAATCGTAGGCTGTCATCCTCGTGCTATGGTGGAGTATAGTCATGTGTTGATGTCATGGAGTTATGAAGACTGGGACCACGTAAGCGACGTATGCACCCTCGAGATCCAATATTGCACTTTCTTTCCATGCTCTCGTGTAGTATTTAGAGCATTACATAGAATGGAATCACCAAAACAAAAAAAAACAAAAAAAATGAAACGTCACTCGAATGTCATCGCACAACAGGAATAGCCATTACCCGAATTCAATACCGGACGATAAATTCGTTTCCGTTTCTGTTTCCGGTAATGAAGGACAGTGGTATGCCTTTCCGTTTCCGTTATCGTTACCACCTCCAATTGCGGTAATATATCGTTTCTGTTTCCGTTACCATTACCGTTACCCTTCCCTGCTGCGAGCTTATGTGCAGGTCTGAAACAAGGGCGTCGCCAGTGGCAAACGGATGAAATAATCAGTTCGGAAAAAGTTGACGAAGAGATTTGAGAGCGACATTGTACATCAGCATCATCGAACAACACGAACGAGACTCAAACTCAAACAGCTGTGCGCGTAAGCTCGGACTCGTACGTGTCTGCATGTGTGTGAAGGTAGCAGATGATCTCCATCAATTCCGCTGAGATTAGATGACTTCTGTAGCTTAAGTGCCGTTGAAACATCTTAATTCCGGTTCAGAGCACATATGACCATGAATTTTTATCCTGCGGAGACCACGGGATGCTCGAACTAAACCTGACGGTGCAAAATTTCATCAATAGACGCAGTATGCACTATCTGAGGAAGCAGTGACAGAATGCACTAGAGATACATGTTACACGCAGTCATACACATAAGATAGGTAGGACAGGTCAGCTCTAGTGACGCGGGCAGTAGCGTTTCGCATCGCGAAGCATTAATACAACCAACGCTTTTGTTGCCTCAGCGCAGCCTTTGCCACTTTGCCAATGAAAAATGTTTGCATTGAATTGTCGTGAAGTGAGCGGTATTGCCCAGCCTTCGTGCATCCCTCGAGTTTTCACAGTAACTTTGCAATCCCAACCCTTTATCAAACTGTGTAAAGCAAGTTACAGTTTCCTGCGTAAAATTTCAGTTGTCTCAACGGAGACAGTCGCGGCTTCTCGCTTTGTAGCGTCACGGAGCCGCGTTACGTGTATGCTCCACATCAGTTTATACTCACTCAAGGCATCGTGCGTTCGACATACACGTTGAGTTATGTGTACGTCATGCAAACCTGTTCACTACGAGAAGGCAGCAACTTGCACGGTTTCGCAATGCATAATTATTTAAGCATACACGCGTCCTTTTTTAAAGACAAATGTAGCGCGTAGTTTACAAAGTTTGGGACATAAATTCGCAGGCCTACTCGTCACAGTCGGAATCTTCGCACAGACGCTCTCGACGGAACCACAGCACTCCACGTGGCCGCTCTGCCGTATCTGTTGTCGCTAACGTTTTAAACACAAGCATTACTCGCTCGAGGAGGGAGACAGGTCATTAAATTCCTTCTGCAGTTCTGATACTCGCAAGGACCGAGCATTCATAACACCCGCTGAGGTCCCTTACGGCTATCTCCTTGCGCGGCCCGAACTGTACAGGGAGGACAAGTTAACTAATGGCATCCTAGTTTAAATATGGGAACGCAGGCAGATAGTAATTACATTTTACGACCACCCGCTCCACCTAGACGGCTGTCGTCCATTCTTCAGACGGAGATACCTATTCATCCCTGCACCCCGGAGCAGGGATTATTCGCGCCATGGAGCTTCGCGGCAATTCGCAGATATAATGAATCTGACGCAGCGGTAGCGTTAATGTTACATCTGGAATGGAGGTCTAGGCCTGTTCGCACGATACTCGGCTGTGGCGACGACGCGGGATGCTGCTCGGCGTTGATAATGGTACGCGTGAAGAGTTGCCGTGAAAGCAGAGCTCATGAGGCAACGGGATTTGGGGAAAAGAGAGTGACACTACGGTAAACAGTGTTGAATCCTGGGAGAATTGACTGCCGCGAGGGGTCGTCGTGGTAAGGACTTTGATAACTATTTCGCATCATTGTTTTTAATCCGCCAGGCAACGAACAGGGGATAAAGGTTCCTTTCCTGTGGCGAGTTGCTGTTGTCTTGGGAAATCAGGGGCAACTCTAATGGAAATGAGTCGCAACATTTTGTGTGTTTTCTCCAGATCGCGAATTGCTTAACTAGCATTATAAATTGACGTGAAGGACAAAGCATGAAGGTCACGGGTCACCTATACATATATATATACATATACGCTTGAAATGGAGGTTCGAACGACCAGGACGTTGTGTATATATATATATATATATATATATATATATATATATATATATACGTAATCTGTGTGATGACAAGATAAACCATGATATCACGATAGATTGCACGCCGCAGAACAGTTAAGCACCGCTGTTGTACGAGACGAAAAAAAAGCAAACTAAAGGTTACAGCAGGTTTTTTGTACCCTTTCGTTACCGCTAGAAAAAATACACAGTATTCTTCGAGCACACTGCTGTCAAACATTTTCAGTTTCACCGCTATTTTGTAGCGACCCCTTGCCAACAATGACGTCATTGATATCAATACGTATTGCGTCTACTGCTGCGTTCGCACGCGCCAACTTTCTCCACCAACTATGACCAACTTTGGAGTTGGTCCCAGTCGGCCAACAAGACCAACCACGACCAACTCGAGTTGCTCCGAATTGGTGGCCGACCGAAAACTTGGGAGAGTTGGTGGTGTTCTAGCCAATCAGCGTGAGGAGTATTGCCACGGGATCCCTGAGGGCGTGAAGTGGTTTCGTTCGTGCCGTACTACCTGGCATGGGTTCAAATCATACAGGGAGAGACGTTAGTTCGAGTTCGTGCAGAAAGTTGGCCCGTCTGAACGCAGCCTTCGACAAGTAGAAGACATGGGAGCGACCGTTTGCGGCATTTTAACCGAAGTTGCGCAGTGAGTGAGATCGTAAAAAGAAACAGGAGTTTATCTGCACACACTGTGTTCATATTGCTTCACGATGGTTTCGGTTTATGTTTCTTCGGGTGTAATGCACGTGGGATTATCTGTTCTTGGTAGATCGCAACAGATGTAACGAGGTGTATCAAGCGTAATACTGTGTGTAATAGGCAAGACCTTGTGTGGAATTTATTTCCTGGCAAGAAAGAACGCGCGCGAAATCCGAAAGTGCACCACGTGACGCGAGGCGAGCGCACCTACGCGCACGCCTCGATTTCGGAGCTCTCAAGCGCACAGAAGAACTACTACATCCGTTATCTGCTGAGAAGTGACCTTCAGGTGAGCTCTGACTTGAACGTCGCTTTAAAAAAAAACAAAAAAAAAAACACAGGGGATTAGAACACGCGACTCCTCAAAATATTCTACAGTTTTCATTCGCTTATGACGCACCGTGTCCGTGTTTTTACGTGTTTTTTTTTTTGTGTACGTTAGAAATGCATGTAGTTAGTAACGCATGTAATATTCTGAAGGATAATAATATCAAGTGGGTCTTCACGTGGAGCAGTTGTAACGTGCTATTTGAATAACATGGTCAGTTAACGTACCTGCCAACCGGTGCCGAATCCAGAACAAGCAATATGGTGGCACCTCAAGTTCTTTTGCTGCTGCCGATGAAAATTCCTAACAACATGGGACTTGTTTCGTTAAGATGTTTGAGAAAGTTCAAATTCACCAAATCACATTGTACAGTAGAAAGTGGTTTCATGCAAACTAAAATTGTTAATGTGCGCTAACAATTGGAGTAAGAGTAGGCATTTCATGGGCGAATGAGTTGTGACGAACTCAGTAAGCAGAAAGTGGCAAAAATGGTATTAAGGCAAACGTCATTAAAACTGTATGTGTGGAACCGCACAAATGACACGTCTTCCGCGCAACAGACTTGCGCCTTTCTTTTGTTTCTCTTCTTTTTTTGCGCTTGGAATTGGCGCAGCGTATCCCGAGGCTGATCCAGAGCGGTCGACCGGTCGCCTTGTTCAATCGCCATAGCATACGACTCTCACCAGCCAATAAAAGTGCTCCATGATGCTCCTGCTTATCTGCTCCGAACAATAAGATACTCGATCTGAAATACATGATGAACGCGCGTACAGTAGCTTTGCAGTTCCTTCCACAACTAAATCCCAGCCTGTTTGGTCGCTGCGAAACAGGTGGATGCACGCAGGAAAATAGAATCGGATAGATTCCGAAAGCAGAGTTGCATTATTTTTCTTTATATTGAGTGGGGCTTCACTTGAGTGAGCATAGTTGAAACCGAAGGGAATCGCTAGACAAAAAATGTGTTGCCAGTTTATTCCGTTTGCTCACGTGTTCCAAGTTTTCCATCTTATGGAAAGTAGCGGCAGCGCAAAGAGTTCGCCGCTGCACAAGTTTCTAGCAGAAATATAGTGGCCTTGTGTCTGCTACGCTGTTTGTGGAAATGATGCATTACCGACTAGCTCGACTCAATCTTTCGATGAATGCGGACAACAGCCAATGCTACGTCTAAAACTTGAAGCGTGTGTGAACCGGCATATCAAGGCGATTTTGGTTCAACTCTCTGACAGTTTAAATGTACAGTTTACAATTCAAAATACCTCTAGTTCTTGGGCAATTCGGAATAATAGATGCTGGTCTGGGCAGGATACATCGCCGACGCAGACTTGCCGACGTGCACTTGCTGCTGGTGCGCCCAACCTTTCTGGTACCAAAATCCCAACTAGAATTCGCTAGAAGGGTGTTCTGTAAAACGTTATTTTCAATCCCTAAAACACGATTCGCTTCTCAAAAAAGGTAGGTCGCTAAATCTCGTGAATCACGCTGAAGCTCACCGTTCATCTCCTGAGGCTAGATCTACCTTTTCTTCTTCGCGCTACTGAGCAACGTGTTATCAGGTTTTGCCATGTGCTTCGAAGCCTTTGCTTTTGCTCGAAGGCGAGTAATAGAATTACAACATATGCATGTCGGCAATTTTGCCATTCTCGTCAAGGCTGAAGACTGTCAAACAGGATGATAGAGCGGGAAATTGCGTGCAACCGCTCGAGTGGCCGCAAAGAAAGAGTGTGGCAAGAGACAGAAAAGAGCGAGAACTTCATGAAGCGCACCGCGTGGGGACCCCTCTAATGTAGACAGTGCATACGTAATTGCACACTAACTAGAGTTGAGTACATTAGAGTCACTAAATAGGGGCTCCGAATTTAGTGACTCTAGAGTACATAGGTTACGCTTCATAAACATTGAGTTTGAGTTTGAGTTTGATTATAGAAAGAAAAAAAAAACACTTTTGCGAGTAACCTCGTACCTTACAGCTATTTTTAAAGGTCAGTATTTAATAAGTAAGTATTTAAAGTAAGTATTCAGGTAATCTAACATAAATACTTTTCAACAACTTCTACTCATTTCCCAAGTTACTTTAAAGATACTTCTCTGTACGTGATACGGAAGTCGAGCGAAAGATTCTCTTTTGTCTCGGCAATGTGCTTTGTGCTGTACAGGTCCCGACAAAAGTTTACGGAACACGCGAGCGGTGTATTTTCTCCTCGGTACGACACCCTAGCGGCAAGCGGAAGCTGGCGAAATCAGGCCAGTTCACTGCCTCAGAGGGGTGGACGACTGCGCTCTTAGCGACACACAGCGGTACTTTCGGTATGATTACTGTTGTATGTGCTCGCGAAGTGAGTTGGATTTAACTGTTGTGCTCGTCAACAACTCGTGACTCACGTCAGTTGTTTATCAATCAATCAATTATCAATGTCAGCGTCAATTGTTTATCAGCTCGTCACGCGTCGTCCATAATAAAGCAACTGTTTACAAGATACCTTTCTTTCTCTTGTCTACGTATCATGGCTTTCCAATAAAAGCAATACACCGTAAAGTGTTGCCATCACGATTCATCCTTGTTATCACGATGATAGCGGCGAGCTCCCTGTCTCAACAATCGTTGAATCACGTGTTGTTGGCGAGCACAACAGTAAAATCCAACTCACTTTGCGGGCACATACAACAGTAATCATCAGGTTCAGGTTCGCTTAATCCCTTTCGAAACAGGGCAGGCACAAAAGGAGATACCACAAGCGAAGATCTAGACAAATTGTCTAGAAAAAAGAAAGTTCGTGGGCTGTCACTAAACTACCGCTGTGTGTCGCTAAGAGCGCAGTCGTCCACCCCTCTGAGGCAGTGAACTGTCCTGATTTCGCCAGCTTCCGCTTGCCGCTAGGGTGTCGTACCGAGGAGAAAATACACCGCTCGCGTGTTCCGTAAACTTTTGTCGGGACCTGTACATATGCTTTAGCGTCTGAGGTATTCGGAACATCAAGGCCCCTCTTGGGAAACAGTAGCGTGCAGCGCCTCGCGTTAAGAGCATGCATGGGGCAATGTGTTGTCCTGGAGGATATTCGGGTAAAACATTGAGACCGCTATTAGGCAGAATAGAAGGCCTGTGCCGAAAGTCGTAGGCAGAGAGGGCTCGTAAAATATCAATAACGCTAAAGAGAAAAACAACAGTAAATCCTGTCGTTTCTGTAGAGAATTTGTTGGCATCTGTAGAGCGCCTGTTCAGTATTGGGGGTAATGTGTTTAAAAAAAAGACCGATGCAGGCTATCGCATTTCTTTTTAAATTCCGTGTTAGCGCCGCGAAGAAACTGTGGCTATGAGCGGTGTACAGACGTGGAGAGATGGAAAAAGGACAGCATGAACAGCAGAGGTGCTATCGGATAGTTACTTTGTAAAGCAGTTGTTCCTGCGAGATAATAAAGCTTTTTGCTAATGTCATTGTCAACTTCGCGTTCATCGTATTTGTTTGATAGCGAATTCCAACGGTGATGCCGTCGAGTTACGTTTACGAGTACTTAATACTCTACCTTAATTAAATACTTTTTCAAGATTGGATATTTAGTACTCTATATTCAATTACTTCTTTGCCCGGTACTCAGTAACTTAGCTTAAATACTTTTTGTGAGTATCTTGAACAAGCAGGTCACAGACGTACGGCACGATATCCCAGCGTTCAAAATCCCGGATCTCAAAAGTCATAACAAAAAATCACAAATTGCAAAGTCAGTTCTATGTTGTTTTTTATTATTTTTTGCGAGGTCTGAGAATGACCGTGTTTCAAAGTAGGACATCTATGAGCAATGCGCCAACTTCGCGTGTTCTCGTTGCGACATTTTTGCGACCTACTTGCTTCCGCTACCAGGACGCTAACAGTACAGTCGCGCCGGAGCAGCACAAATACGAAGGGACGTTCGTTAGTTTATGGTGACAAGAGCCCTGTATTATAGTGCTGTAGTGAGACCAAAGTTAGTTGGGGTTTGTTGACTAGAGTCACCGTGCGTATTCCAGGCGCTGCCGGCACATTAAACTGTGACAATTTCGGATTTTGAACGTCTCCAATCTTGAACCTGTGGATTCTTAACTGCTGGATATCGGGATGACTGCAGTCTTCTTCACATACGGGTCGGGTATAATAAGCTTGAGGACAAGTTCCCATGTTGAAATTTAGGACTTACATCGCGCGGCCCTATTACAGATATACATCTTCATCATATGCATACGAGATCCCGATCTGCAATTTCCGTACCGATTACTATCTTTTAAATACCTACCAATGTACACTCCAGATTTTTCTCACTTAAAGGTAAGTACCTTTTAAGCCAACTAGTTAGGACATCAACACGTGCATTAGTTGTAGGCGTGTCGTCTATAGTTCCCGCCATCAGACTGACCGGCCAAATACCCGCTCGGAAACATAAAGCTCCTTGTAATCCTCGTGAGTTTCTGAAGACTTGCTAGCTGAGGATTTTGCAGGGACAAGAACGGTCGCGTAATATAGCCGTTAATCCCGTAGCGCTACGGCGTTCGTAAAGTTATCAAGCAACTGGTTTAGCCATGAGGCTGCTTCTCTGAACCTCCCTGCAAAGAGCGATCGATCTGCGACAGAGCCCCATGCCCGTCACGTTCACCGCTTGTTAGAGGAATGAAACTGAACTAAACTTCAGGAGAGTTTAAGGTCACAATTAAGCACACACGTACAGGGGAGGTTGGACAATCGTGACGAAACTCCGGGCAGTTCATTTAATATGCGGGGACGGAGTGACAAGGCCTTCCTTTCGAATCTGTATCGTCCACTTTACTGTTCAATCGGACAGAACTGTTTCTAGCGAAATAATTTCATAAACAGACCGCATCGAACCAAAGAATTTTACGGCCCAATTTTGCGTTCATTACATCAGCTGCCAGTAATTGTGTACATGCTTGTAGGGGAGACATATGGGTGTGTCTGTGAGGAAAACTAGATTGGAATGAGATTCGCCGAGGGAGGGAGTGAGAGGTAGAGAGGGATAAGAAAAATATGATAACGTGCGCAGCTTCGGTGCAGCTGCCCAAGAACACTTCGCGTGTTAGGCCAAAGCGCTAGTAACCTCCTTGAGATATTGCGAGCGTTTGGTATTAAAAGACGACTACAGCACTTACGCCTTTCAGTAAGCGTGCCAGGGCGCAAAGCGCGGATTGTCTTTGCTGCTTTAGCCAGCTCCTCAGCACCTTCCCCACGTTGATTATAGTCGATGGTCCACGAGATCCATCGACGTATGTGTTTGCTACATTGCTTCTAACGCAGGATTTATTATAGCAGTATTTGACATCATTTGTTAATAACAACTAATGCTGCTACATAGTAAATCCTGGGTTAGAAGTAATGCAGTAAACACATAAGTCGATGAATCTCGTGGACCATCGACTACTTAGTGATGATAGTTAATAATTAGTGATATCACGAACATTGTGAGGTTCGAGTTCCAAAAGTTTGCCGAATTCGAACTTCACTGTATATTAAGAATCGAACTTTAATCTAATCGAACTTTAATGAATAATTAATCGAACTTTAATGAATATTGAGGGCAACGATGTATCATTTCTATGTTCACCTCCTACTTCAGAATGCAGGTGCGCCAGCAGAGAACGCGTTTGCGCTGGTGCGCAGTCATTCATGCACCGCTTCTTGCTCATGTACTGCTTGCGACACGCTTGTCTGAAATCAGCACCCTGTGGTTTATTCCTTCTCAAATATCCAGGTGTTGCAAGACCAGTTATTTTAAGTAATAAACACGTGCAGCATATGGAATTTCTTTATATACAATATTGAAAGAACATTCCGAGGGCAGCCAAGAAAATATGGACAGCAGAACTACTGTCCGGTGATTCCAGACAACCCTGTCGCAAGCAGTACATGGGATGTGGAAGGCAATCAATCAGATGATCGCAAATGGTTGAAGTACCCATATGAGACGCATGCGTGCGG
Organism: Ornithodoros turicata; assembly: GCF_037126465.1. NCBI lineage: Eukaryota > Metazoa > Arthropoda > Arachnida > Ixodida > Argasidae > Ornithodoros > Ornithodoros turicata. The sequence goes on from NC_088202.1 coordinate 97,650,599, forward strand.
GCATTGTCCTTATCGTGTGCCCTATCATTGTCATTAACCCACCACCTCGCCTGAGCAATCCACGGCGTTTTGTTCTTATAGCACCCGTCAGATGTGTCACTGGAAGGTCATAATGTGATCACCAAGCGACATGAGGAGTTTCCCCGCACTCGCCTGACTTCAAAACTTCTTCGGTTCGGGTGATGAGGGTTGACGCCATTCTCTGCTCGTGCCTTTCGCCTCTGGTTCAACATAATGCACGTAGACTTCACCACCAGTGATTATACGGCTCAAAAATTCATCTCCTTCCTCCTCATGGCGTCTGATGAGTGCTGTATATGTGTCGACACGGCGTTCCTTCACTTCATGTGTAAGGCTCCGAGAAACTCATTTTGCGGACACCTTTGTATACTGCAGCTTCTCCCCGTACGATTAAATCGGCTGACTCAACACTCACACACAATAACTCGGCCAGCTCTTTGAGAGAAATGCGTCTGTCTTGATGACTAAGATTATCTGCGGCACCAACAGTTTCGGACATTGCAGAAGCGTGCGGACGGCCAGGTCGTGGCAAGTTGAGCACACGGTTCTCTTGCCTGTTGCAAGGTTACGTCTCGTTCACACACTTGTTGTAGGCACTATACTATTTTGCGGCTTCATCCGGTGGTGGATGTCGATGAGTTTCACTTCTCCACTCTGACGAAAACGGCTGACTGACCGTGTTCACCCTCGTTGAAACCTCGAAGCGGGGCAGCCATTTTCAATCAGCTGTCACGTGTTTGCACGTGCTACGATGAGGTCGTAAAAAACAGCGTACAGAGTATAAGACCCGCACTACCACTCTCAGCATGAATATTAAGTATGAGAGATAATTCTTGATTTTAATTCAAGCTCTAAAGGTATTTATTGTGAGCGCCATCATCAGCGTATGCACAAACTGTCGATCCCCCAAACCCCATGTGGTTTTGACTTGTTTGTTGAAGGACTCGGATACAGTTTCCTTCAGTGCTAATGATGGTGCTTGTACGTGCATCGCAACCTCAATCTTCTAATCTGGTTACCTCACGTACCATCAAGCCAGTGCATGTTTTTCAATACAAACATGTTACGAGAGAGAGACAGGAAGCAACTTTTCACAACTCGTAGTTTGCATACGTTACTTAACGCCTAGTTGCATGTCATGATGCAACTGCACATTCGCGCATGTCATATCACGCGTGGGTTATGCGTGCGCTGTTTAACATGGTCACAGGGAATTTCCGAGGATACTCAATATTCGTCCACAAAAACTCATCTAATGTGAAACTGTGCTACTGATGTCATGGCACACACATAACGTCGATCACGTAAACCACACAGAAGGTAAATTTTCTTTAGTTCGCTAAGAAATGTGACCCAGAAACGAAGTGTTTATTTTTGTGCCGTCGTTTACCGTATGGAGCTACCCTCGAGGAAAAGAGAGCGAAGCGGCGAATACCCATTCTCGGATAATCCGTTCTAGACTGTCCGACGGAGACAACGGTGTTGACTTCCCGGCGTAAAGGTCAAAGATCGTGCTGCATCGGAAAGGCGATCGACAACTTTGCTCTAGGTATTATTCTCTATTTGCCTGACAGGCGTATGACATGGAGTTAAGTCGGAAGCGGTAAGAGGGAACCGATCAGAAAATGGCACAAGCGTTGAGGAACAAAATCTCCACTCAGCAGTGTTGCACCTGCTACCAAACCGGAGTGACGGAATACCGCTATACTAGCTACTTCGCAAAAAAGTTGCGCAATACTAGCCTGGCTACAAATTTGAAAGGTAACGCGATACCGCTACAGCTATCAAATACAAGTAACGGAAATACTATGGCGCTACTTTTCCGCTACCTTATACAGGCAACGCTTTACCGTATAGGCGTCTCGCTGCCGAATGTGTCTGAAGGTGGCGCAATATTTATATTTCCTCACATAGCCATCATGCATTGTAAAGTATACCACTACTTATAGCCAATTATCTCACATTGATCTTGACCTTGAGATAATGCGCATTTCAGACATAATTTAAGGCGCGTAGCGTATATGTGCATTTAATTATTTTTCCATCATAATGCTGCGAACACAGGTCGGTTTTTTTCTGCCATCACAGTATTTTGTTCGAGATATCCGCGAATCGCAGCCTCTAAACTTTTCTATCTGCTTACTGTGGATAGACTTATCATTTTTCTGTGTGTTCAAGTGGCACAACTGCCATCATTGGTAACCACTGAGCGACTCATCGATAAGTAGCTACCAGGCGGTAAAACTATCAATCTAATGGCATAATGTTTGCTGATGCTTTCGCCAGGGCCAATGCTTCCAAGTAGAATAGACTGCCTTCTGAGTGCTGTCGGCATACTATGCAAACTCTGATGTTGTTGCCTACCCCCTGCTTCTAATCTTTCAACCACACGGCGGCTCCTCTTACAATGCGTTCGACTATGCGGAAAACTACGTTTAATACGCTTTTTCCGGGAGCATGAGTTCCTCAGGAAGAGCCTACCTGTGTTAGATTACCTTCGTAATGAAGCATTTACAGAAAGAAAAAAATAATAATGCGCTGTTTCCCCTAAACGCGTCAAACGCTGTAAACAATCAATTGCTCCAAAGTTAATCGCCTGTGTACTGCAATCAAGTAAGGATGGAAATAGCTAATAAGCATGTTGGCATACACTGACTCCCGAATAATATTAGTTCTTCATTTTCTGGAGCTTACACAGTAAATTTTTTTACGCCCTTCCCGGTGTGAAAAGGATGTAGTATGAGGCACACCTGAATTACACTTATACTGCACTCAACTAAGCACCCGTGTTGGTGTAAAAGGGGAGTAATGTGCCAATACACCCCGATCACGCTTATGTTACACACCATGCTAAATTTTGGCGCACTCATATCAGTGCAACAGGGGTGTATGCCGCACAATGCTCAAGCTCCTGTAGTTTTCTTTTTCATTGTGAGAATATTTGCAATATATATATATATAACTCCTTATGTGTGTGTATAGATAACTTTGTACATACAGATGGATGCGAAAAGATATAGACCATAAGTAACGGAGGACCTGGGAAGCTGTATAAGGATTAACAACAACTGCTACTTTTATTGCATCAACAAAACTAAATGGGAATTATGGGAATTACTCGAAACAGATTTACAGTCGTATTGCCAACTGTAGGACATCTGTAGTCAAAATTAGGGGTCGTCGTTTTGGCAGTCACCGCTGCCTTCAGCAGGACTAAACTTGAAAATGGGTGACAGGGGCTTGACCCCCTAGCTGGAAGGTTTACTGGCGCGGGTGACATTGAAATTAAAATACATGTATGTATGTAATTAGAGGGCTAATTACTGTGAGTGATTGTGAAATTAATATACGAAAAGAAAAAGTAGAAGCAACCAAAGATTACGAACAGTTAGGAACAAACAAGGGAAGTTCGGCAGCGGCAGCGGCAGCAGCAGCAGCAGCAGCAGCAGCCTTCAACTGGGCTTGCAAATGTCGAAGGCAGGCTGGTGTTGAAGTGTCGACTTGGTTAAAGCGGAAGCACTTGGCTTAGCTTGCAAAGCGTTTCTAAGCTCTTGGAGTGCAGAGCTAGCTAAACTTTAAGAGACCACTTCCCGTGGCATAGGGGTTAAGATCATCGCTTTCCACGCCGGTGACACGGGTTCGAATCCTGTCACCGTCTGGGTTTTCCGAAGGCTTACCCAACGAATGTCAGTTCTCCCTGAAGTCGGCAGAGGACGCGCACTAACCCCCCTGTTCCCCCACTCCTTCCTACTGTCCTCTCTCCATCTGTCCACGCCTGTACGCCATTCATGCACACAGTTGCTCCGTGGCGCTAGCACGGAATTAAAAATGCCCTAAGATGTTTACACTTGCAAATGCAGGTTGCACTGCATCAGTGGAACTAGTGTTCCGTGAATTTCGGGAGCAAGCCTTCTTTTTTTGTTTTTTGGGTCAATGCACACACCCAATCAGCACCCTTCTTTTGGGTGCAACATGTCACACCCCCGTTACACCCATTATTGAGGTGTAGCATTTACACCCATAAGGGTGTGAGTTATCTAACACTCATTTTACACTCATAGGGGCGTAAATAAATTTACTGTGTACATACCTACAGTGTAAAGTGTAGCGTATCTGATGCGAGGAAATAACCAGATCGCGTTAACCATAAGCTCTGTAGCCTAACCATATAACCTCTGCAATCTAAGGAAATTGTATCCTGCCAGAAATGCATCACTTCCAGCACACCTCTAAGCAAAGTCGACGCGTTTGGAGTGCAATGACTATATGGCGGTATCTCGTTGCGTTTCCGATATATTTTCGTATTCTTGTTCCACAAGACACGACGCTTTGTTTATCTGCTCCGAACAATAGAGACTTTTAGTACATCGCACGCAAAGGCGATAGGGTACGTAACAGATAGGGTTGGTGGTTCTGCGCACTGCGCGAAGCCCTTTTTTTGTTATGGGCGTGCGCAGAACCATCAACGCTATCCCCTACGTACGCAAAGGCGATAGCGTACGATGTACTAAAACTCTTTATTGATGTAGCAAATGTGCTACCGACACGCTGACACTAGTTTTGCAACTGATTGTATGACGGAAACTTGATTCGTAGCCCATATTATGCAGTATGTTATACGTAGCTGTCTATGTTTCTCAAATGTGAGCTAAAAAGTTAAAAAGTGCACAGAATAGCACAAATTACATTCCTTAATATGAGATTGCGCTCAGATTATGAGAGAGAAACTGAGGAAGACTGTCGCACCAATCTACTAGACTAACAAGTAACCAAAAGGAACAACAAGAAAAAAGTCCTGCTTCGCAGTAATCTAACTTTTTTTTTTAATCTGTCTTCCACGTGTTCCATATTATGAAAAGTAGCGGTGGCGGAGAAAGAGTACACCGCTGCGTAGAATTTAAAATGTAGCGGGATCGCTACTTTGCTACTGAGAAAAGTAGCCAATACTGCTTCTCAGCAATACAAGTTATAAACGATAAGCAAATTACGACAGAAATGACTGCGCAGCTTGGCAGTGAGATGATATTTTCCAATGATGGATAGTAGACCTGTGAAGACTGATGTAGCTGACGTACGTGGCCACCATGCTTCTGACGAAGACACAATCTATAACACTTTGCGTACGGGTTGTGGTAATTTATCGCGACTGACTATAGTCGAAGCTTTCCTTCATAAAGTCGGGGAACCAGCTGTTGCTGTTCCCCGCGGGGAAGCTGTTCTTGGGCTTCTTAGTATCCGTACTGAATTCTCCCATGACAATCATGGACATGTTGTGTTCCTTCAAGTTTCCTACGCAGGTGTTGATAGGGGATCCCGGCGTAATGAATACCTACAGCATGAGGGCGGGGGCATACATGCATACTCTACTTCTAGACGCATATTAATAGGGGTAACTTCGGGAAATACACTGGCGGTTACCGTGGTATAGACAGCATTACAGTAAGGGATCCCATACTGAGGGATGCTCGTTTGTTTTCTGCGGTGGGTAGTTCGCGACAGCCCTGCTCCCAGATCAAGAGGGGCTGCACACCCCTCCCCCGTCTCTACGACGCTTGAACTGGAGAAGCTCCTCCGCCGACAAATGCATGCTTGCGCCGGCGTGCGTGGCGTCGGGACGTCCACGATGTCACATCTGAAAGCGCGCCCTCTCTCATGGAGGTTTTGTATCCGCGCTTGAACATGTATGGGAATTTCCACTCCAAAGTCACGCGCCGACCTGTCTGACCGCAACCACTGCCCCGGCGAACACAGCAGCTTGCTAACAGCAAAGTTGTTTATTCGCTTACATGCAGTTCTGCCGACTTCTTCAGCTTCGCCTTGTCTCTTCTTTTTCTCTATGCTGCGAGTTTTTCCACGTTTCGTGGTCATGTTTGGTATCGTTTGGGAACGTTTCGGCGTTATCACCACACAGGTGATCTCCCAGCAGCAGCCAATGAGCGCAGGTCTTATACCCTGCGACAACGCAACTGAGTAGCTCCCCCGCAAGGGTAATCGAACGCTGATTTTTAGGGACGTGCGTAGAAAGGGCAGGCTCAGCATCGTAGCCACAGAAATAGATTTCGGGGGAGGGGGGTTCTATGGGCACTTTACATGGAAGAAGAGGTGTTCCCCTCTCCCAAATGCACTACCAAAGGTACGATTTCGGGGGGTTGAACTCCCTAAGCTCCCCCTTGCCTGCGCCCACGGATAGGCTGATGTCAGCAGAGCGACTGTAGTCAATCTTGCTAACATTATTATCCTCAGTAGCATCGTTAGTAACCTTAGTGACGTATTAATTTACATTCTTTCGAATCGCTGAGACAGTTTCACAAACTTATTAGTGCCTCATCACGCGCAATACGAACCATTTTTAATCGAATAGGCTCGCACGACGGTTGTCGGTATACACAGCATTTCCAACACGTTGTGCAGACTTCGCTATCAGGTGCTTCGCTATCAGGTGCAGACTTCGCTATCAGATACAACCGCTAAACTATTTGAATAAAACGCACACATAATTAGCAATTTAAAATTCACTTCTGTAAAATATGTTGTATACTTCTCTGCCATTTCTTGCGTGAACAGATAGCGGCACGTTTCTTGCGGCGTGTTTGTCCCAACAAACAGTTAAGGGAGGTCGGCAGTGCCGTGTGTCACTAAACTAAAAAAGTACTTTCAATTACTTTCATTAAGGAGTCTTTAAAGGTTGTAAGACCCCTACTTCAAACCAGTTCTGGCGAGGAGTTCTACTCCGCTACTGAAAACGGTAATAAACACGATAGCGGCGCTACTGGTAGCGCCGCTACGTTTATACGCAATGGTAACGCGTATTCGTAACCGTTCTCAGTAGCGTCGTAGCAATACTACCAATTGTATTTTAAGTCGGCAGCAGGTAAAGTAAGTATGTCCGCTACCTATTTTGATTACCGGCGGTCGTGTTATTCGCTAACTAAAGTTACTTTTGACGAAATGGAAAACGTGGGACACAGAGAAGAATGCGAGACACCGCCGAAGCTTTCCTACTTATTCCTTTCGCTTGCTCGACACGCAGGCAGACGATTTCAATTATTCGCATAAGCTAAACCCCATTGGATGTAATGAGGAATGACGCAATTTTCGCTAATCTTTTAGAACCTATCGGCAAACCTGTTTTTCCTCATGTGTGTTTTCCTCTTTGTCATCTGCGTTTTTCTGCGTATTTTTAGAGCTTTTCGTTTGGTTTCCATCTCCGAAACACAGACAGGTATAATATCCTGCATAACGTAGAGCATGAGAGTAGTTTTCGCTGAGTGCGTTGATGACACGAATAGGAGATATGCGAAATAGCGCCATCTGTCGAGTGCGCCGCTCCCGACCGCCATGGCTAAGGCAGATCTCTCACGAGCTGCAGCGCGTCTTGAGGGGGTTCCGCTAAAGAGGAATCCACGGCCGCAATTTTTTAAGCACGACTTCTCGGTGGAGTACAGAACATTTCGGTGGAATGTACGAATGACAAACAGTTCAGAAGTCTAGTCTCAGCAGCAGAAATATAGTCCTACAGTTTTCCGGTCGATTCCATTTTCAGCGAGATCTCACACGGCATTTATCATCGACGTTCAATCGACATTTACATTTACTTTGTTTTCTGCAATACTTCACTTTTTAGTTTTAGCTGCTATTGTGATGGTAAGATTAAATGAGATACTGGTCTTATAAAAGGGTATTTTGATGCAGGAGTTTTTCATACCATTTGCCACACTCTGCCGAGCAATCTCTAAGTTAACGTTTTGAGATTCTGGGAACCACGCTACGGTTGTAGTGCTGCTGCATTTGGTAGTTGTGACATATAATTAGACGATATAGTACTAGGTTTCAGATTCAGATGTTGGAAGGTATCTGGTTCTATCATTGCTGCTTGCTCTCCTTAAGCCACGACTTGACCCGTTTGTCGAGGATGTGACTTCATGACCAACACTTATTTATGTTATTTAATAAATAAATATTTGATCAATATAAATGCCATGATTCTGAACCTGTAATAAGAGTGGTTTTATCCTACGTAGTTCAACTACAAGAAGTGATTTTCCTTAGCACACACACAAACACAAATAAGATTTAAAAGCAATATTCATAGATGATGTCATATTCTTGCGTTCTGGCCTATTTAGTGGCTCGACTAATTTATTTTCTTACTTTCCCTTGTGCACGAGAAACTGGAACACAGTAGAGAGCACATGTCGAGACCGCAAATTATTGTGCACATGCTTATCTGGAGTTAGGATGTACGTCAAGACAGCGCACTAGGTACATATGCAAAACAATATTCCAATCTATCACATTTGACAATTCACCTGCGGGTTATGATACAATTCACCATAAGTTCAGTGATTTTACAAAAAGAGTCAAATCAGGATCACTCATATCACATTATGGGTCTGCCTCTCAGGTTCTGCATCAGTGGTGCATAAACGAGCGGCAAATGTCTGATTCTAAAGTGACTGCATACTCGTATTAATTCTGCATGATCGAGAATGTTTAGCTTTACTCGTTATGCTTTAGTCTGGTCCGATAGTAGCCTCAACTACAGGATACTATTTCAGGCGCTTCCTAGTGCTCAGTTACAGCGATTCATGAATACGCACCCGTTTGTCGTTTTATTCCTCTCTGCTAGTACAGCTTCGCGCAGCAGTGCGGTGACACCTTCATCATTACTAAATAACATTGTGTTTTGTTCTTTAGAGTTTCGACATACGCAGTCGTTTTCACGACAAAAGGTTGTGGTAATCAGACGATTCTTTACTAAGCAGAACGAAAAGCTTGCAGTGTCGTTCACACTATGCTGCCGGCTGCTGCCTTGCTGCACAACAAACTTTTACTACCGCAGTGGTACATGAGGCGGTTACACATAGGATGACAGAAACAATAGAAGCCCTTTTCAGTTGCCACTATTCAGTCAAACTTACTCAGGGGCAACGCGAACCGTGTACACGGAACAGCGGGGCCATGCTTTCCAAGCATCGCCTCGACGAAAATGGCGCGAGCGCGTTTTCGCTAACGGGCAAGAGAGGGCGCTTCATTTCGCATATCTCCTATTAAGATTGTGTTTAACGACTTTAATGTTCGTGGGATCGCGTGGAACACGAAAATATGCCGCAAACGCAACAATGTATATCAACAGTCAGTCCACGCAAAAGGTTTTGGGGTTTTGCGATACACGCGTAGTAACACACTACTTGGCATCCGGGATGACCATCTCGTGTGGCGTAATGATTAGGATGATCGCCTTCCACGCTGAGACTCAGAGGTGACGCGGGTTCGAATCCCGGCACCGGCTGTGCTGCCTCGGGTTTTCCCTGGGTTTTCCGACAGACTTTCAAGACGATTGTCGGCAGAGTTCCTGCAGAAGTCGGCCCAGGACGCATACTACTTCCCAGTCACCCACTCCTTCCTGCTTGTCCTCTCCCCTCATTCATTACCTTTAAACTCAACTCTCTTGCTTTAACTACCTTTACTTATCGGTTGTTTCCTACAAATACTTAGGTGTTTTTATATCGTGAGACTTGTCTTGGAACACACATACTGAATATATTATCACCAACGCGAAACCGTATCTTGGGATATGTTAAACGCGCCTTTCATCAGTCACCTCAGGATCACAGGCACCCGGATCTCAAGGATCTCAAGACCCGAGTACAGCAGTTCTTCCTGAGGCCATTCAAACCATTCAGAACAGGGCTGCCCGCTTCATCTTCGGCAACTACCAACCCACAGCCTGTGTAACTTCTATGAAACATAACTTGCAACTTAGTAACCTAGCTTTGCGACGAAAAATTTTCCATCTGTGCCTGTTCCACAAAATATATTATCATAACGATAGCTTGCGATCTCGCTTTATATTTCCACCTACATACATATCAAATCGCGCTGACTATCATCAAAAAGTATACATTCCATCTTGTTCAACCAAATCTCATGTGACTCCTTTTTCTACCGTACCTGCATCGAATGGAACCACCTCCCCGGTTCACTGACATCAATTTCACCCACCGCTCAGTTCAAAAGTGCCATTAGCGATATATAGCACTGTAATCAACATTAGGAAGGGAGTTGCCTCAGGACAGAAGCCGCCGATATTTCGAACAGAGACTGTTCTTCTTCTGGGCGGCCCAGAAGAAGAACAGTCTCTGTTCGAAATATCGGCGGCTTCTGTCCTGAGGCAACTCCCTTCCTACATTCTACCGGTTCGCTGGATTTCTACCCATCTATGTAATCAACACTGTTATTCTGATATGATTGTTATACTTTGTATTCAGCTTTTCCTATTTTGTGCAACCCGTTTACTTCAACCACCACTCCATTCTGTAACGCTAACGCGAGGGTATCTAAATAAATAAATAAATATATTACCTCTAATTACCTTTAATCGCTCTTATCTCTTGCTCTTAATTACCTTCAACTACTTCAATTACATATCCTTTACCTTCACAGTGCGCGGCTCTCATCTGGCAGCGTTGTTGCCCTTCGCATCTTCCGGGGGGCTCACTTTTTGCACTCCGTTAGCGGAGCCCCCTCGGACCTCTCCGACGAGGAGGAGGAGGAGGAGGAGTGTCGTTGGGAGGAACCCGAGAGGTCTGCCTGCCTGATTAGGCGGCATGTTTCTCGGGAAGGGAAAGATGGTGGAGAGGAGGAAAGGGTGAAGTGGAAGACCGAGCGGAATCCGCTCGGGGGGAGGATAGCTGCGTCCATGGGCCGACTTCAGGGGAACTGTGCCGGCATACGCCTATAACACATCTGAGGGAAACCCAGGAAAAACCCCAGACGGCACAGCCGGCCCGCGGATTCGAACCGCGGACCTCCCAGTCTCCAAGCGCACGCGTTACCGCTGCGCCACCGGAGCTGGTGACCTCTCCGACCTTCGAGAAAACACAAGGATGGAGAAGACTAGAGTCACTAAATAAGCTTCTCTTCAGAGTATCGACACTGAGGTCCAAGGGAGAGCAGGAGCGCCATCTTGTTTCCGCACCACACTGGTACCATCCCCAGTTGAGCATCAAAGACGACTAACATAATGCTCCATCTGGCGATAGAGAAGCGTGTATGATTGTTGTGCGATAATCCATGTATTGTCAACCAGAGCGTCCCGAGGATGTCAAGGTGAGCTCAAGGCCATCAACTGCTGCTTGCAAACGAAATGAACGTTTCACCCGCGCACGATAGATGGAATCGTGCACTGACGTGCGCAGTGTGCGTGCGCGTGGGTAGCATGGCACGGAAACAAGATGGCGCATGCTCGCTCTTGGAACCCAGTGTCGATACTCTAAAGCGTAGCTTATTTAGTGACTCTAGAGAAGACATCTCATCCCCCTTTCCCTCATTCGATCAGCGTCACGTGACTTCTCCACCACGTGACCCTCCGGACGCCGGCATCGTTGCTAGGCGACAAGTGCCCTCTCCAGAACATGACATCATTGCAATTTGTGGGCTTATGATTACGCCAACCCCTCCATCCGTCATCGAAACTTGTGGAGGCTCAACAGATCTTGAAAAATTTACAGAAATGCAAAGCGTTCGAAAACAGGATTGAAATTTCGCGTATAGTATCCTTGCGGCACCTTGTTTTTATGAATGAAATAAAATAAACGCTGTTTTCCGAGTCCGGAGTGGCACTTTAAGCTACTTTTTGGTAACTTTTAACTCACTTCGTTGAGCTCCAATAACTTATTGCGTTTTTAGATAACTTCGCCAAAGTAACTTGGGGTAAGTTCCAAGTTCCTTCTTTTCAATTCTGGTCTACAAATAACGCGAGCTGGATCCTCCCCCTCTGAAGAAACGACAGCAACATGCGTGAAGTTCCTCCGATCACTTGTTGTTGCGCGGTGAACGCCATAAATTATGCTTTGTCCGTGCATTATTAAACTCCGGTGACGTTCATCTTAGCGATGAGTAGCGTATCTATAATGGCAGAGGGCACTGTCTAGCAAGATTAAAAATTGGCGCGGTTCAACGAAATGTGCGCAGACGATAACATCTCCTGGAACTTAAAATTCCTATACCCGCTTTGTTCGCCGTTGAAGAACCTTATTGCGAGATCAAAATCATCGCATGCCACCCGAAGGAGGCTCATAAAGGTAGAATTCCTTCCTCATATCAAACTGGTACAATTTGGATATATCAGAACTACTATAAACCGTCTTACACTACCCATTGCGACATCGAGGTTTGAATTAATTATAGAAAGGTCCAGAACTAAAAAGTGGTTTTGTAGGTAGCAAGTAAATTGAAAGTAACACGTTTTCCAAAGTAACTTCAGAACTTCAATCTCATTTTCATTACCTGTGACTTCGTTAGTAGCTTGTAACGAGTTGTTTTTATCGAGTCACTTTCTCATCTCTGATAAGGATATAAATTATAGACCATTCACATGCGCCACTAGTCTTGTATTGGAAAGCCCCATTCCATCATCGTCTCTTTATGTGTGTATGTATATGTGTGTGTGTATATAGGAAGGGAGAGCAATGAAGAACACGACTGCCCCTACTGTGCGGTGTCCGAGCTATATCAGTTCACCAGGGGAACTACTGGGAAGGACTGGTTACTTTTCTTTGAAACAAATATTGCCCAGCAGGGCTACTGGCCATCGCAATGATACTCACGGTGAAAGCAGCACGTACCTGAATGAGCGATGTGAAGCAAGGGGAAGAACAACTGTGCCACCCATTGAATGCGAAGCCAGGAGAAGAGCATATTGCCCGGCAGGTCCTCAAGCACTGAAAGACACAACGACTCTAGTTTACCATAGTGTGTAGGTGAGGTCAAAACGTAAAGGTGTTACGATGGTGCTCTACATAATCACCGACGTTATTATCTTGCACAGCACCCAGGCATTGCCCGTCCAAATCGCTACACTTCACTTCTTCTTGCGGTTAAACTTCTTATGGTTCGCGTAAACCGACCGCTGAATGCCAGTCACTCAGATGAACGGTTTATGCTCTGTATGTTGAACCGCAACAGGATTGACGTAATACTCATGCATTTTGTAATGTAACGTTCAAAGAAGGAAGTCGCGCAATTCGCTTCATTAATAACGACCAAGCATATAAGATGAATGACATTCTCACAGAATAATTCAGAGAAAAAGTAGAAGACATTATATGTTATGTTTGAAGAAACGCTGGCAGTGAAACCCGGTTTCGAAACTGTGGCGGTTGCACTGGTCTTGCGTGTGGCACCAATAAAAAAATACATTCCGTGGTAGGGCAGCTATTTGCATACCCGATCATTGTGATATGATATGAAGATTCGAAGAATTCGAAATCCCATTCATCACGCATGAAAACAGCAGAGGTGTGTGTGTACCTGGCAGCGGTTTTTGGATTTTCGTTCTCTAGAAGTGTCTAGATCCGAACTCACTAATCATCCTAACGTGCAGTAAGGCGACACGCGTTACGCCGTCCGTAATGGTCAACGCACATTTGAAAATTGCCCTGCCGGGTTTTATGTATATACTAAAAGAGCAGTCAGTAAGGTTCTAACTGATAGTATATTGCTTTTTTTTTTTTTTTTTTGCTGTGATCACGGTCCAAACAGTAGATGGATAGGAGGTCCCTTATGACTGATGCCTGCCACCCCGATAAAGAAAAGGGAAACACTCACGCTCACATACACACATACACAAGCATTTATTAATGGTGTCTTCGACTGGGCACCCTGATACTCAGAGCCGGAGCGGTCCAGACCGCATCTCACTCCAGGTCCGAGCCGGAGGAATCGTGAACGAGCCGAACGCGGCAGGTTCAACAAGAGGAGAGGAGAGGGAATATTAACCCACGTGACTTCCGTTGCTTCTCTCGAAGTGAAGACAACAACGACGCAAAACGCAGAACATGCATGCAATGCGGAACAGGAACACTACTCTGCGGAAGCTGACGCTGTCACGTGACCGGAACCGAACCAGATTTGCCAACCGCTCCGACGGTGTTGGTGAGAGCACTCTAGAGTGTTCCCAGTTGAAGGAAAGCGCTCCGAATGAACCAGTCTAATGCTGGGGGGTGCTCTGCTTCGACCAGTCGAAGATGAAACGTCGTCCCAGAGCGCTCTAGAGCGATCGGAGGCAACCAATCGAAGACACCGTTAGATACTGGTACTGGTGGCCGCACTGAACGGAATCGTGTTGCGTCTTATCTGCAAGTCGTACTATCAGTGCAAGCAGCACTTTCATGCAAATGCTTTGTACGATCTGCGAGCACAGCTACACCGATAAACCGCGCAAGAACCGTGAAGCGCTAGGATACCTTTCTCGGCTCGCTAGCGTCCTAAACGGTTTCCATTTTAGGGGTGGGGGGAAAGCTATGCATTTTGCTAGGCGTAGACACACGTTTACTTTTCGAATTAAGCTACTACTATACCATTCACTGTTTATGTCTCACCTGAACTATTGTCATTTAGTTTGGGGTACGAGAACCAAAAATAATCTAAATAGGCTTTTACTCTGGCAAAATAAGATACTTCGTACCGTGGTCAATATTGGTAATTGTGGCTTCGTCAAACCATATTTTAAAAAGTTTAATCTTGTAAGTGTGTTAAATCTATATAACTAACGCTTAATATGTATGTACAGAAAAATGCCAAAATGTTCTTATCTATTTGCATTGCAAGCAAATGATTTCCCTTGTAACGTTCGTCAAAAACAAAAATGGGAGCTTCCGCGTTTACGTACAAATTATGGCCAATAATCACTCTCGTATAGTCTAGCTTTTATCTTAAACAGGATCTTTGAACATGGCATTTAAGTTCAACCATCTCATTTTCTCGGGTTGCAGTCACCTCTGGAATTATATGTGTAGTGTGTATGATAACTGGGCATTGCCTTTCTTTGTTTCTTAGTTCTTACTGTGCTAGTTTGGGAATGGGAACTTGTCAAGCTGTCCTACAGCTTTTTTTCCCATCTCCACATCCTAAAGATGAAATAAAATTGAATTTAAAAAAAGGGGGGAATACATGCGCTTCGCACATGAAAAGTACTAACATTCGTAAAATGCGAAAGAGATAAGAAAAATGAACCACGTCTACGCCACTAACCTTAGCATGTCATATAGTATGACATTGCTGTCGCAGCCTCGTGGAACATTTCAGCCAATTTGCACACCCACCTTCGAGCAGCTTTGTTCGCAATTTTCCAGTTGGCATGGCGTCTTTAATATGTGGCGGTCTCGCAGGGCCTGTGCATTATCGTTTGCGAACTGTTATCGTCACCACCACCACCACTGCCTATATATTGAGAAAATTCAAAGCAACGTTTGAGGTATTCGTTGCGTGCTCGGCTACCTTGACGGACGTTGAACACAGGAGCAGGATGGAAGAGTGATAGTGTGATTGCACAGTTTCGCCTTAAACTCAAGGAATATGTTGCCTAGAAGTACCCCGACTAAGTATCATTTTTATGTGTACCTGCTACGAACGATATTGTACAGCGTCATGTCAAAACCACTGTAAATGTAAGAGAACTAAGGCTATGCTGAATTTTCAACTATAGAAGTGCTGGTGCTGGTAGTAGTATGTGGTAATATGAAAATCGCATAAGGAGTTAGAACGGATGGAACATCATAGATTCATTCTGCAATCCCTCTAAAATTTCGGAGCATTGCTTACATCAGTTGCTAAAAGGGAGACTCCGGGACAATCCGAAACGATTATAGTGGCTGTGTAAATACGTTCAAATACATTCTCACGAAATCAGCAATAAAGTTTATTTGGGAGTCGGGGACTCGCTAGTTGACAAAATACCTGGGAATTAAGCTAAAACGAAACAGAAACTTCTGAAGGTACCCTCTCCTACCTCCTATACCATGCGTGACGTCCCCGGTAGTGGGCCCCCGGCTATTTTTCGGGCACGTGATTTGTAACTTCTTCATGACACATGGATGATCAGTCGTCTGCTTCCTCGATTTCGTTCTAAAATATTCGCCAGCGGTAAAAGCAAAACCTATAGAAAGCTGTACACGTGGAATACCGGTGAGGTGAAGTGCAGTGTTGCTGGACTGCTTTTCCGTGGAGGAGCGCCTAATCACTCAAAGGAAAACATTCTTTTTAAAAGTATCTGTGCCACTTGGGGATGAGAAGTTGTATTCACTGAAATATGATACGGCACGGATTGATGTCGCGCTGGTACAGCTTGGGACAAAAGTTTACGGAACACCGGGGTGTCGCATTTCGCTGTTGGGACGACACCCTAGCAGCCAAAAGGAGCAGACACACATACTGAAAGATTAACAGAATAGCCGGTCACCCGTTTTTTGTTCGATCTCTTCCTAATATCTAACAGGGGGCCGCTCCGATGAAGAATGTGCCAGTGCCGTGTTCTGTAAACTTTTGTCCCAGGCTGTACCTCAACACGTTTTTGTGCGGAGTCTCCCTTTAACAACGTGAGGAAACGTCTTGTTTAATGACTGATACCCCGCGTCACACGGACAGTCTTCAATGATAATTGAAACCAATAACCATTGGACATGTGTGTAGCGCCACCAGGCGTGTAGCGTGTCAACCTGTCGGAGACCATTGGATCCAGCGCTTTTTGAGAAGTTGACACGTTACGCGCTTGATAGCACTACACGCATATACAATGGCCATTGGCTTCAATTATCATTGAAGACCTAAAGCGGTTATGAAGTTATCAGGAAAATGAACCGCCTTTATCTCTTGCGCAGCGTAATGTGTCCAAGGGGAACGTGTGAAACCTTGCCAAAATTGCAGACTTTCTCGTTTTGTTTCAGCTGAAGAAGCTGAGAAAAGAGAAGCTAAGCTGAGAAACATTTGTTGGGCCGGAAGAAGAGTACCCTTCAGATATTTTTTAATATGTAAATTTTTCACGCTGTACGACAATGGTCATGTAGCCGCCTGCACGGATAAAATTTAGATATCTACGGGATGGAAAGTTTATTCATCTTCTTTTTCTTTTTTGTATGAGCTTAGATTTTCCAACACAACATTCTGTTCCCTAAGTGAGTAATGCTTCCAGTCGCCAGCAAGGTTCGGTTCGTTCGTGGATGTTAGGGGCACACTTCCGGAAATAACGTAGTGTTTGCCGACGTGGTCTCCGCCCGGAAGTCAAGTGATATAGTCAATGTATTCGCTCCTGATTAAAACTAGGCAGTATTTAATGCATGCACGATTCATACCTACAGGTCAAAAGGGTTGGAATGTGATCCTCACTACCACGTTATAAAGGAACGTGAAAGGTAATTGGAACCAGAGATGGGCAAAGTACCTCAGCATTGTAGTTAAACTAAAGTATCTGGCATCATTCGTACTTTAAGTACCGTACAATGTATCGTGCGTGAAATGTACTTGAAGTAAATTGCAAAGTACAAGGCAAAGTACTTTAAGCACTCATAAAGTACATTGGAAGTTTAGTTTGTACCATCCCCCGTATCGTATTCCCTTTGGTGATGACAAAAGGAGATGATGTAATTATGTGTTAATTGTAATCGTTATAACGTGTTAGCAAGCGTTTTTGTCAAGTCCTAGTTAAAAAGCGTGCACAGTTTACAGCTGGGTCATTCCAGGCCAAATCACCCAAAGGTCGTGCTCGACCCCCCTCAGTTTTGCTTCCGAAAATTATCATGGACTCCTTATTGAAAATAAAGATATTTTCCCGAGTTTTACTGGACAATGTTGAACCGTTGTCGATTTAGGCGGGGTCAAAGTTCGTCCGAATCGCGGAAACCATGCTACGAAAAAAGTTACCTACTGAGCAGGGTTCCCTGCTTTAACATTCCCAGCCCTAACATTCTGCCAATATCAAGTTCTTCCACGTGTTTCATTTTCGGCCAGCGAAACAGGGCTCCTTTTTGCCGCTATTTCTTACAACTTTGCGCCTTGCTAAGGGCACTTTTCGCACAAGCTGGAAGGGACAAATAAATTCAGCGTGTTCTGCACCTTCCATACTTCAAAATCACATGTTTTCGAGGCCGACCACACGATACTTTTTGCCCCATTTAATCCCAAATGCCGTATTTTTGGTAAAGTTGGCCGTTTTCAACGCCATTTTTGAAAATGAAGCGCTCGGCCGAGAACAATCCAAATAGATGGAGATGACAAATCAATATCTATACTAAAGCATATAAAAAAATTGAGAAGGTACTTTTTGATAAGGGCGAGAAAATAATTTTTATATCCCATCCACTCTACACATAGTTACGCTGAACGGGGCACGGGAGGGTCGCGAGGCTTGGTTCGGATAACGTTTTTCGGTGTGGTGAAGTTTTCCTATCCGTTATGGAGGACCAGAACAGACATTACATTCAGCTAACTCACATCTATGCTACTACGGCGTACTAGCCCGAGACGTTCATGTGGTGCTTGCTAATCAATCCACACTGAACAGCTGGCTGCTGCTGATCACCCAAGCAGGCTGGAATGATAAAAACAGTTTATTTGCAATTCAGACAGTCTACATATTTTATTTTCGCGATTGTAACAGTTTGAAGTAGGAGCAAAAAGATACCTACATAAACGAATGCACAACGGTTTCATTATTATTTCATATTTTCTTTTCAAATGTTAAAAAGCAAAGGCGACCATTGGTAAGGTATCTCATTAGAAGTGACCACTACAATTTCCTCTGTACGGCGAAAAGGTAGGTCTTGAACTCTGCTCCGACTGGAGTTTCCGTGCGTGCCACGCACTTTCATACCGCAGTCCTTCATTGTGCACGAGCGCATTTGTTGACGTTCCTACGTCGGCCATTGTTCAACAAAACGACTCCAGCAAGAAACTTGGAGCAATAACAACCTTTTTGGTTACCCGGCATGCATCACATGTGAGAAAGACTATCATAAACTAATCAGCTGAGCCGCGGATGAGTCCTCCTAAGCCGATTTCAAGGCCATGTATTAAAGGTTACGTAGATGTACGAGCGCGTTCTTGGACGCTACAATGCAGCAAAAGCCACCCGCTCACAACGTGATCTGCGTAGCTATTAATCATAAGAAACGCGCATTTGAAGGGATAGTATGGTTTGCTCATAATGTTCCTTGTGAGTGTGAAAGCATCGCTGTCGTTTCTTATGACTACCACTTTAAAACGCCGCGAATGAAAGACTCTGAGAAACACCTACTAACAATACTTACCAATGCACTGATAACACTAAAAACTACACAGTTGATTAACAAAAGGGCTGGCAAAAAAGAGGACATGCTCATATCCGGCCGCAGGACGCGGCTTGTGAAGCCTAGGCGCGCGATCTGTTCGGCACTGGCACTGTCTTCGTCAGGACAAACTTCGTCAGGACTTCGTTTTGTCCTGACGAAGACAGTGCCACTGTCGAAACGTCGACCCCTTGCCCATTTTACTTTTTAACGTCTCCCTATGTAATAAACTAGTGTTTGTAACTTCCCTAAAATCTGTTTCCGCGTCTTTTTTTGAACTTCTGTAAAACTTCGTGGCCATTTGATAATCCTTTTAATTTTTTGTTGAATGAGCACTGAGCGCTCAGGCTGTCGAATTGATAAGAATTATCGGTGTAGTTAGTGCAGGAGGTTCCCTACTCGAGTTTGGAAATCGTCTTCTAGACTAGATATGCACGCATGCTGCAAGGCTGCACTTGATTGATCCCTGGAGAAACTCACGCATTCTTTTCTTTTTTCCTCTCTCTCTGTCTCTCTTTCTGCTTTTTTAATTTTTTGTGCGTAGCATTTGAACTCAAAGCTCCGCATTTAATTTCCTCTATCGAAATTTCGATCGTGTTGTTGCCGCACCCTGTAGCGCGTATACCCCATATTGCGATAAGGGTTACTCCGTGTTTCAGCTATCGTATTAATGTAATGATAACTAACGGTGACATGTGTTGTACTTTTGCCTCTGATCTATCAGGTAACACTTTTACCGTGCCAACCAATACGTTCACGATACTTTCTAGAGGTACAGGGAAAACATGCCCACGAAGTGAGTGCTTTTCATGGCCCTGCTGAGTGCCTTCCTCGTGTCTCACTTTCCTCCGCGCAGGTTCGCTAATCTCGTTAATTTAATTATTCGAAGTGGCTCCGCCGTGCGTCGGAAATGCTTCGGCGCTTTCCAAAGGCAAAGATAGCCGTGGGCGGCCATTCTTATGTCTGGCCGCTACTCCTGGAGGCACAAATTCACCATGCAGCAAAGCCTTACTTCGGCCACCGACTAATGCACGTGTCGTAAGCACAGTTGGTAGATCACATGCATGTACATACCCCCCCCCCCCCAAGTTGAGCATATATAAATAAAAATAAAAATAATAATAGTACCGTGATCGTAAGGTTTGTTGGCGCAGTGTGGCGACATGTTGCACGTGCTACAGAGTAGGACTGCGGATAATTTCGACCACCTGGGGGTTCTTTTGACGTGCGTCGCAAATCTCCGACACACGGTGCTGGAAGCAATGTTTACGCCCCCCACATTGCTGCCGTCCTTGGCCGGGATCGAACCCGCGATCTTGAGCTCAGCAAGCCAACACGTTACCGACTGAGCTACCGAGGACGGTCTGAATATATATATTACCGGCAAAGTGTTAAATACGGCATTCTATAGAATCCCTTCAAATCTGCATACGCGGTGGAGGGAGCTAAATTGGAGCCGGCCCTTCTTATATAGGAGAAGGGCCCCTCGAAAACGCGGTCCGCCGCCGGATGGGCCGTGTCTTTTTGTGCGCGGTCGTCGTGGAAGCATCCTTTGCGGTGTTGTTCCCGGGAAGATTTTTTCCCTAAAAAGCTATAGAATACCTAGGCATTTTATAAAATGTCCGAAACCGGCCGGCAACGTACGAAATGAAGGGCACCTCATACATTGTCTAGGCATTCTATAGGATGCGTACGCCGTAGCAGGCGAAGTACAAATATGTTTCTTTTCGTCGTGGCGCCACCGTGTCGTGTGTTTACGCAAAAAGAAAATATAGACCAAAACTAACGAAGTTTCAGAAGAGTGCTGGTGAGAGCATGTTGGTTAGGGTCCACAAAACACGATACGATGCAAAATACGAAATAGGGGGAAAACACGCACGACACAGACTGCACAATCGTCGCACAAGTTAGTTACGACGGATGAATAGTCTACTTCGACCCAGTCTGGTCGTGTGTTTGTGCAAAAAATACAGACCAGAACTAACCAAGCCAGTCACCAGAGACCACTCTAGGTGGACCCGCTCTGGTGATATGTTTTTACAAGAAATAGAGACAAAAACTAACCATGTCAGTCGCGACGGATGAACAGTTCATGTGGACCCACTCTGGTCGTATGTTTATATAAAAAAAACTCACGACAAATAACATATAAATTAGCGTTTTCATTCACCAGCAAGCAAGGGTTTACTGCCTGGAAGAAGCATTTTTCGTACTTTGCCCGAAGTGGCATTGGCAACGCACAGAATGCCTCGGAATTCTGTAGAATGCCTAGGGAGAGTGAAAGACGTTTACCGGGCTCTGCCTATTATTTGTTTGCCAACGTCAACATCATCAACATTTACCGGGAAGCCAAATTTCATACTTTGTAAAAATAGCTGGGTAGTCGACAGAATGCATGGAATTCATACTTTGCCGGTAACATATACTGCGCATACTTCACGATACTGCGCAAGACGTTTGGTGTTGCAGATAAGATGCGAGAACGATCTGTTTTGAGCTTCGCCATCACCTTTGAGATATGGTGCTGAAAGTTCCCGCGGTATTTACACTTCATGTTGCGGAATGTTGCTCTATGTGCTTTCTGGGCAGACTTCATGGGAAATCGTGCCGACGTTTGCCTTCGACAGTCTAAGGAACGCCTAAGGCAAACACCTAGAGAACGCAGGCGGTGCCGGGGTTTGGGACACCTCCTGTGTTCGAATCCCGGCACTTGCAGTAAAAGTTACGCTGCAGATGACAGTTGAAAGAGATGCGTGCTTCCACGTACACCATTGCCGTATGATGAAACAATTTTGACAGCTAGGTTTTATGCATGGGTCATGAATTCCCAAGTTATGATTAGGTGATGTGCGAAGGGTGCACTTAACTGCGTAAAGATGACACGGCATGGTGAAGAAAGAAGGACACTATGTCGCAAAGTAACGTTGAAGCTCGAATCTGTAAAATTTTCAAAATTACGCGATTATATTATTATTTTCTTAAATGCGATAAGATTTATGGGCGAACCCTCCGAGTTTTCTGTAAGTCGGGGTATGTAGCACCGTAGGCCCTGCACTCATTGGCTGCTGCTTGGAGATCACGTGTTCAAGCGCGGCTACAAAGCCGCCGTTAGAGAGGGCGCGCCTTCACATGTCACAGCGTGATCTAAACCGCCCCACGCCGGCGCAAGCATTTGTCGGAGGAGGAACTTCTCCAGTTCAAGCGTACACGTGCAGAGGTGCGGTGACAACTGCGTGCGAGGGTGACACATTTGTGTAAAATGCGACAAGCTAAGACGACGAACAAAGTCAACAAATTTCAAACAAATCTGAAGGGACCACCTAAGTGGAATTGGTTTACGACTACGTCAAGAAGCACCCTTTGCGCATCGTCTATGTCGCCCTTCCCGCAGCCACAACTATCGAGGTGCTGTACCTAACCAGCGCCGACGGAAACTTCAAATTCTACCACAAGAAGTGAGCTGCGGATAGGTCCCTCAAAGACGAGACACAGTCCAGTCCACAGAGACACAGTCAAAGTCCCGCACAGACTAGACAACGACAAGCTAGGTACTACTCTCGAGATTTACGAAAATATGGTGCAGCGGGATATGAAAGACACCCGATGCGTTTTCCATGCCAATAGAGAAGACAAACGAAGTGCCGCTGCAGCCATCAAACACGAGAAATGACAAAACTATCTTAGCGATAAAGACAGTCACTCTCAAAGTTGACAAGGTAGAACATGCCCTAGCCGTTGCAGACGAAGTTGGTGTCGTATACTTAGTAGAAGTGGACTACAAGAATGCCCCAGCCAAACCGCGATGGTATACATTACACCGGGATCATCTAAAGACAAGAGCAATATGTTCCTTCTAGCCAAACTCTTCGACTACTCTGCAAGCAACACCTTCGTAGAAAACTTGAGGGAACACAACTCCCATGATTGTCATGGGAGACTTCAATAAGACTGGACCTCGGAACGACTGGTTCGCGGACTTTATGAAGGAAGTCTTCAATTCGCATCTATAGCCAGTGACGACAAAATTCCCACAGTGCGTACGGCAAGTGCTAGCGATTGTGTCTTCGTCAGGGGCATAGATAAGCTGGTGGTTGCCAAGTACGTCAGCTACTTCAGTCTCCACATGTCTCAACTGTCCATCGTCGGAGAACGCCCGCGGTGATCTCATAAATGCTGTCGCATTTCACTGACGATCTGCACAGCGATTTCTGCTTCGTTTTTTTTTTTTTTCGGCAGCAGGGGCTGTTAGAAACTAAATGGTGCACTTGGCAATCGCACAGTTTTTGTTAGCGTCACGAATGACCAATGTCTTGCAACAAGACTGCGTTTGCCCCCTTGGTGCTATT
The DNA here is from genome assembly GCF_037126465.1 of Ornithodoros turicata. NCBI lineage: Eukaryota > Metazoa > Arthropoda > Arachnida > Ixodida > Argasidae > Ornithodoros > Ornithodoros turicata. The sequence continues at coordinate 97,674,069 of NC_088202.1, forward strand.
CATGCAGCCCATTCTGACGTACCATTTCGCGCAAAGTAGGAGGAATAATAACCCGCATGCCACGTGTGACTGTTCGCACACTCCTTCCTTTCGAAAACAGGTCGCGATGTAACGTTAGGGATGTGAGCTTGCCCACAATGTAAAGCCAAGATAGGTACCAGTTACGTCTCCCACGCAATATTCATACTACCAGATGTCGCCGCCAGGAAATCGTGAGCTTATCCTGTCCACTGAGTTCGCCGAGATACAGCACGGTTGGCAATCGTGACGGGACGACACATTTCCATGTTCTTTGGGTTTCCTGCTTAGTTCGTCGCAGCTGCATCCTGATAAGGTAAGCTTGCAGCATTGTAGGCCCGTAAATCACAGCATAAGCTACGGCGATCTCTGCCGTACTCTCAGCAGGCACAAGTAGACTAGGAAAAGAAAATAATACTAATAATAATCTTTACCAACTTGTGTTGAACTGCAGCACGACCCGATGAGAAGGGGCTTCACATGCTGCGAGGGAAAGTGCTAGCTTTTGTAACTTACTTGTAATTTCTTGTAACGTGCGTTTGTACGGTTTTTGACGAATAACAAAAACAAACAGTACATATGCATCCTGCTTTGCGCTGGCGATCACAAAACCTGCAAGCCCGAAATCCCCGGAAGACCCTAAAGACAACACCTTTATTTTGGTGATAACGAGCAGGGTGTTTTATAAAAATCCAAGAATCCAAATCGCCTGAGGCTTCAACTTTCAAGAACTCAAATACTGAACGAGTTTTTCTTCCTTCTCACTGTCTGGGCCTTGCGAATTCAGACAGACACAACAAACACTCGCAGTCCTCTTCCTCTGACTTCTCTTACCTTTTTGTGAGAGGCGGTCACAGCCGAACTAATATTTGAAGAATACAGCAAAATAGTCAATGAAGCAGCAAAAAAAAAAACAAATAAAGAAATAAATAAATAAAATAAAAAGCTATCGAAAACGCGAGAGGGCTCAACACAAGAAGAAGTGAAGTTGATTTCATCTGTCATTTTCGCTTTGACAGCCTGTTTGTCTCTTCCTGTCCCGAAGGAAGGAAGACGAACAACGGGCACAGAAAACACGTCTCTATTTGCCATACCATACACATGTGACAGGCTCCAGTATTGAAAGGCTAAAGGTGGCATATACTGCACAGCAAAAAGACCCCCTGACAAAAAGAAGGTATTGAGGAATGTCAGCAGTCTCCGTCTGGGCTTTGTGGGTCGTGATATGTGAACGAAGCCCAAGAACGAACACTCGCTGATTGCAAGGAGATGCAACGAAGAGGACTGCGGCTCTGTATACCATTGCCATTGAAGAGAGAAGAACGCTTTTCTCATCTTTTTTTGTCTTTACATCGCTCAGAATGCAGAGAGACATACGTAACACACGACCAAGTGCTACGATTTCGGCGCACGTCAAAAGAACCCTCAGGCTGCGTTCACATGCGCCAACTTTCTCCACTAACTATGACCAACTTTGGAATTGGTTCGAGTCGGCTGACTTCACCGACCTCGACCAACTCGAGTTGCTCCGAGTCGGTCAAATACCGAAACGCTCAGGAGTCATGCCAATCAACGAGAGGAGTATTGCCACACCACTCCCGAGGGCGTGAAGAAATGTCATTCGTGCCATACTGCCTCTTATGGGTTCAAATCCTGCAGGGGTAGCTGAGAGTTTTATTTCTAAGAGAACTGTGCCGACATATGTCTGAAAGCGTCTGAGGGAAACCCAGGTAAAACCCGGAACAGCACAGCCGGCACCGGGATTCGAACCCGATGTGCTGTCTGGGTTTTTTTCTGGGTTTTCCTCAGACGCTTGCCCAGGATGCACATTCCCCAGGGCGTCAGTCGTGACGTTGCCCACATCTGTGAGGCCGGCAACGGCGAGCCCTTTCACCATCACCACCACCGAGACTTTTATTTTATTTTTACTGACGCCACAACAACAACAACAACACATGAGTTATAATCATGTAGTGGGATGTTTGGCTGCTGAGGCGGCACCCTATCCCATTGCTTGAGGGGGAGAAGATGGTGAATGATGATGAATGTTCAGAGTTCACGCAGGAGCCCTGTTGCTGCTAAGAAGGGGATGAATGCATGATGAACTCGGAGCTGATGCGCTGGGGTGGCCGGAAGCCCAAGCAGTTGAGGAAGGGCACGTGACCCAGTGGCCTCAAGCCACAAAAAAAATAATAATATCAATATGCATTTTTTGAAGATACTAATGATCTTCTGTCGAAATAAACTGACTTAGGTTTGAATAATGGTAGAAGTACGCCGTTGAAGTTGCACACGCATTGCGACACGTAGAATTGCAACGCAGAAGTGCCACGCCAACGTTCCCGAAAACATGATACAAGAAACATGATGGGTGAATGATGCAAGTGGAGAGGTACTACAAGTATAGCCACCAGGGAGTCGGAGCGAACCGAAAACCGGAACCGAAAACCGAAAAAAAAAAACGCTATTTTGGCGCGAACCGGAACGGAATCGAAACCGTATACGTTTTTTTCGCTTAGGAGGGAAACCGAAAAATACATTTAACGGTTTTCGGTCCAAGAAAAAACTTCGCCGGTTTCGACTACGGATAGGCGAATGAAACAGACGTCGTGTGCTCTGAAGTCATGTCATGCATGGATTCTATACGAGGGTTACGGTTACGGTGGAATGTATGTCGGTATACTATGACCCTTACGCTCCCTTTGTAATGGTTTATCGTTCGCGCACGTACACAGACTTAGAGGTACATGTGACTCTCTAGCAACGTGCCGTAGTGTTCGTTTTAATTTGATCCCCGCAAACTCTCCTCAACTAAACAGCGACCGACGGGGGCTGCATAACGGCTTGTTTATCGGTAATGTCGCGCAACGCGTCCCTTGTTTGAGCGCGTATACGTATACGCGAGGGCAAGCCCGTGCGAAGTGGCAACTCTTTTGTGGACAGGACACGAAGAAAATAAAACGGAGCCGTCGAGCGCGTTTGTGAGTGAAGGTGTTCCTCGATTTGCGTCTTTACTCGTGCGGTGGTGCTTGCTGGCTAGACAGTAGCAACAGACATTCGGATGGGACGCGATCGCTCCAATCCAGCAAGAAATTACTTTACGTATGACATCAGGACAAACAAGTCCGTTTGTAGCATGTGTTTCAAGAAAGGAGAAAGCTCATTTGAGCAGACCGTAGCTGTCTATTAATATTAAATACCATGTATGCGGAATAAACGGGTTTCCATTTTGTAACATTGATTTTTTTTTTGTGGGGATGAATATTCCCAGCAGAAGCGGAACCGGTTAAAAACCGGTATGAACCGTTATTTTTTTGCTCCGCAGCAGTACCGGTACCGGATCGTTTATGATGTAACCGGAACGAAAAACGCTTCGGTTCGACACCCTGATAGCCACGACGAAGGTCATGCTGGGAAGGGAAAAAGAGTTAGGTCCAAGAAATTCATTAGGTTAGAAAAGATTACGTGTTCTTTTTTGCGTGTTAGCGCCGCGAAGCAACTGTGGCTATGAGCAGCGTACAGATGTGGACAGATGGAGTGAGGACAGCAGGAAGGAGTGGGGGACAGGGGGGTTAGTATGCGTCCTGGGCCGACTTCAGGGGGAACTGTGCCGACATTCGTCTGGAAAGTCTTCGGAAAACCCAGGGAAAACCTCAGACAGCACAGCCGGCGGTAGGATTCGAACCCACCACCTCCCAGTGTTCAGCACGACCTTGGCTACCGCCAACGAACGGACGCCTTAGCACACTCGGCCATGCCGCTGTTTTTCTTTTTTTTTCAATCAAACTGATTTTAATGTGTCAATGATATATACAAGATGCGGCATAGAACAATAGATATGTACACTATCTACATTACAGCACTATAGTTGCCAATGACACTCCGCTAACAGGCATCTAACATACAGCATACATCTACAGCATCTAACATACAGCGCTGGTCGATTACGTGTTCTAATAGGTTACATGGCTTATTGATGAGTCTTATGGGTCGGTAGTTGAGCGCACTAAGTTTGGAAGCAGCTTTGCATAAAGGAATAGCTTTCCCAATTCTCGAGTCCCTAGGCACACCACCACTTGAAAGAGAATGGATAAAGATGTCGGCCAGGAAATGACTAGGTGTGTATTTAGTGCACTTCAGTATTTTTAAATTAAGACCATCAAAACCAGATGAAGCGGAGAGCTCAAGTGAGTCAATAGAGAGTTTTAGTGCATCGTACACTATAGCCTTTGCGTAGTATAAGGGATAGCGTGGTGGTTCTGCGCAATGCGCAAAGCTCTCTATGTTTTGCGCGTGCACAGAACCACCAACGCTATCCCTCACGTACGCAAAGGTGGTAGCGTACGATACACTAAAACTCACTAATGAAGTCGCAGATACCGTTGTAGGAAACAGTGAACTGCGTCATGTAACCGAAATCAAGAGGCGGAAGGTACGAGACGTTATCATCGCAAATGAAGATTTGGTTCTCTTGGGCAAGAGATAAACTGATGTTCTGAGGCTGGAACAACATAGAGGGGACAGATACACACAAAGCCTCAAATTGCCTAAGAAATCAACGATGAAAGATGAAAGTCACTGAAAAGGTTAGCCAGCTGTGACTTTCAGTGACTTCAGTGACTTCAGTGACTTTCATCTTTCATCGTTGATTTCTTAGGCAATTTGAGGCTTTGTGTGTATCTGTCCCCTCTATGTTGTTCCAGCCTCAGAACATCAGTTTATCTCTTGTTCAACAGGTGCCGCTTGCGTCGATTACCGTCGTATGAATGTGTGTATGAGTGAGCAAAAATGTAAGAGTGAAAGGAGGGTGAGTGAGAGTGAGTGGCTGGTTTGTCGTCCCTTCAGATGACGCACCCCGAAAGTCGCTGGAGAGGCGTGTTAGCTTAGCTCAATTGGTAGAGCCCTGGACCGGCAATCCAGATGATGTGGGTTCGATCCCTACAGCTGGCTAACCTTTTCAGTGACTTTCATCTTTCATCGTTGGTTCTCTTCTTTAGGTTTTATTAGTCGACAAAGTTTGCTTGCATTGGATGAAGAATTAACGATAAAGAATAGCAGTTGATGACAAAGCAACAGCTGTGGGATTCGCAGTCACACTAACCGATTTCCTGTCAGAGATGCTGCCAGTTACACCATGCCATAGCTACCATGAACACACCAAGTCATGCTGGGGAACAAAGGTCGCCATCAATATATTCTCTCAAATTGTCGCCAGCAATCAACCGCATTAACAAGGTGGAACAGAATGTGAGACACACGCAAGAACATAACTACAGAATGAGAGGTAGTCTGTGTTGAGGGTGACTGCGCGTTACAGGTAGCTTGGTAGTTGGTACGTTGGTGAGACAGTATAGCTAACATTGTTTTGTACTGCGTAAAAAGGTGTGGTGTAAATAGCAGCATCTCTGTCCGTAAATCGAGGGGTGTAGACACAAATACCACTCCAGGTGGCTTTTCATAAAATGCAATCGAGCTTTGAATCAGATGTATCTGCAAATCATTCAGGCTGATATTATGACCGATATTGATCGCAGGAACGCAGACTCAGGGTTCCTCCAGCGAGAGGTACTGAACGGTGCAAGTTGCACGCCCGATAATAAGGTCTCTGTTCGGGAAGTTTGTTTACACAATATTTGTAGCGAATTTGTCAATACAAAACGCAAACGTTCTCCAATAATAGTTGCAGGTGTTACACATGTAAATTATAGGTTATACTTTGAAATATTATCTAATATATGAATATGGAGAAATTCTTCGTCTGGTTCATTTATTGCGACGCTTGCATTGTGCCCCATCCATATGCGGTCACCACTCGTGCTTCCCCGTATGTGTGATCGCAACGACACAGGACTTCATGCATAGCACTAAGTATGCTGTCGCGCAGTGCACAGGTGGACCTGGCGTCGCTGTGAGTGCGTCAGACCACATAAATTACGTGTTAAACACAAAAAGTATTAGGGTCTTCTGCGGCGTACTTCAAGGAACATAACATACAGAAGCGCTGTTTCGTTTCTTTTATGTATTTCTTTTGAGTAACGAACCTATATTCTAAAGTGCTCACAACCATTGCGTCATTTACCATTCTCCATTTCCCTACATCCAATCCACGTTCTCAACCATCACGCGAGGCATTTCCCTTCCGAACTGCACAAATGTTTATATCAGGCAACCACGAAACAAAACGAATCACTCAGCAGTTACACATAAGAGCACAGTCGAAAATAAACGAAGACCGATAGCCAGGCATACATACTGAGGTCGCATCGCTCCAATCTCACCGCACGTGAGCTCTGAAGCAACGATATCGCCAGACAGCGTCGTGAATCATTCTTCTGGGATAGCTGGTCCAATCGCGATCTTGGCCAAACCTCTTGCCCATGCGTACTCTATCTTGCTCTACATCCACTCTGCCGCTTGCTTCATGCTTCACTAGTCTTGTGTGTTGCCGGCCCGTTTGGTATTTCACCCGTTCATCCTTCCTAGAGGCTTGCTCCAATATCAATCCCTGAGGACAGTGCGGCTCAATTTAACGAAGTGCTTGGACATCCTTCTATCCTTCCCAGTAGAGTGGGCTGTGCAAGCGTACAGGGCGAGAGAGAGAGAGAGAGAGGGAGGGACGGAGGAAAAGCGGGCCTCTTCAATCTGCTCTGTGAGGATAAACACTGGTGTCTCTCGTACGAGATAGGCCAAGGGTAGACATAATACGTTTTAAAGCACGTTGTCATCAGCGGCTAACAGAAGACGGGGGCCAGACATGTTCAGGAATATTATCGTTTCTTTACTAGCAAACGTTTATTGGCGTACTTTCTGTGTCACGATGCATTCTAAGAAGTGCATACAAACAATAACGAAAGACCTCAAATGTCCCCAATTCCTCAATTAACCCTCAATTACCCAAGCCCCCAAGTCCTCAATTACCTCAAATGAACCACGTTCAACTTGCAATCGGCGTATGCAGTAAAAATGCATTTATGCGCTTATAGCGGTAGTTAAGCAGTAATGACAAGTTGAGATTCAACATTATTAAAGACTAGTGAAATGTTGTGAATCATGTATCTTTGGAATGAACAAAGTTGCAGTAGCTATACCGCTGTCAGTTTACTTTTTTACTGCTGCCGTTGTTGACCTCGCAAATTGAAGAGCTGCGTTAGTAAGCGCAGTGCAAACCACTTATGTGTATTTGGGCTTGGGCACTTTCGGATTAGATTGCCAGTAGATTGAAACCAACAGCCTCTTCTGAAATGCGTAAACAAACAACAATCGCAAAAAGTCACACTGCTCTTTCTCAACCGTGTTCGGCTGCTGTATCTGCCAGCTCATTTGCACAGCTGTGGAATTTTCACATTACATTTTCAAAATCGCTGGTAACATAAAAGGTGCACATGATTCATATGTCAAGAAAGAGATGTCGTTCGCGCCGGTGCGCGTATTAAACAACCGGTGTGCGTATTAAACCAAGAAACCAATAACCTTTTTGAGATGTTGTGGGCATGGAGTCTATAAAAGATGGCCGTAGCACCTATGTCGTTCAGGAAACGGACCAGGACGCAAAGTGGAGATTGTTTTGCTGATATATCACACATGCGTCATCAGCTCTCAGTTCTTCATACTTTTCGTACTAATTAATTTTGAACACTTCCAAAAGATGAAAGGTGGCATCCCTCGACGTTCCCCGAGGACAAAGTGGGAGCCGGTCCCGGATTGGCGGACATATATCATGAGATATTGAAGTACTACGTAACGCATTGGAGACAGGTTACTAATTACCATTAGACCTGTTCTGGAGAACACCAGCAACCCTGGAAAAGTTCGTTTTAAACTGTCAACGGTTGTAACCTGTCAGCGCCGTTCTTGTCAGAAACATCTGTGCGACCTGCCATCTGTTGGTCTTTCTCTCTCTCTCCTCGTCTCTGTGTCGTCTGCTTGCGGTAACACTGCTCTTTGCAAAAACCTCGCATCCAGGAAGTTTATACAGATGTCTGGTTTACCTTGCTGCGTAACGGGATACACAAACCGTGTACCTTCGACGATGAGACGCGCGTGCACTCGCGACAACCGCCACAACCACGCCTAGATAGCGCGCCTATTTGCGAGTGTTGTGAGTGCCTGCGAGTCGCCTCAGGTTGGCGCGTCTGGGAGTCCGCAAGCTTTGCTTGGCGCAGCAATCTTTGAAATTCGATTGCTGGAAAAATGTTCGGTGTACAGCAGACCTATTATGTATCTGAAGCGTCCAAGTTTCAAGCCTTCAGAAAAGCATACAGTTTCTACGTCGTTTCTACGTCGTTTTCAGACCGACACCGTATCTCCACTGATCACATTAGGTAAGATAGTGAGAACATCATCCTGAAGTACCTACATTTGATATCGAGAGAGAAGGGAAATATGTTTAAAGGGAAACGCCCACGTATACTTTTTCCAGAACAGTTATAATTACTTTCATGTCGCGTGTGGTTTCAAGATTCTGACCGAAACTGCTGCATTGAGAGTCGAGTGCCATCTACCCAACAATTCCGCGTGGAGTCATCCATGATTGTACCAAGAGCAGATGGCTGCCGATCTTGCTTAATATCTCCCACACCGAATTATACGGCACTCGTAGAGTCCTATTGTACTCGCCAGAGGGAGAGAGCTGACAGTGCGTCGCACTAAATCGTACAATTGCCTTCATTCAGAAGGCACAATGGAGCGGTCGAAGATACTATCTGTAGCAGCGTCACGGCTGTATGCCGTCAAATGCTGCCATATACTGCAGAACAGGCGGTCGCCGATTGAACGCGTGAATGAGGTATGCGACGACATGCGAAAAGTTCATAACTTAAAAACCCGAGGCTGTGTTCTCTTTGTATGTAATCTCCGGCGACTGTAACCTCTTCATGCCCTCTTCACACTCGTATGCGAACATGAACCGCAAACGTGCGCCACTACATCGCGAGCCAACCCATACCTCTTTCGCTTATATGCTATTTTATTTCCTTTGTCATCTGTTGCCGCTTTACGCCCGGTTCACACTGTTGCGTTCAAATGCGTGCGTCCGGCTGAGTGCGTATGCGTTGCGTCTGGCGTTGGGCTGTTTACATACATGCGGGTGGTGGAGATGATGGAAGTGCTTGCAGTACTTGGCCACGCTCAGGCGGGCAACGTCAGGACTATCGCTGGGGAGAACGTGCGTCCTGGGCCGACTTCAAAGGAACTGTGCCGACATTGGTCTTAAAGCGTCTAAGGAAAACCTAAGGAAAACACCCAGACATCGCAACCGCCGCCCGGATTCGATCCCGGTCACCTCCCGGGCTCCAATCCATATATGCGGGACCACAAGGAACCGCAAGCCCCGAACGGCAATAAGGGACTATTTCTTCCCATTAATTTAGTTTGCAGATATTAGTTTGCACGTCACGGACCACATCGACTGACGAATAGCGCCAAGTGTCACTACACTGAAGCGTCAATCTTGTTTCATGTATCTTCACCAACTTGCCTAAGCCTACACCATTGACTAATAGTGTTTCGGCGCATGCTCCACCAGTTCCTCGAAATAAACACACACACACACACACACAAACAAAAAACACAAAAACAAGGACAATTTAGATATACAGGTGGTTACATTCAGCAAAATGGCTTCCTACACTGGTAACGGCACCACAAGTTCTATATGGCTATGCTACAGATGTGCTGTGGCATAGCCTTCAGTAATTGCAGTTCAGCTCTAGATGTATTTGCCAAATATTTTTGTTGTTACCCCGTGCAATACCAGGGCCAGCCTCAGCCTCTCAGACCATATACTTCACAGACACGTCGTACTCCGCTAACCTTCAATATCTGAAGGAGAAAAAAAAAAGACTGATACGAGACCAGACACACAGCCCACAAACAACGGCCGGTTTCAGTGTGATTGCACGAAATTGTAAAGGACCTCGGAAAGAGAGAGAGACTGACCCTGCTCTAATAGCAAGTTAGGAACGGAGATTGTCCCATAAATTCTCCATGTCGCGGCTACCATTTATCAGGAAAACGATCTCGAAATCGCATCTGGAAGGTCTACACCGTTCGGCGCGCGAAGACAGACATCGTAAAAATGCCAGAGATACCTGTCTTCCGAGAGGTAATCGTGTTCTCGGACATCACACAGCTACTCCGGGCAAAGTCTTGGAGAATCTGAACCCAACTACTAAGTTTAGAATGCAGTCGAGTGCACAGAGATTTATCTCCGCATTTTTCGCGAACCTGCGTCGTTTGACTCAAGAGGTGGAGCTGTGTCGACAATTGGAATGTTGGAGCGTTGGGTTGCACGTGAGAGCGGTGACTCGCATTACTAGTCCTGGACGTTTTGTGAAGTATTAGAAGAGCCGTAGATTTAGAACACACATTCAGTTGCACCCTCAGTGACAGGCTTTGTATTAGGCTTAACGCGTGTTACACGATATAACGCTACTTCTACACTGACACTGTTTCGTACAGAAGTGGAATAAGTAATCTTTAGTAAGCAAGGAAACGGGCAGAAGCGTGCGCTGCATTAGAGAGATATGCGAAGTAGAAGCAAGTAAATTATATACATAGTTACATAGTTCGGCCCTGAGGAACTATAGGCTGAGCCAGTGCACACAAGCCAGAATTTTTTTCTTCCGTTTTTTTCTTGTGCACTCTTCTTTGCTGTTCTTTTTCTTTTCAATATACATAATAGCAAGTATACCATGCATTTCAGTGTCGTTTTCTCTCATTATATATATATATATATATATATATATATATATATATATATATAGGGTGAGGTAAAAGGATTATCAAACGGCCACGAAGTTTTACAGAAGTTCAAAAAAAGACGCGGAAACAGATTTTAGGGAAGTTAAAAACACTAGTTTATTACATGGGGAGACGTTAAAAAGTAAAATGGGCAAGGGGTCGACGTTTCGACAGTGGCACTGTCTTCGTCAGGACAAAAGATGCGTAGCTGATTACACATTTCTTAAATAGGTTTGCTACATGACGTCATAATCGGTACGGGCACGCCACAGGCGTTTGTCAGTGAGTCAGATTCGGGAATATTCCAGAAGGTCAAGTCCGGGTGGTGATGTCATTCGCCGTAGGTCATTGTCCGCTTTGGGGAAAATTCCGGGCAGGGTGAGCGCTGCTTCAAACTTTGCTGAAAAAGAAAAAAAAAGAAAAGAAAAAAAAGAAAAGAAAAACAGAAGGGAAACGAAAAGGAGGAAAGTGTAGCTCATCTAGGCGGCCAAATTTCTTACCGTTGAAAGTGCTCCCAGATCTTCGTTAATGGTTGATTGGAATTTGTAAATGAGATAAGATTCGCGTTGTTCCCTGCACCGATCTGAGCTAAAATTCGACTGGAGAATAAAAAGTGACACGTTATTTAGTGAATGACCTGGTTGTTTGAAATGGCGAGAGACCGGGAGGTTTGGCTTTTTGGTAACGTCAGATCGGTGGTTGTTGAACCTGATCCGAAATGATGTTTTAGTCTGACCTACGTATTGTGCTTGGCACATGCCGCACTGAATGACATAAATGACGTTAGATGAATTACAGTCGAAGTCACCATTAATTTTGACGGAAAAATTGGAATTTGTACTTTTAAGTACTTGGGTGCTTTGCATTAATTTGCATATTTGACACCTTCGACCGATTATGACGTACCCGTACCGATTATGACGTCATGTAGCAAACCTATTTAAGAAATGTGTAATCAGCTACGCATCTTTTGTCCTGACGAAGACAGTGCCACTGTCGAAACGTCGACCCCTTGCCCATTTTACTTTTTAACGTCTCCCCATGTAATAAACTAGTGTTTTTAACTTCCCTAAAATCTGTTTCCGCGTCTTTTTTTGAACTTCTATATATATATATATATATATATATATATCTTGAAAAGTTGGAGTTGGATCGGACGGCTACGTAATTATAGTTGAAATTGTGATAACTCAAGGCTTCTCGCGATTTGAGTGCGAGCAATTCTATACTAAAGGATCCACTTTTGGGCGATACTGGGAGTGAGTGAGAACAACAACACAGTTCATAACAATGGGAACTGTTTATTGGTAAACCCGTTCTCAATCTAACCAACGCCTCGACCCCGGGTGCGCTCTGGACTCACCTAGTAGAACTTGGTTCCGGCGATTGCTTGCACCGTCCACGTCGCCGTCCTCCTCTGGATTGGCTTTTCTTTCCGATGCTTTACGTCCTCACTAGGGGTTTTTGCTCGTAGAGTCGCTGTGATGAGTCGGAGGCCAACGTCCGTGTGGGAAAGGGACCGCACGTCGCCACTGGACAGTAGAGCTTCACTTGGGTGCAGGAGTCCGGTGTCCGTGTCCGGAAAGGGCCTCACGACGCAAGTCGGGGTTGCGGATCCTCGTGGGCAGCTCTCCGGTGACAGGCAGGCCGATCTTCCTCCTCGCAGCAACACTCTTCACTGTGGCCCAGGAAACTGTGTCAGCCATCGTTCGCCGTCGGCTTTTGTAGAGACCATCGGACGCGGTTGACCTTCTTGCGTCGGCCTGTCCCATTCTCCCGAAATTCCTTTTCCCTTTCAGCGGGACGTGCGTCCCCATTGACAAGGCCGTCGCGCGACAGTTTTCTAGGAACCGCTGTCTGCTGCTTGGTTCTTTTTGCGGTGTCTGAAGGTTAGGTTGTACATCATTCTGTGTTCTGGGGATTCCTCATCGTGGTATGCTCTTCGCTGGTAAAGACGCTGCAGCACTGGTTGCCTCTTCGGTTTTTCAAGGTTTGGGACAGTGAGAAGGGCGTTGTTGTAGTTTGTCTCGGGGAGTGCAGAGCCGTGAAGGGCACATTACAATGCCGAACCCTCGTCCCAAAGGTAAGCAGAGCGCACGTGCAAGGTCAGGCGTCCATATATCTACGGGTAGTTCTTAGAAACAATAAAACGTGTGGCGAAGCATCACAAAATAAATGGGAGACAGAAGACGAAAGTAGGGGAAGCACCAAAAAGGTGGTTTATTAAAACTTAAAAATCATAAAAGTTAGGGAGGATGTCTACGTTACGGCGGAAGCTCCGCCGTAACGTAGACATCCTCCCTAACTTTTATGATTTTTAAGTTTTAATAAACCACTTTTTTGTTACTTCCCCTACTTTCGTCTTCTGTCTCCCATTTATTTCAACTATATATATATATATATATATATATATATATATATACAGGGTGTTACCCTATAAAAGTCTACCAGCGCCGGCATGCCGTGCTTTGCAAATACTCAATCCACGCTCAACATTGTGTTGTCTACATGTACAGCTCTTAAGGACAATCAACCATGCTAAATTTCAGCGCGATTGAGCTGCGCTGTGTGAAGTTATAACGCGAAATGTGTGATTCCCGTAGTCAAAACAACCAAGATGGCGGTGTTGCGAAGAGCACTTCAGATGTTGCCAACGCTGCTCCCGAGTCGCACAACATCACGCAGCCAGCCATGTGGAACTGCGGTTCCTCATAACCTGCTTGTCGTTTCAATTTCGCTTCCGTGTTTGGAAAGCGTTATGTGCAAATAAACCTTTTTGAGGTATACCGTCTGGGGAGCAACATCTTAACTGCCCTCTGACAAACCGCCATCTTGGTTGTTTTGACTACGGGAATCACACGTTTCGCGTAATAACTTCGCATCGCGGGGCTCAATCGCGCGAAAATTTAGCATGGTTGATTGTCCCGAAGACCTTTACATGCAGACAGTACAATGTCGCGTCTGCATTGTGTATTTGCCAAGCATGGAATGCCGGCGCGGGTAGACTTTTATAGGGTAACACCCTGTAGATATATAGTTGTGGAAGGAAAAAGACGCGGAAAACAGATTTTAGGGAAGTTGGTAACACTAGTTTATTTAGTAGGGAGACAATAAAAGTTAAATGGAAAAGGGTCGAAGTTTCGACAGTGGCACTGTCTTCGTCAGGACAAAACGTTGTTGTCCTGAGTCCAAGTATTTTACCAAATCCTGAAACACGCACCTGCATTAAGATATCCATCCCCGAATTTTGATATGCAAATGAGCCGAAACTGAAAAAGAGCGCCTTAGAAGAGCATCACCTTCGCCGACGGAGGCTGAGCGGGAAAGCGGTTTATCTGACCCGCAGGTCGGCACCTGCTCCAATCATGTCCATCGCTCCAAATCACGTGGCCTTCTGACGTGAAATGAGGGCTGTACCCCCTGTGTTCCAGGTCACCATGGTTTCGGTTTCGGCTCATTTGCATATAAAAATTCGTGGGTGGATATCTTCACGCACATGCGTGCTTCAAGATTTTTTAAACATGGAATGGCTTTCAACTAGGATGGTCTCTCATTCTGATATCGCGCTTTTTCTCGAAATCCCCTGATTAAAGTGCAATTTAATGAACTTTAGGTAATTAGTCATCTTGTAGTTGCATACTTTCTTCGACGGTATGCCAGCCTGGCCGTAGAACTCAACTACAAAAACGGCATCTATTTTATCTGCTAGTTTTTTAATAAAAATTCTGTAACGAATAAAAATGACTGACCCGTCTCAATTTCGTAATTCTATCTCAAGTTAATAAATCTTGCGTCATTTATGATACCTTGTGTAACGTACTTGTATAACGTTGTTGTTGTTGTTTCCATTTGTTGTTGCTGTTTTACTGCTTTTTTTATGTATTATCTTTTTCTTCACTTCCTGTAACCCACTCCTCCCATGTAACGCCCGTATGGGACTTTTGGGAGCTCAATAAATTGATTGATTGATTGAAAAATAAACACCCTACATTTCCCGTTCCTTTTAAGACAGCGCCGACAAAAGGAAACAGAAAATTGCCAGCTCACGTTCGAAGAAGACAGCGACGTACCTGCACACCCGCGCATCCAACACTGGGCAGAGCCGAAATCAAGTAAACCACCCACCTCACCGACAGCCTGGTTACTACTGATATCTCCACGCCGTGAATAACACGTGTGGAAAATAAAGCCCGAACCAACATCGCCGCATAATCTGACGCAATATGTGTGAAAACAATACCCAATTTTGCCAGCAGCCACGCAGCTCGACTGTGGCTGAAGCCCCCCCTCCGCCTCCCCCGACCACACGCGACAACCTTACTTCCCTTCCTCCACCTTCGGCAAGACGGAACACAAGGAGCGTCGCGAGAAAACAGTTTCTTCTGCCTCTTTTTCGCGTCACATGCGACCAGAGAGGCGCTTGCGGAAATTATTCCCAACGCGGTCCCAGTTGCTCGGAGGAAACCGGCTGCAAAACACGCTGCTGCTTCCGAACTTTAATGACGCCTTTTATCTTTAACGCATTCAGCGCGATCTTCGCCTTTTTGGTGCGCCTTTTATGCCCCGATCCCGGGCAGCTGCGAGGGCGCTTTTTCAATGCAACGCAGCGTCGCACATATATTGGCCGCTATTGTGCCCCTCGCTACATCTCGTTTCGCCAGATAAAGAGTCCCACAGTTTTCTTTGCGCCGTTCTTTGCGCCAGGGTTAACTCGAGGAAACCGAAAACAATGTCTTCGGAAACACTTTTCTGCAGCAGAGAGAATCTGGCCGGAATGTTTCCCGTGTCAGATATATATATATATAGGAACTTCGCGAATGGATCTGGAATGAAAATTTCGAAGATGGTGTTTTTATCATTTTCATCACTTATTATTATCGCGCGCGCCATATTTCCGCAGGGTCGGTATTGTCTCGCTGACATAAGATCGTGATAAATAGCCTCTTCTCGAATTGCATTTATTGAAAGACCATCGCGGTATTTGGTTCCACTACCGCATACTTCAACTAGAAATTAAAACGGCACAGGATTTTGTATTGTCGGAACACTTCGTCCATCTGGTAGCCGGCGACGAACGAAAGAATACGAGGTCTTCTTCGAGCAGCCCACAGAGATGAATGGAGTCATTGAAAGACGAAATGCAGCTGTAGCTGCGAATTTCTGCAGCTAATAGCAAATTCAAAAGAGTGTGTCGAAACAAAATCCTGTGGAATGCCCAGCACTTCCCCTTACATTGGTAATACCCGAAAGTTTAAGTTCAACCAATAATGCCACATTGAGCTGCATGTGCGAATGAGGACGACACATTTTTACACATATTTCGTCCTATGCACTTTTCGATCATGTCATGCGCCAAAGATGTTGGCAACGCCGTGCGTCACCACCCGCCAATCAATAAAAGCTCGGGTCCGTAACAGACGATTTTTAGCTACTGCATAACGATAGAAAATCAAACTGTAGAAAGACCACGCTTCGCTTTATTTTGGTATGCAGCACCGCACGCATTAACGGCGAACCATGAGTGAAGTTACCACCGCGTCAACAGGTGGCGCACGTTGCCCAGAGGAGGGTTCGAGCAACACGGACCCAACACTGTATCGCATATAACGATATGCCTTCGATAGATGTCCGCAGGTATCTGCGAATGTCTGCCATCCGCTATTTGAGAGCCGGTCAACCTGACCTCTCGGCCAAAGGAGTTTGCGAGACAGAATGCCGAATGCGACCAGTAGCACTTAATCTGAAATGATGTTGGGCGAAGTTTCTGTAAAAGGCCAAACCTTGTTTTTACCTGTACCAATAAAAGGTTTATTTTTCTTCATCAACTTCCGTCTTCGTCTAACACGTCATTCGACGGAAATGCTACGTAATACCCCTGTCACGCGGCAAATCGAATGGCATTCCCAGCGAATGACATTCGCACCGAATGTCATTCGTTTGTCTTACATCGAGCTACACGAAGGAACAGAATGTCATTCGCAAATAATGGCAGTGTCGATAATTAAGACACCAGGGCCGAGCATATGAAGCATTATACAGGTACATTGGTTATATTTTTATTTACGTTGCTCGAAGCTATCGAAACATTAGATTATTTCACAAAATCGTTGCTTTTTGAAAGACAGTTAATTGGCTAAGCACCACAAGCAAAGACAACTAAGAGGCCTATCCGTACCGCACCTGGCAACGTGGCGACTGGGCACGAGGGTATTCTCCGAAAAACAGTTTTTAGCCTTCCTTCCTTCGTGTGAAAAGTTATCAAATTTGTGATAAAATATTGGAGTATAACTTTTCATTCGTCTTTCGTTTTTTCGAAAGGTTTATCGTTGTTGTTTTTGATACCTCTCTACTGCGAGGGTACGCTGTCGGTGCGAGAGGAAAAAGCGAATGAGTTCCCCGAACTCATTCGCTGGGCGAATATCATTCGCATGTCATGCCATTGACTGCCATTTGATTTCACCGTGCGACACGAAACGAATGTCATTCAGTGCGCTGAATGTCATTCAGTATCATTCGCTGTGAATGTCATTCAATTTGCCGTGTGACAGAGGTATTAGTAATATTAAGTAATAAATTAGCTCAGCGTAGAAAGTCGGGGTCGTTGCACATTGGAAACTAAGAGCATAAAGACTCAAGACAAAACACGACGAGCCCAAGTTGTGCAATATTAGGCGCAAATAATGGAATCTTCAATTATGCAAAAAATTTGTTCCAATGGCTACAGACAATCTGCAGTATGGGACAGCCTGGAGTCTTGGGTTCTGGTTTAGCTCTGACTTTCCAGTGTTAGTCTCATTCCGTTTCCCTCTCTTCTTACCCTCCCCTGGCCTATCATCATCGTCGTCGCCATCGCTTTTTCTCACATCGTTCTCCTTCACCTCGTGGGAGCGATACAAATTATACAAAATGTTAATACTAATAGTAACGATAATAAATATGAAGAAAAACAATTCGCAAGATAAATATTTTGGAAGAAATATTGATAGGTATGATTCCTCCTCCAATTTTCCGCCATACTGCTGTTACAGATACCGTAAAGCTAGAGCAACGCCATGTAGGCTAAAGATCTCCAGATAGCGTGCCGTAGTCGTTAAGGATCAGCCAATCACAGCATTCTGTCAGCGGCCGTAGCCACCAAAAGGGAACCACCATCAACGGCACAGGCAGCCATTCGTAGCCGCAGGCCTCGCGTGCTTTCAAACGTCTTCGGCGATTGGCTCAGATGGACGACATGTGTACACGTAACGAAGAAGGAAGAAGAGGCATCAAGCAGGCGTTGCGTGTAACTGTAATGCCGCTCTTATGACGAATTGGGGCGATCGTTTCGGGGCAACTTTTTTTTGCCAGATCACGAGCAGTCATGTTCGCTTGGTCAAAGCCAAGCAATCTCGCATGTTCGCGTAGCGCTTTCCGGGTGCCCGGAATTTGCTAGCTAGCACTTTTTTCGCCCGGGCTCCACACGACCGAGCAGCGGGCCGCCCAAGTATATCCGGTGTCGTCACATCCGCACTGCAACGGTGGCGATTACCCTCATTGGCTGGCACATCGAAGTTCACGAGGGTTAGCAGACGACGGAACCCGAAGACGGGCGTCCGCGATGTCTCTGGCGTGATCCAGGCGACTAAAACTGCTAGGTTCCTGGGACTCATGCTCGGGTGGCAATGGTCCCGTGATCCAGCTCGGGCGCCGACCCAGCAATTTACGAGCGCTAGGCCCGGTTGCCATGAAATGACTTCCCGAATTCGCCATTAGTAGAACCACCAAGAACAAAACCTTAAAGGAGCAGCCTAAGACCGCGAAAAAAAAAAAGTTTTTGATCGTGATGGAATGTCCGACCACTAAATAACGTTTTCACGCAAGAAATATGAGCGTAGCAGAAAAATATCGCGCGCAGCAGTCGATTGATTATCACGAGTGCGGAGAGCTCTCTCCTACTCTTGTGGAAGACACGTGAGAAATGACGGGTACCTCCGTCACGATGTGACGTTGTACGTTGCGTCCACTCCTGGGGCTCGCAAGTGACCTCGGCTGCGATCTGACACCGACAATTGTCAAGGTGACGGCGGGCTCCTTTCGCGCGCGTTGTTCTGCCGAGGGACGCATGCGCATCAGAAACAGCTGCCTTCCTTCTTTCTTTTCTTTTTTTACAGAACTTGGCGTCGGAAACATTGGTCGTCTGATCAGTCTGCCGCCAGTGAACTTTCTTCGATACTTTTCGGTTGCACGGCGAAGACACGCAGTGCAACGAAATCGGGAACTGGCGTGTGGATTGAGGTCAGCACTCCTCCAAAAGGGAATGGGGACGTGCAGGTGCAGTGCGAGTAGAAGTTGCGATCGTTGAACTGGTTCAATAAGTTGCAAACAGAAAGAACGCACTTTGTTTGTCTTGTTTTCCAGGTACGAATACGAGGTGAGCCGCGTTATGTTGCATCGCTTCGCGAACAGCACGAACCGCCACCCTGCGTATTGCCTCATGTGAGACACTGCCACTTTTCGTTAGTTGGAGACGTATATAATAAACAAAAACAATCACTATAAGACACACGATCGCGTTACCATTATGAGCGTAATGTGTTATTGTTCGTTTGCACCTCTGTTTTATGCCTCAAACCAACAGAACGTAATGAACCGCTGTCAACAAGGAGCATGCCGTGTCCGAAGCAGACGAATTTTCCATAGCGAATCAGAGCACTTTTAACGGTTGACGTCACAGTAAATGAGGAGTGGCTTGTGGCTGGAGCGCGCGAGCCTCCCGCCACGGAAGCGATTTTATAAATCGAACTGCGCTGTAACAAAACATTGTTCTGCCGAAATATTTTACGAGAACGATTTTTACACACTGCTTGACAAATTAAAAACGGTTTCAGCCATTCAAATTTCCTTTCCAAGCTCCTTTAAAAGCCCGTCACCGCCTTCGCGTCGATCGTTTCGCACAATGTGCCGATGGAGAACTACGCGTGGCGAAGAAGCTATGCGTGTTCATATAACTGGAAGTATGGGCGAGTAAGTAAATTCTTACCCGCACTGCGCCCGCAGATGTGCCGCCCGCTCTCGCAACCCGCGGCCTCTGAAGCACGTACACCCGCAATACCCGCGAACGTAGTGCAGGTGCACACACATCTGCCCGCAACCTGCACCGACAGCGAATTTCTAGACGTAAATAACAACACGGCGAAATAAACCAGAAAAGAAAACGCATTTCCACGAACGCGCACTGTTTCGTTTAATGTTCATTGTCGAATTTGTCAGCTATTTCTTAAAAGCCACATGTGTTCCGGTGAAAGGTACAATTACCATGCGTTATGTGAAAAAAATTACTTATTCGTATATTTTTGACGATGAAAACTGTGGAGAATGCAAAAATCAACGAATAAGTTAGGGTAGTAAAATCCTAGTGTAGGAGATGCAGGTAATGCTGGTTTATCTGGACTATCCGCGTACAGCACTGTGCACACTTAACAGTAACACGACCTCCGTACAATCGATGGCCCCAGTACAAAGTGCGCAATAGTTCCCGACAATGCCAGTTGCAAACATGAAGGTCAGGTTTCGACTTACATGTTTACTACTCGCATTGTGGCGAACCCTTGCGTACTTTCTACTGGAGCCACCGATTGTACGGAGGTCGTGTTACTGTTAAGTGTGCACAGTGCTGTACGCACAGCGGGACAGTCGCGCTTTACCCGGAAACCTCATAAACTGCATACTGGTATACCCGCACCCGTGCACACTTCTACAAAAAAACCGTTCTCGCACGTTTTCCTTCCCGTTGCCATTGCCAGAGGAAGAGTAACTTTGTGGTGCATGTAAGCATGTGGCAGTTACGCTGGCAAAGGATTACCGACGACATACCAAGCGGCCTCATTCAACGAACGGTACACCCACTCACTCTCTCTTCACATCCTCCCCTACATGTTTTTCTCATATTTCAATCTGTCAATCAATGTTTCATGTTCATCGGCCCCTTTTGTCTGTGTTACAGCCTCAGACCAAGTACTTTCCAAGTACTTAGTAAAGGAGGATAAATATCGTTTGTCAGACTTTTCAGGCAACAAGAGCTTTTAATATGATCTTTTGTCATCATAGGACAATGTGGAGATCCCTTATAAAGTCGTCTTCTCCTCGATGCAGCAAAGCTAAATGGTCAAGGCATGCTTTACAGGAGTTTAATGTGCTTCACGAAGGGCCAGAGCCGTGACGAACTTGCAATAGACAGGAAGCTGTTGCGTTGATCCCGGCATAAAAGTGTGCACTGACATACATTGCTCTGTATACGTTCGTCTGCACATGAGCGAGCATATGCTGGTCAGGTGTCTGGGGTACCTATACGACGATTGTTCACACACGTAATAATGAAGTAAAATATTTTTAAAACACGTCTTGGTGAAGCCCTACGGCGAAACGGAACATAACAACCGAAACTAATCACAACTGCTCAAATGTTGTAGTGGCTATTTTTTTCTTTGCAACGGGAGATAAAAATTCCCGTTCAAGATAACATACCTGATACATTTCTATACCTCCTTGTCTGTTAAATTGGGGAAATATTTGTTTGCAAAGGCTGCCTATCAAGAGGGTAACGGCGTTGAAGGGGTAGTTCGCTCCCCAAGCATCGATTTGTTGATTCTGTTGCAGATGGTACTGTAGTTCGAACGGTATCAGGTCCGTGCATTAGTTTCCGGCAGTTCGAGCGGTATGGTCTATTGTAGGCATCTGAAAGCAACGAGATCCACGTCAGTAGGCTTTCCCGCAATGAATGACTTAGACGTCAGTCTGACAAAAATGTGACGACAAGAGGGCGTTCTCGTTTCCATGGCAGAGATGCGGCTTCCTATCGCCAGCCCTGAGGCAACATCACGAGACGTCACGCGAGACAATCGCAGCCTCCCATAATATGCTCCTCCCGAAAGATACACCACTCGAAAAATACATCGATTTCGAACGAAAGGGATTGACGGGGAGTTGTACATTGTCTGTTGCACACACCCAGCACGTTTTCTTTTTTTTCTTTTCTTTTTTCAGTTTCGTTAGGCAGCGAACTATCGCTTTAAGGACCAGGTATGGCAGCACCGACGCGCAAGTAGCTCCGACTCGCGGAAAACATCCAACGCTGAAACTATCTCGCTGTACGTTTTTTTTTTTTTTCTTGAAAGGGCTGTATAGAAGCTTAACGCCGGATATCGCTAAGGTGTGATTAACATTGTAGCTATTTTATGGATTAAAGTATACCGTTATTCACTATATTTGTGAAGAACAGAAGGACTGAAAGCGGGTCGAAGTAATAGCTTTAATCAGAACAACTGAGCGAGACCACGCACTTCGGTTAACTCAATGAAGAAGAAGTGAAAAGTGCATACAGGTCAGCTGGCAACGAGCTCTCCTTTTCTTCGCATACGAGTTTCAACAATATTAATTACTATTAATTAAATTATAATTTCGTTAGTGTTATTATCGATTTAAAAAAGAATAGAGTACAATAAGAAAGTTGACGGATACCGCGAGCGATATGGCGAGCCCATGTGGCCCCAGACGCGGTACAGAATCAAGCGTTCGCAGTAAAAGCGTTCAATAGAGTTCTTCCTCGAACGTACTTGATGGGCTATGAATGATAATCACTTATACTGCATGTGATTGACGTTGATGGTGATCATGAGTTGATGTTCTACAATAATATTTTCTTGGTATTAATTGTGCATACATCTCCATTTAAAAATCGTCAAGAAAACATAGGTGTTCAACCGAAACGGCGTTACATTGACAAGCTCCATAAAGGTAAGGCATACTTATCCCTAACGTATCAAGGTAAAGTTAACTACACACAACATGCTCCTATCTTCAGTGCACTCTAATTGAATAGGCTGTATCATAGGCTACCACTTCTCAGGAACATGTCAACACCCTCTTTTTTCAGACTAGAAGAAAGTTAAACGGAACTATAGGTGGCGTTGATATTAACGTGCAATGTTCATGTTCATGTGCGCAGCCACCCAGACTTCTTCTCTGCTGGAATACAGGCGCTCGCCTAACGATTGCGCACCTGCATTGAGAAGCAGGGGGACCACGCAGAGAAATCATTCATTGTTTCCCAGAATATTCATTTTTATTGTTCGTCAATAAATTACCAAGGTTACTTATTTAACCACCTCCGTAAAACTACTCTTTTGTTGTACAGGGAGGGGGGGGATAGCCGAAGCTCTTTGGCTACACGCAGAACATGTGCTTACAAGACCCAAACGTCGTCACACAAGCACTGGACAGCTGTTTCGGCCTTGTTGGACCTCTTCAGCAGTATGCAGGTGAGCGACGTTTGAGCGGTGGATGGCTCTTTACTTGGCTTTGCACTGGGCTCTCAATGAGCCTCTCACCCTGAGGGAGCATATCACATACTACGTAACCTTCTGACGCCACCCACTCAAACGTCGCCCACCTGCACCCACCCGCCCACCTGGTGTGGCGACGTTTGGGACTTGTAAACACTCTTTCATTAGTATTATATGCGAACCATAGTTTTTGTGACAGGGTAGGGACTATTTTTTAAGTCTGATGTCCTAGTAATCGGTAAACTATATCGATATTGACTTTACACCTGTGCTGTGATAGAGGTAACGGTTTTTGGCTGTCTACATTGTGATCTCCTATGTCGATTATATTAATTATCCTTTTCGTTGTTTCTTCACATGCTTTCTCACTTGGTTGGTGGCGTGCTATTGCTGAGCGGTCTGCCTACCAATGCGGCGGCACGTCACTCTGGGGGATCATGCGTCCTGGGCGGACTTCAGAGAGAATTGTGCCGACATTTGCCTTAAAGCGCCTGAGGAAAACTCAATGCAAACACCCAGACGGCCCAGCCGGCGCCGGAATTGGAACTCGGGTCACCTTCTAGTCTCGGGGTAGCGATCATCTTAGCCACTGATCCACAGGAACTTGTCGCTTGATATTGGGAGTAGCATTCGGTCAAGAACTGTGTGCAGAGTTTCGCTCGCTCTCACAAATTCTCGTGCTTTGTTCTATATAACGAAGGTGTCGACACTTTTAATTGCATGTATAGTGTGCGTGTCGTGTCCAGCGACGGTAGATATTAGCGTTTAAAAATAAACTATGTGGAGATTCACCTTGTACATTGGTATGCTTTACGTTGTGTATTAGTGTTGTGGAAGCTCTTTAGTACGATCGTACGCTTACAAAATTTACTCGAACCTGCTGTATGCTCTAGTGCACCTATCACGGCTGTCCGGCTTGACCCCATGAATAATCACAAGCGCCCCAAATGTTCCTTGGAATCAAGTGTGGGAACGCTAGTTTCTGCGCCGCCTTGATGTGTTGTTGTCAATAACTAGTTTTCGGAAATCGTAAGCGCCCTCCGATTCCGACCCCGTATCGCTGTCAGTCAATCAGATATCAGCAAGGTATTAGCCACTACAAAGGAATCAGGCGACTGGCTTACCATGTTTTCGGAAGCGTTATCGTCAATCTTCTACGTTCTCTTAAAACTCCCGAATATACGCATAATTACAACGATGAGGCGTAATGTCATGCAAAACCATGTCCAGCGTAGGGAAGTACTTTATAGCCAACAGTGTCAACCTTCATAACCATCTTCAAAATAGCGCACTTGAATCAGTAGTTGTGGGTGAGGTCCCATGATGATCAATAATCTCCAATGTTGAAGACACTTGAAGAAACTCTCCTTATAACTTTGCACATGGTTAATTTCGGTGAACACACGCTGTTTCTTCAGATCGGCGAACGCCACCTCACCGTACAAAGAAAACCCCTCAGACTGAAGCCGTAATAACCACCATGATAAAGCGATGGAGTTCTTTGGATAACTCCTGGATGGCCCTCTTCGCCTCCTTTCTTCAAACGTTGTCACTTCACTTTGGCCAGAAAGAGAATGAGCTCTTGAGCAAAGAGGAAGACACGGGGTCATTAATGCACCGCGAAGGATTGACCTCAAGGGAATGCTGAGATGATCAATAAATCATTAGAAGCCCCGCGAGCAACCCCTTCTCTCTCCATGAACGAAGCGTCGCAATTGAATTGCCACCCAGGGAAGCAACGTCCTTTACTTAAGGGAAGGACTCCCTTCTTATTATTTTGCTGATATTAAAGGCCGTCGTGCCCAAGCATGCCCCACGGCTCCAGTACAGCTACTTTGAGTTGCCAGGGACATAATGCGAAAAAGCGGAATGCCAAAATGATATTTCGCTTATATGATGGCGGTACATTGGCAATGGTGTGCACGTCTTACCGAAAGAACTGTGAAGAATTTTCACTCGTGGTGAACGAAAGTAAGGTTCAATATTGACCGGGTTTTTTCAGCGGAAAGAAGAAGAAAAAAACGCGAAGGAATGAAAACGAGTTGATGCGCGTGAAAAAGGAAAATATTACATCGTGGGGATTCAGCAATGTGGGTCAGGCTGTTATACGACAGGGCACCATGGCTCTGGAATTTGAGCCTGGGTGGGAGATGCAGAATTCGCAGACAGGGGGTCGGTCAAACGCGGGAAGCATTTGTAGGATATTTTATACGGGGTTCGAAAGACCCTGATGGGAAAAAACTCGTCTAAGACGACGTACTTTGAGCCCATTTGTATGCTTTGAAAGGAGATACGTAAAATATTCGCATAAACATATCCGCATCCGCCTGCGGAGGTATGCCTCTGTGACTAGTTCTTATGCTCTATCAGCGGATAGAGGCAGCCACATGTCTGCAGTCACTTATTTAACAAAGACAAGATAGCGCCCTGGGAAGAGTCTTATCGCGCTGCTTTCATCTGACCAACGAAGATCCCTATTCTGCATAATACACGAGCCTGTCCATTGACCTCGAGTGAGGACATGCTTTATGCCGCGCTAATCCCTAGCGACTCCAGACTCCCCCATTGTGTTGGGCTCCTTTGAAGATTCAGTTGGGTGACCTCTTTCTTGCTCGCGCTCACGGCGTTCATATTTGAACCTACTTATATCAACCCACTATTTTTGCTTTAAATTTTAAAGCAATCTGGCACATTAACACTTTATAGCCGTTTTCAGGTTGCCGTGTTACCTTTGTCCTTACCACAATCGATTTGATGTTTGGCTCCTCAGGGCCGTTCGAAGAACTATTCGCGATGAGAACCTATTAGACCGCCACCACGCTGCATTTAGCGGAAACCGTCTACATTGTGGATCGGCGCCGGCAATTCGCATTGCATGCTTTACGTACGGTTCTTTCCCTCCGCTTTGTGGTCTTTGATACCAACATGGGACCAGGAAATAAACACTCTGTCAGAGGTAAAACACTATCCGTGGACATACGAATTACAATTTTGTCGTGAGGAGGCGTAACGTGCCCTTTTGACGGTACCGGAAATTATAACATATTAGCGTTTGTTTCCTAGGCGGTTTGCGTGCGTGAACGATGGTGACCTTTCCGACGGTGACTATTCCTTTTCTCAATGCATTCCTGGAAGCCTCTATAGTGTATTATTTAAAACGATTAAGCAAAAGAACAAGGCTGGCCCTGTGAGGTCTTTGCATAATTCATCGCGCAAACGTCTCAGGAATGCGTTGAAGGTTTCATGCTGTCCAAGAAGATGAAAGCTTGTTGCTCACTTTGCCCCCTCTCACTCCCCACCCATCATCATTCAAATACATTTCTTGTTGTCCCTTTCATTGTTCACTGTGATGGGAGCACGTTGGGAACAGCAGGCGATGCGTTCTTAAAGGAGATAAGCTTCTGGCGGCAGGTCATGTTATCGACTGAAGTGCGTGTGCTATCCAACCCTCCGGGCTTCTCAGCGCCCCTCATTTAGTTAGCTCCCACTTGACTAGTGCTGGTGGAATGGACCCAGTGGTTGCACGTAGGGATTACTTCTGTCACAAGCATCCGTCGACTATAAACTTAATAGCAACAGCTGAGTAACACCAGATGATCTTAGAATTTCTACGAAGCGTTATCTGTGTTGTCTTCCTTTACTGTCCTGAAATGTTCGTTGGGGAAGTGTTGGATACATATAATCGCATAACAACAACAACTTTATTGTGAAATGATGAATGGAGAGTTTCATCGCCAGGTGCGATACTCTACCCCATTGCTGGTGGTGATGCGGGGAATGAAATAATGTGCCTCTTCACAATAAGCATCGAAGTCCTATGTGGTATCCAGAAAAGTGAAGAGAGCTTTGAGGGCAGGGCGTTGGTGGGCTGGATGTGGCCAGGGACCAAGCAATTTTGTGAGAGAGAGGGGGCGAGAGTCCAGCTCGTTAAGGGGTCCGGGGAGTACGGTTCCGGAAGGTTGGTAGTGTGGGCTATAGAGAAGAATGTTCGTCTGTTGTGAATGTTCTGAATCTTCTACAGCACCGCAGTGACAGCATTCGGGAGAGTCAACTTGTCTCAAGCGGCAACGCCACTGCGCTGTAATAGTTCATCGAGGCACACTCGGTGAACTAATATTCGTGAGCTGTTTCCCAATCCTGAGTTTGATACACCGAAACCTTTCGTTTCCTTGTGCTTCGGGAAGGCATGAAAGTTAATTCCGAGTTCAGTACAATACGTATCGCACTCAAGAATGTCCCTTCGCTACGATTGGTTTTTGTCGACGTCTTTCATCTTGCTATATTTAATGTTTTAAGCCAACTTGATGCTTTGTTGTGTCCGTCCTTCCGTGTTACCGCCTCAGTAACGGCTTTCCATCATGCGGAACGTAGCAACAACGTGCGCAATCGCTTCGAATGCTATGCAGATCCAACGAGCCACCCACTCTCTTTGAACGCACCGCAGCGCCACCTATAGGCCCTTCTCCTCGCGAACAGTTGCACTATTTCTGCTAGGCAGCTTGGCCCTCCAAAAGGAAACGACTTAACCCAAAGTTGTCAAAAAGTGCAGTTATTTGCCCTGATGTGCGTCCACTGGCTTATTTGGCATATGTCAAGCCTAATGACAGACACTTAGCCGCACTTTTGTATTCGAGAATCCGTTACTCTCTAAATCCTGCATGGATCTGAATACGCCGAACGTGCCACTATTTGTAGTTCTACAAGAAGCGCACGTATTGGAAAATATTCCGAAATTTTTACCCTGTACAATGATTCATTTTCCTCGTTTACGATATTCAGTGTGTACAAAGCACGGTGTAGAAGCAAATTCGCAACATAATACACGTAAGTATGAAGAAGAATTGATGAACAGTAAAAGACACTTACACTGACGAGCAAACACTGAACATGAGCCACGTAGGAAATTGTTCCAGCCATTATACGCCGTTAATGAGAAAATAATTGATCCTTGCGAGATCACCAGCCAATATCGGCGTCATAATCATCGGCCCTCCTGGCGCTTGCGCTTTTTTTTTCTATTTTATGTTTCGCCCGATGATCCCATTGATTCAATCATACAGGTAGCCTAGGGAAGATGAGTTCCGGACTCCCATGACACACACATACACAAAAGAAAAATCCCGTAGTTTGCTCATATTTTTAATTGTCAATTAAGGGCGCGCAAAAGCAATAAAAAGTGACTTAAGGGAGACATATTGCGGATTTTTTAGCTCCCATCTTTTTTTTTCTGCAAAGTTTCTGTTAAATGAGAGTCATTTTGTCTATTGTCTCATTCTATCCTGGGTGGAAGAAAAATGTATGTGAATCGCACCTTGTTTTCGTTATGCAAAATATCTACGCCCTCTACTGCTGTATTCCATGGGAACTGCCGGATGATGCAATTGTAGCAAGTGATATTGAAGTGGTCTCCGTTATCATGATGATCTAACCTAACCCTACCTGACATTACTGATAGTACACTATTGTCATGCAAAACCTTGCCACGATGCTGATTGAATTGCATCTCAATGGTCGATGGTCTGCTGCTTCCTTTCCATTTTGCTATACATTTTTTTTATTCGCTTTCATCGATTATTATTTGGAGCACATCCACCCAGGAGACATCGTACTTATTATCGTACTTATCGTTGTGTTAAAAATATATCACATAAAGTAGCATGCTGAGAACAAATAATGGGTTGTTGTTTAAGCTATTTTCAAGTTGAGGTAGAAACAAAAACATAACAGACTAAAAAACTTGTATGTCATTCCTACGACTTGCGATCCCGGAAACTGCATGCGGAAAATGTCTTACCGGTAGCCGATGAAACTGAGAAAATCGTAAAGGCAAAGCGAGGGAGCACCCTATATGACGGTCTACGTAAGCATCCTTACTCCAGTCCACACGGGGCCGCAGAGGACGTGTGACGTAACATATCCGTGTACATCACAACCGGAAGAATCACCATCTGACAAAAAGTCGATAATCATCAGCATCCAATGATGTCCCATTTCGCTTTCGACGAGCGGTGGTGGCGGTAGTGGTGGTGGTGATGTTGGAGGCAGCTTGCCGTTGATGGCCTCACAGCTGTGGGCATCGTCACGACTATAGCTGCTGAAGATGTGGAGATGATGGAAAAAGAAGATGCGCGTGTGCAATAAGTGGGATCGGTGCCATTGACGAGCGATATTTGGCGCCAAAAGCAGCCCGCAGCTCGTTATGCTTCATCCAAAATAGAGCGGGCTCCTCAAGCGTGGTTGTTGCTTGACGCAGTCAGCCAGTGCCGGATCCAAGGAGGGCGGGTGATCGCCCCCTCCCCCCCCATAAAAAAACGTCAGTTGATACATTGGATTTCCGTCTCTCCATTGCCCCACTACGCGCTCCCACAAAGAAACCGCCCCCCCCCCCAAAAAAAAAAAAAACAGGGTCAGGATCCGACCGTGCAGTCAAGCTATGCGAAGAGGGCGCATCAATAGGTGTCACATGTTGCGTGAAACATACTAGTTGAAAATTCGCAGGTGATTGTAATTAAACTTGGGCTACGCATAGTGTCTTCTGTGCAGGAAATTATCGACCATCGCGCACCAGACGCGGTATGAGTCAGTCGCCTAGCTATGTACAGCACAGTGCGGCAGTGGATAGCTACGTCGGGGGGGGGGGGGGGGGAGCTTGTTTTTTCGAGCCCCCCCACCCACCCCACCTACCTTCCACCACATTATATATGTGTGGCTGGGGGGGGGGGGGGGCAGGCAGGGAGGTCCAGAGTGATGATCGTGAAAGTTGTCGCTAGTTCTGGCGTCTATCTATCTAAGCAGCATTCTCGAACAGTTTTGAAATTATGACATTTTCAAACTACTTAAAATCTCGTGACGTGGCATCGCCGGCCATTACAGCCTATGTGTACATAATCGAATTTTTAACGTTGAAATATTGTAGATTTTCATATCTCATCTTGCTGTATGCACAGGTATGTGTGTGTTGGGGCAACTGGGATCAGCGCGCGTGTCTGTGTGTGCGTGTGGGGGGGGGGGGTCGTACCAAGCCCCAGTATACATATACCCAGCTCTAGTAGCGCCGGTGGTAGAAGCTAAATCTACCAACGAGTATAATAATACGCACCGCAGTCGTTTACAGCATGGTAGCGGGGATGCAGCTTTGATTCTATTATGGATACAGCCCAGAGCGGTCCAGCAAACTTTCTCGTCTTTCCAACCCATAGTTTCCGTTTGCAGTCGTCTCCCCAGCGAGAGATTCTTAGAACTTTATAACCGCGTCATATCGTACTTTCTGTCGTATATTAACGTTTCCTTTTGCATGTGATCATGCTTCAGATAACTGTTCGACAACTGTTCGTATAAAGCAACACATCGCGGTTTGAGCATTCAGTAATAGCCTCATCTGGCTTCGACACACTTCACTCAGGTGGTAACGCTGCCTCAAACTGTTCTCAGATCCTGTCTTTGCATGCGCTCTTATCTTTTAACGGCATAAAGTCAACCAAGAAGCATGACATAAAATGGACATGCAACCGCGCTCAGTGCGGGTACATGCTGGACAAAAGTTTATGAAACACGCTCCGGTGCATTCCTTCCTCAGAGTGGCACGCTATAGCAGCGAATGGTACCGTACGGACTCACAAACAGGTGACTGGGTTACCTAGGCACATGTATGAACGTCTGCACGGTCCCATTCGCTGCTAGCGTGTCACTCTGGGGAAGGAATGGGCCGGAGCGTGTTCCATAAACTTTTGTTCAGCACTGTACATCCGCATGTCAGTGCAGATTGCATTGCAGTCCTCAAACACCATAATATAACGTCCATAAGTGTCGTGAAGGATGGCAACGCAAATTAAGACGCCGAAACGATCGTCATCATTCGTGAGTTGGACACCCATCGTGCCTTGGAGCACTACGCGGGAGCGCAAGAACTGCCCCTTGGCTTCCGCGGCACAGTCTATCTTCATATCAAGTCGCCGCTGACAAGAGGAAGGAAAGGTCGGTCCAGCGTTGCCGATAAATGGAGACATCCACAAACGACGCCAGTCGCTGCCAAAATGGGTCTCATTAAACGTTAACGTGGGGAGATATTTCCCCGCGAACACGTACGGCTTTCAAGGCGTGCACTGAATCTTTCATTGCTCGTTTTCTCGTGAGATAATTTAACTGCATTGCCGGGGACCCTAATGTGCTTTCTCCAACGCTTGGGCTCGTAAATTATTTGTCTCTTTCCTGAGCGCTCTCCCTGCAGTTGGTAACAAAAGGTGCAGGTTCCTTTTCCTCTCTAAATTGGGAAATGACCGCTTAATGATGGGATACCGAAGGACGTTAGTCGTCCTGCGGTCATCAAGCTATCGTCTGCAAACTGCTGCCCGTATGATTCTCGTTATTCACGAGCCAATGGCAACGTCTTCTTTATTTGTGGGAAGTTGAACGAACGATGGTCACGGTATGAATAATATCAGAGCCGATTGACAACCTTTCCTCACTTTTTTTTGTCAATAAACATATCTCCCCCCACCCCGATTGACAAATAAATTAAGCAGAGCACGTGCCCATATCCATTGATCGTGGTCCTTCCGAAGCTCCTCGATGTTAACTATACATGTGTTTCATGAGAGAGTCATAGAGAGAGACGTATAAACTTCAGACAGCTCTTTTGAGCGGTAGTTTCATTGTATTTCATAGGTGGGGAGTAACGCGTTACAAAGTAGTGCGTTACCGGTAACGCGTTACATTGGAGTAGTGAAATATGGTAACGCATTACATTTGGGAGAAAAGTAATGAGTAACGTAACGTCATTACATTTTTAACAACTAACGCGTAACGGCGTTATGCGTTACTACGTTTTCGGGAACTTGAAAGCTTGAGCGAGGACCGTGCCTGCAGAATCCGGGAAAATCCCCGATTTTTTCTATTCATCTTCAACAATGACAAGAAGGTCACATCGACACCCACAAATAACGCAAAAGAAGGGTTGTTGACCTACCCTGGTTGAGGTGTGACCTTTGTTTACCACCTCTGTTTTTCACTCCCTCTGGTATTTTTCGGACGAATGGGGCAAAAGCGGCAGAAAAAGGTACGGGGCCAGTACATCCAACGAGCTGTTACATCCATCGTGTCGTTACATCCATCGATAGACGTAATGGCACGATGAATGTAACAGCTCGTTGGATGAAATAGCACGGTATGGATGTAACGACGCGTTGGACGTAACAGCATGATGGATGTAATGACACAATGGATGTAACGACACGATGGACGTAACGGCCAAGAAATCTGCGTCGCCATTGGGGCGATGGGAGGTAAGAAGGTCGACGGAAGGAGAGGCCCGGATTAGGAATAGCAGGAGTGAACCGGTGACCCGCCTGTGTTCAAGACGACTACAACGCAGAAAAATAGCCTCTACCCTCTGAGATAAAAGGTCACCGTCTCTATCAACCTTGACAAGGAGCGCTCACTGGTCATTAGGCGTCCTCTCAGCCCAACGGCCGAAGCTCACCGATGAAAATTTTGAACATCAACTACTTCTGCGTTGCAATAAATCGTACATGTAAGTTGTGTTCATGCGTGACCCTTGTTTGTGCCCAACATTGCTTGTATAGATTTGCGGAATGCACTTATGTGACTCAACCAAAAATGGTACATATTATAAGGACAACTGGTGAAGTAATGCAAAAGTAACGGCATTACTTATCAGAAGTAACGGCGTTAGTAACGCGTTACCTACTACCGCAACAGTAACGAATAACGTAACGCGTTACTTTTCGAAAAAGTAGTGAGTAACGGTAGTGCACTACAAAATAAAAGTAACTTCCCCACCTATGTTGTATTTCTCGCCCATTCAAGCCGTGCCAAATGGGTGCAAGTGCACAGTACCAAGACTGTTTATCTTTTGAGCCTGCTGCTACAATGTACTTCCTTCCGTTCAGAATATATTTAGTATGCTTACATGTACGCATAGGCACACGCACATACATGTTCTATGTGAATAAAGACGCGTTGCGCTCTGTATGTAGTTGTCTCCCAGCAAAGGCATTTCGCTTGCCACAGAGAACATGCTGTACTATCCAGCCATCTAACGATTGTAGTTAACTCCTTACATGCTGTAAGGCATGCATAATGAACCCTTGTGCGGGGTCAGGGATCTGAGCTTACATATGTGTGAAACACGCCAGGACTAACGCCTCCTATATACCAACATACATTTTTGTTCTCGTTAGCAAAGTAAATAACGCGAGCGCAAACCATGGGAAACACGGAGACTCCCGCAAACGCAATCGATATCGCAATCAGTAATAGCAGCAACAAAGAGCTGCAAAGGGAAGGAAAAATCACGGTGGCCCAGCAAACAGTCGGGGAGAGAACGACAGAGAAGCCAACGGAGCAAACAAATTGAAAATAGAGTGCTTTCATAACTCACAAGCCCTTATAGCCGGAGCGCTTCATTTTGTCCCGGCGCTTGGTCTGGACAGTTTCGCCCGTCCGCCACAACAATCGTACGCCAACGAACTCACAGTGATAAAAACTCTGTGTGCCAGTATTTACAGCCCGATCGGAAAAAGGACATGTATCTGCGCCTGCTTCCTTTCTCGGATTGTTTGAGGAAGGCTTTGAAAGGTACAGCACAACACTGCCAGCTGAGAATGACTGTGCGATTTCGTACGAAGGCGTTTACACTATACTATAATTGCATTTAGTGGGCAAACGCATGTAGTGCCTGTAAACGTTTCCTCTCCCACATCACCACCTTGCAGCCACGTCACTTTGATATTTATGGCGTGAGTATATTCTTAGTTAATTCATGTTAATTAGAGTTAAGTACAGAATACAGTCAATGATCGTTGAAACCAGTGGCCGCTGAACATGTGCCTAGCGCCACCAAGCGTGGAACGTGTCAATTTTTCAAAATACATTAGATTCAATGCTTCCTGAGACGTTGACACTTTATACGCTAGGCGGCGCTACGCACATGTTCAATTGGCGTTGGTATGAATGATCATTGAAAACAGCCCGCGTGACAGCAGGAAGTGATCCGCTCAACGATTGCGTCTACAGTCCTGATCTTAGTACGCTGCGAATATTGACTGCGCAGTCATTATTGATTAGGTGTCATTATTCAAGTCAACGTTAAAGATCATCAAGAACCACGACACGCTTCTGTAAAACAATAGAGAGTGTTCGTAGACCGTTGTGTGGCGAATATCACAACGTGTAACAACGTAATGGAGAATGTTGTTGACGATGCCAGTCGAACTGTGTTTTTTCGACTGTTCATGTGAGCCACGGGGCTTGTCAACCAGTTCATGTTATTTATGGGGCGCTGCACCTGCACCCCTCGTTGGAACGTCCCCGAATAGGTCAGTGTGACCTGATACCCAAAGCAACGTCTTCCCGAGAGGCGCATCTGGGGGCTTAATCGCTTCATCGTCGTTACGGTCGTTACAAGCTAACGGGTGACGGGAAATTCGAAGAGGCGGGCGGGAAATTTAAAAAGGTGGGCACGTGATAGAACACGTGCACGCCGCTCTTCGCGTGGTACGTGAAGGCCGTGGTACACGTCACGTGCAATGTGTCACGTGCCCACCTTTCTGAATTTCCCGCCATTCGTTAGCTTGTAACGACCGTAACGACGATGAAGCGATTAAGCCCCCTGGTCACTGTTTCTGGTGCCTCTGTCTCTCCTTTCGTTTTGTAAATAAAATACTAGTCGTCTCTTTTCAAATCTACGAAGTGGTCGTGTGTTTTCTGGTCTCTGCGAAGTTCGGGCGCCCTCCGGCGTTTGAGTTCCGACGGACTTACAGTTGATAACGCATCCTTCAAAGTGCGGTATCTACCGCACCAAATAAACGAATAAGATTCTGAGCCACGCGCTCTGCCATTGGGTTCGATAGGTTCCATAACTTGACGGTGAGGTTATCAACGATCTACGAACACTCTCTATTTTAGGCTAAGGAGCAACTGGACACCGAATGGCCATGGGGACGCCCATAATGGCCCTGCCGACACTTGCGCCAGGGCCATTCCAATACAGCGAGTGAGAGTCACGAGTGCGTGTCCTGAGGGAACCTCGCCGCCCTTCTGGTCAGCAGACCATCTGTTCTGTTTCTTTTTTTTCAACGTGATGTCAGGCAAGCTACGCAAAGCGCGTGCTTGCAGCCTTTAGGTGCCCGGTGGTGCCCTTCATTTGTTTGGGTACTCCCTTGTGCACGAAGTACGGCTAGTCACCACCCTCACTGTTGGGAAAACATTTCAGTGCAAACCTTATCGGTAAAATGTTACTTTAGCAACTATCGTCCTGAAAAGTTAAACTGCCCCTTTTGTGCAAGAGGTGTCTCGCTTGTTTGCAGAAATTATGTTCTTCATTGAAGAAGATCTTCACATATAACGATGAAAGATGAAAGTCACTGAAAAGGTTAGCCAGCTGTAGGACTCGAACACACATCTTCTGGATTGCCGGTCCAGGGCTCTACCAATTGAGCTAAGCTAACATGCCTTCTCAGTGACCTCCAGGGTGCGTCATTTGAAGGGACAAACCAGCCACTCTTTCTCACTCATCCTCCTTTCACTCTTACATTTTTGCTCACTCATACACACATTCATACGACGGGATGTTGAAAGGCGGCAACTGTTGAACATGAAAGAACTGATGTTCTGAGGCTGGAACAACAACTGTGTGTATGAGTGAGCAAAAATGTAAGAGTGAAAGGAGGGTGAGTGAGAAAGAGTGGCTGGTTTGTCCCTTCAAATGACGCACCCTGGAAGTCACTGAGAAGGCATGTTAGCTTAGCTCAAATGGTAGAGCCCTGGACCGGCAATCCAGAAGATCTGTGTTCGAGTCCTACAGCTGGCTAACCTTTTCAGTGACTTTCATCTTTCACCGTTAATTTCTTAGGGAAATTGAGGCTTTGTATGTATTTGTCCCTTCTATGTTGTTCCAGCCTCAGAACATGAGTTCTTTCATCTTCACATATACTCGCGCAAAATAATAAGAGCATCACGTTCTGTTACTCTCACTCGGTAAAATGCAACGCGCAAGAGCCGACTACCCTGCAACATGGACAAGGACGCTTTGAAGGACAGTAGTTCCGGTACGGTGTCTAGGTAGGAAGTTTGCGGTTATTAATTGTGAAAGGAAGTCATGTACCACACCTGTACGTTTTTCATTATTACACGAACTGTTACAATGACAGCATCACCAGAATATTGTTTTCTGTGACACGCCCCGATGACATTCGTCTGCATGACAGTGCACCATGTTTAAAGTACAGTGATATCTGAAAAGCACCATTACCTGTCAGTGTCCTCACAATGTCGTTAACAAGACTATTAACATCTCTGAAGACGTCACATCCACATATATCACTCGCCAGCGGTTAAAACACAAAAAATGGTGACGGCTAAGAAAGAGGCGTGTGCGATCTGCGATTCTGCGATATCTGTAGCGCACATTCGCGTCCTACCAGGCAAGATGATTTATGTTATGCCTTCAACCGTACTCATTTGAATATTTTCTCGTACACAATATGTATATTGCAATCCTAAAGGCAAGCAAAGTGAACAGAAACATCTCAACAGCAGCTGTCGCGACTTTTGAAAGCATATCTCTACGGCATACGGCCCGTCGACGTACTTCATCTAATGGAAACTATTCCACTCTGAAATAAATAGCCGCTAAAACATAGTACGCAGTGCGTGGATGCTGTATACAAAATTACACTCTGCGAATTCCCGTAGCTTGACCCTGTAATACGAAGAACGTACCACCTGGACACATTTACTTTGGGAGACATCCTCATCTAGTTTTCGTGTGGTGTCCGCATGAGCGACACTACCTCGCTGACATGAGGCCGACATAAAAGCTACCAATCACTGTTCATGACTGTTCGGATAATGCGCTGCTGATAGGGTGAACATCAAATTGGACAGAACATCAAGCTACCATTATGGAATAGCAGCTTTTTATTTGTTCTGGTCCGGACTGGTGCTCTAGGTGCAAGTGCAGCAATGGTGATCTACTAGATAGATAACACAGAAAGGCAACTCTATAATCTTTAGTGCTGAACCAGTACTGCCTGTCTATGATGGACAGTCAGTACCAGAATAGGGCAGCAATCTTACCGCTGGGTCGACGACAGCGTCTGGATCTGCATCGGCATTTGCAGTACCACAGTTCGACAGGGAGGAATGACACGTCTGTCCCACGACAGGCTGCTGTCATCGACAGCAGCGTAAATAGCAACCCTATGCTATAGTTTCAATGCAGCGCGTGGCCACGTGCCAGTTGCCTGTTCAATTGTCATGTACCAACGTACTAATTCGAAGATCCGTCCGGTCCGAACATCATACCACCACCACCAAGATCCGTCTCCAAGTCATAACATCCTTCTTGAGGAAGTGACAGAATGGTGCCAATAATACGGGAAATTCTCATCGAATACAACCGGTACCCAACTCTTGACGACTGCATCAACGAAGTATAAAATGTGAATGACGTACGCTTTGTTTGCCTCAGATCAAGAGATGCAGTCCATGCCGCATCAATCCAGTGAATTCCAGGACGTACATATAGGAATAGTGCATAGCGACGCTACGGATAAGACTGTGGTCATCGTACCTATCGTGGCTATTCCTAAGTTACACATGAAAAACCTTTGAGGTCTTAAAGAGAGAGAGCATGTCCAGACGGCTATAAGCCTCTCCTGCGCTGAACAGACCCAGGGCTGATGTTCAGTATCCCGACCAGCTGCCACGACTTATCGAGACATTATTACACTGGTTTCGTCTAAATGACCCGTATGGTTGGCAGTTTTACACAAAGTTGGGAGAAGTACTGAGCGAACTGTTCAGCTCCTGTAGCATGAACTGCTCCCATGTCGTGGGAATAGTGGAATTCGTCGGGTGACAGGTCCGCATCTTCCTATTTTTATTTCTTAGTCCGATATTCAAAAAAGGTTAGGCACAAAAAATGTGCTGGCTCACACTCGTAGCTACTTTGAGTGCCATTGTAGCGTTGTCATCATCGTCGCTATCGGGATCTAGATGAGCTGACCCAAGAGGCGTGCCACAGTACCGTGACGGCTCTCGACACCGTCGTAGCTCAAGCCACAAAAAGCGTCGGCCATTCACATTTTATACTTCGTTTATGCAGTCGGTAAGAATTGGGTACACGTTATCCCGCACTAAAGGAACTATAGGGGTATGTTCGCTAGAATGCGCAATAAATCCTCAGTAAGCCCAAAATCACAGCATCTCCACGAAGAAAGATGACCCTCCTTACTTTCTCAATTTTTTTCTTCTTCTTCTCTTTCAACTCTACTGAACTCAACATGACCTTTAACTGAAAACGCGCCCATTTGCTTGAGCCATTATTTTGCCATTTCATTGTTTGTGTGACCATTCGCAGATAAAGTACAAGTCGAAAGGAAGAACCTTTGCTGTCCTCTGGACAGCGCCATCTTGACGTGATCATGTCGACTGCGTTTATGTCACTTCAGACAGAGCATTACAGCTAGCAGTCACTTCAGAAAACGCATTAAAACGTTTTCCTCGAGCATTAAGCAACGTAAAAAGGTTTCTCGGAATGAAAGTGGACCCCCTGGAAATGTACGCAGACATTGCCCTCTTTTGTTGCAACATCTCAATGTCGTTTCGAGCTGTAGAGATTATGGCCGGTCCGGCGCTTGTGTTCAAGCTATGTCTAGGAAGATTAAAATGTCCTCTCGAGTAGTTTCGCGTTTGTCACGGAAGACTGGCTCTTGCCGTCGCCTGTAATGGACGCTGATTCGCACCAACTGTGAAACGTGACGCTTTAATTTGGCAGACGGGATCCGTGCTGTAATATATTTCAGCAACCGATCGGTCGTAGTCAATACTTATTTCATAGGTGGTGCAAGTGCGAGAAAGATATTTTTGGAATTGTTCGAAATTAAGACCATTGACCGTGATTGTGGCGGCGCTGTGAAAGTAAACAATGTAGGGTTCCTCAATACTAGCTCCCTCTGTATAGGGTGAAGACAACCGCGTCGTCTGCTACGAATTTCCGCCATATTGACTCCCATGCACAGCACGGGATTGGCTCACAAAAGTGTAGCGATACGCTTAGCGACACACTGCATTTTAGAGTTGAGTAAATTCGTAGCAAAGGAGGTTTGAAAAAGTTGGCGAAATCGGTACACAACATTCATGAATAGTAAACGTGGGAGTCAATATGGCGGCTTGGCGGCAATCGCTTCTACAAATGATGACTCCACCCTACACACAGGAAGCTAGTATTGAGGCGCCCTAAAAGAAAGGCGACTAGCTCCCTCTGTATAGGGTGAAGACAACCGCGTCGTCTGCTACGAATTTCCGCCATATTGACTCCCATGCACAGCACGGGATTGGCTCACAAAAGTGTAGCGATACGCTTAGAGACACACTGCATTTTAGAGTTGAGTAAATTCGTAGCAAAGGAGGTTTGAAAAAGTTGGCGAAATCGGTACACAACATTCATGAATAGTAAACGTGGGAGTCAATATGGCGGCTTGGCGGCAATCGCTTCTACAAATGATGACTCCACCCTACACACAGGAAGCTAGTATTGAGGCACCCTAAAAGAAAGGCGAAAGGCATACAAGACAATAATACTGAACTGCAAGTTTTGAAACACCTATCCCTTATAAATGGGTATAGAAACGTAAATATAGGTAAGGTATTTCACCGTTAGAAATCTCGTAAGGAGGATCGCATCCAGCATTCCATGGAGCCCACACTTTCATACATAAGTTTTCCCGTCACTAAAAGTAGGCGCGTGACACTGAGTAAGTGCCATCTTTAGTGCAGATGGGGAAGATACCCACAAAGGCTAGTACACTCGAGAATTCGCCCTTTAAGAGATCCCCACTCAGATGAAATGGCAGAAATCTGATATGAAACATCCGCCAGACAAATGCGGCGCACCTAATTCAGTCCTTTCTCGTCTTGGAAACTACTTGACAGTCTCCTGTCAGATGCGTTCCCTTTGACGATAGATTTGTGTGCCGCCAAAGCAGCCGTCCTCCCTTTACGGACCCCTATTAGGGAACAGATGAAAGCAGTGGATAAACCATTTCAAAACGACCGACCGAAACACGCCACCCTACTGTCTAGAACGCTCTTCCACTCGCTTTACTGCGTGTACTTTGTTTCCTGAACACTCAGCGCTTGCGAAATCCGTTATTTCGGACACCTTTCACTCATCAGGGACGTGTAAAAAATTGGGTACGTTTTCGAATGTTTGGATTCCCAAAATGGCGCGCCGCCGGACATGTACCTCCTGCATATCGTCACGCCTTCGACGCGTATCATCGAGTGAAGCATCCTTTCACATTGGAGTAATTAGGCCTACTTATACGCTGCTTTTCAGTGCTGTTTTTTTCCTATTATTATCTTATTCTATTATTTCAGTGCATTGCTTATTCATAGCGTGGGCAAGAGCAATGCTCTTATACGACACCAAAAAGGAGCGAGGCATACCTACCAACTAACATAAGCAGCATGAAGGTTCGGCGTAGAAACAAAAACGAGCCATGATAAGGTACTTTAGTAAATGAAACTACCTTGCCGCGGTTAAACCATACGTGACCCAGCACCGCACACATTTAAAGGGGCATGGAAGCGTTCGACAATAAAATAAAAGATATGTCAGGAGGAGATTAAATTAGGATTACAATTTCAATCTCGCGGATCAGAAAAGCTGATTCCCTCCGTGGAGGTTGTGGTGCTGGTCAAAGGGCTCGTCGTTCTCGGCCTCACAGATGTGACCAGAACGTCGTGACCAGAGTTGCGGAATTAAACTTCCGGAATTGGAATGATTCCGGAGTGATGCCCTGTTTTTAGCGCACCGGAACGAAATGGGAATGGAGTTAATTCACCAGCTGTTGGGAATGGAATTTGAATGGAATTAGACCTGTTTGGGGCCTGAATGGAATGGCCAGCGAATGGTGTTAAATTGCTGACCTCCAGCACGCTGGGTTTTGAGCGGAGGCTACTCAAAGTAAGTGTCTGGCAACCATTCAACCGAAGGTCGTCAATAGTTTCGGATTACAACGCAAGAAAAAAGTCCGCACTTCGGACGCTGTACGTGCAGGCAATGTTGCTCGTAAACGCTCGTCGCGGCACTGGTTCTTGTTTTAAGATGTTAATGTTGGAAACAAAGGAACACAAAATTCATCAAAATAAAGCAGTATACGATTTGTTGTGCGTTGGCTGTTGGTGGGATACCTAGTATCCCCTTACCTATTTCTTTTCTTCTTTTTTTTTCTTTTTTCACTGATCAGTGCACCAGTTAATAACTTATAGTGCATCACGTTAGCCCCGGAGTGGGAATGGGAATGTCCTTTTCTTGGGTGGAATGAGAATGAGCCTCACGTCTTCATTCCGAGGAATTAAAAAGAATGGAATTTCGACTCGCGACCACTCCTCGGAATGGAACTGGAATTCAATGGATCGACCCATTCTGCAACACTGGTCGCCACTGACGGCCTGGGGGAATGTGCGTCCTGGGTCGACTTGTATTGGGAACTGTGCCGGCACCGAAAACCCAGGAAAACCCCCCACAATACAGCTGGCACCAGGGGGGGGGGGATAAGTTTACTGAAAAAAAAAAAGAGTTGGAGGAAATGTTAGTCAGGCGTATAGGACAACTTTCTCCTGCGACCTGCTAGTCCTTAAAAAGAGAAGAACGCAAAAACAACAAAACAGACACACACTAACACAAAAGGGGGAGGGCTTAGAGGGCGGAATCGGGTGGCACCAGGTTTTGAACCCAGGTACCCCGCTGTCTCGACGTAACATGGCCAGCACGCTTACCACTGAGCCACGCGAGCTGGTGCTTCCCTCGGAAACCAGCCTGCGACGTCATATATTTTGCCAAATAGTGTTAAGTCTAATATGTTAGCCGTCAGGCACCCGTATGCCACATCTCAGAGAGGGGTGTGAAGTAGATACGTGACGATATGAATGTATCTACTTTGCCAGCTCAGAGGACCACATTTGTAGCGATTTCACCGCTGGCGTATGAACCGGCATTTTTGCAAAGAACCGGTATGGTAGCCAAAAGTGGCCATGCAAACTATTTCTCGGCTTTGCACAAAAGCTCCACTTTCGACATTCCGCAATCTACGCGTAGACACTGTTTTCTTATGTGCCATATATCGAGGCTCCATTCGCACGCGGGGACGCTAAGGGCAATCCTATCTGAAAGCGTTCCGCAACGCCAGCGTCTGTCAACTCTTGTCTTCCAGTCGTTGGCAAGAGGATCTGCTGTTCTATTCAAGATGCCAGACACTTCTTCATCAAGAGGGGCAACTGTAACCGACTTTATTTTTACCCCCATAGTATAATTCTCAAAAACGCGTGTGCCTCGATTTAGAACGCGAACAACGGGGTTCGTGTTGCGGGTGACGCTTGTAGATGGCGTGCGCGATGAGAGGTTCACGATCGGTCGTGTATTTTCGAGGGCAGGATTGCAAACAGAAAGAAAGCGTAAAATTCCTCGGAAGCGCGCTGCGGTGAACGGGGAAGCGGATGACGAAAGCGGG
This sequence comes from Ornithodoros turicata, assembly GCF_037126465.1. Lineage (NCBI taxonomy): Eukaryota > Metazoa > Arthropoda > Arachnida > Ixodida > Argasidae > Ornithodoros > Ornithodoros turicata. The sequence goes on from NC_088202.1 coordinate 97,716,685, forward strand.
TGGGTACGCGAGCGTGGAACGCTTTAAAATACTCCAGGGTGCTTGTAGCAATTGCGGATACCAGATATAAGTTCGCGAGTTAACGTCGGTCTGTAACACCCCCCCCAAAAAAAAAAAAATAATAATAACGGGATGATGAAGCGTAGAGCGCGCTGTGGGACAATAATGACAACACTACAAACACTACACGGCAACACTACAACACAACACTACAAACAATGCCCCCTCCTAAAACAGGGGGCATTGTTTGTAGTGTTGCCCCATTTCATCATCGTATCTCTCTGTGTGTACATGTGTGTTGCCTTTGGAACATAATTTCTAAGTGTTGACTGGTTGCGTATCATGTAAATGTACTAGGTGGCAATTAATTGCGTCACTTGGCCAGTTCAGTCCGGCCACGAATGCTCTATACCGCTGAAAAAAAAAACATGAAAAAACTTAGCAGCCTGATAACTTTATGAACTGCCGAGCTTGATCACTTTGTTCCTACACAACTGACACCATAAAGAAGAGCTTGGTAAAAGCTAAGCCCCCCTAAACAGGGAGCGAGCGCGCTTAATATATTTTCAAACAAGTTGCGTAACTTTCCTTCTGAATGACTATCTGGTATTCAATGCGCTACTAATGACGTTCTTTCTGTTGCTGTTGTTCGTGAAGTGTCGACCGCCATGCATCTACCCTATCGCTTCCGTAATGACACTAGAGAGGTAGTAGAGAGTAGTAGTGCCAGTAGAGGAGGTATAGGGTAATACCATAGATTGAGAAGTTGCCCATCAAAAAGAACTCGTTACAAGTTCAGTTACCGTGTGAAAAATGTAACTAAGTTAATAACGAAGTTCTTCAGCCTGAAATGTAACTCGCAGTTACTGAGATACTTAGAAAAAAAAGAACAAGTTACTTCCAAGTTACTTCGGACACAAAATGGCATTACGCAGCTTCAGTAGCCTGCGGAGAAGCGCAACACGCTTTGCGTCATTTCAATGGCAGCGGTTCTTACTTCCTGAATAAAATACTGTCATCGACTGAATATCACGTTTTACGGCAAAAGATGCCATGAAGGAACCGGAGAGAAAGGAAGCAAATATGTGCACGTGAGTGAAAAGCGAATTAAAAATAACTTGGAACTGAACTTAAGTTACTTTGGCAAAGTTACCTGAAAAAGGGACGAGTTCCTCTGAAAGTTACAACGGCTCACAAGTACCGAGTTAAGTTACAAGTTACCAAAAAAAGGAACTTAGTTACAGTAACGAGTTACTTGTAACGAGTTACCTCGAACTCTGGGTAATACTAATAAATAAATTTTGTGATCTTCACCATAAAGTTCACAATGGTGGTCAATAGGCTTGAGCTTGATTTTTATTATTATGTTCTGAAACAAAAACAGTCTTCACCATGTCGACACGTTGAGATGTCTCCCAAAAGTATTCTGCGCGGACAATGAAAAACGCGAAGCACACCATTGTGCAGCGTACAAGGCACACACTTCAAAAGTTGAGTTAAATGCTGGGATAACAGAAACTGCGACGAGACAGTTCTGTGAAAACAACTTTGTAACTTTTACAAACAATAAGCAAAAACGAAGTTTTTGTTATTAATTCCGTGTTAGCGCCACGAAGCAACTGTGGCTCAAAAACGAAGTCAATCGAGATGATGATGGTAAGAAAGAAAAAAGGGGGGGGGGGGCGTGAGCCATGGCCTGGCTGGTCTGGCCATCCCAGTGCTTCTACACTGAAAGATTTTGAGAGAAAAATGAAATGGGAAATTAGAACAGAAAGCTGGTAAAATATCAGCCGATGAAAATCACCAGGGGATGTTACAAGAGGCAGCGGCTAGGTTTCTCAAACGACATTCAGCTCATCGGGATTTTTTAAATATTTTCCCGCATATAGGTGCACACGGACACCTCGCAAATGTCAGTGGATAGCTTCAGAATGTGTATATGCTACTTTAATTCTGAATAATTTACAGACTCGATAACTTATGCTTTCTGAAAGCATAAGTGAAGCGCGTCTGAGGAAAATGCTGGATGCACCTCCTCTAGCCTCGTGTGCTTCACCCTTGGAAGCTGTACAACGCATTTCTTTGTAACGATGGTGGAATGCGGCTCATTTCATGGTCCACCCGATGCACTTTGGAGCGCTCTCTGACGTCTCAAAAATAGGTGCTCGCAGAACGAAGCTTGGAAAACTTTTGTCTGTGAAACAAAACGGGATGTGCCTCAGTATATTTTTAGTGGTGGCTGCATGTACCGTTGTCTGCTGAGACATGCGTTCCACAATGCAAAATTGATGCGCCACAGGGAGGGCTGTCGCTGCTACGTGCCTCAGTGGAAGCATTCTGACAGTTATTATTGTCGAGGGCGGCAGGAGGTGGGCGCAGAATAGGACCTGCAAGCATAAGCGGTACGTGCTTGTAAGCCCATTATGAAGGACTTAGATGGGGACGTGCAAGCTGGCGGATGAAAATAGGGACAAGGTGAAGTGCTGTAGGAAAGCCAGCGCAGAGCAAAGTGACTGCATAGTAATTAAATAATCTTTGCTGCCGAAAGTCATGAAGCTTGAGGGGTCAATCTAAGGACGAAGAGGGAGAGTACATCACGCTGAAATAGCACATGCCGGGTCAGTTTCGTGGTGTTTTCAAGCAATCTTGTTAGTACTTAACCACCCATGTTATTGCTAACATCCCATGTCATCATCACTTATCCTTCATTTATTGTTGTTGTTGTTGTTGTTATTATTATTATTTCGTGTCTGACGGATTTTCAACTGAACGCAGCATTGTAAGCATTGCATCTTGAATATTCTGCGAGAGGTGTGCAAGAAACCACTTATGCCGCTTCTGCTGGATGTGGTAGACGGAACGCTAGCAAGCTAGCAAGGTTTGGGAATTCTCTCGGCGAAGGTTAGGTGCTTCGAAGTGTTTTCAACGCGACACGGCGTCGCATCACTTGTGGATCACGTGGACCGGCATACGGCGCGGCTATTTCCTTTCAGTTCGCTGTCCTGCGCATGTATATATGAAAGAAATCGCTTCTTATCTGCTTCAGTAAATAGCTGTTCGCTTCGTGTTAGGCACACGAAAAGATTTAACCACGGCATAGTAGCTCTGTAACTCAAAGAAAACCCGATCTTGAAGGAATTGCACGGATATAGTACAATTATGCACTTGGCTCAAATAAATGAAATAGTACTGAAATAGGCAAGGTACTGTTGCGGCTCACGTATGGTCGATAACGGTTTGGGGCCACGGTGGCTTCAGCGTACGAAAAACAATCAAACAAGCAACGGCACAACTCGCAATAAATGAGAGCAGCACTATGCGAAAACAGTATACGCCCTCCGTTGCACTGAACAGTGGCCCTCATTGCTATAATGGACAGAAGAAAAGGATGCAAGGACCTGACGTAACTGCAACGAAGGCTGTGGTTAGCTGAATTTGAGCAGCACGAAGACCCGTGAAACATGACATCCGAGGTTGTTGAACAGATGGTCGAAACGCCTACGGGGGGCTTCAACGCAGCCTCGACAAGTGGACACAAGAGAGACAATGAGCCACATTAGAACGGAAGTCAATGCACGGTGGGCCTCATGGTATGGCCGACCATACGCCTCGCTGACTGTCCTAATAAACGTCGAGAAATCCAGTTGTGACGTCTAATGTAGTCGTTCCGGTTGTTTACCTGGTTGAGACTTAAATGTTTGGCGCCGCGGCTCTGTCTAGGGTCAATTTAACTGCGTTAATTAAAGTAATTTAATTAAGACGGTAATGAAATTAATGCAGTTAGATTAGTATTAATGATTATTAATTAACTAAAAGTCACCAAAGTAAATTCTACGCCCAAAAACATCGAGCACCTTGTCGAACGGAGAGGAACTCCTTGTTCTTTTCTTTTCTGCTTACCAGCGTGCTATGTAAAGCCAGGTAGCTATCAACATGCAATGATAATGCACACATCTCTGGGAGATATAGAGTATTTCGATCGAATTCTTTTAGATTCCAATAGTCATATAAATCTGTCCTTAGATATGTACTGAACAGAGAGAGAGAGAGAGAGAGAGAAAAGGAAACATCTCGTTCCACCTGCGTCGTTAGGGTCTTCGTTGCACGATTTCCTTTAACGCCATACCTCTCACGTCACGCATAACGTAACGGATTTTACCGCCAGCAACTTGGTGGCAGGGTACCAGTTGCTTTAACACGCAGTCTTCAGCGCGGGACGTTAAATACGGTGTGCCGTGTGCTGATATTTCAGCGGACGTTAAGGAACCCCCATGGGTGGGCAAACTTAATCCACAGACCGATCACTGTGGCGTTCCAGGATTTTCCTACACCCCCCCCCAGGGGGATGTACGCCCTCCCTGCATATTTGCAACCCCCCCCCCCCCTGATATTTCTCAGGTGACCCCTCCACCAACCACCAGCTTGGCCACCAACACGTTCTGGTAGTGAGTCCGGCGCAGCGAATTACATCCTGTACTGTTGAACTTTGGATGTAGAACCACAGTCATGAAGATGATCGTACCATGCATTTCTCCAAAATTATTTGAAAGTGACTGTTCAATGGATATATTTCGCACATATACGAGCAAAAATGCGTGCGGGCACGCAAACTCAATGCGGATAATCAAGAACCATTTGCGCCCAACTCAATCAAGCGACGTATTCTGCTTTTTTCGTCTAAGATTTTCACCATGGGTTGCTAGGTATTCATTGAGCTTCGTGAGACAAGGTGCTAGTCTTTTTTGTTTGTCAGTCGTGTGATTATGCATCTTAATGTTGAAATGTCGTTCATAATGAATCTGTATCTAATGTACTGTGTTCTAACGTAATAACACGTACAAATAAAACGAGAAAGCTGTGCAGATATGTCAACATTGTGCCAGGATTCTTTCCGTGTGTAAGAAAAATTCCGTAAGTGGAACCTTCACCCCCCCCCCCCCCCCCCCGCCTCTCCAGTGAATTTCTGGGGAAACCATTGGTGGCGTCGCTCACGATCATAGTTGTCTCGCGACGTAAAGCCACGAATTAGAATTGGATGTTCCAGCCCGTCATGTCGTCCATTGACCCCGTTTGAACGTCTCGTTCGCATTGACGTTTTCACCGATCTATCTTTACTCGAACTCTAGCACAAACAATACATTCGAGAACGTGTATTAGCCAGAAGAGGAAGGCTACTTGCAACGAGGAATCCCTTCATGAAATGTTTACGTTTTATTTTTCCGAAACGCGGGGAACACTCCGTCATGAAAGTTAAGCTCGAGCTTCCCATTAACTTTGCTGGCTCTTCTACCGGTTTTCTTTGTGTTTCGCTTAGTTTCATTTTCCAGCTATGGTTCTCTCAATCATTTCAATGCTGACAAATTACCGCAGAGCGTTAGCGAAAAGCGCCACACGGTTTCTCTCGTTGTTTGCTTACGTGCGCACTTAGTATGTTTTTAGAGACACATACAAACATGTCCTAGAATACAAATATTTGCTTGCTGAGATGGCGGCATGGTTCCCTTTGTGCAATTCATTCGCGTCACTCGTCGCTAACCGGCACGCGAGCTGGGCGCCCCACAACGCCGCGATGCGCAAACATTTTTCCAGACAACGGACACCCGCATTTCGTTGGAACGAAAAGTTTAAAGAAGCGATGGGATTGATCGCGACGACTACGCAGTTTGTTTGCAGGTGTGATCTAAGAGGTGGTGGAACGTGGGGCCTTGTGTATTTTATATACGTTAACCATACGCTTGGTCGACTGATTGATTAAAAAGCTAATAAGAAACATATAGAGATGTGAGTGCAGACAAAGTCACAGTTCATTATAGTGCCGTTGAACTGTTTTGACCTTCTTCCACTTCATGGTATACTATGATGAACAAATTAGAATGGCGCAAGCGACCTGGTGTACTGGAGAAAGAAGTAAGATTTCCTTGAGTTCGAGGAACACACAAGACGACGAGGAGCCTTGAGTCTTGTTTTTATCCTCGTCGTCTCGTGCGTTGCTCAAACTCAAGGAAATGTTACCTGCATCTGTGGTATACTAATTCGCCAGAAACCTGCAACGTTTTGTACAGTTATCAATTAATGTACATCTGCAAATAGAATAAAAGAGGCTAACTGGTTTGGTGTATTGTCGTCGTTTCTTTGATGACCCCTAACCCAACAACGAGAGCGTAACATCTGACGTATCAATTCATTAGATTAGAATTCTCATCGCATGAAGGTGTGAAACATCCTTCACCGTGAAATATTAACTCCAAAACAGACGGGTTATCGGCAATCATCGTGGTACTGTCAAGCGCACCATACCATGTCTTCGTCAATACTTCACGGTGCGTGGACTTCAAAGCAACTAAACGCTTGCTTTGCACAGCACAATCTCTCATGCGCAGCGAATAGAAGAGCGAACGCAACTGATGGAACCCATCGCAAGACAGTCGTGCTTTTCATGCGTGGGCATTCATGCGGGAACATCGCTCTCCCCGAATGAAATCTGCCCAGGTAGGACCAATATATTTAGAACAAGGAAGAGTAATTGTTGCGGACGCGTCTTTCTGTGTGATAACGTAACCAGCAAAACGGGAGGACGTTTAAAAATGTCTACCAGCCCCGCTCGTTTCATGCCTTAATGGCCGCGATGCCTGCGTCTAAATCTTTACACTCGCCGTCTTGAAGGGGCTTTCAGCCATGAGGCTGCCAGCACTATGAGTGTCTTAATTTTTAATCTATTTTTGTAGAGATACCCACGTTTCTCCCACGTCCTCCTCTAGGGTGCGCAGAGGCGAATTGGATGTATGACAGTTTCGCACGGTCGTCTTGAGATGTAATCAAAATGTTGAGAACACTTTGATATTGCCGCATAAGGTCTGTCTTTGCACCAACGCTGATAAGATGCGGGGTAGGCAGCAGGAACACGCAGACAAGGGTTATAGAACACATCAACGACACGGCTGGCAACTTACAACTAGATTCATCGCTAACCAAACCACATATTTTAAGGGGAAGCACAGGGAAAAGAACCTAGATGAACAGGTTTAGGGCAGTTATCATAGCACGAGGCAGGCCTTTAAGGGCGAAACACATGTACGACAAAATGCGCGACCCGTCGTGCGACGAGTCGCACAGTTTCGTATCACGAGTTGTCGCGTGCTGCATCAGCACACATGGGCGGCGACACCCTTACGACATGTCGCTCTGGACGGCCGTGTTGCTAGAACAGCGCGGCCAGAGATACACTCACTTACACTTTATTTAACATAACCAAATGTGCTCACTTGTAAAACACAGTAAACGTGAACAATTCATTCCTTATTTCACGTGTCTTTCAGGGCGCAACACAACGAAATCAGCCACTGTTTGCATTCAGAACACACACTATCCGCCATTTTTTCTCGGATCCATCGCATCTACCAGAGAGACAGCATCATTGGCTGATTGGTTCGTGACGTCACTACATCCGCACGACAACCCACCGACGGGAGCGGAGATACCCGAGCAGTTTTGTCGCGCTGCGACTTGTCGCAGAGCGCTGCTGCGACGACCTAGTTCTCCAGAATCCGTCCCAGGATGCTTTGCGCTGCGACGCGTCGCACGACGGGCCGCACATTTATGCAACAGTCAACAACTCTTTATCAATCAATCAATATCGACGCGATACAGCAGCCGGCAACCTACGATCATCCTCAGATAGGCCATTTCACTCTCGGTCAAAGATCGACGATGTGCTGATGCATGCGTCTGCAAGTTTGTCAATAAAGAACGCTTCAATAATTTATCTGACGTCCTGGCGCTAATGTTTGGATAACACACCAGTTTGTTTAAAGTGCGGGGTGCAAGAGCAATCTCTAACTGTATGTACTGCCAGGTGGCCTGAAGGGTACGCTTGATGGAAACTAAGTGCTCCATTAGCCTGACATTAAGACAACGTCCTGACTGCCCAACGTAGGCAGCCTGACAGTGACTAGGAATACAGTACACTGTACCTTCTTCACAGTGAACAAAAGGGCTTCTCTGCTTCACTTTACACCAAGGAGAATGTCTTCGGTGATTAGTCTTTGCACACAACGATTGCAATTTAACGGGTTCGGAAGAGACCACATTTACCCCGTAACGTGCACCCACTCTTTTCAAGTTATGTGCTACTCTATGTACGTACATAGGATATCACAACCGTTCTGCATGTGGACGACCATTACTAGCAGTAACCCCTGCCTTTTTAACTTCTCTAATGAGAACTTCCACCACTGACGTCAACAAATTAACCGGATATCCGCCATTTTAGAGTCTGTCCAACTGTTGCTGAAATCCGGTGTCCACCAAATGATCACAGCAGCCTTGGGAAAAGTTACTTTCAAAAGTAACTAAGTTGCAGTTACCCTGTGAGAATTGTAACTAGCTACAGTTACAGCTACTAGTTACGATTACAGTTACTTTAGAAATTTTCCAAGCAAAGAATGAGATCAACAGGCTTTATTGCATACATTGAAGTTATGCTATTTATATATATTACATTTGAGCAGCAGCTGGTGTTCGAAGTTTGCATTTTGCGGCACGCTATCACCGCTGATCTTCTCTCCAACGAGCTTTCGTCTATCCAGTGTGCGGTGGCACGGATGAAGCTCCTGTTCAAATTGAAAGCACGCTGTTTTAACACTAGTCTGCTTCCTGCACGTTCAGCATATTGGAATACGTGTTCGAAGCAGTCGGCTGTGGAGCAGAGGGCAGAAACTTTCCCTAACGTCTCAACAAGTGATTGCTTCATATCGCCGTAAGCACTGTGGATCAGGGCAACAAGAGCTTTTCGCCCGATTACTGTTCTTGCAGGCTGAAGTATTTCAATCATGCGTCTAAACTGCTCGTTCTCCACAACGGAAAAGCACTGCATGCTCCCCACAACAAAATTTAAAGTAGCCCGGTCTATTTGTCTCTGGGATACTGTACACGACGTGGCTACCCAGTTACACCAATTTCTTCTGTTGAACCTGAGTGCTTGGTTGCCTTTCGCCATCCGGAGCTTTACGCTTCTGCTGTGCGACACGGTGCAGACCAGACCTTCCTCTGAAGACCTTCCTCTTGCAGACCTTCCTCTGAAAAACCGTTTGGTAACCTCCTAATGCCGGCAAAATGCTCACAATACAAGGTAACTTACTTCCAGGTGCTTCTTCAAGTTGCTGTAGATGTCTTGCTGCATGAATAAATTTTCTTTCACGTCTTGCAACGAACTTTGACGTTGACGTCCGTAGAGCACACCCAATCAAATGTACCCTCATGCATTGGCCAAAGAACCTTCGGGGCATCTTTCATGTTGCCCGTCGGTACGCCGGCCAGTTCGAAATGTCATCAAGTGACTCTTCATAACACATTTTTTTTTACAGGCCATTAACGTGCCTATTACTTCTATCGTACCCCTTGCGACAGTACCGCGCATAACCTAGCGCACTTCCCTCGCACCCCTTCAATAGCCTCCTATCGAGGTCACCAGTGGTGCCACACCTACAGATTTATCATGAGTTCTACCTACTTTTTGGAAAATCTGCAGATCTACAGAGATTTCTGGAAATCTCATGATTTTTGCTCCAACGAATGGATCACTCGACACTACGTGTTTCGCATCAGTGCACAAAATGACAACGATGAAAAACGTCCGCAGAACGCGGGAATTAGTGTTTGACTGACTATTTTTTAGAATATTTTCTGCAGTTAATTTAATGAACAGCCTCTCAACGACCACCATAACTGGCGTCCGGCACACAAAACGCATGCTGTTGGGTTAAGCTGCTTCGCCTTCGCCGTTGACAAGGATTTGACCCGTCGATCAGGAAACTGGCGGGGCTCGCCGGAGCAGAAGGCCATCTCCAGCGAACGAACCATTGGCGAGCCTCAACACTAAATCAGTTTTCTTTGTGTGCGCGTTACCAGTTTGCCTCACAGACTTGACTTGGCTGGCTTTGAAGTGAAACCACAACGTTTATAGTTGACGTCACGCATATACGCTTTCATTATGTCTGTGCAAATAATATATCGAGCTTTATTGTTTTTGGGGTCCATTGTGTATCCTCGCTCATCACTGTGATGATGGAACGGGCGAGAGAAATGATCCTACTATACGCGATACGTTATTATTTCATTGGAGCGCCACAGCTGATGTGAATGCACATGTCAAAGTATTAAAATCTACGTGCAGTGACACATTTTTGTGATTGTAGCGGACAGTTAAGGCCGCTGCAATCACAAAAAACACGACATCGCAAACCGAAACCGAAAGTTCCAACGCGTAATGGCAGTGCGCCGCAGCAATCAATTCGTGGTCTTCAGCAGTGGTCTTCAGCAGTGGAACGGAATAAGCCCTTGCTCTTCTAATTTAGAGATGCAGGCAGACATTCCAGATACGAAGGCAAAACATTCAAGTCACTGAGTTTCTTTTTTTACGTGTCGCAACACTGGGTCAGACACCCAAGGAGGAGCACATGACACGTGCCTAGTTTTGTGTGCTTCGGCGGGTAGCTGCATCAACAGAGATTCGTTGTGTGTGTGCTGTGCGTCGTCGCATCTGTTTCTTTTCTTTTTCGTCGTTTTGGAACATTCTGGTTTGCCCCACATTCGCAATTTGTTTTTGTCGAGTAACCGACCATACCATAACCGCCGCTGAGGCCAATGGCGTAGCGAAAGGAATTCGAAGTGGGTAAAATTATCCTGAAAATATACAATTTCGAAATAAAGTAACTAGTTACTGTAACTAGTTGCTGAGAAAAGTAACTAGTTGCAGTTACAGGTTACGTTTTCGTGACAAATAACTAGCTACAGTTACAAGTTACGTTTTCGTGACAAATAACTAGTTACAGTGACAATTACATTTTTTGTAACTAGTTACTGTAACTAGTTACTTGTAACTACGTTACTTCCCAAGACTGGATCACAGGTATTGCAGAGCGCTGCTCTTTTGACCGCTCTTTTGCCACGCTTACAATGAGCTGACTGAAATTTTGGGACCTCAGTTTGCAGATCTGTGGATTTCATACATGCTGGATGTACAAACCCAGAACCAAAAAAGTGTTTCGCACCTTTCCGAAAATTTGCATATCAAAATTCGGGGGTGGATATCTTCATGCACGTGCGTGTTTCAGGATTTTTTAAACGTGGAATGGATTTGAACTAGGATGGTCTCTCATTCTGATCTCCTGCTTTTGCAAGAAATCCCCTAATTAAAGAGTTCATTAATTAATTTTTGGATAATTAGTCATCTTGTAGTTGCATACCTTCTACGAGAGGATGTCAGCCTGGCCGTAGAACACAACTGCAAGAACGGCACCTATTTTGCTCTGCCAGTATAAAAATTCTGCAACAAATAAAAATAAACACTCTGTATATGTTATGCGTCTGTGCCTCTGTGGCATACGACACAGTGTTGTAGTTGTTGGTCTTGTCCGGTCTGCTTCGCTTTTTACTTATTGTTGTTTCAGCTCCGTCAGCTAGAGAAGTGTCTTCGATTGTCGTTAGCTTTTCCGTTTCCCTTGGAAATATCCCCCTATCCCTCTCTTTCTACTCGTATATATACGTCCTGTTGTTTGGGTGCAATTTAAGCTGATCAAGTGCAGGCTCTGCACCAAGACTTGTTCATTTTAATTGTAATAAAGTGTTCCTCCCCGTTTTACGTTCTCTCAGTGTGATCACAGTTAATAGGATTCTGACATCTTTTTTTACTTCTTGTACTGCACTGTTACCCTGTGCATATAGTTAGAAACTCCACGGGGCCATTGAAATCGTATTACCACTCGGGCGTATACACCGTGCCGGCAACCTTATATATCTTTTATATGTGGGCTCGCAAGAAGGGCGCACTGACGTCCATGTTGCGCATTCGGCTTGTCGCTGTTAGCCTTACGCGTACACTGGCAGGGTCCCGTCTATACAACTGTAGCCCAATAGTGGCCCAGTAGAGGATGACTAAGAGCAATAAGGAGAGGGGGGGGGGGGGTCACGCGAAGAGATGCACAGCATGATCATTGAGTCGGGATCCGGAGGTTCTAATATTGCGCTAAAGAGGTCTATGTACTCCCACTTACCTCAGAAAGGCTACGTTTCGAGTATTGACACTTCCTCCGTGCCTCTATGGGACGCAAGACTATGTTTTCTGTTCTTATGCTCTGTCCACGTCTCTTAATACACCTGACAGTTTCTTATGGTGTGTTATCTGTTCGATCACATCTCTCCAATCATAATGCGTGCAGTTTGAGTGATCCGCGAATCCAGTCCAGCGGAGAAGAAGTGCATTAGAGAACATACTCAAACGCTCAAGAAATGGCGGTGTACAGCTTAATGCGGATACCGAAAAGAAAATGAAACAGAAGTAGTACGACACTGCGCAAACCTCACGCACGCGCGGTCTCATTTGTAAATGGCAATGGGAGAAAAAAAGAAACACGTGGAGACGCAGGCTCCATCAAGGGCGGTCTCAGTTCTTACGTCCCGGAAAAGGGGGCTTTCAGCGCAGACGGTACATTAACGTGGGGAAAGCCACTAAATGCAGGGAGTCGGACAAGTTGTTATTCGTATATATCATCCGAAGCGAAAAGAAATGCAGGCGCCGCGCGCACACGCTCGGGTTGGCAATGGGAGTTGGTCTTACAAACGCAGAACGGGTCGAAATGACTGAAGAAATTTCGAGATGTTCATTTTCTGGAGCGACAGGTAAGTTGATGAATGAGTCAGCGTGAGTTCCGTGTGCCATTCATCAGCAGAAGGGTGTATTCTATTCCCCGGTGATGTGGCCTCGGGGTATACAGCGCTACCACGTCTTACTGAAATGATATAGTATTATCGGGAGGAACGTGAATGGATCAGCTTGAATGTTTGCTCCTTTAGCTGCTTTTGATGTGGTATAGAGAAACAGGCTTTTTTTTTTACCCTCAGTCGAACCGTAACCTAAAGCTCAAACCAGGGAGATATTGAAGAATAAACGAATGTGAATGGAGTAATAAAGGGGTCTTGGAACTTCGATAAAGTTAATTCCATCATGCACACATTGTATTACACGCCAGAGTGGCGAGAGAAAAAAAGAAAATTTGATTATTGATTTATTATTATTATTATTATTATTATTATTATTATTATTATTATTATTATTATTATTATTATTATTATTATTACTATTATTATTATTATTATTTGTGTGTAATTGATTGACGAGACTAAAACTCTTGAACAAACATGCGCGTTTAGCTCTTACGTCAGAGGAGCGAGAGCCTCGGCCATTCCTGTTGGTTATCGAACGCGCGTGACCTCCCTGCATGAGAGGCGTGTTGTAACGTCATCGCCGGGTAAGTTTCGGTATTTGAGGTTCCGATTCCTGCGCGTTTATTACCAAATGTGCTATAAAACTTGCAATGCATAGTCTTTTACATTTATCTGGCATAACATGGGGCCAAGTGTTAGAATCCCTTTAACCCTTTGTTGGACACGAGAAAGTGTGTCATTGCACATTATCAGGAAGACTCCGGTTGCTCTCCTGATCATTTTTATACACAAAAACCCAAATCCGAACGTTGCGAAACTTTTTGCAGCCGAAACAAAGTGGGACTAATTTGTCCCATGAAGGAGCTAAGGAACTTCGATGAAGTGGGACAGGGATCCACTCAGGCCCCTTTTGACTGGTGTAAAAAGGCCCACAACACACTACGGAGAGTGGAACAATGCACACACTGCACAGGTGCTTTGCACAAGCCTTTTTGTACTCCGTTGTGCACAGGCTGCACATAGGATGTATCTTTTGCTAGGATTTTATAACGGGCATTACCAGCCTCAGGAACGCGAGTCATCGCGCAAAAATTCTTCATTCTCACTCGATGTGGTGTGATGTCGTTCTTCTTTCTGTGCTGGGCACTTTTCATGGGTTTTCCTCAGACATTTGAAGACAGACGTCGGTGCAGTTCCCTGTGAAGTCAGCCCAGGACGGACGATTCGACCTGCGATTGTCGTCACGTTGCCAGCCTCAGCGTGGCTGACTATACGGCAAGCCGTTCCATCATCACTACTACTGCCACTTTTCATAGTTTTCTTTTACCCGTGCGGCTTTTGCACGACTTTCTTTTGCTCTTGCTCCTGCTTGAGGCATGGAACCGTGAGCTCTCTCCTCTCATTTTGGGATATTGTTGGGATTATTCTGACCGTCTGACTAAACAACAGGTTCTCCGTGGTCATTTGTCCTCGTTTTCCTATAAATGGACCAAAAGAGATACTACAACGGCCAATTCCATTCGATGTGCGTACTTCAGCCTACCAAGCCTAACGTTTCAGCCACGCAAAACACCTTCCCTAGCTATAATACGAGTTCTTTCGCTACAAGTGCACGGACGTTCTAATATACCTGTGGAGGCTTTTTGTGTGTCATTACAGCAATGCAAGAAACAAAAATTTCGTTTATCAGGCGTTTCTTATAGCTCGGCGAAACACCGAAAAAAAAAACAAAAAAAAAACGTCCTAATATGCCCCCACCTTTCGATAGAAGAGTGAAACTGCTCCTTATAGATGGAGCCACAGCAATTTGAGGTGAAAATGATTGAATGGCGTATCTGGAACCCGCATAGAAGAAGATGTGATAAGGGGGACACCGGTGTCCCAGTGTCCAACAAAGGGTTGAAGGAGCTCAGAAAGCCATCTAAAAAATGTTCAGTTCCGAACGCGTTGCGAAAGCAGTTAACTTAACTTGATGATTAACACACAAATTTGCGTGTGACTCGCTCCTCGGGGTCAAAGGAGGAGCACAAGGAAAAACGTCATCGGTGATGTAATTAGGGGTGAAAGCGGCGACCGCGCTTCTATCGCGGTCAGTGTTCCGGTCTTCTTCTTCTTTTTTTTTTTTTTTTTTTTTCCTTTTCGTTGCTTTCCTCCTGTCAAGTGGTGAATAAGGGAGGACCTCGATATTCCCAGTCGCGAAATCCCCGATCTCGATATTCACACTCTCGAAACAAGGAAAATCAAGGAAAATGCTCGACTGCTTCGTAAGATGATATACCGTGTTTAAGAACATAACAACACTATTTAACCACAAAAATTCACGGGTTTTAAATGTCTGTCGAAGTCGTATTAGCGAAAGAAAGCAGTCATACTTTTGCAGCCCGTAGGCTTAGCAGGGCGGACACGACGGAGCGCAGCATGTTGGGTAGTTTATTATTAGGTTAGTCGGTTCGGTGTTTGCATTTTTGTATCCAGGCTATAGCCACAGTTCGCCGTTGGCAGTTTCTCGCACGCGACTGTGCATTTTATATTCAGATAACATTTATTTACACTAGTTTACTTCGCAACGATGATTTTAGATAGCTTTATTTCGAGGTACACTGTGAACAATGAGGGACTTCAAAGTGCCTGCGAAATATTGACACGCGTTGCCAGTTTCAGTGCACGTTGATATGTCTGCGGGCGCAAACTTAACCGGCGTTGTCGGTCACCATGTGGTAACCAAATAAAAGGTTTCGGGACAGCTCGGATGAAATCAAACTGGCGTGTTTGTGTCCTCCATCGGCTAATTCTCGTTGTTCAGCTCGATGCTTGGTGGGTTGGTAATGCATGGTCAACGACCGATGCCGCGACGTGCCGGCGACGGCATTGCGATAGATCTCACTGGGTTGCGTCTAACAACGTATCGGCAAGAACCCCCCACCCCCACCCCACCCCAGCTGAATGAGACATTAACCATGGCCAGCAAAGTTGCTAGTCGAAGCGATGGGTGAATTAGTGATCATAGCGATGAGGCGATCATTTTAAGCGTGAAATGACGCAGCGCTTAGTGCTGCGCTGTGTTTATACTTGTGGCGACCACCTACCGTCATCGACGGTAGGGAGGTATCGACATCGACCTGTGGCGACCACCTACCGTCGGTGACGACGATGTCCGTCGCAACAGCGGGCACGCGCTACGCGCCCGAATAAACAGTTGACCTCTGGGCTTCCTCCTGTGTGGCTGTCTGCTAGCTAGTTCCCACAGTTGGTGACCCGAACATTCGAACACCTCGGACTATTCGGCCTTCTTACCACCCTAAATTCTCCATCTTCTGCACCAAGCTTCCCAGGCCCACTCAACGTCATTCCCAGGAGGAAGCTGCCTTTTCCACCCGGCAACAGAGGTCACTCACCGCACGGCACACCACCACCATGCGCCAATTCCACCTTCGGCAGCCATCGCCGTCAGCACCACGTCATCAGGTCAGCTTGGAAGGTTCGCACCAACGCCACCTCATTACCACCGCATTACCATCACCTGCCGGCCATGACACCAGAGCCTCGTGCTCGCCGAGCGGTCGCGCTCGTCATGGCAGCCGACGTCACCCTCCCTGCAGCCGACGTCTCGGCAGCTCATCAGCGCGGCGAACAACGCCACACACGCGCAGCCAACACGGCTTTCAACCTCTCTACAACCAACTTGTCAACCTCTCTTCACGGCCTCGCAAACCTTCTGGCGCACATCGCCAAGCTCTTCCAAAGCGACTCAAAGCCACTCACGCGACTCAAAGCGATTCAAGCGACTCGAAGCGACTCCTTCAGCACCGCACCTGCCTCCCATCATCGCATCACCCATCTGCGTTCCATCCCATGCTGCGTCATCACCACCTTCCTTTCGCAAGCTCCCACCCGCCTGCACAAGCGCGGGCTCCCGCTTCTGCTGCAACCTGCCCCACAACATGCAACCTGCAACCACAGCTGCCGCTGTGTCTGGGCGGGGGAGTACCTGTGGCGACCACCTACCGTCGATGACGACGATGTCCATCGCAACAGCGGGCACGCGCTACGCGCCCGAATAAACAGTTGACCTCTGGGCTTCCTCCTGTGTGGCTGTCTGCTAGCTAGTTCCCACATACTCATTGTCGCATTATCACGACAAGGAACGCCATACAAAACACAGACATGGACAGAACAGCGTTCAACTGGCAACTGAAGTTCATCTTCATAATCCACCTATTCCGGAAGGTCGCGCGAGACAAACGCGAGCTCGAGCGGGGACATGTTGACCGATTTTTGGCAAACGTTGTTCGGGGACTTCTCATTGAGGATGGCCTCAACAATCTCACGGCCAGGCCTTGAACCATGCCTTGAACGGTGTCTGTAGACCAATGTTCGTTTACTGTATCTGATACCTCAAAGAAAAAGCGAAAACACTTATTCCACCCGCTGCGGCTTACGGCGTGGTTCCAAGTGAAGAATAGCAGACGACGTCTCTCTAAACCAACCAGCGGGTTCACCCCTCCTGACGTCAAAATGACGCGGGCGGCTCGTCGGCTCGTTCCGGGTATTGCCACCGTTGCGCACGGTCGCGATATTTGGGCTTCTGTTGATTGAATTACCTCGCATGGTGCATGTTAATAGGCAGGATAACCACCTGGTATAAAAAAAAGGTAGTGATTGAAGTGCTTTATGAGCTCCTTTAAGGTTCTAAGCGTGGCAATGAAATACAAATGTCTGACCACATGGGGTCAATCACATAAAACCTCGTAGAGGCTTCTCACGCAAAAAAGTTGCTCTCGCTCAACGGAATCCTATTTCTCGGCTCTCGGATTCCTATCGAGTACGAGTTACAGGGTCAGACGTCCCTCGCATAAATCGAGCTGTGCACCCACGACGAAAACACATTAACCGAATTTGCAAAAATACACGCATGGTCATAATGGGTAGCAACGCGTAGTACCTACACACACAGGCACACATACATTGGATGATGATGAGGTGAGCGTAGTACCTACAGTAGACAGAATGGCGTAAATGCAGGCTAGCTGGTGCATAAATTCCATAATAGGCAAGCCTGAGCGATGGGCAAGACACGTAAACAAACACAAACACGAAGCACCTACAGTAGCAACGCTACATCCTAATTCGGAATAATTGCCAAGATACCCGTGCAGTAAGGCACATTAGTGCTGTCAAATGTTTAACCATTACATCTGTTATTTTCTTTCATCTGATCCGATAACGACACGAGATAGCTCACGTGAGGCAGCCACCCCCTCTTCTGTGGCTCAATGAACCGTGCGAGGTTACGAACCGGCAATGCACGGCTGCGTGCTTCACGCATAATGGTGGCTTCAGCCGACAGCTACCCGAGGGCCCACGCCAAAATAGCCTAGGATGGTCCTTCTACAAGCTCTGCAGTACGCATCCCCACAGACAGAAAGATATACTGCCATCGTCAGCCATTATTGTGGTTGTATTTTATGTGCGAGGGCTTAACCGAAACCGGAAATGTACGTTCTGCCTCATTGGCGACGAAGTATTTTCCCGCCGCCCTTTCGCTTGCGTGAGTATCAAATTGAAAAGAAAAAAACTTGGCAGCTTTTCAGTGACTCTCATCGAGTTTCAACATTGCCGCATTGGGGGACGCAGAGTGGAACAGGCCTCAATGGAGTTTCTAACACTGTGTTCCATTGGAGCTGTTGTGGATTACAGTGACGATTTCTGCCTGGCTGGCTTCGGGCTTCCGTGGCGCTGTAAGGCGGTCTTGTTAGTTGCCGTTCTTAACTGAATATTACTGGTTATGGAAAAACCTGGCTAATTCGAGAAGAGAGTGTTTGTCATGCAAGGCTCCCAGTGAGCGCCATGCTGTCAGGCCATCGAACAACACGTCGTCCACGCGGGGGCCGAGCTCTGTGGAGTACTCAACACAACGCGATATATTGTCGAGGCAGCGGTACCAGGCGGGTGTGTTATTTTTATTGATTGAAAAGGCGGTCTTAAAGCACATCGTGCAGGTCAAAGCACAAGGAGTCTCGCACTTATTATACGGGACATAATCATCACATACAATACAGCTGTTGGCAAAGGACACATCGCTTGTTAACAACGACGGCGTTAGTGGGAACGACGCGGCTGATCGGGAAGCACTCCGTGCGCACCAGCACAGTTTTACGAGTTTAGGATGCATGCATTGCTTGCCACCTGCAGCACCGCTAACTATAACCGAAAGGATGAGTGTAGGGACGCCTGCGTCGCTGCTTTACACGGTAGATCTTAATATCGGTTACTGGTTTCCGTCAGCACCATTGCCTCGACCACTGCAAGCAATACTTTAATGCGAAGACGAAATGCCCCCTCCAGCATTTTTCTGACGATGCAATTTCATTCGACTCAGCTGAGGGTTCCATTCGGGAACGCGTTGTAAAAGCTTGGTAGGTCAGAAACTCACCGACGTGCTTAACGTCCGGAGCGATAAAGGATTCACATCACATTCTGACGGAATGTGATCGTGTTCACACGAGCCGGCAAGCGCTGCGACGACTTGTTTCTTGGGCCCAGATCTTCAACTTGTCGATATTTCGTAACGCGCGTTAAACTACCATACTATAGATCAGTTCAGCCGACCGGTTCACTGCCAGTAACTGTCCCCTGATGGCGGCATTAAGTGTACCAGCAAGCCTAGGGCATTATGTGGTAATTTGGTTATGAGAAGAGTAGGTAAATCGATCAGCAGAGTAGCTGTGACTCAGTAATGAGAGGAAGCAAAACCTGTCATGTAGCGCTCGACCAGATGTCAATATTCTCTTCATAACGAACCCTGAGATTCGGGAAATAACACACAATGTTTACGTTTACACTTTACGTTTCAATATTCTCCTCAGAGCGCCATGTATATTTGTGCTCATTAATGAGGGACAGTAGTGTATCTAGAAACATAAAAAGCTCGTTGGTGGCATCAGAACGACCGAAAACGAAAAGTTTTGCATCTTAAACAAATGGGTTCGAAATTTTCCGAGCACACTGAAAGCTCGCTTATACAGGGTGTCCCAGAAAACGTGTCATTGAATTGTGATAAAAAAACTACACCACCTAGGAATCGTGCGGTCAAAGGCATTTGTTCTTACTAGGTTTTTGCCACCTCCTGATGTGAATGCCGTGTAACGTAAGTTTAATTGTGTAAATTTTTGCGAACTGAAGTCGGAAATTTGCCACGTAAAGGTCACTTTTTTACCCCACCAATGTGAAGAGCGTGCCTAGTTTACTCAAATTAATGATAATTGACAGGGATATTCAGGGGCTATCCTATCAGACAAAATAGCCGAACATTATGCCCTACCCAGCCAACACCTGTAACGCAGAAAGAGATAACACAGGTACGGCTTATCGCGTTCGACTTTCGCTGGGATCGCACTTTCCCTCTCCCGTTTTCAAGAACTGTTACTTTTTCTACTATCACTCTGTGGGCTGGGTTTGGAACCGCCTTTCGTCGGACTGCGAGCGATTGCGGTCAAAAAGTCGTCGCGCGTTATGGGTTGGTGCTACGAAAAGCATGATGTTTGGCTATTTTTTCCGATGGGATAGCTCGTGAATATCACTGTCAATTACCATGAAATTGAGTGGATTCGGCACGCTCTTCATATTGGGGGGTAAAAAACTGACCTTTGCTTGGCTTATTTTCGAGTTCAGTTCGCAAATATTTACATAATTAAACTTACGATACATGACATTCACATCAGGAGTTGGCAAAAACCTAGTAAGAACAAATGCCGTTGACCGCATGATTCTAGGTGGCGTAGTTTTTTAATTATAATTCAATGACACGTTTTCTGGGACACCCTGTATATTCATAAGTGTAGTCAGACGTTACATATGAACAAACGCCCCCACCTAGTTTTGATTTTCGATTGAAAAACATGTAGTTATACGCCCATCATCATACATGGCATTATTGTCATTAGCCATTATGACTTAAAAAACTAAAATTAAATCATTCAAGAGGAGCACAAAATTATGCATCTTTTCCACGAGGTGATTGCATGTTCAAGTGCAAGATCATAATAGCCGGTGCGAAAATTGCCGTTGTTGTCATTAAGCAAGCAGAAACAGAGAGCCAACTACAGTAGTTCCAAAAGGAGATTAGGTTCGCAAGGTCATCTGGCTTACTCACAACCAGAACTGCCTTACGTCAGCTTCAAGGAAAATGACTTTTTTATGCCACAAATATGCTTATACCCCTTTCCTCTAGCTCATCGTTTGGATCAGCTCCCGTAGCTTAGCGGCTACTGTTGTGTATGGGTTTTAATGTTGCCAAAGTGAAAAAAAAAAAAAAAAAAGAAGTCTCTTTGTGGTATATGTTGACCATGGGAAGAAGAGGACGTTGACTCGCGAGCACGGACATTCTATTTTCGTTCTTTGGGTGGTATGCACGTTTATTAAACAGTATGTTTTTTAAGCCCCTTCAGCATTACCACCACCACCCATGTTTTTGTTTTGCCTACTTCGTTCGATTGAGTATCTCTCGTCTTGGTACATCACCCCGCTTTGAATTCACCTTCTACCGATGCCGGGTGCCATAGCTTCATTGATACGATGATGGCATTTCACGCCGAGACTGGGAGATGACACGGGTTTGAATACGGGCGCCGGATGTGCTGTCTGAGTGTTTTCCCTGGATTTTCCTCAGACGCTCTACGACAAATGTTGGTAGAGTTGCCTCTGAAGTCTGTAAAGAACGCATGATCACCCCGAGCGACATGAAGCCACACTGACAGGTGACCTCAAAGAAATAGCACGCGACCACCAGCGCCACCACCATCGTTTGGCTAAAAACAGCACTCTCTAGTAAAGTAAAATACTGGAGCGTATTAATATTAGCGCGTAATATTAGAGCGTAAAATATTAAAGTAAAATAGGTTACTCTTGGTTTGCGCGAGTTAGATTTTCTGTGATAAGTGGAGGGGTATACTATCATTTCTAAGTGTATTTCCCTTTGAAGAGCAACGATCGCGGACGAGCTGCTGTAGGAAGCGGATATTAGTGCATCGTAGGCTGTCGCCTTCGCGTACGTAAGGGATAGCGGGTGGTTCTGCGCGCAGCGCGAAGCTGTCTTTATGATTTGCGAGTGCGCACAACCACCAACGCTTTCCCTTACGTACGCAATGGTGACAGCGTACGATGCGCGAAAACTCTCTAATAATACCAAGCTCACTGCCTTCCTTCTCTGTGCAATGGCCCATCGTAATTTATCCAGAGTTGTGCTCCATCATCTACTTTGCTCAACAGGCCCTAATTTTCAGTTTTAGGGACACCGTGTATATTTAAGTTCTGGCGCCTATTTCGCCACTCGGGATCATTTATTGCAGGGCCGAGCTTTACTACGTACTGAGTGTTGTAGCTGTTTTCTTTTTTTAATTTTATTCCAGTGTTTGTCGATTACATTCGATTCGAGTCGATTACATTCCAACGATTCGAGTGAAGTCGATTACGTATACCCTCTTAGTGAGTCTCCCTAAGTCCTCATCTTGTCGCTTCACAGTTCGCTACATGTTAATCAATTGAGCCGAAATACTCATCTCTACTATGTGAACGGAAGTGCATCAAGACGAGAGGCGTCGACATTTCGAACAGAGACTGTTCTTCTTCCTAGAAGACGAACAGTCTCTGTTCGAAATATCGGCTGCTCTCGTCCTGATGCACTTCACATTTCCTTACCGGTTCGCTGGATTTTCAACCATTCGCGACTTTTCCTTGGCCACTCTCCTTGGCCCCGTCCTGGACCCCAACCAGTGGATGTCATTGCCGCTCTCCTCCGTTTACTAAGAGCCTCAGGACTCATTAATTGCATGTGACATTGTCAAGTGGTTATAGTGTCATGCACCTCTCTTTTGTCATTCATTCTTTCCTTTCCTTTTTCTCTTTTTCTTTTGAATAGCGGGCCGGCTCTTTGTCTGGGTAACCTTTCGTTTTCTTTTTTTTAATGAACATACCCCCCCCCCCCCCACCTTCTTCGTGTCTACTATGTGTACTGATCATAGCCTATAAGGACGTGCTGAATATTCGGTACATCGGGATTTCCTTCGCACAGCAAACTGACAAAACTGACAAAAGAGACAAAACTCATCATTCCCTTTTTCAATATAATTTGCTGGACAGTGAGCTCAATTTTGCCGAATTTCAAATATGTGAAGACAGCGACATACTGTCGCCACCATTTGGTCAATTCGGAAACAGCAGAAATAAATTAAGCATTTGTGCAGCATAGCGATCTTCTCTTTGTCAGACATCGACTTTGACTTTATCTCTTGCATCGTGCTGCTAGAACAACACACTTGTAGTTAATAATAACATCAAAAACAGCTGAACGGAAATGATATCACGGCAAACATGACACAGAAGTAGACGCATTAGCCGCTAAAGTGACAAGTGAGAGCAGATAGGCTATTGTGGTAGCGCCAACTCCTCCCCCATCCATCCATCATATGGTTTAAAAGGAAAGCTAAAAGAGGCCGTTCCATATCGCGCCGCGAGAAAAACTTGTTAACTGCGGCGCAGAACTCCTTGCAGCGCTTCCTGCGTGAAGGTAAATAACCGGAAAACGCGGCTGCTGAAGCACCAAGGGGAGAAAAGGAACTAATGACGCTCAGCTCTGATGGATGGAAATATGCTTGCATCCTACTGAGGCCCTTTCGTCGCATGGCTGACCCATGCACTATGCGAAGCTTGGTGTCAGATGTCGCGGCTTTGATGGATTGTACGCTATGGTTTCGAGTTTCGCGTAGGTTTTACCCGGTCCAAGGCCACACGTCTCTGCTTGCAGTTTTCCACAATATTTAAGCCTGGCTCCTTCTCATACGTCCTTTTTATTTAGTATTTGTATTACGTACACAAGTATATTATTTTACGCAAGGGACTCGTCTGGCGGTATGAGTTGCGTTTTCAACACAGGAACAGGAATGTGATAACAGCATTCCCAGTCTACAATCCATATTAGATCGTAGACGCGAATGGGCTATCTAAAGTTTGGCATTTGGGTGACTTATACTTAAGATTGTGAGGCAGAAAATTTAAAATATTCATGAACACATTCAGATGGAGATTTGGAATAACTTCCATGGATACCGCTGCTTCGAGTTCTGCAAGCATAGCCCTGAGCAAAATATACCGTGACATACTGAATAAATGTGAGCGACCTCTTTTGACCTCTGGATAATGTATATTGTCGACTGGCGGTCTGTACGATGACGTCATAAGGTGACGTCACTTATGGGTCATGTCATGCATTAGATTGAAATTACAGAGATGAAAGCTTCTGGTCTTCTTCTGAAAACTTCTAAATCTTTCCGGATCTACGATTAGTCACGTAAGAGATCTACCTTGAATGTGCAGGGTCCCCAAAGATAAAGTACTTGTGTTGTGGTTTTTGGTTTGCGGACTAAGAGTTGATGAGGAAAACGACGTGAGCTTCTTAGTCTTTGTGTGCGGTTGCTTACTGTTCGATTTTTCTTTTTTCTTTTCTGCTCTACGATGTTCGACAGAGTCCATTAAAGCTGGTCTTATAGAGCAATGCTGCCAATCGTTCTTTTTCTGAGTGGAAGCTTAGGTTTTCACAACAACCTGGTTTGTAACGAATATAAAATGAATAAAACGTGTGTTTGGAAGCCAAGCTATACGTAGAAAGACGTATTAGGTGCTCAAATTTTATATGAGAATTGCAACGTGGCCCAGTTCCCCGTGAAAAAACGGAAAATTTAGGTGGTAGTGGCGCTAATGAAAGAATAAATAAATAATAATAAATGAAATAAAGCCCTCTCAACATGTCCGATGGCCTACCGGCTGTTAAGCCTCGTGTGTATGCGCGCGTGCGTAGTTTCGTAGCAGCTTAAACTTTGTTACGATATTTAACTCGCTGTTTTTGTTGTTGTTGTTGTTTTTTCACCAGTTTCCAGGCATAATGTGCAGTTTGTACCACTTTTAGTAAATATGCCTTATAGAGTTAATTGCAAAGCCCCGAAGACTCCCGTCAGATCAAGTAAATGGCGGAAGTAGCTCAAGTAAATGGCGGAAGTGGGGTATTGACAATGTATAGGAACGAACGTTTTTGTTTTTTGTTTTTTACTTTTCAAATTTCCTGCAACAATCCTGGAAACTGAAAATTCCTGACACGGTTTTTTCGCACGCCATACGTCCTCGATGTAAGGTCCAGCGCCTATGCCGTGCAGGAGGTATTCTCTACGAAGCGGACGAAATACGGTACTCGGCTAACCCTGTACAAATGCTTATGCTATACGTTCCGTGCATACTTCTTCACGACATATCGACGAACAGACAGCAACCACGGAAGACTAATTCTGCGTCGCTCGTTTATAGTAAACTATAAAGTTGATTTTAGTAGCCTACCATAGTGCATGCAAGCTATTTGTCTCAGGTAAGGTTGCAGAGTTTGGTATGCGGTTCCATGCTATGGCAACCCGCTCATGCGCGAGCTCCCTGCAATTTATGCCCCCTGCTTTAGAATGCGCTCAACAAAGTTTTTTTTTTAAAGTTCGTGGCTTGCTCTCACTAACGCTCATAACTCCGCACCAACAGCTCGCCGGACTATAATCATTTACTTCGCAAATTGCATTGTGGAGCGAAAGGCGAGAAACCGTAGCGGCTTCCTCGTATGTACGTTAAAACCTCATTTGAGAAACTTCACGTATATTTCGCACTAAAATGCATATGTTTCTCTCGTCGCTTCGTTATAATGAGGCAGTTCTTCAGTGGCAATTCGAGAGCAGTTCTTTATGGAACAGCTCTAATGGAGGCGTGATCAGCAAGCGTGCAGAACATCAACAAGCTAATGAGAGGAGGTCTGTAATCTGAGTCCCGTCCGCAGTAATGACTTCAACGACTACACACTCTGGCTTGCAGTTAACTATGCGAGCGCAATGAGCCGCTTCTGGTTCGCTATCTTATCGTCGAATACGCCGAAACAAAATGCTCCAATTGCCACGACACCGCATGGGAGCGACTGAAGTAACAGTATAAGGCACACAAAATCAAGTTCCTACCGCATGCGCTGAAGTTTTAAAATTTTATGAGTGGCATAGAGCATACTCGCTATTCAATTCGCCGTGCCGTCAGGAGTCCTCATTCGCTATGCGGGTCTGAAGCCAGCCGAAGCATAGTATTCCATGCAAGCATTTGCTTCACAAATGATGCCAGGCAACACAATTAAGCACGCACATACAGCTATGCAAAGATGCTAATAACATGGGACGTCCTGTGCATGGCCGGCGACTCGCTGCTCGATTTTGCGTCCTTGCGTAACGCGCCATAAACGCATCACTTCCACATAATTCGTCGCGAGCTTCCGGGCGAAGGCCAATCCCAATGTCTATATTTCGAATCGCAGCCTACGGAAACGGTTTCACGTGTCATCGCGTGACTTTTGGGGCGCCCCTACTCGAAAAATAACGATAGCGAACGCTATGTTCAGTTGAGCGTCGGGTCCCAAGAGAGTCGCTCAATTTGGCGATTACAAGAAAAGGAGCAAACGAACTGTAAACTTTACGCAGAATTATGGTGAAATAAAACTCACAGTATTTTGTGAGTACGGTGTACGGATGGGCATATTTTTGACGATTACGAGCCCGCTGGGCTGCCCGCCTGACGCGATCGCCAGCGGAGCGCGTCCGCTTTCGCAAATCATTTCGGGAGCAGCTGAGGAGCCCGTGACGTCAGGTATTACTTGAGCTGCAGTGGGCGGCAGAGTGCTCCACGGCCGAACTTTACATCACGATTATGGCGGCATTTCGCCGAATATTCATAAACATCTGTCGAATTCCGCATGTTTTGGGTACACACCGCAATTTGAGGTAAACAGCTTTGCAGCATATTTTCGCCTCTGTTGTCGCATCAGTGCCGGGCTCTTCGCTCCCGTTTTGCTTTCATGCAAGCCACTGGACTCCTCGAAGACCTCTAAACAGAACTCCGACCAGTCGTCGCTTCGCGTTCACCATAATTAATCCTCTCATATTAACCTCTGTGAAGTGGGGTAGTGTCCTGTGACCACCACGAGGAAACATACGATGTCATCATCACTTCTCCTTCATTTATTATTGTTGTTGTTGTGTCCTTTAAGCTTATTTAGTGACGCTAGGTCCCTTATCCGCGGCGTACAAATGTTGAAAAATGAAGAGGAGTGGAGGAAAGGCTCTCACCCCTCTGCGGTAACTGATTACAGTGGGATATAATGCACCTTTTTCACATGCGCCTCGTATCCTACACTCTTTAAAATGAACTTCACCACATAGCACGCTCATAGCCAACCACCATCCCGAATGACAAATTCTCTGACTTGATTTGATGAAAACGTAGTAGGGGCGTACGCCATTTTTGTAGCAAATATGAACTGCATAATGCCACAAAAATGGCGTACGTCCCCAACTTTCAGCAAATCAGGGGAAAGAACAATGTCACTCGGGATGATGGTTGGCTGGAGCGTGCTATGTGGTGAAATTAATTCTTAAAAGTGCAGCGGCAGCGAACCACCCGCGGGGCGCTCCCAAACAAACCCATGGGCAGCAAAAATGGAACAAAACCGATTGTGGAGTCGGACCGACGAGTACACGTGGTGTCCCCACTGGTCCCCATGGCGGTCGTCCCCAACCAGGGAGATCTATTGAACACGGAGATAACCGTCCAAGGCGTACCCAAGGTTGTCTGTGCTGCAGCGCATGCGTTCATAAGCAGTTGTGAAGAAGATCTATTGGTGCAGATAAAAGCTTGCAGAGGAAAAACGGAAGGATAAAACTATCCGCGCGACTCTGTCCCACGTATACGTGTCCCAGAGCCAAGGAAAAAAAAACGTAAATGAATGAATTTACTTATATCAACTTATCACTAAGGGAGAAAGATAGACCTAGCGATGCCGCACCTCAGGCAGAGCCAACGGCGACGAAAGGTCCCAGTGGGTCCGACCCCTCAACTGCAAGGACCCCAAAGTGGGTTGATTTAGAGACACGTCCGATATACGACAAACCAGCCGCCGAGCGCACCCTCCAAGGACGTACTTTTAAAGGAAATAAAGCCCCTGTTTTTAGGACAGGTTGAGTGGGAGATTGGGGAGAGACTGATAAGCGTCATATGCCGACTGTAGTGGGGGAACTGCGCATCCTACTGAAAACTCTACCTACAAACGCAGAGCACATCTCAGATAGTGCTGCCTGTGGTAAGATTCGAACCAACACGTAAGTATGGACTTAAAGTTCACATACTGAGAAGGCTTCATAAATAGAGCCTAAACTAAATCGACGACTTGATTCACAGCGTACTTACACTAAGAACGTGAATTCGATGTAATTTGCGTTATGTTAGTTCAGCGAACATGTTATTTGTACAGGGAATAAAAGGGAAAACTAACTAGATGTCATTCCCTCCCTACATTTTCTAACAGCATCCGCTCAACAGCATTTTCCACCGCGTAGAATTTCATGCCGGAGAGACATAATAATGCACGTCTCCAAGAGCTTACATTTCCGGCTAACACAACAGAGACGTCTCGAGAAAGAACGAACGAACGAACGGGAATTGTTTATTCTCAGTAAAGAGAACGTGCTCCACGCAAAACTCTATCACGCGAAAACAAGAACCAGAGAAATAATAACATATAATCCATCAGCTCGCGTGTCCTTCGGGATATATTTTATTGCTTCCTCCGCTCTCTGAATTCTTATTTCACCTCAAGAAAAGGAAACGCAGTTATTTGTCGCTGGTGTATTGTAAACGACATTCTCCTGGAGGAGAAGTTGTGTAGACGAGCGGCCTGCACTTTTCTTTTTTCCGTGTGCACAGAAAAGGGCGAACTGGCTGTGATGTAGCTGGCTACTTGGTGAGGGTTCAACTGCATACGCTCCAGGATCCTGGATCGAAACGTCGGTCATATATTTTCGAGGCAGTTCACGAAACACACATCTGAAGGAACTACAGCTGACCCCACTGTAGCAGTTTCTGTCAGTACCTTAAAACCCGGAAAATTATAGTGGCTTACTGCCTGTTACCTTCTGATTTATCCAGAGCTATTCTTAGTTATTCAAACAATTAAGTAGACATGTCGTATGCCTTGATGACATATGCGTCAGACAAGTCTTCCGAAAACGTTTTGGTCGCAACAAAGTTTTAAATTTAGCGGTACTCAGAGTGCGATCTAATGCAGCTGAAGACAGCATATTTTTGCAACGCGTACGTGTGCGGTACAGCTTGTGCAATATATTTGGGCTACGCCTTCACAACGAAACGTGAGAAAAACTTACCTCCGAGGATTCAGATGGAAGTCAAACTGAGTGGTGCCCCAACCTTCACCTGGAAATATGGAACGCAATATGTTAAAAAGAATGTCCAAACAACACATTAGGCAGTGAATACAGGTGAAATCTTAGCGCTTCAAAGGTGCGAAATTGACAGAAAACGCAGGTTATAGCGCGGATGTCCACTCAAAATGAGTGTGCTATAACTTATGATGCACGTAGATGCACGTAGAACATGTACATCGAATCTACCTGAGTGTGTAAAATTCCTCACGGTATACGGCCGAACTATTCCCTCTATGATTTTTGCAACCCTCCAACTCTCATGTAAATAGATTTCAAACTACAAACGATATGAACACAACACCGGAGTTTTATTGACATCAACCTCGTTTTCGTTTCCATAAAGAGATGAAGCAGCCCATAACATGAGAACAGTGCCCACCTATTGGACCGCCTATTCTGAGCGTGATACGGCGCATCCCATGTATCTACAACGCAGAGAGCGCACATTTCAGGTACACTTGAGACTGGAACCTCCCCACGCGACGATTTAGTGCGGGGAACCGATCGTTTTTGCACAAAGCACAGTACATCCGTAGACCACGGTGCAGCGTTATAAAACGAGGAAGCTCACGTCGAAAGCGTTCTACAGTCATTCCTCTCGAGCTCCCTTCCTCGGCGATCGATAGCCGAAGAAAATCAGAGGGAAGCTAAGACGACTTGAAGTGCGGCACCTGAAGACTTTCGAAACTCAACGCCAGATTTCACCTCGTATAATCGCCCTGTAAAGCCTCGTATAATCACTTACACACACCGACAAGCGTGGGTTTCATGAGTCATTACCGCCTTGCTTCGGAGCGTTTCACGTCTAAGGACTATGCGAAGAGCTACACGCTGGAATACCGAGCTACAGACACTGAGCAAAATTCGCCGTGGAAATGGGAGCGTATGTTGGAGTGCTACTGCGTCACATGATGTCCGACGAGGAAGAAGTGTAGAGGAGGGTTTAAGAAATCTAATGGGAAAACGGCTAACTGTGTGACCTCATTGAGGGGCCACTCACAAAATCAACATTAAAATACATGCGAAAACGAACAATGCGTACAGAATAATGGTTCGTGCTCCGTAAGGAGTGCCTACCCGACTCATTCTAACGTTTGGAATCCAGAAATAACTCGGGCCCTTCTCACCTCAGAGATTGTTAAGATTCTCCTTCCTGCCCTGCATCTAAAGCAATTCAGAATGTAGTCTGGTATCGAGACTACCGTCTCCTGTTTTTAACGAAAGAAAATAAACAAACAAAAAAAGAAATAATTTTACCTGAAACAAGAACAAGTAATGAAGAAAGCGAAACAAGGACGAACGTCGTATGTTGTGCGAAACATATAAAAGTAACTTTTATTGTTCAAGACGATCCGCCATGTTTACTGAGGAGGCAAAGACACTTCAGCGGCACAGTCTGATGCCGGCACCGCCTAGCGCGAGCGCTGGGAGACCTCACCCCATGGGCCATAAATGGGCCTAACCACGCACAACATGGCGGCCTCCACATCCGTTGAACTTACAAAGGCTGTGTGCCTGCTGCACCAGAAGTGCTTCATAATGGTGTTATACAAATTCACATGAAAAGGGTACAGACCACACAATTTTATAATTGTTAAGTTTTTCGATTCGGTATTCGACCTCCGTTAGCTTGTATGCAATATTTACCTTTCAAATGCTCTTCATTAAATTTTAAATCCGAGTGGTTCCGATACAAAACTACACCAGAGTCATCAGGAACCTCTTGCCACCGGGCGTGTCTCGAACGAAAAGCGAACAAAGCCAACCAGGGGCCACAGAGGTCCGCTCCGATATAGCTCCACATTTTGTCTCGGAGATTTTCGCGAAAGAGAGATATATATAGATACGTTTGGGTAGCGAAGAAGACGATGAAGAAAATCTAGGAACGCTAGAGAGATTACATGTTCCCAGGCTTCGGTCCATAAAAACGCATGCGCATTCTAGACTATTTTTTTATTAAATGAGTTCTTCTTATTTACAAAAAAAAATATTGAAAAACTCCCCTCATCCTGGAGGATGGGACTAGTCGTAATGCTTGACCACGTCACGCTGCACAAATTTTACTGCCCTCGCATTCATGAACGTTGAGTGGGTTCCTCAGTGGTGTCCTCCGCAGCTTCGCTACCGCTTCTGGCAGCGCTACAGTCCTTCGCCCTGCTCGTGCCTAAGGCACTGTCAAAGCTACTGAGGGCGGCACTGAGGGACCGCCTCAACGATCGTGCAAGCGGGCCCCGTGCTCATTCATTGTGCAGTCGCCCTCCATACCCCGCATCCACGTTGTACCCCGCAAAGGACATAACGTGCTTATCCAGTGCTTCCAGCACCGCGTGTCGGAGATTTCCGCTGCGCATTAGGGAACTCCAGGTGGTCCGAATCATCCGCAGTCCTACCCTGCGGCGCGCGCAGTATGTGGCCAAACAAACAGCCTTTCTTTCGCTACTACAACAATAGGTATTACATAGCTCTTCGTCGTGCAAAATGGGATTTAATATTGGACACGAAAGCTCTGGCAAATCGCACAAGGGGAATTATCGACACGGGATTATGCACGTAGAACTAGGGCTGGTTTGTTCATCATATGGAACGCTCATGTCTAAGACGTATGTAGCCTCCAGGTACGCGGACTTAAGCCCTAAGTACGCCGAATGAGAAAAATGTGTCATTCGCGGCTTCGGTGCGTATAGACGACGCTTTGATGCAGTATTGGCGCCTCGTACATTATGGCTGTTGTGGTCTGTGCCAACGGATAGTACACCATGTCATCAAATCATCGGTTTGCAGAATACCCGACTACATAGTCACTGAGGTCACGTTAATATCTTTGTGTTCATAATGTATAGGGCGTTTTTTTTAGTCAAAACAAATGTTTTTGTTGTAAAGAAGTAGTGAGAGCAGCGCTGTCCCATCTTGGTAGTCAGGTTATGCGGCCAGGCGGAATCCCTGCATAGGACAGCATATGTAACAAATGGACAACTAATTAGATAAAATTAATTCATTACCTTATTAAATGCCTGCTGAAATCGCGTGGTCTACTCTGCACCCTCTTGCGTCGCTACGTGTCTCGGCTACCGGTCTAAGGTGAATGTACATTGTACAGTATGTGGACTGAGGGCCATTGCTGCATATGTCGTACGGTGTTTTTGAACTATGATCTCGTTAACTGAACTCACTCATTAGTAGGCCCCTGTTTGTTTTTTGTTATGTAGCTTAGACATCTCGGGTTACATTTGTTTCAGTCCTTTAGCTGGGTTTTTGCGTTGCTCTTCTACTTTTTTCTATTGATGTTTCATGGAGAAGCCCGTCCCGACTTTGTCAAAACTCACGTCTCCATATTTTTCGTTTTTCCTTTAAACATTCAAAGTTTCTAATCTGTCCAACTGGACGTATGGTACTAGATGCACACCAGAGAACTTATACTAACGGGAACACGGAACAGTGACCATCTGATTCATGGTTGTGGTGCTGATGGAGCTAGTGATGTCGTGCTCGCTTGCGAGACCTAACGCCTGCCAGTCCCGCTGCATTGCAGAGGCATTCATCAACTCGACGCCACGTGCGAATAAAAGCGCAACGCTAATTAATGAAATTACTAACTTTGCCCGTTGCAACACTTCGTCCTTCGGCGCCTGTTTCTATGCACACAAATTAGGAGACACAAACTTACACAATCGCTTCGCTCAAGAAGACTCAAGAAGTCTCCTCATCCAAGGAGCATGCTACCTGTGAAGCATGTTTCCTTGTTAGCGCTGAAAGCAGCGAATAATGACTCAACCGAGTACTAATAGAATAATCACTCCCTTGCTTTTCTCTTTCGATGCAGCAGGTCCAGAGCGGACAGTTAATAAAATCAATGTTTACGAATTCATCGCTCTACATCGTCCATTTCGTTGACAAACAAGAGAACTCATTAACACCACGCTACATGCATGATTAGAATGCCCTTTGGGATGATGACATTGGAGGAAGAAAGGAAAGCGTTGCGACATCTTCGCCTGCGCGTGATTGCCTGGGAGACACTTACGGGAAATGTTCGTTAGGAAGAAGGCAACACGAATACTGTTGCGGCTGCTTGTCCAGTTAACGTATTATGAAAGAAAAGAAAGAAATCAGAAAAAAAAAAAAGAGGGCACCACGAATCGTCACGTGCCGCCTGCTACTTCACAAGGCAAGGGGAAAACCACCACCAATGTCTGGATACGACCGTGAATTTTGAGCCTGTTTAATGGGCACATATTACGCATGCACGAAAAATAGGCTTGGGAGAAATTTGGAACAGTTCGAATGCTTAGAAACTGCACAGTTTTAAGTCATTTACGCTAGTGGTTATCAAAAACCATAAAGCAATTGAGCATTTCTGAGCTTGTTTGATTTTTGAGCATACATTTTTTAGCTTTTCTGATCCTTCTGGTCCTCGTTGTTGTGCTGCATCGTTTTGACCATAAAGCAACACATTTTCCTGACTTATCCTTTTGTGAGCATGGATGGCTTGAAGTCCCAACACACGTGTGTTCTCACACTCTTATTGAAACATGTTCGTAAATCCGCACAAAGCCCAGCGTTTCGTCCCTGATTTCCTCACGCACTGCGGTAGGTTTCGTTCCTCGCCCCAAAGGAATCATCTATGTGCACATAGTAGAAGACCCTTGATTTGATAAAAGTTCGTGAGAGACAGACAGAGATATATCGACAGTGGTAAACGCTGTAGAATTAAAATTTCTGTCTTGGAAAATAAAACTTGCCCACATTTTGCACTTGCGTTAAAATGTAGGGAACGTGTTCAACGAATAAAAATGACCCGCAACAAAAATAGATAGCACTAAAAAGATGAACGAAGAATACTGGAATATAGAATACACTTAGCTTGAACAACTATTATTTGTTACTCTCGGCTATTATATTACCGTCTCTACAATCGCTATTTCATTCAATAGGTAGGCGCAAGGAGGTGAAGAAGTCCGAT
Source organism: Ornithodoros turicata (assembly GCF_037126465.1). Taxonomy (NCBI): domain Eukaryota; kingdom Metazoa; phylum Arthropoda; class Arachnida; order Ixodida; family Argasidae; genus Ornithodoros; species Ornithodoros turicata. The sequence goes on from NC_088202.1 coordinate 97,750,702, forward strand.
GAAATATGTACTTTCCCCAGACAGCAGTCGTAAGTTGCTTGAAACCTCCCATGTCAATCTTGTTCTGCGTAACGAAGTAACTGAAACTTCATAATAATAATAATGATGCCGTGATGTCACACGTAAGGTTTGTCTGCCTATATCATGGCGACATGTTGCACGTGCCGCATGGTAGAACTGCGGATAATTTCGACTCCCTGGGGTTCTTTTGACGTGCGCTGGAGACCTCCGACACACGATGGTGGAAGTGCCTCGTGTGCGATTCGAAGGCCCTTCTAATAGCCTTGCCGGTTAGGCATCCTTTGCATTACGGCATGCGCGCTGGATGCTTGATTATTTGTTCTCTCTCGCGCGCTCTCTCACAAAATCAAAAAAAAAAAAAAAAGAAAGAAACAGATGTAATCGTTTATTCACAATCACAAGTGCCGCAAAATTTCGTAATTCTAGCTTCTGTGGTACGGGTTCTTTTGTTGATGATTACAGAGCTCTTCCACATCAATACCACTGACGACGAAACATCAATCCTCAACATTGGTTTCCTTCCGCTGTTGAAAATGGCGCAATCAGGCGCAACAAGGCGAGACGTGCCATTCAGACCACGCATTCCAGATCAATCATTGTCTAGAAATCCGGTACTAGCTATCCGGTACTGAGCCCCACTAGCGAGCGTGCTAAGACAAAAATAGCGGAAGGTTAATAAATGCGGTACCTTTTCAGAAGCGTCATCATAAAGTAGAAGCTAGACGACTCACCGTGTTACTCTATATTAATGCACCTTTTCTCTGTGCCGCTCTGGTACACCTTTCACGTGTCAGTCTAAAACGAACTCGACAACAATGGATACGTAACGGCCCTGACACGAACGGACGAACTTCGACCTTACAGCCTGTCCTGTGAAAAGCAGGTTCACATCGGCACTGGGCAGCACAGCTCACGTCAAGTGCAGGGTGGGTGCAGATAAAGTAGCCCCCCATTTATGCACCAATGGCGTTCCCTGCGTACCGCATGAACTTCCGGTGGCGCGGGATGACGCATTTAGTCGATGAAAATGAAAAAAAAAATCGTAGTAACAAAACTCCACGTAACAAAAACGTTATCCATACAAACGTTGCCTTCCGTGCATCCCGATTTTCCTATGCAAAGGTCAATATGGCGGAGACGGCACAGTTGCGTCTAGCTACAGCTAAGTGTATCGGATCTCGTTTTGTTTGTGAGTGAGTGGCACCCCCAGCGGTACGGCGATGCAACTGTGCTACACTGCCATGTCCCATTGGATATACACGGAACGAAGTTCGCGTTGCTAACGATTTTGTTGCGCAAAGTCTAGTTACCACGATTTTTTTTTTCTCGGTTTGCATCGCATAAATGCACTGTCGTGCGCCGCCGGATGTTCGTACGGTACGCAGGGAACGCGCTATGTCCGGAAATGTGGGGCTACTTTATCTGCACCCACCCTGTACATCGTTCTTACACGAACGTATCTGTTTGAAACCGCTCTCAGCAGCAAACGTTATTTAACTAGAATAAAAACCCGCTTGAATGAAACTTCAAAACATGGCTTATCAGTGCCGAAGACGACATAATCTGTCCCCGTTTTCCCCCTTACATTGAGACGCGATTTAATTACTGTCAAATCCAGAACCGACATTACACGGTGACGGCAGGTGGGAGCTTAAACGAACGCTATAGTGACAGGAGAAAAATAAAGGGACATTTCTCTCGGACCAGCGCAGCGAGTCGCCCAGTGTGTGCGCGTAGCTAGAGCTAGATGCATTGAGAAAGCTTCCAGTGACACAAAGAATCCGGAAGCTTTTCATCTTGGCTTGGCTTGGCTTGGCTCTTTCTTTCGCGTCGGGCAAGGAACGGGAAATAACAAAAAGGTGAACTGAGTTGTCAGCGGTGTTCCTGAATGCTATCGTGAACTGGAAGGGTATAGTTTTTCAAAACGTGTATTCTGTCTCCCCGGGGACGTTGCCCCTGGCGCTATCGCAAACGGTCGTTTAGTTCCTTTTCTTTCTATACAATTTTGTAGATCTCTTCTCTACTTTTGCCTATGTTTTTATTTCATTTACGTACTCGAACTCAGCCTCAAAATCAGGAAGAATGCGCTGGGTGCGGCGTGATATAGTCTGGGAGGAAAATACACTGTGGTGTAGCGCATCACGCTTGATGCTGTATTTGTACTGAGATGGCGGATTAGAGCTGAGGAGAATGAACTCACATTCGCGTTAATGTTTCCAACTAACACAATCGAATAAAGTACTCATGACAAGATCCGGAAAGTGCGGATGAGCACAAGCATAAGAATTATCGCCCTTTTGTGGTTATCATACGGACATTGATGCAACGTGTTGAGGAGTACAGTGAACGTAATGGATGAGAAACTTCAGTACATAAAAGAAAAAAAAAAAAAGCGGGTAGCAATCATCACATGAACCAAAATTTCCTTTCTGACAGTGAAAGCATGACTAGGAAGCAAGTTAGCTGGTGATACTGATACATATTGAAAACCCCGAGACTAGGGACACGAAAAAAGAGAGGCATACAGCACACAAGGTCTCAAGCACAGCTGAAAGGTTTATTGTGTGTATTCAGCTGTCTTTGAGACCTTGTGCACTCTATGTCGTTTTTGTCGTGTCCATTGCCCTCGGGGTTTTCAACATGCTTCCCATATCACATTGTTCTCTATAGTTATAATGCTCAGTTCGCAAGGAAAATACATAGTGAATTGGAGTTAATAGGATAATGCGCATAACAATAATAATGTGAATAATTATAAAACACAATGCGTACTTTCTTACGTCGTTCCCGACATTTCCTCAGATTTTAGTTACAAGCAGCGCAAGTTCGCCGCTCTGCTTTTTCAGGGCAATTGAAATGAGAAAAATGACGGAATGAAACAAAACGTTATGCAAGAAATTTAAAATGATAATTTTTGAAATTTCTAAAGTTTCTTTTTCAAAAAATTAAATTAACATTTTAGATTTCACATTGAGATTAATGATGGTGTTTAGTTATCACCATATATCCGCTGTAATGAAACGGTACTCGAAGGAACCATGGATACGCTCAATACCAAGTCGTCTTTATGGTATATCACACGTTTTGAAAAGGCCTTACAACACAATTTAGAGAGTACCTTCCGTTTTCCTTAACGGGACATCCCCAGTATCTACTTTTGTCTGGATTCAGTTATACTCGTCATAGTTAGATACTTTCCCCGTTTTCGCTCATACTCTGTGCTTTCTTTTTTCGTCATTTCGTCGCCGAGTCCTGAGGCAATGCTACTGCAGGCGCCGTGTTCACCTGAGCGACTTCCCTTAGCACAGTCTTTGCGATCTGCACGTCTGACAAAGCCATCACAACATTTTGTGATATACCTACACAGCATGACCCTGACGCGATTGAAAGCAAAAGGCAAATATTTCGATGGAATAGTGGGATACGTCTACAATGTATACATGATTACTAACGCCGCAGTCGAACAAAGCAGTCGGGGACGAATGCGAAAGTTCATGGAGCACACTTCGCAATCTTATTCCGCGGCCAACCATACTTCAAACGTCAAAGCCCTTCGGAGAAGGTACATCAGTTAAAGCATCCTGAACCTGGAAGGAAAACTCAGAGGGGAAGCACGAATGTGTATTCGAGAAAGTGTGGGAGCGGCTGACGGGAACAGGGGATGAGTTTTAGCTTTGCATATGTGAACTTACTGGGGAAAACCATGGCGGAATCTTTGCATACGCGTTATGCAGAACTGCCTTTTCTGACCAGCTGCGGTTCGTAGCCTCAGGAAGAGAAAAGGAATAGGAAAGTATGAAGATGTGATCACGTTGCATGCCAACACGAACACAGTATTTGACATCACAGTACACGAACACAGTATTGGAGTATTTGACATCAAATAACTACGTAAGTATAATGGTAACTTCCGTCCCTTTCCCTATACATTAACGGCAGAAGCTTCACAGTCTAAAGTAAGAACTGAAAGGGGCACGTACAGTTAGGCACGAAGGAAATTTATGTTCTGAGGCTGGAACACAGAAGAGAGAACAAGACAGAAAGCCTCAAAGTGCCTAAGAACAATGAAAGAAGGAAGTCACTGAAAAGGTTACCCATGCAGCTGCAGGACCCGAACCCACATCTTCTGGATTGCCGGTCCAGGGGTGGCCACAGGTCCAGAACATCAATTTCCATGGTGTTCCACAGAGGCCGCTTGCGTCACCCCGTCGTATGAATGTGTGTGTGAGTGAGTGAGAAAACATGTAAGAGTGAAAGTGGAATGAGTGAGTGAATGGATGTGGTTTGTCCCTTCAAATGACGCGCCCTTGGAAGGCCCCGGACCGGCAATCAAGAAGACGTGGATTCGAGTCCCGCTGCTGGCTAACCTTTTCAGTGGCTTCCTTCTTGCATTGTACAGTTAATGAACGACATACATCATCAGTCACAATACATGCGATGAGCGGGGATCGGGACCGCAGCTGAACCCGAACCGAAAGCCGCTAAAAGCAGTTATTTTTCGCTGAACCGATATTATTTTTCTAGAGCTGAACCAAACCGGCCCTGAACCGAAACAATTTGAAGCGATTACTAGTTTCCGAAACGGTTCAGGTAAAATGTTTGCTTCAGCAAGCCAGCCCCCAGTATTTATACCGCAAATCATGTAGTTGACTTCCGATGGTTCCACTACGGTTCGAAAACCTTATTTCAAGACACAGACTTTCACAAAGCGAGCTGAAACGCACATGAACGAGGGTAGAATGTGGTGCTGATTTCCTTACAGCATGCCAAATTTGGGGCCTCTTCAAGCGGCAGGTTAGAGCCACTTTTTTTTTTTTTTTTTATGCACATGGAAAAAAATCCATCTGCATTTCGTCGTAGTTTTGCACTGATCAGTAGTATTCCTATCGTTCATGAAATGTTGCCGTTCGTGCTTCAGGCAATTGGAAAATTCGCTTCTGAGCTCGACTCCAAACAGAATACGACGTGCTATTTCCACCCTGTAACACAGTCGCCCCTTTCACTTTTGTAGTGTAACTTACTTGAAGAGCATTATGAAATCACACTACAGTGAGCGAATGTTCTATTTTGTGTACTGAACCCAGCAAAAATCACGTTTGCTTGCAATGTCTGTAAATTTTCAGCTTCATTGAACCGCTCTGAACCGGTTCAAATTGGTTCGAACCTTTATTTTTTGTGCTCTAAACCCAAACCTGTACTGAATCGATATGCACTAATCCGAACCGAGCCCCAGCAAGGTATAACGGTTTCGATGCTATAAAATCAACGTGCACTGTATTGGCACGACATAAGGCATTTTCCAACAATTGATTTTACCATAATAATCTACTAGTAACCTGAAAATGATTTGAAGAATAGGTGCTAGTCTAAGGCATAAAAAAAACATTATATCGTTGAAAGTTTCACATAACATTGTGTCAAGAAAAGGCATCCGAAGTGGTCTGCCAATCAATAACATAACGTGATTATGATATGTTAATATAATGTCCACAACCAGGACGACAAGTCATGCTCCGCTTTGTAACACGCGAAAATGCGAAACAGGTGCTCGGAAATATGACAGCTTCAACGATGATTTTCAAGACTTTTTTCTGAAATATTACTCGTGTGCAATTGTAGGTGATGCACACAGTCCAGAGCCTTTCATCATTCAGACAATAGAAGGCTCTTGTATGAAAGGCTCCTCAACACGCAGGAAAAAAAGTCCTCAACTACGCACACGGTTTACAGAACACGTCCCGGATTCGTCCTAGTAGAAGTTAGAAGTTTTTGAGTCTTCGAAACAGGGATGCAGCTCAAATTTACGAAAGGTGGCAGCGCATAAAGCTAGTACTCATTAAAGCAACTGCGGTAGAGGTAGCTACAACAAAAGAAGCAATAATAATTCGGGTCTTTAAGTCGCGAGACAACTGGGATTATGAGCGACGCCACAGCGGTCGGGTCTGTGGATTAATTTTGCACACCTGAGGGTTCTTTAACGTGTGGCGAAATCTCGCCACACGGCACACCACATTTAACGTCCCTCGCGGAAGACTGCGTGTCTGAGCAACTTGTACCCTTCCACCAAGTTGCCACCGTCCTCGGCCGGGTCTTAACCGGTTTGAATCTTGGGATCAGCAGGCGGGCACGCAACCGACTGAGTCACTGAGGCAAAAGGTGCAATAGCAAACACGTACGTACTGCTCGTGACACGGTTGTTTGAAATTAGCGTCACGCTATTTATCCCATCCTAAATCTTCAGATGAAGCCCATTCGTTTTGAGCAGTAAACATGTGCACCGTATGGTCTACCTTTAAATACAACGCTGAAACAACATTTCGGAGGGCAACCAAGGAAGCGCTGGCGGCGGATCCACTGATTGGCGATTTCAAACAACCGTGTCGCGAGCAGTACATGAGGGAAAGAATACTCCTCAAAGAAGGGACTCCTTTAGCCGTCATTAGGCAAAGGGCTTTGCTTGGAATTCTCTGGAGGACAAACTCATCCAGAAAGGGTTTCTGACGCACAAGAAAATATGCCCAGTAACTGTGAAAGAGCGACTTCAGGAGACGCTGCAATAAGCACTTGAGGAGCTCCAGTGCATTTGTATTACGCAATGTAAATTTTAAAGGGATTGAATATATCGAGGAATTGAATGTAGCTTGTAAAATGTAGCTCTTTGCAACGTTCATTCCTCTTTCGCTGGACGCAAGGCCTTGCTGAGGTCCATATTTTTCTTTTACTTTCGTGTTAGCAGCACGAAGCAAATATGGCTTTAAGCGGCGTACACTCGTGGACAGACGAAGATAGGACGTTAGGAAGGAGTGTGGGAGAGAGAGGTTATTATGACTCGTGGGCCAACTTCAGGAGGGTCTTGTATCGACATCTGCTTGAGTGTCTGTCAGAAACCTCAAAGGAAACCTTAGGCATCACAGATAGTGAAACGAACGGAGTGAGCATTAGACCTTGCAGGTACCAAGAACCGGCAGATGCTGCATCTGCTTCGTGAAAGCTGAATGTATTTGGTAGATTGATTATTGTTTCACATTACAACGAGCATTGTGTCGTGACCACGCAGTCGTTACACTGTCAGTCAGGCAACAGTTTACACAGACAGACGCTGACTGAATCAAGTACCGCTATCCGAATCCCTATAGTTGGTAGCAGATATGTTCGTTGAGACTTCCACTGTGACTACTATGGGGCGCTTACACGTAACTCAATCTCGTCGTTTCGGTGGGCCGAGGGTCTTCGCAGCACACATACCCCGGAACCCGCATTTCGAGTGCTCCGCCCCGGAGCTCAACATAACGACCACCCTCTTGTCTGGCTCTCTGAGTGCAGACGCGTGGGTACGTCATTCTCATCCATTCATGCAAGTTCCACGAGAAGATGGCGTGCTTCCCGTCGTCGCTCAAGGCGGGTCTAATGGGCTGTCATTTTAATGAACCGTGTACCCTTCAATAGCACCTGCTGCACCCTTGAGATGGGTAGACGTGTCAGAGGAGTCTGGCGTTCTACAGATTCTTAAAGTGTGGGAAGTGATGAGGCATACAGCAGGAGGATATCTTGAACGCAGATCAGTAAAATAAGGGGGAAAAAAGCTACGTAACATCCTCATCTCGCTACGTACCATTATTTCATCAACCTATTTCATGAAAGTGCATTGTGCCTCTCAGTGGAGGTTGTGACATTTTACTTCTGTTGTAAAATGTAGTGGACTTCCTGCTCGCTTACCTAGAAGGGCCCGAAATTCGGGCATAATGTCCCGTTTAGTGCAGTGGTATACAGAAGTCCGAATCCTTTTCAGCGAAAGAATTTACTTATTCGTTACTTGCTTGCATTTTGTATAACGCATTTTTGTTTTCAGGTGGTCCAACAGTAAAAACTACCAGCACCACGCGACAAATTATTGTGAAAAAAGCGACAGCTTGTGTGAGCATCGTCACACGGCATAGCCGAGATGATCACATGGGATGAATTGACCAAAGACTGGAGCCGTCGACTGACTTTGAGATTAAAGTTGTATTCCTCTGTATTCCTCGTATCTTGCAAAGCCGACCAACAGCGAGCCTTGGGATGACTCGATGAGTTTGCCGGGAGTGGGCGACGACTTTTGACAGGCTATTGGTCGGACCGTGGTTGTGTTCTTCGCTGGTGGGTTCGGATGCGGTAACTCCGTGCCGGCTTCTGTTGCCGTATAGCCGATTCAGGTGCCCCCCCTCCAGTTCGACCAGTCGTACTTGCCACAAGTTGTGTGTCGCGTAGATGCCGTCCGCAAAGTTTCAGACAGCTCAATGTCGTAGCTCTTGTCATACCCAGGAAAAACGTACCGCATGTCCGTTGCCGGTCTCGGCTTTAGAATGACGTAAAGGGGTTGGGTGGAGGGGGGGAGGTACGAGCTATTTCTCCCTGGAGGACTTCACAAGCGTGTGCGGCCGAGATCCAGTTGAACTCGGACTGTATCGAGATATGATAAAAGTTAGCCACCAAGTTTTACTGAGCAGCGAGAGGTATTGGAAGTTCAAGTGTACATGGGGGTGGTCTTATCAGAGCGGCGCCTCATGTCGAAGAGCTTCCCACGAAGAAAACAACATCGTCCTACCTGTCTAACCTTATGCACTCGCACTTTCAGTACACTGAGCTGTTTCAATTGACTCGAATCAGTACCTTGATTGCTTCGCGAAGCACAAGCCGTAACCTACTGAAGGAGACGTCGCCCAAAACGAAAGCCCTGGGTGTAAAACTAAGGCAGCGGATTTAAAGGGGCAGAAATGTACAAAAAAAATCTCGTCGCGGAATGAAAGATATTATTTCATTGTCTTTGACGCAGAAAAGAAACGCTACACATCTGTTGTTTTTTTTTATTAATTTATGCGCGAGCGAAACAGCAATTTACCACATAAAGTATATTTAAGTGTGTTTTCCATTAAAGCTCAACCAGGTGTGAGTACACGATCACACTCTGCGTTTCCTTTCTCTTGTCCCTGTCCTTTTGCAGCGTTTTGCAATTGAAGAACGTCAATTTACGGTTTGTTTCTCTCTTCTCAGCTTCTCAAAAAAGCGGCAATGCGGGGCGTCCTGTCATTGGTCCACTCAGACGACCTCCCTCGATTATTGGGCAAAACGTTTGAGGACACCAATGGGAGGCCGCTCCGCATTGAAGCCCTTCTTTAGATGGACAGGAGAGGGGCAGGGTAAATTGTAGTTTCGCTCGCGCATAAATCACACACACACACAAAAAAGGAAAAAGACGAAGACGGAATGGATGAATCGCGCTCTTTTTATATCGCTGTCAAGTTAACGGCATCTTTGATTCCGTGAGGAGAAAGTTTTGCAGTTTGGTGCCCCTTTAAAGGAGCACTGAGGTGACCTCCAAATCCTTTTTTTGTTTTTCGCTGCAGAGTGTTCTCCAACGAATAAAATGAGTTCCTGCGAAAGAACGATGAGCACAGGTGACATACAGAGCGAGCGCGAGGGCTCTGTTGCGCACACCTTTGAAAAATCCTTCTCGTGAAAACAGTGCATGGGAGAGCGAGAGGACGTCATGACGTATGCTCTTCCCCTCACGTGACCAACGACGTACGGCGAAACAGCTCAAGCATGTGTAAGCGGCACGTGAGCTGCGAAGAAAAAAAAAACGAAAACGAAAAGGCACGGAGCCTTCTCGACGTCACGAGAGCATCGTGTCGGCCGTCCGCGGCTGCTTTCTGCGACCTTTTTTTGATAAATTCGACTGCACAGCTATAACACACCGCAGAGCAAAATTATGTTGCATGATGACTCATGGTGGACCGCTGGAGCTATGAGGCGGGATGTCGAGCGATGTTAAATGCCATCTCATTGCCCGTTTAAGTCAAGTGTTACGCACGTTCACTCTGGGCATCCTAAGAGTGTCACAGCGTTCTTCTTCTTCTTTTTCTTCAAGCGTTCGTTTAGGTTCGGGTTAACGCTGTAACAGTTGATGACGACGAAGGACGGTGAGAGCTTTTCAGCGTTACAAAAATGAAAGGGAGGACGACGCCGAAGGTCGTCAAGCAATCAATGCACCAATGATGCACATCAAGCAATTCGCTGGAATTGATGGGCCGTTATCCCATATGTCGAGGGGGAAAAAAGAAAGAAAGCATCAGGAACGCTTCCTGCATGCCTCCCTTGTTGAAAAAAAAAAAAATCGTAGCTGTGGGTGTTGCCTCGTATGTTATGATTGTATTGCTGACTTAACAATAGAACCGGTAAAAAAGCAATATCACATATCCCACTTATTGCGAGTACAACGAATTTCTTTAATAGTATGAAGTAAACACTGACTTGCATAACAGAAAACGTAACGTAAAAAGAAATGCGTGAACGTTTCGACACCTATTCGCTCGTCATCATTATTGATGCTTTTTGGCTCCTGGCTTTTGGTCCATCTTCAGTACAACGAATAAAAGACGGTTCGGAGCACTTCATTAAAAGCGAAACAAGTTGACGAGACTTTCGTGGATAGCCTGGACTTCATCAGGTTGCGACTTATTGATGACTTATTAGATTATTAGAGTCATTTATTGAATCATTCCATCCCGTTGTCGCGATTTATCTGTTGTTATTGTTCACTGATTGACTTCGAATATTTAGTTTTGTTATGTAGGATTAAGCATTGTAACAGCCACCTACAACGAAATGGGAAATAGCAACATGTCACCGCATTCGCTTTGAACCGCAAACTGATTATTGTCTGCGTGTGACTGGCATTGTATAGAGTCACTAAATAAGCTACGCTACAGAGTATCGACACTGAGCCGCCATGTTGTTTCGGATGACCTCCAGCGCCTTCCATATAGCGCTCTTCGAAGTGTTGTCTTCTTCCACTGCTGAACTTCACCTTCTTCTATTTCTACTGCCAAAATAGAGGTGGGGCTGGAGGTCATCCGAAACAACATGGCGGCTCAGTGTCGATACTCTGAAGCGTAGCTTATTTAGTGACTCTAGCATTGTACACTCAACGGAGAAGGCGAATGTGAACAGCTGGAAGACGCACGTTCCCCTCCGCCCCCTCACTGGATGAGTTCCTCACCACTCAACACATAAATATGACCGTAAACAATAAAAAAATCAATTACGGTGCATATGTTGTGTGCGGTTTCCTACGCACGATGTAGAAGAAGACGGTGGTGGTGGTAGTGCTGAAAGTGTCGCCGTTGTCGGCCTCACAGAAGGGGGCAACGTCACGACTAACGCTCTGGGGGGAATGTGCGTCCTGGGACGACTTCTAAGGCAACTGTACCGATATGTGCATGACAGCGTCTGAGGAAAACCCAGGAAACAAAACCAGACAGCACAGCCGACACCTGGAATCGAACCCGCGTACCTCCCAGTGTCCGCGTGACATGGCCAGCGCGCTAACCACTGAGCCACGCGAGCTGGTTAAAAAGAAGACTATGTCATCATCAAGTGGCCCTGCGGGGTACACGAGGAACAACCACTAATGAGATCCACTGCAGCTTTACGACACACAACGTCTATCAACGTCCTGGAGAAGCAACACACTACAGGTAGAGAAAACAGAAGTAATGAATAAAAATGATGGAAGAGAGGGAAGAAACATGATCAAGCTGCCCGATAAAACCGTAGCTCGGTTGTGTTGGCGCGAGAGCAAGAATAAAATAAATGCTCTCTGTATCGAAAATCACTTCGGAAAAGCAAAGCACACGTTGCAGAAGCACACCGAAGCGCGTTTCGTGATCATATCAAGGTGCGACGCGACGCCAGAAATCTTACCCATCTGATATGGGATCATTCCACGAAATGCGAAGGCCGAAATCGCGGAATATAGGTCTTGTAACATATCCTTGCACTTTTCAGAGACAGAATGTGTGATTCTTTCGCTTATTTCGTACACTCGCACGCTGGTTGCGCGGGCTGTCATTCTAACGCATAAAAATACTGAAAATCCCTGTCCACATCTTTCAGAATTGAGTTTCATTTCATTGCAATAACCAGGTGGTCAATCACTTCGGATTATTACCTTTGTGGCGGCCATAGCTATAGCAACGGAGTGAAGAAGAGGCAACTTCCCGGCCACAGCCCAAAGGCCACCTGCACGGATCTCGCATTAAAAGCACTCTCTCGCTGTTCGTCAAACGTTGTCGTCGCTCATTCCACAATCCGCCATTTGAGAAAAGATGATGACGCATGCGCAAGACGGTGGAGGGAATTTGCAGAAGCATATTGGTACGCATGTAAAGCAGAAGTTGGCATTCGAAGTGGGGTCAGTAAGGCGCCGCAACGGTCTGTCTGGGAGTGTGCCCCACACCAGAAAACTAGACCCTACAATGAAAGATGAAAGTCACTGAAAAGGTTAGCCAGCTGTAGGGATCGAACCCACATCTTCTGGATTACCGGTCCAGGTCTTTCATCGTTGATTTCTTAGGCAATTTGAGGCTTTGTTTGTATCTGTCCCTTCTGTGTTGTTCCAGCCTCAGAACATCAGTTTCTCTCTTGTAGACCCTACAGGTTGGATTCGGATCCCATAGTTATTTTGCCTTTGGGTGCGTACCGGGCTCCGGTTTAGACCCACGACACTTGTCTTCCACTTTGACCTTAAGTCCTTGTTGCACATTTTTGATCCGCAATATGGTACGCAAGTGGTACGCGTGAAACAGCTTTTTCAAATGATTTTGTTTTGTTTGTTCTGTCGTACTCTATGGTAGTATGGTACTCTGTCATACTCACCTGCATTGATTCGGCAATACGGACTTTTTCACGTTTATTTCCTGACGGTACACGCATATTGTGATACCTTAGACGATATCACGATAAAACAGACAAAATGGCCTTTCTGCTGAGACGGAACATACGCACCTTCGTTTACCTGCTTCCCCGTTCCTTTTTCTTTTTTTCTGGGATTGAAAACTGCTGGGCACAGTTACTGCAATCATGCAAAACTGCAGAGGGTCAAACGACACTTCTTGTCCCCAACGTTGGTAAACCGTAAAGTTAACTGTATAGCCTAGCGGCAAAGTAAGAATCGCCGTGCACTGTCTACGTCACTGCTTCACAAATGGCAACATACAGATTATGCAGTTCCTCATCGGTGGCGGGCATAAAAAGTGGCAAGTGCTTTAGGAAGCCGCACATTACTGTTATTTGGCAGCTCGCAGTCATGTCGCGCATCTATGTTGCAACTGTATTCCTCCCAGGGCTCGGAACCGTTATTTTAGGGGGTTCGGTTCAAGTTCCGGTTCAAGGTTATGGGTTCGGTTCACGTTCAACGCAACCAAAATAAGGGTTTGAAGCGATATTTATCGGTTCGAACCGGTTTACGTGTGCTGTGCTAATCAGTGTACCACATGTGAGACGTAATAACAAGTTCCGGCGATGGCTTGCCATGCAGCTCACAGCAGTTGATCCTCTACTGTACCGAAAAGTGCTGGGAAATGGCGTACAGCATACCATTGCACTCCATTGCAAAAGGCTATCGCCAATTTCTAAAGAAAAAAAAAAGGCGGCGGCGATCACGTGGTAAATTGGAGTATCCTAGAGTCCCATATACGCAGGCCGGTACGCTGCTCCCCGTTCAAAACAGCGCGAGAGGCCGCCCCTGTGTTTCCTTCTTCCATGCTCTGGACCAGACGCCAAACTCATTCCCATGGTCGCTAGAGGTCTGCGTTGCTTGTGGATGTCACTGTGAACTAATAAAATTTACGTCGCCTTCACCCTGCGACGCTGAATGAAAGGAAGCACCGAGGCAACAATGCAAAGTATACCTGTCGTGTAGCACTCTTTTTCTTTCTTTTCTTTATTTTTTTTACACCTTGAGCCACAAAAATGTACAGCGATGTCGTGAACCTTTTGGAGGTGAGGCTGCAGGAGGTGCATGGAGTCACCACTTCTTGGTTTATCAATTTGTCCGCTCTGTGAATTCGGCAAGATTCCGAGCGATGTAGTGAGCTGGTACGCGGCAGTCCAGTGGGAAGGTATAGGCGCTTTTACCGTCTGGCGAACAGGTTACCGAATCATATTTTTTCGGTTCAGTTCAAGGGGAGAGAAAAAAATGTTTACGCTTCGGTTCGGGTTCGGTTCGGCAAAAAATAACGTTTTTTTGCGGTTTTCGGGTACGGTTCAGTTCCAGTTTCGACCCCTGATTCCTCCGTCGTAAGTGGAAATTGCTTCTTCGCTTGCCGTGAAAGTGGCAGATCCGGCGCACGCAAGAACTCCTGTATTTGCTCGCTGCTGGGGCACAGAAAACTGCTCACGATCTTCTTCGAGCTTGTGATGAAGGAATCAGCCTCCTAAGTGGACGATGTTCCTCCTGGGGTTCTACGGTCTTCATACCCAAACCAAAATAGCCTTCCATGTCCATCGTGGATACGAAGAGGACGTGTTCACGCACTATTCTCGTGCCTACCACATTACTTTGTGAGTTCGCCGCACGGCGGGGCCAATCTTTTTCCAAATGGCGGATTGGGAACCCCAATAAAGAACACCACGTCCGGGGTAATTCGGCACTTTTACCATCCCAAATTTGGCGACCTTCCCTCAAGTCCGGCGCCCCTCTATCATTACCTGAACGACCACTACGATAGCTCTGTGACACTCCAACCGATCGAGCTTGATGCCCTCTGCGTGTCCGCAACCTGACCGGTCCACCTGACCCACTACCACGACCAGGGATTGGAAGCGGAACTCAACACGATCTGAAAACCGAAAAGAAAAACGTTCTTTTCTGTTGAACCCGAACCGAACTCGAACATTTTTTTTTTTTTTTTGCTTCTCTTGAACCGAACCGGAACTGGCCCGAAAAAATTTCATACGGTTACTGGTTCGGGAATCGGTTCAGAGATGCAATAATTGTACTACCGACCTTTTCTTTTTTGTTGATTTATTTTTGTACGATGCCAGATGCGACTAAAAGTTTGTGAGTGCAGGGCCAGTTTTTTGCCGGAGCAAAAGGGGGGCCTTGACCGGGTGTGCCAAAAGACTTCCAACACTTCGCTTTTCGTTTTCAGCAGACTACCACGAGAGTACAATACAGCAAAATATCAGGTAAATAATAATGGTGTTTATTAACTCTCGCCCCCTCTCTCTATAAAAATTCTTTGGTCCCCTTGGCCGAATCCACCCCACCAATTAATGCTCTGCTCTCAAAGCTCTTTTGACATTTTGGGACACAATAGGACTTCGATTCTTATTGTGAAGAGGCTCATTATTTCATTCCCCACATCATCACCAGCAATGGGTAGAGTATTGCCCCTGGCGATGAAACTCACCATTCATCATCTTTGAATAAAGTTGTTGTTGTTGTGTTTATTACTTGTCTCGTGCTTTCACCTGCTTTCGTGAAAGGTTTTTCACCTGGAACAGTTATCTCACACCTTTCTCTTACAACCGTGTACGGTGAGGCTAAGCTCGCTTTCATGTAACAAAATTACTGCGGATGAACCGGTTAAACCACGACCGAAAAAGTAACGGTTCCAGTCTCTGTAAATCTCCCGACTACTGACCGATTTCTTTTTTTTTTTTTGGGGGGGGGGGTTTCTCCCTGAGTCCAACCTGAACCGGAACGATATACCTGAAGCGGTGCAAGCTGATAATTTCGGATCAGCGGAGCTAGACCCGAACCGAACCAATATACCTGAACCCAAAATCGAATCGGACAAAAAAAAAAAAAAAAGCCGGTTCCGATTCCTTGTCATTCATTGCCTCTCATCTGTGCATTGCATTTGACATCCTGTGCTCTTTCTAAATGGCTTCCTGAGCTCGGCAAGTGGACTGCTGCATAGTGACCTACTGACGCTCTCCTGCAAAGTACGACCAACCGACACAAACGCGCCTTACAGCTTCATCAACCTTCCCTCTTACCCGATGTTCACCGCACCCCAGCGCTCTTTCACTGCTGGACGCTACACCCGAGCCTCGCGCTCACCTGCAGGTCGAGGCAGTCGCGGCAGCCGACGCCACGGCATGCTTCAGCCGCTGTCTCGGCATCTCACCACGACTCGACAGGCTCAGCCTCACCTCCCCAGGGACTCTCAGAGCTTCGGCTCCCGTGCCGGTCGCGGACCCCCACGACCACGACTTCAACAGCGCCTCACTTTCTTCCTCGCTCTTCGCGGGCTAGCGGATCGTCGTTCCCATTGCTCATCAGCTGTGATGCTTCGCCAATGTGTGCCGTGCCATCAACCTGAGACTGAGAAACGGCACCAGTAATTCTCCTCAAGCTTACTTCTGGGGAGAAAGTGGGCTGTTCCATGATTTCAGGAACAACCTGATGTCAGTTGAAAAGGAGTGACACCGAAACAGGGAGAGGAGAAATTGGTCGCAAAATCCGCACAATGCTAAATTATTTTGTATTTTCGCACATTTTTTACTAGTGCACAAAAAGGCGCTGTGGTTTCGGTTTCAACCTGTTCAACCGTGCACGTCATCAACGATCGCCCTCATTGTCCTCCTCCAGGGAAGTCGTGGTATTCTTCTGCTTTATCGACGCTCCGCGTCTGAGGGGGGAGTGTCGACAACGGGGAGTGTCGGAGTGTCGGGGAGTGTCGGATAGTCGACAACGGATGGGCACGCGCCTGGAGCACCCGCTCCTGAGTCCTACAGGCACCGTCCTAGTGTGACGCCACGCACATATGCCCGTTAGGACATTCCATCATCGCCGGTCAGGATTCATGTAGAGGGACACCACCTCCTCTACACCTTTTTTTTTTTTTTTTTTGAGGAATGCACAACATAGTTCTTGGTGCATTTGCCTCTCAAAGAAAACTCTAACGGCAGCTGGACACTCATCTTGTGGTCAGTAGTGAAGTACAGCCAGTACAGAAGAAACAGGTATAGTGTATTGTACAGCCACTCCAGAGCTAAGCATACAGACTGGAACCACCGTGGCAGCAAGCATCCCCACAGTAATTGAATTACGCGATGCTAAAGGAAACACGCGTTCTGTAATTCGTTACCGCTTTATTGAAGTCGTCAGTTTTTCTACCTCATTAGCATTGACGGACTTCCATGTAGGACGTCATATCCCGACACGCTTCGTTTCAGTACCGATCAATATAGTTTCGCCCATACGTGCTCGAACTTGTAGGACTGCAACAGTCATACAAAGAACGCATAACGAAGGCAGAAAGGTTATCGCAAATAAGTGCGCTGCCTCAGTAAGAACAATGACATGCACGTTTCAGAAGAGGGGTGAATTGCGTTATACTGGCGTATAATAACAGCGGAGACCCTTGCAGAGAAAGAGAGAGAAACGTTGAACGAGTCAAAACCGAACGAAGTGAGCTGAGATGTGTGAGATACCTATATATGTGACAGTCGCGAAGGTGTTAGTAAAATTGCAGGATTGTAAAAATGACAGGGACGTTGTTGGTCTGGAGCGAGAAATTATTAGTTTTTATTAAATATAAACTATTAGAAACTTTGGAAATTACGCCAGTGCGGCATTGACGTCTCTTTGTCTGACTCCAGCACACCCTGCTAAACAGCGACAAACGGTGTGAGGCTATGAACGGTGGAAGACGTGTGGCTTTTGGCGCCTTCACGGCCTCTCGCTGAGCGTTAACTGATTACAGAGGAGAAGCGGTGACTGTACATGCGTCATCCATGTGCATGTTTAGCGGTACCAATGTGCGTCATCAATAGCATAGGTACCCATTTTCAGCTCTTCTTGGGAAGACGACACAACGCCCTGTTACATTTTCATTCTGCTCGCGTTATAAACCAATATACGCGCACAAGCATTCATTCGGAATCTGCAGAACACAGTCGGTAAATGCCTCCGCATGCAACGCTCGATAAGGACGGCCTATCGATGTTGCTGTGGCGGCGCGCAGGGGGCAGTTTAGGTTATGCACGCGGGAGCGCACACAGCCTGTGTCACATAGAGGAGACGACACCAGATCGATGTAAATGAGCCCAGAGCGCTGGAGTGGCTGAGGACGCATCTCCCGGAGGAGAAGGACCTCTTTACGGATGCGTAATAAACTGCTTCTCAGCGAAAGCGTTACTCGTAAATGTTCCTGCCGTAAACTATTATCTTTCCCTGCGTCCCTGCACAAGGGTATCACGCCATTGTGGTAACTGCGTCAGGTGGGTTCCTAAAGGGGCTGACTTTTGACCGTTAGGAAAGCAGTGAAGTTTTCCTCGTTTAAGATACCGCGACGCGTGGGATTCTTCGGCACCCTTTCGAGTACAGTGCCTCAGGTGTATGTCCAGAAAGGGTAAGAGAAAAAAATCCGAGTTGCTGCGCAACCTTTGGTACTCGCAGCTGTAATGCAGCGACAGCTGTGCATTAGCCTACGCATAGACATGAATGGAATGCGTGGCGAAATGGGTCGTTGATTTACTCGGTTCAGCGTTGGAAAGTGCGAAGGCGTCTCTGGGTATCGGTATCCATAGCTCCGAGAGAGAAGTGGTACTTTGTTGTTCGCCAAAGCAGGGCGGCATGTTCCACAAAGTCGACGCATATGTTCCCCGGGGAACGTGGATTGCAGAATGTCCCCCATAGCCGCAGTCACCGGCCGCACATCGTTCTCGGACCAAAGCCTGTCTCGCACGCTGCAAACGGTTCCAAACCTGTTGTTTAGGAACGCACGCTTGAAATGAGAATCCGCACTCTGCCAACGCTAAACACAAACACGCTTCACAGATTCTTCTTCAAATTGCTCAGATTTGCGCTTTCTTCTTTCGCGTTCAAATACGGCTTGTTGTGCTTTGTTTTTCGCTGATTTGGGATATTCTTTATGTTTCCGCTTCTGCATGTCGAGCCTTGTCTTCACATACATTTGGGCTCTCCTTTGTCGGTCTGCCTGTGCTTGTTGTACCCTCTCTTCTTCGGTCGTCTGGGCTCTCCTTTCTCGTTCCGCCACTGCACTTCGAGCCTTGGCTTCTTCACTGACGCTCATCAGGGCACGGCGAGCTCTTCGCCTCTCTGCATTCCGTGCCTTCCTTGCAGCAATCTGTTCTGCGCTAAGAACCTTCCTCGGCTGAACCATCCTGGCGAAAGGCCTGACGTCTTCTGCTCTCCACTGCCGCCACCTACATCACCACACATCACATGATACCCAGCGTCGCATCACGCCACTTTCGCAGCGCGCTTCTTCCGGGACTCGAATCGTGAAGAAATCGAACATGTTGCCAGCTGATCCACCGAGGCCCGTCCATTGCTTGGGAGTGAATATACACGCAGGGTTAACTGAACGGGGAAAAGGCGGCTTTCTTCGGGTGAGGGCCTGGAACGCGCGTATATCTATGTGCGTGTGTGGGGGGGGGGAGGGGGGGGGGGTCTAGTGGTTCCTCGCTATTACAAACCGATTAATGCCATAGTAGCTTCCAGAGCCGTCCACAAATAACGTTGTTATCACGCGCAAAAATTACTCAGTTTAACTTGATAGTGGATCAAAGCCTATTGACTCTGCTAACTGCGCCCCAAACGGCGCCTGGCTGCTTCGATGTTTTTTTTGTTTTTTTTGTTATTTCGTGTTGGTGCCGCGAAGCAAACTGTGGAGAGACAGAAGACACGTGAAGAGCCTCGGAATTACTGAACTACGTTAGTGACGACCGAACGGTTAGTGAAGTCTGAATGAGTGACGTATTGCGCCTTCTTGTTGCTCCTGTCATTTTGTTTGTTTTCACCGCTCCCATTCTTTTTGACATGAAAACGTCTCTAAGTTCGGTTTGGTAGCAAAGTCAAAATTTACAACGTAACGAAATTATGCCGAATTTCATGACGCGATAACTCGGTGAGTAATAAACTGATAGCAACCAGCCGGCTAAATCCAGATAGCTTACGCATGTAAGATTCTAGCTAACAAGGCGATTGCGGCGGATGACACAATCTCTGTGTGTAGCGGGCGGGTGCGACACAGACGAAAATACAGGGGTACGCGTACCTTGCGGGCAGTCTATCTGGAGAACGCATGAAGCTAGGACGCCGATCGAGGTGTCGTTGGACAGCGCTTGAGTGGTTCTACCTCGACTTTAAGCGGTATGGGCTTCACAAACAATAACCAAAATTTTTATAAGTGTGCAAATTTGAAATATCAAAATGATGCCAGAATGTCGACATATATGAAACTAAAATATGATCAGAGAAGAAGGAAACGGCAATCAGAAGAAAGGGCCGCTCGAGAGGCCCCGAAAAAGCTCCCAATGCCCAGCACCCGAGCGATCGTGGAGGAGGCAGAGCCGAACAAACGAATCGGAGATGGTGACGTTTTCATGCAAAACACTACGGGTCGGTCACGACTGAGCCCGCCCCATGTTTTTTCCTCTGTCTCTTTTCTTCCTTTTTTTTCCCCAGTAGTATAACGATTACCCGACCTTTCCCATTTTTCTTCGAACAAACATATGATCTTACCCCCGTGCTGTGGTGCGCTGATATTGTCCACAATGATGTTGCCAACACCGGCGAGCTGCTCGCA
Organism: Ornithodoros turicata; assembly: GCF_037126465.1. Lineage (NCBI taxonomy): Eukaryota > Metazoa > Arthropoda > Arachnida > Ixodida > Argasidae > Ornithodoros > Ornithodoros turicata. The sequence goes on from NC_088202.1 coordinate 97,771,110, forward strand.
CCATTACCACTGCCAAAACCATGCCGACAAACACTAGTCAATGAATAGTTGAGGTCGACATGGAAGCACATCTCTGGGAGGAATGTGAAGTGGTAAATTAACTTATATTCTTCCAGTCTGCTTATTATCTCTGTGTCTGTTCAGAATATAGTTTATACTTACAATACGTGCAAGCATGTGTGCGTCTATATGGACTTTTTGGTTTACCTCATGTTCATTGTGTTATGTCTTACAACACATAATGATATACAGCAAGTAAACGTGTTTCACTCTGCTTACTGCTGTCCTAGTGTGGCTACAATGAGAAACATATTCTTATATCAATCTATCCGTCCGTTTCTTCCGACGAGTAGCAATTAACCGTATTAACGAGCAAGCACTGTCCTACAGCCTATACTTCCCCGGGGTAGAAAAATCGATGATGCAATAAACGCGTATGTGCTGTTTATATCTATATATACAGTGCATACGCGTAGTATATATAATGTTCCATTGACCTACGTAACAACGCATTTGTTCACACCAGCATTCAATTTCATCTTCTCTACAACGGTGTCCGGCAGCCATTTCTTCTTATTTTCTTCATATTGATATTTCTGCGGTGCACGAACAGACCACGGACATAAGCCATTGTTACTCGGTGGCTCTATTTGGGCAGCGTCAACAAGGCCCGAAATATTTATGTCCATGCAACATGACTGGGCGGAGCCACCGTAGTGCTGCTGTGGGGGCTGTTTGCACGATCCCCAGAGAACCGTACGGACACATGTGTTGATGTATCTCCTTTAGCATTACGGAGCACGCCGATGATGATCGCCAGCACTAGGGCAATACATCTACGTAGATAAGAATATCGTAGCCTGGACGTAACACACGGGGTCGTAATGCAGTGATACTGCCATGGGAGAAATATACAGACGCCTACTCGTAAGGCTTCCCTGGTGCAGGATATATTGGACTACACTCGCACCAGCTATAAAATAACAGAATCGTACTTGTCGGCAAGTAGCCCTTTCATATTGCCCTAGTGAAGATAGAAACACAGAAACCAGTACAGTTTTTTATACATAAGCAATCTGCGTTAAATAAATCATTTCGTGATGCCTCCGTTTAATCTCTGCACTTGCGGTTCTAACTGGCACTTAAAGGGGTGAGGACGTACGATGAACTCTCCCCACCCCAGTGGTTTATCCAGAATCGCAAGCATGGAGGGGGGGGGGGGGTGAAAAAATTGGGGAAGGGTGTCATTGTTATAGCTACGTCATAACAGCTTAATGTACCATTTCCGACATCTGTCTAAAGCCGAAATAGCAAGGGCTCCCCTGTAGTGGGCGCATAGAGAAAAAAGTTAGGTGGTGTCGCCAAAAAAAAATTTTTTTTTGGGGGGGGGGGGGGGGCGTAGGAGGAGCATGGATTAATCACTGCCTCACCCACTTTGGCTTGAATTTTGTTGTGGAATCGAAGAAAAAAAAGTGGATGCATTGAACACGTCGCTGACGGATTCTACAACTTCCACACTCACACACGCATTTATGCCATGCCTGATGCACTGTAGTGCCCACACGAGCACCTGTCCCGTTATTCTGGGCCACGGATGTGTAACTGCACACGGATCGTAAGCTTGCCGGCTACTGTGTGACTCTCTTGCTTCTTTTCCTGTTTCCACCAACAGTGCTATATCGAATGCGTTAGCTTGTAATAAGTTTGTTAGTCAAACGTCGCCATGCCAGTACTGGACTGGCATGGCGACGTTTGACTAACAAACATATGCTATACGTGCAGCCAAAGAGCTCCGGCTATTTTTTTCTCTCCTAGTTAGCTTGTAATAAGTTATAGAAGAAATGCACCTCCTGGTGCTGAAAAGCATGCCACGTGATGAGTGAGTGAGCGAGCTAATTGTTAACGAAGATGAGCTTACATGACTCATCAGTTTTAAGTGGTCTCAGTTGCCTCGAGACGTAAACCCCCAATTACTAATTAATTATTAGGTGTCTGACTGATTTGGAATTTACTTCCGCGAGGATAACAAGTCATCTCCAAAGTGAACAATACAAGAGGTGCATCATGTAGGGACCGACCTGCGTCTGCGTGGTCACTTGTGTGTTTTACCTATGCGTGCACTTTCACCGTGTGGTCTTAGCTGTCGCTACGGACGACGTAGGAGCTTGTTTACTTATTTAGTAATACTGTCGTCCTTCTGTAGGGGATGCTAAATTAGAAGTCATGTAGTATGTCAATAGTAGAAAAAAATTAGCGGTCGCCCTGCTGATGCCAAGAGGAGTAAAGCGACAGCAGTTGTTGAACTGCTAAGAAAATGCGGGCATAATTTTAAATTGCGCGTAATTGTTTGCAGATATGGGTCAGATGTAGGAGCAGAATTGCAATGAGTTATGATGTACTGCTGGAGAGGATAACGCGCTGTGGGGTTTGGCGTGAAGAATTAAGACCCATTGACCGGTGTTAGAGGAATCCTCTCAAAGGTATCCTCTTTTTATGTCTTTTTTTTTTCTTCGTTATATACACGGGTTTAGCAAATGTATAGTAACGGTTTATGAGTATTGAAATACGTAGTTCGAGAGCCATTAATTTTAATGATCTGAAACATTTACATGAAACCTGTGGGGATGTCGACAGACTGGATTTACTGCAACGCGTACACAACAGTCACCAACATGAGAGGTCCGAGAACCACCATTTGTTAGTGAGGGATGGCCCACGCCACGACGAAGCAAGACGTCGCTCTCCCGTCTTGACAGTCTGGCTTACATGATGTAATATGACGTAGCATTCCAATACCCGCAGCTGCCTCTTGATAACCTCACTCAAAAAACACGCCCGGTGCTATGCTTTACTAGGCACTCCTAGCCACCACCAGCCTCCTTGCGAGTCCTAGCCGGGTTCTCAAGCGACCATCCGAACGCGAGCTGTATGCGGGAAAAGGGGAGGAGTCATGTTGAATACACTGCCATAAACTTTTTCCACGGTTCCCGTGACGCAGTCTCTCGTCCAAGCTGGGTTTTCCGCGCAGACCGCACTAATTTCTGAGGAGCTAGCCCAATAGTGATGTCGCATTAAGAGGCTCTGACACCGCGGCCGGCAGGGGAAAAGTGTCACGTCACGGGAAAGACCTGGTGCATGATCTGGTGGCCCTCACGAAGCAGTGATGTGGCCTGTGTGCTACCGGATTATGCTGCGCGATGTGGCGTGAATGGTGCAGCGGTCGACTTGGCGAGTGCAGATCGAAAGCCGTTGTAAAACGTGCCCAGGTCGTGGCGGGCAGATGAGAAGGTTTCAAGCGAGACGAACTCTTAGGCAGGCGCAGGGATGGTACCTAGTCTGGTGCGGGAGCGACGAGCTTGAACGGTTGTCACAGGAGAATTGTCGTTGTTGTGCTGTTGGCATGCCTCGACAAAACTCACTCATGAGCATGCTCATACATGCTCACTCATGCTCAATGTGGCGAATGGATTGATAATGAGAGACCAACCGGAGAGCTGAGCAGGGAGTGAGCTGTAGTAAGCGGTAACGAAAGTCACCGGATTACCGTGGGTACTATGTAGACCAGCCGGACGAGTACCACTAAGTGGGTCGCTCCCCACTATTATCCCACTCATCGTGATAGCGCATTAAGTCATTCTCGATATTCTGAACAGTTACAATGGCACAAGAAGAACATGGGCGAAGGACAGTCTCATGCCGAAAGCGCCTGCAGCTGCTATACACGGCGCAACGTAGCATACCTGACAAAGTTCACACTCATGAGCATGCTAACTGAGGCTCACTCGTGTTCAACGTGACGAATGAAACGAGCATGAGTGAGCAAAGGGAGAGCTGAGCGGGGTGTGAGTGAACAAACGGTGAACTGAGCAAGAAATGAATGAGCAAACGGTGAACTGAGCAAGAAGTGAGTGAGCATGATTAAGCAAACAAGAAGCTGAGCTGGAGATGAGTAAGCATGAGTGAGCAGGAGTCACAAGGTCCAACTTCTGCTTGTTGGGTCGTTGCGCGGGCGTAGTGGAGGAAATATGGCTTCCAGGGATCGATGCTCGGCAGCATTCTATCGAAACTGGTTTGAAATTTGGAATAGCGATGGCATAAGACCTGCGTCTAGTGCCGCGTGTCTGTAGTGGGAAGGCTTCTTCGCTATCCACGGAACGCCACAACCCTATAAAGTTACCTCAATTAAAGACGGTTGGCAGAATACCCAAAGATGCTGTTAATTTTTTATGTAGACTTTACGCTTTTCCGATCGTTTATGTGGTTGACACTTAAGAAATTTAATATAAAGCTTTTGCGTTACAGTTATTGTAGGGTTAAATTGATAAATGTAATGTAATTACCTAGTTATTACTCAATTACACTTATTAGGTAAAATAAATAAAGTTATATCAACTGAAAGTCACTATGGCGGATTATACGTCCAAAGCCCCGTGCACCTCTGAAGCGGAGAGATCCCCTTCAATTTTCTTGCGATGTGTCACAATATACAGTTAAGACACGTCTGTGGAGGAATTATACGGGCGAAAATTTTTCTCTTCCCTGGATTGCGAAACTACATTTTAATGAGATCCCCATTTGGATGAAGTAGTGCACTAACAGGTGTACTCTCTCTACTTACTGTGGGCACGTCCAAAAGTACTTGCATGCGCTTTACGCTCAAGAGTTCTTCATGTACGACGCAATCTGTTTGCATGTGCACATTGGAAGTGAGCAAGCGTATTGAAAATCCCGTACGAGCGGCCGAGCACTGTGTTGTAAGAGAAATAGGGTGCACTGAACGTACGAGCAAAGAGAGTACGGCTGCAACGCAATGTTTATCAGTGATTTATTCAGACCCCCCTGCACCCCGTAACACCCCCCCCCCCCCCCCCCCCGAATGTTCAGTGTCACCCCCTAACTTTTTCACCTGTGTGCTCCCTACAGGGGGTGCCCTTGCGATTTCAGCTTTAGACACATGTCGGTAACGATATGTTAAGCTGTAATGACGTAACTATAATAATGACCCCCCCCCCACCCAATTTTTTCCAACACCCCTCTATGCTTGGGATTCTGCATAAAGCAGTGTGTTCCATTTCTCCAAAAATCATTTGCACACAAAGCATCACAAAGGCTTAGCCCAACTCTTTTAACATAGTGTTCGTTATTTCTATGCGCAACTTTACGGAACCAGTCATACTTGAGTCCGAACCCTGACGTGGACACGCTTCGTCTTCGTGAGAGTGTTCAAACAGTGAAGAGTGAGGCTGGAAGCAGGAAGCTCCGGGTACGAAGCCATTTGCTTTACCGGAGACCCATGAAAGTGTTGTGCAAGGATTTGCGCACCATTTTCAGCGTAGAAGTTGCATCTCCCCCATCGTCCACGTGGCTGACATTTAACAACTTCCGTGTAACGTTTCGGCGTTACGGAGCATGGCGTGTCTGAGAGCATAGAGCCAGAAAAAAAATCACTATACTCTTTGGCGCCCTACCTACCGCGTGCGAAATGCGGTAGCGACAGACGAAGGGCGGTCGCTGCGCTGTGACCGTACATGATTTGCGTTCGGCGCAACCGCAAACCCGACCATAGGTTGCCATGGGTCTCGTGCAGAAACACGAGTTTCGCCTGCAAACGCATTCACTTCTGGTTGAAGTAGCTGTACTCTCTGGTGCGCTTTCGTGAACATTAGGCCGTGTGTAGCTGCCGCACGCTTTGTCGCACGCCGCTTCCTGGCATTATTTTAATTCTACATATCACCACCGGCCCCTCCTGGTATTATCGGCCGCACGCCGCTTACGTTCCTCATTTTCGGCCACGGCGTCTGCATCTCCCGCGGCAATGGCGGGCGGTACATCTGCGAAGTCTATGCTTACGCGAACGCTCCGCAGCACACCGCCTATAGGCTGTAACTCCACGGCATCCGTGTTGCCAGACAGCGTGGACAGTATCACGCGAGAGGCGCTGTGCAGTCACTGAGCGACCAGCGGCATGACCGAGTGGTTGTAAGCGTACGCTTGTTTCTAGTAGCCAGGTAGCCAGGTCTGGTCCTACCATCGGCTGTTTTCCCTGGGATTTCCTGCAGACTTTCCAGACGAAGTTGTTCCCCTTGAAGTCGGCCCAGGACGCACATCAACCCACCCTGACCCTACTCCTACTCCTTCCTACTGTCCTCACTACCGGTGTGTCCACGTGTGTACGTCCCTCATAGCCACAGTTGCTTCGTGGTGCTAACACGGGATCAGAAAGAAGCACACATTAGGGAGCACATCGGAAGCGCTCTAGCAAAGCTATACGACAAAGGAAGCTGTCAAATCGAAGATCAGCAACGTGATGTCAGCCACTCCAAAGGAATCAGGCTCTTGGCTTATCACGTTTTCGGAACCGGTATCGTAAAAGCCTTCCAATCTGCTAAATTTCTCTACTGAACCGTCTCCGTAATAAAGAAAAAAACGAGGGGCAGAGTGCGCATCGCGAGTGAGGAGGGGGGCCCCTCCGTCTCCAACCAGCGTGGCGCTATACGCGGCAACACCGAGGCCCCTGATGTGCGTTACAGAAGTGCTGTCGCATTTAAATACTGCAGAGGAACCCTCGACACATACGGGCTCCTCCACCAATCCAGTCCAAACGCTCTCAACCACGCGATCACCAAGCACCGGCCTTCAACGTCGTCCGCGAGAGGTTTCTTCAGCAGTTTCGGATCTGTCAACTATTGCTGCGACATACCAGTCAAAGTCATCAACTCCTTAACACAATTAGCATCACGAAAGCAACCGAGGCAAATTATACGCCAGAAACCTCGCCGGCTCGCCCCCTATTTTTATCTTCGAGGTGTTGGAATTCAGTGGGGGGGGGGGGGGGGGGGGGGCATTGACAACCGTGTCAGGTGGCTACTGCCATGTATACTCATATAAGCTCTGCGTGCTTGCGTTAGTGAATGAGTGATCACAGGACAGCGATGCACATGCATGCCCATAGAGCTAAAAAAAAAAATGAAAAACGTGCGAGCTCGCATTGTCATCTGGCTCCAAGGAAGTCTCCATTTAGAAGGCCCAAAGCACACGCGAGAGTCAAGCTCGTTCTACGTGACCCGCAACCAAGCACAAGTGTTGCGTGTCCACAGAACGACGTTCATGTCCATGTAATCAAGGAATACAAGTAGGGAAAGAGCAACTGTCTATTTCACCGTGCAAGGCGAGGCACACCGCAAGCCAACGATTACTGAGACGCTTTAAAATGCGAGGATACCGGATTCCGGTTTTGCACGCACGCTAGCACATTGTGCTTACAGTCCGTTGTTGTCACCTGGATCAATGCGTGTTACAACTTCAAAAGTAATTTTTGAATTCAACGAACACTCCTCGTACAAGTTGTTCCGCTGAAAGAAAGCTTGTGCAAAACGCTTTCTGTATCAGAGTGACAGGGCAGTTAACGAAATGGTGACGTAAGATGCCCCACGAATTACAGAGAAAAAAGTTTCAGCCTTCTTCTCAGACACGATAGAATTCTGTCAAGCTTTACTCGACATAATCTAATAAAATATCGTGCCTTAATGCAAAATTTTATCATGCGACGTATAAGCTTATTTGTTCTTCTCGCACATCAACATCATTAAGTTCATCTAGAAAGATATCTCGTACCTAAGCTTCTAGACGCCGTTTGGAAGTTCATAATCATGCTCCAAATACCAGAACATAGAACACGGTATCTCGAAACAAGAAAGCCACTTCTCCATTGCTTGCCGCCCTGTCCCCCACTCTTTTCTGCTACCCTCTCTCTATCTGTCCACGTCTACACGCCGCTCATAGCCACAGTCGCTTTGCGGCGCTAACACAAAATTATTAAAAAATCCATTGCTTGAGTTTGCAGTGTGCAGTAGTCAACGAATAAATGGTCGCAGCTGAAAACACTCGCACCGTATATCGCTCATCTTTAATGAAGGATACGGTGGAGTAGTCATTTTCGCTAGCTGCGCAGAGGGTAAGCCGTGCACCAACAGCGTCGGAGTGCGATAATAATGAAGGTGCGGCGCTCAGAGCCCACTAACGAAGCAGTGAAAAATGGGTACGCATTGAACAGCGGCGGTTTCTTCTATCGTTTAGCTGATGTGGCCCTCACGCACCGAGGCCACAGTTTAGTAGCGGGGGCCCTCCGATTGAAATTGCTGTATAGGTTGATAGATGACTCAGAATCCGGCTGCTGTTATCCATGGTAACAAACAGCTCTCATAACGTCCTGAGGCATTGAAAAATAGTGTGGTAAATATACACCGTTAAAGGGACTATCGCATACACGGCAGTGGTTCTCAAACTTTGCTACCCTGCTACCCATCAGAACTACAGTCGACCCCGGTTTATCCGGACTTCATTTATCCGGATCCCGCGGTATCCGGACAAAAGGCACGGGAACGGATTTTCCTCCATGTATTTTGTTCTCGTTTATCCGGACTTCAGCTTCCGCACTCGGACAAGAATTCCAGGGAACGAAAGTCGAAAATTCTTGTAATCCAGCTTCAGTTATCCGGACTACCGTGAGTAAGAGGAGACACTGACTCCGCTTCATCACCCTTCTCGCGGTGTCAGGGTTATTCCCGTCACACGTTAGGGACCTACATTCCTCCGTAGGGGAGACAACCCTGCACGATGACCCCCTTTTCTATTTGTATGCGTTGGGTCACGTTGACCAGTCGAGTAATTTGGAAATACCTCGAGCAACTGTCCGGTTCTCGAGGGGAAAACTCCAACCCGAGGGCCTGCTGCTTACGTCTCGTTGGCCGATGAAGACATTCACCTAGGTGAGCTGCGATCCCTGATGCAGAAGCTCACTGTGACTGCCGTAGGTGATGCTGCGGTTTCTGACTACGTTGACGTTGATAAGGATGATGACGCGTGCGCAGCTATGACTGATGACGGTGTGATTGCTGCTGTTGCCTCCGATGACGTGCAGCAAGACGGTGCCGATGACGCCAGTGAGAAACAAGGCTCCGACATTGACACTTTGCGTCCGCACTGACATTCTTCGAGCAGCGCAACGGCGTTGCTCAACTCTACGCAATTAGCAAAAGTGTGCAGGAATCGAGTGCCGAGACTACTATGCAACAGCTGTCATTGACAAGATTTCTGTGTTTTAATTAAACCTTGCTCTGTAGGACGTTTCTATTCGGTCGTTTTATTTATCCGGATGCCCCGGTATCAGGACGATTTCGCCGGGAACGGCACCGTCCGGATAAACGGGGGTCGACTGTACAAGGTATTGCATCGCGAGCCCCCCCCCCCTTTCCCGAATTCGACCGACGCTGAATTTTAATTTGACAGTTTATATCGTCATGCTAGACAGCATCGCAGACAGAGAAATGAACACGTGATGAACGAAATGGTCTATATGGGCATCTTTTTTTTATAGTTTCTGAGCGGACCCGCGATACCCCGCAGAATCTGTCATGACCCCCCCCCCTCCCCCCCTTACCGGAGGTCACAAGCCATAGTTTGGGAAACACTGACACACAATGTTTTGCACCGCTTCACAGGACTGCCTCACGGGAGAGCTGCCTTACACCAATGGAAGATCAGCGCAGGTGATTCTCTCTGAGGTCGTCCCCTTCGCGCTCGCACCGCGATGCAGCTTGCCAGTGTCAGCTCTCACACGACCATGTCGCGTGGAACACAGCGTTACGTTCCTGGCTGTACGAACAGCGAACGAAGCTAACCGATAATTGACATTCCAGAAGCCGATCACATATTTCTCGCGACTTGCAGACGCCTGCCAGGTTGCCAGCCGGTCGTCGGAGGACGCTCCCTGGTTGGGCTTGTCCGCGCCAGTGAGCACCCCCTTATTGGGCTTGTCCGTGTGACGTTTCCTCTGTGGCAGCCTCATCTGCATCGCATCGGAACTCGGGCTCGCGCCCGAGACAGAGAATATGAGACAGAGGATGGGGGTTTGACTGTGGATCGGCCAGGAGGTTGTTTAATGACAACGTCTCCGCGCAATGAGGGATAAATCGCCTGTAGAAATTTACGAGGCCGAGAAATTCCCGCAACCGTTTCTGCGAGAAACAGGCTGGGGAAAGTCTTGAATGGCGAGGGCTTTCGAAGGGAGAGGCGTGATGCCATTGCCGTCGATGACGTGTCCAAGGAACTCCAGCCTGGTAACGCCAAGCTCGCACTTGGCGGCGTTGACAACGATGCTATGTTCACGTAGTGGTTGGAAGAGTTGGCGTAAGTGGTCCTCGTGTTCCTCAGGCGTCCGGCTCGCTACCAAGATGTCGTCGATGTACGCGAAACAGAAGTCGAGACCACGGAGGACAAAGTCAATAAAGCGTTGAAAGGTCTGCGCAGCATTCCTGAGGCCGAACGGCATACGGGTGAATTCGAAGAGGCAGAAAGGTGTGATGATGGCTGTCTTTGGAATGCTGGCTGGGTCGAGCGGAATCTGATGATACGCTTTACCCAAACCTCCTATCTCCAGATAGGGAATTCCGGCATACTCTGAACGTCCGGCGACTGCTGTAATGCCATGCATTACATCAAATTGCACAGAAACTACTTCACTAACTTGTGTCGGATTTTCGGTGTTATTGTCGTGCTGAACGATGACTAAAAAGGAGCTACAATTTCGGAATCGATCGGGACGGATGCGACAGCCGGGGCTCCGTAGCCTATTGCGCGGAAAGGCGCGTGTTACGCACTGCGTAAAGCATACGTACACGACCTCTGCATGGAACAGCACGTCAATAGGACCCCGCGCGCAATGGTGAGGGACGTCCAATACCCATTGGAAACGAAGAATGACAAACAGGCCTGTCTCCATTTCCTGTCAGCCTCGATGCTGCTTTGACAGCACCGATGTGTCGCGTTTATGCAGGATCAAATATGTGGAATGCTCTCTGCGTCACTGATGCGAATCGTCTTGAAACTGTTCAGAAAAGAGCTGTTCATGTCGTTCACTGTCTTTTTTTTTTTCTATGGTGTATCCGACCTTTAAATAGTATGATTATAATGGTCCGTTGAGGCATTTCAGCCTGCTCCCACTGACTGCACAACGTAATATTGTTAATGCTCTGTTCACTTATAAATGTGAAAATTCATATATTCATTCTTCATTTGTTTTACGTCGTCTGAGTTTTTGCCTACCCAGAGCTGCGTCGCGTAGTCTGCCTTTCATTATATGTAAATAGTTTCTCTCCATATGATTCCATTATACATTGCCAAATGTTGGTAAATCCAATTTCAATGTCATGTGACATTTTTTCTCCATTAGCATGTGCCTATCGTAAGAACTGCTGCTCTTATGTCTATATATTATGGCCTATGTCTATCATATATATTTTCGTTAGTTTAACATTGTTTGTGTGGATTTTCCTCTTTATTGCTTATGTCTTCTTTCTTGTTACTGATTTCTTGTCTGTGTATGATATTGACATGTCTGATTTTGTGTGCGCTAATACTAAGGCTCTTAAGGCTGTTCTTGGGCACCAATAAAACTGTCTGTTTTATTGGTGCCAATAAAACTGTGTCTTTTATTTACGCGGCCATGTGGTTCACGCTTCAAAGAAGTTTCTACGTGTAATGACGCACGTTGCTCCATGTTTTTACGTGCTGCCGAACAGACAGAACTAAATGCAGCGGCGTGAATATAATCCACTGTTTTTCATTTTGTTGTGGCCTGTTAATCTATGTTTACGCGTGTAATGAGATAGCATAGTTGACATTAGTACCCGAAATGTTGTGGTAGAAAACATCAGACATTACTGGAAATTTTGTGCGACACCGTCGTTTAAATAAACAGGGAGCATTTTGAGGCTTCACTTTCCCACCCTGGTCTGGCCCCGCAGACATGGAAAGACCAGTATAGAGCCTCGTCACCAAGAAGGACGCCTGAGACGGCCGCTAGGGGCGTCGTCCTACCTCAGAAAAATACGACGCAGAATAAAAGGAACACGAGAACAGTGAAAACGTTGGATTCGGAACAGGGGGATTAATACTAATTGTAAATCGCCACAAGCAATAATCCGTTTTCAAAATATGAGGATCGTATTATGTATGGCAACATGCTAGTCCTGCAAAGTCTTAAGGTTTTTGCATTTGTATGTGCGTTTGCACACAGAGCCATGGATTCTCAGAGACAATTCACTGAATGCCGTACTGTCTCAAGGACATAATCCGGTCCTTTATGAAGCACGAATGTTTGAGAAGTTTCAAGGGCATGTTTTCCTTGCCCTATTGCTGACAGTTAACAGGCATTTCTGTTGGCACATACCAAGCAGTAGGTTTGGGGTACAACGATAAGGCTATGCTTATTATTCATATTCGTACAGCCGCATTTTATGGTGGCGAGCTAAGGCTACATTACTCCTGCACGCGGTGCGCAGAGATGTATCATATTATAAGGGTTGCAGCTAACATCCCCTGTGTACTTTTTTTTCACTACTTCCTGAGTAGTTATACACTTACTTACATAATATATCAGATTTTCAATTACTAACTTCACGTCTCCCGAAATTAGGCATTCACTATACCACAGAACGAAACTTAATAAGCTTGGTCCATTTTATAGATGTGCTCTATCGAGAGCAACACGCAGGAAAATTTGCGAAACTATTATTGCTCGAACGAATGAAGATTAATGAGCATTAAGGTCAGCTCCTCTAAGCCTCGCACTCGTAAAATGGGAGCGTGTTCCGTACAGTGTAAAGCTTTTAGGCTAGAAGACACCTTGATAGCCCGTGAAATGGTGCGCACAAGGGTGTGGAAATCACTGCAGCAAATGGACGCAAAACCGCTAAGCCGCACTGCCTGGGATGGTGCCCGACTGCTGCAAATCGTACTGCTGGAATTGGAATTGGACTGCTGCAATAAATGTGGCAGCGCAGCAGGCAAGTTTATGTGTGCTCGAAAACTACAGAAAGGGGTGTAACAAACCTTAGAAACATGTCGCGAAACGGACTGCTCACGGCGGGCGAGCAGCTTTGTCCTCTGGTTTCAGCCACTAAATAATGTGATGAAATGCGATGCATGTTCGGCAGGGATTCGATTTTTGAGTATTTGAAAAAGTACTAACGCGTGGAAGCGGAGTCTATCCACTTCTGCTCCGAAGACTACAGTACCCGGGGGTTAACATACTAGAAACGATGCGGGCGTGCATCGTTTATTGACCGATTCTGGCGCTCGCCAGCAGAGCACGCCTCTGTTGCAGGAGATATGGGTTTTGTAGCGATCTTTGTTCCTGTTCCCGTTTTCCTGTAAACACAGCAATGTTTCAAGGTGCAGGGTATTTTCGAACCTGCGCAAAGCGTGGAACACGCTCTTGGTCACATTGTAAAGTCAGTGTGATAAATACAAAAACCGAATGCAGATGTAAACTACACGTAGATAGACAAATATGCAAAGGGAAAATATGGAGACGTTAGTCCCGCCCCGATCAGGAGAGGTTAATCCAATTCACCTGGTTGCAGTAAAGTAAACAGAAAACACCAAAGACTCTGTAAAAAAAAGAACAACAAGAGAGGCACACAAATTCAAAAGAAGGGATAACTCAAGAAGGGAAAGGAAAAAGCAGACAGGAGGACAGACAAACAACAACAACAAGAAGAGAAACACACAGAAAGGGAGACAGAGAACTCGCACAGCACGAACCGAGGAACGGGAACGATCAGACGGCGCAAGAAGTAGACAGTAGTGTGGTAGACAACCTACGCACATGTTCAATGTCGATAGTAACTCTGATATCAACACACGGTCTGTTCCTTGCAGCAGTCCTGGGCAATCGCGCGAGAGAAGCTCACAGAATGGCAATAAGATTTCTCTATTACAAAAATTGCACGAGTGCGTGCACGGCAGGTACATGTTGATACGCGGCCCATCACCCGGGGACTTCTGATGCTGGGGCGCGGTTATTCGGGCGGACCAACGGCGACCCCAAGGCGGGACGATGGTCATTTTACTTGGAGCAGTGTTGAAGGATGTTCTGCCACATCCTCTACTGCCGCGCACTGACCACAATTGCGAGAGGGAACCCAGCGCAAAGATTTATCGGTTTGTGTGTTCAAGCTTCGTAACAGCTACTTTCCGGTCCGGTAGGAAGCAAGCGACTCCACAGAGCAGGACGCCTGTATCATTCCACGATACTTCGCAGCAGTGGAGGACGTACCGAGCGGCGCCTTGAAAGAGGCGCTCGGGAACCACATACATAAAAGTCGATCCTGGCGACGTGCTCGAAGCGTCCGTATAAACTATCCTACCACAGTGTTGTTTCATCAAGTCCCAGCTATGTTGCTGGGCCACGCAAGCTGCAACACGTTTCTTACACGTCCAGGGTAGTCGACACTAATGTAGAATCATATGTGTATGAGAGGAAGGTCGTTGCACTGCAAGGCCTCCAGGGTATGATCTCTGTTCACAGGCGCACGCATGCACAGACACGCACAACACACACACACACACACACACACACACGCATACATTGGATGATGATGACGTGGGCGATTCACCGCCGTTGAGGCGGTACACTACCCTATTGCGCGTTGGGAAAGGATGAGGGGATGACGATGGGGGCTTTCAGACAGCCGTCACCAGACCGGTGGAGCACAAGTATTCCGCAAGAAGACGAAGGCGTTGCATCTGGTGGGCAGCGTTCGACCACGGTCCGAGGATCTTCGCGAGGTTGAACGGCCGCTTGTCAAAACCTTGCATAGGGACTTCCATTAGTGCACGCTCGTGGTGATATTGCTCACAAGCCAGGATGACGTGGCAGAGGTCGCCCTGCACTCCAAGTGGGGCAGAGGGAAGACGAGGTGGAGCCGAGACGGTGTTGAAAGGCAGGTGTAAAGGCAACGCTAAGCCTCACGCCCAAAAACGAATACATAACACAGAAATGTTGGCATCCAGTCACGACGTGATTTTTTTGCAAAGCGTACTACACAGCGATCATGGTGTCATACCCGTATACCACCAGTCCAGTTGTGCAGATAGACTACAGAAGGCTATCAGTTGTCTTTGTGTTAGCCGTCATTTCAGGATCTTTCAGAACCTCAAGTCATACCGTTCGGTTGAGCAAGGCCGTTATTATGAATACGGCGTGACGACGGGATCATGGCTAAACTTTCCGTTTTTATTAATCCGCATTAAACATGCCCCATAGGAAGAGGTCATTATAGATATAACGAAGGAAGGGGCACTGACAGCATGTGCACACAGATGGTAGGATAACACAAACGAAGGTAAGGCACATATCCGCTACAATTGAGAGCATCGAAGATCTGCAAGGACCTGATCAGATGAATCAAATACACTGACGTGACGAACCTTATTGAAAGAGAAAATACAATACCGGAATGCCGGGTATTTGATGAATGTCTTGTTGAATGTTGTTGGTACGTGTAAGACTAAAGGTATTTTCGGATGGTCGCGCCGATCTTCTGCGTCGGTACGGGCGAGACCGTCTCTCGCTTCAATACAGAACTGGACAAGGCTCGCACAAGTCGAACAAGGCAGCCACCTTCGAAGTGAAACGACGGGTACGTAACTCCACGTGCCTTCCGGTTTCACGCAGAAGTAGAACAACGTGGATGTGATTCATGCCAAAGAAACGATGCCGGCGCGATAAAGCTTCCCAGTGGAAGCCCCAATAGTCACGTGACCGGAACCCTCCCAGATCTTCCCACCGCGCCGATAGTGCGGGCTAGAGCGGCCCAGAGCTCTCCTGGCTGGAGGCAAGCGCTCGAGAAGAACCACAATCAAATGTAATCAGAGCGCCCCATTTCCACCAGTCGAATACGGAGTGTCTCGCCAGAGCGTTCTCAAGCGATCGGATGCAACAAGTCGGAGGTACGGTAAAGTCTTCTGCCACTTTCGTGTCTGATCGCCATTGCCGTGCATGATGTATGGTATCACATTGCGTATCTGAAGATGCCGGATCACACAAGGTGCGAGTTGCTTTCAGTGGCATCGCCTTCAGAAATGCTTTGCCGCATGCACGGAACTCTGCAAAGTGGTGTGCTAATGCACACACTTTGGTCTTTGGTTTCGCGAAGAAGAATGGGGCTTGGGAACAGGTGGGGAGCAATGCATTACAAAGTAATGCATTACTTTTGAGTAATGAGTAATGGTAATGAATTACATTTTGCCAGAGAGTAATGAGTATTGGTAATGTATTACATTTCGACTGAGTAATGCAGGGTGGCATTACTCATTACTTTTATCGAATGTTCATTGCGCCACGTGAAGATTGGGAACATCCAGGTTATTTTTTTCAACCCGACTTTAACAATGAGCTCAGGGCAACAAATAAAGAGAAGGGCCCAGACAGGGGAATTCTGCAAGAGTTCGACAGTCGGTGGTGTGTGTCACAAGTGTCCACATGATGATATCACCGATTTTCTCCTGTACGCATTTGGAGTAAAGGATAATCAACGAAATAGAAACATAGCCTCTATGACGGTAACAAGTGACAATTGAACTAGTGATTCGCTGTTTCGGTATGATACCGTGTTAGTTTCTCTTGTGCTGTCAGAGGTCGTTTTTCTGCCAGGACAGAATTGTAGGGCTGGGTATAGCGAAAAGGCATCATGGAGCCGGCAGGTGAATACTTGTCCCATTCGTGGGTCGGATTTAGTGCGTATATCGAGCCAGTTAGTTGCGATGGGAGACATTTTACTGTTCTGTGCAAGCTATAAGGACCGCAGACTAGAATCGCTAGATGGGTTCCCGAAAATCAAGTGACTGTTCGGGCAATACAACACGGAAACTCCGTCATCCGTTTCCGCTGAACGAGTGTTCAGTACGGCAAAAGGTGCCATGTCGCCGAAGCGGGCAAGGCTAGCGGATGACAACTTTGAGCATCAACTCCTACTATGCTGCAATGAATCTTATCTATAGTTTCTGCCTATCAGCCTCGCTTCTGCGGGGATTTAGTGGCACCGATTTAGGGGATACTCGGGTGGCTATTGCCTATAACAAAAAAAGCAAGGAAGAAAACTTATGCATAACATCTTTGAAGCGTATGCCTTAAAATGTATATGTAATGCCAGAGTAATGCCATTACTTCGTCAAAGTAATGGCATTACTAATACATTACTAACATCGAAAAAGTAATGAATAATGGTAATGCATTACAAAATAAAAGTAATTTCCCCACCTCTGCTTGGGAATAATGGGCAATGGGCGCTTTCAACCACTGGACACTTTCCCGGCGGGTATGTTGAAGCACCTATAGCATAATGTTTGTGGTTGCGCCACAAGTGTACGCCAGAAGTGTGGCGGTCGCTAAAACACGGTTGATCTTCCGGAATGTATCGAAAGAAAGCAGAGTCGAGGCAGGTGAGAAAGCACTGTCTTTTGCTGTGGTTATCAACGCTTCTAGTGGGTGAAGGTTGGATGCGCAGTCGTCTATCAATTGTTCGTGCGAGTTGGCGAGTCCCAGAAAATATTACGGTTTGCTTTACAAGGTGGGCTGAGGGAACTATTCAATTATTTGCACTTTTGCTGCGAGAGGGGTGATCATGATCTCGTGATATGATAAAGCCAATGTTGTCAAAACGAACAGCAGACTTCGGATGACTTAGTCCATGAACCATCCGAATGTTATAGAGCCGCGTTCCGTAGCAAGAACTTCATGCACATGACCCCCAAACTTTCTACGGGGTGGCAACCTGTGCAGGATGACCCCACCATATGGACCTCAGAGAAAAGTTTGGCTTCATGTAAATTCCCTGCAAAGTCCTGGATATGAGGACCTGGACCTTTCTTCCTTTTTTTTTTCCTTTTCGTCTAATAAATATACCCCCCCCCCCCTGGATATGAGGAATAGTGAAGCGGTCCTATACCGCGACGTTACTCAGAGCCATGTAATCCAACACAGTCGCCAATCACCAGTTTTCTTTGGTTCCACGAGGATCTGAATACCTGTTGCTGGAGATGGTCTCACTTTTCATGTTTTCTGAGTTTCACTGGGTTGTCATGTTTTACAATCCGAATGTTTTGGCCCCAAACTTTGGGCAATGATAGCTTGGCTACTTTCCGTCTACTTTGCGAACATTTCTTGGCATTGTGTTTGAGACTTGTGTGTGAGACTCAGGATCGACTTCGTAAAACCTTCTTACTCAAGCAGGATAAACATCGAGGAGGTGATATCTATAAAGCAGAGCTGCCTTCTCTTCCTCAAGACGCTTGTGTAGGAGCTCCAGAATCGCCTCCCGAACGCGACCTGATGCTGCGGAAATTTGAATAGATCAATGCCGTCATGGCATTCGAAAAACGTAAAAATGTGATGACTATGCCACCGGAACTTTTTCAGTGTTCAAGTCACGAACTTGAAAATTAAGTGTGGTACCTTCAGGGTACTTCCTAAGGTGGGCAAAAGCAATCCAGAGACCGACCGCTGTGGCGTCGCTCATGATCTCAGTTGTCTCGCAACGTAAACCCCAATTATTATTATTATTCAGGGTACTCCCAGCCTAGAGGGAGCAACGGACAATGTAAGGTTCTGGTGCAAGGTTTACAACCACAGAGGTCGTGAC
Organism: Ornithodoros turicata; assembly: GCF_037126465.1. Classification (NCBI taxonomy): domain Eukaryota; kingdom Metazoa; phylum Arthropoda; class Arachnida; order Ixodida; family Argasidae; genus Ornithodoros; species Ornithodoros turicata. The sequence goes on from NC_088202.1 coordinate 97,789,595, forward strand.
GAAGACAGAGCTGCGAAACAGAGTGAACCTTGGCCTTATCGCAATATTAGGATAGGTTTGGACAACGTTCCATACAGGAATACTTCTCTATGCGATGAATTAGAACATCTACACCTAGAAGCTGACTCTACATTCGTGACTATGTGTCCCATATGTTCTAGTGTAAATGGCAACTCGGAATACGTGGTAAAATTGACTAACTGCAAATCTTTCCGTGGTACTGGCTACAAATATGGCTACAGATAATATAAATTGAATTGGCAACTTTTGACTATATACTTATCAGGATTTTGAGGCAAACCTGGTCGACATATGTTAAAGATGGCAGAAATTTACACATGCTAATATTGACTGGCAACTGGCAACTGCCTGATTATATACTAGTGGCAGATGTTATCTAGACCGGATTGGAAAGTTTGGAAGTCAGAGTTGCAGTGAGCCGTGCAATAAACAACGCTGCCTTCAGCAAACAATCTGATAAGATAGACGTGATATTCATTAATGTTGATGAATAACGACACACGATGAACAGGATGTAACGTTATTCTGCACCACGTTGGCTAAGAGACAATTCGACGAATTTATCTTAGGCTTGCCAGTCGAGCTGTCCAGTGTCGACATATGATCGAGAAAGTGGGTGAAAGGCACAACTGAATAATCTTTAAGGCCATGGGGTCAGCAGTTTCCCGGCTGCGATAGACATACGATCAGAGCACCTGTCCTGCCTTCGAAGACAAGGATAGCCCTTCAACAAGTGCGTATACACCGTTTTCCAGCCAGTCTCACACCCAGCGCTTTTGCAGCAAGCACAAGCCGTGAAGGAAAAAAGCGATACCATGGATGAAGAACACGGCATGTGTGCTTTCCTTCTCTCTGGCTTGTACGGTAAAAAGTTTTCAACGTGCTCCTCCGGAGTAGACGGCGCTGCGCTTTCAATATGGCAGAGTGTAAACTTTGGATGCAATGTATTTGCTGTTTCAGGTGAGCTGACACTTGACTGATGCGAGTGCACCATGCAGTCAGGGGAGACGAAGAGGAACACCGATGCGTGCAAACTTATTTACTCCGGATTGTATGTTTTGATGGTTCCTGTGGAAATTTCCTTCAGCTTGTTGACCTGCGCCATCCTGGGATACGGCACATCATCCACCATCACCGCCCCTTTCCATGAAAAACCTTTCTCGAGGAACACAGACCACGCTCCATAGGCTACGCACTGGATCTGCGTTCACCAACTCTCAACTATTCAAAATCGGCTCTAGACGTGACGTCTGCTGTGGTCACTGTCAACAACCTAAAACAATCGAGCACATCCTGCGAGACTGCCGAGCATACCATTCTGCGCGCGAAGCCCATCTCCCTCACTCCAGCTCTGGTACGCTAGCGGACATCCTCTACCCCGTAGGTTCTCGTGCCAAACGTTCCGCTAAAGCAAGAAACCTTGTTCTCTTTCTGCAGGAGGTGGATCTTCCTGAACGACCCCTTTAACGCTTTGCACTCCCCGACGAACTCACGCTCCCTCTACGCATCTCCAGCCTTCATCCTCCATCCGTCTCCTTTTTCGTTTATTGCTATATTCGTGACGACGCCCACTTCTGTGTGGCCAACAACCGCGAGCCGATCCTGCCATTACCCCCCTCCCCGCCTCTCCTCCACGAACACGTGATAGAATGGTAACTTACTTTGCAGTTGCGTTCACAAGGACTACGTGCTTTAATTGCGGACGCCTCGCCAAGTGCAATTTTCGGTTCATTTTCGGGGCGAGGAGCTATCAGAATAATTGCTGACGGCTGCCTACATTTTGCGACATTTCGAAGCACATAATGTTTGTAGATTTGTAACAAGCCGCAAAATTGAGCTCCGCCCCTAACTGCGAGCTGCAATTATCGAAGGGCTGGAAAGAAGCGCAATACTTCCATCGAAATTATGGCGAAAGAACACGAAAGAATTATCAATAATTAAATCAGGAGGGCGTACTGTCGCGCTCCCGTGAGCGCGTCTGCCCCCATAAGGGAAAACCCAAGCATCTAACACCATTATCGACGAAAGCGCCGTTTCATAATGCTGCTTCTCTCATTCTGTAACGCAACCGCAAGCCACGTGTTCTGTATTTAAATTACTGAAAGATAATTTTACGATAAAGTACGTACGTGCCACGCACCGTTACGCATAAGAAGAAGATCAGCCCTTATATAGAACAGCACTGATCTAAACGATGCATCGTGTGTAAACGGGACTTTTTTTTTTGTCTTTCTGTCTTTGATTATTGAACAGAAGGGAGAAAAAAGGGCTATGTGGGTTGTGGGCAGCTTCTTTTCACGCGTGCCGACCCGCATACATTATTCCGGGTACGCAGCTGCTCCATTCCATCTCTTTCAACAGTCGCACATTACTACGCCTTTTCTGCGTTATCGTTTTATGTTAAAATTGAGCCGTGTGTTTCGAAGCTGCTATGTCCCGCCAGTTGTTCTTGGTTCTAATTTATTTTCGTTCATCCAGGAAGAATACGACCACTTCCGGTATAACTGCGTCATAACAAGTTTTAACATGGACATAAATTTCACAGACGAGAGCTTTCCGTTCGACGAACCTGACATGAAGTTGAAGGGGAAGTGAAGGTAACGCGGTGTAGGGCAACATCCCTCTGTTGCACTATCGGCGCAATTATACGAGGCCACGCACTTGCCTGTGGATCTGGGAAAGAGTTACATGTGCCATTGGAAACCTATACAAATGTTTTAACCAGTATTGAGGTATCTATCTCTCAAGCCGCTGTAGGCGCCCTCTGGACGACGCAATGGAGCATCACGCTTAATTGCAAGACCGATTATTATTTCGATATTTCAACGGTTTCATTTTCAAGCTTTCGCAAATTTCTATGTTCCATTTCTAGGAAGGTACTCCCGGTAAGCCAGCATCTGAAAAGAAAGTCAAACGCGGGCATCCTCCTTCAAGCGAGAAAAACAGATAAAGGATGAACACAAACATACAGACACTCCAAATTAATCGGTCGCGAGCGACAGAAGCCGCCCGGGCCCGAACGTGACTGCAGCAGGGTGAACCCGATTATAGCGAAAAACGGCGAACCCACGGCACGGGGCTCTGGTGGCTGAGCGAAGCACAGGCGTGAAGGAGAGGAGGCTTCCATTTCCCACTCGCGAAGCACGCGGGGGACACCGTGATGAAATCAGACATCCGTGTTAAATCCATCCTGTCAATACCAGCGCCTGCAGAAGTCGGAGGTAACGGGGGCCAATACTCTCCGGTTGTAATTAACTGCTTAGGGCGCTCCGGTCACGTCACGAAGAAATGGAATTTTGGGTGCCCAAGGAGGGCGAGAGAGTTTTAGTACATCGTACACTATCGCCGTTGCGTACGTAAGGGATGGCGTTGATGGTTCTGCGCAAGCCCACAATTGAAAGAGAGCTTCGCGTAGTGCGCTGAACCAAGAACGCTATCTGTTACGTACGCTATCACCTTTGCGTACGATATACTAAATCTCTCTCATAAGCTGACCGCATCGTACAGAATGCTGGGTAAGAATTCGGTATTTTTGCAATGCAAAAATGGCGCTGATAACTGCTCAGGACGGGTTCATTGCAGCTTGCTATGGCATTTGATTCGATTTGGCTGCATATGTTGACTCGAATAAAGTGAAAAACGATATAAAAGTGCATTGGACGGGATTGAGAATGCCGTGCTAAGAGCCAGAGGAATCACAACAAAGGAAACAGGAAACACAATCAAAGGAATCACAAAGATAAAAAAGCTAATATGCATACATATACGAACAACTCAGTTTGAATGTAACGCACAAGACGGTGCAGTAAAGTGACCTACTTTCGCGTCAGAAAGTAAGGTGACATCCCAGTTCGCCTATTCCCATTTCGTGTCATGCGATTTTCAGGATTAAAAATGGGAGGGGTGGCTGTCATGACGCGAAACTGTCGTGCCATCCCATTAGGCGAAATGGGACTGCCAACAAGTGGGCGTTACTATCACCGATTGACGTCGTTGAGCAGGGAATGGGTCTGCCTCTGTGTGCAAGTCGCAGCAAGTTCTAATCAAGTGTGTCGAAAAAAGCAGAGCGCTCAGAAGGACTGAGCGATGCACTTCTGCATCAGACCGAGGCCCGCGGTGCCTGTGGCCTTTCAGTGTGCGCATGTGGTGTGTGTTTTCCGAATCAGTACTTCAAATCAAAATGTTGAAATGTCACTTGTCTTATCAGTGCTGCCAACCTATGGTATAGCCTTTTCGAGCAACCCGGCGGAGGCTTAGAAGTTGTAAGTGGTCTGTAAGTTGTGGTTGTCCCTCCTGGATCCCGGACGATTGGTCTCCGGACATTTCATTACTCCCCCCAAATACTTGCGGACAAATGCTCACCAGCCCTGTCATTCAACTGTTATGTTGTCGCTTTATTTGTCACACTTCGTGGCATACAGGGTGTCTTTTTTTAGGCGATACAGATTTTCCATAAAAAAACTATAAGGGCTATAGAGATGCTGTTTTCACTTCTATCATCTCTGGGCAGGCGGACGTTCTTGGCCATATGTTGCCCGACCATCAAATGACTAATTACATAAAAATCGTTAGTTAACTTTTTAATTATAAAAGCTACGAAGTTGTCCCAATGAGAGCATCTGTTCCTTTCGGTGACCTGATATCGTAGCCGCTTTCAGAACAAAAATATGTTCGGTAGAGCGTCCGCAAAAAAATCGTGAAGAAACACCTTTTTTTTATTTTGTTCATTGCGCATCTTCGGAGACGCGTATTTTCTTCACCCCCAACGTGAGATGACGAAGGAGCCTCATGCGTCGAAAATGCCGCCACAGTGCCGCCTCATGCGTCGAAGATGAGCTTTAACTTGCGGAAACAAAACAAAAACACATGTATCGGGTGACGCTATCGGAACTGCCCTTATCTTGTGTTGCATTATCTGTTAATCTTTTTTTTAGGACGCAAGAGGCGGCAGTGTGCTTTTTCACCCTCTCACACTGGGAGCAAAGGAAAGACGGGTCTCTGAAGATGCGCAATGAACAAAATAAAGAGAAAAAAAAATTTTTGCGGACGATCTACCAAATGGATTTTTGTTCTGAAAACGGCTACGATATCAGGTCACCGAAAGGAACATATGTTCTCATTGGGACAACTTCGTAGCTTCGATAATTAAGAAGTTAATTAACGATTTTTAGGTAATTAGTCATTTGACGGTCGAGCAACATATGGCCAAGAACGTCCGCCGGCCCAGAGATGATAGAAGTGAAAACAGAAGAAAAAGAAGAAGCATAGTGTTCGAACGTGTGTTCTCTTGGCTCTTGTTCTTTGGATACATTTTCGTGGTCGCCCCGGACGTTGTCGTCATCTGAGTGACGCCTTCTACCGGGGCAGCAATGTCAGATCGCACGCCGTCGAAAGACTGGGCTTTTAATGTGTCTGTCCCTGCTGGGACGTCTGTAGATGACATCGTCGATGCAAGTGAGGCGGTCGCCGGAGAAGCCACCGTTTTCAGCGTACAACACCTGGGAGAAACGTCCTTCCAGGTGGTAGTCTACTCAGCTAGCGCCATGAAGAAGGTTCATGCGGCTGGCAGTATTAAGGTTGGGAATGAAAGTGTAGAAATCGTCCCCGTGGGTCCCAGAGTCGTCAACGTCATCTGTCGATATCTTCCAGTTTTCATCCCAAATGAATGTCTTCGTAGTGCCCTTCATTCACACGGCAAGGTCCTGGATATTTCTTATTGTCGGTACAAGGGTAGGCCAACAGTGAGGAATGGGGACAGAGTGGTGAAAATTGAGATGTCCGTGAACAACCCGGTTCCTAATTTTCTTCGTGTACTTGGCCATCGCGTAACCTTTGATTACGTTGGCATGAAGAAAGTCTGTCGACGTTGCAAAAAAGAGGGTCATTTTAAGGCTGCTTGCCGCGAAGAATTCTGCGACAGGTGTAGCTCGTTCGGTCACCCAACGTTGTCCTGTCAGCGACCCTGTCAAAGGTGTGGAGCCAACCATGCTACCGCTGACTGCACAGAGAGGCGACCGTATTCTGAAGTATTGGTATCGCCAGCGGTTGCTTTTCCGCCGCTACACGATGCCCCCGCCGATCCCCGGAAGCAGGAGGCTGAAGATTTGCCCGGTGAAGCACAAGGGGTGCTGACAGAAACTCAAGTAGCTCATCTGCCATCCAGCGCAGTACAAAAGGTGTCGCCGTGTGCGGAGAGGAATGATTCAATGGAAGTTTCATCTGAAGACTCCAACACGGTTTGCTACGAATCAGAGGATGCATCACTGGATCAGAAAATGGATTCCGAGGGTGAGCCTCCCTTGACTTCTAGCCCTCCAGTTGACAACGTACCTGCCGACGAGAACTTCGTGTCTCCTCCGCCATGCGCTGGTCCGCCAGCTGCTGCATCCTCAACGAATGGGTCACCTGTGGATACTGTTCAGATGGACTGTAGTCGGCCAGATTCCAAGAGAATAATGCGCTCAACGAGTAGCCCCAAGGAAGTGAAAAAGAAGAAGAAGCGAGTTGACAGCGACCACGTAATGGAGCTTAGCACGGACTCCGGATCTTCCCAGGAATGATGATGAGCCTTTTATTCTTCATGCGACTAAGCCTTCTCACTCTGAATGCCCAGGGATTTAAATGCCCGGATAAGCAGCGTGAGATACTGCACCTTGCTCGGGTGTCCTCTTGTGACCTATTGCTCCTCCAGGAAACGAACTTTAGTTCGCCCAAAGACGTATGTGATTTTCGTAGGCGGTTTTCTGTTAACTGTTTCTTCTCGTTGGGGTCTGCGCGGTCGGAGGGAGTCGGTGTAGTTGTCTTCCGACCGTCGCTGCTTCGTGATTGTATTTGTTGTTATGACGCTGCGGGCCGCGTAGTGTGTCTTGATATTTACGTTGCAAACTGTAAAGTTCGTGTTCTTAACGTGTACGGGCCCGCTCGTCCCGGGTTATCTAACGCTTTTTTTCAAAACTTGCATTCGTTCATGCTTGAACCGTATCCACTTATATTAATAGGGGATTTTAACTGTGTTTTAGATTCTCGCAGGGATGTATCTGGTCCAGGTTTCGGCCGGCCTACGTGGAACGCGCGTGAACTGAGGCGAATAGTGCAGCAGTATTCCTTAACTGACGCCTGGGTCCATTTGTATGGCAGCCAGTTCAATTACACTTGGTCCCGTGGGAACTCGTTTAGTCGTCTGGACAGAGCATATGTGCCTAATGAATACGCTGACTGCATTGTTCAATGCCGAACGTCACCGTTTCCTGTCTCAGTGGGATATATTTCAGATCATGTACCTTTTTTCGTCGCGCTGGATCTCTCGACTTTGGAAACTCGAGGGCCCGGCTGGTGGAGGCTAGATAGCGCAATATTACACGATCCCGAAGTTACTTCTGAAGTAGAGGTGGCAATCCGTGACTCTTTGCGTGAGACAGACTTCGACCCGGTCGTCTGGGACACCCTTAAGCGGCACTGGTCAGAGCTTTTGATCGCAGCTGGTAGACGCAGGAAGGTTGCTCTCACTGAACATTTAAATGAACTTCGTCGTCGAATGCTCATAGTGAAACGTGGAGGGCCCCTTACGTTGTTCATGCAAGAGTATCTGGACATCCTGAAAGAGCGCTATTACCGAGCTTTGCGCTTTTCGTCCCGGACTGCGGCAGTTATGTTCAACCGCAACCGTCCTATCTTGGACCCCGACGTGTTGCGCTACATGCGTAACTCCGACATTAGGCAACCTCGACAGAGTCATGTCGAACAAGTACGCTTGGCGGATGGGTCTGTCTCCTCTGCCCCATCAGACATCGTTCAAGTATTTCGCACTTTCTTTGCACAATTGTTCTCTTCTGAAAGCCAAGAAAGCGAGGTTAGCGAAGAGATGTTACGTTTCCTGGCTTCGTTGCCCGAACTGCCAGATGATTTGGGATCGGCGTTGTGTTGTTCTGTGACCTTATCAGAAGTTAAAGCCGTCCTTGCTGAACAAAAAGTCTCTTCTGCTCCGGGCCCAGACGGGCTGCCTGTGCCGTTCTACAAATGCTTTTGGACAGCCCTGGGTCCGTCTATGGTCGCGTTGTTCACTAGATTTCTACAAGAGCACCGTCTTCCGCCTTCTTTCAAGCATGGTCGCATTGTCCTTATACCGAAGGGTGGCGATAGCAACTCGCCACAATCCTGGCGTCCTATTACGTTGCTGAATAGTGATTACAAGATCCTTGCTTCACTTATCGCAACACGTTTGAGGAATGCACTTCCCTACCTCGTCTCTCCATTTCAAACCTGCTCAGTTTTGGGCAGAACTATCTTCTCGTCCTTGCTATTGACACGAGATGCCATTGAATATGCCCACAGCTTTCACCAGCCTGGTTCAGTCGTCTCGTTTGATCAGGCCAAGGCCTTTGATCGCGTGGAGCATTTTTATCTTTTTGGTGTTCTGCGTATGTTTGGCTTTCCCGTAGCCTTCATCTCGCTGCTTCGGTCGTTGTACTCAGGCTTGACAAGCGACCTCGTAGTTAACAGCAACATAGCGCAGCCGTTTCCAATAACACGTGGGGTTCGTCAGGGGTGCCCGTTATCCCCAATGCTGTTCGTGTTGTGCATAGACCCGCTGTTACGTAGGCTTGCTGCTTGCCCTCGTATTCGTGGGTTCCCGCTCCCCTGCGGCGGTTCGGTGGTGGTATCTGCGTATGCAGATGACATTACACTCTTTCTCAGGGACAGTGATAGCCTGTGCGAAGCACTTCAGATTTTTGGCGAGTATTCGCGTGTTTCCGGTGCTCGGCTTAACAATACAAAAAGTAAGGCATTGCCAGTTGCTGGTTTTAGTGGCAACTTCTTAGGCGGTATAGAACAGTGCTTATCCCTTCGAATCCTGGGGGTAGTGTTTGACCAACGGGGCGTGGCACGAGAAAACTGGGATTCCCTGCTTCAGGACGTTGAACGCAAGGTTTCGATAGCCAGTAGGTTTGACCTACCTTTTCAGGAGCGTGCGTATCTAATCAAGAATGTGCTATGTAGTAAGCTGTGGTTCGTTTCCCGGGTTGCTATACCGCCCCGTGCTGTATGCACTAGGGTTTCTTCGGTGATATTCTCCTTCTTTTGGGGAGGAAGAACAGCTCTTGTTAGACGCGCGGTCCTACAACAGCCGCGATCCCAGGGAGGCTGGAGCCTCCCGTGCATTTCTACTTTTTGTACACTGCTTGCCCTTCGGGCTGTCCTTCGTGTTCTTGACGATACTGAGCATTCAGCGCGTGCGCTTGCGTTGTACTGGATGGGCCACTTTCGCAGAGCATTAGTTCCTCGCGGACTAGGGAATAGGTACCCTGAAGCCACTTCCCCGTCCCTGTTTTATCGACGTATCGCAGAGCGTTTTTGCGACATACAGGCTCAGGACCCTCAGGTCGATCCTCGATCGGTCCCTGCATCACGTATCTGCGAACTGCTATGTCTCTTGGATGAACCCCGGTCGGATAACTTGAGAAACCTGGGTCTATCGTGGGGTGATATCCGGCCCGACAATTTCCCACGCGAAGTCTGTGACTTTTTGTGGAAGGCGGCCTGGGGAGTTCTACCTACGCGTGACCGCGTAACCGGTGGGGTGTTACCAATACCTCCCTTTGTCCGAATTGTCCCAACATTGAATCAGTGTCTCACGTGTTAGACGACTGCGTTGTAGCAAGGACGTTTTGGACTCTCGTTTGCCGGGTTTTCCCGTTCCGCTACCGTTTAGGGCACCGGATCGGGGACAGGTTTGTTCTTCTGCTCGTTGCAGTGGCAAGGTACGTCTTGTGGAAGAACAGATGCAGAGCGGTAGCTCAAAGCAGGCGCCTTCGCGTTCAGTACCCTCTCCTCATGTCGCTCCACAAGCAGGTAGTCATTTTCTTGGAGACCCAGTTTGTTACACTTGGAGAGACAGAGTTCCTCCGAAGATGGTCGACACGGTACATTAGTGTCTGCCGCGGCCGTGTCTCCTTGAATTGCCACTGGCTCCCTTAGTGGCGTTCTTTTGTGGGATTCTTTGGGAATATTACACTTGTTTTAGCTTGTTTTAGAGTGTGACTTCTCTTGTGTAAGCATTTTGTGTAATTAGTTTGTGCTACATTATATTGGAACTGTATTGAACTTGTACTACACACGTTTACTTGGTTATATTAAATATCCTAAACAGAAGTGAAAACAGTATCTCTATAGGCCCTATATTTTTTTCTGAAAAATCTGTATCGCCTAAAAAAAGACACCCTGCATATAGCAGCGCAATTATTTCCATAAATATGTTCCGTCATTAGAAATTAACTCAACTTGCAAAACCTAAGTGCATCTGATGAGGAGCTCGATACTTGAAGCTCGTTTCAATTTGTTTCTGTATAGCTCTAATGCAAATCCAAATAGAGTTGTGCACTCTGAGTACAAATGACGACTGCCACCTTTTATTGTTTCACATATGCACACTAAAGATTTTTTGTTTGGTTCAATGCATGTCATGCATATAATTCAGTGATGAACGGTGAGAAGCATATTTGCGTAGCCTTACGGAATGCTTTCATAGCTCCACGGGCTACCATGGGGAAACATCCCATGTCATCATCACTTCTCCTTCATTTATTGTTGTTGTTTCATAGCTTATTTATACGGGAACTGGAAATACCCAGAGTGCATGAATCTGAGGAAGGCCATTTTGGGGTTCATGTCTCCAGGACATCAATGCATGAGCAAGAAATTTCGTTTTTGACAACGCGGTGAGGAGAGAAATAACTTGAAGCCGACCAACTAAGGCTGACCTCATATGTAGATGCTGTCGGGCATCTAAAACATTGTGGTTGAACTATGCTCGTTTAATCTTTAAAATGTGTTCGGCTCCTTCGGGCTTGGTGCATGCCTATGTATATACGAAAAGCTTCGCGAGTGAACACTTTGAATGCAATACAACCTCCTTGTTATACACGGGGAATCTGTTTTCGTGTTTGTGAGTTAGTCATTTTGCTTTGCGATCTTCAATGATGATCAAGCCCAGGCTGCAACGGAAAAGGAGGACCGCCTTCTTCCTTCACGTGACACGCATTAATAGGCGAAAAGGGACTGCTTGGCACAACACTAGGCGAATTGGGACCCCGTGCAGTTCCGGGTTACGGAAGATGGCCAGGGATAGGGAGATAATCTGATAAAAAGCATTAGGCGAAATGGGGATAGGCGAAGTGGGAAGACACGGAAAGGGTTTGAAAGGAAGAAAAAATACCGCGACCACATAATAATACATCAGTACACAACACCACCGCAAATGCCACCATTTATGATTCATTGCACAAGAATGACTTTCGATTGCGGCTGAATGAAAAAAAAAAATGATTGGTTTGCGTAACGATAATTGAATGGACAGGGATTAGCTATTGCGTGTCACAGTATTCTACACCTTGCTAACTGAATACTGAAAGAATATACTCGTTTGTCTGCGGTGACTCCTGTTTCAGAATACAATAGTATTCTAAATTAATATCGGCACACATACTTATGGAAGCAGTTATCAGATATATCAGATGTCCCGCGCACTAGTTTGTGAACTAAACAGCAAACCTTGTACGTAATTGCTACAGAAAGGCTAGATGATTTCTGAACGCTTTGGAAAATATCTGTGCAAACCGATAATTTGCAGCTTACTTCCCTGATACTCAAATCAGTCCGCACAAAAGTCGGTATCATTTGCACGACTCCTCCTGGTTACACTGAGAGTGTATGTTCCTAAACGGTCTAATTCTTGCACATTACCATCTTCGCGCGCACAGCCTACAGAGTACCATGAATAGTACTGGAGTTACCAGGGTTAACAAAGAACGGAGAAACAATGCATTTTTCTCACGAAAACTTCGCCCCTGCACGTATTCCTCCAGCCCTCCTGATCCTCCATCCCTGAAAATTCCAGCACGTATGCGAAAAGACAGTCCAAAATAAACACGGTAACGCGGACTTTGTGCAGAGTTCTCTAATCATCATACTGAAGATAAAGTTGTCCCATCTGTTATCTGCGCTGAAAACAGCATATTCCCGCTTTAAGGTCACTGGACCATTAGGAATGTGAAGGTGCGATGGAAAGTTGCTAAAACATACGATGAGGAGAGTGAAGCTTTTCTGCCACACTGCCTGAGCCTAACGTCAAAGTAGAGTAGCCTGCCCGTTAATGAGCACGTTGCTTCAACGCGGCATTTTGGGCCGCCGGCTTCTGCTGCCAAAGTAGGCAGGGAACGTTCTCGCTGTGGCAGCCGGCGGTGCTCAGGAATGTGTGCAAGCAAAAAGATAACCGCGTGTCACCGGCTTGTCTAAAACTCGAGCGACTTCCCCCGTTCCGTCCTTGGTGAAGGAAAGGAAATAAAAGGAAAGTGAACGGAAAAGAGGCACTGGGAAAATGGCTCCTTTGGCTCGTGGTGTCTTATTGCAGAGCGCGTTGCCTGCCGATATGGTCTGCTCGTGCAAGGCGATGATGCTTATGAAAAAAAAGGGATCCGCCTGCTTTTTGAAATTCTAAACTGAGTGCTCCCTATCGTACTCGTAGACACGTCCCTGCACACGTTTGTGACGTCCGTGCAAGTTGCGTTTGGCGGATGCTTAGAGGCATGCAGTACTGCTCCTGGAAACATTTTTCTAACCATTAGAGTCCGAAAAAAGTTTTCAACCGAGTTGAGAAACGCCGCAACAAATTTCTGCCATGTTAGCGGAGGTATTAGCATGAGCTTATGGATACCAGGAAATCAGAATGAGATACAATCAACTAAGCCGAACAGGCAAAAAGACGTTTGGTTGGATCTGCAATACAGCTGAATGGACGGTCGACGATCAATGATACATAACCGGTAAGTCTAAACGAGGAAGCTTCTGGTGCAGGTGAGGAGGAAAGTGCTGGAAGCTCCACTTTTCGTTATTCCATAACGCGCGACAAATGTATCACTTCCTTCCCTGTGGTGATGAGCTCCCGCGAGATGACCAATCGTGACTTTTTTTTTTTTAAATCCCGCCCTATACCGGAATGATTGTAACGTTCTGCCGCGTGACATCTGTGGCGCGCGTACTTACAAAAATAACGATAACGAACGGTATGTTCGGAACCAGGAACAAGTGTCACAACGAAGCGCTTGACCACTTACTCCAAAGCCGTTATGGAAAGAAAGCTAACTGACCTTAGTCCCGTACTCGCAGCCTTCAAGAGAAGAAAAATGAGCATTTAAACTATGCACTATACATTCCACTCCATCATCGCCAGACAGGAATTAATGCGTAGGGACACCACCTAATTTGCAAGAACGTGCTACTGGTGCGACACACGACCGGCACTGACCTTATCACATAATTTTTGGTAGATCGATCACTTGAGAACCCGAATCTATCTGTACAATCTCTCTTTTTATTAATTTTTATTCTTGTGACTGACCTTTATCTTCAACATATGTGAGGACGGCGTGCCGTGGCGTTCGAAAATGTCTACTCTTGTCGCGCTTCTCCGATGTAGTAAACTGCACCTTTGAGCTCATCATCATTGAGAAATCGCTGACCTCGAAGGTGCTTCTTCACATGTCGAAAAAGAAAGAAGTCACTGGGGGCAAGTTCCGAAAAATAACCTTGGTGGTTTAGTTTTCGACTTGGGATTTGCGTACCGCTACAGCCAGCGTCTTGTGCAACGTGGGGCGTGTGGGCTGTAACGTTGTCATGAAGCAGCAAATTGTTTTGCTCAAGTTTCCCCGGCGCTCTTCTTTGATGGCCTCACACAACCGAACCAGTACTCGGGGGAGTGGCTCCCAAACTTTGGGTCGCGACCCCGGGGGGGGGGGGGGGGGGGGGGGGTCCGCGAAGCGGCTCACAAATGGATCTTTTTTCACAACGGCCTGTGCGCATGCGCATGACCTTGAGGTGCCGGAGAGAGGTATCTCCGTCTTCACTATATGGCGCAGTACGGGAACGACGGAAGTGGGGACCACTGGGGAGACCGCATGAATGGCGCCAGCTCTGCGGTCTCACTCCGGACCGGTTTTGGTTCTTTGTGCTACCCACATTTGATTTGTTTTGACGCACTCCGAGGGTGGTTCGCCGGAGAGCCGCTAGAATAAGACGCGTATGTGAAAAAGGTCAATATAAAAAAAAATCCACGCCGTGCCCGCTATTCGGCGTTACCAGGAATGGCAGCAGACACGGAGGTTTCTTGCATGCGGGGTACGCGACGCTTTCCATGTATCGCACACAGCCTTGCTTTCACTTGTGCACGAGGGCCATAAGCTATGTCGTGAGGTCTACTCACTTCCACTAAAGGCCACAGCGTCTATGTCTATCGCGGCATACACGAACGCCCCGCCCAGAGTTGTTTATAAGCAGAGTTGGCCATTCTGTGATCTTTCGCCGCCCGGTGGTGGGGACTTGCCGTGACGTCAGACCCGCCATCGCTCCTTCCCACCAGGACGGAATGAAAGGCGAGCCACTGCGGCACTGGGTGATTGTCTCCACTCCAAAATGGCGGAATGGAAGGCGAGGGGATATTCCAAAGCGGTGGCTCTGATCCAAAATGGCCGCACTGGCCTTGGCGCCCCCCGTCGTGTGACGTCAAATGACGTGCTTTGAGACTCCTCCCAATGGCCAAACTCTCCTAATAAACGGCTCTGGTCCCACCTTCGCGGTGCACCACGCACGCGCGTCTTCTCGAATTAGAGCGGACGCCAAAAACCTAAGAAAATCATTTCGCGTGCGCTATCGCTGAGCGAAGCATGCAGTTCTGAAAGACTTTTTGGCCCAGAGAACTCGCTCTGAAGGTAGCTTTAATAAAATGTCAGTGTATCGTTTTGGTTAACGTCCATGCGCTGAGATCGAAAGAGACGTCTGGCGTCGCGACGTGGTCGCCCATATTTTTGTGGTCCGCGGGGCGGCGAAGTTTGGGAACACTGACTTGGGCATAATAGGCCTTTGTTACCATAGTTTTGGGTCGTGTGTAATCAATCAGGAGACCACAATCCTCATTTTAAAAAAATGTCGCCATGGTATTTCCCGCAATTGTCTTGAATTTTTGCGGGCGGAGGAGAATTCTCGTGCTTCAAGGGCCATCCTCTCTTGCTCGTTCCCGGGGTCCCAGTGATAGGTCCAGGTTTCATCTCCAGTCCCCAGTCACCAACCGCCCGTAAAAGCTGCTCTCATCAGCTGTCATAATAGTAACATTTTAGGACAACATTCCACTCGATTTTTCTTCTTTTCAGGTGTCAACATTTTGGCCACCCATCGCTAACAGACCTTGGATGTACCGAAGTGTTCGTGCACCATCTTTTGTACAGACTCAGCACTAATGTCCAGTTTCGTAGTCCAGTTTCACCACACGCCTATTGGTCATAAACATGTCTTCCTTTTTGCGGTACATCATTCATTGTGCTTGTCACTGTTTTTCTCTTGCAAACTCCACACGGCACCAAAGTGGAGAAAGCGAAATATCGGCGAAGTCGATGGTGGCAGCTTCAGCAGAGCGTATATAGGACGCCCTAAAGAGCGTTGCTCAGAAAGAACAGAAGCGAAGTGAAGATTTCTCAATTGAATGCATTATGTCGACACAAGCACTCGATCTCACGTATCGCATCTTAACACACAGGACATTCAGCCCATTCCTCCGCAATTCTATTCCATGCCATAAATTTCCCCGCCCCTCTTCTCGCCGAACAGCCGTGAACGCTACTTCACAATTTCTGCACCACACTTTGAGAGCAAAGCGTTTAGTCCCTCTGTCCCGGCGGTCTTTTCACCTTGTCTCAAGTTTTGTTCCCGATTGATCGAGCGCCTTCCTCCACTCTCTATAGATTTTTCAATCCATCAGCCCCTCTTTCATCCTCGCCATTACTGTGGACACCACCAATGGCGCTCATGGGCCTGCTGCTGTTCGGTTAATCGGCTTGATGAAACCTGCTCTGTACCACGTTTAAATAGAGGCTGGGAATTGGAAAACAGGGCGACAATCGACCTGCATCGGAGAACGAGGAGGAAGCGGAATAAAAGGGTATCTGGTTTCTGGAACCGTTCAGATTGTCGAATTCTCTTTTTCAACGGCCATATGATGTGGTCGAAATGTAAATATTGCGCAATATGATATGACTCGAGGCGTGTCGTGACAGCCGTGGGCGTACTGTCAAAAGCGCACTACAGATGGTGGTGTGGTGGCGCCGTTCGTGAAAGAAAACTATAGGTGTCTTTCGAACAGGTTCTTCTGTGCACTGGGCTCTTCCGCGTGAATTCTATACGTCTGTGAATCCTGATCCGCCTCATCCATCCATCCAGCATCATTCTATCTACAACAAGCTTCTGTGGCGTTAGTAGCACAGACATTCTTGGAATGGAGACGTCATATTATCGCTGCTTATGCATCTACGAGATACAGGCAAAAAGTAACTGTTAAAAAGCATGCATCACCGCATTCAGATAATCCTCCGTATCGAACTTCATTCCGCCGAAAAGTCCCTTTGATGCGTCCGTACAGATGAAATTCACTGCAAAGTCCGGTGAGAATGGTGTATGCGGAATCCATTCGAAACAACACTGGAAACAAACACACCACAGCTGAGCAAACCACGACGCTTTTACCTGATTGCTGGCTTCAATTGGCTCTGAAACAGTTCACAATTGACTCTGAACCAGTTCACACTGAAGCAGTTCAATTGGCTCTGAAGCAGTTCGTGTGTGAGCCGTTCGATTCCCGAGATTCCGTCCGGCATTGTCGAAGTGTGAGCAAGGCCAGAGCGGGGTGCATCGCAAAACGTGACACTCTACTTTGGAACTTTTTTCTGTTATTTGTACACCTGCCGAAACGGCACGCAGGGGTTTCTATACTGCTTCAACATTCTGCGACACGGCTTTTCGCCACACGGCTTTTCGCCCCTTGCACCCAGAAACCAGATCACTAAGCGTTGGTGCACCGAACAAAGGGACGACCATATTGAAAGTATTGTGGTCACATGACATTTCCTATCAAGCCGCCGTGTCGGCGTGCACGTCGTATTTGCAGCGCATCAGTCTGTTACGGGATTTCATTTTAGCTATAGCTAAATTGCGGTTACTTCTTTACTCTGCATCGCACAAAACCTATATGCCACGCGTGCCATGTACGCAAGGCAAATGTTCTTGTCACCGCGAAGAGGGAGTTCGACCAATGTTACCAATGTTGGAGTTGGCCATTATTCGACAATCATTTAGCGATCGCCCATGGTTCTCAGCACTCCACATGATACCCATGACCACTTCGGGTGAATGGCGCCCTTGTGGAGACCATCGCGCCCTCAAAGTGGTGGCAGTGCCCGGCCGCTACACCGTTCCATTTTCCCCGATTCTACGACAGGCGTACACAGAGCCACCATCTTCTCCAAAACTGACATTACCTGTGCCTACCATCAGATTCCTGTTCATGCGCCCATATCCGGAAGGTGGCCATTACAATACCTTTCAGCCGTTTCCGCGTGAGGATGACATTTTGGCTACGCAACGTCACGCTGAAGTTCCAACGCTTTATTGACCAAGTCCTGCGTGGTCTTGATTTTACGTGTTTGCTTACCTGGATGATATATCCTCGTGGCCAGCGCATCCCACGAAGAACAGCATAACCACCTCCAGCAGCTCTTATCTTGCTTGCATGTATATGGCGTAGTCATAAACAACACGAAGTGCGAGTTCAGTGTTTCATCTCCCACCTTCTTTGGCCATATTATCAAAGCATGCAGGCCCTTCGAACGGAGGTTCAGATCGTCCACTGTTATTACCCTCTTCAGTGACCTAATGCAACATAAACTCTATTCACGCTTATCTCGTGGACACCTACTCTGAATCGGGCATTTCGAAAAGGCCTTCGACGAAAAGGTCCTTCTCCACATCACAACGAGAATGCTGAGGCGATCCTTCATCAGCCAGATAATGCAGCCAGCATGAAAATCGCTTGGCTTTTTCTCAAGGAACACCGACCGTGTTCATGACACCGTCCCAGACAGCCCGAAGATGCAGCACCTTCGGGTGTCAACTCCTTGCTGCGTATCTGCACGTGAAACATTACCAGCACTTCTTGAGAGTCCCCTGTTCGTGATGTACATGTACCACAAACCCTTAATCTCCGGCCTCACGACGACATCATCTAAGAACCATTTCCCCCCCGAGACTCAGCATGTGCTATGCACTCGAGTTTACCACCGACGTCCGTCAAATTTGTGAAGAAAGCAACGTCGCCGCCCTCTCGCGTGTCGACGTCGATGCCGTTTCTGCGATGTCATGGCAGTAGCACAGTAGCACGACGACAAATTGTCCGCCATTCGGACGTCTAGAACCACCTCCGGTACCTTTCAACGGAAGTGGGAGTCCCCCTCCCGTGCTCAAACACGACGCACTGTTGTGATATGTCAAGCGGTACCCTCGACCCTTCGTTCCACGGAACTTCCGTTACCATGTCTTCGACGCACTACGTTCCTCATCCTGCAACGGAATGCACGAAACACAGCAGTAGGTCTCACTCTTATATCGATGCAACTGGCCTAGCTTGCACTCCAGCCAGAATTCCTCGACGCAGGCCTACACATCATGCAAGCCATCGAAGGTTCACAGACACATACTGACACCTTTGACAAGTTACTTTCTCCGGACATCAGCTTCGACAAGATTTCCTTCGACGTTGTTGGACCTCTACAAACAGGCAAGGTATTTCTCGCTACATGCTCTCGTGTATGTGACCCAGGCGATACCCATTCTCGTCGTCAGCGCTGAAACCGTGCCCATGGCTTCCTCAGCCACTTGGATAACCCATTGGGACCTGCTCTATACAGCCACGACCGACCGAGGCAGCCAGTTCAAGTTCATTTTTCTACCAATTGTGCAACCTCGTCTTCATAAAACAAATCCGAACTATGGCTTATCACTCAGCTGCGTAGTACCGCGTAGAGTGCATACACCGGCAACTGAAAGACGCTCAGCGAGGCACAAGCAATTCCAACTCCTGAGTCGAGAGTCTTCCCCAGGTTATGCCTGGTATCCGCACCGTTATCAATCAGGACAGCAACTGCAGCGCCACAGAATTGGTTTACGGCTGCCCGCTGCGTCTTCCCAGTGCCTTATTCACACCTTCTTCACCGGAAGCCATCCGAGACTTAACTTTCCACGTGATTAATCGCCTCCGCGAAGCGTTACGGATCTTCATTCTCAAACTTCCAAGACACGAAAGTGTCACATAGTCTTCATCAGCCCGGACTTCAAGACACCTACTCATGTCTCTGTGCGCTGGGACGTGGTATGACCTCCACTGTAAGCCCCCATAGGACGACATTCACCACAATACAATGCACGAAAAAGCACTTCCACATGGACGTGCTTCGAGCACACGACACTGTATCAAACCCGTGTACTTAGGCAGGTGTGTAGGTGTCCCTATTCCTGTATGCCTATCTATTTCTTCCCTGATATATGAACTGAGTATGCTAATTCGCCTACCACTGCGAAACACTCACGACGGGTGCACTGACTTGACCCAACTCGTGGCATACGGACACTCCATACCACCCATCCATTCCTGTGTCTGCGAACCTCTTCCAACAATTCAGCGTAGCAATTCAAGCGTACGCAGTCCAGCTCACTGCGACTCAGCCAGCGCCATCATCTTACACCGCCAAGGAGCGTTCTCACACTAGTTGGTGCAAGTGCAAGATGAAACCCTTTGCGAAATAAGTAGCAGATGCCGCTTACAACTTCGACAAACGAACAACAAACTTCTGTACCGAGGAAACTTCAAACTCAAAGCAGCCATGCAGGACAGACATCAACTTCATGACAGTCGACTGCAACCCAGCAACGGGGGGAGCCCTGTAGCAGCTGGTTACAGCAGCAGCAGCAGCTTGCCGGCTCGCAGCAAGCTACCTTTCGGTGGCGTTGGTAATCGTACAGCAGTTCGACATTGTTGTCGAGCGTGGTCATCTTCACAGCCCACTCTAGAAATTAACCACTGTGCAAAACAGGAGTGTCTAACTCCCATCCGCCCTGGTTAGGTGCGTGCATGTACAGGGTGTTTTCAGTAAAGCTATAGGAGCAGCACAGATGCCGTTTTTGAACTTGAGCTACGAGCTTGTTTTTTGACGGTTCAGACCCTGAAGGGAGAGTTACACAAATAGGGTACTGGAACGGGTAAAGTATTGGGCTGATCTTAACTGTTTCAAAATCAACGCCAGTAAAACTAAGGTGGTTTTCTTCAACGCAAAAAATAGGCAAGTTCAGCCCTCAGTAAATCTTGTAATAGATAAGACAGTTGTCCACATAGTAGAAAATGCCAAAACTCTCGGTGTAACTTTTTCTTCTACACTTTCTTGGTTATTACAGGTTAATGACGTGCATTCCAAGGCATCGCGAATCATTGGATTTCTGTATAGATATCGTATGCATTTAACCAAACACGTGATCATGTTACTTTACAACTCATTAATGTACTCACATTTTAACTACTGTTTCTTAGTACGGGGAACAATCACAATGTCTAACCTGGACAAGTTGCTTGCAATTTTTGATTGTCTACCACATAACCACACCACAACTGGTTTGTTTGAACGGTACTCGTTGATTAATATTCATAACCTGTATCGATATAAACTTTTGTGTTATTACCGTACTGCTCATAAAAAGTCCTTAGCTAATATCTTATCACTGTTTGACCTCAAAGAGCAAAGCTATTCTCATAAACATCGCGCCCAGAGCTTTTCGCATATCCCCCGATGTAGAACCAGATATGGTGAACAGAGTGTTGCATATATATTACCATGTATCTTCAACGAATCCTCTATTGATCTATTAACGTTAACAGTGTCAAAGAAAGATATTCATATTGCATGCATTTGGTTTACATTCCACGGATGCTTTTCGTGTCGCTTCACTAATGCTTTTTTGTATGGGAGCTGTGAGCCCGTCAAGTCGTTACTGCGACTTGTTTTCATGGCTCCCACCACGACTTAAAGTGGAAATTAATTCATTCATTCTTTAAAAAAGTTACACGGCCACACTCTTAAAAAAGAGGGTGTACGTTAACACTTTTTCCTTGCCACATATATTACTCCATTTTGCAGAGTACAATTACTCTCAAAAAGGAGTGATATACAGGGTGTCCCAGCTAACTGTAAACATATTATAACAAAAATATATATTAATTAAAAATATATCTAACACTTTTTCCAAGATGAAATCAATTGCAATATAGCCTATGCTGAAGGGCACTCCATAGGAGGGCATTAGCATAGTCCAAAGGCAATGTCTTAATTAACTTTTTAATTATAGAAGATACAAAGTTGTCCCAATTTTTGTTCTGAAAACGGCTACGATATCAGGTGACC
This sequence comes from Ornithodoros turicata, assembly GCF_037126465.1. Classification (NCBI taxonomy): domain Eukaryota; kingdom Metazoa; phylum Arthropoda; class Arachnida; order Ixodida; family Argasidae; genus Ornithodoros; species Ornithodoros turicata. The sequence goes on from NC_088202.1 coordinate 97,810,936, forward strand.
GAAAGGAACAGATGTTCTCATTGGGACAACTTTGTAGCTTTTATAATTAAAAAGTTAACTAAGACATTGCCTTTAGACTTTGCTAATGCCCACATACGGAGTGCCCTTCAGCATGTGCTATATTGCAATTGATTTCATCTTGGAAAAGATGTTATATATTTTTTTTTAAATTTGCCATGTCCACAGTTAGCTGGGACACCCTGTATGTGTCAAGGTTGTACTCCCCAAAAATGAGTTACTGTACACCCTTTTTTAAGAGTGTATACGGACATTCTCTCGAAGAGAGGACGTAACTATTAAATGACTAATTACCTAAAAATAATTAACTAACCTTTTATTAGGGGTTTCCGGCAAACGTGAGATATCGGAATGGGAAACAATCGTCGTTGAAGGCCATTATATTTTGAAAAATCTTGAAACGGTCACGTACGTTGAAATATCCATCGTCGAATTAGGCTAATGAGCCGAAACCATGTGCTTCAGGAGCGCACGACCTTCGCCGTCAGGGGGTTATCTGAACCACAAAGCGGTTGATCTGGTCGACAGATCAGCACCTACCCTAATCACCTCCATCGATCCAGAGCGCATGGCCCTCTGACGTGGAATGAGCGCTGTCCTCCCCGCGCTCCTCATCTGCGCGGTTTCGGCTGATTTGTATAGAAAAAAAAATATATATAAATATAATATATATATATATATATATATATATATATATATATATATTTCAACGACTACGTGCTCGTTTCAGTATTTAAAGAAAAAATATAAAAGCTTTTCACAAAGATTGTCTCTCAGTCTGATATCTCACCTCTGCCTGAAATCCCCTAATTAAAGAGTTAATTCATGGGTTGGATGTAATTAGTCGTGTGGTATAGGTACAAATTCTCTTGGAGAGAAAGTCCGCGGCACCCTGTATGTAATATATGGTATGGCATGCCATATAGTATGCCGTGAGGCTTTGCTGTGTCACTTGAGCGTCGTTCATCCACTCATCATCATGTCACATCGCATTCCGTCCATTGTGCCTTGGGGTAGCGGGCAGCATATCATGTGGCTCAAATTTATCTGTTGTTTGTTGTGTAATGCGGCACGACAACTGAAAGTTAAGTGATGATATGCGCTAAAACACAATGGAAACTAGAGAAACTCGGCCCTATGTAGCACATCTGCCGACTACACAAGACGATATCGAAAATGGATCTCGTCGGTATGTCTTGAACAATAGATGAATGGACCACAACTTTGACCGCAATCGTGTACGGTGACATTTTTGGACAAGTTTGGCGTCAAAGATTCCAAGTATCGAGCGAGTCTACGCGGAAGGGAACGTTTTCGAGAAATCAATGTCTGATTCGGAAGCTGTGCGGTATCTGGCAGAGCGCCCTCATACTCAAAAAAGACAGCGCGGTACATATAACGGATCGAATATGAGAGCTGGTAGGGAATTCTCTTACGCAGCATGCCATCGTATCATGCTGGCACACTGTTCGGTAATAGTGACATCCCCACTCCCACCACCACGAGGTTATAATTTGGTTTTTCTTTCTTTTTTGTTTTCCATTTATTCACCTGAAATGTCTAAAGGCGTCACGCCTTGCGAGTTAAACAATCGATTTCCCCATGATGCAACAAAGCCGTGATCGTAAGTAACAAACAATATTAAATTGGAAGGATTCCAGCACTGCAAGTGTGAGTACACAAAGTATTCATTTGCGCCAAATGTTAGTTTGAAGTGAAATGTATAATGGTTAACACGGCAAGAGGTATAGCGAGTTGGCTCTAAACATGGAGAACCAGTGCGATACAGTTTATGCGTAAATGATCAGCATTTAACTAGAAGTCTATTCGGCGGAAGTGCGATACCATCACCAGTGCGTTTCCGGTGCTACAACGCATCATAAAATAAAGCCAAGAGCTGATACATAATTATGTACTGTTATTCAGCAGTTCTTTTTTTGTTTTTGTTGTTGTTGTTTATCTTGTTTAAGCAAAGGAAGATGCTATACATATTTTTGCAATTTCCACCCTCAAGATATGCCTGTTTATTGTAAGACGTATTCTTTTGCGTACACAGGGGACTGCACCACAGGCAAATGCCTCGGAGTCCTACGTTACAACTTGTGTCTTGATATATGTTTGAAAAACAATAAAAATGAAATGAAAATGAAGCGGACAGATTGGTTCTGGGTACTTTCCAACTTTTCATACAAGTATACGAGGGGCTGTGGAAAGGTTATCGGTCCGACAGGGAAGAGCGCTTCCTAGAGCCATCAACTTTTATTACAGTTCGACATATTCATCTCGAAGATCAACGCACTTGGCACGTCGTAACTGAAGCTAATTTAACCCTTGAAAAAAGATTTCCGCCGTCTGATCTCCGAAATATGCTTCGCTACTCGTATCACCACAGGTTCTTCGAGGATCTCTTTCCTTTCAAACCTTCTTTTTTTTTTTTTAATGTTTGAAAATAAAAAAAATAGTTCGATGGGGCAAGATCCGGCGAATATGGCGGATGTTCAATACATACGGTGCATTGTCCTGGAAAATGAGAACGCCCTTCCGTAGCTTCCCGGGCCGTTTTTCTTTAAAAGCTTCCTTTACCCGGCAGAGCAAGCTAGAGTAATAAGCCCTGATGTTACACGTAAGGTTTGTCTGCCTAGTCTGACGACCTACTGCACGTGCCGCAGAGTAGGACTGCGGATAATTTCGACCACCTGGGGTTCTTTTGACGTGCGCCATAATTCTCCGACACACGGTGCTGGAAGCAATGTTTACCTCCCTCACACTGCTGCCGTCCTCAGCCGGTGTCAAGCTAGAGTAGTCACCATTCTGGAGATAGTCTGTCGTTAAAACACCTTCCTTGACCCAGAAAACAGTGGTCATGACCTTTCCCGCTGATCGTTGAGTCTTAAATTCGTTCAGCCTCGAAGACCCCGAGTGCCACCATTCCATGGACTGTTGTCTTGTCTCAGGATCCAAGTGACCCATTAGGCGTTGTTTCACATCACCATTCAAAAATTTCGGCACCACTTAGCTAGCAGATTCGACATGTCCAACATTTCATGAATTTCACGCGCAATGAGTTCTCGGTATATGCCTAAGGTCTCCGCAATTGTTTTAGCCGAAATCGCCGATCTGCTAAGTGAGGTCGTGGACACAATCAACAATTTCGGGTGTTGACGCCGTTGGTGGTCTCCCTGATCTTCAGGCGGCTTCCGTGTCCCCACGCTAAATGTTGGCACACCACTTCTTCGTGGTTGAGTATCATGGGCACTCGTCACTTCATGTTTGCATTATGCACTAGATTTCCCTTGGGGTTTTCTTCTGCATGAACATCATCACAGCATGAAGATCAACGTTCCAAAACTTCACGCTTAAAATGCACATGGTTCTGTTGGTAGCACGAGCAAAAATGAACAGTTCGGGTTACAAACCTGCAATTTCTCTCCTTCTTCGTCTCGCTGTCTGCGTCTACGGTAACGAGATCGAATTGTATATCTGGATGTGGTTCGGGCCGATAACTTGTCAACAGGCCCTCGCACCTCTGATACGGACCCCGAACCTCGGGTAAGTATTCTAATTTGCAATATCCTAATAGGCAACAAAATCAGTAACTAACTGTACGTTGTCTATCTTGGATATTTTCATTCATGGTAGGGGACGGCTCTCTGCACCCTCTCCCTTCTTTCCATATTTTCATTGTTTCCCTCTTAGCCGTTCTGATTTCCATTTGCTATCTAGGTCCAACAAGAAGATTAAATTGCCATTATAGTCACTTATTTCTTTACACATAATCGGCGTTTGAGTCTAATTCTGCATTCCTCGTGGAAAATCATTTGCGAAGATCAGAAACAATATAGGACCTAAAGGAAACGTTTGTCCTGGTGCGCCAGATATAACATCAGCACTTTTTGATGTAGAGTTTGACCATTTTACCCACTTGGGACCAATCTTGAACATGTCGTTATCCGATAACGCGGTGGTGATAGTGGTGGTTGGTGGTGGTGTTTCTGAAAGACCTCGCCGTTGTCTGCCTCACAGAGGTGGGTAACATCAGGACTAACCCTATTGGGGAATGTGCGCTCTGGGCAGACTTCTAAGGGAACTGTGCCGACATATGTCTGGTAGCGTCTGAGGAAAACCCAGGAAAAACCGCAGACAGCACAGCCGGCACCGGGATTCGAACCCGGGTACCTCCCAGTCTCGAAGTGACATGGCCAGCGCGCTAACGAATGAGCCACGCGAACTGGGTTTTCCTTGTGTTTTCCTCAGACGCATTAAGACAAAGGTCGGCACAGTTCCCTGTGAAGTTGGCGCAGGACGCACGTTCCCCCTCTGTGATAGTCGTGACGTTGCCCGCCTGAGCGTAGCAGACTACGGAAAGCAGTTCTACTACCCCCACCACCACCAGTAGAAACTTCACAAGCATCAAATGACTTAATTATTATTAATTATGGACTAATTCAGATGGCACCCGGATTCAATTAAATGGCATCTGGATTTTTTCAGATGGCGCCCGGATTAAATTGAATGGCGCTCGGATTATTTCACGTGCCACCCGAAGTAACTCAGATGGCACTTGGACTAAAATAGACGGGAAAACCTTTAGTCTAAGAATAACAAGATTGTTGTACTAACTGCGTTTTAATCGCAAAACAAACCATCTTTGGATTACTTTTCAACACGCCCTGAAGATTAGAATTGTAGAACTTAGCCACAGAATCTTCCTCAGGTTTTTCCTAACAAATACGTAATAATCAGTAATTCAGATTACGAGACGTCATCGTAGCATTGTAGTTTAAATGATGTAAACTAATGTTTGACCTACGTGTGCTTTCACTCACGCTTCTTTGTATATTTTGTCTACCGTCTACCACCTGGCTTCGGCCCAAGAGGGCTGGCAATATTATTATTATTATTTTTTATCTCGAACCAAGGAACGCACTTCTTCACTCGCAAAAATGTTTCCGTCGCAGCTCTCTAACACCAACTATCCTTTTCACGAAAGCCTTCCAAACAACGGCCAGCGTTCCCCAATCGATAATCTCATCCATGCCTACACTCTTTCCCTGACTGGCTTGTTTTGACGGAAGGAAAACGACCCGCTGAAGAAGTTGTCTTGAATGCTGCGGCCATGGCAGTACTGGTCGTCAATAAAATCGTGGCTCGACTACGCAAATTAGATTTAAAAGGAGAGTGCGATATACCAGCGAGGGCTGCTCTTAAATTGGATAACTGCGCCCATTCCCCGGGCCCGTACACCGACGCTGATGACTTCTTCATTCTCTCCGGAAGGAAATGGAGCCGCAGAGTCAGGTCGGAAACTTTATTGAGCTCGGGCGCATAGTGTGGCCGTTAAGCGGGAAGGGCCTCCAAGACGCCGTCTGTAGGCGTTAAAGAATGTCTGACGATGCAATTTCGTTGCGCCGTAGATCCGTACAACTCCAGCAAAGTATTCCCAAAGAAAGGTGTTAGTGATGAGGAGCCCTGCATGACTACGGTTGTGAAGTATATATAGAGCCGTAATCTACGACACATTGAATAGGTCTTGCATACCTACATGTAACTGCGGGATAAAACGCGTTATCGTTATTAGGAGGGATGCATGTCTATTAGACTATTAAGCATGAGGGTTGCTATTCGACTAGTGATTTATCACCACCAATTTCCAATCGTACATAGACAAGGCTCACAAATGGAAGGAAAAACGAGTCTCCGCTCTCTGTCTGCATCAGGAGAACACAGCAGAAAAGTAACTGGTGAGAGATAAAATGTTGTATATTACTTCAATTCTGTTATTCTTGGACAAGTCCTTGTCGCCTTCTCAGCCCATACAAACGCCATGTTTCTATTGTTCGCGCAACATATATTTATATATATTTGATATGCATAAATTTCATTTACGCTATTTTTTTTTCGCAGCCTTCTTTCTGTTTTTCCCCTTTTAACTAGATTTACGAAACCCGTATTCTAATCGGAGAATGTATAATTTGTGGTAGAGAAAACCCCTTGTAAAATTTATAATTGCGAAAATGTTGTAGTGCCCAGTGACTGCACAGAGAACTCTGACTTCAGCTAAAGTCATGTTTTTGCAGCATGCTATACATGCAACAATGTTAACTTGCGGCAAGCCCACATGTTCCTTCCGCTCTGTATCACTGAGAGAGAGACTCGTGACATCTATTGTGATTTCATAATTGTGTTATAGCACATGGCACACTGTGGCACTGCGATGAAAGTTTCATGGTCGCGCGAGCGGCGTTTCGAATTCCGTGAAATGCCGAAGCTCTGTGGCAATTAAAAAAAATATATATGGCCATTCTCTACACTGTGTTTACTTATAATTTAAACTGCTTACTATAATCGCCATTAAGGTACCTGCTACGACATACGAGGGTGGTTCCATAAGTTTCCGGCCCGAGGTAGAAAATGCGCGTGAATTTGAAAATGCGATTAAGGACGCGTGGCGCCATCTGTTGGAGGGCCGGAGCACCACCCTCAACCCTCTCCATGCTTTTGTCGGTTGGAGAGCGGCATTTCAAACAGACAGGGTGCACACTTCAGTTAAAATGGGGAAAAAATCGAGTACCGCGCTGTGACAAAATTCTTGAAAAAAGTGGGACTTTCGCCTGAAGAAATTAAATCGCGGCTGGACAACGTGTACAGGGAAGCCTCTCCGTCGTACACAACGGTAAAAGACTGGGCTAAGCAGTTTCGACTGGGGCGAGAGTCTATTGAAGATGATCCACGCGATGGTCGTCCAGTGGAAGTGGTGACACAAGAAAATTTGTCTCTTGTCGAGGAGGAAGTGCTGAGCGACAGGCGTCTGAAGGTGAAGGAAATCTCAGAAAGGCCGGGGCTTTCCAAAACAACCGTTTTTCGCATCATCGGCGAGGGCCTTCACATGAAAACGGTCAGTGCGAGATGGGTGCCACGACTTCTCTCGTCAGATCATAAAGCAACAGCGCGTCGTCTGTGCCAAACAGTTTTTGGAGCTCTGTCAAGAGAACGAAGAAGAAATATTGAAGTCAATTGTCACAGGGGATAAGACTATGGTGCTCTACTATGATCCCCTTTCGAAAAAGGAGTCGATGGAATGGCGCAAATCAGGAGAAGCACCCCCAAGAAAAGCCAAGGTCACACAATCCACAAAGAAGATCATGGCAACAATATTTTGGGATTGTCACGGGATCCTCCTCATCGACTTAAAAGAGAGGAATACCACAGTGAATGCGACTTATTATGCTTCACTCCTGCACCGACTGCGAGACGCCATCAAGGAAAAGAGGCGCAGCAGGTTGAGTCGAGGTGTCCGGTTGCTCCAGGACAATGCCCCTGTCCACACGGCTTCTGTTGCCAAGGCTGCACTGAAGGAGTGCGGCTTCAAAGAAATCCACCACCCACCCTACAGTCCAGACTTGGCACCGAGTGCCTACTACCTGTTCTCAAACTTGAGGGATCTCAAAGGACGGAGATTTCAAAACGATAGTGAGGTACAAGAGGCAGTTTTCCAGCATTTTGCGGACAAAACTTCGGACTATTTTTTCAAGGGTATAAGAATGCTGGTTGAACGGTGTCAAAAGTGCATCGAAGTTAAGGGTGACTATGTCGAAAAGTGATACACTTGTTTCGTCTGTATGACTATTAAAAGTCGGTTGGGCCGGAAAATTATGGAACCGCCCTTAGATGTTAAGAATGAGTGTTATAACGAAGCTTAAGTATGGTTGGGTGCCTCTTTCTCCATTTTTTTTTCTTTCCTTATCAACTCAACTCAACTCAAGTATGGTTCTCTGGATTGAACTTGAGTGGAAACAGGGGACATTAACTCGTCACCTGACAAATTCCGGTACTCCCACGCAAAAGTTACCCTAAGCTAGACTCAACACCAAGGTAACACTACAACTTATCCAGACAGCTGGCATGAATCGGTTTAGTTTGTGTTGTGTACAAGTTGTGTACTACGTATATAATAAAGTTTCCTATCACAACAAGGAATGAACAATATCCAACACGTAGGAAACACGAAAGCAGACTCCATAAGTATTCTTCATATCACAGCTACTATAAGCTTCTTTCCCTAAAGAACCAGGCTGAATAAAAAATAGCGTACATACGTTCGTCAGAATCTTGGACATTATTCGAGGGAACCTGTAAAGAGACAGTGAAATAGCTCAGTTCTGCACGCCCAATAGTGCAATACCGGGGCCTTCAAATGACATACAGGAAATAGGAACAGATAAGTACAAGGAATTATTTTAAAGGTAATCAAATACTGATTTCCGGACCCGGTGCTTCGTTTTCCTTCTCATCTTGTTTACCTACACCGTGAACGCAAGAATGGCGCAGACTACAATGTCAGGTGGAACGGAAGAAACGCCGAGGCTAATGCACACACAAGCGGACAAACACGGAACGAGGGAGTCTACGCCGTAGAACTGAGTAAGGCAATCGTCAATGAAGGCATAGCACTCTATACGCACAAGCATACAAGTCTTATGGCCCAAAAATTATGGCCACAAAATTCGATTATAGTTCCCCATAAGTTATGGAGAACTATAATCGAGTTACATCGCACAACCTATATCTGCTAGAACTACCTTCAAGAGAAATGCATCACCAACGTCCGTTTGACATCATATAAGCAAAAAAAAAAAAAAAAAAAACGTACGTAAGGGGCAGCGTCGGTGGTTCAGCGCTCGCGATATACATGAATGGAGCTTTCGGCACTGCACAGGATCACCACGCTATCCCTTACGTACGCAAAGGCGACAGCGTACGTAAAGGGCAGCGTCGGTGGCTCTGCGCACGCGCAATACATGAAGTGAGCTTTGGGCAATGCGCAGGATCACCACGCTATCCCTCACGTACGCAAAGGCGACAGCGTACGCAAGCGGCAGCGTCGGTGGTTCTGCGCACGCGCAATACATGAATGGAGCTTTGGGCAATGCGCATCACCACGCTATCCCTTACGTACGCAAAGGCAACAGCGTACGTAAGGGGCAGCGTCAGTGGTTCTGCGCACGCGCAATACATGAAGGGAGCTTTGGGCAATGCGCATCACCACGCCATCCCTTACGTACGCAAAGGCGACAGCGTACGTAAGGGGCAGCGTCGGTAGTTCTGCTCACGCGCAATACATGAAGTGAGCTTTGGGCAATGCGCAGGATCACCACGCTATCCCTCACGTACGCAAAGGCGACAGCGTACGCAAGGGGCAGCGTCGATGGTTCTGCGCACGCGCAATACATGAATGGAGCTTTGGGCAATGCGCATCACCACGCTATCCCTTACGTACGCAAAGGCGACAGCGTACGTAAGGGGCAGCGTCAGTGGTTCTGCGCACGCGCAATACATGAAGGGAGCTTTGGGCAATGCGCATCACCACGCCATCCCTTACGTACGCAAAGGCGACAGCGTACGTAAGGGGCAGCGTCGGTAGTTCTGCGCACGCGCAATACGTGAAGGGAGCGTGGGCAATGCGCAGGATCACCACGCTATCCCTTACGTACGCAAAGGCGAGAGCGTACGTATTGCCAGCGAGGCCGTTTTGACAACAGAAGATTACAGTGAAGTCAGTGATCCAGGAGACACTGAGTTTTTTCTGGGTTGGCTTTTCGAGGTCCGACACACAAAATCCATAGTGAATGTTGGAGTTTAGAATGCATGAGCCCTTTAGCCTTCGTGTAATGACGGTGGAATAACGAGATACGAAATACCGTGTGCAGTAGTGCATCCTCTTAGGGATTAACGGAATTATATATGAATAAGATCGTGTACTCGACGTTGCGGATAGTGGACTGCTATTTCGGTCGACGTAGACGGGAGAGCATGCAGTAGGGGGAAAATGCAGGTGGTGAACTATAGAATGTCAAAGACAGACATCATGCACACAGTTCCCTTTGAAGTCGGCCCAGGACGCACATTCCCCCAGAGCGTTAGTCGTGACGTTTCCCACCTCTGTGAGGCCGACAACACTAGCACTAGCACCACCACCCCGATACAGTTGCTACATTCAAGCACCAACTTATCAAGTTACTGCTAGTACTGTCTACAGGTGTCTCCTACACATCTTATTTTGGGTGGGCGTCAGCTGTGTGAAAGTTAGTACAGCGCAGAGAAAGTTTTATCTGCAGTGACTGTAACTAAAGCTATGGCGACCAGTGTAGCGTACTGCTCTGAGATCTCATCTCATGCATGAGTGATGTATGCTACCACAGGAGTTAATAAATGGTTTGAAATACATGCCACCTTACATGATTTTCGGCGAGCCTTCGAGTTGTAACGTGGAAGAGAACTAGGGGTCTCTACAATGGGTCTAATTTAGGAATATCAAGGTCAAGGAAGCGGTATCCTTTATTGGACCTGTAAGGCTAGTTTTGAATAGGGAAATTGTTACCAATAGTGTAATGCCGGCACTGTCTTTGAATCCACCTATCTATACGAGACATTCCTAGCGGACCACCATCGTAGGAGTGTGCGAGCGGTGCGGGTACGCAAAACGTAATCTCTATTATGATAGTTGATACCATAGTTGATAGGATAGTTGATATGATAGTATTCCTAGACGTTGCCGCCATACTCCCTCCCTTCACACTCCCTTCATGGCGCCTGTGGAAAGCCTCGGGATGTCACGTATACTACGCTTGTCGAGGTGCCAGTGATCGGCTTTTGTTCTTCCCTAGGGCTTTACCTTTTAGGTATGCAACAGTACAGTGTCGTGCTTTAGAGAAATTAGCTAGAACGCAGTGCAATGACCTGGATGCTCAGAGATATTTATAAGGACTACACAAAAATTATTATTAAGGCGCTTCAAATCTCAATCTGCACGAGAGGCTGTCACATATTCTCGTGAAAGCATCGTAGAGACTTCACTGGTGCCTCGTAAACTGGACACACAATTTTCCGAACCACCCCGGAAACAGACGAAGCGCAGCAATTTGCAGACAGCCTGAGAATCGACCATTCGATTTGTTTTCGACGACACTTCTACCAGATCGTGGAGCTGCGAAAACGTTCATGCGCAGATTGCGAGAGCGCTGATTGCTTCTTACGAATCGTGACAAAGCCGACAAATGGCTTCTTGTCTTATTTTCTCTCCGTCTCGCTATGGGTCTTAAACGAAAATGGATGAGGCAAAAGCCTTTGCCGGATACACAGCCAACTTATGCGTCCAACCACCACCTCGTCGCTAGAAAAGCCCGAAGCTATATACAGAAGGATAACAGTGCTGGGGTGGAGAGTGAGGAAGAAAGGAAAAGGAGCTCAGTGGTACATTTGCTCGCTTATAACCCTTCCCCACACCCCATTGATAGTATGTTGTTGCAGCAGCAGTACGAAGGAGACAAAGGAAAAAAAAAAACTGCGAGTGGGGAATAAATAGGTAAAAGGGAATGACTTGGCGGACGAGGGTGTTACATAACAAATGCTACACTGACGAGAGAGAGAACCAGTGATTCTATTGAAAGTGCAAATGTGGTTAACAGCATTTGTGATGAAAAAGTGGAAGCGAGCGCGTCTGCCGCATGAAAGAACGTCGGACGATAAAACCTGATCTATATCGTTTCAAAGGAATCGTTATAACAGCGGATGCAAGATATATCGAATTATGACACTGGACTGAATAATAAGGTACTGCTGAACTAGAAAAGAAGAGTATTATCGGTCTAACATTATATATATATATATATATATACTGATTACAGCAATTTCGTCGATGTCTGTTGAACTTAACCCAAGTTATCAATCTTCCAACAAGGTCACCACCCTACTCACCACACACCTGGGATCTTCTTCTAACGCCTGACTCCGAATTAATCAACAATATATCGGTTGAGGAAGGATTCAGTGATCATTGCCTAATTACAGTTAAATCAACATCTCTATCCACTGGAATATCTATTTCCAAACGCATTTACTTTATAATAGTGCTAACTTTGAAGAGATGCGCAACGACTTAGTGATGTTTTACGACAGCTTTCCACTAGATGACATTACACGGCCAGTTGAGAACAGCTAGATTGCCTTCAAAACAAAGCTCCTCTCACTAATCGACTCACACATGACGTACACCCGATACCGTGTTGATGCTCCTTGGTTCACTCGGTCAGATTGAGAAGAAAAAAGCAATGTCATTTTCACCAGGCTCGTCGTTCAAGGAACCCTGCTTTATGAACTAGATATAAGTAAGCTGTTTAAGAATACAGATGTTCCCTGCGCCTTGATACGCGATGTCATGTCACAAACGACACGCAAACAGGACTGCGTGATAAATTGCGCTCCAACATGGATAAAGCGATCCATCCGGCATTGCGAAATTAACAGACTCTCTCAAAATAACTTCACCGTGCGGTCTCGACAATATAAACGGGAAAGTTTTGAAAAAAAAAGGACAGATCATCCCATTTCTTAGACCTCGTATTTCAGCAGTCTTTAAACACAGGGGACATCCCACGGGACTGGAAACTGGGAAAAAGGACTCGGATTTTTAAGTTTCGAGAACGACATTTTTCACCTAACTACAGGTCAATTTCACTAACTAGCATTCCGTCTAAGCATGGAATATGTTGTGTACAAACATATAGCAGAATTTTTAGAAAGTAATGACTTATTTTCTCCCTACGGACATGAGCTTTGCAGAGGATTTTCCCGCGAAACCTAACTAGCATATTTTACTCATGACACTGGTACCGCCCTAGACAATACCGTTGATTGCGATGTAATATTCCTGGACCTATCTATCAAAGGCTTTCGACAGAGTCTCACATAATTTGCTACTAAACAAATTATTAGCACTTCACTTGACCCCTTGGTTGTCGAATGGAGAAACAATGTTCTGAAAACCGTGTCCAGGAAGTATACGCCAACAACCGTTACTCCACATCCACAGCAGTCACTTCTGGCGTACCATAAGGTACAGTGCTGGGCCCACTTTTGTTTCTGATTTACATCAACGACGCCCCAGCCAGGGTTGCGGAAGGAGGGCTCCTATTCCATTCCAATTTCATTCCGAGGAATGGAGACATCTGCTAATTCCATTCCTTCCAATTCCAAGGGGTAAAACAAATAACCAACGATTTCGATCTATAATGAAATAACAAAACGCATTTCGAATTAGAAACAATATACAAATATTTCGGAACTATTGAACGCGGGAGAGACGCCCCCAAGTTGATCATGTGAAGCATATCTGTTGCGTAACTCGATTTGCAACATGAAATTTACGTGCTTGAATAGAGTGAGGAAGGGTTCTTCGTAAAACGTGAATGACAATTGGCGATCAGTTCTCCAAGTTGTTCCAGAGGCCAGTTTCTCGCGCTCAGTTTTGGCAGCGGCGGTTTCTCCATGCGCCCATTATTTTTCAATGACTGCCACTTCGTCACTCGGCAAACTGCACGCCTGTTCCCCACTTGCCCGTTTGTGAATTCCTTTCATCATGATGTTTCATTGCATGAAGTGTTGAATGACCGCGGAGTGCTTCTCTATACATTTTTGAAGTGTTGAACGACGCAGGAAACATTCGACAACATTATTTTCCTCTTCATGTGGGTAGGTGCGATGCGCGGGCACGTTCAAGGGACAACAACCATTGGGTTGAAACCGAAACTACCATAGGGACAACCAGGCCATTCCATCCCGATTCCATTCCGGTTAAATGGGGTGCTCATTCCATTCCCATTCCATCCCTAAGAAGGTTGCCGCCATTCCATTCCAGGTTCTGATAAAGCTGGAATGCATGCGGAATCATTCGAGCTCCGGAGTGGCACCTCCGGAACGCTCACGCATTCGGTTATTTGCACATGATTGCGTCGTCTACCGCGCTATTTACTCCCCAGCACACCGCGTAACCTTACAAAATGACCTAAACAGAATACACGAATGGTGTTTAACCTGGCACATGTCGCTAAACTCTCTACACCAGTTAGCACTTTGTCCTAAGTCCTTTCAGGCACCAGATCTCCGTGTTACATCAACAATCCTTCATATATTTGCAGTCACGTTGATCATCGACAGAAAGTTATAAAGAAAACAACCACCACCATATTCAAACAGTCATTGTGCCAACAAACATCATCAGACTGGAACAACCTACCGCACGCTATTGCAGAACTATTTGATTACAACCAGTTTGTCGGAGAACTAACTGCATATTTCACCTGACAGAAGTGATTTCCTAGTTTAGCAGTTATGCTTCTGAGTTGCAATGGTTCTTTGTTCAGTCAACACATCATTGTACGTAATCCTTTTGTAATCATGTCTCATCATTACCGTATCATTATGATGTATTTGGTATTACCGATACCCACTACCCCATGTAATGGCCTCACGGCGCAGCAAGCTTTAGTAGACCAGAAGGTGTTCACGATACCAGTTCCGAAGACACGATAAGCCAAACGCCTCATTCATTTGAACTCGCCGACGTCATGTTGCTGGTGCTTTGGAGTCTGTTTAGTGTCTGTTTAGAGCATGTCTGAAGGATGCAGATCTCCCTTATCGAGTGCTTCCGATTTCCTAAAACTCCTCACGATGAGTCTTACAATCAGGACCGAAGTACAGCGTTCACACTCTAAACAAAAATAGAAAAACAATCCGTAATTTTACCCATAAGTGACTGCTAACTTTGTTGCCAGCATATGTCCTGTGACCCAATTATTGCACAAAATTAGTTTGGATTGCACACTGCACAGCTCCCATAAGCGAAAAGGATGACACTTACATTAAAGGGATATTAAACTGCGAAAGCCCAGTCCGGAACTGTGCAAAATGTGTCAAAGAGAAAGGTCTGGTAGGACCTTTCAGGCAGCACAGAGGGGTCTCAGAGGACATTTTAGAGAAAATCTGGAAGACTTTGTAGAACCGTTCATGTAGCCCTGAGGGGTTTGGGGGGACCTCTCAGAAAGCTTTGCGACAGTACGTCGTGCAAAACCTCCCAGAGCAAGTTGCTACATGTTTTTCGCGCAGTACCGCATAGGCGGTATACTGTATAGGCGTCCGCAACTATGATGATTACCCACGCTGCCACATCGCCACTGACCATCACGCTCTAGGATTTGGAGGGTTTGGCCCTATACTGACGATTGACCCTACTGTTTTGAGCTGTTTTTCAGGCTGAAACGTGGTGGTGGTGGTTGGTAAAATAACAAGGGGAGATTGAATTCGCGCAAGCGAATTCTGCTAGCCCAAAAAAAAGGAAGGCGGTACACCCCAAAGCAGAAAAGAAAAAAGAAAGGAAACGCACGCAACGAGCGCACCGCAAAAGTTGAAACGTGAGATACATATTAGAGATCATTCTGTGATATATAGCACTGGGCACTCACGCGCCAATTCAACTGTGGATTCTCTTTGGGCTACGGTCAGAGTGATGAGCAATTGGAGCCCGCACATACACGCACTATATTGTATATCACCGTTATATTTTACCATGTTATTCGGCCAGTTGATGTTGGGGAATGCGACTACAATGTTTGGTAAAAGTCAGACGCCTGGAGCGGTACAGACCACCAAATTCATTAACTTGTCGGCACCACTTCACAAGCGTTATTCTCATGGGGAAAGGCTACGACTGAATACATATTAGCAAATGCGACGTGTCCTTAGTATGTTGACCGCAATTATTCAAATTATTCTTTCAAATTAATCCTGAGACCCAAGACATTACGGACCCAAGGGCTTACGTTAAGATATGACCAGAACCAGCCACGAAAGCAAAGTTTAATGAACCCCACAGAAAGTTATAAAAGAGGGAAGGCTGCAAGGAACGTGGTTCTCCAAGAGCCTTCGGTTGCCTCACACAGCCGTCTCACCGTCTCAGGGAAACCGACGAAGTTATTTTACTTCTTCTTTGTTTTTTTGTTGAGGCTAATGAGCAACGCTGCTGTACTCATTGATACAGGGCTTTGCAAGGATCAAAACAGCTAATCCATCTAATTAAGAATGGTTCATTAGTTACCTGCGCCTGCCGTAAACACTCTGGGACCGTATGCACAGATAGCAGGCTATACCTCATTACATACCGGGAAAGAAGCGAAACCCTCGTAAAACGAACAAGCTGGAAACTGTAATGAGACCCGAGATACACGTGCAGACGTAAGCAAGCCTAAGGGGATGACAGCCAGTTAATTCCGAGTTACACTCCGATCCTTGCATTTAGCGGACTTCAACAGAAAATAGTGTTTACGTGTAGAGGAGAGGACATTTTGTTTTCGTTGCCGCAATTTTACTTCGTGTAGTGTATTTAAATAAATGGGACGCCAAACAAAAGTATGAACTGCACTTCATATTGTTTTGCTGTTATGCTGTCCAGCATAACTGTCATTAAAGGTGGTTATGTTACTATCGGTACACACTGCTAGCTGTTTTCTACGTATAATACCACTGATTTTTTCCCCTTATATATCTGAAATATATGCGCTCGTACACTTGGATCAGCGAATGAGTGCTACAGATCAAAATATGGGCTGATCCACTTCCGAAACGCATGATTCCATTACGAATGCACTACGTAAGTGTTGGGGCATCTTGTGTCATCTGAGGTGAATCTAAGGTATGGTCCAGACTATCTGACATGAAAACACCCAGCAAGGTGTTTTATAGACTTTTCTAGATGTACACTCTGTCACAATTCTGAGGCACAAATTTTGACACACTCCTGAAGAAACACCATGAGCGGGAAGCTTCTTGAGATCGTCCGCCCGAAACCAATAAATAACAAAGGGGGTATGGAAACCTCGTGTTCTTTGAATATTTACTGATTGACGATCTCGAAGGTAAACGCCTGATCATGTTCTGTAGTTTTACTCTGATAATACGAGCTTATCTGGAACACCCGCTTAAACTAAAAAAAAAAAAAAGAAGAGGTAAGTTAAGGATGTTCAGGTTCAGAATACTCAAATAGCGGGTGTGCGCAACTAACAAGCAGAACTTCCCTCGCATCAGAAATCTTCCCGCTTTCGGCTAAGGCAGTGCGTGCGCACGTAAACCCGAATTTGCGTTGCAAGCTATATGCATATCTCTCGCGAACGGGGCGATCTGATAGAACCCTTAATGTTCAACAGCCCCAAATTTTGCGAGCTTTAAGGGCACGCGGAAATTTCGAGCAAGACTTTACGCTTCGAAAATTATGCTGGAATCCCAAAGTTACTTTACACCGTTGGTTGTTTGCATCTGAACCAGGGTGTCGAACCAAACGCGAACCGTGAAACCGTACCAGAACCGTTAGTTTTGCCGGAACCGAACCGGAAGCCGAACCGCAATTTTCATGACACTGTTGAAACCGAACCGGAGCAGAACCGAAAAAAATAATAGCGGTAACCGGTCCGCAACAAAACGGTTCGGACATAAAGGAATCAGCATAAGAGTTCAAGTGTCTCTCGATCACCGAACGGGGACACACTGGTCTCCATATAATGAATTTTGCTAATATTCACCTAGCAGTCAAACGAGGACGTATAGTAAGTATGCTTTCAGCGTCTTTTTTAACACGTTGAAGCGCAGTTGTCCTTGTGAGCGCCGCGGCTAGCGGCCCACGCGCGCACTGCGGCGTCTGCTCTTTAGAGAGGACGCGCCACGCGGACAAATGAAGCAGCAATGGAGTAGGCCAGTTACGTAGCTCTATAGGCCTGTTGCGCTCAAGTTTGCCCGGCGACGCGAGCGCCAATCGGGACCCAAGCGGGAGCGGGAGCAGTGACTGGTGCGCACAGCCAGGCAGCCAATAATGTATCGTGGTTAAATATGCCGCCTTTCAGATTGCCAACGCACGGGAAACCACAACACAAATCGGGAACATAGTACCGTTGCGTCGTTGGCTACCATAACAGATTCCAAAACGTCAAAGGTAGCGTTCCAAAAATCGAGTTTTATCGCTTCCTCGGAAAACCTTGGGAGACAGAAAGGCAGAAAGCGTTAATTGCGTCTGTACACCGGAAAAACGCCGCGAAGTTTCCGCTCTGCGGTCCACCTGGAGATAATATAGAGTTATACCCAAACAACTTGCGATACAAATTTACTTGGATATATCACAAATTCTGCAAAACAGTTATTACTTGCTGACATAACGCATGCAGACTAGAGGGAAATATGAAAGGCTTACTGTGGGCATCGACTCCCGACGGTTGTTCTTACTGCTATGTTCGAGGGTCTTCGTGCAGTGTGATGTTTACTTCGAAAAAAGCGATGACCTTACTTACTTATTACTTACTTACTTATGTTCTCCAGGAGACATGCCGCTACGAGGCTACCCACTGGCATTTTTGTTGGAATACCATAGTGAAACACCGTGCGTGTCTCTCTGATGACCCTTTAGGAGATCAAATAGCTTCTTCATTTGCTCTCCCGGCACTACATTGTCGAAAGTGCCGTTCAGAACCTCTTTACAGTCCCACTGTAGAGCTCCCTCTGTTCAGACTCAATGACCTCAACGAGTGGACAAACTATGCCTGGGTACGTGTGAAGCATATAACCAGGCGGTTTTCTTTTTGCAGCGGGGAGACATGTGGTTGATATACCTGGACAGGTAAACATTACACAAACAAGGAGAAATATATCAGATGCAAGCTGTTTATTACCAAGAGCAATAAAGCATTGCTTTTGAGGCACCGTACTAGGTACACGGTACAATACTGGTTGATGAAACACATAAAATGCTGAAGAATTAGCATTAACAGAATAGCCAACGATCAATGATGCAGCAGAGTACAGCAGCAGCATTCAGTAGAGAAATATCATGGGCAAATGATCAACGATGCAGCAGAGATGACTGTAGCCTCATCAGCTCTAAAACTACAATATGAAAGGTCTCCACCCGAGCTCCTGTCTGAAGGAAAGCACACTGTCCACATTATACATACGTACTCGGAAATAAGTCGGCGACACCCTTTCTCAAGTCACGCTGCGGCTTTGAGCTTGGCTTACCCCACTTTTGTGGCTCCCCGGACATGCCCATGTCGCCTGTTCTTCCTTGTTCAGGTCGCAGCAGACTGGTGCCGCGTGCTTACATTTTCCCGCAATTCCCGCTTTACAGGCACACGACGCAACATGAACTGTTCACGGGCACTCGGACACCTGTGATGGAGAGATACCGAAATCGAGTTAAATCAACTTTCAGTGCGGGTAAAATGTGCATTTTTTTTTCTGATCAGGTATATCATTTTGATGCACAGTTTACATATATTACGTAAGATCACGCTGACTCACCTCCAGCCGGACGTTATAAACCACGCTGTCCATCACTTATTCCGAAATGCACTTCGCTTTAACGACGATTTCGTTACCGTCCGATGCTTCATCGACGCCGAAAACATGTTCGACTAGTAACTGGCCCTTCGAAAGGTGTGATTCTCTGAAAAAATCGTCGAGGGTCTCGTGCTTTTCAAACCCACAAAGCATGCGATACGTTGCTTGCTTGAGCCAGAGCGAAACCCGCGAAACCGAAACACTCTTGAGTGCGTACCAATGTTTCGATTTGCTTCCACATGCTGTCGTCCGCTGATCGCAACGCCGCCTGGCCGAGAGCTACAGGCCTATAGGACGAATATGTGATTAAGCAAGCGCCCAACATGTTCCCTTTCCCCTTGAGCAGTAAAAATGAAACAAGTCAGAAACACGAGAAGTGGGGAAGGAGCGTACGCAGAACAGTGCCTGTTTGATTGGTCGTGGTTTGAAAAGTAAATCTATATATACGTTATGCTTACTAGTAGTGCAATTGTGTCGTGACACAATGCCTTTGTGTTGTGGATTAACTGGTACACTGCTGGTGAGCTCGGACAGGGCAATGCTGGCAGTCTTATTTTCGATCGCTTACAGTCGCTGCTGGCAGTCTTATTTCACTACGGTTTCAGATCGACTCACGCTGCGAACGCAGTGTGCCGGAAAGTACCGTCGTCTATGTCAAATGCTGTCCATCTTATTAAAGGGGCACTAAAACGCAAAAACAAGTTCACTTCAAATTACGTTGCACGCTATGTCAATTTCGTACTTGTTATCATAATTCGAAACTGATTCCGTTACGGAGCTACAATCGAAATTATTCCGGACTCTTTCTTGCTTCGGCGCTAAGCAGTGAACGTCGTTTCAGCTCGTGCATCGGTGTTTTTAGCCCATGCTGGGCGTGCACGCACTTGCAGCGTCATGAAGCAGTCTCTGTGAAAAACATAAGTGCGCGTTGCGAGGCGGACTGGCGTCGCTGTCCGAAGGATGCGAAGATAAATGTTGTCAGTGGAACATTCGCGAGAACTGTTGTGGGCTACAGTTCAGTGAATCGGTATTCAAAAACGCAGTAGTGCGCATCACGCAGCGCATATACGGAACACTACGATCAGACCCGTTCTAAATCTACACGGCCACGATACCTATGCGCGCGCTTCTCCTGCTGTCTCATTGGATGCCGCCAATCTTTGCCTCCTGGGGATCCCATTCGTTGCCGCCAAAGACGACTCTGCTTTCATTGCGTTTTTCTTCTAAACGGTAGCGCTGTGTGAACTAATTTTGCTTGCATTATACGAATTGAAACACGGACTTTCATTTGAGATCAAGACTTTGTTTTTGCATTTTAGTGCCCCTTTAAGTTTCCTTTAAGTGTATCTTGCTGGCACTGTGCGTGTGGAAAAAAGAGATTTTGGGAACATAAAGTAGCAGGAGTACACCGCTTCATCAGCGTGGACGCTTTTTGCAAGTGTTCATCCATTCTCCTTTCTCTCGCTAAAGGGAGTACCTGAGTACCTAAAGGGAGTAACACTAAAAACGTAGCAGACACCAGCAGTAAGCTATTAGCCATGCATTTCCTGATAAAAGCTGTTTTATGGGAAATATAAAATGGAAGCGTTGAACCGGTTCGCGAACCGGTTCCGGTCTGCGAACTGGCTTGCGAACCGGTTCGATTTTTGGCGTGGCCGAACCCGAACTGAACCGGAACGAAATCCCAGCAACGCGAACCCGAATCCGAACCGAACCCGTATTTTTTGCTGTTCGACACCCTGATCTGAACTGCATTTGAACTACTTCCCATCACAAGCAGTGTGATGACGCTTTTACGAAATGGCGACACGGGCAGTTGCGGGCATCGATTAGGAAACACGTTTCACCAACCACAATTCGCGAAATGCAGCGACCGCGAACATGTGCCCCGTGCCCGGTTCGCAAAAGAATTGGGTCGCTAAGGCCTTTACAGTAACTTGCAGCAGCGTCAAGCCTGAAAGCCGAACCCCATCCATCCAGGACGAGCGACAGAACTACAGATAAAAACAACGAAATTTGTCAAAATATTGGAACTACATCAAACTGCATGATAGACAAGCCTGAGCGATGGGCAAGACACCTAAACAACACAAACGCGAGAGCCCTCGTGTTTGTATTGTTTACGTGTCTTGCCCATCGCTCATCGTGGAGTTTATCCACCAGCTCGCCTGCATTTGCGCCATTCTAACTACAGCAAAACTGCAAAATCGATACGGTCCTAGGTCGTAGACTATATGCGCACGACCTTTCTTGGATACGTCAATAATGTCGGATCTCAGTTCATGTAAACTGTGACCACAATAACACTGAAATGTGGGCGAACGAAAGGAGGAAGATGTGAACCTAATATGGGATACATTTCTTGTGGAATATTCCTCCACGCACCCGAGAGCAGCACTTGAGCATACTTTTGTGATATGGCTCTGGAAATAGACGATCTAATACGTATCTATGGTGCTCTTGTTCGAGATGGTTCCCTTCTCCTGGTTCTGTCGACGGAACGACGTTGTGTTTACCCTGCCACGCTATACTTTCGTACCGAATGCTTGGGTAAACAAGTCGCGCGCCTGAGTGCATGGCGAGGGAAGGCCAAGCGCGAAAGCCTCTCGAGCACCCGTTAGAGCCGCTTTGGGTCTAACTGAAGACGCGTGGATGAAGGGACGTCTACATATGGTGTAAGAGGTGTTAGCCGGAGATAAGATGTTTTGAGTAACGGCCGACGAATATTGACATTTTATACGAGCGTGCTTTTACATTCACCACATGCTGTACTTCATTTTTTCTGTTGACAGTTGTACCTTCGCCCTTTACCTCATTGTTCCGTCCTTGCAACAGCTCCTTGGGGCCAGCAGTTTATACAAGATAAATAGATACGGTCTTTCTCGATGACGGTTCTCGTTCTAACGGGAACAGTCTAAGGGCCTGTTGACTGATTTTGAGATTATACTTGTATTCGACTGTAAGCAACGTGCAGATGTCACATTCAAAGTTTCATCTAACATCGTAGCTTTCGATGTAACCGTGGAAAACGGATGGTGTGTTCACGTCCGGTTTCGATTTTACTGCGACGTCAATTGACGTCAATCAATTGACTAACGAACGTCATGAGGAAAGCAGCTGCCGTAAAACGTGATCGAGGGCTGTTTTAAGATATGATTAACCGTAACAGCAGTTTTGTCGCGAGCCGGCGTGGCTTGATCGCATGGAACAAGAGAAAACGGAATCTACTGACAGTCGCGGCAACATGAGTGCCGACTATAAAAATCAAATTGCATATAAGTCGCTGCCAATTTCATTGAACTATTTCATACGGTAACTCCTGGAACCAAAAGAAAGCGTGTGAGTGGTTTTTTTTTTTTTCTAAACCTTGGTTTGGGTCCAGACAGGATCGCTGTAAAGGTCATTATCAGTCCGCCAATCACAGCCTTGCATTCGGGGGCCTTGTCACGTTAAATGATCTGTGTCAGCAGCGTGTGTCCACTCGCGACTGGACGAACCGCGAACCGCTGGACCCTCGGAGCGAAGGAGGGAGATAAGACTCGATTTATTTTATTGTATTTATTTACTCTTTTTCTGCGCAAAAGCCACTGTGCCTATGGTGCGCCAAGGGGTAGAGGAGGCATCGAGTAGGAGGACTCATTCAGTGCAAATGGCGTTAACGCAAATCGTGTTCGGACGCAAATTTGACGCATTAACCCATTTCACACAAGACATATATATATATTTCAAGCTCTCACTCATGCGTTATGCAGTAACGTGCACCTTTCTTTCCTTCTCCTTGTTCAGATCAATTCCGCGCTGCTGCAAGAGATACCTTTTCTATACCGCTTTGTGTATTACGGAGACAGAGTATTTTCATCGGGCGAAGATGTACGCAACCGGATAGCCTTGAAAGGAACTCAATTAAATTGATGGGTGATTTCGTATCTCCTCCTGACCTAAGAGAAAGACAGAAGCTCAGGCTTCGAGATAAGTCAGTAGAGCGAGAGAGTAAGTCTAGCGAAATTGAAGGACAGTTAATTGTCTGAGTCTCCAGTTGCAAAACAGAAATCAATCAATCAATAAATAAAAAGAACAGACGTCCTTTAATCTCCGACAAATCTCAGAAGAAACGTCAAGAAACCTATTTTGGCCTTTAAATGTAGTTTTTGAGAAGCACTTAGAATTGAATGTTCTTCGTTGAAATGTTTGCTACACTGCTTCGCTAGCCGTTGCTCCTCTGAGGTTGCGCCGCCACACCAAGCAGAGACAGACGAACAACGTGCATTCTGTTTATTACGATATACTTTATCTCTCTATATATATATATTAAACGATTATGTAATCCCGAGGAGCAATTCCAGAGTAGGAGCAAAGTTGGTGTCGAAGAAGCGGATCTATTTCAGCAAGGGAGGCAGCCAGTCGCGTTTATTGCAGCTACGCTTCAAGACAAACTTCCTTGGTGAACTTGCTGCACGTGACGTCAGTCACTCATAACAAGCAGCTACGGTGGGGCCTGGCCGTGCAGTTGCGCCTAACACTTGCGCCTAGTCTTGTTCCGTGTTTCATTGCACATTGTTGATTGTTGAGAGCACAGGGCCACGAGAACTGAAAATGTATAGAAAGCACGTTACGAATTTTACTCCGACCCAGACTAGCAGCTGACGTGCGCCATCATAATCCCTGCAGTAATTGTTTCTTCTTACATTTCTTGCTTGCTTTAGGTTTGCAATTTCCAATCGTTGAACACGTCGTCTTGAAGAAAAACTGACACACGTTTCGTTTGTAGCCGCCCGTGAGCCAGGACGCCGACGACTCGCCACTAACGCTGGGCGCTAGCCAACGCCAACTACACTCGGAGAAAATTCAGTGGCGATTTAGCGGGAAATGCGAGAGAAATGCGTTAGCATTAAGCGCCTTTTCCGGTCTGTACTTGACTTACGGGTATCCACTTCCGGTCTAAACCCTACTTCCGGTTGTCCACTTCTGGACAGCTCGAATTCTGGATGCCCACTTCCGGTCTAACTCGACTTCCGGTTCTCCACTTCCGGTCTAACCTGACTTTCAGTTCGATACTTTCAATTGCCGAAGGTAGCCGCAGGTTACGAGAGGTAATCTTGAATTTCATTTAATTCCCTTTAATTATGTCTACTTGTTTTAATTACTCTCAATTTCTCTCTAATTGACGTTACTTACCTTTAATTACGTTTAATTACCTCCGGTAATCTGCGGTTGAATTCGGTAATCTGTAATTTCATTTAATCTTTCTCTTAATTGCGTATATCTTACGTTCATTACCTTTAAACTCAACTTTCTTGCTTTAATTGCCCTTAATTACTCTTACCTCTTGCTGTTAATTGCCTTCAACTACTTCAATTCCATATCATTTACTTTCATTTACATTTACCCTCTTTCCCCCCTTTATAACTCCACTTATACCTCTGCCTGGCTTCACCATCTCAGACAGACAGACTCTGTCTGTCTGTGACACTACACTGTTACTGTCCGTCTGTCACACACACGTACACATACATCCAGCTTTTTGCAGCTTGACACTCCTAATGCAACGCTTAAAATGAGGTGGTGGTGACGAAAAACCGGCTTGCCGTTGTTGGCCTCATGTATGTGGCCAGCGTCACGACTGTGGCCAGGATGAGATGAGATCGTGTGATAACAGATGAAGGAATGATGACGGCCGAAAATTAAGATCTTGGGCAGTCACTGCAGAATTGGCGAGAAGTCCGAGCAGTACTCCGCATAGTACGCTCCTAGCCAACCATCACCCCTAGTGACATCGTTCTTCTCTCTGATTTGCTGAAAACGGGAGGCGTACGCCATTTTTGTGGCATTATGTAGCTCATAATCGCAAAAAAAAGGCGTACGCTCCCCCCACCCCGATTTCATCAAATCAACGGAGAGAACGTTGTCATTCTGAATGTATGGAACCAGACGACAGGCGCCCGGGTGCTTGAGATTTTCGTGACCTACTTCATGTTGAGCGGCGGCAGGAGGACCTTCGAAGTGTGGGCTCGGAAACAAAATACGGACTTTCTATGTTACCTAATGCGTCGATTTTAGTATCCGTAATATTCTTACGCCTGTTAGCATGCTTTTTTATTAGTGGACAACTTCCACGCGGATATCGGCGGTTATTCGCCGGAAACGCCGCCGTCGTGCATTCGTTGTCGGGCGTCACGTGCTCCAGAGCGAACCGTGTGCACCCTACTGCGCGCTGTCATCTTGGGGCTTTCCTTCCGTGGCGTGAGATTGCTGCGCTTTGGAGGACTCAGTTTGTTCACCTGCGACTACTGACGCCATGTCGTGCTGTGCGGCATTGTACTGCAAAAGCAGTACATCCAAAGGCCATGAGCTCTTCAGATTCCCCCTGGGGAAGAAGGATGGACATCGTCTCGAGGCCTGGCTGCGGATCGTCAATCGAAAATGATTTCAAGTTACGGAACATTCGAGGCTTTGCCAGGTACGGAAGGAACTGTATCTACTCTAACGCTCCCGTTTGGCTGCGACTTGCAGTACTGTCAAACTACGTTGCAGGCTAATAAACTTTCTTCTTTGTTTAGAGCCACTTTGAGCCAAGTCAGTTCGAACAAAACAGAGCTGATGGGAGCAAGCTTCTAAAATGGGATGTCACTCGCACAATTGCCGGAACTGACAAAAATGATATAAGGTCCAGGAAAAAACAGCCAGAAATGCTCCAACAACAGACAGCTGCTACTGCACCAGTGCTTCGTGAAGCTGCAAATGAAGGTGCGGCAACCTTAAAGTATAACATCAATTACATTTCAAAGAGGCGGGAGTGGAACGCCAACACACCTATGTGAATTGGTGTATCGCTTTTGCATATAAGCATTATGTATAGCATTGCATGTAGCATTATTACCCTGTCATATGATATGACGGTAATATGATCACAGTGCCACTATATATTACTGTTATTACCTTGTAGCTGCCCCTAGAGTCGCTCTAGCTACCCTAACAAACGCTGGCAACGTTACTTTGGAGCAGTTTGAGTTGGTAGATCCATCAATATCGCATGCCGGTAAGCTTGCTATATAATAGTCTCTGTAGTTCTTCCCACAGGACAAGGTATGATGTCGCACATATTATTTTGTTTTTAGGTTTTGTGGCGGTTGGTGAGCTCTCAGAAATGCAAGAAGTTACGTTATCCACAAGTGGTACGTACTTTTGTATTTTGAGGATGGTGGAAGATGTTGAAAGGTGGGATAATTCCTACAAGTTACGAGACATCTCTCTCTTTCTTGCAGCATCCCCATTTGTTGGCAGTGAATGTCAGGAGGTGACAGCCGACGGTGCGTCGTCATCACTGCTTGAGTGTAAGCTAAAGGTTCTGAACAATCTGTAAAATAGTGTTTGCCGATACTCAATAGTAAATCACTGATGTTGCTGTAGTGTCATTTGTTTTCATAGGTGTCCCAGCAGATTTGTCCGTGACCCACGCAGACATGGATCACTCCACAGACACAACAGAAATGCTCTGTGACCTAGCTTTCACTAATAGTGGTGAGAATTCAACGTGAGAACGGTGGTGAGAATTCAACGCTGTTGAATGATAGGAATTTGGTGTTATAGTTGGTGTTACGTTATACACTGTTATACGATGGGATCATTCCTACAAATTGAGAGATCACTGTTTCGCAACACTTACATGTTCTCTCTTTTTGTAGCATGTGCATCTGTTGGCAGTGAGCGTCAGGAGGAGACAGCTGACAGCGCATCGTCATCACTGCTTGAGTGTAAGATTAAGTTTTTGAACAACCTGTGGATAGCTATCTTACAAAACTCAATAGCTGATACCTGATGTTAAGGCAGTGTGTGTCCCTTGAGTGTGTATGACAAGTTGGGCATGCATTGTAAAAATTGTTTTCATAGGTGAACCAGTGGATGTCTCTATGATTCATGTAGCCATGGGTGATTCTATGGAGACAGCAGAAATGCTATCCTACTCAGCTTTTGCTAGCAGCGGTGAGAATTTTTGCACACTGTCGTAGAATATGGATTTGATGTTATAGTTCATTACATTCTTGAGTATGT
Organism: Ornithodoros turicata; assembly: GCF_037126465.1. Lineage (NCBI taxonomy): Eukaryota > Metazoa > Arthropoda > Arachnida > Ixodida > Argasidae > Ornithodoros > Ornithodoros turicata. The sequence goes on from NC_088202.1 coordinate 97,838,212, forward strand.
GACACTCTTATTCTACAGATGAGGTGATGCAAAGCGCAGGAGATACCTGCATACCACCCAGTCACCAACGCCTAACCTGCAATGGAGGCCCATGTCAGCATGAGCTGCTCATCATTGACTTGAAGCGACGATTGAATGTTGCTCAGAAGAGAGCACGCCATTTAGAACAGAAGCTGGAAGCACGTGAGAGTGAGTATCACTCTCTGTTTGTATCGGGTTGATGTTAACGCTCCATTGTTCCAGAGGACCCTAGGACATGCTTAGCACCGGACCAGCTTCGGAGTACGGAGAATAGTGATTCACGTGCAAACAGGTGGAGTAGAAGTTGTCTGTTCACAACACCCCAAGGCAGAGGAAATATTGCAATTACCTTTGGAAACGGTTGTTGCAACATTTATAGTTTTCATAGATGTTTCTTATGCACAGATGGGACGATGCAACTGTACTTAAAGCGCTAAAGACACGATTGCATGTGGCCGTGGAGGATACGAGTTCGTAAAAGAAGAACTTGTACCACTGCCATCGGAAATAACCTTGCAAAGGAAGATAGAGAATGTAAAGTTCGGACCAGGTAAAATTGTCAAAGCATTCAAAGCATATCCTATATTTTCTTACATGAAATTGGAATACGCTTTGGTACACATGTATTTTTCTTTTGTTTATAGGTGTACACTTTTTGTATGATTACGTTGTCATTTTACATTGCTACTTCCTTAAAGGTGTTTTTGAGGAGCTGCTGCCAGCACTTAAAGTCAAGTTGGAGCAGATGCGTCCCGAAGAACGGCATTGTGCTGTGCTTGTTGACGAGGTGCAACTGACGCCATGCCTGGATTTTGACCCAACAAAAAAAGTTATAATAGGGCAGGCAACAGCACCACTTGCAAATCATGCCATGAAGAATTCACGCGAAGATCTGCTAGAATTTGTAGAATTTCGAAAGGGTCTCTCCAAAGTCAGCGACCACATCATGAGCGATGAAGCAAGTGCAAAACTCGAAGTGACAGAAACTGTGTCTGACGAACTATGTCAGATGGACGACGTAGAAGCACAGTCATTATGCTATGTGGCTGGCTACATTTCCAAGACAGTCGCTTCTTTGTACAAGCTGTGTGGCACATGTAAGACGTTCCTAGAAGAGGATTTAGTTGACAAAAATGACGCCCTGCTCCAGTACAAGTCATACCGTGGATGTAATGAACAGAACCCACTGTGCCGCCCATCAAAAGAGGTGTTGAATTTGCTCCAACATGTGGACAGCATATTCCGACAGCAGGAATGCAGGATTTTGGACATATCAGTGTCAGCACTTACACATGCAGTGCTGCAGTCTGCACCCGTGCACGACTTCCCTTCATGTCATAGCATTGGGAAGAAACTTGTTGAGAAGTTCCTGACGTTAAGAACGCAGATAGCTTTGAGGACGATAAACAGTGTGTCAAGAGCAACCGCACCAAAATGTGGCAGCAAGAGTGTGGGAATACGAGTTCTTGCGGAACATGTAAAATGAGGAAGGACCACCTCTACACTCAACACCTGAATGGGTGGAACGAGCCCACGCTATGCTCCGAAGACATGACGAAAGAAGAAAACAAGAAAAAGGCCCTTTTCAGGGCCACCCCACTTGCCTGCCACAGATGTAGCGCTGCGTTCCGTTGAAACCCTTACGAATGCACTAAGACATATGCAGCCCAAATTTTCAAAAGACACAGTTCACACTGTCTAATAAAGTCTGACAAACACTACACAAACAGAAAAGACGCAACACAAAAGAATGTAGAAGTGAAACCACGTTCCTCGGTATTGCAGTTCATATCTAGGAAACTTTCTCATGGGAGGACGTTTGTACGTCATAGAGCTCAGGACAAGGAGTAACATAAAACAAGTAAAAACAGGTATCAAGCGAGTACATTAACCCCTCAAAAGAAGGCAGAGTAAGGAATTGAGATTTAGGGCATTGCTAATTAATTGTGACAGGATAAGTGAGTGACACAGATTTCATGAACAATCCTTAAAATTTCAAATAACTGAGCGAACGGCAGGGTTTAGCAGCGTCTCAAATGCTGGAAGCGCTCGAAAACAAACGAAACACTATATTCAATGCTCTACAATCACGGCAGGCAATTGTGTGGCTGTCTACGGTTTCTAATTATTACCTCGTTACGGATGGCTTGACATTCTGTCAGGTTTTCCCGTGAGGTAAAAGATACAACGAAGCGAACTGTCAGTATAACTGCCGTTGTAGTTACCAATATCATCGCAAGCAACAGCAGTGTCAAACACTACAGGCTTTCACTCAACATGGACGTTATATTGAAATGAAATCGGTTTCAAACACACATCGCAGTGTTGCTCCTGCAAACGTCTATGATATGAGGACACAGCTCCACGGCAACGGTCGCCGGAGAGAGCGGGGACCGTATCATAACCGAGAGAAACCGAAACAGGAGCCACTTCGCTGCCAGGAGAAGCACGCCACAAAATGGCCGCCGTGTTCGCCGGCGCAGCTCAGTGTCGATACTGTAAGCGTAGCTTGTATAGTGACTGTAGTTTACACCATGCAGTCATCTTCACAGTAAATAGCTGTTATGGGATCTGTTATAAACTCTCATCTTCCCCAGTTCATTCGCTGTTACAAGGAAAACTCTTCACAACGGCCGTCGTCAATTCCAACTTTGCTATAGGTTCAAATTAACCCAACGTGCCCTCCGTCCGCGCACTGCATGAGCAGACAACAGGAAGCGGCATGAGCGAGCGAGCAGGCTAGCGCTCCAAATTTTCTTTACGCTGTTTAATGGCAGCTTCGGGTGTCTCATACTCCCGATTTGAGTGCGGCAAAAGAGGGGCGCCTACTTAGCGCACCCAGTGTATCATGTTATGAAGTTGGGTGTGATAAAGAAATAAAGTCAGCATTCACGGACACGCGTTACACTTTATTACAAACACTTGTTCACAGAACCTGAGTTGAGTGGAATTTGCTTCCTGAATCAGTCACATCTTTACATCCTACAAACACGTTAGTTTCAACTATAACAAGTATGTTTGCTAACATCTTAACATAGTCTCTCGCACTCGTTGATATTACCATGTTGTCATACGTACTGTTACCACCGAATGTTAACAATCATGCTTGTCATGCTTGTTGTGTTTATTGTTCGGCCTAGTGTCTGCTTGCTTAGGCTGCCACTGGGCGGTCAGCAATATTACCCAATTAAAAAATAATAATTACGCCATTTTGGGCACATCCCCAGGTTGCAAGGCCGCTATTTCTGTTAGGCTATATGTTCAACAGGTGGAATGCACCGCATATCTGAGCTTACGCAAATATTAAATGTCCTTATCATAAAATAAAGTTGTTGTTCTAGTTCGTCAAGCACTCACAGGCAATACCGAGTTCATAGTCGCCTTTGGAACACGAATACACGCTGATATATTAAAAAAAAACTAATTTAATATGAGGAGGATGAAGAAATATTTGTTTATGTACAAACACTGGAGCTAGGTGACACCCATCAAATTGAAGAGGAACATAAACTACGTACGGTCGTTGTTTTCATTGGTGTGGCTCGCTAGACTTCATCTAACATTCATGGTCATCCGTAAATTAGACGTATGCGCGGATGCAAATGACATACGCTCGCGGTTGGAACAAGTAGTGATATTTTCCCCCAGCTCAATCTAATTTCAATTTTAAATTTATCTCATAAAACAGTTGCGCGCGTACCGACGAAAAGCTGTATGGAGGGAGCTTGACAGCGGCCCGGACCCCATACAGCAGGTTGCGTCGAAGGCACCAAATATAATATCAAACATATCACGATACAAAATACCGAAGTAAAACTCACTACAACCCACATAAAATCTATCAGTACGAAATACCAAAACCAAACCAACGCCCATACAAAGTACAAAACTTAACTATACAATTTCTAAGTATAGAAGTAAATTACCGTGTGACCAAGTGTTAATGATACGGTAAGGCAACAATAAAAGTGAGATAACCATTATATATGCCTATTGAAAATATCGTTTTACTGTGCGAAGGTGGACAGTTTCGAATATAAGGTTCGTCTGTAAGAGCGTGTTTATAAGTTCCCAAGTGACACACAAAATCCACTCCAAGTGTCCGTTCAAACTAAAACCACAAGAAAAAAAAAAATGGCAGGGAAAAGTAGATTATCGGTAAAACCTTTCACGAACTTTCGTAATTATCCATGACTCGAAAACCCGAGACGAGGTAGGGACGATAACAGACAAACACAACCATGGTCTCAAACTCAGCTGACAGGTTTATTGCACAACAACATTTAAAAATGTTGTTTAAAAATTTTTAAATGTTGTTGTGCAATAAACCTGTCAGCTGAGTTTGAGACCGTGTTTCTGTTTGTCTGTTATCGTCCCTACCTCGTCTCGGGTTTTCAAGTCATGGATCGTCAGCACCAGCTCGCTTGCTACCTAACTTTCCTTTCGTTTCCGTAATTAGTGTACGCAAGGGAGATACATGTTTTACAAATTTACTAGTTGTTCACTACGCCGACCCTAAATTACTTTTCCGGGAGTATAATTTGCGTTGTCTCTCACAGCACCGGTAGCTTCTGTTTTAGCCGTTTGTGTATTTTCAAAATTAACTCGGAATGCCCCTCTACCGACTGAAAGACAGAACGAAGAAAATTCAATTTGCACGACATCGTCCCTCTGCTTTCAACAATAAAACTAAACTGTGTAGTTAATTAAAACAAACCCGGGTACGTCCTTGCATATTAATTTCCAACTTTACGCAGCCGAAAAAAATATTCTGTGGAAGAATCTGCAGATACGCCCAGTAAGTTGTTGGCTGCCGAGTACAAAAACTCCCGCAGAAAAGAGCAGTAATGAACCGGTCCGTAAGAGGAGGATATCATTAGTAAGCCATTAGAGGAAGAATACATAAACGTATTAACGGAAATCTTGATGTTCAATAGTCAGAAGAGTCGCAGGACCATTTCTGAAAGAAGGAAAAGCTGCAGGCAGTCTTAATAACGTAATTACCCTAAAAGACCAACTGCACTTCCGTCAGCTAATCGAGTTTAGATTGGCCAGCAGCGCTCACGAACATCCGCTTGATGTAATAACAGCCATTTCTACTAGGACATAACTCCATTATCGGGGAAGTAAAACTCGGAAACGTCATGTACCGTCTGCGAGAACGTACTCTTGGATACGGCTTCCTTGACTTGCGTATAAACTGCCAGAAAATGGCTGTGGACACATCTACACGTCTTCCTTCAAATACACCAACCACCCACCGATTGCCTTTGAACAAGGGACGGAAACCCGTCAACAGAAAAGAAAGAACGGCACCTAATACAATATCCCCCGAAATGTTGCCCTACTAGTCTAAAAGGCTATATTGTTAGGTAAGGTTCTAAGAAGAGAGTGAGACGGCGAGAAATGAAAAATACATTGCACTTCCACTACAGAAAGCTTGGGTTTGTGCGCACATGCGTCAATTGTAACGCTAACTCATTGGGGAAAGAGCGGCAAGAAAGCAGGCGAGCTGGTGATAATTGATCTTCAAAACGAACCCTGAGACTGGGGAAATCCCAAGGGTTCGTTATGAAGACCATTGTGGGCAATTGGTAACTTCAGCAAAGGAAATTTCTGCAGTCGTTCTCCGCGCTCTATTATCAAACATTTGGTGGTCAATTGGCTTTTAGCATTACTTATGGCAATACGTAACTGTCAGTTATGTATAAATGTGTTTTGCAGCCTTAGCAGAGCGACGTGGTAGCATGGTACTTGTGCACACACAATAGGGTTGTTGTTGTTGTTGTTTGCTACTTGTGCCCTCTGAAGTACGGCGGTGCTAGAGCACCCAGTAGATTTGACCACCCTGTCCCAGAAGCAGCGCGATGCCACATTAAAGATGGCTGCTCGTTCAGAAGTGTGTACCCAAGAAAAGCACCGTTCTGTCGAGAGATTTCTCATGGTGGATGATGTGAAGTCGCTGGCAGTTGACTTCACGAGAAAGCCAGTACGTCATGCAGGTCTCAGAGGCAAGTGTACGAATGGGATAACAGGTTCAAAAACGGTGTAAGAACCACGGCGTACAGTCAATGTCCAGGCACCGCGCAACGAAAAATTAAACGGGAAGTCCACTCTCTGGTATCGTTGAAAAAAAAATTTCTCTGGCAGGAGCATTTGACCACACAAACAATTCTACTGCGAGCCCTATCTCTTTCGCGCATATTTTCAGAGTTATTTGTATTTTGTCGTGACTGTCGGCGGTGGTGCTAGTGGTGGTGCTGATCGAACTGCTTGTCGTAACGACCACGCTTAGACGGGCAATGTGACGAAGATCGCAGGGGGGCACCGTGTGTCCTGCGCAGAGTTCACAGGGAACTGTGCCGACGTTCGTCTTAAAGGAGCATGGAAGGCATTTGGAAACATATATATTTTTACTGCAGCGTCATATGAGCATACTACCTTCGGGAACCGTCACGCCAAATATGTCGTTTGGGAAGTGCGAATTTACTGAGAGGAAGAGGCCGCGCGGCGGCGGCGACCTCGCCCAGCAGCTCCTCGCATCTCGTGACGTCAGGATGACAGAGCGTTTTTCACTGGCCACCGAGAATCGTCTGCTAGCGAGAGCGACCGCTCGTGACGCGGGACGGGCGGCGCTGCAAAAAGAAAGGAAGAAAAAAGGTGCTCGCCTCAGTATTGGCGTGGCACATGACGTTGCAGACTGGCAGCCGAGGGAAGCAGGTTTTCTGACATACGAGATTAAAAGCTTACTTCCGCTCCGGGATTACGCGCTGCACTCGCTGATTTTGTGCGAATGTGTGTCTCAAGCCTTGTAGGCCTAATTTCTAGTGCTCCCGACATAGAGAGCGCGAGACTTTCGATGCTCCTTTAAAGTGTCTGTCGAAAACCCACGGAAAACACCCAGACAGCACACCCGGCGCACGGACTGGAACTCGGGTTAACTCCCAGTCTCTCAGCGGAACCGCAACTACAACGGGAAGGAATCGGATAACCTCCTCTCCGAAATAAATAATGATAAATGGAATAAAGGATATGATATGATATCGGCTGGCGACGCATTCCGTGACGTGCCACTGCCCTCAGCAACACCTCCTCCCCCACATCTGAGGCGGGAAAGGATTCTGCATCAGAGAACGAAGTCGCGTGTCACTACCTAGCAACAAAGCCTGATAGCTCTAACGACATGACGTAGCAACTAAATGTACGTCCGCCAATCACGACTGTGCTCCGACGGCCGTATCCATCGAAACGAGTCACCACGTGTTGCAAGAGACACAAGCCTGTTGGAAATCATCTGCGCCGATTGGCTGACATCCGGACTTTATATGCCCACGTCGGGAAGGAGTGAGCGGAGGCGTTGAGCAGGCCTTATATAGGTGGAGTTGGCCTGCCGCGCCCACATTTCCCCTCCCTGACGTCGCGCACACGTCTTAAAGCGCGCGAATTTCGAACAGTTTGGATTCCAATTTGCGGTTTCTTATGCCGATCATAAATTATACTGATCCAGTCGAGGGAAAATGAAGCAGATATTAGATAAATCACGAAATACACCACCCGTGAAAGCAGATACCTACGAATTCATGCTAGGAGAGCAATGTGTCCGTTAAGTAGCTTCTTTCCCACGCACCATGAGCAATCTGCACTTGGTGTCTTCACTTAAGGGCTAGCCGTCTCCAGAATGACCTGCATTCCACGTTCTACAGATAAGGGCGTAATAAACGTGTCGAAAATCGGCACAGCGAATACCGAAACTGACCAGACAGTGACATCACGGCGGGCAGCTCAGCCATTTAAGTCTTGCGGGAGAGGTCACGTGTTTACGAGAACCAATAGGTATCATGGAGGCTCTCCATCCTCCGACGTGTCACAGCTCGACGTGGAAGTGCTTTTAAGTGTTTGCATCTCGCCAACTACGCTCGTAGCAAAATAATTTTCCCCCTCAGTTTTCCCTCCTACGTGCGCTATGATGCGTGCATGATGAAAACAACTATACCTATCAAAGTGTTACGACCACTTTCAGCGCTCACTGGAAAGGGGAATGTTCCCGGAGCAGCTGCGCTGCACACAGTTGCGCTACTAGTATAGCGACACCCCCGTATTCGATACTGCTTTCAGTAGCGAAGTAGAGGTCCCTCTACATTTCGAATTGGTAGTGGAACAACAGGTATTTCTGACATAATTTTTCTCCGCTACAGCGTAGAAAACGACTCCACGTCCAGAGATCCAACAAGTCAAGAGATCCACCGGTGGATCTCTTGACTCGGAGGATCTCTCGACCCGTTGGATCTCTTTACCCGGTTGGATTTCTTGACCTGCCTGAGGGTTCGCCAGGCTTGGATATTTTGACCCCTTTGTGTTACGTCATTAGCTCTAACGTCGCTAAGCAGAAATTACGCGTATCTGCGAGGGACTCGTTTTATGTGCGGTATAAATAGAATACAAATTCAGGTGGCAAATCAACATATCATTTTTATTGACTTAGTTACTTACTTTGTAACACATACCACAGTCAAAGAAAAGCCGACAGTTCTCTTATGTCATCAGCCGTTTTCAAATCAACCGTTTTACAACACAAGATATCTATGAGTGCTGTCACTCTTTTTACTTTTCGTCTTTTTCTTTTCTTTTTTTTTTTGCCAGCGCTTTGTGTTAGAGATTACTTCTACAGTTATCGTGGGCTACGTATACTCACGTTGGGTGGACCAGCTGCTGTTTCAAACACGTTGATTACGGCTCTTATCACAGCAGGCTCGTAATTGAAGAGCCAAGTCGCTGTTGGAGACAGACGCTCTACATGACCGAACCGTTTGATCGTGGACTTTCTCAGGCTACGAAAGGTAGCTTCATATGCCCGTACATCCGTTTTTTTTTTCTTTTGTCGGTATCAATTCTACCCTTAATTTTTCCCGCGGTCCACAAAGGGACAAAGATTTTGCAGCTGGGCCCATTATTATCGGTAACAAGCTTCAGTTCTGGCAGAACGTGGGGACAGCTCACGCCAATCGACAAAAAAGTACAAAGACAACGCTGAGTCCGGCAGTATTTTGGGGTTGAAGTCAATGAACGTCACAGGTCAATGTTGACTGGAAAGCAGTCAGACAGTATTTTCCAGCACCTCTGTCAGTAAAAGAATAGAATAACTCGACAAGGATAAGTTTTAAGCCCTGCAGCCTACGGTTCTTTGTAAGTTGAGCTCAATATTCTTGGTAACAAGCTTCCGTTCAATCATAGCGTGTTACGGCGCTAGGGGCCATGAACATTAAAGTGCAAAGACCACTTTAAGCTTTGCAGGGGGAATCGCCGCCGTAACCTATAGCACAACCTCAGGGTTTTCTCGCTTACTTTTTTGTACGCGTGTTCGTGTGTGGTAAGAAGAGAGAAAACACCAAAATGTATTCGCTGTTCCCGGGCATATTTTGCTTCCGAACTTAATGCTACGTACAGCGCAATCGTTCTGCAATGGACATGGTAAGAGATAGACTTTCTTTCCTGTCGGGATCCCGACCAGTATGACGCTTTGACTGGTTGGATCTCTTCACTCGCCTGTTACGTGACCGGTTGGATCTCCTGACCCGATGGATCTCTTTACTCGTTGGATCTCTTGACCTGAAGCGGTAGAAAACATGGAACACAGAAAGTAATGAAGGAAGACACCGGCGAAACCGGACATTTTTCTTGTCTTTCTTTGCTTGACATTCAGGCAAACTTGTCAAGCACCCCCCCCCCCCCCCCATCCTCCTCAATTTCACTTTCTCCCATAAGCTGAGCCTCATCGGATACGATGAGGAATAAGACAATTTTTGGAGAGTATATCCGAATCTAATTTCGCGTTGCCCCCCTTTGTATCATTTGTGTTTTTTTGCTGCGTATTTTTAGCTCTCCCTTTCGTTCACATTCACGAAACACAAACAGATTCGCGTAAGATACTTCATAATAATGACAATGCAGCTAGTTTTCGTTATACAATGAGTTGCAAAATAAGTCTGAGGTCGTTGATGACGCATTTCAGATTATATGTTTTGCGGAGTTATTCGGGCAGTAAAGCAAAATGAGATGTCTTGTGGAAGAGAAACACGAAAATATATTAGAAACACAATTAAGTGTATCCATATATAGTCATTGCACTCCAAAGGTATAGGGTTAAAGTTTTGGTGGAGCAGGTGAACCATTTTTGGTCAGATAAAATTATTGTTTGAGGAAATTTATTGAACATCTATCAACACCATTTGAAATTCATTGCGGACACTACTTACCGCGATGAGAAAATGCACAAATTATCATGTACACATCATCAAGCAAGGTACACGACCATGGCTCTGTAGCTACATATTTCGAGGGTTATCGTACGTTTACGCAGGCACATGAGATATGCTAACATGTGCACCCAGTATGTTAACACAAGGGTGGTCGCTCTGGAAACCCTCTCCTCCTACTTGTGAATAAGTCTATAGGTGCAATATGTTTGCGACATTCACCCGCAACCTGCGTATCAGTAGGAAAAAGGTGATGGTGTGTCGACAGTGTGTCACATCTTTGCAGCGTGCTGTCCATATATAATGTGTGCTCCCACATTAGCTCATATATGTTGCCGAACGCGATCAAATTATTGTCTCACATGAAGGATGTAAGACTGAGTATGAAGCGCGTCAAAGAACATTCTTCGGGAGCCAGAGTTTTCCAACATGCTCACTTTTGTTCTTTGTATACCGTTGCTTTGTTACGGTACACAGACAATTAACTTAAAGCGATCGATTTTTACAGCATTTGACATTTTATTGAGGGAAAGGCCACATGGTATTTTCTCTTCTGTGAATGCTTTATTACGAAGGTAATATCATGACAGTTCCACGATCCTCCAATGGGACACATTTTCCAGGAAAAAGGGTATTAAACATAGCTTTTCGGTTTCAGTTCGCAGTAAAACCCATCGCAGGAGAAGTTCGTCTGGCTGACGCAATGGATGTAGGGGTGAACGACAACAGCGTGTGCGTAAACACACCGTGTTTTCGTTTGTAATGCAGCATACAACATTTTAGCGCCGCACGTATCATATATGTTGAGAAAGCGCCAGAGGTGTGAATAAAACAGGCTTTTAATGGACAGGATGACTAGAACGACTGTACACGATGAATAAATGCGTGCGCGAGCTCCCTCCTTCCCTTGCCTTAAAAGGACCATGAAATGATTTTCGTGAATTCCGAGTACTCTGCAGGAAACAGTTCTCATGATCCCTCGCTATCGTGCACACATCGACTTTTAACCGTATTCAGTACAACGGGGACGCAGTTAACAGGCAAAAATAGCGGGGCGTGACCGCCGGATACATGCCTTCGAAGCGGGCTTACGTCATCGCCATCCAATCCTCTCAGCCAACTGTGAACGACGAGGAGAACACACCCCGCGGGACAACATGGGTGCATGGTTTCGGTTTGTACAACACCGACGTCGTATATCTGCCGTGGAAATCAGTTGAAATATGTCGAAACGCCTATTGTTAGTGATATAGGAAGAGGTTATGCGACACACACAGCGTCTAGGAATCGTTCGGAACGCAGGAGCCCGTACACGGCCACAGACAGAACATTTTCTGATGAAGAAGATCAGAAAGGAAAACGTGCTCCGGTAACCATGCTGACAGTCAACGGCGTTATTAACGTTTATCGTAGGATTCTGTGTCAACGGTTAGATAAAATGTTGTCTCCAGAACAAATTAAAACTTATTTCATGGCGAAGTATACGAGCTTGCTTGCAAATTTTGCAATTTGCTCGCAAAATCTCGTCCGCGAATCGGCAACATGCGCTGTGTATGATGTCACGGCCAGTTCGCCTCAGAGGCGGTTCGTAGCAGCTGCCTATTACGCCCGTGGTTAATATAGAATATTTTCGCTATTTGAACCATTTTCCACTTCATATGTCACACAGTGAATGCTTTAGTACAGAGGAAATAATGGAAAACGATCCTTGGCTTGTTAAATATCCTTTCATGGTCCCTTTAACAAGTATAAGTAATACTGACAACCGGGGTAGTTAATCCGTCTGTATCGCTAACGCTCGCGCTCATGGTTAAGTTTAGCTTTGTGGGCATAACGTAGCAATAATTTAATAAATATACGTGTGTACAATTTTATGTACGCGAAGCGGAGGAGGTAGCTGTCAATAGGGGCAAACCTCTCATATTTTCTTCTGGAACCGTTATCGATCCATTCCCCCTACAAGCTAGAGCGGTACAATAAGGCGCACAACATTAACGCGTCAGTGTACGGGACTGCAATAAGCACGCACAAAAGAATGCACGTCTAATAAAAGCCATCCCTTTTCTGTCCTATGCAACCGTGCATTCACGAGTTAGTACATCTAATGAGTTATCAACTCAGTTCAACATTGTGGCACTGTATTGATTCTCCTCTGTGAAAGCGTCATGTTCAGTACGACATACGCAAGCATAAAGGCTCTCAAGACCTGCGCATCCTTGTGTACAATCATTGCCTGAATTTCTGAAAGGGATGGCAAAACATGGTAATGCGAAATCGAACATGTCCCTGAGTTCTGAAACAACAACGAGAAAGTGACAATATCAAGCTGTACAAGGAAGCCCTGTGCCTGAAATTAATGGACCGAATTACGGGTATGCAAGCGAGATAGGACGAATAGCGTGTCATTGCTTCAGAATGAATACCCTCTTTTGAGGAGTACTGGGAGGATTATCCGCAGTTTGAGTGGCGTTAGCGCACTAATGTTGATTGCTCCTTGCGTTACACATCATACGCTTTTCGAAAACGAAACAGAATTAAGCTACAATGCAGTGCACAGAATAGTGCACTAACATTATTGCTTAGGCATATTTACAAGGACCTATCCGCAAACAAACGACAACCAATGTAGACTGCATAACTGTAGTCGCACTTCTATCCTCCAACGGTCTATCCTACGTCCCTGCGCTTCCTACGCAACAGAGTTGCGGAAAAGGAGACAAAGTAGTGCTACCTACTCAAACCGCGCCACGTGCCGTGTGTTCAAATCACCACATATTACGTCTTCCCTTTCTTTTCTTTCTTTTTTCGTTTTCAAAGCACAAACGAGACATCATCATTTGGCACAGCGAAGTACGCTGCACAGCGCCCTCTCTTCGCGGCGGTTGTGCAACGTGCTGGGTATTTTTCACCTCAGGACGCCTGCGAAGGTCTCTCGACTTCCTAACGTCCCGGTGCTATGGTTTTAATGAAATAAATGAATCTTTACGAGGCCACGCAGAATCCTTCATCGCAAAAAAACAAAAACAAAAAACACTAGGTCATGTTGAGCCGGTATTATGTGTTCCTCTTCTGTTTATTATAAAGATAAACGACGACAGGTCACGTCGATTCGTAGGGGAGTTACAAACGTGCGTGGTCGAAGAAATATATATATATATATATATATTTTTTTTTTTTTTTTCGGAAGAGGGGACGTGTGTCCGAAGAAACGTTAGAGTCACGCATCTCTGGAGAAAGTGCACCTGTCGTACATTACTTGCGTTTCGCAGGAAATCTCCGTTGGGTAAACGAGAAATCACAAACCATCAGAGGCATGTTGGATAACATTTTATGTTGCTTCCACCGGAAGCGCATTTTTCTCTTCGTATTCCTCGTTTTGACGCGACATCTGTTTTACTTGTGGCTGCGGGAAGCAAATCGACTAATACACATAAAATTGCTGGGACGTGACTCTGTTGGAGAGGGGATGGGGGTGGGGGACAAAACCATAGAACACAAACTAAGCTAAGCTAGCTCACTAGCTAAGTTGCGCTTTATCGGTATGGTAGTTATCATAAGGTAGTTAACGGACCAGCCGTCGCTTAAGAGGTCTCGAGAGAAGCTCAGGTGTCCAACACAACTTCATTGGCGAGAAAGAAATGAAAGGGTTGAAGTCATATTTTCAAAGAACACATTTGAAGTGTGCAAACGAGCTGGTGACAAAATGGCGTACATGCAAGCTAGCCGGTGGATGAACTCCATAATGTAAAAGCCCGAGACGACATGGTGTACTGTAGACGGGAGCGAAATTACCTCGAGCCTGAGGAACACACAAACAGCAAACGGAGCACAACGCTCAACGACCCCCGAGTATATTGAGTCTTGTCATTCACTTCGTTCCGTATATTTGTTTCTGTGTTGCTCAGTCGAGGGAAATGTTGCTCTCTCTAATATTTGCAGTACACCAAAGTTATCTCTTTGACGTCAAAATGCGACAAGAAGCAGTTGTTGCATCGCGTCACTATTGTGTAATAAGGAAACGCACGCCATTTCGCTAAACGATAATAAAAGAACTCGCGTGTACGTAGGAAGGGAGTTGCCTCAGGACAGAAGCCGCCGATATTTCGAACAGAGACTGATTTCTACCCATCTACGTTCGCGTGTACGTAGGTTTTCTTAAGCTCATGGTTCCTATGGCGGCGAACAACACTTCTGTGACAGATGTAAATACCTAGCTGGTTCATTACCGCCTTCGCCAATACAAGTAACGATGTTGCAAGTTTATGTTTGTGGTAAATTTACTCTCTGATTAACCCATATAGGTTATAACCCTATCACCGTCGTGCTCCAGCGAAACGTGGGCGTGCAGCACGGAAAAGCGAAAGGAACAACAACAACAACAAATCCGGGCTTTTTTTTTTTTTTTTTTTTTTTTAACGATGCCCGCGAGACGATGTACCTTCCCTGAATTGTTTAACAACAAGTCAGAATATTTTATTATGTGTTTCATAAAGGAACCTGCGGGAAGCATTACCGATTGAATCGTCCGTTTTAAACTGCGCGTACATTCGGTAACGTTCAATTCTTAAGGCCCCTAGCAACAGCGGGACACGTAGGACACTTCCTGTTATTGTTCGCAATCCTCCTTTTCAATGCTGCAGCTACAGTGGATAGAGACGACAACATTTTCCATTCGAATTGTGCGGCATTACAAAAACGGTTTTTGTGTAACCATGTGAACCACGCGGCGCCATGTTAGATTCTCACGAGATGCTTTATATGGGTAGTTGTGGTGGTGGTGGTGGTAGCGTGATATTTCCGAGCGCTCTGCCTGCCTGTGTGGCGGCATGTTGCTGTAGGGGATTGTGCGTCCTGAGCCGACTTCATAGGGAACCGTGCCTACATTTGTCTTTAATGCGTGTGAGGAAATACCCAGGAAAAACACCCAGACAGCACAGCGCGCCCGTATTCGAACCCGGGTCACCTCCCACATTACATGTGCGGACTCATTTACGATTGTTCTGGTTGACTAAGTACTGAGCTATAGGTCCGTATTTCGATCAGGTGTGGATGGGGCACCGTTCTGATAAACAGTTAGAAATCCAGTAAGCTGCCGCAGAGAGACTAGATAACTTCAACGCAGGTAAGATGCGGGGTAGTGGGTCAACACCTATCACAATTGCCAGGCAGCAGGAAACGCGCAGACAAGGGTTACAGAACACTTACAGAACACACGGAACACAAGAACAGACGAGATAATGCACGCGCGGCGACGCGACTTCCTTTCCCCTTTGTAACAGTTTAATTCACTCCAGAATGTGGATCTTTATTTTGTGTGTGCGTAGTATCACAGAAGACATCGTGTCGTATCTTTCGATCTATCTATAAGGGTAACAATAATAGATGCGAGAATGCCATATTCCTAAAATAAGCGCAGACATTTCAGAAGCGTGTGCTTCTACACCTGACATTTATCATGTGTGCGCGTTCTCTCCATAAATCCCCAAAATCTCCGTGACCTCCAAAAACCGCATCATATAAAAGTTCGCTATAGTCGCAACTCTCTCGTCGACATGCAAAACTTTTCCTTCTTCGTCATCCTCGTACGAGCCTAGGCGGCTGGAGATATCAAACCGAACACGGCACCACATTTTCCCCCAAAATCGTTTCAACTTTCGCCCTGCGGAGAAATCGAAGTGCAGAACGATGCCTTTCCACCAGTCTACCCAGAATGTACACGAAGCGCGGTGTCACATTCCACGCGCAAGTAAACCGACACACATGCGTTCACGAATCGAATGTTCTCCTGCAAAGCATTGCGGCACCCGCGGCGTATGCTTCACGTCCCGTTCGATTGCGGGAATCGACGCCTGGGTTCTTTCTTGAGACCCCGCTACAGCTACATGGTTCGTCGGTGTGTATCTGTTTCAGTGCAGCGGAATGAATGAGGTGGTCGGATGTTGCCGTCTCTATTCCAGTGGTACAGCGATGCGGGTTAAACATCCACCAGTGGCCTCGCCGGAGTGCATTAAGCAGATGAACACTGCCGCCCATACCCCCTAGCAGCGGTGGTAGGGACGAGGGAAGAGATAAAGGGGAGTCGGACTTTGCGCTGCGAAGTTTTAGCGAGGCCGGTTGTTGGCTTTAGGCATCCTTTACCTGAATATACTGCAGACAGTCAGCGGCCGAACTGCGCAGGTACAGAAATGAAGGAAAGGCACAGAGCGCTTAACAACAGTACAAGTGAGTTCGCAGAAACTGAAGGAACAAGATTAGCTAATAGCCATTCATGCACCGCGAGGTGATTTTGACTGTTTCACTTTCCTCCGCGCTGAGCTGAGAATTTCGCGTCATCGGATCGAGGTACACCTTCTAATGCAACACTTGGAAGCAGTGTTGTACATAGCGGCGCTACTAGTAGTGCCGCTACCGTATTCGTTATTTTTTTCAATGTAGCGGAGTAGCGATCCCGCTACATTTTAAATTGGTAACGGAAAAAACATTTCCGCTACAACTATGGGTAGCGGCGGAGTCTTTCTCCGCTACCGCTACCGCTACTTTTCACAACATGGAAGACGTGGAACACGGACAAAGACAGCGAGATAACGCGAAGCAGAATTTTCTCCTCTTATTCCTTTCAGTTACTTGTTAATCAGGCAGATTGATGTGACGATCTTCCTGAATTTCACTAACTCTCACAAGCTAAGCGCAATCGAATATTTATTCATATAATATGCGTTATTCTGTGCAATTCTTATACTTTTTTGTAGCTCACAATTGCGAAACAGAAACACTTATGTATAACATACCGCATAATATGGACTAGGATGCTAGTAACTGTCACAAAAACATGTGCAAAACTATAGTGTGTGAGCGTGTTGATAGCGCATTTCAAAATGTGTTTTGTAACTTTATTGTTCAGAGCAGGTAAAGAGACGTCGTGGCTTTGGAACAGCAATACGATTATATATGTATAGGAAACGCAACGAGATATCGCGCTGGTCATTGCACTCCGAACGTACCGCCAGCTTTTTTGTGACGCGCGTGAGGCATTTCTGGAAAGAATTACGTTATAGTTTGCACAGGTTGCCGAACGCGATCTAGTTACTTTCTCACATCAAATACGTTGTGCTGTAGGTTCACGAACCACACAAAATGAAGAATTAATAATATTATTATTATTAGGGAGACAATGTCTGCCAAGTTGCCAACATGCTTATTAATGCTCTTCGCACACTTGCTTATGGGCAGTACACAGGCGATTAACATTAAAGGAATTAATTGTTCACAGGTTTGATATTTTTAGGGAAAAGCTATATGATCTTTCTTTAAATGCTTCATTAGGAAGCTAATGTCACACGGGAAGGCTCTTCCTGAGAAACTGATACTGCTGGTAAGAGCGTATTAAACGTAGGTCTTCGTAGAGTCAAACGCTTTGTAAGATTATCAGTCATCTGGCTTGAAGAATGGAATCAGGGGGTGTAGGCAACAACAGTAATTCCTATTTTCTGTGAGACCTTACTTTTGGTGCGGTATGCCAACAGTTACTCAGAAGACGGTCTATTCTTCCTGGAGGCGTTGCCCCCAGCGAAAACATTAGCAAAGGTTGTGCTATTAGTTTGATTTTGATCTTATTACTACCTGAAAGCTACTTATTGATGGCTCGATGAGTTGTCGCTTCTTGATGGTAGTTGCGCCACTTCATCCCAGGAAAAACTGATCAATCCGTCGGCAGGTAAGCAGGTCGGAGAAGTTTGAGGTTGGGAATCGCGGATATTTCGAACAATATATTGTTTATTCGAATATATTGCATATACTGCGGTCTACTGTACACTGCATGCTGGCTATGTGAGGAACGTAAATATTGCACCGTCTTTAGACACAGTCGCCAGCGAGATTCCTATGGTAAGGTGTTGGCTGGAGAAGGTTACGGTAGCAGAAAAGTAGCGGCATAGCATTTACGTTGCTTTTACTTGGTAGCGGCAGCGGGATCGCGTTACTTTTTCAAATTGGTGGAGACACTGGTACTGCGATACTTTTTTTTTTTCTTTTTTTGTGGAGTAACGGGTAGCGGTATTCGGTTACTTCGTTTCGGTAGCGGGTGCAACACTGCTTGGAAGTGATACGTGTGTTTATCCATTCGGGCACAGCGAAGCCAGTAAAGCATTTGCTTTTCGTAAATGAAAACGTGCACAACAAAGAGAAGTGGAGAATCCAATGATCCGGTGAAGATAGATTGAAACATGATCCTCAGGTTCCACCCACAAACGCGTTTTCGATTAGCCAGTCCTGACTGGATCGGGACTAACCTCTCCATATTTTCTTTTATATCCAATTCAATTAGCCTCTGGTCGAGAGCCACCGATATTTCGAACGCAGACTGTACTCCCACTGAGCACTAGAACTGAGCACCTATCTCTGTTCGAAAAATCGGCGCTTCTGTCCTAGAGGTGCTGCTTCGATGAAGCCGATTTTTTCACTTGAAAGGAAAAGAAGAGAGAGAGAGAAGTGCACGTAATCGAACCTGTCCCATGTTAATCTCCACGTCGTTCTAAATGACCACATGGCTGAAGTACTGTAGGACTGATACCGCGACCAGGAGTTATCAAAACAAAGTTGTTGTTCGATCGCATGGACAGCATTTAGGGAAAGCAGGGAAGGAAGCACGAAGCGCTGAGAGCATATCAGCCCGAGCACTAAAGGGTGAAACGCATGTGCATTTCACATCCTTCATAAAGGACAGCGAATTTCCATTCAAAGAAGGTAAGCATGACTGTGCAACAGTATAAGTAGTCTGCGGCTTGGTTCCCCACAGGAGGTAACATATGTCTTGCACAATAAATTTCCAGGAAAAAGACCACGCTATTGTTTGACACCAATGGCGCAAGAAAAAATATGCCTTAATACCTTAAACCTTAAATATAACTTACATAACACGGCGTTCATTGCAGCAGTGGGCGCCATGCAGTCAACAGAAATCGCATACTTTACATGGGTTTTGTTTTTGAATGTCGAGCCGTAATTTAAATCCTCTGTGTGGTTTTTAACCTTCTGCACGTTACCAGTGGGCGGCTAAAAGGAAAGTTTCAGATGGTTCTATCGAAAAATATTCGGGATATCATGTCACGCGCTGCTTGTTGAGCCAGCTCTAATATTTATCGCTCTAACGTAACACTAGCATTTCAATCCAAACTACAGTCACTGAAGTCATAAAACGAATTTCTGTCCCTAAGGATGGCAGGTCAAGCCAGGTTACCCTTGCATTATAGCCACACAAGCACCTATGTTCCAGCACCAGACCAGATGCATTTCAACCAGGTCAGCGACCGCAACCCCTTCGTAAAACAACAGGCTCAATAGAGTCTGAGCGAGCCTGGAGGGTGAAATGATAATCAAGAGATGGTCCCGGGGGACACAAGTGGTGCAGAGCTCCAGAGAAACGCAGGCCAGTCGCACAAACATGCTCCGAATCTAATTAGAGGTTTCCACAGCGAATTCCTCATTTGCAAAAACGGTCCGCACACAAACGCCGTCCAGCATTATCTCCCGGTCCGCGGTTTTACATAAAATTAATGTCGAGGCAGGGACTTACTCCGCAGATTAATTCCGCAACGCGAACCCACGAAACGATACCTCGCCTTCCCTTTGCACTGTTTTTATACGCGTGTGCGACAAGTGGAAATTTCTGGAAGCGTCTGGTTGTAGTCTTGTACGGCCTTACTTGTTCTGCTTGTGATAGTGCTCGCTGGGATGCACTTTCTTCTCTTTGGCCCAATGCCTTATGGTGCTTTTCATTGTGAATTTGTGGTTTGTTAGGTTAGGTTTTCTTCGGTTTTTTGAGTAACGTGATGACGATGATGGATAGAAGAAAAAAATGGGTAGGTGATTCACGGCTAAATCGGACCGGCTTCCCCAGTACACCTACGTAGAGCAAAAAGAGAAAAGGAAATGGGGAATAGCGTTAAGAAGAAGAGTTCCGTCGGTGAACGAAAACGAAAAGCCACAGTCAAGCAGAGAGTCAAACACTGTGTGAGTCACAGCATAGTGTCACGGTTGTTGGTCACAATCAACGCAATAGTCCCGTAGTTCAAAAGTAAGTCACAAGTTACAAAGCACTGATCAACTTGGCTGACCCAAGAACCCGCAGTAGAGCCTGCAATGCGACCGCTTAGTGGTGTGCTGGCCAAGGACGTAAAATTTTCGCACCGTCGAAAGGGCGGGCATCCAGACGAGACAAGCTCACTTCTAGGGTCCTACGACTGTCGCCGTATTTCAAACAATCGAGGAGAATGCGTTCCGAGTCTTCTATGACACTGCATTGACCGCAGTTGGGGGAAGCACACTAGCCCATTTTGTGCAGCAACCGAGCGCTATACGGAACGCTCAGTCGAAGCCTATGTACACTGGACGCAGCAGGTGGAGGTAGGGATGGAGGCGCTTGGAACCGGTGCTGAGGGTGAACCCTGTATAACGACGAAGACTGTGCATATGTAGACGCCCAGGAAGTGGTGAATATTTGTTGTCTGAGCCTGTGAATAATATTGAGGTGAGTATGTTAGTTTGCTCGAATGCGATTATTTCATGGGTGACGTTTGTGGCGTGTTATTGGGTAGGATGCATAAACACTAAGTGTTCATGAGAGATTAGCGCACCAAAAGGACTTTATATTCGAAAACGATATAGAGTTCTTTGTCGTTGTCCCGTAAAACTGGAATAGCAAGTACCACATGAGACGACGGCTGCATACCGAAGGATTATTAAAGCTTGCCTGGTGCTCAAAGGACTAACGAAATAGGGGAGGCAAATATGAAAATCTGAAAAGAAAAATTGTAAATTCGAACAGAATGTAGTTAAGAAGCCGACGCACGAGTTCCTGAGAAAGTGATGGGCAAGTTCCAAAGCCGCATTAACGCATTACATTACATATGAACCTGAGCTCAAGTCACATTAGTTACAATCCTGACGCCCTGGATAAAGGGTGCGGTGTGTTAACAATTGTGTCATCAATATTGCATGTATAATTAAGCGTTACAAGAATGCCTCCATTTGCTTAAAAAAACAATTTCTCTGCCAAACTTCATTACATTAAACGCGAATTATATCAGAAGGTACACGTCGAGTGGCGCCATTTCAGGATTGACGCAGAAAAAGAAAAGGGAGGGAGGTCCTGCGTATCATTTTACACCAAGGTATTTCGTGGCACCGTTGGAATATACGTCCGGAACATTACGTTATACAACGTTCCCAAAGTAATGCGTACATGGAACAGAACCGTTGAAAACCGAGAAAGCACGCATCTAGCTGCTGACATTCCCACCCCACAGTGACAACGCCGTAATGAAAGACATTCACTTCCAATTTCGCAAAGAGAACGCATTTATTTATTTACATATGCACTCCACTTCAATCCACTGACGCTGTAAACGTTCTGCGTGGCGAACAAGTTCAACCGGCATCACAATGCGCACGTGTATAGTAACGGAGTGATCTGCTTTCCTCTCAAATTCCTTCAACCATGGGGAGCGCGTCCAGTCCATGAAGCTGGACCACACATCTCGCCGGATGACCGCAATATGGCATCCAGCATGCATAGTTTAGACTGCAAGCAGCAACAACAGAATGGCAGAGTGCCCAGTGTTCCGTATAGCACAGTAGTTCCGCTTGTCCTTATCGATCCGCGACTTAATGACTACGAGAGCTCGGTCTACGGCTTCCGTTTCAAGGAGAGGAGCCACATTCGGAAGCGGGAACGGAGCTCATCTTGCTGTTTCACCGGGCATAAACCTGAGAGGCGAATGGTCCCCCTGGTACATAACAAAAGATGCCACGCACCACTGCTGTTGTGCTACCTTCGTGTTGCACATCCCGAATGGGGAACTTGGGAGCGTAGGGTAATCTCGAGGATATAGTCTCGTGGAAAATCTTTTGTCTGACGGCAACCTTGATTTTTTTTTTGTCGCATTAGAAGTGCTTTTTGTATAGGGACAGCACTGTGGTTTCATTTTCGAGGTTGCGTGGGAGTGCGTACTTTTGTGGGATGCACCATTCGATGCGTCTATAGGCTCTAAGGCGACATGTAGTCTGGTTATTCCATTTCCAGCGAAAACCGTGAAATTTCACGAATAACGTACAAATATGATAAAGCATAGTAGAATGTTCCAAGAAGTTACTGTGACATGTAGGCGCTTATACAATTAAAGATGGTGATTATTTTTGCATCCCGTAAGCACGCAATATAACCAAAAACGGTTTTGCACAGATAGCAGACGAGTCTAGGCGAGCTCCATACATATTGACTTTTCCCCGATCGTCCTGTATTAAACAGCGGGTGTAGTCTCCGGACAAGATAAACCACTCGTTAGTAGAGTCTATATTTGTCTCCACCTGAACGAATTTATTTGTACATGTTTCCCATATATTCGATATTATCCGCGTATTAGCTACACAGCAAAAAAATAAGATTTATTTCGCTAAAATAGGTGACGTAGGTAAACTTGCTTGATATTAGTCGTATCTGGGCTGTTACCAGCAAAGTAGCAAGCACCATAGTGCGAACAGACGGTTGCTATTACTTTCCTCATGCTCCACAGCCAAATCATGCAGTGCGATAGTAATGCCCCTATATTTACAGATGTGTGTGGTGGGAGCGGCTATAACTGGGTATACGCGCGATATCCTGATTTGCAGATAGGATGCGCATGGTTTGAGCGGATTGGATGGTCTGCAGATTGGGACATCCGCGCGCATAAAATCCGCATTTTGTTCGCAAATAAGCAATAGCATCGCTGTTGACGTCCCCTGGGTGGAGCCATAATTAGGAGCACGTAGTGAATTCAAAGTGGCGTCGAAATCTGTCATTTCATGCTTGCATTAACTGCTGTTATTGGAAACTATTGGTGACATAATGTTCTTGAGCAGTTTGTATACTGAAAAACGCTTGTAACACACTTTTTGTCATGTAGATTTTTCCATAATAATGGAATGTAGGTACACCTATTTCAACTAGCGCGGTCGAGGATTTTCCATGCGCGGGTATCGTGATACTGCGAATGTTATCCGCTCTCACTTCTTCTATTGTGCTTACGCTATTGTCATCAGTGTTCTTTCGATAAGATAAGATTTGATAGGACAAGCGATTTACAGTCATCAATGAAATGGACGTTTTTTACCTGCTATCTAGTATTCGACAGCCACATCGCATGTCTGTCTTATGAAGTCCGCATTCATGCAATTCACGACGGTGTAGCGATTTTAATCGCATTTCTCTGTCGTGAACTGCATTTGAATATTCGTCACTATATTGTTGTCTTATTCGCCTTGCATCCACAATCTTATTTTATGAAAAATGAATGTCAGACATCAGGGGAGTCTCTCAGTGTGCAAAGTCTTCTCCGAAGATTAACATCAAACAAATTTGGCCGTGCCGTCGCACCAAAACCACTATCTTCTTGCAGTTAATCTCCAGAGAGACCAGAACGAACTACACCTGCACTGGTCGAAGGCCCACTTAGCATACGCATCATGCTTCTTCGAAATATCTTCCAAGGTACAAGGGCCGCGGCAACTAGAAATGGCCCAGCCTTACTCAAGCAAAGAAGAACTAAAACAAAACCAGCATGTAACGCGTCCATTAATTTTACGAGGACACGATAGCTGTCATCTTCCAAACCATTCCGTTCTTTATCCTGTTTTCCTACGGCAACGCCTGGTTAAGTACGAACAAAGTACAGCACACAAAAGAGGAAACGCACAAATCTGGCGGTGGGAGTAGATCAGAAGCGGCGGAAGTCGTATGCCAAAACAGAAAAAGGAAAGCAACCAGGAAGAAAGCTTTTAACGTCTTCATGAATGCCAAAGTATGCAAAACGCACACTGTGGGCGGTTCAAATGTGGATGTTGGAAGGACGAAATAAAAAAGGCAGAAGGAAGAACCGACCCGAAAGCGGAACGCAGATCGGGTGGTCCCGTCCTTCTCCCACAAAAAAGGACCGGAATTTCAACATGACGTCGAGGACAGTCGGTCCTCGCTACTTCCTTTTTTTTTTTATTCGACGGAAACATCTCGCATTCCCCTCCTGCTGAATATCCTATGTGGAAGGGGGGCGATTTCATCTCAGATCAGGCAAGCCGGTCCCCTTTGGTCCTCCGATTTCGTTGATTCTTTTTTATGCTAAAGCCACACCTCTATGATGAACAGTGCCACTGGTCCGAAACTTGAGATCGCAGTAGTTGTCGAGAAAAAAATTGACGAGCGTGCCTGGGTGGCGTCGTGCGCTTCACAGAATCTTCCTCGGGTGGTACTTTGAGAGCGTCTCGTCCGCACCACGAACACGCTAGAGGAGCGCCAATTTTTTTGCGCATTCTACAGATGTCGGACTACCACTTAATTTAAAAAAACGGGCATTTCCTCTCACGAACTGTTCGATAAAAAATCGCGAAAACGCTCGTGAGCGCGATTTTACGCACATTTTAAACTTTTATTGCGGAAGAAGTACGCATGGCAGAATTACGAACTATGCACCAAATGAAAGATAATTAATTGCTCTTTCCAACGGCGTATAACACATAAATGTGAGTGTTACTGGAGAATAGGTAGAATAAGACGAACCATGCTGCCTCAGTGAAAGTACACGAAGTTCGTAGGTCAATTCCTCAAAAACCCCACCTTTAATTTTGGCAACAAAAATTGCATGGAATCCTGAATATATTACCTTTCCAATGGTGTAAAATTTGTGTGTTCTAAAAGTTTAGAACCGAAATGCCAGCGCCCATAAGGAGAGCAGGTACAACGCCGTCATGCGGTTCCAATTCTGGCCACCCTCCGGCGTTTGTACTGATCGTCGACGAAGGGAACCTGGCTTTCATCACCTCCTGTGCCTGAGATGGACATTTCGTGCCATATCGTATTTCGACTAGGACAGGGTGCAAAGAACAAACGTTGCTAGTATGTTACGTACATGAGGAGAGCAGGTACAACGCGGCCCGACGGTTCCATGTTCTTCCGTTCTAATCCTTTGTTTTCTGTTGACAGGCGCTTGAGATGTGGTCCGTATTTAACGACCTTGAAGCAGGGCAGCTGGCCTAATATATTGATCCGCATGTACAGGAATGATACAACACTGCAAGCCGGTAGAGTGGTTTATTTGGTGACTGGCTTTGCTATCGCTCACCTTTAGAGAGAATTTACGAAAGACACTAAAACAAGAGTAAAATATAGTTACAGTGCATGAAAGAGCCGTATGTACATTTTAAATACAAAACACAGCTGTGAAAGTGGAATGCGGAAATCGGGAACAAATGTCACCTATGTGTGAGCGGCATTACAAACTGGTCCTGTTGGAAAGCATAGATTTGTATGCACATCACCAGCCAGACGTAGTGTGCTGATCGTTCGGCGAGCTGAAAACAACGCAGCTATGACCAAGGTTCAAACATGTCCTCGGCGGTTCTTGCTAGCTGAACTCCAGATACTGCATGACCTTCAGATGCTTTGTACCACACATGGGATGAACGGATCCCTGTCACTGGCCGAACCAGTTCCCATTCATCCTTTTTCGAATTTCGAAAGGCTGCAACCTGAGCCGACGGAATGTGCAGCAGTTCCGTTGCGTGTTCCTTCTTTTTGAGAGCGCACACAAAATCTTCAGCGGTTTGAATAGCTTCAGCAGGTGGACATCGCAAGTTATGCAAGCTTGCGATATGTTTCAAAGAGCCCCCGACACCATCGCACGCGTTTTTTCCATGGCCACTGGCAGAGAAAATCCATCGCAGCAACAAGTTGTTTTTCCCCATTTCATAGAGCTGGTATCTGTTCTTAAAGTGCGCTGCAGCACCGTCGGACACGTATATCACATGGGAAAACACGGGCAGGATGTCTTCTATAGCCTCGGTTATGTTTTGGAGGGCAAGAAGGGCATGTGCAGTATCGTGAGATAGGTCAGATAGAGCAACGGGCGAGGACTGCGATAGACCACTAATTGCTGAACGAAAGTACGCAACACAATTCTTACATAGTTGGTCCTCACCGCAGACTTCATCACGTCGCTCAGGGTCGAGAAGCGCCTTCAGCGCATCGATGTCAAGGCTTGACACAGTTGTGAATCCACTCTGGCGAAGAATCCTTTTCTGATGTCGACGTGCATAATCGGCACAAAACACACGTTCCTCACTATAAATGTTCCGAGCCATGGAGACGACTTCCAACGCTGACGAACCAAAAGTTATTCAGACACCTCACTCAACCGCTGCATCGTCGACGGCAGGTCCGTGCATTATTGGCCACACACGGCGACCAAACGAACCTGTCCACACCGCAGCAAGGTCATTTTTGTTAGGAAGTCTGGCGTCTGGTGTCCCCAGTGCGGGTTTGCTTATTACTTATAATCCGTATGTACATCCGGCAAAGGCGATGGGACGCGGGCACAAAGTTTGGGTGAAAGAGAATATAGCCTCCGCGTCACGCAACCTGATGCCAATGTTTCTTCTTTGCAGCCTGTCCGTTGTCGAAATACGATATGGCACGAAATCTCCATCACAGCACAACAGGTGATGAACTGCAGTGTAGCATAGATACGTGGAAGTCAGGTTCCCTTCGTCGACGATCAGTACAAACGCCGGAGTATAGCCGGAGTTGGAACCGCATGATCGCGTTGTACCTGCTCTCCTCATGCGCGCTGGCATTTCGGTTCTAAACTTTTAGAACACACAAATTTTACACCATTGGAAAGGTAATATAATCAGGATTCCATGCAATTTTTTTAACCAAAATTAAAAGTGGGGTTTTTGAGGAATTCACCTACGAACTTCGCGTATTTTCACGGAGGCAGCATGGTTCGTCTTATTCTACCTATTCTCCAGTAACACTCACATTTATGTGTAATACGTCGTTGGAAAGAGCAATTAATTATCTTTCATTTGGTGCATAGTTCGTAATTCTGCCATGCGTACTTCTTCCGCAATAAAAGTTTAAAATGTGCGTAAAATCGCGCTCACGAGCGTTTTCGCGATTTTTTATCGAACAGTTCGTGAGAGGAAATGCCCGTTTTTTTAAATTAAGTGGTAGTCCGACATCTGTAGAATGCGCAAAAAAATTGGCGCTCCTCTAGCGTGTTCGTGGTGCGGACGAGACGCTCTCAAAGTACCACCCGAGGAAGATTCTGTGAAGCGCACGACGCCACCCAGGCACGCTCGTCAATTTTTTTCTCGGCAACTACTGCGTTCTCAAGTTTCGGACCAGTGGCACTGTTCATCATAGAGGTGTGGCTTTAGCATAAAAAAGAATCAACGAAATCGGAGGACCAAAGGGGACCGGCTTGCCTGATCTGAGATGAAATCGCCCAGGGGAGAAATATGCAGGAAGCAAGAAGGAATGGAAGATGCTTTCCTGCGTCAGAGGCATTCAGTCGGAGGACGACCAAATCCCCGTAGAACCAGCATGAGCACATAGAGTAAGATGCATTCCATTCTCCTAGCCTTGATTTTTTTCATTTCGTGTTAGCGCCGCGAAGCAACTGTGGCTATGAGCGGCGTACAGGTGTGGACAGATGGAGGGAGCACAGCAGGAAGGAGTGGGAGACAGGGGGTTAGTATGCGTCCTGGACCGACCTCAGGGGGAACTGTGCCGACATTCGTCTGGGACGTCTGCCACAAAACCCAAGGAAAACCTGAGACAGCACAGCCGGTGGTAGGATTCGAACCCACCACCTCCCAATCTTCAGCATGACCTTGGCTATCACCAACGAGCGGGGCGCCTTAACCAGCTCGGCCATGCCGCTGGTCTCTCTTAGCCTTGAACCGTGAACCGATGTTAAATGTATTGGGGTATTTAAATTACAACAATAATTTCGCTTTTTTACACCGCAATAGAAACATGGTCGTGACAGATGCTGTTCTGCCTATATTGATTTTGCCAAGCCGTACATGTACAAAACCTACTGCCATATGTCTACATTACTTACCTATAGTCTCTTCTACGTGTCTCTATATATGTCAATCAACACGTTCGACATAACTTGAGGGTTTTGCGCGTAAGAAAGGAAATATGCGTGCGCAATGAGAGTACCTAGGAGGCAGTAAGGAAAAAGAATAGTACATCGTTCAATTCAGTGCTAGAAATTGAACAGCTGGTAATTATTCCACACTCCTGCGTCGTTACTGTGCCAGAGGTTTCTAATATTCCACTGAAGTCCCCAAATCCCGAAATATCGGAATGCAAAAAAAAAAAAAGACTGGGATCCAGGTATTCGGGGTTTGGGATATCCCAGATCCCAACAGTATAGGCGCTACCTAGCAACATGATAAATATCTTAACGTTGTTCAAGGTTGGTGGTGGTGGCGGTGGTGGTGTACCCGCTTGCCGTAGTTGGCGTCGCAAGGCAACTTCACGATAAACGCAGGGCTAGGAAAGCAGGAGTGGAGGCTTGGGTTTGCAGTGATGTCCAGGCAAAAGCTAGGAAGGTGGGGGACGACACATCAGAAAGTGACGTGACACCATTGGGCGGACTCACTTATTAAGAAACTCTATAGGGAATTTTTGTTCGTAGGGTTCTTGTAAACCTCGCTAAATTTCTACAGAAAACAAGTACAGTCGTGTTCTCCTCGAGTTTATCTAGGGAATGACATAGTTTTGAAGGCGTGACGCGGTCCATTGATTTTTGACGAATTCAAGTTTGTCAAATTTTCAATACATGGGAGTCTATGGGAGATCCAACAAAATCGCTTCTCTCGGTCCGCCCGCCCGCGATATTTGGGCCAGAATGATGTCATTCCCTACAGTGACAGTCTGGGAATTGAGTGCAATCACAAAATTCGACAACTTACGACGACTTGCTGCAGCTTCCCAGATCCCTGCGAATGAAAATAATGACTTTGTCGTTTGCTAGCATCTTCTGCACCCTGGTGCCGATTACATCCGTGCACCTTCCATCCTTGTTTGTCCGCCCACGCCCGACAGGGGGATTATGTTGATATACCCTGTGTTATACGTTACCCGTAATGTGACTATGTTACGCCTTGCTTGTTAAGCCGACATGTTAGCGAGTATTGAGCTAACCATACTTGACAAAAATCGTGTAGGAGGTAGATTACTCGAACGCACATGAGATATCGTTGGATGTGTCAATAAACAGAATGGCATAGATGCAGGCTAGCTGGCCAACACTGTCTGCATCTCCGCTCAGGTTTGCCTATCATGGAGATGTATCAATACCTGCGTTGGGTGCGCATGTCACTTCAGTAAATATTCTTGCCTCCTTTTTTTCTCAGACGGCTCTAGGTCTCGGGATTGGCTGTGACTAAGGTAATCGTGTGCCACTTAAAGGTCCCGACATAAGGGAAAGTCACTATTTTTGGGCATGCAAGCTCCTGACTAGGTGTTTCACCTTGCGACTCTTGGATGCCAAGCGATCTGCTGTATGCCAATCCCGATAAGCGATCTCCACGCCAATGCGTCGGCACACTCAAAAAAAAAAAAAAAGCAAGGAAAAGATAGCAGCTGTGCAACCTTTGGTACTCGCAGCTGAAATACAGCGACAGCTGTGTCTCTACGGATTGTGGGCAGACGTAAACACGATTCTTTCTCTGTGTTTTACAGTACTTAACATACAATATGTTAATATTTCGAAATTATCTCTTACAAATGCATTGAATGCATTGCAACTCGAACCCTGTTCAGATATGTAGGAATCTTTACAATCTTTTCTGTACGCATTCGTATTAGAAGTACACAAGAAAAGAAGCTTGACTAAGAACCTTCGTTGGCGGAGCCATCCTGGCGAAAGGCATGGCGTCTTGCGCTTTTCCGCTCCCACCGCCTGCATCACCACCCCTCATATTATGCTCAACGTCGTATAACGCCACCTCCGTACGCGCTTCTTCCGTCACTCACCACGCCGCAATATTCGGGACACACAGCGCAAGCACGCTATCAGGGGTCGGATTCACAAAGAGCTCGTGCGACGGAATCTGTCGTAACTCCGTCGTACGGGAAAGTTACGACGAAGTGTAGATTCACGAAGGGCGCGCGTCGCAAAATCTTCGCAGCTTACGGCGGAATCCTGCGAGAGCTCCCGAGCAGTCTTACGAAGAAAGATGGCGGCGTTATTTGGCAGCGGTAGATTTGGTGAAGGGAAACAAAGACTCCGTAATACGCGCCAACGCATTGCACTTTGCCACAGAACCTTCGAGACCATCCCCGAAGTGACATTGAGGCACTTTTTTGCTTGGTAACCTTCAACAAATGCTTCAACTTTGTGCTCCGTAAAATCGGGTCGCAGGGATTTTTCAAGCATCCCCAACATCCCTCCAAATTATCTGCAAGAAAGGCAAAAGAAGCCATAAAAGCTGCAAAACTGAGTGCCACACACCGCTTACAAAACACCCTCACCCACCCCCTCCCAGAGACGAACATACTGGGAATATATTTGCTGTGTCATCGAACGCGTTTCGCCTGTGATTGCATGGCATCCATTATGGCTACCGAAAGACCGAGAGCACCACTGATCTCGATTGTAAAAGGCTGGATCGCGGATAGGGAGCGCGAGCGTGAAGAAACCGGCCGCCATCTTACGGTGCCCACAACAGCCGCCGCAGCGATCATGGCAACTTCTTGCAATTACGGTCGTACCAACCGTACTGGCAAGGTTACAGGGCCTAAACTTATACAGGTGAGTCACTCTTCATCAAGGAATAACTAGGCGTACATTCTGTACATTTATTTGACCATTATGAAGTGTTTTTTTGCCCAAAACGAGCACTGGATGCAGGTTGCTTGATCGCTCTTCCGACGTTCAATCGAGCACACTTGCATTTTACCCGGCGGCAAATACAGTTTGAGTGCATAATATGCTTGAAAGAACATGTTACACTACACAGGTAGTGTTGTCATCAATACATGTGCGAGCACTCGAGCGCTTTTTTGCATGCATTGCTAGCATGGTACACGGTGTTCTCTGCGGAAGCAAGTGCCACATTCATTTCTTTGAATTACCTTCGCGCACAAGTTCGGTATTACGTCATAATAAGACCACGATTGTCACATCTTTTCATGTATTGGTATTGTTTTGTGCCTTGGTTTGATTTGTGACAAAGAATCCTACGTAACGGTGGTGTGGCGCGACTTGAATAACGCCTTTGTGTCTGAGCTGTATCAACGATGAAAGATGAAAGTCACTGACTTCAGTGACTCTCATCTTTCATCGTTGATTTCTTAGGCAATGTGACCTTTTCAGTGACTTTCATCTTTCATCGTTGATTTCTTAGGCAATGTGAGGCTTTGTTTGTATCTGTCCCTTCTATGTGTTCCAGCCTCAGAACATCAGTTTCTCTATTAAGCTGTATCGTCAGCTTGTTACGATAGTAATAATTTGTAGCGTGTCGTGCTATTTGTAGCAGTTTTAAGGCAAAAGTGGTCTCTCAATACAGGTTTCGTCATGAGGGCTACCCAGTGAATAATCTGTGCAGTGTGATACCGCTGGGTGTACAGGTAAGTATCACGGTCCTCATGCACTGGTTTCTACTTTACAGGAAGGAACAACCTCAGTTTTGCACGTTTTCTTACATGTTCACATCAGAAACACACCTTACACTTTAGGCTCCTTCACCCAGCAATATAATAATTAAAGGTTATAATTATTTTTAGAAGAGTTCCCCATATTCTTTTTAGAATGGTTTTTAATCTTTTTAATTTTTAGAAGATACAGGGATTGTAAACCATGTTTTAAACTGATGTTTTAACATTTGTCCAATGCATTTATTAAACAACCTATTCATTTTTAACTGGTTGCACCCAAACCAATGTTCTGATGTATTATTTCCTTTGTTGTCGATGCACCATAAAAATTTGAATAATCATCAATGCAGGTTTCTTCACAGCTGCCTCGACATGCTCAAGAAATGGGTGCAGAACCTGCGTAATGCCCACAAACTTTGACTACCACAGCACCTCCAGAAAGTAAAGGCATATGTCACATGGTATTTTTAAAGGCATTCACAGTATATAATACCTTGTATGAACTGTTGTAGATCTAAGCAGCCTCTACAGTACACTCTCAGAAATTAAAACTTGTCAGGGAACTGTGATAATTGTTTCAGTGAATAGGCATGCACATATACGCTATAAGAAGAAAATTATTTATTGAGAATGCACTTCTCTGGCTACTCATGTTGTTTACATCTACTGTTGATCACATTCATTTATCACATATTATGTTCTTATATATTATTATTAGATTATCACATATTTGATCACATTAAATTCAAAATCTAGCGTATATGAGAAAATATCAGGAGGGAAGCTGCTCTTCGTTGTGCATTCCAACCTAAAATTGAGTGCTACAAATTTAGAGAGTGTACCTGTCCATTGTCATTCCTAAATAATATATTGCCATTATAGCAAGGTCACAAAACAATAAATGTAGTCTTTTGCGACCTCCCTGCACGTTCATTGTATCCTGAAACGCGTAAGTGCAAGAAATAAATGTTGAACTTGAATAAACTTGATATAAAATGTTGAATAATATAATGTATGATATAAAATGTTGAATGAACTTGAACTTGTATATTCTCTTTACTCATCATCAGTGATCTTCTTTACAAAAGCATATCGTGTTAGACTAGTTTGTTTGCGTTTTACAGACGGGGTACACGAGGACCAAAATGACAAAATCAAAACTGTTTCAAGCTCCAAATCGTCCTGTTGCAATTTGCAGACCATATGTGTGTAGTGCAAGAGGGCCCTTGCACATCAAAATGTAAGGTGGGAGTCACAGTTAATGCAAAGTGGTTCCTATGAGAGGCTTCGATGCTGAACAAAATTGTGCAAACTGTGGAAGATGCCATAGAAGATCTTCAGAAAGTGTGTCTGGTCTCATAACGGTGCTACGACGCTCCCTTTTAGATGACGATGATCCTGATTGGAGTTTCAGATGTGCAGCTGCATTTTTTTGGAACGTGCTCCACATAACAAGCATGACAAAGCCAGCACTGGATAGCAGGCCCCCGTCCCTAAGCAGCTTTGCTCACGCTGCAGTTGTATTCAGCTAAAGCATGTGAGTACTCGAGAAGGACATTCAGTTTGGCACAACCGCGCCTGCAAATAATCAGAACAAATGAAGGAAGAAACAAACAAACATAGATGGGCTGTACTTCAAAAAGAGATAAGTCATGTGTCTCAAGGAGGTGTTACCACTTCTAAGTAACTTAATTGATTAAGCTTACATCACTACCTGATTAACTGTCCTAACGAGCGTGATCTAATTGCGTGAAGCAATTAGATCACGCTCACAACGTATTTGGGCTGCTTCGGTGTGTCCATATTTGCGAGGCAAAGCACCGCAGTCGTTCACTAGAAAACACTTTCTGCGGCGATGCTTGATATAAATCATACTAAACCCATACATGGCTAAAACAACGGCTGTGATTCTACAGAACGATCTCTTTCTGCCATGCGAGTATATCCTTTCCCGGACCGTTCTTTATGGAACAATTTTTGTCCAGAAAGCAGCACGGGATATTACATACATGGTTGTTGTTAACTTCACATCGTTTCTTGTTGAAATATTGGATGGGAAACGTACTGTAGTACAATACCCAGCGCTGCACTGCTGTGACGGTCTAGTTTCGGAATGCAGAACATAACGTAATTAAGAATCGAACGGCAGGACACCTGTGAAACACTGTTAGGATACATCAGTATACTGGCACCTTACAAAATTGTGTGATGACAAGCAACGATCAACGCCTGCAGCGCAATAAATACTCACAATCTCCGTTGCCTCCCATTGTTTTCTATGGGCGCACACTGCGCTTTAGGGCCTCCCAACATGGCGGCCCGAAGGCACGCCTCTCCCTCACGAGCCCCTCTCCCATGCGCGATCCAGCCTTTATACATAGAGATCAGTGGAGAGCACGTGCAGTAACAAAACATTTGGGGACGAACAACTTCGTCTTCTTCTAATGGGACGGCTCTTATTGGTGCGATTACAAATTTTCGTCATCGTTACCATAGCGAAAACATAGTCTCGCACCCTTTG
This sequence comes from Ornithodoros turicata, assembly GCF_037126465.1. Lineage (NCBI taxonomy): Eukaryota > Metazoa > Arthropoda > Arachnida > Ixodida > Argasidae > Ornithodoros > Ornithodoros turicata. The sequence goes on from NC_088202.1 coordinate 97,872,494, forward strand.
GCTGTTTCTCTCCGAGGTGCACGTGACAGGAAGCGAGCAACTTCCTCTTCCTCGTCAAAGGGAGTACCCTCTCCACTACGATAGCTTTGTGAATCGCGCTTACGACGCCGTCGTACGCGCGTCGCAGGCTACGACGTCTTAGCGCATCTTAGCGTAACTTACGATCGCGTTTGTGAATCCGACCCCAGATGCTTAACTCCGCATATACAGCTGTCACTGTAAAACTGACGCTGTCCGCAGGATGCACCGAACCTCTGCGATGAACCTACACCCGGCCAGTTGCGCAAGTTTGTTGCATTCCAACTTTATACTACAAGCGTGTTCCTTCTTCCTCTTTGTCGTCCATCACTCGACAAAACAATTTACATTCTCAAAAGCATAAGATTGTCAACGATTGCAACGTCTGCCTGAGGATGGTGATCATGGGAACAAGAAAAAGAATAAAGAAGTAAGTCGCTGGCATGCTGCACCAGCATCCCTACATTAGGTCAGCTAACGAGAAGAAATAAGAAGCAATTGAAGCAGAAGGAAAGGAAGTAGGGAACACTGGGAGATGGTGTTCAACTGATGATAATCACTAGGAAAAAACACGTGCGCCACACGACACTTGCACGGGATGTCACAAAGTGTCTAGCTGGTGAGTTTCTAGCCAAAGCCGCTTGCAGGACTCTGCGACTGAGGGCGTACTTGGAATACCCGAGGATATATGTCTTCTACAACCCCACACTCGCTGCAGTTCGGGTTGTGACTTTCCGAATTTATATATGAGAGTCTAGCGCTGTCTATGGCATTCACCTGTAGCCTATGCAGGAGAGGTGCAGTTTGCCGAGGAGTGACAGGGCGTAACTCTATAGATCAACCCGGTACAAGAGCGAAGCCCGTGCAGCTCCAGTTGACCAGGGCGTCCCACATTGACTGCCTGAGTCCAGTGATTATTCCGTTTGTATCACTTTTAGTGAAGCATATGAACCGTAGCTGGACGTGACTGTGTTGAAGGACTATGTCTGCAGCAGCGTCCGCACCCCCATTTCCGGCTATACCAGAGTGGGCAAGTATCCTTTAAAATGGGGTATGATGTCCTTTTGCGACTGTGTAAGTAGACGCCTGCGCTACATGTACATCTCGTACCACGCACTGATGCCAGATATCATGTATAGTCATACATCACAAGGCTTCTAAGTGAGTTTTTCAATAATTATGGGTGGCCCGGTGAGAACTTGTAGGACAAGAAGCGATGAAACTTAGTGAGATGTGTGTACCGGTGAAGCTCAGCTGCTGAAGCATAGGTGGTATGTCATAAACGTACCGATCATTCGACATTCAGCTCCAGCACCGTAGACGCTCACAAGGAGCCAAATATCGTTGTCAATGCATCGGCGAAGAATTGCGCACACAGAACGGCCTAAAAGATCTAGGCTCAGCTGTAAAATGTTTATCCGGAAAAAGGTTTCTTCTTATAGAAGGGGGAATGGTGTGCCATATTTGAGACCATGTCTCACCATTCAGATAAACATTTTAGACTGCAACTGTCCTAAGTAATACTGAATGCGCGCACGCATGCATACACCGGTCAGCACAATGCTAAGCATCCTTCGATGCCACGATGCTTCGAGCCCAGCGTGTGTCTCGAGACGCGGAACATAAATACACCGCGGCAATGCCTGCAATTATTGCGATCGCACGGCTAATGACTCCATTCAAATCCCTTCTCCGACTGCATTTTAGTTTGTTTGTCATTGTCTGGTGTCATCTGAATCTCATTAGCGATGTGTGCGACTGGAAATTCGCGGTACTTTCGAATTGGTTCCGACTTCTCTTAAGATTGAGGTCTCTTCCGCTGAGCAGACTGCTCGGCAATAAAACGCCACAAACCACCCAACCAACCCTATTCCACTAATGCGTTGCATGAAGAGCTTTCGTAAAACACCGAGAAGCCTCAAGTTGGGAGCAGCCCTGGGCAACATACATCCGCACTCCAAAATCTGTGATTACTTCGCCGTACTCAAGCACGTAAGTTTCCCAGTGCGCTCTGCGTGGAACCGTTTTGCCTGTGTTGACAATTATGCACCGGTTTGTAGCCCCTTATTAGTTAGGTCTCTATCGTTTAGTCGACAATGTAGGTTGCGCAATTACAAAACATGAGACAGCCACCTGTAGTCGTTCTTTTAACGCGAAAAGTAGAGCCATCGACGTGGAACACAGAAGCAGTCAGCGAGCGAGTTGGTGTAAATGTGAGGAAGGTAGAATCTCCTTCAGTCTACTTCAAGTGCCTTGAGTGTCTCGAGACTGCCTTCGATGTTTGTGTCCTTTACTCTATTGCCCTCGTCCCCAATTCCTCAGACTCAAAGGGACGCTACCTTTCTCGTCATTCGCGTTGTCTTGTGAACACGCAACAATTAATTCAACTCCACGTCCTACATTGTGTATGCGCGTCGAAACAGTATGTCGCCACACAAATAGACTGACGCAGCTTACGTGCAAAACCTACTCCAATTACATTGTATGCGCGATAAAACGGTGCCTCAGGGAATAAAATGTTTAAAAAGTTAAACAAAAGTGTTATCGAACTCGGTTTTGAACCAAATACCCTCAACATTGCATCTTGAGTTTTCGTGTCGAATTCTAATCTCCTCCCAAGGCTTCAGCTTGAGGTTAGGGTGTTAGGTTAGGTAAGGATCCTATTAGTGCGCTGTTCTACGTAGGCTACGTTGCGCTATTGTGCTCTGCATTACACGACTATGAAATGATTATAAACCACCACCCACGATGATATAACTCTGAACACCGTTTGGCGAGCGCGGCTCGTGTTAGACACTCTCCACTTCAGCACCCACCTTATCAGACTGATTACGAGTCAAACCATAACTCACATCGAGCAAACGACGTGGAACAAAACCTCTCCCTTCCGTCTCCTCCCATGTCCATCGCTCATCTTCGCACAAACAATCGCTCCGACTGTTGGTCCCATCCGGAAACCTCATCACGTTGTTCGTCGCTGCAGCCAACTTCATTCATTCCGCGCCAATCCATTTCCAGCGGAGCGCGCTCAGCGCCAGTCCATCTCTTCCACAGCAACCTTTTCTTTTTCGTGCTTACCGCCCTTTTGCTGCAAAAGAACGCCGAGATAATTGCGCCAAGACTGCATTTACAGGCACCCAGCGGAAGTCAGCTAACAATTTGGACCAGCCCTCCATCCAGCACCGTCAATCGAAGCTCGATTTTCCCTCAGTCCAAACCACGAGTGTGTTTCCGATGCAGCAAGGCCGTCGAAATACGCAACGCCGCTACCACATTCGATACGCTTTGGGGGGGTACCGAGACGTATAGTGCTGCAGCGGAACGAAATTTTGTAGCGACCATACATAAAGAGTACGGCGAATGTGCCAAAGCTTCTACTTTTCGTTGAAATTTAGGGTGTGCCCTTTCACGCAGATTACGGCGGAATAGCTCACTCCAATGAAAAATTGACTTCGTTCCGCTAGTTAGTGAAATATATGAATTGAGGACGCTATTCTTATTACGTTGCTGTACCAAAGTTCTAATGCTTACTGCTCGGTAAAAGCGATAACTTATAATGCAGGAAGAAGATAATCGCTGCTCACTACAGTTCTGAGAACACGTCCAATACGGGAGGAGCCTAATATGTCAGAGCCCTTTGTGCCAGAGTGGGCGACACCAACTCTCCTACACTCTAAAAACAGAGGTTCCCCGCATAGCACGCTGTCCTAGCCAAACATCATCTCAAATGACAACCTTCTGCCCCTTGATTTGATGAAAAGGAGCGGCGTACGCCATTTTTGTGGCGATTAAGACCTGCATGTCACTCGATGTCACTCGGGATGATGGTTCGCTCAGAGCGTGCTATGTGGCGAGGTCCCTAGTGTGGTGGATGATGTCCTACATCCCAGAGGCTCTTTCACGGAAAGACTCTCCAAAATTCGCAACCTCGTCTGCTTTCTCCAGGAATCTGGCCTAGCTCAAAGGCTATGAGCACTGCTCGGACTTCTCACCAATTGTAGCAGTGACTGCACTAGATCTTAACTTTCGGTCGTCATCATTCCTTCGTCTGTTATAACATCATCTCATCCCATCCTGGCTAGAGTCGTGACGCAGCCCACATAAGTGAGGGCAACAACGGCAAGCCGGTTTTCGTCACCACCACCACCATTTTTAGGAATGTAGGCGCTTATCGAGGAATGGGCAAAATAGGAAAGGAAAGGACGTGTGCACAGAAACTACTTCCTCCAAGTGATGATAAGAAGAAGAAAAAAAAGGGGGGGGGGGACATGAGTCACAACGACGTCGGACTTGCTAACGTAGCAGTCAATAGTGGAGCTTTACGGAGACGTAACTGGGGTCCGTAATGAAAACGATCTTGCTCATTACTTTCTATTGTTATGAACGTCGAGGTGATATTTGTGTGAGAGCGCTCAAGAGCGGCGAACATTCGCTGCCCTCAGCTGGTACTCCTGTTGCTGAATACACCGAGTCTATAACGACGACAGCCGGGCGCGAATACGAACATCAAAACTCAATATAAATTTATCAACCTACTACGAAACTAAGTGAGGCACCCAAGACGGACGTGCAACAATGATTGCCCCCGTGACGTCTTCTTCAACGGACCCGGCTGCTGCTTTGTACCGCACCTGTCTAGTCGCTCTCCTTGCGACGTGGAAGGTGTCCCAGGTTCGAATCTGAGCGCCAGCTGTGCTGTCTGGGTGCTTCCTCTGAGTTTTACTCAGACGCTTTAAGTCGAATGTCGGCACAATTCCCTGAGAAGTCGCCCCAGGGAGCACGATCTCCCAAGCTTTAGTCGTGACGCTGCTCGCCTGAGCGTGGCCGACTACGACTAGCAGTTTCCATCATCACCACCACCACCACCACCACAACCAACTCTTTGCGACGTCGAGTTGTATACATGTGCCGCTACGCAAGACGAAGCAATTATACCGCTAATGCTGTGTCTGCCGGCAAAGGTTATACAAAAAATCCTGCTTATCTATAGACAACCCAAATTTTACTTCTTCATGGTAGATGGTTTTGAGTAAAGCATTGATTGATTGATTGATTGATTGATTATGATTGATTAATTGAGTGAAGTATCAATGGGGAGATACCTTAATCCGGGCTGTTATACAGATACATTATATTATAGTTATTATACAGGCAGAGTCATAGGAAGAGTCAGGCAGGAGTTCTTTTTTTATCGTTTACACATCTTTTTGTAATAAATCTGTGAGTGTAGCATATATATCGTTTTTGCTGTTGAGTTATAGGGCTAGGCGGACATTCTCTCGCAGAAAGTGTGCGACTACAAGATGAATAGTTACCTAAAATTGATTAGTTGACTCTTTGATTAGGAGATTTCGACCAAAAGCGATACAGCAGAGTGGGAGACAACCCTCGTTGAAAGCCATTCCACCTTTAAAAAATCCTGAAACGCGCTCGTGAGTTGAATCATCCATCGACGAATTTGATATGCAAGTGAGCCGAAAACGCGGCGGCCGAGAGGGCAGGGAGCACAACGGTGATCCACGTCAGATAGGGACACGTGCTTTGGAGCGATGGAGATGGTTGCAGTGGCTGCTGATCTACTGGCCAGATCAACGGCTTTCCGGCCCAGACAAGACTCCGTCGGCGAAGGTGATGCGCTCCTACGGCGCGCTGTTTTGGTTTCGGCTCATTTGCACAGCGGAATTCAGCTATTGATATTTCACGGCGCGCGCTCATTTCAGGATTTTTAAAAGATAGAATGGCTCTCAACGAGGATAGTCTTTCAATCTGCCATCTCGCTTTTGCCCTCAAATCCCCTACTTAAAAAGTTAATTAATGAATTTTAGGTAATTAGTCATCCTGCGGTTGCACACTTTCTTTGAGAGGATGTCCGCCTGGCCGTAGAACTCAACTACAAAAACGCTATGCTATGCAAAACGCTATGCAAAAACTACTGCTCTCATAGCTTTTATAAAAATATGTGAAGGGTAAAAAAAAGAACGCCGTGTATAATACATCTAGAGGACGAGGCCGTAATTCAGGCCGGCGAAGGGTTGGAGCGGGACGATTTGGGCTTGTCTAGGACGTCACTACTAGATACATGGTGATGGTTAGAAGAAAAAATGGGGAGGTGAGTCACGACTGGCTACCGGACTGGCTACCCCAGTACACCTACGTAGAGCAAAGAGAGGTAAAAAAGGAAAAGGGGAATGGTGAAAGAAAACGAAAAGCCACAGTCAAGCCGAGAGTCAAACACTGTGTAAGTCGCAACATAGTGTCAGGGTTGTCGATCACAATCAACGCAATAGACCCTTAGTTCTAATCTGTAAATGCTGCTATGCTGAATGTTCTAATGCTAAATATATTATGGTACGTGTCTTATTATCTCAGCACTGCTCAGTACACTAATCTTTTATACTACTCAGCATGACTCTTCAAAAGGGAGTGATAAATTACACTACGCTAAGGCCCGCCAGGACAGGCATGTAGGGGTATCAACTTGCGTCATTTCGGCAGCAAGTACAATGCTGCACCGATCGTAATTTAACGAGCAATTTAATTTGAACAAGCGAGGAGCCCCTCTCTGTCGCTGCGGTCAATACCGACCACTTTTTGCCAAGTCCAAACCACGCGTTTGTTTCCTAAGTGCCTCCATGGTCGATGTGCGCGGGGGTGGATGGAATGGAAGATTCGTCGTGCGATCTCCGTGTTTGGCAGCTACCTACTGCTTCTTCTTCTTCTTCTTGGGTCCGGAAATTGGTTCTTTGTTCAACTGTGAGCCTCTCCTTTTATCTGTTCGCCTCACGTGATTTTCTGTGTGGACGTTGTTCGAATTTCTCTCTGCGCACACAATGGATTGAACTTACGCGCCACAGGAAGTGAAAAAAGGTTCAGAATTTATATCCGTTTTCTCCGGTTTATTTAGAATTTCGCGACCTCTTCTCCGTATTGGAGATGAGGTTGTCTTGCGCGTACGATCCCTCAGCTCTGGCGTCGAACCTTGAAGCAACTGAACGTCATGTTCGGGTATGGAATGAGGAAAAGATGTAACGAATGCAAAGCATATCTCTACACAGTCGTAGCTCTTCACTTGCACCCACATCGTGCGTTCAAGTTAGTGCGTTGTTCCAAACTCGTGATTGAAAGAATTCTCAGCAAGTTCATCATGCAGTCACCATCGTGAGCACCAAATCCAACTCCAGCCTCGGTGGATTAGCTAGTGACGAGTATGCTTTCTAATCTCAAGATACGCAGTCCGAGGACGCTACAGGACGGTTGACGTCTGAGGACGCCAGAAGCGTCACAGATGTCTACACAGTTCCTCCTGAAGACTGCCAAGGACGTATACTAACACCCGATCTCTCCCCCTCCTTCCTGCTGTACTCTCTTCATCTGTCCCCATCTGTACGCCGCGCACAGCCACAGCTACTTCGCGGCGGCAACACGGAATCAAACAAAATAATCGCACAGCGGCGAGACACGGCACAGCGAGAATATTGTGCGTGGTAGCTCTCGGGTGCTGCCTGATGGATGAAGCAGGGCTTCAGGTAATGCTAGACCTTACTTCCTCGCTCCTTTGAAGAGGGGGTGTCGACAGCTCAGGTTACAGCGCATGGTAAAGCGCCCTCGTGTGGGAAAAAAGTAATGCACGGATCGACCACCGCGGCATCGCCCACGATCAAAGCTGTCTCGTGGCGTAACACTACAAATTATCAGTATCAATTCGAGCTCCCACTGGAAAGAAAATACGGCGGAGCATTTCGGCAGGACACCAGCATTGTTGACGCAGAAAAGAACCCCCAGATGCTACAGCACGTAACGAAATTGGGGAGTGGAGGATCTTAGTCAAACCAGCAGGGAATGCCTTCAAATCATCGAAGGGGGAAAAAAGACAACAAGAAACGAACACGCATAGTCACCGGCTCGCGTGAACCATTATTGCAAATAGTGAGCGACTGAGTACGACTGAGACCAACTTCGTCGCGACTTCTGCGACCACTGTCGCCATAAGTTTTGCGCTTCGTGTCACATCATGTCGTCATATCAACAAGCCCAATCTTCTGCCATGTTCAAGTATACCTAAAAAGCTCCTGCCTGCTTCGTCATGATTACAGGGGTGGCGCCACCCAAACATGTCCCTCTCCTTCCTTGTTAATTATCCTTTCGAAAGCCACTAGGAAGCAATTATTTTTCCTCTGCAGCCATTCTATTCTGTTTCCGCTCAAGAATTGCAAGCCTGCGTGGCTTGCTAGGAGCAATGTTGCATAATCGCAAAGTTAATAACGTTGGTTTCATAGCGAGCCACAGGGAACACACTTGTCTTGCTTCTCTAGTTACACGGTTTCTCCTGTCTACTCCCGCTTTAAAACTTATCAGCCAGCCGCTATTGCGTAACTATGCAGCTCATAATATTTTGTTTTCAGAACGCACGCTCTTGAAGAAGTAGAGAAAGCGCTTCAGTCACTACCTTTTCTAAAACCAAACAATTTGAGAGTCTGCAGTCGTACTGTCTTATTTTTGTTCTAACCATTCTGTTTTCGTCTCCGTGCTGCATACATCCATATATCTTGTCTCAAAACCATGGATGAATATGATTCATTGATGAATATGCACCAACTACCCCGCTACAGCTCACTTGTTCAGTTTAAACCATTAGCCCGGCTACTAAAATGCACAATGCGAAGTGATTCATTTGACAGATGCATAAATATCGCAGAATTTGGTTTTAAAAATTGCGAATGTGCGCAACGGTGGCAATGCCCTCAACTAGCTGCACGAGTCGCTTTGACATCATTACGGTACCCAGGAAGCACACAATATTAGGCCCATATTGGCTGGGCATTGGGATACCGATCTAATATGGGACCCGTTTTGCCAGGATTTCCCCTATACTTGCTCAAACACCATACCACATACCGACATATGGGATACGTCAACATGAGCCCCATGTTGTCAAGTTTGAACCAATATGGGGAAAATGTCGGCAATATGGGCCTCATATTGCCCGTGTGCACAGCATATTGACTCAAAATGCAGAAAATGGGACGTACCCGTATTGGTACTTGTACTAAGTGCCTAAGCAATGTGGCAGGATTGAACGTTGAATCGTGTGAAATGCCCAACTCAATACGTCGTTACATCCAACAACTTCTCGCAGATGATCCACATTCGTTACCGCTACAAAGCGGTTATTGACATAGTCCTATGTGTTTGTTCCCCCAACGGAGACAGCTATTCTTGATCCTTTCCTTTCGCAGCACATCGTATTCGGAAAGGATAAAATGAGACGACGACGTATGTTATTGAAGGCCAGGGATAATAATCACATCAGTACTACGGGAACCACGCAACCGAGTATAGCTTAATTACGAATGGTAATATAAGGGTTCCGATATTCGGCTCATAATTGATTCATTCCATCGGTGTCATTAGCTTACTTACAATGTCCTCGCGTTCCTAAGGTAATCAGGCTAACAATAGCTAACGAATCTGATTCCCGTTATGGAGGGTGGAAGTACAAGACATTTCCCGCGAGTGCGGTCTTCATCACGTCGATTCGAAGAGCTGTTCACGTGGTTGACAGTCTCAGTCAAACGGAATGTCCAGGTTACGTTCGCGTGAAAAAAGAGGTTTGTTTTGCATCTTCACACAAAAACGCAAACTGCTGCTGATACTTGGTGCAGGGGCTTATTGCAGCGTGTTGAGTGTGCGGTAGCACTTTGAGAAGCTGATTTCCAAGATGCATTTGCATGACGTCTAGAAACAAGTAGTACCCGGAACAATAAAGCGGAAATACTGCACACGTAGAAAAAAAAATACATCATGGTTTAGTTCAGGTAGATCCATAGTTGTTTCTAATAAATTGGGTGTGCACGTAAGCTTTATGTAGCGTTAGCTGGTCCTACTCCTTGGGATCAAGCTCTTTTCGTTTTCTTTGCCATCCATCTATCCACCCATAAATATGTGCATATAAATATGTACGTTTTTCGTGCAGTGGTACATAAAAGTATCCAAAGCTGAATAAAATATGCGCCGCACGGCACCTTCAGCTCCGCGAGCTAGCTCTTGCTTCCACCCATAAAATATCTGCAGGCGAGTCGACACTGTTCATACGTATCGCAAAAGGGCGAAAATGAAGTGCAGCAAAAGCTGCGTGCAACGGAATAGCCAGAAAAACGGTCTACTCTCATGCTTCGCGGTTGAGCATATTACTGGAATGTCCGGCATTAACATATCTTTCAGAGAAGCAGGTTTTCCGCATTGCGAAACACTCGTGCTGTAAATGTCGCGACATTAACACTGGACAGAATCCTACGAGTCATTTTTCTTCCTTTTGTCTAACTTTGCTTTGCAGTACACAGGGGTGTCGAAAGGTGGGGACAAACACACACTGTGCCCCCCCCCCTTTTTTTATGCGTAGAGACCGGACAGGGCGCTTGAACATCTCTTATGCCAGAACCGGTCCGGATGCCAGAACGGGTCATTTTTGCTCTGAGGATGGAATCTGTATAGGTTCCGAAACGTCGGTTTTTACTGGTTTTTAAACTATTTTAACTGTCAGTGAAATATTTTATTGTGAATAAACCTCTCTTATAAAGCACATTTAATTTTTTTACAGGATTTGCATGTTCACCTGCAAAAAAAAAGCCCTGTTGAGAGGGACATCCGAAACCCTGGTAGTACATAACGCAGTAGTATACACGCATGGTATCCTGGAGGCTCAAGGTCGTTGAATCGTTTTGCATTCTCCGTTGGGTTACATCCCATTTCGCCTATTCGCAGTTCGCCTAATCCGGATTATCGGATTAGAGAGGCAGGAGGGGTGACAGGCGTTAGGCGAAATGGGACTGCCGTGCAATCTCATTAGGCGAAACGGGACTGTCGGCAAGTGGGCGTTACTTACACGCCCCGCCTCGATGGTGACGTCTGCAAGAAATGAATGCGCTCGTCCGACAACAACCTTACGTCGTCCGAAACAAGGACCCTTTACAGTTGCAAATGAAGGTGTGTGCGATGGGGGGGGGGGGGGGGGCGGACAATTCCTCACCGAACATTTGCTCACCAATCCAGAGCTGAGACCGCACATTTGCTGCAATTTGATGTTTCCCGGGTCCCACCAGTCAACCCTCCTCCTCCTCAAGCCACAACAAGGTATGTTCTCCTGTGAGAAACTACCACTCTATTATACTGTGCCACCACTCACCAAACACGACACCTACGGTAACTTACGAAAAAAAAGAAAAGAAAAGAAATAGGCACATATAAAACTTTGTGAGCATTGGTCCGCCTTGAGCGTTCGCACAAATGTCCGGTGAGCAAATGTCCTGGATCCGTGCACGATACCACTAATCCTGGATGCTGGACACGGAAATGGATCAGCTACTACTCACATGTCTTTCGTGCGGCTCAGAGGATTTGACTTTGAATGAAAAAAGAAAAAAAGGGGAAGGCAGATTTTTGCTCAGTTGAAAGAAAAGAAGGGTACGCCGCAGTGTTGTACGTATAACGCCTTTACAGTAATCGATACTTTATTTCGGTACCGGAGTGCAGATCGCGATATTTTGCTTGATAAAATATATATGCTTGAATAAAACCAACAAGGTTTTAAAGTTTTCTGAAGATGCGAAAGTGACTTTTGGCTGCATGACAGGGGACCGCCTTCTTTCCTCACGTGACACGGATCAGTAGGCGAAGTGGGACTGTCTGCAGCATACATTAGGCCAAATGGGACCCCCTGCGGTTTGAAGTCGGTGAACCTGCTAAGGAATTGCGAGATAATCCGCTAAAAAGCATTAGGCGAAATGGGAATAGGCGAAATGGGAAGACACGCTCCGTTGCACGTTCCGCCGTCACACGTTGACCCATTTACGCTCCGCGAAGCCTTACGTACACGCATTGGAGTAACAGAAAAATAGAAGCAAGAGTAAGCCAATACTGACGTCGATGACAGAGGCAACGACGCACTAATAGAAATATTCAGAATCAAGCAGAAGCTCCTGTACAAAGATCGTTTTACAGGGATTTGATGAAGAAATCTCTCTCTCTCTCTCTCTTTGATGAAGAAAGAGAGAGAGAGACAGAGAGATACGGTACAGAGAGATAATAACACTGTCTGTACAGCATTGTTTGTAGTAAGATCACAGAAGTATTTCACGTCATGTCCTATAATAATCTTGCGATTACCAAAAAGGTATGTGGATAACGCCGTATACTGTTGTTCTGTCTCTCCCTATAGTATCCTTGGGTACCAACACGATAATCCGATCCGTTTCACCGACGGTTTCGTCGTGTGCACGTGCAGAAAAGGCATTTGGAAAATACCTCGTGAGGAAGTCAACACAATAGGGAGTTTTAGTGCGCCAACTAATCGTGTTCCCACCCATAACAGCCCGAAAAAGGAAACAATTCATGGTTCGGGAAGTATTTCGGCAACTCCCCAATCCCCATTTCCGTGGTTTAGCTGGCGGCGCGAAAATTCTCTGATAAAGCACATACGACTCAGTCCAGCGTGGCCTAGAGCGCCGTACCTCGTGGATCTTTTACAGAAGATGAACCACTGTTTCCGCATTAAAACGCCCGTAGGTGACATTAAATACATTTTTGACGCTTCATGCGGCTGGGGTGAATGTTGGTGATTTGGAAAGGTGACACGTGAAGCTTTGTTCCTGCCACAACAGGGGAAGCTTTTTTGCTGCCACTATCCCTCGTGAATCTTTTACACAAGATAGACCACTGTTTCGGCATTAAAACGCCCGTAGGTGACATTAAATACATTTTTGACATTTCACGCGGCTCGGGTGAATGTTGACGATTTGGAAAGGTGACAGGTGAAGCTTTTTCCCTGCCACAACAGGGGAAGCTTCTTTACTGCCACTATCCCTCGTGAATCTTTTACACAACATAGACCACTGTTTCGGCATTAAAACGCCCGTAGGTGACATTAAATACATTTTTGACATTTCATGCGGCTGGGGTGAATGTTGGTGATTTGGAAAGGTGACAGGTGAAGCTTTTTTCCTGCCACTATCCCTCGTGAACCTTTTACAAAAGATGAACCACTGTTTCGGCATTAAAACGCCCGTAGGTGACATTAAATACATTTTGGCGTTTCATGCGACTGGGGTGATGCGGTTGGTGATTGGGAAAGGTGACAGGTGAAGCTTTTTTTCCTGCCACAACAGCACCACACACTGTCCGCCATCTTGGTTTCAAAGTTTCCGGGTGACAGGGACACACAAAACGCTTCCGATAAATCCCGAATGAGTCGGAGCGCGATAGCCTTGCGTGCACGAAAGTCTCTCCCACTCACTCGGAGCATGCGTAGTCTTAGGGGCACTGAGTCGGAGACTTATCGGAAGTTCCAAAAGGCGCAACTGAAACTCCCTAATGTGTCGACGACAGGCATCTACCTTAACATTAAGCCCCAACCCATTTCCTAAGCGCCACTTGCCTCCACAACGTAGTAGTCACATAATGCATTATGCCACCTCACGTTGCTGTATGTTCTATCCTATACTGGACGGGACACAGCTTATCTATAAAACCCAGATCACCATTTAATCACGTTTTTCAGTGTGAGGCTGATGTTCAAGTCAAACTGTGACTCAGGGCCGCATTGGAGACATTAGAGATGACACCTACTGCCCGGGAAAGCTTTCACTGGTCGTTGTGGAGCAGAAAAGCTTACACTGGCTTCATTCTGCATGTTACACTAGTTCGCTTCAGCGCTGCATGCGTTGAGTTTCATTGGTTGTCCCGTTCTGTCTTCGTTTTTACACTGAATCCACATCGGTACACTACACTGCGCTGGAAGAAAAAGATCAGCGGAATTCGTCATCAGATTCGATATCTCTTTGTACACTTCACAGAACATCGAACAGCGAAGACGAATTTTCTTGCCAGCGCCGAGGCGGTGTGTCTTTGAAATGGACGTCATATCTTTCAGGCTACCGAACATTGAAGACAATCTACAGAGGGACTCTCTCTGGCTAGCAAGTATAGTGAAGCTGGGTTACTGAAGTTGGGCTTCGGCTTTCGTCGTCGTATTTCCGTACTAAGAGGCGTTTTGCGTTTCTGAGCCCAGGAATAAGACAGTTGATATTTAGGCCTCGAAGAGACGTCGTCATTTCACAAGGGCAGCTTTGTCTTAGCACGCCGCACGATATACGTTTCAAATGTGCTCCAGGAAAGCGGATGCTATTTTGCGCCCGTTATAACTTTCACGGGTTGGAACTTCCAATTGATTCACTTCTGTTGCTGAAACCGAAATACCGTTGTGACAGTGTCACTGCTGCGCGAAAATATGTGCATGGTTTACTGAAACCACTCTCTCTTGGGCATGTAGAAGACAGTCGTATGGATAGCGTGGTTATCGCGCTTGTATGGTACGACGAGTAACTCAGACGCTGTATGAAGGGAAGTGCCTCAGGACCGGAGCCGCCTCGTCGTGGCGGCTCTCGTCCTGAGGCACTTCCCTTCATACTTCCTTACCGGTTCGCTGGATTTTCTACCCGTCAGAAGTCGTACTTCGGTTTTGCTCGTTTCGAGTTAATTGGCGCGTCGTCGCTTCAGGTGCCCCGCAAAGACACACGCGTGCGTGAAAAGCGATGACAAGCACGTCTGTGCTACGGTGCACTGTTAAAAAAGACCGTAAATTTACGGAACGTCGCCCACGGAACCAGAGCTTATCTTTTTCATTGCTGCTCCAATTCCGTAGCGGTACACGAACCGTTGCTATCCCGTCGTCTTTTCCAGGAATGAGTAGAGCAATATCGCTGAAAATGAAATATTTTGTTCAGACCACGTCACGATTATGGTAACAGAAATATGGAAGACGATTCATGTCTTCAGCGAAGCACATATTTACCGTTTTTGAACGATCCAACAGTGATATCGCAATATTCGGGCCTAACTTTTTGCTCGGATGAATGTGGCAGGCTCAAGGACGCCGGCGTCTCGCCGTCAGCGAGTGCGCAGCGCGGAGCAATACACCATTGTCACCTGAGCGGGAGCCGCTAAGTGGAAGCCCGCGAAATTCTTTCCTCGTAGACGCTTGAGACGCTCCGTGAAGTTTTAAGTGTTTGGAAGTGCATCTAGTGTTTGGTCTTTGGCCGACTGTACCCCCGCAAAGCAAAGGTGAGTTCACAACCTGTTTCGTTGTTCCACCACTATACCAAGTCAAATACGAGCACCACTTGTAAGCATGGATGCAAAAATTGTTTCGTTGCATACGCGTCTCAGCAACGGTGTGCAACAGCAGGAAAGCAGTGTCTGAGTGTGTCACTGTGTGTAGATCATGAGTAGAAACGTAAAGAGTTGCCTAACGTTCACTCGTGCAGGGGGAGGCTACTGAAATAATTTGTGTTTTGCTGTGATCTCGCACAAAAAATTGATAAATGTTGTGACTCTATCCCCCCCCCCCCCCCTTGGAGCTGGAGTAAACGGAATTCCTCTGTTGTGGAATGTTCACCTGAAAGTGTCCCAATCTCCAAAGTGGATATCATTCCGATATGGCCTGTTATACTTTCCATTGAAATCTGTTGCATTTGCACTATAGGAAGGCCTCCTGTTTGCAAAATTCCGATCCTCTACAGTTTGCAATTCATCAAAGAGGCACATTTCACAGTCTTTCCAAACAAATGTACCTTTCACTAGTCTTAGCGGCGTCAAAATTTTCAGTAGTAACGGTTTCATGCTCGCACAGCTGAAGGCTGTTTATAAATGGATCCCTTTTTTGCACTCTCTTGGTAGGTGATATACGGGTGCACTTTGTTGCTGCAGAAATTTTCTTCTCGTCGAGCTCTTTTCGACCATCCGCTATCACATGAAGATTTTGCAAGTGGTGTTCCTTTTACCATAGAGGGACGTAATGCTGCTTCCAAGAACTATAGAACCAATTCCTCCATGAGCCATCCTGACGAAATGCCAACACATTCAACACAAAAAGTATTGTCTTGAAAGTTTTGTTCTGTGGCTTCTTGCAGCCAGCCGTGTGGACAGTGAAGAAGCAGATATTGCACGCTGAAAACATCACCTCATCACAGATGCATCGTGCACTGTGAGTTGACAGTCCCTTCTTGTGTGCTTCGACAATCACTATTCTTGGGACTCAACATACAACAGGACACTATCTTGTGGCCTCCAGAGACGAGTACAACCTGCGCTATGGGAAACCGGTACACATCTTTGTGGAAACTGGCCCTGAGGTGATGCCAATTTTTCTTTTTCGCATAACATATCAAGCTTTCTACCAGACCTCAGGCTATACCATCTTGAATCTCAGAGACAAGTGTATATTGTTGTGTGCGGCCCTCAGAGTTAATGGACAGTCATCCATATTCAGCTTATGAAGTAATAAACTCTGTTGTTGTCTCCCTCAGAATATCGCTGCTCAGCCATGATTATGGAGGTATATATAGTCTGTTCAACCAAATTTTTGCAAAATATATACGCCACTTCCGGTTTTGCTTAATAACTTCGTTTTCTGACACAGAAAGTTCCATATGAGAGGTACATATCTTTCCCTGTGCATGCTACAGTTGTTGCTATATGTGTGTGGTTTTCAGAGCTTGCTCAATGCTGCTTCTTTTTCTGTTTCTTTCTTGTTTACTAGACGTTTCTGAAGATCAGGAGTAGAGATCACAAAACGAAAAACTTTGTGTCAGTAACATGTCTTGAGGAGCTAATCGGAGTTGCTGTGGGTCATGGAAGTTTTCAGGAAGGCAACATACAGGTATGCCACTTTTGTTATAACGTTTATAACGCTCGTATGAGCTTCAATTGCATTGTTGTTCTAAAAATCTTTGTAACACCAGTTATTTATTTCTAGGTGTATTTAATGGATGAGTTATCACTTCGCTCTATGGTTGCTGGTGCTGAGAAATGCCTCGATGACATTTTCATTGTTAAAAATGGACTATGGAAACAAGGTATAGCGCATACATCTCCAGATGCCACTTTGCCCTCTTGCTTGGGGCTTTAAGTGCCATTTTTTGTTTTGCTTTCCTGTTTAGATCAGTCAACATATGTGAGTGCACCTTCACCAATCCCACAAATGCCTCTGTTCTCACGAATTTATTACCCTTGGGAGAACCTCAGCAAGACAGTACTTGATGCATTGGAAGCAGACAATGTTCTGCTTCCCTCTCAACGACAGGAAGTGGCACACATGGCAGCGTCATGGCCCTGCATATCCATTGAAGGTGGGAGGCACTCCTGATATTTATTCACAGGTATATTTGCTGTTTGCATGGCTTACCTGGATAGAGTACAGCAGATATAAAAAAAATGTTGTGACATGCATTGAAATGTTGTAGGAGAGCACATCACATACTGGTAAAATATAGCATTTTGAAACTCACGTGGTGTAGTAGAGTAACAAAAAAGTGGTTTGGAAGTTTAGATGGTGCTCTAGCTTAGATTATCTGCGGGCTTGTCTTGCAAGAACCCTCCTTATATTATACTACATATTTACTCGGCTGGTACGATACATCCCAAGCAGCACACAATATTGGACCCATATTGGCTGGTCATTGGCGATACGGGTCCAATATGGGACCGGTTTCGCCAAGATTTTCCCCATATTGGCTGAAAATGTGCAATATGGGCCCCATATTGCCCAGTTTCAGCCAATATGGGGAAAATCCTGGCAATATGGGCCCCATATTGCCCACTTTGAGCCAATATTGGGAAAATCTTGGGAATATGGGCCCCATATTGCACGCGTACACCCCATATTGACTGAACAGGGTACGTAGCCGTGTAGCACAAATGCCCAAGCAGCACGGCAAGATTGAACGTTGAAGCGTGTGAAATACCCAATTCACTACATCGTTACATTCAACAACTTCCCGCAGATGATACACATTGTTCGAAACAGTCAACGTACTTGGCATTCCCAACGTAAAGTTCGCCAGAATTCGACACCTCAACATTCCACGTCTTGAAAGCCGCCGCCATCTTCCTTCGCGATGCCAATGCCAATCGGTCGAGCCGACTGAGAGCAAGCGAGTTGTTTGAGCGTAATCACGCGTCCTACAACTAATGCGCATGCGCGACAGCCCGAACGGACGTTTCATAGGGCTAAAATGTCGCTGGGTGCTGTAATGATAACGAAATTGCGGCAGGTCAAGTAAAAAACACAATGTTTCATAGGAAGGGATTGCTACTCTGTTAAGTTAGGTGATTTCAAGTTGCTGCAAGCAGTGTGAATTGCTCTGGCGTATGTCCGTCACCGTCACGAAAGTGTTCGCTCCTTTGTAGTCTCCGATCGGGTTGGAAATTTTTAGTTCACAGAATATTGCGATCCCAATTAAGGCTTCTGAGGGATCTTTCATCTTTGGCTTTGGCAGTTCCGTGGGACTGCTTGTGGCCTTCAGCAACGCGAGCGTAGTTCTACGTTCTTTTTGGGCAAAGCCGTGTTTTTTTATTTATTTATTTTTTGCGATAATGTGAAACGTGGATCAATTAGAGCCGCAAAAATAAAAAAAGTAAAAATCAGAAAAAGTATTATCAGTGGTGACTATTATACAGAATAGTGCTTTATTATTACACAGACTCCCTGTTGCTGTTATTACAGAAATATTGGCAATATTGGTCCAATATGGAGCCTGGTTGCACTCCCCATATTGGTCTAATATTTGCAGCCCACATTGGGCCAATATTGGCAATCTTGGCAACCCATATGGGTCCAATATTGGACCAATATTGGCGTGCTGCTTGGGATACTGCAGTAAATACAGCAGGCGATGTAACACATACGTATGCAGAGGCCATATCAACTGCTAACCTTTCAGAGACATTCATATGCTTCACATATGGTGGTGTCTCTGCCATGCTGAACTATGCTCATAAGCATGTTTCACGGATGAAAAAAAATCCTATCTATATGCTCAGAAATTTGTTGTGCCACTTGCAGTGGTGGACGTGTAGTGTTCTTCATAACCTTATTTGGAATAGTTGGTAGAGAAATGGAGTGATTGTCCTGATCATTACACCATGTGAAACTAAGAATATTTCATGCAATTATTTTGAATACTCATAAGGAAATTTTATTAATTGGATGTGATTTTAGGCACCTGGTTGGTATCATTGAGAATGGAGGGAGCCAGCAGGCACAAAAAAAATCAAGAGGGCTACATACATAAATGCGTGAGGCAATGAGGGCCGCAGATGAATATAGCAAGAAGTGGGAACATGTAAGTTGTAAATGCTTCCTACGAGCATATTACATTTCTTTATTCATCAAATAATTTAATTTGTTGTGGAAGTATTATGACTAAGGAGGCTCAGTAGTACTTTCTTTTCTTTTCAGCTCATGTGATACAAAGCGGTCAAATGTTCCGCCACCAAAGTCATGCACAAGTTATTTGTAGTCTTTTCAGTAATTTCCAAAATAAAGGGTTATTATTGAAAAGCTATCCTCTCTGAACACACAAAACATGAGAATTGAACAATTAACAATGAAACAAAATCTTTGGACACCTTGCATTGATCATAAGGACTGTAAAGGAAAACAACAGGAAACCAGCTAGCATCATGGTCGACAGCACTTATCCCTGTTTTAAAGCGGAACCATCGTTTCATTACTGCACAGGGCTCGGAGAACAAGGAGCAGTCTAAACAAGGACAACGACACAAGAAGACACACAAACAGAGGCTCCCGAGTTCCCGGTTCCCGAGTCATGTACCAACAAGCCCATCAAGCTACTCTAGTCTGCACAGGGCCCCGTCATTATATTTAATGAATTGCTGCCGTAATGAAGAGGCACATCACGAGTACAGTTTCCTATACTTACTGATATATAGCAGTACCTTGCCCAAACGGCACTTCAGCCGTGATGATGTACTATTTACTGAGTAGTAGCCGTTGGCAGTTCACAACAGACTCAACACCGTTTTTCTCAGTTACGGGTGCATTCCTGTACATTCGCCGTCTACCATCAGAGCCGTAACGGAACACTACGGGGACTTGGCTAGCATCAACGGATAGCAGCATTCGGTCCTGTTTTGAAACGGAATATTTTCTTACAGTGTGCCAGTGAGAGGTAACACGCTCTACTCCGAGGCTACCAGTTTGCCATCGACAAGTCCACGCTATAACAATGTATGGCACGGTCTTCAGGCTCGCCTGCTGTTGCTCACTTGCTGTTTTAGTAACGAAAACTGCTTGCTTTTACACCAGAGTAGGAGAAGGACCTCACGTCAAGGTTGCTCAGGCTGGCAGACATTCTACATTTATGTTTGCAATGGTGGTTGTGGTTGCGCGGGAAAGGACGTGCTCACACACTGTGAAAAGGGCTACTGTAGGTCTTGCAGGAGAAGGTTCTACGCTGCACGTTGTTGACATGTAATAGTTTCGGTGAGGAAACTGTATTTGATAGAATTTAGGCCCATTTAACCGTGTCGTCATGTTGCCCACACACCTTTCTACGACTCTTCAACTTATCCATGGTATCGGGTAAGTGGAAGAAAACATGAGGTATTTTAATCTTTTTGGATAGTGCCCTAGAAATATTTTGTTTACCGTTGTCGCAAGGCGTAGCGCAGAAAATAGAACAGGCAGGCTGGGAAACAATAGGTCTTTACTTGTGGTGAGCGCGACCACGAATGAACGAACCGAAAACGCGAAACGGCACCGTCGTTGGCGTCGGCGGGTGCCCCTACAAATTCCTCCCCCCCTCCCCATCATGGCGTAAATAGTACAGCGGTCGTTCTGCCGAGTTCAGGAAGCCGAGCAGGAGTCGGACCCCGAGGCGAGTCGAGGCAGGTACAGCGAAGGTACCGAGACGGGTGCGGGAGCGACGAGCTCGCGAGGAGATGTACGCGGGTAACGAGGTAACGAGGTATCGCGGGAGAGTTGTGGATGACTGCCGAGTCGTTGTGCAGGTGTAGGGCGTCGTTGATTTGGGTGGCTTCCAGGGTTCCATGCTCGGCAGCTTGCTAGGAAGTTGGTGCGAAATTTGTAATATCGACGGTGATATGATATATGACAATACGATCGGCGATGATGGAATGTCCCGGAGGGCCAGATGTGCTGGGGAGCTTCTCAACCCGTGGCCTCACTCAGGACGTTGCCGATAGGACTGAAGCAGCTTTTGGTGGCGCGTGTCCGTAGCTGGGTGACTTCGTCGGTGTCCACGGGCCTCTAGATCGTGTGACGTCCCTCGTTTCTGATGGGACGGAGCACAGAGAAAACGAGGAAACACTAGAGTAGGAACCCGCAGATGGAGGAAGAAGCCAAACCGGAGTTTTGCCAACAAACAACAAACATTTATTTAACAAAAGGTGCTCTAAATATATAAGTAACACGGGACGACCCACCCTATAAATTGCACAAAAAGAATAACACCATCGGAGTGGGTTATAGATTATTGCACAAACTCTACACAACTCTACGTATGAAAGGGGATCAGCCTGTGCGCTATACTAGCCGCGGCGCCAACGAAACACAAAGCCCACGATCGGACCAGCCCTACCACGACAAGGACTCAAACTGTCGGAAGGTGGAAAGTTCTCACTGGGTTATCTCGTGATGCGGCGATGAGTCGTGTGATGACCTTCGGGCCTCGTTCGTCTGAAGTACCGGCGATACTCTTGGGGGAGGCCGCTGACGAATCACTGCTGTGACACCAAGATCCCCTAGTCGATCTTCAATTCGGAGGTGGCACTCGACAGTCTTTTGGCGGCGACGACAGGAGTTGATGTTGATGCCCGATGACAGGGGAAAGACAAGGGTCTCAGGTGTCCAAGTTCAGAATGGGATCCAAGCACTGGCTCTCAGTCGAAGAGATAGGGTCGTTCGCGGAAGAATTGCGATGTACAACGGCTTCGGCGGCAAAGTACGTTCCGGCGCTACGTCGGCTTTCGGTGGCAGCCCCGTCTGTACTTTCTTCCTCGGACTGTTCGATCTCCCTCCCTGTCGTCTCTCTCCTGACTGTATCACTTTTTTTTCGTCCACAGGACGAATCCCGCACAGGGGTCCAATGTCGCAGTGAGGGCCAATCCCGAACGCAGACTCAGTATCGCGTCAGCAACCGCAACCAGCAAAGCCCACCTACCAACCACCCAAACAGGAAAAACGGTTGTTTCCACAAAACTTGAAAGGACATTTATTTACCAACGCTCCCATCTATGATGAGACCGTGGAAAAATGTAACCGATAGCCCGTCACCCCTCTAAGGGCCGCCGGCCGTGGCCGAGCGACTTGCCACCCAGACCTTTACAGCTTTACGAGCCCCCCCCCCCCCCCCCCCCCCCCCCCCAAGGAAGAGGGTGTCCGCACAATGGGAGACCTCGCAATTGCTCGAGGGTTCAGCGCAGGCTCTAATCACCCTCTGTAAAAGATCGCTTTCTGTTTACCACAAACAGAAGGCCAAAAATGTGTTTTGGATGAGGTGTCTGTTTGTGGGAAAAAACGTTTTGAGACCCAGACCTCACAACCGCAAGCTAGGGTACAATAGTCAACAGTTTTGGGAACCTCTTATGCAAGTATGGTACAGATTGAATGATTCCTGTCGTTGCTTTATTTAGAAACAGTCTTGAATTTCGACCCCTTTACCCCATGTGTTCAATGAAAACGGTGCGAAACGCGTGTAGTGGGTGGCAGAGGACTCTGACTCTAACGTAGCAGTACCATGCCGGACCATGGATAGGCGAAGTGAAGTTTGTGTCACAGACAATTTCCTTCACCAAAGTGAGGGGCATTTGAGGAGCATTTTTCAACTCGCGCTACTGCGGAGTAATTTGTCAGGCTGGTCTGCATGTATAGTGCAGCCGGTCTTTCACCGACGCGATCAGTTATTTGTTGCTGGTGCCGGCTGCCGGTTGAATGAGGATAGCGGCAGCGGTCGTCTTGCTGAGTTCGGGAAGCCGTCGAAACACGTGCCCAGGTCGATGGGTGTGGGTGAACGAGTTTGGAACGAAGGAATTTGGAACGAGTCTAACTCCGCTGCAGTAGTAGAAGTAGTTTGACTGTTTCCAACTCATGGATCGTCACCACCAACTCGCTTGCTACCTAACTTTCCTTTCGTTTCCAACTCTTGTTTTCTACTTATGTCGTAACACCAACTGTTTAAACGAATCAGTGCTTTCTCCTCTGATGTCATTCTTCCTCACACCCTCCTATTCTGTTTCCCTCACCCAATTCTGTGCTCATCCTCTCCTCGCTTTTGGTCCTACCCACTTGGCCGGTATTTTTCATGGCGAAAGGTGGCAACCCTATCTAGTTGACGACGACTGGATCGAATTCATCTTTTTCTCCAGGCCGCAGCTCATGTTGCATATTTGTGGCATAGCTGGCTAATAACCTGACTGCAAGCGTTCAACCAGCTTGACCTTTTTGTTCCAGCCCTCAAAACACGCATAAGAGGGAAGTAAACGGACCAGGTAGTAGTTCAACGTAAACACAGGAGCCTGTGGTTAGAATGATCGCCTTCCACGCCGAGACTGGGAGGTGACACGGGTTCCAATTCCAGCACCGGCTGTGCTGTCTATCATGTATGTTCCCGCGCACGCATGCCGGTATCTTATCGATGTTACGTCGCGCGCTATCTGCTTTCCTCCTCCTCCTGCTCGCCTGGTTCTGTTGAAAGGCGCGCACGGCTCGGTGCGCCAGTCTGTCATTTGTGTGGCACCCCACGCCGGGGGCACTGTTCATTGTGCCAGCAGTAAAGCGTTCGCTGCAAGTACGGCCTGGGCTTTTACCCTGCGACATGACACTGTCTGAGCTTTTTCCCTGGGTTTTCCAGAGAAATGTCGGCACTGTTCCCTCTGAAGTCGGCCCAGGACGCATACTAACCCCCCCGTCCCCCGCTCCCTCCTGCTGTCGTCGTCGACGATGATGACGATGATGATGATTATGAGTGAAGTGTTTATGCTGCACGAGCAACTGAGGCTATCCTGATCGTGAGGAACCACCAAACAAAGCCACGACACTCTTCTCTAAAATATAAAAAAAAGACAGCAACACAGCGTATTAAAAAATTCAATGAGAACGAGACCAATCCCACACAACTCTAAGAAACAAACAGCGAACGTCCTGAAGAGCAAATAGTGTAATATGGCTTTCAATAGGACGACGTAGAAATGCAACGAGCAAGTAATGGAAGAACTACGCCATGCAGTGGGAGCACATGGCCCGAAGGGAACAAACCCTGGAAGGGCAAACATTACATGCCATATGATAGATATCATACGTACCCTTATCGAAATTGGATATTTCATTAGTTTGCTTGCCTTTACATTGAAAAGCTTTTGAGGGCCTGGATTTTTTCTGCAATAAAAGTCAGTCGCAAGGCACCCAAAAAGATAACATGTAAGTACAGCCTCACAGACTACTCACTTCATGAGCTTTTGTTAATAGTTCCACTGCTGATATTTTCTAGTTTACAAACATCATGAGCGAAAATTAGTACGGTAGTCTCGCATATGTTAACTCAGGAACAACCGGAATATTTCGAGAAGTCGTGTTTCTCGCTGTGGAAAATTTCGAGGCACTCCAGAATATACCGCTGGTACTCTGAAACGGTGAACACCTGATGCGAGGGTTGAAGATGCTCACGCTATGGTGGTAGTGAATGAGTCGTATCACCACTCCAAGCCCATGGCACGCCGTTCGGGGTACGTGAGTTTTGGGGCGACATCACAGGGAACTGGGCCCACATTCGTCTGCAACACGCCAACACCATCTGACAAAAGCCAGGAAATGTCCAAAGCAGCGCAGGCGCCGCCGTGATGGTAAGAGTATGTACCCGGACGGTCGGTACAGAATGGCCGTGCGGATTTAGTACGCTTGAACATAGCGAAAGTGCTCGCGCCCTGTATTGGCCCAAGTGCGTATATTGTAAATCATTATGAAATTTATTCGAGATTTAGTCCTTTATTAAGATCCTTCATTTCGAAAAATTGAAAAATCCCCCGAGCCGACGAAGGGAGCGAGACGGCGAAGCCTCAGGTCGCGCGCCGCTGATATTTCGAACACAGACTGCTAGAGATCGTTACTAACTGTTCACACTTTTTGCTACTTACTAATGTGTATTATGAAGCTTGTTTCATTAGGCAAAATTACCGGAGTAGAGGGTCGTGTCAGGGCCCCTCCATTTTATTTTATTTTTATTTGTACTCCATCACAAACAAAATATGATATGAAAACAGTTACCGAGGAGAATTGATCTGAAGCTTCAATCCATTGAGTGTTGGCGCGTGTGTGCGATATTGTTCCCACGTGAAAAAGTTCACTCGAACTGCGTGTTATTGAAAGTCTATATGTCGTTATCGTTGGTAGGCTGTTCTCATAATGTTAACTATAACAAGAACAAACTATGAAGTCGAAAGAGCAGATCGAGTGTCTTCACCTTCACCTTGTACCATTCTTCATTCATACGGAGCGGAACGCCAACATAGAAATCATCCTGTAATTTGCGATTCTTTCCCTCTTCCTGTTTTTCATTGTATGAAAGTTCTCCAGTTAACAGGCCTTAAATTCTGCTTCAGATTCACCGTCACAATTGGGAGCCCGAACAATCATAAAGAACACGAAGACCGAACGATGGAGCCTTCATCAGAATTAAATTAAACCGTCCCACCAAGGCCAAAAAGAAAGAGTGCCTGCGGATGTTCTGCATGGCTGCATGCTCTACCCAATGAGGCACAGACAGAAAAATAAAGTTGACAAAAAGTGAAGTGCTTGGTCAGCCACTTCTGTCCCTTTACTCATCAGTACAGGAGGGAAGGGTAAAACAGCACACAAAAGGCTGATACCACTGCGGTGAAAGCCATTTCATAGTACGCCAGTTGGGTTACCGTCCGTGCAACATACAATCGGCAGTTCCTGCCTGACGTTTTTCTTTGGCTCATTTTTGCTCAAAGCTGTAAAGTATGACTCCATGCGCTAAGACTACATACCAAAACCAGGTAAATATGCTCGAGAAAATCACTAGGGCTCATAACACTGACCGTTATGAGGTATGCCTATTACCGCCAAATGCCGCTGTCGTGCTTGGAGAGAGAGGATTAGAACGACAAAAAGTGGAGACGGTCGACTGCGCCGGTGCAGCTTGCTGCTCCAGAACACTTGGTGGGTTGTTAAATCAAGACGCCAATTGCCATCTTGAGACATTGTGAGCGCTCAGTCTTGAAAAATGGTCGCAGCACCTATTACCTTTCACAAAGTATTCCAGAGCACTAAGTGCGGGTTGTATTTGCCGATGTAGCCAGTCCCCCAGCACCTTGTACTCGTTGAGAGGTGGACGGCCATGTCTGAAATCTTCACTGCATATGTGTGTGTGTGGAATCTACCTCCGAAATGCTGCCTCATAAACAATCTGCCGCCGGCACCGGCAGAGCGTCTGTTGAAACCTGTAAAGCAGAAGTGTAATATGTATTTGTACATGCGTGTGTGGCATCTCCAGTGCAGCGCCACTGCATTTATGTGCGACCTTTCAGACTTTTCGTGAGCCGGGGTAAGTAGTAGCGTAGGCCCTGCACTCATTGGCTGCTTGAAGATCACGTGTTCAAACGCGACTACAAAACTGCCGTGAAAGAGGGTGCCATTCAGATGTCGCAATGTGGTCCTAGACGACTTCGTTGCGTGATATACATTCGTTGCCCGTACCTACCGAGGGCGAGACGTCCCTCGGGTTATCCCATTTAGGTCGTACGGTACGGATGACGTACTCAATTTCAAGAGAGAAAGAGAGAGAGAGACAGACAGACAGAGCGATGGTGATGCTCTTCCTTCCGTTCCGCAAGGAATTCGACATTCTCAACGGCAGCGCCTTCGTGAAACGCTATGAGCAGGATCTGGATGTCGCTCTAGCCAAGAAGGAGGAGTTCGAAAGTGACATTCGAAACCCTAGAGCAGTTGTGTCGGGAGCTGTTAAATGTAAAAGACGACGTGCCACCGTTGCGTAGTAAGCGAGGGTCATCACGTCACGTCCACGCTCGTGGACTTGGCTGTGCACCGCAAAGGAGGAACCTGCGCTGCCGTGAAGACCCGCACTGACATCATGTCTGCGAGCGAGCGAGCGAGAAAAAAAAAACAGAATGGCGCGCCAGGGAGAACAACAACAAGGTCATAAAAGCCCTTAACGTGCAGAGCCTCAATGCACGTGTTACCGACATAGCGACAGACCCGGTGCTGGCCAAGTGCAAAGTCCTCGCCCTCTCGGAAACGTGGACCAACCTACCGCGAGATATGGAAGGCTTCGGGTGCGTTTACCATGCCAAGAGAGAAGACAACCGAAGTGCCGGTGTAGACATCTACGCGAGAAATTACGAAACTATCGACCAAGACAGCCAACTCAAAGTCGACAAGGCAGATCAAGTGGATGACGTATGCGTCGTAGAAGAGAAACTACAAAGATTCCCCCACCCCCATCATGCTGTTATACATTACACCGTGGTCCTCTCAGGGCAAGATCAATACGTTCCTTCTAGCCAAGCTCTTCGATTACTCTGCAAGCAACACCTTCGTACAAAACTTGAAGGAAAGCAATGTGCCCATGACTCTCATGGGAGACTTCAATATGGACATTAAAGGGATGGTCGCATCTGGAAACCCATCTATGCAACAGATTCCACTTTGTTCGGCAATCTAACTGGCTAATTGTTTCGCCCGAAAAGTACTTAGATATTAAACAAGGGCGAGGGCAGTATTCTTTTGCAACGCGACGGTGGTCAAGCATTGCAACTTGTCCCATCCTGCAGGTAGCAATAAAATATGGTCGAACCCTTGGTGGATCCGACGGAAATGCGCTAGCATTAAAACTTGAAAACCCTTTGGAACTCCCCTTCACAACGCTACAGAACGCTAACGCAAGACAGCATCCGCAGGCAAACGAGGCTTTTGGGCTTGCTCCTATTCTGCTTGGCGGCGCCGTCTCGCACCTACAGACACAACACGCCACGATTCTTGCCTAGCGAGGATTCTAATGCTAACGGATTAATAAACGAATTTGTTTTTAAAGGCCAGAGCTGCTTCAGCGGCTACAGAAGCTCCGTCGGAAAGACGTCGCTCCCTAAGCGGAGGAGTGAGAGCGCGTCATTCAGAGGAGAAAGGCGTCGTCCAGACGCTCCGTAACTCAATGAGACGCCCGCACTTCTTTTCTCAAGGTCTTGCAAGTCAAGGTCCTTGGTTCTTAAAGGGACTCTGACCAGAAGTTCGACAAATCTTTCGTTTGCATCGATTACGAAGGTATAATATGCCTCCAAGCCACACGCGAAATATTTTGGCTGTGCGCGGCGGCAAAGTTTGCCAAACCGGGAGGTGAAAACCGGCTTCGCTTTTCCTCCTCAACTCGCGCAATCGGCGTCGAAATCTAGCCTCTTTGCAGTGGACATCCTCCAATTTCCGTGTGCGTGACGAAAGCACGAGGTCCATGTTTCATTGGACGCCCGGACCGGAAGTGCTGTTGTTAGTGAGTTTGTGAGAGCGGCGGCATCCGTCCGGAAAGCGATCTTCAATATGGTCGTCGTAGCAAGAAATGCGGAGACTTCGAGCCGTGAACGTTTTTCTGACCTTTCTGCGATCGAGAAGGAAATTCTGCTTGCTGAACCGCTCGGTAGCCTTGCCTTCGAAACGTCGCTGATGCCGCGAATGCGAGACGAAGTTAGAGCTCTACGAACATCGGTCACAGATGAAGCAAAGAGCATCAGTCGCCTGTCTTCGACAGACAGGCAAGCGATAAGCATTTTAACGCACACTGTGATTGAACATGTAAACGTTTTCTGAAATTTCGTGTCCTGATATTTTCGTACCTGATGCGCACTTGCTGTTTATGGTGCCGGTGCGGCTGGTGTGTCATAATGCCGAAGGAGATCGAATGCTTGTGCCGCAAGGAGCTCGAAAACACTGCCGAATGACTGCAGTATGAGTGCATTAGAACCCACGAAGATTTCCAACTTCTATGCTTCAATATGACTGTCCTGAAGGTGGCATATTTTGAACTCCGCGGGCAGCGCGAACCTATGAGCGACTATATTCACAAGTAAGTCACATGTGTCCTTGTCGAACGATGTTAAAATTTGGGCGCTCAAAACTGGTTTGGTCCTGCATTAAAGTCGCTCAAAACTCTAGTACAGGGCGCAGTACATAAAAATACTACACAATACACAACTCTGAACTGGAGAAAAGCAATATAGGCAATTTTGTAATTGTCAATGTGCTGTGTCCTGAGTCACCTTTTTATGTATTGCCCTGTGCATAGGGTTTTAGCGTAGATTTTAGCAATATTGAATGTTCTTGATTGTCGATTCAGTGAAAAGTAAAACAATGTTGATTTCTAAAAGAACACAGCCTGTGTAGTAATATACAGGGTGTGGTCAGGTAGGATGCAGTTGCTCTCAGGTACATGTGGAAATGACACTGCACACACACTGTACTGTAACCGGTTACTTATTTACCTAAACTATAGTTTATGTACATCTGTGTAGACGGTACAGATACAGTGCCTATCGCCAGCTTGCAAGGAGAGTATGGCAGAAGCTTGGGAAAAACAAGAGCATAGTCATGCCAGCCAGTGCAGTGAAGAGGGTCGGGCAAGCCTTCCTCACAGAAACTGCCACAGGCTTCAAGTACCCACGATCCTAACTGGAGGCACTTCTTCGCACAGCTCGTCTATCGCATTTAAAATAATTCACCATCTGTATTTAGGATGATGTATAGCTCTCAGGGTGATGCATGGTTCACGAGTTCAATATGTTGTGTTGAAACACAACACTAGTCCTTTTTAATGAGTTGCGGAACGATAGATGAGCACTCCTTTCGTGACATTGTGTACCGTTTCTACAATGAACAATTTCTTAAGCAAGACTGATGAACAAACAAAAAACAGAGTCTGTCTTCCAAATATGTATGTTCCTTGTAACTTCTGTATTTGTTGTGACCCATGTTGATGTCCCCCCTCATGTAATGCCTGCAAGGGCCCTTGAGGTATATTCATAAATAAATAAATATCAAAAGTGGAAAAAGATGTAACATCTATTGTAACACCTATCCTCTCTTTGTGTGAATGATACATAAACATTCTCAGAAGCTATGTAGTCACACCTTGCCTCATTATGCCTAAAGCCTAGTTCCACCTCTTACATCATCTCCACATCTTCAATCTCCAAAGCAGTACAAGGCTAAAGTAATCAGCTACTACATAAAAAAAAAGGCGGCGAAGGAAAATAAAAGCTGGTACATTTAAAATTCGAAGAAACCCAGGTGCTTTCACGGGGCTACTCACGGCTCAGTCTTAGGTCAGATCCCGATGGAAAACAGCTTTTCTGAGCCTCAGTGATAGATTCCCTTGATTGCCCTGACTGTGCATGAGGCACAGCTTATTGGCGTGGTGGCAAGTGGGCTTGCGTCTCATAGTGCGGTTTGGAATAAAGGGAGCAAGGAACATCTCTCTACGGTCTTAAGAAGGATATCAACATTACCTGTGAAGGCACAGCATTTCATATCGCTTTCAGTAAGTACAACACTCCTCATAGCAGTTGCCATTCTTGTTGGGAAAGCATGCTGAAGTTAGCTCAGGCAGCGCATCCAGAACTGTGTGTCAGGTTCATAGAGAGCACCTGGTGAGAGGGACAGCAACAGTGTCCAGTGAAGACTCTCCAGGAATTTTGCGCAGGTTTGGTGGTCCCACCTTTTAATAGTTTTGATGGAAAGCAGGGTGTGTGAAACACTGACCTCTGGTAGATGAGTTTTTATTTATAACAAGGTACCCATGTTCTAGTAATCTAGAAAAGCCTTAGCTCTCTTGCAGGAAATTGCTAATGAGTCTGAGTGTTTGTTCTGGAAACAGGTTGTAACTGCCTTTCTATCCACCCATCTTAGTTGCCCTAGCAAAAGCAAATATGTAATGCAGCACACTAATTGCTTTGAGTGTTATCAGGCTTCTGAAATGGAGCTACCTCGTGCATACGATGTGCCATGTCAGCAAGAACATAAATCAGATTGTTTCTATTTTTGAAATTGGCCCTTCAGTGTTTCATGTGACCGCAAGAATGGTATCCCCTAATAAGAATGATTTCTGCAATGTATTGTGCTTTGTAAAACAACAGCTTGATTTGAAAATATATTCCAAAAGTCGGGTGACAACCTCATACTGTAACGTCCTTTACTGCAAACACCGCCCAACACAACGATTAAAAACAGAGCGTAAACATTTTGCCACCTATCCGGGTGGCATCATCAGTACAACAGAGGCCAAAGACGAGCACATCAGCCTATCTAAGAGGGCATCATACGCATCCGATAGGGGGTCACAGTTTGTATTACAGGCTGAAGCATCGCGTCTGATAAAGCAGGACTCTAAGAACTTTCTAGGGCCCTATCGCTAGTCATGTGCAAAAGCTACTGCACCGTCAAAATTAAATATATGTCCCTTAGGCCAGCAATGGTAGACCAATTCGATCCTGGTTAGTTAAGCTAAGCATTAGTAGCCCTGGCAACGCCCCCTGTGTGCTCTTTTAGTCTTGTCCCACGTCTTTTGTCTATCTCGCCAATGTAGGTTGCATCACATTCTATGCACTCAACTTGATATGCACACTCAAAATGCCTGATGGGCACAGTGCCCTCCAAATGGCGTATGAAACACGTTGGGTGAAAGGAATGCGCACCACCAATTTGACTCCTTTGATGTTGTTTTTATTGTTCTGTGTTGTAGGGATGATGCCACCTGGATAGGCAACGAAACGTGTACTCCCTTTATTCTTAATTGTTGCGTTAAGCCAGTGTTCTCAGTAAAGGATTTTACATTAGGAACTTTGTTTGAATGATGATTACTGGCGAGCTTCATACCCTGGGCCACTACTCTATCAATTGCTTGTGGTAGTGTTGCGAAATCGAGTAACGAGCCTTGTAAACAACTTACTTGGCAATATATTTATTTATCTCTCATAGGTTGAAGAACCCAGTGAGGTGTTACATAACGGAGGGGCATGTAATCATACAAGACCGATCACCAAAAGGCCTTGCTTTTGACTAGATTAAGATGTGAAGCGATTGTAACATAACAAATGCTGCATGGTGGCGATATGATAGGTTCTCCTCACGAGTTGTTGCCACGTTTGCGGTTAGTTGAGAAACTGCATATCCAGTTAATGGTAACGGGATCAAATTTTAATTAGGCTAGTTCGGCCAACACGCGAGCATAAAGCACAATGTCAAAATTCTTTACAAAATAAAAAAATACTACATCTAGGTGGACCAGAAATCAAGATAGTTTAAAATGCTGTGAGCGAGTTCCACTACGTTAGTTTTGCCTGAATACTCTTTTCTAAAACCATGCTACAATTTAAAAAAAAAATTGATAGACTCAACATGGTTGACAACGTGCTAGTATATGATGTGCTCCATTAGTTTACAGGGAACCCTAAAAGGTGGAGCTGGTTAGTAGATAGAAGGAGCATAGCTGTCACCTCATCTGAAGACAGGTATTAGCTTGAGACCTATGTCCTCGACTCTGACACATACAAGGCACCTTTCACACAGATTAACGCATCTTCGTTCCTGCTCTTTCACCTTTAAATGTTCATCGCTGTTGAGTGGTCTGTCATTCTTGTAACGCAGATTGGAATTGAAACGCAGGTGCATAAAGGAAGCTCTGAAAGAAAAGTGTGTGGTTTTAGTCCTCTTAATGTTTCCGAAAACGAAAACAAACTTCACAGTGACTATCCTTCTGAAATGAGCAATTCCAGAACGAAAGCAAAAAATATATCTCGCCATATCATTGTATCCAACTGAGACCTGGCACTTGAATTGAATAATGGCAGTTGTAGATGATGATTTCAATTTAATGGCGCATAAGCAACTCGGGTTATAGTGCGCCAAAACCATGGTAAAACTGACTAGTTAAAAATCAGACTATTATACTAAAATATTATACTTGGTTGGTTGGTAAATTGAGATATAGACAAAAACATGATATGATAAAAATAAGCAGTTGAAGAAAAGGCAATAAAACTTGCTGGCATTGTGTGACTGATGTCGAGATTGCCATACCAGGTGTTGTATAATAACGTACGCTAATATGCTGTAGCATATAAAGTACAAAGATACACACACTCAATATGTGGTGGATATGTGAAACCAGTATACACATACGTACTTACATTTCAAACTTTCTTGAAAAAGGCAGTCCAAGCCTGTCGGATTTGTCAGACTCGATACAAAGCAAAGTAAGCACAGTGTGGAATGACTGTTTCATCTCTCGAAAGCAAAGGTGCAGCCACCACGACGCTTCGTCATCTCAATGCTTCAGAGCGGCATAGCCTAGTAAGAAGCCATCAGAAGTATCACATAAAGATAACTGGGTTGTAAAAGCGGAGGGTTCTGTGGGATGCGTAAGAAAGCATACGTGTTACACAACAGCTACGAGAATGATCGGCTGCACTTGCATGGTTTTCAGTGCGTAGGCTTGGAACTGAAAAACAAATATGCTAACCTTGTTGAAACTACTTTTCCGTCAGGACCACACGAGAGCACACTTGTTTTCTTTAGATGAAGGCAACGAAGGTTTAGGTGACAGTATCATGAGGTCCCGATGCTCCTTTGAGATGCAGCAGACAGAATTTCGCTGAGGCGAGTGACTGCCGTTGGGGTTGGTTGCTTCGCAGCAGATCAAGAACAGTACACCGCAATGATAGGTGAAACGTTCAGAATATGGTGAACAATTGCAACACCAACCCAAAGACCCGAAAAAAGCAGGATGAGTCGGGAGTCACACAAGTTCGCAGTTCGCAAGCTCGTCGTCATACGGCATCCATTACAGCTGACCGGATACGGAAGCATATCGAACGCCGTGCACAGATGAAAAGAAAATCGTAGGACCTATTGCAGGTGATAAATGTGGGGTATGTTTTTCTTTTTGAGGCTCTGCAACAAAAACATTAAGATATAAATGCCATTTCATGAAGGAAATTGACAGGTATTGCGTGACCACGTGACGCGGTTGAGCCAATTATGGGTGTTGACAGTGGCCCTCATGTTGACGTCATCTTGATGGTGGGCCGGGCTGGATATTCTATATAAACGTACGCTTTCTCGGTTTGACGCTAGGCGTGCTGCACTCTGAAGAAGTCGAATGTTTAAAATTCGAGTTTAGAGAAACCGTGGGGTTTTAATGCATGAATTTTCGCATGGAGAGTCGTTGTTGGGCGCTTTATCGACTGCAAGTACGAAAGAGCTCCCACAGTTTCTGGTCAGAGTCCCTTTAAGGAGTGACATTTTCTCCCTTTCCAGAGACGGAATCCTTGCGTATACTAAATATCCGGCATATGTTCTCGTCATGTATTCCATCGAATAACAGTTAAGCTACGCCACTATTTCGCGTGGGATTTTCAATACTGTGGTCAGTGGCCCAGGAGAAATAAAATCACACTTTCGAAACTGACTGGAACGGATGCGAAGGTCCCTTTAAAGGGAGACTCCGCGCAAAATACGTGTTGAGATAACATTGCGACATCAGTCCGACCGTATGACAATTCAGTGAATACAATTTCTCATCGATGAGAAATTGTACAAGTGGCACATATAATTAGAAAAACAATATTTTCCTTTGAGTGATTAGGCGCTTCTCCACGGAAAACCAGTCCAGCAACACTGGCCTTCATTTCACCGGTATTCCTCGTGTACGGCTTTCTGTAGGTTTTGTTTTTACCGCTGGCGAATGTTTTAGAACGACATCGAGGAACGACGACGACGATGTCTGGTCATCCATGTAGCACGAATAATAGCGAATTCGGGTGGTCATTTCGTAGCAAAACGGCCGAGCGCTCGGAAATTGCTAGGTCGGCGACCGAGCTGGATCACGTGACCGTTGCCACCCGAACATGATTGCTAGGAATCTAGCGGTTTTAGGTACTTGGATCACGCTAGGGGCGTCGCGGTCGCAAGTCTTCGAGTTCTGTCGTCTGCTAAACCACGTGATTTCAACATGCGGGCCAATGAGGGCACTCGCCACCGTTGCAGTGCGGATGTGACGACACCGTGTACAGTTGAGCAATCTGCTGCTCGATCGTTTTGAGACCGGGCAAAAAAAGTGCTAGCTAGCAAATTCCGAGCGCTCGGAAAGCGCCATGCGAACATGCGAGATTTGCTTCATTTTGACCAAGCGAACATGACTGCTCGAGATCTGCCAAAAAAAGTTGCTCTGAAATGACCACCCGAATTCGCCATAAGTAGGGTGCCTGAATGCGCGCTCTCTCTCCTCCTCCTTGACAGGGTGGGGACAACGGCGGAGGTGCCGCCATGTTCACTCACAAGCGCCGCTTGCAGCTATGTGTTCTGATAGAAAATTTCGCCTTTCTAAGCTTTTTCCCACTTTTTTCAACCATTTTCTGCCAAAAACACACTTCCAATGACGAAGTCCCGCCTCGCTCCTACACAAACAGCGGCAGTCAGTGAGCGAAAATGGCGTTCGGCGGTCACTAGGAAGTCTCCACCCTGTCAACGACGACGAAGGAGGAGAGCGCGCGCATTCAGGCACCCTACGAATAAGCTACAAAGAGCGCGCCCAAGAAACAGCCGGTGGCCCACACGAGACTACCGGTGAAGTCACGCATGGTACAGGAGGTAGGAGTGGGAACCTTCAGAAGTTTCGGTTGCGTTTTCAACATCCCAGCTCTTTTGGCAACTAATGACACCTCGACTGCCAAACCAACTTTATTTCTCATTTCGGAAAAATGTATCCAACTTATTTACAGACCCATTATAATAGTTTCGGATGGTCCCGGAATCTCCCTTTAAAGGGACCATAAAAGGATATTTGACAAGCCTACGATAATTCTCAACTTTTTCCTCTGTAGTAAAGCATTCATCCTGTGAAATATGAAGTTGGAAATCGTTCAAATAGCGAAAATATTCTATATGAACCACGGCTGTGAACGGCGGCTGCTACGACCCGCCTGCGATGGGAACTGGTCGTAATATCATACACAGAGGATTCTGGCGATTCGTGGACGGTCTTTTACGAGCAAATTGCAAAATTTGCAAGCAAGCGTGCAAACTTCGCCGTGAAATGTTTTAATTTGATCTCGAGCTAAGATCGTATTTAATCGTTGACACAGAACCCTACCAGAAGTGTAAGGTAGCCGTTGATTGTTGATCTCCTCTTGTGTGATTAAACATATAACCCCCCCCCCTCCCCCGTTGATTGTCAGCATGGTTATCGGAGCACGTTTTCCTCTCTGAGCTTCTTCTTCGTCCGAAAATGTCTCTTCCGGTGGCCTTTTGGGAGGTGCTGCATACGGAACGATTCCTCGACGTTGTTGTGTGCGTTGCATAATATTTTCCTCCATCGCTCACAATTTGCGTGAATCTGCACAGCGATTTCTGCCGTACTTTCTTTTTAATTCGTGCTAGCCCTGCGAAGCAAATGTGGCTTTTTGCGCTGTACTTGGCATGTGCACACGGAGAGGGGACAACAGGAAGGGTTGAGACACCACCGGGTTATTACGTTTCTGGGCGGACTTCAAAGGGTACTGTGTCTGCCGAATAAGACTGCCGAGAACCTATGGAAACCCTCAGACAACAGAGCCGGTGGCTATTTTGTACCAAAAGAGAGGCGAAAGGAAGGAGCTAAAGGATAATGAGAGAAAAGAAGAAAAGGAAATGCGGATTTTGTAACATGCAGGGAGTCATGGAGGAAGGAAAGAGAGGAGGAGCCCTATTGCTCTGAGAAGTGAAGCCGAGATTGGGGGCCACTCGAGTGACATCATCGCTCGCCTTTCCCCCGGTTTCGGTTACATACATCTCTATGGTAGCCCCCAACGCATAGTTTCGGAATACTTGGAGAGGTGTAGTGGTAGCGCGCCAAAGTGGCGTGTGCAAAGCGACCTCATTGGGCTATTCAGGTAACGTGACCTTCGCGTGACTCCAAAGAAGCTACAGCTCACCTCCTATCCTCATGTCACTTGCCCCAGGCTTCTCTCCTCTGCGTTGGGGCGCCTCCTTTTCTTCTTTCCTCCATGCAGGGAGTGTACGAATCCTTCCTACTCCACATTTTCGGCACTTGAGGCACTGCATAGCACTTACAACTAGAAAAGGACTAGCCACGTTACTGCTACTCGTGGAAAGTGCCGTCTGCCTTGTGGTACCTTTGCATCCCAACCTTCTCGCCATGTTGACTGTTCATTCCATGCCCTTACGGAGACGTAAATATCCAGTTGATTCTTAACTTTCGCGGGTTTGACTTTGGTGAATTTGATTATTCGCGTATTTTCTTTCTTTCTTCTTGCTTTTTTTTTTCGTTGTCGGTTTCACAGTTGCCTTCATAGCATTGTTTCGGAATTTCTGATAGGTATGATCGTAGTACATCAAGCGAGCTCCAAACCTGCGTTTGAAAGAGTGTCTCCGCTATCTCTTGCTTCTTAGAACCAACACGACTGGTAATTATGGGTCCAAAGAGTTGTTCTTCTATTCCTTCTCAAAATGTTCCCACGAAGGAATTTGAAGCAAATACAAGTCAGCATCTGCAGTTGCTGGTCATTGTGGCATCAAAGGCTGAATGTGCAGCTTCATGCTATTCGCCCATTTCGACTTTCGCCGCGGTGCAACTCCCATGACATTCGCGAAAGTCAAGGCCCAGCTGTATTCGATTGAGCATATTGCGCAACTTCGTTTCCAAATAAAAATTCAGTATGGTCTAATCTTTGAGGCCAAGCGCAGCTGCATGTGAGCACAAGTGGTGCATCGAAAGTATACCGACAACATTGGAGCACAGTACCATCCCATAATACACAGCAGTACTGGACAATCATATTTCAATGAGGAAATCATGCAGAGGTAGACCAGGCCCTTAGACTCCACGATATCGTTCTTTTAGAAACGGACGCCGCGGTGCTGCCTATAATACAAAGTCCTCAAGCGTAAAGACCGGCTGCTCATCTAAATTGTCCTATTGTTCAGATGTTACATGTTACAAGTTTGCACGGTGAACGGAAGAGCCACAGGGATCCCCAAAACTACCTAGAGACCTCGTGAACTGCTTTACGATGTTTTAAAGGACCAGTAACCCGACGCACGCTTCAGACCTCTTTTCTTGGTTTTGTCATTTTCTTTTATTTTTCTCTCACAGCGGGACAGTTGAGTCCTTCTTTGGCTTTGGAGTCTACTTGGCTCATTTCACTCTCATCTCAGATCACAGTCGTATGTAGTGGATGGAAGAAACGGTGAAATATCTCATGACGTCATCATTTTGTGTTTGTTGTAGCTGATAGAGATCTGTCTGGAAGTCCGCCTTCCGTGTTATTCTCCCACCCGATGTATCGAACTACCGAGTCTAAATGGCGCTGCTAAATATAAGAAATTAAAACTTGAAAATCGCTCAAGGACGCGTTCCTCATCAATCAGTTCTGACACCTATCGTCAAAGCTGAATGGATGTACACAAAGTTTGTGTATGTTGCAACAAACGCACGTGTCAGCGTGAACGAGATATTTCAGCTGTAATTAGCGTGTACGATAAATCACCCGCTTTCCAAGATCCCCATTCACCCGCAGCAACCTCTTCAAGGTGGATGATTATTTTTTTTCCTTTCCTTGTCCATGATGGTGCATGACCTATCTGTCATCTTGAACGATGATATCAATTTGGTACGCGTTGGGTATTGTAGGACACATATATGGAGGCATCTGGCGCGGACACTAATAGACCACAGCGTGCTGTTTCCATAAATCTTTCGCCACTCTAAGGCCGCCCATATTCGATTCCCGTCAAACGTTGACTAAAGGGGCCAGAGAGAGTTTTTAAGTGAATTGGATGCGTGGCGCAAATTGTAGGCAGTTTCGAGCGGTTTACTGTAGCGGTAATGTTTAGTGGGGTGCGATGTTATTATAAATTAGAGCACAATTGTATCAAGTGATACTGGGCGTGTTTGGAGAAAGTACGCTTGTGGGTTTCAGTAAAGAACCCTTGAGGATTGTACATCGGCGGTATGTCAATGAAAGACGGAATAATTTGTGTGTCGAAAAATGATAGCACCAATACAACAGTGCAAAAAAAAACTTTGGTTTAGGCGCAGGATGTCAAGTGGGTCAAGGAACGGAAAGAAGTAGACTATAAGTCCTGCATGCACGGAATTTGCAAGAATGATACTGTGAATTTAGACTCCTACTTGCTGATGCACGACACCGTAAAAGCGGATATGCTTTTGTAACGTAACCTATAAGGTTCTCAACATTTATAAGGTAAGTTGATGTTCCTGGCTCGTAATGCTTATGTCATTCAACCGCACGCTTCCGTTCCGCTCACAGTCCATGTTACTCGATGATAACGATGACGACGATTTGAGAATATCGTGTGTTGGTGCTGTTCATTTCTGAACAAGGCACGGTATCAAGAACGCGCTAGGTCCGTCCTCTAAATGGTTTATTCGCGTTAGTTTATGCAGGCGACTGCTGCGGCAGGATCACTGAGGTAGCAAATTTTACAGGTACAGCTATGGCCTGCATCTAAATTCATATTTGTAACCCTCCAGACACCAATATTTCGCTCTAGGAAATACTAGGAAATGACTATAGCCCAACGCAGTACAGTGAAGAATTGATAACTTTTTAGTCTCGTGCCTTTCCTGCTGTGTTGTCTTCAGCGATTTTGTGTTGTCTCTCCAGACCAAAGTGAATGATACCCCCACACTACTAAGTGACTGATTACCAAGATTTCATCAACTTTTTAGTAAGATGTCTTCGGGTAAGGTGAGATAGTAGAATTAAAGTCAGCCATCCTTTAAAGTCACCCTTCTTAAAACGCGCACGCAATATGAGATATTCATTGACAAATACTACTTTGCAAACTAGAAGAAACCGACACCAAGCCCGTCGTGAGCGCAGGTAGAATAGTTCCACCCCACGATGGAAAGCCACGTGCTTTGAAGCCATGGAGGTGATTCGAGTAGGAACTATTCTGCAGTACCGATATACTACTTTGGGGTCAAGATAAGACGGTGACGCTGAAGGTCGTCGCCTTCCCGCGCTCCTGAAGCGCATATAGTCTCGATTTCGGTTCATTTGCGTAACAAAATTTGACGATGGATATTTCGGAAGTACGCGCGCGATTCAGATTTTCGTTTGAAATGCAAATTGGCCTAGAAGACTGAGACGGTCTGACTGACAAAGAAGACTGAGAAATATCTCACATTTCTCCTAATTGCTTTCACTAAACTACAGTTATACATGATTGCATGCCTCTCTGGATAACGTAAAACGAACCGGAACAATCGATCAGACCCTGCTTCATTGCAGTGCCTATGCTGTGGTGCGAGATAAACACCTTGGACATTGCAGGAATCGCACGCTGGATAATGTCCTTCATCCCAGAGGCTGTTTTACGGAGAGACACTCCAAAACTCGCAGCCTAGTCTGTTTCCTCCAGGAATCCGGACTCGCCAAAAGACTTTGTGATACAGCTTCTTTTTGCTCAGGGGACACCTGACCAAGCCTGACGGTGACCGACCTACATCTTAACTTTCGACCGTCATCATCTCAACACCTCATCTCATATCATCTCATCTCATCTCGGCTACAGTCGTGACGGTGCCCACATGAGTGAGGCCAACAACGGCAGGCCGATCTCGTCACCACCACATTTCCCCTAAAACATCTAATTAAAAAGTTAGATAATGATTTTTAAGTAATTAGTGCAGAGTTTCTCTGACAGAATGTCCTCCTGGCCTTATACAACTCAGCGCCGAAAACGGCATCTGTGCTTGCTTATGTGCTACGTTCTCGTAGCACATAACACGCACGTAAGCTATACGGTCACGTAGCGTCGTTAACTTAAGGGTAACAGTAATACTGTAATAAACTTTGGAACCAGGTGCAGTGAGTGTTTTGCCATCTTTTTAAAAGCGGGGTTCATTCGACATTTGACGAATTCGCTGTCACCTATTCGTGCAATACGATACATTCTCATTGGCCAATAACGTTACGACGACGTCACCACCACCGGAGTGCGCTATCCAGTAACAGAAAGCATTACAAAACTGATTATCAACTATTTTATTGACAGGAGCAAAGAAATACAGCCTTGCTCGGCAAATATGGAACATAGTTCAGCATAATTCTTCTTCTTTCTGCATCATTTTGTATAGTACTATGAACTCGCACTTGTGTGTAGCCCTGTAGTGCGATTCGACGTCACACTCTAAACCTACTCAGTATCATACATAGGCATCCGTGTATTATGCAAGGCCAGAAAGCTTTACGATTCCTCTGCAGAAAGCTTGTGCCGAAGATAGTTCACTGCACTTATTTACCGTAATAGGACTTCGTTACATGCCCCAGAATTGTTGCGGTGTCGATGGATGGTGCAATATAATCACATCACGGTTTATGACACGCATATTGAGGAATTTAATTATAACAATAACTGGGACATATGCACATATTCGTATGCTCGTATGATCTCAAAAGTGTGATGGCTATCCTCATCTGTTGTAATCATTTGCTGGCGATGGCATGTCGGCAGACGGCCAGCATTTAAATTACTGCAAAACAGTCCGCTGTCTGAGACTCAAGTAAATGTAACGTCGTAAAACTGAAATACGTTTGCTGACTTTCGTGCCCTCATTTTCGTGAACTTCACGGTCGTCGATTCTCAGAGAGAACGCCCACCACAAAATTCAGGTCCCACGAAATATACCCTTAGCAGTTCCACGCAATATGAAAAACTCATACAGCAGTGGTCCGGTGCAATTGGAACTTACCTACTACAACAACTGCGTATAATCCGCACGCAACACTTTCAGAGTGCTTTCAAGAAGCTGCTGTAGTAATCGTTGTCACCCTTGTATCAAAGATTAAAAGGGGAAAAGAAAGCTCTCTCGTAAGATGTTTTTGAGCTTGACTTTTGTTACTTCGTTCATCAAGATGTTTTTCTTCGCTGCCAAAGGATCCAAGATTGATTCCCGGTTGGGACAGATAATTTCTCCGAGGTCGGGATAGGTGGGAAAGGAGAGTTATGTTTCGAGAAGGGTAGGGACGCTCTGGAGCGGACGTAACCTGAGACAGAGAACGTTTCCTACGGTAAATAAAGAAAAGGAGAGAAACACTAAGCCGTGGGCAGAGCAGTGAGAAGCTCTCGAGCTGTGCATTACTTGCAGTGTTGTGTTCGCTGAACCGAAACTAAGTAACGAGATACGGCTACTCGCGACTCCAGTCAAAATTACTGCAATACTATTGCGTCCCTAAAAACTTGAAACGGTGAAACAGTAACAAAAAAAAAAAAGAAGCTGGAGTTTTATTTGGTTAGGATACGCAAAGAAAATGCTCAAGGTAAATAATAAGAGTAAAAAAAGGAGCACTCCTGGTTACAGGAGTCGCCACGGTGAACTAGCTAACTATGTAGGCATTCCGTACTAGGTTGCCTGTCAGATAATATGGCATAAATGCAGGCAAGCTGGTGGATAAACTCCATAGCAGACAAGCCTGAGCATGGTCAAACACGAAGAAATACCGTATTTCTTCGGGTAGGTTTTCTGTCTAGACCGTAATTCTGCATCTACATTCAGGGGAAGTAAACTGCGTTCGAAATGTCCCTGATATTTGACGCTGACGCGTCCCCAACAACGCAAGGTAGTCCTATGGATATCTGTTTTATATCCGCAACCGGATATTTGGATATCCTGTGGATAATGCGTTTCGTCCGTAACATGTGCGCTCACAGGTCCAAGTGAGATGAACTAGGAGTCCGCAGGGACGCCCGATGGACATCTACAGAGACAAGGAGCGGACGATGGAGGGATATTTTGTGGACATTGTTATTCTAGTTGTTTTGGACGTTTACGCGGACAGCTAGTTGAACTTAGTTGTACAGGTGGTATTCTAAACATTCAATATTTGCGCAGGAGTTTTCAAATGTACAGATACATTTGTGAGAGCCCATTGTGAGACAGTAGTGCCAGCTCTTACTAAATGTTGCTAGGACCGATAGGTAAAAAGATTTGTTGTAATTGATAGACAAATTTTGCTTACGGCCTACCATAGCTGTGCCGGGTGGGCACGGACCACAGCGTGCTGTATTTGGCATTCCCAGGGATATTCATGCTGGATGTTATACAGGCATTGTGTCTTCAACTGCGTTGGATATCTGAGGGATATCTTTCGGACGTACGAATCTGATCACGCACGTTAGGATATTATTCGTACATCTAGAGGATATTCGGTGTTCTTGGGGTGACACCTCCCAATGTAGTTTCGGTCAAATGTTACTGACTAAACCGCAGTTTAAACCGCCTGTGTAACAGGGGTGTAATACCATTGTCAGACTTGCGCACTGATGGCCTTCAAGTACGAAGGCTGTAAACAAAAACTGAGATAAAGGTCATGCCAGACGGCTGCGATAAGGCCTTCGGGGGAATACGCAGCTAGAAAAGGAACTGAGTTCGCGGAACTCCATTGTCCCCAAACTGCCTACTCTCGAACGCAAAAGGATACGGGATACTCTCGACAGCAGCCGACGCATTTATGAGACGACCCCTGGAAGGATAAAGACCTTCTGTGACTGTCGTGTGGCTGGTCCTTGGAATGACAGCCATTAACCAGCTACAACCTGCTTTTTTTGTTTTTTTTTTT
Organism: Ornithodoros turicata; assembly: GCF_037126465.1. Taxonomy (NCBI): domain Eukaryota; kingdom Metazoa; phylum Arthropoda; class Arachnida; order Ixodida; family Argasidae; genus Ornithodoros; species Ornithodoros turicata. The sequence goes on from NC_088202.1 coordinate 97,916,051, forward strand.
AGGGCCATTCCGTTTATAGCCTTAAAGGAGCAATGTGGTGACATTTAACATGGCTCCAAGCACTACCTCATCTGTCAAGCTGTCCACCAGGAGTCACCCTGCAAAATATTTCCGTTCTGCGGTGTATTATAGCTGCGCAATCGAATTTACAAAAGCAGTCGGAGGAAGCAGCCGCGGCCGGCCGGCCGGCCGGCCGACACGACCCTCGTGTGATGGGGAGAATGCCTCAAGCCTTTATTCTTTGTTTTCTCAGCTCACGCGCCGCTTATACATGTTTGAGCTGTGCCGATGTACGTCACCGATGACGTCCAGGGGTATCACGTTATGTAAGACGTCCTCTCATTCTGCGATGCGCTCTTTTCACGTGGAGAGGATTTTTCAAAGGTGTGCGGAGCCGTGGCCTCGAGCTCGCTCTATAGGTCACCTGCGCTCGTCGTTCTTTCGCAGGGGCTTATTTTATTCCTTGCAGAACACTCTGCAGCGAAAAACGAAAAAAATTTTGGGGGTCACCTCAGTATGCCGTCTGACTAAGGCATTAGAGTTTATTCACTGGCGTCACCCCTCCAGAGGGTACTAGCTTCGAAAAGGCAAAATCGCCGCCATGATGTAGGTCTCTCGAACTTTCGTTCCGGTTTCCGTTTGCTGCCATATAGAGGATTGTTAGCGTTGAAAACATCAAAATTATTTGGATATGGTACAAATAATATGCACACAGTACAATAACTTCGAAACAGCAAGTTTACGGTGAATGTAATGTGTGTGAAGGCCTGGACAGTATAAACCTTAGAACTTACATTAAGGCGGCAAATGCAGATGTTTCTGCATTGAAAATGCAGACTTAGAAGCTATACTGTCATATATGAACGAGTATAGTTCTAGATTTTTGGCTACGTGGCATGAGAATTCTGTAAACTCTAACTGGCTTTCATTTAAAGGCGCTATAGTATGTTGCATTGTATGGATAACTTTATCTCACGTCTAACAATCAAAGCCAATGACAAATGTCCATGTTACACGAAATGTCTAAAAAGTCTCTTCAGGAAAAAGTAGAGAGCTTATCGTCGTGCACGCCGTGATAATACTTCCCCAACATGGGAAAACTACTTCTTGATCTCTTCAGAATACAAAAGACAGCTACGAAATGCTAAGAGGAAATTTTACGGTGGAGAACTTTCCAACATATTAAAAATGAATCCCAAAAAGTTTTGGAAAGTTGTTAAGGGTCATCTTGGACACCCTGCGAACAAAAGCTTTTTTCGTGAAAGTGGTGATGTAATGTGCGATTCGGAATGTTCGCCTGCTTTGAATTTTTTTTTCTCTTCAGTTTTCACAAAAGAACATGATATTGATTGTCCGGAAACTCATCTCCACGATGTACACCACGTTTGTGAAAGTTTAATATTTTCGACTGAACGGATATTGAAAATTATTGGGGCTTTGCCAGTGTCATCATCGCCGGGTTGCTACCGCATTTCTTCGAAGCTATTACAAATAATGAAAGAACGAGCTAGTAAGATTGTACAGGTATTTTTCCAGAAGTCATTAGACTATGCAGACCACTGGATTGGAAGCATGTGATTGTAACACCGGTCCCTACAACTGATATACCTATTAGTGTTGTGAAATAGGCCTATAACGTTAACATGCATCTGTTGCAAACTAATGGAACACGTTATATGCTCTCACGTCAGGGATTATTTGTACTGTAATAACATGCTATTTAAAAATGAACATGGATTCCGCAAGGCTACTCGTGTGAAACTCTGTTGTTTCAGTTTGTAATGGATGTTTTTGAAAGCATGAATAATGGCAATAATGTGGACGCAGTTTTCATTGATTTCAAGAAGGCTTTCGACAAAGTACCTCATAGGCGCCTTATTAACAAACTCATGTCATTTGGTATTGAAAGTAAGCTTGTAATTTGATTTTCTTGTTTCTTGTCGAGTAGAACATAGTGTGTCAAGTGGTTTAACACCTTGTCACCTTGCTCTGAAGTTTTGAAGCCCTCAGCAGACACCCGGTTGGTCAACTTACTTCCTACAATTTTTTGGGGTATATATTTAAGCAGTGAGCTTTCGTGAAAAACGCATGTAGAAAAATTTACAGTCCAGCCCTAAAAAAATTAGGAGTCTTCCGTCGTACACTTCATTTGGCTTCCCCTGACGTGAAATTGCTTGCATCTGACTCATTTATTCGACCGAAACTGGGATTTTTGTATCTCATATGGAACCCGTGGCAGAGGTACCTTGTACAAACACTTGAGTCTGTGCAGACAAAGGCTACGCGCTTCATCTATAATAAGTACGATTATGACTCCAGTATGACAGAATTTAAGCGTGATAAGTGTATCCCTTTGTTGTAAAATAGACGTAAAATTCACCGTTTAGTGGCAGCCTATAACCTTCATAGAATGAAATCCCATCACTTTGTACCTGCGTACTTTCGTACAGACCGGCGCTTGCATCCTTACGGATTACGGCCCCCACTTAGTCGTAGACTCACAGTGAGTACCACAGAAATTCTCCCTTGCTGCATGGTCATCCGTGATTGTGACTCATTACCTTCAAAGTTCGTTCCTCCTGAAAGTCTAGATAATTTCGAGAATATGTGTAACGAATTGTATTTATATTGAGAGTATTTCATTCTTCATTGTATAGTATCCTGTCGTGCTTGTAGTTTCTATGTTTCGTATCCTTGTATTTGAAATGTTGTATCTTGTATCTGATCTCCCCCATTATGTAATTCCTTAATGAAATTAAAGAAAAAAAAAACTCGCTAGCAGATGAAAATCTGCTATCGATAGTGGCTCTCTCATGCGGATGACGTCATGTGAACAAACCCTATAAGACGCATGCCCGCGTATTTTAATCGGTTGCTTTCTTTTGATCAGCTACTTGGTCAGTCAACGACGCTTGCGCAGCTTCCAATATCGAATTATTTGACGAAATTTAAGGTCTATATGAGCATTTCCTTTGATATCTATAAGTCAATTCGTATTTGCTGAACACATACTCAGTCGTCCACAGGGGTATAAGAGAGCAAGCAGAAGATTTTAAACCGATCCATTTAAAGCCCTTCGTTATTACACAGTGATTACTCAGCGATTTATCATTGCCCTGGGGTGTCTGATTACTTGTGTTCGAGTACAGATTAGTGTGGACAGTTCAAACCTTTTTTTAGCTGTTTATATTTCGACGGTGGGTTTTCCGAAGACTTTCCAGGGCTCTATTCTCGTCAACGTAATCGACCTCGATTACTTTGCGTCCCTGTCAAAACGCCTGTCATTGGTCGTTACGCGAAGAAAGCGTGAAAACAGATATTGATGTCACGCGCCCTCAGCCAATAGTCGAGCACTTGATCCTGCACTCTTCTGACTCTCCTGCACTTTTAGAAATGAACTTCACCGCATAGCACGCTCCTAGCCAACCATCACCTCGAATGATATCGTAATCTGCCCTGATTTGCTGAAAACGGGAGGCGTACGCCTTTTTTTTGCGTCAATTATGAACAGCATAAGTGTCACAAAAAGGCGTACACCTCCAGTTTTCAACAAACCAGGGCAGATAACGATATCATCCGAGATTTTGGTTGGCTAGGAACATGGTATGCGGTGAAATTCATTTTTAAGGGTGTACTTGCTTTATCTGGATCCAGGTGCCGGCTGTGCTGTCTGGGGTTTTTCCTGGGTTTTACTCAGACGCTTTCAGACATATGTCAGCACAGTTCCCTTAGAAGTCGGCCCAAGACGCACATTCCCCAGGGCGTCAGTCGTGACGTTGCCCACATGTGTCACGCCGACAACGGCGAGCCCTTACACCACCACCACCACTTGCTAAATCTTCTGTATCTAATTTATCACGAACATTGCAGGATCAAGAGCTTGACTATCGATTGGGAGCGCGTGACATTCATTTCTGTTCTTCACGCCTTCTTCGCGTAACGTCCAATGACAGGCAAGACGAAGTAATCCAGGTCGATTACTTTGACGAGAATATGGCCTCAGACGAATGTCGGCACAGTTCCCCTTGAAGTCGGCCCAGGACGCATACTAACCCCCCTGCCCCACACTCTTTCCTGCTGTTCCCTCTCCATCTGCCCACATCTGTACGCCGCTCATAGTCACAGTTCCTTCGCGGCGCTAACACGGAATAAAAAAGTTCAACTGTGCACTTTGCCGGGCTTATTTCGTTATAGACCCACTTAGAAAGCCCGCAGATCATGCTGTGTCGTAGAAACCAGTCCTGTTCCCGGTTGCTTGCAGCTACTGAATGGGATCATCGTAGCAGACGTTTTGGCTGATCATCGTTATGGTGCATATTACAGGCTCTAAATTGTGAATGCGGTTCGTAGCGAAAGATATCACAAAACTTGTCAATTTGTCGTACGCTTTCAATTGTAGCTGAAGCTCATTTGGTGATATAATACGAGGGGTGTTCAAGTCAAACCGGGACTTTTCATTTTTCGCAAAAGTAAAATGAACTTACAGGCGAGAAATTAGTTTTATTTTTCAACGTAATCTCCAGCTGCGCTAATGCACTTGTCCCAGCGTTTCACGAGAGCTTGGATGCCAGCAGCGTAGAAATCCTTACCGGCGCGTAGCAGCCATGATCGGACCGCATTTTTGACCTCGTCGTCGCAGCTGAAGTGGCAGCCCCCAAGGAACGCCTTCAGTGGCCCGAAGAGATGGAAATCGCTGGGGGCGAGGTCTGGACTGTAAAGGGGATGTGGCAGCAACTCCCAGCCAAGTTCCCGTGAGGTGCGTGTCGTGAGATGCACGGTATGTGGGCGTGCATTGTCCTGTAGAAGGAGGACTCCTTCGGTGATGAGGCCCGGCCGCTTTTGCTTCAGCGCCTTATGCCAGTCCCTGAGAACACGGCAGTAATATACACTATTGATGGTGGTACCACTGGGCAGAAAATCAACATGAACAACGCCAGCCTTGTCCCAGAAAAACCGTGGCCATGACCTTACCCGCAGACCAGGTGCTTTGGAACTTCTTGGGAGCTGGCGAGCCCGGATAGTTCCACTGTTTTGATGCGCGTTTAGACTCAAGAGTGAAATGGTGCACCCACATTTCATCGCACGTGATGATCCGATCAAGGAACGGCTGTCCTTCAGTGTCGAAACGGTACCTTAGCTCTCTGGAGATTTCCAGTCTTCTCTGCCGGCCAAACACGGAGAGCTGCCTCGGGACCCAACGGGCACTAACTTTCCGAAACCGGAGGTGTTCATTAATGAGTGTTGAATGTTCCCAGAGAAAGGTCCGTCTTTCGAGCCAGTTCGAGACATGTTATCCGTCGGTCCTTGAGGATCAGGCGCTCCACAAGTTGGATGTTCTCAGGAATTCTGACACTGGGGTCTGAGCCGCACCGGCCGGGATCGTCCTGCACTGATGTACGGCCGTCTCGGAACCGTTTGCACCACTCAAACGCTTTGCTGCGCTAAGTGTATCGTGGCCATACTGAGTTTGAAGTCTTCTGTGAATTTCAGATGACTTTACGCCTTCATTCACGAGAAACTTCATGACAATTCGCTGTTCGATGTGCGCGCTCACCCCATTGTCAGCCATATTGTCCAGCACGTGTCTTCTGTTTTGCACAAACTTTGGACCACCACGTGGTGAACGCGGAGGCCTGTCTCGTGTGAAAATGGCGAAAAAGAAGTAGCGCGAGCCATTTGTACACTCAGGAGACAGAGAGTCCCGGTTTGACTTGAACACCCCTCGTATATCAAATATACGACAGCTCCAACGACAAATGTAATACTTACAAGGAAGTCAATAATGTTAGAGTGGCTAGAGCCGACAATTTACTCATAGAGTACATTTGAATTCGTTTTTTTTTTTTAATTCCGTGTTAGCGTCGCGAAGCAACTGTGGCTATGAGGGGCGTACAGACGTGGACAGATGGAGAGAGGACAGCAGGATGCAGTGGAAGACAGGGGGGTTAGTATGCGTCGTGGGCCGACATCAGGGGGTACTGTGCCGACATTCGTCTGGAAAGTCTTCAGAAAACCCAGGGAAAACGTCAGACAGAACACCCGGTGACAGGATTCGAACCCGTGTCACCTCCCTGCGTGGAAAGCGATTATCCTAACCACTATGCCACGGGAGATGCTTCTGAATTATGCGCAGAAACATCGACATCAAGGTACGACCTCGGAATGTCGAATGCTATCAGGCATGCAACGCATATTGTAGTAATGAATTTAATGATTGAACTGCTGTGGAAACATATCTTCACAAAGGACGTTCCTACGTTCAATAAAATAGATTGAGCGTTACAAAGGGTCCGCCAAATTATATTACCCTGGATTCCAGACACTTCTCAAAGGATAGTAATACAATTTTCATGCGAATAGAAAAAGCTGCAAACCCCGGAATGCACTATGTGTACCTCTACCTACTGCTTCCCTGCCCCTGCTTACCCCCCTGCTTCCTACACATTACAGGGCTGATTTTAAGTCAATGTATATATCACCCAGGAGCGAGAAGGGTAGTTCAAGACACATCGGGCAATGAGGTGCCTGAAAGACGAGGGCAACGCAATAGCGGAAAAGTAGTTGCGTTAATTTAATTTTGGTAGCTAGGGTATCGCCTTACTTTTCAAATTTGTAGCGACGTTGTATTGTATAGTATAGTATGATAGTATGATATAGTATTGGGCTACTTCTGGGTAGCAGTACTCCATGGATATAAGTAAAGCCAAAAACAAGAAGCCTCCCATCGCCACCAGCAGAAGCCGCTCCGTTTCCCACTTCGTTTCCCAGGTTTTCGTAGCGGGTATAACACTTCATGTAACGTATCGTATAGGCACATGTATTATATCAGACATAAAAGCTTCCTGATTCTCCCATTCAAAATTTGCGCCGAACTTTGTTTACTGACTTCCTGCAATGGTGCTCGCTACATGACACTCGCTCGTGATGGTGGCGATGTCGTTGGATGGTGTGTGAAATGTGAAACGTCTAAGAGTAATAAAATAACGGTTTATTGTACATATTCCGACACATACATGTACGAGTACGTATACGAGTACATTGTACGTATGTTCAGATAGTACATGCATGCATTTTTGGGAATTCAACTTAAGCAGTAATTGGAACGTGCGTGTACCAGTCGGGTAAAGAAGGAGGAGGAATACCGAAGCGTCTCTCGTGGCTATTCCTTCTCTTCCGTCACCCCCGTGCGTAAACCAGACGGATGAACACGTAAGACCTGGATAGCCGAGCGAAAGGGTGCATCGTCACGCTGCTCCGCGCCAGAAATATGTAAACCGAAACCAATTAATTGCTCTCGAAAAAAAATCACAAAGTGCTGACGCGTTTTTTGTTTGAATATTTTTCGCTGCAGGCCCCGATCGGTAACGGTAAGGCAAACGTTCCGAAAGCGTTCAAAGCCAAATTTTGAAATACCCGATATTTAATCAGTGAGCGTATTCAAATGAGCCACTGACTGCTCAGCATTTGGCCGATGGCTCAAGGATGTTTACTAAAAAGAAAGTACTTCGATACCATCAGCCGTTTTGTGAATTATTCAGCTGGGGTATTTTCCTAAAACACCCGAAACATGCAGTTGTATTTCCAGAACTGATATGGTACTTGTAGCACATTATTGGCAATGCGGCTTGCAGGTAAGCCACGTAATGGGCCAGTGTAGTTAGGCGAGTACGTGATGAAATAAATGTCAGTACTAAGCTGCATGGTTAGGAGTAGCAAGTCGTTCTCTATAGCTGTCACAAGAGAAAAAAAGTAGCAAGTTCCAAGTCTGAGGGGACCAGCCTGTTAAACATTCAGCCATCCGTCTGATAGAATATGCACTAGAATTCCTCCTGACATCTCCGTTAATCATTAAGATGAAATACGAAAGCAACATAAAAGGCACTGGAAGAGAAATATCGCTATCCGGGCAGACGAAATCCCCTTCTGGGTCGAATGCAAAGGATCCGAAGGAGTGCCCTAAGCACACTTCAATAAAAGGGAGGTTCCGAAACCTTTTGAAGTATAACGGATCACCCCAGAAGCCTGCTATCGTGAAAGAAGCTTAAGCTCCAAAATCTACAAGTCTGCACTCCGCGGCCAAAGCGTAAAGGCGTGCTTCAGTGACTTCTCCAGTCCCATAGTGCGTTTCACAGTGAACTACAGCGTAATCCTTTTTCCAGGAGAGCGTCGGCAAACATCATGAATAGTTCAGTGTGACAGACGAAGGTTCTTAACAAGCCAGACGCTCGCGAAGACGCTTACTTGGAGCGATGCTTCTATGATATCGTCTCCTGCCGAGTATGCATTCAAAGACATCAGAAAAAGCAGGTCGCTACTACCAGCTGAGCTATCTCTGATTTCATGCAGAAACGTTTTACTTCAGTATTATTACAGTCCGGTACGCATATGTGCTAAGTTCTTCGTAAGCTTGTCGGCGAACAAAGGCGCGACGCTGAGCGTGCTGCAGGATTGCAAAGAATTGGGAGAAAATACGTGAAAAACTCCATGGAACGCTTGAAAGTTCAGAAGAAACTGATAGAAGCAGCAAACTCCCGCGATTATTCGCGTGCTACAGGTGCATCAAGGAACCACGTAAAGATAGAAGGCTGAGGCAGCCATAACCACATAATACAAGAATAAGTTCGCGTTTAATCATTACGACTGTTTAACTCAAAGGTACCAATTACACAACGGATATGCAGGAGCCAGGTGCCATCCTGCTGTCCCAGCTTAAGGCGGTCATTATCATGTAATACAAGGCTCCCCGTGTGCTCGTAAATATTTGCGACTGTATAGAGAAGCTGACGAATCGATGCCAAATAATGACCAACCTTAGTCTCTTGTCGTCGCATTGCAAAGGTCTGCGGATATGTTACCCATGTGTGTGTGTATATATATATATATATATATACGCTACAAAATTTAGGTTCGAACGACCAGGATGTTGAATATAGATAGGGGAGAAAAGACACCAGAGACTGAAGTAGGGAGTAGGGGAAGTTATTTATTAAGCTGGCATTTAAACTAAGGGTCTGGGGAAGTCTACGTTTCGGCGGAAGCTCCGCCTTCTTCGGGACTCAACTAAATCCCGAAGAAGGCGGAGCTTCCGCCGAAACGTAGACTTCCCCAGACCCTTAGTTTAAATGCCAGCTTAATAAATAACTTCCCCTACTCCCTACTTCAGTCTCTGGTGTCTTTTCTCCCCTATCTATATATATATATATATATATATAATCTGCGGAAGAAGGCCATTAAAGAGACAAGTAAATGACACTAGACGTGTTTGAAATTCAAAATTACAGATTAAGATGGCTTCTATGGCTGCACGCAGAGAAACAGACACTCATGGAACGATGCGACAGCACCAGGTGTTGCACTGGTACTGTCGCATCGTCCCATGAGTGTCTATATATATATATATATATAGTTGAAATAAATGGGAGACAGAAGACGAAAGTAGGGGAAGTAACAAAAAAAGAGGTTTATTAAAACTTAAAAATCATAAAAGTTAGGGAGGATGTCTACGTTACGGCGGAAGCTCCGCCTTCTTCGGGACAAAAGAGCTAAATGTGGCCACGAGGCTGATAAGGGAATAACTTTTATGATTTTTAAGTTTTAATAAACCTCTTTTTTTGTTACTTCCCCTACTTTCGTCTTCTGTCTCCCATTTATTTCAACTATAATTACGTAGCCGTCCGATCCAACTCCAACTTTTCAAGATATATATATATATATATGTATATATATATGCTGCGTTCATGAGGAGAATTGCTAATGAACATTGTTATAGACAGCACGCTACGTATTTCTTTTTTTTTTTTTTGAGAGGCGACAAATGTAGCAGTCGTAGCAATAGCTTGAGACGAGCTTTTTAATGGGGCGTAATAAGAATTGTGTTTACTAGAGGGAGAGTAGTGTGTTTACTACACTTCACATTACACAAGCATAAGATAGATAAGCCCGCATAAAAAGCGCTTTTACACTCGCGTAGTTTTGGCAGCCGCACTTCACCGGGACATCTAAGTGGTTTCAACTACCATTCATTTTGCTCGACTAACTCAGCTCTCTATACTTCATTTCTCCGAGATCAGACTGAGCGGAAAAACGCCCTATGGCATCATTATTAATAATTTCATTGTTGTTATGTTGTCGAAGACATGCCAATAAAGCTGTCAGAGGTCGCTGTGGTACACCGAATTGGTACATATCGTAAACGAGGCCACGTGGCTGCGTCTAAATTCGCACCTCGCGTGAAGACACTCAGCACGGATAATTGAGGAAACAAGTAGAATGGAAAGCAGCGAGTATTTGTTTTACATACCTATTTGCAGGTGCACACCGACGAACCTCTCCGTCGTCTACGTGTCCTCAACATATACGGTCCGTGCTGAAATATGAGGAAAATCAACGTGTTATTTGACACTGTGGACAACTCCGCCATTGATTTTCAGCTGTACTGGGCTAGTGCGCTTCTCCACATATATTGAAATGCAAAATGACTACATGAGTCGCATATCAAACAAACAGTAGCCAGGAGAACTCGATTATATATTAACAACAAGCGGCAAGTCTTTCGCTGTGTGTGAAAAGCAGTATAGTGAAAACATTAACGTTGTAGAGCTCGCTACCGGAATGGGAAAGATAGGAAAAATATCGTGATGTACTTGTGCACAACCGTACATCGGTAACGCAGTGCCAAGCTTACTTGCACGTAATACGTAAGTCCAGTAATACCGTAATTTCACGCGTATAAGCCGCACCGCAGATAAGCCGCAGGACCCGTTTTTTGGAACGTTTTAAAATTTTTCGGGCGGATAAGCCGCGGGCAATATACAACGCGACTGATTTGTGCGACAAAGGAGACCAAAGAGACCGCCATAAACCCTGTGGTCCATACTCCGGGGCCGGCCTGGTGTAAAACAAAGGAGGTCAGTAGTGTTCTACCATGGTCGGATTGTGCCCTTGTGTGTTTTGCATGAATCGACGGGTCAGTGGCCTTAAAGAAGACATGAATCACTGTCACACCTTTCGTTAAAGCTGCTTGTGGGAAGGCACCATGAAGGCCAGTCTACTCGAAGTTGGACGCGCCCCTGTTACGGACTGTTCATGTACTGGCAGGGCGGTGCTGTTCCAGAGGCACTGTCGGCCCTTTCGTTAAAGCCGGGTTATGAAGAAAATACCAGGGCAAAATATTCATCAGATAAGCCGCAGAGAACCCGCGAGAAAAAAAAAAAGTCGCGCATATGCCGTGGCTAATACGCACGAAATTACGGTACGTACATACATGCTGGCGACTGCGCATACATATACTGTATATTGTTTATGAACACAATTTAAACCAGTTCCGTTCCTCCGCTGAAAAAAAAAAGAAAAATCCCGCCACCTCTCACGACACTGGCAGTTGCAGCCAAGCGAAATGCTGATGGTGTTCCATCAACCTCTCGGCATGAGTCCTGCACGTGAAGGATGACCCCTGTCTGAGACAAGAAGCGCGATCGAAGCGCAGGCGCCGAAGAGCAACGTCTTCGTTAGAGTACGGGCTTTGTGCCCCTCACACGGCGGGACAGCGAGGCCCTTTCGCCATCAATAAACTTTGGTCCCCAAGTGCACTGGATCATCATAGCGATCCAGCGGGAACCTTTTTGGCGTGGCGGAGTCTTGATAGAAGATTAATGGTGAACCAGAAGGGGTTATGTGGGCGCAGTCACGTGGGACGCTGGTATAGCATTTACTTAGCATGCAGCATGCTACACTGAGCGCGCATGTGAGATGTCGGGCAAGAAGGAACCATAGCGTTCTCCTACCGTTGCACATAGTTATGTCATATTATCTCGCAAAGTGTTTTCAGATCCCTTGCGTAGAATGTATTTAACGGCGCTGAGCATGCTCTCGATATCTAAATCATTCCCGTGGGCAAGAGCGCATTCACCACGGCTGTAGCATCTGTAATGTCTCTATGTTTACGGAATGCAAGTAGTAAATGTGCTGGACTACGAGTTCTTGAATTCTATATTCCAGACCTCAGGACGCTGGGTTAGCAGGTGGAATTTTCTGGGACTACCTTTTGCCGCAAAGACGAATAGGACTTTTTTTTTTTTTTTTTACATCGTACACTTCTCAGGAAACGTACGATGTCATATCGACAGTTCGACACCGCTTCATACCTCTGCGGGCTTGGAATGGATAACTGCATCAAAACTAATACCCCTGACACACGCCTGGTCTTCAGTGGTCATTGAAACGAATGGACATTGAACGAGTGCTGTATATAAAAACGAGAGTCTGGATATTCGGAGGAGCCTCAAAAAGAGGCTCCATCAAGCTTGAGGGTTATTCATTAGCTGCTGTTTTCTATGTGGGCCGCCATGACAACAAAATTTTCCCGCAAATAGCGGCTTAGCTCGGAACGTCTAAGCGAGAATTTCTTAACAAAATTTTCGTAAACTACTTTAATTCGATCGTGTAAGTATCTACGCTCTTGTAATTATCTTGGGAGTCACGTCTAAATTACTTTCCAGCATCGATGTTTACGAGATGTTTCTCCGATTGTTAGCCCTAGTAAACCGAGCGATGGCAAGAACATATATTAAAAAAAAAAAAAACGTTACGGATGCCTGAAAATATTTGCGTTGTATGACAGACTTTTGATCACATACTACACGGCTTTTCCTGCTCTTGATTCCATTGTGTTACGTTTCAGAATTTGAAAAAGAAAAAAATACCGGCAGTCTGTTTCAACAAGCGGTTCCGCCTGCCAATAACAGTTCTGCTGCTGTTCTGCGTCTCCCCGACATGCCCCTCTCCATCCAGATGGCGTCGATAAAACTGACCGCAAAATCTATCGTGTTGGTAGGTCTATCCATTTCAACCCTACGCACGTTGAAGGACCCTGAGGTGGATAAAATTAATCCACAGACCCGACCACTGTGGCGTCGCTCATGATCACAGTAGTTTCGCGACGCAAAGCCCCGAATTATTATTAATATTTCAATCCTATCCACTCAAGTTTCCCGAAAATGGCGGCATCCAGTTAATACAGGTGAAACATGGCTCGGTTAGACAGGGATTGGATCCAATGCTCTTTCAGAAGTTGGCACATTACACGCTTGATGGTGTTACACGCACTTTCAATGCAGTGCCGTGTATTAAAAGGGAGTCTGGCCATCAGGAGGAGCCTAAAAAAGAGGGTCGACCTGTGAATCAAACTTCTGCGCATTTCATTGGTTGCTGTTTTCCACGGGGACTGCCATGACACCAAAATTTCTCCAAAATGGAGGATCGTGCTCGGAACAGGGAAGCGGAGATTTCGTGACGAAAAATTTTCACAGACTACATGAATTTCATACTGTGAGTATATATCCTCATGTACACGTCTGCAAAATCAGCTTCAACTTTCGCTCCGCCATTATTATTTACGCGAAAATGAGATGTTTCTTCGCTAAAGTTATAGGCGTTAAGACCGCGATCCCAAGAAAATAGCGAGAAACACGCCCCTGATGCGTAAGATTTTGCATTATATCGTTGAATTTTATTTATACATACATCTTTGCGTAATTTGATTCAATCTACTTACGTTACGCAGTTTAAAAGTTTATACCGGCAGCCGTCTGCTACGAAGAAGCGGTTCTGCCGCTCTCCTAGCCAATCACTTCTCCCAGCAACCATTTCTGCGGTTCTGAGTCTCCCCAACATGCCCATCTCCATGCAGACGGCGTCGATAAAAGTGGGCGCAAAATTCGTCGTTTTGGTCTGCCATCAGTGATATCCGTTCCAATCCAATCAATCCAGTTTCTCTAAAATGGTGGCATATCCAGCAAATAAGGGTGAGGTATCAGTACTGGATGGCCTAGGGAACTATATATTGACCTGGGATTGGCTAGATACCTCGAAAAGTTGGTGGAGCCTCATGTACATGCAGGTCCCATTAATGGCCAGACCCTCTTAATACACGGCACTAACCAGCGGCATGGCCGAGTGGGCTAAGGCGTTCGCTCGTAGGTGGTAACCAAGGTCGTGCTGTAGACTGGGAGGTGGTAGGTTGGAATCCTACCGCCGGCTGTGCTGTCCGAGGTTTTCCCTGGGTTTTCCGAAGACTTTCCAGACGAATGTCGGCACAGTTCCCCCTGAAGTCGGCCCAGGACGCACACTAATCCCCCTGTCCCCCACTCCTTCCTGCTGTCCTCTCTCCGTCTGTCCACATCTGTACGCCGCTCATAGCCACAGTTGCTTCGCGGCACTAACACCCAATCAAAAAAATACACGGCATTCGTTCAATGGCCACTGACGTCAATGCTTATTCAAGAGTATACTAGTGTGACAGGGGTGTCAAACCAGTGAAAAATGTTGCCCCTCCTGCGCTGGAACACATTGTAATTCTTTGTTCCGTAAATCATTACAATTTTGTGTTCCGTTCCCTGCACGAGCAGTACTTTCTGCCGCCAATTATAAATATAAAAAAATCATCATTTAAAAGCAAAACTACGTGTTTCATACTATCCACAGCTTGATGATTTTGTTGTTCCCCTGCCAAGGGAACAACAAGGTCAGCCTGCGTCGCGGACAATGGGCGACAAAGTCCGTACCGGGCTTCCATGCATGTTACTAAGAAACTTTACAATCAGGAAATAATACTTTTTGTAGGGCAAATCTACTCCCAGTTATCGTTATTACTTCTAGTGTCGTATACTACTTCGAACTACTTATCTGCGGCTCCTACGTACCAAATTTGTGGTTCTTGTGGTTGTCGGAATATCAGTAAGTTTTCTGACTGTTGGCGACCTTAACACTACCAAAACAAGGGACAGAACGCACTAAGGGTCGATTCACACGATGCAACTTTCTGCTGCAACTCGTGTCCCGCAACAGTTGCGCGCAACCGAAGTTGCACCAAGTAGGTACCTTCCACACGACAAGCAACTCGGAATGTCGTAGTGGTCGCCGAGCTCGCAAGATGGCGTGAAAAAATATCATTGTCATAATTTTCGTCGAATCGCACTGCGACTTGGACCCGTTGTGACCCTCAATCCGCTGCGACTTCCATAATTTCCACTGCTCATGATAACATCATCACCCCGAAACATCCCATATCACAATTTTCTTTTATTCCGTGTTAGCGCCGCGAAGCAACTGTGGCTATGAGTGGCGTACAGACGTGGACAGATGGAGAGAGGACAGCAGGAAGGAGTGGGGAACAGAGGGGCCATCTCATCATCATTTCTTTCATCATTTATTGTTCTTGTTGTTGTCGTCATTGGCCCGCGTGCTGCCGCTGCAACAACTGACACATGGAAATTTCGTCACAGAAGCTGCGCGTGGCAGCCAGTCGTTCTGATCGGACGCGCTTGGAAGGAGGAGCCATGTGATTGACAGGTTGCAGGGGAATTTGCAGGGGAAATCGCTCGTGGAGCGATCGGCTGTGCAACACCAGCAACTCGGGTTGCTCAAACAGAGCTTCGCCGTTCACACTGTTAACAAAAAAAAAAAAGTGTGTGAGTGTGTGTGAGTGTGTACCGCTTCGGCCTATCTCCGTATGAGGGAAGATTAAGTGAATACCTAACGCGTGAAAGTGGAATACGTACAATTATAGCTGGTATTGCTACTAGTCGAGTGATATTCCTCCTGGCAGGGATCCAGGTCGAGTGCAGGTGGCTGTCTTGCTTCGCACGCACAGATTGCATGCGCTCGTTATTATTTACTTCTCAGCGGTTTACATACTGGGATGAGATATGACGCGACTAAAGTTGCATCCTATGAATCGACCCTAAGACAGGATACCACTTTCAACCGTTTTAATGACAGAAAACTGGCAAAGCCTCGTTTCCACACATTCGGTAACTCACTCCAGACGAAACCGAACCGGTAAGAGCACAAGCAATGACATATAGCGATAAGATTCACAGAACAGAAGTAGGAGTCCCTCCCTCAACACTATCCGAACATACTTCTGGTAATCAGTGCTAGCTGTTTACGTGACAAAATCGCAGTGGGTGTGCTAACACAAGTCGGCTTTTCTTCCGTGATATGGCAGGTTTCCACAGCTTGTCATGTTTGGGTGTCATTCGACCTCAGCAACACTTCAGTAGCGGGAAAATCAGGTCGACAGTCCCACGTGCTCCCCGTTTCCCCGCTACTAAAGTGTTGTTTAGGTCGAATGACACCCACCTAAGACAAGCTGTGGCAACCTGCCACATCACGGAAGAAAAGCAGACTTGTGTTAGCACACCACCTGCTATCTTCTCAAGTAAACAGTTACCATTGGTTACCAGAGGTATGTCCTTCGGGTAGTGTTAGAGGGAGTCTCTTACTTCTTTGCTGTGAATCTTATCACTGTATGTCATTGCTTGTGCTCTTACCGGTTCGGTTTCATCTGGAGTGTGTTACTGGATGTGTGGGAACGAAGTGTTGCCCGTTTTCTGTCATTAAAACGGTTGAAAGTGCCAAGAGTTAGGTGTGTCCTGTCTTATTAGGGGATGGGTATATAAAGGTTTATTAACGAAAAAAAAAAAAGAAGTAAAGGACTTATGCCATCTTCGACTGGCAGTCGCCCATCGCTCTAGAGCAGGGGTGCCGAACTGGTCGCCCGCCTGGAGTTACAAGGCGGGCCGCGTGGCCCCGAGCAACAAATTGAAAAATATTCGGACCAAGCTTCATGAACGTTCGTGGTGTTATCATTTGGGTCCCTGTACCCGTGCAGTTTATCTTGCGTTAATTAGTTATAGAAACTGTTAGCACTGGCCAGTGATAGCCGATGACTCTCTAGCTGAGAGACGAGCTGGACGGCTGGCACATGACAACAGCGAAGACGAGATAAGTAACACAGACAGCTAGGGAACGTCGAACTTTCGACTTTTAATCATATGATAAAGTTGGACGTTCCCCGTCTGTCTCTGCGTTGTTTTCGTCGTCTTCGCTGATGACTCTCACAGCCTGTCCCTGAGTCTGATTTTTACTTGATGGATATTAATTACTAGTACATTCCTACCAACATTTCTGAGCAAATCTTACATGGTCCGTTTATTTCAAATAAAATATTGGTGCCTTCAAAAAGTTGTCAAAATATGTAAAAAAAAAGTGTAATATTCGTGCCTTCAATGCTACCAGAAACGGATCGGTTGAGTCACAGGTTTGGTTATCCCCTGAGTGAGTTTGAGCAAAGACTCTTCGCGTGCAGGATACCTGAAATTGAGCTTTCTGGCTCGCCGTTTTCCGCAGTTGTTGATGCACAACGTTCCTGATGACTAACAAATTGAACTGCTTGACCTACAGTGGGAGGCACCTATATCAGCAAGTTCGCTGAAGATGGCGCGATTTCTTTTTATTGTTACGTTGAACGAAAGTATCTGAAGATACGTATGTTGTCGCGGACAAGCCTGTCCATGTTCGGTACAACATAATAATAATTCGTGGCTTTACGTCGCGAGACAAGTGTGTCAACATACATTTTGGAGCGGGCGTTTTCTGTGATCAAGCTGAATAAGTCAAACTTGCGCTCACAACCAACGAAGTCCTCAAGATTCCCAGATTTAAAATTTCACACGGTTTTGACGCAATATTTAAAAACAAAAGGTGCCAAGCTTCCTCATGACACATCAAATAAAAGGTATTGCTGAACCTGTGATTGAGCAACGCTGACTAACGCAAATATATACGTGTTATGTCGTTTTAACTTATGTGCTGCGTCATCTATATATCAGAAACAGGCTATCCCAAACCCGTGGTATATGGCCCGCGTAGTTCCTCCATGGCTCGATGCGGCCCGCGGACACGAATGAATTCGTCAGCCCTGCTCTGGAGCGTGCGCTCTATCTTCGACTGGTCAAAAGGGAGCGCATTGACAACATCTTCGGCCAGTTGTTTCTTTCTTTCCTCTTTCTTCCTCCAGCTCAGAGCGCTCTGGCTTATACCGTTGTCAGACGGCAAACCTAAGGCCATTAGCGGAACTTTCTGTTACTTCACCAGCAGTAGAATCATCATTTTGAATGACATCGTTCTCTGCCCTGATTTGTTCAAAACAGGGGGCGTACGCCTTTTTGTTGCCATTATGAACTGCATAATTGTCACAAGAACTGTGTACGCCTCCCATTTTCAACAAATCAGGGCCGAGAACGATGTCATTCGAAATGATGATTGGACTACAGGTGAAGTAATGGTCGTTCCGCTAACGGCTTTAGGTTTGCCGTCTGACTAGGCATTGTACCGCGAGTCGAAGATAGTTGAAAGATGTGTTAACCGTTATGGGTTAACCGCAAAGATGGGGATGAACCGTTAATTCAAAAAGTAATCGCGGCATATGATTTTTCATCGTTAATTTCTTAGGCACGTGAGGCTTTGTATGTATTTGTCCTTTCTATGTGTTCCAGCCTCAGAACATCAGTTGTCTCATGAAGATAGTTGTTTTCTGTCCCTTGTTTTTTTAGTGTGACTTGCGTCAACAGTCAGTCATGTACCAACAAGCCCCATAGTTTTCGTTAAATAACCGAGAAAGTTACTGCTAACAATATTGTAATCAGCAACTTGCTGGGCAACTTCAGTAAGTTCATCCGACAGGCTCTTCGATAACGCCGGGCACTTCTGCGTGACGCTCCCACCTCTACTCGAGTGAAATCGTGTGCAGTAAGTACGTGTAGCCAGCTTGGGGTTGTTGGACGCAATATATGTCGCTGGGGGGGGGGGGGGGGGGGGTTGCCTCGAGACGTCGGCCGCAGCGAAGGTGCAGCTGTCGCGCTGTCTCCACTCCATTTTTGTTAAACGTATACATTTTGATAAGATGTGGGCTCCTGTTTTGCATAGGGCCATTTCGTCGTTCCTTTCAATTTTCCTAGGCGTGGAAGCTTCAAGAATTGTGTTTCACCATTTGTGTATGACAGCCTCGGCTCGATACTTTCTAGCTTTCTGTCACCTGAGCTTTTACATGGCTACATTAGGGGTTTCCGGAAATCACATTACGACGTCAATAGAGTTCCCCGAGAACTACGTGATTGCCACGTGATCTGCACACTGGTGAGCAAAACAAACATGTGGCTGTGTACGCCAGAACACGTGAATAGTTCCAAGGGTGGCCGGAACTCACCTCTGTGACGTTTCAGTCGCTGCAATGTTTACACAACACCGGGGAGCTCTATTTCTTCACGCGTTCGATGGAAATAAGTGATCACCAATACCAGTAACTACGGCAGAAAGTGCAAGTACCACCTGAAATTGCGAGTGACGTGAAGTTTTTTTTTCTTTTTACTTGCGACCGCACCGATAACAGCTCATTGACATATCCATGTTGCATATACCAACCGGTTCTACGTACAAAACAGAGATAAAACAGCACTTCACCGCATCACTCGTTCAAGACCAACCACTCCATATGTTGATATCGTTATCACTGTTGATCAAGGGAGGGGCTAGGTTCGCACCTATCAGTATTCACTAACAAGACGTAAAGTGTGACAAAAACGCGCACGCCTGCGATTTCCACTAATATACGTAATGATTATTGGCGAATACAATATCACCAAAAACCACCGCCCCATCACCTCTTTGTTTCCAGTGTACGTGATTACATGGGACCTTTTGCTTTCACCTCTTCTAGTGCCGACCATTTCTTCCCTAATCATTTTTCCTGAACCTGCAACAAACTTTCTTCGCGAACTTCAGCGTTGCGGATTACAGCAGACCACGCTTGTTTCAGTCGTACGCAACATTGACTCTGATTCTGCATCCACCATAGCTATACTTCAGATGGCAGACGCTGGTCGCTGTTCCGCTTCCGTCGTTCGACTGAGGCCCAACTATCTCCTCGATGACATCAGTCAAACCAGACCGAAAGACGCTGATATGAAGACTGCCTCATTCAAAGAAGCACAACCGACTAGACTACTTCCAGTCATCACCTCTCAACCTCCTCCCTTCAATGAAATGGGAAAAAATATTTCAGCATCCAGCATAAATACGACATCTCTTGTAGCCGACGACGGGACCTGTCACCTCGTATCATTCGTGCAGTCCTTCCTTAGAGACACCCTGCTTGCCATCAATCATGGAAGGTGAACGCTAAAGAGAACGTTTCCGACCCACAAAGAAGAACCCAGTGTTACAACTGGCGCTGCAGAAGAAATGTACGCAAGAGTGCCTTCCACCCTCATCTCAAGCCCTCCCATCCGCAGACAGACAGCATTAAGCTCGTCAAAGTCTCTGACTGTACTCAGAAGGGAAAAAAAATACGGTGCAACGTTCAAGAAGAGGACGCGTTCACCCGCAAGAATGTCCGGTACAATGACCGCGTTTTTGAGTGGATGCATTTTGAGTTAGACAGGAGACGAGGTACAAAAGAAGGGGATCTTAATAAGCGCTGCACTTAGGCAGCACATCGGTTCCCTCTCCTGCTGTTGCATGAACGCGGGGCCTTCAACAGTTTTGCTCGTTACTGCAGCCCACTTGAACTGTAAAACGCTGCCTGTGGCACTGCAACAGAAAGATAAGGAATTTTGCGCTCGCCTTAGTGCACGTATGCGTCGTAATGTAAAGCGACTCAACTCAAGGAAGCGCCACGTTAAGTGTCCTTTATCTTTTAAGGCGATGTACGGTGCGCTTAGCACGCAACTGCTGTTTACGGAGAGTTAGCATGGTGTGCTCGCAACGGCGACTAGACCACAGCAGCGCTGTCTGTAGGAATTCACAGAATATGGATGGGCGTGCTATGCTGAGCGATTGTTAAGTACGGCAGGATTTTGCTTTGTCCCCCGTACTGCTCTCTGACAACGTCGTCACTATATCCCTTAGGTGTTCGAAGAACGCCAATTCAATTTTACTTTCGCATTGTGCATCACTTAGAAACCCATGCTCATATTGGTCGCGCTACGTGCAACTAAGATTTTTCAGACTTGCCCTGTAAGGTAGGGTGTAATGAAAAGCGAACGACTCAAAAGAATCCAGCGCGAAGTTCGTGCTGCCTCTGATATACCAGACAAAGGCAAACGTTTATAAATGTACCGGCAAACATTTCCTCGTTCATCGTCACAAGCAGGGAAGGATAACGGACGTATTTTCATTACCGTTTCCATTTTCGTTTCCGTTACGTTTCCGTACCTGTTTCCGGTAATGGAACAGCTGTTACAGAGCAGCGGGGGGACAGCCCGTCCAGCTCTGTCAACACCCTGTTTCGCCCAAGTGCTGCTTCGTTGTCACGCGTACACATTACACAAGTAATTTTACGTCATTGGGATGCGCACATTTGCACAATTTTTAAAGAAGTGTAGGAACATGTCTTCAGTCAGTCTTCTGTCCTCAGTCCCTCTGACTCCAGCAACCCAAGATGGGCGTAACTTTCATCCAATGTTGGATTCGTAGGCAATACTGGCATAGCCACGGTGAATTGAAGAAAGAAGAAAAAAAATCATGCTGTCATCCTCGTGCTATGGTGGAGTAGAGTGCGTGGAGTCTATGTTGTGCAAGTCTCATGTCTTGATGTCAATGTAGGTAGCTAATGACACGAGTAGGTAAGCGAGTGATGCACCCTCGATATCCAATACTGCACTTTGTTTCCATGCTGTCGTGTAGTATTTAGATCATTACATGTTATGGAGTCATCAAAATACAAAAATAAGATGAAAAGTCACTGAAATGTCATCGCACAACAGTAATAGCCATTACCCGAATTCAATACCGGACGATAATTTTCGTTTCCGTTTCTGTTTCCGGTAATGGAGGACAGTGATATGCGCTTCCGTTTCCGTTACCATTTCCAATTTCGTTAATATATACCGTTTCTGTTTCCTTTACCATTACCCTTCTTTGGTCACAAGTGTTTGTTGTTGTTGCGGTTGTTGCTGTTGACATACCAATGGCGCCGCCAAGGGATATGACTATGTCAGTGCTCAAGAGTTATTTCCTTTCAACGCTTTGTTCTACAAGTTTCAATTTTCTTAGACAAACTGTTTAATTTATGCTTGGTACCTTGTTTGTTGCCATCTTTTATTCGTTCCCTGTCTGGGGTGCTTTGTTCGATGAAAGTGAACATAACTGACGATTTTTAAACGCGCATTATGTCTGTGTTGTTGCCGATGTATTTGGTTTATTCCTCGTTAGTGCCGGGAATCAACTGTGGCTATGCACACGTGGACAGATGGAGAAAGAACAGCAGGAGGGAGTGGGGGACAGGGGGCTTGTGTGCGTCCTGGACCGACTTCACGAGGAGGTACGTGTGCCGACATTTTTCTGAAAGCCTGCCGGAAAACCTCACACAGCACAGCCGGTGGTAGGATTCGAACCCACCACCTCCCAGTTTTCAACACGACCTTGGCTATCACAAACGAGCGGACGCTTTTACGCAATCAGACATAACGTTGTTTCTTCTGTTTTCATACTCATTTTAATGTGGTTCATTATATGTACAATGGTAGTGCATAAAATGGTGTGTGTACACTATGTACATTTTAAGACAACACAACACGCACTTCACAACCTAATGTTCACAACTTACTCTTCTTGCCGCTGGTGTCGGTGTATTTCTATGTAGTTGGGAACAAAAGTTTAAACGCTTAGGACGTACTTGTTATCGGAACAAAGTGAGATAGGTTATTCACCTGATGAGGTACAGATCCTGTTCGAAAGCTCCTCGTTAAAGCTAGACCTTCCTAACTTTTTTCTTTATTCTACCTATACGTACGACAAGATATACGTACGGGCAGCTTCGCGAAAGAATAGCTTAGCGAATGAAATACACTGTTCGCTCGAAAATATTCGTTGCATACAATACTACCAAGTTTAGAAACTATGCCCACGGTTACGACTGCGGATATAGCATGAGCAAATATGTCATTTGCCGACTCGTAGATGTGAACGGGGGGGGGGGGGGGGGGGATAAGTTTAATAGAAAGAAAAGCAAACATTTAAATGTCAGCCAGGCTAATGCCGGCTAATATCAATAGGGCTTTCGCTGATGCACTCTCTGTGAGAGGACGGCGACCGCATAGGACGAGAGAAAAACTATTTGTTAGTTCAAAAAGGAATCCGCTCGATAATTTTCTTTAATGTGAAGGTAAAAAATCCCTCGCGTTTTCACTCCAGTGTTTGCACAACGTCGCCCGTCCACCTAGGTTGTGTTCGCTCTCAAATGCAAACAGAACCGTATCAACGAGTGCAGATACCATTTTCGGTACATGAGCAACAATAATTAGCGTTACTTCCATGCATAGATCGCGATGTGTAGGGCTGTGTAGGGTGTACAATGTGTAGGGCTGCTAACTTACTAATAGAGGAGTAGCTATACTGGTAACTTTCAAAAACAAATTCATGCACTTGAACTATACTTTATTGACTCAAATCATTCAGAGGAAGTAAAACAACAACGCCGTTGTTCTCTTAAAATATTCGCTAAAATACGTAAGGAAAGTTCTCATTTTCGTTCTGCTCTTGCTGTGCCTCTCACAATGTTTAATGATACCCTGCCTGGCAACGTACATGATTTTTTTAGAATTATAGAGTCATACACTTGTCCAAGATTGCAGCGCACGCGAAGGCGGATGGTTATTGCCACCAAAGTGGTTTCGCTCACAAAGTGAGGATGTTACATATACCTGACCATGCATACGAAGACTTGAGTGACTGAAGGTAGAGGGTAAATGAAGTGCTCAAACAAGTGCAGAGCAGTGATTCCGTCTGCCAGGCCTGCAAACAGCTCCGCACCAGCGTGTGATTGTACAAAAGAGGAAAAGAATGCAACAGAGATAATTAATAATCGCGACAGAAAGCGTAAACGCCGCCGAACCTTACTTCTCTTTCTTTTGACGGTTTTCAGACCAGAGCCTAAGTGTTTTGTGGACACAACCCCCAAACACATACACAAAAGTCCCTCCAGCTATACGCCACGTTGTGGACGTCCCCTGATTTAATTTAATTAATCGAAGCTCTGAAGCGCGCGATGCCACCGGTCCACCCGGTCGCCCGCAGCACTTTCATCCCCTTGGGACATATTCATTATGTTCTGAAATTATTCAATTAAGATGTCCCTTCCCGTCGCTACCCAAATGTAGTTTGACCGCCATTTTTCCTCGCCAGTGTCAACAGTGTGTTTTTCAGACAGGAGACGATCACCAAAAATAATTTCCCTTCAACATGGACGCTGCCAAAGTTCCTAATGAGTCGGTGGTGATGAGGGAGGAGAAGGGTAAGTGAAGTGGTTGGTCAAATAAGCGCCCCCTGTGGAAACTTTGAGTGGAACGAGAAGCGGAAGAGAGTTGAAAGGGAGAGGAGGGGGGGGGGCTTTCTAATTTGCGGTGCCCCGCCTCGTTCGGTCATTTGGAATACGTGTTGAGTCCGAAAATGATTTATTAATGGCGTATCATAGGGATAGGAATTTCGGGGCGCAGGGAATGCGTTGCAGAGGGTGTATTCGCGCGAGTTGTAGCCGTAAGAAAGGCTGCTGGTTTAGTGTTTATTGGCGGTTTATTTGTATCAAGCTACATGATTTGAACGAGCTCGTGCAGACCCATAACAACCAGCTCGTGCGGCCAAGTGGGCATCGTGCTGGTCATGTCACATCGAGACTGGGAGGTACCCGGGTTCGAATCCCAGTGCCGGCTGTACCGTCAGGGGTTTTTCCTGGGTTTTCTTCAGGCCATGTCACACATACGTCGGCACAGTTCCCTTAGAAGTCGGCCCAGGACGCACATTCTCCCAGAGCGTCAGTCGTGACGTTGACCACCTCTGTAAGGCCGACAACGGCGAGCTCTTTCAGGAGTACCACCACTACCAGACCCATAACGAAATGCAGATAACGGGTCCGCTTTTTCAACGAACATTAGTAAATTCTCTTGCAACAGCTAGGAATAGCAGCAGCTGGTTAACAGCTTCGTGGAATGTTAAGACCGCCCTTGCAGAAGAAACAGGAAGATATCCAGGGAACGCTACAAAGCAACGTTGAGCGTAACCGAAATTCAGAGTCCCAATTTCTTCCTACATTGGATGACGCAATACATTGCGTTGAGTTATTTCGCGGTTGTGCTCCTATGTATCCATGCCTCACTACATACACTTGCATGCTTATTATCATGCTCTGCTCTTAATCCAGCGCAGGCATGATGCTTCCCTTACTTAAATAGAGCGTGGAAGGTTCACACTAAGAAATCGAATTCCATTCCGATTCCATTCCTAGGACAGTTTCCCGCCATTCCATTCAAATTCCATTCCGCGCTCTGATAAATCTGGAATGATTTCGGAATCATTCCAACTCCGGAGTGGCAACTCCGTAACCATGGTTGTTACTATGCAGCCTAGTAGTCGCTGTACGTTGTGAAAACTGAAAACTATATGTATCTATGTCACAAGTTAGAAAGCATATTGATGACAACGTCTTAAAAGCCTGCTACTGAATTGGTTGGTCTTCCTCTTCTTCTTTTCAGCACTCTTCTTTCCTATGGTTATCCGGTCATCAATTTTTTTTAAATTCCATGTTAGCGCCGCGAACTGTGGTTATGAGCGGCGTACAGACGTGGACAGATGGAGAGAGGACAGCAGGAAGGTGTGGGAGGCAGGGGGGTTAGTATGCGTTCTGGGCCGAGCAATCATCAAGAGTACTTAGCAAGGCTTCTACTGTTACTTCTACAAGGCATCAGGGTTTTAAATGTATCTAAGTTACAGTTACAGACACTTAAGAGAGACATACTGATACAGTTACAAGAAATAAAAAAATAATAATTTAATAATGACCCCTTTCTTCCCTCCATCTTCTCGGTTCACCTTGTATATTTAATAATGTGTTTCTTATAGGCACGCATGATTAATTGAAAAAAAATTTTGAAACTTCTGCACACAACACAGTAACCAACTATGACGGTATTTTATTGAAGGGGCACTAAAATTCGAAAACAACTTGCTATCAAATGAAAGTCCCTGTTTGAATTAGTACGATTCAAAGAAAATTATTTCACACAACGTTACAGTTTAGAAGAAAAACGCGGAGAAAACAGAGCCGTCTTTGGCGGCAACGAATGGGATCCCCAGGAGGCAACGATTGGCGGCATCCAATGAGACAGCAGGAGAAGCTCGCACATACCTATCGCGCGCGTGTGGATTTGGAACGGGTCCGATCGTAGAGTTCCGTATATACGCAGCATGATGCGCACTGCTGTATCTTTCGATACCGATTCACTGAATTGTAGCCCACAACACTTCTCGCGAATGTTGCACTGACAACATTTATCTTCATGTCCTTCGGAGAGCGACGCCGGTCCGCTTCGCAACGCGCATTATGTTTTTCACCGGGACTGCTCCATGGCATGGCACGCGCAGCATGGACTAAAAACACCGATGCACGAGCTGAAGCGACGTTCACTGCTTAGCGCCGAAGCAAGAAAGAGTCCGGTATAATTTTGATTGTACCTTCGTAACGGAATCAAAGTTTTGAATTATGATAACAACTACGAAATCAACAAAGTGTGTAACGTGATTTGAAGTAAACTTGTTTTTCCATTTTAGTGCCCCTTCAAGAAACGACACATGGCACTCCCACTGAAATAGCGATGACAAACAAAACAGACAAGCACCCCTCAACATGCCTTCTACGGACCCATGAACTTCGGCTATCAATCCTATTCCACAATCCCGGTAGATTGGTGAATAGTGGTGTGGCTTGCACCTCACGTAACCTCACGTTTTTCGCGCTCTCATTAGTGTCCACAGCGTTGATAAAACGCTCGCATTCATCGGCCGCCTTGGTAACTGAGTGCCGCCTACCTGAGGCGAGATCGCAAGGACCACATGAAGCGCGCTGAACGGATTGGATTGTTCTGCATTGGATTTGATCGGAGCTCCACAGAACTGCGGTGCTCTTGATGCCGATTGTATGTGATCGTTGTTTTTTTTTAAGCATCCAAAGACGTACACCAACAAGAATACAAGCTACCAAAGATAATTCGGTTAGAGGTACGCATATAACACTGTACCTCGAGGTGCAAATCCATCTAGATACAGGAACTAAGATACTCAATTCTTGATATGGCAGTTACTTAACACCCCAGGTATTTAGCAATTCTGAGCGTGAAGTGTTGGTGCATGCATAGATGAAGCCCATCTCCATATTGTCAGTGTGGCGCGAGGAGGGTAGATTAGAAGAAAGAGGAGAGCGAGAATGAAAGCAAAGAAGGTTGTGCCTTTTTCACTTTTTTTGCTAGACGGTAGGCGAACGTTCCAACTAGGCAGTTCGGACGTCGTTTAGCAGGCAATATGTAGCAAGTGTTGAAAGAAACAGACATTAGCTGAGAAAACATTGGCTCCCCTTCAGCCCATGAATAAAGATTTTTGTTCACTCGTCGCAGCCACCATGCAGAACTCCATAATTGTGTTCCTTCAAGGTGAAAACCGGGGATGTTTTTTAACGAAAGCACAAAAAAAAGAAAAAGAGAAGCAGCTGAATCATGGTGCGTTGTAGTAAACTGTACCGTCGTCACGCAGTTCTTGCAGCATTACTTTAGGAGAGAAAAAGAAAAAGAAAAACGAGGTGAGTTCTAAACAACCACTGTGATATCGCTAGGGCTAATTAATTCCGTATTATTCAACCTTAACGGCCTCAATTTTTGTTTATGTCGCATGTGGCATAGTTAACATAGGAGCTGACGTCATGCGCATCGGCTGTGCAGTTCCGGGTGCTTTCTCTTGATTTTTTTCGGGTAACACAGGTGTTGGCAGAGATCCTCCTGAACTCTGCCCAGAACGCGAGCAGCACGCTGCCGCGTGATAAGCAGATTAATCGGTAAACAGATTTCGAGAAAGAAATAGATAACCCGGATACCCGCGCTGTAACGTTTGGGATGCAGGCCGGCCGTTTTCATCCTGCTTTTCCTGCGTTCCACCGCGTCCCTTTTTGGAGCGACATCCATTCAGATGAACGACTTATTCTTATTTTAGGTTTGAGCCCAGCGGACGAACTAGCGGACCGACACACTGACTAGCAAAAAGACAACTTCCTATACTACAAGGTAAGGTGCGATCACTTTCCTTGTGTGCGTGCGTGCGTGCGTGCGTGCGTGCGTGCGTGCGTGCGTGCGTGCGTGCGTGCGTGTGTGTGTGTGTGTGTGTGTGCGTGCTTGTGCGTGCGTGCGTGCGTGCGTGCGTGTGTGCGTGTGTGCGTGCGTGCCTGTGTGTGCGTGTCTGTGCGTGTGTGCGTGTCTGTGTGTGTGTGCGTGTCTCTGTGTGTGTGCGTGTCTGTGTGTGTGCGTGTGCGTGGCAGCTCTCACGCAGTTATTAGAGAGAATGCCCTCCACCAGCTAACGCACATCACAGACCCGTGTGCGTTGATGTCGACGCCAACGTGGACTACATGGCCACTGAAATATGAATACGCTGCCGCGTTTGATCTCTTTCCAGCAAGAAGGACGTATTCGAGAATAAGGAATCTGCTCTTTCATTGAGAGAAAGTTGTGGCAGGTTAATGTTACCTGTAGTAGAGTAAGCGTTTGGGCTGGTTGGTTCATATTGAATTAAAAACAATTAAAAACCCCCAGTGCTGGGTAGGACAAGGACAGAGGATAAAAGGACACTCACCTCAGAACCAAGAAACCAAGGAACCAAGAAACAGAAAAACCAAAGAAACAGAATTAGAGAAGAATTTCGCGGTGATCCCATATGTGCATACTGCGTCACACAGGTTGAAAAAGCTAGGGAGAAAGTATGGGGTCAACGTGGTTTTCAGGAAAGGGGGCGCGCTGGCATCACTTCCCAGGAAAGTCAATAATCCAGAAGAACCGGAATGTACAATAAAACACAAAACTAGGTTCACCGGTTGCAAACGGAATGTCGTGTACAAAATTCCTTTAGGTTGCAAGAAATTTTACATTGGGCAAACGCAGCGATGCGTCAACGTTAGGTTGCAGGAGCATGCCAGGCCGAGCTCCCAATATTCAACTTTAAAAGATCACGTAAAAGACTACGATGGTTGCAAAAAACAACCCCCAGATTATCGCGGAACGCAAATTCTTGTTCACGGGCATGGAAGAGGGAAGCTTCTTTATCAGGAGGCTAGGTACATTCGAGAGGAAGGGGATAATTGTGTTAGTATGGCATCCATTGATTTCACCAAGAAAATAGAAGAATTTATCAACGCACGAAACAACAGATAGACAAGCAGATTTGGAAGAACTTGTTTCTAGTGTATAGCGCTCTCTTTTGGTCGGTTTTTGCGGGGTGAGAGGGGTGTCACTGGTTTGCTCGGGAAAAAAAATAAACTTCACTTGGTTGCAGTTCAGTGCCGGTCCATGTCCTTTTATCCTCTGTCCTTGTCCTACCCAGCACTGGGGGTTTTTAATTGTTTTTAATTCAATTAATGTTACCTATTAATACATCGCTAAGCCAATTGTGTGCGATATTGTTACCCATGGTGCAAAATTACAATAAAACGCTTTTGGTCATTCTCTCAAATTATAATACCTCGCAGTATCAGAAGAAAGAAAATATTGCGACATCTCGCTGGCTCTTACGACTGATCGTTATATCACTGTTGAAGCCGCGGATGCCAAACGCAGTCCCTCTTCTCGCGAGCACTGCAGAGCACACTTATGGTCTTACTCGCAATTTAAACGGAGCACCCACTTAGCTAAGGAGAACAAAGGGCAGACAGCTCTCTCCGCCTAAATGCAATATTGAAGTACGGCTCTGTCCATGACCAAACTTCATGCGTCCGGTGGAGCGGCAATGGGCTTCCATCCAACTTCATACGACGCTCGGGGGCCGTGACGATCTCTTGTGCATGCTCAAGGACCCATAAGCACTCGGCTCCCGGTCTGCTCGGCTCGGTTGCCCGAGAGTACTTCCGTTCAGACTCCAGCCTCCGACACACGCTTCGCTCCCTTGTCTCACTAGTGGTTACGCCCCACTGCTTTTGACATGAGATTCCCTTTAAAATGCTTCTTAAAGGGTTTTGCATTTGTAATGATGGCGCTGCGGGATATATCGCTGCACTTCTTGAGTAATGAATGCGTATGTAACGCGATATTATGTATGCTCCAATTTCGTATCGTCACCGGTTTCTGCGTCGCACCGCTAATGGGGCTGTCCTGCTGCCCAGAGAAAGCGGCATTGCATTCTGACGGGGCGCTGAAGTGCAATATAATCCAAGGTGATGGAGTTCAATGATGAACTCTACGATAGGACACAATGAAAAATTCACTTCCGATAAATTATGTGCGTCTCCATGATACTGATATACTGAGGCTGGAACACAGAGGAGAGGACAACACAACACTTTTCAGTGACTTCCTTCTTTCATTCCATGATATGCCGTACAAGCCGGGAGGTAGGTTGGACTTATTCCAAAAAATGTTGAGGGAAAAATCGGCCCACCTCATACAGTCATTTACAGTGTTAATCACCTGAATCATGAGGCATCATCTCTGTCCACGGCAGCATAACATAGGAATACGAACGTCGGGCCTCCACACTTTAAGCGTTCCGGGTGAGAATTTTCGAAATTTCATAACGGGGCTTGTCAGGTTTACTTCAGTTCCGTCGTTCAAAAGGCGACGGGAAAAAAGAAAGCTCGCATTGACACAGAAGACAAACAGAAGATCTAGTAGCCAAAGGTCACTCACAGCTCTCTTCTTGTGCACTGACGCATTTTATGACCGTTCCTGAGGTGTCAGGAGGTGAAGCTCCCTCCCTCATTTTTATCAATGGCTGGGTGCGCTGTCATGTGCAGGCTCCGCCGCTGTTTCCATCAATTATTCCGTATTTGCGATTGTATTTCTCTTACTGTGCGAAGAGCTTGCGCAAGTGCTTGTGGAAGACCTGCTTGCGTGGCATGCACCACGTTTTTAATTGCCTGTGTCGATGCGACGGCTGTTCGAATATTCACATGGCAACGTATTTAGCTACGACAATGCTGGAAGTTTTGAAATAGTGTTGAGCGACACAAAGAAAAACGTCTTTGTGTTAGTATAATGTATAATATACAACAATATAGTACAACAATATAGTATATAGTACAATGTAATGTTAGTATAATGTATTCGAAGCCTTCCTGCCTTCTTCGAAACTCAGATTATACGCGGGTAGGATAGTTTGCACATCTTAACAACATAAGTAAATTGTGTTCAGACTGGAAACAGAAATTAATATTTCGAAAACCAGACCTGTTACATTTACAACGAAGCAAAAATGCTCAATACAGCCACACTTTCCATGGAAATTTTTATTGATAGGGTTTCTTCCTTTTAAATACTTGAGTTGAATTTTCCAGTGACCTGTCTTGGAATAACCACATAAGCTCAATCACAGAAAAGGCAAAGTCTGCCCTTGACTTTCTTAGACGACATTTTTATTCATCCTCTTGTGAAGTGAAACTTCTAGCATCTAAAATACTTTGAAGCAGCTTTGAATACGCATCTACTCATTTGGAACTCCTACCGTTTTAGTTTTTCGCCATTATTATCCGCAATTACAGATTGGAATGCTCTTCCCAAAGATATAGTAGACGGAAATAATACAGATATTTTTTGTAGAAAATGCTAACGCATGTTGCACGGTACAGCTGAGGCGTTTGATGTGCTCTTGAATATTTGTATAAATTCACGTACATAGTTTACTTTAAATTGATATGTATAGGTATACAATATATTTGTGTGCGTGTTCGTGTGGAAAGGAATTTCGACTTTTCGCTAAACTTACACCCTTACTACCCCGCAAGGGGTGCTCAAGGTAAAAAAAAAAAAAAAATGAAAATAAACGAAAGGACGATCTCATTGACAATACAAGCGTCATTGACGTGTCTGTTGTTTATTTCTTTCTGGATACTTTTATGGATGTCACTGTTTATTTTTATTTTTTTTCGAAATACCGAGAGCAGTCCAAGAGGAAACAGTGGAATTACTAGACCAGGTTTTGAAACAGCGCATTCTCAATCTCTTACGAACCGGCGAACCAGAAAACAAGGAAAACAGGAACCGAATTCTTTTCTTTTTTATTTTATTTTTTATCGTGTCATTTCAGGTTTTTAGTTCCCCATTTCATCTGTAAATCTCTGGCCACATAGAACAGGAGAAAACAAATAAGAAAGAAATAGTACGGGAGTCAGTGAGTATATCTATTCCCAGCATCGCGGCAGCTAATGCTACGGAGGCAGCGAAAAAATAGTATAAAACACGGCGCCTGCTGAAGTCAGAGAAATAGCCCACACACGAAATTAATTTCATCCTACAGCCTTGCCGACAGATTACATTTCGAAAGAACAAAAACTGAAGAATGATAATGTGGACAGGCACCGTCCGCAAATGAAATGCCACAATTCAGTGAACCAGTAGAAAGTGACTAGAATTCTTTCGTCAAATAACGAAATCGCTGATCATCCACCATAGCATGTAATAAGACGCAAATTAAATCGTGTTCGCAAATATTCCTCACTCGCTTTCGCATCTCGAATGATGTCTCTGATATTTCAAAAGCAAATAAAGGCCTGTTTCGCGAATATACGCCATTAGCTTATGTCCGACGGCATTGCAGAAACTTAATTTTCAACCACCAAGCGCTACGTCTTTGCTCGAGGCGGTTCGCTTTCTTTTGTTACACGATGTCGTAATCTGCATACGCGCCGGAGTTCCATCTGAAATTTTCAAACTGTTTACACCTTACGTAGACGAGACACTGGTTTCTGCTTTTAGTTTTTAGCTGTTATAACAGAGAGAAAAGAAGAAAGATGATATCGTCCTTATTAAAGGACTTCTTTGGAATGCGACTTACGTTGTGGTGGTTAACGGAGAGTGTGCACTGCTAAGCTTTCACTTGCTCAGACATTTGCCCGAACACGACTGTAAAGTCAGAGTATTTGGTCTGAATGCTATCGTGTTCATCACAAAAACCTCCAATGCAAGCTGAACTCAAACGGGACACACATAGAAATGGCTTCACGAGGACATATTCGCGATCACTATAAAACGGAGCAGATCGTATCCTGTAGAAAAGTGCTTTTACAGCATTACCCGTAAAAACTGATGCACCGGTAACGCCTTCGTACTCTTCGATATAGTTTCTTTGTGCCTTAACTAGTTAACAACATAATCAGCGTAATTTCAATAGCTCATTAATTAAAATCCGCTCATGGTTCCCTTGCTTCCTATTCTTCGTTATTTTTTCTCTGGATCCAATTTTCCTGTTCGCAATAATCAACTCAACCAGTTGATAACAACTCAGTGCGCTACTATCACATCGCACAGCGCTTTCGGATACATTTTTATATGGGGTACTTTCCGATTAGCACAATAATAAAGGAGCGGAATTTTCGCTAGTTCTTATTAACTAGGTGTGCGTTTGGCGAGGTAAGAAAGGGCTTGTCGCTCTAAGTGGGGAAAAAGCAACATTGCAACCGATTAACAATGCACAAGCACCGTGTTTGTTCTCTTGGCCGCCTGTTTCGCTGTGTGATCGTGTTTCATGCTACAAGCACCGAGGTATAACGCTATCTGACAACAAAAACACGAGCTAATCAAGTTATTTATAAGCACGCACTCGTGATCATAGTTATCTCGCAACGTAAAACTACGAATTCAAATCATTATTTGTGAGCACACGCAACGACCTGCAATTATGTAGAACAACAGCAATATCATGATGCGTGGAGCATAAAATCCCCATGCTCGCATTTAATCCCTTACTCGTTAAAACAAAGACCGCCTTAAACGTGAAAACGCCTAAACTGAAGAAAGTGCCACGTATACAAAAAAAAGCGGTTCCAAAGGGATTCTGTGCTTCCCCACTACTCTTACACTCCACAAAATTTAATGGCGTATATCCTCCGTCCGCTTCTCCTACCCAGATGTTTCCTTTTTCTTGCTTCGTTTCCGCCCTCAAGTTGAACGAGACAAAAAGATCGAAAAGAAAATGCTCGCCCGACCCCATTCACACCTTCGTGAAAATTGAGAGCGAATCCGGGATCGTGTACCTTGACATTTGTCAAGAAGATTAGGCTGGAAATTTCGCACGGGCGTCCCCCAGTAAATCGACTTAAAGTCACGGGTAATTTGAGCTGGGAACTGGCACAGATGTGGAAGTCTCCGCCAGTGCTGCCCTCCTCCCCGATTGAAAATGGAGTACGTTGATGACAGTACGTCACTTTCTGGAGCTTACGACTGAGGCTTCATAATGGTTGTCTTGGCAGTAACGCAAAGCCGTTCTATCTGTGAACTCGCCTTTCCACGTGGCAGTTTATAGGTGACGGTTATGGTGCAGACCCGACCCCCGGGGTCCTTTTTTTTAAATTCCGTAATAGTGCCGCGAAGCAACTGTGGCTATGAGCTATACATGGCTCATACATGGACGTATTCGTTGACAGCGAGAACAGCAGAAAGGATTGGGTACAAGGGGGTAGTATGCGTCCAGAGCCGACTTCAGGGTGAGCTGTGCCGAGATTCGCCTGTAAAGTCTGCCGGAAAATCCAGGGAAAACCTCAGACAGCACAGCCGGTGCGGGAATTTGAACCCGCGTCATTCCCCCCCTCCCCCCAGTCTCGGCGTCGAAAGCGATCACCCTAACCAGTATGCCACAGTAGCCGCTCTGGGGGCCTTAGATAGCAAAAAACGCTACAGTACAGAGCGAGGAAGGAGGAATAAGAATTTCCCTCATCCAAAAGAAAGAAGAAGCGAAACAAAAAAAAAATATTTACGATGTGTTTTATGTGTTTCATGTGCTTAGTAACAGTAAGTTCTCAGGGTTGTTTTGAGCCGTCCACACGTCGCATGACGCCATAGTACTCCTGATAGCGATAAAGTGCTACGTATACTTCACTACATGAGTATTAGGTATTCGTGATAAATTCGGGCAAAAAGCCACTCAAGAGTCCCACTTTGCGCTGCGTATGTTAACAGCGTGCAACCCATTCGACATCGCACGGGGTTTTATTCTTGTGCTAGTATTAATTGGTTCTTGAGCCTAGCTATGCACCGTGGTACATAGCCTCTCGTATCGGTGTTCACTTACATTCCTACAACAGCAACAATAAATGAATGGATGAATAGTGATTACGCAGTTTCTATGGAACTTCGATCTACGCGTCCTTATTCGCATGAAATATGAGAGTATACAGGGTCTTTGCTCTAACGTGTCCAGAGATTTTATTTAAAGCGAGCGATAAAAGAGAAACGAGCGCTACTTTTCAGCTACTTAACTAAGAAACAGGTGCCACTAGTGAAGCAGTACCTGTTTCTTACTCAAGTAGCAGAAAAGTACCACTTGCTTTTCTTTTATCGCTCGCTTTAAATATAATTTCTGGACACGTTAGAGCAAACACCCTGTATAATGAAAGCATCAGCTATACTGGTCTTGTTCAATAACAGACCTTTCATCGGCAAACACTGCCGTCCCCTCAATATAGGGCTGTGTAGCTCATCTGCACGCGGCGCTGTTGCGTAGACGTGTCATTTACCCGAACACTACTGAGTGACGCAAGCAGTGCTTTGTATAGTCTTCTACATAGTCGGAGATGTCTTGCACAATGTATTTTGATGTCAGGCAAGTCGCCTGATTTTTCTTCCCGTGACGAATGCGAACGCGCAAATGCCCGAATTTGAATCCTGTGAGATGGCGTAGGACCTGCCTGTGGTTCCCAAAACATTCCCCTTCTGTGTTTTTCTTTTTCGGCTATAGTCGTGACGATGCCCACTTTAGTGCGGCCAACTACGGCAAGCTACTTCGACTCCCCCCTTTCAATATGTCATGCGTCGCGGCTTTGCTGTGATTTGCCATATAAGAAGTCATATTACCAGCAGTGGACATGTAAGCAAATGCATAAGCCCTACACCATGCATAAGCCTATGCTGCGGCTTCTCCTTGTCCTGGCTGCTTCTCCAGTAACAAGAAAGTAAATGCTGCGAGCGCAGTGACCACGCCTGGATCCCGGCCCACGTCAGTGAGCGGAACGGGAAACCATCGTTTATCCTGATTTAGCCACGCTGAAGGCACGTTAACGCCGTCACCGATCCTGCTCCTCCTTACTGCCTTTTTCGCCCCACTGAAGCAACGCTGTTCATGTCCCCGTGCCGCTGAGGGCATCAGCAGAAGGTCAAATGACACTCGACCCCGGTTTCGCAGGTAATAAAGTAGCCCCCGCGACATTTCGTGTCCTGCGTGTTTCATCCACTCCCGAAGTTTAAGTCTTTATTATTTCCGCTGTAACAGTTGCGGAAAGTTATTTTGCTTTAACAGCTGACATCGTGACACTGATATCAAGAGCTTTATAAAGTTACGATGCTTTAGAACCCAGTCGGTTAAACAACAACTTTATTGCGATCATGATTGGGACATCTGATCCCCAGGGGCGAAACTCTACCCAATTGCCGGCCCAATTGCCCAATTCGGTGAAAACAATGATGAGCCGCACACTCAGGACACCGTAGATACTTACGCTTCCCACAATAAATGAGGGCTCTGAAATAAATGTACAAAAGAGGGTGCAGATGTGAGAAAATGGCGCCGGCTGCCTTACACCTTAGAACGGGCAGCAGCATGGTAATGACAGACGTTATGTATTGTTTTAATGAATACAGGAAGATACAAATGCTTAAATACCCTGAGGAGACTTTTCAGCAGTAACTTCTCGCCAGCATGCAAGGACGGGAAATTGTTGATACTTGATTTTGAAACGATAGCTGTATGGAGGAATCACTGTGTAAGTCCGTGCAGGCTTCACAGGACCACGTGACTTGTCACATACCACTGTCCCGTACCACCTCTACGTGATCGCCAGACAGCATTTG
The DNA here is from genome assembly GCF_037126465.1 of Ornithodoros turicata. NCBI lineage: Eukaryota > Metazoa > Arthropoda > Arachnida > Ixodida > Argasidae > Ornithodoros > Ornithodoros turicata. Next base: position 97,952,749 of record NC_088202.1, read on the forward strand.
CGGTACACTCAAATTGTGTAACCACCACAGTAACAAATCGATTTTACGAGACATTAAACGGCTTTCGATAAAAACTTAATACCAATTCAAAATAAATTTTGGTGAAGCATGTGCAGCCAACGATGCTACCGCAAGAGCGATGCTAAGGCTACCGCACTGAAAGGCGTTTGGCAGAATCCCCCCAAAATACAACAGACTTTTACCTATAGTTTCACGGTTTCACCTTTGAAGGCAAGCACGGACAATGTACATCGGAAAAATCCATCAGGACTGATTGAGTAAATAAAAAAACACTGACCGTAAATTAGCCTCGCCACCGGACGACGCTTGCCAGTCCCGCGCTACGTACCTGGACAAAAAATGAAATTGGAGAACTCGCGAACTTCTTCCATTACACGTCTCCTTATAAAACTCACTAGTTTGTTAGGTGGGGAGAAAATTGAAATGAAGAAAACGCACTAGTGTTGACTGTGTCCTATCGGTGTTCTAGGGTCCTCAAACAGCCGCCACCTGCACAATTCCGCAATTACTAATCTCCACACTCAGGTCTACACAAAGAGAAAAGAGCGGTCCTTCTAGGATCTGCGTCAATTGTCGGTCACGGAACCCCATACACCCGGGACAGCAGTTTCTCCTACTAGACGGAAACTCGCGATGCAGGCCTCTTTGACAGTGTCTGATTACAACCCAATGTAATTTATAGTTACAATCTACACTTACTGAGTGCCAGCACAATACCGAATCACGGCCGTATTCATATTTTGGGCTGCCTTCATCACAATCAGTTTTTTTTTTTTTTTTGCTTATGGACTGCCACGTATCTATAGGAATAAAATTCTGCGCGAAAATAGTAAGGCAAAAGCGATATGGTACCAACCTTTTAGCGCAAAAGGGCGATCAGTACTTTCGGACGCGACTGTAGTTCCACGATATTGGCAAGCAATCAAACCGAATACAGGGACCAAAACGCTCGAAAATCCATAACTCACGCCCTTGCGTCGCTCTAAAAGTGCCTGCCATCGAAACACCAGCGTTTCCGTCGTATTTGCAGACAAACTTTCGAAATCTTTTCCCCGGAAAAGATTTCTCTGCCATCGACTGGCGCGCAAGAACAAGGAACACTTTGCACATCCACTCAAAATACAAGAGCCAAGGACTCCTTCAACCATGTCAGGTGGGAGGCGATGTTTAAAAATCTGGAACGCCGTGGAATAATGGTCCTTCGGGGAGCATTCCGAGTGACTTTTGAGTTATGTTGCAGCGGTTTCAGCGATCTCCCTGGGGACGTGGATGAGCTATAGGAACGCCTGCGGCGTCAAGATACCACAGTCGTGTCGACGCTGTGCCTCGACGACAAGAAGTTTGCAGTGTGAGTGTTCAGTACGTAGCTTACGCAAATGGAGACAAGTAAGAAACAAGCAATAGGCGAGAAATTCGCACTGCTGTGAGCTTTCGTTCTCTGAGTGGATGCGCATCTGCTCGTCTGAAGACGTTCACGAAAAATCAATATTTCTATCCCGGAGGAGGATGAACGTTTAGTATACGAATGAATGATCCTAATGGTGTGATTGGATGCAGTCACCTTTTATTAATTGGTGAATCAGTCGCTGTATCAAGAGGTAAAATCCTTTTTGGGGTGCTGACGCATGTGTGAAGAGTCTGAGTTGGTGAGTGCATGGTGCACTACAGTTTTTTTTTTCACACACAACTAACATATACGTGCTCTCTTTTATTTTAACGTGACGAAGGACAAGATGATGTAAAAAAATAACTACCGGTAAATGAGATGCGGAAAGGATGCAAGCAAGCCATGCACGAGATTCGTGAGTTTCTCATATGCTTCAATTTTAAATTTTGTGGCAACCTCTCGTGCGCTTCGAGCCCAACAATGTCACATATATCGCTCTTCATAGTCACTATTTCCTTTGTATCACCAACAGAGAAAAATGCAGACAACAGAAACAACGATGCGCTAAAATCAGGATGGCTTCCCCTACAGCACGAGCGCAGTACCGGCAAAGCACGCTTTACAGGGGATTGTTTTTCACCATGTTGGCTTTTGTAACGAACGGGCTAGTGGATTAGAAGCCACGAAGAAATGCGTTTTTATTTTTCGTTTTTTTATTTTTCCTGCAGGAATGAAGGTGCACTTAGAATGAAACGAAAGTGCAATAAAGCTGAGCCTTCCTTCAGGAAGTTGCACGTTCGCTGGTTCTGACATTAAGAGCTTTGGGGAGTTTCTCAGAGCCGATTAGATCAGCGTCACGATCAGTGCTTTCACTGAAAGCAGTCCAAATTCTTGCACTACTGCACAATTCTGTCGGTTGGCAGTTTAACGCGGAGATGACGCCGTGTCATTGGTCGTGTAGATCAATATAAAAAAAAGCACATTAGAATAAATTAGAAAAACGTTTACCACAACGGGAGGCGTAAAAACACTTATAAACTTAAATTTTAATGGAGTATTTGGTTTGACAAACCAAGAAAATCACAGTATTAATCTGAGGTGCGAATAAAATTACGCATTAATCAATTCAGCTGTAAAGGATCGGGTTCTCGAAGGCTGTTCGTCGGAGCGAAAAAAGTTCGAAGTCAGAAAAGTAAACAAATTAGGCGAAACCTTTGGTTTCACATTGCAGCATTTTTTCGCTGCTCGCCCACTCAAACACATATGTTATAAACTTGATATAAATTTTATTTCTGTCGCTAATATTGCGAGGGATTAACTATCATTTCGTTGTCTATCACCGTGGCTTAGTGAATATAGCTCGACTGCTCCTTGTCCCGTAACCACGCTCCTCTTTCAACTAGTACGAAACTCAAATGAGGTGGGAAAGAAACATGAGTTATTTGTTCATTAATTAATAACTTCACAGCATCCCATGTGCCGATACTTGCAGTTATATAATACAGTTGCACTATAACTCGACCTTATAACTGTAATATATCATCATCTTTTCACTATTTAACGAAACATGTGTACAAACATGTGGTGTATCACGGAGGCATAAGTGCATTTTGTAGCCTATACTCCAAACAGCGCACTCTTTGGCAAATAAATCACACTTTCATGAGTGGCTCCTTATTGCACGTGGCTTCCGACCACCCGCAAGAGCAAAGTGCTTGGACTACTTTACCCAGGAGCCGCATAGTAATCACAAAAGTCGTAATTATGCAGCCACTCAGTACTTTACCTCTTTTTTTTTTCATTTCTCCAGTTTCTCAACGTCCGTCCTGCTTTCTTTCGGAACAACGCAGGCTTTTCTTTCCAGTTTATATACTCTCCCCACATCGCTCATCAGCCAGTTCTTTTTTTTTCCTCCGTGCGTGTGTTTTTCAGCCGCGTCAGGGTGAAAGATGGCGGATAGAAGAATGCCTCGGTGAGTACAATGAACTGACGCCCCTTTGCACCATGCCAAGAGGGACAGCGCGCGTCATCTTAGACGTTCATATTTAGGGAAATTTTTGAAGGGTTACTATTTGAAGAAATAACAAAAGTCACAGTCACCACCATTATCCACAACAGGAAAGGCGGGTGATCTTCAAACGCTAGAGTTTTACGAAAGGTCGACGCGATGTTTTGCTGTTTTGCTGATAGATTTGCTGATAGTTTTATCTGAATTACCACAAGTTATATCAGGACCTTATATCGGTATGTCATATCATATATCAGTTATATCAATACGTGGTACAGTCGACCCCCGTTTATCCGGACGGTGCCGTTCCCGGCGAAATCGTCCGGATACCGGGGCATCCGGAGAAATGAAACGACCGAATAGAAACGTCCTACAGAGCAAGGTTTAATTAAAACACAGAAATATCGTCAATGACAGCTGTTACATAGTAGTGTAGGCACTCGATTCCTGCAAACTTTTGCTAATTGCATAGAGTTGAGCCACGCTGTTGCGCTACTCGAAGAATGTCAGTGCGGACGCAAAGTGTCAATGTCGGAGCCTTGTTTCTCACTCACCCCTCGTCATCGGCATCATCTTGCGTCATCGGCACCGTCTTGCTGCACATCATCGGAGGCAACGGCAGCAATCACACCGTCATCAGTCATAGCTGCACACGCGTCATCGTACTTATCAACGTCAACGTAGTCAGAAACCGCCGCATCATCTACGGCAGTCGCAGTGAGCCTCTGCATCAGGGATCGGAGCTTAGCTAGGGGAATGTCTTCATCGGCCAACGGGCCGTAAGCAGCAGGCCCTCGGGTTGGAGTTTTCCCCTTTAGAACCCGACAGTTGCTAGAGATATTTCTAAATGACTCGACTGGTCAACGTGACCCAACGCACACAAATAGAAAAAGGGGTCATCGTGCACGGTTGTCTCCCCTACGGAGGAATGTAGGTCCCTGACGTGTGACGGGAATAACCCCAACACAGCGAAAAGGGTGACGAAGCGGGGTCAGCGTCTCCTCTTACTCACGGTAGTCCGGATAACTGAAGCTGGATTACAAGAATTTTCGACTTTCGTTCCCTGGAATTCTTGTCCGAGTCGGGAACCTGAAGTCCGGATAAACGAGAACAAAATACATGGAAGAAAATCCGTTCCCGTGTCGGGTGTACCCTGTTACCCACTCTTAATAATAAAACTTTTGAAATCCACGCTAAGAAATCCACCCTTCAAATTCCAATCCTTTCAAATTCAAACTGTCAAAATAAATCACAATGGGTCTATGCAGTCCAGTGTTAAGCATGGTTTTACGTGAGAAAATCAGTGTTTAAGAAGGTCACACTCCAGAATAACGAGTCTTTATGCAATTATGTGTGGTATTCAGCATGTATCTCTCAATTATTCATTAATTTAATTAAGTTAGAGGCGTAAATAACTACGCGTATGAATACTAGGAAAACAACGCTTCAGAGGTTCGGCCGCTCGGCTACTATTGGGGACGAGGCTATTAGAGAAAATGGAGTAACGACGGAGCTGTATGGTGTTGCGTGATGTGCTGCATGAAAAGGATAATCACTGCAAGCTCTAATAAAGCATATGTTTCTTCTGCCGATTTCGTCAGGTATTTTTCAGACGTGTAACGACTTGGTGTGCTAACACGCGCGTGTAACTTATGAAGGAATTCATTGGTGAAGTGACATTGATGCAGTCGTAGCTGTTTTGGACAGGCAATCTGGTAGCGAAAAATGTCCACGATAGGCAACATGTAAAACGTACCGCAAAACTGCTGTGTCGACCATTTGTCACGACGGTAATCACGTACATCACGGTAAACATCATGTAAACGTCTCTTGCTTTCCTCGGCCTCGGCCTACGAAGAACCGCTAATGTTATGTTTGATAAGCGCCGCGAAAAGTGGTTTAGCAAGGTAAAACTGTGCCGGGAACGCCGTCACATGAGGGATGTGTTTAATTAAATCACAGTGAAAGATAGCAAAGGAATGTTACTGGTCATGTAGAAAGCAGATCTCGTTCACCAACATATCAATGGATTGTTTAAATAGTGTTCCTGTCAATGGACAACTGACGTTTTCGTCCCATCTATACTGAGAAATGTTGGCCCAGAGCTTGGTTTCTGGATGCCACAAAACCCTTCTCGCCAATGTGGTGCACTGTGACTCAATGGGGCATTTACAGCTCAGTGTCATTACCACATGAGGTAAGTTGGCTCTCTCAGGTGCTGTCACTGCAGTGCTGTAGAAGATCCAGAGTATATTCTTTGTCATTGCCCACACTACTGAGCTTTCCAAACTGCCATTTTGAGATCTCAATAATCTGAACTCCTGCCCCTCTCTCTAAAATTTCTTGGCCTATAGCTAAATCGAGCCCACGAATGCCTGCTCTCGAAGCTCTTTTGGCAATTTTGGACTCCATGGGACATTATTTCCTTCCTCACACCACAAGCAGCTATGGGGCAGAGTACCGCCCCAGGCAATGGAACTCTCTGTCCATCTCAAAATAAAGTTGATGAACAGCATCTGCAACTTCTGTGAGATGGTTTAAACCACTCTTATAACTACATGATACAGACAAAATACAGAAACCGACACTTCCTCAGGTAGGACCTAAGGAAGCGTCGACCTCCATGCGAAACCTTGTACAAATTAAACTTAAACAAAAATCTTCAGTGTCGGTTTCTGTATTTTGTTTATGAGATCTACAGGACTTGACTCCCCTCTTCGTATATCAACCACATGGTATGTGTATAACCTAGGAATGCTGGTATGTGGGTGGAGTGACTAGTTTGCCACAGTACCACAAATAGGAACACAAATGGCTGATAAATCTGCTACAGAATCTGGCCCAAGACGATGAGCACTTGGAATCATCACAGTTTTCAATACCATGCAGAGGAAGATAGAGTAGAGTACCCTCAAATTTTGTACTACTTTTTCTGAATTACTCGTAATTATGCTGCAGCTACATAGGTAGTAGTTCAAATGCTACTCACAATTGCCAAAACTTCATGCTAGCACTCAATTCTTTTTACAAACTTTGGTTTGTGATGTGATGAATGTTTCGGTGACTTCCATAGGCCCGGTTTCACCAACTCTGGTTAACTGAACCAATATCAAGGGTTGCCAATCCTCGAACAGACACTTAACAGACACTTCTTTTTTTCCATCGGTGATGTGGTGAAGCAGATATTTAATGACCGTTCATCTTAGTTCAGATGCTGAAAAGGTTGGTGAAACTGGGTCATTATGTAGCCTTTGTGTTCTGGTGCTGTGCAATGGTTTTTCGAGGGATTCAAACTATAAAAAAAGGGTAGTAATTAAAAAAAATTCTTGGCATACCTACCTACCTACATATATGTCCTGGACAGCATGTAAGAAACTCAGAACACAGAAAACAGAATAGAAATGTCATCATGACATTGATAGACAGACTGATACCGAAACAAATCGGAAGGGGAGGGCTGGGTTCCACGAATGGGCACTTGTTCACTGCCTCCTCTTGAAAGAAAAGTAGGACCGAAAGTCGCGTGCTCTGTCAAAGACCACCATAATCCCCTCAAGACCGTGTCTTTTTGATGCGAACTCGTCCCCCCTAGCTTTGAGCGTAGCTCAACTGTACCAAACTGGTGGCACTGTTGAACAGTATGATGTCATTTGTTTTTATGATGGACAGTGTGATGTCATTTGTACCGTTTCTAAGGCACTTTGTACAAGGGTTTTGTATGCCAGCAGTGTACTGCCTGCGAAAGGTAGTTTCCGTGTCCACTTCAAGAAGACAATTTTTTTAAGAGGCTTAGAGGATAAACTTAAGAGGATAACTAATGTGTGATTCCCACTAAATATCAGAAGTGAGGTGCACACTTAAATACCTGAAACCCTCAACTCAATTAATTGTAGGATCAAAATTACGTGGGAATATATTGAGGTTTGTCTCGTTCACAAAAGACATCATTGCACACTCTGCAAAGTGCATCGGTAGTTGCCATGGCCTACATCAATCATAGATACTGCAAACCACTCATTGAGCATAGTCAGTCCGCGGTACACAAAGTAAAAAGCGTCATTGCCCATTGTGAACATGGCCATGCAACAGTGCTTGCGGCTCCGCATTTCTCACTAGTTTCTTTCATCACTTTGTTATGAGATGACTAACGCTATGCCAATTCAACACTTGGAACTTTGGAACAACTTTGCAAAGCATATGTACTCGTATGCACTTCCTTTAATCGCTTCAGGAGTATTTCTTCCGTAACATATCTCAGCAAAGCAGTATGTCATGTAGGTAACACAACTTTGGCACAGTATTTGCTTGATATGTCCAACAAGCAGAGATATCAAATCTTTGTGCCAAAATGGTGCACCACGTGTCCGTGTAAAGACGAGTCGCTTAGATGGAATAGGTACAGCATCTTGATGTTGAATGCAAGAAGTTAATGTTTGACAACATATATGTCATGGGTTAAATAGAGCAGTATATCATACACATCAGAAGAATGCCAACACTTCAGTGCTTTACCTTTACCTGTTATTCCAATGTTTACTCTCCCTTCTATTGGAATTATGTATTTCAGAATCATTTTTGTATTACTGAATTTTAATTTGGCAATCCTTTCACATGTCTTGTGATAGACAGGTTAGCAATGTAAGCAGTGTTTGTGTGCCTCTCACAACCTGCATCTTTATGCAAAAGTACTCCAAAAGCCGGGAGACGACATAACTAGACAAAAAAGTAGAGAACTCCAACTTAACATAACAAAATAACAAGGTTTACTCAGACGTTTCATCCGTCATGCGACGGAGATCATCAGTGCCAAACTGAATGAGCGATTGCACAACCGGTCATTATTTAAGGAGATGGGAGTATTGTTCGGGGAAGGGCCACGGTTTTTCTTAAAAACCGAGGGGTCACTGCGTATGTTCCGGGACTCTAGAAGCTTCCTGTGTCCCCATCTTTGTTCTCTCTTGTTATGTTAAGTTGGAGTTCTCTACTTTTTTGTCTGCATTTTTATGTCTGAGGGTGTTTTTGTGACAAGAGGGCAAGGGTGCCAGCAACACGGCACATGTTCACAAAAATGCAGAACCAGAGACACACACACACACACACACACACACACACACACAAAAGTATAGCATAACACAGTCCCAATCATTTTGTCGTGTCCTTTTTGATGTGTCGTCTGTTCTACAGTTTTTTTTTCTTTTTTTTTTCTTTTTCGTGTGTAGTTTCTGGATTTTAAGCCCAGGAGCAGTTGCTGTAGAGGATGCTGAGAACATGTGAAGCATACATTTTCTCATTATCACATTATGCTGTAAGCAGTGTGAAATACAACCCAGAAGGAATTTAATGAGAGACAACTTGTCATCAAGATCAGTGTGGGAACATTGCAAAGGAAAAATAATTCTGAACCATAATGAATTTCTATCCTATTTAATGGTACAGTATCAGATGAAAGTAATCCAAATAATATTAAAGAAGTAACCGTGCAAATTATGAGTCAAACAGTGAAGCTGGCTGCAGTACACTACACTGTGTCACATGTAACAATATCAGTGTTTCCAAAACTGACACATAAACCTTAGGGAGGCCGCAATAGTCAAAGCAGGGGTTACACCAGTTGGCGAATAGAAAAAGCAGATGAAATGAACGCAATATGCGACAAAACCAAGGAAACTATCACGCTACAACTGCAATATATTGAAGTTGTTTTTAAAAAATAGAAGTTAGTTCAGCGCACAGATATCAGCTGTCGAACACACAGCCATCCCGAAAACTATGCCCATCTTCGTTGATGCACCCACGAATCCACAGGAAGACCGCCGAGGCTTTCCCACTCGGATTAAGTATCTGTACCTTGAACTGTGAACAGTTTGGTGTACACTCCAGAAAACGAGAACAGCTGATTGCCGATTTCATGGGCGCGGCCATGCGAGCCGACAAGGACAGTTCAACAGAGGAGCAACTTGAACGCGAATGTGGCGCTAGTGGTAGGCGCAACAATTTGCACTTCAAACGACGTAAAGTGACCAAAAATTAAGCAGCGAGGATGCGTGCTTGCTCATTTGTGATTATTTGGGCCTGTAATCCACAACACGGTTCAGAAAAGCTGCTAAAAATGCCGATGACTGGCACAAGAAAAACGAGTTTGCAATGTTTTTTGACCCGTTGCGGTTCAAGCGAATATATCTTTTTTGTGCTTCCTTCCTCTTTTTTCTTTCTTGTTTTTTACTGTTGTCGGTTCGTTCCGGAGCCCTAGCTTGGAAAGCTGCTCCTGTTTAGTTTCGGTATAAATCGGAATGTGGGGGCAGGGGGAACAGTCCACCGCTCCTCGAGTTTTCACAGTGCTGGCTCTGCCCCCCACCCCCCACCCTCGAATTTTCCCTCCGAGGACCTCTTTGAAAATGCCGTACTTCTCAATCTTTAACTCCATGTCCAGCAGTGCTCTCCTTCAGGTTAGGTTAGGTTGGGTTAGGTTAGGTTAGGGCTCGCTCCCCCTTGCCGACGTCCGAGTTAGTGCGAGCGAAGTATCTCGATAATGGAAAATATGAAACGGTGCACTAAAAACAAATGTCACCTCTGGGGATAATAATTTGAAGCATATAGATGAAGGATTCATCTCATATCTAAACCGATTGCCAGCAATTCTGCTCTTTCTGTTTCTCGAAGAAAGAAAAAGAGCTTCACACACACAAAAAAAAAACATCTTAGTGAATTATGCAAATTAGAATGCCAAAATACCTTGCAGATAAGGTTTTCCTCCACTCGCGTACGCGTACGTGCGAAACTAATGTACACATAGTCCTGGTTGTTTTATTTAAAAAAAATCTCCATGGCTACGACCACGAAGTATGCGTTTGTGGCACCCCGTTTATTTTGTGTGTGTTTCAGCATGGGGGGGGGGGACAAACTTTTATAAAAAGGTCACGAGAGCACGTCATTTTCACAGTTGAGTTCTACGGGCGCGTATCTTTTCCAAGAGAGACTGTAATGACTAATGAGGATGACTAATCAATTAAATTCATTAATTAACTCTAATAAGGACGTCTTGAACAAAAGCCAGATACCGATATGAGAGACTGTCCTAGTTAAAATCCACGTTTAAAAATTTTGAAACGCGTACGTGTATTAAAATATCAATCCCTGAATTTTGACATGCAAATGGCCAAAACCGAAACCGTGGCAACCACGTTTGGGGTGGTGGTTTTCACGGTACGGGATCTGTATGGGATACTTCTGTAAGTCAACTGCGCTCGCAACTATATTGTCTTGGCTCAGAAACCGTATGTTTCTGGAACGTAGAGAGGGAAAAAAGGAATCACACAACAGGAATATACTTCAAGTACTCTTCTCCTTAGGGAAGCGAGGAAGCGAAATATTTATTGACTCTACGTTGCACTAGTGTCAGCGCGCTGAGCGGTTGAGCTGGAATTGGAATTAGAATTGGAAATGAATCAAAAAGAATGATAATTACTACTAGAAAGAAAAAGAATGAAAAAAGCGTTATCTGAGCTGATCGAACTTGGTTCACCCTGGAAATTGTTGCACCGACGACTGGCGCCACGTTCGAACTTACCTAAAATTGCTCCTATGTTGAACGGTCCTTCTCGGCTCGCATGGCCGCGCCCATGAAAGCAGCAATCAGCTGTTCTCGTTTTGTGGAGTGTGCACTAAACTGTTTGTAGTTCAAGCTAGAGGTACTTAATACGAGTGGGAGAGCTTCGGCAGTCTTCCTGTGGATTCGTGGGTGCATCAACAAAGATGGGCATAGCCTTCGGGATGTCTGTGTGTGTCAGCCGGTGTCTTTCTCCGTCTGTTACGTCGCGAGACAGCTGAGATCACCGTCTGTGCGCGCTCAGGAAGCTTGAAATCTGCCCTGATACATATACAGTAATATACACCTTCAATATACGCTGATACATATACGGTCAATAAATTGGGACTTGCTCCACGGCAATCTTTCCCGGAGTTCACAAGAGACACTGTTTGTGGATTTATGCCTTACATTTAATCTATCGCATGCCGTTCCACATCCTACCCGAATAACTCATGCCACGCAGTCAACCCTTGACTTGGTTTTAACCTCCCATCCTGAGCACATCACTTCTTTGCATGTCACAGATGGTCTCAGTGACCATTTTCTAAGATATCTCTTCAAGTAGTCCAAATGTTCATAAATTCAACGATAAAACCATATACGACTATGCTCGAGCTAACTTCCAAGCCATCAACGAGAGTCTTGAAGCTCTGTATGAAAACTCATTTCATGGCACCTTGCCTCACTCCATTGAGGATAACTGGTCCCTCTTTCGTGACAACATAAACTACCTTACCGAGTACAATGTTCCAACGATAAGAGTGAAATCTTATGATCACAATCCTTGGTTCACGACAAGTCTTAAAATCCTGCTAACCAAGAAAAGGTGCTTATTCAGGAAAGCAAAGCGTCTTGGCGACAACGTATCATGGGCTAAATTTCACTACTGTGAACGGGGGGGGGGGGGGGGTATATGTTTATCCACACAAGGGAGATGTCAGCCAGGCAAGTGCCGGCTTGCTACTCCGGGAATACAGGTGCTCGATCAAGGAAGTGAAACATAAGTTCTTTACCATCGACCTCCCGTCTCTCTTGACGAATAAACAAAAACAATTTTGGAAAATCTTATCTCCACCAAAATCCCACCTTATCAGTCTAACTGACACCCGCCGACAGCGACTGCGCCAACGCTTTCGCTTCCTTGTTTTCATCCGTTTTCAACACCGATAACGGGTACACCCAAACTCCATTATCAGTAATCGCCTTGTCACCTATGGTCCCCATTCATATCAGCACTCATGGTATTTGTAAAATCATTGAGTCACTTAAGCTGTCGTCGAGTGCTGGTCCGGACTCTATTAACCCGAAGGTTCTATACAACACGAGATCTATTTCCAGCAAGATTCTATATTGCATATTTACTCAGTCACTCCAAGATTCTGCCATACCGCAGGACTGGAAGATGGCGAAGATTGTCCCTATTCACAAATCAGGCAGCTGCCACATCGTTAATAACTACCGCCCCATTTCACTCACCATCTATAGTATGTAAAATTCTCGAACGCATACTCCAACGTAGTTAAGTACCTTGAAGAAAAATGCTTCTATCACTTGCAGCACGGGTTTTGAAACCTCTTTTCATGTGAAACTCAAGTAGTCAGTTTTGTTCACGACATCTTTCTCCACGCGGACAATAATCATCAGACTGACGTCGCTTTCTTAGACTTTCGCAAGGCCTTCGATATGGTGCCGCACTCTAAGCTTCTATACAAACTCTATCTGCTTAACCTCGACCCGTATGTCGTCCATTGGATAGCTCAATTTCTGACTAATCTTTACGTTATTTGTTACTTGCAACAACCACCTATCCCCAGATGTACCTGTGCTTTCTGGTGTCCCTCAGGGTTCAGTCCTCGGCCCTCTCCTTTTCATTATCTATATAAATGACCTTCCTTCAGGCATATCTTCCACGATTTGTCTCTTTGCTGACGACTGTGTAGTGTACAGGCAAATCCTCCCTCCTTCTGACCAACTAACCTTACAAAGCGACCTTTAACTAATCCGGCATTGGTGCAATGAGTGGCAAATGCCTCTGAACATTGCAGTGTCGCATTTTGTCGTTTTCTCGAAGACGGGTCTCCTGCCTTCCTCCCTACCCCTACACTCTAAGTGATATCACATTAACCCGAGCAGATTCTTACAAATATCTTGGAATCCACCTTTCCTCCAACCTAACTTGGAACGAGCACATCAACCACATAATAACTAACGCTTCTCGCTCCCTAGGCTTTGTTAGACGCACCCTCAGGTTGGCGGGCTCCATCTTAAGCTCCTAACCTTCACGGCTCTTGTACGAAGCAAGCTGGAATATGCATCACCTAGTTGGGACCCTCCCCAAAAGTATCTCTGCGACGCCCTAGAAGCCATCCAGAATCGGGCTGCCCGTTTCATTTCCGACGACTACAAATTCGATCCCTTGTAACCGCGTTAAAATCAAACCTTAATCTCGACTCACTCGAACATCGTCGCCGTCTTGCCAAGTTAGCCCTCTTCCATTGGTTCATTTTCATTTTGCCACCGCACCAATCGCCCACCACCTGCCCGAGTGTCATTTTTCCTCGCATCCACCACACTAATAAGGTCACATGCTTTCATTGTAATACCAATGCATTATCCAGATCATTCTTTTGTTCAACTGCCATCGAATGGAACAACCTCCCATCACCTCTCGCAACTATTATCTACCATGCACTATTTTGTAACACCCTCTCCCGTTCACTCCACCCACAAGACCACCACGCTTGTATGTCAGTTGCTATGAAATTTTTCACCTCCCCCTTATCATATTTGTTAATTATCTGTACTTATGTGAACGAACTCCCTGTTTCACGCTTTAATACTTGTTTTCATATAAGATTGTACTGTCGTCGTTTCTTTATTTTCCTGTTTACTTACTGCTAATTGTGTTGTTCTTTTCTGCTTGCTTGTTTGTTTCTATCAAGTTGCTGTAAATGTATCTTACGCTCCAGTTCCCACCCCCCATGTAATGTCCTCCGGACCCTTGGGGTTCTCGAAATAAATAAAGAAATATGAATGTTATACTAGTGCGTGCAAGTAGCGTCTGATGTAGGTCCACGGTCTTGTCATGATACAGTGAGGAATACTGCAGCACACTTGATTCAAAGCATTGCTGCGAGTTAGCTTGTTTCCCGACTGATTGTGTGTTGAACTGAACTTGCATTTTTGTAAAACAACTTCAATATAATGCAGTCGTAGAGAGATAGTTTCCTTGGTTTTGTGGCATATTGCCCTCACTTCATCTGTTTTCTCTTGGGCCCCGTTTGGGCTATCGCGGCCTCAATGGGGGTCCTGACACACGGTTTCGGAAACACTGAGGCATACTGTATATTGTTACATGTTGTAGTGTACTGAAGCTAGCTTCACTGTTGTATTGTTTCTTCGCATGGTTACTTCTTCAACATTACTTGAATGAGGAATGCGGAGAATGAGGAAATGTATGCCTTGCATGTTCTGGATGTGCTCTATTTGCTGACCCCTGCTGTTGGGCTAAAATCCAGCAACTACACAAAAAGATTAACAAATGCAGAACAGGAGACAGAAACACGGGCACAATGACATGATTGAGATCATGATATGCTGTCAATTTTTTTCTGTGTCTCTGGTTCTACATCTTATGAACATGCGCCACATTGCCAGCACCCTTTCCCTCTTGCTACGAAGAGAGCCTCTCAGCAATAAAAATGCGGGTTGTCAAATGCACGTTAACAGTAGTTACATTTTTTTGACAGTAGTGATTTTTCACTGAAGCCTGCAACTCAACGATGTAATTTACATCTTGATTGCAGAAAAAGTAAGCACATGTTTGTTGTTACTTGGTATACAGTTGAAACTTGTTAATGTGATGACGGTCATTCTCGTTGTTTTTGGCAATGAAACCATTTTAGGATAAAAAACACCTGTCAAGGTGTAAGCTATGAAAAGTAGTAAATTGAGTGAGGCATTTTAAATTGCCTTTTTTCCTTTATATTTTCAGTGCTGACATACATCAGCTTGTGTAACTGTCAACCTTTGCTATTACAGCCAAAACCAGCCAGAGATGTAGCTTGACTCCGTTAAATATCACTGAAAAAAATTGTGTGCATTTTTTAGATGATGCATATATCGAATGTAATTCATCATTTTGTTTTCTTGAACAATTGGGGCACATTAAACTGTGCCGAAATATGAAGTTGTCCCTTACGAGCTTCCTTCTGACATCTACATATGCATCATTTGTGCGCTTTCCTTGACTGCTGTTAGAGGGGAACCACGGCTCTGCCATCCCAAAGGGTATGTAGAACGAGAATAAATCTGGTGACGTGGTGAGAACTCGAGAAAGGAACACATTTGGAGTCAAGTTTACAATAAATTTCTGACACATTAGCATTCTTGAAGGAGCCCCAGATTATTTATGCTTGTAACTGATTGCTTGTGATTAGCCTGACATAAAAATATCAAGCTGATCTATATTCATTGTTTAACCATGTGTTTGAGAATAACAAGCACTTGCAAAATATTACTTTTTTTTTAGATAGTATATTCACATATAGGTCGTCTAAAAGAAATCTTTCCTTATTTGTATAACTAGTCCTCTCCTGCAACATATTGAAAATCTAGAGGTTTATTTTTCTTTAAGAAAAATTTTAAAAAATTGTCACCATAATGTGCTGCAGCTTGTTCGTCAGTTGAGGCCATCTAGGAAGCAAAAAAAAAATATTTTGAGAACCTACAGGTGTATTTGCTCTTACGCAAGAAAAATGTTTCGTCAGCTCATTCATATCCCATCTGTATGACGCTATAGCACACTTTGAACAAATTCTGCATTCAACCGTTCTGCCCAGTTCTACAGATTAATTGCAGTCGCTGCTTCATAACAGCTTTGTCAACATTTATGATTGTTTTCACATAACTGAAGTCATCTGGAAAGTGAACAAATCTCATCATTTCAAGGGCATACCCTCTCCTATAGTATGTTCAGAATCTGCTGGCATGTGTTTTCTGTAGGTCTTATAGCATCAGCTGACCATATTGGCTCAGATCATATCAGAATGCGCTTTTGGAAACACTTTATTATGATCTCGTGTGCCCTTCAACCAAACAGAAAAAAAGCCCACAGTCTTTCTTTCAGTGGAAATAGGTGTTTTTGCTGCATTAACAGAAGGTGGCTCAAATTAACTGTGTACCTCCTTGTGGCCTGGGTGGAGCATGCCTCACTGTGTCACTTTATGTCCAGTAATTTCTTCTCCAACCGCATCTCTTTGGCAGTGAGCCACAACGTATGCAGTCTTCAAGCTTTCTTTCACCCGGAAGAACGGCTTACAGCTCTGCAGGCATCAGAATATTTGCACGCAATAAGGGGCTACAATCTAGCCCTATAGGTGCCAACGTTTTAAATGGTACTGCGAACACAGTCATAGTACCCTATATCACGGCACAAAGCAATTATGTCAAAGTTATGCTTGTGGAGGCAAAGTCACGCTTGCCAAAGCCAAAGAGGCAAAGTGATGCTTATGGAGGGTTTTATTATGCCCTGCTGCTCAGTGTATGGCTTCTGTTTTTAGCTGGAACAAACCAATAAAAAAAATCTGAGGAAAGAAATATGCCACCTTCAGTTGTCATCGACCAAGCAAACTAAGTCAATAATGGTGGTTGTTATTCACTCTGCTATGTGATTGTCTTCATGTAAATTCACCTCTTTGGTACTGTGGTATCAGGTAGCTTCCTTGTAGCGTAACATATATGTGACCACATAGAGGACAAAGAGGAGGAATTAGCTAGTCTGGTGTAGGAGCTCTCACACTGGCATAGCTGGTCAAAAAGAAAATGTGGGCCATACATCACATAAGACACAAATACCAGTATATTTTCAGCAAGCACTGGTTAATTTCTAGTAGGTGCAGTGCATATAGCATGTCCATGGACTGATATTTTATTCTTAGAGAAATAATATTTTTGCAGTTATAAAGGATGACAACATGTTCTACATCCGAAGCGAATGTACTAATTAGGTCTCGTTTAATTATTAGAAATAGAAGGTCGGTGCAAATGCAATGTCGGTTTCCCTATGTGCCGCTATAGTTTTCCAAAGTATGCTCGTGACCATTTAGTGCGAGGACATGGCCCCGAAATAATGGCTGTGTGAGAGTAAGTCCCGGAGCGTTCTTTTTGCCTTTTCACTTGAACGTGAGGAAGAAACAACGCTGCAGAACTGCAAGCAGCACATTTAATGTAATGTCGTACAGGATGCAAGTTTTACAGCGATTTCATATTTCAGCACAATATTTATAAGCTGTAAAAATGGGTGCAAGGGTACCATACAGTGAAGTAGCTGGTACCGTAAATTTTAGACCTCTTCTTGGCGTGGGTGCTTGGCATGAAGAGTGACTGCTAATAAACGTACTTTGGGATTTCTGAATGCGAAGATCATAGGAGAGAAAGGAAGGCAAACAAATACAACAGAGGGTGCCATTCATTTCTCACACTTCTGATTTCAGTTACTTCATTGCTCTTAGTTTTCTTCAGTTCCGACATCTGATAACCAGAATTTACACTGTATGTCCACGCGAATAAAAAAGATGCAAAAATTCCTGTGAGAAAATTTCATGGTTTTTAATACCTTGAAAATGGCATTCTTCGGTTCCAGTGTATTCAAAGACCAGTGAAAACAAAGTGCTTGAAGTATTATGTCTAGATACATCTTTTGCAGCTTTTGCATGGCAAATCGTTGTCTAGGAAGGTGCGCGAATCAATGTGGATGTTCCTGAAATTAGAATCTTATTTCATTACACTTTGAAATTACCGTATGTTGGTTACAAAAAAATTAGGACCTCTGCTGACTCAAGTTATTCATTCGAGAGAAAATAGTTTTTTTCTTGCAAACAAACACACAATTTCTTCACATTCATATGCAGCTTATTTGCAGAAATGCATTTCGAGAGTCTGTCCAGTACCTGTTCCGTGCGTTAACCAGAACGTAGGCTCACAAGGAAAACCACAGGCAGGTTCCGATTTCACGATTCTACGGTTCTGAGGCTGGAACACACACAAACACATACAGACGGATAAACACAACACATCCACACGGTATCGGAATCAGGCTTTTTCGTCATTCGTCACTTTTCAACTCTACGACTTCACAACCAAGGCAGCTGCAGGAGAATGGCGATGTTCGCGACAATGTTCATAATATAGCAGGTGTCCACCATAGCTGGGACGGCTGGGACCAACACCGGGAACTCATTCGGTGACACCACACGAATTCAGAGTTCGACATACTCACGTTTGACAGGCGAGCAGCAGAGCAAATCATTAACTGCAGTGTCAACAGAATCCTGATAGCCGGCGGAGAATACAGTAAACGATTCGTCCAGACTCGGTACTCTCGTTCCCAGCCCACCGCAAAAAGCCTCACCCTGCGGGGAACTATTTTGAGACGCGGGAGCCAAAAGCCTTCGCTGCTCTGAGGCTGCCGTGCCTGTCGACCAATCAGAGACGATTTATTTTGAAAGTTTGAATCTGAAGCGTTTGTATCGCAAAAGTTGATTTTTACGGATTTATCTTTACACCGTTGATTTTTTTCGTGATTTATTTTGAGGAGTTTATTCTCGAAGTTTATTTTGCGAAGTGTAAACCAGAGTGACCCCCCGTGTCTTTTGTCCGGACACCGCGGGATCCGGATAGATGAAGTCCGGATAAACGGGGGTTGACTGTATTAGTACTATGAATCCAAATGAGGCAAACCAAGTGCAGAAAAGAAACGTCGCCGCAGGTTCGCAAGACAAGATACGTTGAGCCAACTCTGTTGGTCGTACACAGCAGCTGGAAGGAACAAGTGAACCCTATAGGTGTACGTGAAATGTTCTGCAGAGCTTAATAAATGCAATTCCCGGAATAATATAATTATGTTATAGCGTTTTCCTTGTGTGCGTGTGTGAAACTCTGGAAGTCTCAAATTTCAAGCCTAATGAGTATCGAAGCGCAGACTGTCTAATTATGATACGTGATACGTGTAGTAGTAGTTCCAAATTGCGTGCTTTCTGTTCTTCCTTCTTTTCCATCTTTTCTTTATTAAGTACGAGGGCCACCCGACAAATAAGTTTCCTTACTTCAGTTCTCTAAAACAACAACAGCACCCAATGAAAGTCTGTGGTTCGAGGAACTTCCGCGTGATGTATCGACAACATTGCCACAGGTTCATGTAGCGGCGTCGGCCGGTCATGCATTGACCAGGGTTAGGACTGAGTTCGTAATTGCGGAGGTACCACTTCAAAGCGTGTCCGGTTGTGGATTACGCATTGCTCTGTGCTTTGAAACGAAACGCCTGTGAATATCCATCGGGAGTTAGCGTATGTTTACGGGGAAGGCTATATGAGCCTAAGCATAGTTCGACGTTGGCGGGCATGCTTCATTGAAGGCTATGAAAACGCGCGTGATGAACAGCGCTCCGGGAGACTGACTATGCGCGACAACAAACGATGTGTTTTTTTTTTTTTTTTCTGCAGTTCGGAATATTGTGGAAGAAGATCGTCGCGTTACGGCTGATGCAATTATCATACGCCGGCCTCCTGGGCCTGCCATTTTTTTTTTTTTTTTCACTCACTCACTCACTCCTGGGACTGAAGCAGGATGCTCAAGCATCGGAACAATTCTCTGAGGCCAACTTCATTACCGAAAGTTCTGCGGCGAGATAGATGGGAGGTGACACGCTCACTTAGTGATGTTTGCAAGCAGCAACGCATGACAACGCCTTGATTTTTTTTCGGAAAGGTTTATGTATTCTTTAAACGCATTGTTACTGGTGGCGAATTGTGGCTGCATTATTCAACACTTGAGATAAAATGTCATAACCTGGCTTATTTTATTTTTTATTCATTTATTTATATCGCATGTACTGCCACTGGAATACGTAGGGGCGGTAGGCAAGAAAAAGTACAATATGCGAAACTTTCTCGCCGAGGCCAAACTACACGTGCAAAAAGCAGTAGCGCCGCTACCGTATTCGTTATTTTTTTCAGTAGCGGAGTAGCGATCGCGCTACATTTTACATTGGTAACGGAAAAAGTATTTCCGGTACAAATATGGGTAGTGGCGGACTATTTCCACTGCCGCTACTTTTCATTATATAAAAGATGTGGAACACAGAGAGAAGAAAAAAATAAGCGAGATAACGGCGAAGCAGAATTTTTCTTGTTATTCCTTTCAGTTACTTTTTATCAGGCAGATTGATGTGACGATCTTCCTCAATTTCGCTAACATTCATATGCTAAGCGCAATCTAACTTTTCGAGCCCACATTTACGAAAACCTGCATAATATGGGCTATGCATGAAGCTTGTTTCTGTGATACAATCAGTTGCAAAACTATCGTGATGATGACGTAGTAAAGAAAAAATGGAGATGTGAATTCTCACAAAGTCGAACTGGTTACGCCAGGACCTACACATGGTGAATACAAACAAATGAACGGGTTAAAGTGATGGAGTGCAACCTGTACTTCAAAAGTTTCAACCGAGTCAGTGTAAAACATTCAGAGGTATCACTGGGTGCACACACAGCACACATTTACCAATTGTCGCCTTCTTCCGTGAGGGACGTTAAATAACAGAGGCAAAAAGCAATCAAAGGCAAGGGCAAAAGTAATCCACAGACCGACCGCTGTGACGTCGCTCATGACCGCAGTTGTCTCGCAACGTAAATCCCCAATTATTACTTAGCGATTGTCATGGAACGTCCTTAAGGCCAGAAAATCTTCGTGTGCCCTCAGCGCCTTGTCGAACGACGGAGGACCGAACGGTTTCGCGATGTCGAAGGCTCGGGAGTGCACACGATACCAGGGCTCGAAACCGTTTTGTTTTGGGGTTCGGTTCAAGTTTCGGTTCAAGTTTCGGTTCAAGGTTATCGGTTCGGTACGGTTCGGTTCAGCGCATCCAAAATAAAGGTTTGAACCGTATTTATCGGTTCGAACCGGTTTACGTCTGCTCAGAGGTTTACGTCGAACCGGTTTACGTCTGCTGTACTAATTAGCAGAGTTCGAGGTAAATCGCTACTGTAACTAAGTTCCTTTTTTTAGTAACTTGTACTAGAGTTCCGGGTTGTCGGATTTATCCGAAAAAATCCGAAAAACATATAGCCAGGTGAAATTTTAAGCAATTCGGATTAATCCCAAAAACTCCTCTTGGCAGACGTTTTTTTCGAATAACCGTGTTATTGTTCTTGGCCTCCTTTTCGGTCCTGGGTTTCTTCTGACCTCGGATACCGGCCCCGCCGGAACATGATAATGGTCTCCGCGACCTAGCGTTTTCTTCCGCGGTCATACCGACCACTTTGAGGATTCACAGTGTTTTTCCCCAGTCTGTTTCCCTATTTCCTTGTCCTACATTGACCTAATCACTAAAATGAGCATCGAACCGACGTCCTACTAAGTGATCTTTTTGGAAGGGCAACTAGTTGCAGTGTTGACGAGAAGATGGGACGCAAAAGAAAGCTGCACTGAGACTATGTCAAGGAGTACTCTGACTTCGATGAGTTCACATCATCCCGAGATCTCAATGTAGAGGTTGTCGTATGTAAGCACTGCTATAACAGTGACCACAGTACACGGAAAGGGTGCATTTGGAATTGCGGAACACTTCAGTGTGCGTCGCACGAAATGTATTTTTAAGGGTGGTCTTTAGTGTTGCGTTTTCCTTGCACAACCGTGCGTGCGCCGTCAAGTTTTCTCCAAATTTCGGATATTAACGTAGCTGTAAATCATGCACTCCGAAAAACTTCGTTCTTCGAAAAACCAATAAACTCCGAAAAATATCCTCCGGTAAAGCCCAGAAATAAAACCCTACTTGTAACTTAACTCGGTACTTTTACGCCGTGGTAACTTTCAGAGGGACTTGTTTCCTTTTCAGGTAACTTTGTCAAAGTAAGTTAAGCTAAGTTACAAATTACTTTTAATTCTTTTTTCACTCACGTACACTTATTTTCTTGCTTTCTCTCCGGTTCTTTCAAGGAATTTTATGCCATAAAACGTGATATTCAATCAATACGGTAATCTATTCAGAAAGTAAGAACAGCTGCCATTGAAATGAATCTGAACCAGTGTGCGCCCAGAGGGACTAAGATGCAAAGCGTTCGAATTGTTGGACATAAACGAAAACGATCTAAGCGTGTTGCACTCCTCCGCAGGCAGCTGAACGTTGAACTCCACTGCTCACACGCCCAGCAGCTGCGTAGTGCTATTTTGTGTCCGAAGTAACTCGTTCTTGTTTCTAAGGAACTGCGAGTTACATTTCAGGCTGAAGAACTTGGATATTATCTTAGTTACATTTTTCATATGGTAACTTAACTCGTAACGAATTCTTTTTGACGGGTAACTTCTCTATATATGCTAATTAGTGTATAACATGCGAGAGGTAATATCAGGTTCCGGAGACGTCATGCTCCTCGTTCCCACATCTTACTCCCTCGACAGAGAACCATGCAGTTCACAGCCGATCATCCTTTACTGTGCTGGGAAATGACGCACAGCGTACCATTGAACTTCATTGCAAAAGGTTGTCGCCAATTTCTCAAGAAAAAAGGAAGAAAGCGGTCATGTGGTAGATAGGAGTATCTAGATAGGATATGCAGTTATGCGCTACAGGCGTGAAATTATGTCTTAGCTTCGAGCTTAGCTTCGAGTACGGCTGCGATACTCTCGCTCGGGACACGACATGGTGGCAGCGTTCTAATTCGTTGGAACGTATACTCGACCCAACGAACCCGGACTAAATGGCTGAAGGAGGAGATACTTCGGGGAAGGAGCCCAGTGCTCTATTCAACCCATTTGCGCTCGAGCTGCCGGACAAGTTTGATTTCCGGCATCCCGAAGAGTGGAAGCGATGGATGACCAGATGGGAAGATACAGAGGGATCTCCGGACTTCATCGACAAGACGTGACAACCCAAATCAACACCCTGTTGTACGCCATGGGCAGCGAGACAGAGGACGTCCTCCTTTCTATGCGCATTTCCGAGGCGGACGCCGCGGACTATTCGAAGCTTACAAAGGAACTGGATCGCTACTTCATTCCGCGCCGGAATGTTATATGTATGAAAGGGCACGTTTCAACCAGACAAGTCAGCTGGAACACGAACCCGTGGAAGAGTTCATAAAGGAGCTTCATCGCTTGGCAGACTCGTGTGACTTTGGAGCACTCAAGGACGAGCTCATCAGGGACCGAATGGCCGTAGGCTTGAGGGACAAGGCGTTCAGCGAGAAACTTCAGCTGGACTCAAGCCTTACGTTGGAAAAAGCTGTAAGCCAGGCCCGCAGTTCATAGGCCGTCAAGGCCCAACAAACGCTGCTGCGGCAGCCCACGGAGGAGCGACAAGAAGCCACAGAATCCCTCAACGCTCTAACGACTAGTAGGTCTACCAAGCAGGGTGGACGACGCAGGGACCGGCCACCACAAAAGCAACCAGAACACTGTCTGTGGGGCGGCGCTCGTCAACATCACGCCAGGGAGCGATGCCCGGCGTTCGGCAAAAACTGCAACAGCTGCAGAAAGACTGGCCACTTTGCCTCGGTATGCCAGTCAAGAAAGAAGCCCGAGCACAAGGGCACCCAAGCTGTCGGGCGGCAGAAACACAGACGGTGAGATGCCATCGAAGAGGTGTTCCTCGGTAGTCTCCAGCGTGAGTCTACGACCGGCGACGCCTGGTACATAACCGCTACCGTGGACGGCGCAGACGTGCGCTTCAAAGTGGATACAGGAGCGGACGTAACAGCTCTACCACAGTCGGTACTTCCGACGGCAACGTTGTCGCGGTTGGAGAGGCCTGGGAAGACCTTGTATGGCCCCGGAAGAGTGAAGATAGAGACTCTGGGGCGAACTGCAGTTGACATGACATTCAACGGAATCCATTCTTGTCAAGAGATATTTGTCCTCAAGGAGCTACGACACGCTCTTCTGGGAAGACCTGCAATCTAGGCACTGCTCTATATCTTACCGCAAGTACTGGAGATTGAGGGTAAACCAGAAAATGACCCGGTAGTTCAAACTATCCCCAACTATTCGGGCCCCGAGGATAGCTAAAGGCGACCTACAGCGTGAGGTTGGTACCCGGTGCAGAGCCATATGCGGTCACCGTACCCCGCGGGTCCCACTGCCCTTGCTTCCTGAGGTGCAAGCCGAAATCAAGCGAATGGAGCAGCTGGGGGTTATTCAGAGGGTTGACCGTGCCACTGAATGGTGTGTCCCACTCGTATAGTAGCAAGGAAAACGAACGGCAAGTTAGTCTGTGTGTGGACTACACCAGGTTGAACAGACAGCTCGTACGGGAAAGAATCGTCATGCCGACGGTGGAAGAAAACTTGAGCACCATAAATAGGGGCTGTGGTCTTCAGTAAGCTAGATGCCAACGCGGGATACTGGCAGGCCTAGGTGTCGCAGGATACCCGTGAGCTCACTACATTTATTACACCACTGGGAAGGTACCAATTTCTGCGTCTTCCTTTTGGTATACGCGCCACAGCGCCGGAGTTTTTTCAGCGTGAGATGCTCAACATCCTTGAAGGCTTGGAAGGAGCCACTTGTCACATGGATGACTGGTCTACGGGAGAAACGTTGAAGAACATGACAGGCGTCTGCATGCTGTTCTGCGCCGATTGACAGAGGCAAGTGTGACACACAACGTAAAGAAATGTCAATTTAGAAGAGCGAGGATTCACATTCTGGGTCACATCTTGTCGGCCGACGGCATTTCTGCTGAGGCTGATCTCCTCTGCTGTGGATTTCTGCTGTGGCTGATTTCTGGTGATCGCCTCGGCGCTGCTTTTTAATTATCGTACCAAAGTACCTAGATTGAAATTTTTGACACAGAAGCTGTCTAGTTGAAATAGTTTATATGCCTTACCGAAAAAACAACAACAACAAACATCCGAAATAAAAACGAAGTAAATCCAGAATAGCGCACTCCAACGACGTAGCATCGCTACTTCCTGGCTCCTTCCATTTATTTATTTCATTTCAACCTTTTACTTGTGTACTTTTAGTGTTTTCTCATTAGTTTTATTATTTAGTTATCACGAGGAAGCACAATGTGTGAAACCTGACAGCTGCGCTGGAAATAATGAGAATAAAATATTATATGGGCAAACTGCTGTCGTGCCCAGACATGTATTTACAATTTTTGAGTCTTTTTTTTTGCGTCAGTGTGTACCTTCGTTCGATAGAATTATTCCTTGTTAAAGTAAGACGCCTCTAATGGCGTAATTGTGTTTCGACGGCGCAGAGGCGGCTCCGCACGACAGAATTTCACTAATTTGATGCGTCGCGTGAAACGTTTAAATATACGGAAGTGAAGCATGATTTGGATGGACGCCACGTCATTAAGCAGTCGATTCATTAATAAGGCGAGCGAAGCGCCGCGTCGTCTTCTGGTAGGCGCGCAAATTATTGTAAGCCGCCCTTAAAACAGGAGCGAATACCTGGACTCTGGACAGCACAGGTACTGCATGCAGTGTTGCCACACCTACAGATTTATCATGAAATCTACCTACTTTTTGAAAGATCTACAGATCTACAGAGATCTCTTGAAATCTCATGATTTTTTGCTCCAACGAATAGATCACTCAACACAGTGTTTCGCATCAGTTCACAAAACGACCACGATAAAAGATGTCAGCAGAACGCGGGAGTGAGTGTTTTACCGACTATTTTTTACAATATTTTCCGGCGTTAATTTGATGAAAACGAAGAAAAGAAACAGCCTCTCAACGACCACTACAACTAGCCTCCTGCACACGAAACGCATGCTGTTGGGTCAAGCTGCTTCGCCTTCGCCGTTGACAAGGATTTGATCCGTCAATCACAAAACTGGCGGGGCTCGCCGGAGGAGAAGGACGTCTACGGCGACTGAACCATTGGCGAGCCTCAACGCAAAATCAGTTTTCTTGAGCGTTTGTCTGCGCGTTACCAGTTTGCCTCGCAGACTTGACTTGACTGGCTTTGAAGTGAAACCACAACGTTTATAATTCACATGTACGCTTTCATTATGTCTGTGGAAATAATATATCGAGCTTTATTGTTTTTGTCGTCCATCGTGATCCTCGCTCATCACTGTGATGGTGGAACGAGCGAGAGAAATGTTCCTACTAGACGCGATACGTTGTTATTGCATTGGAGCGCCACAGCTGATGTGAATACACGTGTCAAAGTATTAAAGTCTACGTGCAGTGACACTTTTTTATTGTGAGTGTAGCGGACACCTAAGTCTGCTACAATCATAAAAAACGGGACATAGCAAACCGAAACCGAAAGTTCCAACCCGTAATGCTAGAGCGCCGCAGCAATAAATTCCGGCTGTGGTCTTCAGGAGTGGAACAAAATAAGCCCTTGCTCTTCCACTAATTTAGAGATACAAGCAGATATTCCAGATTTGAAGGCAAAACGTTCAAGAAACTGAGTTTTGAGTGGCTACAGATTTTTAGCTCGATCTACAGATTTTTCGGACTCGGATCTACAGATAATTTTTTCTTTTACGTGTGGCAACACTGACTGCATGCCGTCTATACTACAGTGGTATGATTGTTTGCTCGGCGCAGTTTGATTTAATGATTCAGTTGCCAACGTCAGACGGCTTCGAGGGGGCTAACATGAAACGGTCTGGAAGTTTTGAATGATCATCTGAAGACCACTATAGCTAGCTTTAAAATCATCTTGAAAAGGAGGTGGTCACGGACATAATAAAACTATACATCGAAGTGTGCTAGATGAACTGCAACGAACAATTTGCTGCTAGTAACTAATAAGCTGTTGCTTTTTCATTTTTATTCATTTATTTTTGATTTCTTGCACGAAAGTGACAGAGAGACAATTACCAATAGACATTTGACGCTGGACGCCAACGTGTGGTTCAAGTCTAACAGGAAACACGAAGAGAAACGGGCGGCTGCCGGTAAACCAACTCAACCACCCTAGAGAAAGCACGCTTCTAAGTTCAAGCTCGCGAAGCGCGCCGCGAAGAAACGCTGAGACGCTGCTACAAACGGATACTCCAAAATTACCCAACCAGAAAGTTCGTTTCAAACCGAAACTAATATGTATATATATATAAGAATCTCGAATAAGAATTATCCTTCTACATGTCGTAGTTCGCATGATAAAAACTTCCGGTTCATGCTCTGACGTCAGAGCAACGACAGCCTCGGCCATTCTCATTGGTTTTTGATACCACGTGATCTCGACCCCCGGCCGGTGCCTCAATGGAGGACAAGCCTAACCGTTTTGTTTACATTTATCACCATTAAAATAAAGTTGTTGTTTGGGGCGAAGTCTCAAAAGTCATTTAACATTTACTGCTAGAAACTTAACGAGCACTCAACGACTGTCCGTCGATGCAGTTTTCTATTCGATAGGCTTGGAGCGCCAGGCACCGATGTCGCGTCCCCATGGAGACTTAGCAGTTGTCTGTTTATTGTAATAGTGGATAATTTCACACGACATATTTTAGGTATCGAATAGTACTCCACCCCTCGTTGGCTTTGATGTTGGTCATGTGTTTCACTGCCTTGCACGGCACCTTTGCGTGGGTTGTGTTTTCTATGTGTTTTCTTTACTTCCTTTTAGCTTTTACTTTTTGGTTTTTTCTAGGGTGTCTCGCCAGCCCTCTCTGGCAGGCTGACCGCCCTTGTCCAATACCATACGATACATGCATTCTCTTTCTGCAGCTGATACCGTGTGGCGTATAGTGCGGAGGTAATTGAAGGCATTGAAGTCTTAATAGACGATTTCGGGAAATCACAGTGCGCCTTGCGCACGCATTGCTTCCTGGGAGATTACTGTAATGAGGAAGGGAGAACAGTCTTTCACGTTTCGTTTTCGCTGACCTTGACACATCGTGAACACTCGGCAAAGGAAGGAGAAATCGAAACAGCTTGGAGACCTTCTCCTACTTTGTTATGAGCAAGTTTCTTAGTTCAAAGCGGCGCTAACCTCTCTGTGATTTTCTGAAGTCGTCTATTGAGTTATGCAGGCGAATTCATCCTAGCGCGTCTGCGTCCCTTATGTGTAATGTCAAGCGATCGCTTCCCACTGCATTTGAACAACGCAGGACAGCAGAACATCTTGGCAGAATTCCAATCATTTATTACACCCTTTTCAATCCCATCATGTGATAACCGATCTTTCATTTGTTAGATGACGTTCGTCATTTCGAAAGTAAGAGAAAGAACATTAACAAAACGCGAGCATGACTTCACAAACTACTCGTTCTGAAGCAGCCGTCCCAAGAATTGCAGATCCCGCCACCTCGTCTCCATAGCAACGCGGAAGCCGCACAAATTACCCTGGCCTGCGTCTGTGCTAACGCAAGCAGTTTTCTCGCAAAAGCAGTGTGCTTCCAAAGGGATTTATTGGCAGCGAGCTCTTGCAGAGCAAAATAAGTCGCGGCAGTCACCTTTAATTCCCAGGTAGAGAACAGTAGCAAGAAGAAATGTCGCCATTTGAAAACATCAAGTCGTTAGCACCAAACAGAGCTGTCTTCCCAATGTGGGGCCCAGAGACGTTGGAAATACCCTAAGCCCCGATGAGCGATGTCTTCCGCCGAGATTAACGTCTTACCTAGGGATTAGTGCGAACGAATTGGACGCGCTTCCTCTCAAGACTGCTTGTTATCGAATAAGATCCAGAAGCTAAGCCTGCGCTAAAAGCTGAAGGGCGTCAGTGAGGGGAGCTCTATAACTGCGCGTGGCGAGAGGCTAAGCCTGGCCTAAGGTCGTTGTTTGTCACTCGGCATCGTCATATCTTCTGTGGCTATATCAGACTGGACTCCAGTCAGTCATCAGAACAATCTGTTTCAGCCTGCCCGGATTCGGTTCTTGTTGGACGGAGTGCGGGAAGAGAAACGCAACCGGGTGTGTGCATGAGAAGCACTGGACGGTCAAGTCTTTTCGGGATCGACTGCTCTATCAAGCGAGAAGGACACGTGAACATGTGGATTGAAAAGTATCAGCGATAAATTGAGAATGGATGCTTCGTCGCCAACTACGCGCATCATACGGGTAGCTCCAGTTGACACTTCCACATTTTTAATGTAAAAAGAAATCTACTATTGGTACATTCGAATTTTGAATGGTTTGATCGGTGCGCAATGTCTTATATGCATAATTCCGTGCTGTCTTATGAGAACTCTTACCAGAAATGCAAGAAGATGTCAAGAAGAAAAAAAAAAATCCTGCCTTCACTGGCGGATGAACAGGGAGACGCAAAACGGAAACATCGTCCCGAGATGTGGCAGCGTTAAAGTGCCACAACGGACAACGGAAAGAAGCCGCAAAAGCCCAGAGTTTCCCTTCACTTCCTTCTCTTTTTTTTCTTTTTTGCATTAAACATGCCCCCCCTCCCCCCCCAAAGTTTCGGATTTCTCAATGAGTAGGTGACGTCATCGAGAGTGGGCGTCTTACTCATAGCAACAGTGCGAGCGTCTCCGCACTTCTCCAAGTGTTGGTTGGAAGTCTGCCAGCAGCTCTAGTGGTGGTGGTGGTGGTAAGGAAGACGACCTTCGAAATTAATTTTATGATTATATGATACTTCTGCGCTTCACATAGATATATTCAATGGCTCCGGGACATCACGGCTCAATCTCTCATGTATACGGGAGAACCCAAATTTGTCGTTTTCTTTCCCTGCCCGTTTATTACGCCATTTTACCTTCCTCTTGCATAGACTCCGCCTGAATGTGGCTTTCGCCCCACAATTCAAGAGTATGATCAGATGCTGTGGCACAAGCCTCCGTTCCACCTGCGGTGTCGTGGCGAACACCCAGCACATTCTAATGGAATGTGCACTCTACTGTCCGCAAAGGCGGATATTGTGTGATGAGTTAACACTCATTGGCACCCATGAAGATCCTGTGCTCCATCGTCGGGTTCTTCACCTGTTCGTGGACTTCCTGTCGCCCACTGGGTTGTTCCACTGGGTTGGGGTAGGGTACACCACCACTGCGATGAAACACCCCATCTCATCGTCATCATCTATATTTGTTATTCTTCAATATTTTGGGAGAATACAGTGTAAGCATGTGGCATGCAATGATATAAATCTTATTTCATTCTGAATAGACGGGATTTAGTCCGCAGTGGCACTTTAAGAGATGAGTACAGCTTGAGAGAAGAAAGCGCTGCCATAGCACGCGCGCTTTCATAGTGCACGCACTTGCTGCATGGTCACGCTCCGTGCGGACAAGAAGGGAGTGACGGAGGAGATTCCTCAGTGCGAAATATTCGATGTGCAATAACATCCGACGATGATGATGATTCGGAGTTTAATGGCGCAAGGGCAGCTTAGGCCATAATGCGCCAAGACACATGTTGAGCATGTACTGTAGCAATAATGTAATGTAGCAATGTAATGTAGCAATAACATCCGAATGCATGGTCGCATCCACGTACCATTATGGGTATAGTACTTGGGAGGTCGGCACTTGTGAATCCTGCTCACTCAGCTCCAACTCTGCTCCTTTTTGGTCACTCATGGTCATTCGTCTCCAGCTCGGCTCCTTGTTTGGCCACTCATGGTCATTCGTCTCAAGCTCGGCTCCTTGTTTGCTCACTCATCGCTCAGCTCTCCGTTTGTTCACTTACACTCACCTCATTCGTTCGAATTGAGTGAGCTCATTCGTTCGAATTCGTTCGAATTAAGTGAGCATGAGTAAGCATGCTCATGTGTGTGAATTTTTGTCAGGTACGCCACGTTCCGCCATGTGGCAGCTGCGGGCGCTTCGTCCATGTTCTTCTTCACCCATTGTAACTGTTCAAAATATCGTTAATGACTTAATGGGCTATCATTATGATCAGGATGATAATGGGGAGTGACCCACTTAGTGGTACTTGTCCGACTGATCTACATAGCGACCACGGTAATCCGGAGACTTTCGTTACCTCTCGCTACAGCGTCATCATCTATTATTGCTGTTGTTGTCTCCGTTCGTTTGCTCATGTTCACTCACTCCCTGCTCCGCTCTCCATTCGCTCAACTCATTCGCTACATTGGGCATGACTGAGCATGACTGAGAATGCTCTGGGGAGTTTCATCGCCAGGAGCGATACTCTAACCCGTTCCTGGTGGTGAAGCGGGTTGTGGTGGTGGTGGCGGGGGGGGGGGGGGTCGATATATCTCGACACCCGGTGCGAAGCCGGGCACAGGCTGATTCTCCAATGGATTCCAACCCATTGCAGTATCCAAGGGAATGAACACGCCGACAGCGCCGCAGAAGCAGCTCTCTCGTCTTGGAGACGGACGTATCTTATAAATATGCTGCAATGGAATACATCTATCTCATCTTTGACTACTTTGATTCTTGTTGTAACGATGCTGCATTATATCATCTTAAGGAAACGGGGGGAGGGAACTCGAAGGGGGGCGACTCGACATGCTTATTATATAAAAAAGGAGGGAAAGGTTAAGGGAACGATGCGATAATGCAAGTACTCACTAAGACACATTTTGAGCATGGTAATTCCCGAATTTTTCGTTTCCCTTCCTTTTGCTTGCATTGTTTCTAGAGATCCAATACTTAATACGAACTCCTATATGTGTGGCTTGATGCACTCTTGGTGTGACTCGGCGGCTTTGCTGTAATTTGAAATACCATGTTCGCTGCCAGATAATCCCCACATAAAATAACCGTTGAGAAATGGAGATACCCAACGCACGTACTAAACGAGAAGAGGGTAACATGAGGCCATCTTATCGTTCGATTGTCGTACTCTATGCGCAACATTCACGAACCTCATGATAACAATATAGCTACCAGAAAACCATCGTAATACAACTTACAAATGTGGATATAGCGTTATGCTTTATAGGCTTCCGATTTCCGCAAAGTGATTCATAACAATTTTTGACTTCGCACGCCTTACGACCTTCACGTTACGGAATGACATCTGAAACAAACAAGAATGTCCGCGTCTATCCTAATCGCAATGACCAACACAGAGCATAAAGCACCAAGTGTCTCCATTATCCCTGTAGCGCCGGTGCCGTATTAGAAGATACAGCTTCGGAAGAAGCAGATGAGAATAAAGCCTTCAGCTAAATGAAAGGGAAGTACCAGGAACAATGACATAAAAGGAACTTGAAGGCGAGCTGTGAGGCCCGATACCCGCCATTAAACGACAACGTTAGCTTTAGAGTGCTTGGGTGCCACCTTTACGATCGCGTATTTTAACAGGGCAGGCCTTTCTCGTTTATTGGGGTTATCGACATTGATACGAATCAGTGGAGCTGTGAAATAACATATCGGAACACGTCATGCTGACAATATACCGCTTCCCGTTCTGGGACAGTTTCCACAGGTTGCTTTTAAGCTACTGCAGGGTGATGGGCATACGCACGAATGTTGAAGAAACACATAAGAGGTTAGAACCTTCAGACTGGCACTAATTACGGTACATTATTACCAACCTTATCTCAGTCTAAACGCTCTCATGCAAAACTCGTTTTGTGTGTTGCCCTGTATGTTTAGGCTCGAGGTACACATTTCAGCATCGAACTGCAGTTTTCAATAATTTTAAGTCGCATCGCACGTTTAAAAGGGGGTATCTTAAGTGTCTTAAGTCCTTACCGAACATTGGAGAACCACCGCAATTCTTCGAAGACTGCGATATGTGGCGATTAGCGTAGCGGTCGGAACCTTACCGCTACCCCAACCACTGACAGCCTGGCTGACATCTCCTCTTTTCTCTTTTCTTGCTATTAAACATATACCCCCCAACAGCAGGTTGGGTCTTTTGGCCAGGTGGCCGAAGGAAGAATATAGAGACGCCACGCTAGTGGATGGATGGATATGCAAAAGTATGAAGTGTTTTTGCTAGGTCGCTGGTATCCTCTTGTCCTGGCTTGTATCCCCTGTTAATGAGAACAGGGAACTGCTGGCTTCGTATTGTGACCCTGTGTGGTGGAAGGTTGATGCAAAATACGATGCCACTTGAGTCAGGAATTTTCGCAACACCCGAAACTCTCTGCAAACAACCCCTAACAGCCCCTAAAATTTTCGTATATGAATACACTTTTTGTGGAGATACATCCCAGCAGCCTGTTGATGCAGGAGTCCTACACCAGTACGGGACTCAAACACACAGCTATGTAGAACATGTCCTCGCCATATCATTGACTAAGCTAACAGCACCTGGTATCAGGATCGACCACTGCGGTGTTGCTGGATATCCAGCATGACTGCCTTACTTTTTCCACGCTGTAAGCACAGAGCTTCACCGCACAGCACGCTCCTAGCCAGCCATTCCCGAATGACAACGTTCTCTCCTTCGATTTGATGAAAACGGGGGGTACGCCATTTTTGTGGCAATTATGAACTGCATAATGCCACAAAAAATGCCGTACGCCCCCAGTTTTCAGCAAATGAGGGTGTGAAGGACCAGATGTGACTGCTTAACCTCACAGCCTAAATGAACGCGAAATGAACAGCTCAGTCGTTATACAAACATTATTTATGGTTTCGGGGGCGCCGTCCAGTTCCTCCAGTCGAAAGGGTGTAACGCGACACCGTCGATCGCCCCGTCGCTGTCGCTTCTCGGAAAGTGTCCGTTTCTTCGGTTTGGTCTCGATCATCATCCGAGGGACGAGGCAGTTGTGCCACAGCCCGCGAAGGAAGAACAAGGGTCCAGCACAGAAATGGCGGGAGGTAGGAAGCTAAGATACAAGGCAGCGGCCACTGCAGCGACTCGTAAGACAGGGCGGCCACCAACAGGGAGAAGACGACGATCTGTAAGCCAGCCTTTTCACTCCGTGCTCATATTAAATATGTGCGCCACAAAATCTGGTATGTCGTGTGCTTCTTCTCAGCGTGCTCACGCGTCGGTAGCGAGCCGTCACAAGGGTAAAGAAAGACGTCACGATGGTTGGCTAGGAGCGTGCTATGCGACGAAGCTCTGTTTTCCATCCGCCTTTTTCTTTCTTCTCTCTTTTTTTTTTGTGCTATAGTCATGACGACGGCCACTTCCGTGTGGCCAACAACGGCAAGCGGATCATGCCATCCCCCCCTTTTTTTTATTAGAGTGCAGGAACGAAACAGATAAATAGGAAATTGTACGTTTGCATTTGCAACTGCCGTCGTGATCACGCCTCAATTTTTGTGAGAGACATGATGTTCTTCGGGATATTTAATATGACGAGGAATGGGCAGTATTTAAATACATTGTAATTAACATACTATTTAAAATATAAATACATGTATTTGTATTTAAATACAGACTTGAAAAATGTATTTATAAGTATATTTACATACCAATTTTTGTATATTTATTTTAGTAAATACTTTATAAATACTCCTAAATACACAACATACTGACTCATATCTTAAAGTTACCCTCCATTTGACATTTCGGGAAGAAGGGCAAAGCACTCGTGGGTGTTGTCGTTAGCAAGCGCATGCGACAAACCGTTTTAGATGCGAGTGTTTCACTGTTGTTGCCGACAATGGTCGCGACTACCCGACTACCTTGTTGTACCGAAGCATCTTCGTCAAACTTACTAATACAAGCCTTTGATCGTCGGCACTCCTGGAAAGGCTGTGCTTCTTTGCGAATCCGATTCTACCGCCGAAGAGAAGATGTCTATACAAGATCTCACAAATAAATGATATTGGTCCTTGCTGATTTGTTGTTATGATAATCGAACTATTTCTGTAATTCATATGACATATTCGTCACAGTATTTGTGGTAGTAGCTACGGTATTTAAATACTGTATTTATATTTCGTATTTCAATACTTATATTGAAAATTATTTATGCAGAGTACTTAAATACCTCTTTCAACAGAGTATTTTGTATTTATATTTAAATACTCAACAAATGTAATTACGCTCATCCATGAATATGACGAAGTAAACTTGTGAAGTACAAATTCGGTACAATTACTACTTAGATGTTATCTACTTTTGCCGTCAGCTCGTAGTGAAACATAACTTTCATAATACAAGCACAACAAGTGTTCCAATGTCACTCTACCTAACTATATGGTTGTGCAGGAGATGACTCTTTCACAAAAGTAACAATAGATCTCGTTCCAGCTTGTATTAGGCTACTAGGTCACCATTAATGTATGGCACATGAACGCGAAGATGAAAACGCCTGCTTATCCTCGAAATGTCAGGAAAATTGAACCCTGCAGCAAATGCAAATACGAAAGTGTTTTTAAAATTCATAAAGCAGTCCCCAACACGACTAGTCACCGCGCGCACCCAAAACGACGACGCGGATTTAAACAAGCTCAGCCCACAAGTTCACGTGACGCGCAGTGCAGTTGTTCGCCTTCCAGGTCATGGCTGCTGCTTCAGCTTTAATAGCAGTCATTAAAACATTAATTGCATTAAAGACATTCGGTTAAGTGAACTACGTCCCGGGGAAGAATGATAAAAGGTTGAAACGACGGAACTTCAGAAAGCACTTGACCGGGGAAACCGCGCCACTAAAGCTACCATAAAACTCCATTATTGAGAAGGTGAAGTGGAGTTGTAAAGATGTGCTCACAGTAAAAATGTGAGCGGAAGCTCCCTTCGGCATTTATTTCGCTTTCGCCCGTGTATGAGCCCTCTCATCTTAATGAAGTAAGAAGAAGCGGTAGTAATGGCAAGATTGACTTATGCCAAACAGGACTTTGTGAAGGGGAATGGCGGTCTTATGGTTATTATTATGAAGCACTTCCACATACTGAGCACAGCACGCAACACGACTTCATGATTACAAGTATAGGTGATCAGCGGAATAACTAACCGCTTTGATGGCAACATCTGTGATTACTGTTCGCAGCAGTTAGTATTAATGGCACTAGTACATATCAAACTCCAATAAACGACCGTTTTACTCTGCCGCGTTGTCGGTTGTGACGTTATGTTACCTTGTGATGTGCTTGTGGATATGGCGGCATGTTAGGAAAGGAGCCTCCCATTCCGACCTCACAGCAAACTGTGCCGACAGTATGCCTTGCAGAGCCCGAAGAAAACTCAGGGATCACCCAGACAGCACAACTCATGCTTGTTGCTTGTATCACGTGGTCTCATTCGTGTTTCATGGTAACTCTTCACCCGTTCATTTAACATCACTTTTGTGCTTGTAGTTCTAAGAAATAGTATAGACGACCAACTCAGTTCGGTTGGATGAACGAGGTACATTCTAGGCAGCCATGGTGTTCAAGTGGCTGAACAGAAGGAAAGAAGGGCGTGACACGAGGGTACATGCTTATATTCTATAGGCAATTTTTTGCCAATTTTTTCCCTTTACCCCAGCTACCGAGCTAGCAGTGCAGCATATAATAATTTCGTCAACGTGTGGGCATCCTTAACGTGTCTTGAGTGGGTGAATGAGTAAAAGCAGAAAAACATTAAGAAAGTGGCACCACCAAAGTGGAAGCGTGCTGAAGCGTAAGCGCAGTGCATACGTTTAATCACCTTGGGAAAAGATCATGGTCCAGGCGAGTTGCGGACATACATATGAAAAAATTGCTGGTGTCCCCTCCTGCACTCGAACCAGAAACTTGAAGATCAGTTCCGATGTCAGATTCAATGTATCTTTGTGATGGCGTTGCAACACATATTCTAGCGCAGTACTATGTACGCCGAAGTGACTACTAACGTCGTTCCTGAGGGTGAATTTCGGTCAATATTAATCATTTAAGGGTTCAAGTAGGTAAATGATGACTATGAAGATAGATCGGCTCCTTCATTGCATGCTTTTACTGGACACGTGTTTCATGGATAAGCAGCAATATAAATTCAATTCAATTTCAGTTTCAATATAATAATTGGCATGATACAATACCGCATGAAATACTAAACAAACTAAATGCTTGTGGAAGCCACGATATGCATGATAAATTCAAAAAAAGTGTAGCGTTTTGCTGGTAAAGGTGTTATCACCAAAACCGCGAGAAACGCCCAGAACAGAGAGATGGGAATAAAAGCCGCAAGCGAAGGCTCAACAGTATTTTTGTTACAACGAGAATCACAAGCAACACGGTCAGCTATGTGTACTTGCCGCACAAAGACGTCCGCTACTTTCCATAGCACATGACGTTAAACAAAGCTGAACATGGTACGTATATGAGTAAGGGAAATAGCGCAATAGATAAAATACAGTCGAAGCCAGTGCAAACAGCAGCAGGATGCCTTGGGAAACACAAACGTATTTTTCGCTATGAAAAATTGTCTCGCCTAATGAAGGTGAACACGACGACTCCTGCTTTGGTAACAGTTGAGTACTGTTTGCAAAATATCCGTATATTTGCAGTGAAACAGACAGCACAATATAGATTAATCATTGGCAACTAGATGCTTACAGGCATAGTCATAATTATATATCATGTTCCCTAACCATAAGACCAACACTATGCTGCTTCAATGAAAAGTAGCGCAGTCGTAGCATCACTATCGATTTAAAAACGTGACGCGACCCCGCTAGGGCTATCAAATAGACGTATCACAATGCTTTACAGCGAATCTACTGACTGGATATTCGAGGACGTCGTTCCTGCAGAAGGAAAGCAGGAAGAATAGAATAAAAATGGAAGTCAAAACTAGAAAAGTATGACGAGAACAAAAAGTGATAGTTCACCATTTATTTTCCAGTCTGTGGTGATAGGTTTACAGTCTTGGGAAAAGTTACTTTGAAAAGTAACTAACTTACAGTTACAGTTACTCGAGCTAAAAGGTAACGTGTACCCTAGCCACACGGCAAACTTAATGCATTAAGCGGAATGACATTTACTTCACCTCCTAACCAATCATCATCTCGAATGACATCGTTCTCTCCCCTTGATTTGTTGAATACAGGAGGCGTACGCCTTTTTTGTGACAATTATGAACAGCATAAGTGTCACAAAAAAGGCGTACGCCACCTGTTTTCAACAAATCAGGAGAGAGATAGATGTCATTCGAGATGATAAAAGTAACTAGTTACAGTTACTTTGCGGATTTTCCAAACACGCTTTATTGCAAACATGTAAGTTATGGAAGAATCTTTGGGGCATTTTCCATGCTACACGTCGGTGGACTGACCACTTCCCAGTGTCATCGAAGTGGATAACAGTGTTGTACGTATCGCCGCTACAAGTAATGGATACTTTTTCGGTATCGGAGTGCGTATCGCGAAACTTTTTTTAAATCGGTATCGGAAAAGTATTACCGTTACAAATTTATGGTAACGCGATCTCTGTATCGTTACCGATACCGATACTTTTTAGTGCCACACCCTTTCTTCACTGATCATATTTCTAACTCTTATTCATTGTCAATGGTCTGCCTAGTCCTCGACAAGAAGCATGTGGACACGCCTACGTGCTCCGTAACCGGAATGATACCAAACACATGTTCACCGTCTTTCTTAGCAACTGCAGGAAATAACCACGCTGTGTTCAACAAAAGAGTTGAGGTCAACGAACAGAGGTCAAGCTTTTGACAGTGCGCTCTGGATTCCACTGCTAAGCTGCCGTGTGGCACTGAGTCACGCTCACATATACTGTGGTATTGTTAACTTCGAATAGCATTCCTTCGTCGTTGGTCTCCACGGTATGTGTGGGCCTGACACTAACGTAATTGTCACACTGGCCTTTGTCAGCTGCCGGGGAGACCGCGGCCTGCAAGGATGGCAGAAGACGACTTCGAGAACGAGCTATTGGTAAAAGTCAAGCATAACGTATCCGAGCTACATACGAAATATGCTGTCTTTTTACTACAAAACTATTCACGTAAGCGAGATTTCTATGTTGCATCATCTTCGTATTTCAAACAAAAGTATCGCGCAAAGTATCGCGTTACTTTTTTTAGTAACGGTAGCGGTAGTCCATTACTTTAAAAAAGGAGTATCGATATCGGTATTTCGAGATTTTTTACTCAAGTAATGAGTATCGATATCTCGATACCATATTTCGGTAATGGGTACAACACTGCAGTTTATAAACAAATATTGTAGAACCCGTCAAAGAAGCTATACTACTTCTATTGCACCCGGTTACCGCGCATAACCTAGCAGCACGCTACACATCTCTGGGGTGGCCTCCTGTCGAGGTCAAACACCCAAAGAGGACAACATGACACGTGTCTACTTCTTTTGTGTGCTCCAGTTAGCTGGAGTGGAGCAACAGAGGTTCATTGTGTCTGTGTGTTTGTTGTCCGTCGTCGTTCGCTGTTTGCGTCGCTTTGGAGTCTGATGGCGACTGCCCCACATTCAATGGAGTCGTGAAATAAATGCAAAGTGGGAAAATCCTCGTGCAAATCTACATTTTTGAAATAAAGTAACTAGTTACTGAGAAAAGTAGCTAGTTACAGTTACAAGTTACATTTTCGGGACGAGTAACTAGTTACATTTAAAAGTTACATTTTTTGTTACAAGTTACGGTAACTAGTTACTTCCCAAGACTCTTTTATGTTAACCTGGTTATAGTAATCTAAGTGAGTGAAATAATGTCCAATAAAGGAGCGTTGTTGACCTCGAAGCATAACTTTTTGTTCGAGCCGGATACGGAAACAGAGAGACGTAACTTTATATTTTGTTCCGAAGTTTAAATATTCACCACGTCTGTATGGGGAAATAGCTCGGTGGGATGATAGTAGTCTTCCCATCCCGCTGCACGATTGCATTTGTGCCAAAACATCGTTGACTTTCTCCTTTTACCCGTCATGCAATGCGCAAACCAACGTTCTGCGAAACAAAAGACACAAATAAGCAGATATAACCAGAAGGTTAAAGACAGCATCCCTGTATACCTCCGTATTGCTCAAGAGATTGACGCTAGCACTCGTAAAAGCAGCCACGGTTTCTCTGCCATTTCGAGCGATTCTCTGAGATGTGTATTCCAGGATGCGGGCACTTCGACCGCAGATTGAAAAGCTGATGCACAGCGAAAGCCAGGTTACATCTCGGACCAGGGAGGACTGGAAGATCAGAGAAACCGCCAACGGAAGCCCAAGGGAACCGTCAGGATCTCGCCGCCGGGGAAAGGAAACTCGATCAAGGAAGGCGACGTCTTTTTGAGATGAGTCTCACAACGGGTAAGCCACGCTGTATGTGTGAGAGGGGAAGGGGCAAGCCTCAAAAGAAGCGTTTCTTCAGTGAACGGGTGATACTCAAAGACAAAGTGCTTCAGAAGGTGGGCTCGTCAAGACATGCGATAAATGAGGGGTCCGGGAAACTGCATATAATGTAGACTCTGCTCGTGTGTAGTAAAGGCAGGCGCGAAACTTGCTCATGCTGGTCTTGCACGATGATGCATAATGCAAGAGGGGCTTGGTAACCCACTACTGTGGAAGAGCGTTTCCTATGTGTGCCGAGATAGATAACCGTTTTAAGCTTTTTCTCTTTTTCTTTTCTTTTTTTTTTTGCAGGAGGTTTTTACTCCCTAGAAGAAAGTTTCGTGTCCATGTAGGAGTAGCCTGAGAAACAGTCAAGAGCATCTCAAGGTGATGCACGGTGTATGAGAGAATGAGAACTGAATATGAATGAAATTATTAATATTATTAAGTCGCCTTCTACACGTACTGCACATCTCTCTGTAATGGTTATGTTGGCCATTAGTGGAGCTTTCAGAGTACACGTAACATTACGCTTCATAGTAACCACACAATGAATGAAGCGCAATTCCTTGCCAATATCGCTCGTCCGTAACTTGGGATCGTCTCTATGGGGCAAGAAATTGCTCTGGAGTGACTGTAGTCCTCCAGCCACCAGTGCGCCCTCATCAACATATTTTTAAACACCCATCTTCAACTGAAAATACCGGAGGCAAGTTAACAATAATATGAAGTAGAGTTACACAGAAGGCGAGTCAGTCACGTCTGGTGGTATGCTGCGCCACGTGCCGCTGGGCAGGACTACGGATAATTTCAAGCACCAGGGATTGTTTAACGTGACGCGGAAACCTTCGGCACAAGGTGCCTGAAGCAATGTTTGCTTCCATCACGCCTGCTAGCACCCTAAGAAAAAAGGGAGTAATTTTACTCCTTTTGGGGACTAAATGCATTGCCACAAAAGAGCCCCTTTCGGGAGTAAATGCACGTAGTAAATGTCGGGGTTAGAGGACCAAAATGGGGAGTAATTGCAATCTAGGGGAGTAGAAGATGCAATTACTCCCTATTTTACTCTTTTTTTTCTTAGGATGTACCGTCTCGGCCGATACCGAACCCGAGCTTGGCCACCTTGAGCTTGACCATTAGGAAGGTCAACATAACTGCCCACACGTTCCCCATCGCATCTCACCAGCGGGCAGGTAATCAAAGTATAAGCGAGCTCTAGTAGATCGGAAGGTGATCATGACGGTTCCGATAACATGATAAGCATTCCATATTCCTTTGAAGCAGCTGGCATCACAATGCTTATCCTTGATTTGTTAGGCTCCTTCATCGTATACAGTCTTCGCAAAGAGCTTTCGATCTACTAAACCCTCTTGTTTTCCCTCAAATCGAATCCTGAGACTCCTTTGTAGGGAGTTTAATCAAATCGGAAGCAGTCTACGGCACCGGTATAGGATAAAGAAGCTGTTAAATACAAGCTCAGCCATGGCGATGTCAAAATAGAGCGATTGCTTTACCCTGTTTTGATAAACGTTATATTGAACAAATTCCGACATGCGAAAGCTCCCCGGGGAATCTCCTCATGTCGCATCCTACAGTTTGCAATACAAACAGCCCCCTGGGAATGTTCCTTTTGCCTCATTAACAATCTTATTTTGTCGACGACACACGCACTTGACACGCAACGCGCAATCTGATATTTCGGCAGCAAAACAAGGTGGAAACTCATTTCCCACCAATGGCGGGTTTCTAAAACCGCGAAATTGTTGCTTGCGTAACAGTGATCTTGCGGTGTGAAATGGAAGGACATGGGACAACCTGAGCCACATTTGATCACAATCGACACGACACCGTGGAGGCGGTGGCGTGAGAATGTGGGGGCAAGTGGGAAGGGGCAAACCTTCCCTGTCCTGCCGTTACTGCCCTCTAGCACAAACCACATTCCACACTTCAACATATTGATATTACTTATTCGCGCAGGGATAGAACAACCATTTCCCAAGTATAACCGAACACCGTCGTGTCGTCTTATTATGTCATCTGTCATGTCATATGTCAGGACAGTCCTTGTTAACACCGGTCACGGGTAAGTTACTATAAAAGTAACGAAATTACAGTTATAGCTATCTTACAAAAGTAGTTTTGTTTGTTTATTTGCAAACGGGGACCAAACCCCCGTCTAACTGTAAGTAACTGACTTATATACAGTTACTCTTTTTGAAATGTGACAAGTTACAGCCAATGTTACCGCATTAAAGTACTTTAGTTACCTTACGATTACATTTAAATAATGCCAAATAAATGTAACTCTAAAAAATAGTGTTAGCACTTGTGTAGTATACTTCCAAGCATAGTTATACTGTGTAATAAACAGGATTTCCGATGATCAAGGGAGCCTGTACGGTCATGGAAGTTAGTCTAAGGTCATTCTTGTTGCGTATGAGATGACGCAATTCCTGCAATTCTTTTTTGAGAAAAAGCGCAGGTCGTTTGAAGTCTTGACAAGTGGTGCCCGGGCAGTTGGGAGGTAGCAGGGTTCGAATCCCGGTGCCAGCTGTTCTGTCTGCGGTTTGTCCTGGGTTTTCCTGAGATGCTGTCAGACATATGTCGGCACAGTTCCCTTAGAAGTCTGCCCAGGACGCACATTCCCCAGAGCGTTAATCGTGACGTTGCCCTCCTCTGTGAGGCCCAGAACGGCGAGCGCTTTCATTCATTAGCACCACCACCATATTGATAAGACGGCACGTGGAAGACATTGCAATACGTGAGTAATTAACTTAGTTAGAGTTCCATTTTAGAGTTATTTTAACCAAGGAGCACTAACTAGTTACAGTTCCATGTTACTTGTAACAATCACGTATAACGCAACGGGTAAATTCCTTTTGTACTGTCGTCGAGACGACGACATCACTAATTCTGGGACAAGAACGTTCTGCACCCTATAGTGCGGCTTTAACGAACAAATAGGCAATCGTTCTTCCTGGAGATAGATAGACCTAGTAAGAAACAAAAAAAGAAAATGGAGTCGTAGGAGATTCACAAGAAAAGAAACTTCAAGCAATAGCAAGAGACAATAACACCGAGAGT
This sequence comes from Ornithodoros turicata, assembly GCF_037126465.1. Taxonomy (NCBI): domain Eukaryota; kingdom Metazoa; phylum Arthropoda; class Arachnida; order Ixodida; family Argasidae; genus Ornithodoros; species Ornithodoros turicata. Next base: position 97,995,891 of record NC_088202.1, read on the forward strand.
CCGTACTCAGTTCACTGATGTAGCACAGTATGCACGAGTTCCTCAGTTATGGGAGCGAAGCAATTACAGTTTTCGGTGCAGCGGGGCTGTAGAGTCGAAATTGTAACGCAAGAAGTGAAAAGTATACTTGCGCAACTACAGAGCTTCGAGAGGGCACAGAACAGGAGAAACGGGAACACGAACATCTGTTCCACCACATCCTTGGAGAAGCAGTGTTAATGGTATATAGCGCAATACGCACCGTTAGCTTCCCGTCATGGGCAGCTGGCGGCCACGAATTTTTGAGAAATGATTTTCTAAAGGAGACCCGGAAGAAAATCGCTTACGGTAGGCTTGCGCTGTTGGACAGGGAGGCTGGGCCAAGAGAAGCACACAGAAAAAGAGCGCTGGTAACGGAAATCTGCGAACCCGCACGTGATTCCTGCTCTGGTAAACGTATTTCTGTGCAACACCTCCCTTGAATCAGACTTGCACTAACACTGAATTTACCGCAAATGACCTGCAGGCACACCGAGGGTGACAATTAAAGAGCGATTTTTAGGCACTAACAGGGAGCGATCTTCATCGTCTGCGTGGTCGCTTCAATTACCATCGATCTCACTGTCAATTCTAGGTCCTAACATCAAAAGAAATCAAGTGCCTATATCAGTTCTCAAACAGCTAGCAGCGAATAGGATGCATAGTCGATATACCACACTGCAGTTTTCACTGACGGACCCACCAGCCCTGAAGTGTTCATCGTCTGCGTTTGTTATCCCAACGGACGATGTGTCGCATGGATACCGTCTCTCACACTTGATGACCACACGTCACCAACGTCGCTTGAGGTACATGTTATCCAGTTGCTCCTGCGTAAGACATCGTGTGACGCCCCGCGGACCTGGGTCGTTTAATCGGATTCAAAGGCTGCCCATCAATGTATAGCCGACATGGGGATTCGTGGGTCGCTCGCCCCCCAGTCGTCACTGATATCCTCCATCAAGTTCAGCGTCTAAGCGATCACGGTCACCGTATATCCCTGTAGCGGGATCCAGGTCACTGTGGTTTGAGCGGAAACAAAGAGGCCGACAGAGCCGCAACGGCTACCCATCAGTTTCGCGCGGTTGTACCAATATAGCGTTGTTGAGAGAAGACAGGAGATCACTTCTGACTGAGCTCATCAAGTCACTAGCTCGCCAGAAGTGGAGTTGGGACATCACTGACAGCTCTCTCATGTATTCCGTGGATCAAAATTTGTCTTTCTCAGTTCCAGACGATTTACCACTCTATTTTACGTCCCTCCTGCACAGGCTTCGTCTCAATGTAGCCTTCACTCCCCAATTCAAGTACCGGACCGGATACTGTGACAGCAGCCTACTCTCCAAATTGCAAGAAGGAATGTGGTGTCGTAGCGAACATTGAGCACGTCCTCACAGAATGTAAGCTCTACGAAACGGAGGGGCGGCAACCCGTGACAGGCAGTGCTCAGTTGAGCATTGCTAACAGACAGACATTCAACCTGGCCGCAATTCTTGGCCCATGTCAGAGCCACTGCAACACCGTCGACGTATTCTGAGGTTTTTGGAGTTCCTCTTGTCTACTGGTTTGCTCCAGACGCTGTAGAGTCCTACTCTGTATCTCAATGACCATTGGTGCTTCTTTAATGTGTTTTTTTTTTTCTTCACCTTCCTTCTCGCGGCGTAGCGCAGCCAGTTGAGGACAGCTCAGTTGTTGGGCCTGTACATAACTTCATTCTCATATCTCACATATAATGTTTCGCGCGTAACCGGGTAGTGCACTGTTCTACAACGTTGAATAAACCTATGCCATAGTCACAATTTATTTGTTGTTGTTCTTCGCCCGATAAAATGCTCTATCCCAATGAACGTTCAGAAGAATATTGTTTTATCTTCCGACTGGAAGGAAAACTGACAGAGGAAAAGGTGTTGGACCCTTTTATCAGCTTGTTGGGAGACAGAGCGATATCACCGAGGGTACTGATTGGATACAGCACGAAATGCGATCAAGAGCGCCCCCTATTAGCGCCTAAAAATTCGCTCTCTAATAATAATTTTACCGGCAAGTCTTCCCTTTCGTTGCTTACTTGTTCCCTTTTGTAGCAATGCAAAGTTGGGTGAGCCAAGGGCTGTGTTTACTCTGTGTGTTCTGACCTACTGCTTACATTAGCGGGTGGAAAAGTAACGTTAATTTGCTTCCTCTTTTTTTTTTTTTTGTCACAACTTTCTACAGCATTTCACGAGAACGTTCGTAGATTGCATCCAATGATTTCACCTGCTTATCAGACTGAGCGGAAATACAATTGAGTACAGGACATCTATCTTCAACAGTAGATTGTGGAAATTACTACACATACAACAGAAAAAAATCAATGTTCTCCCATTTCGCATCATGAAATATAAACAACTAAGAAACGAGACAATTAAACCCGAGACGACCACCCTGCATGATGCTGCGATGAAGATATTTGGTGTTACAACATGCTCGTTGCGATAAGTGCTCGAAAAAATGTCGACCGACACATGACCTTTATGGAGTTTATGTGTGGGGTACTGATTTGCTTTGGGCAGACCTTAAATGGAACCAGTGGCCCCACGCCAGTGAGCAAAGGATATTCCTCCCACATGTATGTCTGCGCGTGTTTACCTAACGCTCGCTTTCCGGATGCTATGTAATATCTCTCGTCGGGGTCCTGCATTAATACATCGCTTTTACGGCTCATTTTCTTGTAGCTCGCAACAAGTGGGGGGGGGGGGAATATATACGGGGGAATTATTAGAACAGAGAAAAAAACGGAGGAAAGGTCAGCCAAACGGGACGTCTGCTTGCTATTCCGCAAAGAAAAAAGAAAAATAACAGGAATAAAATATATAAAAAGAAAATACATAATCAGGAAATGAAGGAAGTGGGCTCCACAAGCTGCAGCCACTGCAGGTGAATTCGAACGTCTGGAACACATACTTCTCCATTGCCTACACTACACCAACTTTTCATTGACAACGCTTACAATGTTTTTAAACCAGCTAAACTCTCGCCCTCACACGACAACAAAATTGCCTGGTCCATGGTCAAATCTGCTCACCGACAGCGTGGCCTAAAATCGTTACTAACCTTTCTGGTCACTATAGGACTTCGGTCCTCACTGTGAAGCTCATCATTATGACAACATTCACCATCACCATTTTCACAAAATTACCGCCAGCAACGGGGTACGGTATCGCTTGTCGACATGAGAGGGGACCCCACTCATGACCGTCAAAATAAAGTGTTCTCGTTGTTTAGGACCCCACACATACGAATTATAGCGTCAGAATACCTGCGAGATGTTAGTGGCAAAAATAATGAGGTGTTTCTCGAAGCACTAACGTCTATAGGCAATGGGCCATCACCTTTACTCATTGACTGCTTAGCCTTCAGGGCTTAATTGCTTTATCTCAAGTGATGGCCGCTGTCCACGAGGGAGATTGGACCACTCGTTTATAACTCTTGCAAGCGATCTTCCTTCGCCCGCCTCGTTTTATTTCACAGCGGGGAAATTCTATCGCCATTTTGGGTCAACATAGTTCAGCGCCGTGTCACGCCGCTAGATAGCGTACAAGAAGAAGGCGAGAGAGAGAAGAAAAAAAATGAGATGTCGGCCACGCCGATGGACAAGTATAGTTTTAGACTCGGAAGATTGTCTGCATTATAGATGAATGCAAGCACTCTGCGGATGACGGGACAGCACTGATAGATGAGCCCCGAACAAAGTTCCGTGATCACAAAAAGTCTTCTCTGCCGAGCCTCGTCTTCAATATATGTATGTGGAAGTCAAGGAAGGGCGTCAGCCGTTACGACCGCCAAGTTCTACAATAAAGAACGTTCAACTGGGAATGCGAAAGCCGCCCATGGTTGATGCGTGGAAGGCAATCGATGCACCGAAGAGAACGGAGTGCCCAGGAATGAATGCTCTGAAGTCGAGAAAAAAGATGAGAAGGAATCCCCGACCGACTTTTGCGCCGTTGTATTGCGTATTAAATTCGTGCAAACAACAAGAGCACCGCCGAGAAGCATATGGGTTTGCGAGGCTCTTGTATGTCTAACCTTCCTCTTTTTCGACCCATTAAGCATCGAGTTAAAGGTCGAACCCCCCCATATGTTCGCACATATTTGCCAGCTTCGAAACCGGAAGGAATATTTCATGCCATCGAATTGATAAGGTCTCGTCGACTCTACTCTGTAACCATGTTGTACAAAACGAACTTTAGCTCTAACTGTATTCCTGTGTCTGAGAAGGTTTGTCCCAGGTGAACTGAGGTGGGTCATTACCGACAGTCATGGACATGAGCCGATCCGTCATTATGATTATTGCTTCCAACCATCGCGTATCATTCTTAGTTAATTAAGCGACGTCTAATCGAACGTCCATATTCTCATTACGATTTACGGTGCCCATATAGAGACCACGCTAGTTATAATGACGTGTCATGCACCAGTCTCACTCTGAAGCTCAAAGAAATCTCTTCGAAGGTAAAAGCGTGTGTCCTTACGCCCAGATAATGAACTCAACATTTCATGATGCATTTCTGAGCATACCTACCTGCGTTACCTCGACAAAGTAACCTGTCGTGACAAAACTTGTAGGCAGAACGAACCTAAAACAGCGGACGTCTCGTGTCCTATGTTCTCACACTATTGATCAATCTGCTTTACAATTTACATCTCCCGAATTAAAACGATGAATAGTGACACCGTTTGAGTATATCAATACGCTATTATCCCTCGTGCCGACCTCGGTGTTGAGGTACTCTCGCTATCCGCCATTTTCACGCCATCGCTGTGCGCATGCGCATCCCGCGTCTTCTGCTCTTCTGGTTGAAAACAATGGAACTATAGCTGAAACCATAGCTGAAAACAGCAGTAGCCATTACTACGTTAACGCTGCTATACACCATTTTCCCGTTCCTGGATTGCTTCCGTCAATGAGTGAGGCTACGCTTCTCGGCACCAGAAATGTATGAAAGGACCCAGGAACGATAACGAATAGCTTTAGTGTTTGGTGACTGCACTGCACTCAACAAGCGCAAGAATCTTGTTCCTCTTCTTCAAAACAGTTGTGCACAGCTTATTGGTCTGGCATGGAATGACACGGACACGGTTTGCTCCAGGGTCATGTTGCGTACATCAAACGGGCACTTACACTTTGTACAGGGAGAAGCACCAGGAATAGGCCTTGAAGCCTATAAGATGGATACTCAAAAAGTGAATGCACGAGGTATGCTGGAACGCAAGACACAGAAACCGCAGCGCTCCTCGCGTGCATTTTTTTTTCAGCCAGTAGCAGACGACATTCGAGAGGGCGCCACATCTCAGGAAAATGGTCCATTGTTGTGATACACGCAATAAGTACAAGAAATAAAGATATAAGAAGATGAAGTAGTGGTGGTGGTGGTGGTGGTGGTGGTGATAGGGCTTGCCGTTGTCGGCCTCACGTATGTGGGCAACGTCACGACTCACGCCCTGAGGGAATGTGCGTCCTGGGCCGACTTCTAAGGGAACTGTGCCGACATATGTCTGAAAGCGTCTGAGGAAAACCCAGATGAAGTAGTTTCAATGGATACGCTGGTAATGTGACCACTCACTGCTCCCAAAGTTGTGTTATCCTGAACCTATCCAAGAACGGCATAAATTTTGGGCTGTATTATGAAGCTTGTTTTGACACGTGATTCTTATACGTTGATACCTCATCCCCGAGATGGATATTATACGCGGTGTGCTCAGATTTCAGTATACGTTGAAGAACGCCCAGGTGAGCAGAAAGGACCAAACGAAATTCGGGTATTGTCTAAGGCTAGTTTCACACTAACGTTTTTCTCGTCCGCATTTTTCACGGAGCCGGAACAGACGTATTGGAACCGTGGGGGCTCGAGTGCCCCAAGCATCTATTTTCGAAACAAACGGACCAGAAATGCGGTAGTGTGAAACCGACCTAAGTGACAAGGTTCAAAAGGCCCGAAGGGCTTCTCGCCCACTTTTGGAAACAGCGTTAATCACTCACACCCCAGGTTACATTAGAAATCTATCCATAGTTATCGCCCCTTGTGTTTATAATGTAATCGCCTTCACAGAGACTATTCCACATTCTTGCTTCCCCTCCTTTGCACAATATCTTCTTGCACACGTGAACGTTTCGGCACGAACACTGAAAGAAATGTGTTCGGGCGGCCGCGAAATGAAATTGGTAGTTGAAAAAAATTAGAGGCAGACAAGGAGTACTCACGAAGGCGGAGCTTCCGCCGCAACGTCGACGTAACCCCTTAACTTTCCACCTGTCAATGAATAACTTCCCCCCCTTTTTTTTTACTTCCTCCACCTTCGTTGTCTACCTTTAATTTTTTTCAACTATATATATATTAAGAAAAACGTACGAACAAAATTGTAAGACATCCTTGTCGCCCTAACAGTCTCATCTCTGCTTTGTTTTACTTTAACGCAACGCTATCCTTTGAATAAATCAGGTATCAGGCGTCAAATTCACTTCTTCATAGACGGCAAAGTGGCGTTACGTTTCCCCTTCCTGGTGTTTTCATGTTAGATATTTGTACCTGCTATATTAATCTTGCTGACTTGAGCCTGATCTTGTGCTTTGTGTTTGTATTTTGTCCTTCCCCCAAGCTCAGGGACATGTCGCCAATGCCAAGTATGCACCAGCTCGCTTGTATTTTATTTCTATGTTCACTTTTTCTATTGAGAAAGTACCCAACTTGTGATGACGTTACTCTAAATAAGTGTACCCAACGTTGTTTGCTTATGGACACGTTATGGATGAAGCGCTCGCAAACGACTGAGGTGTCATCACAATTGTTAAATTTCGTATCCCCTTTTGCTAGCGGCTAGAATTGTAACTTGGACCGTACTATCAGAGGCGTGAAGGACGAGTGCTGTAACCTTGAGTAAGAGATAGGGACACCCCCCCACAGTATTGAAGTCGTTGACCTTACAAAACAAACCGTGCGAAACACTACCTTATGCATCTCTAATGCACCTAGAAAACTTAAAGCTCGGGAAATTTGCGCATAACTTCTAAACGGTGGACAATATTCGCCGCACCATTGGAAATAGAGAAAATATGAAGTGAATAATTTTAAAAACAAGGAAGAGCATGTAGCTAAATTACGGGATCTATTCTTATCCGATGGACACCTCAAACATAGCTGAATTAGCTGTCAGACAACATTATCCACCGTACCACCCACACACCTGCATATTTTGTATGAGTTAAAGCAAAAACAGAATGCGCGTTTGTATACTTCGCAAACGGCACAAATGACAGTTTGTGTTTACGCTGTCCACTCTGCAGCTACAATATCAGATCTGTGCAAGAAAACGCGCAGTCTGCATATGAGCGGCCATTTCCAGCGTGTATGACACAAAGGCGAACAGATACCCAAGACGCAAAGTAATATAGCCCCACGTGCGGGAAGCTGTCACATTTGACGTTCCTCGTTGCGCTGTAGTAGTAAGGGATGTTGTAATACTCGTACGATCTATGCAAGGGGATGACAATGTCGTTCCATTGACTCGTACCTCATCATCTCAAATGAAAGCTCCGCGAGTATTGCAAGTACTACGCGCAACTACTTAAGGCCATTGCGTTGTTGGACAAGTAGAACACTGACGTCGTCATTTGCAACTTGTTCGTTCAGCGGATTGGCACCGTGTAGATAACGTTTTAGGACACGAAGTATAGCGGGCATCAACAGGATGGTCAAAAGCTTGCTCGTAATGTGTTGCACGCGTATTGCGCCTCCTTTCTAGACCGTAGACATTGAAGATTAAAGACGCGTGCATGTTCTGTATGTGCAGCAAACAGGCACATCTATCCAAACGGTTTAAGGATCACTCTTATCCAACTTCATCGCTGTGGACAGGTACCGAACAATTCATAGGTAATGCTACTTTGTGTGTTTGTCTCTCGAGACAACTATCCAATTTCTAATTAATGCACCAATATATTTTCTTCAGGTACACCCTCACTAAAACTATACCGCTGAAACTCGAAAGCTCTGCGCAAATTCAACCGCTCCATCCTTGGGGTCACTGCCTGTTGTTAGGTCTTTAAAAATGTTTTCTCTATACATAAAAGCCTCTATATATGACTTGCGGGCGTCACCTAGACAGCCTTGATGGCAGGGTGGACACTTTGCTAAAAAGAAGAAAAAAAATAGTTAAAAGAAGTTCGACGTCGGACGACATGACTGACGCAGCCGAAAGAGTGTTGCAGTAATGCAATCGCAGTTACCACAATCGAAGTCATCGGCTACACTGCAGGCCAGTGCTAATGTTCTACCCAGCGTTGAAACCCAGCGCTGAAACAAAATGGAAACATTGAAATCCCTAACTTCGAATTCTTATCTAAGCCATAGCCATTTTACGGGAAGAATAAAATCCCGCAGGAGCGTTCAAGGAATAATCCATGCAGATTTATGGTTCAAATCGGGCTTCTACCGCCTCGAGAACAAGAACACGAGCCCAGCAAGGTTTCTTTTTCACGGAAGAAGCGACGAAGAAAATTAGGAAAAAGAAGGGACAGAATGGAAAATGTTACCGCTTTCGCGAAAACGTGGTCCGCGTAACGCGGGTGCACGTGACACCGAGCTGAATGAGCATTATGTAAACATGGGTAATGCTGACATGATTTCGGTGGGAAGTTGTTTGTTCGTGTAGTTTACGCGCATAGCTCTTCTTTTATCTTGATTTCAATTGCCTTGATCTTACATCACTGACGGTCATTACCAGAGCGCCGCAATGTGCCGTAAGTGCGGGTGCATAAGGGTGGCGTGGTGTTCTTCGTGTGCAGCTCTCCGAAATGAAACGCTCCGCTGCCAGCCAGTATTATGCGCACGAACTTTCCGTGAATCGCACTGCTTGGCATGTATGAGACGGAGCAATGTACTGTTGGGGACATGGTTAGCTAAAATCGCCTGTCAGTACTGCGCCGTTCCATATTACCTCGGTTGCGCTTGAATTGTGCCAATATTGTATTTGAAGGGGGGACCAGGTTCAGCACGTGTTTATTACTCGGAACAAAAAGGCTTCCAACACCTGGAGATCTGAGATGCGATGAACCACGGAGTGCTGATTTTAGACAACTGCGTCCCCTACAGTGCACGCCAAATAGGAGCAAATAGGACACGTTGAGAGTTTGTCGGCACGGACACACGGTCCGCGAACAAACGTGCCTGTGTGAACAGCACCACATAGTTTAATGGGTCCATTTCTCGCCCGTGAAAAACACGGATGAGCAAAAAAAGCGCGAGTGTGAAACCGGCCTTACACGTCAGTCGGCATACAACTAGCACCACGGGAGATCACGCGGGGCGACGTGGACCAGGTCGGCAAGGTGAAATTAAAGGTCTGTTACATGAAGAACGCGGAAACGAAACCACGAGGCAGGAAGAGTTGCGGGATAAATGTTGAATTTCATTTGATTTTAAGAAAAATAGAATGGAGATTTTGGCTTCTCTTGTGTGAGGCCCGCAACTCGACATTACTTGCACCAGTTACTTTGGTAGAAAACTTGTGTAATGATGATGCCAATGAAGAGGAGGAGGATGGTGATGATGATTAGTGGTGGTGCTGGTGATTCCGAGAGAAAACAATTGCTCACACACTGAGATGTCAGAGAACGCGCAAACACGCAAACAGTCGAACAGCAAATCCCACAAAACACCCATAGGCTCAAAACTTGTCTGCGCCAAGGTCTCGGAAAAATGTCACTACGGCGGAGAACGCCTTGGTGTCTGACACTGTGATTCCAGGGCCCAAGTACTTTTGAAACATTGAGCGGACAGATCCGAATGTAGAAGGCGACGAGCTTCACTCTATCGTACGCAGGACATCAAAATGTGCTCGATGTCGTCCACAATACCACACATGGGGCTGGAACTAGAGCAGATAATTCGTACGGTAGTGAAACCTTTTTGTGAAACCATAAAAAATAGCCGCATGCGATGCCTGTGCAACTGTTAGCGCTTCTCATTAGAAAGGATATCTCAACCTTGTGCGCATAGAACACCGAAATACGTAAGTGACCCTCTATTATTCGCGAGCTCGTTATTATACAGAGTCTACTGTAACAGTCTAAATATGGTGTATTCTACCCTACACTACCGCATTAGGCGTAAGAGATTATGCAAACCATATTGTGGATGAGGTGTCACGGAAACCCAGCGCGATAGCTGTGAACGGAATTAAAAGCCGACACGAAAAAGTGATAGCCGCGTTTTCGCTTGGCAAGTCCCATCATGAATATCCCATTTCTAAATACACAATTCAGGTCGTTCTGATATGGCCGTGCTCTTTCCCGTTGTTTGGGATGAACGATGGCTCACCACCGTAAAGCTCGTCTGTAAAAGGAATTATCTCTTCCAATTAGAACTTGTGTGCTGTAGCGTGTTTCCCTTTATTTGCGCACCTGTTGCCAAGCAAATTCCGTGTGGTTAAATCTATGAGAATCACAGCTATCATGTGATACATGGGAATATAAATTCCCGAGACGGGCACCATGTAAAGAACACGAATACAGGGTGGGGGCTATGCGCGAGTGATTGAGGAAGCAACCAGACAGATAGGGCTGAGCCCGACCCGAAAAATTGGCACACTATAGCTTACGAGAAGGCCTTCCCGAAGAGGTGTAAGGACGATGATGAAAAAGTATACGACGTCATTACAGAGCAGCACAATTCAGAAATCAGGCCGGTCGGGGGCTCGAACGCCGGTGCGCTTTGGCGTTTTCGTGTAATATTTGAATCTTACTGACGTCGTATCAAACATTTCCTAGCGTCTGCTTACAATGCACCGTATTTGCAGCGATTTCATATCTAGTTAGTCATCTATATCCAGTCAGTTTAATATCGCAAGTTCATTAAGCATTTGATTATCGGCAGTTAGGTAAGGTACCGGCAAAGTTTTATTACGCGTGTTGTTGGACATGCGGCCTCCAAAACCGGTAGGAAAGCGTAAGAAATTTATAAATGTTCTCAGCCATTGTTTTCCTTACATGTCATTCACATAATTCTTTAAGATGGCGCTTTGTCTCACCACGATCACTTAAATACAGTACACTAACATGTGACGATACCGCTTAGGGATACGCCACCGTCGTGAACTTCGTACTTTCCGTGTTCCCTTCTAATCTCCGTTCATCAGCAACGGTGCTGAACGCTAACCCCACGGTAGCAAGTGACAATCACGCCCGCCACCTTCCGCTGCCATCAAATCAAAGACTTACCTCAATGAGAGAGTTCTACCCGCCGTGTCGCTACGTCACACTACGTCACAGAAGGCACGACGCACACAAAAAGAAAAAAAAATCGCACAGTTTGGCACCTATCCCAGCACACTTGCTTCCGGAAACAATACTTATCAACTTCCGTACATCCCACACTGAAAAGAACGATTTCACTTCTCCGTATGGGGCACAGACGAATCCATCTTACACATGACACCTTACTCGACTTCACACCAACAACTCTCGTGTCACAGCAGCTTCTGCACGCTCCCCTATCCGATACAGCACCGCACCATCACGCGCGGGATGTCACTGCAAAATGCGCAGACTCCTGCAACGCTCAGTGAGCGGCCCGGCAAAACGCCCGCGCTGCCCGAGTGCCGCTGGCAAGTGTCCCGACCAATACGAGAACTCGCGAGAGCAAGCAACGGTTCGCAGCATCAGCATGGTGGCGCTGAACACAGCGCTTGCTCGGAGGCTAGCTCCAGCTCTTCCGATCGACATTCAGGCTCCTTCTCATTTCCCGCGTATGTGAATGAACGCGATATGTTAGGCTATGCAGTAGCATATATGTGTGTTGTACGCTTTGAAGCCGAAGCACGCACGTGGGAGGCACATACAGGGTGTTTTAGTGACCGTATCACAAAAAAATTAATTGGAAACGCACACTGCGGGAAAAATATGCCATCCACGACATTTATCTGCGAGGAACTTGACGGAGAATGACGGAATGACGAAAATGATGGAGGACGAAGAAATGCGAAAGACGTCGTTTCGAGATGGGCAAATTGCCGACGGTATGTGTGGGCAATTTGTGCGTCCCGAAACGACGTCTTTCGCATTTTTGCCCCACTGTTGGGTTGACCTGGCAAATTTCAGTGTTCAATTAAAAAAAAAAATCTTTCAAGTATGAATTGATAAAATTACGCGTAATGTGTCGCAAAAATTCCCGGCAGACGTATATCGTTGATCTCATGTCTTTCCGTAGCGTGCCTTTTTTTTACGTAGAATGTGCTTCTTTCCGATGGCTTAGTCGGCTGATACGTACTTAAATTTCATAGTGCAATGTTAAATTAATTTCAGTACTTGATCAATTTAGCTAGCTTATGTATTCATTTAACGATTTGTTAATTTTACATAGTAAAGTTTATTTCAGTTCAAATATCAGCTATTCAATCAATTATTTCAGTTAAAAGCAATCGGAGTAAATCCTACGTTCAAAACGTCGCCAACCTTTACGATTACCACTTCACCACTTACGATTTTGCACATGGTTGAATTTGTCGAGAAACAAAAAAGGGGGAGATTGAACTCATCAGACAACGAATTCGGCTACTCCAGTAAACACATGGTCAGTGAGGAGCCCTGTGTAGTCCCCAGGATAGTAGATCGTGCTCATTCCAATAACAGCAGCTGACGTTGGCAACGGGCACAACGAAGAAGCAAAAAGAAGAAATCTTATTTCGTAAGCTGTTTGAAAAACATGACGATGAGATCGCTGGTGCGTTTCTTGTTGTGCCCGTAACTGACTTCAGCTGCTGTTATTACACCTATTTAAGTGCGCAATGTGAATAAACTTTCCAGTGGAGAATTCGCAGCTGTGCTGCCGCAAGTGTCTGTTTATGCTGCGTTTACCACATGAATCCTCTCAAATCCCTCAAAATGGACGCTTGACGAGAAACGGAGAAATACCTTCAAATCAAAATCACTTTCAAAGCAATGGTAGGTTGAAATTGCCGGCTATATGATTCCGGTAAGCGAGAGCGCTTTGAACATCGATGAACTCTTTCCTTTTTGTTTTACCTGTGATACATGCGATATGTTATTCTGTGCTTCTTGACACACACACACAATGCCTCGCCGACATTGGAAAGCCCAGCCACAAGATTGCTCCGACGTCCCGAATCAATGAATAGACGTGCAAGACGCGTGTTCAGAAAAGACGTGGGCTGGACTTTCCAGTGGCGTGTGCGGTCACTGCTCGTTATATCTTGTGTGCGAATGGAGGTGTCAAGATGTCGTGTCGTACCATAATGGCCGCAGGAGGACGTGGTGAAGGAATAAACGAATGGAAGAATGCGGTTGCACGTACGTAATAGATCCGGAAAGCGTAGCGTCCATTGATTATTCCGCCCTGAAGAGCGTGCCTCCGTCGATGATGTCTTTTGTTGCTTGGCACGGGTACCGATGCTCGCGGGCGAAATGGGTGGGACTCTGTTTGTGGGCGAATCCGTCGGATGGAAAAGAAACGCAGTAACGACGGAAGGGTGCTGCTACTGGTAGGATAATCTGAAATGCTGGTTTCCATTAACAACACAGGCACGTGACGATCCGGTATGGTTAGGTAGCACGCAAACTGATTGGTTGAAGAAGCTAAATGATCCAAAAAAGAAAGAAAGAAGAAGAAGCTGATATTGTGATTCAGACACATGCAATTTTTTAAAAAAAATCTATGTTTATAAAACGAGTGTCATTTGATAATTAGGGCCAAAAGAAGCAGGAGCAAACTTCACAAGGAAATCTACACACCCGTTTTCTTTAATTATATAATAATAATGATACTATGATGATGGTGGTGATGGTGATGGTGGTGGTGGTGGTGGTGGTGGTGGGAACATGAAGAAAACGTAAAAATGGATAACGAACCATTCCATTCCACTGAATGTCCCTTTTGAATAATCATGCAGTCCCGGTTTACTTTGTCTTCGAACTTCCTTCCAGATACGATGTAGGGCAAGGTGGGGCAAGATGAGACACGGGGGAAAGATGCGACATTTTTGGCTCGACGCCACCTGTCTCAGAGACGGGTTGCTCCATGCGCTTTAAACATTACTCATAGGTGGCTCTGCATGTCCCCTTTATTGCACGTGAGAATTGTCCGGATTGGTGATTGCGTTAAGAGAAAAAGAAATCGGTTACTTCTGCCTGGCAATGTAAAGACCCGCAAAAAAGGCGCGATTTCCTGTAGTCCTTTTTCTTGTCAGCTGTGCAGCAGCGTATCGCAGGCTTATTCTGTAAATGTAAGTACACATCCCATTTCTTTATTCATTCATCTATATGTGTGCAAAATATGGGCACTCTTGGTTATCTGGTGTTTAACTGTAAAATTAATGCATCCGATGATATGCACGGAGCAAGACGCGACAACATCATGTAATTTAAATTTAATGGAATTTGAATTTAATGGAATTTAGAAACGGATAGGTCGACTATCAGGTGGATTTATTCTTCTACCTCAGAGCTTCCTTTTTTTGCACGTTGTCTACGATTTCCCAGCCAAATTTCCTGTTTCTTAGGGTATTTCCAGCGAAGCAGAAGCGCACTCAAAAGCGAGCGGCCAGCCACACATCAGACTGGCGGTGCCTTGTTTGCAAAGGACGGTGGAGGGAAATAGCACCGGGTTCTGTGTGGGTTTATTGCACATGTGGGCGGTGAGCTCAAGGTGGTTGTGTAGGTGCTTCGATTGCAAAAACTAATTTGTATATTTCATTACCACGGCGTGTCTCTTCTTGCCCAACGCGATATGTCGTCTTGCACCGAGGGTTGGGGCAAGATGAGACAATCTGCATTTTTTTTATTTCTTGTTCTGCGTTTATTTCAGAACCGGCTACGTCCACTCTCATTTACACATCAGAAGATCTAGACCTCTGGGAATGTGCCTATGGCTATTTTTTTTTAACACGAAAAATAGAAATTTCATATTCAATTGCAAATTCCTGCCTCATCTTGCTCCACCTTACCCTAAGTTTTCACAGACAAGAAGGATGGTGATATCTACTGGTATTGTTTCTGAGCTACGTGGTGTATAACAAGTGTACACAACATAACAGCATGTACAGATAAATCTCCCCGGGAACCCCAAGTAACAGCAAAAAAATAAATATAAAAGGTTAGCGGTCTCCCCGCTGACGCAACGAGGAGTAGAGCAATATCAGTCATTGAACTGCTAAGAAAATGCGGGGATAGTGATAATAATTTCATAATATAATAATTTCAATAATAATAATCATAATAATATTTTCAAATAATAATTTCAAATTGCGCGTAATGGTTTGCAGATATGGGCCAAATTTAGGAGCAGAACTGCAATGAGTTATGATGTAATGTGAGAGATGATAAAGCACAATGGTGAAAAGCAGTGTAAAGCACTTTCGTCGCTCGAGGTGAAAGTGAAGGAACCGTGAGACCGCAGTTGGTCCCTCAATGAGTCTGAAGGTCGTACAACACGGCAACCATCCACCTTCCGCCTGCATATCCCTTTAGGGGGAATATCACAATGTGACTACTGAAGCGTTTTGTTTTCGTTTTTTTTCCCTTAGTGCGGCCAGGAGGACCTGTGCTCGTGCCATAGTAATACTATTGCATAAAAATAAGATATGATATGCTTCACAGAATCAATACATTTCAGCGTGTGAAGTTCACAATCAAACTCAGTCCATTGTCGCTTCGTTGCCGGTGGCACGCACCCTGAGTAAGTGCAAAGATCACAATAAATTTACCGTGTATTTCGAGAGCCACTGATTTTAATGATATGAAGCATTCACATGAAACCTGTGGGGATGACGACAGGCCTAACTGGATTTACTGCAACGCGTAGACAACGGCCACCAACACATAGGCGGAGAGTTCTCAATCTGCAGTAGGGTGCCGAGGCAAAATGCCCCCCCCCCCCCCCCCACACACACACTTTTTTTTTTTTTTTTTCACACACAGAGGTCGGGCAGATGTCTGGGAATCCGTGTTGCGTGGCAAATTTTTACAGGATTTTCATGTTCACACGCACGAAACCCGCCATTCTTAAGATATCCCACGAAACGTATACCTTGAGTGTCAGCTGGGGAGAATTCTGGGAGAACACCTGGGGGGCAGTGTACCGCCATAACGGCGGAGAATGACCCACCACATCATCATCCCATTTATGTGTGTGTGGAGAATTCTCGGACGGGCCTGGGCTCCATGGGAAAGTTACGGTGGGGGTCAGGCCCCCAGGCCCCCACGCAGTCGGCGCCTATGCACCGACATGAAAGTTCGAGAAGGACTGTTTGTTCATGTAGCCAGGCCCACGCCACTACAAATAAAGACGTCGCGCTCCCGCCTTTGCAGTCTGCCATAAACACTTCTCTGCCCAGGGTTCCTGCGGCGCCATCCATCGGCCGAGATGAGTTTACGGCGCAGACGAAATGAATTTCATACGGGCTAGCCTAATAATGCTATCGCATTAAAAAAAAACGATGTTCAAATCAGCCCACCAGCAGCTCACACGTAGACACACCGAAGGCAGGCTCAACACTACCTATGGCAAATTCCAGTGGTCGTTTTCATGCCTGCAGTTTAGTGTGCCGAGGGAGTCCAGTGTAGAAACGACCTTTGCTGTCTGAGGATTTCCCTGGGATGTCCGGTAGATTTTCCAGGCGAATGACGCCACAGGACCCCTGAAGTCTGCCCAGGACGCCTCCCGATAACCCCCGGTCTACCGCTCCTTCCTGCTATTCATTTTTCCACGTATCTACATCGCTCATAGCCACAGTTGCTTCGCGGCGCTAATGCGCAATAAAAATGTCTAGACTGTCAGTAGCGACCTGTCAGTACGATAACTAAAACGTACATTAGGCAGTTTCAATAGATTGGAAGGCGTTCACGATAACAGAGTTCCGAAAACATGACAAGCTAATCGTCCTATTCCGTTCGACTGGCTGAGGGGTGCCTAGGGGTGCTCAGGCGTGCACTTCTCAGTAATGAGGGGTGCCGAATTGCTCAAGTACCATTCCAGGTGCATTTCTGAGTGCTTGTAAATTACTTTCAGTACATTTCAAATGGTGTACCTTGTACTGTTACTTTTTGGTTCGACACTTTTCAGTACTCAAGAGCCGAAAAGGATAAAGAAGGACACATTAGTGAATACATTTTCTGCCTGTTATGGCTACCTTGTCAAGAAAACAAGTACTAATACAACTACTACTTTTATATTCTTCAACAATTCAGAGTACGGAACGCGACAGTAGACACACAGGTTGCCAATTGCGATGGGCAGCGCCGTAATTTGAATAAATCTGCTGTTTTGTGTTTGAATCTGTCCGTGTATGCAAAACATGATTTTATGGCTTGTTTCCGTTCATTTAGAACTTCAATGAAAATACCATTTCACAATGTATGATCGGTTTTTAATTATTATGTGACGCTTGAAAAACGGAGAGACTAGAAAGCACACATGGTTAGTTTTACATTTCTAGGTTTAACTTTTTTATGTGCTAACATAGATACTTTTGTTGCAAACAAAGAAGAAATAAAAGAGTAGTAGTTAAACTGGCCATGCTTCATACAAGTACCTGCTAAAAATGCCAATTCTCACTTTTCTCACTGTTTGCCTCCACCGAAGAGTGAGAAGTGATGCGGTGCGCTTTACATTATAGTTTACGGGTACTTCAGTGTACTTTGCCATGCACTTTTTACTTTAAGTACAATACAGTACAGTATTGAGGTACTTCGCTCGTCACTGGCTGACATCACTCTGCTGATCTTTGATTTGACATCTTCCTTCATCTGATCGTTTTCGTAGAGTGCTTAGGATATATTAAACCTCACTGATAGGTCAAAACCAACTGTACGAAAAAGACAACTGAAGCTGTCAAAAGAAACGCAATGTGATGTTAGCCACGTGAAAGGAATCAGGCGATTAGCCTGTCATGTTTTCGTTGTTGTTGTTGTTTGTCTTTCGACCTACCAAGGCCCACCAACTCGCGTGGCTGAGTGGTTAGCGTGCTGGCCATGTCATGTCGAGACTGGGAGGCACTCGGATACGAATATACCCGGGTTCGAGGTACCCGGGTGCGGAGGTACCCAGGTTCCGGCTGTGCTGTCTGGGGCTTTTCCTCGGTTTCCCTCAGACGCTTTCAGACATATGTCGGCACAGTTCCCTTAGAAGTCGGCCCAGGACGCACATTCTCCCAGGACGTCAGTCGTGACGTTGCCCACCTCTGTGAGGCCGACAACGGCGAGCCCTTTCACCAGCACCGGCACCAGCACCCTACCAAAACCTGCTGTTGGTTCAGCAGCGAACATTATCTCTTCAAGGGGAGTAAGGGACACACGTCCTACTCTCAGACTTGTGCCCGTTACTCGAAAAAAGTAATTGATTACCGTTACCTCTACGCAAAAAGTAATTGATTACCGTTACCAATTACTCGACTCCAAATGTAATTGAGTAACGCGTAAAAAAGTAACGCATTACTCCGGTCGTTACTCTGTATTCACACAAATTATATCCGTCTTTGTGTGCCTCAGAAAAAAAAAAAAGTTCAACAGCGGAACAGCTGAAATAACACACACACAAAAAAAAAAAACGCGTAGGACAGGTAGATCTCTGCGTCTACAGTGTTTATCGCCAGGGAAGACGTTGACCCGATTGTGGAAGAACATTGCCTGGAAGTTCCCCATGACTCACTAAACCTCCGAAGATTCAGGTACCACCACATTGGTGTAGGAAGAAATTAGAAAGAGAGACCCTGAAATTCCAGAACGTTATTACAATGACCTGCGCTTGCTATAGTACAACGATCCAACAAAGGCTGACGGCAGTAGGGGTTTGACTTAGCGAAGAACATCTGAAAGATAAGTTAATCTCTACCGGAAAAGTAATCAATTACTGAGTAGTCGTTTACTCGAAAAATTACTTTTACAGTAAAGCAACTGATTACTCGAAATAGAGACGATTAGACGAAAAATTACTCAAAAATGTAATTTGTTTACAAGTAACGCAATTCCTAGTAACGCGTTAGGCACAAGTCTCTACTCTTCATTGAGTGGTCACACCTCATTGTGCAGTTAAGTCGGGGCCACAAGCAACATTAACGGATTTTCAGTGCTACAGATACGAACAAGTTTTCAACCGTGCTCGCGGAAAAAGTTCATCTGTGTTCATTTTGCTTTGCTTCGCGTCCGTCCTATTTTCTAGATTGTTTAGTTGTTTTATGCACCCCCATACAAAGCAAATAGTAGCAAAGTGGAATCTCGTAAAATGAAGGTCGCTTAAGCAGAACAACTCTTTGGTATTGTATTTGTGCAATGCAAAAATACTCCCATTACTTTAAATCAAATTTTTTGCACATCAGGGTAAACGAAATATAGACAGTTAACTCACCAGACAAGTCTCGGGTTTCAAGATGAGGGCTCGCTATTCCCTGTTGCGAAATTTTCTATTTCAACATACACAGTCTTGAGACAAAGAAAATGTTCGATTGCTTCATAAGATGATATGTCATGCTTAAAAGTTCGGTATCACCATTCCCAATATTCGCGGTGTCACTAGCTTTACAAATTTTCGATGTCTGTCGATGTCGCTTTCGCGAATGAAAGCCACATTTTAGTGACCGTTATGCTAAGCAGGGTTATGCTTAGCAGGGCGCACACGCCGGAACAACTCATTAGTTAGGTTATCATCACGTTCGTCCAAGTTTTGTGTTTGCAATTTTTGTCCATGTTAGTTAAAGTTGGCTTTTTGTCATTTTTCTGCGAACGATTGTGCATTTTAGGCAGCTTATTTTCAAATTGGGGGACCATGACACATTTATTTCCTGCAGCTTACTTTGCAACGTGGATTTCGATCACTTAGCTTCGAGGTACAACCGGTTCGTGGTGCCCTCCAACTTTTTCCGAGCCCTATCGCTCCGCGCATCCTAGTTCAAGCCCTTCCGCTTCCGGTGGTGAATGCCACTTGGCTAGGCAGCTAGGCTAGATTATTTTCGATTGCGGCACCGAAGCGTGCGCACTATGCGCTCACACTGTCGACCGCCGCCCTTTTACCCTCGGTTTGGTGCACGGTCCCTGGTCCAGTCCCGCTCAGATGCTCGAAGGTGTCCGTCACCTTCGAGAGTTTGTCATCAACCGGCTTCGCCACCGTGCGTTGATCACCTGAATTTCCTTCTCTACGACTGGCACTGGGGCTTGCTGGCCGGCATCAGCCCCATCCCATCATCGTTTCTTTGTGTGTGCGCGCGCGTGTGTGTGGAGGGGGGTGGGTGGGTATAGTTAGCCATGTTGGGGAATACGGGCCAATACGACAAGCACTTTGGTGGTCAGAATAGCCGTTCCAACGTGGGAACGCAGGTTCTTTTTTTTAATGATTATAACTGACAGGAATCAAGAAGCTTCGTTTGGAGAAAGTGGCACCTCTGCGACCTATTCCCGACTAGGGAAAATGGGACACGTATTGCGGATACCGCCGAGAGCCTCGCGTCCCGAAGTGTTAAAAGGAGAGAACGTAGAACATAAGAACACCTTTCCCCGTTGTCAGGTAGATTGCAAGTGAATTCGGTTTGAAGGAGGAAGTCAGCTGGTTCATTTCGCCAAGGAAAGTCCCAGATTAGATTAGATTAGAAGTAGAAATAAAGAAATGGAAACGTAGGTCGCACTGACCAGCTGTTCCATGACGCTTGATGCGTGAAAGCATTGAGTGATTTAAAATAATACTTCAGCACGTATATCTTCGAGGTAGTTCACCACGGCACACAGCGCAGGTTGTTGATACTGCTTTGGCCAGCTCTCGAGTACCTTCTCGACACTAAAAGGTCGCATGCCAAGTTTAACGAGGGCGTTCTTCAGTGTTTGCCCACTAGAGTCGAAGCGTCGGCAGGTGACCAGCACGTGCTCCGTGTTTTCCACTGTTCCGCAAGTTGAGCAGCTCGGCGATCCAACGGCACCAATCTTATGGAGGAATGCTGCTGATGTCACAGGAAAGTCCCAGGAGCGTCGGCGGTACTGTTGCGTGTTTGTATGTTGAATCAAGTTGCCGGTCGAGTTAGCTCGGAGTGCAACATAAAAGCTCAATTGCTTCAGAGGCATTGTGAGAGGTGAATTGGAGTAAGTTTATGTGGATAAGACTCTAAGTACAGGCTAACTGGTGAAGAATTGCCAAAAGTAACTCCGAGACGGAAAGAACATATACCACACCACCACCACCACCACCACAAATTCTCGACGTCAACCGACGACAACGTTGACGATGAAGGGGATAGAAGGACGCCCGTTGGGACAGAACTTTTCGAGGCCACCTCCGGGGACTCCTCGCCGTTGTGAGATAAGTGCTCCAGGGGTTGAACTTTTCGTTGCAGTCTGAGCTATACTTTGATTTGTGTAGCCTGCGGAACCACGTACGTCACAGTCTCCTCTGTTGCACATGCCAGTTTGCTATTGCTGTTTGCCGGAAAGTGTGAATCAGTTTGTATGGGTATAGTGTATGTCAGTGAGTAAATTGGATGCAGTAGTTTGTTACAACAAAATGTCCCCGTTCACGTCTCCATCAAACAGCCACCCGCCACGCTACTCGCGGAGCCCAAATCGTTATATTATACACGGATCTTGGGTGCTACTCGACATAACCCCCACGGCGGTGACAGGGATTGCACTGTATTGAACCTTCCCAATCTAATTTCAGCAAAGTCACTATTTTCAGGACAGGACAACCCAACACACGAGCCTCATCTGCCTACCAATAATGAAAGAAGGAAACATTATACTGTTGAGAAAGTGAGACGACAAAAGTAGTGCATTATGGTGAAGTTGTCAGGCTGTACTGTGCGATCCGAAGAGATCCAACCCAGAGCAGTATAATGTACTACTTGGGGTGCTACGTCACATCCTTCTTCTGTGCGTCAGTACTCATTTCATTTATTCATAACCCAAAGGCCCTAAAAGGGCATTACTTGGGTGAGTAGGTGAGGCAACAATACAACGATAATAAAACACTGAACGAAGAATACATGTTATAACAAATACATGGTGACATAAATACGGCATAATCAGTTCAGTAGTCGTGGATTATCTAACAATTCAACAATTAACAAGAATGGTCGAGAAGGTGGAAGAGAAAAACCCTGTTTCGAATGATTATGAGATGGCCTGATCTAGAGCGTCCTGGAAGCGAGTGGGTGAAACGAGGGACACTATGTCGTGTGAGAGGTTATTCCAAGCAACTGAGGTGCGCGGGAAGAATGAGCCGGTGAACCTTGATGTTTTACGGGCGAAACGTGTCACTTTGTATTGATGATCAATGCGAGAAGAGATGAAATGAGCTGGGACAATGTATGGTCGTACAGCAAGAGGAGAATGGAACATCTTGTGGAAAAGACAGAGGCTGGCTATGGCCCTTCGGCGACGTAGTGGTGGAAGGTCAAGGGATTGTTTTAGTCCAGAGATGCTAGCGCCACGGTGATTGTTATTTGTAATGAATCGTGCAGCCCTGTTTTGAATCTTCTCAATCTCGTCAGATAAAAACAGGGCCGGAGGATTCCAAACGGCAGAAGCATATTCCAGCTGGGGGCGGACAAGGGTTAGATAGGAAGGGCGCTTGATCAAGTCAGCTGAAGCTAAATGGAGGTTACGTCGCAGGTATCCGAAAGTACGAGTAGCCTTGGCAGTAATGTTAGCGATATGCAGATTCCACGACAGATTCGATTGTAAAGTGAGGCCTATGTATTTGTAAGATGTATTAGATGGGATAATAGCAGTGTCGAATCGGTACGTATGGGGAAATTTCGGTTTGTTCCTGCAAAATGGCACGTGACAGCATTTATGTTTAGTGGCATAAGCCACTTCTTACACCACTCATGTATTATTAAAAGATCTTGTTGGAGGTTTGTGAGTTCATTAGTAGTAGTTATGTGTCTATAAACTACACAATCGTCAGCAAACAACCTTATATTTGAGGTGATGTGAGACGGGAGGTCGTTAATGTAGATCACAAAGAGTAGTGAACCAAGAACAGTGCCTTGCGGAATACCTGACGCGACGTTGACGAATCCGGAAGTGTGGTTATTAGCTGCGACTGACTGTGAGCGCGTAGTGAGAAATTTGGGGATTCAGGTTAGGATGGACGGGTCAATGGACATGCATTGGAGTTTTAGTAGCAGCCGATTGTGAGGAACACGGTCGAAGGCGCGAGAAAAATCTAAAAAGATAGCGTCTGTCTGATAGCCTTTGTGAAGGTTGCCATGTAGGTCATGTACAAACTGCGCAAGTTGTGGTTCGCATGAATGACCCTTACGGAAACCATGTTGGTGCTGATAAATTTTGTTTAGGCTCTCTAAGTGATTCATGACATGAGAGTAGATTATGTGTTCTAAGATCTTGCATGTCACACTTGTAAGTGAAATGGGTTTGATAGTTATCTGGGGAGCACTTATTTCCTTTCTTGTCGACGCGGATGACTTTACCTAATCGCCAGTCTAATGGTACCTGACCTGTGCTGACGGATTGTGAAAAGATGACTGATAGGTAGATAGCGGAAGTCTCTTTAATGCCTGTCAGAAGTTTGAAACCAATACTGTCAAAGCCTGCTGAGGACGTGATCTTTAAAGAGTCAATTATTTTGATAATACCGGGTACCGTAATGACTAACGGTTCCATGGGAGGGTATGGAGATGGTGGAGGTAAGGGAAAGGCCAAGGGGTCTTCGACCGTGAAGACGCTGGCGAAGGTGCGACTAAAAGCGTTGCAACATTCAGATGGTTCAACCACCAGGCCGTTCTCGTTAGTAAGTTGGATGTCGGAACTGTAGCGCGGGTTGATTATATTCCAAAACTTGCGGGGGTTAATACTGAGAGCAGCTTTGACCATGCGGAGACGGAAGCAACGAGAAACCTGGTTGAGCAGTTTCAGTATATTCCAAATACCGCTCCGAACAAGAGGATATGATTTCAGTTACTGTGATATCGCACTCCGTTATGCCTCGAAAGGGAGCACTTTCACTTCGCAGTACTCTTCAAAGGCTACAGCATAAGCCATAGTGTCGAATGCGCTCAAAGCTCCTTCGACGTTTTTGGACAGAATAGGACCTCGATCCTTATTGTGAAAGGGTTCATTAATTCATTCCCCACATCACCACCAGCATTGGGGTAGAATATCGCCCCTGGCGATGAAACTCCCCGTTCATCATCGTAAAATAAAGTTTTTGTTTGTCCAAGCACGAGATGTGAGTACTCGTGTTATCTCATCTCCGTAGATGTTAACGTAATCTCAGTAGAAGGGCACATTTATGTCAGCGGAGATATTGATCGCACAGACTTTAACGCAGGCGGCTCCCCCGCACCGCATAAGCTCCAGCTTTTCAAACGGACAGTGTCAGCAACTGCTCCGGCTGGCACATTCCTACATTGGACTCTTCCTCATAATTAGCACTCGGAATTTTGCGTCGACATTTTTCCAGCGGTTTCCAGACTGAAATATGAAACCAAAAGAGAATTATCCTTAATGAATGCGCCAGTGCTTCAGTGGGTCTAGTACATTATCTTCATGGTACGCGCATGGGCTTTCTATATGCAGGAACACGTGGAGTCTTTCAGGAAGAAAAATTTTATTAATGGAACGTACGGTGATAAAGCTTGATTGTAGCACAGCTCCCAGAGCTGTTCTAGAGAGCTTAAAGGGGTTGAGAAACCACACGGATAGAACTTTGTCTCTGGCAGGGTCTGTACTCCCACTCCACGCACTTAATATGCAAAGTCCCACCTCCCACATCCTGTTATTTTTTTATGCTACCGAGTGTTAAAAATCGCCCATTTTCAAGGCCTCCGCCGCCCGTGGCGCCTGGCGGTGCCGAGCAGCTCCATGAAATAGCGTTTGCGTCCCAGCATTCGCCGCGTTCCTGTTCACAGGCGTAGTCATGGGGACGGCAAACTAAGCACTTCCGTTTCGCGCTCGGTATACGTCATACCGAAATCGGGCGAGGAGGAGGCGAGCCAAGAGTGAAAGGATCTCCTGATATTCAAAGTGCCATAACTCCGTGAAGCGGGAGTGCGGCGTGAAAGGGTTTCGTCGGAGAAGCTTTGTTACACATAAATCTACATTTCAACCATGATTTCGTGATATTCGGGATTGGATTCACAACCCCTTGAAATGGTGTCAAAAATATCGGATACACTGCCGTCTTCCCAGTTGTACTAGTAGGACTGCAAATTCGGAATGTATTCAGCTTAAAGAGAAAATCACATCCGGGAACATGTGTGTAAGACCGATACAGTAGTGTTTGGCATACCGCATCACCAGTTTACTTGGCAAAATTTCTCTTTCACAAACAGCTTATATATTACCTAAATAGACGAGTTCTCACTGCCTCTGCACCTAAGGGAGCCCCAGCGATAGTGACATCTTGATGACGTCAGGCAGGCACACGAATGGGATGGCAGCGCAGGCGGTTATGTTCGAGTTTGTCTACTTCGTGTTCGGATCCCAATACACTAGGTGAAGAGTCCTCGGTACATGCACCGGATTTCGCTTATGAGTGTGAGTTGTGACGCTACCACGTGACGTGGAACACGGTGTTACGTTTCTGGCTCTATGAACACGTCCGCCGTTAAACCAGAAGTGACATTCCATGAAATGATCAGAGAGCTTCCGCGACCTGCAGACGCCCGCCCTCGAGCTGGTCGCTGTAGGGCGTTCGCTGATTGAACTTGTCCGTGTGACGTTTTCTCCTATTTCCAGAGACAGAATTCCGGCATACTCTCAACATCCCATATCTGCTCTTGCCATGCATTACATCAAATTGCACAGGAACTGTTTCACTAATTCGCTTTCCCCACGTTATCATGTCCCAAACACCACTGATGCTATCGCAGGATTGCTGGATATTTCTTACGTCTTCACCAGCCAAGTATATTATCCTATGAAATATCCACGTAATATTATCACTTTGCCAACTATTGGAACATAAGAATATTAACACCTCTGACTGCATTAAACGAGTTCTGTTGAAGTGTTTATAATTTCTACAAGTCAGACACTGCACATACGATGATCGCAAAGAGTGATGTGCAGTTTGCTTGTTATACGGTTTCGCTGTTTTCGTTAGGAAGGGTGTTTGTTTTCCCTAATTCCAGCATGCATGCGTACACGTTGATCGCTTTAGAATATGCCCCATATTTAGCGTTTTATGTGCTCTCCTGTAGCCTGATCATAAGGTGCTTATGGAAAGGTGATCAAATTACATATACCCAAACAATTCCGGGCTCTAAAATACAGCTTTCAGATATTTCCCATGCAGCTGACGCGGTTCGTTCCTATCATCTTCCTTCGGCATTTCAAATCATTATCCCACTTATCAAATTTCTCAATTTCCCGCTGGTCGCAAAATAAAACAAAAGTCGAAACTAGTAAAAATAGCGTAAACCGAGACACGTCCGCGGATAAACGCCGTAATGAACAAGGATTGATTGCGGGCGGCAAACAATTACGTGAACACAGGATAGCGAACTGCACTCAAACCCAGGTTGGATTGAGCCGCTTTCATGCCGCCAAATTATTTGTTGTCCATGATCAAGTTGTTTCTCATCGTGGGCTTGCTAGCCGCTTCAGCGTAATCAACACTCCACATTATTTTTCTATCTTTTTGAACGATGCTGTAGCGTACTGAACAAAGGATGCGAGTTTATCTTTGTTATGTTCGTTGAGTCCTGTTCATTCCTGCAGGAAACAAAGCAGCGACGCGTTATTTGTAGGTATTGTACGTAAATAAATTAAATATACAAGGGTCATTGAAGGCTGATTGACCGAGATTCTTGCTCGAGAAGAATCAGCGAGGAAGAGAGTGTGTGAGTTTCTTTGAATAAAACTTTCGGGAGACGAAGTGCAATGGTTCTCGGGGCAGCAGCACGTGCAGCAACGGAAGCTGTGATGGCGGCGATTGTGTGTCTGTAGCTGTGGAACAGCGACACATAACCAAGTCCTTTGTGATGGATAACGTCAAACCATCTGAGATTTTGCAAAGATTACACGCAGAGGAAAGAATATAGGCAGGGGAACAAACGATGTCTAGGGGAAGAGTGTGCGAATGGTGCAGACAGTTTGGAGAAGGACGGGATATGGTGACGAACGACCCACGTGGACACGTTCGTCAAACTGCAGTCACTCCAGTCAACATCGCAGGCGTTGAGTAAGTCATCCTCGAAAACCGGCGAGTAATAGTTCCGGGCAATGCAGTCGAGCGTAATATTAGCGTTGGCAGTGTGGAGACAATCATTCTCGAGCACTTACAGTTCCTCAAGGTCTCTGCAAAATGGGTTCCCCGACATCTCACCTGTGACCAGAAGGGAGCGCGCATGGCAGTCTCTGAGCAGCTGCTGCACCGGTTTCAAATCGAGGGGGACGAATTTTTGCAATCAGGCATAATTTGTGATGAAACCTGGATGCATCATTTCACCCCAGAGACAAAAAGCACCAGCGTGGAATGGCGACATAAGACTTCCCAGCCCAAAGAAAAGCAAGATGCAGCCCCCTGCTGGGAAGTTCGTTGGAACTGTCTTCTGGGACACGCGGGACGTCATCTGTGTGTATTTCTTGGAGCAAGGGGTTACGATTAATGCTCAGTACTACTCCACGTTAATAAAGGGTGCAGTGAGAAATGAAGTTCACACAAAAAGACCTCGGATGTTGTCTGGAAAGGCCATTCTTTATTAAAATGCTCGGTCTCACAAGGCAAATTTGGCAGGTAGCAACCCTACGCCGGAAAGCTTTTCCCCGTGCCCCTTACAGCCCAGATTTAGCCACAAGCGATTGCCATTTGTACAGCACTTTGTACGAAAGGCGTTGCACACAGATGAAGCCCTCCAGAAAGATGTCCTGCAATTGCTATACGCCAGGATTCCACTTCTTTCTACTCCAAAGGTATCAAAAAGTTGCCACAGCAATGGCAGCGGTGTTTAGATCCGCACGGTGAATGCTTTGAAACTCACATACTTTGGTGCTTCTCGAATTTTCCACTGTATTTAAAGAAATAAAAGTATCCATCAACCTTGAACAACCCTTGTAGAAGTGCACCCCAAGAGACTATACCACTATTAATACGCTTTTCTAATCTTAGACTCAAATGGCATGGAGAAAATAATTTGATGATGAAAAAATGTGAATACGATGTCACCAATAACAGAACTATATGCCTGACGCCTGAGTATTTTACTCAACTATGTACTGATATGTGAAAATATCCGCACACCCGCAAATACTAATATTAGTCAGCAAGCGCATGCAAAATGTCAACGCTGTCGGTATAGCTCGTCAAAGAAGCAAATAAGCGACATGGTGGTGGGGTGGTGGTGATGGTGAAAGGGCTCGCCGTTGTCGGCCTCACAGATGTGGGCAACGTCACGACTGACGCCATAGGGAATGTGCGCCCTGGGCCGACATATGTCTGAAAAGGTCTGAGGAAAACCCAGGAAAAGCCCCAGACAGCACAGCCGGCACCGGGATTCGAACCCGGGTACCTCCAAATCTCGACGTGACATGGCCAGCACGCTAACCACTGAGCTCGTACTCCTGTTACATACACAGTCTTAAACAATGATTGAAACAAATAGTCATTGAACTTGCACCTGCGCCACCAAGCGTATAACGTGTCAACTTCTCAAAGAGCATCGGATCTAATGTTCCCTGGCAGGTTGACACGCTTGGTGGCGGTACGCTCATGGTCCAATACCATTTGTTTCAATTATCATTGCCCGAGTGACATGGGTATCAGACATTTTGCTAGAAACCCAGCTGCTCCATTTATCAAGCAATCTATCAAGATGCACCATGCACAATATTCTTACTGTACAGTTTCATGTGACTGCGCGCGATTAAATTTACAAAAGCTTCTTCAAAAAGCAGCCACGAGCGATGCGCGTGACAACGAGGGCGCGGCACGATCTCCCGATAAGACGTAATCAATGCCATTGTGACGTAGATCAGGCCAGCAAGCAGGCGCGAGGCCTAACTTTCCACTGAAAATTTGCCCGCTCCGGAGACGGCGTGGCGCTACCGAAGGCGTAGCCTCCACGTCAAGTTATCTGGCTCACGACTCCCTGAAGGAGTTGAGCTGTTTCTAGAGGGTGTCAAAGACCTCTATGATCTTCGTTCTTGCACACGAGCGTATGCTATCGGTTGTACAGTATCTGAAGCCGAAAATGACAACATCATAGAAGGGGCCTTCACTGCTTCATTATCGTTGCATTAATGTAGTAGCGCACTAAGTGCTATGGGGATTTGTTCACATAAGACCAGCATGGACAAATACGCGTTAGGTAAGATAGCCCAGTGGAAAGTGCATCAGAGCGTGTGTCAAGAACGTGACGTCTTAATTGGACGAGATCCAGTGACCTAGTGGCTACGATGACAGCATTCCACGCAGAGACTGGTAGGTGACCCGGGTTCGAACCTGGGCGCCGGCTATGCTGTCTGGGTGTTTTCTCTCGGTTTTCCTCAGACGCTTTAAGACAAACATCGGCACAGTTCCTTGCGAAGTCGGCTCCGGACGCACGATGCACCCCGAGCAACATGCCGCCAGGCAGAGCGCTCGGCAACACCACCACTGAAAGGCATGTTCGCATATCGTTTCCGTTTTACGGTAACGTATGCATGTGCTACAACACCTTGGCAGTGGTCACAAGTGCGTTCGACCATGGGTAGAGCTGAAAGCTGATTAAGGATAGCAAATTAATCATCTGATTCAGTCATTATTTGGTCATCTGAATCATGACAGTAAACGAAAAGTAATCAACAAGTTCAGTCTCCAACCGGGAGCTTGGTTGCTTGGCAGAACAAAAACGTTAATATAATAATAACGGGCATAACGTAAATAACTCGGAGTAGATTTACATGTAAAGCGAGTACTCATACACTTGTGCGGCTACATGCTGCACGTGCCGCAGCAGTGTTGCCACCTTTTCACTGTTGTAGTCGCTAAATTTTGTTTAAAAAATATCTAAATCTCGACGAATTTGGGCAAAAAGCCGCATAATTATACAAAAAATTACTGACATTGGTAGCTCTAACGGATGATCGGTCTTTCCAACCGTGTGATTAACACCTTTGGCGCAAAGGAAGCCTTTCTGGCTGCATACAATGTTCTACAGAATGGTGCCACCAGCACCAGTTAAACAGTTTTGCGTTGTAATACGGTTATTGGCGCGCACCACAAAATACGTGGTGAAATCTCGTGTTCCGATTGCACCGCACGTTGCGCTGACTTTGGAACCTCATAGTAAGACGAGCAACGTGAAGCCATGAAAGCTATTTTGATCTGTTGAGGACCATAATATACAGGAAAAAAAAAAACTTATTTACTCTTGGACTGAGTACGAAACGTAGAGCCTGCACTGAAGGCTCTATAAGGCAACAGAAAAGGATCCAGCAGATTAGATTAGATGAGATTTTGAATTCATCAAGAGTTCGATAGGGGACTGTGAACACGTAAGAAAGAGACATATGACAGCAACGACTGGGAACTCATTCCCCACAGGCTCCTTCAACTCTTTTTATCCGTTTATCTATGTGGATACGTAACACAAATAAATCTGAAAATTTGAAAAAAAATACAATCTTGTAGCACGTAGAATTTGCTGATGGACCGGAACTTGGTGCAGAATTTGGGTCAGAATTGAGTCTCCCTTTGCTCCCTTTCACTATAGTCCTTTCACTTTTCACATTTTTTTCAGATATTCGCTCACTTCTTCAGAGGAATGAGCTCATGTTCGATATGCACTTTGATGCACGCTGGTAGCAAACGCAGCACGCACCACCTTCACTGCGTCTTGCAACGTTGTCCGCTTTCCATGTCCCTTTTCCTCGCCTATCTCGCCAGTCGCCACCGCACGTGCACCGGCAGGCCCAGGGTGCGCTGGTAGCGCTGTCCTCTCTCTCAATGGGTCACGCAAACGCGCCGTTACTCATGAGAACTCACTGGTACCTTGCTTCCTGGAGGAGCCCAGAGCAACTTTGCTAGCTTTAGCACGGCTTGAAGTAGCATACCAACCAGAAGCGTTCAATTTCAGTCGTTCCTTGTTTCCACGTTCTCTCAGACCGACGCCTTGGAGTCTTCAATACTGCACGAATCGATTTTTACCGATGTTTTCACATTTTCACTGTCGCTAAAAATCTCATGATATGCTAGAGGATGTCGCTAGAAAAGTCGCTAAACCCAGGATACGAAAAAAATTGCCAAACAAAGCAAAAGGTCGCTAAATTTAGCAGCAAAATTGCTAAAGTGGCAACACTGTGCCGCAGGGTAGGACTGCAGAAAAATACATTACATATGCAGACCGCGAAAGTGCTGGCTATCAAATTCAATGATAAATAATGGACAGTAACTTTAATGCACGCTGGCTCTGGACATCGCAATGAAACATATTAGTGTGTTCTTTTTTTGTTTTTTTTTTTTTTTTTGCTTTCTAGGTGTCCTGTCTGTCGATTTAAAGCGTATGGGATGAGAGTAGGAGATACGTAGATATTGCAGCTCCGTCGTCTAGCTGTTGTGTCGAACTTTTCGCATATTATATTTTGAATTTTTTGTACGCAAAGATGTATCAGTAAAGGATAAGATACATGGTGCGGGTGATTTTTCCTGTCAACTACAAATTCAATGTCAATTTCCTGCAAATTACAGCGATGGCAACTACGACGTTGTAACAAATCCAATTCGCATCGGCAAAGTTTTCCGCGCACTCATCGCACCGACAAAATGTACTTGAGCAGATGCAGACTTCTCTTATTATAATGTAACCCACTATGTCGGAATACGCTTCCTAGCCTGGACTCATGGTCCTTCCGAATGACATTAATCCATTGCTGTCGCGTGCATCTTAGGACCAGAAAGGAAATCAGCTAATGAAGTAAACTCATGTAAAGAAGTAAATAACTTCGTCTTTTTTTTACTGCGTGCTTTTGTACGATACGGACAACCGATAGCACGAAAGTTTCGTGGCATCACAAAAATACAAATTATCCTCATGGAGTTCAAACGAGCAGCGCAAGTAATTGGCAGAGTAACATCTTTCGGCTAGTTGACAAGACGGCGGCAAGCGTTGGGACGGCTGCAAAGTATAGACTAGGTTCCGGCTAAGTCGGCACTCTAGGTCTAGGTACAATAAAAGAACAAACACCGAACAAAATATTCTAAAAGCATGCGGAAACAACATTGACATCAACGTTAACTGGAAGTACAACGGCAAGAATTCGCTTCCACTAAAGTGGAATGTCAACAGTAAGACTTGCGAAATTTAGGAGGAATTTGTTTCGGGAGAGTTCCGTGCATCAGGAGGTAATGACGCGTGCTTACCCACTAGTTCGTGTTCGGAAACACAAACGGCAGAAACATTCGTCTTCTTATTTCGAATTCATCAGGTTCTGTTCGGGCTCTTGTTCACTTTTACAAAAACCAAAATGCTTATTTGTTTATTTAAAAGCGATACATAATAATTCGATTTTTATTTCCGTATGCTCATTGAAGGTCGGAGTGGCTCGGAGTAAAATCAAGAAAGGGCAACTATCACTATACTTAGTTCCACCGTCCTCACTCTACGACAAACACCCCACCGAGTGTCTCTTCCTAAATTAGGTTTTTTTTTCTTGTTAGCGCCGCGAAGCAACTGTGGCTATGGGCATCGTACAGATGTGGACAGATTGAGAGAGGATAACAGGAAGGAGTGGGGGACAGGGGGTTAGTATGCGTCCTGCGCAGGCTTCAGGGGGAACTGTGTCAACATTCGTGTGGAAAGTCTTCGGGAAACCCAGGGAAAACCTCAGACAGCACACCCGGTGGTAGGATTCGAGCCCACTACCTCAGAGTCTTCAGCACGACCTTGGTTACCACCAACGAGCAGGACGCCTTAACCCGCTCAGCCATGCGCTGGTGCCTAAATTAGGTGATCGAAATGACAAGACCCCCTCGGGCAGATTCCATTAACTTCCGCTTTTTACTAGCCTAAATAATTTATCCCGGAAAAAAAGAAAAAACATATTACATTCCTTCCTACAGCTGTCCGCATTACGAGGACGTCAGAAGAGAGGAGCCGCTACACTTGAGTATTTTGCGTCGAACTAATCATCCAGGTTGTTTACTACGGTAATATCAAAGGGAAATGCAGCTGCAAATGCACTGTACAAAGACTTGCCATCCTTTCGGCAACGTTGGAAAGCACAGGTGACACAAAGCTGTGTGGAACAAGTACTGCATTCACGGCGAAACTAACAACCTCTGCAACCAGCAACAAGGTTTCAGAACATTTGCGCACAAAAGCTATAGTTAGAAGCGGCTTGATTGCCGCCATTCCTGTTCCCACCTATTCCTTCCACTCGGCTTCTCATGTACCACACGCAACGTGAGCCTTTTCTGCATGTTATTTGATGTGTGCTAAGTGTTCAGCCCATAGGAGCGCCTGGCTCTTATTATACCTGGTTTGCAGTAGACGCGTGTTCAATATATATGGGGCACCTGCACGCAGCCTAACTTTCGTTGGTGAACGTTATTTGATGGATGGACGAGTGAATTTAAAAAAAGAAAACAAGTTGTTGTTCCACAAGCCCTTAAGACTTGAATACATGTAGAGCAACACGTACATATTATATACAGGGTGTTTCAGTTAAATCCCCGGGCTAAATAATTCGCGAACCGGTGCACCAATCGAAGTACTTCCTTTTTTACAAGTATCTGTCCGATACCACCGACAAGCTGCGCACCGTGTGAATGAGTGGGAGGCGCTCATTATTTAAATAAAAATGCAAATGAGTTTCGTCAAAAAACGTTATTTCTAAAGCAGGTCGCCGTCGGTATTAAAATGGGTACTACCCCTTTTGGGAACTTCAGTGGACACCTTTTAGTGAAAAATCCGCCACGCAAGCGGGTCATTTGTTGCAGTAATTAATTGGTTTCGGTTTACATGTTTTTGTCGCGGCTTGTCGCGGTGAAGCGCGAAAGGACGCTTTTCCACTCAGTTGTCCACCAATGAATTACGTCCTTACAACAATGAATTACGTCAGTGAATTACACCAGTGAATTACGCCCTTTTGCACTTCGCCGCGACCAGCCGCGACAAAAATATGTAAACCAAAACCAATTAATTACGGCAACAAACCCGCTTCGTTGGCAGATTTTTCTCTAAAAGGTGTCCACTGAAGTTCCCAAAAGGGTTAGTACCCATTTTAATGCCGAAGGCGCCCTGCTTTAGAAGTTACGTTTTTTCACGAAACTCATTTGAATTTTTATTTACATAATGAGCGCCTCCCTCTCATTCACACAGTGCGCAGCTTTTAGGTGGTATCGAACAGATACTTGTAAAAAAGAAAGTTCTTCGATTGGTGCACCCGTTCAAGAAGTATTTAGCCCGGGGATTTAACTGAAACACCCGGTATACACACATACATACTACTACTAAGTCCGCAGTAGCTCACTCCAGCATGCCACGGCGGTGGATGGTGGTGGTAGTGGTGGCGGTGAAACGGTTCGCCCATTGTCGGCCTCACAGACGCCCTGAACATGCGTCCTGGGCCGACTTCTAAGGGAACTGAGCCGACATATGTCTGAAAGCGTCTGAGGAAAAACCCCAGACAGCAAAGCCGCCAGCTTGTCACGCTCTTATTGTTTTTCTGTCATTGACGAATGCAAGGGTAATTAAAACAATGAGGGAGCCCTATTTTCGTATTCAGAGAGAAATTAGATGCATGCGTAAGACTTAAGCAAACGGCAATTAAGGTACAATTTATTCTATGCAAATTAAATCCTGGGGATTCGAACGTGCAGAATAAGTAAAGAAAATGCAAAATAGAGCGCCGAATAAACGATAAAAGAAATGGGATTCGGAATGAAAGAATGACAGTTGATGGAGAGGCAGCAGCAGTGGAATTCTAACCAAGCCTCTCGTTTCAACGCACCCATTAGAGAATCGCAGGGTGCGGGTTCGAACCCCACTGCTGGTGTCTTTTCATCAAATCATGAAATGTCATTATTTAACTGAAGTATATGCAACTGGACGCTTTCAGGCTCGAGTGTTGTGTTCATCCTTCAATGTTTCATTAGCGAGTTTTCGTAGATCGGAAGGTGTTCACGATAAAAATTCCGAAAACATGATAAGGAAATCGCCCTGTTTCTTTGAAGCGGGTGACGTCACATTGCTAAGCTTTGATACCTTCCTTTATCTTATCGTTTTCGTAGAGCTCTTCCGAGGTACTAAAACTCGCTATTGCTTCGGCTACTATTACGATTCAAGCGTTTTGTGTTAGAATAGTAGCATATTTTCCCCAGTACAGGAAGAGACCAAACGTCTCCCTCTGCAAGTGTGAAATTCATTTATGACCACGGTCCACCTGTATGCACAACGGTTAGGAACGGCCAATGCACTGCGTAAATTATCGTTTCTCAATAAACGACGGTGCGAGCAAGTCAAATTCAATCCCTGTTTCTTCACTTTAGTATCTGTGATGATGTGTAGCCACATTAGCGATTTGTCGCTCAATTTAGCGACTTTTGACTGAGCTTTACTGTACATATATTACTGTAGCTGTTCACGGGAAGTTCTCGAGAAATCACGGTGATTGTATCACGAAACCTTCCGCTTCTTCTCTGTCTCCTTCTGTCTTCTCCTTCTGTCTGTTGACTGCCGGTTTCGGTGATGCAAAAAAGTTAATATAATTTAAAGCTAATAAATGCAGCTCTGACACACTCAGAGATGAGTACGTTGTCCCGGAAAGTGCCCCGATTTTTCAGAGTTTCCTGTCCCTCTTTTGTCCCGATTTTAGTAATATTTATGTCCCGCTAATCTCAGACCTACACATCACCACTCACTTCACAGATCACAAGGCAGTACTCGTCACTCTAAAGTAGTTGTGCATGCATCGGTGTCGTATGTAAAAGTGTCGCCATCCACACACAACAGCTACCGCTGAAATTCGCGTTACACAATCGTAACCGTCCTGTATTTTTTTTTTTTTTTTTTTTTGCTTACCGCGACAGCTGTTAAAGGCGTAGTTTCGTCCTGTCCCGTACGTCGCATCGCCGAAACCCTTCTCTCCCTTGGCACGAGATAAAGTGAAGAAACGAGAAAAAGGCGCGCGATGCTGATTGGTCATTTCTAAGAGTCACGTTGGCTGTGACGTTGGCGTCACGTGCCTCAGAGGAAAAGTGGCAGCGGGGGATGCCGGTTCACATGTCACTGCTTTAGTGATCCAAAACTATCCATAGTACTATCGACGATGTCGATAGTCGTATGACAATCGAACTATCGATAGTAAGAAAACTACCCAATGCACAATCGATAGTTCACTATCGATAGACTATCGATACTGTCACTGTGCCACTGGGAAAACGAAGACGGGAACGAAAACATCGATAGTGAGAACCAAATCTAGCTATCGATAGTAAAGAAAAACAGGAGAACAGTACTATTGATAGGACAATTATCGTAATACTATCCATCGTTTTTGAACACTGTCGATAGTACTATCCATAGTCCGCAATCGAGAGCTTTTACACTATCGATAGCTTTAAAAAAAAAAAAATCGCTAAAGAATGTGGCATTTAAGAAACTATCTATAGTATCGATAGCCAATTTATCGATAGTTTTGCATAACTACATTGCATGTGAAGAGTTGCGCCGCGGGCGTATCGGCTTCTCGTCGCCCGCAGCAGAAGCGCAGACAGTATATTGCGTGTGTATGCGGAAATGAATAGCCGCGTTATGAGCCGTCCTAAGGAAGTGTACGTACGGAAGATCTTGTTGGGGACTACAATCGACAGGGCAAACCATGTACGCAGCGACACGCGAGCTCAAATAAATAACTCTGTCCCTGTCGTTGATTTGACGCCACCGTAACTTTTTTCGTATACCGGTCTTAGCATTTTTACGACTTCCCGCCGCTTATTTGGGGATTGCTGTCGACAATGGCGAGCAGTAACGCTAGGTTGCATCTACTTTGCACTACCTTCAAAGATCCCTCGGTTCAGGGTGAAAGAACATAGAGGAAAGAAAACGAGTAAAATTAGACGAATTTGGCAGATATGAAATTTGTGGAATGACCGCTATAACTGTTGGCAGTACTACTACGCGCTCGATGTGGCAACACTGTTTGAGACTAACGTTCCACTGATCGTAATAAGTTACTAACTTTTTTTTCTTCTTTTTTCTCCTTCACATAAATCAATGGCTCTTACGAATTTTCCTCATTATACTGTACCATGCGACAATGCCGTCCAATGCAGAATTAGAAAACGAGATCAAAGCAATGAATGCACGCCGCTTAGCCTAATTAGCAGTAATCTAAATCTCAATCAACAGGTCAGCTATCAGTAACACGTTGCTCGTGCTGGTGTTACTGTACGACAATTTCGACTCTGTAATTACCGTTATTTTAACTAGCATGAGAATTACCACAACTTTTGGGCTGAAAACGAGATGATGACAAAGCGAAACATTCACTGTACTCTTTGGTGCACTGCCAAACGCGTACGAAACGCGACAGCATTGCGGCAGACGAAGGGCGGTCATTGTGCTGTGACCGAACATGATTTGCGTGCGGCGCAACGGGAAACCCGACCACAGGTTGCTATGGGCCTCGTGCTGAAACACGGGTTTCGCGCTAGAGGTGTGCGCCGCCGACATTATGACAGTCCAGGGAGGGCAAACATGGTCACAGCGTGCGAGTGAGGAAAATCATATTTTCTTTATTTTTATTGGTGTGATCTCCCTGGATCCCTCTCGCGTCGCGTGAGGCGCCACGTGCCGGACACTGGGTAGACGTGTTTCTTGCAATTCTCATGTTTGTACTGGGAACAATGGAAGATGAAGAGAAAGAGAATGTGTTCAAGGAAAAAGTGTCGCAGTTCACAGTCACCACGTTGCATTTGCAGTCGCGTTCGAGTGCTCGAATTATGTGTGGGGCAATCAGCTAGCGAACTGGGTTTTTGTAGATCAGTTCAACCACAGCTGCCGCGGTCGGTGCTTCGTGAAAAAAGTACCGTGTGCCAGCGACGAGCACTCCTTCAGAAAGGGTTGCTTGAGAAATGGTAGTTAAAGTTAATTTTTGAAGTATCTAAGTTTCAGTTACTGTTACATGGATTCAAGAGTATCTAAGTTGCAGGTATAGATACCACGTGGAAGAAATACACAGATCCAGTTACCCTCAAAACCATACTCAATGGTTTTACAGATTCATTTTCTCTTGTCGGCTCGAAAAATTTACAATATTTATTCATGGTACCCCAAAGGTCAAATGACATTACATGGGGGAGTGAGAACGTATGTTTCGCCTTGCCTCATGCGTGATGCAACCTTAGTGTACCGAAATTTGAAATACCTGAAAATTTTTACACACACACACAGTGTGTGTGCATCGACGAGACAATGACGACTAGGCAATGCATCGACGAGGCCAGTGGTGCTCAACTTCCATCGATCGAAGGAACCCGTGATTGTTACAGCTCGACCTCACGGAGCCTAAAGCAGCTGTGTAGAAGTGGGTCAGGCGAAGTAGGTGTGGGTAAGGTACAAAACATTTATATTTCTTTTATTGTCTATTTCATTGTTAAACTATCATTTATCATTCCTAGTTTTGTCACAAGATGTCGCTTGAGTTTTACCGGATTAATTGAACTGGTACTTCCCCGCAGACAATGCATTGTGGGATACCATGGATGCTTGTAAATATCTAGCACTTGTAGGCACGAGAGCGGGCGCTGTTCTGTTGAGAACCACTGGACAAGACAGACATGACAAAGTAAAAACAGCGCACCATCGTAGCTGTTTCGATATTCTTGTTTAGCAGTTCCCTTCACTTTTAAACCTTTTCTTGGCACGAAGAATGGAAAAGGCAAAACGAAGGATCACACAGTTATTCTCCGTTACGTAGGTCCTAAGGTTTGTTTCCACCCCCCACACCCCAAGCTAAACGGTCTCTGTACAGGAGCGCTGCTTGGTAACGCTGTTTTACAAGGAAACTTTAATAATATGACTTTAATAGAGACAAAGAGTGTATTGGCATCAAGTAAGAGAACTACCTATGGAGGTAGCCCCTTCTACACTGATTCTATCTTGCATACGAGATACCAACGACCAATCCTGCAACTCCGAAAGAATCGCTACGGGGGACAGTACAGTTCTAGTGTGCTTACTACAACTTGATGTGCCACTCACCTCTAATATATACAAAGAGTGTGTATTCTCATCAAGCAGGAGAACTTTAATGGATACCTTTAATACAGACAAAGAGTGTAAAGACCCAAGATCTTTTGATGAGTTTTTGATTATATAGAAAAAAAATGTACTCGAAAGAAAGGATATAAGTTACTTAAAAAAGTAGCTGAATTACATATACAACTCCACATTTACAAATCTATGCGATGTTTTACTCAAGATACACACAAAACATTGCAGGACGGTTACGAATGTGTAACGCGAATTTCAGCTGTAGCTGTTGTATGGGTGGACGTTGACACTTTTATTGCTGATACATGCACAATTACTTTACAGTGACGAGTACTGCCTTGTGATCTGTGAAGTGAGTGGTGATGTGAAGACCTGAGATTAGCGGGACAAAATATTACTAAAACCGGGACAAAAGCGGGACAGCTAAAAAAATCGTGACACTTTCCGGGACAACGTACCCATCACTGAATATGTCAAAACTGCTTCTATTAGCTTTAGATTATTTTAGCTTGTTTTGCAGTACCGAAACCGAGGGTTTTGTGATGCAGCAACAGCGATTCACATTCCCGTTAACAGCTTGCCGCTGTAAAATTATCTAGATACAGGTACTCAGATATTTTTAATTAGTTACTAAACAGCAGAGTTGTACACGTTACTTGAAAAAATTGATTACAATTACTGTTACTACTGGGCGAAAAGTAATTATTTAACGTTACAAATTACTTCGTCAACAATGTAATACGTTAGCGATTAAAAATGTAACGCGTTACTTTTCCCGTTACGTTTAAATTGTGGGCCATACCAAACCAACAAGCCTGCAGTGAATGCAACCATGCAGCTCTTGTTGCACATTCTAATATGAGACACCAACATACATGATAAGTGAAATTCACAAATACTTTTCAAAGCAACATACAAAACACATACACGCGTTTATTACAGATTTATATACACATTTACATATACACGGTGTCCCAGCTAACTGTGAACATATTTTTTTAGGAATATATATGACACTTTTTCCAAGATGAAATCAATTGCAATATAGCATATACTGAAGGGCACTCCCTAGGAGGGCATTAGCAAAGTCCAAAGGCAATGTCTTAATGAACTTTCATTAATACACTTTTTAATTATAAAAGCTACAAAGTTGTCCCAATGAGAACATCTGTTCCTTTCGGTCACCTGATATCGTAGCCGCTCAGAACAAAAATCCGTTCGATAGATCGCCCGCAAAAAATTCGTGAATTCGTACACAACACCATTACCTACGAACGACTTAGGTTCATACATACAGGGTGTCCCAGAAAACGTGTCATTGAATTATAATAAAAAAACTACACTACCTAGAGTCATGCGGTCAACGGTATTTGTTCTTACTGGGTTTTTGCCACCTCCTCATGTTAATGTCGTGTAACGTAAGTTTAATTATGTAAGTTTTTGCGAGCTTAAGTCGGAAGTTTGCCAAGTAAAGGTCACTTTTTTACCCCACCAATGTGAAGAGCGTGTCTACTTTACTCAAGTTAATGATAATTGACAGGGATATTCAGGAGCTATCCCATCGGAAAAAATAGCTGAACATCATGCTCTACGGAGGTCGCACAGAATAGCGCACGATGAATTTTTCAGCGCAATCTGTGTCAGTCCGACGAAAGGAGGTTGGAAACCCAGCCCACCCCGGCATCGCAGAAAGAGATAACGCAGGCATGGCTTATCACGTCCGACTTTCGCTGGGATAATGCTTTCGGTCTCCGAATCTTAGGAGCTGTTACTTTTTCTACTATCACTCTGTGGGCTGGCTTCGGAGCCTCCTTTCGTCGGACTGCGAGCGATTGCGCTCAGAAAGACATCGCGCGTTATGGTCCTGTGCTCCAAAAAGCATGATATT
This sequence comes from Ornithodoros turicata, assembly GCF_037126465.1. Lineage (NCBI taxonomy): Eukaryota > Metazoa > Arthropoda > Arachnida > Ixodida > Argasidae > Ornithodoros > Ornithodoros turicata. The sequence continues at coordinate 98,036,983 of NC_088202.1, forward strand.
CGGCTATTTTTTCCGATGGGATAGCTCGTGAATATCACTGTCAACTATCATGAATTTGAGTGAATTCGGCACGCTCTTCATATTGGTGGGGTAAAAAAGTGACCTTCCCTTGGCAAATTTCTGAGTTCACTTCGTTCACTTTGCATAATTAAACTTGGGGTACATGACATTAACTTTACAAGGTGGCAGAAACCTAATAAGAACAAATGCCGTTGACCGCATGATTCTAGGTGGCGTAGTTTTTTTATTATAATTCAATGACACGTTTTCTTGGACACCCTGTATGTACATATACGCCTGCCTAATACGTGGATCAATACGTGAGGACTAGTCTATGACTCACATCACATATTTACACAATTACATGCTCTAAGCAACTTATACCGTTGCATGTCTTCCAAATATCTAATACGAGGGTGGTTCCATAAGTTTCCGGCCCGACCAGCTTCTAATAGTCATAGAGACGAAACAAGTGTATCACTTTTCGACATATCACCCTTAACTTCATTCATTGATGCACTTTTGACACCTTCCAACCAGCATTTTTATACCCTTGAAAAAATAGTCCGAAGTTTTGTCCGCAAAATGCTGGAAAACTGCCTCTTGCACCTCAGTATCGTTTTGAAATCTCCATCCTCTGAGATCCCTCTTCAAGTTTGAGAACAGAAAGTAGTCACTCGGTGCCAAGTCTGGACTGTAGGGTGGGTGGTGGATTTCTTCGAAGCCGCACTCCTTCAGTGCAGCCTTGGCAACGGAAGCCGTGTGGACAGGAGCATTGTCCTGGGGCAACCGGACACCTCGACTCAACCGGCCGCGCCTCTATTCCTCGATGACGTCTCGCAGTCGGTGCAGGGATGAAGCATAATAAGTCGCACTCACTGTGGTGTTCCTCTCTTTTAAGTCGATGAGGAGGATCCCGTGACAATCCCAAAATATTGTTGCATTGATCTTCTTTGTGGATTGTGTGACCTTAGCTTTTCTTGGGGGTGCTTCTCCTGATTTGCGCCATTCCATCGACTCCTTTTTGGAAAGGGGATCATAGTAGAGCACCATAGTCTCATTCCCTGTGACAATTAACTTCAATATTTCTTCTTCGTTCTCTTGACGGAGCTCCAAAAACTCTTTGGCACAGACGACGCGCTGTTGCTTTTGAACTGACGAGAGAAGTCGTGGCACCCATCTCGCTCTGACCTTTTTCATGTGAAGGCCCTCGCCGATGATGCGAAAAACGTTTGTTTTGGAAAGTCCCAGCCTTTCTGAGATTTCCTTCACCTTCAGACGCCTGTCGCTCAGCACCATAGCTGGGCGAACTCACTCATGAGGGCCCTCATGAGTGCCCCTCACCCTCCTTAGAGGTGAGGGTAATCAGTCAGCTCAGGAGGCTTTGCTGTGTTCCCAGCGCGACGTGATGATGATGATAATTGGAGGTTTTTGGCGCAAAAGCGACTGAGACCATAGAGCGCCAAAAACTATGGTTGTAAATGACTCAACTTAGAAGTAAAAGTAAAAATGATGGAATTAAGAGAGATAAGCAAATCTAGACATAGAAGTGGATATAAAAAATTTAGCTAAAAGTTACAAGTTCCTAGGCATTCCTATATCTCTAAAGAAACTCAAAATGTTCTCGAAAGGAACAAAAGGCTCATCACCCAGCAGAAGAGTTGGGTGAAGAGGTAAAAAGTACTTGTAGCACTCAGTAAAGTGACGATTTCGATGAGGTTCGTGTTTTGGACACGATATCAAAATATGTACAATAGAAATGGGCTCGTCACAGAGAGTGCACTGTGGCGGCTCCTCCCCACGAAGTAGAAAGCCGTGTGATAGGTAAGTGTGTCCAATTCTGAGCCTGTGCCACAGGACATCACAGATGCGGTGTTCCAATGTGTGCGTGTGATGACTGATGTGTGGCTTTATCAGGTGGAGTTTGTTCTGTGTTTGTGAATCCCAGAATTCTTGCCATTTTGCGTTAATGGCGCATTTTAGCACCCGTCTGAAGTCGTGAAAGGGCATGTCAAATGGACTGATGTCTAAGGTAAGGGCTGCTGAAGCAGCTCGATCTGCCTGCTCGTTTCCTGGGATACCCATATGGCTGGGCACCCAGCAAAACGTTAGTCTGTAACCTCTATTTATGACTCTACTTACCAAGGAAAGCGCTCTCTTAAAGGGAGACTCCGCACCAAAAACGTGTTGAGGTAACAGTGCGACATCAATCCGTACCGTATGATATTTCAGTTGATACAATTTCTCATCCCCAAGTGGCCCAGATGATTAGAAAATGAATATTTTCCTTTGAGTGATTAGGCGCTCCTCCAGGGAAAAGCAGTCCAGCAACACTGTGCTTCACCTCACCGGTATTCCTCGTGTACGGCTTTCTGTAGGTTTTGCTTTTACCGCTGGCGAATATTTTAGAATGAAATCGAGGAAGCAGACGACTGGTCATCCATGCGACACGAAGAAGTTACAAAGCGCGTGCCCGAAAAACAGCCGGTGGCCCACACGAGACTACCGGTGACGTCACGCATGGTACAGGAGGTAGTAGAGGGAACCTTCAGAAGTTTCGGTTTCGTTTTGAGCTTCCCAGCTCTTTTGGCAACTAACGCGTCCCCGATTGCCAAACCAACTGTATTTCTCATTTCGGAAGAAAGTATCGGACTTATTTATACAGCCATTATAATAGTTTCGGATTGTCCCGGAGTCTCCCTTTAACCAACAGATTCTTGGTTCTCTGCAGACTGTGCAGGGCGTGTAGACAGCTCAGAGAATCTGTGTAGATTAAAGCAGATCTAATGCTAGTTTGCAAGATAAAATTGAGGGCTAAGATAATTGCGTACACTTCGGCCGTAAAAATAGATGCGACTGGATTTAGGCGATGCGACCTTGTCACTGCTGCAGAGACCATGGCACACGAAACGCTGCTAGAGGTTCGTGATCCATCTGTGTATATTTCCACGTGATCCCCAAAGGAGTGTTTCAATTCCTCAAACTCCTGTTGAAAAACCAGGGGCAAAGTAGCCTTCTTGTCATACTTTGTTAGGGAATAATTGTAGCCAGGTTTTGGCTGCCACGGGGGAACTTCCAGTCCGGATTCTAAGATCCAGGAATCCCGACAAGAGAAATCATAGAGTTCTTGATAGTGTGATACCCTCATGCTGAACGGACGTACAACTGATGATCTACTTATGAAAAGTCGACAAAACTGTGTGCCCTGGACACAAGACAATGCAGGGTGTTGATGATAGCTTTTAATTTTAAGGGCGTAGAGAATACTGAGGTAGCAACGACGTCTCTCCAAAGACCATTCGTTGCACTCTACGTACAAACTCTCCACTGGTGAGGTTCGGAAAGCTCCAAGAGCTAACCGTAGCCCTTGATGATGTATAGGGTCAATTAATTTAAGGACAGACGGTCGAGCGGAACCATATACTACAGAACCGTAGTCCATCTTGGACCTAATTACTGAGATGTATATTTTGTGCAGCATATCTCTGTCTGCTCCCCAGGTCTTGTGTGATATAACTTTCATCAAAGCCAACGATTTCATACATTTTGTCTTCAGTTCTTTGATGTGTGGCAAGAAAGTGAGTTTTTTGTCAAAGACCATTCCCAGGAATTTGTGTTCGTCCTGGACTGCAAGGTCCCGACCATTTATGGACAGTGTTGGGCTTGGAAGTAGTCCTCTTTTCCTGGAAAATAGGACACACACAGTCTTTTCTGGGGAGAATTTAAATCCATTTTGGTCAGCCCATCCGACAAGTCTGTTTATCGTTAGCTGGAGCTGCCTCTCACATGTATTCAAATTTGTCGAGGAGTAGGAGATTTGCACATCGTCGACGTACAGCGAGTAAGACACAGAAGGAGGAATTGCGGTAGCTATTGAATTCATTTTCACAATAAAAAGAGTCACACTCAGAACTGAACCCTGAGGTACTCCGTTCTCCTGAACAAATGGCCTTGACAGGGTAGAACCCAACTGTACCCTGAAGGTTCTCCCGTGAAGAAAATTGACGACACAACGTAAAAGTCGGCCTCTTATGCCTAAGGAATGCATATCTCGTATGATACCATAGCGCCATGCAGTATCATACGCTTTTTCTAGATCAAAAAATACCGAGACACAGTGACTCCGCCTGACAAATGCCTCTCTGATTGCGGTTTCCAAGCGGACAAGATGGTCTGTAGTAGAACGCGCAGCTCGAAAACCGCATTGATTATTGTCTAGGCAGTTATTCACTTCGAGGTAATACACCAGCCTGTTATTGACCATTCTCTCAAAAGTTTTTCCAATACAACTAGTGAGAGCAATGGGCCTATAGCTTGTAGGGTTTGATGGGTCCTTTCCTGGTTTCAGGAGAGGAATTACTGTAGCGACCTTCCATGCTGACGGCATTTGCCCACTACCCCAGACGTCATTGAAAAACTTGAGCAAACCTTCTTTGGATTTTTCTGATAAATGGACAAGCATGGAGTAGGTGATTCGATCTGGGCCCGGAGCACTAACATTTACTGATGATAGTGCCTGCAGGAGCTCACGGGCAGTGAAAGGTTGGTTATATGCACAGTTCTCATCTCCCGTTGTTGTGACAGTTCGCTGTTCTTCACGTCGCTTGACACTTAAGAATTTTTCTGTGTAATGGGAGGAATTTGATATATTGTGAAAGTGCTGACCCAATACGTCAGCTTGTTCATTTAGGCTCTGGCATGGAATTCCATTTACCTCAAGCAGAGGGACAGAAAAACTTCTGTACTCTCCTTTGATCTTTCTGATTCTGTCCCACACTATCTTTGATGGGGTCTTGTGCGTTAAAGACGAGACAAAATTGCGCCAGGAGGACCGTTTGGCCTGGCGCCGTGTCCACCTTGCCTTAGCACGTGCCTTTTTGAAAGTTAAGAGGTTCTGTGCTGTGGGATACCTACGAAAGACACCCCAAGCGCGATTTTGTTGCTTCCGTGTGTCCTCACAGTCCTTTGTCCACCACGGCTTTGGATGTCTTGGTAGACGGGAGGAGGTCTGCGGGATACTCTGAACAGCAGCTTCCAACATAACATTGGTAATAAAATTATTGGTGTCGTCGATCGACATTCCATTAAAAGATACTGGAGTGAACTCTGATTGTTCTTTGAATAAACTCCAGTTGGCTTCTCGGAGCTTCCAGCGAGGCTGACGTGTTGTTATTGTGCTTGTACTTGAAACATACGTCAACTTCACTGGGAAGTGATCACTGCCCATCGGATTTGTCATCGCTGCCCACGCAATGTCTGGGAACAGCGATGGGCTGCAAAAGGACAAGTCAATGGCGGAGCAAGATTGTGTGGCTGTATGGAGGTATGTTGGTGAACCTGTGTTAAGAAGACATATGGGTCGAGCAAGTAAGATCCTCTCTAACATTTTCCCCCGACTATCGACTTTAGCGCTCCCCCAAAGATAGTTGTGTGCATTAAAGTCTCCCAAGACAATGAAAGGAGGTGGGAGTTGCTCTAATACTTTCTCAATGTCCGCTTGTACTATTCTTTCTGAAGGAGGGAGGTACACAGAACAGACAGTTACAAGTTTGTTTAGACAGATTTGGACTGCAACAGCTTCTAGCTCACTTGCAACAGATATTTCTTTAGCCGGAAGTGACCGTGGTACGATCACAGCCACACCGCCAGCTGTTCGTGCGTTGTTCATGCGGTCTTTCCTAAACATGTTATAGTGCCTGAGGGGATTCATGTTTTGTGCACTCAGATAGGTTTCTTGTAGGCATGCACAAATAGTGTTATTCTTGTCTAGAATGTCCTTAATATCTTCTAAATTGGAATAGAATCCTCGACAATTCCACTGCCAGATAACCTGGTCCATAGCAGGGAAAAGGACGGGCAAAAGAAATAGAAGCGCATAACACTGAACAGTACCTCGGATGTGTGCGGACATTGACTGTCTTCTCATGTTTGTATTGTGGTTAAGGGGGCTGTACTCTAGGTGCAGGTACCTTTTGCTGATCTTTGGGTTTTGTACCCCTGCCTCTGCCCTTTTCCCTTTTCTCCATAGCCTGGGAAAAAGAAGGAAGACTCGACGACGACTTCTGCGACGCGCAGTCATCGTCGTCGACGTCCATACTATGGCTTGCATTTAGAGGCGAGCACTGAGTGCTGTCCTCCCAGATGGAGAGGTTGCCAGCAGCCTCTACGGAAGCTGTTGCCACCTCGTTAGTACTACCAGCCACTTGGCTGGCAGCAGATACTGGAGGAGGGGACATTTCCATGTCCTTCTCCTTTTGTTGGGGAGCGTGGAGTGGAGGCCCAACGGTTTGGGTCTCCACGGACACTCTGAGGGGCGCCACTCCCCTGCGCACCACCTCAGAGAAAGAACCTTTCTTCTGGAACTCTAGTTGGGCCTTAGCTGCTTTGTATGAGATGTTCTGTTCCGTTCTAATCTTGAGGACTTGTTTTTCGTCTTGCCATCGAGGGCAGGACCTGGAATATACTGGGTGCCCACCCTGGCAGTTCACACATTTGAAGTCATTCTGACAGGTTTCTGACATATGATCCTTTCCAGAGCATTTCGGGCATGTCGACTGTCCCCGACAAGTCTGCGAGCTATGCCCAAAGCGCTGGCATTTGAAACAGCGCTTCGGGTTGGGAATGAAAGGTCTAACGTGACAGTTGAGATAGCCGGCTTTTATGGTCGATGGGAGTGTGTGACGCCTGAAGGAAAGGATTACATGTTTAGTGGGAATCTCTTTGCCCTCTCTGCGCATGGTTATTCTTTTTGCAGAAACAACACCCTCTTCCGTCAAACCGTCCTCAATCTCAGACTCTGAACAGTCCAGCAGCTCGTCTTGGGAGATCACGCCCTTCACTGTGTTTAGTGTTCTGTGAGGCGTTACCGTCACAGGTATATCGCCAATCTGTTTCAGTGACTCTAAAGCTGTACTCTGCTGCTTGGTTTGAACCTCAATCTGGATATCCCCTGTACGAAGTTTCCTGGCCTGATACGACTTCCCTATTGCTTGTTCGATAACTTTGGCTGTCACAAATGGTGATAACTTGCCTAAAGTACCAGTGTCATTTTCAGCATGAATTATCAAAAACTTTGGAAACCACGTTTCCGCAGGTGTTTCTAAAAAATCCACTACTCGTCCTTCGGTGCGGAACCGTTTTCGGTCCCGATCGTTTCTTTTGGGGTTACGTGATGCCATAAAATAATACACAATGTTCTGTGCAAATGCCCTGTCGTCCACCACGGAACCCAACCACGGGATCGCGCTCCACGCGATAACAGGTACGTTCGCACTATACCCAAGTGCAGCTTCGCAAGAGGTGAAAGAACTGCACACGGTTGACCCTTGCCGCCAAAGAAGGTGAAATAAGAAAGAAGAAGAGAGGAGAGTGCAGAAAGAAAAAGTAGTGAAAAGTAGATGGCGACTAGCTGAATAGTCCTGGCCGGGCCTTCCAGGACCACCCGACTATGGGAAGCAGGGGCCAAAGCAGTGTGTTGTTTTCCCGGAGGGGCCCCGAAGGGTCCAAACCAACCTCCGAGTCCACTCAACTGCCAGGATCCCCGTTTCCCCAGACACGGGAAAGCCACGCACAGCTATACGTGGGGGTCTCCCTCCTGCGGCGACCCAACCGTGAGTGCAGGAGGGGGCTACTGCGGCTGCTGCCGGGCGATGGGGGCGCCAAGTTCCCGACGCAGGGCCAGCGCGACGTAGACGAAATTGCTAAAAACGGGCACACCAGCCCTTTAAAGTGCACCCTGCCTGTATATGGGTCGCTGGAACCATATCACGAAGTAATCTGTCATCTCAGGAGGCTTTGTTGTGTTCCCAGCGCGACGTAAACGAAATTGCTAAATACGTGTACACCAGCCCTTTAAAGTGTACACAGCCGATGGTTGTGTCGCTGGAACGATATCATCAATGCCTTCATAATTTAATTTGCGGACGTCTGGTATACGTGATTTGACCTCATTTCTGAATGCTCTCATACTGACCTCACACACCTCAGGCCTCACCAGTGACTTCACTCAGAGACCTGGCGCCCCACAGACCTCATGAGTGCACTCACAGGAGACTTTATGAGGGTACGACCCTCAGGGCTTGCGTTTGTGAGTGCCGTGAGGATGGGGCGAGTGAGGGCATGTGCCCGTAAGGGCCGTGAGGGTGAGGGCGAGTGAGGGCATGTGCCCATGAGGGCCGTGAGGGCGAGTGCGGACCTGTGCTCGTGAGGGCGGTGAGGGTGAGGGCGAGTGAGGGCATGTGCTCGTGAGGGCCGTGAGGGTGAGGGCGAGTGAGGTTTCACCAAAATACCCACCTATGCTCAGCACTTCCTCCTCGACAAGAGACAAATTTTCTTGTGTCACCACTTCCACTGGACGACCATCGCGTGGATCGTCTTCAATGGACTCTCGCCCCAGTCGAAACTGCTTAGCCCAGTCTTTTACCGTTGTGTACGACGGAGAGGCTTCGCTGTACACGTTGTCCAGTCGAGCTTTAATTTATTTAGGCGAAAGTCCCCCTTTTGTCAAGAATTTTATCACCGCGCCGTACTCGATTTTTTCCATTTTAACTGAAGAGTGCACCCTGGCTGTTTGAAATGCCGCTCTCCAAGCGACAAAAGCATGGAGAGGGTTGAGGGTGGCGCTCCGGCCCTCCAACAGATGGCGCCACGCGTCCTTAATCGCATTTTGAAATTCGCGCGCATTTTCTACCTCGGGCCGGAAACTTATGGAACCACCCTCGTATATACATTCATCTAATCACTCGCACGTATTGCAGCCATTGAGTTTCAGCATTAGTTGCCGCTCAAAGTTTCGTCCGTCACTTTAGCGCGCTTACCTGTCATAATGTCCGCGGCGATGCTAAAGACCCTTTCCACGGCCGCGCTTGCCTCCTGTCTCAGATGAGGACGCCCGTATAGGCTTCGAAACATCCGCTTCGTTTTGTTACTATTGTTATGTTTAGCCCGCACAATTTCTCCTATACAGTCACCTATTTTACTGTTGCTCCAGTAGTTACCGCTTGTAAGGGATTATCATATTACTGTGGTGTGCACGGAACACGTGTGGACTAGAGACGGCCGTCACAGTGACCTCTGCGTCATTCCTTCAGTCGAATTCGTGGTGGAACAGAATAAGAGATTGGCTTGCTGAAAAGGGTTGCCCTTGTTGACAGAAGGTTAAAAAAGTAATCGATTGCTCAGCAATTGATTACCGAAAATTCTAATCAGATTACTTGGGAAATTACTTGATCACAAAATTAATTGATTACGTTAAAAAAATTAATTAAAAAAGTAATTGCTTACTAGTAACGCGTTACGTACAACTCTGCTTAACAGCCAGGACATATGATACACACAGGACATATAATGCGCACTACAGTTTATGCAAGTTAAGCTCGTTAAGTTAGTCGTTAAGTGCAAGTTAAGTTAGTCGTTCACGTGTGCCTAGCTTCCGTCACTGCACACCTTATTGCATTTAGCTTGGTTCACACTACTGCGTTTCATAGCGTGCAGACGCCTGCGTACGTATGCGTGCGACAGAAGCGATCTGCTAGAGTGTTCATATACATGCAGCCAGCGCAAGTGGAAGCCAATACAGGTCTTTCGTGGCCTCTTTGTCCATTATGCCTTATGGCACCAAGCTTTGTGTCCACGTATGAGCGTGACATGACAGAAGCTGCTGCCAGTTCGAAGCAACAACAACAACAGATAAATTGATTATGACGAATGGGGAAATTCGCCACAATGCGGTGGGACCCACTGCACCAAGGCACAATGGACAGAATGAGAAGCAGTTCGATGCAAATGTAATGAATGGCACATCTTTTTTGCACGTTCCACGCGCTTAATGTTCAGAGCGACCATGTTGGAATTCGTCTCGCACAGAGGAGAACCGTCTCAACACGTGTGCGCGGAACACGGCGGTCGGTTCTCTTCTTGCGGGTAGGTGCGTGCGTTGGAAAAAGCTCAGCTCGGGCGAATTCCTTGCATTTTGCTGCTGAAGATCTCGCACGCGTCTTTTGACACTGTACCCAACGTTCGTCTGCATCCGCCCTTTAGCAAAACTGGCGACTTCTGTAGCTCGCCCTTTCTCCCTATCGAAATTGCTTGGTCCCAATCCAGCACAGCAACGCTCTGCGCTCAAAGCTCTTCTGACATTTCTGGACACCATCGGACTTCGATCGTTATTGTGAACGGGCTCCTTATTTTATTCCCACCAGCAATGGGGTAGAGTATCGCCTGTGGCGATGGAACTCCCCACTCTCCAAGGTCAAAATAAAGTTGTTTGTTTGTCTGCGTCCGGTCCTAAAATGAAACGCAGTAGTGTGAACCATGCTTCTCTCCCAATAAAGCAATGCAATGATAGCGATGAGTATCATGGTTTCTTCACACATGCCGCACATGCCGCGCATGCCGCACATGCCGCACATGCTTTCAGCACATGCCGCAGATGTGCTGAATACGTGTGGTAAGCATTTTTCTACCAGCTCACAATCACAATCCCCTCGTATTGGAACTAAGTGATGCGCATATCGTAGCTGCGAACAGAAAACAAGGAAACTGGATAGTGAGCCATGCCGAAGAAAGGAGATCGATGTGACGCCGCCGTCGCCGGTTTGTAAATGTGCGGTATGCCGCCGCCGAAAAAAATTGCCTTCGGCGCACACCTCTTTCGCCTGCAAACGCGCTCATTTCTTGTTGAGGTCACTGCACTCTTCGGTGCGCATTTCTGAACATCTGGACGCGTGCAATGGCGGCATGCTTTGTCGCACGCCGCTGCCCTACATTATCGGCTGCACTCCCCTTACGTTCCCTATTTTTGGTCACCGCGTCTGCATCCCCCGCAGCAGCATCTCCGGCGCAAACTCCACACTTGCGCGAATGCTCCGCAGCACGCCGCCTACGTTGTAACTCCACGGCGTTCGTGTTGCCAAATGACGTGGACGACATTACGTGAGAGGCGCTGTGCAGACACAGAGGGAACACCGGCAAGGCCGGTGGGTGAAAGCGTTCGCTCGTTGGTGGTAGCCAAGGGCGTGCGGAAGATTAGAAGCTGGTGGGTTCGAATCCTACCACCACTGGTGCTCTCTAAGGTTTCCTCTTGACTTTCCGTCAGGTATTCCGACGAATGTCGGCACAATTCCCCTTGACATCGGCCCCTGACGCACACCAACCCTCTGTCCCCCATTCCTTCCTGCCATCCTTTCTCCATCTAACCACGTCTGTATGCAGCTCATCGCCACGGTCGCTCCGTGGCGCTAACGCGTTATGAAAAGGAAGCACACATTGGTTTGTTTTAGCACATCGGAAGCTCTCTACGACAACCATGGTATAAATGAAGCTCACAAATCCAAGATCGGTGGTGGTAGTGCTGAAGGAGCTCGTACACTCTGAGAAGAAAAAGGAGTCGAACGAGAGTATTACGCAATTTTACACCCCTTGATGCAATTTAACTCTCACCAAACGCCATTGCAACTCCCTGTTTCTGCATTTCTATGTTTTCATGCTCTAATGACTCCATTCAACCAGCGCTTTACTCCGTGGTCAGAGTTGAGCGCGAGGCGTGTTCATATTCTTGGACAGCTTTCGTTCTTTTCATTGCGTAGTCTAGCAACAATGACATCGCGCGGTCGTTTAGCGGTTGGCCGTTGTCGTGCGGGAACGTGAAACTATCTATTAACGATGTTCTCAAAGATGAATAAGATTATCTTCGAAGACCAACGTCGGCGTGCTGAAGTGCAATGAATGCCACAACTACAAACCATGTGTCTGAGTGTCGTCCTGTATGTACTTCAGGTAAGTATGCGTCCTGTGTTACGTACACGAATTATGAAAATGTGGTAGCTGTTCACAGTTATGCTTCTTCAAGAGAGTTTCTTTTCGTAAGTGGACCTTTGTATCCTAAGAAGTCTAACTTCTTTGAAGAACAGGAACTTCAAATTGACGATAAGTGAAATCGTATTTTGGATAGGACGCTTTGTTAATTAATGTTAACAGCATTGCAGAATAGTCTGGCTTTGATGGAACGCACTGCAGATGACGAAGGTGGCAAGTTACCTAAAGGCTAGCATCACTCGGCATGGCTCTGGAATGAGAAGTTAACTGTGCAGGTTGTGGTAAGGAGCAGTGGCGTATCTAGGGTGTGGCAGGTGTGGACAGGTGCCATGGGCGCCAGGTGAACAGGGGCGCCATTTTGTGGTCGGGTGTGAATGTGCCAGGTCGGGCACTCAACCTGGCACATTCATAAATGATCTAAAGCACCGCCATTAGGGAGGTTGTAGTGTGGAACCTAGTGCGGACCACACGAAAACGCATCCCCAAGGACATCATGTTAACCATGTTGCCATGGGCGCAGGTAGCTCTAGATACGCCACTGGCAAGGAGGTACCCTGCACTGGTAAGTTTCAATGGGGTAGGTATTCCCGCTGTTCTGTATACGCTCCGCAAGTACGTTTCTGCGCAGCAGAAGAGGGCGAGGGCGTAAAATGACGTGCGCGGCGGCGTGCCGCGCTCCCATTCGCCAAGGCCCCTGTCGCCTCCACGCGCGAACCAGAGAAAGGTAAACAGCAGGGAACCCGCCATACGTTTTGTGTGTTTTCAGCTTTGCTAAGTGATACGGTGTTAAACACCTGCTGCATTTATGACTGTACTTCGTCGCATTTGGATGTAGTGTCACTTATTTCTTTCCAAAGCGCACACGGATTCGCTGACGGTGGGAGAACGCGATTAACTGTTGCTGCTGCTGTCGGGTTCAAACGGCATTCTACGACCGGGGGAGTGTTTGTGTGCGTGTGTGTTGTGCAGTGATTTACGTTGACCACAGAAAGTGTTCGAACACGGTGCACTCCCAAGGCTCTGCTTTCGTGACAGTGACGAAGAGCGCCGCGGCAGGTCACAGTTTAATGTGCTGTTTTGAGTGGTCGCATAGTAGTTCTAACGTCTAATATCAGTGGAACGAACCAGGAACGAGCATGATCATTGTCTGTTCGGGTGCAACTGCACCAGGCTCCAGTTGCTTCACAGTGGAAGACGGAAGTTCGTACGCGTGCTGAGGCACGGTTGTCGTCGTCCTGTCGTTCACGGTAGTTTAGACCTTTGCAGCTGCCATGTGACTGAATTTTCCATGTCTACGAGGACACTCGCTGTTCGCCCTAGACAGCTGTCAACTCCGTGAGACCGTAATTTGAACAAAATGTGGAAAATGTTTGCAGGGTGCTCGCACGAGCACCGAGAGCCGAATAGTTGAAACTTCAGCAAATATACTGCGTTAACCTTTCGTTTGTCTTTCGTCGATAAACCAAGATCATTCCCAACGAAAAGTGGGACCTCTAATACAGAAACCAGAGCTGTTTTGGCCGTCCCAGGGGCACTCCGTGCATCGAATGTGCCTTTGCTTACCTTCTTGAAGCGCGTACATGGTTCCTTCGGCCAATCGGGAGCGTCCTAGAAACGTCACCGTGACGTCATGCGCACTAAACTCGCGGGCTTGCGGAGCGTATTATCATTCACGTGTATCCTGCCGACGACAAGTAGTGTCAGTGCAGGGGCGGATCCAGTCCGTCTCGCTTTTGTTGTTGTTGTTTGCGATGGGGGGGGGGGGTTTGTCGAAGCCCCGAAGTGGGGGGAGTGGGGGACACCGCTGCCAAACCTACTGTTTTGAGCGGGGGGGGGGCGATCGCCCAACCGTCCCTCCCCCCGGATCCGCCAATGCATCAGTGTTGAGTTCTAATGCTGTTGTTACTGTTTCAGATTTACGAGTCGTTTGCACGGCACATTGGGCAGACAGAGAAAAGAAAGTGCTGCTCCACCTCCACAAAGGATGGATGCACATTGCAAGGAAGAGAAAGGGACTAATTAGAGTAATCATCAGCTCATAAATGAGAATATTATTGATGAACAAGATAGTAAGTAACCGACATAGCACCAATCACTTTTTGACGCACAGAGATGATTCAAACCATTCATTTTCCTAGCATAGTTTGTTTGGCACAAGAAATCGTTAGTTATGAAAGTATTTGACTTATGATAACGTAACGTATCGCCACTGCTCGGACTCCATTACCTATATTTATGTTGCAGATTATTACCCAGCATGAGTAATTCATGCCCTTGCCCATCTGCTGAAGGAGGTGCATCTGACCTTTTCACTTGTGTAAGTGCTCATCTTATTACAGGTGTTTTACAATAGATATATTGGGAAGTGTATACACACATCTATTTTAGGCAAGATATCCTTGTAGGCTCCGAATTGTGAATTACATATGACAGCAGTTTCTCATATAAGGCAACTACCCTTCTGCGAAGAAAAAAGAAAAATCTAAAGTACATGTACTGCACTCTATGCCTCAGCCAGATGCACTTCAAAAGGCGCGTCTCCCCCTGCTTTCTCATGAAAAAGCAGAAAAGTGGGTGCCGATATGCCATATTCCTATGCACTGATATGTTAATGTATAGCGACAGATGAACTTCGAATAACTGTTTTGTTTCCTGTTTATAGGAGTTGGAAGTATACGCCAGGTGATAGTTGCATTGGGTGTGTGGCAACCTTATAATGCAAGAATGTACTTGTACCTGTGGCACCTTACCAGTTGTTTGATGATATTAAGCACTGAAAGCTTCCTTTTTCTGTTCTTGCCAATTTGTATCAGAGACACAATAAATGTTTCTTATTTAGATATACTGTTTTGCAACACTTATTTGCATGATCTTCAAGGTGAGACGACTGGAGTAATGTTCACTCCAGGTGAAGGGCATAACTTTTATGCCTTATGTAGCATAACAAGACCTCCCCAGTGGAGTTACGCTAGCCTCATGAATGGAGTTACTTTTACACCCAATATGCTGGAGTAAATAGGGAGCTGTATGGGAGTAACTTTTACTCTGTACCATAGGAGTAAACTTTACTCCGTAGTTCCCGGAGTTGCAGATACTCTTCAAAAGGGGTGTTATTTTGCACCCCGGAGTTATGACGTTTTACCCCCGTAAAGGAGTCGGTACGACTCCTTTTTTTTTTTTTCAGAGTGTAGTTGTCGGTCTCACGCGACGTAGCCGCGACGTACGCCGGCGCGGCCGAAGCGCTGTAGCACTAGCAGTGACAGACGAATTTGCGCCCCTCGCAATGTGTGTTGACGTCACGCGCGAATATCGGCCCACTTGATGACTGCTTTCTCCGGGCGTTCCTGTAAATTTAGTTGCGCCGTGACAATACATCGCACAGCTAAACTGTTGCGCATGGTGGCTCCTCATAGAATGCTTGATGAATGAAATAAAGTTTCGAACCAACGTTAAATGTTTTCTGCTCATTCATCGGGAACAACAACGTCTTCTCATGGCGGAAACTGTGAAAGGTTTTTAAAAGGGTGCGATAACAGGATTGAACGCTTATTGATAGAACGCGAAGTACCTTGTATTTGCGATCGTTGGATTTCGTTAGAAGGCTTTGCAGAATATCTCTACAGATAGACTGGCATACTGATCTTTGCTAAATATGTGTACTAACTTACCTTCTATACCCACTACTATACTACTTATTACTACTAGTAATTAGGAGTACATTTAAACGCAAGGTGAGTCAGCCTATATTTGTGTGGCGACATGCTGCACGTGCAGCAGGTTAGGACTGCGGATAATTTCGACCACCCGAAGTTCCTTTGACGCGCGCTGGAAATCTCCATCACACGGTGCTGGAAGGAATGTTTACTTCCCCCACACTGCTACCGTCCTTGGCCAGGATCGAAACTCTTTAATTATGTATGTACTACTTACTATATAAGTTAGTGTAGCTAGAGTTACATTATTGTACGACCATAGTGTGAAAAGACATCTGATAGTTACAGTATCCGAATAAGCTGACTAACAACCAGCACTGTCTGCGATGCGATGTGTTTCGCTAATTCTGAGTCCTTCGAGGCCTCCGTTACCTCGTTTGCATGCTCTTTCAGACGCTGATTTAGACTGTTTGCCCATTATGCGTGTGACTGCCCGCACTCCAAAGGGATGTAGTAAACAACGAAGTTTGCACTCAACGAAAAATTAATTTTGCCCGAGGAGTGCGGCACTAGAAAGAGGACAGGCATTTCAATAATTGCGAACGACAACATTAAATTTTGTGAACGATACAGCCGAAACTCGTTAATATGACCACGGGAGTTCCCGTGGATTTTGGTCATTAAAGCGAACTGTCATATGAGCAACCACCGCATGTTACTGGTCGTACCATGCTCTTTACGTAACCTTCGAAAATGAGAAAGTTACGTAAGCTGGTACCAGAATACGAATAATGATTGCATTTTAATGCATAGATGTAATGTACGTACGCGTGGTAGCACCTAATGACACATATCCCCTTCTTGATTCCGGCGGTCAGCTGTGTTCGTTTGCGCTTCTCAGACATGATTGATGAATGCCGTATGACTACAGCAGATAACTACAAGGTGGTCCACCAACCCTGATTGAAATTCACAGTAAAAAAAGGAAAGGGATTTTTTCCTGCCAATAACTTTTGCCACATATTGGCAACATTTATTTCATTTCAACTGACGGAAAATTAATTTTTTGAATTGAACTCCGAAATTTCTCAAGGCAACCTAACGTTTTCTTTGCGGAAATGGGTTCCCCGTGGTCATTTTACTCAGTATAGCACATAATGCCACTCGTAATGCAATGGCAATTGGCGAAATAAATTCGCCGAAAATCCGTGGAAATGAGCCTTTGGCTCCGCCTCTTTTTTGACGGCTCGCAGTTTGAGCGCAAAGCTGCGAGAAAGGAGGTTACACTGACACGCCGCACGAGGGGGGAAAGGGTTGCTCTGACAAGCCTTACACACAGAACACGCACGCGCGGTGAGTGCGGGAATCAGAGCTATCTGATGAAAAATGAGGTCACCCGACGGCTTGTAACCCTTTCCCCCCCTCGTTTGGCGTGTCAATGTAACCTCCTTTCTTCGCAGCTTCGCGCTCAAACTACGAGCCGTCAAAAAAGAGGCGGAGCCAAAGGCTCATTTCCACGGATTTTCGGCGAATTTATTTCGCCAATTGCCATTGCATTACGAGTGGCATTATGTGCTATACTGAGTAAAATGACCACGGGGAACCCATTTCCGCAAAGAAAACGTTAGGTTGCCTTGAGAAATTTCGGTGTTCAATTAAAAAAATAATTTTCCGTTAATTGAAATGAAATAAAAATGTTACCAATATGTGAAAAAAGTTATTGGCAGAAAAATATCCCCTGACCGCAAGTCTCTCCGTGGCCTACGTTTTTTACTATAAAATCTATCATGGTTGGTGGACCACCTGTATATGACCATATGACAGAGGACGCCGCTCTTTTAAGCACATCAGACATGGGCATCGTGAGTCACCCTGAAACCGGGCGGGCTTTCTGGCCGCTATAGGTCACGAGAACCGCCGGTTCAGTGACCAACGGTAATAGTAACGAATGTAAAGTGCACGTGTTCGCCCCTAGTTCCGCGGAAAATACCGGCCATTGTCGTATAAACGAAATGTCATATTGTAACGCTCACCGGATGAATTTATTGACCTCCGGGATACATTATTATAGGATAAACGCCTGTAAACTGTTTAAAGACAGAAAAGCCGCGAACACCGTCACACACGCGTCACATGTCATGCCCGCCATCTTACATTGTCTCTCTCTCTTCCCCCAGTCTCTTCCTCAGGTCTTTCTCTCCGCCGCCTCGCTGGCGCCCCATCGTTCTGTGCAGGAAAAGCGCCCTTACAGGCGTCCACCCCTAAGCGGTGACTGCTGGGATAAACTGCTACTTTCGCTACAATATTAACGAACAAGTGTTACACGCGGAGGCCCTTGGGAGGGAACGGTTCCCGAGAAAAATGTCATAAATCGGGGATGTTGTATTAACGAGTGTCATATTAACGAGGATAGACTATATATATGTGAATATTTGAATGGGGTAGAGTATCGCCCCCGGGGAAGAAACTCCCCAGTCTTCATCCCGTAATAAAGTTGTTTTTAATTTGAATGAGATATTTTGCGGGGAAATGCGATGTAGCAGAAATGGAGCCAGTCATCATTTCAATCCACCCTCATTCAATATCCTGAGGTACTGTAGGGTACACGGCTGTCTAAAATCAGCACTCTGTGGTTTAGCTCACCTCAAATCTCCAGCAGTTGCAAGACTTTTTCTTTCGAATAATGAACACGTGCAGCACAGTTTTGGCACAGCGCTTTGAAGCGCAACAGAGGTAATGTGGGACGGCGAAGTACTGACAGGCGATTTTAGCTAACCGTGTCCCCAACAGTACTTTAAGGTATAAATAGCTAAATTTCTCACCGCAAATGAGCCGAAGCAGAAACCACCCTCTTGTTGTGCATAAAACGAGGGAGAGGCGTTCGTGTTAGAGGGCCACGTGTTCAGTGGCGAAGGAACTGATTAGAGTAGGCTCTGATCTGATAGCCAGATAAGCGCAGATAATCCGGAGGTCTCGTTCGCGCGCTCGAGAGGTGTGTCGCTTTGGTTTCGGCTCACGTACATATCAAGATTTTGCGATTTATATCTCAAAATATATGCTCGTTTCAGGAGTTTTTCAGAAAAAAAAACACGACGGTGAATTCAAAGACATGTTGCTTCCAATTCTGCTCTCTCGCATTTCCCAGAAAACATTTAATTAAGAAATTCGCTAAGTAATGTAGGTAATTAGTCGTTCCGTATAGTTGCATGCCTTTTCCCAAGCAGTGTCCACCTGATCGCAAAACCCGCCTGCAAAATTGGCATTAGTGCTGCTGTCACAGCCTTAGAAAGATGAAAAAAGCACCCTGTATATCATACGTATAACACATGTCATATTTGTCTGAAGATTACTCCAACTAGATAAAAAGTGATAAGGGTTTCATATCAAGGGTTTCATGAATCGTACCATACCATAATATTAACTGTAGACGTGTTCAACTGTAAATGGAAAACAAATTTAGGTTGTCAGCTCTCAAAATATTACTGCGCCGCGGGTAGGATGGCTGGACACAGAGAGGTCACGCGCGCTCCCCTGCCAGATAGTACGAGGGTGGTTGCAGAAGTCTCTGGCCCGACCAACTTTTAATAGTCATAGAGACGAAACAAGTGTATCACTTTTCGACATAGTCACCCTTAACTTCGATGCACTTTTGACACCTTCCAACCAGCATTTTTATACCCTTGAAAAAATAGTCCGAAGTTTTGTCCGCAAAATGCTGGAAAACTGCCTCTTGCACCTCAGTATCGTTTTGAAATCTCCATCCTCTGAGATCCCTCTTCAAGTTTGAGAACAGAAAGTAGTCACTCGGTGCCAAGTCTGGACTGTAGGGTGGGTGGTGGATTTCTTCGAAGCCGCACTCCTTCAGTGCAGCCTTGGCAACGGAAGCCGTGTGGACAGGAGCATTGTCCTGGGGCAACCGGACACCTCGACTCAACCGGCCGCGCCTCTATTCCTCGATGACGTCTCGCAGTCGGTGCAGGGATGAAGCATAATAAGTCGCACTCACTGTGATGTTCCTCTCTTTTAAGTCGATGAGGAGGATCCCGTGACAATCCCAAAATATTGTTGCCATGATCTTCTTTGTGGATTGTGTGACCTTGGCTTTTCTTGGGGGTGCTTCTCCTGGTTTGCGCCATTGCATCGACTCCTTTTTCGAAAGGGGATCATAGTAGAGCACCATAGTCTCATCCCCTGTGACAATTGACTTCAATATTTCTTCGTTCTCTTGACAGAGCTCCAAAAACTCTTTTGCACAGACGACGCGCTGTTGCTTTTGAACTGACGAGAGAAGTCGTGGCACCCATCTCGCACTGACCTTTTTCATGTGAAGGCCCTCACCGATGATGCGAAAAACGGTTGTTTTGGAAAGCCCCAGCCTTTCTGAGATTTGCTTCACCTTCAAACGCCTGTCGCTCAGCACTTCCTCCTCGACAAGAGACAAATTTTCTTGTGTCACCACTTCCACTGGACGACCATGGCGTGGATCATCTTCAATGGACTCTCGCCCCAGTCGAAACTGCTTAACCCAGTCTTTTACCGTTGTGTACGACGGAGAGGCTTCCCTGTACACGTTGTCCAGTCGCGCTTTAATTTCTCTAGGCGAGAGTCCCTCTTTTGTCAAGAATTTTATCACAGCGCGGTACTCAATTTTGTCCATTTTAACAGAAGAGTGCACCCTTGCTGTTTGAAATGCCGCTCTCCAACCGACAAAAGCATGGAGAGGGTTGAAGGTGGTGCTCCGGCCCTCCAACAGATGGCGCCACGCGTCCTTAAGCGCATTTTCAAATTCGCGCGCATTTTCTACCTCGGGCCGGAAACTTATGGAACCACCCTCGTATAGTTCATCATACTCACTTTGCTTCCGTATTGGCTGTTAAGACTGGCGCCATGACAGTAAGCTACGTGGTGGCGCTGCAATATTTCTCCTGGCTTGCTATTAAGTCTCCTTATCTTCAACGGCGTATGTAGTTGACCTACTAGATTTCTCTTCCTTCTTAAGTTGAACACGAGTATAATCTGCCTTGGAAAGTGTTCCTGCTAACCATGAGTGTAACAACTGCTTCAATAGCCTGCAGGATGGCTTCCGCAAGGTTACCTTATGCGATTCCCAACTGTCGTGTTTCTTTTATGATATTTAGAGAGCGGATTTTTAGGCACTAACAGGGGGCGCTCTTGACCGCATAGCACCAGAGCCGACAAAGGGAGTCTGGCCATTGGGAGGAGTCACAAAAAGAGGCTCGACGTGTCAATCACAGTTTCGCTCCTCTGATTGGTTTGCTTTTTACCAAGGGGGTCGCCATGACACCATACTGCCACCCAAAATGGCGACCAAAACAAACACAGTGAAGCGGGGATTTAGTGACAAAAAATTTTCACAGATTAACCTGATGATACTCTGCAAATGAACATCCTAATATAAGTTTCTCGGAAATCAGTTTCATCTTATGCTCATCCATCGATATCTAACTGAAAATAATACGTTTTGTCGACGTGTTAGGCCTAGTGAACACGGCGATCACAACGAAAGCGTAACAAAAACGGCGCTGTGCTGTACAATCTTATATTTAATTGCTGGATTTCATGGATATAAACACTCTTGCCTTTTATATTCAAACTATTCATGTAGATTTGTTTAAAAAACATACCGACGACAGAATCTGTCCCAGCAGGTGGTTCTGCCGGCAGTGGTACAATGACGGAAGCAGACGACAGTTCCCGATGTGCCTTACGCTCCCTAGGTGGCGCACATCAAATTTGCACCAAAAATCCACTAGTTTTGCAGATTGCGTGAGGTATCCATTTCAATCCCATCCAATCCACTTGCCACCCAAAATGGCGCTGCCCATGCTGGATACGGGGACAAATAGTGAGGACAGGTTGATTGATAGCGCCCCATATTTCAGAACTCTATTGGTTGTAAAGCTGAAAAAGTGGGTGGAGCTTCAGGTATAGGCGTGACCCATTAATGGCCAGACTCCCTTTTAATATACGGCTCTGCATAGCACGCAGTATCCCAATCATCATCGCGGATGGTGTCGCGCTGTCTCCCGATAAGCTGAGAAAGGGTGCGCACACATTTTTATGTATCAATTTTCCTTCCAATCGGAAGATAAAACGATACGATTCTGAAGGTCGGTTGATGATGATGATTATTCAGGTTTTTATGGCGCACGGACAACTAGGGTCATAGTGCGCCAAAGCTATGGTGAAAAGACAATGGGGATGGTTGGTGACAATGTAAAAGCAGCAAGATTTAGTTTAAACCATAGTTTTAGAAAAGTTTAGATAGTAAAACAAGATACATGAGCAGCTGGGTAAAACTATATTGTATTTAAATAGCCAATATCTTTAAAATAGTTAAAAACTCTCATGAAGGGTAAAAGAGGCTCATCACCCAACAACAAGGCTGGATGAAGTGGCAACTGATATTTGTAAAGCTCTTTAAAGTGATACTGACGATGAGGTTCATGTGCAGGACACGTGATTAGGATGTGCAGCACAGACAGCTGCTCCCCACACTGCGTACATTCCGGTGGTTCCTCCCGGCGCAGTAAAAAACCATGTGTGAGGTGTGTGTGACCAATGCGTAAGCGACTAAAAACTACTGAATGGAGACGATTTTTAAAACTCGGTATGCTTCCTAAAATTGTGTTTTTTGACATCCAAAGCTTGTTGTTTTCTCGTGTAGCCCACTCTTGTTGCCATTTCTCATTAATTTTCCTCCTCAGGACTGACCTAAGGTCTTGAGAGGGACTCCCCAATAGGCTCACTTCAGAAGAGAGCGCAGCTGCAGCTGCTGCATCTGCGAGTTCATTGCCGGGTATCCCAACGTGGCTGGGAACCCAGCGAAAACCTAAACAGAGACCTTTTTTGATTACCTTGGTTGCAAGATATCGGGCCCTTAATACAAGGTGATTTTTCTGTTTCTGCATTGTACAGATGGCTTTAAGAGAACTGAGTGAATCGCTGTAGATGATCGAAGACTTGATCTGACGGTCTAGGATGAAGCTAAGCGCCATGATTATTGCATATAGCTCTGCAGTAAAAACTGATGCAGAGTTTGGAAGCCGCTGAGACTTCGTGCAAGATTCAGTAACCATTGCACAAGAAACGGATGTGTGTGTCTTTGACCCATCGGTATAAAAAGCAGTGTGATCTCCAAAGCTTTCGGCTACATAACTGAATTCTTGTTGGAGGACACATGGTGGAGTGCCATGTTTGTTATATTTAGCTAAAGAGTAATTGCATTCTGGAAGTACATCCCACGGCGGAGCTCCCACACACGCTTGCAAAATTGGTGTGTGATACTCAATGAACTCATACGTTTCGATTCCCTGCAGCACACGCATACTAAAAGGAGGTATAACTGTGGGTTTGCTGAGAAAGAACTGCTTAAACCGTGTCTCCCTCACAGACTGGAGTGCAGGATGTTCTGGATAGCCTTTCACTCTAAGCGCATATGATGCTGAGAGGTAGAACCTACGTCTCTCCAATGACCACTCCTTGGATTCGACATATAGACTCTCAACTGGTGATGTACGAAAGGCACCAGTTATTAAACGCAAACCCTGGTGGTGAACTGGGTTCAAAATCTTGAGAGCAGATTCGCGGGCAGATCCATAGACAATGCACCCATAGTCCAATCTTGACCTCACTGTCGAAATGTAAATTCTATGCAACGTGTCACGATCTGCGCCCCAGGATCTGTGTGACAGCACCTTTAAGAGGCTTAAGGACTTGATGCATTTAGTTTTAAGGCTCTTAATGTGCGGTAGGAAAGTAAGTTTGCTATCAAACGTGACCCCAAGAAATTTGTGCTCACTCTTAACAGTGAGATCCTGCCCATTCAGCTTAAGAGTAGGTGAAGGAAGCATTCCTCTGACCCTAGAGAAATGAACACAGACAGTTTTCTCGTGCGAGAACTTAAACCCATTTTCGAGGGACCATGTGGTAAGCTTGTTTAGAGCTAGCTGCATCTGACGCTCGCATATTGCTAGATTTGTAGAAGAATATGATATTTGAATGTCATCTACGTATAAGGAGCATGACATGGAACGAGGAATTACATTGGCTACTGAATTGATTTTCACAAGGAAGAGAGTGACACTCAGGACAGATCCCTGTGGCACTCCATTCTCTTGAACCAGAACACGAGATAGCGTCGTTCCAAGTCGTACTTGGAATGTCCTGTTTTGTAGGAAGTTCATGACGCACCTAAGTATGCGCCCCCTGATCCCAAAAGAGTACAGATCTTGTAGGATACCATACCGCCAAGCGGTATCGTATGCCTTCTCAAGATCAAAGAAAACAGAGAGGCAGTGTTGTCTTCGGACGAAAGCTTCACGTATCATTGTTTCTACTCGAACCAGGTGGTCCGTTGTGGACCGCCCGGCACGAAAACCACACTGAAGTTCAGAAAGACATTTGTTTTCCTCTAGAAAATGGACGAGCCGACCATTGACCATACGCTCAAATGTTTTGCCGATGCAGCTTGTGAGAGCGATAGGTCGATAGCTAGTTGGATTTGAAGGGTCTTTTCCAGGTTTTAACAGTGGAACAACGGTGGCAGTTTTCCATGATGATGGTAATGTGCTGTCTGCCCAGATTCGGTTGAAGAAATGAAGCAAGCATTCTTTCGATGTTTCGGACAAGTGCTGAAGCATGGAATATGTCACTCGGTCTGGACCAGGTGAGGTAGCCTTTGCTGAAGATAATGACCTCTGCAGCTCTATCATAGTAAACGGCTGATTATATCCATGGTCGTCCCCGCCACTCATTCGAATTGTCTTCTTTTCTGCAGTGTCTTTGATCTTAAGAAAGTTTTTACTATAATGAGATGAGTCAGAAATTCTTTGGAAATGCTCCCCAAGCGCATTCGCCTGCTCTTCTAGGCTTTCACATACCTGACCGTTAACTTCTAAAAGAGGGACGGAATGACTGATGTGTTCTCCTCTGATTTTGCGAAGTCTGTCCCATACCACTTTGGATGGGGTGTTACAAGACAGAGACGATACAAAGGCGTGCCAAGAGGACCGCTTAGCTTGTTTGCGTGTCCACCTGGCCTTTGCTCTTGCCTTTTTAAAAAGTAGGAGATTTTGTGATGTGGGGTACCTCCGAAATGTGCCCCATGCCCGATTTTGAAGTTTGCGAGTTTCCTCGCATTCACTGTTCCACCAGGGTTTAGGTCGCTTTGGGAGACGACCAGAAGCCTGGGGAATGAATTGTGCTGCTGCTTCCAGGATGATGTTACTAATAAGATTGCTAGCTTCCTCGATCGTCACCGTATCAATAGGAATCAGAGAGAGGTCACATTTTTCAGAAAACTGATTCCAGTCGGCTATTTCAAATTTCCACCTGGGAGGGCGTGTCGTCAGAGTGTCGACTAGAGTAAGGTATTTTAAGACCACTGGGAAGTGGTCACTTCCAAGTGGGTTTTGTTTTACAGTCCATTCTATCTCCTGAAACAAGGATGGACTGCAAAAAGACAGGTCTAAGGCTGAGAGAGTCTGACTTGAAGAATGTATGTATGTAGGTGCCCCTGTGTTTAAAAGACAGATGGATGTTGATAATAAAAATTTCTCTAACATTTTCCCTCGAGTGTCAGTTCTTGTACTGCCCCAAAGTGGATTATGAGCATTAAAGTCACCTAGAACTATAAAAGGACTTGGAAGTTGGCTGCATAAATCTTCTAATTCTTTTTGTGTAATAGTGTCTGATGGCGGCAAGTATACCGAGCAGATGGTGACGATCCTGTCTAAACACACCTGCACAGCTACAGCTTCCAAGCTTGTAACTAGGTGAATTGCTTTTGTTGGGAGAGATCGTCGTGTGATGATTGCTACACCACCAGATGCTCGGGTGGCGTCACTTCGATCTCTTCGAAATATGTTGTGTCTACGCAGTGGATTTTGTGTTTGGTTGTTCAAATATGTTTCCTGAAGACAAAAACATGTAGCATTATACGTCTCGAAGAGATCGTTCACATCATCTAAGTTAGAAAGGAACCCACGACAATTCCATTGGAGGATCGTGTGCTGCATAATAGTTGCAGTACTAAGAAGTAATAGTAAGTGTGTCAGAAACTTTTGCCGACTTTGAAAAGCTTTCATTACCTATTTTTTGTTGGAGGTGTGACCCGCGGCCTTGTGGGTTTCTTCCGCGCAGCCGCAAGCTCCTTGTCAGATATGTCAGGGAGTGACCCACTCCCCGACAGACTAGCTCTATTCTTTTGAAGGACTTGGGAGCTCGTGCTCGCGAAGGAGCGCTCAGAGCTCGTCTCGTCCTCGCAGTCCATGGATGTGGTTTCCGTGGACTGTGAGGACAGAAGTGGCGTCGGTGTTAGGGACGCCACTGGAGTTTCGGGGACTGGAGGTGGACGTGCACCTCCCTGGACTTCTTTTGTGGTTGTCTCTATCAGCAGTGATTGCTCGGTCTGTGTGAACTGTGTTACTAGTTTTACTTTCTGTTTTACGGCTGTGGCAAAGGATTTTTCGAAAAAGATGGGAGCTACTTTTTTCCTGGCTTCTGGGTAACTGATGTTCTGTGTAACCTTAACGTGCAGGACTTCTTTTTCATATTTCCACTTTGTACATGACCTCGAGTAGGATGGGTGGTTGGAAGAACAATTGACACAGCAGTCTGGCCCTTTGCATTCTTTGGTCTCATGGTCACTCTTTCCACACCGTGCACAACAAGCAGAGCCGCGGCACCCGTCTGCAGCATGTCCAAACCTGTTGCACCGAAAACAGCGCAACGGGTTCGGAATGTAAGGTCGGACGTCTACTGACAAGTAGCCTACTTTTAGTTTTGTTGGAAGTGTGGGCCTGTCAAAAGTCAGTACTATGTTTCGTGTGGTGATGTACTCCCCATTTTTACGGATTTTGATTTTGCGTACATCAACGACATCCTGGTCCCTGAGCTCCATCAAGATTTCTTCAGGGGCACGTCAACCAGCTCGAAGACTGAGATGACACCCCAGCAAGTGTTTAGTGTTTTATGCATCGAAGCTGCAATCTTTACTCCCATCATTTCATGAGCATTTAATATGCGGTTGCAGTCTTTCTCATTCGTGCATTTTATGAGCAAGTCACCAGATCTGATACGTTTTATTTCAGTGATATTTTTAGACAGGGACGCCACCGCTTTTTCAATAAAAAATGGTGACATCTTTCCTAGTGGTACGTTTTTCTCTTTTTCAGGGTCTTCACTAGACAGTACAATATACTTGGCAATGAACTGTTTATATGAACTTTGTGAAACTTCGGTCCGTGGTCGCTTTGCGGCCACGATCTCAAGAGGAGAAGAAAATTTACCCATACAGGTTTGTTGAAGCGAGTATTCCAAAGAGTCGCCCGTACTTCATACTCATACATACGGGAAGGTCCCGGAGTTTCGACAACCCATCGGCCGGAGCTTGACCAAGACCCCGACCGCCACCGTTCAAGGCTTCTACCCTTCGCCTTTCATCCCCTCGGCACGGTACGGATAACACCTTGGGACTGGGGGCTAGGGTCCGTGGTGGCGCCACTCACCAAACATCAGCCGAAGCCGGTGCCCCCTGCGGGGGAAGGTCGGTTGGCCTAGACCGATTTATGCGAAGAGCGCTACCTGTTAGTGCCAAAAATCCGCTCCCTAATGATATTCAATACAGCTGGCATGTTGACACACGCACCGGTGCCATCTTTCTCGACTCTTGCAGAGCTTTTGACACTGTTAGTCACTCCAGCCAGCCTTATTCACAAATTATATATGCTTAGCTTGCAGCCTTTGTTTTCCATTCATAGAGGAGCGCAACCGCCCACAGGCCATCACGTTAAATGCCTCTTCCTTCCTTCCTTCCTGTCCCGTCTGGCTGGATCAGTTCTCGGCAGAGTTTTTTTTTTTTTTGTCTTCTACTTATGAAGGATCTGTATGATAATGAGCCTCTTTCCAGATGACTACAACCGCGACATTTCTACACTCCTAATTTTGTAACCTTTAACGTTACATACCAAACACGATAACTTAGGCTTTATAGGTTACGCTCCCTCCTTCGAAAACGTTACACCATTGCGTTACGTTCTGCGATTCTACACGCGGTAATTGGAGTCACTGTGCTGTTGTAAAAGTCACGAGCTAGGTCTGGAAAGAGAGTAACTTGTAAATTGCTGCGTTACGTCATAACAGCAATTACGTCATAACAGCAAATAATAGCAACAGTTGATATTACCTGCAAGACCGCTCGCAGTTCGGCCTTGGCAGCTCGCGCTGTATACATGTGCATTCACACACTCTTCCTCTGTCGTGCCGCATCCTGCCTTGAAAGCAGACTTGTACACGTTCCTCGAAAAAGGTAATTGACTACCGTTACTATAACTCCTGTGGCAAAGGTATCTTTTTACCGTTAATTACTCGACTAAAATTGTAATCAAGCAACCGAGTAAAAAAAAAGTGCGCGATAATTTGACCATTACTTTCGATAATAATAAGTCATGGCTACTTAAAGTTCGTGAAATTACACATACCTTATCCCGCTTTCTGAGATAGGAGTTCGTTGCCTTTGAACATAATAGGAGTTTTCGTTTATGTGAACCCATTAAGCATTTAAACACATATTGTTTTAGTCTTATTTCTCCACTGCCATAAACATTTCCGAAAAACTGAAGCCATGGTGATGAAGCACGAGAGTATCGAAGACGAAGGACGACCGCAACTACGAACTCAGCGTTCTGAGCAGCGTCTCTGTGCATCTCCTTCCAAGGCGTTGACCCTTGAGGTCTTCAGAATAGAAGAGCTCAGTCGCGGTACATTATAACTTGGAAATTGCAGGTGTCCACTATGTCCGAAGTTTGATCAACTGTACATACAGCTGGTTGCGGTAGGAAGAGATTAACGTGTCCCCAGACACTCAAATGCATGTGCGGAATGCTATTACAATGGCATCCACTGATTGTAGTGGAAAGCAAAGCAGATAGGAAAGGCCGTGATTAGGGTTGGGATCCCGGGATCCCGACGTCCCGGGATCCCGGGATCCCGGACGATTTCTCGGTCCCGAAATCCCGGGATTTTCTGACCAAAAATCCCGGGATTTCGGGATCTTAAAGCTCCCATTATGGCTTGGCATTGCTGGTGTAATGCAAGAGGTAGCTTGATGAAAACAATGGCTCCGTAGATTCGCTCTTTGAAGCTTTCGTCCGCGAAAAGTAGCCACGGCACAGCAAAAGCTCTCATCCGTTGCGCCGGCGAGGGGCCGGTCAGCGCACGGGGTCCCTCTGTCTTGAACTGGTGGCAACAGTCGCACCGGCGTCCGACTGTCTCGCCGACACAATCCGAGCGTCCGTGTGGTGCCTACATTGCCACTAAATGGTTGAAGCGTGACAATGTCCGCCGTTCGCTTCTTCGAAGTTCCGTCGAAGTGCAGTGACAGTAGCAGTGTATGGTTCTACTACTTACGTGCAGAAGATGGACAATCGGCGAAATGTAAGAGATGCGACAGGGTGTTAAAGACTCTCGGTGCCTCGACGAAAGGTCTCCATACGCATCTGCTGCAACATCATATAAACCTTCGAGTGAGGCCTGCAAACGAAGACGCCACAAAAGGAAGCCTTCCATCGACATCGAAGGTACCCAAATATTCTTCACCAACGCTTGATTCGTTTCTGGCGAGCGCGAGCACTTCGATTGAATATAGGGTAGCACGGATGGCCGCCAAGTGTGGGTTATCGTTTCATGTGATTGCTTCGTCAGAAGACATACGTGATGGCATGCGCGCTCTTGGACTGAAGTTCCCTAAGGATAAAAAAACTGTCCGTCAGTACACAATGAACTTCTACATTCAGATAAAAGATGTGTGCAAGCAGGACCTGAAGAATGAGCTCGAAGCAGGGCGTAAACTTGCCCTGACATTAGACGAATGGACGTCGGTCAGGAACCGTAGATACATGAACATCAATGTTCATACCGCTGGTGCAAAATTCAGGAGCGGTGTTTGCTCTTGGAGTTTGGGACTCGTAAGGATCAGGTG
Source organism: Ornithodoros turicata (assembly GCF_037126465.1). Classification (NCBI taxonomy): domain Eukaryota; kingdom Metazoa; phylum Arthropoda; class Arachnida; order Ixodida; family Argasidae; genus Ornithodoros; species Ornithodoros turicata. The sequence continues at coordinate 98,066,452 of NC_088202.1, forward strand.
CGCGATGCCGGCAGAACAATGCGTGGACGCCATTCGTAACAGGCTGCTGGATTTCGGCGTCACCCTCGGCACAGATGTCGTCGGCCTTACCACAGACGGAGCGTCGGTAATGGTTAAGGTTGGAAAAATTTTGGAGCCGTTGCAGCACCAATTATGCATGGCGCATGGATTCCATCTAGCAGTCACTGATGCCTTATACGCTTTGCCGGCGAACATGTCTCGCGCGGATGAAGAGGAAAAAAGTAGTAGTTCGGAGTCGGAAACAGACGAAGAACTTGATGGTATGAGTATAATGGATGACGCAGTAGAGGTCCGGTCACCCACTCACAGGGATGATTGCATCCGGGACATCATTAATAACGTCCGTGCGGAGATCATGCGCTTCAAGCGATCTCCGAAAAGCAACGACATCTTGCAAGCTCACATCACTCAAGATCATGGCAAGGAACAGGTGTTAGTTTTGGATTGTAAAACGAGATGGAATTCGCTTCTTGCGATGCTTGAGCGCTACCTGAAAGTACGCGACAGCGTCAGGAAAGCGCTAATTGACATAGGATCGAGAAGTGAACTTTCGGACTCAGACATCGCGTGCATAACTAGCGTAGTCGCGTGCTTGAAGCCCGTCCACCTTGCTGTTGAGGCACTTTGTCGTCGCGATGCCCACCTTCTGTCAGCAGACGCCACAATCAAATTTGTGTTCGAATGTCTAAATGAACAGGAGGGTGCTTTTTCGCGGCTACTGAAGGAAAATATCAGAACACGCTTATGTCAACGCCGCACGATGGCATCTACGGTTCTGCAGATACTGCAGGACCCCTCTTACGGCTATCACGTCGAACGTCTTCTCGACTCGTCTTTCAGGACCGTCACCTCCGACGCTCTCCGCATATTTCTTACAAAAGTCATACAGCGTAATGAACGCCGGGAAGAATCTACAACAAGACTGTCTGCTTCGCCTGTCGAGCGAGAGATAGACGATATCCAGGAAGCAACTGCAGCAGTGTCAGATCCTCATGACCTCAAGAAAAAGTTGGACAATGCAATAATGATGGCATCGGCGTCGAGTGAACGGACTGGGGCATCATCACCCAATCGCTGCACAGTGGAATCCCGCCTCCGGAAAGAAATCGGACTGTTTCGGCATGGTGGAGGAAGAGGAGCCCTTCTAGAAGAGGCAAATCTCTACCTCCGATCCATTGTCCCGACCAGCGTGGAGTCCGAAAGGATTTTCAGCTCGGCAGGAAATCTTTGCACAAAGATTCGGTCACGGCTTGACGACAGTACCTTGGACGCTCTGTGTTTCCTGAGGCCGTTTTTTGAGCAACGAGGCAGTGGTGATAGTGCTAAAGACTGAGACTTCAGGGCTGCTTTGCTTGCGCGTGAAAGTGTTGTTTGTGGAACCTTAAAAAACCTGGAGACCAATGCGGGCAATAAAATTAACAAGCTGTTCCTTTCGTATAGCGTTAGAGAGGGCCTGCAATGTGTCATTGGACGTACGGGCTATTGCCGAAAAGGGAATTGCACAAAATCCCGGTCCCGTCCCGGGATCCCGGGATTACGATTTTCGAATCCCGAAATCCCGGGATAGCAAAAAGGCGTCGGGATTCCCTACCCTAGCCGTGATGGAGTCGTCTGTTGCTTATGTCTGTGAGTTAAGCTTATTCGAAATGTAATCGATCACTTGGTAATTGATTACCCAAAATTGCAATCAGGTTACTTGAAAAATTACTTGCTTGCAAAACTAATCGATTACTCGCAAAATTACTCAAAAAGTAATTGACTGCTCGTAACGCAATTACTTGTAACGCGTTACGTACAAGCCTGCTTGTAATTCGCATTTCAAGATCCAGCACTATGATTTATGAACGCATGTTCAATAATTCTGGTCATCACCTTGAACGTAATATGTGATCTCTTGTTTCCTCGATGTACAGCATATATCATGTAGCAGTCGTCATAATAGGCCCACCCTTTCAGTAGCACCATGCAACTCGACATCACTGATCGTCAGGGTGTTCGCCGTGGGAGATGTCACGAGTGCCAAATGGATACTATGCTGCTATGTGAGGATCATCGATGAAGACCTCAGCACTTTCACAAACAGCTTAGACGTGAAGACAATATTCGTTTACAACGTCTTTTTAGTTAGGGTAGTATACGTATTCTAAACTGTAAACAAACGCGACACAAATAGACATTGCGAAGTTCGTTCGGTGCAACGCGAGATCACAGAATGGTGACTGGCGACAGTCTTCGAACGAACACGTCGACAGTCGCCGAGTGGATAGTCTTAGCGGAGCGCCGGTGTAACGAACGACATAACGCCCGTGCAGCGACTATAGGGGCGCCACAAGCGAATCCCCTAGCGGGAGGAGCACGCACTTTTTCCGGGGCTCGTAGCACACTCCGCGGTGTTCCCTGTATGCGGCCTGCTGCATCATGTTTATCGTAAGCACCTCGATATTCCTAACATAAAAGCAGTAAGCTATGGACGGTACATGGAGCAGTGTGCCACCATCCAGTTTGAGAAAGACTACCACTGCAAAGCGCAGAAGTATAATATTATTGTATGTAATATTACTGTGTGTGTGGTGTTGCTGGCTCTGTTGCACGCCCGATTGTGTTATAGTGAAAGACAATGAGGTATGATTTCTACATGTACATACTCACGTGCAAAACTGGACCACAATAGAAGGACATTATATGTTCCTTAACTCCCTTTCTACGAGATCAAAATGCAAGGCTAAAGGTGTATTGTACTTCTCGCGGGTGCAGCTTTCACTACATGTGCTTGGGCTGAAGAAATGCCCTTTTCATGCGTATTCGAAAAAACAACAAGTCTGTATTCAAGTCTTGCGAGATGATGATGATGATGGTGATGAACCGGGTTCTCAGCGCACGAGCGACGAAGGCCATAAAGCGCCAAGACAATTGTAAGGAAAGTACTAGGTAAAAGAATAGTGATTCAGTTAAGATAAAAGTGCACAGTTAGAGAATCAAAGGACATAAAAATCATATAAGTAAAACTACAATGCGTTTAAAAAGTCAATACCTTGAAAGAAGATAAAATCTCGTTCAAACGGTAAGACAGCCTCATCCTCCTGCGAAAGTCTTGCGACATGATAGGTTTCTTTGTGAAGCTGCATGTTCCCAGACTTGAGTTTGATTTCACGCACTTTGTACACATCCTTAGCGAAGCCTCTATGTAACTAAGACTACTGCTGCGCTTTTAAAAGTGTTTGTTGCATTTTATATGCACTGTGCAATTTTGCTTTATGACCAGTGCAATGATATGGAGACCATGGAAACTACTGCAAATGTTGGTATTTAATAATTAAGTGTTTAGTATTTATTTTACACTGTAGGTACTAAAAAAAATCTGAAGCAAGTTTCCTACCTTTATTCAAGAGTATAACATTACTGCATGGTACACAGGGTTGCAAAAATCGCGAAAAAATATTTAAAACGATATTAAGAAAAAAACTTATTTGAGTCTCCCTCCTGACTGACCATTTTCCTCATAATCGTGAAGTACGACGACGTGGTATTCATTCATAGTAATTTGCACATACCATTAAATTTACAACCCATGACACGTAGGTTTACTTGATGATGTATACTGTCATGACTTAAACAACGGAGCTTGGCCGATCCAACTATTGGCCTGAGTGTGTTTGGAATGACGTTGACGAATGCAAGCGGAGATTTTACGCTATACATTGTGTACCCCTGTTGAATGTCAGGAAGCAATTTCCTTTCCAAGGAAAATTATTTGGTAAAAAATAATAAAATGCTTTAAATCACGATTAGCACTAGTGATTAAAATCGCGGTTAAAATCAATATGATATAAATCACGCAACCCTGATGGTACATTAAATGAAGGGCAGGCTTATGCTGGGTATGTAAGACAGTGAAAGAACTGATGTTCTGAGTCCTACAGCTGGCTAACCTTTTCAGTGACTTTCATCTTTCATGTAAGACAGGTTGTGTCAACTTCTCACACCTCAGCCACACGGCATTTTGTTCTTAGTGAGTAAGCGTACAGAGATAATGGTTGTTCTTCATTATTGGCTTTTGCAAGCAGCCTGAGCTGGAAGGAGCAGACTTCCCTTGTAAACGGAAGGAAAAATAGATGGAACATACGAAGGAGGGGGGGGGGATATGTTTATTAAGAAAAGAGAAAGGAAAGGTCAGCCAGATGGAGGTCGGCATCCTATTCCAAACAAAAAAGAACAAAAGAAAAGGAGAAGGAATATAATAATAGGAAAAGAAAAAGAACAAAAGGAAAGTAAAGAAAAAGGCGGAACAAAAGACACACAAGACTAAAACGGAAAAATCACGCACACGGTCACACAATCACAAGTCGTACTTCTTGGATCATTTGACTTAGCACCGTCGGCAATATGGTGATTACATATGATGGTGGGCATCCACGGCGAGCTATCTTTACTAAAAGAAACATGAACGGAGTTCGCTTAGCTTCCCGATAGTGGTTAACATCACTCAAAGCGAACACGTTTCACTGTAGCGTTTTACTGTATACGCTTAACCGAGGCAAACCCCTTCAGTCTTCTCTCTCTCTTTTCCCGAGGCTTCCCAGGAAACGGATAAAATTTCGTTCCAGGCTGTGCACTTCTATAGGTGAATGCACATTTCGCGACGCAACAATTGTTTTTCGACTTCTTCAGCGCCATACGACGTGGTGCACCAAACACACAACATCAACAGGCTGAAAGCTGCGCGTTACGGAGCCCCGGAAAAACTTTCCGCGCTTGACGCAGGGCGGCACGAAAAGCGCTCTGCACGAGGCGTTATGCTCTGTAGCGTGCATGCTCTATCGATTGCGTTGAACGTGAAAATTCGAGAAAGGCGCAATAGGAAAACAACACGCACAGAAGGATATTAAAATATAGAGAATTATCTAATTTCTGTCACGGTATTTCAAGTACACCGAGAAAGAATAGAAAAAAATTAGTGTAGAAGCAGGCTTAATTCACTGCGAACCCAAATTTCTTGAAATGCAGTTCTTCGCTTCACTCACTTCCATGTTCGGTTAAGTCCTGGTTTTAGCAACGCGAGTAAACACTTAAACCGGGATTAGGCTTCCCGAAACTAGGTTTTAATCGTCCACCGTGCGGAATAGCGGTACACATAGCTCACATAAAGGCGTTGGTAACACAGAGTTAACGATCAACACCAAGTGTAGTGATGTCTAATCTCGGTTTAAGTGCTAACTGGCGTCGGTTAGACCTTGCTTAAGAAACAAAGAAACTTTACCCGTGAAACTTATTAAGTAAGCTTATTATATAAGGACCTTAGAATGTAAGCACGGATTGTTTACATTTTTCTTATTTTATTCTGTTTATTAGCATTATTCATTATCAATTATCTCTGTAACAAAATCCTTGTTTTCGGACAAGACGTGTATTTCCCCAGCATAAACTCGTCAGACACAATAATTGTGTAATGGGCAGTGGTGCTCACAAGGGAGTTTCGTGCTCTATCAGTTTAAGGAAATCGTGGTAACGAAAAAAGAATAAATCAATATATAAGTGACAGGCTACTTTCCATAATTAAATTTCTCGCACGTAAAGCAGATCATCGCTGATCAGGCCAATGAAACAGGCGATTGTGAGTGGAGAGATGGGGGGGGGGGGTGCACATAATGGTAGATTTACACGTAACGTGTGTCAGCCTATTCTTGTGAGGACATGCACATATCACGATTCCTCACAGGCAGTTTTCAGACAGGCTTGAATGGTTGTTGACGCAGAAGAACAGCAATAATTTCTTACTATATGTGCCACGCATGTTCGCTTTCTTATTTCTTTGAACTATACTACATATACAGGGTGTTTCACCTAAAGTGATAAAAAATTCCAACTTGCGACGTACTCGCCGGAGGAATGTGGGACTTTCGGCTTCAGGAAACTTTTGCCACCATTGAGGAATGCTTTGGACTATTTTGAATTACAGGAAATTCATTTTTGTCAATTGAACTTTGAAAATAGCCAAGCGAAACCCACATTTTTTTTTTTCAGAAATATGACATCCTCCACGGATAACCGCAGACCCTACTACGCAGAAACAAAAACTATGCACAGTATCGCAACAGAAATAGTCGAAAAAAATTAGTAAAAAGTACACTTGGGCCCCCCCTGCTTGATTTGGACAAAGCACCGCGCGCGAAATTGCGAAAGGAAGTGTCCCCGCCTTCACTTGTTTTACCTTCTCTGTGATAAGACGGTTGTTTTGTTTTCTTTGTGATAACACGGTTGTCACCTGCATCAAGGTGAAAGCAGGAGAAAAAAAGGTAAAAATAGAGGCGGGAGCACTTCCTCCTCTCCGCGCATCTTCCATGCCCTGTTCTCTTCGATAATCAAGCAGGAGGGACTAAAGCATAATTTTTACTAATTTTTTTCGACGATTTCCGTTGCGATACTGTGCATAGTTTTCGTTGGGTCTGTGGTTATCCGTGGAGGGACGTCATATTTCTGTAAAAAAAAAGTAGGAATTTCCTTGGCAATTTTCAAAGTTCAGCTGAAAAAAATAAATTGCTTTCTATTAAAAATTGTTCAAAGCCTTCCTAAATGACGGCAAATGTTCCCAGAAGGTACCTGCTGAAAATCCCACAATCCTCCGGCGAGTACGTCGCCAGTTAGAATTTTTTTATCACGTTAGGTGAAACACCCTGTATTATACTATACACACTTACTGGTGATAGCGCTCAAGGATAATTTTGATGCAAATATCTGTTAATATATACACCGAATTTGGCAACCTATGCAATGGGAACAGTGCATGCCTGCCGACATACTACACCCTCGAGGAATGTTGCCGCTCCCCATAGAGTTTGTGCTCTCTGTTAGAAGAAATGTGATTTCCTGTGAGCTGCTCGTGATGTGACGTGATGTGATGTGATAAAGAAAAAAATCGGGATGTCAGTTTCGACGAAGTCGAACTGGCTACCCAAATGAGCTGCTCGAATGTTACCCATTCGCCCCATTGTCGAGAAGCGTACAGTGGAGTGAACCTTGAATTCACTATCAGGTGACGTAACTATGCCAAATTATCGAGATTCGTTTACTTGCTGCTGTTTGCTGCTATGTGTGTCAAAGTACGAATGCAGTACAAGACCTTAACTGTGTTGTGTCAACACCCTTGCATTTTGTAAATGGAGAAACACTGCACAACATTAGGCAACCTACCTATGCAAGGTCACGCGTGATAAGTCACGTAAAACGTGTATCTAAAGGGGTTCGCTTTGATAAACGTGGTTCACTACGCCCTGTACGCATTGTGCTCCACCCCATAGTGTTGAGATTCTTTTTTTGTTTTGCGTATTGTACTTGGCGAGACATACACATTGGAGCGATATATACGCGAGAGCTACAGTCATTCTCATTGGTAATCGTAAGCACGTGACCTCTCCCGCGTTGCCCCATTGGCGGAGACGCACGTAGTGACGTTATATACGGTAGGATGAGTTTCGGTTCTCACGGGAGAGATTTTCAAGGCGTCCGAGGGGATTATACTAGACTTATGATTTTGGTTCAACACTGAGTGATCGGCTGTACCTTCGTTGAATGACGTGGATGAAGGTGTATCTGTGCTTACAGAACGAGTACAGTCAGGAATGAATACGTTCATCCAGACTACAAACACAAAAAACATCTACCCATCGTGGTTCTCGATAGAGCTAAGAAGACTAATGAGACGAAAACTCAAGTCCTTCCGCAAATTTAAAAGGACTGGCAGCAACTATTTGTACATGAGATTCAGCGCCTGTCGTCGAAAAGTAAAGCGGGTGTCTTTACATCCAGTGACCTTCTTGATCCGGATTTTTTCTGTGCCATTGATGATGTGATCCAACTACCAACCATCTCAGAAGACGACGTCGAACGAGCCATCCGTGAAATTTCTTTAGGAAAGGCAATTCGACATGACTCTATACCTTCCTTTATGCTTAAGAGTCGTAGTGGCATTCTGACGCCTGTATTGACCGACATATTCAATATTTCTTTATCCCAGTGCTACGACCCTGCCCTTTGGAAGGTGTCAGTTGTGACTCCCATTTTCAAAGGTGGTAAGACTAACGATGTGACCAACTACCGTAACCTCAACCTATCATGATGGATGTGCACTACTCCTCTCTGCTGTAAAACGTGGAATGCAGGTTCACATCGATGTAAATAATTCCCTTCGACATTTATTTCACATAACTTAGGACGAGGTGTCGCAACAGCAACTTCCGTAGATGTGACAAAACATTTTGGCAAAATATTGGCGGCAACGTCCAAGCCGTCCTTACTCAAAAGGCGCGAACGACCCCTAGTTTATTTGAGATCTCTGTGTGGCTGCAAAAGCAGATATCAATCTCTTGAAGTGGCAATAACGTCCCGAGGCATCACTTCATCTTCCAAATAGTCTCCCCCACTTGAGGCCGCTTCATTGGACGCAATCTTCGCACTTGCGGCTGAGTGCGCCGTTCCTTCTTATTTTGTGAACTCAGTGAAAAGTGGAACATCAGCTTGCCTCTCTACGTATGAACGGCAGTGGATGTCAGGTCAGCCGACGCCAGGCGCATAGCAATGTTAGCAGAGGGCGCGTTCAAAGCCAGTCAAACGTTGAGGAGGTTCATTATTCATTAGGCTGTCGTAGTAAAACATATCAATAGGGCTCCGGGACATCAGATTCATCCGAAAAAGTAAAATTTAAAGCAATTCGGATTTATCTGAAAGACTCCGGTTGCGGTAACCCTGAGATCAGCACGAAAAGTCATGCTCTGACGAGTGGTCGACAGGGATAGTTTCTTTTTGTGTCGCGATTGCCTCGCATTGCGGGTTAGCAGCCCCCGTAACAAGGAAGAGTGGCGTTCTTGACTCAAATCTACTGTGCAACAGCGCGGAGTAGAGTCAATAAATAGGGAGCAGAGTAGCGACACTCAGACACGCCGGCGAGCGAGCCCGCCATCTTGAGTGAGGCGCGGCTGCGTCGCCTAATGGGACGCCAATCTCCCCATTATCCGGTGGGGAACAACACGCAGTCGAGCCAGCTCGCAACTCAGGAAACCGCTTTTGGTTGGAGGTGACTCAACATGGACGACGCGTTCTTGGAAGGAGAAACCACGTGACACAATCTGCCCAATCACGGACACCGAACGGCGGCTCCGGCGCGGAAAAGGAATACGATGCTCAGTATCCCTGTTTAGTGAGGTGGGGGGGGGGGGGATATGTTTATTAAGAAAAAAGAATGGAAAGGTCAGTCTGACGGAGGTCGGCTTGCTATTCCAAAAAAAGGAAAAAGGGGCACCGGTGCAATGCGGATGAACTCCATCCTTGTCTAGAAGCGCATGGACGTTGGAATCGCTGAACAGGTGATCCTATTTGGTGACTGTACTCGACATGAGGGTGCCAATCATCATCGTCATCAAAAGAAAGTAGTAGTTATTGACATGAGGGCATTTTGAGGGCATTTCTCCCATTTCCCAAGTCTGACATGGAAAACGTCCAGCGCAGAGGGTTTCCTTTCCCTTTTTCTCTGAGTCATGCTTCATGTCCTCCCCAAACTAGACAAGGAGGCAGAGCTGACATATAAATTGTCTATTTGAGGAAATAGGGTTGTTGCCATGCAGGCAGTAAGATGGGGTCGACGCAAGCGAAAACAACCTTGCGACTATGACGATTGACGGCATAACGTCGCCAGGTGATCGTGATGCCAATAACGTTGTCTGCAAGTTCTGCCGCATAAGAATAAGCTCTTTTTTAGAAGGCAAGGATCGGAACCGTAACTTTTTTTTTTGTTCGGTTCCGGTTCAGGCATATTGGTTCGGGTCGGGTTCGTCTACGCAGCAGCGAAAATATCGGTTCGGACCGGTTCACGAAAGCGAATTTTGAGCGGATTGCCATTGCTTGGCCAAGCACACCCGTACGATTCGAAAATAACACAAATGTATTTTTGTTGTCGTTGTTGCCGTCACAGGAGCGGCTCACAGCAACCAGGGTGAAATAAAGCACCACCAGCACTCACAGCACTCACAGGTGAAATAAAGCACCACCCGACCTCATAGCTACCACAACTGAATGAACAAAATCGCTGCGAGGAGAAAATACGAAATGCCGCGCTATGTAAATCCTACTTCCGATCTTTCAGAACACACATTACGACTGAACCGTTTCGCGAACCGGTAACCGCCATTTTTTTTTTCGGTTCAGTTCCGGCTCCGTTCAGCGCGAGAATTTTTTTTTTGTTCGGTTCAGTTTCGGTTCCGACCCCAGATTGTGAGTATGCCGTTTCGAAGCCATCGCTTTTTCTCCGAGCTTCTGGTAAAAAACAAACAAACAAATAATAAACTGGAAAGTAATAAACTTTGGAAAATAATAAACTCCGAAAGACATCCTCTGGAGTACGACACGAAGTGAGCTCCGAAAAGCCGGAACCCGATATACCCCAGGGCGGGGACTATACAGGGTGTTTCACCTAACGTGTGATAAAATTCATTTAAATATCTACTTGTCTGAACATTATGGGATCAACGTTATTTATCTCAGGGGAGATTTTGCCATTACTTCTGAGCACTTTTATTAAAATTAATTTCTGAATTTTCAAAACTCCGAAATTTGCCAAGTCAACCTCACGTTTTTTTTATTTTTTATTTTTTACAGAAACAGAAAGCGCATGCAGGATTTACCAATTCCGAGAACGATCATGCATTATTCTACAAACACGAAATAGGGTAAACGTTGGCTATGACATAAAAATAACGCTCTAGTTATTTTCCATCATTCGCAGAGTGTGCTGTAATGCCGTCGCTAAAAGAGATTGTCGCTTCCAGCTAGAGCCCTATACACTGACGACAAAAAAGAAAAGAAAACACACACACACAAGTGAAATTATATGTATGTGTATGAAATTATGTACGTGAAATTAAATGAGCCCCACCGTGTAGGGTTCCCAGGGTGGACAGGCCAAACTATCTTTTCGTTCTTTTTCTTTCCCGATCATCTGCGCTGCTGTAAGTGGCTGTGTATATTTTTTTTCTTCAAGGAAGAAAATAGTCTAATACGTCATACGCACGTTGTCTGTTATAGCATATTAACTGATTGAATCGTACAGGTGAACCACTGGGTTAGTACTCAACGTTGCAACTCAAAACAAACTTTAGCTTCATTGACCCTTTCCAATCTTCTCGTTCTCCCGCAGCAGTTACGGCGTCTCCCAAAGGGCTAGCAATCGACAATCGCTAGAGTAGTCCCCATTGATATCGATATGTTTGCAAGTTCGTTGTAAATACGTTTCTGTCGTAAAACATGCCTACGTAAGCCGTCGTGAAACCTATTTCCAGCAGAAAAAGCAATTGTAGACTGCCGCCAAAAGTCAAGCGGAGGAGGGCAAGGAGGCCGTGCTTCTGCTTTCTTCATTTTCTCGCGCTCATTTAACATGTGATATAAAGTTAAACCACCTTTTTACTTTCACGAGCGGTTTCAAATCGTGTCGCCAGACAGTTCTACGTAGCGCAGCGAAACACGCCGTACTATTTCGCGCGATGAAGACTGCAGTGAACGAAGAAGGCGCTCACAAAGGGACCAGTCACAATGATGTCATCACCATCGTGGCAGTTATCTAGTCTTCCGAAACTGAATCCTTAATATCGGATAACTTACCTCTCGAGGTCGCGTTATACCTTAATCTATTTAGGCCTTCGGCAAGCAAGTGCACACTGGCGTCGCAACACGAGGGAACGGCGAACGGTATGCGTGCAACCAGAGGCGGATCCAGGATTCTTCTGAGGGGGTCCAGCCTTGGACGGTATGCTATTACACCGCCAAGGTCAAGTGAAAGTCTATGTAACGACTGAAAGTGAGTGGGGGTCAGGACATCCGGAGCCCCCTAAATCCCCCCCTCCGTGCAACGACGTGGCGCTGGAGGAGTTATCCAGTTGTAGTTTGTGCCAGGAGTTCGCCCCCATTGGGATCTATGAAGGATGCTACTGCGAAAGGAATGGTTGAAACACGTGCGTCTTCCTTTACTCGCGACATGTACGACTTCCCTACATATAGTCAACGGCGCAATGTACCGTACAGCGCCCGTCTTCTCTTCAAACTGGGCAAGCGTGGCTCTCGAACTGCAGTGAGTGTAGCGTTGTAGAGGACGCAGAACACATCCTTCTCAGGTATCGAAAATACGTTGGCATATGACGAATTTTACAGGCGAGCCTGTCTCGTGTGAACTCCCGAGCCTTCGACATCGCGGAGCTGTTAGATCCTCAATCGTCCGACAAGGCGCTGAGGGCACTTCAAGATTTTCTACGAACAACTGGGCTTATGTACATTGTATGACTTACTAAGACTGCGCTCCCCCAGTGATTCCTCTTCTTGCCCCACTTGCGGAAGTTGCTCCGCTGGTAGAGATATTTCAAATTTGGGAATTCATACAATTTTGGTTATTGTTGTTGAAGCCGATATTGCTAAGGTCCAGGTAGAACCTCTCAAGCGCTTTCCACAGGCCCCTCGATCGGCGTCCTAGCTTCACGCCAGATTTGTGCCCGCTACTCCAAAAAAGTTGATTACCATTACCGTTACCCTTCTAGCAAAAGTAACTATTACCCTTACCAATTACTCGACTCAAAATGCAATTGAGTAACGAGTATAAAAGTAACGCGTTACTCGGGCCGTTACTTTCAGTTCATGCTTTCCCGCCTCTAGCTGCACGCTTCGAAAAAAAAAGCCCAACTCCCAAGTGATTGGGACAGCTGAAATAGCGCGAAAGACTTGCTCGTGAGGAGCAAGCACACACACACATAAAGAGACGATGATGAGATGGGACTGATGCCGGCCAGCAGGCTGAGCGCTGTCCCAGTGCATTTGTAGATAGTGAGAGATGATGATGGAGAAGCAAGCAATAATATGTTGCATGTCTCAACAAATGAGCCACATAACATTGCTTTACACACTAACCCAGTCACTGCTCAAAATTGTGGTTTTTCGTTTTGCCGTATTTGCTTATTAAAATATCGGCGGCTGCGCTGAAGACCCACTCTACAGCAGCACTAGATAGAAATGATGTGCTGTAGGTCTGAAAAACACTTACCGTATGATCGGGTACTTGGTGAGAACTGACAAGGAAGCTTTGCTAGGACAAGATAGATATACCGCTTCTGGATACCGCGACCAGAGGTCAGCATTTTGGCCCACGACCACTCACGCTCACAATCATCTGATAAGCGCGCGTCGACCTCACACTCATTAGTGAGTTTTAGTATACCGTTGATAAAGTTATCGGCTCTATCGGAACCAATCGCACTCGTGCGTGACTCAGAATGTTATCCACTGATTGGTTCCGGTTGATACGGTGAGACGCTAGCCACGTTATCAACGGTCTGCTAAAACTCTCTATTATGAACTCACGCGAAGGCCGATATCGCACCCGGTATTGCAATAATGTGATCGCAATATTTCCAACAGCTTGAAATAATCTAACGGCTCGAGGCGATAAAACTTGACGATCGCAGCCAGACGGACTTCACACGAACGGTTATGACTTCGCGCACTCTCGCGATCACGATACCAGGTGTCAAGATACATGCCATATCGGTTATGGCATATTAGTGCACTCACGAGATAATGTAAAAAATCGCACCCGGAAACGTAGAACAGATTTACTTCCCAAGCAGCACAATGCACTGAAAGTCGAGTGCAATAGGGGTGGACGTGTAGGTGGAAGGCCTTGAACAGACTCGTGACACTAAAGGTCATTGATAAGGTCATACCTTGCATACCATACATACCGTCCACCCCTATTGCACTCGACTTTCAGTACATTGTGCTGCTTGAGTTGATATCAAAAGTTGTTTGTCGCGCGACGATGAACGTCACTGAATGTCATGCGGGGGCGGTGTTCGACTGAACGTATAACTTTCTTACGCATATGTTAGATGAACGATGGATGACATGTGGTTCTGAACCTTGATAAACAGATTAGGAACACAATAATGCTAATGTTTTGCTTGATTTGGAAAAGCCGTATTGCCAATTATAGCTTCCAGAATGCGCAGTGTGAAAGCGACAAGGGAAATAATATGCATAATACATGTACAATGTTCCTTAGTGTGTACTAGAAAGCAGGAGGAAATAAGTGTTGAACAATTTGAAATCTCCTTGCATACAGGTTAGGCGAGTTGGTATAGTGTTTTCGGTATTTAGTGAAAAGCAGCATCGATAAACGTAAACCGCCGCAATCTTCACGCGGTGGATGGAAATTATTTGTATACCGTTAATTTCCGGAACGAGTGCTTCAAGTCGCTGAGTTTTATTTGCTTTGGCTTCATGTTGAACTAGAATTGACGCAAGAAATGAAATCATTCCTAGAAAAAATAGTAATGAGCTACTCTCCCACCTGTCACAGGCTCAAATTACAAGGCTCATGCATACGATATGTCCAGGTTAAAATTAGTCCTGTTTCATCAATAAGAAGCCTAGCCAGAGCCTGGAGCAGTGCGTTCACCGTGTACATGGGACAGTCCTGCTTCGCTTTCCACCAACTGTCTTCCAACTTAAAATGTGACTATCAAAAGCCAGCGACAGGTGGCTGGGCGAAGTAATCACTGATCAGATCCGATATCGCATGTCGAGCGTGTAAAAAGCTGAACATAAAAAACAAATCCTACCAATAACCCAAGAATTTGTACACACGCATGGCATGGCATTTGAGGCTCACTGCACAGGGATAGTGGTCCACAAATCAACAAACGGACTTCCTTATGCATCATCGTTGTGTATGTTGTTGCTGAGCTAAAGTACTGCAGCGACTAGTCAAATGCAAATACACGGGCACCATGTACAGTTTGGCGAAATCATTACGCATACGCACGGGTGCCTGCCCAAAATCACCTATACTTCAAAAATGAATTAACACTTTGAAAAGTTCAAGTCAGCGGCATGCGAGATTGCAATACAGAAACACAGGTACCATGTCTGTTAATTTTACAGCAAGCTCTCTTGCCTCTCTCAGAGAAAAACTGAAATAATTGAAATAAAGATTCACTAATGCAAAACATTCAAGAAAGCAAGTGCGAATGTGCAGAAGCAATTTGAACATCAACGTCAGACTGCCGCAGCGACAGACAGCGAGTTTGCAACGACAATGATCGCGGACTCACGTGATAATGGCGTTGAAGTGAACGATTTCGTTCGAAGCAATACACAATGGTTCCCGTTAGTACCGCCGAGATACGTATCAATATGGTGAGCTAGAATGTCTGGTGTGCTTACCGGCCTATCCAATGCATGGGAGCGCTTGGTCGCGGCCCTGGCACTCGACCTCGTGCGATTGTTTACATGGATGCGCTGAAGCTCGCTGCGCGCCTTGCGGAAGGATTTTTGTGGGGATCCGTGGTACTCTTCTGTTTCGTATCACGTGCCCTTTCCGTGAAATGCAGAGGATCGCACCGCGCCGGCCGAGAAACGGAACAATGTCGATGGGTGGTTTATCAAGAGCATCACGAGCTCATTGCAAGGTCGTTGCTTGCTGAGGTTATCTCTCACTCTCTTGCAATTGATAATTTGTTGCTTACAACAATGATCATAAGCGATGCAACAGTGGTCGGTCTGTGCATATCGCCGTATTCTCGCTCAGACTTGAGGGATATTTGCGCTTCCGGGAACCCTTCGAGTAGGATTGGCAATGCGTTGGGCGTTCGCTCCCAGCGCGTGCACAATCTATAAGCAACTTGTAGAATTTGTACCCCGCCGAAAAGCTGATAGCCTCCTCAGCCGGAATTGAATCCACAACCAGACCCCAAGCAACTGAGGATCTTAGTAAGGGGGCCTCCACAGATCACTGATTGTAAAATACGCGTACAGTTGGTTCGACGAAATGCAATGGCTATTCCTTGCAATCTAACTGTGCTTGTTTTCTCGCATTCGAAATCGGCTAGCGCACAAGGACTGCGTCCAGGCGCAAGTACACAAGGATTGTGTATCGAAGGCAAGGGAAGGGCCACTACAGGACCTCACAGTATTACCCGAGACAGCACGGTTTCAATAGAGGAAGCAGCAGCAACAAATCGTATATTTTCTCATTTCTCACAGTTTTCAGAAACCGTTTCTCGCAGTGTTTCACAGGTTAGAGCGCAGGAGTCGGACTCGTGCTTAGTGCAAGAATTAAGGGTTTGTGATGCGTATTCTTTGGCGTTTTATTAGACCGGTAAGTGGCCGGGATAAGTAGGGAAGCGCACTAAGTGTGCGGATAAACAGTTTTCCACAGTTTAATCAAGGGTCAGATAAACCCTCGTCGCTTCGGACACTGACCAGGTGACAGCACAGCCTCAGCCTCAGACAGCACAGCTTCCTCCGAGATTCGAACCCGGGTCACTTCCCGGTCTCGGCATGCCATGTCAGCATAAAAGGGCACCTCACATTCTAACCCATAGTGACCCCCAGCACCAGGTGAGCCGCCGCAGATTTACCAGCGTTCACGGAGCGGCCCGGACCTGACCCCCTTTGGGATTGCCGGTTCTGCTGAAGCTATCTTCCAAAATTTGGGCGGATTTGTTAGGAACACATCTGCTCCTGAGCACTAAAGTTATGAAAGTTCTCTCGGTCTCTTTTTTTTTTTATCAGTCATGATGTACTTTGCGAACTTGGCTGCTCTGTGGTTGCGTCCATGAAAACAAAGTACAGGTCACTGCTCAGCATGGAGCGAACACTAAGAACTGTTGCGCTGAGAATGCGCCCTCGTTTTGAGAGACGCTCACCTCAGCCAGTAAGAAGAGTCTACTCTGCTGGAACTGTTGTTGTTTTCCCCTTTGGTACCCGTACCAATGAAAACAAAACAAGGTATCTACACTGTGTCACTGCTCTCCCAGTGTTCCTACAGGATGTGATTTTCTGTCTAAACAGGATCTCCTCTTCTACTACCTCTAGTACGATGTTCGCGACAAATACATAGTACACCCCGACTTTTGCTTGTTAAACGACGCGATTACATGTTATGAGGTAAATAAGTACTAAATAATAAATAAATGTTCTTCAGCTTGCATAATTTGATGTCAAGAATTGGCTGAGGTATCTGACTGATGTTCCAAATACTCTGCATCTATTAGTACATGACGCTGTTTTTGGAAATGGCGTCTTAAACAAAACTTCAGGGGCATGAGTATGGAAGGATTTGTGTGAGTTTCAGAGCGTGTGTCACGACGGTCAGTCCGTCGCACCCAAAACTTTATACATTGTGCACCCGTGTATCATTGCATTATACCACAAGCGCATCATGTTGATGATGATGATAATTAGGGGTTTCATGGCGCAACGACAACGAGGGCATCATGTTGGGTTGTACAACAATGGCGTGTAAAAAATCCTGCGACCAAAATTTTAGCAGCCTTCCAACATGTCTGAAAACGGAGGTATTTTATTACCAAACAGGGGCTGGGCATATACAGACAAGCAGCAAGCAGCAAACGGGTATGTACTCTGCTGTGAATGCAAACGACCTCAAGTATATCTTTATGACTATCGAAGTCACTTCCATATACATTAATTTATACATAACGTATCTGTGTGATGTACCCAAGGATACTGGAATGGAATGCCTTTGTGCTACCTCACAAAACATGTGAGAGCTTCACAGGGAATTGTACATAACAAAAATACTCTACTCAAGTTACTTGACCTTAAGTGCTTTTGGGAATAACTTGGTATCTTACAAATACGTTCAAAAGGCAGTATTTAGTATCATGACTTGGATACCTTTTTAGTATCTTCAACAAGCTTGCAGCAGTGAAAGTCCATTCCATTTCTCCCTTTTATTTATTTATTTATTTATTTTTTCTTTGAGTTATATATGGCTAGGCGAACACTCTCTCGAAGAAAGTGTGGAACTGCAAGGTCAATAATTACCTAAAATTCATTAATCAACCCCTTTAATTAGGGGATTTTGCGCAGAAGCGATGTAGCAGAACCAGTGATATTCCTTATCCCCCGAAGAAAATTATCTCCCGATTATCCCAGGAAGGAATCGAAAGGCATTGAGACAGTGCCTTTATCACAACATTCCAAAACGCGAACTCCTCCGTCGTAATCATATCTCCGAAGCGTGACGTATCAGCACGCCCACATTTTTTTCCCTCTCCCCCTGTATCTGCCGTATTGCTTCAATTTCGCCATCGCGGGAACTCCCTGGCGCTCCCAGGTGCTCTTTGCGCATGCGGTCACGTGGCCTTGAGGGCGCAAGAAGCGGCAGCGGGCCGAGCCCTTGGTAGCCACCTATCGGCAGGCCCGTTGTCACGACCCGGTTTCAGTCGCCGTTCAGCACACCATTCATTCTAGCCCACCATAGTATCAGCATGGGGGCACTAAGCGAACTCACGTATCTGGGTGCAGCGTGGGTGCTATCACAATAACCGCGGTCCTTCGCGTTGCCATGCCAACGTGATGGCAGTTTGTCGCAGAGGTGCTGCCATGCGGTGTGAAAACACGCGGGACTCACGCAATCGGCGATTGTGATTGTGCGTATCGTGAGTTATCGCAATCGTAAGTTATTTTGCCGAGCTCTGACCGCGACACAACACCATTCCCAATGGCTTCGACCACAGGCATGTTGAATCTGAAGTAGTCCTTCCTGTCTATCTTTTTTGATCGTTCGTTGTTCGCTTGCACACTATAAGTCATTTCCTCAGTGCGATGACAGTGCCGCACGTAAGCAGAAGAACCACAACTAACAGGGACCAGCGTAACTAAGCAGCTGACTGTACGACTTTTCCCTGTCAAGACGCTGACCCTTTGAGGGCTCAACAATAGAAAACCTGAGGGACTGACAATTAGTATGTCATTGGGAACTTCCACATGACTCCCTCAATAGAATTCAGGAGGTGTCCTACTGTAACTGGACACAGCACATTGGGTTGATGATGATGATGATTAGAGTTTTTATGGCGCAGCGACTACAAAGGTCATAATGCGCCAAACACGGTTATAAACACATATGAATCAAGTTATCAGAACAAGGTGACTGAAATTCAACCTAAAAATATACTAATGTAGTTAAAAGAAGTGTGTGTAAAGTTTTCTTGCGAAAAGTAACTAAAAAGCTATAGGCTCACAAGCAGGCCTATGTCCATAAAAAAGTTCTGAACATTCTCAAAAGGAATGACAGGCTCATCACCCAACAGCAGTGCTGGGTGAAGAGCTGTACAATGCTTGTAGGATTCAGTGAAGTAGCGCTGCCGATGAGGTTCGTGTTGTGGGCACGTGATAAGAATGTGAAGAATGGAGAGCTGCTCGTTACAATGGGTGCACTGCGGTGGCTCCTCTCCACGAAGTAGGTGGCCGTGCGACAAAAATGTATGCCCAATTCTGAGCCTGTGTCTCAGCACCTCCTGGGGGCGTTGTTGGATTGCATGTACCTTATGCCCTATGTGTGGTTTTGTGAGATGAAGCTTGTTCCGAGTTTGTTCATCCCAGAACTGCTGCCATTTTTCATTAATGGCCTTTTTTAATGCACGTCTGAGGTCATGGAAAGGGATGTCGAATGGGGTAATTTCTGATGACAGAGCTGTTGCTGCGGCTCGGTCTGCGAGTTCATTTCCTGGGATACCCACGTGACTGGGCACCCAACAAAATGCTAAGTTATAACCTCTGTTTAGTATCCTATTGGCCAAAGAACGTGCTCTATGAACTAGAAGGTTCTTAGTCCGCTGCAGACTACTCATAGCATGCAGAGAGCTAAGAGAGTCTGTGTAAATTACTCCAGATTTAATACCTGTTTGCAATATAAAATTAAGTGCCAAGATCAGTGCGTATACTTCAGCAGTAAAAATGGATGCTGCTGGATTTAAACGGTGCGACCGTGTCACTGCTGCAGATACCATGGCGCAGGAGACGCTGTCAGCAGTCCGTGACCCATCTGTGTATATTTCAGTGTGGTCGCCAAAGGAATGCTTTAATTCGAAGAACTCTTGCTGAAGGACTGAGGGCGACGTATCCTTTTTATTGTATTTAGTTAAGGAGTAGTTGAACTGTGGTTGTGATTGCCAAGGAGCACTTTTGTCACCCTGTTCTAGGATCCAGGAATCCTGATACAAAAAGTTATAAAACTCATGATACTGCAAGGCTCGCATGCTAAAAGGCCGTACCACTGATGGTCTGTTTACAAATAGTCGCTGAAGCCGTGTGCCTTGGACACAAGGCAGAGCTGGATTCTGACGATGGCTTTTAATTTTAAGACCATAAAGAATAGTGAGGTAAGCCCGTCGCCTGTCCAAAGACCACTCACTGGACTCGACGTACAAACTTTCCACTGGTGAGGTGCGGAAAGCTCCAAGAGCTAACCGGAGGCCCTGGTGATGTACTGGGTCAATTAACTTGAGGACTGACGTACGAGCAGAACTGTAAACAACACAACCATAATCCATCTTGGACCGAATTACTGATGCATATATTTTGTGGAGGGTTGTTTTATCTGCTCCCCAAGACCTGTGAGCGATAACTTTCATGAGATTTAAAGACTTTATGCATTTCGCTTTTAGTTGTTTGATGTGCGGCAAAAACGTAAGCTTTCTATCAAAAACCATTCCCAGAAATTTGTGTTCTTCTCGGACAGCAATGTTCTCACCATTCATGTAAAGTGTAGGGTTCGGAAATAGTCCCTTTTTTCTCGTGAACAGAACACTGATAGTCTTTTCTGAGGAGAACTTGAATCCGTTCTGGTCTGCCCATTTAACCAGTCTGTTTATCGCCAGTTGTAGTTGCCTCTCACAAGTTGCCAAATTTGCAGAGGAGTATGAAATTTGAATGTCATCAACGTACAACGAATACGATATAGACGGAGGAATTGCAGTGGCTATGGAGTTCATTTTCACAATGAATAATGTCACACTGAGCACGGAGCCCTGAGGAACTCCATTCTCCTGAAGAAATGGTTGTGATAGAGTGCTGCCCAGTTGGACCCTGAAAGTTCGATCTTGGAGAAAGTTAATGATACAGCGTAAAAGCCGGCCTCGTATCCCTAAAAGGTATAGATCCTGGATGATCCCATACCTCCAAGCGGTATCATATGCCTTTTCTAAATCGAAGAATACAGAGGCACAGTAACTCCGCCTGAAAAACGCTTCTCGGATTGTGGTCTCCAAACGAACAAGATGGTCTGTCGTTGAACGTGCAGCTCGGAATCCACATTGGTACTTATCAAGACAGTTATTGCATTCAAGATAATACACTAGTCGGTTGTTCACCATTCTTTCGAATGTTTTTCCCAAACAGCTGGTGAGGGCAATGGGCCTGTAGCTGGTGGGATTTGACGCTTCTTTGCCAGGTTTGAGAAGTGGAATTACAGTTGCTACCTTCCATGCTGTTGGCATCTGCCCCTTATCCCAGACTTTGTTGAAGAAGTTTAGAAGACACCCTTTGGATTCCTCTGATAAGTGGGTGATCATGGAATAGGTGACCCTGTCTGGACCAGGAGCACTGACCTTCACTGAGGACATTGCTCGCTGGAGCTCTACCATAGTGAACGGCTGGTTGTATGGATAATTTTCACCACCCACAGTTGAAATGACTTGCTTTTCTGCACGGTTCTTTACAGACAGGAACGTTTTGCTGTAATGTGCAGAACTGGAAACATTTTGGAAATGTTCACCTAGGAGGTCCGCCTGTTCGTCTAAACTCTGACATGGAACACCATTGACTTGGAGGGGAATGGAAAAACTCTGGTAGTCTCCTTTAATTTTCCGAAGCCTATCCCATACTTTCTTTGATGGGGTTCCATGTGTTAAAGAAGAAACAAAGTTGTGCCAAGAAGACCTTTTTGCTTGCTTTCGTGTCCACCTTGCTTTGGCACGTGCTTTTTTGAAGGCAAGAAGATTCTGTGATGTGGGGTATCTACGAAAGGTACCCCAGGCACGATTCTGTTCCTTTCTAGTCTTTGCGCAATCGTCAGTCCACCAAGGTTTCGGACGCTTGGGGAGCCGACCCAATGTCTGTGGAATAGATTGTTTGGCGGCATCTATGATTGTGCTTGTAACTAAAGTGTTTGCCTCTTCGACTGACATGTGTTGGAAAGAAGAGGACTGGAGTTTGACTTCCCTTTGGAATAAGCTCCAGTCAGCCTGAGCTAGTTTCCACCGGGGTGGTCGTGTTGTGAGTGTATTTGTAGCACCACACAATTTCACGATAACAGGAAAGTGGTCACTCCCTCGTGGATTTTGTTCAACTGCCCAGTCTAAACTGCTAAACAGCGAGGGACTGCACAGCGAGATATCTAGAGAAGAAAAGCTTTGTGTCGCTGCATTAACTTAAGTAGCTTGTCCCGTGTTGAGCAAGCAAATTGACCTTGACATCAAAACGCTTTCCAGCATTTTCCCTCTGACGTCTAACCTTCTGCTGCCCCACAGGGGGCTGTGAGCATTCAGGTCCCCAAGAATAAGGAAAGGTTGAGGCAGCTGGTCACAAAGATGCTCAAAGTCCCTTTGGTGGATTACTACTGAAGGGGGCAGGTACAATGAACACACTGTAATGACCCTGTCGAGGCATATTTGTGCAGCTACAGCCTCAAGGTCTGTAACAAGTGGAACAGAATTGGAAGGAATGGACTGCGGAGTAATCAGAGCCACACCCCCAGATGAACGTGAGGTGTCCGTACGATCCTTTCGAAAAACATTATATCTTCGAAATGGGTTTATACTCTGTTTGTTCAGGTATGTCTCTTGCAAACAGAAACAGACAGCTTTGTACTTTTCAAGAAGGTCATGTACGTCATCTATGTTGGTGAAGAGGCCTCGACAGTTCCATTGCAGAAGGACCTGTCCCATGAAAAGGATTGTGGTTAAGAAAAACAAAGAGACTTTGACCATTATGTGCATTTAAGGAGGCAGCACCCTTGGTGGGGGCTGTTTTTGCTGGTCCGTGGGTCTGTTGCCTCTGCCTCTACCACTCGATCTCTCGCGTTTCTCTTTTGATTGTGAGAAAGTGCCTGGGAGACTCGAAGACGACTTTTGTGAAGCACGGTCTTCGTCGTCGAGCTCCATGTTAACAACAGGTACCTGGGATGGATCTTTGAGCAATCCATCCCAGACGGATGCCGTGCAAGCAACCTCAGCTGAGGCCGCTGCAGGCATAGAAGTAATGAGACCAGAAGGAGAAGGAGACACTTCCGTATCTCCCTCCCTCTGAGGGGGAGTGTGGGGTGGAGGCCCAGCAGTTTGGGTCTCCACAGACCTCCTCTGTGGTGCCACTCCCCTGCGCACCACTTCGGAGAAAGTGCCCTTTTTCTTGAACTCTGCTTGCGCCTTTGCATCTTTGTAAGAGATATTTTGTTCTGCCTTGATTCTAAGGATTTCTTTTTCATCTTTCCATCGGGGGCATGACCTGGAGTAGACAGGATGGTCACCTTTACAATTTGCACATCGCGCTTCATTTCGGCAGGATTCTGCTGTGTGGTCTCTACCAGAGCATTTGGGACATGTTTCCTGTCCACGGCAGACCTGAGACCCATGCCCGAAGCGCTGACATTTGAAACAACGCCGCGGATTAGGGACATAGGGTCGCACGTGACAGTTAAGGTAACCAGCCTTGATGGTTGCAGGAAGCTTGTGTAGTTGAAAGGATAGAACAATGTGCTTCGTTGCAATTTCTTTACCGTCCCGACGCATCACTATTCGCTTTGCTGCCACGACACCCTCTTCCAGCAGGCCTTCCTCAATCTCGGAATCGGTGCACTCGAGAAGCTCACTTTCGGAGATCACGCCTCTAACAATATTGAGGTTTCTGTGTTTTGCGATAGACACCGATATGTCCCCAATTTTCTTGACCGCTTGGAGGGCCGAGCTTTGCTCCCTGGTTTGAACCTCGACTTGAAGGTCCCCAGATGACAGTTTCTTTGCATTGTAAGTCCTTCCGATTAATTTCTCTATTTCTCTGGCAATGACAAAAGGTGATATCTTAGTGAGTGGCTTTGTCTCATCTTCAGCATGGAGTACCAGAAATTTTGGAAACCATGGTTCTGGAGACAGGCTGAATGAGCTTACTGGTGCTTCGGTGCAGCGCCGCTTATGGCGCTGATCATGTTTTTTTGAACGTGAAGTATCCATACAAAAGAAGATGTGGTTCGGTGCAGCAGGTGTGTCGCCCACCATCGAGCCCAACCAGGGAACGTGTCCCACACGCTAACACTTGCCTCTGCACTATACCCTAGTGCAGCTTCTGGAGAGTGAAAGACTGCCCAAGGTTGACCCTTGCCGCCAAAGAAGGTGAAAAGAGGAAAAGGAGAGAAAGAAGGAGACCAAGGAAGAGAAAGTAATGAAAAGGGGGATGGCGACTAGCTGAATAATCCTGGCCGGGTCTTCCAGGACCACCTGACTATGGGAAGCAGGGGCCAAAGCGGTATGTTGCTTTCCCGGAGGGGCCCCGAAGGGTCCTAAACAACCTCTCCACCTCCTCCTCCACCTCTCCTCCTCCACTCAACCGCCAGGATCCCCCTTTCCCCAGACACGGGAAAGCCACGCACAGCTATACGTGGGGGTCTCCCTCCTGCGGCGACCCAACCGTGAGTGCAGGAGGGGGCTACTGCAGCTGCTGCCGGGCGATGGGGGCGCCAAGTTCCCGACGCCGGGACAGCACATTGGGGAAGGAGGAGAAAGGAGATTAGGAAGAGGGGCCAGCATAGAATTCCAGAACGCTATTACGATTGCTTCGAATAGCCCAACAAAGACACAGGAAATTTGTCACAGATCATTGTTATTCTGAGTCACTCTACTTCAAAAGTAATTGATTACTGGGTAATTGATTACTCGAAAAATTACCTGTTCAAAAATGTAATTGATTACAAGTAACGAAATTACTTGTAACGCGTTACGTACAAGTCTGCTTCACGCGTTCGCGAGCTATACTGCCCGCAACGTACGCGTACCCCTATATTTCCGTCTTACTCGCACGCACCCGCCACACCCAGATATTGCGTCAGCCGCCGCAATGACCTTGTCAGCAAGAATCTGGCACGTGTAAGCTATCTGGATTTAGCTGGTTCGTTGCTATCGGCTTATTACTCCCCGAGTTATCACGTCGTGAAATTCGGCATAATTTCGTTGCATCGTAAATTCTGACCTCGCTACCAAATCGAACTTATATGTTATGTTATGTTAACGTTTTCACGTAAAAAAAATCAGACGTATTGTAATTGTTCGCACCATCCTTCCTCCGTGCACGTGTTGCATTTGATTAAGCAGGATTGGAAGACATGGCTGCAATGGCATGTAGTTCACAAGTTGAACGAAACGTGGTCACTCACAGAGCATGTCATGAGTGAATATGAATCCGAAACTCTTATGAGTTTTTGCTTTCTTCCACAACGAACACTTCAAGTCTTGTATAACGGCGTATTCTGCGACATTGTTACCTTCAGCATTGCTACCGTGTTTTCCTTCGCTGACTTTTTCTTTATTCGCAAGTTGGTATCTTCTACCTGAACACAAACTTCTAGCTTAGTAGCACTGGTTGACTTCAAGTGTCGCTTTCCTCACTTTTTCCTCGGATTATCTACCGTCTATAGGGTCTTTCTTCGATCGTTATGTCCCCTACGAAGTCACTTTGCCCTGCAATGCATCTCGCTGCGTTCAAATACCGTGAAGCCCCCCAGCTCGTCCTCATCGATACATAATACGTCAGTTTATGTTGTGAGTGGGGATTCCAATAGATATATGTATTTCGAAAACCAATCAGGATACGGCTTGTCCTGTTCCTTGGTTCTTTCCGTTTTACCAACAACAAACTAATAAATTATTGATTCTCTAACGCACTTCCGTACTTCACTTCCCTGCTACAGATTCCCCCCTCCCCTCCTGCTACAGTGTTTGATACAAACACTGTGCGTACATGGAAACATGCACAACACGATGCGAACCCGAAATCGAGGCATTTTATGTTTAACACGTACACCTCAGGTTGCTGATTCAGCCCAGGACACTGACTAATCTTTAAAATATGCTACAGGCAGGTTACAAATGCAGGAAACAGCATCAAGTATACTTACAAACGGTTGGATTTTGTCTGCACGGCACTCGTCGAAGTCGATCTTTTCAATAAAATGCCTCCCTTCGCACCGAAACCAAACGCGATACTAAAGCTGATCCGCTACTATCGGCAATCGCAGACAGAAATATACTTTATCACAGCCACGTGTGTGCCTGCCTTGCGCCTACGGGAAGCTGCAAGATCGTGCGTATCTCTAATAAACAACGCATACCGGTTAGACAGGACTATGACCTTCAGGATCCGTTTGAATGACATGTTATGTACGTACTTTTAACCATACACGTTTTGTTTTTTTTGTTTTTTTACATCACATCACATCACACGTGTTGTCATTTGCATTTCGGTAGCAAGTATTCTTTTTCGTATGTGCTCTTGACAATCACGCGGACGAAGACGATCACAGAGCTTGCACACACTCGTTCCACGTCTTAGGTCGGTTTCACACTACCGTGTTTGTCGTCCGTTTGCTTCAAAAATACAACCTCCTCAATCAATCGAGCTCCGTAGACTCCAATGCGTCCGTTTTGGCTCCGTTAAAAACACGGACGAGACAAACGCTAGTGTGAAACCAGCCTTATAGGAACTAAAATTCATAGCAGACCAAAAAATTTACCATTGTTTCAGGTCCTCTATACATGCGCGGTCGTGCGCTCCAAAAAAGATAAAAAAGGACCTGCGAACCCTTACACATTAATTGTATTTGTGTCAACGTACAAATTGAGGAAAAGCAAACCCAGACATCTCCCGTCACGTCAACCATCCTTGTTGCACCGTAACCTGCTGAACACATCCTCCTGGCATTTCTCGAGTGCTCCTCATCCAGTGTGCAGGGAGCAACATGCACCGTTGACATAACGAGAAGGAAAAAAAAAAAACGGAGCAAGAGGACGACAAGCTTGGGTACTTGAAAATCAATTTGCTGCAGGTTTGTTTACAACCTTCAAAGGAAGTCCAATCTGGCAGCGGCGCTTCCCTCTTCCGCCGCATACTGATGAAGTAGGACCTCAGCCAACGAAAGGGGGCGCGATCTAGCCGCCAGACGTGATTCACTGTGTGCACAGTGACGTCTCTTGAGACAGATGAGAAAAGATTGCGGGACGACCTCATCCAGGTTTCACCATCGGCTCGTGACATCAGTGATGATGATCAGCAAACCCATTCATTTTCACGAAGGTCACTTCAAGGTGGAATTTTGTTTTTATGTATAAAAATGGAAGCGCTAGTGGGGGACTGTTACATTTGAGAGAGGTGTACTGTGGTGTGGTGTAGCCAGCATTCATTTCAAACCAGCTAGTGAGCGCCTGTCTTTGTGTGTGTGTGCTTGTTTCGTAGAAACAGGGTGCAAACAACAACAACAACTTCATTTCGAGATTATGAATGGGGAATTTCATCGCCAGGGGCGACACAGGGTGTTTCTCGGGTTGTGAGCAAAATTTTCTGAAAATTCGTGGTTCATATTCTCTCCGCAACGTGCGCTGCATATATCTTTTTGCGGTACGGCCTATTTCGACGTAACATTGTTTTAAGAGCCTGCGCCAGGCCTTAATGAGCCTCCATAATTAATCTTGGTCGGTGGTTTAAATTAGAAAGTTGCACAGTAAAGCCGTGGTGTCCTTGGCCCGCAGAAATGAAAACTGCAGCGAGCTGGTTCGGTGCATTATGGGAAGTTTCGTTTTAGGCGCTGCCACTTTACGCCCCGTCTCCTCTGTGTTCAATCCCTGACGATACACTTACTGCCGTTCTGTGATGCGTAATGTACCCCCGCCCTCCCATCTGTGAAGCAATTGAGCCAAAAGTAGACCCTTATCTTTGTTGTCAATTGAGGAACAGCCAGCAGCAAACTGAGAGAGTGGTGCACAGCGTTGGGGAGACAAAAAAGCGGCCTCATGTATAGAACGCAACTCTGAAGGACACAAGTAGATTCTGCATTTTCGCCCCTTTCATACTGCATGCTGCAGCACAAAAGTACGTTTCAGCTTGTGTTTCTCGATTTTTCGATTTTTTTTCGAGTTTTTCGATTTCATACCTCGGGGCTCAACTCTACAGCTTTCTGATCACCGATCCATTTTTATCCATTAACGTAATTACTTATGAAAGCTCATTAAGGTTCGTAACTGCCTGTTAAAGCAATACCATGTCGAGGTGGACCATACCTCAGCTACGTATATTTATTTAGCTATTTATTTATTGTTAACGCGTTAAGGGCCCGAAGGCATAACATAACGGTGCTAGGGCACATGACTATTGTGCATAATGTTCATAAAAAAGACATACATAAAACGGCACAGATAAACAAGGCATGATAAAAATAAGAATGAATACAGTGTACGAGAATTACCACACTACAGTAATAAAAGAAATACATCGGAACAGGTTAGAAACCGCTATTGGTTAACAAGAAACGCCAAGTGAGCACACATACTGTTTGAAACGAATGAGGTTTGTCAATGAGGGTATTCGCCGAGAAGGTCATTCCAGAGCTTCGATGTGCGCGGGATGAAGGTTTCACGGTAGTAACTGTTATTGCAGTCATCCATCTTGGCTTTCATATGATGATCGAGACGTTGGGAGATGTATGATGGAGAGTTTAGCATAGAAGAATGTAAAGTTGTGTTGCGAAATATCTTATGAAAAGGGCATAGGCTGGACAAAGAACGACGTACTATTAAAGGAGGCAGGGAAAGGGAGAGCTTCATAGGCGTAACGCTGGAGTTAGTGTTCTAGTCGTTGAGGGTGAAGAGGACAGCACGATCGTAGACGGCCTCGAAGGAGTGAATGAGACAAGTTTTGTGGTGATTCCAGATGAACGCGGCATACTCAGGTTTAATCCTTACTAAAGTGGTGTAAGCATTTTTTCTTTTTACCCACGGCGGCCGATTAGCGTTTGAGATAATGGATGAGAGATATGGCTAGATCAAGAAAGGGGGGGGGGGGTGAATATGTTTATTATATAAAAAAAAGAAGGGAAAGGTTAGCTTGCGCTACGGCGGCTTGCTATTCCCAGCAAAGAAAGAGAAAAAGAAAGAAAAGAAGAAGAAAAACAAAAAAAAGGAAACAAACAAACGAAAAGGAAAACAACCACGAAATTGATCACGGTTCACCCAGAAGGCAACAGATCCGCAGGAACTGAACAAGTGCCTTTGTCACCTGACTATGTTGTGTGGGGCCTATAGCAGCATAGCTAGGGAACAGTCCGAAATTCTGAGGCGAGCGATGCGCGACCGTAGGAGAAGACGATGTTAGCGCTAACGAGTGCAGTGGAGCATCAGGTACGGAATGTCTCCTTCAACATGACAGGTGGGACAGTTGGGTGACGAAAGATGTCCCATCTTAAAGAGGAGCAGTGGAGTTCGCGCCACATTCAGTCGAAGCATGTGGAGCAAGGACCCTTCATCCCTGGGGTAGCGGCCTACTAGTGTGTGGGTCATCGTAGGGTTAATCGGGCGCAGAAAAGAGTTCGCCCTGTCAACGTCTTGCAAGAAGGCCTGAGAGCTATATTTGTGCAGTATTGGTGAATGGCTAGCCGGCAGACAGACGGGGTAAGCAGGGCAGAAGTGACAGACCCAGCTGCACGAGCACACCTGGCCGCAGAATTGGCGAGGGCATTCCCTGAGATACCAACGTGACCCGGAATCAACTGGAACCACATACTGTGGCCTAGAGACACTATCTGAAAGAATAGTCCACGCTCTTGGTGTCGACGAAGAGATCTACCGCAGAGCAAATAATATAGCAAATGCTTCTGCTTCGGTTGATGACAGCGCGGGCAGCAGCTTGAAACCGCGCTCGTATGCCTCCTCAGATATATGAAAAGCAGTTGATGATCCATCGGATGCCACCGAGCCGTCAGTGTAAATATCCGTTCGATTCCGGTGCAGGGAGTGGTGATGTTGCAACGTTAGTTGGCATTCCACAACAGCTGGGACATGGCTCTTTTTTGGAAGACCAGGAGCGGATGTGTGCACGGGGGGCAGACATAAGGTCCACAGCGGCTCCGTATAGAGGAACAAGGTATGCGATGGTGGGATTTGGCTTTGTAGGAGCAGAACAACTTGACCGTACGCAGAAGCAGGGCAATGCTGCGTAACATCACGAAGGTGAAAGATGGAAGTAATTGAAAAGGTTAGCCAGGCTGTAGGAGTCGGTGAATATTTGTCCCTTGTATGTTGTTCCAGCCTCAGAACATCAGTTCTCTCATGATCACGAAGGTGGTGACATGGGTGCCGTACAATGTAGCGTGTGTAAGCTTGGAGGGTCACCTTGTTCCGGAGGATAAGCACGGAAGGAACCCGTGCTTCGGCGATAGCAGATAATGTTTCCGTGGTCTTCGGGACTCCCAAACAAGTGCGCAGGCTACGAGCTTGAAGATTAAGCAGTTGCCGTTCCTTGAAGGGGGAAATACCGTGCAACACAGGCAAGCAGTAGCGTAAAGTGCCCATAATAAGAGAGTTGTGTACTTGGAGGAGCTCGGTACAAGAAGGACCCCAAGAGGACCCACAAGCGACGGCGTAGCACGTTAATGTAAGAGCCTATGGTGGCACGGAGGGCAGTAATCTGTCAAGACCATGTTAGTCCCTGATCAATGATGACGCCAAGGTACTAGCACCAGGGAACAAACGGCAGTCTTGATCCTGTCAAGAAGAGGGTGTAGCTGCAGAATGAGCGCCGCGTGAATGCCATAGCCACGGTTTTGGTTGGCGATACCGATAGCCCTCTATCAGCAAGATATGACACAGTAGCGTCCAGAGCAGATTGGAGGCCGCGTTGTATGGTGTCCAGCCGCACAGCAGAAGTCCATATGCAAATACCATCCGCATATACGGTGATGTGGGTATGGTTTGGCAGTTGAAGGGACGGGTGCGCCATGATGACATTGAACAAGTCGGGGCTCAGAACACTGCCCTGCGGAACGCCGCGACGCACAGGGT
This sequence comes from Ornithodoros turicata, assembly GCF_037126465.1. NCBI lineage: Eukaryota > Metazoa > Arthropoda > Arachnida > Ixodida > Argasidae > Ornithodoros > Ornithodoros turicata. The sequence continues at coordinate 98,097,402 of NC_088202.1, forward strand.
ACGTGGCACTATTGCCCTCTCGCGTACGGACAAACAAGGATCTGTCCGAAAGAAAATCGCGTAGCCATGAGAGTGTGCAGCCACAAAACCCGACTTCCTGAAGCGATGCAACTACAACGCCGTGAAGAACACTGTCATAGGCTTTTGCGACGTCAAGAAAGAGGGCAGCACTGAGGAGTCTTTCCGACTTCGCTTGTTGCACAGAGGAAACGAGACCTATTACATTATCGATAGCTGATCTTTCTTGGCGGAATCCGGCCATTACTTCAGGGTAGAATTGTGTGGTTTCGAAGTACCAGTTCATCCGGGCGTACACCATGTGTTCCATAACTTTTCCAACACAACTGATGACAGTGACTGGATGAAAGGCGTCCAGAGCGTGCGGGGATTTGCCAGGCTTCAAAAGAGGCTTCACCATAGCAAGCTTCCAATCACCTGGGACTACTCCATCTCGCCAGTAACGGTGTAGATCACCAAGAGACCAAGAGAGATTAGTTGATAAGATAACGCCGAGATATTTCAATGAAACGATACGCTTGAGATTCGAGACGACGAGATGGTATTGTGCAGCTGTAGGGTTACATTGAATAATGCGATGGTGTGGGCTGGTTCAGATCAGTGCTGTCTTCGTGTCGTCTTTTCTGTATTCCCCGGCACTCTGGGGGTTTAAAGTTTTTACCAAACATGTAGGGTTACGGCGTGTGAAAGACATACTTTTACATTTATCAGTGTTAACGGGTAGAAGCCATTTCGAGCACCCAGCCTTTATCAAGATCGCTTTGAAGAAGATCATGGTCTGAGGGAGAGGTTATTTTGTGAATGACGGAGTCGTCAGCGAAGAGCCGCACGGAAGAAGATCAACCAATAGGAAGGTCGTTAATACCCAGGCAGCACAAACCCTCGGGAAATGAATGGGAACGCAATGGGAGCTCCGGCTCCTGAACGGGCGATAGTGCCCGACTGGTTCCCAGCGATGTGGGAACTGAGGAGGTAGAACATAAGAGAAGATAAGGTAGTCCCCCGACCGTGCCCTGATCATTTCCCGCTCTGGTCTCCTTTTGGTCATGTAAACAATAATATAGGATCGCTCCCCGATGCTGCTCTGATCATTTCCCGGTCTGGACTGACCTTGGTCATGTGACCAAAATATAGGATCGCTCCCCGATGCTGATCTGATCACTTCACGATAATCAGTCACATGACCGGGGTGCAGCAACGGATTTCTCTTCCCAGACAGCCAGGCGCCGAGTGATGCAATCACGTAACCGACAGTTTCGAATATGGCCAATGATGTTCCTCGGTCATCCAGCCGTGTTTGCACTGTCGGAGTCCCCGTCGCTCTCGCTGCGAGAAACGAATGTATCCGGCCGTGCTCCCGAAACTTTTGAGGAATTCCAACATTTTTAAGCGATTCATCGAGTGGTAAGTGCTATATCTTTTTGTGGTATTCCTCGCATTGATAAATGTTACTCATGGATGCTTTTCAACATGAGTGACAGCGTTCTAGAAGGCTTCTCTCGAAACGTAGCATCGCATAGTTTCGATTTCAGTGATCCATTGTGGTTTATGCGTTGCTTTTAGGATAATGGACTCCGTTTTGGTGAAAATATGGCTCAGTAAAGTGTGGAATCGTATGTATTGTGTAGTTGACATCAAACGAAATGTACCCATTTCTCAGGATGACTGCGTGCTGCAGCTGTGCTTTTCATCTCCTGCGTGCGTACAAAACTGGAATGCTGGAGGACTTCAGCTCAAGGTTGGTTTTTGGAGTCAGTCTAAATAAAAGAAAAGAAAAAAAAAGGAACCTCCGAAGCGAATAAATTATTCCGCTTTAATCCGTTTGCGCAATGTGATCGACGCATGATATGTCAACTTCTTTGAAACTGTGAGTGGATGAAAGCTATCCTGATCTTTCATTCAGAATGTCATGCTGGACCACTACCAGAGCGTGCTTAAAGGAATCAATGCCTTGATATCACCGAAGTGCCCACCACCAGCTCTCTGCCTCTGATGATGGTCAAGATTTTTCTAGCGGATCTTGTCATGTCATGCTGAAAACTGTAAGTTTGGCTATTTGGTCTGTATTCAATGACGTGTGCATCATGTGGTGTGGTGTACTTTTCTCAGTGTAACCCTGACCTCGAGCTATCTTCCACTTTCAGAATCTACCCCGCACTTCGGTTACAACACTATGACCTATCGCGCTGTGATGATTGCTTGAAAGGAATACAGTCTGGTATGCTGTGTTGTTTTTCTTTTAAAAGAACTTCAGGTATCCATAATAACAGGCCTTCCTAGCAAGAAAGCCATAAGAAAAGGCATCTTCTTGATACATTAATATTTCTCCTAAACACAAGGGTACGAGTCACACTACATGTGCCATACTGCACTCTCAGAAAAAAGGGTGGACCTTTTAGGAGGTAATAGCTGTCGCATATGTTGTGCCTAAAAGGTTGCAAAGTTCTACCTGCTACCTCACTCTCTGCCACGAATAATAGGGTTACCGCTTCTGATTCGGTGAAAGAGGGGGGCGTACACCTTTTTGTTGTAATTTGGATGGATGATAATTTTTTTTACCAGCTTTTTACACCCCTTATCATGTTGGCTTAGGAGGTAACTAAGGAAGTTACCACCTTCTCACGCCTTTTTCCTTAGATTGTGGTTCCCAAATTGTCTGTATGTTGTCCTCGTATTAGCAAAGGTGCGCGAATATTTCTTCTATTTTCTTAAAAGAAGGTATAGAACGATCATGCCACATGTAGTACGGATTCTCAAGTTGTTCACGTGTTCCATGTTGTTGGGCGTAACTCGTTACCAGTAACTCGATACCGTAACTAGGCTACTCTGCTTAGCTATTTTCAGTAACTTTTTGCATAGCTCTTTGCTTTTGGGCTCCAGTAACTTCTTGAAGAGCTCGTTCCTTTCCCTTTTTTTTGTTTCGGGGGGTGGGGGGGGGTTAAGTTAGTCAAAGCAACTTGAAGAATGTTCAAAGTTCCTTTTGTTCAATCCTGGTCTACAAACATCGCAGGCTGAGTCCTCCCCCCATGACTTGAGATGAAAGATGGCACGTGCATGGCGCGACTAACTCCGGTTACACGGTGTTGTTACACGGTGAATGTTACAAATTATGTTTTAGCCGAGCATTAGGAAGCTCAGGTATGGCGCATCTTAACGATTAGAAGTGTATTGATAATGATAGAGGGCATTGAGTAGCAGGATTAAAACTTTGCACAGTTCTACGATATGTACGTTGGGGACAACTCGTAGAGCATAAACTTGCTTTCTGCTCCTTTTTCATGTGCCTTATTACGAGATTAAAATCATCAAATCCCTTCCTAAAGAGGCCCGTAAATGTAGGCTTCTTTTGTCGTAGCAGATATTGATATCATTTTTGTATATCGAGACTATTTTGAAACGTCTTGAATCGCCCATTGTGACAGCAAGGTCTGAATTAACCATATAGACAGGTCAAGAGCTGAAAAGTATATATATTGAGTAGCAAATAACTTGAAGGTAACCTGTTACATTTCTAAAGTAGCTTAACTTCACGTCAATTTGCATTACGTTTTATTACGTGTAACTGCGTTTGAAATTTAGTTACCGGACGGTTTCACGTCAGTTCAGGCAGGGAGGTCCCATCGACCTCCTGGGTCTTCAGTATTTTTGATATTTATAAGCTTATCGTATATTATGATCAACATTTTTGCCGAATAGCTTTCGTGCAAAAAAATTGAGAAAATCCGGCCCTGAATTCTGATGTTTCAGTTTTGCCGTGTTTGCACGCGTATACCTCCCGAGTGTTAAGAGATACTGTTGTGAAATTTTTTTATGCTGTTTTATTATGCCTACAGGCCAGCTGTCAGAGAGCAAATTTTAGCGCACAGGTGCAACGCTGTGTGCTATAAAAATGGCGAACATGCCCTCTCGCGCACTTTTGTCCTGATTTCAACGCCTGATATCTCTGGCTATAGATGTCCCTGATCGCAATACTTGGTATCAGCTCACTCAGCTTTTAATGCTCTTTCATCTGATATATCCATCCTGCATGTACTTCTTAGAGGCATGTGCTGAAATAGGCAAATGTTTAGGCATATTTCGAAATAAACATGGATTTTGCGCGTGTATTTCTCAAAAAGGTCCCACTTGATTTCGTATATATTTTCCCAGGATATGGCCCGATGTTAGGCCTTTCACCTAACGCAAAACCTTCTTCTCCAAAGGCGTATACTGCTGATTAGCGCGTTAAAACGCGGCCCCACTGCGTACGAACGTGTCGGAGATATCGACAGCCAGAGCAAGAAGCGTCGAAGTTTGAACAAAAGTGCGCGACAGAGCATGTTCGCCGCTTTTTATACGATACAGTACGCCTAAATTTGCGCTCGGAGTGCTGGCAGGTAGGTATACTAAAGCACAAAAAAAAAAATGCACTACGATATCTTGTAGGACTCAGGATGTATACACGTGGAAACACGGCAAAATTGCAACAATCGAATTCAGGGCTGGATTTCTCGATTTTTTGCACGGAAAGTATTCGAATGATTAATTCTACCAATGTTGATCATCATCTGCGATGGGGACGTCCCTGTCTGAGCTAACGTGGAACCGGGCTACAATTATGTTATGGCTAACCTTTTCAGTGGCTTCCATCTTTCAACTGTTAGAACTTAACTGGTAACGAGTTCCAACTTCTATCTCTGTTCCATATAATCTGTGTTAAGTGAATATCTGTGAAGTAAATAGTACATATGCGGGACTGGTGGTTATATACTTTCAATGTAACTCTCTTTCTTTCATTGCTGGTGAAGTGATGCATTAATGAACCCATGGATTTTGTGACTATGATGCAATAAAGAGTTTTCTACAATGACATATTGATTTTGTTTTTAAAAATCGCGCAAATTAACTCTTGTTTGGGGGGTAGGAGGTACCCGCAAGTGTGCATTGGCTGCACCTTGGGAAATCGCTGGGGTACGGTACAGGCTGCCGATAACGGACCATTAACATCCCCGTGTTGCAAACCGTATGCCGGACCATGGTCGGGAGCCGACCCGGTCGGGTCGGTCGCCGCCGGCGCACCGACGTTGGGTCGTCGCGCTGTGCTGCCTGGGTATATTCGGAAAAGTAGAGGGCCTATAAGAGAACCCTGAGGTATGCCCGATGTTACTTCTGCAAAGTTAGACGAGATAATTATTCCTAACTACAAACTGAGATCTGTTCGATAAAAAGTTACGTATCGAATTTAGAACAGACAGATCCAGATTCAGCGTAGTTAATTTCAGTATGAGGTGAAAATGAGGGATCTCTGTCAAAAGCTTTCGCGAAGTCTGTGTATGTGCCACGTCCACCTGGTATCCCTTGTCCGAAGCCGAGAAAATGTCGTTCGTTAGGCTAGCGAGCTGCGTCTCGCATGAGTAGTCTTGTCTGAAAGCGTGCTGATAATGAGTAAAGAAGTTACGGTCTTCAAGGAGAGCAGTGATTAGCCACGAACAAGGAAAGCAGTATATGCAGCGCAGTTTCCGCCAATTCCTCCACAAAACTGGGAAGTTGATTCAGCGAACTGTACACTCGTGCAGCCGTGGAGGACGCTGAGCACGTTATAGTGCACTGTTGTAGATGCGCATCTCAAAGGGCTACCATGAAATCTGCTCTCGACCCACTGGACAACCGCAACTTTAACCTCGTAAAAGTGCTGGGTCCTTGTCCACCTGACAAGAGGGATACTGCCTTGTCAACGCCTGTGACATTCATTCAGAGGTGTGCGTTGGAGTCAGTCTATTAGGACCGTGTGATTCATTGCGCGCTACGTTAACCGGTGACTTGGCCTTAGGCCGATAGCTATCGCGAAAGTGGACGGTTTTTCTTTTCTATGAGAGAACTGATGTTCTGAGGCTGGAACAACATAGAAGGGACAAATACATACGAAGCCTCAATTTGCCTAAGAAATTAACGATGAAAGTTGAAAGTCACTGAAAAGGTTAGCCAGCTGTAGAAGTCGAACCCACATCTTCTGGATTGCCGGTCCAGGGCTCTACCAATTGAGCTAAGCTAACACGCCTTTGTCCCTTCAGATGACGCACCCTGGAAGTCGCTGAGAAGGCGTGTTAGCTTAGCTCAATTGGTAGAGCCCTGGACCGGCAATCCAGAAGATGTGGGTTCGACTCCTACAGCTGGCTAACCTTTTCAATGACTTTCAACTTTAATCGTTAATTTCTTTGCTATATTTGTTACCCTTTGGGGGGGGGGGCTGTTTATGGGAGTAGCAGAATTTGTCGTGTAACGAATTCAATCTCTACCTATTATTCTTTTCGTCGACATCGACATCAACATCGAAGCGAAAAAGGACCTTGAAAATTGGGAAAGTTTTGGCCCACCCCTAGACAAGCGGCCTGATTGATTGAAAAAAGAAAAAGGGGAGGAGCACCCTGTATATCATGCTGTGTAGGCCTATAAAGAGAAGAACAGCATTCCCGATCACAGGAATTTGCGACACCCCATTCTCGATCTAAGCGTGGCTTCAAGTGAGTGTACAGGGAGTATAGGCGTAACTGACTTATTTTTCTTTTTCTTTTTTTTTTATGTTTGCGTCGGTGCTGTAACATTGAAATAGGCTCACTTCCAGAACCGACAAGCTTTCTCGTGGCAGGATGTGTGACAGTCTTCGGTTCTGATGTATTGCATATTTGAAGTAGTACAGAAAAGTTAGCAAAAGAAGAAGAAGAAAAAAAATACCGAAAACGATACCCCACGCCATTTAAATCCAAATGCGCTGCAATATTATACAGGTGCTACTGCTCCGATTGTAACGCCACATTTTGCAGAAAGAAGAACCTGCGTTGTGCTTTTATTTGATGCATAATGCAATCCATAGCCTTCGAGCGTCCCTCTACATAATTGTCGTAAATTTAAGCGAGCACGAGCAAATCACTGTTTTCAGTATAGCGCTTTTCACAAAAAGCCCAACCTCCAATTTGTTGATATTTTGCGCAAACACAGTTCATTCATTACCCATCGCGTACCGGTGATGGAACGTGGTTCAGTCATCGTGCTTTCATAATTTGGAATAAAAGCTTTGCTCATTTCATTCCTACGGACCCGCGACTTTTTTAACGAGCGCTTGGTGTAACGACACTTGATGAAGCGTGTTAACGCAACGGAAGCAAGATTATAACAAATATCTACAGTTTTATAATGCACAAACGAAATGTACGTGCCTTGCAGCTGTCTACGGCTTTTAACGCCGGCAATGATGCTTACTGGCCGCGACTTGAGTCTTCCAAGCGACTTAACCCTTGCGTCAACTCCAGACACTGAGCATACACGACTGGAGGATGTCCACAGGTTTGCCAGGCACCATGTGCAACAAGCCTTCACCCGTATGAAGACACGCTACGATTTGGGAGCGTCTCGCGGAGGATTCTGGGAAGTCCAGTCTGTCTGGTTATATAACCCAACGCGGAAACGAGGGCTCTCGCCGAAATTGCAGCGTCCCTGGCAAGGACCCTACATCATAATGAAGCGGCTCAACCACGTGGTGTACCGCATCAAGCTGCCGAGACGATCCAGACCTCTAGTCGTCCGCGCAGACCGTCTGGCACCATACCGAGGGGCTTCCGCCACTCCAGCTCTGCGCGACGCGGGATGTCACCGTTACCTGCAACTGGTGTCCGCCAACTCCGTCCAACTCCAGTGTTGTGGTGGATAAAGAGGAGGCTATTGGGTCGGGCAAGTACACGTGCCCAGGTGCGGACAGAATTGTGTTTGACGGGCTTGGACAGATCGGGCTTCGAACACTCCCTGCGAGCTTGTAACAATACTTTTCAATCATTCTGTGTATCTTAAACTAAAATCCTGGGCTTCTTGTATATGAGTTGTAATGACAAGAGTGGCCATAACTTTCGCTCAATTTAAAAGGAACGAAGTGCGTTGTCCGGAAAGGTTAACTTTAGAAGAAGCGACGTCGCGTTTCAATTACGTTTTCTACGGAGACGCCCACGTTTACTGATATTTGATATTTAAATTCCCTGCAATGCGCAAACTAACAACATTTTCCAATACACAGACTATAGGACAAGGAACCCCGAGAGAAGAAATGTTCGAAAGAAGAGTAACAGTTATACCGTGTGTGTGTCTCTTTATGTCCTCTCGGGCCTTTTACGGTCTTTGGTGTGTAACGGGAATTTGTATAACGAGACTCTTGGTAGAGCAACGTGAGTCTCGGAAGAGCTAGAAGAAGTGATCCCAGTAAAGAGGAGCAGAGAACAGTAGAAAAAAAGAGAGAAAAGATGCAAAAAGTTAGAGTTACTCTCCATTTAGTGTTTTTTTTTGAATTTTCTTTCTTTTATTACAGTGTAAACGAACAGGACAACATCCATTGGTTTTCTTGTTTCTCTAAATAATACTGTTACCTCCACCTACACTCGACGCTCTCCGTTGCGTCCGACGACGTACCGCACGGCACCGCACTGAGCCATTTGGTCGTGAAGAAAGTGTAGCTGCCGACAGGCTGTAAATGACAGCCCCGCGGGTTCACGTGATCGGTCTGGCACAGCGTCTGTCCGTGAAGACGTGGGGGCCGCGAAGGAAGTCAGTTTTCGGGAAATAATACAGAGAGCCTGTCGGCTGCTACAAAAGTACACTAATGCATGGCTCGGACTGGCCCCACGTACAGCGCATGTACTTACATATCGGACAGAGCTGCAACACGTTTCACACGTCGATACCAACTCTATGAACTTGCGAAAAGCCTTCATGTTAGGAAACAGCTGTTCAGTGTACCTGGACGTGGAGAGGACGCGAGCGACGGGATTGGCCGTGTCGTAACGCGCAACGACTACAAAGAGCACCTCACTGCGCAGCCTGCGGTAGCCCCCATCCGAATCCGTACAGACTACTACAGACATTGTGGAAGGATTACAGAACGAAGAAAGCAAATGTGCGGGCTGCTGTTTGTCCAGCGCAACGGCCTTATTCTTCCCGTGCTTAAGTTCAGGGACAAGTATACAGCATGAAATCGTGTAAACAAGAGCGAACACCATATTTGTTTTAAAAACTGTACCTATAGCAGTCTAGCGCATTTCTTTTATACATTATAACATCGTAACTACATGTTGCAATCCTGCTTCTTGATGAAGAGCCGTGACGTCAAATGATTATGTGTGTCAAAAACAATTGCGGGACCCGTAGGGATGAAATAATCAAAGGTTATTCCATGTTTAGACTGTCATATTTGGAGAGTGTCTTTCGTCGCTTTTTTCTGACAACCGAGTGAAGGGGTAAAGCGACGGCTGTGAAACTACATGCTTACGGAACGAATGAGAACTTGGCTTGGAAAAGCTCACACAGTTATGCGGCAGAACTCGTAGAGGAATACATCTCTATCGCGAGCACCTCGAAATCCGGATATTCTTTGACATTGTTGCCAGACAGCTTTCGCTTGCGTCCCATCTACCGGCTGCGTTGCAACAACTATGTAAGACACTTTTATTTTATTTTGCAAGCCTTTAATTTTCGCAAATGTCGCAGCAGGCAGATATTCACGACCAAAACATTTCGTGAAACCTCGCACTCCCCTATCCACTGGAGCACTGCCGACACAATAGCGAATGTTAGTAGATCGCCGATAACGTCACCGTTAACTTACCGTGCCTACCGGAACCAATGACAGAGATCGTGACTCGCAATCTTGTCTTCCGATAGGGTGCGGCAGACGTGGTAGCCTAGCGGGCTACCGGCAGCGGTCTATTAACACTCCCTATTGATGCTCTACATCGAAAAACTAATTGTCCCTTATATGAACGCCAGAGGCTTTGCTTATACCCTGATGTCAAAGCATTAGGCTTGTTCGACGTGTTTGCGGCGCATTGAACGGAAACCATCCTACAAAAGCCCCAGCAGAACAGTACTTGTGTACGATTTTATACCTGCAGTTTGCACAGGTGACCTCCAGCCCCTAGATGTGCATTTCAATGGCATCTTTAAATCCGACATGGAAAAGAAGTTCAGAAGTTCAAAAGAAGTTCACATTCTGCAACAGCATACCAGCGGCAATCCACCAGATTGCGTGTGTCTACGCAATTTTATCTTTCACGTTCTGGTACGCTGACATGGATGCGCAGTAGCTCACGCATCTCACACGCTCGTGCTGAATAAAGTGATCGTAATAAAACTGCGATAATAATGCTGTCCACAGTTGTAATTTTCGGTGATAAGATTTGCCGCCACCGTAATCTCCCCCATTGGCGTTATGTCTTCAGCGAAATTTTCGCGTCCCCTTAAATTCGCGAACTTCTCGAATTCCGGAAATTCGCGAAAATTAAGGACTTGCGAAATAAAAGGGTTTTACATTAGCTGTCCTTTCATGCAGTTAATTTGTGTGATCTGCGCTCCCTTGTCTAGCTTAAGGAAGAGGCGAAGCATGATTCTTAGAAAAAAAGGGAAAGGCGCTGGACGTTCCCCAAGTATACCTGAGAAATGACCTCAAAATGCCCACATCGCCGAGTCTAGTCACTAAAATAGTGTGCCCTACTCACAGACTCTAATAGCGATGTGCCTCTAGGTAAAGATGGAGTTCACCCACATAACACGGATGCTTGTTTAGTGTAGGACTGTTGCAAAGTGGATTGGGTCAATACAGCCACCCTTCCTTGCCGCTATGCGAGGTAATCGTGACACAAAAAGGAACATACCACGTCAACCTGAAACCCTAGTTATGAGACAGATCCTAGGCGGAAGAAAGACTCGTCAACATAGCAAGGCTTTGGGCCTTCATGAAAGTTTGCTGATACGGTGACGACTTATTGAGGGGCGAGTGTTAGATATAGGGCAATGTGCCAATACCAGAGGGCAATAGCCCACTTTCTTCTGTTCTCCCTCATCCCCCCATCATCAACCCTTCATCCTCTCCCAACGCGAAATAGGGCAGTGTACCGCCTCAGCGGCGGTGAATCGCCCACCCCATCACCATCCAATGTATGTGTGTGTGTGTTTTCTGTTCTTTTTTTTTTTTTTTTCATTGTTTCCTCCACATGTCTCGTGATATTGTATGTTCTGCTACGAGTATTAAACGAAAGGGCCCTGTCCCGTTTGGCTGACCTTTCCCCCTTTTTTTCTTTGTTCTAATAAATATATCCCCCCCCCCAAAAAAAAAAGGGAACGTGGCCATACAGCATGTCCTCTGTCAGTATCCTCCTTTTCTGCTGTGCCAACTCCTACGATATAACACTTTCATCACCTTGTCTCTTTCAGAAGACGTGCGCCCAGTGGCGTTGCTAGGGTACGCGTCACCCGGTGAGGGAGCTCTTTGCGTCACCCCCGACCCCACCCCCCGCCCCCATTAACGGTACTTTTCCTTACTAGGCAATTCACGATAAATAAACATATTGCACCACACTCAGAAAAAAAAAGTGCCTCGCAGAAGGCTCCTCATGTTGTTTTTGGCGTCATCGTGCCACAGAGAGCGGGAGGAAGCGGCAGTATTGGTGCGGCGCGTCACCCCTTCCGTCGCTTCATCTGGTGCGGACAGCACCCCCCTCCCCCTCCCCCCGCACCACCCTAGTGACGCCACTGGTGCCATTGTCGAAATATTCTGTTGTGGATCGTGTAAATGGTTCCGCTTACAATAGACAAGTATTTAAAAAAAAACTCATGAAATATGCTCCCCCGTTCTAAACAAAATACGTCGAAACTCGAATTTGTCGGGTTCGAATAGTATAGCGTCCCATACTTAGCAGCTATTTCACTCTTCTTTACTTTTTACTTTCACATTCTATCCCATGTCGTTCCTTGACTGACTTAAGCAGTTCCAAGCGTTCGTTGAAGAGTCAGCTCTAGATGCTCTGGAATAGATGGCTCCATACAGCTCCAGCAGTCCCATTTTTGTTCTTTCATCCAGTCCTATCCAGGGTCCTTCTGCTGTGGGATCTTCAGTGGATTGCAATTAATGATGCGATGTGCCACTCCAATGTAAGCTTTGTAAGTTCCAATGTAATTTTCGTACGAATCAGTCTGCACTACAGACACTGTCACATGTTCAGTGGCGTAGCCAGACCTCCAAGGTAGAGGGGGCTCGATACGAAAACTCGCCCCCCCCCCCCCCCCCCCCGCTGATCCTGTGTCGACAACACACACATACTTGTGCACACTGCAAACTGAGGATTAAACAATGGAACGAAAATAGTTGATTTAGACGTTCACAGTACGATTACATGTATAGGCTGTCATGACCAGTGAGGTGGTGTCACGAGATTGGAAGTATTTTGAAAAGCTCATGCTTTGAAAACCATTCAAGAGTGCTTCTTAGATAGACGCCATGAACTGCAAGAACTTTCGCGATCGTCACACTGGTCCCCCCCCCCACACACACATATATTATGTTCTCGGATTTGCACGATTTGTGTGGGTCGGTCCGTGGCAGGTAGGGGGGCTCGAGCCCCCCTAGCCCCCCCCCCCCCCCCCCCCCCCCCCCGTGGCTACGCCACTGCACATGTTACTCTCGACATCTCTCGTAACTAGTGTATTGTACGCTGTACGCGCTGTGGTATGGAACACATTCTGCGCATTTAATGTGCATTGCGAGGAAGCGTGCAATAAGTGCTGAGCCTAGTTATGATAGGATGCAGTCATTGCAAAGTTGCATCCGCATTGCGTCATCCATCGTTGTCAAAAACACGGGTCATGTAGCACTCTGCTCTTATGCGATTATTGTTGCACTCTGTTGACTTGACGAGACGTAACGCACAAGTCAATAGAGAGTTTCAGTACATCATACGCTATCGATATTGCGTACGTTAGGGATAGCATTGGTGGTTCTGCGCAATGCGTTACATATATTTGTCTTTTTTTTTTTCTTAAAATATAAGTGTAAGATAACCAATGTACACTAAAGTGGCAACTATAGCTTGTAACCAGTTACATTTCAGAAAGAGTTTCTATTTGTGCAGACGAATGACTTGGCTACTTTTTTTTAGGATCTTGCCCACGGCTCGTTGGAAGATAAACCGCAGTCAGGTCGTCCTGTTGAAGCCACCACTGAAGAGACGCTCCGCAGTAACTTCAATACATTGGAAGTCATAAAATATTCTATGTTGACTTCCTTGTAATATCCTGTCCTTGTTTCTCTCACTCTGTCCCCTTGCCCTCTCCCCTCATGTAATGCCCTCACAGACCCTTGAGATGTACCGAAATAAATAAATAAACACGGTTATGGATACTTGTGACCGCGGATAAGTTTGGACTATCCACATCCACATGTACCCGCGCTTGTAAGATCCCCAACCAGGTTACTTGAAATAGCTCCATGCGCATCCGCTCAATATCGAGTATGTTCGAACATCCGCGATCATTACGTACGCTGGGAAAAAAATTACATGGCGGAAACGTTACATAACAAACGTTTTTTACATCCGACCATACAAACAATTTAGGAACATTGTCATCCACGGTATTGTAGTAACAGCAGAACTTTTTCACTTGGTTTCGATGTCGTCTGCAACGCCGCGTTCGATCGTTTCGCCATCTGACGGAAGCAGCTGAAACGCAGGTGTAGCAGATTGGAAATGTAAGGCAGCGGCGTTTTTTTAATTTTCACGATTTACCCGCAGAGAAATGAACCACGTGACAGTATCGACATAAAATTTTGTAGCAGAATACGTCCTTTAACATTTACCTTAGCTTCCCGGCACTGTTTCTATTTGTTTTATGTCCGTTACAAACCCCGAAGTTTATCTTGGCGATCCCTGTGTTGAGAACTATGGCAAACCGGAGTCTGAAAGGTGCAGGATTTAATGGACCGCTGATAGAACGATACAGGTCTCAATGGCAGATGCGCGCGTGACCGATGGCTGATGATCTTCGTCCGTTTTACAACATACTCCCCGCCCGAACATGATGCGAATATGCGATCGAATGAGCAGCCGAAAGAACAAACAAACACGCAGGATCACGATGGAGGCCCGGTGTCACAGGAGAATTCCTTGAGGTAGGAAAATATACTTGGCGACCAGTTCTCACGTAGGTGGAAGTTGTATGGGCCCAGGTTGACGGGTGTCACCGCATGAAACTTCCGGTGAAGACGACTCGAAGAAAAGCGCGACGTTGATCGTGAGTAACTATGTATGGCAAAACGATGTGCGCTGACACTACCGAGGCTGACGTTGTGATTTCATCCGAGACAGACGTTACGTCGACCCTCCCAGTCGAAGCTTCATCAGCAGAGTTTTCAAAGTTGTGTCCCGGTGACAAAGGTGGCTTGGCATGTCACAAAGAAGGTCCGCATTGGGTTCATCGGGTACAGCGGGAACCGCATAGATGTGAGTTGTCGAGCCTGAAACTTCTCTGGATGTGGTCATTTCTGAAGCTTGCTGTCCTCCAGGGCTGCAGTTCTGAGCATCACGTTCCCAACCAGAGGCAGCATCGAAAACATTGCATGCAGATGAGCATGAAGCCTGAAGGTCTTTTTCCCATGTCTGGTGTTCGAACTCTTCCTCGGGGCACACCTTGCCAATCGAAGGGCCGTCAGCAAGGATATCGGGACGACGTAGTTTGGGTTCCTTGTGACGATGGTGACTCGGTGTGGCTCCAGGAAGTTCGACCGTATGATTTTCTGCGACTTCACATTGGTGGCGAACCGTGTAAACGTGAACTGATGAGAGTGAGACAGATTCTAGCAATTCCGAGGTCACTTCTCCCGGACTGGCCTGCTAAAGAACTCCTCGGTTTCGATTCACGTGATCGGCTTCGTTGCTCGTGGGCTGAGGGGCGAGGCTCGATTGTGGAAGTTGTTCCTGTCTGTTGTCAGCTGTCGCTTCTCCCAATTTCGCAAACTGATAGCTCGGAGGATTAGGAGCGAACGAGGTGCTGAACATCGAAGTATCCGTTGGACGACCAAGGAACCTGTTAGCACGTAGTAGAGTGAGGATAACCAGATCTGTGATCTCCTCGCAGGCCTCCAAGTCCCTTTCGAGGTCGTTCAGGTCGATGGTTTCGTAAATCTCCCTGTCCAGTGCTTGCAAAACATTGGCGTCGCGCCTGAGAAGGGCTGCCTTGAATTCCAAGAGACTTGTCGACGAAGCGTTGTTGAGCAGGCCTTATATTTCGGAACTAAGCGTCTTGACCCTGTCTCGGACAGGCTCCCGAAGTTGTCCCGGTCCATTCAAAAGGCACGGTCCAGCTGCCATATTTCTTCGAAAGTCTTGTCCCGGGTTTCGGCACCAAATGTTGAGAACCATGGCAAACCGGAGTCTGAAAGGTGCAGGATTTAATGGTGGTGGTGGTGGTGGTGGTGAAAGGGCTTGCCGTTGTCGGCCTCACGTATGTGGGCAACGTCACGACTCACGCCCTGGGGAAATGTGCGTCCTGGGCCGACTTCTAGGGGAACTGTGCCGATATATGTCTGAAAGCGTCTGAGGAAAACCCAGGAAAAACCCCAGACAGCACAGCCGGCACCGGGATTCGAACCCGGGTACCTCCCAGTCTCGAGGACCGCTGATAGAACGATACAGGACCCAATGGTAGATGCGCGCGTGACCGATGGCTGATGAGCTTCGTCCTTTTTACAACACCTGTATATGTATACACCTAATCTACACGCACGTCCTGCTATAGCATCGCTTTAGGGTGTGTGATTTAGCAGAAATTGAACAAAATCCAGGAACATAACTTTTTCACCCTTTCCAATGTAACATCGTAACAGGGTTTTGGTGCGAAAAAAAAAAAAAATACGAGTCAGACTTTGGGGGCAGAACAATGGTGGTGCCAGGTAGGATTAAGTCACTGCGTGTAATGGAGCAGCCATGGCTGCGCGTGGCTTATTGTGGTGCTAAACGAGCGCAGTCTTGAAAATCATGTCCTAAGGTGACCAGCATAATACGACTTATTAGCATAGTGCACGCGTTTTTCCGAATACGCTGCTCAGTAGCACTGCTGACATGGTCCCGTGAGGTAGGAAGAACGTGTTTTTTGGAGAGGAAGCCGAATTTCATTTTCGCAACGTAGCAAAATTTATGCTGCACCATTTGCCTGCGTGTGTACAAAAGGGGCCTGGTCTGACTGTCTATTCTATTGGCACACATGCATTTCCCGTTTCCCACCCTCCTGTAGCAGGTCAATAAATTGCAACACGGTCCTACATTTTCTTGGGCAGGTACATACTGGTATGTAGATGTCATCGCAAAAAAAAAAAAAAAGAGAGAGAGAGAAAAAAACTAAAAAGGGAATAAGTAATTCCCGAGTAATTCCCTTATTGTATACAGAGGTCCAACAACTCCCGCGCACTCCTCTCGTTATGGGTAATAGTGCGTGACGCTCGCTTCTAGTGCTGAAGAGCGGTACATTCACGCTGCATGTGTGGAAACCACCTTGCATGATTGTTTGGAAATGTCTTTACACACCAGGCACGCAAAGAGGCAGGTTGTCGTCCATCGTGGCAATGTCCCAGCGAACATTTAGATAATTACGGCGATGAAATGGAGCATTTCTGGGTGCGCGTCTGCGCATGCCCATGCGGCGACCGCCACGTTTGTTGGCATGAAAGCATCGTGCCTGCTTTTGTACGGTGTAGGCCGTGAAGCGACTTGGCAAAGCCTTTTTTCGCAATGCCTGTAATGTATTGCGTCGTCGACTGCCGTAACATTCAAGGCAATTAACGATGAAAGATGAAAGTCACTGAAAAGGTTAGCCAGCTGTAGGACTCGAATCCACATCTTCTGGATTACCCGTCCAGGGCTCTACCAATTGAGCTAAGCTAACACACCTTCTCAGCGACTTCCAGGGTGCGTCATCTGAAGGGACGAACCAGTCACTCTCTCTCACTCATCCTCCTTTCACTCTTACATTTTTTGCACACTCATTCATACGACCAGGGAAAGTAGTTCCAAAAGAGGTACGGCAAGCGGAAGTGGTACGAGCGTCACCATGATAGTTGGCATGAAAACATGGCGTGCTATGAATATGCCTTAACAAGTTTTCGTGTGGTTTGTTGGGGTGTATCACCTGTTGTGTGCTTCCACAGGAGCAGGCTATAAGAGTCAAAACAAATGCTATCCTGTTATATCCTCAAAAAATGCCAGCTACACCCACGTGGTGCTAATTTATCATCACTGCTTCGTCGTCTTCTCATCATGTCGACTCTCGCCGCCAGGAGCGACGTGTACATAAACGGTTCAGATCGGTGCGGCACTCGCCCTGCAGGGCAGGGCCGTTTTGATGTGGAAGGCCCGTCTGCTTTAAAACGACTGTGGGATTTCTCAAACATACCAAAAATTTTGTTGCAAACCGTTCTTTCTGTCGAGAAAGTCGTTTTGTTACGTCCACACTACGGCACTGAACGAGAGCCTCCAAAGCCGCGAAAGCGTCGAACAACGCGGCACGAGGGTAGACGTTGCTTCTACTTTTGACGGGAGCGCCGGGAAAGTCGCGAGTCAGGACCAATCAGCGCGCTCTACGAGCGAGAATAGCGGGAAGGAAGCGCAGCGGAGTGGACAACAAACATGGCGGACGCGTAACTTGGTCTACGGAATTATAATCAATGCTCTAAGGCAGCGCGAAATGTTGTACGACAGCAAAGCCCCAGTGCGGGCTGTGGCGACCGAAGAGCAATAGTACATCAGTCTCCAAGGTACGCCCTTCCCCTCTGCCGTTGAAGGTAGAGCCTAGTTGAAGGCACGTAGGCGTGTCCGCAAATGAAGCCATTTGTGGATATTCCGGGAAAGTCTTCCAAGCCAGCAGTGCGCTTCACTAGCATCCCAGTAAACCATTAATATCACCAGGACATCCCTACATGGTCGCTAACGTCCTGAATATCCGGATATCCATACGATACTCATAGGACGTCCCAGAACGACATTCGCGTTTCGGTTCTAGTCAGTAAATACCTAATGTCCCAGGTATGTCTGCAAGATATCCCACTTTGAATGTTATTGGATTGAACGTCGCAGGAACGTCCCGTGGACGTCGTTTTGAGATATATGGATAAATTTGTGACATCTTGTTCTGACAGCAACTTTTTTGTGTGTGCTGAGATGAAGGAAAACTACGCATGGGGGAGGAAGTAAAATCGTTATGTATTTCTATCGTCCGCGTGCTGCTGTCCTTGCAAAACATTTGTGTGTGCACAACTACTCGTCACACAACAGAGGAATTCGATCACTTTTACAGCTCCAATCAGCAGGTAATCACACTAAAGACAATAGCTTGAATTAAAAACATGGTATTTGACAAGAAAGAATGCTAGAAACGCTATTGGGTATACCTTGACACTTCAGATAGACGGGTTATTTGCAATATCGCATCCCCTCACCGTTACAAATGCTTCACGCCCCAATACACTTAACGAACGTGCTATCAACATCTTGTATTTCAGTGTATGCGCTATCCATTTGCTCTGGTCTTCCTTCAAGTGCGCGTATGTGGCGGATGGCGAGGGTGAGAGCACGTTGGCTAATGCGGTTCATACTTTGATTGACCGTGTTGCGGTCGCAGGCAGTGTTGCTAGCAGTACTGTTTGTGGAAAGATTTGTTGGATATCCAAGTGGTTTCTGCCTCGATTAGACTACTGCCCAATTAGGGGGTGGGGTATGGCACTTAATATGTCTGTTCCGTACGGAGCCCATCAAGCGTTGACACATGCTCAGGGATTTAACCACATCCTGGGAATATCCAAATATCCTGTGGTGACGTCTATGCAACATTCGTTGAATGTGGAAAACCGTGGGACAAATTAAGTCTCCTGGACGTACATGTGACGTCTACAGGCTCTCTGAAATAAACCCTGGGATATCCAAATATCTTTTTCACGATATTACACGGACATCGCCAGGATATTTGTGGTTTACTGGGATGTGGCTCGTGTGAGGAATCAGCGTGTCGCGTGTGCACAAGCTTACGATGACGACCTTCAGTTTCTTATAGCGAATTCAGCTGGTCGTTTTCGTGCAGAAAAAGTTGCACTGGCTCGAGCGTGTATGTTCTGCTGGCCGTTTCCAGGCAACACGCAACATGTCCGGCCACACCGAGAATATCAGCGGTGTGGACAGGAGCACGAGCTCTCAAGTTCCGCTTTCCTCTCCTTCTCACCCTCCTTTCCATGGATTACACTTGCTCAACATTGCCGCTATGGAACCGGCAGAAATACTGCAGATGTTGGATGCTTTGGATGAGTCAAGTTCGTCGTGTTCTGGCAGACTCAGCAGTCGCAGTAGTTACACCTCGCATTATGTTGAGGCGTTCGACATTTTCTTTTTTCTTTTTTGTCCATGGGCGAACCGACTGAACTATACGTCGTGAACACTCTTTCGATCTACTCGGACGATGATGGACTCGATCACGGACGGTATGAATGTGGATTGTGAATGTGGATTCTGACATTGTCATGTATTTTATGTTTAAAGTTGTTATTAAAGTGGTTGTCCAGCGGCCGCGACTCCATCATGTACATCAGTTGCATAAGGATTTTTGTCAACACTGGCACTATCTAGATTGATCTGCTGGGTGGATCGGTGTAAGCGGCACCGGTGCAGTTTTCTTGCACGGCCCTACACCAGTTCACTACACTGTCCTGCACTCAAATTGGATTCGTTATTAGTGTCTGTCAATGTGTGTTTGCAGAGTCAAACTATTGATACACGTTCGTTTTGTAGATTGTTAGAAAATTAAATTATTGTTATTACTGATGTGCATGGTTAATAAAAGTATATCCTACGACTGCCGTAACTGCTTCACGTGATTATTACATCGCGTTTCTCGGGTTGTACTCATGCTACTAAACGTAAAGGAATACTTTTTTTCCCATAATTTCAACATCGCAAAAGCTCCCAAGATGCGTGTCAACAGCACAAAATAATCGCAGCGGTAGCATAGCTTCGGCCACTACCTCATAGCACTTTCCTGCCATTTGGTCTGTTCAACTACCGACGAGTAGCAAGAAGCACTGAACACGGAAGTTTATGTTGTCGCCGCTAGAAACGTAGGCGGAGCAAGAGCTTCCGTCCTTAATGGTGGAGAGTCACGTAAATTAATTCATGCGCATTACTTCACCGAGAATAAAGTCCCAGCGAGATTCTCCCCCAAGTCGCGATTTCTTCGTCGTCCTCGAATAAACATATATATCCCCCCCCCCCCACACACACACACACCCACACACATACACACGATAGTATCGTTGAATATCCAAGTACGTAGCCTTCGCGGATGTTTTATCGAAGAATCAAACCAATTTCGGAAAACTTCGCGTACATTTCACTTTTCAAGCGTCTCTTTTAAGTGACACTGTCGCATGACGCGAATTATTGTGAAGTAAGAAGGGCTTCCAGAATTCAGTTTGGCGTTCCTTCGCTGTGAAACGCTGAAATAACAGTCAGCAACGTTCAGCTACTGTGTCGCCTCCACGCAGTCGAAGTTGCTATTAGTGTGTTTTAGTGCATCGTCCGCATAGGCGATAACCTACGATGCACTAAAACTCTATATTAGCTCAGCGGTGACTCCGGTTCAGCTTGCATTCCAGACGATCAGAACTTGCGTCCACGGTTCCATGCCAGCCACATAGTTGTTGTTGAATGGAAGATCGCGTCAGACTAATAGAGAAGAAAAAGAAGAAGTCAGGCAGCGGAAAACACTGTCCGCTTAAAAGCAGGAAGATGTGTTGCGTTCCACAGTGGTCTGTTGTGAGAACAGTCATGGCGCATTCCATTGGCAGAGCTGGGTCAAAGTTTTGCCCCGGGAAGGGGCAAAAGCTGTTTCATTGACAGAGCGGTGCATACGTTGGGTATTCCATCGGTGGAGCAGGAAAAAAAAAAGGCTCCGAGGTGCAATACTTCTTGTCCCAGCGGTTACCTCAGCGGAACACGACAGAGAAGAGCAGGCATGCGCGCGATAAGTGAGGCCGTGATGTTCGAGCTATCTTTTTTTTTTGTCTTTTTGTTTGTGTGTCGCGCAGGTGGTCGCCCTCGCTCACTGCCACCAGTGCCACATGTGGTGGCAAGCATAAGTTATTCCCAGTATTTATTTCAGTTATTTCGCAGTTTCTCGCAGTTATTTCTTCATCCATTGTACATATATTCACAGCGGTAGGTCGAACACAAGACAGAATTAAAGCAACGACGTGTAAAATCGCCAACATCGATCGTCGTCTACGCTTCTAGAATATACTGGAAAACTTTTCCTCAACCTGCCACCTGGGAAGAAAAGCCAGGGAGAAATCCAAACTGTAGCCGAACGTCCTTATACTGTGCGATTCCGAAGTAATTTACTGAACCCCACGTGGCCAAAGCAACCCGAGAAAGCACGCCGGTCACGCGCTATGCGCAGAGCGCGCATCGTACCTTGAATGCATTCCAGTGACAAAGCAAACTCGTGCGACCCCGGTGGGAGCATGCACGAAACCCGACCCAGCGCTGGGCAAAAATTGCTCTCCCAGTGGAATTCGCCATCAGTTTACACTGGTTCGCACGTGAACCGACCGGCAGAAGGTACAGATGGTAAGAGAAGTTGTTTATTTACAACTGAGCTATTCAAAGTTTAAGTAGACGGTCGATGTTGCAGCGGAACGTTTCTGTTCGTCAGGAGCTTCCGCTAAAATGAAGACATTCCCTGTACTGTAACAACTAGCTTATCTGCAAATAAATCCCTTCTCTTGGTCTTTGTATTTGCCTCGTCTGTGTATCATTTAGCGTTCCTGCCGGCGTGCGTAAGATGTGTTTATGGGTATTTAGTAATTTAAGAAAAATACAAATAAACATCGCAAAACAAGTTTTACGCTCTCTTCGTCAGACAGAAGAAGCGATAAAGGAGCTTTTCTTTGCTTTTTTTTTTTCCACAGTATAGAGAGATGCTAAAAATGTGCCAAATTTATTTGCAAAGAAGGCTACAACAGCAAAATGTTGCACTTGACATAATGACTATGTGAAGCCCTGGTACTTGTATGGCACTCTCTGGGGAGTTGAATAAATAATCTAGAATGTTGCACTGGTAATTGTTCCACTTCGAACACAAACAGTGTTTCTAGGAGAGCTAAGAAATTTTGTTGGATATCGCATTCACACAGAACCAGCGACACATAAAATGATGAGATACTTCAAGAAATCCAAGTTAAAAGCAAGAACAAAAATTTCCAAGAGACATAAAAAAAGAAAACTGATGCTGCGACAAACAAGGCAAGCATTTGTACGGAGAGAAAGTAAACAGTATGCGGTGAGGAAAGACTACTCAAAATAACAACATTAGCAGTGTGCTGGTTCCCCAGACCACAGGCATGGCCGAGCGGATTAAAGCGTCCCACTCGTCGGTGGTAGCCAAGGCGTGCTGAAGACTGGGAGGTAGTTGGTTCGAATCCTACCACCGGCTGTGCTGTCTCAGGTGTTCCCTGGGTTTCCCGAAGACTTTCCAGACGAATGTCGGCACAGTTCTCCCTGAAGTCGTCCCAGGACGCACAGTAACCCCCTCTGCCCCCCAATCCTTCCTGCTGTCCTCTCTCCATCTGTCCACATCTGTACGCCACTCATAGCCACAGTTGCTTCGCGGCGCTAACACGGAATAAAAAAAAAGTTACCCTGATGCTCTGACCAACCTTGGGAGAATGTGAGAAACGTACACATCGCATAACCTTCTGGTCGTTTCAGTAATGCATTGGTAATCCCTTTTTTAACTTGACATTCAGACGGAACATTCCAAGTTTGCATTGTTAAAAGAAACGATGGTGTATAAGGAAGCAGGAGACGTCCGTAAGGATCGGTGGCAAACCATTTAATGACAGTAATGGCGGAAGAGAAGATCGAGGGCGGAAGCTCACGAGCTCCCGTGTTCCTGCAACCCTGTCGTCTTCCGTAACACTCCCCGGCGCGGAAGTCAATCAGTTTCCAATTTGTAGAGAAGTTGTACTCGCCGGCTTACGGTTTTCCTTCCTGGCAAATTGATTCTACAGGATCTAACCCTTCCATCTGGGCTCTGTGTTACGTGACTCACACGTCCTAGAGGCCACGATGTTCGCGGCCTTGACTCTGCAGCAATGAGTACTAGGTCCCCGACGGCGACGCTGTGCCGCTGTGACCCAGTATGTTTCCGCTGCAACTACCTCGGCGGCCGTCAAAGGTCTCCTCCTTTCGGCTGTGGTATGCCTACAGTTGTGCAGGAATCTTGACACCCAAGCGGTAACTCTCAGCAGCCGGTGGAGCGAACTGTATTTGGCAACATCCATTAGGGTAGTAGTAGCCAAGATGGGTACGCAGCACGCCGTCTGGGCCTTTGTTTCGTTTCGTACCTCGACGCAGGGTTCATCCGGAGTACGCCATGCTGGAGGCCAAGACCTTTGATCCATAATCCACGAGGGCCCCTGCCACCATACACTGTTGTTCAGGAATTGGAGGCATGAAGTGCCTCTCGTGAGAAGATCCGCGGGATTTTCTTTGCCGGGGCAGTGGCGCCACTGACTAGGCTCCGTACCAGCCCGTATCTCCGACACCCGGTTCTGTACAAAAGGTTTCCAGTCGTTCGTCGATCCGTAAATCCAGTAGAGTGTTATCTCAGAGTCCGTCCATAACACAGTGGGTACGGTGGACAGAGATAACGTCGTCTGTAAGAATCTCATAAGCCTGGTCGCGATGACGGCACCCATTAACTCGAGTCTCGGTAAGGAGACTGTTTTGACCGGGGCCACCCGAGACTTTGCCAAAAGAAGATCCACACTGTAATGACCGTCCCTGTCGAGCGTCACCAGGTATGCGGCCGCACCGTATGCTCGCGGACTCGCGTCGCAAAACATATGCAGCGCGATGCTGCCCTCCGACATCTTCCGCCGAGCCGCCGTCGTAACGAGACGCGAGACAATAAAGGCACCTGCTGGCACCAAGACGACCACACTCCCATCGGGTCTTCTGGTAGTTCTTCGTCCCAACTCATCTTGGAGAGCCAAATCCGTTGTAGCAAAATCTTGGCTGTCAACACGAAAGGCGCCACATAGCCCAAGGGATCATAAATGCGAGCCACTGCTTGCAGTACATACCGTTTGGTATTCGACCGTTGCTCCAGGAACTCTGATATTGACTTCAATTGATACCGAATTTCATCTGTCTCGATATCCCAAACAATTCCTATGACCTTCCTTAGTGGCGACGTGGTCGAACTTCCTGTCCCATCGGCGTCGAAGGTAGCCCGGAGATGAGCATTATTGCTCGTCCACTTAACCAGTTTCATGCCCGCGTCGCGGAAGATTTGCCGCGATTCGTGGTAAACAGTAAGTGCCTCTTCCGGCGATGGCAGACCAACAACGAGGTCGTCCACATAGAAATGGCTGGAAAGTAAGGACGCCGTGCGTGGGTATGTCTCTTCTGCTGCTCTCAGGTGGTGACGTATAGTGGCAGCGAGAAGAAAGGGACTGGACTTGGCTCCGAAAGGCACTCGTGTCATGCGCCAAATTTCTACTGGGGGCAACGGTTCGCCTGCTCGTGGCGTCGTGGCATACCACAGAAAACGCAAACAATCTCGGTCAGCACTGTCCAGCACGATCTGTAAAAACGCCTTCTCTATATACGCTGTGAGAGCCACATGATAAGATCGAAACCGCAACAGCAATTGCAGAACGTCAGGGTTAAGGTTAGGGCCGGCGTGAAGAGCTTCGTTGAGCAGGAGTGTGGTCGTCTTGGTGCCAGCAGGTGCCTTTATTGTCTCGCGTCTCGTTACCACGGCGGCTCGGCGGGAAGATGTCGGAGGGCAGCATCGCGCTGCATATGTTTTGCGACGCGAGTCCGCGAGCATACGGTGCGGCCGCATACCTGGTGACGCTCGACAGGGACGGTCATTACAGTGCGGATCTTCTTTTGGCAAAGTCTCGGGTGGCCCCGGTCAAAACGTTCTCCTTACCGAGACTCGAGTTAATGGGTGCCGTCATCGCGACCAGGCTTATGAGATTCTTACAGACGACGTTACCTCTGTCCACCGTACCCACGGTGTTATGGACGGACTCTGAGATAGCACTCTACTGGATTTACGGATCGACGAACGACTGGAAACCTTTTGTACGGAACCGGGTGTCGGAGATACGGGCTGGTACGGAGCCTAGTCAGTGGCGTCACTGCCCCGGCAAAGAAAATCCCGCGGATCTTCTCACGAGAGGCACTTCATGCCTCCAATTGCTGAACAACAGTGCATGGTGGCAGGGGCCCTCGTGGCTTATGGATCAAGAGTCTTGGCCTCCAGCGTGGCGTACTCCGGATGAACCCTGCGTCGAGGTACGAAACGAAACAAAGGCCCAGACGGCGTGCTGCGTACCCATCTTGGCTACTACTACCCTAATGGATGTTGCCAAATACAGTTCGCTCCACCGGCTGCTGAGAGTTACCGCTTGGGTGTCAAGATTTCTGCACAACTGTGGGCATACCACAGCCGAAAGGAGGGGACCTTTGACGGCCGCCGAGGTAGTTGCAGCGGAAACATACTGGGTCACAGCGGCACAGCGTCAAAATTTCGGTTCTCATCCCGCGGTGCACAAGTCCTTACAAAATGTGTCTGTCTTCCATGATGACGATGGTGTTCTCCGTTTGACGGGCCGCCTTCAGTACAGCGATTTTGAAGAAACCCAGAGGCATCCCATCGTCATTCCCGCTGACCACCCGTTCACCGCTCTTTTAGTTTTCCGGGCTCATGTCAGGCTTCTGCATGCTGGAGTTCAGGAGACACTCGCCGCGCTTCGGGAAGAGTACTGGGTTCTCCGTGGTCGTCAGGCTGTGAAGAGGATCCTAAATGGATGTCGCACTTGCCGACGAGCAAAGGTTCAGGCGTGCACAGAAGTTACCGCTCCGCTACCGTGAACGACCGTGAAGAGAACCGTGAGCCTTCGACGAGGCATCAAACACAATTCGAACCTTTGTTGTCTCGCGGTCCCTTCGGATGACTGCGTGGTGCGGCATATAATAGAGAGGCCCGGCCACCAACTCCGGTTGTAGGACCCGTTCAGCGTGTTGAAGACGCAAATACTGACGTATGGTGGAATCATATTCTTCCAGGAACGTTTGGTCTCTCCGTAATCTTTTGATGGTACTATCCAGCCTCTGGACCGCCAGCTTCTTGTTGTCACCCAATGCTTCAGGCGCTTCCGACTTCCAAGGCAAGCGCACGGTGTAACGACCGTTTAACAACTGCGCTGTGGACCGGAACTTGCGTAGGACAGTCTCACCGTCGGAGTCGGACTGGTGGCGATCAATTATGCTCAAATGCTCTAACTCCCAAACGGCGGAGAGTTGCTGGTGGATGACGTTGGTATCTTCCTTGTGCACCTCAACATGGAGAACATGAACCGACGGGATGTGACAGTGACCACCGCTGGCATTTCTGCCTGAGCCTTGAATCGTCCACCCAAACAGAGTTTCAACAGCTACCAGATAATCTGATAAACGGACGGTTGCTCCAGTCACAACTCCCCAATAAAAGTCCGCTTCAATCAATAATGAAATATCGGTGGGAGATGAGGGCTCGTCAGCAAGCTGTAGACCCATATTCTTGACGTGTTGCGCTGAATGCGAATCGAGAACAGGCAATCCATCGGAGCAGATGTCGGGGTATTCAACCGCCTCGATTGCCATACATGATGCCGAAAATTGGCTGCGCAAGACAACCCGCACGCATCGATACTTCGTGCAGCTTGACGCAGTGTTTCCAAGGGCCCCAACATGCAAATCTTCGGATCGAAGCAGAGTACATCCGAGCTTCGTCGACACATCCTGTCGAATAAAACTGCGTTGGCTGCCGCCATCCAGAAGTATGCGTGCGAGACTTCTCCGGCCATCATTTCCTTCAATCCACACCTTGGCTGTGGAAGGACCGCCGCGCAGAAGGACCGCCGCGCCTGGCAAAACGGCAGAGGATGAAGAAAGAGATGTCACAACAGTTCCCGTAGACGCATGCACCGTCGACGGCTCTTGTGCTGTAGACTGAGACGACTGCGGGGACTGCTCAGTGCTGGATGAGTTGACTCCGGGGCACAGCTGAGTAAGATGACGTCTATGGCAGCGATCACACTGCAAGACCCGCCTTACCCTGCAATCCTTCGATATGTGCGACCGCCGTCCGCAAAGGAAACACCTGCCCTCCCGGTGCAGGATCAGTCGTACTTCCTGAGGGCTCAAACCAGCAGTGCATCCCTCCAATCGATGCTGTCCGGACTTGCAAAGCACACACGTAGGAGTGCTTGGGGCAGCCATTGCAGGTGCTGGATCTGAGACAGACGACGCGGTTGCTGTCAGCAAAGATGCAGAGGCTGGGGTCGGCTCCCTGCGCTTGGGAACGTCATCTGCCTCCCTTCGGGCTCGTTCCCGACATTCAATCTCATTCTCCAGGAAATCTAGTAGGGATGATAAAGAGTCGCCGTTGGTGTCCTTGCCTTTGTCCTTGGTTCGGTAGAAGTCCATTTCGAGGTCTCTAGGAATCTTCTTTAAGATGACCTGCCGAAGCGGAATTGCGTATTGTGCTGTCGTAACATTTAGGCTCTCCAAGTTTCTGATGCGCACTGTAACAGTCTCGTGGAGCTCACGCAACCCCTTTACGTCGGTGCTGGACCGAACAGTCCTGAGCTCGAAAAGGCGCCCCATGTTTTCGGTCACAAGAAGGTCGTCCTTCCCAAATCGCTTCTGAAGTATGTCCACGGCAGTCGTGTAGTTCTCATCGCTAATTGAGAGACCCTCAATGGCACGGGCTGCTGGCCCAGAAACGAGAGAAACCAGGTACTTCAGCTTGTTGACATCAGTGAGACGTTCGTTTTCATGAATACTCGCACGGAACTGGTCCCAGAACCCCTGCCATATAGATAGGTCGCCGCTAAAGGTGTCGATCCGCAGCTTCGGTAGAGTGACTCCGGTAGAGTGACTCCGATCTCCTGAGGAGGATCGTCGAGGTCCCGTAGCATCAACGCCGTCGCCTGCGGGAGCCAAAGATCGGGATGCGGTCGTGGAGTCTAGTGCGGAACACACTTGGAACTTGATCGCCGTGACTGACTCGAGGTATTGATCGCAGGAATTACACTCGCTCTCTATCAATTCCTCCGGTATGAGACCCTGAACCTCTCGGTCCTTTTCTTTCAAGGTAGCCCACTTCGTTTCCAAAACCGTCAAGGTTTGCTTCAGTTGCTCTCTGGGAAGAGGGGTCGTAGTCAAAAGCGTCTTCAGATCGTTCACCGTTCGGGTTATCGACGACCTGGCCTGACTTCGAAATTTCCTTATGCGATCAAGATCCTCCATTTCCTTACCAGCGATGAGAGTCGGTGCGTCCTTAGAGCCTCCTCAATGCTTCCTAGTCGTAAGTTGACCCAGCGAGTTCCCGGGTTTCGGCACCAGTGTATAAGGAAGCAGGAGACGTCCGTAAGGATCGGTGGCAAACCATTTAATGACAGTAATGGCGGAAGAGAAGATCGAGGGCGGAAGCTCACGAGCTCCCGTGTTCCTGCAACCCTGTCGTCTTCCGTAACAGATGGTTTTTCTTCAGGGTCAAGTCTTCCCCTTTGACAACAATATATTACATCTTATGTTCTCTAATGAGCTTGGGAATGATTTCCCTCTGTCCCGCAACAGCGCTCTTTATCCCCAGTAGGTTAGGATCGAGTGTCCCCCCCGTGACAAGCCCACATGGGCTGTAACCCAGACATGGTACAGCAGGGTCCACAACGAACCCGAGCTCATCAACGGAACTTCCTGTCAATATTTCAAACGCCTGCCTTCACTTCACTTTCGTTGCCATAACGGCTGGCATTATTACCTTTAAATGGTGCAGAAAAGTATAATCTTGTGAGCTTCTGCCACGTTGACTCCCCCTTCTCCTGAAAGGTGGAATGCTCATAGCACACACTTCCTCTGATTCGTACCACATAGGACAAGATTGTGATTTTGGATACCTCTGCTGCAGATTCTGGGGTGACGGCAACATTACTCTCTTAAAAGTAACGTGAGTATAGTGAGCATCGATAAATTTTAAAATGACCAATGTCCCAAAATGCTATATTTTATGGGAAAACGCTTGTGCTCTTCAGGGTTCAACGAGAAAGGTTGCGCAACCGACTGAAGTCAATCACTGCCGCTCCGTTCACTTTGGCGACAGTCCTTGGGCCCTGGACAGACATCCTGCAACACCGTCGTACCCTGCAGATTTTCCTGGATTTTTTGCAAGACACCGGTCTCCTTTATGTTCTGACGTGCAGCCTTGCTACCGTCTCTCCCCCCTCGCCCCCTCATTGTCATTTTACATCTCATGCAGTCCTGTCGGCATTGGGGTAGTGGGCCATAACCCAGGTGCCGAATTTCCTCTTTCATTATCATCAGTGTATCTGTTGTTTGTTTGTGTTAAAACAATAGAAACGAAGTCGCGAGCTATGTTCTTAACGAAAGTATTTGCACTGTCGGTATATTGTTCGTGTGGGGGGGGGGGGGGGGGGGGGGTTCCGGTTAGCTGGAGTCGTCTGGTGGATTTTTTGGATTACGTCATCTTTTCTTGTGCAAAGCGATACAGAGCGGAGCACGGACCTACTTTGACGAAATCATGTTGTATCCCCTCAAGATGGCTGTCGTGAAGCTGAAATGCCGGAGCTTGTTTGACGTGGCACAGGTCTTTTACGTTCGTCGGTTTAATTATGTGAGCCTGGGACATTTTCCCCAACGTTGCTCCATAACCGTATAGGAGATTATTGATGCCTATACTGTAGGAAGGAAAATATGGATTAAGATTAAACCATCTCGAAGCAAGCAAGGTCGCGAAAATTGAATCAGGAGAAACACTGTGCAAGGACGAAGGTAGTATTCCAAATTTAAGCGAGGGTAAACGTGATCTGTGAATTTACTGTCTAGGGAAGGCAGGGACCACGAAACTACTTACTTGTCTATGCAGAACAACGTAGCAATAACGTGCTTACGCCTTCCTCACGCTATGCATTTGCACGAACTGCGCAAATCGCTTGTTAATCCACGGCACTGCGGAGAATGTCGACATGAACCGGCTTACCTCAACAACTGACGTGCTGTCCACAGTGACACTAGTGTTTTGCGGCGGACCTTTGAGACTGCTCGTCTGAAGAACTAGGGTAATAAACCTACACTGTGTGGTATCTAGTGAGACTAGACGAGGTTTCAAGTCAACAAGAAAAACCCGTTTATTCAGTGCCAGTCCTTAAATACAACCTGTGGCGCTGCAGTCGCCTGTTATCTTTAACCCGATACCAGTCGCCCATGCATGCGTCAATAGATAAGCAACTCAAAACGCGATGATACATCACACTGTTGCCATTTTCACGCGATACGAGCCCGCAGCAGATTACGCGTCCTGCTTTGAGGTCGGCTTCCCCCACGACACACCTACGACTGTCTACACAGCACGTATCCTCACACCGGGTCGAATCGTTATCCCATATATGAGCGAAAATAGCACTTGAATGAAGCCCCCCCCCCCCCCCCCCCCCCCACTGCTTCTTCACTGCTTCTCACGACTGAACGCGACCCAGCGAAAAAACAACACATCAGTATACAACACAGCTACTCAGCGATCAACTCTCCGACGCCATCTTGAAAATCCCAAAGCGCCCTCTTTAGTCGCTAAAATTTCAGGATGGCAAGCTCACACATGACTCAGCGCATCATACGCGGAAAACCAATTAACGTACTGTTTGCCCGGTAATTCCTCGCGCATTAGACCCTATTAAAGCACCCTAGGGATGCTTCTGAAGAGGTTTGCGTTCGTTATCCCAAAAGTTATCCCCTTACGAAAGGGAATCTGCATATCTTACCTTCTGTTGACTCCCCAACTGCTTCGTTGGGAGCCAACACGCGAAAACGTTTTTTTTTTCTCCAAAACTGTTTATCATGTACCCGTACTGTTCTCTTTCAAATCAAATAGTGCCGCACAAAATTTTCTTCGGCAATTGAAACTTTCTATGTCGTTCGGAATATTGACTCTAAAACATCGATAACAGCCGATTATGAAAATGTAGTGATGATGATGATTCGTGTTTTAATGGCACAGCGGTAACTACGACCATAAGAAAATGTAGTCTAGTAATGGCTTCCATAACGTGCTGTACAAGGGCGAGTCGTATTCTCCTGATATTGATCTTATTGCGTTCGCGAGGGTAGAGAAAAATTAAAATAAAATCACCGTCCATAACTACGCATTTATTTCGCGAGGTAGTCTTATCGAGGTTCAGCAATCCAAAACCAATTCCACTGCAATAGCTTCATTTGAGATGCCCGCAAACCGCAGAATGTCAGTTGCTTATTCATTGTGCATTTGGGGGTCTCTAAACCTACGCAATGCTTTTTCGTCCTCACAGTTTTGTGATATGTGCTGCAGGCCTTCTGTCATAGGTTGAGAGCAAAGAGAGAGTGCGGGTATATACGTGGTCAGCGGCAGCGATGCGTGCATCACCCTGTTGAAAAATACTTCAGAAAATCTCATAAAAACATAGCATTCTCTCCGAATTCCTTACAGAAGCGCCTTCTTATCTCAGAATTTCCTACAGAGGATGCAGATTCGTATACATATCCTCACAGGCACACCAATGAAAAAATATCCTGCGGTATAATTCAGGGTCTGGCCTTGTGATTTCTATGAGAAAACAGCGTGATTCATACAGGACTGACTTTCTCACGAACAGCAGTATTAAGAGAAATTTTGAAGGATATTTCCCTGTCGGATGAACATGAAGCAAGAACTGACGGGCAGCAGAGAGTGATATGTCGTCCGTGTTGGAAAGTATAGTTCGTGCGATTTTGTATGTTTGTGAATAATCCCTCTTAGGTAGACGTGTCATGGTTGCTCCGCTTTGTCGTTCCTATTGAAACTATTAATTATAAAACCTGTTATGACATTCCATCGTACATTAGTGGAGGCGTTTATTCCAACTGCCAGCAAGTTAATTAGTCTGCTTTGAAACGAGGAAGCGCATGGACGCAGCTACGCGTCTCAAGCAAATATCGCTTGGCATTCACGGTTTTCGTCGCATTTGAGGTATATAGCACGTGTGCGTGTGGTATATAATCGTCCGTGCTATGCATTCCCATTCTTCATGCGTATTTACCCCTGGTCGCAGGTATTCTGTGGATCGGAAGGTAGAATGCAGTGAGATGGTTATAGCAACTGTGCTTTGGGCAAAAGGTATGTTACATATTTCTATGCTTATCTCTCACGCACACACATGTTGTTGTAACCGTGCTTTTTGAAATGCTATTTCTTCTAGGTTAAACTCGTAAGAAGCGGCAAGCAGCGGGAATTAACGCATTGGATCCGAGTTCGTGGTCGTAACCCATTCTCGTCTCGAGAAAGTTGGATGGTGCTTTTACGCAAGAAAGCCTACGTGTTCCCAAGGTGCAAAACGAAAACATGGCATAATCACATGAATACATTTTTTGGTCGTCGCATTGGACATTTCAAGTACATGTACAATGCGTTGGGTCATGCCTTTCTGAATTTATTGGCTGGGCCACAAATGTTCTGCAACATTCCTTACAGTGACGGCATGCGACTTACTCTCAATACTTCTCAGCAAGTAAGTCTGGGATCTTTCAATTTTATGTGGCACTGCAGGTTTCTTAGGGTGTTTCTTGCAGGGCGGCCCATTACCCTTTCTCACAGGCTTTCTTGCGGGCCTCGAGGCCTGTAAGAAATCCTGTGAGAAAGCCTCACGCCCACCCTGTAAGAAACCCTGTAAGAAAGCTGCATTGCCACTGCCTGTAAGAAAGCCTCCCTGGAAACCTACAGGATCCCTGTAAGAAACTATGAGAGAAATTTTGTAAGATTTAGTCTCATAACCTCATAGAAATTCCTTCAGCGGTCTGAGAGAGTTCTTTTGTAAGATTTTCTGAAGTAGTTTTCAATAGGGCAAGGCGGCAGAGGACGTGCACCGATCCTCGAGAAGATATTCTGTGGCACACGAGAGGGATCTAGGACCTGACAGGCTCCTCACAACTGACATCCTTAAAGTGCCACTACGGACTAAATGTCGTGTCTTCAGAATCCCACCAAAGTTATGTTACTGAAATCTTCCTGCCTCACTTTACATTCCTGTAAAACATTTTGGCTCTACGTGACGCGAAAGCTAGAGAAATTTAATTTTTATTTTTGAGAGCTGTGACGTCATGTTATGCTCCGACAGAGCGCCCGGCTCTCATCTGGCAACGTTGTTGCCCTTCGAGTCTTCCGAGGGGCTCACTTTTTGCACTGCGGTAGCGGACCCCACGTGGCATACTGTCCAACCGCTCCGACCGTGGAGAACACACAAAGGAGGGATAAAACACCTCTCCCATTTTCCCCTCTTTCGATCAGACTCACATTACGACTTCTCCGCCACGTGAGCCTCCCCGGACGCCAGTGTCGCTGCTACGAGACGAACATCTCCAGAACATGACATCATTGCAGTTTGTGGGCTTATGATTACATCACTCGTTCGTTGAGTCATCGAAACTTGTGGAGGCTCAGCAGATCTTCAAAATTTGACAAAAAAGCACAGCATTCGTAAACAGGATTGAAATTTCGCGCATAGAATCCTTGAGACGCCTTCTCTTCATGGACTGAATAAAATAAACGCTGCTTTCCGAGTACGGAGTGGCACTTTAACATCACCCGCTTCAGATGTTCTTGACCGCTTCGACATATTTTCCAGGCCTCCATTCAACCACTTAGCCCCACCGTCTGAAATCTTGGTATTTCAAGTTCAAACCTCGGTTTCTATGTGTCATCATCGCCGCCATGCCCAGGTTCCACTCGAATGCAACCGTTATCTTTCACGAGTCACTGGTTTTAAGCCCATTTAGGATTATTTCTCTGTCGCAGTTCCTCACCGTGCCACGCTAGCACCTCGTCTCAACCTTCAGTGATGGTAGCTTTGAACGACCACCCAACATAATAACATGATGCCTTCCTGCATTTGGTTTTTGAACGACATTTCCACCGTAATCTGAACTGATGCTTTGCATCCTACCGTCATAATATCATCGAACCCCAAGAAGATGGCTGGATTCCGCAATGTAAGCCAAATTCCCTTAGCATTCATCTCCCACGTCCAACATTAATGACAGCTGCTACGTATCCATACCGCATCAATAGCCATCGACCAATTTCGCATGTCAGCCCCAACATTTCAGCAAAACCGACACGAGAGAGGATGGAAAACGTAGTGAACGTACACTCAAGCAAAAAAGGTAGAATTTTCTATCTATGCGGGCAGAATGACAGTATTTGTACGGGCCCCGTTGAACCCGCGCGCGCGTTCTCCTCTCTGGGTATAAGCGGGAGCCTTGCCCCAGTCCTCTCGCCACCTATCAAGCAAGGCCGCAGTTGGCATGGGAAGGTGCAACCAGAGGCGCGAAGCTGTAGTAGAAATCTATTGTAGCGGAAAACTCACGTGACCTCCGGAGCTGGACTAATGACTGAGGACTAGCCACCTTTTTTTCTTTTTTTATTATGTCGGCAATGACGTAAATGACGTGTCGCCCGTTTCTCTCTCAATACTTTCCTCCTCTCTGCTCTGCTTCCCGTCTTTTGTTGTTCCAATTTTCTTCCTTTCACTGTTTTTTGGTTCGCGTTTGTCCGAATGCAGTGGGAGTTACAGGAAAACGACGGAGCCCTGGCTCTTTTTGTCACATTAAGTATTTTATTGTGTGACATACGGTTATGCAAGCGAGACGGACACAGCATGTCTGCGGTAACGAAAACAACATGACATCAATATTGCTCCGGAATTTGCTCTAAGAAGCCTGACGATGTCGGACTGCCTCTGGCAGGGACTGCTACTGGGGACTGGAGCTCGGTGGCTGCAAGATGAAAATTAGTATAAGATGAGTATTAGTGTCATTAGCTATCCTTGTGAAAGTTGCTATGTAAACAAAAAGAATAAAGGTGCTATTGAATGCGAAAAATAAGAACGATTATGGTATGGTTGGGAGAAGCTCGCAGCCATGGGGTGCGATAACCGACCTTAGTACAAAAAATATATTTTATTGCGCTACTTCACAATGATATATTCAGGCCGAATAGCCTGACAAACTTAACTTTAGAGCTACGTACAGAACAGCTACTAAGTCAATGTCAGACGAAACTTGTCGAGCGAAATCACCGACAATCAGGCTTACAGTAGCGTCATACCTTTAGACAGTACGACGTGAGCGGGTATTTAATCATAACATGAAGATGATATTGTCTCACGAAAAGAAATATAGTCTACCATCGTAACTGCAAAGCTACGCCGTCTGTCTCGGTCACAGCGTATTCCGGTCCCGATTTACAGTGACTGTTCAGCTATTTATTCACAATACACGAAGTGAATGCGGTGGTGTGCGGCAACAAAACAAATAACTTACCTGTCGACAGTCGTTCACTTGGTATCGGGTACGAGGCGTTCGGACTCTCGAATCGTCTCTACACCAAGAAGCAGAGCAGAAATGTTGCGCAGGCATCTTCCCTGGCAGCTGTGACTGTTCGAGGACACTCACATGATACAGCTTGCGTTTTTAAACAAGAAAAATCAGAACTCATAGAGCAACCCAACCGCTACATAACACGAGCCGTCCGAAACGGACGCCGGCGACTCTGTGGACGCCCGGGTTCCAGCCTGCACAGCCGCCGCGCTGTTGCCTGTTTGAGCGCTCGCGCAAAAAAATTGAAAACGGCCAATCATCGCCCAGAAAACAAACTCATCCTCTTGGGAACCAATCAGTAAGCACTAGCCACCGTATGTGTCCATGACGTTCAAATTATGACGTTTTCTGACGTCCGAGGACGTGAAACGCATGAAGCACCTCACTTTATCCCGCAAAGGAACTCGCGAGTTTCGGGCGCTTGGTACAACGCCACAGAGCCAGTTATAGGGAGAGTTTGGCCATTCTCTGATCTTTCGCCGCCTCATGGGTGGAGCCTATTTTGATGTCAGAGCCGCCCAAAAACGTTACCAGTCAAAGCTTATCAGCCATCTGGTTCACGCCATTTTGATGATGTGCGCCAGCTGGTCGACAGCTATGTTGTCGCACTGAATGTAATATAGAGGAATAACCGGCTTATGACCCTGACCCACAGCCCCCTGTGATAAGAGGGGCTTTGTTGCCAAACTGAAATAGTTCAAGGACGAAGGGCTTTCGAAGGACGATGTACGCACGTGTCTTCCCTTCCTTGCATTGTAAACAACGATCAGCATCAATATGGCGTCGGCGACCAGCTGACGACGGGACAATAGAGCACGTCGAGGGAGGTCGCATGACGCGCTTCAAGTTAGGCTCCTCCTAATGGCCAAACTGTCCCTATAAACGGCTCTGCAACGCCGGCCTCGGTAGTTTCTTTTGAGGGGAAAAAAAAAGGAAGGCCTCGGTAGTCCGTAACGTGTTGACTTGCTGAGCTCAAGGTCGCAGGTTCACACCCAGCCGAGGATGGTAGCAGTGTGCGGAGGAAAACGCTGCTTCAGGCATCGTATGTCAGGGATTTCCGGAACGTCAATAGAACGCAAGGTTGTCGAAATTGTCTGTAGTCCTATCCTGCGGCACGTGCAGGCAAACCTCACGTGTAACATAACAGCACGCCGCCTACTAGCGGGTCATAGCCCGTCTAACAGCTTGGTGTCCCTTAAAAACTGTGTAACGGCTCGCAAATTATAGAGCTCGAGTCGCCAAAACGTGAAGTGGGGATTCGGTAAAGAGGTGAATACACCTTCGCGTGTAAACATATATTCACGAATGGACCATTTCCGACAACGCGTATGCGCATGCCCCGCCCTTGCGTCCGCCATCTTTGAGTGGAAAACATCACTATGGACCCACCTGCGGGCGACTGTTATGTTCATTGAGGGGAGATAATCTGTTTCAAGGTTACGCGGACGTTTGAGGTCTGCGTTTGACAACCCTTTGTACTGGTAACGACTACAATGTGCTTTCACTCTTTCCGCATTCTTCTTCCAATATTCTCTTGCTACTTTCCCACGTAACGTGCCAGTCCGAAAAGCGTCACCATGTTTATTGGGGGGAAAGACACGACGTCCGACATTACGCCGCTATGAGCGACGCGAATATGGAAATGGTCCACTGATCGCTGGTGAGCGAACTATCCCTTTAACCAAGGCCATGGGCCCAGGTAGTTCTTGCGCTGAAGTGGATAGCTACTATATAGGGACAGGTTGGCTGGATTTGCTTTCGGCGATTTCACGTTTTGCCACTAAAGCAAAATGGGAGACGGACAGCACGCATCCCTGTACGGTTCCCTGACAGGTATATTCTCCCCCATACATCTCCTTCGGAGTAGTGTGTATGCGAGAGCAAGATCTTTCACGCGGACGCGAGGATGCATTATTTGGGACTCGTCAATGATGTTGCGCATCGAAGCACAACATCTAGACAACTGCTAGAACGATTATCTAGCGGCAGGAACTCTAATCCAAACGAGCTCCTTTGTATAGCTGGTTCTGTCCTGTGGAACCCCTATTAAGGTTTTATTCACACGTTTAAGGTTTTATTCACGTCACAGACCGTTTGGGTCTGTGACGACATCATTCATAATCATAGTACTCTCTAGCATACGGTACGTACTGCATTCTCAGAATGGTCTGTGGTATGAAACCGTAGACAATTACTATTTCTTTGTACTACCATCTTGATTGATTGATTTGTAGAAGAAAAAATGGAGATGTTAGTCCCGAGCCACTCGGGGCTGGCTACACCAGGACGCATTATTCAGAAAAGAAAGGGGGATATGTTTATTAAGAAAAAAAAAAAGGAAGAAAAGAAAGGGAAACTACACAAATCTATACACTTTGAAACGGAATCTACTACCATCTTATTCTTCAGCGTCATTATTATTATTAGCTAACCACGTAGCTTATATTATATTATATTGAGTGGCTCGAGATTATTGACAAAAGCCGCAAAAGAAGCTACGAAAACGGAAAACGGTCTTTCGACTTTCACCAAACAGTGGAGCGGGGTGGCAGCCGTGGGCACGACATCCTCCAGACAGGAGAACAAACACAGTGAACAGTTGCTACCAAAAGTTGGGCACCAAAAAACAACAGTGTTCAAATAAGGAAGGGAGGTGACTCATTATCCGCCAATAGGTATCTCCTTTTTTCTACAAGGGGTGAGTACGGTAAACTGGGAGAAGGTGCGTTCTCCACTCCCACCAATATCAGGCATGTGCATCACCCATAATGGACGTGCGGCGGCCAAACTATTCGGGTAGATTGAAGCAAGCCATTAACTCCCTACCAACTTCGCACTGCAATGATCTAATAGCGCAGCCAATACTACGTTCCAAGGATCAATCTTTCATCGCGAGTAATTTATAACATCTCCAGCTTGGCAATTTGTTCTACCAGGAGCTGAAGCTACGAGACAGGAAGAACAAAGCGGTGCCGAGTTTCTCCGATATCTCATGGGGGAATTGTAATGTTGATTCTCTATCTAATGAAAAATATCCCCGCGATTTTTGCCGCCCGTTCGCGAGCCCACCGATACAAGCACGGATCGTGTGTGTGTAGGCCTCGAGACAGACAGCCGTTCTGAGTAGACTGAACGTATACAGCCGCCGAATCACGGAAGAAGAAAAATTGTTTCCGGAAAAAGTGACGGGAAGAAAATGAAGGAACAAGTGAGGCAACATGAGTTCCATCATTTTCTGTGCCGCGAGGCTCATTTTACTTCCTCCTGTTCCGTTTTCGCTTTCCTTCTTGATCACAGAGATCGCAGGTTTCCAGGTCGATTCATTTGCTCGTTCAATCCTGCTTGAGTGCCAGCCACTCCAAGGCCGGAAAGAGTGTTTAGTTGTGCGCAAAGCGGAAACGACGTCATCAACGCCTGCCGGATGTACTATGGCGAAACTGTTTCCAGTGTAGTGTTTTGAGTAGAGTAGAAGTGTAAAGAGTGCGTTTACATTGAAGGATATCATGGTAGCAGGTGGTACAGTCCTAGGTACAGTTTCGAGGGGGTGGTTGTGGAGTGATTGGTAAGCACTTTGGCGTTTTGAAGAAACGGTACGAGTGTGATGCCCATCTGTAAAGGCACTTATTTTTTATGGACCGACTGGTTGGACATAGTGAGGTTCTGTCATTTCTATAGAACACTCTACTGTTTGCAAACAAGAGGTGTCATCTGCACATGCGTGGGGTTGGCGTGGGCAAAACCAACTGAAGGCAGCATGCGAATGCTTTCCGAAAGTGCGTCATCAGCAGTGTTTCATTGCTACCCCGCTTTCTACGGTATCCTTCCACAATGCAGGAATAATTTAGAGCTCTGAAGAAATCCGACAAGCGTCGAAACAAGACGAAGTTGTTTATGAGCGGTATTGAACGTGACGATGCCTTTGTGCTGGACATCGACAACCGAACAGTCCAACCAGAAAATATGCCGCCACTCACATCGCATTGTAATTCTTCTAATATTTTCGCCGAGCTACTTCACTGCTGATGCTGCGCACGCGAAAAAGTCACTACAATTTCTTAACCTTATATAGGTGAGCTGCTTGATCGGGGCGTTTCTGAAAACAGCGCTAATTTGCTACCGTGAACCAATTCATGTTAGCGTCGTTTATTTGTATGCATGTATCGCTAGGAAATGTCACAAATGCGATGTCAGTAAACCTTTCCGTTTAGCTGCAGCGATCAAACGATTTCTTCGTTCTGCGTTGCGAGGAAACTGATTAAAAGTGATTTCGCCACCCTTTTCTCTTCGTGTTGTGTACCCGAAGGATACTCGGCTTTGGGGCATGCCCACGGCGGCGGCTGTTTTGCTCACACCAAGCAGACGCCCTGCTGACTGCTGCACCACCTCTAGACTGTGACATCAGGCGCGCAAACTGGTCTATTGGAGCAAAGAAGTGACACCTAGCATTGCTCGAAACCTTGCTTCATTCATCACACGATATATCAGGAGCCATCACAACATTTTCCCTCCTCACGTCATTGCGCAATTAGATTTACACAAATGCCCTCAAACGGCATGCGGTCAGGAGCGGTGCAGTGAGACCTTGTAGGCATGGCCTGATCTCACTGCGTGGCGTACTTAGGTAAGTGTGACGTAGCATTACCGTGGCGATCAGCCTCGAGCTTTATTTCTCACACAAAATTTGTCTGCCTAAGAGAGGAGGAGAGGAGAAGAGGAGACGCCCTAAGGGTATTTGAGGGAAGAGAAAGGTGTGGGGTAGACGTCAACAGGGGATGAGGTTTAGTTTCCTTCAAGCCCTGCAAGATGCACGTTACCAGAGAGAGCCAATGAGGAGGCTCTGCACACGTCAATTTTGGGGGTCACCTGGACATGCTACGATCTCACCTATCCGGGAATTCGGAAACAATGTCATGCTGGCCACTATAAAACCGAAACCGCAATGCGGCTGCTCCACAATTTCAGCTTCACTTTTCGGCGGAATAGGACGCCTCCTCCCATTCCTTCCTCCATGTCTGCAACGGACACGGCGCGGTTCTACTTCCAAGGGTCCTAAACATCATGGAGTCACGTCAGCACCAGTTGGGCTCCCTGAAGGAATTCAGGGGGATTCTAGGGGACACATCAAAGACGTCGCTCGCTCGCTATACAGGTCAGTTGGGATCAACGTCAGTGTGCAAGAGAACACGTTATGTGTTGCACCGCTGCCAGTAACGACGAATTTATGGACACTGCCCTCACTGTTCCTCAGAGATTCCTCACCAGCACCAACAGCACCCAGTTGCACCAACAGCATCTTCAAATTGAGCGTTGCCAAACTTTGACGCATATCATGCCAATGTCATCAATCAACGTAAATAATCACTGTGGTTCTTCTTTACACGAAATCATGTCA
Organism: Ornithodoros turicata; assembly: GCF_037126465.1. Taxonomy (NCBI): domain Eukaryota; kingdom Metazoa; phylum Arthropoda; class Arachnida; order Ixodida; family Argasidae; genus Ornithodoros; species Ornithodoros turicata. The sequence goes on from NC_088202.1 coordinate 98,138,157, forward strand.
GAGCAACACTCGCGTGAAGCAAAAAGAAAAGCACACAGAGAGGATAACATAAGTTCAGTGCTGCCCGCATTCATTGTTAATGAATGAAGTACAGCACAAGCAACTGAAAAGTTTTCCTAGAGACGACGACCGTTAGAATGTTTTTGTTTTTCTGTTTCCTTCAGTATCGCAGAAGCGACACGCATACATTTTCTGAAAAATCAGAGCTGTTACACTCATCTTCAAACCAGGGATCGGAAGCGGAACTGAACGCGAACCGAAAACCAGAAAAAAAACGTAATTTTCCATCGAACCCGAACCGAACCAGATTTTTTTTCCTTTTCCTGAACGGAACCGAAAATATTTGATACGGTTACCGGTTCGGGAATAGGTTCAGAGGTGAAATACCTAATTGTACTATCGACCGACCTTTTTTTTTTTTTTTTTCGATTACTTATTTTTTGTACGATGCCAGATGAGAGTAAAAGTTTGTGACTGTATCACCAGTTTTTTTGCCGGAACAAATGAGGGCTCTGACCGGGTTCTGCCAAAAGGTTCCCAGCACTTCTCTTTTCGTTTTCAGCAGACGACCACGGGAGTGCAATACAATAAAATATCAGAGCCCTGCTACTCCCTTCGGATGCCCTGACCATCTTTTGCAACGAAGACGCAGAGAGTGAAACCGGAACTTCGTGCAAAACTTCGTGCGTTTCCCTAAGAACGCTTCGTCTTGTGAAGCAAGTGGTCATGGCAAGGCAGCAGTGGACGCTTCCTGAAACGGTTGTCTCACACCTTTCTCATAGCAAAATTACTGCCGATGAGCCGGTTAAACCAGGACCGAAAAAAGTAACGGTTCCAATCCCTGTAAGTGTCCTGACCGCTGACTGCCCTGTTTTTTTTTATTCGTTTCTCCCGGAGCCGAAGCTGAACCGAACCGATATACCTGAACCGGGTTAAGCTGATAATTTCGGTTCAGCGGAGCTAAACGCAAACCAAACCAATATGCCTGAACCCGAACCCGAACCGGACCGAAAAAAAATACCGGTTCCGATCCCTGCTTCAAACGCGAAAATTTACGAAAGCAAAAGCAGAAAAGAAACCGCAACTACCAGCTATACTGCCGCCCTATTGGCAAAACGCCTTCTCCGCCAATAAACTGCAACAGTCCAAATTTCTTCAAAGCTAGTCCGTGTCAACACTTCACCGAGTACTGTCCCTACCGCAAGCACACACCAACACCGTAGTGTTGACCCGCAACCTATTACGCAATTCTCCTTCTCCTCAGACCTCCTGTACCGAAACCTTCCTATAGCCATCAGCCATATTTATAATACAACGTTTTATGCGGCGAATCTTACCCTTCATACCCGCCCTGCTTTGCCTATTCCCGATGCGCGACACGCACTTTGACGCTTCTGCAGCGGACGTGTGCGATCGCCCACAAATGCTGAATTCAAGAACGCGAAAAGCACACACAAACAAAAGTAATTCCGCAAAAGAACTAAAGAAACGTCAGCGCAAACACAAAGAGAGAACGCGCGTCTTCTTATTCTAAGCAAAAAAATACAGCAAAGGATGAAAACGCATCAAGCATGAAGTTCGACTGTCGTTCTGACACGACAATGGAATGCATGAAATATGAGGCGAACGCCTGCGTTGAACACATTCACGAATAATGCCCAGTGTATGAAAGCGCCCGCATTCCCCAATGTAGACAAACATGTGATGAAAGCGCGCATGGGCGGCTGTGTACGTAACGCCGGGGTATTTTTTTTATAGCAAAATGTTATTTTCACTTATGGTCGAGTGTATAAAGGCGTCCTTTGTGAGCGCTGCGTCCTTCAGGGGCATAATTTGGGAGCAATGGCAAGTTTCATCTATACAAGGCGTCTGTGCGAATTTGGTAAAGCTCGATCTTTTAGCCTGATGGATTCCAATGTCCTTCCAATGTTCAGGAGGATTATCTTTGTTAAACACCAGATTTTCTTTTTCATTTCCACGTTAGCGCCGCGAAGCAAAACACTGGCAATGAGCGCATACAGACGTAGACAGATGGAGAGAGGACAACAGGAAGGAGTGGGGGACAGGGAGTTGAGTATGTGTCCTCGATCGACTTCTGGGGGAACTGTGCCGATACTCCTCTCGAAAACCCGGGGAAAACATCAGACAGCACAATCGGTGCCGGAAGCCAACAGTATGGGCAGGACCCTGGTTGTAGCAACGCTTAGCAATTGCAGACGCCGCCATCGGGAACGAAGCTCTGTGGAAACGTCAGCAGTATTGTAAGAGTTGCAGATCTCTCAAATCCCGAAACCAGCAGCCGATATAGGCCACGTTCATTGAGTGGTCCTTTGTATCGTGTATGGGGTCGGAGCGGAGCACGTACGTGGTTCCTTTGTTACGTATCTATCGACTTCCGTCAGCACTGCGTCGTACGTATGAGTTCTTCAGTGTCTCCTGTGTTGTGTGATACTTACCTCGCCGCCTGCGGCTCGCTCATCTACCAAGGTCTCAAGGACAGATGCACCTACAAGATATTCATATACGTGGACGTTTCTTTCTTTCGTGTGTGTGTGTGTGCTATTTGTTGATACGTATGGGCAACGCAGACCTCCTCGGAGTTGGACATTCTAGATAGAATAGCGTAGATGCAGCTCGTACTGTGTTGCTTACGTCCCTTGCCCATCGCTCGGGGGGGGGGGGGGGATATATTTATTAGAACAAAGGGGAAAATGGGAGGAAAGGTCAGCCGAACGGGACGTCGGCTTGCTAATCTGCAAAGAAAAAAGAAAAAGAAATGAAAGAAGAATAAAATAAATAAAGATAAATAAAAATAATAAATAAATAAAAAGAAGAATAAAAAAAGAAAAGAAAGGAATTAGGATATAAAGGATAAACTAACAAACGATGAAAGAAGCAAGAGATAGATTAAAGACAAAGATCACTTAAAAAGTTGAGGTTAATTCGTTGAGGGTGAGAGCGGGGAACTGAAGAATGAGTGGCACGACTTGAGTTCGCAGGCTTTTCATGAGACCTGTATCGCTCAAGAAAGTCGAAACTGCTTTGGTCACAGACCGCTGTGTGGGACGTCGTACTGGGCCGAGCAGAGTGGCCAGAGAAAAGTCTGTGCACCGTAGCTCGAGTGTGCGTCGTCTGAGCGTGGCTCGATGGGTGTCGAATCTGCGACAGTCGAGGAGAAGATGTTGAATATCAGCTTCAATAGCGCAAGTGGGGCACTTGGGCGAGTGGAGCTGACCCATTTTATAGAGAAGCAGATGTGTCCTGGCGACATTAAGTCGTAGTCGGTGTAGAATGGACGCTTCTCGACGCGAGCAGTGGTGTGTGGCAACGAAATCCATCGACGGGTCCATGGACCGGAGATGATCGTTCAATCGGACAGCGTCCTCTTGAAACTGCCGACCGCCGCTGGGGCGGAGTCGGCGCATCTGTAACCGACATGCTGAGGCTGAAAGTGGTGGTAAACAGGTATTGAAGGTGACGTCTCCCCGTGCCCAACGTGCTAAGTCGTCTGGTGTGATTGGGTACCCCCCAATCACATCAATTGGGTTTCCCCATTGGAAACACAGGCTATGACCCGAGGATAGAAGTCTGTTCTATGTTGCGACTATCATGGTGTCTAGGCCGCCGATTGTTCTGGTACAATAATTTGCCAGAACTTCTAGCGCCGTCTTACTGTCAGTGAACACAGTCCAAGCGCCAAGCGCTGATCCCGGAATGTAGTTCAACGCCGTCACTATGGCGAAGAGCTCCTGCTCGGTAGATGACGGATGTAGGATATAAAAGGCTGCTGTTGATCCGCCTTGAGACACTGATCCATCGGTGTACACATGGAGTCGTTGGGAGTAAGCTGAGCTATACTGCTCCAGCGTAAGTTGAGGAGCAACAACGGGAGATAGAGTTTTTCTTCAGAAGGCCAGGGGGCTTAATCACTTCCATCGCTCGCGAGCCAACGAGGGGCGGAGCTCTCGTTAACACGAACACCTGACACGTTTCACGTGACGCACTTTTTTCGTTAACGGGACAAAGGCGTAATCTCTTGCTCGCGTAACGACCGATGGTGTCGTTTGCCTAACGAATGTGTTCACGTGCTCACAGGCTTCATCGCCTACATGGCTCATGATCTAACGAAGCGCGAGACACTCGTGAGCTCGAGCACGTGGTGTATGACGCGCTCTTTTCGTTAACGTGACAGGGGCGTAATCTCTCGGTCCAGGGGGCCTATTCCGATCTATGTCGGTAGCGCGAACGTGTCGTTCGGGAGCGAGAACACGTGATATGTGACGCAACGTAACACTATCGAAGAGAATTTGGTATTCCCTGCGCTCCAAACGCGTCGCCCGTAAGCGACGGTGTCGCTCCGGTTAAAATAAGGTATATAAGGCATAAATATAAGGCATTCCGCGTGATTCTCCTCCTGCTACACTATTGGCTCAGAGTGCGACGTCTCGTTCCCAGACGTCTTAACCTCTACCGACAGTCAACAAACCAAGCGCACTGTCGTTAAAAGCTACATGGGAATGCCAAAAGTGGCAGGTGTCGTTCCCGGTGCTCGTTATCGTCTTTTACCGATACTACTCTATCGACACCGTCGCTGCCGCTCGACAGCGGCTCGGAATAGGGCCCCAGTAACGACCGAACGAGATCGCTTGCCCGTTAGAATGTTAAACATCTTCATTTGGAGATTTGCAGAAACGGAATTTCTGCAGAAACGAACATGTATTGCTCCACGACTGTGTACAAAATGACTTATGCTCCCCCTTTCATCGTATTTACACCAGTGGTTACATGAGGGCTGTGAGATATTCTCGAGAAGATGCAGATCAAGACGAGAAAGAAGACGAAGAAGTGACAACGACAAACCATAGACATAGGCAAACCATAGACAGACCATGCGAGCTATCCAAACAAAATTAAACAACCCCATTGGTCGAAGAGATTGCAGCCTCGTTGGCAGCTGTAGTTCGTTCAGGGCGGTGTCATCACAACACGTTAGGGCTCGTAACGAGTACGATAGACTCAACGAAGAAACTAAACGAAGAGCAGAGATTGTACCACAGCAGAGCGTCGATAAGGTTCTTCGTTTCGTTATTCCTAACGACTCGCTGACGTTGAAGCTGCCAAAGAAAGGTGGCGGAAGGATTCTTCGCTTGGGCGATCACACAAGCGAATAACTGTGCCCCATGGACGTGATGGCGTCAGGATGCCTTTCAAGTGCACGAGATAGATTTTGTAAAGTTCTTCCGGTCGCCAAGAAACGCTGTCCGCGCCGTTTGTGAGGACTTGCGACCGTGTACTTCACTTCGTCTTGATAGCTACAGGTGTTGTGATGAACAACAACCCTTACAAGAATGGCTGTTGACCTTTTGTTTCCATTCTACAGAACTTGCAACAGAGAGCACAGACATTCAGTAGACTTTCTATTAGCCTTGTGTTTACCTCACATATTGATTTTATGTTGACTTATGGAACTTTTTAAGTCTTGTTGACAATTATTCACAGGAAGGTAACAGGTCCTTCTGTAGACTCTTCCTATACTTTACACAAATTTCCTGTGACCCTCATGTGTAAGTCTTGTTATATGTGATCTCAATGTCTCTGTTGACTTTGTTGTAACTCAGCTGTCAATGAGTCGGCGTCACCCACGAAACTACCTCCGTCCTTTTTTAAAAGGCTCGGCGACCGTTACCCGTCAGGCACTCGGTATATTCTTCTTAATCCAGGAAGACACATGATTTACTGAAGCCCGATTAACACCATCCCCGTATGATGTGACGACTTTTTGTGGATGTTCATTGACTTAAGCGAAGTTGAATTTCCTCGTTGTATTGTTCACACAATCGCAACACGCATAAAATACACCAAATGAAGTACTGCAAAACTATATATGTATCTATGTTATTCCGAAAATGCATACCTTGAAAGTTGTATCCAGTGTCGACATAATTATACAAAACATCCCGCGCACACAGTAGCGAAGTATTCCACACGTACACATGCTTGATGCCACACAGTCTCGCGTCGCACAATAGACAGTCAATTACCTATTGCGGTCTGAGTTCTTTCGGCGACCCACGATAACGGTGGACTTCAAAATTCACTGAATTTCGGCGGAAGCGACGTCTCTGAAGCGCTGGAGAGAAATGTGTCTGAATAGCGCGTTCAATCGCAAATTAGCAATGTTCAAACCACGGGGGTCGGACTAGCCCGGAGAAGTGTTACCGCAGCGCCGCCGACATACTTTTGGCACGGAGTCCGTTGCTTTCCTCTCGGGTGTCCCTCCGCTAAGTTTGGCGGACGTTTTTATTGTGTGACGTGCTCCATACGGTGTATGCGATGTGTTTGTCATGTACATTACAAGAATAAAGACGCAATAAGAGCTTGCCAATAATCATCTGCCCGTTTTTTGTCATTAGCCTGTCACTTTTGTGTCCATGTGAAACGAATGGTTTCGGTTTCCCCTCCCCTCCCTCGTCTTGGTACTGTCGCCGTACGTCGTCCATGCTCGCAGACAGCCGAAAATGCCGATTAGCTGCGCGAAGTGCAAAATCAGATACAGCAAATCCTGCGGCGTGACGTTTCATTCGTAGGTATTAAAGAGCGTACCTAATTTGTGACGACCTTCAATGGCATATATACAAGCTAAACCGCCTTTTCCCGCATGCGTGAAGAGAAACGAAACTGGCGGGAAGCGTACGGAAAAGTCCGTACTGTTGTTATTATATGTTCCTTGCGTTATCATCCAACAGCTTTCCTCTGCATAACCCGGACTTGCTTTCGAGATGGCTGGAGGCCCTAGGAATGCAGGGTTTCGTTCCTACGCGGCATGTGAAACTTTGTTCCCGGCACTTCGACGCCAGCAGCTTTATGTCTGGATATCGCCTGAGCATGTTAAAAAAGGATGCTGTTCCAAATGCAGTAGTGCCAAGCACATCTCAGGCAAGTATAGCGCCAAATACACTTTATTGCATAGTGCCAATACAGTCAATACAAATGAAATGAAACATCCTTGGGTGCATTGTGTGCATGTCAATGACTGTATCCTACATCATTACAAAATCAAAGCAATGGAATGTCATATTGCAATGTAGAGCGAGAAAGCTTTACTTGGTAATTAATATATGTGCTCCCTGCTTTTCATGTTTATGCACTGAAAGCATACCCTCATCAGCTTGATATTTGTCGATTACAGTAATCATGAACATCAGTCAGCCATACTCTGTGTCTCTCCATGTGTGTTATTATGCTGACTCCGTGTTTGTTTTTAATGGACAATGAAGCAGGATGCAGTACGATGTTGAATCGGCCAGCCAATCCTCTTACACCTGCTGCACCCCCTGTAAGGAGCAGTTTTCACTTGTGACTCCATGCTAGAAAGATTTTAGAGAAAATATTCAACCACGGCCAAACATGATGTAAAAAATTTAGCCTTACAAAAGTTAAGACAAAAATTGCTATGCAGGTACATATGCCAATGCATCTTCATGAGGAGCATCCCTACTGTAGACTCCCAAGGAAGCACAAACTGGTAAATACACTATCACGTTTCTTCTTCAGTATGGGCATCACGCCGCTCATAGCCATAGTTGCTTCGTGGTGCTAACATGAAAATAAGAAAAAAGAAAAACTTTGTGGGCATCATTAGCCAAAACAAGCTTCACCTTACTGCACTTTTAACAGACCTCTGTCTTGGTTGACACTCACGAAACTGGGCAAGAATCCCCATCACAAGCATCACACATGGGAGGAGACAAATCAAGCCAGCCAAGTGCATTCCCAGAAGTTGACACTGAAAGTGTTGAAAATGTCTGCTCCGAAACAGTGACCTGTACACCTCAGGAACAGGGAACACCGAAAAGGCGAAAGGTACGTTTTATGAGACATTTAGCTGTTAGACGTGTGCTCTGTAATTTGTGCATACTGCAGGTATCACAAGGTGAGACGAATATTGAGAGTCCCACCACACCAAAGAGCACAGGAATTCGGAAAGAGCATGCTTACCAGAGCAAAACAACTCCCAGGTCAAGTGTACGGCAACTAAAGCAGAGGAATCTTCACTTGAGTGCAGTCCGCCGCCGTCTGCAGATGACACTGAAAAGAAGACACACATGGAAGATTTGATTGCAGAACTCAAACAGAAACACCTACTGGCAGAAGAAGCACAGAGCAGGATTGAATCCTTTGGCGAACTGCCCAAAGAAATAATCGAAGAATGGAAAAATAATGTGAAACGTTCAAAAATGGGCCGTAGGTATTCTCAGGAGACACGAAAGTTCGCCATGACTCTGCTATTCCCCCCGGGCCTACAACTATGTGGCAAAAATGTTTCCTATGCCAGCAGTTGACACTCTTCGTCAGTGGTCAAAGGTCGTAGGAGCGTGGCCGGGATTCACTTTAGAGGTGCTTGATCATCTGAAATCCAAACACCAGAACAGTGAGCGAAGGGACAAGCTGTGTTCTATTATGCTCGACGGGATGAGCATAAGAAAAAAATGTGAAGTCGACAGAGCCACAGGACGCCTCATTGGGTTTGTAGATTTCGGGGAGGCCCACACTCCACACGAAACTGATGACGCAGCACTGGCGGGTGATGCACTTGTGTTCATGGTAGTGGGTGTGGCATCACCATGGAAGATACCCTTTGGGTACTTTCTCAACAAAGGACTATCGGGTGAAATGCTTAAAAACCTCCTGACAGAAGCCATAACAACAATAACGGACTGCGGTCTAGAGGTTGTAGCAGTAGTGTGCGACGGCTTGTCGTCAAACGTAATGATGGGACGCCTCCTGGGGCGTCGAATACATGTCGACAGCACAGAGGACTTCAAGACGCATTTCCCACACCCCTGTGACAAGGAGAAGAGAGTCCATCTAATCTTCGATGCGGCCCATGGCCTCAAGCTGCTTCGAGATCTAGTGGGAGACCACAAAGTGCTGCACAGTAGCTACTATGGGGTGAGATTTAACAATATCTGTATATCTGTACATTGCAGCACACACAAGTTGAACAAATTTTCTCTATTCCCAGACCATCAGGTGGGATTTCATTGAAAAGCTACAGAAGTCCCGAGAGGCCGAAGGACTTCGAGCCGCCAACAAGCTAACTAGAGCACATGTTGAGTTCCGCCGCCAGATTATGAAGGTTAGACTGGCTGCTCAGACCTTCAGCTCGTCAGTGAGTAAAGCACTCGACTTCTGCAGACTACTCGGAATCACAGATTTTGAGGACAGCGAGGGCACTGTGAGGTTCATCACAGATGTGGATCAGTAAGGAACTTCCACCCTTTCTGATAGCTACTGTCCTGACATCCTTTCGTTTTTTTTTCTAGGTCATTCGACATACTAAATTCACATAGCCCCGTAGCGACTGGGTTCAAGGCACCGTTGCGGAGCTCCTCCATAACACAACAAAAGCAAAAGATGATCAAGGTATCCTCAAGGTTAATGACGCTACACTTATCCTCTGGCGTGCCAGTCACCCAGCACGGTCGTCGCATGTCCGTGATAAGCCTTGCCTTTACACTAAAGAGCATAGCAGAACTTCCGGAGGAACTCTTCCAGAACGACGCGTGCAAGTAAGTGAAAAAAAAGCATGAGGACATGGCAAGAGAGAAATATCTTTCCTACAGGTACATCACAACGTATCGGCTGAGTCAAGACCACCTCGAACTTTTCTTCAGCTGTATACGACAAAGGGGAGGCTGGAACAATAATCCCTCCGCGTCACAGTTTAGGTACGCCTACCGAAAATTGCTGCTGCATGCTGATGTTCAAGCTCCCAGTACAGCCAACATATCTCCCAGCCTGGAGGGCATTGAGACCTTGTCTCACCAGGGTAGACCACGGCAGCAGGCATCAGAAGAAGATTCACAGAGCAGCTCTAATGAGGAAACCCAGACAGAAACCAACCTTAGCACATTCCTTGATGCTATTGATCACGACTACGGTGTTCCGTCAGGTCTAAGCAGATCCAGCGAGGATGTTGTAGCGTACATTGGGGGTTTTGTCGTCAGAATAGTGTCAGCGAAACTCACATGTGATGGGTGCCTTGATACCCTTCTTGATGATGACACGTCAAGCCTTCTGATCATCCTTAGGGACAATAGTGGTCTGTTGAAGCCATCTTCCTTTGTACAAGGGCTGCTTTGTTGTGCTGAAGAAATATTCCGGCTGGAGCAGTCCAAGTGCAGAGAGCTCACAGTAACCAACATTGTCCTGAAATCATTCAACTATTTCATTGCTAAACATGGTGAAAAGTTGCCGAGGTGTAAGCACTATGCTGATGAGCCCAGCCATATTATATCTCTTGCAAAGGTAACACTACAGAGATACACAAACATCAGGCTGAGGGAACATGCACGCAGGGTTACTGTGGCAAATCGTGGTGCTCAAGTAAGGCAAATGCTCACGAAACAGATTTTGTTTCGTAACCAGTAGGTGTGCTGTGCAACTATGAAGGACATTTGGCAATTTCCGCACATTCTTGTAAATATTCTATGCGGACTCTATATTTTATTCTGTGCTTTTAAATATTCTATGTTGGTATTTCCATGTTGATACAATGTTTTAAATGCCTCACTAGTTACATTGTGAGGCAGTTTTCTGCTCCTACGAGTGGTTACATTACTATATTTATGTATACAGTGTGTTTGCTCTAACGTGTACAGAAATTTTATTTAAAGCGAGCGATAAAAGTGAAACGAGCGCTACTTTTCAACTACTTGACTAAGAAACAAGTACTACTAATGAAGCAGTACCTGTTTCTTAGTCAAGTAGCAGAAAAGTGCCGCTTGCCTTTCTTTTATCACTCGCTTTAAATATAATTTCTGGACACGTTAGAGCAAACACCCTGTACATCCAATTTGTATTTATGCTGTTCTATTGATACACAGGCTCTGAGTCCCTTCCTTTGTATTTTGATACTCTTCTGGTATTCCCTAAATTTTGTATCGTGCTATGTATTACATAGCTTATCTGCAGTGCATGTGGGTACATGTGCAATATAATAGAGAAATCTTGGGCACCTTTATCCAGTTCCCGTCCTGCACAGTGTGGTTTCCTCGACATCACGCCAACTTGAGATTACGCCTCAGTCTACAATGACGATCCACATTCCAGCTGTAGCATCGTAACATGATCTGTGGCCACGGCGGGAAACAAGCACGGACTGCACGGCATGTTGCGTCCGTTCTCTGTATTAAAGCTCTCAGTGCCCTGTAGTACCCACGTGAGATAATTGAATTTTTCGAACCTGGACATGGGCGATTCCTCCTTCACGCCCGCCGTACATAGCAACGTTCGCGGCGCCCGTATCCCTCAAAAATATGATCCACAGCATTTCTCGATGCGATATCAGTCTCATAATCGCAGAGCAACGTTTCCGTGAACGCTAAAAAGTACTCTGTTTGCCTTAAAACTTGCCCAGACCGACCCACACTTGTGATTCTTACAACATCGCTGTGGATTCCGGGCAGCAGCTGCACTCATGTCACGTGACATCCCAGTGTGGCCCACAAACTGCAAAGCTCCGCCGTATTTGGGCGCGGAAAACTCGTTGGATAACATTGTCCATGCCAAAAGTTTGGCGGCGCACGGGTGGTATCAGGAGGAGCCTATAGGTGGTGCGCGAACTCCGTTCTCTAGAATCCTACTATATTATCTCTATAGTTCAAACGCAAGTGAGTAAAACTGAATAAAATGGTCATAGCAATGTGGCGGCCCGTGGACGACGATGACAACGACCTGCCTCTGCTGGCGCGCGCCGCTGCGCCTGCCAGCCAGTTCCACCGGCACCGTCCTAGCGTGAGGCCACGTCCATCTGCCCGCTGGGACATTCCATCATCGCCGATCAGGACTCATGTAGAGGGACACAACCTCCTCTACAGCAACAACAAATTTGGTTCACAATCAACACCCACGAACTGATACCAGTGTTGCCACATCTACAGATTTGTATGTAGATCTACAGATTTCCGGTAACATCTACAGCTCTGCAGATTATTTCTGATACCTACATATTTTTTTTACTCTATGATGAAACAAGCCTGAGAATGGGATAGAGAAAATACACTGACATACACAAAAATCGTTGCCATGCTCAGACTTGATTCATGGATTTCATGCACCAGCCAGCCTGCGTTTACGCTATGTTGTCAGACCTTCGGACAATCGTTAAAAAAAGTTTGGACGCGAAGCCCGATTCACGATGCTCCACTCTCGGGTGAAAAAAGAAAAATACAACAATTTTTTCATTTCATGTTTGCTTCGTGGTATATGACTGTCAGTATATAATGTTCGATATTTTGTATCACTCGTAGCACGCGAGGCCGTCCGTACTTAATCATACGATGTAGCTACTACTCATCATGGTTAGATCGCTTATGTATTGATTTGTCTGATATGATGATACTTGATCTTTTCTTATTCTTGACGCCTTCACTGGAACAGATCTCACGCAGTCACCGGCTCATTGGCACCGACAATCAGGTGGTGGCATAGTGGTTAGGATGATCGCTTTCCACGCCGAGACTGGGAGGTGACACGGGTTCGAATCCTGTCACCGACAGTGCTGTCCGAGGTTTTACCTGGGTTTTCCGAAGCAGACGAATGCTGGCACAGTTCTCCCTGAAGTCGGCCCAGGACGCCTAAAAAACCCTTCTCCCCCACTCCTTCCTGCTGTCCTCTCTCAATCAGTACATGTTTGACGGCTTGTTGCACGGTTCTTCCCAGACAGTACAGCCGGCACCAGGATTTCAACCCGGGCGAGGCAATCCATTCAGCGCAGCTCCCCAATAACTTTTGCCATCACACATTTCCATTGTTTCGATGCAAAAAGCGAAATTGGAAATGTCACACGACGAAACGCACAAAATCCTGGCATAAAAACGACGTTAATTAAGCAAATTGTATGTTTCACTGCCATCTACAGATTTTTACGGAAATCTCCATACTTCTGAACAAGTGATCCCCATACTTTTCCTCCGACGGGTGTGGCAACACTGACTGATAGTTGTACACTTACCTGACGGGACGCAAAACTGCAGCCGCCGCTCGAAACATACAAAACGCTGCAGCACAACAGTCGTGATATGAATGCAAGTGAAGCTTGATCACACACTTCTATCACACAGCTTACCCCTTACTACGCAAAATGATATAATCCTTTGTTTTTTCATAGCCTGCAAAAACGAGAATGAAATTAGCAGAACCAACACCGGCCACGAACTGATACTTGTCCACTTACCTGACGGGACGCAAGATCGCAGGCGCTGCTCGAAACGAACAACAAAAACCTACAGCACGACAGTCACCGTATGAATATAAGTGAAACTTGATGACACACTTCTATCACACAGCTTACCTCTTATGACGCAGAGTCATATCCTCTTTTGTTCTGTAATTGACCTGCGAACGCTGAGAGCCTGAGACAGTTGAAACATCTTGCAACCGTTCCAACGACATTCCGATGATGCTAATGGCGATGACTCCTTCGTGGTGACTGGTGAGGCGAGGGCGGGCACGGAGGCGCAGAATCAAAATGTGCAGCAAACCTGTCGCATGCGCATGATCCTCATGTGGTCGTATAAGTTGGAAGTACATTGTGTACTGAACTGGAGTATAAATAATACGAGGAACCGTCTTCTCAAAGTCATTGAAAATGTATTTAGTGTTTTAGCTAAAAGGTGGCAAAGTGGCGTTCAAGCTACTACATTTAATTATAAGTTCAGGTCCAAATACCGTGTGGCAGCCGACGAAGACTAAGTTGCCACCCCTACGCGCCGCAAGGCATGCGCTTCCCTGGCATTCTGTGCCAGTCAGTTCAGTCCTCTGGCAGCCACTGATCGCGCTGCCCAATAAACTTCTTACTTTGCTGCCTGCCTTTCTTCACCACACGCCCACAGTTTTTGGTGACCCGGTACTTGCAGCGTTCCAGGCGCTGCGGCCGTCCAGCAGCATGGATAGTAGGGGAAGACGAAGATGCTCCGATGGCCTCCGCTTTTGTAGACTGCATTGGGACCACGTCCTTGTCGGATTCCAGGTACGAGTCCTATTTTGGTGGCCGGAGTCCGTGGGAAAGGCGTTGCTCACGACGGAGAGAACAAATCCCTCAGAAGGGACAATAGGGGAAGTTGAGTGCTTGCTTCCCGCTATGCGTGTCCGGTTTGGTCGTCTAGCCTTGACGCTTGAAATTATCTCCTGCTCCAATCTGTCTACGAGGTCATCTGCTTTGAATGCGATCGTAACAGCGGTCAACAGCAATACCAAAGCTAGAGTCCGGACAATCAATGTCGATAAGCCGAAGATAATGGTAGGGGTGCTGTGTGCGCGCATATATCCGGAGTGTTTCCACGTCTCGTACAGGACGCCTGCTGGCGTTTCGCGTGCCTCTGCCAGGGCAGAGTAGCCCCGTATTCCCAACCAACCCTGAGGGCTCCCTATGTAACCCCTAGACCTGAGGGAGGAGAATTTTGTTTCCCAAAGCGCCCGTATCTGGAAGGGGCGCCCCAAGGGCACGCGCCAGCCAAGTGTGCTCGCGAGCTCACTGTACGCTCCCTGAGGGACGCTCGCCTCGAAACAAACATGGATGGCATGTGCATTTGTGGATCGCGTCGTGCGATTCGAGCGTTATACCCTCATGGTGGTATTGCCGTGGTGACGGTTCGACGAATTCGTGACTGGAAAAACCACCTTGTGCGGTACGACGAATATGAATTGAAAGAAAGATAAGTTGGGGGGGGGGGTGCATGAACACTACAGAGTATACTGAACATCAGGAGGGGCACGGGCAATCCTGGCTTCCCTTGTCCGCCCATTCAGTGATTGTTACAATCTGGCAATTTAGTACAACACACACGCACACACACACATAAGGAGACGATGGTGAGATGTGTACATATCATATCCGCAATATCCAACAGTTGTAGAACATCTGAATACTGACATGAAGTAGCCCACCATACATGAAGTTTGCAAGTCAAACGCGAACAGAACAGAACAGGAGAGATACCAAAGTAGCAGACGACAGCCGTCGAAAGCGGAAATGAAGCGCGGTCCTGCGCATGCGCTTCTGCTTCGTTCTACGAGGAATCGGGCCGAATCCACTTCGAGCCTCCCGACGGCGAGCCCTTCGCTGAGGGCGTGCACGTTTACGTTTGAGAAACGCATGCTGCCGTGACGGGATGTTCGCCCTCAAGGGACCCTGGGCTACGGGCGCCCTGAGGGCAAAGTTGCGGGTGGTTTTGGAATACGGCCCTTAGACCTTGAACTTAGCCTGTCAGCCCTCCATCTGTGCAGAATGTACTGCTTGCGACATACTTGTTTGATGTCTCCAGCCCCCGTAAAAGCGGGTTACCGAACCAAGTTGCTGTGCTACCATCGCCTTCGCTTCACTTCCGTTCCCCTGGTGGCGGCTGGGCTGCGCAGCGCCACCAGACGGGAGAGATGGCGATCCGATTACCGCGCGTCGTCTGCTAGCTCCAAATGCGTCGACGGGGCAGCGCTTTCCTCGGAATGCGGAGTGGAATGGGGATTCCTGTTTTCTGTTGTTCCTTTTTACTGTTTTTGAAACTTAAGTACACCGAGATTAGGCCACATTTGAGCAGTTCCTGCGGTCGTCAGGACTCTTTGTGAAAGGT
The DNA here is from genome assembly GCF_037126465.1 of Ornithodoros turicata. Lineage (NCBI taxonomy): Eukaryota > Metazoa > Arthropoda > Arachnida > Ixodida > Argasidae > Ornithodoros > Ornithodoros turicata. Next base: position 98,153,789 of record NC_088202.1, read on the forward strand.
GTCACAGTAATGCAAGGGACCATGGCTGCTCCATGAAACTGGCACAAGAGAGGGATTACCTAATTTTATTTACTGGTGTTATGTGAAGCAAGCAAGCCTCGCTTGCTGGCTAGGCTAAAAAAAATTTATACAAAATGAAGGAAAGAAACGCTCTGGAACACAGGACCTCAGTAACGCGTTGGTGCCCCTCCGCTCTCAATGACTGTGTTCATTCGCCTGGGCAGGGAAGCGTAGAGGTTGTCCATCAGCGTTGAGTCACGCCGCAGGGACTCCCACTCTCTTTCCACGGCTTCCCACAACTCCTGCGAGCTTCGCATGACTTTCCGTCTTGCAGCCATACGGTACTTCATGATGCCCCAGATGTTCTCAATTATATTGAGATCGGGACTGTGAGGGGGCCAGTTGAGCTGGTGAACCCCACACTCCTCCAGTTGTCGCTGGGCCACAGCGGCAATATGGACAGGGCTCCTGTCGTGCTGGTACAAGAAGCACCCGTCAGGAAAAGGGCCGTCCAAGGCGTAGGGAAGAAGGCGGTCGCAGATAATGTCCGCGTACAGGTGCGCGCGGAACCTGCCCTCCAGCCTCACCAGCGGTCCCAGGCCTTGAGCAGAGATGGATCCCCAAACGGAGACGGACTGCCTACCACTGGATAGGACGCGGTGAATGTACCGGGGTACGAACCTGTAGGATGAATGACAACGAAAAGAATGAGTATACAGAAACACATACCACTCCCAAGCGACCGTCCAGTCAGCGATGGGAACGTTCCTGTTTTCTTCACATGGGGAACAATCGAGAAAGTGTTGATAAGCTTTCTCGATTGTTCCCCATGTGTTTTCACGAAGGTTTTCACGAAATTGCTGTCCCAGAGCACTTCCACTGCCAACATGGTGCGGAGGATTCCGGAGGGCACTCGATGGACGATCATTGGGATGAGTACAGCAGGCATGAGCCAGAAAGATATTGCCGCGAATGTTGGGTGCGCCGTAATGACGGTAAATAGGATCGTCAACGCTTACCGGAGGGAGGGTCGGGTGAAAAATGCGCCCCGGGGTCAACCGCCTCGAGCAACGACCGACGACGAAGACAGACACATTAAGGAAAGAAGCAGTGATGACCCCTTCAGCACCGCGGCCGATATCAAACGCGCCACTGGACTTGCAGCTTCAACAAGGATCATCCAAAGGCGTCTCAGAAACGAACGCTTGAGCAGCGGAGTTGCTGTAAAGAAACCCCTGTTCTAGAACCAGCACAGTTCCCTCCGCGTAAGGTTCGCCGAAGAACACTTACGCTGGGGACAGGAGCAATGGGCCAACGTAATATTTAACGACGAGGCTACTTTCTGTACCAGATGGAATCAGACCCGTCGTGTCTGGAGACCATTGCGATCCAGGTAATTTTACCGACCGATTTGGAACTGCGTACCTAAGGAATTTGTATATCTTATCCTGCGACCATTAGTTGCTTTAGCATAAATTAAATGACAAGTGAGCAACGCTATTTCCCTCACTAAAAGGAGCAGCGACTCCATGAGGGTATTTTAGTGGGAAGTCGAAGAAAACAGGAACGTTCTCATCGCTGACTGGACGTTCGCTTGGGAGTGGTATGCGTTTCTGTATGCTCATTCTTTTCGTTGTCATTCATCCTACGGGGTTCGTACCCCGGTACATTCACCGCGTCCTATCCTGTGGCAGGCAGTCCGTCTCCGTTTGGGGATGCATCTCTGCTCAAGGCCTGGGACCGCTCGTGAGGCTGGAGGGCAGGTTCCGCGCGCACCTGTACGCGGACATTATCCGCGACCGCCTTCTTCCCTACGCCTTGGACGGCCCTTTTCCTGACGGGTGCTTCGTGTACCAGCACGACAGGAGCCCTGTCCATATGGCCACTGTGGCCCAGCGACAACTGGAGGAGTGTGGGGTTCACCAGCTCAACTGGCCCCCTCACAGTCCCGATCTCAATATAATTGAGAACATCTGGGGCATCATGAAGTACCGTATGGCTGCAAGACGGAAAGTCATGCGAAGCTCGCAGGAGTTGTGGGAAGCCGTGCAAAGAGAGTGGGGGTCCCTGCGGCGTGAATCAACGCTGATGGACAACCTCTACGCTTCCCTGCCCAGGCGAATGAACACAGTCATTGAGAGCGGAGGGGCACCAACGCGTTACTGAGGTCCTGTGTTCCAGAGCATTTCTTTCCTTCATTTTGTATATTTTTTATCCTAGCCAGCAAGCGAGGCTTGCTTGCTTCACATAACACCAGTAAATATAATGAAGCAATCAGGCCAGTTTCACGGAGCAGCCATGGTCCCTTGCATTACTGTGACACCTTTCACAAAGAGTCCTGACGACCGCAGGAACTCCTCAAATGTGGCCTAATCTCGGTGTACTAAAGTTTCAAAAACAGTAAAAAGGAACAACAGAAAACAGGAATCCCCATTCCACTCCGCATTCCGAGAAAAGCGCTGCTCCGTCGACGCATTTGGAGCTATCAGACGACGCGTGGTAATCGGATCGCCATCTCTCCCGTCTGGTGGCGCTGCGCAGCCCCGCCGCCACCAGGGAAACGGAAGTGAAGCGAAGGCGATGGTAGCACAGCAACTTGGTTCGGTAACCCGCTTTTACGGGGGCTGGAGATATCAAACAAGTATGTCGCAAGCAGTACCTTCCGAGAACCAAAAAGTCGATTTTACCTTATCACTCATCGCAACTCAAATGTAGTTAAAAGAGGCATTGCCATGATCTGCATGAGCTCAGCACTTGCTGCTTCTACAAGGTCGACGATGTCGCATCAAGAAATATTGATGTGACACCAAGAATCATCAAGAAACATCACCATTTTCTGTTGTTCATTTTCAATAGAAGAAACACCCTCAGCGCAACACCTGCAAGAGCCAATCTCGGCAACTCGTTAAATCGCTGAAGTGAGAGTCATTTGCTTCCTTTAGGGATTTAGAGCGACTTTTCGCTCCGAACGCTATGGTTCCGTTTACGCTACTTGCTTACGTAACTCTCGCACTTGGTGCGAGCGCTTTCACATGCTCTTAGGGATTTCAGCGTTGTGTAAGAGGTTCTAAGTGTTTCCCTGCATGGAAGGGGCACGCTGACAAATCTGCGCTGTAAAAGCCCTAACCTAACATTCGCTTAATCCGGAGGACATAATTACGTTTTATAACGGCGTGGTGTGCTAAGGCAGGGTAAGATCTAAAAGGTAGTTGCGTAAGACTCGTCTAGAACCAAGTTTGTGTGACGTAATACGAAGGAAAAAATCTATGGGCAACAGAAAACTAAGCAATCGTCGTTATGGCGCAAACTGCCTGCACGTGCCTTAGTGCATGTACAACACGATTGCCGTCGAACTGCCTAAACGGCAAGAAAGAATTCCTTTTTCTTCTGTCAGGGATGTCCTCCTGGAGAACTATTTCTATCTGATTGTGTTTTGCTCCGGTTTCTTTCATTCAGTAACTTCCTTTGCAGCATCACTGCCCGCGGGGAGACAGGACGATGTTCTTCTTGTCCACTGTTTGCTCTTTTCTCGCTCTAAGCGCGTCCTATAGGTGAGTGTCAGCATTGAAGCGGAAAACAATGTCACGCGAATACCCGCCTCCAGTGGCTTCTGATTATGTTCGATAGACAGTCAGAGTAAGAAAAACACTAAGTGAAACGATGTATCAAAAGCAATCTGTGGCTATTTCCTCTGATTCCGGCCTCGTTGGAAAAGGCAGCCGATGACACTAGGCAAAAAAATAAGCAGGACTGTTTCCAATTGTTATCATGCTTCGCTTGTTCGGGTATCCCAGTAAACCGACGCCCACCAGGAAAACAAACCCGCTGCGACGGTCACCTCCCCATCTATTTCATTTGCATTGTTTTGTGCGTGTATGTGTGTGTCTGTGTTTTGGTGCACAATGTTTACTGTGCGTCCTTTGCAAACCTGTGTGAGCTTTGACGTATTACGGAGTAACGAGTGTCGTTCCTTCATTCACCTCGGGTGCGACACCAATTGTTATTTTATATTTAATAATTCACGCATTACAGTATAATGTACGTGATGCGCAGTGTTTTGGCCCTCTCTCTGTCTGTGGTGATTTCCTTCGTTCTCTTTGTTCTGTGCATGATATATATACTCGTGTGCAGTGTACCTGTTGTGTACTTGCATCCCCCCGTCCCCTGCAATGCCCTCGGGTCTTTAGGGCTCTCAACAAATGAAATGAAATTCAGTAAACAGAAGGTCTCACAAAGGTGTGATGTGTTTCTTGTGAGAGGGGAAATAGTAGCCAGAGTAAGGTACAGTCTTGCTGTTCCATAAATAAACTAAAAATGAAAAAGCGGAAGCGCTGCGTGAGACAATTAGCGTATAAATAAACAAGTGGAGCTGTTGGTCACTGCCACCTTACTGTTCACTGCCCAGTCGGCCACGCTTAGTCGTGACGGTGCCCGCCTACGGCAAGCGGTTCGATCAGCACCACCACCATAGCTGCTTACAGCTTGCTGATAAGTCCCGTACTTAGTAAGTACGTTCAGTATCGCTGCTGTAACGCCACTGTGTTACGTAGTGCCCAGTAATGTCCGTAGGGAACGGTCAGGACACCCCATGCGAGTTAGGCGATGCTAGAGTGCATCACGAGTAGGTATGTGTCGATGGCAGTTCATAATGGGACGCACCGTGTCAGCTTCTGCCATGCAGGAAGAGCTGGGCCCCAATCTACAACCTTCACACAGAGATCGTTATCGTTACATTATGGCGGCCTTCTAGCCCGCCATAGTTACATTAAAAGTTCGCGCGCTCCAAAGCCGCTGTGGTAGGCTCGCGCAAGAGCTCGTGGCAAATTACGGGCCGAAGTGATGCATTTAACGCATGTTATGGGATAACGATAAGTTGAAGATTGTGCCGACCGGAATGTCCAGCTGGCAGATTTTAAACAAATAACGACGAAATGGGTGCAACATTGCGATAAAACATTGCACCGCAACCGACGCACAACAGATTCTTCCCTCCGACGTATACCTCACCTGGGACAACATATCCCCAAGAACAAACGCGGTCCTCAGGATGTCCCCACAGTGTCATCGTGTCCTCGTCCTTCAAGGTGTATACTCAGAACGTCCTGAGGATGACACTGGAGGACTGTCCGTGAAGTGTTATTCAGGTACGTCCTGTGCCCGTCCCTGTGGGTAGATAGCGGGACGAGAAATATTACTTTGTTTAGTTTACCTGCTACACCACTTCCGGAATAACTTCCGGAAACACCGACCAAACTGGTGGAGTAAACATATTTGTGGAATAAAGCCAAGGAGCCACAGAGGTGACAGAAGAGATGTCCGTTTAATGCAACAAACTGAAGTGGAATGAAAACCCTCGCTCAAGCGCGATCACGAGGATGATGCGTAGTGACGTCATTGTGTCATCTTCCTCAACACACTCCCCCGCGAAACAATTCCGAAGCTCACGCAGTGTCGCCCTCCAGCCTGTAAAGCAGCTGAATTGGTCGGGTTAACATCCTCCCGTCCGCCAACCTTACACGGCATGACCGTACTCTGCCGTCTGCACTGACGAATACCTCTTCGACTCGACCCAGAGGCCATGCTACTCGGGATACATTTTCTTTAGCGAGGAGTACGATATGCCCAACCTTGACGCCAGTCGAAGAGCATGGCGGACAGATATTCGCCGATCGCAAGCACAAGATGTATTCCCTGGTCCATTTCGCCCAAAGAACGGCGGTCAGGTTTTCTTGGTAGGCCCAGCGTCTTCGGAGATCACCCGACGTCGAGTTGCCCGCATCCAATGGGCGGGGTGCTGGAAGGGCTGTGAGTCTTTTCCCCACCAAGAAGTGAGCAGGTGAAAGCGCTTCGGAGTCGCTTGGATCTTCAGAGATGTAGGTGAGGGGTCTCGAATTGATGACAGCTTCCACCTGAGTGACAACCGTAGCTAAATCCTCGAACCTCAGCGTGCTCTTTCCCAAAACCTTGCGGAGGGAGGTCTTGACGCTGCGGATCAACCTTTCCCAAAACCCTCCCCACCAGGCAGCACGCTCCTCAATGAAACGCCAAGTGACTCGGTTCGATGTAAGGAGCCCGGTGACTTGCGAGTCCTGGGACAGCCGTGCCAGGGTGAGGTCTCGGCGAACACGTTTAAATGTGAGGAAGTTGTCAGAATAGATCTTCAGCGGAACGCCACGTCTCGCGATAAATCTTTTGAACGCTTGCATGAAATCCTCGGCCGACATTGACCTCGTGAGCTCAAGGTGAATGGCCCTCGTGACGGCGCATGTAAAAATGAGTATGTAGGACTTGCATGCTCCACCAGTGGATGACTTGTAATAAAGTGGTCCTGCATAATCCGTGCCAATTACCTCAAATGGTGGTGAGGGAGATACCCGATCGCACAGCAAAGGGGCCATTGGCTCAGTACAGACGCGAGCCTTGGCGCGTTTACAAACAAGACACTGATGGAGGACTCTTTTGACGACCTGTCGACCTCTAATGACCCAATATTCTTCTCTGAGTTCGGCTAGAGTCTCTTGAACACCTGTGTGGAGAAGCCTTGTATGCGTGCTCATCACTAGCAAAGCGGTGACTGGGTGATCCGTAGGGATGATTATGGGGTGCTTAAGTGAATCTGCGTATCCTCCATACTGCAGGCGGCCCTTCATGCGCAGTATACCATGCTCGTCGCGGAAGACGGATGTATTCTGAAGAGACTTATGCTCGGTAGGTTGATGGCCGAAAGACTGCTGCTGTGCCACCACTATCCAGTATCTCCTTGCAGCTTCTACTTCTGTGGTAGTTAGAGCTCCCGTTTTGTTGGTTTGCTGATAACGAGAGTTGTGTAAGAACCTCTGTACCCACGCCGTGACACGCAGCAGCCTAGAAAATGAACTGTAGTTGAGTACCTCAAAAGGGGGACTCTTCACGGTAGTGTGACCGAGGCAAACGTGTACAGGTCTTGCTTCGTGGTGTACACCAGGCGAAACTTCGGTGGGCGTGTGCCAAGCGGGAGGCCACGCAGTCTTGTCACACAACCACTCCGGTTCGTTCCACCAGCAAGGACTGTCCACGATGTGAAGACAAGACGTTCCCCTTGTAAGAAGATCAGCGGGATTGTCCCGTCCCGGACAGTGTCTCCATTGGTCAGGAGACGTAATCGACTGAATTTCTGCGACTCTATGCGCCACAAACGGCTTCCATGTAGTGGGTGCCCCATAAATCCAGTGCAGAGTAATCTCTGAGTTGAGCAGCTGGGGAAGTTGGCAGCTGGTGGATACCCGGACACCCTCATCCAATCTGTGTCAGAAACCCTCATCACCGAGATGCGGCAGGCCTCGACCACAGAGAGGAGGCGGCCCGAAGGAAGACCAGTCTGCATTCCTTATGTACATAAAATTTCGCACAACATCAAGAAAGTAGCCGAAAGACATGGTGTCCCAGTGGTCCTGTCCGCTCCGGTGAAGCTACAACAGCTGTGCTCCAGACTCAATAACCCCAAGCCACGCCGGGGTTGTGAAGTCCAGCATAAGAGGCCTTTCGTAAAATGTGACACATCTTTGGTTTATAAAATCCCTTTGACCTGCGGCAAGTACTATATAGGGCAGACTGGAAGGTGCCTTAATGTTAGGTTACTTGAACATGCGGCTGCACTAAAAAACACGCCCAGTGGTCACCTTGCACTACATGTAAGGGATTGCGGTTGTACACCGTTATTTGACCGCACGTGCACGCTTGCCAAGCATCCCAATCAGACAGTGAGGGAGATACACGAGGCCTTCAACATTTTTCAGCATGGTCCCGATTGTGTTAGCTCCCCTTCAATAGCCTTGTCTTCTGCGGAATGTGGTTATCTAACTGACAGTCGCACAGATCGTGATATCGCCATTTGAGTGTGCTAACCCTGCTGTCATTGCTGTTGACGTCATCATATCTTGTAGTTCTGATGTTTTTGTTCCTTGCATTAAATTTCGTCAGTTGAGAGTAAGCTGTTTCTGTTGTCGTGTCTCCTACTTTGTCCGACGTCCCCCTTGGCAGCCTAAACTAGTAATGTCACACCAACTACCCCAACTTTGCACTTTGGTAATCTCTGAGTCTGTCCAAAAGAGGACTCTTGCCTCACGAAGCGATACGGCGTTTGTCACGAAGCTGGAAAGACGCGCGGCTAAGATTGCGCCCATCAATTCGAGCCGTGGCAGTGAAGTTGTCTTCGTCGGGGCTACTCTAGTCTTCGCGAGCACAAGTGTTGCTTCCGCATGCCCGGTGCTGTTGCATGATACGAGGTAGATGACAGCGCCATAGGCTTGCGTGCTGGCATCGCAAAAGACATGCAATGTCTTTGCCGCCGTAGAAAAAGCCACCGTGGCAATGAATCTTCGCGGAATCCTGATACGAGAAAGTGTATGCGCTTCATTGCACCACTTGTGCCAAACATTCGTCGCTGGTCATTCGCCAGGTCTCTAATGGAGGTAAAGGCTCTTTCACGTGGGGGGTTGAAGCGTACCAGAAAAATCTTAAACAGTCCCGGTCGTGCTTATCCAATACAATTTGTAGAAAAGCCTTCTCCACGTCTGCTATAAGGGCTACCGGGTAAGTGCGGAAGCGCAAGAGTAGCTCCAGCACATCCGGGTTCAGATTAGGTCCAGAATGGAGAGCTTCATTAAGCGAAACGCAACCAGATGCCTTCGATGAAGCATCGAAGACGATGCGGACTTTGGTGGTTTCCCGGTCTCTTCTAATTACAGCGTGATGCGGCATGTAGTAGACCGGTCCCGAATTGACTTCAGGGTCTGTAACGCGCTCTGCATGACCATTATTCAAATACTCCCGTATAGTCTGATCGTACTCCTGTAGCAGTGACTCGTCCCGCAACAACTTCTTTGTGATGGCCTGGAGGCGCTGCACTGCTAAGGCCTTGTTGTCACCCAGCGAATGCAGTTTCTCTTCATCCCATGGCAGACGTACTACGTACCGACCATCTTCGAACGATGCCGAGGAACCAAATCGCTGGAGCACAGTGTCGTCATCTGGGTTAGACTCTTCGCGGTGGACAATGCCCATATGCTCTAGTTCCCAGAAAGCACGCAGCTGGGAGTCAATATCGCTGACGGTGTCTCCAGATTGTACCCCAATCTGCATTACTCCAATAGAACCGTCTTGCTTGGAGGCGTTCGCAGACAGGCCTTGTAGCGTCCACCCGAAAAGAGTTTCAACAGCTACCAGCTGTTCTGATAACCGAACGGAAGCGCCGGTGACGATCTTCCAGTAAAAATCACTGCCGATTAACAGCGAAACGTCACAGGTGGCTTTCGTGGGTTCGTCAGCAATGTCCAGACCCATGGTTTTCAGCTGCCTTGAGAGATCTTCATTAAGGGCTGGTAGCTTGTTCGAACATATTTGCTCGTATTCAAGTGCCTCGATCGTAACTGCAGGGTCCCGGTCAGGAGAAGCGAATTGGCTACACAGTACTACTTGTACACAACGGTATGTAGTACGAGAGGGAGCGACATTTCCAAGGGTGTGAATATGCAAGTCCTCAGTACGCAACGCAGTGCATCCAATCTTGGCCGACATATCCTTGCGGATAAAACTGCGCTGGCTGCCGCCATCGAGCAGAACTCGCACCAGGCGTCGTTGGCCATTCTCGCCCTGTACCCATACCTTTGCTGTTTGCAAAAGAATTTCCCGTTCAGGCTGCACTTTGGGAGCATGTGGGGCAGAGGACATGGTCGTGACGATGTCCTGAACCACTGCCGCGCTCGACGACGGAGCAGGAGATGTCGTAACGATGTCTGGAGTAACAGCGACATTGGACGACGAAGCGGAAAGGCCCTCCAGACACAACTGTGTGAGATGCCGCCTATTGCAATTTTGGCAACGAAGTCTGTAGCAGACGCGACAATCCTTCGACAAATGTGCCCGCTTGCCACACAGAAAGCAACGTCCTTCCCGACGCAATAGGCTCCTCTTGTCCGCTGCGGTCAGTGGGGCTGTACAAGCTTCTAGCGAATGCTCCTTAGACTTGCAGAGTACACACACCGCTGCCGTCGCGCTGGCTGCTAAAGAAGCAGCAGAAGGATAAAGGGGTGTCTTGCGGCGATCAGCAGTATCCTCCTTAGACGAAGCTGTCGGCCTGCGGACCCGTTCTCGAAACTCAATTTCTTTTTCAAGGAAATCCAAAAGTGATGACAGATCATCGGCCGTCGACGTGGCTGCCGAGGCGGTTGCAGAGTCGGTTCTGTTCACACGGTAGTATTCCAACTCAAGTGGTGAAGGTATCTTCCGAAGAATTGTCCGGAAAATGGTAATCGAATATTGGCTTCGTGATACACCCAGACTCTGAAGATTCCGAATTCGAACCGTAACAGCTTCATGGAACTTTCTCAAACTTCTGATATCATCAATAGACTTCACAGGAGGCAAGTCGAACAAAGAATCCAAGTGGTCGCTCACCAAAAGCTCAGTCTTGCCAAACCGTGTCTTGAGGATATCGACGGCCGTAACGTAGTTCTCGTCCCTGAGTGATAGCCCCTCTATCGCTCGAGCAGCGGGTCCGGTGACGAGTGATATCAAATATTTGAACTTGGTGACGTTAGAAAGTCTGGGGTTCTCATGAATACTGACACGAAACTGATCCCAGAAACCTTGCCACTGAGACAGCTCACCAGAAAAGGAGTCAATCCGCAACTTCGGCAATTTGACGCCGTCTGCAGGAGGGCCCACGTCTTGAGATGTAGCAGACGAAGGCTGTGGAGCACTGCCGACCTGAGCGGATGCCAGTCTCGTGGCACCGAGAGCGGTGTTCAGAGCTTCACGGACTTGAACCGAGATAGTGATAATAGATTCCGAGTACTGATCGCAGGCATCGCATTCTGCTTCCAAAGATGCTTCGTCGATAAGGGCCTGGATCTCTTGGTTGAGCTGAGTCAAGGTTGATGCTTTTGTTTCGAGAAACGTAAGCTTCGCAGTAAGCTGAGCAGGATCGTGGGGCGATGTAGCTATGAGGGTCTTCAAATCGTTGATGATACGCGTCACAGTCGCTCGGCTGGAAGCTCGCATCTTCTTCAGTCGTTCCAAGTTATCCATGACAACCTATGGCAGTCAGTAATCCTTGCACAAAATCGCCTCCCGGGTTTCGGCACCAGATGTGGAATAAAGCCAAGGAGCCACAGAGGTGACAGAAGAGATGTCCATTTAATGCAACAAACTGAAGTGGAATGAAAACCCTCGCTCAAGCGCGATCACGAGGATGATGCGTAGTGACGTCATTGTGTCATCTTCCTCAACAATATCGTTTTGTGTTTTTGGCCCATCCTTGGACCCAATTGACATTTTTCTCAAATAAAGGGTGCTCCAACGTAAAATTATCTGCCTCCGAAAAGGATGACTGTCTATGATACATGGAGAATGTCTTGTGGAAAGGACAGGAACGTGCGATTCTGTCGCACTGCTTTTGACTTTCAAAAGTCCTACCTGAATATCTCAAACCAAAAGGAGTAAGAAACATAGACTTTGCAGTGATACAGAACTAATACTTCAATCAATTCCTCGCTTTTTTATTTTTTATTTGCGTAATCGAACGAAACATGGACAGCTCACCCTTTGTTTTGTGTCGCAGACGGGCATGGCTACCGAATGCACGGAGGGTCGCGTAATAAGCAATAAATCTGTTTGTGTTTGTGTCTGTTCCTTTCGGAGTGGGTTCGTCGGACTTTTTTCTGTCTTTTATATTTCTCTCTTTTTTATTTCTATTCTACTTTCTTATTTCTTTTTAAACCGCTGTGCATATTGTCGGTTATGGAACGTACTGGAAACGAACAGCAAGATTTTATTGCGGCAGTTAACCAAGATGTATGGAATCAGTATGCAACTGTTTTCTGTGCAATAAAAAAACATTGATATGGGTTCTCTGATCTTAAGTGTGCATGCGGAAAAAAGGATACGAATATAAAAATGGTTCATCCTAGAACTGCTCTCGCACTCTTCTCAAGTTGTCCTCACGTAGGATCTGTGGATGATCTGAGGATACCATGGGGATGCTATACGTATAGTGCCAAAATGACATGTTAGGATGATTTGAGGATCAGATTCGCCGTCCTGGGGATGTCACCCCCGTCCATGCATGATGGTCTTAGGATATCCCTGGGATGACAGTGTGTTGTTGGGGTAGTCCACCGCTTTACTGCCCACGAGTATCGTCTGTTATCTGGACGACAAATCAGACATGTTCCTCAAAGCAGCAAGCATAGTGACGATATGAGCTTCTGCAGGAGACGCTTCATGGGGGACGCGTAAAGCGCATCACCGCCGGTACTCCGTAGCGTCAAAGTCATTGAGATATTTCGAAAGGTGATACACATCTGTACCAGCAATGAAGATTCTTCACTGCACTTCGTCACTTATTTATAACAAAAAGTAGTTCAACAAAAGAGGTTATAACAAAAAGTTCCAATTAGGGACTCGCGGCCGTCGCCATGTTGCCTTTTCCGTATCTGATGTCACACATGAAGTGCCTGCATAGCCACCCCCTTTGCGCCAACATAAGCAAGTTGGGATTTCTTTGCGAACGAGTTTTGCAGTTTGAATTACAACATGACTTGCACATGACACAGAATATCGGTTTTGCGAAACAAAGCCTCAGCGTAAACAGTGCTTTCCGTTCCGTCGCATAGGATCGTATGGCATCGGATTTGATTGACTGTAGCCATGGGCGCAGTCGTGCAGCCTACTCGTGTGACTTCATTGCGCAGTATGAAGCTTTACCAAATTCGCACAGGCGTCTTGTGTAGATGAAACTTGCCATTGCTCCCAAATTATGCCCCTGAAGGACGCAGTGGTCACAAAGGACGCCTTTACACACTCGACCATAAGTGAAAATAACATTTTGCTATAAAAAAATACCCGGGCGTTACGTACACAGCCGCCCATGCGCGCTTTCATCACATGTTTGTCTACATTGCGGAATGCGGGCGATTTCATAGGGCATTATTCGTGAATGTGTTCAACGCAGGCGTTCGCCTCATATTTCATGCATTCCATTGTTCGGAAGCCCGTAAACATGTTTACGGGTTTTCGAACACTACTGTCAAGATAATTCAAAACTCATTTTGTAGGTGATTGATTACAAACTATTCTCAGGCCAAAAGCGAGACCTGCGGAAAGCTTTGCGTACTCTGTTACGAACCAACCTCCTTCTTTCGAATGGAATCTGCAGCAATCAAATATCGACGAAACTGCAAGTAGCATACTGGGGGTGGGATTTGACCAGTTTGCCGACATAGGGACGCACCATCGCGATTTTTATCGTCGCGATTTCGCCCCGACTGCACATGCCTACAGACATGTACATGCAAAGAATAGTACACAGACGTGCACTAAACCTATTTTTACTGAGTGCTATTTGCAATATCGAGACTGCTTCGTCGTCCCCGCCGACTCCCCTTTCTCTCATGCTGCTATTATATCCGCTATCTAAAGAAGTATACACAGGTGTACACCTGAAAATATTTTTATTGTCCGAATTCAACAACTCACTATCTACTTTAATTACACATGGGGGAACAATCATATTCCAACATCTCAAAGCTTGACTTTACTACAAACTTTATAATATGTTAATATCAACCGATGTCTGATGAACAGAATCAAAGCGTGCAATAATTATTCTGTCAAAATAAACACTTAGATAATATAAAGAACGAGTATGTCTCACTTCTGTCCAGCTTTCGAAGAAATATAATACTCTATCGTAAGGATCAGCTTAGCGAAGCTGGGTCTGGCATATTTGCCTTTATCGGGACATTTTTGTTAGGGACATTCCTATATCTGGTTGCGTCGAATAATATGAGCGCTACTGCTCTATCTCTTTGTTCACCGATGACGTCCGAAGAAAGCCAAATATCTATCGAAACTGGACTCGACTCGTTGTGTTCAACGTGTGGTGTGCGTGAAGATTCGGAACATATTCTTCTCGATTGTGCGCGGTTTCGAACTGCTCGTTTACAACTTCGGAGATCACTGGACCGTTTTGATAACCGATCCTTTGACGTCGTGAAAGTGCTGGGCGAATGACCTGCGATTCATCGTCAGGATGCAGAGCGCTCACTCATCACCTTAGTTAAGAGCATACCAAAGCTCTCGTCGTTTTAGACGTTTCTTTCTCTCTCTCTTTTTTTTACGAGACCTGAAGTAGCTTGTCCCGCAGTGAGCGGGGTCACATCTCTATTTTTTTCTCCTATCATCATCATCATTAACAACAACAACAACAAGTGGAATTACGAGCTCGACGCCCGAGGTAATTAAAAATTTGTAACTACCAGCGGGGTGTCACAACATAGAACAATTTGCTTTAGTTAAAATGCACGTGAAGCGTTTGTAGAAAAATATCGACACTTTTTCATTCTAAATTGAACATCAACACAAGACACAAAACGGAAACATTTGCAAAGACATCGAAGTAATTGGGAACGCGATGGAAATTATACGAAACGATTGCCAAAACATGGTGCTCCTTCATTCAGTTTTTCCCACTCAGCGCATAGGGTGAGATTTTGTGCATAGGGTGAGAAGGACGGTTTTACGACTGCGATGGCCGGAGGCTGTTGTTGTAGCGAGCTTACTGGAGAAGAATCATATTCAAATTTAACATTAGATTTGTCTTTAATTTCGACACAAAGAGGGCCACATGTGAAAGCAAGTTAGAACATTCTAAGTATTCGTCGTAATGACAAGAAAAAATTCAGGACTGTTGTGCAATTTGCACACCATTCACTAATTTCTACACTTTCTGTGTTCTCCTTGACGGGGGACATGTAAACGAAAAGGTGCAAAATTTCAGTCAGTATGCATATTACCTAATCATTTTAATGTACGAACATCAAGTTCCGATTTGTATTTCATAAAGAAGTATAGTAAAAAGGGATAAATTTTTTTTAAGATCACGAGCATGCCGAGTGAAGACTAACATTTAACTATAACATGAAAATACAGAGTTGCTCGAAGTCTTATGTGTACATGAAACCACTTTCTAAATATGTACTTTCTAGCCAAGAACTTTTTCTGTGCACTGAGCTTTCGATTCGTCGTCGTTGCTTTCAAAGACTGCATCCTAAAGACGTCTTCCTGAATTTTTTTTACACCCTGCAAGAATGTGAGGCAAAACTATGTTTATGTGTGATAAGTATTCGTGAGTGAGATTATATTCGCTGGGTTGACGGAACTCGCTTTCACATAAGAAAACTGCCCGCCCCACCCTATCTACAAAAAATTCAGTGGCGATTTAACGGTAAGTGCGAGAGAAATGCGTTAGCAGCGCCTTTTCCGGTCCAAACTTGCCTTCCGGGTATCCACTTCCCGTCTAAACCCAAATTCTGATTGTCCACTTCCGATCCTACTCGACTTCCGGTTCTCAACTTCCGCTCTAACCTGACTTCCAGTTGTCCACCTGCGCTCTACATTTGAGTTCCGGTTCGACACTTTCAATTATTACATGTAAGTCAATTTAATAACCTTTAATTAGCATCAATTACTTACAATTACCCTTTAATTACCCAAGGTAACTGCAGGTTAAATGAGGTATCCTTAAATTTCATTTAATTCTCTTGTGTTACGTTTACTTGCTTTAATTACTCTCAATTTCCCTTTAATTGACGTTAATTACCTTTACTTACATTAAATTACCCACGGTAACCTGAGGTTACCCTGGGTAATCTTCAATTTCATTTAATATTTCTCTTAATTAGATATATCTTACATTCATTACCTTTAAACTCAACTTTCTTGCTTTAGTTGCCTTTAATTACCTCTAGTTAAACCAGCTCCCGTGGTACAGTGGTTAGGTTGATCGCTTTCCACGCCAAGACTGGGAGGTGACACGGGTTGGAGTCCTGTCACCGGCTGTGCTGTCTGCGATTTTTTTCTGGGTTTTCCGAACACTTTCCAGACGAATGTTGGCACAGTTCCCCCTGAAGTCGGCCCAGGACGCACACTAACCCCCTTGTCCCCCACCCTTCCTGCTGTCATCTGTCCACGTCTGTACGCCACTCATAGCCACAGTTGCCTCGCTGCGCTAACACGGAATTAAAAAAACTCTAATTACATTCAGTTGCTCTCACTTCTTACTCTTAATTACCTCCGACTGCTTCAATTTCAAATCATTCACCTCCATTTACATTTATCCTCTTATATCCCCTTTACATTTCCACTTATACCGCTCGATGAGGCTTCACCATCTCACACACGGACATACATACATACAGCTTTTTTCATTTTGACACTCCTAGTGCAAACGCATTAAAAGTAAGCTGTTCGACCACTTGGTGGGAAGAAATGAATGATGAAGCACAGGTTTCGCAATAAATTCTTATAATTTGCATCGTGTTCCTAATCATTCCGATGTCTTTTCACTATGCTGTTGCGCAATTTAGAATGAAAAAGTGCCAAAGGAACAACTCATTTGAAACAAAGGAAACTGTGCTATGTTGTGACATACCGAAGGTAGTGGGAAATTTTCAAATATTTTGCGAAATTCAATTATACTTCAATTAATTGTTTTCACTTGTTTTTGTTGAGAAGATTGT
Organism: Ornithodoros turicata; assembly: GCF_037126465.1. Taxonomy (NCBI): domain Eukaryota; kingdom Metazoa; phylum Arthropoda; class Arachnida; order Ixodida; family Argasidae; genus Ornithodoros; species Ornithodoros turicata. The sequence continues at coordinate 98,170,348 of NC_088202.1, forward strand.
CCTCGCTCTGTACACCATGTATACCACGTATACCATGCTAACCATGCTAGCACCTGTATACCCTGCTAGCCACATTCGAATTCAACGATATAGCACAAAGCTTCATATGTTTGTTTACTTCGATACACTACGTGTTTTGCTTTTCACTGGCAGTAGGTTTCACTTCACAGAGGCGAACACTATCAGCTTTTTACTAAATTGTTCACTCTTTTATGGATCTTCTATGACAAATACTGAATAATCAGATAGATTCAAGATAAATTTTAAGTCATGATCAGTATTTTTTTTTTTTTTTTTCACAGTTACGTTGGGACTTTAAGGTCAAGCCCGCAACAACAGAAAAATCAAGCTCGTTTGCTGGTGAACTGCAGTTGTTAAGGTTGGTGAGTATCGACGAGTGCTCTTACAAAGGCTTTCTTCCGAGTGTCATCGATGAACGAAGAGATACAGCAGTGGTGCTCGCACTATTCGACGCAAACAGGTATAAGGATCGAAGTCTCTAGCAGAAATTTCGTGATATAGGAAAGTATGCGACATGTACTATTTGGCTTGCTATGTTAATCCAAAGCTGACATAAGGAAAGCATACTCTAGTTATTGGTAACGTTTCCCTGAATTTGGACAAGCACAAACGGATGAGACGTTGCGTTTGTCCTTTATTCATAACCCACCAGACTCAGGGCAATGTTAGCAAGAACTTGCCTGTACCACCTTGCTTGCATTTACTTTCTTTGTACTACAAGGCGTGCTCATTATTTCAATTATAGAAGTGTATTTCGATATACTACAGTTGTCCTTCAAGTAGCCATCCACGCTTCGAATCTTTCGCAGGCCGTCCTTGCTGCGCCGTATAGTTACTTACAACGAGACTCTTGGAGCCGTCATTTATCACCATGGAACAGATGTTTTCACTGCACTTGTAGCGCTGTGCAGAAGGTCACACTTTGCACATGCAGACGAACTTTCGTATGGAGTTCATAAGGTAGACTCGTGGTGTTGTCGACTGATTTCTTCAGGTCGCTCTCGAGCGATGTTTAGTCTTCGACTGGTCGAAAGAAAGCACTTTCACTGCATTCGACTGATTCATTTGGAACCCTTTCCTTCAACTCGGAGCGCTCTGGTGTACTCTCACCAACGCCATAAGTTGCGAATCTGGTTCCGATCACGTGACTTCACCAGCTTCTGTTGAGTGGAGTGTTTCTTTTCCGCCATGGCTGCCATGTTCTGGGTTTTGCGTGGTTTTGCATGTCGTTGTTTTGATTTCGCGATTCGGCTGCTGTGATGTCAAAAAGAGTTCGCTTGGCGGCTTTATTGGCACCTTTCGTGCTACTGTGTAGACTCGAGGAAACCAGTGACAGCAGCACTTGTTCGGATGGCAATGACTACCAAATGGATCAAGCTTGCGGGCGTTAAGTTTGGAGGACTCGTTTGTGAAGGAGACAGGATACCGAAGGTGACTGCCTATGTTGCTCGAACGTAGTCCAGATCTATTCTGACACGGGGGTGGGGAATGAAATTCAGATATGTTGGTAAATGAAACTATCAGCTCTCTTTTTCTTCTATTAGTTTGGCAAGACCTTTCGTTTGCCCCGACGCGCGTGCTACGACCTTAGACGCCAGTTTGGCAGGTCTCAGTTTTGGCTCTCGAACTCGCTGCTTGCGAGATCGCCAGGGAAGACGCCGGAGCAACATATTCTTGCGTTTCCTTGATGAGTTAATTTCCACTTGAAGGTACTGTTTACATAACGTTGGCAGCAACTGCCTTCACGTATGAGCGGGAGCGTAATGCAAAAATGATCGTGTAAGTCTTCAAAAGCGCAGGGAATATCGTGCGTGTGTCCGTAAACTAGCTTTTCTTGCATTACATGTCGTGTTGATGCATACTGCATAACAATGTTCTCACCTCTTCAAGCCCTTAGCTCTTCATAGGAAAGTTATGCCGATAAACCACTTCCAGGAAACAAACGCTGCGATTAGCCATATGCGGTAGAGTAATTCCAAAATACATAGATCCCCCCAGAGTAATTGCATTTTGTTTTTTCTCTGATGAGGTATATTGCAAATAAGGTATCTACGCGGGAGGTAGCTGTGCTCCATGACTAAAGCCCCTGGTTTTCTGCTGCGGCAAATTCAAAATTCTGAGGCACCGACTTGTAAATTCCGCGATTTTCCGTGGCAAGTAGTCAACGGCTGTTTGAAATAGAAAACACTTCATTTTCTTGGATAATATGGGAAGAAAAAATATTTTACAAAATTACAGATTCGAAGCACTGTTGTGGCTCAGCATTACATACATGATATATTGTGTTCTCCTCAGACAAAGAATGTTGTCCGTCGCCTGCAATCATTTTATGCTTGCTGAAAGACATTTTGACATCTACAGAGTTTATAGGAACGTTATGGGAAGGTTATACGAAGGAGCTTACAACATATGTCCCGTGGAAGTTACACCTCTAGGACACCCTTTTTGTTTCTGGGCTGTAGGCATTATTTAAGAGTTTTTAAAGGCAAACTCCCGAACATCAAATCAAAATCCCCCACTGCCACCGCTAAACTGCACACGGGATGGACTTCGACACTTCCTCAGGTGGAGTATGAACAATAAAGTTGGGCTTACGTTATGTTAAGTTAAACTACAATATGTCTGCGTTGGTCCTGCAGCATGAGCAATTTAGTAAAGCATGCTGCACCCCATGCAGGGAAGCCTCAGGTGAAGCCCATTTTCGGGGGTGTCGTTCATATTCTGCGAATACTAGGATAACCGGAAATCCGAATATTGGGTATTCGATTCGGGAATGAAATACTTTGAGTGATTGATATTTGATTCGAATTCGACAACTCGAATATCCGCGCACCCCTAAAAATAAGGGACTCCGTGAAATTCCGTGCCAAATGAAGGACTGAATGAATTCCGGATTCCACGATACTTCGCGGAATCGCGGAAATCCGGGGCCTTATTCATGACATGGCTGTCTGACATGACATGGAGTCTACGCTCCTATCCCTGATTGTGAGAGTACTAAGCTGTGCAAGCATTGCCTCGATATAACTTACTGCCAAGGATGCTGTGTCAGAAGATTTTGAGGAGGTGTGTTGATCCATATTTTGATACGAGACATAGTCATAAAGAACACACAATCTATTTGTGTTTGCATTATGCTAATACAGTGGTTCCCGCACCCCTCGCCGTTCACAAAAGGGTTACCCCGTCCATATTAACTCCAAAAGCAATACACGCATAACCATTAGGTGTACTTTATTGTTTCTTCCGAGTATTTTTTTTAAGTATCGTTTGTGGCGAGCAGCTTTACTGCTAGATAGCCCTTCTAGTACCGTGTGCGCCTATAAAGCAGCCATCATTAGATACCATTACTGGCGAAGATGTCCTGTAAATGGTACTACGGAGAATGCTCGCAAGACCCCATTGGAGGAGAATGTTACAAGATGTCATTCCCCCATGATATCCCCAAATTCCCACCCTGGGAATTCTCCACAGATTGAGAACACCTTTAGTAATAGTACCTTTAAAATGCTCACTCACTTCTCTACATAATCTTCCCCTCATGCAGCGAATGTATATCAGTGATTCACAAATGTATCGATGCACCGAGAAACATGTTATTGTGGTTGGCTCCGAAGGCATGGACACAACGCCGTTTTCATTTATGGTGAAATTCACATTTCTCAGAGATCCCCTTTAGGAGGCCCAGGCAGATGACAATCAGGCAGAGGTGCAAGGTCAGGGGATTTGGATGGATGCAAAAAATGCACTAAGAACACAGACCATTGATCTTCTCCTCTGCTATATGTGTCGAGAGACGTCAAGCATGTAAAGTCTCTCGACATCCGGCTCCCTCCTTAAAGGTCAGCTATGCCGATATCCCATATAGTCGAAACGGTTGTGATATTCTGAAAGCCCACATCCAGCTCTCCCCAAAATGCACCTTCATTCTCTCAGTTCGGTACAGTACCATGTCAAAAAAATAGATAATTCATTCCGAAACACACATGGGCGCAGCTATTTTTATGACGTAGATGCACCCGAACGGGCATTGTGACGTATACGCGCCTTCGTTCTTGTCAGTGGATTCCAGCTACGGCTTCTCGCGGCTTCATGTATCTGTGCTTGAAGATGGCGGACAGCCGGGTTCCACCGTTCCGCGATAAGTAAACAGTGCAGCAGCTGCGAACTCATTCGCGAACCAACCTCTGTGCGATGTTGTGACTGGAATTGGTCGTTTGTGTTTTGTGAGCACGTACAATTTGTATCAAGCCGCGTCTGCGTTAGCCCCTTTACAGCACTTGCCCATTGTAGAGACTGACGTTTCGACAGCCGTTTTAGCAAGAAAATGCCGACAGCGTTTGATTCTTGCAGGAAAAAATTGTGCCATGTATTTGAGAAACCGGATACTGCTATGGGACAAGTTTTACGTACGATTTATCAATGTGCCACACCGTCGACGATGGTATGTAACGACGAGAGACGTAAAACGAAATACAAATCACATTTGAAACTTTTTTGTAGGGTTCTGTGCATTTTCCAGAAGCTTTCTTTCAATCACACACTCCCATGTCACGCTGCGTTGTGTAGCACGCTACAAACTATTGCATTTTATGCCTAACATCTGGATATTGTTTGTAATGAGCACCGTAGCACAAAAACATGCACCCGAAAGCTCCAGAAGCCATGTGGTTGCACATTATGCAGACGCAAAAGAAGTACCAGAGCACATATTGCCACTTAGAAATGGTGTTTTTAGAAATGTGGGGTCTAAAGAGTTAGGGCATAGCATAGATCCTAGAAATCAGGTGCACCCTATCCTTCTGTAGAGTGCTGTTTCAATTCACAACTCAGCCCATGGGGTGTAAAAGTGTTAGAGGCAATTATGTGACTTGTCGTCCTGGGTGACATCACTGGCCAGCCTCGGAATTAATTCCGTGCTCAGGAATAATTGTACAAATCAATTTGTATTTAATATTTATCATGTAGGACATGATAATCAATATGTAAGTTGCAACCCTGTCTGCAGCATTCTTCATTGCCTCTTTCCTTTACAGTTAGAGACACGTTACCAAACCATTTGCAAAGGGCACTCTTACAGGGGCCGTGTAACTTGAGTTTTTAATTTATAAAATTTATAAAAATAAGTAAACAATAAGTAATATAAAATTTATATAAAATAAAAATAAAATTTATAAAAAAAATTTATAGAAATAAATAAAAAGGCTTCATGGAAGCAATGCGTTAGCATACCCATTGCATATGAAGGACAATTATATATGCTTGGACATCATATAGTTAATCTTCTGAACCATATGTGTGGCTGCAATCGAAATTTTTTTATGGGCATGCTCTACCTTCCTATTCCTACATGTGCACACGAATAACAGTGAATATATGTGACGTGGCAAAAAGCAATGCTAGACTCTACCATCATTGTGCCCCTTTAACTTTTCCACATTTATGTCTGGTGAACAGGGAATACCTCACTAGAAAAGAAGACATTTGTGCATTGTTTGGCATGCAAATAAATATATTTATTTACATTTTCCATCAATCAACAATGTTGTGACCTGGTGCAAATATTAATGTCAACAAGGAAAGTACTTACAAATTATTCCTATGTACTCAAATGCAGATATAACAATTCTCTTTTTGTACCTCAGCACAGTACAGTTTCAAAATTAACAAACTGCACAGCATCAGCAATCTTAAAGTATCTCAAGAGGGGAGTCACATAAAGCTCCAATAATAGACTGTGCAAACAAAGCTCCAAAAACAAAGTACTTCAAGCAAATCTGAATAATCGGTTGCCATTGTGATATGTACCACTACTATGTTCATGAATGGAACATGTTACCTCATTGCATTGCCTCCATGTGAGCACTAGAACAGGCAGCTTTTTAGGTCGCTCTTTTCGTGTTTTTTTATGGTCTTTTTTTGTTTTCTGTTTTTGCAATAGCAAGCATGGCCATACTGAAACACAAGCAGCCAAGGACAGGATGACACATCTACAATGCGACTGCTAGCTCTCAACTGATATATTTATTAGCAGACTCTGGAATATACACATATATGCTGCTAAGCAAATGACAGTTTAACCAATAGAATAACAGACAAGAAAAAAGGGTTATATATCTCCCCTCTCCTCATTCTATTTCACAGGCAGCCCTAGTATCATTCTGAGTGCGCCCGTGCGTCCCCTTTGAGATAAGATATCTCGGACAGAAGCAAATCCAACAGCGGACTGCTTACACATGCAACTGTCTTGGATTTCTCTAACCACTTGTTGTTTAACCGCTGCCTTGAGCTCTGTGTGTCTGGAAATTTAGGCAGCATCCAGAGTCCCTGCAATGTGTTGCCATGTTTCTCGAGGGCATCAAAAGTCTGTCCCTGGCTGCCTGTGTTTCACTATGGCTCTCAGATAGAAACTACCCCATTTCAACACAGTAGGAAACACAGATTTGTAAATAGCATCTGTTGATTGCACTGTACATACCCCCCATATAAAGGATCATAGTGGATACTACATCTTGTGAGATAATGTCAAGAACACAAAAAAGCTAGATTTGAAACCACTCTTACGTCATAGCAGTAGTATTTGTGTGAAGCTACGCAATTCCTGTCCTGCAAATAATTTAAACCATATGTTTCATCTGCCAGCGTGATGATCCCCTGAAAAGCAATTCACACTTGGCCGGAATTACTGGTTCTGAAACCTATCCCTGACATGTGTAGCCATCAGAGAGGAAACCCAAGGGCTGCGGTGGAAAAGAGAAACACACACGGGCTATGTTCTCACTGTGTATCAGCTGCTCTGGCTACGAAGAAGAACATGTTCCAAATTAATATAGCATGGCTTGACATGATACGCCGGCGAAAGCTAACCAATAAAATTAGTAGTTAAATGTACAATACACTAAAACACTACACATAAACATAAAATATAAGTATATAAAAACAATACATATAAAATACACATAAACATTTGCCATAACATGACAGTTTCCTTCCTGCATTCATGCGCTACCATTCAACCCACATAAAGAGTGTACTGAATTTTTTATAGCATTACACGCTCGTTTGCCAGAACTTGAACAAGATTACATAGCACACCATAAAAGCAGAGTGAACATAATGTGCAGAAAAAATGGCTAGGAAGCACGCGAGCTGGTGAAGATGATGCATGATCTAAAACCCCGAGACTAGAGAACACAAGGGACGTGTTTGTGTCTGTCCCTTCGTGTTCCCTAGTCTTGGGGTTTTACATCATGCATAATGTGCAGCTTTCCATTCACGCTTAATGGCCGTAGCAGTAATGCATGAAGGCCACTGCTAAGTTGTGTTGAGAAACACCACTTTATGTTCGCCATGTCTAAATGAAACGTACCTGACCTGATCCGAATTAACCGTTCTGAGCCTGGAACACACAAAGAGAAAAACGCAACACACGCCACAACATTAACAGATAGGCAAATGAGCTGTGGAGAGCTCCACCCTGGGACAAAGTCAACAAGTAATTGACCAAAAGTCACTGATTGCCTGAAATGTATCATCTCTGACTGGTAGCAGGACGGTCCATGTTCAATTCCTGGTGCTAGCACTGACTGGCTTTTTTCATGAATTATTTGTTGAAGTTTCGATGTGCTTGAGAACATGAACCATTCGTCAATCATTGTATCCTCATGAGGTGATGAGGGTTTGTCATCGCAAAGAGACTCCCTTTCTGGCATTGTCCTTATGGTTGTTCATCACTGCAGAAAAAAAAGAAAAAGACAAAGCATTTAATGACAAGAAATGGATAGTCATATTTACTTTATAATGATTGTGCACAACAGAAAGAAGACTTTCGCAGCGAAGGCTGTACTTCTTGAGGTCTAACATCAAGTTACAAAATTCCAGAATATATAAGGCATGTTGTAAGGTTGAGAACAAGTAAAGTTATTGAATTGTCGAGTTGAGTTGAGGGGGGAGTTGTAGCCCCTTTTTATTTTATTACATATGATTGTGTAATTATTTTTATGTCTGTACCAGCCCTCGCTCTCTACATTACAACATGTTTATATATTCTGGGATTTTGTAACTTCATGTTAGACATTAACAAGAGCAGCCTTGTGCACGAAAGTCTCGTCTCATTAAAATTTAGATGCTCTCAACAGTCTTCTTTCTGTTGCGAATCTCTATCGCAGCATACCTGCACACTGCTGCTCTACGTACTGTGACTTTGCAGTAAGAGTATGGGCTTTTGGTAAAAAGACTACACAGCACTGCTCAGGTATTTTTGCCTATCGAACAGTATGTATGTATGCAGTATACACACAGTATTTGTGCACCGGACCCACTAAAAATGTAATGAATGTGGCAATGCCCACGGTAATACACCAAGTTCAACACAATTATTGTAGAATCCAGGTATTTTAGCTTACATGTCAATCCAGTACCACATCCAGTGTGAAGTTGTGACAAATAAATAGTTTCCATTTTTCTTAGCTCTCAGAACACAGACAGTGAATTAATAAGAGTAGACAATGTTAACATGAATTCTGGGCTATTCTTCAATTAAAGATTCACAGATAGTAAACGCACCTTCCTCAATGGACGTTGATGACACTGAAAATTCTAAAACGTTATGAGAGGCGACATCAGCTTCTGCGTGTCAGAAAGGATTGTATGTCCAACAGTAATACAGCTAACAATAACAAAAATGTGCAAGCAGCTAATCGGAATGGCGCCTTTGTTTTCCACCCTGAAAGCACAGGTTGTAACTCTGAGGGAAGATTTAAAAGTGGTGTCAAAATGTCTGCGTGCGAGCGCACGTGAAAAGTTGAACATAGGTGAATACTCAAATTATAACATCACATTGTCATACCTGTTGGTGGAGGTAGACTCCAACAAACGTGTCAGCAATTTCTCCATGCACCAGATGCAAGCCAGATCCTGCTTGATTTCCGCTTTCAGCGTGCACCTGTGATAATTCGGAAGTTAGATTATCAATACTATTGTGTTGTTAATCGTGGTTATATCAGAGTAAGCGCAGTAGGACAGCTGCACAATCGATTCATTAAGCTTGCTATTTTTTATATCTGAACCTCGACTTACCTTTCATGCTCTCGTTTTTTGCCTTGAACCTCGGTGGCACGTTCAAAATGTTGTGCGTCGGGCACCTCAGATTTTCATCAGACGATTTCGTGCCGAGATTCCAAATTGCCTCTGGAGTCACGCGTAACCTATGATAACATTCGTGGATGAAATCCTTGCAGTGGAAATTAGCAGGCACCACTCTCAGCCAAGAGCTTCGCACTGCTTGGCCTTTTGGCAGCTTATAATAGGTAACACTTGAATGCTCCGATGAATTGTTCTAACAGCGTAGCACCGTCGCATCTTCGACAACTTCGCCGTGGCATATCACGTATCATATCGCTCCAGCCCATAAAAGGCAAGGCCAGAACAAGGAAGTGCACTTTCCAAACGACGCCGTGCCAAAAAAATATTCACATGCTTTGTTTACTGCTTAGCAATAACATAACAGCTGTTCGCTTATGTACGATGCACAGAGGACGAAACGAAAGAAGCCAAGCGGCAAAGCCAAGAGTTCATGCCAAGCCAAAGACAGATAAACCGAGAGCAGTGACGTCGGTGCGCCAGAGCACAGGGTTTGCCGACGGTCTGACGGGCGGGCTGAGAACTAAAAAAAAATGTTTCCTAGAAAACTACGAACGGATGGACCAAGATATTTCGCATACATATTCAGTCTTCGCTAACGAACACACAGCGCGAGTATCGCTCAGTTCTGCGGCACTTCAAAATCGGCATATATGACCTTTAATGTCAAATACTGCTAGCACCTGACTATGAACACTGCAGATTGCAGACTTTCCCAACGCAATTGTCTGCATTGACGGTACGTACATTCAAATGCGTTGCCCGAGCAAGAAGGTCAGATCGCCGTAAACAGGCATGAGCAAGGGTCCCTGACTACGCAGGGCATATGTGATTCAAGGGGGTGGTTTCTGGACGCCTTCACAGGAACACCAAGCAAAATTCATGATGCCAGAACCCAAAAGCTTTCATCCGTGGTGGTGCTTCTGCGTTGGCGACAGTCAGCTTTCCTTTTGATGGTCCTTCCGATGGGCACTGGTGATCGAGACCTACTGCTCTGCGACTCCTCCGAGCAAGTTTCAGAACTGCTGCCAGAACTCTGGCCGGAACAATCTTGTTTCAAATTGTTTATTTGCGAAATTTAAAACTTATGCCGCATTGTACTTCGGTACTGGGAGTTCCGGTCACTTCTACTGTCTGTCTAGCTATTTGTTCAAACATGGTCTTCTTGCTCCTTTTCTTTTTTTTAGTTGACCGACTTGTAACGAATATCGTATACTCCAATAGGAGCTTGGATTCGCCTGCACTCCATGTTACCGCAAGTACCAAGAGACAATAGTTAGCATATGTGTGGTACCGTTGCACCTGCCTTTCTCCTAAGCTCGTTGCAACAAAGCCAAGCAACTAATAAACGGTGAAATTTACAGGAGTTGGACCCTCTTGCACACTGTGAGATCTGAGTAAAATGAAACGCAGAACAGAATTGGGCAGTTTACTTTTTTTTGTTTTTGTCTACATTTGTCGCACTGCATGGTGCAGCCCGTCTAACTGCTAGTCACTGTTGCACGTTGCGCAGAGGGACTTCCACTGTGCTTGCAGATATTCCTAATGGAGCAAACATAGTTCTTATTTTCGCCAGCGCCTTTACTCGCCTTATACGGGTCACTCGCAAGAACCGTTGGACGTCTATTGGCAATCTCTATTCACAGAATTTCAACAAATTGACGGCAAAAAAAAGAATTGAACGCTGCCCGCGCTAAAATCGAGAACGCTTCATGATATCATGATATACGCATTTGAATCACTGTCAAATTCAGTATTGACTCACAAAAAGCCCAATGCTTCATCGCTTACTTCTGCCCGTATCAAATCTTACCATTCGTGAGACAAATGAGCACTTGCTCAGCAGCCGTTGGCTGAAAATTTTAACCCGTGCACATGACGTCGCAGACCTGCATCCGAGGGAAGTAGCTTTATTGACCCACGAGATTGAAAGCTCTCTTGCGCGCCATTATGGCGCTTCCTTCCATGCTCCTGTAAGGTAATCGGTGACCAGCATACCGTTCCAAAACCAGAAAACCGTTCTTTGCTTGCTGGTGGAACAGACTGCTTCAGCGGTGGGGAGGAGGGATGTTTCTGTTGTCCGCGCTGGGCCTTGCTGTCGTGTTGGAAGCAGTGGACGCGTGATGGAAGTGATGGATGGGGATCATCTGCGTGCGTACCTCGTCTTGCTTTGAACTCCGTGGCCCACTTCTTCACCGTGCATAGGATAAGGCATGCTCCGCCAACGTCGTCACCATGTCCTGAAGCTAGGCCCCTCTGAGACAAATATTCGGTGACAATACTGGCCTTTTTCGGTCTTTCCATTATAGCTCAACCGTGTGGATAGTTGCCTACCAGCGGCCCCCCACAGGTAAAATGTGTAGCGCGCATGCGCCATTTCTACTGACAGAGTCATGAGGAGCGACTGTGTCCTACGCAAACAGGATCAGGTAAACTGCCGGTGATAGACAGGACTTGCCAAATTGCCATCGTTTGTGTTGGGGGAGTCGACAGAATTGTTCACCGTTCTTGCGCGTCTCGGTCGAGTGTCATGTAAGCCGTCGTCACTCAACATTAACGATTAGTGGGCTGAAGCTTTCAGCACACCCACCGGTCCATGTAAGCGCAGTTACTCGAAATAATGATGTTCCCAACGCGAACACAGTAACGTACTCTTCGGAAAAGCCATTTGCATACAACAGGCACAAGTTTTACACAGTTCGGTCGTTATCTGGTTGTGAATTACTAGTCAAGTAATTAATAACTAAAAAGCAACCAGGTAAAAGTAAAAGTAACTTAAGTGAAAAGTAACACAGCTGGCTTGTGAAAATAGTAACTGAGTTACAGATACGTTTGGATATGTTACTACTTTCAGCTGTTGCTATACCATACAGGCTAAAGTTGCTTAGTTACTGTAGAAGTACCTTATCTGTATAGCTTAGCTGTATTTTAGGACACTGTACTGTAATGGAACAGATATGAGAACAAAAATATGGAGATGGTGGTTCCTGATGACTGCGTCTGCTCTTTCTTATTGTTTTTTATCTTATTTTGAGGGCTTGCATCGTCCAACGGCAACTACATTACATGCTTGTTATATTTAAGTTAGGCTAGGTTCAGGTTAAGTTAAGCTAGTTACATTAAGCGTAAATTATCCTCAGTAACCTTTCACCGTTTCAGTCCAAGCACATCTCTTCTGATACTAAAAAGTCCTTCAACGAAAGCACTCAAAGGAATGTACGCATTGAATTTTGTTCTAGTCGTTCAGATCAGGCAAACGAGACGCAAAAGCATGGCGCTACATTATTCAGGGAATTACCATTACATTTGACAGACACTCTCACAAAAAGTGGTAACACGTTACAGTTACAAAGCACATTTAAGTTAATGGCTACCCAACACGTTCGTCATGAATCATAATATATCGTTCCTGCATGCTATATGCTCTCGATCCATCACCTCTCACTCCGTTATTGCCTTCTACTATATATTTTCTGCATGTCCTTGCCCGTCAGTCAGCATTATAGGTATCTCGCCCGTCCTATTTGGCACGTTACGATTTTTTTTTTTCTAGTTGTATTCCACACTTGGGGGCCTCTCACACGTCCAGTCTGATACATGGCAGCTGAGTACAGATGAATAATCGTTGAACATAGGCTATGGCACCTGGCGTTCCCTTTGTTTTAACATAACTTTTACAACTTTTAACAACAACTATTATTTTAAGTTCTCTTCGTGACTCACCTCAATCCCAAAATTCGCGGTCACCCCCCGCCGGCGCACTCCGTCACTATACTCAGCCGCCATGCGGGAAGCTGCCTTACAGGATGTTAATTCAATGGGAGACAGCGTTTATGCCAATTAACAGCAAAACAGAATAAATTTTTTAAGATGTCATCGTCTAATAGAGAAGAACACCATGTAGAGAACCCCTGGAGACATGAAAGGCACCAGCAGAATATAAGCCTAGTGCACCCTGGCCAAATGAATTTTAATGCATTGCGCCTATGGGGATTCCGTCGATTTTTGCACATCGCCCATGTTTAGACTACGATTTTTCGACAAAGGCAGTCAAGTTCTGGAAATGTCATCGCCTATTTTCGTTCAGTACGTCCTCCAGGCCACATACCAACCACGGCACGATGTGTGAGTGTTAATCCTGATGCACCCAGGGCCTTCAAAGTTGCGACTCAGACAGGGTTCCCCTCTTAGGCGCTCGACGGACTAAGTCCCAGTATTATCGTAATACGCATGCGCTGAGACTGTACGGCCGGTCTGAAGGAGTTCGAAACGAGAACGGTCATTTTTTCCAGGACTCGAAGTGGCTGACAGAACAGACAACTTTATTTTGAGTGAGTAATATACAAATGATACCGTTTGGTATATTATATCGCTTTTATATTAAACTATACAACTTGATAACACTGTCCATTTCGAGTGCCGTTTTGGAAGTGATTTTGTCAAACACGACCTTTCAGGGTGCAACAGGAGAACAAGGTACGGGGTTCAAACCCCGTGATCTTACTTTCACATATACATACACATATACATTATATTACATAATCAGCTTAGGATATCTTTATTATCATCGTTATATCAAATGATATTAAGCTCCGAACTTGATGAAATTCGCCATTTGGCCGTTTTGGAAGCGATTTTGTCAAACGCGACCTCTCAGGGTGCAACAGGGGAACAACGTACGGGGTTTAAACACCGTGATCATACTTTCACGTATACATATTACAAAATTAGTTTAGGACATCTTTAGTATTATTTTGATATCAAATGATATTAAGTCCCAAAGTTGACGAAATTGGTCACTTGGCCATTTCCAGTGCCATTTAGGAAGCGATTTTGACAAACGCGACCTCTCAGGGTGCAACAGGGGAACAAGATACGGGGTTCAAACCCTGTGATCTTACTTTCACATATACATATTACGAAATTAGCTTAGGACATCTTTAATATTATTTTTATGTCAAATGATATTAAGTCCCAAAGTTGACGAAATTGGCCACTTGGCCATTTCCAGTGCCGTTTAGGAAGCGATTTTGTCAAACGCGACCTCTGAGGGTGCAACAGGGGAACAAGATACGGGGTTCAAACCTCGTGATCTTACTGTCATATATACATATTACAAAATTAGCTTAGGACATCTCTAATATTATTTTTATATCAAATGATATTAAGCCCCGAAGTTGACGAAATTCGCCACTTGGCCATTTCGAGTGCCGTTTTGGAAGCGATTTTGTCAAACCCGACCTCTCAGGGTGCAACAGGGGAACAAGATACAGGGTTGAAACCCCGTGATCTTACTTTCACATATACATATTACGCAATTACCTTAGGACATCTTTAATATTATTTTTATATCAAATGATATTAGGTCCCAAAGTTGACGAAATTGGCCACTTGGCCATTTCCAGTGCCGTTTAGGAAGCGATTTTTTTCAAACGCGACCTCTCAGGGTGCAACAGGGGAACAAGATACGGGGTTCAAACCCCGTGATCTTACTGTCATATATACATATTACAAAATTAGCTTAGGACATCTCTAATATTATTTTTATATCAAATGATATTAAGCACCGAAGTTGACGAAATTCGCCACTTGGCCATTTCGAGTGCCGTTTTGGAAGCGATTTTGTCAAACCCGACCTCTCAGGGTGCAACAAGGGAACAAGATACGGGGTTGAAACCCCGTGATCTTACTTTCACGTATACATATTACGAAATTACCTTAGGACATCTTTAATGTTATTTTTATATCAAATGATATTAAGCCCCGTAGTTGACGAAATTCGCCACTTGGCCATTTCGAGTGCCGTTTTGGAAGCGATTTTGTCAAACCCGACCTCTCAGGGTGCAACAGGGGAACAGATACGGGGTTCAAACCCCGTGATCTTGCTTTCACATATACATATTACAAAATTGGCTTAGCACATCTCTAATATTATTTTTATATGAAATGATATTAAGCTCCGAAGTTGACGAAATTGGCCATTTGGCCATTTCGAGTGCCGGTTTGGAAGCCATTTTGTGAAACCCGACCTCTCAGGGCTCAACAGGAGAACAAGATACGGGGTTCAAACCCCGTGATCTTACTTTCACATATACATGCTACAAAATCAGCTTAGGACATCTTTAATATTATTTTCATATCAAATGATATTAATCCCCCAAGTTGACGAAATTCGCCACTTGGCCATTTCGAGTGCCGTTTTGGAAGCGATTTTATCAAACGCGACCTCTCAGGGTGCAACAGGGGAACAACGTACGGGGTTTAAACACCGTGATCTTACTTTCACATATACATATTACAAAATTAGATTAGGACATCTTTAATATTATTTTTATGTCAAATGATATTAAGCCCCGAAGTTGACGAAATTGGCCATTTGGCCATTTCGAGTGCCGGTTTGGAAGCCATTTTTTGAAACCCGACCTCTCAGGGTGCAACAGGGGAACAAGATACGGGATTCAAACCCCGTGATCTTACGTTCACATATACATACTACAAAATCAGCTTAGGACGTCTTTAATATTATTGATATATAAAAATAGATTAAGCCCCGAAGTTGATGAAATAGGCCATTTGGCCATTTCAAGTGCCATTTTGGAAGCGATTTTTAAAACGCGCCCTCTCAGGGTGCAACAGGGGAACAATATACGGGGTTCAAACCCCGTGATCTTACTTTCTCATATACATACTACAAAATCAGCTTAGGACGCTTTTTGCTTAGGGAGTGTCGTTTCGGAAGCAGTTTCTTCAAACGCGACTTCTCCATGTACGGCCTGGCACCAGGATTAAAGGGGCTTCGCACGTTTTAAAGGGCTCGATCTGGTGCCGAACGTTGCGGTAGCCTCTGTTACAATCCCAGTACAAGCCGTTCATAGTACCTTTTTGGCACCACGATACATATCATTTTGAGTCATTGTAAAGGGCCCTGCTGCCGCCTTTTCCAAATTTTGCGGTGGTTTCTGATGCAATCACAGGAGAGGGGCATAACATAAGCCGTCGCGTCTTTATAGGTGTGTAAAATGTCTGCCACCATGATTAAAGGGGCTTTTGTCCGTTTTAAAGGGCTCTGCTGTAGCCTTTTATGGAGTTTGCGGCCGCATCCGTTATAATTCCAGTAGAATGGCAATAGCATAAGCCGTTGTGTGTACTTATATGACTTTGGAACTATGATACAAGGGGTATCGACCGTTTTAAAGGGCTCTGCTGCCGCATTTTCGGTATTTTGCGGTAGTCTGTTACAATCCCAGTAGAACGGCATTGCACAAGCCATTGATGACATGTCATCGGCAGCATGATACAAGGGGTCTCGCCCGTTCTGAAGGGCTATGCTGCATCCTTTTCCCGATATTTGCGGTCGCCTGTGTTATGATCTCGGTAGAATGACATAGTATAAGTTGTTGATAAAAGAGGGCTCTGCTGCCACGTTTTCCGAATTTGGCGATCGCCTGTGTTATAACTCCAGCAGAATAGGATTGCACAAGCCACTGATAACTTTCTTTCTTTCGCTCCATGATACAGGGAGTCTCGCCCGTTTTAAAAGGCCTTGCTGCCGCCGTATCCAAATTATGCGGTCTCCTCTTGCGCAATCCCGGTAGAAAGGCATAGCATAAGCCGTCATTAATATGCCTTTGGTACCATGATACAAGGGGTTTCGTACGTTCTAAAGGACTCTGTTGCTGCCTTTTCCGCATTTGGTGGTCGCTTCTGTTGCGATCCCTGTAGAAGAGCATCATAAGCCGTTGATAATATCTGTTTGGAACCATGATTAAAGACGTTTTGCCCGTTCTAAAGGGCTCTGCTGCGGTCTTTTACGGATTTTGCGGTCGTCTCCGTTACAATCCCAGTGGGAAGGGCAATAGCATAAGCCGTCTGGAATATGCCTTTGGCACCATGATACAAAGGGTTTTGCCCGTTTTAGAGGGCTGTGCCGGCGCCTTTTCCAAATTTTGGGGTCACCACTGTTAAAATCCCAGTACAAGGGCCTAGTATAAGTCGTTGATAATGGCTTCGCTATGCAGAATACACCAGTGACTCTTTGTGGTGTATTCCTTGGTTGCCCCTGCCATCATCGGGGTTGCAGAAAGGTTACTTTTTACTTTTCTCAAAGAAGTTGGCAAGTGATGCAATGTTTCAGAAGGACACTGTGGGTCATTTCTTGCAGGTCGAGGTGTAAGCGAATCATGGACTTGTTTATGCGTGCTGCACTTCGAGAGAAATTGGTTGATTACCATGAACAGTGAAATTCAAACGGCTTCGTAACGGATATGCTCTCAAGCGGTGAACCACCCCAGGCCATAGTCATGATTTATTTGTTGTTGTAACGGATATGTATTTTCATCTATGATTTTCCTCAGACTTTAGCACCAGTGCTCGTAGGTGTCTGTTGCCGTGTAAATGTTCGGACTGCCGGCGATTTGCTGTGCAAGTTCACTTTTGTGCCCCGTATCTTGGCAAGTTTTTTTCCTTGACATATCGTCGCGGCTCTCACGCTGAATTCAAACGGAAGGTATCAGCCTTTGGTCCGTTGCGCAACTCGTATCAGCAGCGAAGAGGAACGACAATTTATTCTTTGTCATTGTTGCTGCGGCTGGCACTTTCATCAATGCGCATAGAAGCCAACCCAAGCAGCAAAATGTACTGAAAGTCGAGTGCAATAGGGGTGGACGGTATGTGTCTTATCAATGTTCTTTAGTTTCAAGAGTCTGTTCAGGGCCTTGCACCTACCCGTCCACCCCTATAGCACTAGACTTTCAGTACATTGTGCTGCTTGGGAAGATGCGGTACCCGGCGTGATAAGATGTCTGCGTGATTTCGAGTGGAGAGAATCATGTGGTGGTATATCTGTATGGATACATATCTATGCGTATATGTATTGGTGGCCAAGGTGTATCGGGAAATCTCATGAATTACAGGGGAGTGGTTGGAAAAATTCAGGGGGAGTGTACACCTCCCTGGGGGGGGGGGGGTAATGACCCTGGAAAGGACCGCAATTATAGCAAAGTACCTTAGCGTAAACAGCTGAGCGGTATAGTTATTAGGCATTCGCATATACAATTCGTCAATGAAAAACTTCACTTGGCACACCAGCAGGGACAAATGAGCTTCTTTTCCAAATGAGACATTGAAAATTTGAAAGGCGTTGCAAGTTCTTCGTACATAGTTCTTCACGAACGATTATCCCAACGTTCAGGAGCACTGAAATTGTCGGTTTACACACTGTATTGCTGATTTCGCTTGCATTTTCAACGTGAAAAAGAAAAAAGAAAATCAGGGAAAGAGAAATAATTAAAAATATTCACACAATGACCCTCGAACGTAACTACTCATCTATTTTTTTTATTTTTTTTTCACTGCGCTTCTGTGTGCTCAGTATACAGTTTTTCGCGCATGATATCCGGAGAGGCTGCTGCTATGCTGTAAGCCCATAAACTTAGTGTAATAATTAAGATGATGTCATTGTCTGCACCTGTCTCCACTATTACTTCTCAATTATCATATTACTTACAGTGTAGTTTATCAAAATGCACGTTCATACCAGATCGCTAATCGCTATAACTACTAGTTGAGGTTCATGAGTCACAAGAACTGCTCGAATGTGAATGTCCTTCCTAACGTCGACAGGAGCAGCACTACATCGAGCAAGGGTAAAAACAATGCCTGAAAACCTGGTTTCATTCCGAATTGTTCATTATTGGTGTGCGCGCGCGTGTGGGGGGGGGGGGGGGGGGGCAGCTTCTATTTAGTGGTCAAGAGCCCTCGGGACACAGAATAGCTGACTGCAAGCAATGCACATGCGGCCCGCGTGTGTGAGAGCCCTGATTGCCCTGATCTAAGCATTACTTCATCTTAAACGAGAAATAAATAATGTACTCGAGGACGCGTACCACTTGTTTAGCGTTATCTCCAAATCAGGTATTTAGTTCTGCTCCAAAATATCTGGTCCAAAGAAGTCGCGTTTGATCAAACCATTGCCACTCGCATCGCCATAGCACTCGCAGACGCCAAACTGTCCGTATCTTCCATTTCATTTAGTAATAACTCTGGATATAAACGTGATATCGAAGATGTCATCACTTAATTACGTAATCTGTATATCCATGCTTAATAGCTATGAGTCCGCGGCCCATACCTGGTTCCCTTGCCAGAGCCTGCGAAGTAGCGTTTGGTCAAATCATTCATTTTCAAGCGACCAAAGAACAAACAGGAGACAAGATCAGACACAAGTCGCTCTGTTGTTGTTTCGTGTTTGTTCTTTGGTCGCTTGTGGATTTACACCAACCAGCCCAATCTATATACTTCAGACATTTTGCCAAATCGTTGCCCAAGTGGCACTCACTCTCACCAATTTGTCAGTTTCCTCTATTTTAGCTCGTAATAACTCTTGATTACGTACCAATGATTACGTACCTTGATGACGTACCAATTTGATACTGACGGTATCATCATAAAATTACGTAGTCTGTGTATCGTCTGCAGACCGTAGCTGCTGTCCTTGCTGCACTCTTAGATCTCGCATTTAGTGAATTTGTCGTCCAGAAGGCTATCACAGGCGCCAATCTGCCAATTTCATCCGGCAATCTCCCGATATTTGGAAAGTCTCATGCTCGTTCCCACAGTTATACATCACGTCTTATTCTTTATCTTACGCGAATGCTCCCGGGCGTGTTATCGGTGTTGTTATCCGGTCGGGGTGCCAAAAGGGAATTGTTCGCCTCAGATATGTCCTCCTCTCCTTGCCCAGATCTGTTCCTCCTCACGTACTCACGCACCACCCTGTAAACTTAGCTTCCTTGCATAGTCCTCTGCTATCAGGTCAAGCCGGGTTTCAGAGGGGGTGTCCCTGAATGCTGCTCTTGAGAGTAACATAATTAAGCTTTAGAATCTGTACCAAAAAATGGGACGAACACCACGTCAACATCTAGTATTTACCATACGGCAAAGCAAACACTATGAGTCTCCTAAGGATCATTTACTGCATCTGTACTGTAAACAAGGGATAACAGAAAGTCAACATACTTGTACTCTTTCTTCTCGCGGAAGTGATAATACACTGGACCACTCCTGCTTCCGTGGCGATAAATATAGGGACGTTTGTATATTGGTGCAAAGTCAAAGCTGCAGCAGAGCCAATTGGGAGTCATAAAGGCGTTATCCCAGAGATTGTGCCTTATGTTGGTCATAGGGAGAAGGTATCTATTTACTTGGACGTTTTATTATTCTTTTACGATCCTTGTGCGTCGAACAATGGAAATGCTGAGAAGGGAAAATATACGGCCTCTATTTTTGCTTTTAGGCAAGAAAAAAGACCCAGGAGATGGCAGATGTTGCCAATGCCGCTTGGTTGCGCCTCTTTCGAGCAGACGCCGCACACATACTGCTGCTTCCGATGGTTTACGAGTAAAAGCTGTGTCTCCTAAAGCGATACTTCATTTCTGCATTATGCGTGGCTTCTTCCTCTAAGCGTTGGGCAGCGAAGTTGAACGTGTGACAGTATATATCAACGGTACGAACTAGGGCGAGATTTCTATAACTTAGTAGCTAAACTAGCCGACTTGCCCAACCGAAGAGAGCGTATACCTAACCCTCCTTCCTGTTTTTATCTGCTTGCTGTGGTTGCAGTCGATGACCTCAGGATACCAAATGCGCTTACAGTGTGCTATTGATATTTCCTGTTTGCGAGTTCATTGCGTATGTGCATATACTCCAGTTCTGTTTGCCTCCTGTGCCGCCATCTGCTTCTGTTTGGGCACAACACCGCATATCTTCTGTCCCTTCTGGCTAAGCTGGAGAATGTTTGCTTAGTCCTGCTTTACTGTCGCGAACTTCATACCAACATATCGTACATGGGGCACTTGTTGGCGGTAACCTTACAGGATGTTTATGCAGACAGGGAAAGAGTTAATAGCATTTGAAATGACACAGCTAACCGAAATGTAACTAGACCAGCTCTTATGAAGCATAACCATCACAAAAAGAGGGGGAGTTTCCTACGTTGTCGTAACGCGATCTAGCTTAACAAGAGCCAATGTTTCCCTCTGATTTTTTTTTTGTACAATTTGTGTCCGTTTAATGGGCATGAGGCTGAAACTCCCCTCGAAGAAAGAGACGACAGGTATCTGCGTGGTTGTAAAACTAACGTTTTGGTGACCCCAAAGAGAATATCATACTAGCAGTTGAGCATATCGCCATACCAAATGAAAAAGCACGTAGATCTATTCCTAATTCAAGAGTGCTTCTCCAGAGCTTCCTTGAGCTCCCAAGAAGAAATTAATGATGCCTCGGCGAGACACACTGCCAGAGCCGACCCAAGATCGTGTCACGTCCCTGCGCCGCGCCGATGAGTCCCAAGATAGGATGAAACGGCCGTCCGCAGTTGGGATGGCACGACCAAGTTATAAACGTATTCTTCACGTGCAGCCATAGAGCTTCGGCTATAAAGTTTTCCCCGTATATGCACTTTCTGCCTTGCACTGCGGTCTCCACAGGTGTCGCTGACACCGTGAACCACTGTTGTCTCCCCCTCTCCCACCTCCATGAGCCGCCGTGTCTAAAATAAATCTCAGTTGTTAGAAAGCGGTTGTCTGTGCAGTCCCGTCCTGTCTTTTTTCCGCGTCATGTCTATGTTTGACACTGTCAGTGCCGTCCCAAGATCGTGTCACTTCCCTGCGCCGCGTCGATGACTCCCCAAGTAAGTTCGAAACGGCCAACTTACAAACATATAGAGTCAACCCTGGATTTATGAACACCCTTCGTTTCTCGAAAAATCGTTCATATATCGAGGGATTCATAACTCCAGGTACAAGGGACGCGGAAAAGAAATGGGCTGAAACACGAGACGAAATGCACTAGACTACAGTTATTTTCGAAAATACTCCGTAATTGCGCTGTGCACCATACATTCGGCTGTATTTATCCTGTTCAGAAGAGACGATAGAAGTCTGGCACTTGACTCGTTTCCTGGTCCTCCGAGTACCGTATCGCACTGTGGATGTGATGGTCC
Source organism: Ornithodoros turicata (assembly GCF_037126465.1). Taxonomy (NCBI): domain Eukaryota; kingdom Metazoa; phylum Arthropoda; class Arachnida; order Ixodida; family Argasidae; genus Ornithodoros; species Ornithodoros turicata. Next base: position 98,192,510 of record NC_088202.1, read on the forward strand.
TCCACGCTGAGCGAGCTGTCACAACTTAGGAACAGTATTGCTAGATATTGTCACTATCACTATCACTCTCGGCACCACGGCAACTTGGCAACTGCACTAAAGCATCATCAAGCGGGGGGGGGGGTATGTTTATTGGAAAAAAAGGGGGAGGAAGGGTTAATCAGGCGTAGGCCGACTTGCTATTCCTCAAGAAAAAAGAAAAGAAAGAAAGAAAAGAAAACACGCACACACAAACAAACAGAAGGGCCTTAGAGGCTGGTCGAGAGGCCGGTGGCACGAAGAAAGCTCAAGAGGATAGCCGTAACCGCCCCCTCACCGGCTCACATATGTGTTCACCGTCAACACAGGAAATTCACTCCTCTATTCTCACTCTCTAATTCTTGTGGCTGTGGGAGACGGCACGGGTGCTTGACCTTCATTCTTTGTTCATCTTTTCTGAGTGGATCCCAGTACATTCGTATGCGCCAACCTCTGGACGGCTCTGCCGTCCCCCCTTCATAAACTGAGGTCACAACACATACGTTTTTGCGGTTCGTTCCCTGAAAATCCGTTCACAGTTCAAATATCGAGGGAGTTCATAAACATATCGACAGTTCATAAACCGAAGAAGAAATACATGAAGAAGTTTGGTTCCTTGTGACGCCGTTCATGAACCGAGGGAATTCGCAAATCGAGGGTTCACAAAACGAGAGTTGACTATATGCGGTATTTAGATATACACCTCCATTTATCACTTTAGTGAATGGGACATGCAAAAAGTCCAGAGAACTCGGCAGAGGTCTCAACTTCATATACAGCAGCGTAAGCACATCAACTTACACATGAGAACTTACATAAAACACTGTACCCGATATTCAAATGCAAAGGGATCCAATACGTCAAAAATCTCTACGTCATCCAACAGGGAACGGGAAACAGCCAACTACGCAATTCCAACAAAACAAGCCGATTGAACAAATCGCATTTAGATATCGCGGAGAGCTCTTTTGTGTTGTTAGCAGTACAAGCTGTTTTTGCAGTTGAGTTCTACGGCTAGGCGCACATCCTCTCGAAGAAGGTATGCGACTATCAATAGGACTACCGTATTTTCACGCGTATTAGCCGCGTATTAGCCGCGATTTTTTTTTCTCACGGGCGCCCTGCGGCTTATCCACCGGTGCGGCTTTCTGATGACTATTTTTTCCTGGTATTTTCCCCATACGCCGATTTTAACGAAAGGGCCGACAGTGTCTCTGGCACAGCCCTGCCCTGCCGATGCACGAACACTGCGTAACAGGGACGGGTCCACATTCGAGTAGATTGATCTTCCTGGTGCATTCCCCCAAGCAGCTTTAAGGAAAGTGGTGACAGTGATTCACGTCTTCTGGAAGATCACTGACCCATCAGTCCACGAAAAACACCCGACAAGGGCACAATCCGATCTTGGTAGAACTCCAGAACTTACCTCCTCTGTTGTACACTGTGCCGATCCCGGAATATGGACCACAGGGTTTATGGCCTTCTCTATGGTCTCCTTTGTCGCACAAATCAGTCGTCTCGTATTGCCCGCGGCTTATCTGCGGGTGCGGCTTATCTGCCAGAAAATTTTCAAAACGTCCCAAAAAACGCGTCCTGCGGCTTATCTGCGGTGCGGCTTATACGCGTGAAATTACGGTAATTAGATAAAACTCATTAATGAACTCTTTGGTTAGAGTTTCAGGTCAAACCGGTATAGAAAATTGAGAGACTATCCTAGTTGACAGCCATTCCACGTTTAAAAAATCTGTGAAACCCACACGCGCGTCCCCGAATTTTGATATGCAAATTAGCCCGAAACCCGAAACCGCTGCCACCGGCAACGCAGGGAGTACAGCTGTCATTTCACGTCAGAGGTCCACGTGATTTCGAACGATGGAGATGATTGGAGTAGGTGCAGATCTGCGTACAAGATAAACCGCTTTCCCGCCCAGATAAGCCTCCGTCGGTGAAGGTGATGTGCTCCTGAGGCGCGGTTTTTCAGTTTTTCCTAATTTGCATATCAAAATTCAGGGATGGTTATCTTAACGCACGTGCGTGTTTCAGAATTTTTAAAACATGAAATGGCTTTTAACTGGGATTCTGCTATCTCGCATTTGCCCGAAATCCCTAAATGAAAGAGTTAATAAATGAATTTTAGGTGATTATTCATGTTGTAGTCGTATATTTTTCGGACGGTGTCATACGGACAATGTCCGCATGACCCTAGAGCCTAACTGCAAAAACGGCATTTATGCGGCTCTCGTAGCTGTTTTTATAAAAAATATGTAAAGGATAAAAAAAAACACCCTGTATAACTCAATTGTTTTGTAATGCCTGGAGGCCACAAGAAGTTCTACTCTGTGGGGGTTCTACACAAGGGGTAGCTGTAACTATAGGCCTGATCTCCGTATTTTGTGTTTGTCATGTCCAAAAATTCAGTTATATTATCCTTAATTGCTATTCAACATGTGAATAGAATAGAATAGAATAGAAATAGAAAGAAAAAAATGGAAACGTAGGTCCCACTGGTGCGACCAGCTGTTCCAGGACGCTTGACGTGTGGAAGCACTGAATGAACAAAAAGATTATATCAGCATGTATGCCCTTGAGGTAGTCCGTGAGTGCACACAGCGCAGGTTGCTGGTGCTGCCTTGGCCAGCTCCCCAGTACCTTCTCAACACTAAATGGTCGGTTGTGAATTCAACATGTAAAAACTACCTGTAGCTATATAGACTATGGCTCTTAGGTATTTTGCTGCTTTTGAAAACGACCTAAGTCGTAGCGTCATAGTGCACGTTTGTGAAGAATCCCGTTTTCTTCACACGCACGCATACTTCGTCACAGCTTCATTACAAGATGCCTGAGAGACAAAATTCATGAATGGAAAGCTGTCGGTAGCAATGTTCGGTACCACATCTCTTGGAATCAGCGGAAAAGGGTGTTAGTAAAATTAAAAAAAAAAAAAGACCTGACCTTGCGGTATCATTTCCCTTCCTTTTCACTTGGACTCGTATCGTCGTTTCATTGAATCCTCTCTTTGCGCAGAATATGTTCTGCGCAGGGTCCAAATACCCTAATCAGGCTAGCCCTTGCAGTCCAACTTAGAAACTCCTTTCATGTATGTGTGTTATGTAGAATAATGAACTCGAACCCTATCGATATACACAATTTCTCCCTGTTGCTGTCTATAATGCTCTCTGGTGCGTGTGGCTATGGAGAGGACATTAACGTGTTACTAAAAAGTGTACGTATTTGTTAAAATGTACGAAGCTTCCTTCACAGTCCCAGCTAGTAAGCTTAGACGACAACTGCTCCTGCATCCGATCTGAACTCTTCAAAACACAACAAATACTGTTCGGAAGAATTCGATTTCGGTTGCGCGCCCTTCGCTTGCGTAATGTAGTATTTCAACACAGGGTTGCTCAAAATTGCTCCAGCCAGGTGTTGATGACAGGTTATTGGCCCAAAATAAATTTTATAAAACGTGTGGTCCATCGATCCGGAGGGCGCTGTCTGGGCAAACACTCGGTTCCTATAGTTCGCTCTTAAGTTCGAAGTTAGCGAAGTTTACAGTATAGTCGTTTCTGATGGGCAGTGGCAAGCACGTATTAATTCTCAATGCTGAGAGCACCTTGAGTCAGGGCTGTGGACTGCGCGATCTTCGTGTCTTTGTGTGCCCGCATTTACTTTTGTTTTTGTTTTTAGTACAAGGCTTGCCCACGAGCACGTCTGCGTGTACGCCAGATATTATGAACAGAACAGCTTGACTATATGCCGAGGGACAGATTTCACAACGACGAAGCAGTAATGATTCGTCCTGTGTATTTTTTTTTTCTTCCTACGCACCTGCTTTAACAAAACAGAGATAAACGCGGTGCCGCGGTGCCCGTCTTGTCAAGGCACTTACGAACGCCGCTTGGCCAGGTTTGAAAATTTCATTAGATTTGCGAGCATTGGCCTCTGTTGAGCTAGGTCAGCTTTGTACGCATCCCATCAATAGCATGTGTTACAGATAAGTTGGGTTTGTTTCGAGTTTTTGCACAGAGTACCATGTTCACATGTGTGCATTCCTCAGGTGTGAAATATTTTGACGTTTGGTGTTTGATGCTTTTTGTAAGTACAGTGCAGAATATTTTCTTTTCTTACAAATCTGACTTAGTTAACTGCAGTTTGTGCAGCCCTAGACCAGAACTCGAGACAGAGGACAATTAAGGTTAGGGAAATATATGTAAAGGGAAAATATGTAGCGATTGGGGACGTTGATTGCTGCTGTGTGGATCTGCTACTCCGCGTTCGTGTGCTGCTGCCGACAGAAGCCATAGCGTACGTGCGTCCCTGTTAGGAGCACTTAGTGTAGCGCTTACAAGCCCACTAGTACTTCGATGACCAACCGCTGGGATGACCAAGTGTCCCACGATCCCAGAAGAACGGGCTGTTCTGCCCCTGGTAATAGCTAGAATAGACTGATTGATTGATTAAAAAAAATGGCGAGGCGCAAATACGATCGTGGTCGTTCATGAGCAGTACACTGAAGCTGACAAGCCTTAGCTCGTTACATTTAGACGTAACCCACCTACCCATTTTTTTCTTCTATCCATCACCATTACATCATTCACTTCGCCCTTTTCTTATGGAAAAGATATTCAAGTTACTCATAGCCATCCGAATTTTGCCGTCCATTGTTCCGCTAGAAGGTAAGTGCTGAAAGACACTGAATTTCCAGAGCTACAGACGCCCACAAACATCCCCTGAATTGACCCGAAAACCGTACGCACGAAGCCCTCCTCATTTAGCAGAAAATAAACAATATCAGCAACCAGTCAGGTGGCTTATCCATGATGCACCACTGCGGGATGTGCACTGGTACGTCTTTCCTCTCGAGTCCTTCATCAACGGAGGCATGTTAGCTTGGTTTCCCGTACCCGGTTCATTGATCATCATTCGCGCACAACGGTTAATTTCAATCAAGCCCTTCCTAAAGCGCGGAAAAAAAGAAACAGCTCTTCATGCTTCCCCGCCGTGCAAAGGCAAATGGAGAATGTTAAACTTGGAGAACGTTCATTTTCCTCCGAGAAACAACGTACGAAAAAATCCAATCCTGCCGGAATAAAAATTCCATCCAGACTGAGACGTTCGGCGGTAGAGACAAGCATTTAATGAAAGCCGTCAACTCCGAACTGGTGCCAGGAAGGAATTTGAATTGCAAACTACTTTATTGCAAGAATACATAAAGTCGGCCAGGTGCCGTCTCCGAGCTAAAGTGAAGAGATGTGGGGCGGACAAACAAAGCCGCCTGATTACCTGTACCTTGAGTTGCTCGGGTGTAAACACAAGAAGGCGGCTAGGAGCGAGTAAAGGGGACTGCCCCAACATTCGCCGCTTTTAATTCAATAAGCGCAGACGCCTCCTAATGCGAGTGATACTTGTACTGCTAGGCGAGTTTGTTTGAAGTTACGTTCGTGATAAGTGAAGGTGTGTGCGTGTTCTGGTGTATCTTAGGCACGGAATCGATAGTAATTCACTGAGCTAGTTTCCTAGGAGCCGCTCTCGTGGTGTGGCAGGGTGTGGTTATACAGGAAGAAGAACACGTTTGATGCTGAGAACACTGTGTGTCCTTTCGATAACACTCTACGAACATAACTTAACAATGTTCTGCGCCAACTACTCGTATTGTGCCGAATGATGTAGTTATCGCTTCTGATTTGAGGAGGGAGCCGGGCGTACACCTTTTTTTGTGGCACTTAACATACATCGAAATTGCCACAAAATGGCGTACGCCTCCCATGTTCAAGAAACCAGAAGAAATGTATAATACTGTTCGACGGTAGTTTCTTTTTCGAGCATAGATTAACTTTCGTAGGACGTTTCCAAGTGATCATCCGGTGCGAGTAGCACCTTTGTGAACACGGATCACGCAAAAGCATGTTTGGATGAACACGCAAAATATATTCGATCACAATATCCATAACAACGTGATATACATATTTAGAGAATTAGCACGGTTGCACTCGATGCAGTGCAGAGCTGGAAGATCTTTGTAGCCTCGCATACACAAAAAACGCGATTCGGTGACCGCTCATCCCCATTCGCCCGACGCCATCACGCGGGCGCGACAGTGAATGCAAACGGACGGACAACCTGCCGTTCGTCGTATTTGGTTGTGGTATCGTACCGTGGTAGTCGTGGAACTATGGTGGCTAAATGGGGAGGTGGAACCAACGTCAGATCTCGGAAGGGAGAAGAGACATTCCCCTCGTTCATGCTCGGGCGAGGTGGCCGCCGTGGCGCTGTTGTCGGCTCATCGATTGTTTTCTCGTTGTTTGCTGCTGAGCGATGCACGTATTGTTGATACGGGACGTTCTTTCTAGTGATGGGCGATAGCCATCCAAACACTATCGATACTACCCATGGTTGAGATGACTGCTCATTTGACTATCGATAGTTTCGTTGAAAACTATCGATAGTTTCAGCTATCGATAGTAAGCTGGACAGAGTCCAAACGCGCTTGCTGCAAAAATGTAGAAGTCACTGCTCCCCTATGTATTATCAATCTAATCAAATACATTTATTTATACTTGCACAGTAGATATTTTTGAAATAGCTTCGCACCGTTAGCATGAAAAAGAAAAAGAAGAAAAACGATGACATAAAAAGAGGAGTGGCCGCGGTTCCGAAAAAAGGGACGGGAAGTTCTGTTTTGCTTGAACCAACAAAGCAGAACAAGAGATTTCGTGGATTGTTGCGCGCTATGCGTGTGGTTAATACTATTCAGGGCAGCCGCATACGTTGTCAAACTATAAGTAGCTTATATTATTGTCACAGTAATACGGGCTTGTGACAATTACGGGCCACTAATTCCTCTTCAGAAATGCCACCTTTATAGGAGTGTATGCTTACTTCGATATTTCATACTTCATGAACTTCATATTCTATTTTCCATGATCATATTTCTATTTTGATGTTGTTGTTTCGAGAGGTAACTCTCAATAACGAGCGAAACGCGATCGTCGAACTGCATGCGAAAAACGAGAATTCAGAAGGTTTTGTTTTCGATGGAAATATGTTCAAGTTTCAAACTGCGAGTGACTAAACGATATAGTTTGCATGAGCGGAACCCGAATTCGGACGGTTTCAGTTGTAAAAGAAACATGAGTATTTTTTTTTTTAATTGGTAGTCAACAAACTGTTGAGAGTTTGCAGGAGTTAAATGGAAATTCAGAAAGTTTCGCTTTCAAAAGAGACCTGCTCATTAAATTTGGAATAAATAATAATAATAATAATAATAATAATAATAAATGTTTTATTCAAGACAGCAAAATACAGATATATAACAAAACAGGGGCTTAATCGCTTCATCGTCGTTACGGTCGTTACAAGCTAACGAGTGGTGGGACATTCAAAAAGGTGGGCACGTGACACATTGCGCGTGACGTGTACCACGGCCTTCACGTATCGCGCGAAGAGCGCCGTGCACGTGTTTTATGACGTGCCCACCTTTTTAAATTTCCATCCCGCCCTTTTGAATTTCCCGCCACTCGTTAGCTTGTAACGACCGTAACGACAATGAAGCGATTAAGCCCCCAGGCCCGTCTAAGCCGAAAGGCTTGTGGCACTGGGCCTGAGGCAATCAGCAGCATACAGTTTGACAGTATACGAACATATAGAAGTACTACATCCTATGATAAACTTTCCGTGGGGCTTTTTTTAGTTTGTACTTGGATTCCAAACAGAAAATGTCAACGGGGAGTTCATTGAAGATACGAGGTACATAGCATTGCCTGCGACAGAATTCATATTTTGTGTGTGAGATAGGCACAACAAAGTTAACCCGCCTGCGTCTAGAAGGGGAGCATTCGCTAACCGGGGTCCTATATGAGGGGTCCCAAAAATGTTTTAAAGTGACCACGTATTTAAAAAGGTTAAAGAATGAGGGGAAACCAAGACGCCGGAATAGGTCGTAAGAGACGCTTGTAGCTGGATTTTTGTAGCCTACACTCTTTAAGCAACTCCTCAAGATCCCATTCATTCTGGTCTTCCAAGTTTCACTACAGTGGCCAAAAAGCGTAATGCCATAGCGGAGTACGCTGTAACCTAGGGCATCAAGAATAGTTCTGCGAACTCTGAGGGGAGACACATATCTCAGAGAAAATAATAAACAGGAAATTTGTCTTAGTTTGTTGCACAAATACGAAGCTTGTGTGCTCCATGTCATATCGGAGTCGAAGTACAAACCCAGATCTTCATTGTTTGTGCATACTTCAAAGGCTGGTGACCCGATATACAGAGACCACAAGAATCATCAAAGCGTTTTAGAGGACTATGAAAACATACTAGTTGGGTTTTGTCGAAATTGAGACATATGCCGCAATCAGGGAACCAGTTACTAACGGTGTTACCATCAACTTGAAGCATCCGGATTGCCTCAAACTGAGACACGTGCGTGGAGACCAAAAGCGTGTCATCTGCGTACTGGTATACTTTGCAGTATTTAACAACTCAACGAGTTCATTGACATAGAAATTAAATAACAGTGAAGCAAGGACGGAACCTTGCGGGACACCCATTTTTACGTCGACAACATCACTCATGTTACCGCAAACAGAGACAATCTGGGTGCGATTATTTAGAAAATTTAGCAACCAGTGATAAATACGACCTCTGTATCCATGGTCATATAACACTGACAACAATATATCAAGGTGTATGGTGTCAAAAGCCCTAGAAAGATCAAGAGACAAGGCTACCGCAAACTGCTTTTTTTTCTAACGCGTTGTATAGATAATCACTAAAGTCTTCCAATAGGGCCAAGGTGTCTCGTCCCTCAATAAAGCCAAACTGACTATCAGATATGATATTATACCGGTTAGCAAAATTGTTCATGACAGAATACACATATTTTTCCATTATCAGGGCCAGGATTGGGACTATAGATATTGGTCTATAATTAGCCACATCATCGCGCTTTCCCTTTTTAAAGACTGGTCTAATGAGTGATCTTTTAAGCATCGCAGGCACCTCGCCAGTTGAAAAAATACCGTTTAAAATGGATACAAAGATATGTTTCATAACGTGAATATTCCTTTTGACATCGATACTACGGATCCCATCACAGCCAGGGGCCCTAGTGTTGGATAAGTTACTAACAATGAGAAGCAGGTCTTCTTCCTTCATATCAGGAAATCCACATGAGTTTTTATTAGGTGAGGCCAGTCTAGTGTCTCTACCTCAACGTGGATACGTGGCTGTGTCGGAATATTAGCGAAATGTGCGCTAAACCTGTCAGCCAAGTTGTGTACGGTATCAAAACTGTTGGTCAGGTGCTGATCAATGCTACGCTCCGCATAATGACCACGTAAGTGGTTAATTACACGCCAGGTTTCTTTGATGTTCCCTTTAGCGCTATTGAATTTATTATGATAATAAGTACCTCTTGCCAGTCTAATAAGTGCCGTCACCCTATTCCACAGTGCACGAAATTTGTTTTTTAATTCAGTATCACTAGGGTGTCTACGACATCGCTGCCAACAAATTTCTTTCTGCTTGATTAGAGACAGAATATCATTGTCAAGCCAGTGATGATCCACCTTTCGTTTAGTAAATCTAACAGGGCGCTTGGCTTTCTCGTAGCACATCGTAAACTTTCCTACGAGGATGTTATACATCTCGTGGTGCATGCGATGCATGAATTCATCCGACGCCAGCGCCACCGCTGCCGAACATGAATTCACGGCGCGCTTTTCAGTCCTCGTTGGCGTCACCTCCCCCTTTAGCCACCATAGTGGAACTGCTGCTGGCATAAGCAACGCCACCTCGATACAGAAGGCCTGCTCATTGCTTCCTCTCCCTCCTTCGCTACGTAGACATATAAAATCAAAATTTGTCTGCTACTGCGATTCGCCGTTCTGCGAATTCACGAACCCGCAAATGATTGCAACTAACTTGGAACCTGTAGACCCGAATCTGTAGACAAAAAGGGTGAAACGCTTTCCAGAAAATCAGCCTTGAGAAAGATAGAGACCGTTTTGCGTTTTATTTAAAGTTTTCCCGTTTAGTACATGGGGACGTTCAATGACTACTCGCAGACGACGGTGGTTCGTCTCCATGGCTACGACCGCTGAAAGCACGTACATGACTGGCTACCGCCGTTGAAAACACGATCCTGATTGGCTGACTCTTAGTTGTTACGTCTCGTCGACGAGTAAGCAGGCTTTCTCTATATAGGTGGCGGGGGCCGTAGTCGGTCACGCTCAGGTGGGAAACGCCACGACAATTTGGCCTACAGGTCATCGCCTACTCCAATCAGCTCCGTCGCGCTAAAGCACGTGGCCCTCCGACCTAAAATGGGCGTTGTTCTCCCAGCGCTCGAGACGCGCTTATTCTAGTTTCGCCTCCTTTGCATAGCTTAAACTTGGTGATGGATATTTCAACGTATTCGCTTGTTTCAGGATTTTTTTCCCTTCTCTTTTATTTATTTATTTATTTATTTTTGTAAATGGGTGATTTCGAATAATGCCTGACTCCAATTCTACCATGTTGCATTTCCCCAAATTTCTCTAACCGAAAAGTTAATGAACAAATTTTAGGTAATTAGCCTGCACAATTAAACACAATCGTTGACAGAATGTCCGCATGGCAGTATAATCGGTCTGCAGAAATGGAATCTGTGCTACACAGTGTGTACTACTGTGTGCTTCTCTGTGTGTCTCACAGCTTTATTTAAAATCTGTAACAACTAAAAATACACCCTGTATTTACTCCACTGCATTCGAACTGTTCGCAATGGTGTGAAACCTGAGCACTGACGCCAGTTGCTTCACCCACTGCAGGTCATCGCACGTACCCTACGGCACAATTTCATCTCTAAACATTGAAGAAAGGGAGGAGGCTATCTTCTGCTCGCAAACACATTCGTTAGTATAGTTAGTCTCATGTACAGTTAACGAAAGTAAATGAACAGTAGAAGGTGAGCGAACATTGCCACCAAATACTGGACCAAAAATGCAACATGCCAAAAGTGTTCACAGATGATTTTTCAGCAGTTCAATCTCCTAGTCATGTCAGATGTGAAAAGCCGCAAGAGTGCGCAAGACAAGCCTGTGCATAAAACGACAGTGTTTCGTTTTTTTACAGCGTGATTAATCAAGGAATTCGTTTTTTACAGCGTGATTAATCAATCAATTCAATCAGAATTTTCTTGTTTTTCAATAGTTTAGTTCAGTTTAGTAAAACGATACCACGCATCAGTTCATTCATTATACTGCGGGCTGGCATTCATTTGTCTCTGCTGAAGGTTGGTCTGCTCAAGGTATATTTTTGACAGGATGCTGCATACTAATGGACGACCCAAATAGCGAATGAAGTAAATGGGATGTCAATTTCTAAGTTACTTTTAAGCGTAGTAAGACTTTTGAAAAGCACTATGAAGTTACATCATTTGGAAAATTTGTTTCCAAGTTCTTCGCGTTTGCATGAACCAAGGCTCATCGGTGGTGTCGGCGGTGGTGGTGATGTTGTAATCGCTTCCCGGTCTCACGTTAGTGGGCAACGCAACGACACGTATGACGAAGAAGAAGATTACGATGACGAAGGATGAAGGATGAAGAAGGAGAAGAACGATGAGGAGGAGGCGGGCGCTCGCTGGCTCTCGTGGATAAATGATCCCGTGATTTCGTGATCGCCTTCGATGCTGAGACTGGGACCCGGTTTGGATCCGGATGCCGCCTGTGCGGTCTGGGTGCTTTCCCTTAGTTTGCATGGGCAAATGTTTGCACAGTTCCCTGTGAAGTCGGCGCAAGATGCACAGTCCCCACGAGCAACATGCCGCCACACCAGCAGGCAGACCACTCGATAATAACACGCCACCAGCCAACCAACCAACCACAGCGCATAGGCCAACATTTATACCTCTTCTGAGTGATGACCTTAGGAGGGAAGCTAGAGAAGACCGAGAATACGGAAGACAATAAGGCAGATAAGTAGAAAACAGAGCCCGAATACGAAAAGCGGACATCCTGTTTCTTGCACAAGGCCAAGCTAACTGTTTGTCTAAACGCATAGCGGAGAGCGGGCATTAAGGAAGCGTTCAGTGGCGCCGCTACCGTATTATCTGCTTTTTTCAGTCGCGCAGCAGCGATCCCGCTACATTTTAAAGTTGTAGTATTTCCTCGACAGATCCAGATAGCGGCTGACTATTTCTGGGCTATCGCTAGCCTCCAATTCAGGATACGTCATTTCTTCCTTGTGCTTGCGCGCGACATACATTTTCACATATAAGTGTCGTGTACCTACTATACCATACTATACTAAAACTCGTGTCGCTCCTACACCAGTATATAACGCTTAAACAAGAAGAGTGTTTTGGGGATAACTGCACATGATGATGAAGGCAGGGAGACGTGGATATCGTTTTATCATAAAACGATAGACACAGAACGCTCGTTCATCATCATGAACACCGGTTTGCATTTCAAATACCACCCGCAGTATTACAAAGTCATAGTGGCGGCATTCGGCCTGCTGCAACTTCTCAACTCGCCTTCTCAACTAGCAATGCCATCATTTCGAAGCAGAAGGCGAAGCCGTATCGAGAGTTCAGCTCATTCGACGAGACGAGGCTAAGTAAGCAGCATCATCAGTGATGGTTGTACCAGTACGCTACGGCCATCTTCGTCATGCCTTCGAACGGGGGTTAATAACACTCATAAGCGACTCGTCTAATTGTTTCCTTTCCGCTCTAGAAGACGATTACACCAGGACTCTCGCATCGCAGGCGACGGCGGTTGATTAGCGAATAACTATTTGTTTGTTGCCGGGGCAAGAACCGATCGATGCGATTATCGGTGCACGCTCGGATGCGTGTGATATATACTTACCGTCTTCCAATTCATTTGTCGTGACGAGATGGACATTGTTATATTTTGATGAAAAATTTCTTCAGATCTGTGACGATGCCGTTTCGGGAACCGAACGTTCTTATTGGCTTCATCGTCTCTATCTTGACTTGTGTGTATATGACGTATTGTGACGTGTGATGACGTGTTTATTTGTGATGCTGCGGCATGTCATGGCCTCATCGGGTTTCCGTTACCTACATTTGAAGCCTACAAATGTAGAATTGTAGAACACTTTGCTGAAACAGGGAATATCGCACGCCGTGGTACCACTAAGTAGCGAACCGTTGATCATTCATGGAAAGAAGAATGCCAGCATATGTTACGTCTATCTTGTCTATCTCCGAAGAGGTTCATTTTGTGCGTGGGGACAAGAAAGAGTGATCTGGGAAAAACTGTAAATGTTGCTGTTCCAGTGCAAAATGAAAGAAGTTCGTTGCTTCTGACTCCTCGCCCCTTAGGGTACTCGAAAAAAAAAAGTTGATGGGTTCCGAAGGACAATGAAATACGCATACAAGATACAAGATATATTCTCAATTGGTGGGATGCAACGCAACTTAACACGTTAGCGTTTTGTTCTTTTGTGTTGTTGGTCCTTTGCCGTTGTCAGCTCCAATTTCGGAATGTGCCGTTCCTTTTCCGTTTCCATGGGCGTTACCGTTCCCTCGTCTCAAGCTGGCCTCACAAATGATCGTGAAGAAAAGCGAAACCCGATACTCACGTTCCGCTATAAACATGATGGCACATAGCTGTGTCCGGAAACTGTTGTCTCGCGACGGCAGAGCCAATAATTATTATGTTTTTGAGAATAGAAAGTGCGAACGTCAATGTTGACATGTCTTTTGGAGCTTTATTTAAAAAGTGAGGCCGACGTATCAGAGCAAACGGGGTAAAAAGCGGATGTTCAAGGTTTGTTCACGCACAAGAAGAGTGGCATTCGCAGTGACACATGAGAAGAAACTGTCACAAGCTGCTGCCACAGCATCCTGGCTGCCTTTAATACGTTAAATAAAGATTAAATTATATCAAATTACCTGTTACATTAAATGCGATATTCCCTATAACTCAACGTGCTCTGAGCAGCCTACAATAATATTTCGATAGCATATTCACTTAGTTTCGAAAAGATACTCCATCATTCACTTCAGCATTATGCTCCAATGTTAAGGTATACATGCAAACCTACAAATCATTATTATATTCAAAAGTGGCGTCTCGAAAACCACGTCAAATAGATTACTCCTCTTCAAGGAAATCCATTTCCTTTTGGGAAGAGGTTTGCAAATAGATTGCTCCTCTTCAAGGAAATATATTTCCGTTTGTGTGGATGTTCGAAATAACACATCAAAACTCTGAACAGCGCCATTCGGATTTCGTTTTACATCCACAAATAAATCGCAAAGGAATGCAAAAGGACGGCATCGCCTGCTATTTCTTTCCATTGTTCATTTGTTAAATGGGGATACGTTAATTGTGTTCGATGCAATTCACTGATTGATCATGATGTAACAATGACATTTTCTGCTTTGAGAGTTCAACGGCATTGACTTCCGAAATGTCAGAAACTGAGGATAGTTGTACAAATTCCGTCTTGCCCTTTTTTTTGGCCGCGCGCAACTCAGGCTCTCACTGCAAGCGACGGTGTTGGTACTCAAAGGAAAGAGGAAATAAAATTGCGAGATGCCGTCTAATGTACAACGTTGTAATCAACGAAACCGAATCAACGATCTCGTTGCAACAACACCAAGGACAGTCGACGATTTCCCAGGACAGGTTACGAAAAGACAATATAGCAGACAGCATCACGAAATATGTGCGCGGAACAAACGCAGAGCAAACAAAGAAACAAACAGTACCGAGGTATATGTTGCCTGAGCCTCTCAATTTCAGAGAGGGGAGAGAATGATGATGAGCCAACAATCTCGGGTGGTAATCTCCTGTTCCACGGTGCAACCCCTCCATTCCGGGAGTCTTCGAACGGAACGAGACAAATGAACGCAGCGCAAATATAACCAGTACAGAAAAGGGCATCCGGAAGTGAATTACTAGGGTTGCTGTCTAGAAAGCAACCATCAGGAGCGTCTCAATCGTGCAATGAGCGCAAGGAACGTGTTATTGAAGTGTATCGAAGGGTATTCGGGAAAGCTTTAGTTTCCTGCCACAACAACTGAGCCCGTAAATAGTACGTTAAAGTCATCTATCGGTACAACACTTCGGGACAGGTCAATTCCTATACAGTTCAATTCTGCCAACAAATCTAAAGACGTCTCTGACTGGCTTGGGCGGGCACATGGCTCATCCGTGTCACAACGTAGTGTGCACGCATGCTTCAAACTGTTGCTCGTGCACTGATCATGTTGCGAAAACACCCGTCGGACCCGTCGGAGACGACGTCAATAGAGCATCATGCTTTTAAAGCAAGCACGTAAAATATTCGCGTTAAGAAAACATGTGAATTGGCGTCCTCGTCTGGCTAGCGTCCACCACCCTCTCGTATATGTATGTCCCACTCTCAATACGCGGATTACATTCTCCGCTGGCGTAGATACACGTCTGTGACTGCAGCTCTTGAGTTGGCCCAGAATATAGAAAAGTGACACAAAACATTCAATTCTGCCATAATAGGTGCGCCCCATACCGCGAACTGTATACCGCCGCCCCTATAATATAACTATGGCCTTGCGCATGCCACTCACCAACCCTGTTTGCTATATTCGACATGTCAAGTATAATCCACGGCGAAGTGCCAGTGCGCCACACAATGGGCGAGCTCGCGTATTCGTTGGGCACAATAGAGAGTTTTAGTGCGTCGTACGCTATCGCCTTTGCAAACGTATGGGATAGCGTGGTGGTTCCCCGCACAGCGCAAAGCTCTCCTTATTTTTTGCGCGTGCGCAGAACCACCAGCGCTATCCCTTACGCGCGCAAAAGCGACAGCGTACGATGCACAAAAACTCACTGATGGCTTCAGGGGCCCGATGCAACATACCTTTCGTTATCGTTAACAGTCAGTTTCAGTACATCGTACGCTATCGCCTTTGCGTACGTAAGGGATAGCGTTAGTGGTTCTGCGCACGCGCATAACACAAGCATACCATTGCGCATTGCGCAGAGCCACCACGCTATACCTTACGTACGCAAAGGCAAGAGCGTACGTTATACTAAAAGTCACTAAGTTTTAGTGCAACGTACGCTATCGCCTTTGCGTACGTAAGAGATAGCATGGTGGTTCTCCGCACAGCGCAAAGCTCTCCTTATTTTTGCGCGTGCGCAGAACCACCAGCGCTATCCCTTACGCACGCAAAAGCGACAGCGTACGATGCACAAAAACTCACTGACTGCTTCAGGGGCCCGATGCAACATACCTTTCGTTATCGTTAACAGTCAGTTTCAGTACATCGTACGCTATCGCCTTTGCGTACGTAAAGGATAGCGCTAGTGGTTCTGCGTACGCATCACACAAGCATACCATTGCGCATTGCGCAGAGTCACCACGCTATCCCTTACGTACGCAAAGGCAAGAGCGTACGTTATACTAAAAGTCACTAAGTTTTAGTGCAACGTACGCTATCGCCTTTGGGTACGTAAGAGATAGCATGGTGGTTCCGCGCACTGCGCGACGCTCCCTCTACGTTCTGTGCGTAGGCACCGACGCTATCCCCTTTGCGTACGTAAGGGATATCATTAGTGGTTCTGCGCACGCACAAAACGAAAACAAAGCTGCTTCGCGCGTTGCGCAGAACTACCACGCTAATCCTTACGCACGCGAAGGCGATATCGTACGATACACTAACACACTCTAATATTTCAAGTTGGCGCGCTCCAAAAGTCACGCGACTGCAGTGAAAGAAGTATAGGTAGGCCAAGATTTCAAAGAAACGGTACAATTAGTAATCGCGCAGGAGCTCGTGATGAATCGCAGCGAAGGCATGTATTTATCGCGCAGTACGGAATAACGAAAAGTTGAGCGTCGAGCCCAGAGTCACGAAAACATGAGCTCGTCTTCCTTGACGTTTCAACCCACTAATTACAAATTCCCTTAGGAACGATTGATTCTCTTACGACTAGCTTACGACGTATTCTATATCACGCGTGAAACCTGGAGAAACCTAATGACCGTAACAACAGCAATGACGTAAAAAGAAGCCGACAAGTGCTGGGATGAAGAGATACATTTTGTGTGTAGCGTGGAGAATTATTGATAAACAGTTCATGGTAGCGTACAGGCTAATTGACGACTGTTTGCACCCATTTGCCACAAGTGGAGTAATGCAGGGATCTTCGAGGAAGACAAACATTTCTCACCATCGTCATCATGTATTTGCTGTCCTTGTAGGAGGAAAACAGTATGCACGACTTCATTATTTGCAATTAGTCCTTACACTCGATGGAAATTGGTATTCTGAGGCTGGAACACCGAATACACAAAGCGGATGCGAATGTGGGCTCGAGTCCTGCAGCTGACTAACCTTTTCAGTGACTCCCTACTCTCTTAGTCCTTACAAAATGAACTGCCAAGAGGCTTGTCAAATAGAATTTTATTTTGTTTTCCTTTACACCAAACCAAACCATCAAATAGATTTTAAAAGATTTTTTGATTTGGGGTAAAAAGATTTTCGGGTTTCCGTAGCTTACCTTTGTTTTTGAAGAACTTACGTTTCAGCGAGCTTTAACCTAATGGAGGTACTGGCAGAATAATACAGACGCCCATGGAAGGTGAACAGCGAGTGCCATGCGATGCATTTTCTAGGTTTCACAGGTAATCATTACTCGTCCTTTCCCATCGGCAAGTATGATTCTCCGTAGAAGCACACACAAAATTATCGTAGAAAATGTGAGGATGAAAGGTGCAGCTTTGGACAAAGGTTCATGGAAAGCGGCACTGGCATATTTCTTCATCGCAATGGCTCCCTGCTAGGTATCAGCGAGAGATTCTACATATAAGAAACGAGTTACCGGCTATTTACCCCTCCCCCAGTATGTATATCTGTTCCTGTTTGCTGCTAGGGTGTTGCTCCAATGGAGAAATGCGACAACCCGGTGTTTCGTAGACTTTTGTCCAATACCTTAGCAAACAGAAGTCCTTCCACAGCGTCGGGTGGCACCGTTACGTTTTTACTTATTGGTAATTCAATCAGTTTGTTCCGTAGCACCCTGGTGCACGAAGACGACGGGTAACATAACGATGACGTAACGCTTTTAGTGGTACTTAGGGTTTCGTGTTTCCTGTGATGTATGAGCCTGTTCGCCTTACGGCGACCTGGTCCACACCTGGGGCCCGACGCTGAACTTTTCATTATGCCGATACGCGCAACGTTCGGATTGAAAAAAAAAAGAACAATAACGAACGTTCAGCATCGGGCACCTGATGTTGATAATGCATGGTGGGAAACGACGAGGGGCAGAAAGAAAGATCGACAATAATACTTTACTGACAGGGACTTGACCTATGGTGGGTCGGCGTAGGATGCAAAGGGCTTCCGGGGGCGTTATAGGGGCAGGTGGACTGTCTGTGGGGGATCCAGCAACGGGACGGAGAGGATGGCATAGACGCAGTCCAGCTGGTGGACGACATCCATGGAGAACACAGCCTGAGAAAACAGCTTGAGTTCGGGCAGCAAACAAACTGTGTCGTCCTTATTTGTTTGCTGCCCAAGCTCAGACTGTGTTCCATGGATCCGTAGCTTTCCGAAAGGAGCGGTAGCGGCAGCTGAACCCAGACCAGTCCCATAGCACCCAAGAGGACTCCGACCTACAATAGGACGATCGACAATAGGATGGCCTGGCTCCTTCACAAGAGCCTGCGCCTACAAGCAGCGTCTCACGGAGCCTCTCTTCTCCTCATTAATTTCTCTGTTGCCACGTCTGCAATATAGAGTGACGGCATATTGCATCGTATTCTGTCATCCTTTCCTATCATAAGCACAAACAGGAGAGATATAGCAATCTGCTCTCATTCGGTGTGTGTAATACAGTTCCTCGCTACGCAAGGTGTCAATGCCCGAAGCAAATAACACCATGAAATTTCGTTACGTGATTAAATTGTTGACCAAGGAAGGGACGACAACGGGCAGCACTCATGAGACTATGAAAAATGTGGATGCAGAACCCGCACCTTGCACACTACAGAGTGTTTGCCGTTTTTGCAGACGGGTTATTCTGCCCGGCAAAAACCGGGGAAAACCTCACGCAGCACAGCCGGTAGAAGGATTTCAACCCAGCACCTCCCAGTCTTCAGCACGACTTTGGCGACCACCAACGAGCGGGTGCTTTTACCTACTCCGCCACGCCGATGGTCCGGCCCTTTTAAAAGAAATCCTGGTGAGTACTTTGAGATATAAATAGCCGAATTTTGATGTGCAAATGAACGGAAACCATAACTGCGCACATCTCGAGCGCAGAAATGACCTGACTTTCGGCTTATCTCGGCAGGAAAGCGGTTTATCCGGCCAACAGATAAATGTTTGCTCCTTATCAGTTCCATCCCTACAAAATACATGGCCCCGCGAAGCAAATGCCCGCCGCTCTTTTTTTTTTTTTTTTTCGCTCGAGAAGTGCGTGGTTTCGGTGTCGACTCATTTGCATAGGAAAATTGAGCGATTTTACCTCAAGTACGTGCTCGCTCAGGATTTTTTTTTAAATAGGGGGTTGATTTAAAGAATAGCAGGCTCAAATTCTGCTATCTCGCATTTCCCCGTAAACATATAATTAATAAGTTAATTAATATATTTTCGCTAGTAAGGCCTGGTTCTACCAACGCAGATTAACATTTGAACCGAGATCAACGGTCCCTTAACTTGAATTTAACGCTTAACTCTGCTTCACTGAAGGGGTTATTGCCACAGAAACATTCATCACGTCACCAACTCACGTTTGTAAAAAAAAAGAAAAGAAAATTGAGTGTCAACTTCAGTTTTAGCAACCGTTGCAAGCTAACCAGCGTTGGTGAAACTGAGTCCTAGCCGTAGTTATACATACGCTTTCCGACAGGATGTCTTCCTGACTGCATAACCCATCTGAGAAAACTTATTTATAGGTAACTGTGGTTTATTGTACAAATTCTGTAAACAATTTTTTTTTAATGGCAGAATTAACGCAAATTCTTCGCGCTATCTGACGAACAGCGATAGCTGTCGGGTGCACCTGGGGCAAAGTTTTATTTCGTTATTGTTTGAGAGTGGTGAGGTGTGCTTTGTGGTCGGTGAAGTTGGTGGTGAGGGTTCGTGTGTGTACTTGCCCTAGCACGCACCGTGTAAAGACGTAGGTCGATGGTGGAGCTGTGCCGAGTTGTGGACATTTGAATGTTGGACGTGGGGTAGAAGTCTAAGTCCTTTATAGTGGTCACGAAAGTAGTTTTGTGGGCGTCTAGGTTAAAGTCTCCCATGAGTAAGATTGGTTTCCAGTCCGACTCGAAGGTAGAGTGGATCAACTGAGCAAAATCAATTTGATTAGCGTGTGGTGAAACGTAGATGCATGCCAGGAGGAGTTCTCCTTGGGGGATGTATGCCGCGCTTATATCGGCGATGTCGGACGTTGGTTGGTTGACGAGGGCATACGGCTGTGCGGTGACGTTGGTAGCGCTGTTGCTAACGTAGATTGCTGCTCCCGCAGCCCTCTTTGATGGGTGTCTTGATACAATGTTCACGCAGGTGCACTCAAACGAAAAACGTGTTTTCTGGGTGTAAAGGGCACCACTTACACCCCACAGTTGATCTGTATTCCCGGTGGTGTCACAAAATACCGCTGTAGAACCTTTTTTTTTTTTTTTCGATGGGTTTGGGGTGTATATCCTGCCAACTACAACCGTGAGCGCGCAGTACGTGGGGATGCGCAACACGCAATCATCCAGTTTGTTGAACATGAAGGGAGTTGATGTTCTGAGGCTGGAACACATAGAAGGGACAAACACATACAAAACCTCAGTTTGTGACGCGCGTGACATTTGAGTGCAGTTGGCTAGCGTCCTCAGATAGTTTGAAAGTTTATTTTCACATTGCGTGATCAATCGCGTAGTAAGCTTATCGTGAGTGTTGCAGGTCATGCGTGTTTCAGTCAAGGAAAGTTTGTGTGGCAGCATCAGGGGTTGACAGCGTTCGTGTTGATACTGGCCGCGGCAAAGCACAGATAAGGTGCTTGTGTTAGCGTTCAACTGAATGCATGAGCAGTGTTATGTGTTTCCAGATACTGACCATATCGCCATAATGGAGGCCGTCCGCCTTGTGACACCAGGACGGCCAGACAGAAAATAATCGTCCGTGGAGAATGCAAACGTTACGATGTTTTCGAGGCTGTAAGGCAGTCGCCTTTTTGGCGATCTCGTAACCGACAGCCTCATTGTGCAGGTACAACACTTCATGTGTCATAATGTAGTATTTATATTAACTGTTCATCGTCAAGTAGCATTTCATCAGTGTCGACCAGAAAGCTTTGCGTGCGGTCAGTGGCGTAGCCAGACCTCCAAGGTAGGGGGGGGGGGGGGGGGGGGGGGGCTCGGTACGAAAACTCGCCCCCCCCCCTCGCTGATCCTGTGTCGACAACACACACATATTTGTGCACACTGCAAACTGAGGATTAAAAAGGAACGAAAATAGTTGATTTAGACGTTCACAGTACGATTACACGTATAGGCTGTCATGACCAATGAGGAGGTGTCACGAGATTGGAAGTATTTTGAAAAGCTCATACTTTGAAAACCATTCAAGAGTGCCTTTTAGATAGACGTCTTGAACTGCAAGAACTTTCGCGATCGTCACACACACAAACATATATTATGTTCTCGGATTTGCACGATTTGTGTGGGCTACGCCACTGCGTGCGGTGCCCTTTCGCATTTGCGTCCCAAGCGTTTCCGCTTCTACACATTTTCCCGATTACGGTCCTATTACAACTACACAAGCCAGAATAAATTGATGATGTCTCAGAACAGTTCTGTCAAACCCCCGTCGTTATTTCTATGCTTCGCTTGTCGTATTTGTTTCTATACTACCTATATTACGAAACGTCTCCAGAAGATAAATACTTCAATACATTTTCGCTAAGAAAGTAATAGCGAGGGAAGTTACTCGTCATTTGAGACTGGCCAGCAACAACACTATGACAAAAACTAAAGAGCCCATGTTACTGATTGGAAATTTGAGGCAAAAAGGACGTTACAAATGAGCTTGTGTTGCAGTGTAGGCAGTTCCTTAATTTAAAATGTAGCACATACTGCTGGCTACTGCGTCCTCTACATTCTCTCGTCAGGTTTCCTATTTCCCTCTTCCTTCTTTTTTTCATTGTTTCCCAGTGACTTACCAAAAGTGTGGTGCGCTACAGAAGTGTCCCACATTGGCATGTCGCGCTCACTAATTATGAAATACAGGAGAAAAAGAAAAAAAAAATGTGTCTGCAAATATTTCTAATAGCTATGTTTCCTCATTGCCATGTTTCCAAGTTACTGAACATCGCAGCACACAGTTATAACGTGGTTCAAGGATCTGTACTCATTCCAGCTGTATCACAAGGAATCTCATAACTGACTGACAATTAACAAACAGATTACATCATTGAGCAGGGGGTTGTCGACCTAACAGAGCTAAGATCCGTCTCGCACGTATGGAACAATACACAGATCCCGTCTAGCCCATTTTGCAGTACAGCTTTTTAAACACGAGGCAATGCTTTTGTTTAAATGCTGTTCGACCATAGGGGACAGCTCTGTGGAACTGTAGAAGAATGTGTCAGAAGACCAATTCCTCTGTGATATATAGTTGTTCTACGTGCCGATACAAACTGTAGAAGTCTTGTTCTTTCTTATTACAGGTGTTGAAACTCGTATGTGGAAAAAGAAAAGCTGACCTGGAGCTTCTTCTTTTAGTTAACCTAGCGTGGGCTCGCTCACTTGTTCTGATTAAAGCGAAGACTTAGACCCGCTTTCAGTCCTTCTGTTCTTCACAACAGGATTCAGGCCAAGCACAACCATATCCAGCAGCAGTACACACTGGGGAAGACTCTCATGCGAGCCAAAGCGTCAGTGTAACAGCACAGGGATCCATCACTGAGGTGTTTATCACTGCAGTTTCCTCGTTAGTTTCCCTGTATTGGGCATTTAACATTGCGTATGCACCCCCCTTAAAATACGCTTATCATGTTAGAGAAAATGATAGGCGTGTAGCGTACGCCACTTACTTGTATTCCTCTACTGCTACTGCACTCCGTGCACATTAAAGGTCACTGACAATGAGATACGATACAGCTACCTATGACACTTGACCCTTATCGGTATTGCTATACCCACCAATTATTTGATGCAGATGGAGAATTTGTAAAGCCTATACTATATTTGATTGTGTTAAGTTTCAAACCAGTCGAGCCCACGTAGGGTTTACCCTATTTATGCAGGGTTACAATGCAGAACGTACACAGTCTTATGGTAGAAAAATCAAAGTGGCAGCGTTGATAACAGCAGATAAAGTGTTGCTCACGAGCTGTATCTGTATCAACGAGCGCGCATCCAATAGCATCTTGATTGATGATTGTTATGTTATTTGGTATTATTTTGTATAATAAACTTCTTTCTTCTGCCTTTGGGAAAAGCACAACGCATAGAGTAGCTATCGCCACCTGGAGTGCAGCGTCTTATCGGCTATCATCTGTTAATGAGAATGCTGCCATTTGATTATTTTTCCCATGGACTTTGCACATGTTGCATTGTAACTCTGCGTAACTTGCGTAACTGCGATGGTCGAGTGGCTTGAAATTTACCCTGCTCAAAATGTACCCTTAGTCTCTGCAGGTGACAACAATAATATTTCACCTGTGTCAAGCAATTGGTGAGTATGGCGTGACGATAAGAATAAGCTTTTATAATTAGCTACCTCGTAGTAAACTAACCAGAAACAACAGGTACTGAAATCACCAGTATCATACTCTGAATCGATAATTTGCACAGAAGCCATACATTACATTAAAGAACATTTTTAGTTGTTGTTATTGTTATTTGTTTCGTAAAAGCTTCCTGTATTCCAGCCTTTCATTCCACCAAATGTACAAATATGTGCAATAAACTGTTTGCAATGAGCATTGTATTTGTTGTGGCTTCTTGTTTCGTGGTTTGCATGTATCAGAAAATACTCACTTGCATGAAGTACTGCTTCATTTACACAGTGTAGAAAAAATTTTGAGATGTGCAATGAACCACCGTTTCCTGCGGAGGGTTCAGGTGTGTGCTAACACCCTTCAGTAAAAGAGTTGTACTAGCACTCCCTCACGGAGTGTGTACAAGAACACCCTTCAGTAAGACGGCGTGTGCTACGACTGCCTCAAGGAGGGTGTACAAGAACACCTTCCAGTAAACAGGGGGTACTAGCACTCCCTCAGGGAGGGTGTGCAAGAACACCCTTCATTCTGTGGTGTTCTTTGACGCTTATAGGGCGTCACGTACGGGACAATCGACTGCACCCCAAAAGGGTGTCGTTGCACCTACCTTTTTTTCTTAGAGTGTGTACCTGGGAATTTCCAGGGTCAGATCCCCCCACGTTTCGCTCATGCATGGGAACGTTGCGTGTTGAACGTCGCAGGACATAATCGTGCACAACGTGTAGTCTGTTTGCGTGGAGAGAGCGGACGTTGAAGGATGCTTATCAGAGAGTGTCGGGGTCGTCGAGATCGTCTACACATTCCGTGGTGACAGTCTTGAGGCGATGTTGGTCAAAGCGGCTGAACGTGTCGCGTAAATCCCGCCGTACACGGCCGCCAACGGTGAGAAACTTGAAGTTTTCTCCGCAGTCTGATGTGTGTGTCAAGAAGAGGCCTTCTATAGGGACGTGCAGCGAGTCAGTGCTACGTAGACGAGCGATTGGACGTGCGCCTCGTTATATTCGCACACCACTTGAGAGTACGTAGCGCCTTGGGGCTTGTGGATCGCTATCGCGTTGTCCGGAATAACGGGGAATTGCATTCTGCGGAACCGTATTCCACGCTTCGCGTTCAGTTGTACGTACTTTGACGGTGCGCCGTGTGGGCGGCACCCACTCTGGTTCGACCGCGCGCTTTATAGTACCTTTCGCAGTGGCGCTGCTTTGAGTCTGGCCAGTTTCCAGTTGTGTCGCTCGTAAAGTGGATCCATATGCGGAAGGGCAGGTCATCTTCGTCAAACTCGACGTTCTTGAGTGATCAGAACGCGCCGTTAACAAGACCATCGGCAACGTCCAAGTTGCAAGTGAGCATGTAAGGCTTCATAAGCTGAGCAAAGTGGTGGATGCTAAATTGGCTGTCTTGGTGTGCGGCATGTCGTCGTTTAGCCGTTGAATTGCCATTCTTTCCTCGTATGTGTCACAGTTGAATACGCTGTCCAGCGCATCCGCTTCTCTCGCCAGAAAAAGCCGTGTTCCACTCGGACAGCAGAGTTGAGCCTCCCCCTTTGGTGACGAAGCGACTCTCCAAGAGCGCCGTCTCGTCCTCCGTCAGCTCATTCCTGCCGCCAGTCTTGGTGAGAACATCCGCAAAGCGTCCTTCTTTCTCTCGTACAACTTCTCTCAGAGGAAAGTAGTCTAGGAAATGCCAAGTGTTGTGCGTAGCAAAGACGTTAAGTATGCGGCGCGGTCACGTATACACCGTCGAGGCATTCACGAGAGGCAATTCTTCTCGCTCGTCTTCTTCATCTCATGTTCCTTGCCGACGCGCTGAGACACTACAACGTGAGACAGTGGCGCCCTCTGTGAGGCGCGGGAGGAAGCGCTTTACAGCTATCGCTTTAAAAACACCCTGTAGGACCAGAACTTGATCGCATAACACGCTCAATGCCAACCAGCATTCAATATGACATTGCTCTGACACCCTGATTTCCAGAAGATGAGGAGCATATAGATACGGAAGAGACGTAATGCCTCCTGTTTTCAAGATTGGGGAAACATTGTGAACGCTGGGGGTCTTGAGCGTGTTTCGCCCATTTTTCCTCTCTCCGCTATTGCCCGTCATGCGACCTCATTATTCCCCCCTCCAAATAGTGGGGTAACAGCTCAACGTGGGGCGCACGTTGCTTCTTCTGTGGATCCACCCGAAGCACCGTGTCGGTCTACGAATACCCCGTTATTTGCTACCCTGTGAGGGGACGGACACTTCGTCACGTGGTTTCTCCAAAATTTACCCTCTCTCACGCGAGATACAAAAAATAAACCGTCGTAGCGTATTGCAAACACTTCTGTATCAGGGGGAAATCATCGATTTGCTTATGGTTTATTGACAACTTTGTCATTCACGCTCACAGTTCGCTTTTCTGCAGGTGTGCACAGTTGACTACGGCGTGTCGTGCCTGGAGTGCATTGATCTATAATAGATGTTCCCGTCGGATAAATACCGGAACTGCCAACAAGTAATTCACGAAAAAGCCAATGGGTGCCAGCGGTCACGTCGCATCGCTGAGCCGTAATCAGGAGCGTCCAGGTTTAATCATTTCATTGGCTCATTGGCGTTTTCGTGAATTACTTGTTGATTTTGTCCCTTATGCTCTTGGGGGCTCTTATGTGTTTTGTCTGTCCCTAGATGGAGCTCGCCTCGCTCGTTTGCCTACCTGTGACCATAACTGCATTTGTGCAGACTGCATTCTGCGACACCTGAAAGCAGAACAAGACAACAAGACAAGAAAGGGGAAAACAAGACAACTCACAGTACTAGAACCCAGGGTGTGTCTTGGAACCTTATCGCGCTGTCGAAATTTTTGCGGCCCCACATCAAGCCAAATATAAAGGAATGCATTGCTTTTTAGCTCTTGAATCGCTATGCACGTCCTCGGGAATCTTAGGTTGCAGTGTGGTGGATTATGTTCTGCCAAACGCATTCTACAGCAAGAACTCTAGACTAGAGGGTGTTAACGAAACCAGTTAATGAAGGGGAAACGAGGGGAATGAGGGGAAACTGCATTATGCTCAGGTGAAAAGTGCGGCATACATGCAGGCGGCTAGACATACGCTGAACGACGTGCTCGAAGCATACCATGTCGCCGAGATGAAACGTTGCCCGAACTAAGAAGTTCAGCTGTCAGGTGTAGCCAATGCCATGTGTTCAGCAACCACAACACTATACCTTTCGAGGATGAAGTCCTCACGACGTCCTCCAGAGAGTTAGCCTCACGACGAATTCTTGAGGTCTCTTTCGGAAGCTGAAGATATGGCATCGTTAATTGCGCAGAATTGCAGTGCGCGCCAAGAGCTCGCGCTATCGTCCTCTTCCGTGTCAATCATCAACATGCTCCTTGGCTGTATCTCCGCAGCTCTCCTGGCATATCCCATTTTGAATTTTATCCCATTCGGGGAGCATGATGATGATTGACATGGAAGAGGACGATAGCTCTTGGCGCGCACTGCAATTCTGGTTTTAGTCAGTAAACGTTTGAGCATCACCGACTCGGTTGTTTCCCCCCACCTCGTAACAACCTGTCTCTTCAGCGCCTCGCTGACCACTGCTGTCTCGCGAAGCTGAGGTTCGTAGGCATAGGGAAACAACACGGGTGCATCCATAATTTTTCTGAGGAGGGGGTCCAGCCATGGGCAGCATGCTAGACACGCGATCTACGGTCAATTAAGCGCTATGTAAAGACAGAAATTGAGGGGGGGTCAGGACATTCGGGCCCCCCCGCTCTAGATCCGCCCCCGTATGGAAACAAGAGGCACCCACACTGAGTGTAACTATGATGCTTCATGCACCTTTCTATAGGAGGAACCTTTGCTCAACAACGACAGGTGTTCAAAAAAGAAAAAAAAGAAAGAAAGGACAACATGCACCGAAAGAACACGAACACTGATCTACATATCCAGCAGAGTCTCGCAGAGAAACCAAGGGCGTGGAACGGGTACGGTGCTCATCATCACTGCTACGACAGTTCCGCTCAGGAATTGCTCGCCTCGACCTTTTAATTTCGAGCAAGATTTAGGAATTGTCAGGCCCCTGTCACGGTACTAAACTTACTGGGCTCTCTCTAACCATTTGTGGAGAACGCCAGTTTTGCTTGAAACCCACCCTATGACACCACGCGAATTCCAAAACCGCATGCAACAAGAACTAGAGTTCACGCACGCGTGCGAATACCGTAATACGGATGGTTTCGCTGCTCTCGTGCCTAAAAGAGTGTTCACTCTCCTGACTCCCAAGCACACTATCTCCACCCCAAAACTAAGACAAATTATAAAGGGAACACACCGATTAAAGAAAACGTCCGATTTCACTTTCCTGCTCCACCTTCTTCTAGAACCACAAGTTTACGCAGCTGAATGAACTACCGAATGCCTAGTTGCCCGACCCTTTTTCTGCAACGAAGGTTGCGCGTTGTTTGGACCTATCACGTAATCACATGGGGTCTTTGCTATCACTTCTCATGTTTTACCTCTAATTACCGCCTACTCAATCACGCAAAGTACTTCTGAGAATTTCTGAGTACTGAGTACACTTCTGAGTACTTCAAAGAATCCCAACAAAGTTATGTTCTCCCGGAATTCTTGCGCAATTGTACATTCCTTGAAGAGGGTGTGCATCGGATTTCAAATAGTCCATGCTACCTCGGGATCGCTTTCAGTAATACGACGCCTGAGCACAGGTGTCGAATTTACAAAAAAAAAAGAAAGAAAAGAACAAAGACCAAACACAAACACAAAAATGCCTTACCAAAAAGTATATATTCCATAGAAATAGTACACAGCAATGTGAGTAGAGTGGACTGAATTTCTATACACATTCTATGTACTCCTTCTTTATTTTCAACATAATTCCTATGAATATGCGGTGGCCAGTATGTATAGAAAACTGGAAAACTGGTAGACAAAAGCTAGATACATATTATATAGACCGTGATTAGAAAATGTGCACAAAGGTCTTTCCATTCCCTTATTGATAAGTTTGCTAGATTGCAGAGAAATTGTTTCTTCCCTGTTTTCTATAATCAAACTCAAACTGTTTCTTCCCTGTTTCCTTCTACTTGGAACTCGTCAGCCCGGCGCGGGGAAGTGACACGATCTTGCGTCGGCGCTAACAGTGTGTCTCAGCGAGACATCAGTGCTCTTCGTGTACTAGGGAAACAAGTTTCAGAGTACCGCCAACCGCTTGGCTTGACTTGGCTTCGCCTCACGTAACCGGGCAACGGGCCATTTCCCTTCCACACCAATTGGGCCCGGTGTGTTAACGCTCTGCGACAAATGCAACTTTATGTAAACTCACGTGAGATTACCTGTGCCAGACGATTCTGGACGGTACATACACTACTGTATGTACAGATACACGGGCATAGACAATTACAAAGCGGAAAAGGATTTCCTATGTAGGGACAATATAATATCAGATAAACAATAATTTGATTTAAAAACGCAGACGTCAGACTATAGGCTAGTAGCGCTCAAGTTTGCCTTGCGATACCAGCGCCCATTTGGGCCCAAGCGCTAGTAGGCGCAGTTACTGAATGGCACCGTCCGGTTGTGTCAGCAGCAGAGGAGCTATGTCGCCGGCCCGAGGGAGCCACCACGTTGTTGCTGTGGGATCGCCAACGAGAAAACGGAAGCGTAGTACACAATACTGCTGCGTCGTTGGCTGTCACAACAGTTCAGCAAACGCCAAAGGTAGTGTTCCGAAGATACATTTTTACCGTTTCCCCGGGAAGCCCTGTGAGACAGAAAGGCGGCAGGTGTGGACCGCTGCTGTGCGCCGTAAAATGTAAGTAACTGTTGCAGTCATACAGTGCTTAAAAATAGCGTTTGTGCGCTCTGTTAAGAGCACGCAACCGTTTCGTTCGTTCTTTGGTCCACGTTCTGGAAGAGGTAGTCAGCTTTGCCATGAAGTAGCAGCAGGTTTATATCTGACAACGTTAAAATTCAATCTGCGTCATGACACTTCAGTACAATTTAAGGCGATGTTGTGGTGTGGTTTCAATATGTTTTCACATTTTTCAGCGTCTTAATAATCACAACTCAGTCGTCTTTCCTTCTAAAACAGCGATGACGGGTCTGGCTGGGCGCCAGGTGCGGCCGCAAGGATCTGTAGTGTGCATTTCGTGGACAACTGCAGATATGACATTCAAATGCGCCCACGAAGTGTAAAGCAAACAAAAAGGAAGAGCAGTAGGCACCGATGCTCCGAACGCACCACAAAAGCGCTGTACTTGAAGGCTGGTGTCTAGGCAGTTTGTTTGTGCTGGTGTCATGTTTGGTCAAATACGGCTTGTCTGCATGTTTTTAAAACGGAAAATTTATAGTATGCAGACCATGTACAGGGTGAGGCAATGTAGCATATCGAACTCTACTTCGAAGTTCGAAATTATCACTAATTTAAGCATGTCAGCATTACAGTGTAGTCAGTTATTGCTTGGCAGGATACTTATGCATGAAAATTCTTAGGTGGCAGAGAAGATCTGAGGCAGTATGTGCTCCTGGACCCTGCACTTCTGAACACGCAAGCACTACAGAGGTCCAGCAAGATCAAGAAAACCCTCCAGATTGTACTACAAATGGTGAACTGTCTGATGTGAATGAGTCGGGTCTCCACATGTTAGCAGAGATGGCTGCTGAAGCAGAAATTATTGAAAAACAGAGAGTTGATCAGGTGAGGATTTGTTATATTTTGTTATTTTTTCCTGAACAATAGTGAGGCAAGCATATTTTGCAAATCTTTAAAGGGTACACAAACAGAAGGTGCCTCTTCTGGAGGAAATCTCTTGCTTTTTATTTCCTCTACGGATGGCCAGTGTGGATCCACACAGGTCACACATCCTGTGCAATCCAACAAGGTGAGCATTGCTGCTGGTGAAGCACTGTTATCTTAGCATTCTTATTAGTGTCACTCAGCATAAGCCATCACTCAAGCCATGGTTTGCTTCAGGTGACAACCACAGATGGACAGTGGCAGCGAAAGTGTGGATTCATGGGGTTCTCATCCCTGAAGGACTCTGAGCAAGCGCTTCAAGTTTTGTGCTTAGCCACATTAACTGTTTTCAGCGTTCTGCTGAATATGCTGCCCGCGCAACGCTGTAGGCCAAGCGACATGACCAGAGAGGACAGGCTCATACTATTGCTCATGAAGCTGAAGCTCGGGATAAGTTTGGTTGTTACACATAATAAGGTTGCTACACACTAAAGTTTTTTTGTTGGCATCATCCCGAATGGCATGGTTACATTTCTTTCAAAAGCGTATGGTGGCAGACACAGTGACTCTTTCATAACACGTGATTCTAGATTTCTGTCACTAATTGAACCCGGAGACGTAATTCTCAGTGACAAGGGTTTTCCAAATATTACAACCACTCAACAGTGGTGAATTATGGGGAGCGCTCTGTGGTGCGCGCGGCTTCTGAAACCAATTTTTAAACCCGGGAAAAAAAGAAACCACAAGCCATAGCGACCTCGAACCACAACAATTGTGTCTTTTTCAACATGCACTACAACTTCCTCATTGACATCTGAGAGCTAAAACCGATAATTAAAAAGTTAGAAAATTAATTATCGCTAATTAATTGACTAGGGGCGATGAAAAATATTTTTGGATAGACCACACAACTGCCCAGCACGTGCAGTTGGTTCCATTTGTGTAGAGCACTCTGTTTTTTCTTTAGCCCCTGGCCCTTTTTCGTTGGGACACCCTGTATGTAGATATGTACACCAACAAAAACCAACAGTTTTGTTATATGCCACACAAAATAAACAGGGATAATATTAATATGAACAATGTACATTCAGCAGCATGATACTGAAAGACAACAAATCCATGTCTTACAGTTCTTGTATACCAAGTGCCTGCAAAGTTATTTACAAAGAGATATTTACCAGTTATTTCCATCTTACATACCAAGTGCCTGCAAAGCTATTTACAAACAGATATTTTCAGTTATTTACAAAGTTAGTAGAAGCAGCCGTTGTAACAATTATTCCCGAAAAGAAAATGGAACAAGTGCATGTTCGACACCATCACGGTGAGACACACGTAACCAAAACTCTGTCTCACATACACTCGCAGGTATTTACAAACGGTGTTCGAGGTAACTCGTTACTGTAACTAAGTTCCCTTTTTTGGTAACTTGTAACTTAACACGGTACTTCTGCGCCATGGTAACTTTAAGAGGAACTCGTTCCTTTTTCAGGTAACTTTGCCAGAGTAACTTAAGTTAAGTTCCAAGTTACTTTTAACTCGCATTTCACTCACGTCCACATATTTTCTTGCTTTCTCTCCGGTTCCCTCATGGCATCTTTCGCCATAAAGCGTGATATTCAATCAATGAGATTGAAATGAAGCTGAACCATTGTGCGCCCACAGGGAGCGTAATCCCCTCAAGACCGTGGCTTTCGGGCGCGACCTTGTTCTCTAGCTTCGAGCGTAGTTCAATTCTACCAAATTTGTGGCGCTGTCGAACACTATGACGTCATTTGCTCACAAACCGGGAGAGGTATATTGTTGGACATAAACGAAAACGGTCTAAGCGTGTTGCACCTGCGTAATGATATTTTGTGTTCGAAGTAACTTGGAAGTAACTCGTTCTTTTTTTAAGTAACTCAGTAACTGCGAGTTATATTTCAGGCTGAAAAACTTCGTTATCAACTTAGTTACATTTTTCACACGGTAACTTAGCTTGTAACGAGTTCTTTTTGACGGGTAACTTCTCAATCTATGTTTACAAACACAGTCATTTATGAACTCGAAGTAATGTGAGGCGGATATTTGGAGAAAAAAAAGTGTTCCAATTTTCAAAGAAGCTGTGAAAGGAACTCATCATCCCTATTTACATACAGACACACACTCTGCACTGAGCTATACACTAAAAGATTGCCTTCTGCAAGTTCATGATGTACATTTGCAACTGAAGCTGGGTAACGTATTCATGTGACCTAGCAAGACACAACTTGTCATCAATATAAGTGAGGTACTTTACATTGCGTTCCTTTTTCGTGGCATCAACTAATGGGAGCCCCTCCCTCGAGTACGGACATTTTATTTCTGTGACGACAGTCTCCCCATTCAAGGAAAGTAACCCGTCAGGGCTGCAGCACAGCCATGGTTGGTATTGCAGGATAACTAGTCCAGTCTAGAAGGTAAAACATGCATGCTACAGTTAAACACAAAGAGCACACATCTCACAAGATAACAGTACCTCGAAAATCTTTTGCCCCAGCTGTACCTCTAGTGCTTTCCGGGCAATGCTCTCAGTGCGTATTACTGAATGAAAACAATGTGAATAATGAATGAACAAAAGGAACTCTCTTATCTCATCTGCCTCGTCTTTCGTTGGTGTTACATTGTATGAGAATGAAGAATGGTAATGGGAGACATAAGATCTTGCAATGTGCTGCGCATAATACCAGGTCCGTTATGTAGTGACAGGATGAAGCACGTGCTACTAAGGATAAAGATCTACCGTAGGATGTGGCACGGCTTGAAAAGTTCTTCCCGGAAAGCATCCGTTTCAAAAGGCTGTCGAAGTCCTTCTTTCGTACCCATACACCATGCGCCTTCGTGCTTCATATGCGGAATCTTTATTCAGCATTCCACCTGGAATTGATATACAGCTGTAGCAAAGCAACTGGCTGCAATGTTACATGGATATATGAGGGCCCCTGCTAGGATGGCATTTTAATGTCACAAATAATGTATGCTGAACCTGACTTCATACAGCAGAAAATTGAGACAAGGGCTTGAAGACACACTGCTGAACTGGAAAGCCAGGTTCAGTTATTGACTGACCGCTAAATTACTGACAGCACTTCACGTAGTAGCCATGTTAAGTTATTACTCATTACTTTGTCCATCTCGCCTAGTAAAGTAGCATATGCTAGCTAGAAGCAGGTGGTGCTTACTGTGGACATTGACTTTGGCTGGTTGTTTTCACAGCCATACTCACAGGATCTTCATGGAGTGCTATATTCGCCTCAAAGAAGGCGATGGCTTCCTCGCTTAAACCCTGCAGCATCCCAGCATTTCGCTACAAAACTCCCACCTGGCATTGTTGTTGGATCCTCAGATAGGAAGATGGGCCGTGCCTCCATCATGACACTAAGGAGGTCTGACAATTTTTGTTTTTGTTCTTGGACAACAGCGTCCAAAATGCCACTGAGGACCTCCTGGCAATCCCACTGCAAGGCACCCCTCTTTTCGGACTCAGTTACCTCCGCACTAATGCAAACTGTACCGGGGTATGATTTGAGAACATCTCTAGGTGCTTTTCTTTTTACACCAGCTGGACGGGCGGTAGATGTGCCTATGCAAAAAAATAGTGCATAAACAAGGGTCATACCTGCTTGGTTAAAAGTTGTTTATAAACGTCAGCAAATTTCTCAGATACTACATGGAAACTAAATGACAGCACATACAAAATACTGAAGAATGATCACTGACAAAACAGCCAGGGATCAACGATGCAGAAGAGGGCACCAGCAACATTCAGTTGGGAATTATCACCAACAGCATAGTCAATGATAAACGATGCAGCGGAGAGCACCAGCAGCATTCAGTTGAGAATGACCACCGACAGTGTAGCCAATGATCAATGATGCACCGGAGTACATCGCAATGTTCAATGGAGACGACTGCATCCTCCCTCATAGGTTCTAAAACCACAATATGAAAGATCTCAGCACACAGCGGAGATGAAAAGCACGTGTCACATATATTTCAAAAAAATATTTCGTACTCTGAAGCAAGTCGGCGATACTTTTCGTCATGTCGCGTTGGGGCTGCGAAGTTGGTTTTCCCTACTTCTGTGGCTGTCCCGTGCATGCAGTCTCCTCGTCTTTGTTCACATAGCAGCAGACCGCTGCCGCGTGCTTACAGCGGCCCGCGATTCCCGCTTTGCAGGTGCATGAAGCGGCGTGCACTGTTCGCGGGCACCTAGACACCTGCGTTGTAGAGGCAGATCAAAATCATGTTACATCGCAAGTTACAACGCACGTGAAACCTGCGTTCAGAGATTCCTTTTCTAGACATATTATATGCTTAAGGACACGACTACTTACCTCAATTCGCGCATCATATACTACGCTGTCTTTTACCTACGAGACGCACTTAGCTTTCACGAAGGTTTCATTGCCGCCTGAAATTTCTTCCACACCAAATACATGAAAAACCAGTATCTGGCCCTTCGAAAGATTCGATCCCCTGAATAAATCGTTTAGGGCGCCCAAGATTTCGAAACCATAGAACACATGATACGTGGCCATGTTTGCAAAAAGTTGTTCCATGCGAACGGGACTATCCACCCTTTCACTTTTCTCCCGTTGCGGCACTCTGATCTCGGTCTCCTGGCAGCCACTGATCGCAACGCCGCCTGGCCGAGAGCTACAAGCCTATAGTATTTTAAAGGGACAGTCGCATCGACCACAGATCGATTCCGAAACCACAGTGAAATGAGATTCCCCGTCCTTCACTGACCATGACTCCGAAAGTCCCATCCCGATCGACGGAATACTTTTTGCGTAATTCGTGTGTAAGCGGCGCTACAGCAGACGACGGATGCGGGCGTCAAGCGGAACTCCCTGCTGGGAATCTTTAGCAACGTCACATGGAATCTGACCAATAAGAACGCGGCGAGCCAGAGGAGACCCCGCGGCTTGCAGCTTGCATGAGCAAGGTCAGGGAGACGACGGCGAAGGCACATACGGAGATGGCGGACTCGGAATGCGGAAGTGGCGAATCGTGCTGTTCAAATGCCTTTGGTAATAGATCCCGTGACGAATATACATGTTTAATGACGGCACATATTCGACGGATCCGCTTCTTCTGCAAGTCACTGGTGATGTACGTGCCGCAGCTGCGTTAGCGCAACAGAACGAGCCTCAGGACCACTGCTTTAGGTATGTTCATGATCGGAGTGCTCAATACTTAATCCCGTGACATTCACTACGACGCAGGAAACAATCCAAGTGTTTGTGCGGCGTCTGTGCTCCCCAGGAACCGGATGACTACCTATATGCTGCAGTGCTGGTGAAGTGGCAGAGTTGTGCAATGACGGCGAAGTACAGTGTAAGCACGCATCACACTTTGTTCCCAGCTCTCTGTCTTCGGCCAGAACTTCTAGTGGTGTGTCCACCGCAGTATTGCGGCGACGATCACAGTCTTCGCCTACTGTACCCACGATAGATAGGCACGTTGAGCAATCCTTATTTTCGTAGTTGTCGTCGTTGTTTGCACACACGACGAATGCCCCATGAAAGTTACGAAAGCTCTAACCAACTGTGCAGCTCAAGGGCCGAGTTAGAATTAGAATGATTGTCAGGAAATTAACTGTGCTACGTGTTTAGGAAAGTGTCCTCTTTTACAGCTACGTCAGGTTCACTCCTCATTGTGTGTGTACAAGCTGGGTTTGGAGATTCCTTGAACCGAGAAACAGACGACAGATACCTGGGTGCATCGTCCGCATGATTCGCCAACGTTTTTCCATCCCGGTCGTATCAGGACTATCATCTTTAGTGTGCCTCATTTCCTGTTCACACCTACACCATAATAGACTTGCGTAGTTTCCAATTGAGAAGTGTGAAACATAATTTGTGTTACCACAATAATCCCGAGGCAGGAGCAATAAACTACGTGGCTATATGTGACAGTTATACTTTTAATGGTAGTGTAATGCTTCTTATCGTTGGCAGTACTATAGCATGTGAGGGATATAACACGTCAAATAATTTCAGGTAACGTTTCATAACTCACTAATGGGACAGTTACACCTCATTATCATGGAAAGTGATACATCTGTCTGGGAATGTCCACAATTTGTCATTCCCATGGAAGATTGTTCTGCCTTGATACAGCAAAACAAATTTTGATACCTGCAATTGATTAAATTTTTTTAGCACCACTGTTTTGAAAACAGCTTTCAAGACAATAACATCAGAGATTCTTGGCAGAGCATTACCTCTTGTCTATGTATTATAATAATTATTATAATCACAGGCAATAAGTTACGCAAATGTGAATAAATCTTTGTGTTGACTGAGTGTTGTGCACTCAAGAGCCATTGCACAAGTCCACATCCAACTCTTCATGCACAGATATTTATTATTTGCTATGCGCAGACAGTTATCAGCGTGCACCACACTGACAATGTCCCTTGAACCTGAAGCGGGGACTCACAAAAAAACACACACAAAAAAAACAGTATCGTAAGTACTTCAATTGCAATGAAAATCTAGAATTCTGTGGTCCTTACATTTCTGGACGGTTTCATTATAACAGTGGTACACAGGAAAAAAAACTCGGGGTGTTGGGGGGTGATCTGTATCGATCTCTGGGCACAACCAAGTATAAAATTTTGGAAAAGTTAGTACATCCTGAAATGACCCTCATGCCTCAGACCCCACTATTCGAATAATGCACCTCCCTTTTACAGTAAGAGACCTCTTACTATATACGGCATATCCTATCAAAGCTCACAGGACAGCAAGTTTGGCCAATGCTTATGTGACAGTGCCTCGTAGAACATGCAGCTTTTCCGTTGAAGTGACACTACATCTCTGGTAGCCCCTTTAATGTCTGGAGGTAGGTGCATCATTTTACATTTAACCAGCAGTAATGTAAACCCTTGCACAAAAGGAAACAAGGGCTTAATCTCAACGCTGCATCAGCATCATTCATCATCTCCCAATAACGTTGTTGTCAGCCTCTGCACAAAGATTTGGGTGGACCTGAAAAGGACCTTTTTTTTTTTTCTCTTTTTTTTTCCATTTCCTTCTTTCAAGTTATTTTGTCTTGGCATGTAGCTGGGAGATGTTAGTAGAAGCCATGAAGTCATTCTCTTTACTTCTTCAACTTGGATGCAGAAAGCACTGTCCTGGAAGATCCTAATTTGTCAGAGGCGTCGTAAGGCATTAGCGTAAAAACCAGGTCTTTCATCAAAATTGCCGCGCACACACGTACATTGTTTGATGCCGTTTCATGGATGGATGGGACTTGGATCAGCAGCACCTGGTCCTTCTATAACACAGAACGTCAAAAGTGCACCCCAAGTTGGCTACGACAACCGCAAAAACCGCCGCCTACAGAACTCAAACAATTCTCAAACAGCGAGATAAAAGGAAACTGGGAAGTGGTTTATGGCGCTTATGTTACGGACAGAGGTACTGCTTGTATATAGTGCCTGTTTCTCACACCAGCACACAAACAGCGTCAGTTCTTCCTTTCAGTGATCGGGGTTCATAGTTTGCGAATTGTTTTGTGTCCAAAAATCGTAAACACATTATATGTATTTAAGTAATATACGTACCACTTGCACTTGACCCTATCGAGTTGCCTGCAGCTGTAATACACATGAAAACCAATCATGACTACCACATTCAGCAAAAGTCACAGGTTCAGTAACAGGGAAAGTTTCATGATAACGCGTCCGACAACAAGAAAAGCCAATCACGTTCATATGAATGACATCATGTTCGTTTACTTGTTTATTGTATTTTGTTTATCTAGTTATTAACCATAGGTTAGGGGATACCTTACGTTGTACCGATTTCGTCTTTTGCTGCTAACTTACTCACGCGCAAGAGTGACAGATCCGATTGGGAAACGGGAAACTACATAGACATTGTGACTTACTGTCGATGTTGCTGGCTCGCTTTGTTCGTGGAACACTGTCGGAACGGCGTCAAGTTTCAATTTTTTGTGTAAATCCAAGTTGCACTTCCATGATGTTCTCATCCAGGTACACATTATCGGTGATATTGCGAGGAGCATACACGGACAGCATGAACACTCCTTGCTCCATCTGAAT
Organism: Ornithodoros turicata; assembly: GCF_037126465.1. NCBI lineage: Eukaryota > Metazoa > Arthropoda > Arachnida > Ixodida > Argasidae > Ornithodoros > Ornithodoros turicata. Next base: position 98,231,093 of record NC_088202.1, read on the forward strand.
ACCCGCTAGTGATGTAGCTGCTTCCAACTTTCGCTTCGTCTGGGGTCTGGCTGTAGCTGTACCCTAGGCGAGCGAAATCAAACATCGAGGTTTTCGAAGGAAGTTTTCCTGGAGTCAGGAACGCTGCGTCGCTTTCCAAACGACATCTCACGCGAAGGATGCAAGCGTAGAGATTCTCCCGATTCACAGAGAGTATCCGCATCACTAGGATGTGTCACATGTGAATACGGGCGACGTGCAGGAAAAAACAAAGCAGCCCCAGACTTGGCGGCAGACGACAGCGTCCTTCACAGCGGATTAGACAGATTCGACCTTGCGTCACGCGATGTTGTTGGCACTGGCGCTTTCGAGGATCAAAACGAAACCCGATCTTTTAAATTCGATTCCTCATCACCCCGGTGGTTTTGGAAGGAGAAAATTTGGCAAATAGCTCGTGGTAGTGTACCGAACACATTGGTATTGGTTCCGTAAGCACGGTTCCGGATGCGACAGTCCCTTTAATAAACGGGACCAGTGATCTATGACAGAAATTACATGTACAAGAGCTAACCAAATGAGTAAATAAATGCAAGGGATATGGTGGATAACAGTCACGTGGGTGGATTCGGCCAATACCCATCGCGGCGGCGAGGGAAAAGGCTGGCGGGTACCTTGAACATTGTTTTTCTAGCGCTCTAAGTGTTCCACGGTGAGGGCGCCACCTGTGGAGGTCACTGTGCAAGCCACCATGCACGCTTGCTGGCTCGTTGATACTTTCTCAGCGATGATAAACGTTTCATCACACGCTCTCGATGAATCAGTTATTGAAAGAAAGACATCCGTAGCTCATGTATCGATTGTAGAGACTCCGATACTGTGGGTGACAAAAATCATGCGTTTCATGGGTCTCTATAACTGTAGGAACCACAATACTATACACCCTACACGTTGCTGCGTCGGAAAATTGGAAGTGCAGTAAAAATTGCAGCACCAATAGCCATTGTAATTAACTTATATAAAAAATAATCAATAGCCAAGGCAAAAGTTAAATGAATTGTCAAACAAGGCAACATACAGGGTACCCCAGAAAACGTGTCATTGAATTACAATAAAAAAACTACGCCACCTAGAATCATGCGGTCAACAGCATTCGTTCTTATTAGGTTTTTGCCACCTCCTAATGTGAATGACATGTACTCCAAGTTTAATTATGTAAATATTTGCGAACTGAACTCGGAAATTTGCCAAGTAAAGGTCACTTTTTTACCCCACCAATATTAGGAGCGTGCCGAATTCACTCAGATTCATGATAATTCACAGTGATACTCACGAGCTATCCCATTGGAAAAAATAGCCGAATATCATGCTTTTCGGCGCACCGGACCGTAGCGCGCGATGACTTTTTGAGCGCAATCGCTCGCAGTGCGACGAAAGGAGGTTCCGAAGCCAGCCCACAGAGTGATAGTAGAAAAAGTAACAGTTCCTAATATTGGGAGAGGGAAAGCATTATCCCAGCGAAAGTCGGACGTGATAAGCCGTGCCTGTTTTATATCTTTCTGCGATGACGAGCAGGGCTGGGTTTCCAACCTCTTTTCGTCGGACTGACAAAGATTGCGCTGAAAAATTCATCGTGCGCTATTCTGTACGACCTCCGTAGAGCATGATGTTCGGCTATTTTTTCTGATGGGATAGCTTCTGGATATCCCTGTCAATTATCATTAATTTGACTAAATTAGACACGCTCTTCACATTGGTGGGGTAGAAAAGTGACCTTTACTAGGCAAATTTCCGACTTAAGCTCGCAAAAATTTACATAATTAAATTTACGTTACACGACATTCACATGAAGAGGTGGCAAAAACCTAGTTAGAACAAATGCCATTGACCACATGACTCTAGGTCGTGTAGTTTTTTAATTATAATGCAATGACACGTTTTCTGGGACACCCTGTATATCCTTGAGGTTGAAGGGAGCCGATAGAGACGAAAACAAGTATAAACACGTGGGAGACTCAAAATGAATGGTCAACCCCCCCTGCATCACCCGTTAAACATTAACAAGAAATCCACCACTAAGGAAACAAAGTTCCAACATGCTTACGGCTTTTTAACTTGTTCAAGAAAAAAGAAACACTTTTGTGAATGTGCCTTTTATTTCGGTTCAGCGAGTCTCATCAATTCCTCATTCACACCGCGTCATACTTCCTCATTCCTCACTCACTCAGCTATAAACAGTCTTGAGGGTGCCGTTAAGCAACAGCATGATAAGTTGATAGACCTTGAAAATCGAAGCAGAAGGTCGAACCTGGTTGTATTTGGCATTCCGTATAGCGACAATGAAACAGAGTCCACCATACGTACGAAAGTCATTAAGGAGGTTTTTGAGGACAGGCTCGGCTTAACGTGCACTTCTGTTGCACGTATTCACAGACTAGGGAAAGCTTCACCTAACACACCGGTCATTCTCTTTTTTTTTTCAAGATTATAGAGAGAAAGAAAGTGTCTTGAGAGAGACGATTATTGTTCAGGTACGTTGTGGAAACGTAAACGATTATGGGAAAGTGCCAGAGGCGATAAAGAGAGTGGCAGGAGGGTATCACTGTTGCATGATAAGCCGCGAGTGTACCATAAGGTATACGTGTGGGATGATACCGCGGGCTGTCGCCGTCTGGTGCCTGCGGCCCCCTCAACTTCAGCTGCACAAAGCTGGCGATCACGGACCTACCAACTTCGCCTATTGTCATTCAATGCAAGAAGAATTTGTAATAAGGTTGATAGGCTGCAGAGCATCTTATTGTCTTATGATCTTCATATATGCGTGATTACTGAAACGTGGTTGCATGGAGATATTTGTGACAGTGATATTGTTCCGACAGGTTATCGGCTTTATCGACGTGATCGTGGTTCCCGCGGCGGGGGGGGGGGGGTAGCTATTGTAACAAAGTATTCTGTTGATGCCGTTCTTGTTGATCAGGTTCCCTCACATCAAAGTTTATTGTTGAAAATATCTGTGTGGGGATTGTCATTTTATTTATGTGCAGTGTATCGTGCCCCCGATTCGAGTGATTCATTTTTGTGTACTTTGTATGACCATCTTCTTGCATTGCCCAGGGGATATGTAATTATTACCGGTGATTTTAACCTTCCTATTCTTAAGTGGGAAAATCCATCATATGGTCAATCTCGTTCGCATGATGTTCTTTTGGATTTTATTGTATCACTTAACTTGGCACAGTTGGTGAATTGCGGTACTCGTGGAAGTTCTATTCTGGACCTCTTATTTGTTAGTGAAAGGTTTCGCTCTGTATCAGTCGCTGGAGAACCAGGATTATCCGATCACCAATTGATTTCATTCATGTGTGTTCTTAAGGATGTTTCTTTTTCTCGTACTGATGAGGTAACCTTGGTTAAGGATTTCGGTCGAGCGAATGACCGGGAAATAGTTAATTTTTTTTATCTAGATATTGTGCACAGTAACGTTCAAGGCTCTTGGAAACAATTTTGCGATACTACTAAGCATTGTACTGACAACTTTGTTCCGTCAAAAAAGGTCCATAAACGGAGATCAAACCCCTGGATAACGCGGGAGATTATTCATATGAAACGTAAAATCAAAAGGCTGAGAAAATCGTATAGAACGTCTACACTGAAGTATATCGTATCCAGTCGCCGGTAGGAGATCAGGGGTTTGATTTTACGGTGTTTACAGGGGGTGTCTTGAACATGTTATTGAACATTAATACTAAAAAGGCTACTGGGCCAGATGGTATACTTAACGAATTTTTGAGGCGCTATGCGCTGCAGATATCTAGATTTTTGGCGACCTTTTCAATATGTTGGTACTCACGGGTGAGATCCCACATCATTGGAGAATTGCTCGTGTAGCCCCAATACACAAGAAGGGCGATCCATTGTTGGTCAATAATTATCGGCCAGCGTCTATCACTAGTACCTGTTCTAAATTATTGGAGCACATTATTGGTGGGTACATACGGACATATTTGAATGATCGTGGGTATATTTCTGAACACCAACATGGTTTCAGGAAATCTATGTCAACGGTAACTCAGTTGATCTCAGTGGTTCATGATCTTACTAGTGTTCTTGATAGGACGGGGCAAACTGACGTCCTATTTTTTGATTATCGCAGAGCCTTTGACAAGGTCCCACATGGAAAACTATTGCGTAAGCTTGTGGAAACTGGTCTTCCGTACGGTATTTTACGTTGGATCTCTTCGTATTTAAAGGATCGTCGCCAATTAAGTTAATAATGGTCGTTCAAAAAAGTGTAAGGTTACTTCCGGAGTTCCACAGGGAAGCGTTTTGGGGCCCTTATTATTCTTAATTTATATTAATGACTTAGTAAATGTAATTCCTAGTGGCGTTTTTATAAAGCTCTTCGCGGATGCCTATATAATCTATAAGGACATTTCCACATTGGCAGATCATACTTTATTGCAGAATGCTGTTACAGCAGCTGCTCGCGAGCGTACTCAGTACTTCTTTGTGCCAGATAACTTTAATTTGACATCGCTAAAGCAGGGTTATCCAAGAGTGCACAGGGCGTTCCTCAAGCTGAATACCGCCGTTCCGTCAAGTGCGTCTGCCGAACGACTTTTCAGTGTTTGCGCCGATACGTTCACCAAGAAACGTGTCTCAGTGACGGGAACCTTGAGCGGCAACTGCTCTTGAAGGTGAATGCAAGTGTGTAATGACTTTTTCAGAAAGTACTGATCGCAAGAAATAAAGTTTCAGCAAGAGCACGCATATCTTTGAATCTATCGAATCACATATTCATAGGCCTTCGGCGAGAAAGTAGCGGAAGGGTAATTGCGCTACATTTTTTTGGTAGCGGTAGCGGTATCGCGCTACATTCGTAAATTTGTAGCGCCGCTAGTGTCGCGCTACTTTTAAATAGGGTAGCGGGTAGCGGTATTTCGCTACCTAAATTGAGTAGCGGGCACAACACTGCTCTCAACTAGGCGTACTCGTCATAGCCAGCACGAGTGGTTGCTTACTCCAGTTTTTGCGAGGACCTGTGCCTACAAAACAAGTTTATTTTCTAGAACCATAGATGAATGGAACTCGCTTCCATCTCAAGTTTTCCATTCGGGAAGTTTTGTCAGGGAGCTTGAACGTATCTTTTGTTGATTATTGTATGGCAAAGTGGCCGTATAGTAAAATTTTTGGAAAAGTTGTTCCCAATGTTCTTTCACTGCACCACTTTTGTTGTCTTCTTGGTTCAAATTGGGCTTGACCCCTCCTGCTTGGGCCTTGGGCTCGCAGTATGTATAAATAAATAAAATAAATAAATAGAAATACCTGCAGGTGACCAAAATATTCCTGAATATAACTGAATGTGCTGTGACTGTTATAATTGTGCGGTTTATTTAACAGAGCGCTAAATCGAAGTAAGCTTTCGTATCGATGTCAATACTTGAGCACGAATCTCTCCAATTTGCACAGTGAAATGTGGAATGCTCCCTATGCAGCCCATCCGAACGACCATCTCGTGAACTACGATGCTTCAAGAAAGGGAAAGCTCACACACTGTATACCCATTCCCTGCAGCACATTTTTATACCCTTCCCACAAGCTCAAACACAGTGTGAGGCGTAAACTACAGGCCAAAGTGAAACACCCTCCGCGTATTTCTACGTAACATAATGATGATGTCGACGCAACATTAAAAGATCCGAAGAACGTTGCCTGCTCACTTTTCATGATACACCAGATGATTGATGATAATGTGGCGGAGTCATAAAATCACAACATGCTGCGCCGACGGGGGTTTGGAGGCACAAATTGACATGCAAATTACACGACGTGTATGCATATGCTTAAATTGTTTAAGGGTTCGTCCGTATTGAATAAATATTCTGATCTAATGCATTATCTTCCCTTTCCCCGATGAAGCCATATTTGTTCGGAGAGCTTCAAAATTCCACTTTCCCTTCTGACAGGTCGAGGAGACACATAATTAAATCATCCATCATTCCCCAAAGAATTGGAGCATCACAAAACGAGGGTGAATAACACTTTCCACATACTTTACATGCCCAGAATTGTCTGTGAACGACTGTTTTCGCCATCTGTCTTTCACTGGTGTTATTCCGCTGACGTTTAATACAGACGCGGTGCAGTTAGAATGTCCCTTTAAAAGCGATAAAACCCCCGTGCCGGTGAACAAGTCAAAAGACGACACAACACACAGACACAGGGGTTTTTATCGCTTTTAAAGTATGCTGCACCGAACAGCCTAATTTTTACCCATTTTAGAATGTCCCGTCCCTCTTCGAGTTGTCGGAACAACGCTCCGAATATGCAATGTGCAACAAAATAGAAGCCTGCGCGACGATTTCCATGAACGCGTGTGCAGAAGTGATTGCAGTCATCTAATTTCACCATCTATCATTTAAAATGCAGAAATATTGTCGCTTTCCCAAAAAGGAGTTATACGTACACTTTTCCACCCACTAACAATACAGGGTTCCACCATAGAGAGAAGAGAGAGTGACTTACAGTTGAATCTCTAATCGGGCAACGGCAAAACCGTTCGCAAACCGTTTGAATCAAAGAGATTCACTAACACTCCCTCTTCAATCTACGCTGTCATCCTGAATTTGGCTTCGGTGACAGTATTTCGGATTCAATGGCTTCAGCGGCGCTGGCTGTGAAACTGGTTTATGGCAAGTTTCGCTGGTCCACATGGAGCAGTGTTTTTTCTCCCCGGTAGAAGATGTGTGTGATCGATCCGATGCGAATTCGCGTTTTTCGCAGGTCGTTCCAGATCAGTTCGCCTCCACCACGCTCCTTTTTGATCTGCCGAAAAACCTCATGTTCTGCTTGAACTCCAACAGAGCATTGTCGCCACTTCCTCATCTTGCAAGGCTGGCTTCGGCTTTCCACTTGCTTGGCAACTTGCGCGATACCATAAATTTGCCAACGTGCTTGTATGAGCAGACATCATACCTTAGCAGCATCTACTTGTGTGTAATAGAAATACCACTTGGAATGCATCTATTTCTAACCGAATTCAACGATGGCGGTACAGAGGTGTACCGATGTCACCCGCGCATTTCTTCCACGGTACGGCTAATTATGCGTTCTTCATCAGTCGTGCTTCGTAATACTGTGCACACGCCATTATTAACATTGGGGCTGATATCTTACTCGTCATCCATAATCCTGATTAGCCGCATTGGATTTCTATAACGTTTTCTTACATGATCATTCGCGCTTCCCTATATGGCAGCAAAGGGGATAATCTGGTACAGCTGCACTTCTTTACTGCATGCGGCTATAAGGCAGCATCTTGTTCTTTCCGTGGGTCGTTCATTAGTTTCCCATCAAAATGTGCTGATGTTGCCCGCGTTGCAAGTACCAGCACTCCTCTTGCAGGACTGTTTTCCAGTAAGAAAGCAACGAACTTGTTGTATGTATGCGAAATTCCCGTTCGTTAGACATTTTCGTTTCTTATTTTTTTTAACACAGCAGTCGACCTCCGCCTGGTGTAGTCACCGATTCGGATGTCTCCATCAACACTGACATGGCGTGTCTAATCCCTAAAGACAGGACGTAAACAGCCAACATGCGCACGTCTCGCCTGACCATAACAGGGTTTCCCATTGGCGTTTCCAGAAGTTCTAAGCACTTTTGTAACGTTCCTAAAATTCCTGGTAGAAGGATACATATTGTTACCGAAGGACGTACTGGAGCACGAGGCAGACCTGAAAGAGACAGGTAAAGGTTTCACAGCCAAAACGGAGATATGTACCCCAGGGTAGGAATCTCGCAGGCGACGTACTCAGGAAACCGACGCCGTCATGTGGGGGATATAAACTCTGAACGAGACCAGCTGTTCACGCACGTGGTAAAGTTCTCCTATCGAATGTCAGGACACGGGAGGCACTGCAAAAGCTTGTGAGCAGGGTGACCGGGCTCATCCGACGGCGTCGTATATATAGCCTCCTTGCAAAGGACGGGACACTTAACGTATGCGGTGCCCGTAGTACACCGACATCCCGCCGCTGATACATGCGTGCACAGGAGACCAATTCAACATCATAGCCCCAGATGGACTGGACGGCTAAAAGGTTCAGGGGCAAACAAATGTGGCGACGTGGAACGCATGTCGAATTGTGATTTCAATTATTCTCGAAGGGGTATGGTGCAACAAGCCATGTCCTATAGCCTACAGGTAATGGTGAGCACCAGGCCCTTCAGGATAGTAAGAATCTGGACACTACTTTGGTGGAGTCGTCCCCGACGAGGATGTGTGTCCCCGACTAGTGTAAGCGTATCCGAGGGCCCGTATTTCGCGATTAACAGGAACGTCGAAGGGATTCCCCCTTTGGCATTCACATAAACATCATTTGGTATCCATTTGGCATAAACACGAAATACGCGAGATAAGGACATGATGGAGCAGCATTTTCTAAATAGTACTGTGCTTTTCTGCCCGTTAGCACGCGCATTGGTCACCCTCCCGTAGCTATCAAGAATAGCCTTCATTTCTGAGGATCTAAGCCATGTTATCTACGCGGGCCAAAATTTGCCTCAAATGGAACTTTCTAGGAAAACCGGGGTTTAAGCCGAAAAGATAAATGCCGTGGATAAATGCGTTTAGATATGTGGATTCAAACACGCTGCCACCATCGCACTCTATTTTTAAAAGTTATTTTTCAGAAGGAAATCGCTTCCTAAATTGAACCTCCTACAGAAAAGACGAGTTTTTGTCTTCCGATTGAAACTGAAAGGCTCGGCGAAAATAACGTAAAGTGGCATATCTTTCAAAACTGCAGAACATGTGGTGTTCCTCTACATGAGTCTCGTAGATTGGCGATATACGGACTGTCCTGAAGGCCCGCATGTCCTGGGAAGTCTCTCAACCCATGGCTTCACTCAAGGACGTTGCCGATAGACGTAGCGGCACGCGGTAGTAGTGTCGCGTCGTTGTCGTCCATAAGCCGCCACATCACAACCACCTCTGACGCGGAGCGATGTTTCCTGTTGAGATCAGCGTCGATACCATGAAGAGGAGAATGAGGACTACACTTGGATGAGACACAGCTGGACACAAAGCTCGTAGTTGTGACAATGGTTACAGCAGCAACGGGATGCCGTGGGCATGTGCACTGTGAGCCTGCGAGTTCCAGTGAAAAGCTGAAGCGGCGTCGGATCCAGGGCGAGAGATCGATAGTATCGAAACGGTACGTGAGGGGCGATCACTAAGAGTTTTCTTCAGGGAGGTGCCGGGGAGGGCCATCGTGAAGCAAGTAGAAGTCGGGAATGGACCACACTGTGGTATCCCTGGGAGTCCCCGGTGGAAAGCGGTCCTGGTGCCCCTTGTCCGCAGTGAGTGGTTGGCTACTGTTTGCCGAAGATGAAGACCAATGGGGAAGGCCTGCGGGAAAGATAGCGTGGGATGGATTTCTGGACCGCAGGCATTGGAGACGAGTGTCGTGTGGTGCGCCGCAGCGGCGTATCGCGACCGGTACTTGAGCGTGTGGCTCGGAAACATTCCGCTGTGGGTACTCGAGGAGGAATAGTGAGGAGAATGGAGGAGGAGGATGGGTGCCCGTTCCAAAGCCTGAAGCGGCGTGACGGCGTGATGGCGAGCATGGCGTGCTGCGAATGGTGCAAGGCTGGTGGGGCGCCGTAAAATGCCAAGTCATTGAGTGTGAAGCGTCACTGCATGGCGAGTCCTCGGAGGAACGAGGCACCATACCTCATGTAACGGCTTTCCGAGTGGTCGTTAGGTGGTCTCCAGTCGATCTAAAATTTGGGATGGTGAACGGCCGAATTGCCTACTGGACTCAGGTGTTCCTTCTCTACACTCTCAGAAACGAAACGGATAAATTTATGCTTACGTCCAATCTTACCCTTACTAAGCGTAAAGTTCGACAAAATCGCAGACGCCCTATCCATCAAGCTCTGTTTTACTCCTAGTACCCGTAAACGCGCTCGCTGTAAGCGTAAAGGGCGGAGTTTTATGCGTAAATGGGACGGAGGACATGGTTTACTCTTATATCCTGACGCATACGATTTCGTCTTGACGGATAAACTGAGGCTCTGCGTTGGAGTATTAGCTCTTTACGCCTATATTGACGCTTATTGTTTTTCAATTGTTATACGGGCCCTGCCTTGTGAGAACACGTGCATGGTTCTGTGTGCAAAGCGTCTTTTCTTTCGCTTCGTTAACGGTCACTCTGGCTTTTGGCGTCTCACGGTCTCACATCATGCAAATGTAAGTTGTCAAGTTGCAAATGTCTAGCAAATTTAAGTTGTCACATTTTGCGCTGGGTGTCTGTAGTTTTTTTAATTTCATATTTCATTTGTGTCAAACTTATCACAGGAAGAGATGGCATCGAACGAGATAACGTCGCACGATATGTGGCCAAGACACGCGGACGACGCTGCTTGAACAGTTGTGATTCCCTAAGCTTTCTCCGCGCTACTAATTCGTATGCGTACGCCCATTGTCCACCAGGTGAGACTCTTTTTGTTCTCGTTTTTCTCGGATGTGCGTTTCTCCCCGTTGAAGCATCTGAGTTAACGATTCCTCAGTCCGTTCTTGTAATAGGAGTTCGGATGATTAGTGCTGATTACACCGCAGCATGATGTGTTGACATGAAGCAAATCGATTTTCTGACGGTCACGATTTTCGATAACGTGGTGCATAATAATAATGGTAATAGCCACAACTGCTAACGAGATGCGTTACAACTTGGAAAAATGGGTCAATTTAAACTCTTCACGCATTAATAGTAGTAAAACTGAAGCAATCATATTTCAACCAAAAACAGGAGTGTTAGTCTAAATAAAGAGATAGTATATCTTAATAGTCCTAAAAAATGGCTAGGAAGCAAGCGAGCTGGTGAAGATGATGCGTAATGTAAAAACCCCGAGACTATAGGGAACACGAAGGGAGACTTCGTGTTGTGTCTGTTCCTTCGTGTTCCCTAGTCTCGGGGTTTTTCAATTATGCATTAATAGTCCTGTTGATATTGTAAAATGCATCAAATGTTTGAGTGTCATCGTTAACGAACAGTTGCTATGGGATGAACACTTGAATACGTTCGTTACTAGATGGGCAGGTTGATACATGATCTTTCGATGCATCCAAAACAGGAACGAGGACAAACACGAGAGACAGGCTACGTTCACATTGAGTACGTTGAGAATAAACTGTGTAAAATATTAGGCATGACCGCTAGGCATAGACACATGTTTCCTTTTCGAATTAAGCTACTACTATACCGTTCACCGTTCATCTCTCATCTAAACTCTTGCCGTTTAGTCTGGGGTACGACAACTAAGAATAGTCATGATGAACGTTTGCGAGCAAAATGAACGATGTTACGAGTAGGAATATATGGGATGCGCGGTGTCTAATTTACGCATTTTCGGTAGATATCCCTCACAAAAAGCCTATTGGGGGCGTTGCCCCAATTCACAATACGACGTACTTGCTATGCGAAGAAAGGGCATTTCGAGACGAACACAATGATGTACGAAAGGAAAGTTAGGTAGCAAGCGAGCTGGTGGTGACGATCCATGACTTGAAAACCCGAGACGAGGTAGGGACAATAACAGACAAACACAAACACGGTCTCAAATTCAGCTGAGTTTGAGACCGTCTTTGTGTTTGTCTGTAGAGTTCTGTCTGTTTGTCTGTGAGATCATGTGTTCGCTCCCGTCTGAGAACGGCAGCAATTAGGAGCAAATAAACACCCCTCATAGGGCCTTGTGCCGAAGACTTCCAACGCAGGAGACCATCCTCATTGGTCGAAATTTCCGTCGTGTAAGTTGCGAAACCCCATCCACGGGTGGTGGTGGTGGTGGTGGTGATGGTGAAGGGGCTCGCTGTTGTCGGCCCTGGGGAATGTGCGTCCTGGGCCAACTTCCAAGGGAACTGTGCCCATCTACTAGGTATTTTTACACCCTTCACAAGACATATGCAAAAAATTATTAAAATGATGAATGTGAGACTCGCACTATTTTCGTGGGTGAGTATGCGTAGTAGTATTATTTCTAACGTTCAGTTGAGATCTTTGTTGTGGTGCGCTATCTCTATTCTATACATCTGTTCTACTTTGATTTTCCTTTTTCGCGAGTGCTAACCAGACTTCCTTTTTCGAAATGATGGAACTCTTGGGAGGTTACGGCTTTGTAGTAGTCGGCACTGTTGTATTTGTATCGCACACCAATCTCAACATACTACGTCATGCGGAAGGCGGGAGTTGTCACCTTCGTAGCACCAATAGGGCTTTTACTTTCGCTTTTCATGTGAACGAACAACTTCGCTTCACGATGAAATATACCTTTACTGAATTGGTACATTATTATTGTCATAATCATTATACTTTATTTTCATTTCGAATGAATTGGAGAGACTCAAACAAAAAAGTGAAGGCGCCTTCACTTGACAACGCACGAGCCCCTAATTCTACATCTAAAATGAGTTCTTATAAGAAATTGACAACAATTTGATTTCCTCTTCGTATCGCCTACCTCTTGTTCGCGGTTCAGGACACTGTCAGGAATAGCGCTGACGCAGTCACAAACCGACCAAGAAATGCCACGACGGTAACATCCCCGTGTGTACGCGGCCAGCAGAGCCAGTATAGTCCCTCATACATACACCTACTCACTGTGTATTATATTCCAGACGGGTGTCTTCGCTTAACCCAGACGCGACGGCAGCTCAATGCGGCGACCACAACAGGAGCCACACGCGAGGCGGTCGTGCGTTACGGGTGCACCTCGCCGTGAAATGGGGCGTTGCGACGACTGCCCTCCCCATCACGTCTTTAGATGCAGCAGCACACCGTGGCTGTCGTGTCTTCTCTTTGCACGCAAGTCGTCGCCTCGTCGTCGTCGACTGTTTCGGAAATGCCCAGCTGTCACGGCTGTCATTACTGAATATTGATCTGCCAACGATGGGACGACGATGCTTCTCCGCCGACGAGGCCAAACGGCGGGTTGCTCTTATGTGCGTCCTCTTTTCTTCTCGTTATTCCGCTCGTTCTTTTTGGGCTAACGTGAATGCCATCTTTACCACATATATTCAAACTTGCTTTCGTGGTATCAGGGCAGACTTCTAGTCGCTTTCTGCTGTATACATGTATTACGGCAAGTGATGGGGAGCATCAACGTTTTTGTATTGTTTCTTCTGTCGTTTCTCACAGTGACCATATGCGTTCGCGGTCCAGCAGCTCATGTATAATAGGTATTGACATAAAATGTACGGGCGATGAATGAGGTAATACCTCGTGAAAATCGTATACAATCGTCATGGGGCATGATGGCATTGGGCGTTGGACAATCTGATAATATATATAATAAAATATATCATAATGAATACCTGGTAGGACTAACATCAGACATACCAGTTCCTTGCATCAGCCTATATTAGCTTTGCAAGCAACCTGTAGCGTAACCTATGTATTGGCATGTTGGTTATACTGGTAAGTTGGTAACACATGCAGGCATCATTCCAGTGCTTCTTCACACCAAGCGTAACTTCCAAGTTATCCAGATCGGAGTACTGTTTGGCACAATAAAGGACTGATATCGAATACGGTTGTACGTGGCGACCCATGATGATGATGTGGACAAAAATATGGTGCGGCAATTCATCCCTGCGACATCGCAATATTTTGTAGGCAGCATCGTCTCTATAATCACTGCCAACGCCTCCTTCAGACACAGATGACAGATCAGATGTCTTTCAAGACTCGCCGAGGTTATCGCTGTCATGTTGCCGGCGCTACCTTATGACACACAGCGGACAACCAGTGATTGTAAAGTTGTCACAACTGACAGTTCCCGATTTATGACCAAACCTTCCCGTACATGTATCTAAAGAAGCATTACGTCGAAAGCCTTTATAGTTCTACAGGCTGGTAAATTGTGTCATTTCGGTTTACGACTGTCGATTTTCAGAAGATATCTGCTGAAGTCAGAGAACTTGCTCTTTCCTTTTGCTGGCGAAGTCAAACGGCTGAAGCAAATAGGTTTGGGCTGATCAGAGTTAATGTATTTGTTATCAATGAGATTAGGAGCTAGCTTCCTGTTCTTATTTGCTTTTGCTTTCTTTCTTTCTTCTCTTCTGCAGTACAATAAAATGCCACTATGGACAAAAACTCGTGTATTCAGAATCTCACCAAATTTCTGCAAATCCACATGTTTCACACTGTATGCAGAACATGTTCAAAGAGACGAGGCCGGTCCGAGGCACACTTCGGCCTGGGACAGAATGACCGTGTTGCCCCTCCCGTCCCCCCCCCCCCTGGAAAAAAAAGGAAGGGCACGGCACGGTCTAAAAGTTGCACAAGACAGCCAGAAAAAAAAGCGTGGTATTTACGTATGTAACCATCATCATTACCTGCGTAGATATGAGAGGTACTTTATACTGCCGCAGGAATGTTCTGCGTTTCAAAGCTCTACAATGTGTGTGCAATATTGCGTTCCTTCATTATTCACAGGGCAGCAGCGTGCGCTTACACCATACATTATATTAAAAAAAGGAGGGAAAGGTTAGCCACCGCTACCGCGGCTTGCTATTCCCAGGATAGAAAGGAAAAAGAAAATAGAAAGACAAACAAAAAGAAAAAGAAATAAACCAACTAAGAGGAAAACAAACAAATAAAAAAGGAAAACAAACACGAAGGTGGCCACAGTTCACCAAGAAGGCCACAGATCCGAAGAAACTGAAGAAGTGCCTTTGTCACCTGACTATATTGTGTGTATATTGTGTTCCGCAGAAGCAGCACTCTCGTATCGGAAACCGACCAGTATTGTTCTGCTGAGAGGAGACCGCCGTTCAATTCTCCGGCGCCAACGGACACCCCTGGCTTCCCGCCAATGGACAACCGACATTCTTCCACCCTCTATGTTGAGCAGAGTTGATCCAACGCTCGCCTTCCGCATTCCACGAAACACCTCTCGTCAAGATCCTGCATTAATCCACCGAATGCGCCTCGATGTGGCCTTTACAGCTCAGTGGTGTTACCGCTTGAGACAAGTTGACTCTCCCACCTGCTGCCACTGTGGTGTTCTTGAGGATCTGGAGCATATTCTTCTTCATTGCTCCCACTACCAACCTTCCCAAACCACACTCTCCGAGTCTCTTCGTCAGCTGGACTCTCGCCCCTTCTCCCTATCGAAATTGCTTGGTCCCTGGCCTAATCCAGCCCAGCGACGTTCTGCGCTCAAAGCTCTTCTGACATTTCTGGACACCATCGGACTTCGATTGTTATTGTGAAGGGGCTCGTTATTTTATTCCCCACATTCCCACCAGCAACGGGGGAGAGTATCGCCTGTGGCGATGAACCTCCCCACTCTCCAAAGTCGAAATAATGTTGTTGTTGTTATTGTGTGGGGCCTAGCGGTGTAGCTAGGGATAAGTCCGAAATCTCCAGGCGACCGACCGGCTCGGCGGCGATGCGCGACCGTAGGAGAAGACGATGTTGGCGGTAACGGGTGCAGTGGAGCAGCAAGTGCGGGATGTCTCCTTCAACATGACAGGTGAGGCAGTTGGGTGACGAAAGGTGGCTCATCTTAAAGAGGAGCAGTGGAGTCCGCGCCACATTCAGTCGAAGCCTGTGAAGCAAGGACTCTTCCTCCCTGGGGTAGCGGCCTACCAGTGTGTGGGTCATCGTAGGGTCAATAGAGCGCAGAAAAGGGTTCGTCCTGGCAGCGTCTTGAAAAAAGGCCTGAGAGGTATTTCTGCAGTATCGGTGAATGGCTAGCCTGCAGGCAGACGGGGTAAGCAGGACAGAAGTGACAGACCCAGCTGCACGAGCACACCTGGCCGCAGAATCGGCGAGGGCAATCCCCGAGATACCAACGTGGCCCGGAATCCACTGGAACCACACACTGTGACCTAGAGACGACAGTGTGGTGTGCAGGTAAAGGATCTCCGTGTAGATGTCTCTCATAACATTGGGCGAATACGACGCCGGGGCCTCCAAGGCTGACTTACTATCCGAAAGAATAGTCCACGCTCTTGGTGTTGACGATGAGATGTACCGCAGAGCAGATAATATAGCGAAGGCTTCTGCTTCGGTTGATGAAAGCGCGGGCAGCAGCTTAAAACCACACTCGTATTCCTCCTCAGGAATGTAAAATGCAGATGATGATCCATCGGATGCCACCGAGCCGTGAGTGTAAATCTCCATTCGATTTGAGTGAAGGAAGTGGAGATGTTGCAGCGTTAGTTCGCATGCCACAACAGCTGGGACATGGCTCTTTTTCGGAAGACCAGGAGCGGATGTGTGCACGGGGGGCAAACTTAAGGTCCACAGCGGCTCCGTATAGGAGACCAAGTTATGCGATGGTGGGATTTGTTAGACTAAGGGTCCTAGCACAATGTTTATGCAAACGTGCCCTGTTCTGGGGTAACGCAAATACAGCCTCAGACAGCACTGTCGTCTGCATCTGTAGTGCTGGGGTCCTGTGAGCAGTTTCTCAGATTATTTGCGGGTCACCCCGTGACCTTTGTCATTATCGCAGGAATATGATGAGGTGACTCCGGGGACCTTAGGGGCAAGACCCCAAGAGTCCCCAGGTAAACCCAGGTTTCCGGGTAACCCCAGAAAGTCCTGGTAAACCACATGGTTTCTTCCCCGGGACAGACAGAAGACCCGTATTTCTTCCACATTCGCTGATCCAGGGAAGGTTCCAGGAATGTCTCTCAGGGATATTTGGACATATAGAGGACATATACAGGACGTATTATTATTGTATTTTGTAGCTTTTTTTGCAATTTTTACTTATTCTACGGAAAATACTACTCTGCAACAGAGAACATCGTGTCAACGAACTCTTGTTTATTGAACACAAACCAAGTACAGTGATGTTACATGTACTGTAAGAAACGCTCTTTCTAATAGTACAAAATATGATATTACATCATAAATAGGCTAATTATTAACAATATAGGGTGACACGGATAAGACGCATAATAAGACAATAATGGTCATAATAATAATAATCACGTGATTCATACGCCACTTCGCAACCGTCATCCCTGAAATATAACCAATAACATAGTTAATTCCATCTATTGGGATAGCAGCTCAAACACTGCCATAAATAGGCGTAAAGAACACACTCTGCAAAAAGTGGGAACAAATGCAAGACAGTGACTTACCGCAGTTTCTCTTGCAGTATAGATGGTTACATGCGGAAGCAGCCTAATCACTGCCAGACCCAAGCGACGTCTTCCGGTTTATGCCTGGCTCTTCAGTGTTGTAGAGACACCAGTAACTTTACACATGTGTGAGGCTATCCATGGTTGTGTGTGGATACTGTAAAACAGTCATGTTTTATTAATCTAGAGTCATATCGCGTCCATGTGACATTTAAGAAAGATAAGCGGCCATGCAAAAAACAAGGAACTTTGAAAAACAGTGCAGTCAAACGTGAAGACATCACTGCTATCCTCTATATGAAAGACAACTGTAGCTGAGCCAAGCTTATCTACTAGCAGGCTGCGCATAGTTAATAGAATTTGCTTCACCATTGCTTTCATCATCCCCAATCAAATCCTGAATCAAAGAGATGTGAAGAATTGGACTTGCACTTTGTACCTGTACACACACAATCTCACACAGTTTTGCCGTTCGCATGAGTTCGTCAGTGATACGCACCAGACTCCGCAGGTAAAGCAAACTATAGCTGTTTACTCAGATACAAAGCTGTCATTGCTCCACACCTCTACCACATGTGATTGTTGAAAAAACAACAACGCACAAATCTTAAGTGAGGCAAAAGGAAGAACGAACTCACCTTAACTGCAAAGCCGGAGAACAAAGGAACGCAGCTCTCGCACACCACGGCAGTCGTTGTTATGCACAACGTAGTTTTTCGACGTACTGGCCAGTACTGCCTCGATGCTCCCGAGATTGCAGTACAAAATACGCATGATGCTGAGGTTCTAAAGACCCTTTCGTGTAACATGTCATATCCTACCGAACCGCTACGACGGCGCGCCTCGCCTGTTTGAAACGGCGGAAGGAGAATGTCGATGGCGATGAGGCAGACGTCGTTACGCTTCGGCTCGCGCTTGTTGGGAACTTCATTCTTGTTATATCCCTCAACATACGTGACCGATCATTATAATTCCCGTGGAAAAGGTAAAATATGTTTTTTTTCTCTCTCTCTCTTTTGTTTATTGACTATGGTGCGATACGTGATGAGTCGTTAAAAATATGATTAGAAAAGGTATGGATATCAGAGTATAAAATCAATATTATTATTATTATGAGGAAAGAGTGAGATGAGTACCACATCAAACAGGCCTTCCTCTACATGCGAACGGCACATGAACAAACTGGGTGCGCAGTATGTTGAGTAAAGACGCAACGACTTTTCCGTTCGTGATAAAAGTTGACAATATGTTGAAGGAACAATGTAGGACCCACGCAAATATTTGCTGCGTAAATAGTTGAGTGGCTCTTGGAAAATCAACGTTGTTCTTTATGTTCACAATCCACCATTGACCAGGTACAGTTGAAATAGCGTTGATTCAGCACTAACTATCTACATACAACATTGCTCAATATTAGTCAACATTAGACAACGTGCATTATATGTTACACCAACAGTCGGTGTTGACTAGCAGCTTATTCTGTGAGAGCTTTTTTATTTGTTCTGTTGTACATGTCTGAAGTGAGAAGTGATTTATTTAAGGATAGTTTATAACCTTTTTATGCAAAAAATGAAATTGCCACGTCTGAGAATGCTGGAAATGGCTGTTATTGACACAATAAATCCTTGTAAGGTAAAGAAATGTCATTGTTGTGATATTCGTAGTATATCCACAGAATATTCACTGTGGGATATTTGTGACGTCTCATGGTGGATATACAGCGGACGTTGTGAGGATACGCGTGACATCTGTGACGTGTGAGACCAATTTGGGAGGTCTGTGGGATATTGATGGTTTGCTGGGGAGTGCAGGTATAAGCCTTCCCATATCTGACTGCTAGAAGTTCCACTTGTAGAGGAGGTGGTGTCCCTCTACATGAGTCCCGACCGGCGATGATGGTATGCCACGGAGAGGCGATGACGGTGGCCTGCCTCCATGGCCGCGCCGGTGGAACTGAAGCCGGTGCTCCAGGCGCGTGGCAATCTTCGTTGTTGTCCACGGCCCGCTACAGTGCTCCCCCCTCAGACGCGGAGCGGCGACAAAGTAGTACGATGACCTACGTCAACACCGGAGGAAGAGAGTAGGAGCGACCGTGGATGACGTGCACTATTCGATGTGTTCGTGGAACGGGACAACACCCGTTGGCAGAAACTGTCGATGAGCAGGGCAGATGAGCGGTGATATCCTTGGCCGTCAGAGTCGAGCGTGAGAGCCGTGGCCTGGGGTGCCGCAACCGGCACGGGAGCGAGAGCTCGTAGGGTCGATCCCAGGAATAGCGAGGCTGCGTTAGCCCCGTCGGCTGCCAAGACCAGTGGCAGAGATGCCGGCTGAAAACGTGCCGTGGCGTCGGCTGCCGCGAGTGCCGAAGCCCGCAGGCGAGCACGTTGCTCTGGTGTCGCGGCCGGCAGGGGATGAGCGTCGAGATGCATGAAATGAAGCAGTGGGTCGTGAGTGTGCCGGAGGCCGTGGATAGCGGTCCCTGGCAGCCCTGAATCGATGGTCGGTGGACGGATGCGATGATCAGTGAGCGGTCGGGTCGTTGCGTGGTCGGTCGGGTAGGTCGGTCGGGTCGGCAGCGGATCGGAAGCGTGGACGGAAGCGTGGACCGAAGCGTGGACCGAAGCGTGGACCGAAGCGTGGACGGAAGCGGGACGGGAGCGGTCGGCGTGTTGATCGAGGGGCGAGCAGCGATCCTGATGTCGTCGTGATGAGTCGAGTAATGGCGGGGGCTTCCAGGGAGAGCGTGCCGTGCTAGTGCTAATCGATGGTGTTGTCAGAAATTTGGGATGGTCAAGGGCCTAATTGCACCGAACGTGGTGTTCATAGTTCTGGTCACCAAATCTAGAGGAGGTGGTGTCCCTCTACATGAGTCCCGACCGGCGATGATGGTATGCCACGGAGGGGCGATGACGGTGGCCTGTCTCCATGGCCGCGCCGGTGGAACTGAAGCCGGTGCTCCAGGCGCGTGGCAGTCTTCGTTGTTGTCCACGGCCCGCTACACACTCCAATCTTCAAATCCATTGCTCGCCAATCATGCGCTGAACACGCGGCGCCTCCTAAATTTTATGGAAGAAAAAGAAATTCAAATTGTGAGTAGATTTACACGTAAGGTCAGTCAGCCTATTTGTGTGGCGACATGCTGCACGTGCCGCAGGGTAGGGCTGCGGATAATCTCGATCACCTGGGGTTCTTTTGACGTGCGCCGGAAATCTCCGACACACGGTGCTGGAAGCAATGTTTACCTCCCCCATATTGCTACCGTCCTCGACCGGGATCGAACCCGCGACTTTCGGCTCTGCAAGCCAACACGTTACCGACTGAGCTGCCAGGAAAACTGATTTTGGCGCAAGGTATTGAAGCTATTGAAGGTACTGTTTATTTATTTATTTAAATACCTTCAATGCGTTAGCGTTACAGAGGGGAGTGGTGGTTGAAGTAAACGGGTTACACAAAATAGTAGAAGCTGAATACAAAGTATAACAATTATATCAGGATAACAATGTTGATTACAATGTTATATGAGTCAGTAATGACACTTTTGAGCTGAGCGGTGGGCGAAATTGACGTCAGTGAACCAGGGAGGTGGTTCCAGTCGATGGCAGTACGGTAGAAAAAGGAGTCAGCATGAGATTTGGTTGAACAAGATGGAATCTGTACTTTTTGACGATGGTCAGCGCGATTTGATATGTACACTCTCAGAAGCGAAACAGATAAATTTACGCTTACATCCAGTTTTATCGTTACTAAGCGTGAATTTCGTACAAAACGGCTGACGCCGTATCCGTCAAGCTATGTTTTATTCGTGGTACCCGTCATCGTGTCCGCTGTAAGCGAAAAGGTCGGAGTTTTATGCGTAAATGGCACGGGAAACACGATTTAATCCTATATTCTGACGCATAAGATTTCGCTTTGACGGGTAAACTGAGATTTTGCGATGCAATATCAGTCCTTTACGGCTATATTGATGCATATTGTTCTTCAAATTTTATACGGGCCCTGCTTTCTGAGAGCGCGTGCACGTGCCGTGTGCAAACTGCCAAGCGTTTGCTGGGATAACCGACAGATACTCTCTTGGCGTCTGGCGTCTCATGGCATCTCAATCATGCATCGTTCAACAATAATGTAAGTCGCCACGTTTTGGGCTCGGTGCCCTGAGTTTTACAAAATTAATTACTAGTATTACGAAACTAAATTTTACCGACTTATTGCATGTCAAACATATGGCGGGAAGAAACGGCATCGAACGAGACAACTTCTCACGATTTAGTCGGCGAAGCACGCCACCGGCCAGCAAGCACGTCGGTCAGAGTTGTGATTGTCCCGGCTATCTCCACACTGCAAATTCATATGCGTACGCCCATTGCTCACCGGGCTGGAACCTCTCTATGTGTGGCCATCTACAAGCTGATCATTTTGGTACAGGTGACTCTTGCCTCTTTTTTTTTTGGTATGCGTTTCCCGCCGTTAGAGCGTTTGTGTTAGTGATTCAGTTTCAAAGTCTTTCTTTGTAGTTGCAGTTCAAATTATTATTGCAGATTATAGCTTAGCACGATGTGTTGCAGCAAATGCATCCCCAGGAACAGGAGACACTCCTCGTAGCCATGCTCCACTGCTCAATACCTCGCATGCACCCTCAGCTGCCTTAGATAATGCTCCTGAACAGCATGTACATTGTGCAATGTATCCTGTGAACTTTCTTCAGCTATGTACTCTACACTACACTGCTGAAGAAATTTCACAGGGCTCCGCTCTGTCACGCATATACCTCCGGTACAGCTCACCTGTTAAAGTGACCTGTAAGTTGTGATTGCTTCATAAATAAAGTTCTGTTACTACATGCAGTTTTATTTTCCCAACAGGCAGTGAACCTGCAGTGGGACCCTCCTGGGATTTATAGCATCAAGCCACATGCTGGTATGATCTTTTCAAGCAGTTTGTACATGGCACGTACATGCCAGCACGTACAGCAGTGTACGTGGTACAGAAATAGTACTGCGTCATGTGTCACTCATGCCTTCAGGTCAAAGAACTCCCGCAAGAAGGATTACACTTGCCCTCATCTACACCGATGTCAACCCTGCTACATACATCAACATAAAAGCTTCCTCAAGTCAAGGACGGCCAAGCAACCCGCAATTACACTTGTAAGTTATCCATAACGGTATTTGTCCTTGTAGTACATGCGAAAACATTTGGTTTTCTTTAGAAATATATGTCAAATGAGATTGAGAAGCCTCCTGGGCCTCTGACATTTCTTTTTTAAAACGTGGAAGATGCTGATTTGCCCTGCAACACAGGAACCCCAGAAATTGACACTGGAACGGCTTGTAAACCAGGGTGACGCATCAATTTTGTTACTTGGGGTAGACTATGTAAGGGGCCTTATTTATCGGCATATGGATGCATGGGCTGTTTCATGTGTTCCTCGTAAAAGGCTATTCAATGTTCGAAAAATGTTCCCGTAGTAGGAGACTATGTACAGGACCTTTCTAATGCCTATCATCACACAAAATGGATAGAGGACTGAATGGTAGTATGTTGTTGTGCAATATCCATATTCATATATAAGCATTCCTTATCAGCATCAGCTGAATGCGTAAACAAGAACAATATGAATGAAGGAAGTCACCGAAAAGGTTAGCCAGCTGTAGGACACGAACCCACGTCTTCTGGATTACTGGTACATTGCGTCCATCATGAGGCTTTGTATGTTTGTCGTTTCTTCTATGTTCCAGCCTCAGAGTATCAATTTCCATCGTGAAGAAAAGTATGTTCATTGTAGACAGGAAACAAACAGCGCGAAAACAACAACCACGGGAGGAAACATAACACACACGGGCGCTAACTCCAACTTAGTTGGAGTTAGCGCCCGTGTGTGTCTTATGTTTCCTCCCGTGGTTGTTGTTTTCGCGCTGTTTGTTTCCTGTCTACAATGAATTACCAACTAGCCCAACAAAGTATTTTGTTGAAAGTATGTTCAGATGCTCCTTACTCAAAGACTTCTGCTACTGAAATTGTGTAATGGAAAAATTTATGCATTTGTATAACTATGGTTGTGAAAGATTTGAACAAAATGTAATTTTGACTCATTGTCCTTAGTATAATATATACTGCGCTGAACAGTTTTGTTTGCAGTGAATGCCGCCCTCCCTCCTTGTCTACTTCAAACAACTGTATCTTTTTCTTTTAGGAATATGCATGATACACTGTAAGAAAATTTGCGTTTTTTACTGCACAAGTGACTGCTAACTGTGTTGCCGGCATATGTTCCTCGACCCTTATGCTGCACAAATCTGTTTTTAGGACAGAGTTTTGCAACACGGAGCACACATATATGCAATAAACATTGAGTTTTTTCCGTGGAATTTGTTCTGAAAATTACGCTGGTACAAAGTCGTTTATCTTGCAGCGACAAAGTGGTCTGTTAAGCGTGAACCGCATGGCCCGAAAAGCGTCCGAATTCTTTCCGAACCGAATTCGGGACCGAACTTTTTTCGGAGAACAGAATTCCGTGCCGAATTCGGCCCGATCTGGCCAAGCCAGATTTCTCCTCCGAAATGAGAAGTGACGCCAACCGAAAAAGTAGAAGCAACCAATGGCTATCCAGCCGGAAGGAGGACCATAGCAACGATGACGTAGCAATGGGGTTGACTGTTGCCGTGTGTGTGCGACTTCTACTCCTATGAATACAGGGATTATCTCATTGACCTGGATGGTTGAAAGGTGAAGCTCCCCATGGCCAGAAGTCTTCGGCCGAAATTCGGAGTGCATTTCGGTAGCATGAGGTGGAGCACAGAAAAAAGTTCGGTCCCGATTTCGGTTCGGACATTTTTCGGACAGTTTTTCGTGCCATGTGGTTCACCCTTTACGGCTATACAGCGTTCTGTGTTGACGTATAGTATCCGGTGTAACTAGTGGTATCCGGCTGTAATAAGGGAAAATATAAAATGAGCACGCTGGGCCGACCACCCGACACGATCGCCCACGGAGCGCGCCCGCTGTCGCAAAGCATTCCGGCAAAATCTGAGGAGCGCGTGACGTCAAATATCTCTCGAGCTCCATATAATATGAAAATAGAGTCAAGACTCTACGCATAAAATAGAATTCAATGGCTTACTTCTAAAATAGCCGTCAAGAAACGATCAAATTCTTTACTTTCTAACTACCTTTACTATCCGTCAAAAGGGCTAAGTGGAAGCCCATGACGCATAGAATAAAGGTAAAGAATTTGATCATTTTCTGACGCTTACTATTGTTTTTTTTCTTTCTTTTTCTGAGAGTGTATGTAGGTGGAAATATAAAGCGAGATCACAAGCTATCGTTATGATACTATATTTTGTGGAACAAGCACAGACGGAAAAGTTTTCGTCGTAAAGCTAGGATAGTAAGTTGCAACTTATGTTTCATAGAAGTTACACTGGCTGTGCGTTGGTAGTTGCCGAAGATGAAGCGGGCAGCCCTGAATGGTTTCAATGGCCTGAACAAGAACTGCTGAACTCGGGTCCCAGACCGAAACCGGATACTCAAGCTTCGAGCGAACAACGGACGTGTACAGGGCTAATTTGAGATGTTGAGGTGCCTGATGAAGGTGCGTGTAACATATCCCAAAGCACGGTTATCGCTTGTGATAATATACTCAATATGTGTTTTCCAAGACAAGTCTGATGAGATAAAAACTCCTAGGTATTTGTAGGAAAGGAACCGAATCTAGCGAAGTGTTATCAAGAGTGTATGGCTCGCTGTATTCACGGGTTCGTGTTATTCTCATGTGTTTACATTTGTTAATATCGACCTCCATGCCCCAGGTGTGGTACCATGTTAGTACGTTATTAAGATCAGACTGAAGAAGCTGCGCGTAAGATTCCTGTAAGATTCCTTTGTATAGAACACAGTCACCGGCGAATAAACAAATATATGACGAAGAAATACATTGCGGCAAGTCGTTAATGTGGATTAAGAAAAGGAGAGGACCAAGCACGGAGCCCTGAGGCACACCTGATAAAACCGGGGTAAGACCAGAATCAACGTCGTTAACAATTAGGCACTGACTACGATCAGAAAGGAAACAATGGGGCCATGATAGTACGTTAGTATCAATATTAAGTGCACTGAGGTCATGGAGAGGGAGACGATGAGACATCTTATGAAATGCCTTCGAGAAGTTAAGGAATATGCAGTCGGTTTGGGACCTCTTGTCAAGAGCAAGGCTCAAGTCATGTACGAATGGTACCAGTTGAGTTTCGCAGGAGAACGATTTCCGAAATCCGTGCTGACTGTGATGAAAAAAAAAAAAATTAGATTCAAGAAACAGAACCAAGTGGGAATAGATGACGTGCTCAAGAACCTTGCATGAGATGCTGGTAAGAGATATTGGACGATAGTTACCTGGAGAATGTTTGTCGCCGGATTTGCGAAGGGCAACGACCTTTCCGGTTTTCCAATCGCTCGGTAGGCAACCCTCTTCTAATCACTGTTAAGAGTAACACGAAGTATATTTTAGGAACTTTGAATTGATACCGTCTGCACCGGAACTTGATGATAGTTCTAACGATTCGATGACTTTTTCAAGCCCGAAGGGGTCAATGGTAATGGGTTCCATAACAACGCAATTCGAAGCAGGAATGTGGGGTATGTTGGCTACTGCAGTGCGAGAAAATACATCGGAAAACACATTATTAAACACCTCGGCACGCTCAGGAGGAGGAATGGGCTCCTCAGATGAGTCGGTTAGTGTTATGTAGGAGTTGTACTTCTGATGGCTATTCACTGTATTCCAGAACTGTTTCTGATTATTGAGACGGCAAAAAAAAAAAAAGAAAGGGGTCTTAGCTTCCTTGATGGCATCATTGTACTGGGAAGCAGCTACATGGTATCTACTCCATTTGATTGCACATTGAGACGATTTAGCCGCTCTGAAAAGTCGCTTCTTCTTGTTACATAGCCGTTGAATATGTCTGCTGTACCACGGGAGCTTTGCGTTAGACATCAGGACAGTTAATATTGGAGTTGTTAAAGTATCCCATATATTGCTTCGTTTTCTTGTGTGTCTTTCATGACTAGTGTTCCCAGGTTGATATCTTCTTGGTGTTTTCTCTCTCTTTCTCACGTTGTCGCCCCCGTTTCACTGCTCACGCACAGTCTTCCGTGCCAAGCGTATTAGGCAGCGCACTTTTTGGGAATCGCTGTCTTCAACCGCCGCTTAAAGGACGGCGGAAGCGAAAATAAGCTGTAAAGCTGTTCACCTCATATTGCGGTGTGCACCAACAAAATGCTGAATTCGACTGAGATCTGCGTATATTCGTTGAAATGCCGCCATAATCGCGATATAAAATTCGGCCGCGGAGCGCTCTGAGGGCCGGTTGAGCGTCGCCGCGCCGCCGTGGAAAACCACGGAAGTGACGCATATTGTTCGTCCTGTTGGAGTTCATTTCGCGGTTGTTTTGAGATCGGAGGTTGATCTTCGCGTTAAAAAAAGAAAAAGAAAAAAAATGTACATGCTAGTGAAGTGTTTCCTGACTGTGCTACAGCGTGTTGCCGGCTTGCTTTCGGCAACGCGAGGACAGAGTGTTTCTTGGACGAACGACACACGGACAGACAGCACAGACACAGCGTCAAACATCAACTGACCTTTATTACAAAGACAACCCTACCGACGCTGGCCCCCAAATCCTTCCAAAGGAAGGTGACCTCATTCTCTTTAGGGGTGATAGACCTGTTGCTCACATTGCTGGCTGTCTCACGTTGCGTTCGGCCAGAATATGTTTCACAACCAACACGCTCTACTAAACATGATGACAATTGATGTTCTGAGGCTGGAACACATAAAAGAGACAAATACCATCTTTCATCACTTCTTTCATCACGCTCTACTAGTCTGTCGTTGTTTCCCTCGTGGAATTGGTCACTGGCGCTCGATCGGTAATCGAGAGGTACGTATAGTTCAAATGCCGTCGATATCTTGTGGGAACCTCCGTTCACCACGACCGGAACCCCAGACTCGCTCGCATCAACCGCGCATGGGAAGAACCACAAAAGGAGGTTTACTCACAACAGACCTGATTTATTCCCTGCCATGTTGCAGGCCACGCTCCCAAAGAACACACACCTCTCCAGCCTCAAGCCCGCCCCCTTAAATACCGGCGTACCAGTACAGCCAGCGCCCCTACTGGGGCTACAATGTCGGGTAACCACTAGCGCCCCCACATCTCCCCCTCCTCAAGTTCGTTACACAAAAGTTCAGAGGTCCTCGTCGGAGGGAAATTCCATGAGCAATTCTTCCTCGAAAATCGGAGGCGGGGCACCGGGTGGTTCGGGTGGCTGGCGAAGCGTCTCACGCACGCAGGAGCTCGCGGAGCGCCTCGGGCCGCATGCGACGAAGAACGCTTATAGCCGCCTCTGGGTTGATAGCGCTAGAGGAGGACTCCGCCGCCCGTGTTCGATGCAGATGTCCCCGCTGGTGAGTGGCCCGGTGAATTTCAGGAACACGGCAAAGCGGGCACAGCACTCGTTGTTCTTCGGCCGAGAGGGGCAGAAGTGGGTCCGAGGGATGCCTCTCAGCCATGGTCAGTCCACGGAACGGCGGCAGAGCAGTGGCCGGGTCTGATGTCCGAAGGGGGCGATGCTGAGAAGACCACCTGGAGTGGCTAGCCCAAGAGACGGGATAACCATTATGGACGACAGTCCATGTCGAAGCCGATCTCATCCGGGGTCGAGGAACCGCAGCGGGAGGAACCGGGGACCGGGAGCGGGAATATCCAGGCGGCCTTGATGGACGAACCGTCCTCCCTGGTCCTCGTCGACTAGAGACTGGAAGAAACGAAAATAGGCAGTAGTGAAAGGGAAGCCCCCCACCACGAGCGCTGGGTCAGCACTCTCTCCTACGTACGAGCGAAGGACCGCGTAACGGAAGTTCGAAAAAAAATCGCACTGGACCGTGAGCACCTGGATGTGGTGACCGAAACCCAGTACTGACAGATACATACCGGTTGAAACCCGGATGGTCCACATCAGCAGGTTGGGGCCTGCAGTACCCTCCCTACAATGACTAACCTTTGCGCAAAACAATGGTGTCGGATACTCGGGGAAACGGCGACATCCAGGAACCGAGACATTGCCTTAAACCAGTTGAAAGCCGGCTTCTTCCCAAGCGTACCAGTGCGTCACATGAAACCGTAACACGTCTGGGCTATCTCTTGTAAATCCTAAGAGATAAGCGTACTCCAGGTTGCGGGCGGTGTCAAATTCGTCCGAGATACCGTTGCGCCGGGTAGAGCGCAACGTCACCTTATCAGCCTGATATCCGCGTAATCCAAGAATGCGGTATATCAGGAAACAACAGCGTGCAAGATCATGTCTAGAGCGGCGAACCGCCTAACATCAAGACGCGCTGTCCCTAGCGTGCCATGCATGGTTACACCGCTATCGGGTTAGAATTGTCAGGCTACGGCCTGCAGGTTCCAGAGTGTGACAATTATGCGGAGGAGGGCACTGCCAAAGTACCTCAAACCTCGTCAACGGCCCTGCAAGGTCCGGATGGCTGTCCGCTGGTGTCCGCGGACGGGGAGCGAGCAGAGTGCGTCGGGTACCGAACACATCAAGGATTGCAACAGTAGGTCTACAAACAATTCAAACCTAACAATTTCCAAGAACAAGCCAAAGCCTAATTAGGTAAAAAGCCGGAAGAAACCCAACATACCGTGGCTCCCATGCTGGTGACCGAACGAGAGGGCTCCGGAATACTGGGCGTAACCCGTACATTCTGCCAACACGAGTAACGAGGCTAGTGAAAACACTAGAATTTGGATAAGATAACGGGGCGACTCCGCTGCACCAAGCAGGATGAGCCAACTGCCCCCCCCCCCCCCCCGAGACAACAGCACAAGGCTGCTTCCGTCTCGAAAAGACTGAAAATACAAAAAAGCAACGGAAAATACGACCAGCGGTGACTCTAGTGCACCGTGCAAAATTAGCACACCGCTACGGAAGCAAGAGCGCGAAGCTCCTTCCCGCTTCCAAAAAAAAGAGCTAAATCACAAAATTACAAACAGGCACTCATACTCGTATTAGCAGAAAACGGGGAAGGCCCCTACGTTGGGCGCCAAATTGTGGGAACCTCCGTTCACCACGACCGGAACCCCAGACTCGCTCGCATCAACCGCGCATGGGAAGAACCACAAAAGGAGGTTTACTCACAACAGACCTGATTTATTCCCTGCCATGTTGCAGGCCACGCTCCCAAAGAACACACACCTCTCCAGCCTCAAGCCCGCCCCCTTAAATACCGGCGTACCAGTACAGCCAGCGCCCCTACTGGGGCTACAATGTCGGGTAACCACTAGCGCCCCCACAATCTGGATTTCTTGATGACTCTCATATTTCAATTATTTCTGAACGACGACAAACCGTTTAGGCCCACTTGGAGACAGGTGAAACAGGACAAGTAGTGTGCGGCACATTTTGTTGACGTATGCTTCAAAAACAAATCCGGAGGTGCTCATTAGCCTTGGCTTGTCGAGGAAGTACATCAGGCTGAAAGAAGGAGCGGTTCCTTCTGTATTTTGACGGAAACGGAAGGCACAGATCTTTACCACAACTTGTTGCTTCGGCGTACGTTTCACTCCCGCTGCGGATAAAAAAAGAAGAAAAAAAAGGGTACGAACCCATCTCTCATCGGAGATGTCACCTTCAAACTTCCACGAGATCTCTAAATAGAACATTTTGAAGCGTTGTTGGGAATTCGCCATGTTTATCCCGTTCACCTAGCAGCCGCCCATGGAGCTCGAGGAACATCTGACGTCACGCGCTACTCAGCTTCTCTAGAAGCAATGCTTTGCGGCAGCGGGCGCGCTCCGTGGGCGATCGGGTCGGTCGGGCAGCCCAGCGGACTCGTAATCGTTAAAAACATGTCCATCCGTACACCGTACTCACAAAATGCTGGTGGCACCTTAATTCTACGTAACACCTTGTTCGGACCTTTTCTTGCAATTGACAAATTTCGCTTCTGTTGTCCTTTAAGCCATTTAAAAACATATTGCGGTGGCGAGAACTTATTAGCAGTACATCGTATAAGCCTATACGACAAATACAGCCTAGACAATCTGTGAGTAAGCACACGTACAGCCTGTGACGCCAGCCTCTACCGCCTTTACTTGGCGTGCCTACTCATAAAATGTGACGCTTGCACGGCTCAATCCGAAGAAGTGGGAGGCATTATGGAGAACGATGGGAGTGTGCACAACGTGACATCTGGATAGAGGAGGCGCTGTGAATAACTACGGCACAAGTACTTTTACATGGCAAATATCTGAGGATACTTCTGACAAAAAGCCTGTTTGTTCGCTCACAGTTATTTTCGCAGGAATGTTGATCTGCGGCAGACGTGCCTGTGTAGCAGGTATGCCGGTGCAGGCAGGGTTGCAAGAGCAAAATCCTGAAAGATCACCAACACGCCATGAGAAAGTAGTGAAAAGTAGCCAATTTTCCTTATATGTAACAAATTCTGTAGACAGTGGGACGCAGGCATCATATATAGAATGAAGGACTTTTTAGCGAGCGCTAAAACGCCAGCACACAAACGTAACAGTCCGAAGGACATCGTACCGACTGAGAGAAGGCCGGCCGATCTCCAAGTGAAACAGGAATTAACAGACTATGCGTCCTTCGGCATTATGTTGTGCACGATGAAAACTATCCCGACTTAGGGGCACAGGTGTCTCGAATGTAGAGAAGTAGAGAAGTAGAGAGTGCGAAGAAGCACCCACAAAAGTAGCCATCGCCCAAATTTCGGCGCCACAACAGTCAGAAAGTAGCCAATTTGGCGCAAAGTAGCCAAATCTGGCAACCCTGGGTGCAGGAGGTATGAGATTGGCGTCCCTTGCAGGATAACCAAC
Organism: Ornithodoros turicata; assembly: GCF_037126465.1. NCBI lineage: Eukaryota > Metazoa > Arthropoda > Arachnida > Ixodida > Argasidae > Ornithodoros > Ornithodoros turicata. The sequence continues at coordinate 98,262,122 of NC_088202.1, forward strand.
CTACGATTTTCCAGTAGAGAAGAAGATTAGTGGGGATGTCCACTCGTGCATGCCATAGTGAGTGGCAGGGCGGTCCTCTCTGTGCTTCTCACTGCTGCTGAGAAACCCGCTGTCGGCTGTCGTAAGAAAGTAAAAATCCTGAACAACTGTGATTGCATGGGATGTTCATTACAACTGTGATTGCATGGGATGTTCATTATGTCTTCAATGAGGTGAACATACCCCTTTTCGGTGCTTGATTGGACGCTTTTACATTCCAAACTCAAGCTCATGTAGTCAATGTCTGTTTACGTCGCTAACAGTCCAATTCACCGAATTCCCGTTCGCCGAAAGCAGGTAAGCGGATTATCTCTGCCAGAGAAGGTCAGTCCCCCTCGGTAAGCTGGGAAAAGATGCGAGAGCTTTTCGGGCCGTTAGATATGCTGGAAACTGACCTAAATAAGAAAGGAAGAGCTAAATAAGGAAAGGAAGAAGAGTGAGGTCCACATGGTTCACTATAACTTGGAATCACGTCAAGAACCATAGTACTATAGATGATGCTGAAATGTGGCACTGACAAGAAGGAAGCAGACTTAGTGTCCTCCAGGCACAGCAATGGAACAATATACAATATGGAATGTATAGGTGTTGCATGTCAATAAAAATATCAGCAGCAACGTACATATGCATGGTTGCATCTTGTTCACTTAGAAAACAATAACAGAAAACCTTCTAGCTTCTATTTTATTACGGGACACTTTAGTCCATCACATTTTGCCTGCTATTTCGGGTGCCAGATTTGTTATTACGGCTGCTATTCATCTGCACACGTGGCGCTCGCCACTATCGCGAGAGGTGAGTATGCTGTAGCAACGTCGCTTCTGGCTATATCATGATATTTCAAGGCCTCTGTAAACACATACCCCCCCCCCCCCCCCGAATATTTACGCCGACAATTAACGAAGGATTATGTGAATTAGGAATGACCGTATGAGCGATTAGGTTGGGACAGGTATTTTGAAGACCAAAGGATTAAGGCTGTTCACCGAGCTTCAATGTACGCAGCGGGTTGGGATTCGGCAGAACGGGAGAACACGGTTTACGTCGGCTTCCTTGTCTGATACCCTTAGCGTAAACCGGAACCTTAACGACTGGCAGGAATGAAAGCACAGTTTACATCTTAATAATACTAACAAGATAAATGAACCATAGGAAGAACCGAACACGAGAACGATAAAGTTTGTAGGGTAAGTATGATACCCATCAACAATCTGCTAACAGGCATACCGACGAGACAAATAACGTTTGAGAACGCTGCTTCAAACTGAATCATGACGGCAGCAAGAGTTACGCGCTTGCATATCGTTCGTTCGATGCAGATAGCGTATTTTGTATGGTAAGGAGCCTTACGCAGTGGAAGCGGTAACACAGCTTTTCCATTTCACGTGATATCGACACTTGACAGACTGTCAACGAATACCAGCGTACATTCTGTCGAGTAAAGGCGAAGGCGACGAGCTCTCGACGAACTTGCGTCAACTTCGTTTGCAGAACCATTCTTTATTGGACAGGGGCTCTTGAGACGCCTTCAGCAGCTGCTACGCGCTGACAGAATCACCTGTTGTGTATTCAGGGCAGTGCCAGAAAGCTCTGGATGCGTGACAGAGGCATGAAATGATGCGGAAGGAACTGAGGCGAAACTTTCTCTGCTCTTGTGAACGACTTTGAGAGTAGCTGGGGTCATAGGCGAATATGAAGTCCCAAAAAATGTTATCCTGGGCACCAGGCGACGGGTGAATGCCTTCGAACAGCTGCCGTTAAGCACACACAGTGGGACACATTTTTATGACGCCGTATAAGGGCAGTGTCATTGCAATTCGACATCGTTATCAAGTACTAACCCTGCGCGGTTAATTTGTTCTAGTCCTATAAATCTTACAGCACTATAGCCTGCTGTACCTGTGCGTTCGAATATTTTTATCCACTGGGAGTTGTTTCCGTCTCCCTGTTCTCACACAGAATGAGGCAGTCGCAAAGTTCCCAAACGCGACATTTTTCATCGCAATAGCCAGAAATATTACGTTTGTCCCTCTCCCTTTTCGCTAAAGTCTTCACGTGCTAACGAGCCGTCTAGCCGGTAACTTCAAGCTCTTGATATTCTCCCTCGCGCCTCCAACATGGCCGACTTCATTTGCAGGGAATAGTGAGTTTTAGTATAACTTGCTCTATCGCCGTTGCGTACGATATACTAAAACTCACTATTAACGAAAACGTAAGCTAATGCAAGTGGTAGTAGCGTTTGTGCATCGTACGCTATCGCCTTTGCGTACGTAAGGCATAACGTTAGTGGTTCTGAGCAGTGCGCGAAGCTCTCTTTCGTAGTATATCCCAAAATTGTCGCGGTTACTAAGTGCAAGAGAACTGTTAATCGCGACAACAGAGAGTTTTAGTACATCGTGCTACGGCATAATGTGTACAAAATAGGCTCCGCCTCCCGTTTTCAACAAATCAGGAGCGAGAACGTTGCCATTCGGGATGATGGTTGGCTAGAAGCGTGCTATGTGGTGAAGTTCATTTTTAAGAGTGTGGTGGTAGTCGATGACCCGTATTCGACAGACCCGGTACCACTCCAGCCAACTCGTGAGAGAGGTGGGGTATACTACAGGAGCCGCACGACGACTGTTTCAGGCTTTCAGGTACGTTTCATGACCGGATCGCAGGCGTGCTTTCCACGGCAACTTTCCACACACCGGTTTCACAGTTGTCCACTTGACAATGACAGATGTCTCTGCCATTGCTGTAGTCACGGGGAAGCAGATGAGTGCCTTTGCCCCTTTGCTGCATTCCTGAGCCAGCTACCTGACAGTGCAGGCGTAGGTGCATCACCCAGCGCTCGCTCTTCAACGACCTTGTTCGGGGGGAGCTCCGGTGAACAACAGGTTCTGTGATGTAGAAACTTTTCCTCTATATAGCCTCCGAAGCATACAGTCTATACCCTCGTTTGTCCGGACCACAGTTTCCGACGGAAATATCCCAATAGCGGGGGATCCGGATAAAAGGGGGTGGACTAGCGTGCACTAGGATTTTATATGGATGTAATAATATCGGCGTGCACCGGTGTAGTTTTGAGGAGCTTTCGTGCTAAAACAACGGACAGCAGTATAAATTTTATTTTCTTCTGTTCCAAACAGATGCCTGCGATTTACAGCCCATTCGTCATTTCCTAGCTGTTCCCCGGAGCCGTCGCCAAATTTCTGGGTGCCCTGTACACCTAATCAGGGGTCGCACCCATATAGAGGATATTCTGATTAATATATCAGGTAGGCTTGTGTCATGTCTGCATGGCAAAGTGTGACTGATATGATTGTTTTCTGTTCTTCTTTCGGTTGTTTTGTTGTTTTTGTTTAAGCAGCATATAATTTTTTAAACCCTATGCAAAATAATTCCGCAATTGTCATGTTCTGTACATAGTAATTGTGCTAGTTTTGGAGTAAACTCAGTGGCTACGAAGGTCCAGAAGGAATGAATTTGAAGTAATGCTTTTGAAAAACACTCGCACAGCACAACCGAAAAGTAGACAAACTTCAAAAAACAAACCTTATGTGGGTTCACGGCTGTCAATATCATTTGACCTGGCACTGCTCTGTTGTTTGAGAGCGTGGGTATAGAACGGCCACAAGTGGAGTTTTTGGTGCAATTTGCACTTCTTTTAATTTTTTAATAGTACCCTGAAATTATTTGATTACAATGAATCATGAACTGGTCCTAGAATTTGACTTATTACAGACAAATAATTCACATAAACCATGCTGGAGTGAAAAATAACAATGCATGCATTACAGAACAGTTGTTGAACACACCACTTGAAGCAGACTCCATCGTGCTGCCTGACTCAGCCTGTAATAGAAACACAGTATTTCAAAAAAGAGAAATAGATACGTAAGAAAGCACTCGAAGCAGAAACTTTACATGCGTCAAGTGAGGGGTAATAGTCCATCTTCAGTCTCGTTTTGGTTATCCCGTCGATGTTCCGCCGTGTACAGTTTTGCGAGCCAATAAATAATGTTGAATAATTATGGTTGAAAATCACGATAACTAACTGCACACGATACTGCTATATTTTGTTTTTTGTTTATAAGGGAAAAAAAGAAGCGAAACTGAACTCGTCTCCCGACTTGTTCTGCTACTCGTAACATAAATTATCACCCCCCACCCACCCACCCATCCTCCATCCCCTAAAATACTTCACATGAGGTCTACTAGCAAGTTCGCTATTCACTATTCACGCGTTCACTAGAAGTTCACTATTCACAATTATCCCAAGATCATGTACAGAGAATCATAAAAGGTTTTGTCCATCTCACAGCTCTGAACAAATTTCACAAGTGCTTCCAAGGCAGCATCCCTCGTGTTCGGTGCCCAAAGTCCCAACACATTCACTATATTGAAGACCCTGCTGTCTAGTCGAGCAAGTCTAGCTTTCTTTTGTTGCGTTCCATTCGGAGTGAACAGAAAGCTTACCTATCACAGTCATGTCAACGCTTTCCACTGGTTCCGGGCATGGTGTCAGGCTTTAGCCGCCTTCGTTTCGGAAGGAACCCGAGGCGAACTTGCATGAAGTCCGTCTCCGGATAAGCTTCGTTACAGAAATGTGAAGGACATATGTGCGGAACACGACATCCTTTCTTCATAGCAGGATATCTGCTCGCGATTGCTGCCTCCCAGTTTCGTTTTGTATCACTCTCCCTCAGCCGGTGAAACGTTAGTTCCGGGTTGGCCGCCGACGAATTCGTGCGGCCAGCAACATAACGTCGCGTTCCTGTATTCGTCGACATGATACAATCTCCATTGGAAGAAAGTGTCACAGCAAAACACTTCAAATATGGACGGATGTCACGAAGTTGAAGCAGACGGACTCGGAGACAATCGTCGGGGGAGAAACTCGGAGGAAAAACTACCCTGTAATTCGTTCGTCGCGTCATGGTCCGAACGACGTCACAACGATGTCGTTTTTTCTGGGACGCTCGCGGCCGTAGAGGCTGCGCTAACTTTAAAATATGTTTATGGAATAACTAAGCAGTTAAATAACTAAGAGAAAATTGGTTAAATAGGTTGTCGGGAGGTGCTGAACATCATAGTAACAGTTTCATACCCACGTTCCCGGATGCGACCGTCCCTTTAAAGAAAGTGTAATGTGAAATATAACCACAATGTTTCAAGATAGCATGATGTAGAACTTGGCGGTGTGATGACGCACCAGATGTCATCACCTCTCAGTTCTTCATAGTTTTCATACTAATTAATTTTGAACACTTCCAGAAACTGAAAGGTGGCAACCCTCGACGTTCGCCGAGGACAAGTGGGAACCGGCCCTGTATTGGCTGACAAATGTCACATGGTATTGAAGTGCTACGTGACGCCTTTGAGACAGGTTACAAATTACCATTAGACCTGTTTTGAAGACCAACAGAAACTCTCGAGAAGTTCGGTTTAAACTGTTAACGGTTGTAACCTGTGAGGTCCGTTCCTGCGAGAAATAGCTGTGCGATATGCGCCATCTGTTTGGTTTCCTCTGTCTCCTTGTCTCTGTGTCGTCTGCTCGCTGCATCGCCGCTGTCTTCAAAACCTCGCATCCAGGCGATTTATACGGATGTCTGGTTTACGTTCTTGTGTTCCGGACTGCACAAACGACATAAACCGCGTATCTTCGACGATGAAACGCGTAGTGCGCTCGCGACAAGCGCCACGGCCTCGTCTAGATGGTTCGCCTAGTTGCTTGCGTTTTCAAGAGAGAGCGCACGAGTCGCCTCAGGGTCAAAGCCGTTTATAGAGAGAGCTTGGCCATCTTTTGATCTTTTGCCGCTTCATGGGACGAGCATGTTTTGACGTCAGAGTCGCTGTTTACCGCACAAAAAGCCTGAACCCAAGCGAAATCCGCTTATCAGCCAGCAAATAGGCACAATTTTGATGCAGTCCACCGGCTAGTCGACAGGTGCTTTTGTCGCGCTCAAAGTAATCTACCATAATCGCCGGCTAATGACCCACAGGCGCCTGTGGTAAGGGGGGCTTTGTTACCAAACTGAAATGATTCAAGGACGAAGGCTTCTCGAAGGACGCGGTACGCAAGTGACTTCCCCCTTGCATCGTGAACTACGCTTTGCATCAACATGGCGTCGGCGACCGGTTGACGACTGGACAACAATTGAGCGAATCGAAGGAGGTCGTTCAGCTGTGACGTCGCATGACGTGGTTCAAGTTAGGTTCCTCCTAATGGTCAAACTCTCTCTATAAACGGCTCTCCTCAAGGTAGGCGCCTGTGGGAGCCCGTAAGACTTGCTGGCGCAGCAATCTTTGAGACTCGATTGCTGAAGAAGCCCTCAATGTACAGCAGAGCTATTACGTATCTGAAGCGTCAAGTTACAAGCGTTCAGAAAAGCATGCAGTTTCTGCAGGTTTGCCATCCACTTTTACAGTTCCTTTAAATGTTTGTTTCCTTTAACCGATCGCGGGTCAATCAACCCGAGATGGCATAGTGTAGCTTATATTCCCTGTGTACTTTCCAAATACACATTTATCACCCCCCCCCCCCCCTCGGATGTTCACTTTCGAAAAACTCAGTGCAGTCGTGGTATACATTAGTTCGTAGGAAAATGCCAATATGAAGTAACTGAGTTGAGCATTCAATACCCAATGTTCAAAAAGTATTTAAGATAGAGTATCAAGTACTCTTAAAAGTAACTCGTTACTTTCAAGATACTTTGACATCAGAATTGAAACTGGCTATCACCGAAATACGAAGAGCGCGTGAAGTCGAAGATGGCGTTACCAAAAAGCTCACTTTTTAAAGACATTAGCCCCAATCGTGGACAGGCTGTTTACAGATGCGGACGAATGCTATACAGAGATGACAGAATTTATATACTGTCGTTTTTCTCCTCATCGTCGCTTTAACCTCATAAGAGCTAATAATATTTTAACCGCCCTCTCTCGCTACGGCTTTCGGTGTGTGTCTTCTGTTCTACCTGACAGGGGTCTCAATGGTTTACCCGCATACCCTTCAGCACAACACATCGCCTCATGCATGCTCCCAAACCCGAGGAGCTGCACGCAAGTCCTTCCCAAGAGGGACGTGGATGTCCTTAATATCTCAGACGCTAAGCATACGTAGGTTCATAACAAAGCGCATTGCCGAGACAAAAGAGAATATTTCGTTCGACCTTCGTGTCACGCACAGACAAGCATCTTCAAAGTAACTTGGAAAATGAGTAACAGTTATTGAAAACAAGTTATTAAAAGTTATTTCTTTAACGCATTGGTGGAGCCGCGTCGCGTCACGCTGCTGGGAGGGGTTTCCTTCTCGTGGCACAGATTCAGTAAGGAGATTTAGAAAGATTGGAAGGATTAGAAGAGATTTGGCAGATTGGAAGGTCTGCGCAAGAAGGGTCCCGAAAACACGATAAGCAAAACACCTGACTCATTTGAAGTGGTCGACATCACCATGCTGATCTTGCATTTCACACCTTCCGTTATCGTATATTTTTCGTAGAGCATTTCTGATGTGCTAAAACTTCCTAATGTGTGGTTCTCTTTGATTCCGTGAACACTGTCCATTGTCGCGGAGTAAGGTCACCGATGTGCCTCATAGAAAATAGAATAGCATAGACCTCAAGTTGACTTCCCCGGATGCCGTCAGTGCAGTGATCTATAAGAGCTAGAGCATATTGTCCTTCATTGCCCACACTACCAACCTTCCCGAACGGTACTCTCTGGATCCCTTAACGGGCTAGACTCTCACCCCCTCTGTCTCACAAAATTGCTTGGTCTCTGGCCACATCCAGCCCACCAACACTCTGCCCCCAAAGCTCTTCTGACCTTTTTTGACACCGTAGGACTTCGGTGCTCACTGTGGGGCGACTTCGCCACCAGCAACGGGGTAGGGTATCGCCCCAGGGGATGGAACCCCCCAATCATCATCCTCAAATAAAGCTGTTGTTTGATTTTGTGTTAGCGTCACGAAGCAACTGTGGCTATGAGCGGCGCTCAAACGTGGATAGAGGGAGAGAGGACAGCATGAGGGGACAGGGGTGCTGGTGTGCGTGGGTCGACTTAATGGGGAACTCTGCCGACATTAGCCTATAAAGCCTGCCGGGAAACCCTTAGACAGCACTGCCACTGGTGGGATCGAACCCATCACCTGTCAACCTTCCGCACGGCCTTGTCGACAACCAACGAGCGGACGCTCCCCGCTTTAGCCACTCGGCCGTGCCGCTAGTCGCTGTGGCAGTACAGCGCGTCTCACGTGGTGTCGTCCACAACGTCGTATGGCAACACGGACGAGGGTATTCCCAGCACTCCCTGCATACCCCAAATGCCCCCAAAAATGTTGCAACATCCCCCACCCCCGAATACCGGCCAGGAAGGTCAAAAACGCAAAAAAAGGCAGTAGATATGGGCGTCACCCCCCCCCCCCCCCAATACGGGACACGAACACCTCCAGAGATGAAAATCCTGAGGAATATCCCTCTACAGACGCCGCGGAGTTACAGCGTAGACGGTGTGCTGCGGAGCATTCGCGAAAGTATAGAATTCGCAGATGTGCCGTCATTGCCGCGGGAGATGCAGAGGCGGTGACCGAAAATGAGGAACGCAAGCGGCGTGCGACAAAGCATGCCGCCATTACTCTAGGACAGCACATGTTCAGAAATGCGCACCAAAGGAATGCGTTTGCATGCGAAACCCGTCTCTCTGCACGAGTCCAATGGCAACCTGTGATCGCCCTTGGACCGCACGGGGATCATGTAGGGTCACTACGCAAGAACCGCAATCCGTTTGCTGCAATGCTATAGCATTTTGCACGCGTTTGGCAGTGCGCAAAAGAGTACGGTGGATCTTTTAAAGTTACATTACAAATTACTGACATTTGGAAGTATTTGCAAGTTTCTCGCAATTGTATTTTCGATACGAAACTTAAACACTCTACTCAGGTTAATGTACAAGTCTGGGAAAACATAGCACGCAGAACTGTCTGATATCAAGTCAGCCGTCATCAACTGCTTCCGTCGAAGTGAAAGGAATGTCTTCGCACACGAAGAAGTATTTGGAGTGGTCTGTGCAGTGACTGGATGGCATTCCAGAGGGCATTTTTCATCCTCAAAGTAAGGAACGTAGGAAGAAAAATTGGAGGACAACGCCCCCTCTTGTTCTAATCACTTCCACCGAGAATCAATTATCTATCGTCCGTAGCAGGACTTCCGTTCGAGGAAAGGCCAAAGGAAATGTTCCAAATGACTAATCACTACGAACGGTCTGTCTGTTGCGAGCGCTATTGCAAAGGGAAGCTGGAAGACAGGAAACGAACAAATCAAAGAAAATACGATGCTGCTTTTTTCTCTTCTTTCTGACTTTCTGATGAAGTGATTTTACGTTGTGTGCGAATGGGAAGCATAATTGTGCGTCTCACGTAGATTCCATGGCATTTGAATACGACTTCGTTCAAATACACTCCCTAATATCAGAGGAAGTCGTTCTATTTATCGGTACGTGGCTTCATGTTAAATCCCTAATTAAAGAGCATATGAGCAGGAGTTCTTTGGTGTTAGAGGTCTTCAATGAGACTTTTCAGGCTCAGTAGCACAGCGCCATATGTGCTGAATTTTTAGTCGTCCTGCATAGACGCTATGCCTTTCTCGTCTAATGACAATGCGGGCAACAATCAGTTTCCGCAGCCATAATACATGTCGATTCCGTCAACAACATTGTTAGGAACAGTATCCTCCAAATCGCGTCACTCAAAGTAACTTCCCGTTAGGAATCGCTTCCAAAATCAACTATAGGCGCTCGCTATATGTGGAACGCTACGCATCTCTAACAACTGTATTTCTGGAGTGCGTGAGAATCAATCCACGCTGAGTCTGGCTTAAGGTGCGAGACTTGACTTGATATCAGTTGATCAGTTGAGTTGATATCAGTTGATATCAACATGTAACAAAGTCTGACTATCGGCAACCGCGTCAACCTTCTCAAACAAAACTGAAGCATTTCTTAGCGCTAAAATGCATCTTCCGATGACAGGGGATATTGGTACTCGATAAGTATGTTAGAAAACGACCACAAAACCCGTGTTTCATTGTAATCAATGAAGTAGTTTCTTCTTGTGTGTTTGCTCAAGGTTCACTAATAGATGCTTTTGCTGTTGTACGTCATAGCACGGATATCATCAATCGCTGAAAATTGTGACGTAAACAAGTGAAACGTCCAGTGGACATGACTCGATCTGCATTTCTATCTGACAATTATTTTGGTAATAAGGGCGTACTCTACGTCTAGTTGTTATACACCCATTTAGTAGACTGTCGCAAAACGCTTCAATTCTGCGCTTCGAAACCAGAGCCGAAAGTACGAAGTCCAAAAGCAGCAAACAGTGGTAGTGTCGCATTTGGATTTTTAAATGCGATACCATTTCTTCAACGCACTTTTGGGCCAGGTGTCCGCGTCACGTCACACGGCTCCCCTTCGCTTGTTCTTTTATCGCGGTTCGGGTTCATTAGGGAGTTCGACGGATTGGAAGGTGAAACAGAGGGTCGTCTAGACGACCCCTTTTTACAAACATGTGACGTCACGAGAAGACTGGTTCGAGGTTAAATTTTGCTGTGGTGGGCAAGAAGCGGGAAAAACGCGTCGGCTGACAGGCCGATAAAGCTAATAGTGCCCACCAGCACGCTTTGCGCGGCGGCGTTACGTAATCAATGACGTAGGGCGCAGACCGTCTATGGGCGTTTATGTTTATTCGCTCAGAGCAGAGCCCGAGCTGAGAGGAAGTGCGTCACCGAACCGGAAATCGATCGGCCGGGTGTAAAGCGAGGAGAAAGTTAAATTCCATACGCGACCGAGCGACAACGGCTTTGCGCTTGCGCAGTATCTATTGCTGTGTCGTCTGCTTCCGTTGGTGTTCGTCGTAGGCGTGTAGGGCACCGTTTATGCGTTAGTGCCTTGAAGGTTTCGCTTCTGTCAGTTTTTCTGATTTTGTGTTACTTCTTTTTTCTTTTTGTACATCATTTCATGTTTCATTCCATGTCGCACGTAGTGTGTGGAAGACGACGACGACCGATTTGCTTGCCGTTCACGCGGGGCCACTCGCGCGTACGTCCATCACGACGCTGGCTGGAAACTCTGCATCAAAGCCTGTGTTACATAAAGTTTCTCGACATCTGTCAGAGAGTTTTGCATTTTCAATCACCAATTCCACAACTGATTCGTGTGGTACGGCGTCTAGTACGGCGTGGTACGGCGTAGATTGTCTGGATGAAAGCCATCTCAAAATTACAAAATAGCCGCCATCTTCTAGCTCAGGAATTGTGGGAAGGATCTGCGAGCTCGCCCTCCAAGCTCCGAGCGAATCGAGCTGCCTCGGAGGTGACTCTGAGCGAATATCCAAACACAAAGCGGGCGGATCTGAGCCAATTCTCATACGCCCTCGAGCCAGCTCTGTGACGACATATCCGGTCCGAGCGCCTCCGGGCGATTAAACACAAACGCCCTATACATGCTTGAGCTGTGCAGCTGTACGTCACGCGGTCACGTGAGGGGAGTAGCACACGTCACAACGTCCTCTCGTTCTGCACTGCGCTCTTTTCACGAGGAAAAGGATTTTTGAAAGGTGTGCGGAACAGAGCCATCGCGCTCGCTCTGTAGGTCACCTACGCTCATCGTTCTTTCGCGGGAACTCTTTTTGTTCGTTGGGGAACACTCTGCACCGAAAAACGAAAATGCGGGGTCACCTCATGTTCTTTCAAAGTGGCTGGCACCACGTTCCTAATCTTGGACTGGATAGCTTCCTTTACGCCCATAGTTTTCTTAGAGCGCTTCCGATGTCTCTAATGTGTACTTCTTTTTGATTCCGTGTTAGCGCCACGAAGCAACCACGGGTGCGAGCGGCATACGGACGTCGAGAGATGGAGAGAGGACAGCAGGTAGGAGTGGGGGACAGTGGTTGGCGTGCGTCAGGGGCCGATTTCAGAAGGAATGAGAAGAGATTCGTCTGGAATGTATGCGGAAAGTACTCAGGGAAAACCTTCGACAGCACAAGCGCTGGTAGGATTCGAACCTACCACCTTCCAATCTTCCGCACGACCTTAGCTACCACCAACGAGCGGTGTTGCGATTCTCGTGCGGGTCAGTTCTCAAGGGAAAGGAGAAGACAGGGCCCGGTCCAATTGTAGAAGAACGTTTATTCTATATAGCGTGGACAAACGAAAGGTGCGAGGTCCTACAGCATCTCGCTTATATACAGAAGAACAAAAAAAAAAAACACAAATATACAATTCATAGTTTATGTCCCGTCGCTTGAGCACGTTCGAGCGATTCTCCCGTGAGCTCCGGCCTCATCCTGTTCATCACTCCCGGGGCACTCAAGTCGCAGGATTCCCCCACTAGCCGATCTGGTTACGCTGACCGTGTCTGGGTGGCATTGCGAGGAAACAGTCCCAATCGAAACAGCGGGTGCTTGTACCCACTCGGCCATGCCACTGGTCGCTCATGATTTCGGGTGATGCATTTGGGGCACTTTTTTCTGCCCTCAGAGCGAGCTGTAAGTTCGGATGATGCCAACTCAGTGAGAGCCGTGTGTTCGCGCTATGCATCAAGGAGGAGTCCTCGCCCCTCTAGGGGTAGGGCAGTCTTATGGCTCCTGCTCGGAGAGACCGAGTCAGAAGTGCTCCTAGTGCGTAGCGCCTGTCTGGTGAAGCCAGGTGCTGATAGCCCCAGGGTGGTTCTTGTGTGGAACTTGGACAGGGCGGAAGCGCTCTCGCAGGTGCATCAAAATAAATCACCCGAATTCGCCATCAGTGTTTGTCTGCACAACGCGTATCACGTAATATTCTCCACGTCGTTTGGCCACTGATCTATAAAGTATATGGCTGGATCGCGCATAGGGTGCGCAAGAGCGTGGTCACCGGCCGCCATATTGGTGGGCCCAATGCATCCTCTCGTCTGCATTTGGTTCAAGCGGGGCTGCCCGCCTTTTGTTTAATTTCCTTTAAATTAGAGGGCATTCCATGCCAGCTTGTTGCAGTTTTGGGTGCACTTCACGCACTGACAGAGAAAGGGGGATAACTTTTCACAGGTAAGCTCTTCATTTTGAGGAAAAATCGTGTTTATTCGTATCGCATGCATCTGACAACTCAAACTTGCTTGCACTGCTACTTCGCTGGTGCCATGAAGTACTAAGAAATTATGTTTGGCTGCTCTTATAAATCTCAAAACCATGTATTTTCTATAAACAATGTGCTTGTGCTATACAGGTTCCCTCACAGTCGCCCAGATGTTCCGAAGAAGCGAGTGCAGAACCTGAGTCGCAGAAATTGGGACACCATCTAAATCTTGGGTGCTCTTCAGCAAACACTTTGAGGAGACCTGTTTCGATCGTACAGGGCAAATTGTACGACCCTAGAGTGACGCTGTGCGTACAAAGTTTGACTTTCCACAGCACCTCCTAAAAGGAAACACAATAGTAACACGTTAGAATTTGCTGGGGTACCTGTAGAAATGTGCGGTAGTTCTAAGCGTGGTAGTTGATCCAACGAGCTCAGTACAAGTCGTCAGAAATATAACATCAGTCAACATACATATGGCAGAACTATATGCAACAAAATTAATGGTACAAAATAATTTACACTCCCTGCTAGGCTACATGTGATCTTTTGTAAGGCTCATGACAATGAAAGAAACAGCTTCCTAACAAAATTTTGCTATATTGATGTTCTCAATTTTAGTTGGTGGAGATTACAACAGCTCTGAAGTTGTGCATCCCGTAGAATGAGGTTTGAATAGGTTGGGCGCAAAGTCACAGAGAATTATGCTATTTTTTAGGAACTCGATCACATTGCACATGCTGGAGTGAACTGACAGACCACTGCTTTTTGCTTTTATGGTTCCTCGCAATGTAATTTTACATTCACTACCTAAACCTTCAAAGTGAGGTCCACGATTTGATTATTCAAGATAGTCGAAGTCTAAGGTCTGGGTCCTGTGGCGTAATATTCGAACATGTAGACAATAGATACTAGCTCGTTAGGTGTTTCGCACGCACTGCAAAGAGGTATTAATAATAATGATGAATGAAAAATAATTTCTAGGTTTTCATTGCTGTGCCCACTGACATCCATCATGACCTCCACGGGCACCTGTTCGAGTGCCCTCCTGAAGAAAACGTCATTCACCTCATGAAGGTTATAGCTAACTGCCATGGCAAGATTCGACTTCAGCATCTTGCAAGGGGCACACGGAGAACGTAAATGACAGACCACGACTACGACAGAAGCCCTCACGAATCATAGTATTCAAATATCAATGACAATGACTCATGGACGTAGAACTCATGTGTTTCAATATTAATTTTTAATATCTACATGTCATGTTTACAGTGAAGTTACTGTGCCGTTTTATCCAATTTTATCTCGGTATCACTTGCAGCAATGTGAAGCTAAGTATGCCAATTTGCTCCACTTTTCTTGTAATTTGTGAGGTAGGGTGGAAGTAAATAAACTGCATTCTGCTGCGGGAGATGCAGACGCGGTGACCGAAAATGATGAACGTACACTCTAAATCGTTTTACACCTTAAAGGGTGTAAATCAAAATGTTCGTGGCGCACACCTTTTAAGGTGTATTTTAACACCCTCATGGTAATTGGGGTGTAGAGGGTGTAACGCTGAATAAAACTGCTGGGTTTGTGGCAATATGCTGGTAACTGTGTATTCACAATTACCAGCATATTGCATGTAATCACATTGAGGTCCATATATGTATGCACATCAAGGTGACTAAATGTGTGTGAACATGCACAGCCGACAAACAGACAATCATGTATGGCATGGCAGCTGTGTATGGCAATGAAGCATGGCAGCTGAATATAGCCTTTCGTGAAATTGTAGACCTTCTCATGAGCAGGCACCTCCCCCATGTGCATGTTAATTACTTAGAACGTCAAATTTATTCATTTCTTCAAGGATTTGCAGTGTGGTACCCACAAATATCTAACCCCTGTAAAGTGCATTACATTGTTCATTAACCGCGACTCATCAGGATGTTTGGTCCTCTCCTAGCTCTATGGTGTATGCGTTTCGAAGGGAAACACTAGCATTTTAAAGATGTTGCTAGAAAAACTCGAAATTTTAAGAACGTAACCCTTTCATTAGCAAGAAGACGTACATTTTATCAAATGTATGTGTGGTCGCAACCCTTCATCAGAAATGCCACATCTACTGATGGTTCCAAGGAGATACTACTTCAACATGCCCCAGAAGCAATTCAGAGTTACATTCATGACCGTGATATTCACGCAGAATCTATAGTCTATGTGAAAAGTGCAGTTGGTAATGATAACGCATTTGCTGTTAGCTGTGTTGTTGCAAACGAACCTTCCGAGGAGGACTTGCCCGTGTTCGTTGAGATTGCAGGCATATCTGTAATTAACTCTGATACCATTTTTCTCATACAAACATTAACTGCAGTTGAGTATGATGCGCACTGTCATGTATTTGTTCTGTCAGTGGTGGAGTATGTATGAGGAGCAACGTGTTTTATGAAATTTAAGCACTATCTCGACAGATCTTCTAAATCTGCATATATTATCTGATGGTAGACGTGTTGTAAATCCACGCCATGCACTTTTGTAATGTAATTTTCCGTTCCCTGTTGTTGTATATATTTACTTTTGTTCATGTGATCGAAAATAAACATACTCCCTTTATACACCCAGGCGACACACTAATGACCATATTTCACCTGAGGGTGTAGTACACCATTGTTACACCCTCAGGAACTTCCAAAACAAAGTTGTAGGGTGTGAAAGGTGTGTGATCTTTGTTAATACACCTATTTTACACCTTTAAAGGTGTGAAACGATTTAGAGTGTATAGGGGGCGTGCGGCCGATCAGTGGTGTCTCCAGAAACCCAAGCATGGGGGTGTTGTAAAAGAACGTATCATTAGCAACATGTGTCTAAAGCTGAAATAGCGACACCCTTCAAATAAGCTAGTAGGCGCTGTCAAACATTTGGGAGGCTGTTTGGGGGGGGGGGGGGTAAGGAGGGTCTGGATAAATCACTGCGGCCTATAATGGGAGGAAGCGGCGTGCGACAACGCGTACCGCTATTACGCTCGGCCAGATGTTCAGAAATGCCTCTAAAGAGTACAGTGACTCCAAGAAGAAGTGCACGCGTTTGCAGGCGAAACCCGTGTTTCTCCACAAGGCCGTTGCGCTGCACGCAAATCACGTTCGGTCACAGCGCAGAGACTGCCATTCGTCTGCTGCAATGCCATTGCATTTCGTGCGCGTATCGCAGTGCGCCAGAGAGCACAGTGATTTTTGTTTTCATGCAATCTCTTTTATCCCACAAAAATAACAAGTTACGCAGTGTTACTTTTACTTATGGATAAACGGTATTAATGGTGATCATTATCGATAACACGAAAGGAAAATTAAGATGAAATAAGAAAACTGCACATACCGAAACGACCATAACAACATGATGACGAAGGCAACGGGTTCAGTTTGAGCAAATTAAGTAAATACTCCAAACGAAATAAGTAATTAACACTGTAGGAACCACGCACAAATGGTTTTCCGCATCTACGTAGTTCATTTTCCCTGCACTACGAGAAATTTAGAATTGCTATCTGAAACTACTACATAAGGATACACAAGAGAGACATATGGGTACGAAGGCATCGGACATGGAACTCGATTTGTTTATGCCACATCCAGACGCAAATTCTACTCTATCTTTTTGGCCTGTTCGCTTAATGACAGACATGTATTTATAAACGTCTCACGAGTCACGAGCCGTTTCCCAGTGCGCTTCGATAGATTGTCTATTCCAATAGGAAATTCTTTTCCCGGACCGCAGATCCTTTGCAATGCGCATTAATAATTCAACCGACCCTGAATGTGACAGAAATACATCCCCCGGGTATAGTTATGACAAGCATCCCGTTTGGGAACTCATAATCCGGCATAAATTTCGATAATGCCTTTTTGATTGAAGCCTTCCTTCGGCGTAAGCTCTGACGAACATTTCAGGAGCTTTCGCTCTCGTATTCAACGTCATGTGCGACCCTGGAAGGGAACAATCTCCCAAATACAGCTTTTCATGTCTTCATTTATTTTTTTCCCATATCCTTTATCGCTCGGGAGCAAGGAGGCACGGGAAGCAGTCTGCGATTAAAGCGACATTAAATTGTGGCCTGACCGTAAAGGAGCGAAACTGCTGTAGATTTTTACATCCTGGCCCCCAGAACGGCAGATATTTGCAAGTGAAGGCAGTTTTTGACGTCAGCGCAAGTTATCCTACAACTTCCTTATTGCCACCTATACCTTTAGCTTTTACAAGGCCTCTCCAGGTAGCAGCGAAGGACACGCTCCTTTGACGCCAGGGAGTACGCGTACTTTTTCATCCTTACAAAATTAATCGTTCGTGGCTTTACGTCGCAAGACAACCATTTCAATTCATTTCATTTTATTAAGGTGCCCATAAACGGTCCAAGAGGCCGTGCAAGGACGACCAATATAACAGACATACACAACAGCAGACTAAGTTAGCAAGTACTGGTTAAGAACCTTTTGAATTTTGTAACGTTTGAAATAAACAGGGCACTATTAGGAACATGATGTACATTAGTAAGTAAACATTGCAACCGTATTATTGGGTTTAGTAAATTCACTTGAGTCACTTCGAACATCTGACGATGTCTTAGTTGCCTAGCGGAAGTATAGAAGCAAATTGTTCGGGTTAACCTTTCGGAGTCAAAAATGCCATCCACACACTTGTAAAGGAAGATCAAATCACGAGATGTACGTCTACAATCTAACGACTCCATATGACAGCGATTTAAAACTCTCAAGTATTCATAATAGAAACGTCTTCCTAAATATCTGTCATAATAGATTCGGATAAATCTGCGTTGTGCATCCTCGACCTTAGATGACAGAACTAGACCAATACTATTCCACACTACCGAACAATATTCAAGCCTCGGGATAATAACCCCACAATGGTCTTAACAAAAGTGTTGACGGTGTAAAGAGCACGGACCGAAGCCAGATTTCTGCTCCAAAATTGCAAGCGTGGTGAAGCGAATAAGCAGCCAATGAGTATTCCAACGTAAAGGTGACAGTAGCAACGGTGGTGGTAAGGAGGTAAGGTAAGGTAAGTAAGGTGAGGTAAAGTGGTGGCAAGGTGGTGGTATACCACAAGCAAGCTGGTGTCTGGTGCACCTGCGGCATGGCGTGTGTGGCTTTTTCACAGCGACAGCTATTAGTGTCTCGTTTCCCGCGATCGCGGCCAGCGTCAGCGGCGTCCGCAGAAGGAGGGATTGGATCAGAAAAGGAGGGAGGCTGAACCATGCCTTTCTCGCTATTTTACACGACGGTTGCGTAGGATCAGTGTGGATGAGTCGAAGCTTGCGCCGCGAGGCAATTATGGTCATACATTAGCCTCGAACTCGCTACCGAAACTAATTAAAGGAATGCCAGTACCAGCTACTTCGCTCAAAAGTAGTACAATACGAGCGTCGCTACTAATATAAAAAAAGTAACGCCATACCCCAAACGCTAGCGCGCTTCGTTTTCTTTCTCTTGCGAGAGTTTACAAACTCTCGATACGTCAGAACTTTTCCACCTCTGCCTGGAGGAACTTGAATAAACGTCGAGGCCAGCTCACACAAGCGCGACACTTAGACCTCCGCACCATAGAACAAGCAAGGCAATTGTCAAAGAAGGGAGAGCTCACCACTCACTGGCTAACTTGTTTTCTGTGGAACGGTAACTGAATCATATTGAACAACCTATATGAGCTAAAATATTGTAACATCGACAGAAATGCTTCACCCACGTCCCCTTGACATCATATCGCACCCACGCATACACAAAAAGGAAGTAACAAGCGTAAACAGCATTTCATTAAATGACCATGGTGACCTTATATGTCGTGTTATTTTATACCTCTCTCTTCCACACGGGACAATGTTGTGTTTTCCTGCTGCAAACAATGAAGCTGAAATTAAGAATCTCAAACATGTCATCGACTAATGCACAAGATGTCATCGACGTCATCAACAGCTCCGCGGTCCCTTCTGCAACTAAAAAGTTGTCCCACGGTTCATATCACTCATACTTAAAGTTTTACGCAGCAGAGAGACAAGGATAGGAAGAACTTTTAAATAATAAAACTTTAATAATAAGAATGTAATAATAAACCTTTAAGTATGACTTACCAACTACCCCGTTTCTCTACCATATTCATATCACTCAGTATCGGCTACCGATACGTATTTCGCAAAATAATTGAAGAGGTATGCGAGTACACGCATGAAAATGCAACTGGATAGATTCTGAGATGTCAGAAGAGGATGGCATTACTCATTTATTCGGTGAGGCTTAACTTACAGAGTAATTTAAATCGTAGACTAACGTCAGACATGTGTGCACGAATGATAGGCGAACAAAATGAGAAGATAACCGTTCTGTTGGTATCTTGCGTTTCATCCTGACTGTGTTCCACGTTTTCCATCCTATTAAAACCGTCGCGGAGAAAAAGATCGCCGTACCCAAATTTGTAGCGAAAACACTCTTTCTGCTACCAATATGCAGCGTTGCTGATCGCTGCTCCACTACTTAAAAAGTGATGAGTACAGTAGTGACGCCACTATAGTAGCGCCGTTATGTACAACACTGGGTAATATATCGGATGAGTGTGCTAAGGCGTGCGAAGAACGAGTGTTTCTTGCACAGGTAGTAATTGATTACATAGAGATTTAAAATCCAGTACGTGTCGACTACGCAGACTGCTACGAAACACGAACTACCTCGAAAGTAGCAAAATATAAAATACTTGGGTGTCGCGCAACAAAAGAAGGTGGTAGTGTCACATTGCCGAGCAGCTTGACTGCCGTTGTGGCTTCTCGTAGTTCTGGGCCCTTTATGCGATATCGGGAGACTTCTAGGGTATTTCTTCTTCTTTTTTTTCTTTGTTAGTGCCGCGATGCAACTGTGGCTATGAGCGGCGTACAGATGTGGACAGATGTTGAGAGGACAGCAGGAAGGAGCGGGGAACAGGGGTGTTAGTATGCGTTCTGGGCCGACTTCAGGGGGAACGGTGCCGACATGGAAAGTCTTCAGAGAACTCAGGGAGAACCCCAGACAGCACAGCCGGTAGTAGGATTCGAACCCACCACCTGCGAGTCTTCAGCACGACCGTGGCTAACACTAACGAGCAGGACGCCTTAACCCGCTCGGCCATGCCGCTGACAGCATCCGGCGTAAACCCATAGAAAATTTCTGTGGAAACCGGATGAGCTCTCAGCAAGATGACGACTAGATGCTGATGATGATGATGATTAAGGTTTTTTTGGCGCATTAGCGACAAAGGCCATAGTGCGCCAAGACAATGGTATGGATGGTTAGTAGTTTAAAAGGAACGACTAGATGCACAGACGTAATATACAGATATGCCTTATTCTGCGCTGGGATCTTGCAGTATCAAGCTTGAACCGCATGGCACGAAAATCTGCAGAATTATTCCCGAATTCAAATCGGGACCGAACCTTTTCCGTGACCGAAGCCAGGTTTGTGCTCCAAAATTGCAAGCGTGGTGAAGCGAATAAGCAGCCAATGAGTATTCAAACGTAAAGGTGACAGTAGCAACGGTGGTGGTAAGGGAGGTAAGGTAAGTAAGGTGAGGTAAAGTGGTGGTAAGATGGTGGTATACCACAAGCAAGCTGGTGTCTGGTGCACCTGCGGCATGGCGTGTGTGGCTTTTTCACAGCGACAGCTATTAGTGTCTCGTTTCCCGCGATCGCGGCCAGCGTCGGCGGCGTCCGCAGAAGGAAGCAGTGAGAGGAGGGGAGTGAAGAGGTCGACACAAGGCGCGCCGAGGGAAGAGGAAGAAAGTGGCGCTTGAATAAAAAAAGACCCTTAGTAGTGATTCTGCTTCAGACGCCATGGAGATACCGGGTCCTACTGATGCACAAGCTTTGCAGCCGGAGAGCGCAAGGCAGCGCAGCAAGCTTTGCGGCTTTGCAACCGCGTGGCCGGAGTAGCCATCTACTACATGCGTGATTGGGTCAACCCTTCGCACCTAGACCTCTTTGGTGACTGTGAAGATGTGGGTGAGGTGTGTGCGGCGCAATTTGAGATTGGGCTTATCGTCGTGGCCGCCTATATTTTGCCTAGAGTAGCTTGATGGGCTTGTTGGTACATGACTCAGAGAACAAGGAGCAGTCAAAAACAGGGACAACGACACAAGAAGACACACACACAAACAAACAGAGGCTCCACTATCAACAAGTTTTTACTGAACTACACAAGCACGTTTATAACCAATGGTATAGAGGGGAAAAAAGAGGGGAAATGAACACGTAAGGGTCCGCGGTTGCGTTCCAGAGTTTCCGAGAACAAAGATTAGAGGACGATTCAAATCCAAGAGTGAAAGAGAAATTTTCGAGGCCTTTTTGATAATGAAGTATGGGTCTGATAAATGTGTTAGTGAGCCGTCGATATCGCTAACAAGGGAAGAGTTTGGGTTCTTGGAATGCAGACTAAAAGCTGGAGTTGAGTAGTTAGATCCGGTTGTTCCTCGTGTTTTTATGGCCCCCACGTGTGTTCCGTTTTTGCCCCCTTTTTTCCCCCTCTATACCATTGGTTATAAATGTGCTTGTGTAGTTCAGTAAAAACTTGTTGATAGTGAAGCCTCTGTTTGTTTGTGTGTCTTCTTGTGTCGTTGTCCCTGTTTTTGACTGCTCCTTGTTCTCTGAGTATATTTTGCCCCCACTGCAACAGTTCCGCGAGTTATAACATACCTCACCTACGCCTTAGCAGTCCACATGCCATCACATATACTGCTGCTGGGGGACTTTAACATCGACGCAAAGACCACCAACTTCATCGCCGTTCTACAAGACGCGTTGATGTTGAAACTGGCCACCAGAACAGGGAACGTAACAACCTCGAGAAATACCTGCATTGATTTGGTCTTCTAAAACCGAGACGTCGTCAAGAATATCGACCACATCATCACTCACATCACAGATCACAAGGCAGTACTTGTCACTCTAAAGTAGTTGTGCATGCATCAGCAATAAAAGTGTCAACATTCACCCACAACAGCTGTCGTTGATATTCGCGTTATACAACCGCAGCCGTCCTGTTTGCTTTTTTTTTTTTTTTTTTTTTTTTACTTTTGAATTTGGTATGGCTGCCGTACGCGTCAACGAGAAACGGAGGGATTTGTGGGAAGGTTGGTCGCCAGAGTTAAAAAAATGCAGCACATTTGTGAATCGAAGGCGGACTGAGCTGTTGTTGCATTCGTAATACTACTCAATAAATGTTACCAAAGAGTAATCAGCGTTAAGAGATATCGCAGTAAAGTACTCGCTGTCGCTTTTCGTCCCTTATCCACACAAGTCCAACCCTGGCCGAGCGAGTTGCGCACTGCCGAGCTCTCGGGTGACGCAAAACCGGAACTTTATTTTATCATGCTGATTCAAACACAGCAGACGTATTTACACGCGTGTGAAATGGTGCCACAAAGCATAAATTGTTAAAAACGGAAAAAAGTGCTATGGGGAAACAATATTGTGTTGATGGATGGCGTATACACCAATTCAGGAAGCTAACGAAAATGAGAAGCGGAAGCCGTACAGATAGGTGGATACACTCAGCGATTCCACAGTTTCGTATCTTGGCGCCTCTAGTTTTGCGGAGTCACCACAGCCAGGAACTGTTTGTCTGACATGAAAGACCAGTGAAAGGAAAAGTAAATAGCCAGTGCCACGAACTTACGCCCAAATATAATCCACGTACAATCGAATTACACGGCAGATGATGTAATCGAAGTGAGCAGTAATGTTAGTGTTCGGCCGAACATCGGTGTCTAGTTCGATGACGTACGGTGATGCACGAAAAAAGTTCGGTCCATGTTTCGGTTCAGGCAGCATTCGGCTAGTTTTTCGTGTCACGCGGTTCCCGTTTAATGGTGCTTTCGTGAGTATATATAAACGTTTGCAAGCATAGTCCTGTTTGTCTAGTGTCTGTATCAGGCACCTACATCTCTCAGAATTTTGATCAACTTGAGCCGAAGCAGAATGATAAGTAACAAGACGAGGTACAGCGATTGAGAAAATATATTTAGCCTGCTGGAATTCTTAGAACACGGAGATTCACCTCTAACGGTGTTCCAGTAATACCCTATTTCTTGCTTTTCTTAATTTTCACTGTCTCGTTAGATGCCGTGGCGCTTCCGTTGTTTGCCTCCTATGGAAGTCTTTAGTCACAACACAAACAATCGTAGTTGCTGAAGCCCCTGCTGCTGCTGCTGTGTGTGTGTGTTTTCTTTTTAAGGAATGTAGGAAGAACGTAGGAGTAACGTTTGCGTGAAACCAAAAACAAACACACAAATAAGTAGCACCGTACCAATTTTGCGTCACCTATTTCCTCGTACCCTTAGTAGCCTCCTAAAATATGCACGCACCACCACCTCTCGTGCACGCTGGAAGGCCACATGCAGAATTTCAAGGAACCCATTCCATGCATCATGTAGTTTGGAACTGCGTGACAAGCTTCTATCCAGCATTGGGCTCAGATACTGAGAACTTCTTTTTCCTTCGACCGTTTTCCGATCTCACGCAGTTCGACGTTCCCTTTTTTCGAATCTCCCATTCCCGAATACGCATGAGTGGGCATTTCTTTACGATCGCGTTTTCCAAGTCATCAAATTTACAGCACATTCGGCGCACTCGTTGGCGGTACTGTTCTCGTTTGGTGAAACAGCAGCCTGGGGCTTCTGCCGTAATAGGGAGTTCAATATTCCGACGAGAAAACAGCGGAAGATAAATCTTTGACGGAAGCACCACGCGAAGGAGCGGCTTTCGTCTTTGTTGTGGGAGACGTAAAGAATGTTTTAAGGTTATATTCTACCACAATTCTATCACGGAACAGGGGCTCACATAACGTAGGGTTACAGGGCAGTGGATACGCAAGAACGAGGTATGTCTGTTTTACGCGGCGTGAGCCACAATTTCGGAAATCTCCGTACACAACAGTTCAGCCGTGACAGTTGACATTTTCAGCCGTGATTCTAGGGATATCATGCGGCCGGGTGTTCGCCGCTAGTATTAACGTTGGTGTAACGCCAGTGATAAAAGCGAAGCCCTGGACGTAGAGAGGTCGACTGTATGCACTACATGACGTCCAAGCGCATCCGTCTGACGGATAAGCAACGCCCAGAAAGCAACCGTACGGTCGAAGAGCGCGATATTAGTGAGTTTGAGTGCATCGTACGCTATCGCCTTTGCGTACGATGCACTAAAACTCTCTAATGTTTCATTCCGTATTTGCACCGCAAAGTACGAGGGGCGTTCAAGTCAAACCGGAACTTTCTGTCTCCTGAGTGTACAAATGGCTCCCGCTACTTCTTTTTCGTCCTTTTCACACGCGACAGGCCTCCGCGTTCACCATGTAGTGATCCAAAGTTTGTGCAAAACAGAAGACACGTGCTAGACAAGATGGCCGACAACGAGGTGAGCGCGCACATCGAACAGGGAATTGTCATGAAGTTTCTCGTGAATGAAGGCGTAAAGTCATCTGAAATCCACAGAAGACTTCAGGCTCAGTATGGCCACGATACACTGAGTGGTGCAAACGGTTCCGAGACGGCCGTATATCAGTGCAGGACGATCCCGGCCGGGGCGGCTCACAGCCCTGTGTCAGAGTTCCTGAGAACATCCAACTTGTGGAGCGTCTGATCCTCAAGGAGCGACGGATAACATGTCTCGAACTGGCTCGAAAGACGGACCTTTCTGTGGGAACGTTGAACACTATCATTCATGAACACATCCAGTTTCGGAAAGCCGGGCCTCATCTCCAAAGGAGTCCTCCACCTACCGGACAATGCACGCCCGCATACCGCGCATCTCAAGACACGTACCTTACAGGAACTTGGCTGGGAGTTTCTGCCACATCCCCCTTACAGTCCAGACCTCGCCTACAGCGATTTCTATCTCTTCGGGCCACTGAAGGCGTTCCTTGGGGGCCGCCACTTCAGCTGCGACGACGAGGTCAGGAATGCGGTCCGATCATGGCTGCTACGCGCCGGTAAGGATTTGTACGCTTCTGACATCCAAGCCCTCGTGAAACGCTGGGACAAGTGCATTAGTGCAGCTGGAGATTACGTTGAAAAATAAAACTAATTTCTCGCCTCTAAGTTCATTTTACTTTTGCGAAAAATTAAAAGGCCCGGTTTGACTTGAACGCCCGTCGTCTAACCGCGTGCGTGTACCGCGTGTGTTGCAAATCAACTGTGACTGGGGGAAGGGGAATACATTTCTTGACAAAAGAAAGGTTTTAAAAAAAGAGAAGAAAAGAACAGCCAGACGGTGCGTCGGCTTTCTCTTTTGCAAGTAAATAATTAGAAAATAAAAGAGAGAGAAAATAAAGAACGGCGAAAGAAGGATCAGAGAGACGAGAAAAAAAAAACAGTAACAAAACGGATGAGAGTAAGCGCATGAGGGTGAGATGTGAGTGTGGGGGAACTGACGAAGGAGATGACACAAGTCTCGAGGTCACAGGTTGCGCATGAGACCTGTGTCGTTGAGGGCTGCTTTAAGCTGGACCCGCATGGAGCGTGTCTCTGTGCGTAGCACGCTGCGACCGGGAAAACGTACGCTCCCAAACGCGCGGGCCAACCCGCATGGCACAAGCGACCGCACGTGAAATCCACCGGAGGACGCTGAGCAACGGAAGACAGAGTTGCCAGCTCCTGGCTTCCGCTTTCCTGACTCCGCATGCGGACGATCGAGAAGGAAGTTTTGCAGCTCTGCTTTCAACTTTGTGATGGAACGCGAGCGCGATCTTTCGCATTTTCATATGTTGCTTCTTCGCAAGAAGCAGCAGCAGAAGAAAGAGAAGAAGAAGAAGTTGTGGTGGGTGCACCCGGTTTGGAAAGGAAGAAGAACATAGCGAATTTCATCTAGCTGTAAGTACCAGTGCTAACTGCTAATCCAGTGGTTCCTTTATTATGTGCGTGCACATGGCCCCGGTCGATTGGTAGATCGAGAGATCAATCGATCGGTCGATAGATAGATAGATAGATGATCGATCGTTAGATGTAGGTAAAGGAGACTGATCGATTGGTAGATAGATATACATACAGCATTCATGCGTGCATGTGTTATGCACTAAACAATTAGCAACGACAGAGAAAAAAGTTGCAGAACACTCATTTCGTAATTCAGAATGTAAACCTACTTCACTCAGCAAGCAACATAAAAGCCGTTGATAATGAAACAAAACTAAAATGGTCACCCTTACTGTTAAATTTCCTTTGAGCTTAGTTTGTTCAACAAAAGACAATTTAAAGACCCTTTGCTGTAGTTAGCTTGCATTCATAGAATTTTCCGTGAATGAAGTTAATGTGTGCTATCTGAAAAGTCTCTGTGCTCTGAGTGAACATGATGAGGAAACTTATCTAATTTCTCAAATAGATAGCCTATTTTTATATCGTACAGTTTATGTATACCCAATACATCTATGAAAATTGTCTTCGGTAAAATCTTAATAGCCAACGTTAGCAACTATGCCCATCATTTCTTTGTTTTTCGCACGATTACTAGCTTACTCCAATTTTGTGTGGCTTTGATTACTATTACAGCTTACTCACATAGTAGGCTTTCTAATGATTTGCAGATGGATACCATGCGCAAATGTGGTGATGACAGGATGTTCCAGAAGTTCTACAGGATGCCCTCGAGCACGTTTGATGAACTTCATCGCCTGGTTCAGAGTGCACTATCCAAAGAGCATGCTGTGAGGGAGCCCATCTCCTCGCAAGAAAGGCTTGCCATGACGATCCGGTAAACTCAACACTTCCTTTAGTATATTCTGATATGTGCCTGGCATGTGTTGCACTGAGATAAAGGTAATGATACCACAATACTGGCATAACAAGGGGCACATGATCAAATGTCCAGGTTCCTTTCATCTGGGATGCAGATTAAGGACATCGCACTCGCCTACCTAGTGGGGCTTGAGACAGCAAGGGAGGCCATCCACTTAACGTGCAAAGTGTTGTGGAGTACACTGCAACCACTCGTGATGAAGGTAACGTCACATTGCATAGCAGCCAAACTTTGTTATTGTTTTAAGTTTTAATCCAGACTCCTCATGATGCAGCCACCCACCAAATCCGAGTGGGAGGAGATTGCCCTCGGGTATGCACACACTTGGAATTTCCCAAACTGCTTGGGTGCAGTGGACGGAAAGCATGTCCAAATCGTTGCTCCCAAAAAGTCTGGCAGCATGTTCTACAACTATAAGGTAAGACAATGTGGAGGTTATTAATCTACATGTATGTTGAACTGCGGTACTAACTGAGATTCCTTCAGGGAACATATTCAATCGTGCTGATGGCGGTTGTTGACAGCAAGTACCGTTTCAGGCTGATTGATGTGGGAGCACCAGGAAGAGCTATAGATAGTGCCGTGTTTAAGGAGTCGGCCATTGGAAGAGGACTCCTGTCTGGCAAACTGCAAATGCCTGGAATTGCAAGGCTGCCAAACTCGGATGTTGTTTTGCCTCATGTACTGATAGGAGATGAGGCTTTTCAGCTCCGACAAGATTTCTTGCGTCCCTATCCTGGCAAGATGCTGCCGCCTAACGAGACAGTCTTCAACTACAGACTGTCCCGAGCAAGGTAAAACACCCAGAATTTTCCATTTAAAATGTTCACTGACGTGTTTTATTTATTATGCTGTAGGCGATGTGCTGAAAATGCCTTCGGCATCCTGGCCAATCGCTGGCGAATTTTTCTTAGAGTCATCAACCTGTCACCAGAAAATGTGGAGAATGTTGTCCTCGCATCCTGTGTCCTCCACAACTACCTCTTGAATCGGAGGTTGCTAACGGAAGAAGGGGACACCCCCGATGAATTTGGTCACTTCAGGAGAGGTTCCTGGAGAGATATAGAACAGGAAGTTCGGACAGCACTGTTGGACGTCCAGCGAACGTCAGCACGCAATTACAGCACTGACGCAGCAGGCGTCCGCAACATGTACAAGGAGTACTTTACAAGTCCAGCTGGCGAAGTGTCATGGCAATGGAAAAAATGCCACCTGCAACCACCACCACACAGCATTGTGTGACGAAGCCTGAAGAATTCCCCTTGCCCTTTCCCTCACCAAAACGGCCCTTTTCAGGGCCACCCCAAATGTGTGCGTCAAAGACGACGTCTGCATAGAAACCCCGTAATTTGCTTAGTAATCCTCGTGTTGGCCAGTGATATGAGCCAGAGCTGAACCCAGGGTGAAAGCTGCCTAAAACACTTTTTAGCTGAATCAGTACTATATGCAAAGGCGCAGTGATAGCTTTGTAAAATTTAATCTAGCAGAGTGTTACGAAATCGCACTTCAGTACACACCAGCATACTCTTGTTCTTGTTCATTCACAACCTGATAATTCAACCTTTTGCTTAATTCAAACAAATCTGATTTTTTTTTTTTTTTTGCCTGCTAAGTTTTCCATTATGTGTGTTGGGTGACACACACGAATTAACAGCAGATCAAAAGCATGCAGCTTACATCTGCGTGTTGCAGTGATAAGGAGTGACAAATGTTGAATCATGCGTTCAACACACTTATGATATTGCGAGACATGCAACAATATCGTTATGTGTAGCATGCTAAAATTAGTCTCGCTCAATAAAATGAAACTTTAGTCATCCTGCATGTATTTGTCAACATCCAATATGGCCTTTTTCATCTCACGCACCAATCGCTGCGGACATCTCCGCATGTCGTCACACAGCGACAACGCAAAGTACTCTATGTTGTCTGGAACACGACTCAATCTCGATCTGGGGACCTCCAGCTCCTTGTCCACGGGATCACTGGTCGGAGCATCCCTCTTCCCTTTCTTTTGCCTTTTCATAGTGCTTTGGCCAGAAGACGGGGTACTTGAAGAATCTGTCATTTCTTGGAGATCCTCAACAGAAGGCAGCGTATCTGAAACATGATCATCTGGGCCATCTGTGCACAAGTATTGAGCAAATGAACAAAGTTTCTGAAACGCATCACTGTGATTCAATGTTTAGCATCTGACAGTGGTGTACTTTATATAAATCAGTTAAACTCAACATAAACAAATGCAGGCAACGTCAAACCCTGAGCCCGTACACTGACGCCCATGACTCACCATGTGTGTACGTTGTGTTGAGAACATGAAGAAATATTTGCACTTGACAATGATAGTATAAAGGAACAGTTATCAGGAATATAAGCAGTGTATCGAAAAAGTGTAGGCTATAACTGTGTGACATATATGAATGCAGAAATATACATGAAATATATGAATTAGAACGTGCTTAAAGGGGCCGTAAACAGGCCACCAAACATTTCTGAAATAATGATACCCCATGAAAGAACGCAGCTCATAATACCCAAATATACATTTCGTTCGGCTCGTGCCAGCTCATTGATGATGAGTAACCAGTGAGCCTCTCTCCACAACGCATACGTCACATGGCTACGTAGCGTTTTGCCGTCCAATCGGGGGGCCGAGTTGCGCACATGACGTTTCAAATTACCAGCCAATAAACATATTTCGTTATCAGCTGTGAGTCGGAGCGCTCAGTTTGTTTGTGTGAAACGACGTTTTGCGTTCCGTGGTTATGAAATTCAACGTCATGATATCTTCAACATCTCCGGCTGGCGCAAACGTCAACAGCTGGGCTGCTATCACATGACGCGATTCGAACCCGGGTTCCTCCCAGTCACGACGTGACATGGCCAGCACGCTATCCACTGTACCACGCGAGCTGGTGACGCGATGCCGCGTGGCTCAAACCAAAGCACTGCAGCCCAGTTGTCGGAACCATTCGAAGATGACGAAGATGTTCCATAGCGCACCTACCTAAGATTCCGGAACTGTAGTCCCGGATATTCATTCGCGCCCGTGGTGTGCTGCGTGCTACTGCCCAGAAAACGTAGTGCGCGTATGATACCTAAATTAAACGCATTTCTTTCTCAGTTTGAGGCTCTAACTGTTTAGACTTTAAATAGAAGAGGATTCACGTTCATCTAGTCCAATTCCGCATTTGAAATAAAATCGTACGTGGAACACTCAATCATAATTGGTGGGGAAAGCGCTACGTCAAAATGACGTAAAGTTAGAGCGTGGGGCGGAGCTAAAATGCGAAAGAGTGCAGTGAATATTTCATCCGTATGCAAGCGCCTTTTGTTTTTGAGCGTTAGTAATTGCAAGGAGTTTTCACGGCCTAAGTTCCAATAATATAACACAAAGAAATGTGCACCTTTTGTACCTGTTTACGGCCCCTTTAAAGGGATAGTCGCATCCGGAAGCGTGTTCCGGAACTGTTATGGTCATGTTCCCTGTCGTTCATAATGTACGCCGGCAAATTTTCTCCGCACAAATCCACTTGGTTGACTCAGAAACGATTTTTAAATGTTCGCGCTTCCCGCGCGCACGGCAATCTCCGCAAGGCGCCGACACTGGATGACGTCACCCGGATAAACCAACCATCAGGAGGCGCTCCTTCCCGCCGCAGATTCTGTGTGTGTCTGTGCGTGTGGCTGCCCCTTTTTCTTGTTGTCTTGTCGCGTTTGCTTTGAAGTACTTTGAACCATAGCGTGTGGCCTAGGATTTCACGCCGATGACGTGCGATGTCACAGCCAGGAAACCGGTGCTACGTGCTCGGGTGCAGAAAGACTTATAACGCGAATCCCGAGTTTACATTTCACCGACCTCGCAATGGCGAAACGAAACGAAAGTGGGAGGCAGCGATCGCCAGCCACTACTGTGGTGTGGCCCAAGGATTGAATGTTTCACGCGTCTGTTCCTGTCATTTCGCCGACGACGCCTATTTTGATGAAGATGTATTGCAAGTTCGGCTTGGGCTACGGCAGAAACAGAAGCGGCTGAAGATTGACGCCGTGCCTACCACCCCTACCACATGCGATCAGGAACAAGTGCAGGAACCAGCAACGGAGGTAAGTGACAATTTTGCGTGGTCACAGCTGTACGCTGCGATGAAAAATGTCAGTTGTCACAGTAAACATAATCGCGAACACCTGGCCTCGCCGCCGATTGTAACGTCACAGTCACACCGGCTACTAATGTACACAAATTATTACCATGATTGCAGCATCCTGACGCAATAGTACGCGTACTCTAGAGAAAAACGATTGGTGTGTTGTTGGTGTGCTAATTGTTGCCAGTATTATGCAGGAGTAACGTAACACTCCCACATGACAGCATTATTCTAATCTTATTGCAGCTAGTGGATGTTTCTACAGTTCATAGTGTAAGCCTGATGGTAGCATTCAGGGATGTGAAAGCATCGCAATCTGTGTTTGGCTACGTCTGAGACACTTCCATCAGTATTCTACTGCAGCCTTGTTGCTAATTTCTATAATATAATAAAAAATAATAAATAACTGTGCCAGTGAAATAGGGACCGCAAAGGGGAAGATTTATTTGCATAGTCATTTTTATATTTGTTATTGTACCTGCTAGGCCCTCAACATATTCTTTTGAGTGTTAACACTCAAGGCCATATTTCAGATGTGGAGGTCATGGCTGAAGCAAGTGCTGGGGACCCACTTCACGGCGCATCTCACAAGGGGGTTGTCATCCCCTGATTCCAGGAAGAGGAAACAATGGACACAGACTTGCATAGCGTATTAGTACGCCAGATATGGATCTGCCAACATGAACCCTCCTAACATCCCTGTGGCAGCGTACCTGTAACCGCCCAGACTTCACACCACATTAATGTAGAACCACAGCAAAACATAATAAAATAGCTTAGGTTTATTTGCCTCCCATACATAATGGGAGGCAAATAAACCTATGCTATTTTTTTATTCCCACTCCGTCATACTCCACTGTACAATAAATCGATACAATTATAGGGTCATTCTTTATTCCCGTCACTACACCGCATTGAAAATCTGCACAGAATTCAAAATATTCCCACCTCGGCACTAGCCTAGTGCAGTACAGTCTGGATTTGATGCCAGAGCTAATACTGCCACGTGTAGTAGTTTTTGCTGTACAGACGGGTAGACAGTCTGTTGACTGCAACTGGAGATACAGAGTGACAAGACAAAACATCCCCCACACTGCAATGACGAAAAGACGAAGATTGCTGCAAGACGAAAATTTTGCTGACATAGACACACTTGGTGTAAATGAGCCCTTGGTCATCCCCCTTGCCTCCCATCAGAGGTTTAGGAGGATACTATTGGTGTCTGGTGTACGGATATACCTATCCGTACACCACACACCTATAGTATCCTCCAAAACCTCTGATGGGAGGCAAGGGGGATGACCAAGGGCTCATTTACACAAAGTGTGCCTATGTCAGCAAAATTTTTGTCTTGCGACTACATGTCTCCAGTTCCAGCCATCAGTATGCACCAGCTTGTCTCTCCTGTCAAGACACCCTTGCTTCGATGGTCCTAACGCTGATAGCCTTGATAGGACGTAGATGGGAACTCCCTCCTGATGGCTCGGACAACGCATCCAGGAACATGTCGTCTGTTCCTTGGACCAAGGTATCCCCAGACCCATCTCGTGAATGACGAGTATGCCGTGAACCTCAGGCACCTGGAAAAGACAAATCCACATGACATTTCTTTTTGTTTAGCATTATATCTTGTGGGCATTTGCATACCTGCCAAATCTCCCACAGTGTTGGGAAAACAATGGCCAGAACAGAAGAACAGACACTATCCCAACCTTGGAGTTCAAAGCCTGTGCATTCCTTTCTTAGTTCCGGGGTCTCCCGCATTTTGAATGTGTTGGCAGGTGTGCAACATAGTACAACAGCAAAATGGTCCGCCTCTTTCAGGATGAACCCGATTCCAACAGCTAACTCCCTCCCGAACCAGCTTCCCTCCAATTCCGGCAAAATCCAATTTCTCCCAAAATATATTACTCTTACATTCTTCAGTAACATGCTCCCCCCCCCCTTTTATTGGCACCTCAAATGCTTCTGTTTTCAGACTTGTAAGACTATCCTTCAGAATTCCCACTGGATATCTGTCAATCAGAGTTTTGTGTTGCCAATCAGGCCATGGCTAACTGGCATAATTGAGAGCATATCGAGACTAGCTGAGGCGACTGTGTTTCTTCACTTTTCCTAATGGAATTGTTGGACCAGGATTCTGGGTCGTTCCACGGCTGTCGGCCACGCTTATGATTTATGGGGGACAAACTTGTGTAGGCCAAAAAGCTGCTGAGAATAGCCGCCCTTTTGTATACAACCCCTGTCCACTTTAGGTTCGACAATTTGCGTAACCAACAACACCCGACCAGCACCCGAGTTTACCCTTCCGAATCTTGATGGGAGGTCATTTAAACCGAAAAAATCATTACGGTCGTAATCACAGCAAACGGAAGAGCACTGCAGCAGGCTTACCTGTGGTCATGGGGATTGAGTCGCCTAAAATGTTGATCATAGCGGCAGAATTGAGGCGCGTACACCACTAGAAGCTCCCTACGGAGGCAGATGTCCCTGAGTAATGGGTGTTGTGTTATGCACTGCACGGCGGCACTGTTGCACATTTCTACCACCCTGGCAACAGAATGGCAACACAGGCGCTCGTCGGGCTCCTGTGGGTCGCAGACTCCACACAGACACCTGCCGACAACAATTTCAACATTCTAAACTGTTTCGCACATCCGACGGCAACCATGCAAAGAGATATGTCACCTGAAAATGTCATCCCGCGGGTTAGCCGCAGCCACATCTCGTGCATGGTCGGCGGGTTCCAGAGGCATTGGGTCCGTAGAGTATGGGTCATCATCCCGCATTAACTCGTCGCCGCTACCGCTTACATGTTCGTCAGAATCTCCCCCAGACAGAGAAACATCACTCTCGTTTTCCGACTCCATGTTTGCTACCTTCGCTTCGCGATCGCCAAACAGGCGCGCGGCTCGCATTTACCCAGGGCGCGCGCTGATTGGCTTTATCCGGGTGACGTTTGCTCCCACTTTTAGAGAGCGAGGGCGCAAGGATTCCGGTTTCCTTTTCATCGGATTGCGCGAAAAGTACGCCGCGGATCGAAATGGTATTTTCGGGCCCATTTCAGTGCTCGGCAAGGAATTAGAATTCGCATTAGTTTCGAAATTGACCTCGGAGAATGCGACTGTCCCTTTAAGTGCAGTGAGCCTGTCAAGTGATTGTTCCTGTCATTTATCATTCATTCAATTCAACTGCTGGGGTCTGTAATATTACCTTCCTGTCCATTGTCTCCATTAATCATAGACATAAGCACCGCCTCAGGTGTCTGCACAGTGCTATCCTCTGTGAGTTGCACTTCTTCGTTCCCGGGGCCATCCAAGTTGCATCTAGTGCTGCATGAGAAATATGTTCACTGCAGCGAACTTGACTCACGCCACGCTCATAGATAGACTTACCTCTTGGACAAGCTGACCGCCCTTAGGAACATCATCTGTTGCAGATGTGGCCAGTTGCACTTGACAACATCAGCAGCACCTGCACCACTTCTCTTAGATGCTTGTTCCTCCTTAATTTTGCGGAAGAACGTGTCCCGCAGTGTCTGCCACCTCGTTGTAGCATACTCCACTGGAACAAACAACAGCATCATGCACTGCCACAGTCATGCGCTCTAAAACCCAACGTTTTGCGACGCTTTTCCCTGTGCACACCCTAGAGGGGGACAAGTGCTATTTCAGCTTTACATGTCACACATGGTACGTGGAGGTATTATGACGAAACTGTAATAACGACCTCTCTAACTATTTCTTTTTTTTCTTCTTCTTCTTTTTGCAACACCCATTCCGTAGACCAAGTCCCAGTCGCTATCACACACTGACGACGGTTTGGGAAGAATAGCGCAGAACGGTGAGAACAGCATGATCTAACAATGCGATATAACTCAAACAAACGACCGCTATTAGCCGAGGTAGGCTACATTTTACGAGAAAACATGAACACGTGTTGGTCCTTTCGTGACTTCAAAAGCACAACTTACCTGCGCATCCCACCGCCATGGCAACTTCTTTCCAAAGACTGGCTTTGACGAGGACATCACGGTACTGGTGAAGCCGAATATCCCAGAGGGGAGGTCTCTTCTCAACTTCACTGATGATGATTTCGTTCTCCCGGAGTTTCTGCAACTTCTTCGAGGCGGCCGCCATGGTCAGCTTTGCAACTTCGGAATTCGCAACATACAACCGGACGTGTCACGTGAAATGCAGCCCGCGCCTCATTGGCTGCCGCCAGCGGAGACTTCCTGTGCGTCTCGTGAAATATCTGCACACCGCAGACGCGCTCTGAAATACGGTGGCAGAGCCGGTTTTCACGAGCTGATTCACGCGCCCCGTAATACGCTCCGAAATACGCTCCATGCGGGTCGGCCTTAAGTCACAGAACGTTGTGCAAGATGTCGTACATGGCCCAGTAGAGTTGTCAGAGAAAAGTCTGTGAACCGCAGCTCAAGGAGGCGTCGTCCGAGGATGTCCCGAGGGATGTCGAATCTACGGCAGTCGAAGACATGGTGTGCAGACGTGGGTAGACGTAAACTCCCCCTCTTCCTCCCTTTGATAGACGGAGAGAGGACAGCAGGAATCAGTGAGAGATAGAGGTTAGTATGCGTCATATTCCTACTTCAGGGGGATTCGTGTCGGCATCCGCCTGGAAAGTCCTCCGGAAAACTCGGGGAAGGCCTCAGACAACGCAGCAGGTGGTGGGAATCGCAAATATCACCTCCTCAGTTGTGGTGATGGTGAGAGCGTTAGTGTGAACGGTTTTGGCGTTGTTGGCATCGCAACAGACGATTTGCATATAATGAGAGGAAGCAGTGTTAGACAGCACGGCGTACTGTGGGAATTACGTTTTACGGAGCATTGTTGTTCTCGCGTATCTTCGTATGTTGTTCTCTGTAGGGACTTGTCACTAGCGTTGGGATCCGGGATATCCCGAAATCTCGGGATGCTTTGCACGATTCGTGCACATTCTCTTCTTTTTACTTCCCAGGTTTTTGCAAGATTGAGCTTGGTTTTGTCTTTGGTGCCAGTTTGAAATAAATCGGTGGGCGCTATGTGAAGAGACTGCGAATAAAATTAAGCCCGTTCTTTGAGAAGAACACTAAACAGTCAGTTTTCCGGTAAAAAGCGTCACATATTAAAACTATGGCAGAATTAACGCGAATCCTTCGCGCTATTTCACCAACAGCGGTTGCTGTCGGGACCACCTGAGACATTACAACGTGAGACTGTGGCGCCCTCTATGAGGTGCGGGCGGAAGCGCTTTACTGGATGTATACTGGATGCTTCAGACACTCTTCCGCCGACTCCAGAGTCACCCCCACCCCCCTTTCTTTATACCTCCACTTTACAGCTATCGCTGTAAAATAATGGAAGCCATTAAGCTGTGGGGAACACGCAGGATTAATCAGAGTTGCCACTCAAAGGCTGTGTATATGTGTTGTGTGTTTTATCTCAATCCCGAAATCCCGTCCCGGGATCCCGGAATTCGTCTCCAAAAATCCCGAAATTCCAGGACTGCATAAATCGCCCGGGATTGGTCGACTGCGCTGAAGGGAATTGCAGTTCTACTCAAATTTACGCCCACTGCCTTCGAGTTTTCGCCGGTCAACTCAGTCACGTCAGTTTAGGAAGGTCAACGAGAAAATAAGACACTCGAACAAGGCAAGCTCGCGTACATCGCGATGATTCAGTTTCACGTTGACATGTACAAGACAAGTTTGTTCTCCGTGAAGAACATCTACTTTGCATCAACAGATAATGCTGCCCTGAATCAGCATACCCAACATGACAAAGGAGGAACACGATGCTATGTGACGGTGACGATCGCTGACAATCATGATGCACGACGTACAACAGCAACTTTTAGTGTTGAACAGAAATAGCGCACAAAGTAACTAAAATGTACCTTATAATGTCACGCCATATATCAATGTACATGTTGTAGAACTGAAAATCCACAGACGACATGACTTTGCCCGGAACACCACACACAGTTTCCTATGAACGTGAGCGGAACGTGCTTCGCATGATTCTCGCAGGCTCTCGTAAAGTGCGCAACAGATGGCGCAACAAGTCGTCTGTTTTGGGCAGCGTCTCGAGTGCGGCCCGAAGATTGAATATACCAGTTTTCAGCGTGATGTTGGAATTCACCAACCCACCACGAGCGAGCAGTTCGTGGGTAATTTTGCGATATGCGAGTTTTCAGGGAATCATGCACCAAACAGACATTCAAGATGTTATGTCATGCCATCTCAAAATACCAGCTACCCCGTATTTCTACGCCTATGATGTGAGGAGCGCCCCCGTAAATAACACCGGTGTACCAGCGCTTACTCTGACCTTTGCCATCCACGGTAACTGCAGCATGGCAGTGTACTTGCATGCAGAAGTTGATACCACATCGAGGCGCATCCTATTTTGCTTTTGGGCCATCGTGCAGCACTAGTTTGTATAGAGTTGCACTCGTGCATGAAGTCAGCGTTCTGTTCGGAGCTCACGCTGCAATGCGCTCCGTTGACTTCACCCGGTGTTCAATTCGCGTACAAGAGGGGGAAAGGTAAGCGGTGCTGAAAGTTAAGTATCTCCTGAGCTAGCGGACAAAGTAAAGAACAAATTTCGGCCACGTTCTTCTGTAAGTGGCAATGTCATTTGCGAAACGCATGGCTCATCACAAGCGGAGAGCTACGTAATTATTACTCGTTTATTTTGCTTAAAGTAAGCACATTGTTTCGACTGCAGAATTTACATCCCTGCCTGCGCTTTCGTGTGCTGTGCAGGAGGAATTCAATGAACAAGAAAGACTCGAGCGGACTCGGGTCTTCTGCGTTTGTTGGTCGCACTGGTCTGCAGTTTGGTGAACTGCATAATGTGCAACTAATTAGTGAATTGAGTACACATATTTGAAAGTTACAAGCTTACACGTAATACAGTTTTATAGTGCAGTTGTATATTTTTTTTTTCCTGCCCAATAACCTTAAATCCTTAAATCGGCACTACAGTACAAAAATAGTTCATCTTATCGTAATGAAAGACGTCGTTTCCTGGACACCAACACAAAAGTAACTGGGTTCACCCGTCGCGTCGTTCGTGAGGCATGCGTGAAGGATGACATTTGACGACCGCAGTTTGCACGTTCCCTCTTCCTCTCCTTCTCAAGAAGCCCGCCATTACGGAGAGGCCTCCCATTGGCAAATCGCTTGAGGATACCAATGGTAGGCTAAACGGTGGCATACATAAGCTAGAAGCGATGCGCCTGCCCTTTTTACTTGCGCACTGTAACAGCGCTGCATCAGTTATCAGGCGGGCCTTCATTTTATCTGTAGAACAACATGAACTGCTAATCAGACACGCTAATGATGTTCTCTCGCCAGCCCTGGTCTTCTGCCATATCGCAATAAGGGCAAATCGAACTATTATTCCTCCTGGAGAGACACGTTCTGATTCGGATATACACTCCACAATGCAGCGCAATGGAGAGGAAAGCACCGTAAAATGTCGCGACACTTATCTCGCCCATAGCATAATATATGCAAACACGTGAATGCCTACACTCTGAAAAAAAAAAGGAGTCGTATCGACTCCTTTACGGGGGTAAACCGTCCTAACTCCGGGGTGCAAAATAACACCCCTTTTGAAGAGTATCTGCAACTCCGGGAACCACGGAGTAAAGTTTACTCCTATGGTACAGAGTAAAAGTTACTCCCATACAGCTCCCTATTTACTCCAGCATATTGGGTGTAAACGTAACTCCGTTCATGAGGCTAGCGTAACTCCACTGGGGAGTTCTCGTTATGCTACATAAGGCATAAAAGTTATGCCCTTCACCTGGAGTGCACA
This sequence comes from Ornithodoros turicata, assembly GCF_037126465.1. Lineage (NCBI taxonomy): Eukaryota > Metazoa > Arthropoda > Arachnida > Ixodida > Argasidae > Ornithodoros > Ornithodoros turicata. The sequence continues at coordinate 98,301,018 of NC_088202.1, forward strand.
TTACTCCAGTCGTCTCCTCACCTTTAAGATCATGCAAATAAGTGTTGCAAAATAGTATATCTAAATAAGAAACATTTATTGTGTCTCTGATACAAATTGGCAAGAACAGAAAAAGGAAGCTTTCAGTGCTTAATATGATCCTAGGAAAACAACTGGTAAGATGCCACAGGTACAAGTACATTCTTGCATTATAAGGTTGCCACACACCCAATGCAACTATCACCTGGCATATACTTCCAACTCCTACAAACAGGAAACAAAACAGTTATTCGAAGTTCATCTGTCACTATACATTAACATATCAGTGCATAGGAATTTGGCATATCGGCACCCACTTTTCTGCTTTTTCATGAGAAAGCAGGGGGAGACGCGCCTTTTGAAGTGAATCTGGCTGAGGCATAAAGTGCAGTACATGTACTTTAGATTTTTCTTTTTTCTTGGCAGAAGAGTAGTTGCCTTATATGAGAAACTGCTGTCATATGTAGTTCACAATTTGGAGCCTACAAGAATATCTTGCCTAAAATAGATGTGTGTATACACTTCCCAATATATCTATTGTAAAACACCTGTAATAAGATGAGCACTTACACAAGTGAAAAGGTCAGATGCACCTCCTTCAGCAGATGAGCAAGGGCATGAATTACTCATGCTGGGTAATAATCTGCAACATAAATATAGGTAATGGAGTCCGAGCAGTGGCGATATGTTACGTTATCATAAGTCAAATACTTTCATAACTAACAATTTCTTGTGCCAAACAAACTATGCTAGAAAATGTATGGTTTGAATCATGTCTGTGCGTGCAAAAAGTGATCGGTGCTATGTCGGTTACTTACTATCTTGTTCATCAATACTGTTCTCACTTACGAGCTGATGATTACTCTAACTAGTCCCTTTCTCTTCCTTGCAATGTGCATCCATCCTTTGTGGAGGTTTTTTTCTTTCTCTGTCTGCCCAATGTGCAAACGACTCGTAAATCTGAAACAGTAACAACAGCATTAGAACTCAACACTGATGCAGTGGCGGATCCGGGGGGAGGGACGGTTGAGCGATCGCCCCCCCCCCCCCCCGCTCAAAACAGTAGGTCTGGCAGCGGTGTCCCCCACTCCCCCCCCCATTTAGGGGCTTCGACAAACAAACCGCCCCCCAAACAACAACAACAAAAGCGACACGGACTGGATCCGCCCCATGCACTGACACCACTTGTCGTCGGCAGGATACACGTGAATGACAATACAGAACGGCGGTAATACCTACCCCACTGAAACTTACCAGTGCAGGGCACCTCCTTACCACAACCTGCACAGTTGACTTCTCATTCCAGAGCCATGCCGAGTGATGCTAGCCTTTAGGTCACTTGCCACCTTCGTGATCTTCAGTGCGTTCCATCAAAGCCAGACTATTCGGCAATGCTGTTAACATTAATTAGCAAAGCGTCCTATCCAAAATACGATTTCACTTATCATCAATTTGAAGTTCCTGTTCTTCAAATAAGTTAGACTTCTTAGGATACAAAGGTCCACTTACGAAAAGAAACTCTCTTGAAGAAGCATAACTGTGAACAGCTACCACATTTTCATAATTCGTGTACGTAACACAGGACGCATACTTACCTGAAGTACATACAGGACGACACTCAGACACATCTCATCTTTGAGAACATCGTCAATACATACAGTTTCAAGTTCCCGCACGACAACGGCCAACCGCTAAACGACCGCGCGATGTCAGTGTTGCTAGACTACGCAATGAAAACAACGAAAACGATCCAAGAATATGAAGACGCCTCGCGCTCAACTCTTACCACGGAGTAAAGCGCGGGTTGAATGGAGTTATTAGAGCATGAAAACATAGAAACGCAGAAACAGGGAGTTGCAATGGTGTTTGGTGAGAGTTAAACTGCATCAAGGGGTGTAAAATTGCCTAATACTCTCGTTCGACTCCTTTTTTTCTCAGAGTGTATATATTTGCAGGTATAGGTATAAAGGCAGTATGGGGATATAAATTCCACCAGAGGACGCAAAGTGGAAGACCAATCAAGGCTCATTAGCAGTCCTGAACACACAGATACAGTGCTCTGAGGACATCACTCCTTACCTTTCTGGGCACGCGGCTCCGACGTTAGAAGTAATCAGGTGGATTGTTCAGAGCGATTCACAGAAGTCTGAAAGAACCACAAGCAAACTATTCAGGCTACAGGTCGCCTACATAAAGTCAAGGACTAAATAACAGCATTTGATATACACACACACGCACATTACATTGTGCAGTTGCTCAGAACGTCGCAGGAGAGGAAAGGAAAAGCTAACTCGCTAGATATGTTCCATTCGAATATGCCTCAGCAGTAACAACTAAAATAGAAGGCCGTCTGCTACTCCAGATCCAAAACCTGCTTGGAGGGGGGGGGGGATAATAATTAGTCTGGGTTGCTTAGATTCCTTTGTGTAAGTTACTCAGAAGGGACAATTAACTTTTGCTGTACAGTTACATGACTCAGAAAGTAATTTTGGTGTAGCAACAGTTACCCAAAGCAAAATGTGATTCAGTTACAGTTATTCATCAAATGTAATTCAGTTACTTTTGGGTTACTTCAGGCGGCATCCCGTGGTAAGATATTTGGACAACTCCACACACACATTTAAAAACAACGCTTTTCATGCCAGATGTTCATAAGTTACACAATGAACTAAGTGATATTGATGAAAACAACGAAACTGATACGCATAAAACCGACCACCTGGAGAGAAGCAAGAAAGCACAACTAACGCCGATGTAAAATTTGTCGCTCTATGGAACTAGACGTGGTACTCGTCAACAAAGCGATGCATACATATCACCATAACACTAATTTATGACAGGAGGGATTAAAAATTAAACATTATGGTTTACACGACTAATAAAACCTGTGGAAGACCAGAAACCATAAGAAAAAAAAACGTGGTAGCAGCTGAAAAGCCACCAGCTTTTGGAAACCGAAAAATACCGCAGAAATTTACAGCTTTAATTCACAGCGGAAAGTAACTGTCCTTTGAGTACAGTGCCGGACGTTCGTGCACTTCTTCAGAGGGGGGAGGGGGGGAGTGCGCCGCTAGAGACACCAAACCAAACCACTTCGCAAGCCCATTCAAGTGATACCGAAACAACCGCGGCGTGTGGCATCGCACCCAGCGTACTCACCTCCTCACCCCCCCCCCCCCCACACACACACTGCCTGGACGAGTAAACTCACCCTCTTCGCGCTAGGGTGTCGCGCCGAGGAGAAATTACACCACTCGCGCGTTACTTTTGTCTTTTGGCGTTATATCAGCTGGTACTACATGAAGACCAGTCTGAACGTGGAGGCAGTAAACGGAGGAATGAAGGTTTATTCAGGTGCAGAGGCGTGGTGCGTGGGCGACACCAGCTCCATCAAAGGGTTGTGACAGATCATCCCAGGTAATAGGTAACAGAAGGGGAGAAAATGGGCACTGCGCATGCCGGCTGAAACTCAAGCGGCTATGACATCACAGCCCCCGCCGACGCGAGTGAGGCAGCGCACGAGAACTGCATGACTTAAAAGCGCTAAGAGAATGAAAAACAAACACACACAACACCGAGCCCCAACTTTCAACACTTTACTTGTGCAGAATGTGCTCTTTTAACTCTGTGACAGGAATTCCCCTCTCCCTTTCAGAAAATAAGACGCTTTCCAAGCTGACACTCGTGTTGCCCGCTCTCCCAATCAGGAAGGCCTCCCAGAACTCCCGCCTCCCTTCGTTTCTTATACTTCCCTTTTATCTCCGTTTTGCAGAAAATGCCATCACACCCGCATTCCCTCGTGTGTAAAACCATGTTCCCTTATTTACTATTTTTGCTTTTCTTATGTTCTTTTAAGCGGGTACTCAGGCATCTCCCCATTTGCCCTATATAGCACTTCCCGCAACTCAACGGAATATGATAAACAACTTCTTGTGCACATGGTACACCAGCTTCTGCATGCTTTACTGCATATCCCGTTTTTTACCCTTATTGACAGCTACAGGCAGAGATGATAGTTTCCTGTGGCGCCCACACACCACCTGAACTTGATATCTGAGTGCCATCTTCATCAATCGATGTGAGAGCCCATCAATAGCGCTTTTAAGTCATGCAGTTCTGTCATCAACAAGCCCAAACGGAGGTTTTAGTGATGCTCCTTGTGCTCCCCGTGAAGATGCCCTCCGTGAAATCGAATGCACTCATGTGAGCGTCGCTCGCTTCTAGGAGTAGATTGTGTGTGTTTTGTGAGTTCAAACTTGGTTTGACTGCAATCTGTCAATGAACGCAACGCTTTGGGCTCTGTATACGCACGGTGCATATTTGTGTCAGACTTTTGAGTCAATACGACGCACCAAATAAATGTGCATTTTGTCCAAAATTTGTCCAAAAGTTTTGTTTTGGAATACGGAATAACAAGCGTCAGGCATGAAAACCAGTAGAAGTCGATGGTAGCCAGGACCGGCCGACAGGTGAGCGAAACTGAAACTCCTGATTGGCCAAATGGTAGACATCATAGTTCATTTTGATTGGTTGCACGCCCAGCGTTGCCTGGTATTGCATGTGTATATGGAGGTGAATAGCGGTAATATGGGGCGTCTTAGTAAGTGTACGTGCGGAAGAAGATCTTGTTGCGGACCACAGTTGACACGGCGAACCATGCACGTAGCCACAGGCGAGCTCAAATAAACAGTTCTGCCGTTGTCGTTGATTTTGGCAACTTTGAATCAACGCTAGCTATCTGCTGATATCTTTCGAGAACATCCGTCTTCACGTCATCGTAATGAGGATATCTCGCCCTTGGAAGCTCTTCATTTTGGCGGCAGTGACAGCTTGTGTGCCACCATCTTACGGTCTCCACGAATGTTTCTGGATGGTAGCTCTCATGGTTAGTCTTTGTGGTTAATGCTTTCGCTGTCACTGCTGCCAAGCAGTTTGAAGTGTGATTTGTTAATATTCATGGGCATTGTTTCTTTACACTTTTTACACTTGGATTCACTCCGTCTTCAACTCTCCTGATTTACTACGCTTAATTAATATTCATGCACCTTCTCGTTTGCTTAGATCTTATCCCATCTTTCAAGTCGACCGCATTACAAGCTAAGTCCGATTAATCGTCTACTAACGTGCTGGAATACGCTGGACGAGAACCATGATGTTGACATATTCGCTGACTTTTCTAATGTTACTAATGCCATCAAGTCAATTTTAAATGTAGACTGTAGTTTATAGTTTACGTAGTCTTCTTTTAGTTGTTTCGTTTTTCCATGACCGGCTTTAACATTTGCTGTTAACATTCGATGTGTAGCTTCCTTGTGAGGTGTATTTAGGTTTATCTTTGTATTTTTGTGTTTACTTACGTTGGGTGCCCCATTTCCCAGACCTTCGGCTTGTTTATGGGCACCTGACCAAAGCTAAATTTATTACTATTATTAATTATTATTATACTTTAGGACCTCAGTGTCTGGGGTAACCCCAGGAACAAATTTTCAATAGGACTGGGGTAACCCAAGTAGATCCTCAGACAGCACTGTCGTACGTCTGTAGTGCTGGAGTTCTGTGAGCACTTCCTCAGAATATTCGCGGGCCACCTCGCGACCTTTCTCATTACCCCCAGAATATGTGGAAGTGACGCCAAGACGACCCCAAGCGTGAGCCCAATTTTACAGGTAAGGGTTCGTAGGATAACCCCAGTAACTCGACAGCCAGGTGGATGGGTTTCAAGCACACGACTACGTTGGTTATGGACGCGATATCTGAGTCTGAAAGTTCACTTCTGGGTCCTATGTCAATGAGTGCTTTCCTGATGCTGCCTCGTACTTTCAGGAAGCGCTCAAGCATCGCAAAAAGGGAGTTCCACCTCGTATTACAGTCCAAAACTAATCCCTGTTCTTTACCACGATCTTGAGGATGTGAGCTTGTAAGATGCCGTTGCTCTTCGGAGATCTCTTGAAGCGCATGACCTTCGCACGGACATTATTAATTATGTCCCGGATGCAACCTTGTTTCAGAGTGGGCGACTGGACCTTTACTACGTCATCCATTATGCTCATCCCATCGTGTTCTTAGTCAGGTTCCGACTCCAAAGCGCTACTTTTGTCCTCTTCTTCGTCCCCAGCGCGAAGCATGTTCGCTGGCAGAGCGTACAAGGTGTCTGTGACTGCTAGATGGAGTCCATGCGCCAGACATAGTTGGTGTTGCAACGGCTCCAAAATTTTTCCAACCTTAACCATTACGGACGCTCCATCCGTGGTAAGACCAACCACATCTATGCCAAGTGTGACGCTGAAATCCAGCAACCTGTTACGAATGGCGTCCACGCATTGTTCTGCAGGCATTGCGTAGCTGATTCTCACCAGTCCCAAACTCCAAGAGCCGACACCGCTCCTATACTTTGCGCCAGCTGTATCAACATTGATGTTGAGGTATCTGCGATTCCTGATCGACGTCCATTCGTCTATTGTCAGAGCAAGTTTACGTCCTGTTTCCCGCTCATTCTGAAAGTCCTGTTTGCACACATCGTTTACTTGAACGTAGAAGTTCACCGTGTACTGCCGGATAGTCTTTTTGTCTTTAGGGAACTTGAGCCCCAGAGCGCACATTCCACACGTATGTCCTCCGACGAAGCAATCACATGGAATGATAGCCCACACTTGGCGGCCATGCGTGCTATTCTATGTTCAATCGAAGTGCTCGCGCTCACGAGAAAGGAGTCAAGGGTTTGTGAAGAACGTTTGGGCACCTCTGATGTCGATGGAACGTTTCCCTTTGTCGCGTCTTCGTTTGCGGACCTCACTCGTAGGTTTATATGATGTTGCGGCAAATGCGTATGGAAGCCTTTCGTCGAGGCACCAAGAGCCTTAAACTCTCTAATGCATCTCTTACATTTCGCCGTTGTCCACCTGCTGCACGTAAGTAGTAGTACCACACACTGCTAGTATCCTTACATTATGACTCAACTTCGAAGTAGAGAACGGTGGACATTGTCACGCTTCGATCAGTTACTGGCGATGGAAGCACAACACGCGGGCGCTCGGCTTGAGTTGGCGAGACAGTCGGACGCCGGTACGGCTGCTTCCACCAGCTCAAGAAAGAGAGAAAACCGTGCGCTGGCCGGTCCCTCGCCGGCAACGACTGCAAGCTCTTGCATTTCGCTGGCAATCTTTTGCGGACGGAAGCTTCAAAGAGTGAATCAACGGAACCATCAACAAACTGCTTACCTCCTGCATCTCCTGCACAGCGTCTGCAAGTTGAAGCCATAGGGGGAGCTTTTTCGGGAAATCCCGGGATTTTCGGTTAGAAAATCACGGGATTTCGGGATCGAACAACCGTCCGTGATCCCGGGTTCCCAACTCTACTTGGTAGGTAGTGAGGCTTAAATGTTGTCAGAAAGGATAGATAGAAAGCAGGCGAGCTGGCGGCAACGGATATCCATAACGGAAACCCTGAGAATGAGAGGCAGACAAGAGAATACGACACGTATCTCAAACACAGCTAACGTTTATTCCACACCTACATATCTATGAACTCAAAGAACTGGGGAAGGGGAAAAGAAAAAGTGCTTGTCTCACAGTCACAGTCCTGTAGTCTTGTCTGCCCCTCAATCTCAGGGTTTCTGTCATGAATATTAAACGTTGTGTTCGTCTTCATTATTCACTCAGCCCCACCAATTTACTTTCGTCCTTCTGTGTATCGTCAACCTCGACTACTCCTACGAGTGGACCACGGAAAGCACTGCACAGCAAGAACGACAAGTCTAACGGACATAAAACCAAATCCCCTTATATTGTAGGACCCAAAGCAATCACATTCCAAGTGCAGCGGCTGTTTTGAAGCTGTGCACTGCACGTGGCCACGTTATCGATTGGAAGTGGCAGAGCGGAAACCCACAGGCAAGAGAAACCATTCTCCTTTCAATTGCGCCTTCGAAAAGTCCGCATGAAATCTGGCAGCGTGTTTTGTCCGTAGCGAACGTGCGACACATACGGCGGCTGCCTTTTCCCACTGCTACCCTCCTTCATTCAACCGCACACGCACAGACGCATTCCAGGCAGGTTCGAAAGATTTAATGCGAAACAAAGGAAGCCGTTGCCGGAAAGCCATGCTGGCGAGATGCATTTCCCCGGTGTTATGCTTTTACTTAGGGTCTTTCGTTGCCTGCGCGTTTCTTTTCGCCTTCCTTTCGCATGTTAGTATTTACCGAGGCTGACAGATTGCGAAGGGTCTTGTTTTGCCTAACTGGGGTACGGGCAAATGGAGAACATGAGGATTTCTCTGGGGTAATTTCTGAGTGGCAGGAAATGAGATTAGACATCGACTCGATGGTGAAGTAAGAAACGAAAATGAGTTGGTGTGGTACGTACATGGCCTTGCAATATTTTCCATTGTGCTCCAAATGTATTACACATTCCATATGTGCGCTAGATGTGCTCAATATGTATTAGTTATGCAATCTCTTTTTGTGCAACTTCCTTCCCGCCCTTACGAGCCCCCCCAACACTTTCCGTCGGTACGGCTCAGCACAAGCTAAAGTACGGTATTTCGTTGGCTCCGTAGAGAATACCCCTAGGAAAGGCAGACGCCGGCACTTTCGTCAACCATGAATGGAGTGCTTGAAAATCATGTCAGGAGAGGGTGAGTGAGTATAAATAAAAGTAATGTGGAGAAATTGGGTCCATCTACTTGGATGCCGGCTACTTTGCGTCGCTCAGAGAGGAGAACTGAATAACACTTATCAGCTAGCCATAACATATAAGACATTTCAGCTTCCAGATTTGTTTCAATGAATTATGTAATTATGCTTTCTCCCACGCATTGTCAATATCATGTTCCGCCACGTTCTTCAGCTGTCGGGGCATGGGTGGTGATTTGAAATTAAGTCTCGAAGACACATTTGCGAAAAATGATACGACAGAATTGCGTCTTATGCTTCTCAATTGTAAAAATGCATAGAAATAAATTCCGTAACGAGTTCGTACTGCTACGAAACTATGCAAAAGCTGCCTAACTGAAACGACTCAAACTGCTATGCAAACCCACATACATAGGGAGGTTAGAAGACGGTATAGGTATTGGGAAAAGTTAAGACTGCATGGACGTTCCCAGGATTTTGACGGGAAACGTCTTTCTTTTCGGTAAGAAGGGGTACACATGATAAAACCGCATGCAACGAAAACACGTTGCCTTTGTGACGCTCTGTAACTGCGTGGCATGCGCGATCTGTTTAGGTATCGTTGTGTAGAGCAAAAAAGCCACTCATGCAGCCGGACGGCGCGAGTGCCGCGTGATGCGCGTTGCAATTTGAGATGAGTCGAGTTGAGTTGAGTTGAGAAGAAAAAAATTGAGAAATAGACACGAATTACGAGAGCCGGCTACTCCAGATCTCTTAATTTGAGATGTCGCGTAAGCGCCTTTTCCATTTAATTTGATATGGAAAAGGCGCTTACGCAGCATTTGTTCGCCCATAGCTCATCAGTGCGTTTACCGATTAAGATGGGAGTGGTCGCGTTCGGTATAACTCGTGGGCCGCCTCTAAATCCGTGCGTAAATAAAAATACCAAAATGTGTGCCCATCAAAAGTTATAGTCGATAGAAGTTAAAAATGTTCGATAGTTTCCAACGTCTTCGGTTATGGCGCCCACTCGACAGACCACTATGCGTACAAACAGCGGGAAATGATCAAAAGGAAAAGAGATGAGGCCGAGGGACCTCGACCATTACCAGCCACCTCGACTGAACGGTCCCGGAAACGGAAGGAAGGAACTCGCCAGATTGAGGCAAGCGCAGGGAGTCGCAGCCGTACGCGAGTGTTGCTGGACCAAGCGAGTTGTCGCGGCCCAGAATTGAGCCTGCCAAGTCGCATGTACCCCCAATGGAGGTAGACGAGCCCTCCAGTGCATCAGTGGCCAGCCTGGGTAGCCAGGTTGGGCCCAACTGCCCAAGCGCGGAACCGCAACCGGAGCATCAGAAATTAGGCGCAGCGATAGGCGCGGCGTAACCCCTCAGCATGTGCTGTATATGGCAATGAAGATCGTGCGGTTACGTGCGATAGACGGCATTTACAACACCTTCCGATTCTCGCGGCGCACACAAAACATTACACGAAGGCAGATCGAAGATCGTGAGCTCGTCGAGCAGCTAATTGAGATGAATTCTGCCTTCTTGAAGACAATCCCCAACTCAGTGCGGTACTAGGCAGGGCGCAAGCGGGTTGTCCTCGCCATGATTAGGCATTTCGGCAAGCCCACGGCCTTCCTCACCATAAGCGCGAGTGAGACTAAGTGGTCTCGCCTCCTTAGGATACTACATCGTATGTCCAGCGAGCATGCGCAACTCGGGCCCGACATCGCAGATTCGGATATATACTTGACAAGCTGGACGCCTAAATGTACATATACTCTGTATGTCATTTGGTTTCGTTTGGTTGGTTTCGTTTCACGGAAATCAATGCGGTGGCGTCTATTATACCACACACCCATTTTTTTTTTTTTTCAAGGAGGGGGGATGGGGGTGCAAAGCGTGCACCCTCTCCCACCTTTTTTCCTAGAGATGGACGCTGCGGACTATGCGGGTGAGCAGAAGTTCATATTATGACATCTGAGAATAGTCATGACGACCTATGACTAAAAAGCGCTCAATTTTCACAAGTGACCCTGGAGCTCCAGAGAGGATGCCACGGCCCCCCGTTGCCATCTCCCCGCTTTTTTTCTGTTTAGCACATAATACGTCCGTCAACGAATCGTCTATTTCCCAAGCACTCTTTTCATCCATTTTATCTTCATCACAAACCGCATAGTTTATCTTTGGTGGGTCATTCCAGGCCAAATCACCCAATGCTTGCGCTCCACCCCCGGGAGTTAGGTTCCCAAAAATTATGATCGACACGTCCTGACATTAGAAGGCATATCCCAAGGGTTTATTGAAAAATATTCGACCGCTCGATCTACACGGAGTCAAAGTTCAGGGGAATCACAAAAACTATGGTGCGAAAGTAGTAGTCCAGGCAGCAGACTGTTTGATCTAGCCAGACATTTTTGGCACAGAACGCGAGATCAAAGTCCGAATAACGTACTCAGCGCGAACCAAGGCAGCTCTATCATATGCATACCGAAGGATTACTGTCCATCGACCGCTTCATTTCCAAAACTGGCCTGGCTCTCGCGTTCTGTGCCAAAAATGTCTGGCTAGATCAAACAGTCCGCTGCCTGGACAGGTACAAAGCCGTCACGTCGGCCGTAAACGCCGTGAAACGCCTTTGTACCCGCTGAATAATATGTGTGCCTCCTGAACCGTGTACTCTCGTGCTTGTTTAATAATGCGTGTGCCGGCTGAATATGTGTGCCTTCGTTGGAGCGTACTACGTTGCTCCGCGCTCCGCCGGTGAGGAGTGACATGGCACCGCGTATTCTTCCGCAGTGCATTTCGTACCGCGTCCCGCTTTCTTGCCCGTTGTCTGCACTGCAACCTCGCCTTTAAGAAGGATGACAACCTTGCTTTTTAAGTACAGGTTTAATGTTTGCTTAAGGTAAGTCAACCTAGCTGTGATGCATCGTACGACGCCTGCGTTTTACTCGTGTTTAGCCATCGAAGAACATTCTGTTGCGGACGGTGGACGCATTGCAAATGACGGCAGGAGAGGATCGGCTACATCGGTGAAGCGACGATGTACGTTACAAGTGAGATTAATTGTATTCTTTCGTTATAGGTGACCGTGGGACTGTCGATTGCAAGGACGTGAGTTACAAAATGGTGTACTATTCCAGCATTCACGTTGGAACAATACCAGCGTGATATTCACTTCGGTTTCTTTACAGGTTGTTTCCTGTATCAACGGTCACACATACGTGTGCAAAATTGCAACTGCTTCTCACATCATAGCATGATCTGGTGCCACTTGCTTGGACGATTGTTCGTCGGCCATTTCCTTTCAGGAACTGCCGCATTTTCGTCACTAAGGATGATCTTGATAGAGCTTTGCAGTGCCAGCCTGTTCGAAGTTTCGAGGATCGTTTGGAGGACTGCCTGCTGCATCGGATGGGTTGTGTGTCCGCGCAACGTGTGCTCCATGTGTGTGTGTTGGAATTAGTGAACCGTGTATGCTTTCGATTCGGCAAACGATGATGTACTGGATGCAACTTAAAGGTATGTGCAAGCCAATAAAATTTTGTTTCATGTTCGATGTCCTTGGAGCATTTTCTTCTTTTCTTTTTCCTTTTTTGCGAAGCCTGGAGGTTATTTTTCTGTTAGGGAACTCGAGAGGCACAATGTGTCTCGCGTATTAGTGGGTACAAGTACCCCTTCAATACGTCCTGTACACTGTGGCTCCTGGCGTTAGCAGCGATGTCGTACCAGTTGTTTCAGGGGGCACAGGGCACCTGCAGCTTTCGCAGGCACAGCGTAACACAGTCTAGTCAATAAACACAGTGCCCATTCTCAATTGAAAATAGTCAATCACCAGTCCATAAAAAGACACATAAGAGTCAGTGAATACAGTGCCTAATCTCAATCGAAAATAGTCAATCGCCAGTCTATATAAAGACACCGGCCAATTATCAATAAGAAAGAAAGAGATAAGAATCAGTCACCCATAGATTAAATGTAAATGGACATTTCACTGGCATACGTTGACTTTAGTCAATTGACGGTCAATTGAAAGGAGACGTTTATATTCGTCTGCCTTGCGTTGGTGGGCTGGATTTGGCTAGGTACCAAGCAAATTCGAGAGAGGGGAGGGGGGAGAGTCCAGCTGGTTAAGAGACCCAGAGGGTGCGGTTCGGGAAGGCTGGTAGTGTGGCCAGTGAAGAAGAAAGTGCTCTAGATCTTCTAGAGCACCACAGTGACAACATCTGGGAGATTCAACTTGTCTTAAAGGGACGGTCTCGTACAGCCGGGGCGATTCCGAAACTTAGCCAAAACTAGTTTCACGAGTACTGTACACATACAACCATCAAAGTTTCATTCGGAATAACCAAGTCGTTTTCGAGGAATTTGTCGAAACGTGCCGTAAGAGCAGACGACGAAAGCTGCGCCTCTCTCATGCATACGTCACCTATGACCTCGGCCCGCGGGTGCGTCGTCGTTGTCATGGTAATTGTAACTTGCAGAAGCACCTTGGTTTGAGTAATCCCCTTTGCTCTCGAAATGGGGACACTCAGGCATATACCTCCGCGAGTGGAGAATGTAGTTCGAGCATTGACTGTGGGGTCTCCCATAATGTGGCGCACAATCGGATACGTGGAAGCTAAGTCACGTGTTTTCTTTCCGCGAGTATTTAATGCGGTTTTTAAATAAACACGTTCTCCTTCTCCGTGTACGTCGTCAGCGACACTTCATTTCGAAGCATGATCAGTGTACAACGGGGAGTGTAATGGAAGCGCGCGTAATATATTTTTGGTCGGAGCTATAATGCGACCGCGCGCGCCGATAGCCAGCGACTTCAGATTTGTGATTGTGGATGGGGTTGTTCTGCGACTTTTAACTTGTTTCTGAGGATTAACATAGTTGTTATGAACCACCATGCTTGCCACTACTGTGAATGCGCGTTTTTCACCTGAGAACTGAAAGAAAATGTACGAGAGTTGCCGCGGTGCCCAGTAACTTCTGAAAGTCGTCTGCTCACACCGATGCACTAGCAGGCGCAAAAGCAGACGATTTCTGTATCCTATCACGGACTTACCCGCAGGGCGACGTGGCCGTTCTTATTGTTGCCAACACAGATCGCGGCGTGCTCTGCAATCTTTATCAATTTAATTCCGTTATTTAATAACTGTGGCGTGTTTTGTCGGGTAAATTAGCAGTATTCCATTTTCAACAAAGGGCAATCGAATGGTACACTTTATGAAAGGGGCAGGGAGTACGAGACCGTCCCTTTAAGGGTGATTCCACGTGAGATCAGGCAGGTTGGTCCCGACGAGCTCCCGGATTTCTTTATACGCAATATATGTTGAAGCCTAGCTTATGGAAAGCATTCCAGGGCGAAAATAAATTGAAAATTATTTGGGGAGTTTACGTACAAAATAATTACGTGAAACGGCAATTTTGCGCAGTTGTATTTTCATCAACTTTTGGACGTTGTATCTCTGGGGCCATGAGGCGCAGGGGGAACATATTTTTGTCACAGGTATACAGGTGATCATTAGTTGGCCGCATACTTTCTACGGTCGCAGCTGTGACAGATAATTTCCTAAAAATTCTCAAAGTCACTCCATTTGCAGATTTTCCTGCTTTTTAGCAGCTCGTATAATAATATCGTCGTAATAGCTCGTCTCTATGTTACCGATACATAGTGAATGTGGTATCATAATGTTCGGCATTACAACCTCTTTGTACTCGTATCAAGAATGTAACAGGTTGTTCGACGACCAAGCTCTCAGGGGCGAATTGCTTAAAGGGGCACTAAACTGATGATCGTACTTTGTCTAAAAAACTACACAGAGTGAAAGCAGGAGTTTCACTCTGCCTAAATATGTGGAAGACTTTGTGTAGCTCAAGCGCTTTAACTATTTAAAAAGCAGAACAAAGAGCGAAATCAGTGCAACTCTCCCCTTCGTCTAATGCGTCAGCAAACGTCACTCGGCTACAGCAAACGGGGCAGACTCATCCCCGAATGACGTTTTGCGTCGTCAACCAATCTTGGACTCTAACAAGGTCAGCCGCGGGGGAGAACTTGCCGAACCTGTTTGCTGTCGATGAAAGATGAAAGTCACTGAAAAGGTTAGCCAGCTGTGGGACTCGAACACACATCTTCTGGATTACCGGTCCAGGGCTCTACCAATTGAGCTAAGCTAACACGCCTTCTCAGCGACTTCCAGGGTGCGTCGAGATGTGGTTCGAGTCCTACAGCTGGCTAACCTTTTCAGTGACTTTCATCTTTCATCGTTAATATCTTGGGCAACTAGAGGCCTTGCATGTGATTGTCCCTTCTATGTTGTTCCAGCCTCAGAACATCAGTTCTCTCATGCTCTCTCTCTCTGTTTGCTGTCGCATTGTTACGGCTCCGTGGCTGCGGAGGGGTTTCACTTCAAAGAATAAGTGCGGCTTATAAAGAAATATCATTTCTATTAGTGACGGCGGGGAAAAGATGTACATATAACACGTTGTGGAAGGACATTCATCGTGAATGTAGTGTAGTGGCTCTGAAAAAAACGCTTATTAAAAAATCCAGCAACATAAGTGGTGGCCCGCACGAAACGTCAAAATGACGTCGCTCCTATTGTTGTGAGAACTTGAAGGGCGGAGCAAGTTCAAGAAATAGTGCGCAACGCGTTCTGTAATTACTGCGCTACTATGTCGTTGCCGACCTCCATAATTTAAGAAAATATGTTTCAGAGTTAAATGGACATATTCCTACTGATACATCATTGCTCTTATATCGGTTTAGTGCCCCTTTAACCATTGTTCAGCGAAACTGGGAACTTTGGACGTCCGTTTCAGGTATCCGCCCACTCAGTACGTTGTTCATGCTGCTTACAGACATTGTTTCACGTGTCCAGAAAAAAACATCAAATTTTTATGTGGATCAGAGAAGGGCAAACCACAGCCAGCAACCTTAGAATCACCCCTACCTCACCAATTGTGTGCCCATAGGGACAGCGCATGCGGCTTAACACTTTGTAGCATGGGGCAATCTTTCGAATTCACTGTCTATTTATGTGGCCCAGTATAACATGATCTGGCTGGTACATGCTTATATAGTTGTTGCACAGGGGAAGGTAAACAGTTTCCAGAACAATTTATTGAGCTTGAAACACATCTGGTAGGTGGGGAACGATAACGGACGCATTTTCGTTACCGTTTCCATTTTCGTTACTGCTATATTTTCGTTTCTGTTATCCGTTTCTGATGCCAGCCTTTCAATTTCGTTTCCGTTACTGTTTCCGGTAATGGAACGGCTGTTACAGAGCTGCCGGAGGACAGCCTGTCCGGCTCTGTCAGCACCCTGCTTTGCCCAAGTGCTGCTTCCGTGTCACGCGTACAAACTACACAAGTAATTTGACGCCGTTAGGATGCGCACATCCTGCAAGACTTTAAAAAATGTACAAACGTGTCTTCAGTCACCCAGGGCCCAGCAACTCAAGATGGGTGTGACTTTCCTCCAATGTTGCATTCATAAGCGGACGCTCTCAGTAATAAATAATACTGCCATGGCAACGGTGAAATAAAAAAAGGAAAAGATGAATAACTAAAAGTCCTAGGCTGTCATCCTCGTGCTATGGTGGAGTACAGTGATGTGTTGATGTCATAGAGTTATGAGGACCGGGACGGAGTAAGCGAGGGACGCACCCTCGAGGTCCAATATTGCACTTTGTTTCCATGCTCTTGTACAGGATGTGTGCAGAAAAACGTGACCCGCATTTTTACATGTAACTCGTTGTCTACTTAGCCGAGGAACTTCCGGTGGCGCACGATGGCGTATTTATGCGTGCGAAAGCTACAAAAAAATCCTGGAAGCCATACTCAGTGTAAAAAAAATAAACAGAGCGCGGAAACATGGGCTTCCATGCATTAGAATAGGGCGGTCATGAAAGTGCATGGTAGTGCATTTCGGTCTCACGAGAGTTATGTGCAGGCACCGCTAGGGGTACTGCCGTGAGCATCCATGTTGGACATCGTTTCCATTTTTGCACCGATAGCTCCCCTAGCGGTACTTGAACACAACTCCCCTACGTCCACGATGTTGCCCTTTCACATACACCCTGTTGTCCACCATGTTGCCCTATGCTGATGCACGGAAGCCGACGTTTTCGTTGTTCCGTTTATTTTTTTAAGCTGAGTATGGCTTCCACAATTTTTCGGCAGCTTTCGCACACATAAATGCGCCATCGTGCGCCACCGGAAGTTCGTTAGTTAGGTAGGCAACAAGCTATGTGCCTAAATGAGGGTCACGTTTTTCTGCACACACCCTGTATAGTATTTAGTGCATTACAGGGAATGGAGTCACCAAAATACTTTTTTTTTCCCTTCCGTTTCTGTTTCCGGTAATGGGGGACGGTGGTGCGCGTTTCCGTTTCCGTTATCGTTACCATCTCCAATTTCGGTAATATACCGTTTCTGTTACCATTACCGTTACCATTCCCTGCTGGTAGGTAAACGAAAATGCAGACGATGCCCAACACTGACGTGCGTGGAAAAGCAGGTAGGTACCAGCTTTTCCACGCCTTTCCCGCACGCCTTCATCTCAATGGAGATCGTGAACTACGGAAGTTGTCACAGAATGCCCTCTTTGGTTATGCGCTTGACTGACCGCAATCCACCGAACAAAAAATGGAAAAAAAGAAAGGAAGGAAAGAACTCGCCTTACTAATGCAGGCTAACCTTGCAATGACACGTGGATCACAATTCCATGTAATTTATTTGGCTTAATGTTTCATATACGACCCTTGCAACGCGGAAGTACAATTCCCCAACTCAGAGGTCAGGTACCCACAGGCGAAAAACGAAAAGAAAAGAAGAACGCCCGTCCGGGAGCTACCTTTTATCTTCATCTCCGAACTTTCCATCCGACAGAACGAAAAACGAAACGAGAGGAATAGAGCGAAAGAGAGAGAAAAGCCGGAAAAGTTCCAGAGCCTTTGGCAAATGAAGCGCAGCAACAGCGAGAGGGGCGACACAGCGCAAACACAGAACGCGTCAATGCATCGTAGTGATTTGTCCTCCCTCGAGACTTCACTCCCTTCGCCTTTTCTGTGACATCCCAGCTCAATTATTATTCTTTTCTTCCAGCTCTACAACATGTCAAGCGAACTGCAGGACTGTCAAGGCATTTGGCGGATTGTGCTACCGCTTGGGAGGAAACTGTTTCCATGTACACACATTAGGTAAGCTTTCAAAACGCGTAGTGAAAACAGCAAAGAAAAAGAGGAAATAATTTGCACGAGAAGTGCCATTTTTAAGCCCTTCATGAGATCGGCGCTTCATTCGCTGTGGATGCAGAACACTCGAAACGAAGGGGTACCGACGTGAATGCGTGGTAGCGTTTAGTTCCCGAAGAAAACTGCTAGCGTTGGCGCACTACTCCGCCTAATGAGTTTTATGTGCTCTTTGTGGTCGTGACACATCGCCTATGCCTGTAAGAGGGGGGACGGGATATGTTTATTAAGAAAAAAAGAAAGGAAAGGGCAGCCAGACAGAGGTCGGCTTGCTATTCAAAAAAAAAAGGGAAAGAAGGGAAAAGAAAAGGAAGAACACAAAACTAAAACTGAAAAATCACACACACGGTCACACAATCACAAGGCGTTGACAAGGCCTGTAAGACAATTATGGGAAACGGTACGCGAGTGAGTAAGCCGAATAAGTGTGTGTGCGTGTGGGGGGGGGGGGGGGTCTGTATGTACGTATGTGTGTGAGAGAGAGACTCAGACATGTTGGAGAGAATGTGAAGACAATGAGTGCGTGTGCCTTTCGTTGAATAAGGCCCCTTGCGAAGCCGTCGGCAAACCGTGCCAGCGTACCGTAGCAGTCAGCGCGTTCCAGCATCCGAACACACAGTTGTAGCAACGAAAAGTTGAAGGACAAAGAGTAGGGGAAAGGAGAAAACCTGTGAGGCAATGTCAACAACATGGTGGCCATCTTGACTGCCGCCAACATCTGTTTCTCAAATCGGTGGGAACGCCCTCATGTATAGTGAACAAAGTACACGTGTCATCGCAAAAGATTTCAACCAATGCCACCGAAACAAGTCTTCCCATTATCCAAAGTCGGACCTTTTGCCAATTTCCGAGGAACACGTTCGGTCGCCGATATACTGAAAGCTTGGTCAAAAACTACGTCGGAAATTTCGTCAGACACGGATCGGTACTAGGGTTCAATCGATAGGCCGCCAATTTCTTCTGCTCCGTCCAATTTCGATTTCTATCCGTGGGGTCATGTCAAAGCACTCGTTTACTCTGTGAAGACAAGGAACGGGCTCCGGGGTCGCGGCGGACAGGCACCTTGTCACGCGATCTTGTTTGTGTGGGAGGGCTTTCGTTTCGGGCAACAAGAACAACAACAAAAAAAAAGTCACGCAAAGCGTACCTTGTTGGAAATACCTTGGTCGGATGCTTCTCAAGGCGCCTACAGCTGTACTATTGACCCTCCGACTGTTGAACCAAAGTTCTAAAGTTAGCTAATTAGTCGTATCTAAGTAATTAACTAATGAGGTGCAATGAAAAAATACTGGCGACTACGATACATGACTGCTAACAACACTCGCATGCTCCGTCTTTTCTCTCTCTTTTCTTTTTTTATCTCGAAGCATGTTAATTGAGGCACCGCGTAACTTGCTAGGGCGAATTTTTGAACTCTACTTTCCTTTCCTGTTCCCCTTTCCTTTCGAAAGGCGGCCTGTCGCTAATTTTGAACCAGTCCTTTCGTTGAGGCAAAGGACAGCCTATCGATAGGTGGGTAGGATGCTACCTTTCGCTGTCAACTTCGTCGTCGTCGCTCTTTCAAGATGGCGGCTTCTCACCAGTAGAGTGCCTGGACTATCGACTTTGCTTTCCGAGCTAGTGACTTATTATGCCGCCGAGATGACGACTGGAATGTTTCTCCGAACCGCCGTCAGTTGCTGGATCGGGAAAACCCTATGGAGCTTTATTCGGACGTAGAATTTCTGCAGCGATTCCAGTTCACGAAGAACGCCGTCCTCTCCATACTGAGCCAGCTGTCCCTCCCAGACGTTACGGACAACAGAGGTCACCCCCTGCCTCCAATGCTGAAACTGCTGGTGACTCTTCGGTTTTACGGTGCTTTGGCATTTCAGACCGTTATCGGTAATCTCGTCAAAATATCGCAGCCAGCTACATGTAATGCAATTTGGGCAGTGACGAAAGGATGGCCTACCGTTAGGTTGCTAGGGCGCGACCTTTCGCCTCCACTTTCGCCTCCACTTACGCTCGAATTACCAGGCTCGTACAAAGGCCATATGGCAAATAGAAAAGAACAGAAAGGGAGGCGGACCTGTTGCCTGTCAAGCGCACTATTGTAGTATGTGCGCAACCTGGATTTCGAAGGGAACTAATCTTTTTTATCCACCCTCTGTAGGTATAACACGAGTCACATAAAAACACGCAACTCCGTGAAAAGAGCGTTCGGAGTTTGGAAAAGGAGGTTCCCGTGTCTCCGTATGAAGTTGCAAAACAAGATAGAGAGATCTGCGGCTATCGTCTGTGCTTGCGCAGCGCTCCACAACGTCGCCTGCGCGCTGAATGACCCGTGCCCGGATGATGGAACAGATGCATCGGAAGATGACTTCAGTGTTCCTGCCAATCGCGGAGATAGCCTCTTGGGAGTGCAGATAAGACGTAGACTTATACAGACCGATTTTGCTGGTGTGCGCCAGAGCAATATGGATATTGCTTGATCACACCATGCTGACATAAAACTTTATTTTTGAACAGCGCATTTTATTTTGACTTTTTCACGTCTCATGAGCCGAACCACCACGGGCCAACTGCTGTTCGAGTTTTTTCTGTTTCAATTGTAGCACCCTGAGTTTTTTCCTTTCACATTTGACTTGCAGTCTATGCAAAATGCGCATGTTATATATTTTCGTCTCATGCTCTTCTTGCATCAGTTTCATTTTCAAGACATGCTCCTTTTCCTTTCGTGTGCTGTCCTCTTCCATGGCCTGCTTTCGAGCCTCCAATTCTGAAGAGAGAGAGCAGACTCAAGAACAGCGTTTTTGCCTCTATAAGGTCTCACTCTCCACCCAGTCGACGTACTCTGAATAGCGCCTGTTGGTAGTACGACGTTGCTAGATGCGCAGTTTGATCGCGCAGGAGTCTGCGACGTCGAGGTGTCGGCAGGAGGCTCCTCATGGTGCTCATCAGCGAGATCATTCTGAGAAGCACGCTGCTCTTGACCGTCACAACAGAACTCCTCAGTAGATTCACTGTTGGCTTACGTCTCCTGCGTGTGCCCTGCACACCAGTGCGCGGTTAGTTAATGGGTGCGAGTGCTCCAACGATGAAACAGAAATAAAAGTAGAAAATTCAGGGAAGCAATGTGGCTGTGAGGACAAGACCGAGTACTTGCCATGTTCAATATCTCCTCCGTCGCGACGTGCTTGCACCATGGGGAGCAGAAGGTCACCTACCTCAGCAGACTGGCGGTCCCCATCGTAAGGGTTATGCACCCTTGTTGTAATATAGGGGACCAAAGACTGTACCTGCTCCAAAAGCGGGTCCATTGGTGAGGGAGGGCCACCACCACCTGAAGCAAAAAAACAAGAGAACCGAAAAGTTGATGTACGGCAGGTCCCAATCACGAAAAAAGCGTACACAGCTCACCAGTTGACATAGTTTTTCTGACGCCCTCTGCCGTCTTCTTCTTCCACTTTGTCTTTAAATTGTCCCAGGCGTTCCGAAGCTGCCTTGAATTTCTGCGAACAACGCCGGGCTTGTTGTTGAACTGGGACGTAAGCCTTTCCCAGGTGTCCTGTTTTGCCTTCGCTGACACACTATCTGTCTTCTTGTTTTCAAGTACTCCCTTGTACCTCCCAATCAACTTCATTAAGATAGCTGTCTCATCGGCCGACATGTACGGCGTCCGTTTACACATATTGGCAACGAAAACCACGTGTTACCGAAAAGTATCCAAGGGCGGGGAAGGAAGACACGCAAAGCTTTTTCTTTCTCTCTGGCTAAGAACACGTGACATAGCCTTCAGACGTTATTCTGCTGAGAATACAGTAGCAGATATTCAAAGGGACGAAGAAGTAAAAGAGGATAGAAAGCGTAAGGCACGTTCAAAAATTGCCACTAAGGCACTAGAGAAGGCTTCCTTTCTGGGAAAGTCTCTTTCGGGCTACCAATGGAAAGGAAAGGAATGCAAAGTAGGAAAGGAGAGCTCAAAAATTCGGGGGTTAGTATTGCACGTGCAACGCAATTTCGAAGTAGAAGCTTCAGCAGTTAAACGACTTCAGTGTCCATTTGTGACCGAAAGATGCCGACATCATGGATTTGTACCCGGACACCTCTCAGTCTCGACGTGACATGGCCCGCGCGCTAACCACTGAGCCACGCGAGATGGTGAAGCAACGTGGACCTCACGTGCGGTTGTTGTGGTAGCTTATTTAACAGCGATCCAATGAGACCGTTCTACGTGCACGAGGGGAACGGGAAAAGCTGAGGGGCTGCGCGAAAGGCTGATCTACTTGCATAACCTATACGCAACGTTTCATGGTATAAAATTATGAATGACCACCTTTACCTTTTGCGCGTCCTCTTCCACACTAAACATCTACTCCAATGTGTACAAAGCCGCGCCCGTACGCATAAAGTGATTTATTCCCCAAGTAGGAAATTAAAGATGAAAAGAATCGCACCAGGTAACACATGTGAGGAGTTTCACCGATGCAAAATGCAAAGTGCAAAATTATCCCGTCAGAGGAACGTTAGCAACACAAACGTTCTTCTTGCCGAAAGGTCTTGCAGAAGAAATGGTGAGAGGGCATACACAACATTTTTGCGGCAAAATACGGTAGGTAAAGTGTATTCAAGCAGCCTAAAAACCGCTCGTATTTCATCCGTCGTGCAATCTGTCGGCGCCGATTTCCGAATCTATCTGAAGCGATGTGTTGCTGCGTCGCTAAATTTACCTGACGCGAGCGAGCAATGCAAACGGCAAAGAATGAGCACCTGCACTACAACCCGAGCTGCTGAACAAGACAGATCGAACATTTCGGACTCCATGTGACCTTTTCGTGAGAAGCGTCTGTCAACAGGAAGTGTGAGAAGCGTACGCAGCAGACGACGCTTCAACCGTTCCGACCACTGCCTTGTCGAAGACCGAACCCGGCTGACGTCACCGCGCAATCCCTCCTCTGAGCTCTGAGTGGATGCAGGTGCTTCGTCACATCGTGACGCGCGTTCTCTTGGCTTGTCACGTGGCCTCCGCACAAAAGCGGAGAGCTTCGCGCGAGCGGGGGAATCAAACGTCTGCCGTGGGTACAATATGTTCGCTAGGGCAGTACTTACTGTGTAAAATCATAATACAGTGGGGACACATTTGAACGCGGTCAAAGGGAGAACTTGTTTTCTCTCCACTTTCCACGCTCCTTTAACGACTTCGAAGTCGCTCGCATCAGTGCTCTTGCAGCTTTCGTTTTCTTCCCGTCGCAGAAATATTGGTGCAGACGTTCATACATGCATCCTTTATCTATTTATTTATTTTAAAGAAGACAGAAACTACTTGAATGGGGTACAATAAACAACTGCCTGTTTACAGGGAACGTGTTGCCTGTAGCAGAATTAATGTGACATTCTTTTCCAGTCGGCCCATGACGCATACTACCCCCCTTTCCCCCACTCCTTCCTGTTGTCCTCTCTTCATCTGTCGACATCTGTACACCGCTCATAGCCACAGCTCCTCTGTCTCTCCGCAGAGCAACCGACATTACAACATGAGACTGTGTCGTAAGACTCTGTGAGACTCTGTAAGGCGCGGGCGGAAGCACTTTACTGGGTGCATCATACACTCTTCCGTCGACTCCAGAATCCCCCCCCCCCCCCCATTTATACCTCCACTTGACAGCTCTCGCTGTAAAAAAGGTGTATGAGGGTGTAACAGCAGTTTTTACTCCCTTCAACTCCCTTGCACTCACTTCTCCTGACCATAACACCCCAGTGTGTACCATGGGAGCACAGGGGTGACACCATGGAGGTATAAAAAGAGAGGAGGGGGCACGGCTCCATCCCGCAAGTACTCCGATGTGAAGCGATGTTTGTCGGCTTCGCATAGAACTCTGCGATAGCAGCGCATTCTTATCAGGACAGTGAAGACCGAAACAATGGAGTTGTCTCGTCAACAAGTGTCATGGCGATATGTGGAAGTGCTGTAAATTCGTCATCGCGAGTCCGCTTGGAGTTCGTTCCTAGGATATAGCATATCCCTTTCACAGTCAGCCGCCACGGACAGTGATATAAAGAAACCGAAACCTTCGGCGGATTGTCCTGACAACATGG
This sequence comes from Ornithodoros turicata, assembly GCF_037126465.1. Lineage (NCBI taxonomy): Eukaryota > Metazoa > Arthropoda > Arachnida > Ixodida > Argasidae > Ornithodoros > Ornithodoros turicata. Next base: position 98,324,978 of record NC_088202.1, read on the forward strand.
CCGACGTTGAGAGAAAATTGGCTTCAGCTTCCAGCTGCCACAAACCCGCCATTGTTGAAACTACCCTCAAGCTGGTGCTTTTCGCAAAACCGCCAACTTGTCGCGGTCACACGTCATAGGCAACATCATTTTGAGGTAATCTGACTTTGTTTACATGTCGTTTTAGCACTTGCCGACATATCCCGATGGCATAAAGTCAAGAGATTCACGTATTTTGCCAGCGTAAACCTACGGTGCTTCTTTCGCGACATGGTATCCCATTTCACCTAGCTTAAGTACATCACATCGGCTCAGTGCGTCTTAACGCGGGTTCATCATCACATCTTTGAAAGTGGTCAGCAGTACGAGCTCTCATGTACTGCGAGATTATCGGATAAAAGTAATTACCAGGATCGAAAAACGTCCAAAGCGGCGCACAGAAAGAGCAAACGTGTTGTTTACAATCAGTCTGGCCGCCGATCACGGGCGCGGCTACCTTTAAGGTCACGTGTGCGCTCACATTTGCTGTGACGTGTGACCATGACCTGTGCAGAATGCATGGCGTTCAGCCAGCACGCTTTCGTCTATGGGGCATTACACTGGATGGCACCCCTGTGCATTGGAGTTCCCATGGTTCCCGAGTGTTTCCCGAGTGACAGAGTTTATGTCTCATGTCGTGTGGCAGTCCCTTATGAAAATGGGTGTTTAGTTTCTGTTTACTTTCTACAGACCAAGGTCAACATGGAAAACAAACATTCTTCAGAGTTTGTGTTGCTTTCATGTTTACATCATATGTTTACTTCTTGTTGACTTATGGCCCTCAACTTTCTGTAGACATTTGGCTACAGAATAGCTGTGGAATTTTTTGTTCTCTTTCTGTGTACTGTCAACATAATTCCGGTAACACCATCCCGTGTATGATGTGAAGACTTTTTGTAGACTTCCTGTGACTCCACTCTCTTAGAAATGAACTTCACCGCATAGCACACTCCTGGCCAATCATCTCGAATATCGTTATCTGCCTGAAAACGGGAGGTGTACGCCATTTTTGTGACAATTATGAACAGCGTAAGTATCACAAAAAAGCCGTGCGCCAACCGTTTTGAACAAATCAGGTCACATAGCGATATCATTCGAGTTGATGGTCGGCTAGGAGCATGCTATGCGGTGAAGTTCATTTTTAAGAGTGCATATGTTCACTTACTCGCAACACGCATAAAATACACGAAATGAAGTACTGCAAAATTATATATGTATCTACTTTATTCCGAAAATGCATACCTTGAAAGTGGTATCCAGTGTCGACACAATCATACAAAACATCCCGCGCACACAGTAGTTACGTATTTCACACGTACACATCCTTCGTGCCACATAGTGTCGCGTCGCACAATTGACAGTCAATGATCTCCTGTTCTTCTGGCGACCCACGGTGAAACAGCTAGAATTTCGGCGCCAGCGACGTCTCTGAAGCGCTGGAGAGATATGTGAGAGATATGTGAGAGATATATGAGAGATAGGGCGTGCAATCGCAAATTAGTAACGTTCAAACACAAGTGAGTAAAACTGAGTAATACGGTCATAGCAACAACAAAGTTGGTTCACCCAGCTTAGTGTTCAACAAAGTAGAGCCTGCAAGAAGGAAAATGAAATTAGGAGAATCAACACCAGCCACGAAGTGTACACTTACCTGACGGGACGCAGCACTGCAGCCGCTGCTCCGAACAAACAACAAAAACCTACAGCACAACAGTCATGGTGTGAATACATGCGAAGCTTAATCACACACTCCGATCACACAGCTTACCCATTACGACGCAAAATCATATCCTCCTTCCTTCTTTCATGGCCTGCAACAACGAGAATGAAATTAGCAGAAGCAACACCGGCCACGAAGTGTACACTTACCTGACGGGACGCAACACTGCAGCCGCTGCTCCAAACAAACAACAAAAGCCAACAGTCATGGTGTGAATACAAGTGAAGCTTAATCACACACTTCGATCACACAGCTTACCCCATACGACTCAAAATCACGGCCTCCTTTGTTCACAAATGGACGAGCGAGCGCGGAGACCGTTCAAACGTCTTGCAACGGTTCCAACGACATTCCGATGATGCTAATGGCGATGACTCCTTCGTGACGAGGCGAGTGGCGAGGGTGAAGCACGGCGGCGCAGAGTCAAAATGTGGAGCAAACTTGTCGCATGCGCATGATCCTCATGTGGTCGTATAAGTTGGAAATATATTGCATAATAAACTGAAATATAAATAATACGAGGAAGCGCCTTCCCAAAGCCAACGAAAATGTATTTAGAGCTTTAGTGTGCAGCTAAAATGTGGCAAAGTGTCATTTAAGCTACATTTGATCATAAGTTCAGATTCAAATACCGCTTTGTTTAGTGGAAAGACGGTAACACTGATCTGTCTACCTCCCGGGAGGTTTTTTTTTTTGAACTCACCCTGAAATTGCTAATATTACCCATACAGCCTGTCTCCCAATGAATAGATTCACAAATATGCCTCTATACATATATACCGCCACCCCCCACCCCGTTAGGAAATGCTGGGTACCCCCAGAGGTCGACCTCTGGGACATTACTGGCCGATAATGCAGTAATTAATAATACAAAATACATCTATAAAATAAAACGGTCGAAATAAATACTCATTACACAGGTGCACAGAAAGTCCACTAAGCGTCAACAACGACACCTATGTACATTGTCCACACAAGGTACACATAAGGTATTTCAAAAGACTGTCAACATGATGTCAACAGCAATTCCTGTTGACTTGATCAACAAGAAGTCGAAGTCAACACACTGTCAAGACAGGAAACAAGAAGTCCACAAGAAGTCTGCAGAAAGACAAAATGCATTTTCATAAGGGGTTTAAGCTGCAACATTCTCCCATGGATCCCGGACCTTCTACTAGTCAAGATACTAGTCAAAGTACATAAAATTATAAGAAGCACAACAGAAGCAGTTACAAGCACGACGAACGTCTAATGCTAACGCATTGTCATCGCATTAATTACATTAATGGCCCTAAATTTTTTAAGGAAAAATCTTTCCAGGAGCAGTACTGCAGGCAATAGTGCCCCAGAACCGTTCGACCGTATTAAAACAATGGCCAATGAACGCGCGCCCGCGGCATGTGTTGTACCTAGAGACTCCTGATTACCCCCCCCCCCCCCCCTGCCAGGGTACTACAATGCTCAACATCATCGTTACTTGTGATCTACCAAAGAGGTCTAAGAAAAGAGACATCAAGCGCGTGAAGAACCACGAAGCCAGTGAAAGGAAATGTATGTTGGGATGAACAAGGTATCGCCCACTCAACTTCCCTTCAGTCACGGACATACCAGGCAATCTATATTTTCTCACATGTATATACAGGGGGTCCCAGCTAAATGCGACCATATTTTCTAAATATATATATCACTTTTTCCGAGATGAAATCAATTGCAATATAGCATATGCTGAAGGGCACTCCTTAGGAGGGCATTAGCAAACTCCTAAGGCAATGTCTTAAAGGACGACGGAAACGAAAATAGTCTGCAAAGCTATTTGCCTCATATTGCGATGTGTACCAAAACAATCCGGAATTCGACTTAGATTTGCGTATATTAGTTGAAACGCCGCCACAATCGCGATATAAAATTCCGCCGCAGAGCAGTCTGAGCCCCTGGTGAGCGTCGCCGGCTGCCGTAGCAGACCACGGAAGTGACGCACGTTGGCTCTCCTGTTGGAGTTCCTGACTTTCATTTCGCTTCATTTCATTTGGTGTTTCGGCGTACGTCTAATTCCTGCTACGGGGAAAGAACGGAGACGAAGAAGCATGTACGAACCCATCTCTCATAGGATATATTGTCTTCAGACTTCCACGAGATCTCCGAATCAAACATCTTCAGGCGTTATTCAGAATTCGCCGTGTTTGTGCCGGGCAGCCGCACATGGAGCGCGAGAGATATTTGACGTCACGCGCTCCTCAGATTTTCCCGCAATGCTTGGCGCGCTCCATGGGCGACCGTGTCGGGTGGGCGGCCCAGCGCTCTCGTAATCGTCAGAAATATGGCCATCCGCACAGCGTACTTGCAAAATACTAGTGGCACCATAATTTTACATAATATTTACACCTTGTTCGGTCCCCTTTTTGCAATGGACAAATTTCGTTTCCGTTGTCCTTTAATTAACTCTCATTAATTAACTTTGTAATTACGAGGGGCGTTCACGTCAAACCGGGACTTTCTGTCTCCTGAGTGTACAAATGGCTCGCGCTACTTCTTTTTCGTCATTTTCACACGCGACAGGCCTCAGCGTTCACCACGTGGTGGTCCAAAGTTTGTGCAAAATAGAAGACACGTGCTGGACAATATGGCCGACAACGAGGTGAGCGCGCACATCGAACAGCGAATTGTCATGAAGTTTCTCGTGAATGAAGGCGTAAAGTCATCTGAAATTCACAGAAGACTTCAGGCTCAGTATGGTCACTATACACTTAGCCGCAGCAAAGCGTTTAAGTGGTGCAAAGGGTTCCGAGACGGCCGTACATCAGTGCAGGACGACCCCGGTCGGGGGGGGGGGGGGCTCAGAGCCCAGTGTCCGAGTTCCTGAGGACATCCAACTTGTGGAGCGCCCGATCCTCAAGGACCGACGGATAACATGTCTCGAACTGGCTCGAAAGACGGACCTTTCTGTGGGAACGTTGAACACTATCATTCATGAACACCTCCAGTTTCGGAAAGTTAGTGCCCGTTGGGTCCCGAGGCAGCTCTCCGTGTCTGTCAGGCAGGGAACACGGGAAATCCCCCAAGAGGTAAGGTACCGTTTCGACACTGAAGGACAGCCGTTCCTTGATCGGATCATCACGTGCGATGAAACGTGGGTGCACCATTTCACTCCTGAGTCTAAACCCGCACCAAAACAGTGGAAGCATCCGGGCTCACCAGCTCCTAAGAAGTTCCGAAGCACCCCGTCTGCGGGTAAGGTCATGGCCACGATTTTTTGGGACAAGGCTGGCGTTGTTCACATTGATTTTCTGCCCAGTGGTACCACCATTAACAGTTCATATTACTGCCAGGTTCTCAGGGATGTGCATAAGGCGCTGAAACAAAAGCGGCCGTGCCTCATCACCAAAGGAATCCTCCTTCTACAGGACAATGCACGCCCGCATACCGCGCATCGCACGACACGCACCTTACAGGAACTTTGATGGGAGTTGCTGCCACAACCCCCTTACAGTCCAGACCTCGCCCCCAGCGATTTCCATCTCTTCGGGCCACTGAAGGCGTTCCTTGGGGGCCGCCATTTCAGCTGCGACGAAGAGGTCAAGAATGCGGTCCGATCATGGAAGCTACGCGCCGGTAAGGATTTCTACGCTGCTGGCATCCAAGCCCTCGTGAAACGCTGGGACAAGTGCATTAGTGCAGCTGGAGATTACGTTGAAAAATAAAACTAATTGCTCGCCTGTTCGTTCAGTTTACTTTCGCGAAAAATGAAAAGTCCCGGTTTGACTTGAACGCCCCTCGTATAAAAGCTACGAAGTTGTCCCAATGAGAATATCTGGTTCCTTCGGTAACCTGATACTGGAGCCGTTTTCACAGAACAAAAATCCGTTCGATAGATCGTCCGCAAAAAATTCGGGAAGGAACACCATTTTTCTTTAGTTTGTTCATTGCGCATCTTAAGAGACGCGTCTTTCCTTCACCCCCAATGTGAGAGGGTGAAAGAGCACACTATCGCCTCTTGCGTCCCGGAAAAAGATTAAAAGAAAACACAAAATGCAACACAAGAAAAGGGCAATTCCGATAGAGTCACCCGATACATTTGTGTTGGTTTTGCTTCCGCAAGTTAAAGCTAATCTTCGACGCATGAGGCGGCACTGTGCTCCTTCATCCTCTCACATTGGGGGTGAAGGAAAGACGCGTCTCCTATGATGCGCAATGAACAAAATAAATAAAAAATGGTGTTGCTTCACGATTTTTTTGCAGACGATCTATCGAACCGATTTTTATTCTGGAAACGGCCCCGGTATTAGGTGACCGGAAGGGACCAGATGTTCTCATTGGGACAATTTCGTAGCTTTTATAATTAAAAAGTTAATTATTGAAAGTTAATTAAGAGATCGCCTTAGGTTAGGATTGCCTTAGAGTTTGCTAATGCCCTCCTAAGGAGTGCCCTTCAGCATATACTATAATGCAATTGATTTCATCTCGGAAAAAGTGATATAGTTTTAAAAAATGTTCGCATTTAGCTGGGACACCCTTTATATAGTATAGGGTAATCTACGTTTGTACGCATTTTCTTGTTTCTCTCGATATGCATGCATAAAGTGTCCATGCACATGTAGGCAACACACGCCCTCAGTATGAGGAGCAACATAAAACACACACGCCAAGGAACGATCATTTGTGTGTTTTTATTTGATCCTCGTACTGATTTAATATGCTGCCTACAAGTTCGTTACACCAGCTTGCTTGCCTCCTACTCCGGTGTTCCATGCATACGCAAGCCAGAGAGGATGAACATGACTTCCTTCTAAAGGTGTGTCATATTTATTTTAGGACTGTGGCAGTAAAACTGTCAGGAGAAGTACTGTGCTCCTTTCAGCGGTTTCACCGCACTCCATTCAGCATGATAATTACACCCCCTTAGCAGAGCTACTACTACTTCAGGGGAGCTGTCCACACTCCTCGCGGGAGAGCTACCATTCTCCTTCCAAGAGTGTTACCATGAAAGATGAAAGTTGATTTCTCAGGCAATTTGAGACTTTGTTTGTATCTGTCCCTTCTATGTTGTTCCAGCCTCAGAACATCAGTTTCTCTCTAGTGTTACAATACTCCTTCATAAGAGTTGTCGTATGCTACAATGGATAGGGAGTGCTGGCACGCCTATAACGTAGGGTGTAACTGTACGCTCCAAAAGGGAGTCATGTATGTGGCAAGAATTACTCCCCAAAAAAGAGTAAGGGGACCCACTTTTTTCTTAGAGTGATTATGACGCTACGTGATGTAGTACTCAGCATAAAGCAATTAGGGCATATATGTCCTAATTGCTTTCCATTGCTCATTCCCCTGTTACGTCTTGCAGAGCGTATACGCTGTGCAAGACGTAACAGGGGAACGGACGCAAGACAATCATAAGCACGATGCAGTCTCTACTTACTTGTACGAGTACGGTACTGGCCAACGTTCCGTAGTCTGATACTCCCATGATCATCAGCGTCTCGCAGCGAGTATTTTCTCACTACATGTTATGTGTCCCGGAACTTACTGCAGTGTGGACGTCACTGCATATTACATGATTTGGTTCAGGAGATCGTGACTGATGATTACAAGTCTCATCACTGCTGCATTAGTTTCTACGACTATCCAGACTCGTACGGTCTTTCTTTGGTTGTCGTAACCCTGAAAAACAAAAATCTAGAAAATTCTTACAGTGCTCCGATAGCAATTTCATCACTGCACTGCAGTGCCGGGAATCATCAAAGCGTTGTCGATGACAGGCAGTGTTGCCACTTTATTGCAGGGAAAGTGCGTAACGCCGGGTGAAAAAGCCACAGAAAGTTGGCAAAACTGAAATGAATACCTTATTGGTAAAAATTATGGGGATCCAGTACCAATTTTGTTCACGTCAGGAAAGCATAAGAAGTGCAGATGCGTGTTTGTGGAAATGGTAGTGAAATGTTTGTTTGTTGGTTGAATCGTTAAGTTCCACTTAATACCAGAAATGATTGTTCGTCCTGGCAGAGTATCGCCGCTGGCGATGAAACTCCCCATTCATAATCTCCTAATAAAGTTGTTGTTAAGTTGTTTCCTGGTGGTGGGTGGTGGTGGTGGTAGTGCTCAAAGTGCTAGGTAGTGCTAGTGGTAGTGCTCGCCACTTTTGCCACTGCAGGCACCAATGGCCAAGAGCGTTCTGCACATTGATCCACCTGTTGTTGTTTTCAGCACGCGCAATGAGGGTCGCGGTAACTCTGACGCCGGCTAAAATGAGTTGCATTGCACTATTGCACTGCAGTGGCTGAATGGATATGTATGCAATTTAGAGTAGATTTGCAAGCAAGGTGAGTCAGCCTACATAGGTCTGACGCTGCACGTGCCGCATATGGTAGGACTGTGGTTAATTTCGACCACTTGGGGCTATTTAAACTGTCCGAAGAAAGAAACTTATCTTAAGAAATTCCAGACACATGACACTGGAAGCAATGTTTACCTCATCCACATTGCTACCGCCCTTGTAAGAGAAATACTTCACCGGTGACTGCGGCCGATACTCTTCTTCGACGAGTTCATAGCAATGTTGTCAGCAGTTGTAGCAATCGTTTGCCCCACCTTAAACGAAATCTGTCGAATACCGCTCGGTACCTGCGCTTTTTAACAATGCCACCGAGTAATTTTACAGCATCAACTGTATAGTGGAGACTTTCCCGAGATCGCGTCGGCGTCGTCAGCATTCGCATGTCCGCACAAAACTCTTATCGCATGTGCGCTTGGCGCTGGGAGTCAGGAGAAGAATCCCGCCAGTTTACAACTGCTACCGATGGAAAGTGAGATAAAAACCAAAGTACGTCAGTTTTCACAGCGTCACCTATATAGTGCAGGCTTTCCCGAGATCGCGTCGTTGTCGGCGGCAACATGGGTAAGGAGGCGGGGGGGGGGGGGGTAAGGAGGAAAACCGCACCGGTTTACAACCGCTTTCGGTGGTATCACCGGATTTTTAGTATAGCCGAAAACGTAAATGATAAGAGCCCGAAAACGCGAGAACCCATTCACGCTCTTTAAAACCCTGTGTGCGGAGCTCGTACCACCACTAAGATGGTTCGCCCCGAGATTGTGAAAATATCAGAACACGTGGACGCCGCCTTGGAGGCCAAGCGCCGAGAGAGAGTTAGGGAGCGCAAACGCCTTGCACGGCAGAAGTCAGAGATTCCCGCAAATTAGACTGGTCAGCGCAAACCATTGACAAAATCCCGCCGTGCAAGCCGGGAATAAGCGTTGGCGTGATGATGAAACAGTTCGTGCTGCCGATTCAGTAGCGAAGCGTGAACGGCGTCAAGATCCCGCAGTACGAGCTGCCGAGGCTGAAGTGAAGCGTCGTCAGCGGCAAGATCCTGTAGTACGAGCTGCCGAAGCAGCAGCGAAGCGTGATCAGCGGCAAGATGTACGTCCCACAACTATAGACATGGCTCATGCATAGACTTGGTGTTCCAGAACAGCCTCTTCGTTCAGGACGCCACTCACCTCGCCAACCATTTCAGCGACCACAAATCAATACTCATCACGCTTAAATAAATTTGTCTACACACTTTCATCCGGCCTCATTTCACCACACGCACAGCTGACGCTGAATTTCGCGTTACACGTATCATAACTTTTTTAAATTCCGTGTTAGCGCCGCGAAACAACTATGGCTATGAGCGGCGTTCAGACGTGGACAGATGGAGAGAAGCATCAGGATGGAGTGGGGGACAGGGGGTTAGCATGTGTCCTTCCGACGCGCTTCCTATGGGCCGACTTCAGGGGGAACTGTGCCAACATTCGTCTGGAAAGTATTCGGAAAAACCTGGGAAAACCTCAGACAGCACAGCCGGTGGCGAACCGTAACTGTCCTGTATTTTTTTTTTCAAAGAATCCAAACGTAAACCAGCGTTTATGCTCCTCATTGTCCTCCCAAAACCTCACAATATGTTGTGGAGAGTTTCTGAAATGAGTCGCTAATCCCGATATATGAAAAAAAGAAAAAGTCACTAAGTACAGCGGAAAGTCGCTAGACTTAGGACCCGCTAAATCCCCAATAGTGGCAACAGTGATGAAAGGACGATGACAAAGTGCTCTAAAAGGTTTTGAACACCGCAGGCGCTAGTTTTACACACTTTCTTAATCCTTTTCTTTTTTCTGCCCAACAACACAGAGCTCTCTTAGTTCGGCACGTCCACATCATTATTTCAGTAGACGTATAACACGTAAACAAAACGCGTTTAGAACCAAAGAAGACGGCGCATAAAGAATGATACACAACCATGGTGCAAAGTCAGACCATAAAACAAGGTTAGAGACGCCAGGAGAAGAGTCATAAACGAGCCAAATGCCCGCTTTTGTTCCCATGGCTTCATTACCGGCCGCTGGGGACACACTGGATCAACATACAAACAAAACAAGCTCCGAATGCACCCTAATGAAGAGTCCTAACGGGCGGCCAGCCATACTCGCCTCTATAAAATCGACCTAATTACGTGTGCCTGCTGAGCCTCCACTCGGAAAACGCGTATTCGCGCTACCAGCCTGATATCCCTGGAACTGCATTTTGCTCCCCCTCCTGGCGATAAGCAGATGCTACCGAATGTCGCGAGAAATCGAGAAGTGCTGGTCTGTTCAATCTTATCGCGCTGTACCACGCTGCTAGGGCAGAGATGAGTTCTTGTAAAAAGACGTAGTGGACTGGTCCTAGCGAATGTGCGGGCGAGGTAGGAAATGTTGCGATGGTCGATATGGTGATTGTGTTCGCGTCGCTTGGTACGTTTCTACTACAATGCACTTGTGTGCACCATGGAAGGTAAGGGTTGATGTACGGACTGGACACACACACAAAAAAAAAAAAAACGCGGGAAAGAGTATTAAAAATGTGAGAGTCCCCTGATAGTGATTTTGACCATGTAAGACCCGAGGGGCTTGCGCAGTAAAGAAAATTTCACGTGATGCTGCATCGTGAAATAAGCGCCAAGAAGGCGGTACTGTGTGTTGAGGCGATAGCAAGGTTACGCGATAGCGAAGAGCAACAGGCGATAGGAAAGAGTAGCAAGTCTTAGATTATGGCTAACAACTCTTAACTCATAATAATAATAATAAGAGAGACAAGCAGCCAATGCAGGGTTTATCCGCAAGAGGAGAAACAATGTAAACATTCTTTACGGACGGAAATCGTTCATTTTTCCGTTGACTCTTTTTGTGTTCTTGCTGCCTGCTGTTTTCAACGAAGAGAAAAACAACAACTTTATTTCAATGATGTGAGTGGGAAGGTTCATCGCCAGGGGGCGATACTCGACCCGGTAATGTGGTGAAATAGAATAATGACTCGCCTCACAGTGAGGACAGAAGCTCTACGGTGTCCAAAAGAAGTGCTTAGAAGTGCTTTTAGGGCAGGTCGTTGGTGGGCTGGATATAGCCATGGACCAAGCAAAGAAAAGAAAAATTCCTGCGGTCTCGTGCATTTTCCATTCACTTTCCATACCTCGCGCGTACCGACGACCATGTCGACCGAATCTCGAATAGCGTTATGCAAACAAGATGTTCGGTTCACCGTCTCGGCTAGAACGCCCCCCTCGTTGGCATGTTTCTGCTCTACTGGAGACAGCCCCATTACCCAACTGCACCAAGAAGGAAGATCCATCGATCTTGTATGCGACAAGTGGGGATCGAGTGAACAGTATTTGTACCGTACGCACAAACCTCCAATATTTTGACTCTTTCGATCGTGACGAGCAGTGTAGAATTTTCACGCTATTATTATGTAATTTCCTAACACCCCTATTGTATTAGCACTCTAGACTGCGCGAACGTGTCGACCTAAATACAGCGGAAAGGAACAGCAATAGTGTGATAGAACGTGAATAAACCAGCATACAGTAGCGCCGTGGAAGCAGGACGTCACCCTCTACTGCGTAAATTGTTACAATGGGAGTTTTAAAATAATGTCACATCGCCCCGAATACTGTGACCAGTATATTCTGCGATATACAAGGTCTATATATATTGAATTCTACACAATCTGAACAGCACATACAGGCTTCCAGGTAAGATTCCTAGCATTCGCCAGGTGTATTTGTGTGTACGGTGTGCAGCATGGCGTCCAGCGAGGGGTATAGTCAGTGCACTTGTGCAGTAAAACTTCACCTAGCAATAAAGCAAACCGAAAACTCTGCAGTATTTCCTCCCTAAAAAAATTGAATTTCCCGTGCTGTAGTTATTTATAGTGGAAACATCTTACCGTTGTTAACCTCATAATTGTGGACGGCATCACGTCTGTACCTGGAAGATGAAATGACCAGAGGACATGAGGGTAGGAGACAGTGAAGATCGATGGCTGACCGGTACTCTACGTCGATCACCAAGCTATGACAGGACCGAAACCTTGACGTTGCGCATAATAAAGGTATTCGTGCTAGCACAATTTCACAAAGGAAGCGTACTAGATGCTGGGCTCTCAAGCGTCTCTGGGAGAGCGTCCCCCTGGAGTTCACAACATCACTCAGTGTACCGTTCCTGCAGTCTGCTAGGTGTTTTTGACGTGCGCCATCATAGGCTCAGCGCTCCCTTGGGATGTTCACAATGGCCTCAGACTGACGAAAGTGCTTGAAATGTGCTTCATCCACAAGGCCGGTTTTGTGTAGCAGCGAGATAGCGAGCGCTGACCCGCTTTGCAACCTGTGGAGCGCAAGGTTCCGCATTTTCTGGGAGAGTCACAGGAAGATCTAACCGATGAGTTAAGCATTAATCTACCGGATCCTGGTATGTTCTGTTTGCAGAACTTTGTTCTCCAGTGATCCATATTCATCCCTGTCTTCACGTATTGGAAAAGACGGGACGCAGCCGACGTCAGCTGAAGTCGCTAGAGGGTCTGACATTGGTAACCGTCTTGCGACTGGAAAGGCATAGCAAGAAATAAAGTTGACAAGTATGAGCACTGTTCCGACATTTGCATATTCATCTCTATCACTCTTCCTGCGTACTTTCCCTTGGTTCGCAATTCTGAACACAGATGCATCCGTCAGGTTCATGTCTGTGTTGGTAGCATATATTTCCTGCTAATCAGTCAGACTACAAAAACAAATGCTTTTCTATTTCCATGAGGTATCGCAGGTACATCTTGAGTGTGTGTCAAACAAATTACTTAGGGCTACAAAGTCAGGAAACACATTGTGCTTTTGGGCTCAACGCACTGGGATAATACGAAGGGATCTGTGACAGTTTTCCTTTTCAGAGGTTTGCTCCTCTTTAACACGAACACACGTTTTAACGAATCCTCTCCAAGCCGCGCCTCAATAATCCTCCAGGAAATGGAGCTTAACTAGAGCCGATACATCACACCAGACAGCTATAGAGCAAAGCACTTCTTTTCCTTCCAAAAATAGCGTTCGCAAAGAGTAGCAAGGATTATACGTATCTCTTCGACGTGTCGAAATTGTCACTCCTAAAGAACATTTCTATCGGAGGGAGATTGGACAGTTCATTGAAGATTTCTTCCTGGATATTTGTATCGCGCTTTCAAACTTTATTGGGAGGGAGGGATGGAACGGATATACTTCGTGCTATTCGTTCCTGGACCCTTTCGAGGTTCGCTATCCGTCCTATTGGAAATCTGCGTAGCTCTTCTGTTGCGCCCAGTGGGTTTACGGGGCTTTGAGGAAACATGGATGTGCGAAGATGCCCCACGGGGTAATAAAAGGTAAGCGTACGAAGTAACCTGATAGCACTCGTTCCACGTGTCCGAACTTTTTCTGCCGGGAGTATCTTGGAGGGGATAACGCTATACGTTGGGATCCGAATGCTATGTCTGCTGAGGGATTTCAAGTCAGGTTAGCTCTGCTTACGAAATACGGCGTTATTTCCTGCGATTTTTCGAGACCAGCGTCGCGACAGTTCTGCCCGAAAGTCCTACGTCGTCCAAAAGGTTTACGAACCATGCACCGACCTGGTCTGGCACACCTTTTTATACTTCCTTCTGTGAGGACGTTTGAATGTGTAGCATTACTGTTTCCCAATATATTGGAAAACCTACAGCACAAGTTCAGACAATATGTTGCGACAATACGTGTTTATATATGTGTGTGACGAGACGAAAGAAGAAGATGCGGGACTGTCTCGTGGTTGAGGGCAAAGAAAAGGGGAGAATAAAGTCAGATGTCAACGGGCTCGGATGTGTAATCGCTCTCTGGTCCAAGAATCGACCCGTGATGGTCCACAACGTCACAACTTGGCGAACGAACCGGGAACCAGGGAAGGCAGCGCTAACGACGACGTTTATGCCAGGTGAGTGTGGGGACGAAGATCGGTAAAGCCAAAGATTCTTCCACCTCTTCAGACTGAGCCACGTGGGCTTTGCCGGAACGTTCCGTCAGCCATGACGGAAGGCATGGAAGCGTTCGTTCACCTGGATGAGGAAGGCAAAGCTACGCGTACAAGAACGCATTGGACAACGTCTCTCGCTTGACAATTCAAGTTTAGGAACTCTATCAACGTTTGACTTCGTTGGAACAGTCACACATCAGAGAGCCTAGGCAACAGTCTGTGTCTTCCACTCAAACTCAAGATGATGCGAACAGAGAGGACGTCACTCATGCAACGGAATCCCTTATTTCTTCACTCCTGAGTACTTTGATCGGGAGGACTGACCACCTGGAGCAGCAAGTATCCCGCGATAGCACCCCCTGCGGCACCGATGAGGAGTCGGAGCCAAAGAAGAAACCTGCCCGAAAGCAGAAAGGGAAGGCAAAGACGACCTGCCCGATGAAGTTGCAGAACGAGGGAGTGATTAAGGATCAGCGTCTAACGACAGCAGCGGTGAGCGCTGCGCGGACACTGACCAAAAATATCGTCGGCTGGTTCCATCAAGTGGATTTTTGGATGAAGATTTACCAAATCCCTGATGAAACAGCTGTTCCCCTGCTTATTTCGAAATTCCCCGCAAAGGATTTACGTGGATGTGCTACGAGCTTTTGAGAAAGAAGGTCCAGACTTGGGATGACATGAAGCGTCTTTTCCGTCGTCGACATCACTTGGACAGCCCAGTAGAAAACCGGCAGAAGATTTTCGCAAGCTGTCAGAGGCTTTGTGAATCCTGCACGGAGTACGCAGTTGAGAAGCTTCAGCTCTTAGAGGAGTGCTCGTTTGACGGCACAGAGGAAGAAAAATGCACCCTAATTCTTTCCTCACTGGCAAGTCAACCCAAGCGCCATTACTTCGATAAGACCTTCAAGTCGCTGGACAGGATGATGGCATCTTTCCTGAAGTATGACCGGAATTTCGCACCCTCGGAGAAGCCGAAAGAGAAGGTTCTGCGAGTGGAAACTCTAGACATGGGTAGGACAATTCATCAGGACGAAGCACGCAAGCCTACGCACTCTGCGAAAGGGAACGAAAGTCCGAAAGCATCGAACGGACCACAAGCCTCTAAGGCTAGGACTTTCGTCAGACCTGATACCGCACGTTCGGACCGGTCACAAAAGGAAGATGTGGAAAGGTTATGCCTGTACTGCAAGAAGGTGGGTCCTTTTGTCACCGAGCCCTTGTCTCAAGAGTACCCCCCCCCCCCCTGGAGTGGCAGCGCCAGTTCTCACAAGTAGCAAGTGGTACTGTAGCGGGAAACGACCATGTGAAACCTCTACCACCTGCAGAGAGGTATCGGAAGTCCAGCGCATAATGTGCTCCGAATCTGCGGGTCTGAAACGTATCCCAGTACGACTGGGTGGATACAGCTTTCCAGCTCTTCTGGACTCTGGATGGTCTCGCTGTTTGATCAGCGACAGGGTTCTACGGAGTCTAGCCCTGGACATGTCACCCACCACAGCTCACCTGGTAGCGGCCAATAGACGCTCTAATGTATGGCTTGGGCGTTCTCGGAGAAACGAAGTGTGAAGTCGACGCCGACGGTGAAACGTTCACGCTGGTCTTCATTGTGGTTTCGAGGCTGGAAGACGACATCCTACTGGGAGTCGACTTTCTGCGGCTGTCCAAAGCAGTTATCAACTGGGCCACGAACTCTTTGGGAGTTTTCGGCGAGCCGACCCTGAAGGTGTACTCAGTTTCGCAGCAAATCGTGCCTCCCTTGACGAGAAAGTACATACTGGTACGCTCCGACTTTCCTTCAGCGACTGGTGATCTCTACGAAATCAGCGGAACCGGAGCAGCCCTTCATCGTCAACTATTAAGTGTACAGCAGGGTATCACAGAGAAAGATACGTTCCAGGTACTGATGATGAACACGTCTTTGCGTCCAGCAGTACTGATGGAAGATACAACTGTTGGCGTGGCGGTGAAGGTGACAGCTCTGGAAGAAGTTCCCCTTACTGAAGAAGACATGCAGGTCGTGCATAAAATTGCATGCTCTACACTGGGTGAAGACAGAGAGGACCCTTCGATTGTCCGCTCGCGCACGAACGAAGTTGACGTAAGGGGCGCATGTTCAACATCGGCATATCGCCGTCGCCGCAGGAGGAAGAAACCGTGAGGGCCTTAGTCTCTCGTAACCAAGGAAACTTTGCCAAGCATTCTATGGAATTGGGGTGCTGCGACCTACACCACCACTCCATAAACACTGGGAACTCTGCTCCTATTTCCCAAAGACCGCGGCGGTTGTCGCCGGCACAGCGGGATTTGGCCATGGCTATGGTGACAGACCTTATGAAGGCAAATATCATTAAGCCATCCCGTAGCCCATGGGCGTCACCCTTGGTATTGGTGAAGAAGAAAGACGGCTCCACAAGAATGTGTGTGGATTATAGAATTTTGAACTCTGTGACAGAGAACGACGTCTATCCCCCCCCCCCACACACACACACATTGACGATGCCCTTGCAGCTCTTAGTGGAAGCAAGTACTTTTCCATGCTCGATCTTCTCTCGGGATTCCACCCAGTCAAGATGAATCCAGAAGACACCGCGAAGACTGCTTTCATTACGCAGTGCGGCCTCTACGAATACCTCAGAATGCCATTCGGGTTAAAAGGAGCTCCTGCGACATGTCAGCGCGTCGTTGACAATATCATCGCCGGCATCAAGTATAAGAGCGCCCTCGTATACGTGGATAACTGCGTGGTATACAGCAAAACCTTCGGAGACCATGTATCCGACCTGCAAGACGTTTTCACACGGTTCGCTGAAGCCAACCTGAAGTTCAAAACCAAGAAGTGCTTCCTCTTTTGCGGTGCCGTTGCTTACCTGGGCCATATCGTTAGCGACGAAGGTATATCCCCTGATCCGGAGAAGATGGCAGCAGTCTCAAAGTTCCCGACTCCGCAAAACCTGACCGAGCTTCAGTCGTTCTTCGGACTGACTTCACACTTCCGAAAGTTCATCCCCAACCACAGTATGATAGCCGCACCTCTCCGCAAGTTACTAAAAAAGGATATGCCATTCCAGCGGAATCAGGAGCAAGAGGAAGCATTTCACGCTTCAAAGGCAGTGTTGCGTGAGCCGCCTGTGCTGAAGCACTTCTCTGATGATGGAAAATATGCCGTGCAAGTACACACGGATGCCTCGCGACTTGGACTTGGAGCAATCATAGTGTACCTCAGTCGCTCTCTTCAGCCGGCGGAGGAGAATTACACATCCACTGCGTTGGAAGCCCTAGCAGTCAAGTGGGCACTGGAACAGCTGCGACCGTACCTAATGGGGAGGAAATTTCAAGTCGTGACAGATCACCATGCGCTGTGTTGGGCTCTACGTTACAAAGAAGGCAATCAAAGATTGTTGCGCTGGTCCTTGATTCTCCTGGAGTTCGACTTTGAAGTGGTCTTCAAGTCTGGAGGGACACACACATGTCCGGACTGCCTTTCGAGGATTTCACCTCCACAGAGTGATCCAGTTGAAACTGTACTAGCAGTCTCCTGCCAGACTCTTCAGGTGAACCCGGTCAATATATCTGCAGAGCAGCAAAACGATCGATTTTGCAAGCAAATTACGGATATTCTGGAAATGAGATCGGGAACCAAAAAGCAGCAAAAGAGGACAGGAAATCGCTTCGTTATCTTCGACGGGGTTAGTACAAGAAAGAGTGCATGGTCACGCAACCACGTTTCCTTCTGTGACTGCCCGAAACGCAACAGCTCAGGGTTCTCGAGGAGTACGAAGGAAAGTTTGGCGGCCACATGGGTGCACGCGGAACATTCGAAGGAATTCACGAACGGCACTTTTGGCCGAATATGTATCGCCACGTCAAACGCTATGTCAAGGGATGTGACCTCTGTCAGCAGATGAAGTCCGCGAGAGCTCCCTATGGGTTGTTGCAGCCGGTGCAAGCTGAAGCAGCGTTTCACACGGTGGGTATCGACATCATCGGACCGTTCCCTTTTTCACGGAGATACAAGTATGTGATCGTAGTATCGACTACCTCACAACGTACGTCTAGGCTAAGCCTGTCATCCACATACAAGCCTCAACGATTCAGGCTTTCATTGGGTCCAGGCTACCAGGACACCACCAGGTACTCTCCGTTTTACTTACTCCGGTGTACGGGCGGGATGCCGTTCTGCCTCTCGACGTAGTGTACAACCGAAGACAGTTGGCCGAACTGCATGACATGATGCGTCTAATTTTGCTGCGCAGGTTCGCGAAAACCTTGGAAAAGCGCGTCAGCTTGCAGGGAAGCACATAAAACTAGCGCAAGAAAAACAGAAGCGCCCTTTCGACAAATGTCGGATCGACATATATTTTGAGAAGGATTCACTCATGCTACTCAAGACACCACCAGTTGGTGTGAAGAAGAGAAGTGTCTGCGAGGGTCCGCACAGGATTGTGACGAAGCTTTCGCCTGTGAACTACGAAATCGGCAGCACTACGTGTTCGGCTACTACGGCAACTCGGCACTACGAGTTCGGCAGCAACGGAGGCGAGAGATTGTGCATGTGGATAAGCTGAAGCCTTACATTCAGCCTTTAGCTCAGCTACCGCAGACGTAATTCTGTGCTTCAACTGTGTGGGGGTACTGCAGTTTGAGAGTTCTGAGCAGAACCTACTGGGACAGTTTTTAAAGGGACCGAAAAGTGAATATAAACCTATCGAAACTTTATGTTCAGTGAAAAGCTTGAACCTTCTAAAGTTCAAATGTCAAAGAACTCCGCTGAAATCGCTGTAGTTTTTTTTAAATCGAATTTTCGATGATTGCATGTCTAGGTACCTAGTAGGAAACCGGCAGTCTCTCAACAATGGCATAACACCGCGCCATCTGTCGAGGATGCATGTAATACGCGCGCTTCCACTCGCTAATCCGGTGAAAACGAAAGTGGCTGTGAGCGTCTGCAACCACTTCCTACGTCGAAAATGTCGAGTCTCCCGAACCTGAGTGCGCTAGAACTCCGCATTCTAGAACTATCGCGTGCACAGAACTTCTGTTCGTACGATAGCATGCCGGAAAGTGTGTACGTCGC
The DNA here is from genome assembly GCF_037126465.1 of Ornithodoros turicata. Lineage (NCBI taxonomy): Eukaryota > Metazoa > Arthropoda > Arachnida > Ixodida > Argasidae > Ornithodoros > Ornithodoros turicata. The sequence goes on from NC_088202.1 coordinate 98,344,102, forward strand.
AGCAGAAGATTCATCATCCTCAGATATATCGGAGTCACCGCCGTCCTCACCAGGATCTGATCGTGCCGGGAACGCGGACTGGTTAGTGAAATTTATATGTATTAGGGAGAAGCACTTGTTTAAGGTGAAACAAGCGCTGTTTTTTCGTTGTGCAGGTGTTCTTGCGGGAAGTGCAAACCGATGGATACCGCTGACGAGTGTTTGTGCTGCCGGGAGGTAGAGAACGTCTGTAAAAAGCAGACGGTCAACTGCATTACAGACAACGAATATTTCGAGATACTCTGCCTCGACACCGAAGTTCTGCGAGTGTCTTTTACGTACATCCGAGATACTGAAGAGTATGGCAACATACGTGACATCGCCGTGAACAAGTGAGTGTTTACGCGCTACTTAAACGGCAAACTGAATGGAAAAACCTTATTTCTGCAGGAAATTCCGTTATATCGCCTATCGGCAATTCACAAGGTGGATATGGGGTGGTCTGGGAAAGCACCATAGGAAGATTCTTCCTGCCTGCGTGGTGCATGCCATTAGGGATGCTTTTCCATCAGATGTGTATAAGGGCTTTGAACCTGCACACTTGTAAAAATGTATATTGATGCCTGCAAATTTTCATTTCTAGCTTGCTGCGAATTTTTTCATTGCTTTTTCCTTTCAGATAGTCCCACAATATTGTAATTATTATGTTTGTGCATGGATGCCTGGGAGCATATCTATTTGTACATACTCATGTCTTGTATATATGGAGAGTAAATAAAATAATTTTTGTCATTGTACTTCACCTGAACTGTGTTTATAATTTTTTATACACTAGAGATTGACCAGGTTTGCAAATGCTAATTAACGGTTGAAAACACTTAACTTGATTTCACTGAAAGGAGCAGTTGTAACTGATCTATTATCATATGACCAACTAACATTTGTAAAGAAAGTCCTTAGTGCTGACTTAAATGGTACAGCACCTCTTCATCTCAGTTCACAGTTAACCATGCAGCGTCGGTGTGGGCAAGAGTACTCCAAAATGGCTACATAATTTATTATGCAATAACAGGCTCACACTACCTTTGCAATGCTATTTTTTTAAGATGAAATACACTGACACTTTTCTGCACACAGTATTCGATTCGCCACCATTCGACAACAAAACTACTGTGAACAGTCTCTGTGAATGAGAATGACTGTACCCACGTATTCTTTTTTTCATATAAGTTCTCGGTGACTGTGACCGAGATACTTTTGTAAAGAAATTTTGACAGTCCTCCAAATAGAAACTGGCTTCAGTGTACGCAACAGACTTCGCGGAACAATTAATTGAAATATAATAAAACAGCCGAAACAACATTTTTTCACAACTCTGTATTTTTCTTTTTTAATGTCCAGCAATTTAGGAGATAGAGTAGGACTTTCTGCTCTCTGATGTTTTCATGTACTTCATAGAGCTGTAAAACCTGGAAAAAAAATAGGTAAGATACAGAATGGAAGTATAGACAGTTTTGCCTTTCACTTTTGAGCTTAACAAGAAAGTTACATTTTACCATATATGTGCTTTTGTATTCTCCTAAGGGTACAGGAATAATAATGGAGCACATAGATGAAGCTGAGAGCTGTTCTTCGAGAGTGTGCTAATTGTGACAAAAGAAATATACGATGAAAGTTGTACAGAAACAGCAAATGTCTGCTGACAAAAGTTTTAGAAATCTGGATATTACTACCTCATGTAGTTTCCGTCCAAAAGTAGGACTACTCGACATTCTTCAGTCGCAGCACGGTGCAGAGGTGGAAGTTGTGGCTAGAAAAAGATTTGGCATGTTCACAAGGTCATTAGTGCACACCAACATACATGACAACATAGGCAACATGATGGCTGCAAACTCACAATTATTCAACAGCACAAGAAACGGAAAGCATGAGTAAAAAAAGATAGCGTCCATGCAGCACGTGTAGAACCACATAATCTCAGGGAAGGTAGAATCGGGAGAGCGATAAATGACTTGCGTCCGAAATTGGGTAACTTGGCATAGTTAGGACCAAGGATATGGGCTGCTCCAATACACACTCTGTTTCTATAGTACCCTTTCAATTGTCTCGCATGTATTTTTCTGTTGCATCGAGCGAAAGAGCATCAAGGTACCTAGATTCACTCTACATTCAGAATTGCAATAAATATTATGGGGCTCTACCCCATCTCTTGAGGTAATGTGCTGAAATGGAGTAATGGGTTGCCTCAGAGCGATGACGGAAATCCTATGGCGTCCAAAAGCATTAGAAGTGCTTTGACAATTTGTGTGGGGCCAGTGAATAGTACTGCAAGGCATATTTCCTTAAGCTTGACGTGCAGAAGCTGCATACGTGTATCAGTGCATAATTGATGTTAAGATACAGAAACTATAAAGCTACGACCTTAGGGTGTTTGTATGTCAAATGAAGTCCATTGGTAGCAGCCCAAAATTCACATATGAGGTCCTTACCAACAATATGCATATTAGAAGTGTCCTTGTTTAAGAAAAAGGGTTCTGCTGCAATTGTCCCCCTCTGTGCCCTGGACTACGCCATTCTCTTCATGATCCGTGGTTAGGGTCCTGTTATGCACCTGTGCGAAGACTTGCAACTGAAACACAAGGAAAAAAAAGAGAAAAAATACTGGAATTACAATGTGAAAGCATGATATAAAGAAGAGTGCAGCTAGAGCCACATAGCGCGGACAATGACAGTGATATTGTAACATGCTGTGGTACGTAAGTGGTTGCAAAGTTTTCCATTAGTCTTGCCATGGTCACTTGACAGTTGGTTAAAAGTAGAAAAGCTTTTGATGCATAACACCAATCTCCTTTTTCATTCTCCCAAGGAACCTACCTCCCCTCACTGTACAAAGAGTTGCGTGGCATGATGATGCCACAGACGGACACTTACAAAACATATGAGCAAATCTGTCTGTGCAGTCCTGTACTTCTCATACTATAGAGTACAACGAAGTCAAGACAATAAGTCACATTGCAGTATAGTTAACTTCAATGAACAAAAACCTCAGATAAGGAGTCGCAACACTTTATATGAGTAAAAAGTTCTGCTGGCCACCTTATCATCACTGGCGTCACGTAACAGTATTTACATATTCATGGATCAGGAAGCATTAGGTGCACCTTCATGCACTTTGTGAGTATGGAGATGGGACGTACACAGTAAATTCAAAAACACCCTTTTGGGTATAAACCGCTTACACCTTTTTGTCCTATGGCTGGCACCCTTTTTTACACCGCATCAACTGTAACACCCTTTCAAAAAGGTGTATTGTGCAAAAAACACCTGTTTAAACACCCTTTTAGGAGGGTGTTAAACACTCTTACACTCTTTCACTCTTTACTCTTACTCGTCACTTAACTCGTCACTCTTACACTCTTTCGAAAGGGTGTAAGCTCCCGCGGCAGCATGCCAAGCCATGCGGTCCGACGTTTTTGCTTGTATGGCAACAACCACCCTAGCGACGGCACAGTTCCAGCCGTGGTTCCACACAGAACCTAAACTGGAGCGCAGCGCGTCACTGGCGACCCTCATCGTCCTAGCAACACTGTGAGTGAGCAAAAAAAAAAAGAACAATTCAAATAAAATGAAAACAAAACAGTTGGACATATGTAAGGGAAGAGGTGAAGATCGCAACATCGTAACGCCGTCCGTGCTCGTGAAATGAGCGGCGTTACGATGCTGCCATCTTCAGACAATGCCTGTAATGAGCCCGAGCACTCTCGGTAGCCTAAATTGGCGTACCAGATTGATCATATACTGAAATGCAGTTCGTTGGAGTATATTCGCTAAGCTTAGTGCGATAAAACTCGGCTGTAACGGTGACGAACACGTGTCTTTGCAATTAACACGTACGCCTGTAAGGAGTCAAGATATCAGCGAGCTTCCTGACATCCCTCCCTGTCAAATATTGTGTTTTCAACTCAAGCTATCGTCTATAATGTGATTACCTAGTGAGCGGAGCTGTCAAGCCAATGTAATTTTTCTCTCACGAATGAAAACACCGTTTTCAACACCAGTGTATAGAAAGGGTGTATATAACGTAAACACCTTTTTCGACACCAGTGTTACTTGAAGGGTGTAAAGACAGGTGTAAACGCCCTTTTAAGAACACCCTTTTAAGAACACCCTTTTTGATACAGCACTTGGTGTAATAAAGAGTGTATTTTCTCATACACCTTTTTTAGCACCCTTTTTGCGGCCTTTGGTTATCTTTGTGGAATTAAAAAAGGTGTATTTGCTTAAAAACACCTTTTTTTACCCAGAAAGGGTGTTTTTGAATTTACTGTGTAGGTTGTGGAACACACTCTCATGGAGAAAGGATTAAGATTTCAAAGAAAAGCAAGTAAAACAATATCAAAGAAGTCTGACATTCTATAACAGGCAAATAAACAGAAAGCAAGAAAAAGCGCATGCACTGCAAATTCAGGGAACAATCAGGTTGAACCCTAACATATCAGGCTCCAGTTATTGCGTGCACCTGGAGGATGGCACCTACATTCTGGGCTACAGGCTCATATTCTGGGCTATAGGTTTTCAACATGCCACTTGATTATTATGCCACAAATTCAAAAAGAACTGTTACATAATCCGGTGAAGGCAGATCATGTCTATTTAAAGGGGCACTAAAATGCAAAAAGAACTGTTTACATGAAAGTACGTGTTCGGATTATGGTATAATACAATCGAAATTAGCTCACAAAGCACCACCATTTGAAGAAAAACGCAATGTAAACAGTCTTTGGCAGCAATGAGCACGATTGAAGAGGGGCAGCAACGATTGGCAGCATCCAATGAGACAGTAGGAGAAGCCTTTCGTGTTTCTGTGGATTTGGAATGGGGCTGGCCGTAGTACGTACACCATATATGTGCGACATGATGTGTGTTGGTCACATCACTTTTTCAATACAGATTTACTGAATCGTTGCCCACAACAGTTATCACAAATGTTCCACTGACAACAATTATATTCACGTCCTTCGCACTATTGTTTTTCACAGTTACTGCTCTATAGCATAGCATGTGCGGCAGACATTCACTGCATTCGTGCCGAAGCAAGGAGCCTGTATAGTTCTGACTGCATCTTTGTAATGGAATCAATGTACATATTGAGTTACGATATCATGTGGAAAGTTAGCATGTTAGCAGTTACGATGTCAAAGTCTGCCTGGGGCACGATAAAGCTGAAGACCCCCCCCCCCCCCCCCAGTACTTAACCCAGCGTGCCCTTCCGAGGTGAAGACCGGTGAAAAAGCAGTTGACAGAGACAAACCGTTTCCGGTGCCAATTTATCTGTGTGAATTGCAGTAGTTGGTCACATGACTCCAGTGTGCTACAAAGAGAACAAAGTGGTGCTTTTTTATAACACAGTCCTTTCCTATTATTCTTTCAGTAGCTTATAGGAGCCACTGGAGCCAACTGACTTAGGTGCGGGTGCCAAATATGCCCGCTGTTGATTTATTGTGCACCGTGCTGTCCAGATGTACCATCCTGTGACGCCTTAGGGAAGGTACCCAGGGCTGCTGCCCCTCTACCCCCCCCCCGCCCCCCCCCCCATGAAACGGCTCTGACTGCATGTAACGCAATGTAAAGTTAACTTGTTTTTTGCATTTTAGTGCTCCTTTAACACCCTATCCAAAGTAATTGGTACTTCCCTTCATTCATCTTTGGAGGCTTTGACGGAGTTTTGGTAGAGCGGGCTATCCAAAGCAGCTCTCAGGTCAGGACTGCAGTTGCAGGTGGCCTCATGAGAGCTATAGTGCAAGGTGAAGGCAACAGTGCTCAACAGGAAGTTATGCAAGGAGGGTAAAGCAACATTACATCACTCTGTTGGAAAGCGAAGCATCCTTCTCGCAATCAGGACCTCTTTCGATTCACGTGGGTAAGCTGCAGTCATTGGCGCAGGCTCGGGACTATGGTGGGCTGCTACCATGGCACTGTACGTTGTGCTTTCACACACTGTCACAGCCCCCTTTAGAAGATTTGCCACATAATCTGTAAAGAGATAAGCAGTACAAATGCCTGTATCGTAAACGGAAAGAGATTTTCATACTGTAAGTGGCCTTTGTCTTCACTCTAGAAACTACTTCTGCCCCTTACTTTGTTTTAGGAGCTTCCTCCTGAACATCTGTTGTCCATCCTTTCCATAAGCATACTCCCGGTCAGCATTTTCATTGAAGTGCAGGGCAGCTATTTGTGTCCTACAAGGAGTGATAGAAGAGATAAGACATTGTAAATGTGATACCTCACAAATAACCTTTTTGACAACCTATACAGTAAAAAAAAAAGGTCAAGCACTACGTCAACCCCTTGTCTTTCTTCCCACTTCAAAGCGTGGGTACGCACCTAGCACGCATAACTTTCGGTGTGTATGCTGTGGACTTAGGAGCGAACTTCAGTATGACGGAGTGGTATGACTCGAGCCCTGATGTCTGACCCACTCTTGATAGTTGTTGAACATCCTTCAGTAGCCTTGGGTTCAGTACAATCTTCAGAAGTCTTGCATAAGCTACGGTACCTGTACATTCAGAGCATTTGTTGTCCTCGCCATGTACACTGTACATACATTATGTCTAGTACATGTGGAGTATGCTAGACTAACACACTAAGGAAAAATGCGCTTCTCCTAATTCAAATTACCAGGCTGCAGCCACGGCCTTTCTCCAACTGTGTCATGTAAGCAGCGATGGTATGGACCTTCGTGACCGGTATGGACATTTGTAATGTGGCGTGTCATGCCTAATGAAGTAATGTTAGTGTCAGAACTACATATCTGTTATTATCTGATTAAGTCTTACTTTTCCACATGCTCAGTAGCAGTTCTGAATTCCCCTCAGCTGTGGAATTGCACCAGTAGAGATGGTTGCAAATATGCTGCACCCATGGTTTTAAAGGAGCACCTGTACTGGTTTTGGCTGCTGTGTCCAATTTCTTCTTCAAGCCTGCATACAAAATTTAAATACATAAGCCCAACAATAAAAATTCATGACATAAATTCAACGGCAGAGCACTGAAATGGTCATGATGTACAGCGTATCAGTAGCAGTGCAATCGACCCTACGGTGTGGGTTACATAATAAGCAAGTAAATATCACCTTTCACCACATGCCAGGTATCAAATCCATGCACTATGCTGGGTTCCATTTCACGCATGTGCTTTCTCACTGCAGGATGTCGATCAGTCGTAATGGATGCCACGATGATGTGATTTGATTTCAGTTCGTCCAGGCATCTCACAAATCCCACCTTTTCCATGTTTGTGCTGGAAGCAACATCTGGAGACTAGAGCAAGAAGAACACACAAAAAGAAAGAATCAAACTATGGCAGCTGGTAGGCCTTATACGAGTAATATATGTGCCAAACACTTACCTCACCAACCTGTACTTGAACGGAGCTGACGATTTTCTTTGAATGGGCTTCCATAAAAGTGTATGTCATGTACTTGGCACAGTGACCAGGAGAATCACATCTGCCATCTCCAAGGAGGTCAACAGGCTTGTCTTGAAGTGAAAGGAGCAGGTGGTTGTGTTCTGCATTCCAAACCTGTAAGATCTGTGCAATATAACAGCCATTGTTGCAGAAAGCAAACTCAATACCTCCTTATACACTGAAGCACCGATGCTTGTCAGTTACTACTTATCACAATCATATGATGATAATTAATATTTTTAGATAGATTTTCAAGTATTGTGGAAGCGACTAGGAACTGGTACCTGTGATACAGCAGGCAGTAGGCAACCTTTCTGATATGTGTCGTATGCAACCTTTGAAATCATTTGTATGTTGATGGAGCTCAGCAGTCGAAGAACCTTTAGAAAGGGATGTAACGTTTTATTACGTATGCTCCCAAACATGCAAGTACACACCTTGGTGGGACTGGCTCCGTTGAACAGTATTGGACCGGAGAGCAGAACGTTTCCTGCAGCCATCCTGTTCAGTTCTGGTTGACTGTTCCAAGAGAATTTGTGGCCGCTTGCACATTCGGACACAACAGTGAGAAGTGTGCCCCGAACTGATGTGGTAACCTTGCATGACCCACTGCAACTGCGACATGCTTTGAACAATTCCAGTAGTGGAGCTTCAAAGACAATGAATTTTCGCTGTTCCACTGGACATTCAGGTGTAGTGGTGTCTCTAGAAAATTAATTGGCCATCTTTAATCATAAGTTTGCTTCAACAGAAAGTGTTCCTGTACCCTTCAAGGAAGCTATCCTCAGATGGGTAGTAGCTCTCATCAGTTTCTTCTCCCACTGTTGATGTCATACTGATGTTCTGCACCTGTCCAAAGACTCCAAAAATGTTACAAAGTCTGCAACACGTAACAAAGCTAGTGGTTCCACCTGTGGACTTGGCAGAATCTGCGAAGTGGGGGTCGATGTAATTATTGGCCCACGTGATGTCCTTTCAGGTGTCTTTGTGTCCGTGTAAGGATTGCAAAAATATTATCAATTGGATACAGACTCACCCCTATCCTACCTCTTGAGCAATCACACAGCTGTAACTGGTAGAAGCAAGAGGGGGAGACGAAGCCACAGGTAGGAATGCTGCCACTCCTGGCAAATCCGGATCATCATTTTTAGCATACCAGCTTCCAGCTATTTCTGTCATGTTAACTTGAGTGCCTGGATCACACACACAGACACAAACAAAAAGAGTAATAAGAAATGCGGATCACATTGAGCACTAATCTTGTATACACTTCTTACATGCAGACTTCATAGTGATTGGAGAGACAGTGCTGCAGTATGCATGGTCGAACTCGACTACAGTTGTTTCCTGCAAAGTAGGAAAGTTCAAGTTTACTGAGTATATTTGGTTCTGAATTCTTGCAGTGCAGATCTAGACAAGACTTTTTTACTGCGTACTTCACAAACAGTGTCCGTCGACGTGGACAATGTGCTAGCAGCATCAGTAGTGTCATCCGATACGGTGACTTCCATGCACAAGTCCATGAAATCATTGCAGTCGACCTGAAACAGTTTTAAAACTATTTCAAAACAGAAATTTTCAAAAGATGACCAAATGGTGAGATCTCTACATACTACAAAGCAGTCCGGCGCCACTTCAACACCGGAATGTCCCTGAAATTAAATTTGGTCATGTTCACAATGCCCAGTGGGTAGGATAACACAAGTTAAATGGTATACGTCATCGCTCTATTATAATTTATACATGTGTGACACCTGTACATACCTGAGACGTTGTGCTGAGCCCGTCACCAAAGCGAAGCAGAATAACAGGTGACGGAACGGCAGTTTGCTTCAGACGTTTTCGCACTTCGCCAACTGCGGCATCTTCGTAGTCATCGGCAGAAAAATGGAATGAGCACACACGACACGACTGCTGTATCTCATAGCCGAGTGCTTCGAACCACTTTCGTTTTCGCGCATTGTCCTGTGGAATCTTGTGGTAGAAAACGCCCGTCGTCGAAGATGAACGATTTCCGCATCCCCGAACTCCACAACGTACACCAGGCATTCGTAAATACGTGACACAACAGTGACAGACAAGTTATTTGATTACTTTTACAGACTTTCACTTCATGCTTCGCGCTGCCGGTATGACCACCCACGGCGTAGACAATAAGCGCGATAACACAGACGGCCTTGCAGACGGCCTTGCAAACGGCACGGCGCGTCGTAGCTGAATGTTTTATTAGTATAGAAACTATGTTCTTCAAATGCCTGGAAGTGAACGTCATTTTTAAAATGACGTTTAGTTATAACGATAATGTGTATCAACTTTGTTCTCTAGAAAGTAATTGTCACGTGGTACAGGTTGACCAATCCCGGACGCCCTGGACCTGAAACCCAAGTTACTCTTTTTTGCCGTTTGTTGGCAGCACCGTCCATGTTCCGGCAACCTTCAAAATATTTATACGTAAAAAATATTCCGATTTGTGAGGTAATGCTTTCTCTGTGTTATCAAACAATGATAATGTGCAGGATGGTGGGCCAAAATATGGGGGTTATTTTTCACTTTTCGGTCCCTTTAATCATTATCTTCACTCCCAGATGTATAGCAATGTAAATATCTTTTAGCTATTTTGACATCGGGTCGATGTTCTTTAAGCCCCTGCCATGTGTGACGAGACGAAAGAAGGAGATGCGGGACTGTCTCGTGGTTGAGGGCAAAAAGATGGGAGAATAAAGTGAGATGTCAACGGGCACAGACGTGTAATCGCTCCCTGGTCCAAGAACTGACCCGTGACGGTCTACAACGTCACAATATATATAGGGGGGGGGGTCAATTAGCAGGAGCTCTTTGGCTGGACGTATAGCATATGTTTGTAATTCAAACGTCACCATGCCAGTACTGGACAGCTGTTTCGACCTTGTTGAGCCATCATCAGCAATACGCAGGCAGGCAACGTTTGAGCGGATGGCGTCAGAAGGTCACGTGGCACGTGATGCCTCCCGTCAGGGTGTCCTAAGACACCTCTGAAAGCCCAGTGCAAAACCAGTCAAGTGTATAGGGGGGAGGGGGTGTACTTGACTGCGAAATATACGAAACGAAAAGTAACTGTGGCTGCACGCTGAGCATATGTTTACAATTTGGTCGTGTACTCCCAGTCGAGGACAGCTGTTTCGCTCCACTTGGAGCTCGTCAGCCCGGCGCAGCCCGCGCCGGGCTGCATGCCGCCGGCAGCGACACGACAGTCGACTTTGAGTTTGATTCTGAACTTGACACGCTGAAACATACCCGTTCTGTTTGCAACAGGACTGAACATGCTGAAGTGCGCGGATGATATAACGTATTTCAGTACTCCTAAGTCGCTACTATGCATACGCTAAACTCGTGTACACAACGAAGAAGAAATAAACAAGATCGGCTTCAATGAAAAAGTTATCCTGTAATTTGGGTCAGTGAATCTTATTCGTTCTGTCTGCAAACCAATATGCGCAATTTAAAATTATGCCCGCAATTTCTTGGCGGTTCAACGATTGCTATCGCTTTACTCCTCGTTGCACCAATGAGGAGACCGCTAATTTTTACTTCGTGCTAGCGCCGCGAAGCAACTTGGTCTATGAGCGGTGTGCAGGCGTAGACAGATGGAGAGAGGACAGCAGGAAGGAGTGGGGGACAGGGGGTCAGTGTGCTTCCTGGGTTGACTTCAAGGGGAGATGTGCAGATATTCTGCGAAAGTCTGCCGAAGAATACAGGGAAAACCTCAGACAGCACAGCCGGAGGTAGGATTCGAACCCACCACCTCCCAGGTTTCGGCACGACTTTGACCACCACCAATGAGCGGATGCTTTTACCCGGTGTGCCATCTCGCTGGTGAAACAGGTACTAAGGAAGGAAATTGGCAGAAGAGTATTGATGTATGAGGATCTGATGTCACTTGTTACAGAAGTAGAGGTCATTATTAATTCTCGACCGGTTTCGTATGTCTACTATGACCCACAAGAAATTGTGACACGAACACCAGCGGAGTTCATTACATGAACACGGCTTCGGCAATTTCTCCAGAAGGATCAACATATAGTCCAAACTGAATCCATGGCACATGGCAGAACCGTGCAACCCGTAATTATACAAGAGAAAAGGCCAAGGCTGTTCTTGCCACTGGAGAGAATTCAAGCCAACCACCCAAGTCAAGAAGGAAATATTCGCGTATACACGGACATCCAAGGGACACGTAATATGGCGGGCAAGGAAGACATTGATACACATTCGAAGTAGGGAACAGTGGTGGTGGTGATGGAACTGCTTGCCGTAGTCAGCGACGCTCAGGCGGTCAGCGTCACAATTATCGCAGGAGATATCGTGCGTCCTGGGCGGACTTCACAGGAAACTGTGCCGATGTTTGTCTTAAAGCCGTCTGAGGAAAACCGAGGGAAAATGCCACTTGCCAGTCTCGGCGTGGAATGCCATTATCGTAGCCACTAGGCCACGGGAGCTGGTGGTAGGAAAAAGTAGACGTGGGTCCGCTCTCTGTTGCAAATGCTACGATCAACCTATCACCAGCACCAGAAGAAGAACGTGCGTAAGCATCACGCACGTCGCATTATCTCCTCGTCACGAGATTTCATTTCGCTTATTAAACATCTCCTTGAAAGTTCGTGTTTCTTTTCAACTAGTTCTAACCATGGATATCTGCGTACAGCTTTGATACAGATACCTTACATGAAAAGGACGACTTTTCACCTATCGGTTCCTGAAACACGAGTTAATAATTATTGATTGCCGTATATGATAAACTAATTCAATTCGACGTAACGCTACCGCCAGATTCAGAGTGACTTTGTGAACTCAGCTTTGCGACGAATCTCGATAGAGAAGCATAATAGCAAAATACGAATAATGTACCTATTAAGACCAAAATATACTGTTCAAAGAGGATGAAAACTCCAGCTTCGATTAAATGCTGTCCTCGAACGCACCGTTAAAGAATTGAACATGATTGACTCGCACGCGTGATGTATATACGTGGGTGGTTCCATAAGTTTCCGGCCCGAGGTAGAAAATGCGCGCGAATTTGAAAATGCGACTAACGACTCGTGGCGCCATCTGTTGGAGGGCCGGAGCACCACCCTCAACCCTCTCCATGCTTTTGTCGGTTGGAGAGCGGCATTTCAAACAGCCAGAGTGCACTCTTCAGTTAAAATGGAAAAAATCGAGTACCGCGCTGTGATAAAATTCTTGACAAAAGAGGAACTTTCGCCTAAGGAAATTAAAGCGCGACTGGACAACGTGTACAGGGAAGCCTCTCTGTCGTACACAACGGTAAAAGACTGGGATAAGCAGAGTCCATTGAAGATGATCCACGCGATGGTCGTCCAATGGAAGTTGTCACACAAGAAAATTTGTCTCTTGTCGAGGAGGAAGTGCTGAGCGACAGGCGTCTGAAGGTGAAAGAAATCTCAGAAAGGCTGGGGCTTTCCAAAACAACCGTTTTTCGCATCATCGGCGAGGGCCTTCACATGAAAAAGGTCAGCGCGAGATGGGTGCCACGACTTCTTTCGTCAGTTCAAAACCAAATGCGCGTCGTCTGTGCCAAAGAGTTTTTGGAGCTCTGTCAATGAAGAAGAAATATTGAAGTCAATTGTCACAGGGGATGAGACTATGGTCCTCTACTATGATCCCCTTTCGAAAAAGGAGTCGATGGAATGGCGCAAACCAGGAGAAGCACCCCCAAGAAAAGCCAAGGTCACACAATCCACAAAGAAGATCATGGCAACAATATTTTGGGATTGTCACGGGATCCTTCTCATCGACTTCAAAGAGAGGAGCACCACAGTGAATGCGACTTATTATGCTTCACTCCTGCACCGACTGCGAGACGCCATCAAGGAAAAGAGGCGCGGCAGGTTGAGTCGAGGTGTCCGGTTGCTCCAGGACAATGCCCCTGTCCACACGACTTCTGTTGCCAAGGCTGCACTGAAGGAGTGCGGCTTCGAAGAAATCCACCACCCACCCTACAGTCCATACTTGGCACCGAGTGACTACTTCCTGTTCTCAAACTTGAAGAGGGATCTCAGAGGACGGAGATTTCAAAACGATAGTGAGGTGCAAGAGGCAGTTTTCCAGCATTTTGCGGACAAAACTTCGGACTATTTTTTCAAGGCTATAAGAATGCTGGTTCAAAGGTGTCAAAAGTGCATCGAAGTTAAGGATGACTATGTCGAAAAGTGATACACTTGTTTCGTCTCTATGACTATTAAAAGTTGGTCGGGCCGTACCTTGATCATTTTCATTCGCATGAGTCATCATGGCGAGGGGTAATCACAGCACAAAGGGTAACCCTGCTGAACGTATATGCATAACCACGCGGAACAGAGCAGCGTATTAGACCAAACTTTAACCATTGTGAGGTATCCTTTATGGTACCATGGTGGTAGTGGTGATGACGTGAACAGCCTGCCGTTGGGGAGGGGGTGGAGGGAATATGTTTATTGAAAAGTAAAAGCGAGGAAAGGTTAGTAAGGCATAGGCCGACTTGCTATTCCTTCCATAAAAAGAAAACGAAAAATAAAAAAGAAAGAAAAGAAACACACACACAGACACACAAAAGGGCCTTATGCCGTTGGGCCTCACAAGTGTGGGCATCGTAACACTGTAGCTGATGAGAGATGGCATGAGGCTAGGAGGCGATTAGAGGGGATCAATCGTCGGTTGAGTGGTCCTCGAAGTCTAAGCATTTTACCTATGGACCGAGCTAAAAGGTCCGACAAATTGACCTTGTACCATCACCTGGTAATCGAAAAAGACGTAGCCAATCATTTCGTTTCTTTTGATCATCCGTTACGCGTCCCAATTCCTGGCAAACGTTTCCATATAGGGTTTTAGGCTCTGATGTTTTCTTTGTTCTTTCCAATGCAGCCCCTAATACCAGCCATGGCCACGTTAAACAGAATTGGGCTCAATACGCTCTCCTGTGGAACTCCATGGGTCATCAATACATGATCTGTATCCCTTGACGGGTGCGAAGAAATAGTTGCCTGCCATGGAGGAAGTCCTTAATCCATGAGAGAGCTCTGGAGGGTAGGCCAGCTTGGGTGAGGGGATGGAGAACGGAGGCGTGACTCACGGTGTCGTAAGCGCGTTTGACATCAAGAAACGCAGCCACCACTGTCATCTTACGCGCCTTTTCTTCTTCCACCTACGTAATGAAGTCAAGAACCGAGTCCATGGAAGACCTGTGCTGGCGGAATCCTGACATTTCCTGCGGGAAGAAGGAGTGCCTCTCGAGCCACCACTCGATTATGTGGAAGGTCATGCGTTCAACAACGCCTTCCAACAACTTGCCAAGGCAGCTAGTCAAGCTCACTAGCCTGAAAGAAGAGAGCTGATAGGGCGATTTTCCCGGCGTCAATAGTGGGACAACGCGCGCATGCTTCCAACTGTCAGGTACTTTCCCGGTTTTCCAGGACGTGTTAAATACCTCGAGCAGGCTCATCCAGATTACGGATAGTCCGGTACGTGATATTGTCCGGGCCTGGGGAAGATCGAACACGTGACAGGAGGAGAGCGTTCTTTAACTCCGAGAGCGAAAAGTCACTGTCCATGTCCGGACCAGTGATGACTCTACTACGTCGCGGGTGTTACTAGTACGAGAGTGGCAGTACCCTACATTCTTTAATCGAGTGGATAACTCTGATACGGACCCGATACGTGATACGTGATACGGACCCGAACCGAATGGGGGAGAAACATACAGTCAACTCTAGGCGAGACCGGAAACCACTTGGTAACAACGGCGACCCGATGTAGCAAACCGGCGGGGTACTTTCTGGTGCTGGACAATTACCGCCAGTTGGACAGCCTTACGGACCAGGACGTCTGACAGCCGTGGTCGCGTCCATTGTTTTAGAGAGACCCCTGAGGTCATTCTCAGGAAGCTCGGAGGAGCGACGTATGCTCTTCAAACACTGCTGTCATTTTCCGTTATGTTTATTGAGAAGCCGGGTCTAACTGGTGTTACAGCACCAAATAGACACCGGTGACCCAAGACCTTGGAGGTGCAATTCTCAGCCTCTTAGCAAGCGCAAGTTTCTCGACGCTGCCCTAGACGAAATGATCAAGATGGGCTGTGAGATCATCAGCCCATGGGCCTTCCCAGTTCTGCTGGCACCGAAGAAGGTGGACGGGAGCTCTAGGCTGTGCGTCGATTACCGCCGCCAGAACGAAGTCACGACGAAAGATTTTTACCCGTTCCCTTCGACTGACTCGACCATGTACACGTTTTGGGCCGCCCACGTGTTCACAACCATGGACTGTAGTCGAGGGCTCCTAGAGATTCCAATAGCGCCTGAAGACGTCGAGAAGGCAGCGTTTATCTGTCACAGGGGCTTGTTTGTGTTTGTTAGCCACCCCTTTCGATTGTCCCATTCTCCCGCTAGTTTTCAGTGGATGATGGACGACATGCTGGGCGATGCGAAGTGCAATTTCGCCATGGCCTATATGGACGATGTGGTAATTCGCTTTAGTTCATTTTAGGAACACCTTTCAATCCTGAAGGTTGTGTTAGGACGCATTCAAGCGGCAGGAGACCTCGTCCTAGGGAGGATGCATCCCCTCAGCGACGCAGCGAAAGACCTTGTCGCCTCTCTTGTTGTCCAGTGGGACGCCCTATCGGGTGCTCGAGTAGCTCACTTCAGTGGCCTAGAAACTCGGACGTCGTGATAATAGCGAGCAGTTTAGGCCGGTCCATGTACCAGATGTCAAGGTATATTATTATCGCATCTTGGACGACGGCAGCGGGGAGAAGACACCGCCAGGACGCTCTCACTTATGTCCCTCGACCCCTGGTATAGAGCCGGACGAAGAGACGACTACTTGGTGCGGGTCTCCGGGGTATCTTCGATGCAACTTGTGCCCTCATGGATAACCAAGGTGACGTTTCTTTTCTTCCTGTCTCTGCCCAGGTTCAAGACTAGGTCATCCCGTGCCACTGGGCGGTCTCAGGCAGCCGCACATTCAGTGAGCATTTCTCCGGTATTGAGGGCCACCATCCTGTTCGTCAACCTGCCTGGAGACCTAAGGCACGCAACACGAATTTGTCAGTGGATGCTTTCCGGCGGCTCGTTGTCGTTTGGTATGCGTCCCATCTTGAACGACACCGGGCGGTACCATGAGCGGTGCAGTCACCAGGGCAGCCCGCTGAGAGGTTCCCATTCACTGGAAGAGACAAACCTTGCAGGATAGATTCGCCAGCGAACCAGCGGCGGATTACACGACCGACGAAGCTGACGATGATTAGTGTTTTTATGGCGCAGCAGCGACGAAGGCTGGCCGATGAAGCGCAGTCACCCATCGAACGGGTGAGCTGCATCGTTCGCTGCTTCAACAGCAAGCTGCCCCGCGCTTGCCGTCGCACCCTCTACCCCAATTGAACATTGCATGTGCAGTCTAGTTTCCCACCCCCACCTTCTCGCTGAGCAGTCAACATCGTGAACGCTCGAAGAGCGCTGGGGTGAGAATAAAAATGACACGTACGCTGGGATCTGACGGCCCGAGAGGACTTTCATTTAATTTAATTTCCTTACCGTAAGGGCCTTACATAAGTGGGGAGAAATGCACAGGTTTGAGCGGATAACACAAACTGACACAAATAACTACTTAATGTACAGCAATTCAACACGAAAAACGAAGTTAAAGTAGACCAGTTAATTACACATGTCTCTAAAGTTTTCAAAGTTATATAGGGCAGAACAAAGTTTGCTGGCAACGAGTTCCAATCATTAATACCTGTTAATAATTGATAATTTCTATAATATTCACTGTGACTCAGGGGAACGTATACCGTGTAAGGACGATGGGAGCCTTCGGAAAGGTAATGCGTTGGACGCAGGTACCGACTGCGTGTGAGTAAAGTTTGTACATTATTTGCAATCGGTGTACCTTACGTCTTGTTTCTAGCAACATATTTTTACAGTCCGTTTCAAATAGTGTTATGCCTAGAATCCCTATCATATTTATTAAAAACAGAGCGCACAACTTTGGTTTGCACGGATTCTAATTTCTGAACGAGAGACCTTTGCCAGGGGTTCCACATGACAGAAGTATATTCTAATTTTGAGCGAATAAATGAATTAAAAGCATGTAATTTGACTTCGGGGGATGCTAAAAGGAGCGTGCGACGAAAATATCCCAAGTTTTGCAGCTCAGAATTGCATATATCCTCATATCCTTTAATTGTATGTGATTTTTCCAAGAGAGAAAATTAGTTATATGCATACCGAGATATTTATAGCAAGGAACGTTCTTAACAAAGGTCCCCTGAAGGACGCAGACTTTTGCGTAACGCGTTACTAGTAATTGCGTTACTTGTAATCAATTACATTTTTGAGTACTTTTTTCAGTAATCAGTTACTTTACTGTCAAAGTAATTTTTCGAGTAATCAATTACTTTTCGGAGTAATCGATTACTAAGTAATTGATTACTTTTCCGGCAGAGATTAACTTATCCTTCATGTGTTCTGCCCCAGGTCAATCCCCTCGTGCTGTCAGCCAGCCTTTGTTGGGCCGTTGTGCTATAGCAAGCCGAGGTCATTGTAATAAAGTTCTGGAATATCAGGGTCTCTCTCCCTAATCTCTTCTTACACCTGTGTGGTGGTACCTAGAGTCACTAAATAAGTGACTCTAGTGGAGCTTATTTAGTGACTCAGTGATACCTGAAGCTTTGGAAGTTTAGTGAGTCATGGGGAAGTTCCACGCAATGTTCTTCCACAATCGGGTCAACATCTTCCCGTGCGATGAATACAGTAGACGTACAGATCTCCTTGTCCTAGGCGTTTTTTTTTTTTTTTCAGCTGTACTGTTGTTGGGCCTTTTCTTTTTCTTTTTTTTTTCTGGGGCACACACAGATGCGTACAATTTGCGTGAATGCAGAGTAACGACTGGAGTAACGCGTTACTTTTCTACTCATTACTCAGTTACATTTGGAGTCGAGTAATTGGTAACGGTAATCAATTACTTTTTTCGAGTAACGGGCACAAGTCTGGAAGGACGTAATCAAAAGTAGCACTGACTCTCCTTAGGTTAAGCATGTAAGTCTGCAATAAAGATTGCGTTGTGTGTAGACTTGTGTTACCGGTGTTCTTTCGGCTGCGGTTGGAGCCTTAGGCAGGTTGGACTGAGGAACCCCGTGGGGTTGTTTGATGGAGAGGCCCACACTATACCCAGAAAACACGTGCCAATAGAGCCGTTCTGACGGATGGGCGGGAGAAGCAGCCGCACCGGTCGCCTTCGCCAGGGTGGCGCGGGAGCTAGGTTGGAAAATAAAGTTGGATGGCCCTGTGTTTGAATGATCCACCACGATACAGTAGTTGCAGCTCAAACCAATCAGGAATACGTTTCGGGGCGAACGACTCGTCGGATTTGCTAAAAGTCCCTTTAGTTCGCTTCCCCTGAGCTCTCGGAATTGGCGGAATCTGTCGTTTGATTCGGGTGCAAACAAATTGCTAATACTTCTTATTCGCCCAACGACATGACTCAATAACTGGTAACCCCATGGACGTTCCGAGAGCGGAAAGGAAGGGTGCAGGAGGGGCCCGTGGCACTACCCTGCGTCTTAAAGGTCACTTGTGAATATTGCGCTCTTTAATCACAGGTAAGTCATGATTTATACTCAGGTGTCATCCTAATAATCTGATCCCCTGAACACCCTACATCCCCTGAATCCGCAGCGTTGGACTCGAGAAGAGAGGTAAGGCTCTCGCTTTGCTCCCTGGGAAAAGAACCTCGAAACGGCAATGGGTAATTCCGCACGCTATTTTCAACAGGGCTGATCATGTTGAACTCGGCTATGCCACAAACGAAGACCAACACAAGGAAGACGACACACCGCTCCTCAACGCCACCTCAACATGGTACGTTCCACAAGGAAGCCCGTTCCCTCGAGAGAGACATAATACATGGGGAGTGCATTATCGGCACTGTAACATAATAAATATTCTGCTGAAATGAAACCTGATTCCCACCTCCTTTTTTCGAAACCACCCTAGGTTGGTGACCTAACCGATTCACCCTGAACGCGACCGTTTATTCGCCCGTGTGCACTGAGCCACAGGGTGGGTACACGCACCAAGCGATTCTGCAGAATCAAAGCAGGGAGAAAATTCGATCTATCGGGAAAATGATCACAGCTTACGAGAAATAAAAGACCATTTTACAGCTTCCCCAGCGAAAGGGGTATGAAAGGCAGCGAATGAAAACTGGCTCCCAAACTGCAGCAGCTGTCAAATGAGGCGCCAATTTGCCTGCGGCGTATCGCTTACGTCCTGCGAGGGGCCGCATGACAGTCGGAACGCCGCCATCCATCCTGCTCAGTATCGGCGCAAGAATTAATCGCCGCTGAGGAGGAAGTGGCGGCGCTGTCAAACCTGTCCGCTCGCAGTCCGGCTGAGTTATGAAGAAACCATTTGCTAGCAAAAGAAATATTATTTATTTCGCTCCTTGTGTCGTTCAAGAACAACGTTTTGCGGGGCACGACGTCGTTAATGATATCTTTCGAAGCTGGATGGATGGGGTGCCGTTAAGAGGAGGATAGAAGATCAGCTTTGACGCGCTTGAGAAACGACTCTGCAGAAATGCAAGTTTTTTTCAAAATTCAGGCCCAGCAGAACAAGCTGGTCTGTGAACGTCTTACGGTACCCATTTTTCCAATTTCTGTGTTAGATTACACACAGTGCGAATGGTTACTGCTGTCCACTTCTGTCGTTTATAATAATGCTATTACTCTTAGTTGACATTTAGCCGCATACAGAGCTTTGGGCCTATCACAGTTTCGAACACGTGCGCCAAATTCACCTTGCGGATATGTAGAAGGCATCGTGCGATTTCTCGCATTGCGCAGAACCGCAATACTCAACCAGTGCCGTATGGGACCCCGACCGTGAGTGAGCCTAGACAATACTTCGCACCTGGCTCTCAGGTGGATTGGTCCAGACCTCTACTTGTCACCAAGATTAGCATGTAAGTTGCCGAAATAGATATACCACGGTCTTGCGTAATTCGTCCAGCACTGACAATGTGCAAGACGTGATCGTAGAAGTACTGGCAAACCGTTCGATGTACACGGCAAAACACGAGCGACGTCTTGCGAGAAACCAACCTTCGGTCGATGAGGAAGAGCTCTTAGGTTGTTCGGTGAGGCAAACCTCTATCGAGTACTGTTTGAAATTGCCGATGTTTCGAAGCTGGTAAACAGGTATATGGACGCCATGTTAACAAGCGTGAACAATGCATAGCATGCACTGGTTTGTCTTCACAAAACACACCTTTTTGCATCGTTAAGTAGCGACAAAGAGTGTGATGAAGGCGTAGTAGATGGTATCGTACCGAATTGCCACCGGGAAGAAGCACTGAGCGACATTCGACAAATATCGGAAGGGTATGCTCCCTGGGTGCAGCACCCCTGCTACGAACAAGTCTCCACAGCAGAAGCTCGGGGACATGATAGGTTCCGCGAGTTCTAATGGTGGTCTAAGTTTCAGTTCTGACCTCCGCGGCATGCCCGGGAACGAGGTCGCTGACGCAGCTGCGCGAGGCGCCATGCAACCAAGACACGTTATATTTACCTTACTAAGGCCGACGCAAGAATCTGTGCAGTCTTAGAACAGGTGTGCCACTCGCTTAGAGGAATTGCACTGACCTCGGACCTGGACAAAGCGCGTCCCCGTTACGAATGTCACAATCGTCTAGTGATACTTACAGCGACCGCCCCCTGTAAAAACTCTGGAGGTTCGCTCTCCCAACTGCAGTGAGTGCACCGTAGTAGAGGATGCGGAACATACACTCCTTAAATTGTATTGTAAGCAGGGATCGGAACCGGAGTGGAACCCGAACCGAAAAGTCCTTCCAGACTCCGAGTATTGGAGTAGACGGTCCGGACAACGGTGGAACTAACACCTCTCAAAGAAGAAAGATGAAAGTCACTGAAACATCAGTTTATCTCTTGTTTAACATCTCTCTCTCTCTTTCTCTCTCTCTCTCTCTCTCTCTCTATATATATATATATATATATATATATATATTACACGTGTAATGTAACATAATCTACCGATCGAGGACACTTGAAAGAACATCTTTGCCCGAGGAATATGGGAAATGCAGGATGATGTTGAACCCGACATGGTCGACTGACTGCTGGATGTTAGTCGTGCTTGTCCGCATCGCTCTGTAGATCGCTTGTAGATCTTAGGCACATTTCCACAACAAGACAAGTTCTCTTAGCATGTTTCTACAAAAAGGACGTTCCACAGCATGCCCGTCAGTATGGATATGTACACAGTACGTTAAGCACATTGCTTTTACTCGCACAATTACCGCACCTTTCTTTACCCAAAATAAGGGAACCCCATCGCCGCATTAACTGTTCGATGCTAACTTGTGGCCAATGGCCGATCCGAATCATATATTGTACGGCACAAATAATGTGCATATAATTTTTCACAGTTTTAGGATTGTTTCGTCTGCAAAAAATGATTGGTAATCAGCTTCAGGAAGCAGTAGTGAAAAAGATGTCCCAAGTGCATTGCAGGCAGTGCTTCCGTTGTTCTTTTCTAAGCAGTTCGAAATTTCGCGCAGCCAGCGCGACTTGGAAGTGATGAATCATTTGGCGGAGCCCATGTGGCGTTTGTGAAACACGACTTGGCAGTCGTCGTTTCCACTTGTCGCCGACTACGAACTGGGCTGATTTATGCGCGTGAGAAAGTTGTAGCGACAACTCGTGTTTTGCATTACCAGGCCATTTGCAGCGCGGCCAGTATATTTATGGTGATACCACCACGCTTGTCCGCTCTGTCACATCAGCGACGCCCTTTGTCACAGCATCGCGATGGGCAAGTGGGTGGATGCTGCACACGCATTCTTCGTCGCTTCGCCTGTGCATGTAGAATCCCGTCTTCCTGACACGGAAGATGTGCTGTTGTGATACGGGAAGTTCTCATCGCTGTTCCTAAATTAGTTGGCGTCTGCTAATGGTAGCGCCGTATGATGCATGAACATGAAAAAGCATCAAAACATGCTAACCGGATGTTTATGACAGATGCTTTATAACGTCTCGTTATTTTTAGAGGAGAATGCCTCAGTGACACGTAAAATGGAATGACACCGCCTTCATCGTCGATGGGGTGCGTGTGTTTGTGTGTGTGTGTGTTATTGTGTGTCTTACCTGACATTTAGCCGCATACAGAGCTTTGGACCTTATTACAGTTTCGAACACGTGCGTCAAGTTCACCTTGCCGATATGTAGAAGGCATCATGCAATTGCTCGCGTTGCGCAGAATAGCGATTCTCAACCGGTGCTCTGTATGTCTGTCTGTCTCTGTGTGGGTATGTCTCTCTCTCTCTGTCTCTCTGTGTGCGTCTGCTGGGATTCCTTCGTGGGTTGGGTGTGCTTTGTGCTTGTGAGGTGTTGAACTGTTTCCTTCAGACGGTTTGCAGCTTTGAAGTTCAAGGCCAGAGAACCTGAAAAATTCTGTGCAACGGATGGGCCTGATCTTGGCGTCTTATGATAGATGCCACTGCCAGCATACTAACGAACTTGAGGTGCGAGGTGTAACGGTGACCCGGAAGCCCGATCGCCATCAGATGAGGGACAGCACGCGGGGAGGTGTGCTGGGGCACGAAGCATGATGGAAGGACGGTCCGTGCTGGGACATTGAGCAGGTCGGACGGACCCTGGCAGTAGCCGGCAATAAAATGTGTGTGTGCGTGTGTGTGTGTGGCACTTCCACGCACAGTACGAGGTATTGACTTTCCCCCCGAACAGGGAAAAGTGCTCCTAATTACCAGACTTGTACGTAACTTATATACTCTACCCAAGTTCTCTGTCTTAAATCGTTTTCGGTGTAACTTGGTATCTTACAAGTACTTTCTAAAGATAGTATTTAGTATCTTAACTGAAATAGTTTTTGGTAGTAACTTGTACTCATTTCTTAAGAACTCGGGGTCTCTCAAAGCCAGAGAAAGGGCCGGCGCTCATGAGGTCATAGCGATCGAGGACGGCTACACATGTCAATAATTGAAATGTGAGCAGTTGATTAAAACAACAGGTGTAGTTTAATGCGGCTTGCTCACTTACATTCGTCTTGCGTGGCTCTTTCTCCTCCTCTGAGCACAGCATCGGGTATTCGCGCGAGCTACATTATTGAGTGATATGTCCCTAGAGGAGGGCGAGAAGGAGAGCATGCACCATGAAGATATCGCGGGAAAACAATATTATCCGTTTGTATCTTCACTTTGTTTGTATTTGGTTGACGGTAAATTTAACAAATTGTAACTTGATAGCATCTTGAAAGAGAGTTACCTTGGTGAGTATCGAGTGTTCTGCTCAAATACCTTTCAGGGTTGAGTGTTTAGTACGCTACTCAGCAACTTTTTTGCCTGATACTCAGTAACCTAACTTAAATACTATTTTTTAGTATCTCATAAAAGCCTTTCCCCTACCAACTTTACACTGTAGCCGAAGCAGCGTGCGCGCCCCCTCCTTCAATGAAGATGATGCCATTTTCCCCGGCTTCCAGTGTACCGAACACTTCCACTATGAAAGATTGTCATGTGATATTTGGTTTGAAGGGCTACAGCTCACGTTTACTTTACGTTTTGGCTCACAGTACTACAGCTGCCACAATATCCCATCTCTACCACACTAGTACTACGGAATACTCGTTATTAGGGATGTGCCAACTGAATCCGCGAATCCTCGAATCCTAGGCAGGGATTCGAGATTCGGGAATCCGAATCCCAGTGCCCAAAACGGCGAATCGAATCTTTCGAATCCATCCAACCACGTTTCTTTGTTTCTTTTAAAAATTGGCGCCTCCGGAGTCCGCCGAAAGCCTGATTGACTGGCGGGTGTTTTCTTGTTTGTTTATGGCGAATTCTAGTGGTCATTTCATCGCAATATGGCCTAGTGCTCTGAGATTGCTAGGTCGGCGCCCGAGCTGGATCACGTGGCCGTTGCCACCCGAACATGAGTGCCAGGAATCTAGCGGTTTTAGTCGCTTGGATCACGCTAGGGGCGTCGCGGTCGCAAGTCTTCGAGTTCTGTCGTCTGCTAAACCACGTGATTTCAACATGCGGACCAATGAGAGCACTCGCCACCGTTGCAGTGCGGATGTGACGACACCGGATATAGTTGGGCAACCCGCTGCTCTATCGTTTCATGACCAGGCGAAAAAAGTGCTAGCTGGCAAATTTCTGGCGCTCAGAAAGCATCATGCGAACATGCGAGATTTTGACGAAGCGAACATGACTGCTCGAGATCTGGCAAAAAGTGTTGCCACGAAATGACCACCCGAAGCCGCCATTACACTGCTCTGGACTGAAAGAGCTAAGGGAGAGACTCTTACATCGCAAGTTTAAAAGTAACATTCTTTTGCTTTTGATTGTTTCATAGGGGTAGAGTATCGCCCCTGGCGATGAAACTCCCCATTCGTAATCTTAAAAATAAAGTTGTTGTTGTTGTTGTTTCATAGTTTTATGGAAACAGTTCAGACTGGGCAACTTATGTATTTCCCGTTGTAGATGAACAACATGTTACGGGAGGAATGAGGTGACATCTAACATCGCTCTAAGCCCCGCTCC
Organism: Ornithodoros turicata; assembly: GCF_037126465.1. NCBI lineage: Eukaryota > Metazoa > Arthropoda > Arachnida > Ixodida > Argasidae > Ornithodoros > Ornithodoros turicata. The sequence continues at coordinate 98,369,159 of NC_088202.1, forward strand.
GTCTGTCAAGCTATCTACGAGGAGTCACCATGTAAAATATTTTCGCTCTGCGGTGCGTTATAGCTGTGCAATCGAATTTACAAAAACAAACAGTCGGAGAAAGCAGCCGCGGACGGTCGACACGGTGCTCTCGTGGCGCGGTGAAGGCTCCGTGCGTTGTTTCTTTCTTTCTTTCTTTTTTCTTCGCAGTTCACGCGCCGCTTACACATGCTTGAGCCGTGCCGCTGTACGTCACTGGTCACGTGAGGGGAATAGCATACGTCACGACGTCCTCTCGTTCTGCGATGCTCTGTTTTCACGAGTAGGATTTTTCAAAGATGTGCGGAACACAGCCCTCGCGCTCGTTCTGTAGGTCACTTATTTTATTCGTCGGAGAACACTCTGTACCGAAAAACGAAAAAAAAAAAATATATATATATATATATGTTGGGGTCACCTCAGTGCTCCTTTAAATAAATTGCATTTAAGAAGAAGTATATGGATATGTTTCCTCCTGAAAGTGAACTGTTATTTAATTTGTTTTTAATTAAACAAAGATATCATATTATAATTCAAAGCACTTTTCAGTAGAAACGTTTTTTTTCCTAGCTTTTTAAACTTTTTCTTAAGAAAGGATTCGAAAGATTCGAGATTCGTAAGATTCGTGGATTCGCAGAACCTTCCTAGGATTCGGTTCCGTATTCGGATACGGAAAATTCTGAATTCGTTCCACCTCTACTCTTTATGATTTATGTTACATTCAACAAAAAGTATTCCCCCGTTCCAGACATTATGCAAACTGTGCAGGTTTTACTGCCATCGTAAATGTTACCGCAGTAAGTGTCGGTTATAGGGTTAGAACTAGTTTCCATTTCAATCCAATGCTGATGACGAAACACTAAATGTTTCTGCTAGTATTCAGTTATATCGCTAGGCCACTATAATAACCGCTCGTTTACCAAAAGTACAGCAGGGATAGTCTTGCAATGCTGTTGGCGAGGCGCGCCAGCATTATTCGTATAGGGGTAACCACCGCATTCGATGTCTTCCCAACAACTAGAGATTTCATTGTCGTCCGATCTATCGTCGGGACGATACACGCCTTTTTTTCTACAGAGGAATGCAATCATTCTGTAATTTAAAAAAAGGATCTCTCTTGCAGAAATACACATGCTATATAGCAGCAGTTACCAGAGGAGGCTTTGCTGCACTACGCTGAACGAAAGAAACGTGATACAACAAGCCTTTTGTACTGAACAGGACTAACATATCCACGTTCACTGATGCATGGGAAGAGCCCATTAGTCACAGTTTGCGTAAACGAAATATTTCACGTACGCGAAAATATATATGCAACTTTATGACAAAAACAAAACTTATAAGTTATAACATAGTGAGTAAGCCAAACATACTGAATAAAACAGGGGGACTCTGTTTGACAAGCAACAGCCACCGTAATTGTGTCATCTCTCGAGTCCATCTTTCACCCTTCCTTCTTCTCCCTCCCTGGGTTCACCGAGCCACCATCACCGAGCAGGCTGACCGCACCTTCCCCCCGTTTTGTTTTGTAGTGCGAGGACGCTGACCTGAAGCATACACTCGTCTTCCCGGAGAAGTAAATTAAACAAGGGATAAGTGGCGGTGCCGTCGCGCACCGCCTATGGAACGAAATAATACATTGATGGACGGACATTTCCAAATAGTCGTACATTAGAGATATTGTTCGTTGGGGGGAGAGCTCGTCCGGAGAAGACACGACACACCATATTCGCGAAGCGCAGGCAGGACGGGACGCAGGCGGGAAGAAAGCTCTATACGAGAACGCGCTTCTTGTTGTGTTTGAAGGAGGAAGGGGAGCTTGGGCAAGTCTTTGTCATTGTTCAGTTATCAGTGAAATTGGAGAGGGCACTACGGAGAGATCAGACAACTATTGAATAGCGTTCCCAAATCATTCGATGTGTACCGTGAAGTTTGGTAGCACATAGGGTACATTGCAGTTCATGTTACACAGAGAAGACGCGTACTGCTTCCTCTTCAATAACAGGGTGAACGCTCTCTTTGTACACTGTTTTTGCGACCATGCTCGCCCAGCTTTTCATTAAAAATACAGAGCTAGGCCTAACCGTCAATGTGTTGCTCATGCTTCACGCTTCCGGAGCTAGAACGACATAGAACCAACGAAAGAAGAAAAATGGGCGTAGACGGCAGCACTGCATGCGCTTTTGCAGAACAGAACAGCAGCTAACTGACGGCGATGGCATGGGGTGCTTCACCGCTGAGGAGCGGTACCTTAGCCCTACCATATTAGCCTATTACATGTGAAACTTTAGATGAGAGATATGAGGATGAAATGATGTATGTACAAGTCGTAAACGAAATGGCGCTGCATATAGCCACTGACTAGTGATCTGTTTCACAAAACGACATTAGACGTGTGAATGCAACTTAGGAAGTTCATGATGGCCACCCCTTCATCATATATTGGTTCTCATTGATCCATGTTCCACGAGTCCATAAAGGCTGAAAAAGGCTCTTTGTCGTCGACAGCATTTTGCCTGAATTTGGGTAAACGGTATTACAGCAGAGTCGCCAATAAGAAACTCGATCAGCATTAAACATATTCCCCCGTTCTTAGCAATTTATTCCAAAAAAAAGAAGAAAGGAAAAAATATCTACACACACACAGGTTCGCCCTTTTCTCACAGCTCCCACCTCTTTGTCTTTTCCCAGACAGTCACCAAAAAAAGAGAAAACCAAATATTTCCAACATCCTCCCCCGCAATGGGTGCTCCCATTGTACTAACTGATTTCTAAAGGAAAGAGGTGCTGAACTGCACGCCTAACTGTTCCACCCTGAGGGCGCTGGAGCGAGCACGACCGGACTCATCTGTCCCTTCGGGAAACGTCTTCATCACACGGCATATTTTCCATAGACTTCGTGGTGTTTTATCTTATTTGAGTATCATCGACCTGACCAGATCGTCGACTTGAAGAGTACTAGATGCTGAAGGGTATGTAAGTATTTGTGTTGCCATCTCTGCCAAAACCGGCCCAACAGAATCTCACGATACCGCAATATCCTTTGTAAAGCCTGGTCCGCACTATTGCGCTTCAATACGTCCGTCAGCGTTGCCTCCGTCTGCGAACCGACGCAAGCCTCTTCGAAAGCGACGTACGCATAGGTTCGCCAAGTTCCATTTTTGGACGGAGCGAGGCAACAAATGGCGGTCGTTGCCCCGGTGCCGGCAACCGTGCCGCCGCACGCTCTCATCTTCTTCACCTTCACTTCACCTTCCTTCCTTCTTCCTTCACCAGCTGTAAGCCGTTTCTCGGAAAGTATCGTCGCAAAAGTGCGGACGTGAACTGGAAACCCATGTGTCCGTCACATAGCGACGCTCACGGACGGACGCACGGACGAACGGATGGGCGACTCTCGATTTGGCTGCTGCCATCTTCATGGCTAGGTTGCCGTCGTGTTTTCGTTACGGAGGTGTACGACGGCTCCGTGGGCATGAATGCTTGCATCACAGAAGCAGTGTACTGACTGTACTCGTGTCAATTCTTCAGGCATCAGAGCTCTCGATACCCTTATTTCCTATATGTCAGGCATCGCCTTAGTCCACCGTGACCATTCAACAACAATGTCACCCTGCAATGGATCATCCCACCTGACTCCCACGCCTTGCTCCCACGCTGGCTGGAAGATGATCTTTGCCTTGATAGTGAAAGGAGCAAGAAAGCAGAGTTTATCAAATATTCTCGCTCTCGCTTGCAGCTATGAGCGTTTTGTGTCCCTTTCAGTAGAAAAAATGCCTAAAGAGGTTCCATAGAAACCTGAAGCGTATCGTCCGTACTGTTCCGACAGAATCCGAGAACTTTAACCCATTGTTGCTGGTTGGCAATACGAAGTGAGTCTTCCTTGCTATCTTTGAATACTTCCTGCAGATCTAACGAATTCGTGATCCACTTCCTTAAGTTCATCTCAGTCGCCCTTAGTATTTCGTTTGCCTTGTTGAAGAGATGTTCGGCTTCAGGTGGTGTAACCACACCCGTTACAAGGTCCTTCACATAGAAGCTTTCACAGAGTACCTGCGTTAGAGAAGGCTACGATGCGGACATCCTTTCAAAATGGAAACGAAGCGTCGCTGCCATAAGAAATGGGCTCGATGTTGCCCCGAAAGGGACTCTAGCCATCCGCCAAACTTCGATTCCTGGCACAGGTTCATCTCGTTTGGCCGTGATTCATACCACAGGAATCTGAAAGCATCACGGTCAGTTTCGTCCACACAGATTTTAAGAAACGCTTTCCGGATGTCAGTAGCGAGTCCTATACTACTGCTTTTCCAGAATCTGATAAGCATAGACAGCAATTCAGGGTTCAAATTTGGCCCCTTGTCGAGTACGTCGTTAAGAGAAGGGACCACGGTTGCGCTTGAGGGCGCACCAAAGACTATCCTTCTCTTCGTGCTCGCTCTCTCTCTTGCTCAAAGATTGCCCGGTGCGGCATACAATAAGTGACACCGTCACTTGGTCTTGATAGGTCGACTTGCTCACCGTGTCCCTCTCTCATGCAGTGTCGGATCGCTTTCTTATACTCGAACATGATACGGTTATTCTTTAGGAGCTTCTTCGTTAAAGAATGGAGTCTGTCCTTTGCGACGCTCTCGTTCGACGGTAAGCTTGACCTGGAGGCCTCCCACGGTAGCCTGACTGCATCCATTCACATCTTTCACAGTCGATCTGAACTCCTGGAGAACTGTGTCGTCGTCGGCTGTGATGTCGCTATGCCATAACCTGGAGTGCCATAACTGTATGCCATAACTGTAAGAGTGCGTTTGATGTGGCGATCTGCAAAATACTTTGCTGAATTTTTTTATGTTAACACCTTGTCGTTGTCCGTTATTATCTCTTGAGGCGTACCGAAAGTGAGCACTATGTCTTCCTCGATGAAGTTCAATACGTGTTCTGTTGATTTGTCGATCACAGGACGTGTGAGAATGAACCTCGTAGTTAAGTCGACTGCGGTGATGAAATACTTGTTGTCGTCCTCGGTATTTATAGGTCCAACGTGATCCAAGGAGGTTTTCTCAAAGGGCGTCCTTGGAGGTGTTCGAGTGTGCAGTGTCCTCGGTTGCGTGCCGGTACAGTGGTTGTACACTTGACATGTCTTACCTTGACAGTCTTACCTCTCACATATGCTGTGTCGTGATGCATTTTTGGCCAGTGGTATTTCTTCTGGATCTTTGATTTTGTACGTGTGCTGTCTCCGTGGCCATCGTTGTCATGATAGCAGTGCATCACTGCTGACCGCAGGAATTTCGGTACTTCGGTCGTTAGCTGCTGTTTCTCTGCTCTGCTGTCCACATGTATTAGAGTCCCGTTAACTAATTTGTATTCCTGACTGGTCCTATTGTTCGGTTCAGTGCACTCTAGTTCGGTAATGATCTTTGCCAGTTCAGGATCACAGCTCTGGGCATCGCGAAGACGCGAGTCAGCTGCATATAAAACTACACTGCGTTGCACTCCGGAGGATTTCTTGACAGTGCGTCTGCTACAGTATTTGTTTCACCTGCAACGTGGTGGATAGTGAGGTTGTATTCAGACAAGTCCAGTATTAATCTTGCAAACCTCCTGTTGGGGTGCTTCTGGGACATGAGATGAGTGACGGCCCAATTGTCGCAGTAGAGATCAAAATCTGTGCACGAGAAACAGACGGGCCGAGTGGTCGTCGTCGAAGGCTACCGGCATGCAATGAGTGGCGCTACATGCTGAATACTGAGATGTTCTAGCTCCCAAAACTTCTTCACCTCTTTTGACAGATCGGAATCTTCCATTTCTACTGTTACCCGCGTCACTCCGACGTTTGAGCATACCGTTGCTGAGCTCGCATGAGAAGGTCCTAGGAATGTCCAACCGACTCTTGTGTTCACTGCTACAAGGCTCTCGCTGATGTGCTTCTTCTCTCCTATGACAACCTTCCAGTAGAAGTATTCCAATGCCGTCTTCGCAGCTGGCGTCAGAAAGGGAAACGTCAACAACAAGCATTCCGGTCAGTCGAAGCCTGGAGACTAAATCGCCATTCGGGACTTCCATGACGTCGCTGCAAATGGCCGGCATCTCTAAGGCCTCGATGGGAACTTCATTTCTGTTGTACTAGCTACTTGAAACCGACGGCATTTCCTTTGCAATGTTAGGTCAGTCCCCAACGTGTGAATTGTAAGCTGCTCCTCCCCTAATAACTTACACTTGAGCTTCTCCGAAAGTGACCTCTTGATAAATGACCGTTAACTGCCACTGTCTAGAAGTACACGAACAAATTGACGCCTGGTCTCGCTTTCTCCAAAAGCCCTTTCTGTCTGAAGAAGGACGGTACCGTTGGCTAAACTAGGGCAGCGGGAGCTTGTGCATGAGGGCAGTGCCCCCACTTTCCCCTTGCTGATACTTGCTCTTGGATGCCCACTGGGTCACACATGACTATGAGATGTCTCCCTCCACATCTCACGGACCTTAGTCGCGAAGCATTCCTACACTCTCTGGATGGATGGTATTTTTAGCCGCAGCGGAAGCATCGTCTTTCTGATTTCAGCTTTTCGTTATTTTCTGGAATGGAAAGAGGTTTTATACAGCTTCGAGTTTGTGGTCGTTCGATCCGCAGAAAAATCAAGTGGGTAGTTCTGCACTGACCATAAGGGTCAGTCCTAAAGGAATATTCTTCGGATGTCGTTGCTTATCTATGGGAGGCCCGCAAACCTCAAAGCCTGACGGTCCAACATGCTGCCGCCTCTCGCAGCTCGGCACCTCGATTCTCAGGAACTCTAAGTATAGTTTGATGTCTTCATCGCAGTCAATGTGTTCCCTGTCATACTGGAGGTCGCTGGGAATCGTTTTCCGTAGTGCGAACAGAAGTAACACTCCGTAAGAGGTTTGCGGGACATCTAGAGCTTCTTTAGAGCTAGACTTCCTTGCGTCGGGCTGACGAGTTCCAAGTAGAACGAAACAGCTGTCCTCGACTGGGCGTGCACGATTAACTTATAAACATATGCTCAACGTGCAGCCATAGAGCTTCGGCTATTCGGCTAAAAATAGCCAAAGCTCTTTGGCTGTACGTAGTGTATGTGTTTGTTGCTCAAACGTCGCCATGAAAGCACTGGACAGCTATTTCGGGCATCTTGGGCATCTTCAGCAGTGCGCAGGCAGGCAACGTTTGAGCGGGTGGCGTTATAGAAGGTCACGTGGCTTGTGATGTCCTCCCGTCACGGTGAGAGACTCACCTCTGAGAGCCCAGTGCAAAGCCAGTGAAGTATTAAGGGAAGAAAAGTAGAAAAATCTCTTTGGCTGCACGTAAAACATGCGTTTATAAGTCCCAAACGTCACCACACCATCACTGGACAGCTGTTTCGGCCTTATTATAAGCATATTTTTTACTAGACCACAGAAAAGCGCCGCGGTTTCAATTCTAGCGGACGAGACTCCTAATGGTTGAGGCCTACAACTTTGCAATTCCGTGGTCAACCTATTTTCACTAATTATAAAGATTAATTATGAAACTTAATTAGCGGCCGCACTAATAACTGATACATCACCTTTGGGTAGGCCCCATCGGGAATAGACATATTCAAAGACTTTTCCGAAAGAAAAACAAACCACGAATTTAAGAAACTTCTGGTCAGTCTTACGCGACGCACCCTGTATAGCCTGTCGAAAATGAAAAATAAGAACAGATGCAAAGGGAAGGCCCTCGCCTCTTTACTGTATGTGATTTTCTAGCATCTTTCTTTAGTGCATACTGCACTTCTGCTGGCAACACTGCGTAAGTTTTTCCTGTCCCTTTTTCTCGGGGAGTTTCCCCGTACACGCCGTGCACTTCATCCATGGAAGTCCATCCATCGTGGTCCCTGGCCACATGCAGCCCATCAACGCTCTGCCCTCAAAGTTCTCCTCACCTTTCTCGATACCACAGGACTTCGATCCTTACTGTGAAGGGGCTCATTATTTCATTCCCCGCATCACCACCAGCAATGGGGTAGAGTATCGACCCTGACGATGAAACTCCCCATTCATCATCTCGTTGTTGTTTTTCATCCATGCGGTTTGGCCGCGTCTCTCCGCCGGTGCGTTTTACGCGCCGGCGGTTTTACCACCTGTACGCCCCCCCCCCCCCCCCTATGATGCAAGTCGAGCTTTAAAATAAAAGTACCGCGAAGAACGCGCATCGGCGTACGTACAACACGCAGAAGCTCAGCCAGTCTGTGGTTGTGCTCATAAGGCAAGGAAACATCACGTTGAAACGAATTATCATGTATGGTAACAACAGTGATACTTCATGGCTTTACGCCGCAAGGCAACTATGATCATGAGCAGCGCCAGAGTTTATCGTCCGTCGAAATCTCAGCACGCGGCACACTGTATTTAACGTCTGTGCCGGAAGACCACACGCCATACCACATGAAGTCGTAAGACACACACCACAGAATACCACATGTGGGTCTAAGCAATGTGTACCTTGCCACCAAGTTGCTGAGGTCTTCGGCCAGGTTCGAACCCACAACATATGAATCAAAGGTTGCTACCACTGAGCGTATGTAGTCCCTCTACCCACCGCTCTTATACGGCGGCGCCTCTGTTGTAACGAGAGATTTAGCGAACCTTTCGAGGTTGAAATAGTTCGAACTTTTCTTTGAAAAATTCGAAAAAGTTCGCAGGAGTTCGACTTGGGCTGCGCATGCGCGCCAATCTCCTTGCCGGAAGCCGATGTTTTGTGACTCGAAAAGCCGCCAACTACTTGTGGTATGTTTAGATTATGGCGTTCTATATTTTTCTGTGTGCTACACTACACTACATTACACTAGCAAGGTGGATTGGAAACCTCAAAAGGAAAAACTGTAATGCGGGCCACCTGCTGGCGTACCTGAGACGTCGCCGGATAACAACCGTGTTTTCCTGTGCACTGCTTGTTTTGTCTTCATAACTTGCGATTTCAAACTATTCCGGAGAAGACACAGACAGACGACGGTTAGACTTGGTAGATGCGGGTGCATTATTACAATCTCGATTGCATTTCCCGTGGTAGTGGTTATAAGAACTGTTGTTTTAAGAAAAAATCGTAGTTGCTAGTGAGCGCCTGCGTCGTGTCGTTGCTTCTCGGTCCCTCTCCGTGCTGCGCTTGTTTCATCGTGAACTTGTACTGACTAGCCAAACCAAAGTTTTGTCATGCATGTTTGACAAACAAGCGTTTCAATTTTAAGAGCTACATCAATCCAGCATTTTCAAGTTTTCACGAGAAACGCCAAGTCTGGGAACCTATGCGAACGTCGGCGAATCTCGCTTGAAATTCGAAAGTTCGTCAAACCTCGCGAACCTGAGGTGTTCGACTGCGAACCTAAGGTTCTCGAAAAGTTCGTGAAGTCACTAGTTGTAAGTAGCCTCCTCGCCCGCTGTCAGTGAGACTTGGTAACTCGGCTCTGTAGTGTTCTGACGCACTGTCGTCCCAGTTAGTAAATGTAGTATTACATTATTATCACGGCCTCTTCATCCTTCATCATCACCCTCATCATCATCCCTCCACCTCCTTACAACGCGATAGAAAAGAGGAGCCCCGAATCGTCCTAAAGTCGTCCTCACGCTTCTCACGTTCCGGTCACCGAATTACATTGTGCGTTTAGGATTGGCATGGCACGGTCCCTCAAAGACATGGCTGTGGGTAAAGGCCACCGCTCGTTGGTTGTAGCCCAGGTCGTGCTGAGGACTGGGAGGTGGTGGGTTCCAATCCTACCATCGGCTGGGCTGTCTGAAGTTTTCCGTGGTTTTTCCGTCAGAGTTTCCAGACGAATGTCAGCACAGTTCCCCCTGAAGTCGGCCCCGGAACGTATTCTAATCCCCTTTCTTCTCCCCACCTGCCCACGTCTGTACGCCAATCAAAGTCGCAGTTGCTTCGCGGCGCTAACGCGGAACTTAAAAAAGCAGGGTGACATTCAAGCAAATTTTTGGTGAGGGACTCTTATGACTGCCCGAGCCTCCACGCTCTCTGCCACAGCTTGCAAGACGACTGGCAAACAAACGCAACACGTGGAAGATCTGTTCCGATAAAAACAAATAAAGTTGTTGTAGTTCAGGGGTGCCGAAGTGGCAGCCCGCCTGGTGTTGTCATGCGGCCCGCGTCACCCCTCAGCAAAAAAATAAATAAGAAATATTCAGCCCAAGCTTCATGAACGGCGTGTCGGTATCGTCGAGCTCTGTACTCGTGCAGTTTATCTTCCTGTAATTTGTAATAGAAAACTGTTGCGACTGACCTGTAGCAGCCGATGACTAAGAAACGTGCGGTGTCGGTTGGCACATGAAAACAGCGACGACTACATCCTTCATCATCACCCTTCCACCTTCTCATACGGCGCAGTCGACCCTCGAATTTCTGTTGCCGTAGTAAGGCTGCCTTTACTGACGGAGATAGCGAGCCGGAGCCCCACGCCAGTCAGCCAAGGGCCAGCCAGTCATTTTAGCCCTCACGGTCCCATTCAAGCGATCTCATTCATCATTCAAGGACCACCTCACATGGTACCGACGACCACCGAGTCTCTGTTGCTACAATAAGTCCGCCTTTACTGATTGAGACAGCGAGACCAAGTCCCCGACAGCTAAAGCCATCAGCCAGTCAGTTGTTTCGCCTTTACAGTCTTTTTGAAGCGATCTCATTCAAGCCCGCTACAAGGCTGCCTCCAACGCCAATCTTATTTCAAAAGCAGCCAAGACACAACACCAACAATTGTCACAGAATAAACGCTTCAAGATGGACGCCCCTCGCATTTCTTCGAGAGTGTCCGTCCATTTCATCGAACGCCGTTTCATCGACGCCGTTTTATCGAACGCCTTTTCGTCGAACGCCGTTTCATCGACGCCTGACCAAGGTTAGGTCAGGAGAGCCGTTTACGTATTTCACACATGGGGGTGACTGATCAAGGTTAGGTCAGGAGAGCCTTTTACGTATTTCACACGTTGCCGCAAGAAAAAGCGGAGGCCTGGGCCCAGGCAGCACAACGCGACGACCCAACGTCGGTGCAACGTCGGCGACCGACCCGACCGTGTCGGATCCCGACCATGGTCCGGCATACGGTTTGCAACACGGAGATGTTAATGGTCCGTTATCGACAGCCTGTATCATACTCCGACGATTTCCCGAGGTGCAGCCAATGCACACTTACGGGTACCTCCTACCCCCCAAACAAGAGTTAATTTGCGAGATTTTTAAAAACAAAATCAATACGTCATTGTAGAAAACTCTTTATTGCATCGTAGTCACAAGATACATGGGTTCTTTAATGCATCACTTCACCAGCAATGAAAAAAAAAAAAAATGAGTGTTACATTGAAAGTATATAACCACCAGTCCCGCATGTACTATTTACTGCACAAATATTCACTTAACACAGGTTATATGGAACAGAGATAGAAGTTGTCACTGAAGTCACCGAAAAGGTTAGCCAGAACATAATTGTAGGCCGGTTCCACGTTAGATCAGACAGGGAGGAACCTCCTGGATTTTCATTACTTTTTTTATGTATTGAGAAGCTCATCGTACATGATGATCAACATTGGTAAAATTAATCTTCCTACCGAATACTTTCCGTGCAAAAAATCGAGAAATCGAGCCCTGAATTCGATTGTTGCAATTTTGCCGAGTTTGCACATGCATACATCCTGAGTTTTAAAAGATATCGCAGTGAAATCTTTTTGTGCTTCAGTATGCATACCTACCAGCAGTCCGAGCGCAAATTTTGGCGCACAGGTGCAACACTCTGCTGTATAAAAAGCGGCGAACATGCTCTGTCGCGCAGTTTTCTTCCAGCTTCAACGCTTCTTGCTCTGGCTGTAGATATCTCCGACAGGTTCGTACGCAGTAGGACCGCGTTTTAAAGCGCTAATCACCTGTATAAGTCTTTGGGGAAGAATTTTTTGCGTTAGATGAAAGGGCTAACATCGGGCCATATCCTGGCAAAATATATACGAAATAAAGTAGGACCTTTTTGAGAAATACACGCGCAAAATCCATGTTTTTTCGAAATATGCCTAAATATTTGCCTATTTCAGCACATGCCGCTAGGGAAGTATGCGGGACAGACGTATCAGATGAAAGAGCATTAAAAGCTGACCCAGGCAGCACACACCCTCGGGAAAAGAATGGGAACGCAATGGGGGCTTCGGCTCCTGAACGGCCGATAGTGCCCGACTGGTTCCCAGCGGTGTGGGAACTGAGGAGGTAGAACATAAGAGAAGACAAGGTAGTCCCCGGACGGTCCCCTGATCATTTCCCGCTCTGGTCTCCTTTTGGTCATGAAAACAATAATATAGGATCGCTCCCCGGTGCTGCTCTGATCATTTCCCGGTCTGGACTGATCTTGGTCATGTGACCAAAATATAGGATCGCTCCCCGATGCTGATCTGATCACTTCACGATAATCAGTCACATGACCGGGGTGCAGCAACGGATTTCTCTTCCCAGACTGTCAGGCGTCGAGTGATGCAATCACGTGACCGACAGTTTCGAATCTGGCCAATGATGTTCCTCGATCATCCAGCCCTGTTTGCACTGTCGGAGTCCCCGTCGCTCTCGCTGCGAGAAACGAATGTATCCGGCCGTGCTCCCGAAAGTTTCGAGGAGTTCCAACATTTTAAAGGGATTCATCGAGTGGTAAGTGCTATTTCTTTTTGTGGTATTCCTCACATTGATAAACGTTACTCATAGATGCTTTTCAACATGAGTGACACCGTTCTAGAAGGCTTCTCTCGAAACTTAGCAGCACAGCATCGCATAGTTTCGATTCCAGTGATCCATTGGGTTTATGCGTTGCTTTTAGGATAATGGACTCCGTTTTGGTGAAAATATGGTTCAGTAAAGTGTGGAATCGTATGTACTGTGTATTTGACGTCAAACGAAATATAACCATTTTTTCAGGACGACTGCGTGCTGCAGTTGTGCTTTCCATCTCCTGCGTGCGTACAAAACTGAAATGGTGGAGGACTTCAGCTCAAGGTTCGTTTTTGTAGTCATTCCAAATAAAAACAAAAGAAAAGAAAAAAAAAGGAATCTCCGAAGTGAATAAATTATACCGCTTTAATCCGTTTGCGTAATGTGATCGACGCATGATATGTCAATTTGTTCGAAACTGTGCGTGAATGAAAGATCCTGATCTTTCATTCAGAATGGCATGCTGGACCACTACCAGAGTGTGCTTAAAGAAATCAATGCCTTGATGAAGGTATCACCGAAGTGCCCACCACCAGATCTCTGCCTCAGAGCCAGTGCTGATGGTCAAGATTGTTCTAGCGGATCTTGTCATGTCATGCTGAAATCTGTAAGTTTAGCTATTTGGTCTGTATTCAATAACGTGTGCATCTTGTGGTGTGGTGTACTTTTCTCAGTGTAACCTTGACCTCAAGCTATCTTCCACTTTCAGAATCCACCCCGCACTTCGGTTACAACACTATGAACCTATCGCGCTGTAATGCTTGCTTGAAAGGAATACAATCTTGTATGCTGTGTTGTTTTTCTTTTAAAAGGACTTCAGCTATCCATAATAAGAGGCCTTCGTAGCAAGAAAGCCGTCTTTCTGATACATTAATATTTCTCCTAAAGACAAGGGTACGAGTCACACTACATGTGCCATACTGCACTCTCAGAAAAAAGGGTGGAGCAGACCTGTTAGAAGGTAATAGTTGTTGCATATGTTGTGCCTAAAAGATTGCAAAGTTCTACCCCCTATACCTCACTCTCTGCCACGAATAATAGGGTTACCTCTTCTGATTCGGTGAGCGAAGGGGGCGTACACCTTTTTGTTGTAATTTGGATGGATGATAATTTCTTTTACCACATTTTTACACCCCTGATCAGACGCTATGTTGGCTTAGGAGGTAACTAAGGAAGTTACCACCTTCTCACACCTTTTTTTCTTAGATTGTGGTTCCCAAATTGTGTGTATGTTGCCCTCGTATTAGCAAAGGTGCGCAAATATTTCTTCTATTTTCTTAAAGAAGGTATAGAACGATCATGACACATGTAGTACGGATTCTCAAGTTGTTCACGTGTTCCATGTTGTTGGGCGTAATTCGTTACCAGTAACTCGATACTGTAACTAGGCTATTCGGCTTAGCTATGTTCAGTAACTTTTGGCATAGCCCTTTGCTTTTGAGCTCCAGTAACTTCTTGAGGAGCTCGTTCCTTTCCCTTTTTCTTTTGTTTCGGGGGTGGGGAGTTATGTTCGTCAAAGTAACTTGGAGAAAGTTCAAAGTTCCTTTTGTTCAATTCTGGTCTATAAACATCGCAGGCTGAGTCCTCCCCCCATGACTTGAGATGAAAGATGGCACGTGCACGGCGCGACTAACTCCCGTTGTTACACGGTGAATGTTACAAATTATGTTTTAGCCGAGCATTAGGAAGCTCAGATATCGCGCATCTTAACGATAAGCAGTGTATTGATAATGATAGAGGGCATTGAGTAGCAGGATTAAAACTCGGCACGGTTCCACGATATGTATGTAGGGGACAACTCGTAAGCATAAACTTGCTTTGTCCTCCTTTTTCATGTGCCTTATTACGAGATCAAAATCATCAAATCCCTCCCTAAAGAAGCCTATAAATGTAGGCTTCTTTTGTCGTATAGCAGATATTGATATTTTGTATATCAAGACTATTTTGAAACGTCTTGAATCTCCCATTGTGACAGCAAGGTCTGAATTAACCATATAGACAGGTCAAGAGCTGAAAAGTATATTTATTGAGTAGAAAATAACTTGAAGGTAACCTGTTACATTTCTAAAGTAGCTTAGGAACTTCACTTCAATTTTCATTACGTTTTATTACGTGTAACTGCGTTTGAAATTTAGTTACGGGCCGGTTTCACGTCAGTTCATGCAGGGAGGTCCCATCGACCTCCTGGGTCTTCAGTATTTTTTATATTTATAAGGTCATCGTATATTACGATCAACATTTTTGCCGAATAGCTTTCGTGCAAAAAAATCGAGAAAATCCGGCCCTGAAGTCGGATGTTTCAGTTTTGCCGTGTTTGCATGCGTATACCTCCCGAGTGTTAAGAGATATTGTTGTGAAATTTTTTGATGCTGCTTTATTATGCCTACAGGGCAGCTGTCAGAGAGCAAACTTTAGCGCGCGGGTGCACCGCTGTGTGCTATATAAAATGGCGAACATGCCCTCTCGCGCACTTTTGTCCTAATTTCGACGCCTGATATCACTGGCTATAGATATCTCTGATCGCAATACTTGGTATCAGCTCACTCAGCTTTTAATGATCTTTCATCTGATATATCTATCCTGCATATACTTCCTAACGGCATGTGCTGAAATAGGCAAATGTTTAGGCACATTTCGAAATAAACATGGATTTTGCGCGTGTATTTCTCAAAAAGGGCCCACTTGATTTCGCATATATTTTGCCAGGATATGGTCCGATGTTAGGCCTTTCATCTAACGCAAAAACTTCTTTTGCAAAGGCGTATACTGCTGATTAGCGCGTTAAAACGCGGCCCCACTGCGTACGAACGTGTCGGAGATATCTACAGCCAGAGTAAGATGCGTCGAAGTTTGAACAAAACTGCGCGACAGAGCACGTTCGCCGCTTTTTATACGATACAGTGTTGCACCTGTGCGCCTAAATTTGCGCTCGGATTGCTGGCAGGTAGGTATATTAAAGCACAAAAGAATTGCACTACGATATCTTTTAAAACTCGGGATGTATACACGTGCAAACACGGAAAAAATTGCAACAATCGAATTCAGGGCTGGATTTCTCGATTTTTTGCACAGACAGTACTCGAATGATTAATTTTACCAATGTTGATCATCATCTGCGATGAGCGTCTAAGTATATAAAAATCATGAAAATTCAGGAGGTCCATGGGACCTCCCTGTCTGAGCTAACGTGGAACCGGCCTACAATTATGTTCTGGCTAACTTTTTCAGTGACTTCCATCTCTCAACAGTCTAACTTAACTGGCAACGAGTTCCAACTTCTATCTCTGTTCCATATAACCTGTGTTAAGTGAATATTTGTGAAGTAAATAGTACATGCGGGACTGGTGGTTATATACTTTCAATGTAACACTCATTCTTTTTTTTTTTTTCATTGCTGGTGAAGTCATGCATTAAAGAACCCATGTATCTTGTGACTATGATGCAATAAAGAGTTTTCTACAATGACATATTGATTTTGTTTTTAAAAACCGCGCAAATTAACTCTTGTTTGGGGGTAGAAAGTACCCGTAAGTGTGCATTGGCTGCACCTCGGGAAATCGGTGGGGCAGGCTGCCGTTAACGGACCATTAACAACCCCGTGTTGCAAACCGTATGCCGGACCACGGTCGGGTCGGTCGCCGCCGGCGCGCCGACATTGGGTCGTCGCGCTGTGCTGCCTGGGGAAAGAGCTGATATCAAGTATGGCAATCAGGAACATCTATAGCTAGAGATATCACGCGTCGAAATTTGGACAAAACTGCTCGAGAGGGCATGCCACATCCGCCGCACACAGAAGGTCACAGAAAATTCAGGAGTAAAAAATATTCTCCCGTCTGCACGACGGATCACCAACACAAGGAATGCTGTAAGGTCCAGATGCCGAGATTTTCATGTTCCGAAATTCCGGAATTTCGCCAGGTGCGGTGACAAATTTCGGCTTTCCTTACAAAGTATCGTTTGTAGTGCGTGTGAAGAGGAAGGAACTGTTCGCCATTTTTTATACTACCACTACCAGAGCGTGCTTAAAGAAATCAATGCCTTGATGAAGGTATCACCGAAGTGCCCACCACCAGATCTCTGCCTCAGAGCCAGTGATGATGGTCAAGATTTTTCTAGCGGATCTTGTCATGTCATGCTGACAACTGTAAGTTTGTAACTGTAAGTATTTGGTCTGTATTCGATAACGTTTGCGTCTTGTGGTGTGGTGTACTTTCCTCAGTGTAACCCTGACCTCAGCTATCTTCCACTTTCAGCATCCACCCCGCACTTCGGTTACAGCACTATGAACCTATCGCGCTGTGATGTTTGCTTGAAAAGAATACAATCTGGTATGCTGTGTTGTTTTTCTTTTAAAATGATTTCGGGTATCCATAATAAGAGGCCTTCATAGCAAGAAAGCCAATGCATAAGGAAAGGCATCATCTTGATACATTAATATTTTTCACAGTTTTCTTAAAGACAAAAGTACGAGGCACACTACGTGTGCCGTACTGGTTCTCGAATTGTTTTAGCAAAGGTGCACAAATATTTTCTTCTATTTTCTTAAAGAGGGTAGAACGATTACGACACGTGTAATGCGGATTCTGAAGTTGTTCACGTGTTCAATGTTCCTGGAGGTAACTCGTTACCAGTAACTCGATACTGTAACTAAGCTACTTAGCTTAGCTATTTTCTGTAACTTTTTGCTTAGCTGTTTGCTTTTCAGCCCCAGTAACTTCTTGAGGAGTTCGTTCATTTCTCTTTTTTTTAGGGGGGGAGGGGGGGCGGGAGTAAGTTTGTCAGAGTAAATTGGAGAAAGTTCCAAGTTCCTTTTGTTCGATTCTCGTCTACAAACATCGCAGGCTGAGTCCTTCCCCCCTCCCCCATGACTTCAGATGAAAGATGTCACGCGCACGGCGCGTCAAACTCCCTTGTTGTTACACGGTGAACGTTAAAAATTATGTTTTAGCCGTACATTAGGAAGCTCAGGTGTCGCGCATCTTAACGATAAGCAGTGTATTCATAATGATAGAGGGCATTGTGTAGTAGGGTTAAAACTTGGCACGGTTATACTGTGGGTGTGTTTTCTTATTCAACCCGAGTAGCCAGGAGTTGGGTAACGACGTCAGAGCCTTTATCATCACGTGACTCCAGAGTAGCCACCTTTGACCGTAATTTTCGAACCACGACCAGAATAAACCAGAATAAACCAGACGACCACGACGGACCTGACCAGACGACCCCCAGCCCCGTAGATAAACGACGCCCAGTACAGCAGCGTACAGTGGCGGCCAGGCATGGCAAGCGGACCGGAGGCACCGGGCTACTGCGGGCAGCACAGCGTCACCTCATCTTTCGTCCACTGACATCCGCGTCCACGACCTGACATCCTCGCTCATCCACACTGACCATCGTGCCCAGTAGGTCACGACTTCAGGGGAGGGGGGGGGGGGGTATTGTGACGACAACGAAGACTCACGTCACGCGCATTCTCATTCTCTCATTAAACCATTGCCATGATCACGCTGTGCTGTCCGTAACAATATACGATACGTGCGTAGGGGAGAACTCATAGAGCATAAACTTGCTGTGTGCTCCTTTCATGTAGCTTATTACGAGATCAAAATCATCAAATCCCTCCCTAAAGAAGCCTATAAACGTAGGCTTCTTTCGTCGTAGCAGATATTGAAATCGTTCTTGTATATCAAGACTATTTTGAAACGTCTTGAATCGCCCATTGTAACACCAAGGTTTGAATTAAGTATATAGACAGGTCAAAAACTAAAGAGTATATATATTGAGTAGTGTGAGAAGGATTTCAGACCCATCGTTCCCATCCTTATCGTCATCATAATAAAGGCTCGTTTTTCGAACCGCAACAATTTGGTGGAGGTGCGCTCGATTTCCTTCCTCCTAATTAAGCCAGTAAATCTGGAACTCCGAAGCCGTCGCATTGTACTTACGGCTAATGCACCCCCATCCGCAGCCGGCAACGGTTCTGCCTCGGGAGGACAAGCGACTGCGTCGACTATCCCCGCACCAGTACTGCGGCAACGTGACCCGCCCACATTCAACGGCATCGACGGCCAGGATGTTGATTATTGGCTCGACGAATTCGACCGCGTCTGCCGTCACAGCAGGTGGGATGACAACAGCAAGCTGAATAACGTCGCCTTCTATCTATCCGGGGTCGCCAAGACTTGGTTCCTGAACCATGAGGCAGAATTCGAAGCCTGGGAACGATTTTCGTCTCGGCTACGGGATTTATTTGGCAGGCCCGCCTTTCGGAAGTCAGATGCTGAGCAGAAGCTGTCCTCGCGAGCACAACATCCCGATGAGTCGTACATGTCATACGTCGAAGAGATTCTATCTTTGTGCAAGCGTCTCAATCCTGAGATGCCTGACGACGAAAAAATTCGCTACATACCCAAGGCAATACGGGAGGATGCCTTCCAACTTATCATGGCAAAGGACATCACTAGTGTTGCCGAAATTCTTGCATTCTGTAAGAAACTACAGGACGCGAGAAACCGGCGCACGAAGGAAGCCCATCTCCAGTACGGCGCCTCTGAAATCGTGTCCCTCGATAATCTGCGTCTCTTGATCCGAGAGATAATGAGGGAAGAACTTTCCAGGCTTTCATCACCTACGGGTCAACTACTGAGTCAACCTACTGAGACAACTGCGCTTGTACAGTCGGTAGTACGGGAAGAACTCGCGAGCGCAATTGGACAGCGCATCACAGCCCAGCTTCAGCCCTCGTACGCTGACGTTGTTCGGTCAAATATCCACCGGCGACAGCTGCAGTCTCAGAAGCCCGAGAGCAGTCCATGATGTACTCCCCGTCGATGCTTCCAGGTTCTCAACTTCCTCTCAGTATGTCCCTCGACCGGCCCCGTCGTCGCCCAACATGCTACTACTGCGGCATTACCGGTCATACAATAAGGTTCTGCAGGAAACGTCAACGGCAGGCTTTCTGGGGTGGCCATCCACAATTTACGCCCTCGGCGCCCTACACTGATGCTTGTCCCTCAGACCGCCCATTTCGTTATGCCGGTGATCGCTACTATTACTCTGCGCCTCCCGCCACAACATCTGGTGACGGACTCCGGAATGACGATTGCGCCGGTTCACGTCGCTCCCGGTCTCCAGCCGGTCGGCGCAGGTCACTGTCACGTAGCCCCATGCGCCTTACATCCCCTCCTCCCCAGCGGGGAAACATGTAGTTGCAGTACCTGGAGGTCGTCCTGCATCGACTGCACCGTTTTCAAATGTCCCCCCACCGCACCCTCGAAACTGCATCGACGTTTCCATTGATGGCCATTCTTCATGAGCACTTACTGACACCGGCTCCTGTGTTTGTATCTTGTCTGCTAAGATGTGCAAGAAGCTGCGCAAAGTAACGTTCAAAGATGAATCCTTTCTCAAGTCGGCGTTTAACCACATTTCTCACACGACCGGTTCCTGCACCGCCCGTATAGCGATATCCGATGTATGCTTCCCTGTGGAATTCCGAGTCTTCCCTGTTACCTCGCATGGCATTATATTGGGCTGCGATTACCTTCAAGAGCATCACGCCATTACCGATCACTCTCGCGGTGAGATCACTCTGCCTACAGGCCCGGTCTACGCCAGTGAGGCCGACTGCGGCGTCCTTAAACTGCACGTTGAGCACGATACCCTACTTCCCCCCCGTACTACCATATTCATAGATGCCGTCTCCTCTGAAGCATCGTCTACTCCTGAGGTGATACTGTCTCCTCGCCATACTCCGCTCGCACGCAAGGGTCCCGTTGCTCCGTTCTCCCTCTCACGAATTGACGGCGGAAAGACGTCTCCCCCTGTCAGCAACACTTTATGGGAGCCTGTTCTGTTGCCGTGCGGATTTGTCGTTGCCACTCTGGAACCCGTGAAGATCGGCGCCGTGCATGCTCTCGGAAATTCTGCCGACGCCGCGGTAACTCTCCCTCATCCAGTGCACGACTCGGCCCTATGTCAAACTGTTTCTCCCTCGCTTGACGATCGGAGTAGAGGCATGCTTCTATCCTTATTATGAAATTATGCACATTTATTTGACCTCGACAAATCACCTCTTGGGGTTGCACGCGACGTGGAACACTCAGTTGACACTGGCTCTGAAAGGCCTCTTCGACAGAGACCGTATCGTGTCTCTCCCGCCGAACGACAACAAATTGATAAAGAGGTCGACCAAATGCTGTCCAAAGGAATAATCCGTCCTTCCTCGAGCCCTTGGTCCTCACCGGTCGTCCTAGTTCCTAAGAAGGATGGCTCTATACGTTTTTGCATTGATTACCGACGTCTCAACAAAATAACCCGGAAGGACGTGTACCCCATGCCCCGGATTGACGACGCTCTAGACTCCATGCAAGGCGCCAAGTATTTCTCTTCTCTTGACCTACGTTCTGGGTACTGGCAGATCCCTATGGCTGAGCAGGATAAACCGAAGACCGCTTTTGTTACACCGGACGGGCTATTCGAGTTCAATGTGATGCCGTTCGGCCTCTGTAACGCTCCAGCTACATTCGAGCGGATGATGGACACTGTGCTTCGGGGGCTCCGCTGGCGAACGTGCCTATGCTACTTGGACGACGTTCTCATTTTCTCGGAAACATCTGAAGACCACCTACTTCGCCTTGAATCTGTACTCCCCGCATTCCAGTCTGCGGGCCTCCAACTCAACGGGAAAAAGTGCCATTTCGGCTTCGAGAAGATTAAAATACTGGGTCACGTTGTCTCCGCAAACGGTGTTTCTCCAGATCCTGATAAAATCAAAGCCGTCTCCGATTTTCCGAAGCCAACCTGTGTCAAGGAGCTGCGCAGTTTCATTGGGTGGGCATCGTATTTCCGTCGTTTCATCAAGGGTTCGCCCATATCGCAGCCCCTCTCACGGCTCTCCTCTCCTGCGAATCCAACTTCCACTGGGACTCCCACTGCGAGCTTGCTTTTGAGCGGCTCAAAGCTTTGCTTACCGCCGCCCCTATTCTGAGGCATTTCGATCCTTCCCTTCCAGTTGAAGTGCATACCGACGCCAGTGGGGCAGGACTAGGTGCAGTTTTAGCACAGCGCCACCCGGATGCGCCAATGGAGCAAGCAGTTGCCTTCGTCAGTCGCACATTGACTAAAGCAGAAAAAAACTACTCAGCCACCGAAAAGGAGTGTCTCGCCGTCATCTGGGCCATTGGCAAATTTCGCCCTTACCTATACGGTCGTCATTTCTCGGTCGTGACCGATCACCACGCTCTTTGCTTGCTTGCGGCCTTGAAAGATCCGTCTGGACGTCTTGGGCGCTGGGCACTCAGACTCCAGGAATTTGATTTCGCTGTGCATTATAAGTCTGGACGCAAGCACCAAGACGCTGATGGCCTCCACTGCAAGACGAGACCTCCGCCCCGGTACTTTCTTATGAGGATGTCATGTGCCTTTCCGAGCTGGGCCCAAGCACTTTCCCCTCAGAACAGCTTCACGACAAAGCCGCCCAGAAGCTCATTCGTCATCTTGACGGCACGGCACCTTCTACAGACAAGAAATGTATACGTAAAGCCAAACACTTCGTGTTGCAAGAAGGCACGCTGTACAAACGCAATTACAGCCCTGACGGCTCTCGGCTTCTCTTGGTCGTTCCGTCTCAATTGCGCAACGCGATCCTGCGCCATTCTCACGACGACCCTACAGCGGGACATCTTGGCTTTTTCAAGACCTACGAGAGAAGACAAGTTTTTTTGGCCGGGCATGTACAGGAACATCCATCGCTATGTGTCGTCATGCCAACTGTGCCAACAACGCAAGTCTACCGCCACATCCTTTGGTCGCCTACATCCTCTACCACCCCCACTCCATCCCTTCGAACGAGTCGGAGTTGACCTCTTCGGCCCCCTCCCCCTGTCCACTTCTGGAAACCGCTGGGTTGTAACGGCAATTGACCATTCCACCAGATACGTCGTTGCTTCCGCCCTGCCTTCCGCAACAGCTGCTGATATTGCCCAGTTTTTTATTCAACGTATCCTCCTCCAGCACGGCGCTCCCAGAGTCCTGTTGAGCGACAGAGGCTGCCAGTTTGTGGCTGAGATTGTCAAGGAGGTCCTCTCCAGCTGCTGTGTCACCCACCACTTTACGTCTCCTTACCATCCACAAACAAACGGACTCGTGGAACGTTTCAACCACACCCTCGAAGACATGCTGTCTTTCTATATCTCGCCTCGTCAAGACAACTGGGATGACCTCCTTCCATACCTCATTTACGCGTACAACACTGCCACACAATCGACAACTCGCTTCAGCCCCTTCTTCCTACTTTACGGCCGTGATCCAGTCCATACTATTGATACCTTGTTCCCCTACGTGCCTGATATCTCGAACCCAGTACTTGCAAGCGCCACCTGCCGTGCAGAAGAATGCCGACAGATTGCCCGCTGCCGAACCTTCGACACGCAAGCGTCAGCCAAACAGCGTCACGACGCGTCCCACATTAACGTTGTTTATCGTCCTGCGGACCTCGTTTGGCTTTGGGTGCCTCTGCGGAAGCCTGGCCTTTCGTCAAAATTCCTCTACCACTACGTTGGCCCCTACAAGGTACTCCGAGCGCTCAATGATGTAGCGTACCTCATCCAACCACTGGACAATCCCGTTGACAGGCGCCGTCGGTCCACTGAGTCTGCGCACGTCTCACGCCTCAAACCATACATCGCACGACCTCTCGACACTTCTCGCCTGCCACAAGAAGATCGCCCGGAGGGCTCCTCTCCGGAGGGGGGGGGGGGGGCAATTGTGAGAAGGATTTCAGACCAATCGTTCCCATCCTCATCGTCATCATAATAAAGGCTCGTTTTTCGAACCGCAACAGTAGCAAGTAACTTGAAGGTGACTTGTTACATTTCTGAAGTAGCTGAGGAACTTCAGGTGAATTTTCATTACGTTTTGATTGCGTGTAACGGCGTTTGAAATTTAGTTATAGGCCGGTTTCACGTCAGTTCAGGCGGGGAGGTCCCATGGACCTCCTGGGTTTTCAGTATTTTTTATATTTATAAGCTCATCGTATATTATGATCAACAGCGGTAAAATGAATAATTTCTAGAGAGTAGTTTTCGTGCAAAAAAAAAAAATCGAGAAAATCCGGCCCTGAATTCAACAGTTTGTTTTGCCGCCGTTCAGTATACGCCTTTTGAAGCGATTTTTTTTTTTTTGCGTTGGATGAAAGGCCTAACATCGGGCCATGTCCTGCCAAATTATAAATCTAATCAAAAGGGGCCCTTTTGAGACACAGACACGCAAAACCCGTGCTTTTCGAAATATGTCTAAACATTTGTCTATTTCAGCACAGGAGGTGTATGCACGATAGATATATCAGATGAAAGCGCATTAAAATCTGAGTGAAATGATACCAGGTATGATAATGACGGACATCTACAGCCAGAGCAAGGAAGTGTCGAAGTTGGAACAAAACTGCGCGAGAGAGCAGGTTCGCCGCTTTTTCTACCACACAGTGTTGCACCTGTGCGCCAAAATTTGCTCTCGGACTGCTGGGCTGTAGGTATACTAAAGCATAAACAAATTTCACTACGATATCTTTTAAAACTCAAGAGATATACACGTGCAAACACGGCAAAACTGCAACACTCGAATTCAGGGCCGGATTTCTAAATTTTTTTGCACGGAAACTATTCGGTAGAAATGATGAATTTTACCCATGTTGATCATCATGTACGATGGGCTTCTAAATATAAAAAAAAATAATAAAAATCCAGAAGGTCGATGGGACCTCCCTGTCTGGGCTGACATAAACCGGCCTACAATTCTTGCACAGTATAACTTGAGACAATTGATGTTCTGGCTAATCTTTTCAGTGACTTCCATCTTTCAACAGTGTAACTTAACTGGCAACGAGTTCCAACTTCTATCTTTGTTCCATATAACCCCTGTTAAGTGAATATTTGTGAAGTAAATAGTACATGCGGGACTGGTGGTTATATACTTTCAACGTAACACCCTTTTTTTTTTTTTTTTCATTGCTGATGAAGTGATGCATTAAAGAACCCATGTATCTTGTGACTATGATGCAATAAAGAGTTTTCTACAGTGACGTATTGGTTTTTCTTGTTAAAAATCGCGCAACTCTCGTGTGGGGGGAACAAGGCACCCGTAAGTGTGCATTGGCTGCACCTCGGGAAATCGTTGGGGTACGATACAGGCTGCCGACAACGGACCATTAACATCCCCGTGTTGTAGACCGTATGCCGGACCATGATCGGGTCGGTCGCCACCGACGCACCGACGTTGGGTCGTCGCGCTGTGCTACCTGGGCCTAGATCATGGCGTTATGTTGGACGGCTTACGACGCTGAGTCACTCAGTGGGAAAGTTTTGAATAGCGTACCCAAGCGCTTCCGTGCTCCGAAGAGATAAGGAGTTATCATTGAGCCTTGCGCGTCACTGTGTCGTTGTATTTTGAGACCCCAAAGCGGCGCTCGACCATGCTATCCTAAAACTTTACAACATTACAATTTTTCAGGGATTTTCGTTTTTTCGTTCTTTTCGTTTTTCGGTGCAGATTGTTCTCCAACGAATAAAATGAGTTCCTGCGAAAGAACGATGAGCGTAGGTGACCTACAGAGCGAGCGCGAGGGGTCTGTTCCGCAAGCCTTTGAAAAATTCTCCTCGTGAAAAGAGCGTATCGCAGAACGAGAGGAGGTCGTGACTTATGCTACTCTCCTCACGTGACCAGTGATGTACAGCGGCACAGCTCATACATGTATAAGCAGCGCGTGAGCTGCGAAGAAAAAAAACAGATACACAAAGCACGGAGCCTCCACTACGACACGAGCGCGTCGTGTCGGCAGTCTGCGGCTGCTTTCTCCAACTGTGGTTTGTAAATTCGATTGCACAGCAATAACGCACCGCAGAGCTAAAATATTTTGCATCGTGACTCCTGGTGGACATCTTGACAGACGAGGCAGAATTTCGAGCGATGTTAAATGACACCTCATTGCTCATTTAAGACCGCACAACAAGATGACCGTTATTTGTTCTGCGGCGCTAAACGTTGTTATATGGTGTCCGCTCTGTACGTAGCAATCCCCTCCCCCCCCCCCTCCTACACCACTGATGCGTGCTTGACCTGATCTCTCCGCCACGACCGACCACACAGGCATACCAAACGGCCACTTGTGAGGCTACGCTATTTAGTCCACATACACAGGCAAAACAATGGTGCTGCTTCATAGCAATACTTATTTTTCAAAGACATGACCAACGTCCCAGCGTAGTGCCCCAAAAATCTTATCACACCTCGTGTTTAGATAATTCAGAACCACTTAAACAAGCTGTGCTGGACTCGCGACATGGACCATGGGTGGAATGCCAACATTAGGGGCTAATTTATTACCTCTTACCTGTCGCGAGGTGGAGACTGGAAAGTGCCTCAACGCTCAGTGAGCCCACGGCTTCCCGAAAACGGGGCTCCGCTTCTGGACACCCCAGTGCGTCAAGCGCGTGACACGCGTATGATCTCCGATATTCCACAAAACTTTTGTGAACGTCACGTTCAACCAACTGCTTGTGAAACTTAGGAGGCCTTGCAGATTGTCGCAAGCAGCACAATCTACAGAAAGTTCCAGTGCACGAGGGTGGGGGGAAGGTCCCTTATCAGTGGAGTCCTTCATTTGGCAGAGCTGCACGGCATATACACACATACGTCCAAAGAAAAAGAAAATCTAAAAAAATCTTGAGCTTCCAATTCACCTCTAGTCCTCGCGCTTTTAGTATTTATTGTACTGCCTCGAATGTAGTGATCGATGCGTCAGCAATCCTTCGACAGGACGGCTTCCCAGATTATTCAGCGTCGCTTATCCACTGGGAGTGAGATTGTGTGAAAAATACTGTTCACTATGATGCGATAAGTCTTTAATGCAAACATATCTTTTTGGCAATCTGTTCCATTGATATCCCTTTACTCGTGATAGTTAAAGTATTCTTTCGCCTCGAACCCTATATATTTAACGGGTATTTCAGGAACACATGCCATTTCAGAGTTCACAACGTTTGTCTTGGCTCTTCCGTGCACATCTTTTAGCTGCTTTACTTATCGTACTTATCTTACCCACTTACTTCTTCCTTATCTTACTTCCGAAAGGAGGAGAAAAACCACAGTGGAGAAGTCATCCGCGCGATGCTGCAAATCACATATTTTTGTAATAAATGTGACGGTGCTTGAAACCGTGCATACTGAGGCGGACCTTAATGACTTGGAGTAATTAAGTACGGGAATTTCGAACACACAGACAGGTACAGAAACACAGGACACACACGGCGGTAAGGCACACTGCGTCCATTGCGTCCTGTGTTTTGTGCGTGTCGTGTGTTTGTGTTTTAGCGCTTTTAAAGAAGTTATATAACAACGAGATTCGCAATGAAGACCCATGCCCCTCATTATTCAGAATCTATCGTAAGCAGTTATTTTAAATGCTTTTAGGACAGTGCTTTGCTGAGTTGGATTTGACCATGGGACAAAAAGCTTCATCTTACTTAGAGGTCTACAGTGTAGTTCACCTAAATACATCGTGTGTGTAGTTCCTGCAAGTTTGCTATGGCGGACATATGGAAGAAGAGTATGTCTTACATGTCCCAAGCCACCACAGTGACGGCAGCTTGGTGAGCCTACTTACCTTGTACGATAGCGAGAAGCTGACATGTAGGCTTCCAAATGAGCGCCCAAAAATAGATTCCTTTTGGAAGAACCTAACAGCGAGATGATATCCCCGTCGTACACACGCGTGCACATCGAAACCGTCTACTATCGTACATCCGGTACCGTGGCAAGCGAAACGCTGGTAACAAACGTTCATTTCAAACATTCAACAAGTGTCATTTACGTAAATAGACCATAGTTTACTTTACGACGAATCCGCGGGCATCGCATTCTTGCATAAGAGAGGTCCTGCATCACCGCTTCAATTCTCCCGCCTTGGAGCTCTCGAGGCAAAATATTCACACTGTCCACCACCCACATGGAATGAAGCATCAACACATCACCAGCCTTTCTTTTTAATGTGTCAGCAGTACGAGTGTCCAAATGGAAATATCTGTATGTATGTATGTATGTATGTATGTATGTATGTATGTATGTATGTATGTATGTATGTATGTATGTATGTATGTATGTATGTATGTATGTATGTATGTATGTATGTATGTATGTATGTATGTATGTATGTATGTATGTGTGTGTGTGTGTGTGTGTGTGTGTGTGTGTGTGTGTGTGTGTGTGTGTGTGTGTGTGTGTGTGTGTGTGTGTGTGTGTGTGTGTGTGTGTGTGTGTGTGTGTGTGTGTGTGTGTGTGTGTGTATGAGGTGGTGAAGCCTCACCGTGGCATCGATATAAGTGGATATGTAAAGGGGATATAAGATGGTAAATGTAAATGGAGGTAAATGATTTGAAATTGAAGTAGGTCGAAGGTAATTGAGAGTAAGAGATAAGATTAAATGAAGATAATTAGAGGTACGTAAAGGTAATTAAAGCAAGAAAGTTGACTTTAAAAGGTAACGAATGTAAGATCTATGCAATTAAGAGAACAATTAAATGAAACTAAAGTTAACCGAAGGTAACCTCTGGATACCGGAGGTAATTAAATGTAATTAACGTCAATTAAAGGGGAATTGAGAGTAATGAAATCAAGTAAACATAATTAATGGGATTTCTCTTCTTTTTACTTTTTCGTGTGCTTTTTTTCACTTGGTTTAGTTATGTTCATGTTATGTTTAGTTCTCTCTAAGTTATGTGTCATTTAAACGGTGTCTGGCCTAACGGCGTTGACACCTCTGGTACATTTATGCAAAAGATGGAGAAGATAGTTTCGAAAATCCCGAACTCTTGATGTCACCGTGTGCTGCTCGATGTTCAAGATAATTGGCTGCAGACTTAAATATAAACTCCCAATCGAGGAGCACTGGAACGTTCAACTTGAATAGTCTCCATAAGCCGCTTTCACCGGAAGGCTTTTTCTTTTTCTCACGAAAGCAGCGTAAGGGCAACAAAATGAACGACTACATGTCGAAATCCTGGCTTAGGGTAGTCCGCTTTAAGATCACATTGTGAAACAGGAAATCGCAACTCCAGTGCATACGGGATTAAAACCTCGATATTGACTAGCAATTACAAAACCCTGAAGAAAATCCCGTTCGGATTACAAGCATCCTCCGAGAAAACATACAAATTAAATTAATGTCCAACGCACGAACGCTTACTTCCGGTCCATTGGAAAATCTTCTAGAATTACAGATTTGCATGACACGTGCGTAATAGAATAAGTTAAAGTCATATATTTTTTTTATTCCGTGTTAGTGCCCCGAAGCAATTGTGGCTATGAACGGTGGACAGATGGAGGCAGAAAGACCTGGACACATGGAGAGAAGAAAGCAGGAAGGAGTCGGGGACAGGGGTTCAGTATACGTCTTGGGCCGACTTCAAGGGGAACTCTGCCTGCATTTGCTGGAAAGTCTGCCGGAAAACCCAGGGAAAACCTCACGCAGCACAGCCGGTGGTAAAATTCGAAACCATCACCTCCCAGTCTTCAGTACTACCTTGACTATATCACCAACGAGCGAATATGCTTTTCTGGCCCGGCCATGCTGCTGGTAGTCATACAGTTGATGCGATGGAAAAGCACAGAGTTGACCTCCAGAGAGAGGGAAGCGCCCTGTTGTTTGTTTTCTTTCTGTAGTGCTTGTTTCTAAAACTCAGCCCTCTCCCCAATGCTGTCACTGTGGCGCTGTAGAAGATCTAGAGCATATTCTTCTCCATGGCCCCCACTACCAACCTTGCCGAACGGTACTCTCCGGATCCCTTAACGAGCTGGACTCTCACCCCCTCTCTCTCAAAAAATCGCTTGGTCCCTGGCCACGTCCAGCCCACCAACGCTCTGCCCTCAAACCTCTCTTCGCCTTTCTGGATACCATAGGATTTCGATCCTTATTGTGAAGGGACTCATTATTTCATTCCCCGCATCACCACCAGCAATGGGGTAGAGCATCACCCCTTGTGATGAAACTCCCCATTCAACATCTCACAATAAGGTTGTTGTTGTTAAAATTGTCGATTTCGATGCTGGATGCATATTTACCGAAAAATATGCAGATGAAGCAGTAGACACGTAAAGCAATTCAATAATAGTTCAGAAGCACGGCGTAACAAACAGATACTGTCCAAATCTGATTTGGACCTCATGCATCGAGCGCATGCAATTCGTTTTCTGAGTGGTGAAACTGTACAACTAATCGAAATCCATGACGAAAGACCTCTCTCAACCTCCTTTTCAGGGAAGTGACGAAACTCATGGGAATTAATGGGCGTACGAAAGTTCAGTGTAGCGGCATTTCTCCATATAGCATCAACTCCAGGGCAATGCTACCGCTTTCTCGCTGTAAGGCTGATGCTCTTGAAAAAATAAAATAATAATAATAATAATAATGCAGCAGTATACTGGCAGGTTTCTGTGAAGATTTTTTTAAAAGCATTAAGTAACAATCAGAATAATGTTTCGCCATTTATAGCACGCAGTAAGTGACGTCGTCTGCTGTCGAAGGCATGGACCGAAACTTTATTCGGCTATCGACTGTATAAAATAATCAGAAGAATATTCACGTTGAGTGGTTCAATTGAGTTACCTCAATGGGAGAATCACGCGAAATGTTCTTCGTATGCTCATATTTGTCGGATGTATGTGTGTGTACGTCGTGGAACGTGCGGTAGGTCGCTACACATGTAGGCTTACTGAACCACCTCCATATTTTCATAATACAAGTATCGTTCAAGGTTGACCGACACCTTTGCTCGAGAGAAATCAGTGAGTAAGTGTAATTGAATAAAAACTTTCGCAAGACGAAGTGCAATCTTTCTCGGGTTAGCGGCACGTGCAGCAGCGGCAGCTGTGATGGCGGTGAGCAGTGTTCCTGTAGCCGAGGAATAGTGATGCATAGTCAACGTCCTTGTGAAGGAGAACGTCAAATCAGCTGAGATTTTGCAAAAATTACAGGCACAGTATGGGGAACAGAACTTATCAAGGGGAGGAGCGTACAAACGGTGCAGACAGGTTGGCGAAGGACGGGATGTGGTGACGAATTATCCACATGGACACGTTCGTCCGACTGCAGTAACGGCAGTGAACATCGCCTGCGTTGAGCAAGCCATCTTCGAGATTCGGCCAGTAACAGTTCTGGACATTGCAGCTCAGCGTAATATTTGTGTCGGCAGTGCGGAGGTAATCATTCACGAGCACTTACTACTCACTGCACTTACTGCACAAAGCACGTGCAAGATGGGTTCCCCGACACCAGAGCTCGCTCCTTGCTTCCTGCGCGTGGCAGTCTTTGAACCGCTTTCAATTCGAGGGGAACGAATTTTCGCAATAAAACTTCACATGTGATGAAACTACGATACATCATTTCGCCCCAGAGACAAAAAGAAGCATGGAATAGCGACATATGGCTTCCCCGCCGACTAAGAAAAGCAAGATGCAGCCGTCTGCTGTGGAGTTAGTAATGGAAGAAGTGCAAGGGCGCAGGCGAGCTGGTACATGCTAATACGAAGGGAACCCGGAGACCGGGGAGTTCATGTGAACTGTGTTCTGGGACTTGTGAGGTGTCATTCGTGTGGACTTCTCGGACCAAGAGGTCACGATTAATGCCCAGTACTACTCCACATTGATAAAGGGCGCCGTGCGAAGCGAAATTCGCAAGAAAATGCCTGGGATTTTGTCCGGGAGGGACATTCTTCTTCATGACAATGCTGGGGCTCAAACCGCGAATTTGACGGTCGCAACCCTGGCCGAAATGCGCTGGGAAGTTTTCCCCTACCCCTTACAGCCCAGATTTATTCCCAAACGATTATCGTTTGTTTGGGCCCCTTAAAGAGCACTTTGGAGGAAATACGTTCCGTACAGATGAAGCCCTCCAGAAAGATGTCCTGCAGTGGCTATGACAGCAGCCCAATACTTTCTACGCCAAAGGCATCAACGAGCTTCCACAGACGTAGTTGGATGCTTCGCAAATTTTCCATTGTATTTAAAGAAATAAAAGACGCGGTCAACCTTGAACAAGCCTTGTACGAGGGTGGTTCCATAATTTTCCGGTCCGACCAACTTTTAATAGTCATAGAGACGAAAACAAGTGTATCACTTTTCGACATGGTCACCCTTAACTTCTATGCACTTTTGACAACTTTCAACCAGCATTCTTATACCCTTGAAAAAATAGTCCGAAGTTTTGTCCGCAATATGCTGGAAAACTGCCTCTTGCGCCTCACTATCGTTTTGAAATCTCCGTCCTCTGAGATCC
Source organism: Ornithodoros turicata (assembly GCF_037126465.1). Classification (NCBI taxonomy): domain Eukaryota; kingdom Metazoa; phylum Arthropoda; class Arachnida; order Ixodida; family Argasidae; genus Ornithodoros; species Ornithodoros turicata. The sequence continues at coordinate 98,401,198 of NC_088202.1, forward strand.
CTCTTCAAGTTTGAGAACAGGAAGTAATCACTCGGTGCCAAGTCTAGACTGTAGGGTGGGTGGTGGATTTCTTCGAAGCCGCACTCCTTCAGTGCAGCCTTGGCAACAGAAGCCGTGTGGACAGAGGCATTGTCCTAGAGCAACCGGACACCTCGACTTAACCTGCCGCGCCTCTTTTCCTTGATGCCGTCTCGCAGTCGGTGCAGGAGAGAAGCATAATAAGTCGCATTCACTGGGTGTTCCTCTCTTTGAAGTCGATGAGGAGGATCCCGTGACAGTCCCAAAATATTGCTGCCATGATCTTCTTTGTGGATTGTGTGACCTTAGCTTTTCTTGGGGGTGCTTCTCCTGGTTTGCGCCATTCCATCGACTCCTTTTTCGAAAGGGGATCATAGTAGAGCACCATAGTCTGATCCCCTGTGACAATTGACTTCAATATTTCTTCTTCGTTCTCTTGACAGAGCTCCAAAAACTCTTTGGCACAGACGGCGCGCTGTTGCTTTTGAACTGACGAGAGAAGTCGTGGCACCCATCTCGCACTGACCTTTTTATGTGAAGACCCTCGCCGATGATGCGAAAAACGGTTGTTTTGGAAAGCCCCAGCCTTTCTGAGATCTCCTTCACCTTCAGACGCCTGTCGCTCAGCACTTCCTCCTCGACAAGAGACAAATTTTCTTGTGTGACAACTTCCATTGGACGACCATCGCGTGGATCATCTTCAATGGACTCTTGCCCCAGTCGAAACTGCTTAGCCCAGTCTTTTACCGTTGTTTACGACGGAGAGGCTTCCCTGTACAAGTTGTCCAGTAGCGCTTTAATTTCCTTAGGCGAAAGTCCCTCTTTTGTCAAGAATTTTATCACAGTGCGGTACTCGATTTTATTCATAACTGAAGAGTGCACCCTGGCTGTTTGAAATGCTGCTCTCCAACCGACAAAAGCATGGAGAGGGTTGAGGGTGGTGCTCCGGCCCTCCAACAGATGGCGCTACGCGTCCTTAATCGTATTTTCAAATTCGCGCGCATTTTCTACCTCGGGCCAGAAACTTATGGAACCACCCTCGTATTTGCGCAGAAATGCTTCCGTCTGAGCGCAGGATAGGAATTCCTGAAGCACGGCACCCTCAGTGTAAATTAATTATTTTGGATGTGAGTCTGCTTCACTGCATGATAAGGCTGAAATGGGAAGAGAGAAAAAATTGGAGCGCTTGATTAATGGCGATCCAAGTAACAGGGCAATTATAGTTTCCATAGAAAGTAGAGTTTTAATAGGCTCCTAAAATTATTGTTTTGTAGTAGTTTTTCTAAACTGCAATGCAAGATAGAAAATCATTAATATAGTGGGAATGCAATCACATCATTTATCTCTTCGCGTAAAGGCGTTCTGTCTTGTGCTTTGTCGTGTGCGAATGGAACTTTGCCCGCAGGCTTTCGCGCCTTTTTGCTCGCAGGTGTAGCCTCAGACAATGAGTATACGAGCATAGAAAGGGTCATGTATTACATAAGCCTGGTGATGATGTTGAGTGGTCTGACTTATTATTATTTTAATTATTTTATTATTTATTAATTTACTGGTGTTGTGATTCTAATGACCATGATGAGTCTTTGGGGTGAAGATCGCTAAGATCAAGATTCATGCACGGTGCTTTTTTTGTTGAGTCTTATATTGTAAAAGTGAACGTCATGAGTCGGACAAAGGAAATAACCTTGCGATTCAATAAATAATAGGAGTGTTTGTCTTTGCCGCTGTCTTCTTCAGACAGGATGTGATGACATCACACAGTCTGTAGCAAAGCATCGACCGTTACTGGAAAAAAGTGTAGCAATAGAAAAATGTTGTGTATTATCCTGGACGGATTTATGATGAGCACTGTTTTTGAATAAGAGGAGTGCGTGTGCTTAGAAATAGTTTGATGCTGGTTTTCTGCCTTGTTCAAGTGTTTCTTTTCGCTTTTTCCCCCTTGTTGTCTGACAAATATGCGCTGACATGCCCAGACCTGTTCTGACATGCTTTCCTTCTACATGTAGTTTTGTTCTTTTTGAAAAGAATCATTGTTGACGATGTCGATAGTGCTGCCTTGAATGGGAGTAGAGCTAGAACGATTCTTAATAATTTTGCGATTCATTTAGTTCAGAGAGTAACCGCAAGGGGGACAGGTGTGTGACTCTATTCAGGAGGAACAAAGCGTCCTTATTCAGTTATCTGCCTGGCTCTCGGATGGGATGGACATGTCTTGCTGAACCATTATTTTTTTTCCTGTACTCATAAGTCTCACTGTTGGCGGTACAAGTCTCATTTAGTAAGACTTTAGGAATGAAATGCTTAATTCCTACAATCACCTTTCATGTATGGTGTTTTTCAGCAATAGTTCCCTATGCAATCATTATAGTAGAATAAAGGAAATAATCTTGGGATAGTGATTCAATAAATAGCAGGTCCCCTGTCTAAAGCGTACGCGTCCTTGAGCCACGCAGCTGCATGATGACGTCATATCGCGACTCTATTGTTTCAGGTGGACTTTGTCCAGAGGCGATGGGTTGGACATTAGTGAAAACAAAAAAAAACAGTGTAGCCCTGAGACAACAGGATGGTGTCACGGCCAATGAGCAAAGTGTGATATCCTGAAGTCTAGATCCCTGTCCACAGTGCCGGAGCCGAATATTCTGGAACGTCCCTGCACGTTCGCTGCCAGCCAACAACCTTTATTCCTCGTCGTCCTTCTTACACGGTGCGCTAGCAAGCGCCATCTATACACAACATTTCTCCCCCTGTAGATAAATCCATCACTCCTCCCCGAAAAGCAAAATGCATAACACATCACTGAAAACCAAAATGTTCAGGAGGCTTCCTCTTCCTTGTAGACTTTCGTTGTGGCACCAGAGGCACCTTGATTTGATTCTCTGGGACCACGTGCCCCGTCGGCGTAGGCCAATGTTCAGATTCTGGTGTGGACGTGGATGCAAACGTCTGCGGAGGCAAGTGATCCCTTTCGTTACTCTGAGCCAATGCCCCCGTTGTCCACCAAGGCTGAATGGTCGGCGACGCCGATTCGTTTCGTACTCTCGCAGAGCTTCTGCTGGAACGAGTACCATTTTGGACGCATTCCATATATTTTTGTCTGCCAGCAGATAGGAATGCTTACCGCATTTCTTGATTATCTTCAAGGGTTTCGAATACGATGGTTGTGCCTTACTGGTGGGTTTCACCTTCACCCGCACGAACTGGCCAACTTGAAATGCAGGTTCCTTTGCACACTGGTGGAGGTCTGCGTACGTTTTCATTTTCTCCTGGTGTAGATGAACCTTGCTACGAAGGTCTTGAATTGCTTGAAATGCGTTGTCCAGATTCAACGGCATTCCGACAATGTTGAGGCGTGTGCGCAAAGGACGGCCATGGAGCAGTACAGCCGGAGACACACCTGTGGTTGCGTGAGGGGTCGCTCTGTAGATTGCCAGACACTCGAGCACAGCTGGACGTAGAGGTCGCTGTTCCAGTGATGACAGTTGGACGTAGTCCTTGCATACCCTATTGAACCTCTCTACAAGACCATTTGCTTGGGGGCAGTACACAGAAGAATAAGTGTGCCGAATTCCACGATCTTGCAGGAAGTCTTCAAACAGTTGAGATCGAAATTGAGGACCATTATCCGTCACGAGAATAGTAGGATAACCCTCCCGGCTGAATACTTGCAACAAAAAGTTGATAACTGATTGCGAGGTAATTGATGGCACAAACGCAATTTCCGGCCAACGACTGTAGTAGTCGATGAGTGTGATTGCATAGCGGCACTCATGAGGAGCTCTGTCGAATGGCCCGACGATGTCCATCGCAACTTTGTCCCACGCGTAATCCGGCAGTGGAACAGGCTTCAAGGGGCCACGGCCGGTTTCGCAGTCTTGTCAGAAGCCTGACAAATAATGCAACTCCGTATAGCCCGGTCAACTTGTGCTTGTAGTCCTGGCCACCAGTACAGCTCACGTAGTCTCTGCTTCGTCCTGACTATGCCTTGGTGAGCTTTATGTGCTGATGTTACGAGCATTTTCGTAAGCACCAGAGGAACGACGAGCCTCTGAGCACGATACAGAAGACCTTGTACGACAGACAGCTCATCCTTGACCATGAAGTAAGGAATTGTAGCAGAGGATAAATTCTTCTTGCTAGGCCATCCTGACGTGACATAACGAATAACTTCTTGAAGCGTCGAGTCCTCGCCTACAGCTTTCTCGAAGTCTCCCCGAAGCAGGCAGGTTGACACAAAAGAAACGACTTCTGATTCAACTTGGTCATCCTCGTGCAGTACTTGCATCGGCAGTCGGGATAAAGCGTCAGCGACGACATTTTCTATGCCCTTCTTGTAGCTGACATCAAAATTGTAACGGAGTAATCGTTCAGTCCACCTTGCGATACGTAGCGGACGACGTCCATGACTGCTAGAAGATAACAGCGTAACCAATGCCTGATGGTCAGTAAACAGGCGGAACCGACGTCCCCACAAATAGATGTGCCAATGTTCGCAAGCCCATAAAGAAGAAAGTGCCTCACGTTCACCGACTGAGTATTTCCGTTCAGCTGAGGTCAATGTCCGTGACGCAAATGCAACAGTACGGAGTTCACCGCAGCATTCTTGTTGTAACACTGCTCCCAAGCCCTTATCCGATGCATCGGTTGTAACTATAACATCCAAGGTCGGGTCAAAAGGCTGCAGTACAGATCCCGACGCAAGAATTGCTTTAACTTGCTTGAAGCTAGCATCTGCTGCTGAATCCCAGTGAAACTCTTCCCCTTTACGTAGAAGTCTTCGCATCGGCTCCACAACGTCCGCGAAGTGTGGAATGAATCGGGAATAGTACCCCAAGAGCCCCAAGAATGACTTCAGGGTCCTTGCATCTGTAGGTTCAGGAGCTTCTGTAATAGCCTCTACTTTCGACTGCAGGGGCTTAACTCCTTGTCCGCCAACATGGTGCCCAAGAATAGTGATTTCGGTAGTGTTGAACACGCATTTCTGATTTAGCTTCAAACCAGAATCTGAAATCCTTTGAAGAAGTGCTCTTAGGTTCTTTCCGTGCTCCTGCTTTGTCTTGCCGAACACGACGATGTCGTCTATGTACACAAGTACTCCCTCGCAGCCTTGTAGGATAGTTGACATGATTTGCTGAAAAGCAGCTGGTGCTGAGGCCAGTCCAAAGCAAATCCTCCTGAATCGAAATAGTCCCTCATGTGTGATGAATGCTGTGAGGTCGCGGCTTGCCTGGTCGAGTTCTACCTGGTGGTATGCCGAGGCAAGGTCAAGTTTTGAGAAATATTTCGCTCCTTCCAGTGAGTTGAAGAATTCTTGTATGTGTGGCAAAGGAAAGGCATCAATGACTACTGCTTTGTTGGGCTCTCGCAGATCCACGCAAATTCTTAACTTGCCGTCCTTCTTTTTGACTACAACAATGGGCGAAACCCGTTCGGAAGCTTGAATCCTTTCAATTACCCCGGTCTTTTCAAGGGCATGGAGTTCCCCAGAGACTTGGTCACGAAGAGATAATGGCAGTCTATGCATCTTGGCTATTACAGGCTTCACTCCCTGACGCATTTTCACAGTATGCAGAATGCCTTTAGCCAGTCCAAGCTCATTGGAGAAAAGATGAGAAAATTCATCTTGCAAGCCAGGTGGGAGTGCGAGAGACGTTTTCTCAGTCAGCTGCAGACAGCGCAGGGTAGCTCCTTCGATCTGCAGTTCAAGCTGCGCAATGACATCTAGTCCGCGAAGAGTTGTGCCACGTGTGACAACGTGGAACAGTGCTGACGTAGTTGTATCCTTGTAAGATACCGGTGCGGAAAAACATCCTTGGACGTCAATGTGCGTCCCCGAGTAATTTAGCAATGTCACCTTCGTGGGAGACAGCGTGAATTTGTGCTTGAAATTCTTGGTGAAGACATCCTGTGCCATTAGCGAGTCAGATGATCCTGTGTCGACGAGAAACCTAACTGGGTGACCTGCTACCTGCACATTCACATGAATTCCTTTTTCACGATTGTCGTGAACCATAAGGGTGCTGACTTCGTTCGATGTTTCTTGTGGTCGTCCCGCATCATTGCCTCTTGCTTTGCTTCGACATACAGTTTGGAAGTGTCCTTTCTTGCCGCAAGCCTTACATGTTGCATTTCGTGCTTTGCATGAAATTGCATTTGCGAGATGACCTTGACGTCCACAGCGATAGCACGTAACCTTTCCAGTATTAGATTTGTCTTTCGCATATTTGCGTTTTCCTTCTCTCGTTGTAACATGTTGTACAGGAGACGTGTTGGAGAACTCACGTACCGCATCCCCTGTCCCTTCTAGATGATGACAGATGCTAATGGCTCGGTCGAGCGTCAATGATACCCCAGTGGTGCACTCGTACAAAAGACGCTCACGAAGATGCTGTGTTGTGCTTTCCACAAGCTGGTCACAAATGGTGGTCTCAATGTCTTGAAATTCACATGTTGCAGCCAGGCTTCGAAGGGCGGATATGTACTCATTGACATCTTCTCCGGGCTGCTGCGTCCTACGGCGAAAACGATGTCTCTCCACAGCTATGTTCACCTTCAGCTTGTAATGCAGACCGAGTTGCCTCATTACGATCTCGTAGACGTCCGGCTCACTGTCGAGTGCGGAAGACGTTCCTGTACCATCCGCTGTACTGCTAGCAGGAGCCTGCTGAGCGACTGTTCCCGGAAGCGAAGGTAGTGTGTAGAACACACGCTGGCCTTCTACCCCAAGTGCATGAAGCAAAATAGCTTTCCGTCGAACCGAAGACATTTGATCTCCTCCAGACGCAATCAGGAAATTTGTGAAATTTGTGTGTGTTTCTATTGCGGCCATGGAACCACTGGTTTGCCCGGTACCGGTAGAAAAGGCGGAGGTGGTGCAAGTCCACTAAAGGCGCAGATATAGTCCGACGTAACTGTGCTGTGCGTCCGCGCGCAGCACAGTTGCGTTACGCCAGGGAAAATCACACCTTTTATAGTCCAGCCACTAGCGCGGCCGGCGGAATTCAACGTGCTAGAACGTCGCCCGCCCAGAATACAGCATCTCCTATTTTTCGCCGGCCGCGCTCGAGCAGTCAGACCAGAATGCACTGCGCTTTATCAAAATGGCAGACTACAGTTCGGGCACGGAAGTGACAGTTGAGCGGCTTGGGACATCAGATATTGTGGTAGAGTGTCTACTGGAGGGTGTACGACAACATCCATGTGTGTTTGACACGAAGAGGATGGACTATGCGGATTCGCAAAGAAAGAGAAACGCCTGGGAAATAATAAGACAACAATGTGGCCTCCCCACAGGTAAGTTGTTCGAACCAGCTTGTGCGTGGTTTCGAGTGGCGTTTATCTCTCGCGGCACTATTAATCACGTCTTGTCCTGTCTTTTGTCTTTCCCTCTGGTTAGTTGAAGAATGTCATAAGCTGTGGAAGCGCCTAAGAGATCGGTACTCCAGAGAGATCAAGGCAATGGAGGTGATGAAACCAAGTGGAAATGCGTTTGTTTCCAGGCGTGCCTGGAAATTTTTCGAGGCTATGGCCTTTTATAAAGACTGTGGACGTCCGAGAAAGTAAGTAGTTTTGTCTGTTGACGTGCTGAGTGCAGGTGTGTTCCGTATAGTGTTCCGTGACGAGTTTCCAATGACGCTTCTGTCGACTACGTTCACGCGCCTAGTTTGCATTTTGCTGCTGCCACTTTCCGTGTACAAATCGTTTGCAAACATGACCAGACCACTACTTCCAAGTGATAGTTCTGTTTCCTTGAATGCACACCAGCCATTACGTATAAACAATGCTTGATACAGAGGACACAGACATGAGTATCGTCGTGATTCATTGACATTGCAGCTACATGACAAATTGTTTGTTTTTCTGGAGGACAACATGCAATCTGAATGGCTCATCTACACTCGAAGAGAATCCTGGAAACGACGATTCCAGCGGCACTGCAGAAAGCATTTTCGAGTCTATGGTGTCGAGATCATCAACATCATCCTGCACGACGTCTACCCAGGGGGATTCCCTTATACCAACCGTCACGATGGCAACGGACAGAGAACAGACAGCGGTCCAGTCAGGTCAGCTGCCAGAAAACAGAGTGAACAAGCGAAAAAAATCAGACACTTTTGAACAAGACCTGCTGAAACACCTAGACAAAAGGATGTCGGAGAATGAGGCATTCGCCCTATCTGTAGGGATGACCTTGGACAGGCTGTCGAAGCCAACGGCGGCAGAATGCAAAGCAAAAATGATGTTGCTACTTTCGGAGTATGACCTATAGTGTTCTTGTTAAATGAATTATTTTTGACTACCTGTTTTTGTAGAAATGACAACAAGGCTTGTACATTTCGTAACATGCTTGTAGTTTTTTTATAACCCTGAAGCAGTTAGTCTTGTGTTTATTATTTTCTTGTGTAGGATTATACAGGTTTTTTTTTATTCGTTACAGAATTTTTCTTAAAAGGTGGCAGAGCAAAATAGATGCCGTTTTAGCAGGTGGGTTATACGGCCAGGCAAATATCTTGTAGGACAGCGTTTGCATCTACTGTACTACTAATTAACTAAAATTCATTAACTTCTTAATTAGATGTGTTTTTTTGGGGGGAGAGAGGGGGAAATTCGAGATGGCAGGATTGGAGCCAATCATTATTCAAAGCCACCGTCCTTTAAACAACCCAGACCCAGGAAGCAACGTAAAATGTTAAATTTCGCGATGCAAATGAGCCGAAACTACAACTATGCGCATTTCGAGCACCAATAACCACGCACCCTTCACCTTATTTGGGTAGGAGAGCGATCTCAAATTTGCATCTACTCCAACCAGCTCCATTGCTCCAAAGCATGTGCCCTCTGCCCGCGATTGCCTGTCGCTGCTTCTGTGCTTGAATACTGCTCAGTTCTGGTTTCGGCTTAGTTTGCATAGAGAAATTTGGCAATTTAGATATCGAAGTATGGTTGCTTCTCAGGCTGTTTAATAAGGACAATGGGTTTCAATAATGACTGGCTGCAATTCTGCTATCCCACATTTCCCAGAAAAAAATCTTACTAATATCAGTTAATTAATGAATTTTAGCTAATTAGTCATCCAGCACATGCATGCGCTGTCCTACAGGATGTCTGTCTGGCTTTATAAACCACTTTGCTCCACTAGTTTTTCTTAAAATAAAATTTTGTAACGAATTAAAAAAAACGGCATATCTAGTCTCTTTTCTAATTCAGCCAACATTTTATTTTTGTAAAGCCCTTCTGATATGCAAGAACAAAGCAGTCAGTGTCTACACAAGCACCAAGCAATAACAGAAGAGCCAACGAACCAAATGTGGTATGCACTTCCTGAACAAAGTGTTTTGTCTTGATGTACCTGAACTTGATATACTTGATATACCTGAATTATTTTTGACTACTACTATTTGTACAAATGACAATAAGGGTTGTGCATTTCGTGACATGCTTGTAGCCTATTGATATACCTGAAGCAGGTAATATTGTGTTATGTTCTTGTGTAGGATTATATACCTAGTCAGTATATCTAGTCTCGTTTCTAGTCTAGCCTACAGCATTTAATTTTTGTAAAGCCCTTCTGATATGCAAGAAAAAAGCAATCAGTGTCTACGCAAGTGCCAAGCAATAACGAAAGTACCAGCAAACTAAATGTGATATGCACTTCCTGAACAAAGTATTTTGTCTGCTTCATAATAATGCATCCCACATTTAGACAACTTGTTGCCTTCTTGCTGACACGCAAGCCGTAAAACAAAACACTGTAGATTACGGAAAAAATATGAGTGCCTAGTAGTTTATTTCAGAAAACTGAAAAACAAAGAAGGTGTACAGGTGCATGTACTCACACAAACTTTGAGCATACAACACAGCATTGTTTGAGGTTCAGTGTGTAAGGTAATAAAATAGTTCTGACAAAAAGTCGTTTTGTCTATCACAGTTCTGTATCACATGTTTTGTTCAGAGTACCAAGGAAGCACAGACCACTTTTCAACTTCTCCTAACAACCTTTAGCTGCCATGGTAGGGAACCTTCAGGAGACATGAAATAACCAGCAATTTCATCTCTGATATCCATGGCCACTGAAGTAGGGCGGTTCGCTCCAGACGAACCCTCACATCCTACTTGTGTTACTGTTTGTCTCCAAAGACCTTCTTGCACATTCTCCCCACACACAGTATCCGCATAGCTTTCTGGACAGTATGCAGCGTCCAACATCAAGAAATTGTGTAGGCAGACGCCTGCCTTCACCATGTCAGTAAGGAAGACCGGCGTTCCGGTGACAGTAGACAGAAATGAGCGCCACCTTGACACCAAGATCCCAAATGCGTTCTCAATGCACCGTCTTGCTCTCGACAACCGGTAGTTGAATACTTTTTTGTTTCACTTAGGTTCCCCCGAGAGTACGGCCGCATTAAGTACGGTCGCAAGGGGAATGCCGCGTCACCTACCATACAAACAGGCCACCGACAGGCTGATGAAGGTAGTCCAAGCGTTCCACGTTCAAAATGTTCCTTGATAGCACATTCATTGAAACACGCACCATCTGATACTCGCCCTTGAGCCCCAACATCAACTAGAATAAAGCGGCATTCTGCATCAGGCACTGCAAGCAGTACAATAGAATAGAACCCTTTGTAATTAAAGAAGTCAGAGCCGCTTTTGTCTGGACACCGAATAGCAAAATGTTTGCCATCTATAATTCCAATGACATTCGGAAAGTTCCACCTAGAGCTGTAAACTTGCCGGATTTTCTCCCATTCAGCTGTTCTTGGTGGTTTTAACACGAGTGGTGAGAGGCAGTCCCATATTGCCGCGAGGGTCTCACTCAATATGTTGGACACGGCTGAAACGTGCATACAGTAATTGATGGCGGTGTCCTGCATGGAACTGCCGGTTGCCAGGAATCTGTAAAAGTTAATCAGTATGAAAACCGCTAAAAACGTTGTCCATACAACACCAGGGCTGGCACGAGAAAGAACGAAATGCAAATTAACGAACAAGCACAGAACCAGTCTGAATTTTCTCCTTATATCATGTAAGTTCATCATTGTTGGGTTATTTCACAGTTATGTGTTCTGTGCGTATTTGGAGTGTTGAATTAGAGAAGACGGGCCATAGCTCCTGGTGTAATATGAATCCAAAGAGATTTAATCGCAAGGATGACGAGAACATGAATGAAATACGATATCCGTTTCCAGAAGTCGCCTTAATCCAGACCATTTAACTTAAAACGGCTTCTCGGGTGAATATCGTTAAGGGCTTACCTCAATGTGACTGCTAGTCTCTCCGCAGGATATATGGGTATTCTATGATTCGGAGGATGCAGCAGCCTGTACACCAGGCCCAACAAACGGTCGAATGAACGGTTGAAATGGTATTCTGGGTCCACTTGCCGCAGTTCCTGTACGAGGTTGTGGTACTGCCCAATGTAAGGCTGCTTGTCGAATATCTCGCGGATGTACATAGTCCGCTTCCGTCTCCGTCGTAGACGACGCAGCAACAATGCTGTAGTGATTTTTCGCCGTGCTGGATACGTCCACGCCATTTCAAGAGCAAATTATTACGAAAACACGCAATACGCGCGAAAGGCCGCAACTGTCGAAAACCGCGGGAAAGGTAGCAGACAGCCTCTGCGACCTTGCGCATGCGCGACGGCCGTCGGCCGTTGCTGACGCGCGTCTGACTATAAACGCATATTTCCTGGCTGGCTGGGCTGGCTTGACGTGACGTGTCCGACTTCGGCTGTCGCTGGCTGCGACGCCAAAAACGTCGGACTATATCTGCGCCTTAAGGCTCATTGCTAGAAAGTTGCTGACTCTCGAATACCTCCAGTAGAATAAGGGTCCGGTTCAGCTCGTCGCCAAAATGTGATAGACCCCTGTCCACAGTGCCGGAGCCGAATATTCTGGAACGTCCGTGCACGTTCGCTGCCAGCCAACAACCTTTATTCCTCGTCGTCCTTCTTACATGGTGCGCTAGCAAGCGACTCAGCCAACAACCTTTATTCCTCGTCGTCCTTCTTACATGGTGCGCTAGCAAGCGCCATCTATACACAACACAAAGCCTGCAGGGGGCGCAAGGATTCACTTCTCCCTTGGACACTGGCGGGTGTGGATGCATTAATTCTGTTCCTAGCAATTGCGTTGGCCATTAGTGGAAGAGCGTAGCTTCGGTGGGGTTCCGTCTGCCTCTGATGGGGTGCGGATGTGTGGTTCGTCACTGGTGAATGGTGTTCGACAATGCAGGTGGATTTTGTGACGAGTGGATTTACAATGAGGGATTGTAGTGTACGTGTCCGATGATGGCGAGTGTCTTTTCACTCTGCTCAAGTGTTTCTCTGTGTTTGCTTTCCTCTGTTGCCCAGCAGTCGTGTGATTTGTCCTCGTGTAATAGCGCTCCTGACATGCCCCGACATGCATGCTTTCCTCTGTTGATGCATCTAGCTTTGTATTTTTTTCTTTTTTGACAAGGAACATTCTTGTCTTGACGATGACGCTAGTGCTGCCTTGAATGGGAATAGTGCTAGAACAATTCTTAATAATTTTGCGATTAAATTAGTTCAGAAATCAACTGCAAGAGGGACAGATGCATGACTTTATAGAGGAGTAAAAAGCATTACGATTCAGTTCTGTGCCTGGCTGTCGGACAGAATGGACGTGTCGTTCTGCACTCCTCGTGACTGATGTGTTTTGTAACTAATTCTTTCGCAAACTTTATCCCCGCCTTGTTTGCGATTTTCATGCCCGTGCATGTCGGGCGCTGGTTGCTGTTGTCCAGGCATCCCCGCCATTTTCTATATTCTTCTGCCTTGGGAACGAGAGTAGTGCTGGCGTGATTCTTAATAATTTTGTCATGAAATTAGTTGAGAAAGCATTCGCTAGGGGGGTGCAGCTTTATAGAAGAAAAAAAAGCATTATGAGTCAGTTCTGTGCCTGGCTGTCGGATGGAGCAGTCGCATCGTTCTGCGCTCCTGTTGTGGTGGGCTGATTTGTTGTGCAACTAATGCTTTCGCTCGTGATAACTTTGCCCTTGCTTTTTTATGATTTTCATGTGGGACGCTGGTTGCTGTTGTCCGGGAATCCCCACCATTTTCTATCTTCTTCTGCTTTGGGAATGAGAGTAGCGCTGGCGTGATTCTTAATAATTTTGTCGTGAGATTAGTTGAGAAAGTAACCGCTATGAGGTGCAGCTGCGGGACTTTATAGAGGAGAAAAAACCATTACAACTCAGTTCTCTGCCTGGCTGTCGGATGGAGCAGTCGCATCGTTCTGCGCTCCCCGTGACTGCTGTTGTGGTGGGCTCATTTGTTGTGTAACTAATTCTTTTTGTTGTTAGCTATTGATGGTTAACATATTTACTCTTGCTTTCCCAGCCCCTGTATTACGAGTGCTTTTCTCCTCGCATGTGCATAGCTGTCTTAACCTGCCCAGACATGTCATGATGACGTCACAGCTGACGTCACAGGATGTCCGGAACGTGTGGTCATAGCTGCGATGCTTTGCAACCTGCCTCTGTGCTCCGTCGCCCGGCGATGGTCAGCGGCCGTTCCGTACATGTCCGTCTTCAAGATGGCGTCATTGATCTTCAACTAAACTCCTTCTCTCCACTCTATCTCTATCTATTTTTTCTTTTTTATGGACTCTCGTAGTGCAGAACGCTCAGCTGGTCTGGACACGAGTTAGATGCTCCCCAATTAGTGTGGTGATTCCCTGGAGTGTGCTGATTAACGAGGGAGGTCCCAATTAGCTCTAATTGCTAATTAAATCGTGTTCAGGACAGTTGAGCGTTGTGAACTATGAGAGTCCAGTCATTACTACTGATATCAATACTTCTTTTTTAAAGTAACGGAGTACCGCTACCGTTACTACAAAAGTAACGCGATACTTTGCCCGATACTTTTATTGGAAATATGAAGATGATGCAACATAGAAATCTCGCTTTCGTTAACACCCCATTTGTATAATAGCAAATTGGGAGAAGGCAGTTTTGCAGTAAAAAGACAGCATATTTATTATGTAGCTCAGACACATTGCTTGACTTTTATAAATAGCTGGTTCTTAAAGTCGTCTTGTGCCACCCTAGCACGCCGTGGTCTCCCCGGCAGCTGACACAGGCCAATATGACAATTACGTTAGTGTCAGGCCCACGCATACCGTGGAGTCCAATGACCAAGGAAACCTATATGTAATGGAAACCAGTATATGTGAGCGTGACTCAGTGCAGGGAATCCAGAGCGCACTGTCAAGGACTTGACATCTTTTCGTTCACCTCAACCACGGTGCCTCAACTCCTTTGTTGAGCGGAGCGTTGTTAGTTCCTCCAGGTTCGAAGGAAAAAAATGAACATGTGTTTGGTATAATTTCCGTTACAGAGCACGCAGGCGTGTCCATAGGCTTCTTGTCGAGCGCTAGGGGGATCAGTGACAATGAACAATATTAAGAAATATGGTCGGTGAAGAAAGGGTGGGGCACTGAAAAAGTATCGGTATCGATAACGACACGAAGATCCCGTTACCATAAATTTGTGACGAAACTACTTTTCCGATACCGATTTTAAAAAGTATCGCGATCCGCATTCCGACACCGAAAAAAGTATCGATTACTGTAACGGCTTTACGTACAACACTACCGGTAAGCTATTCACAGAAATGAGAGCGCAGCGCAGGCGATTGCCTCCGAGCTCGTCTGCTTGGCGTTCGCGCCACAATATACTAAGCGAAAAGTCCTCAGCAAATACGCCGGCTCTCGCCTACCAGCGTGAGTTCTGACATAACCATGTCTCGTGGGGCACAATGTTATGCCCCTGACTGTACGAACGCTAACCCAGAAGTGACGTTCCGCAAACCGATCACACGCTCCGCGGATGCCGTCCCTCCTGCCCGCCGGTCGCCGAAGCCCCACCCACCGCTCGTTGATTGGACTTGTACGAGCCAAAGGGCGCTCCCTCATTGGCCTTGTCCGAGTAACGTTTTCTCCGATTTCCAGAGAGGCAATTCCAACGCTCTCAACATCCGTCTTCTGCTCTTGCCATGCATTACATCAAATTGCACAGGAAGTATTCCACTTTCTCGCGTCCCGGATTTTCGGCGTTATTGTCGGTGATGAACGAGGAGTAAAATGGCACTGTTGTTTCGGAATCGAAAGGGACGAATGCGATAGTCCCTTTATTAAGTCAGCTGGTTTCTTTGCAGGTTACCAAAAGGAACACTGCATGGTCTTCTAATGAACGCTGTGCAGTTCTGGCTTTCGTGTATAGCAAGCTTTCTTTAGTTTATTATGCTCTAACCTTTGTGCTACTGTACATTACAATGTCACGTCTACTTTAGTGCACCGCCCCTCCTGCCCTCCCTCATGAGTACATACATTGCGTACACACAACCAAGTGATGAATAAATCGATCAATGGGTCGTCATTAAGGACGCGAACCAAATTAGTACAACGAATGCTGGGGAACCTCTAGCTACTATCGCCCTGGGGACACTCGTAAAGTTGGAATTCGGAACACATGCCTTCAATGAAATGGAGTGAAAATACATGATAGGTTCCTCGTCTGCAACCGAACGTTTGAGTGCACGGGCTTGGTTTAATTACGGATAATGTACACCTATGGCCTCTTGTAGTATAAACTCTACATATGGACAAGTGTAGGAGTATTATACACTTCACCTACACTTCAAATACCCTACCCCAAAATACCCCACCCAAATACTGAAATGAATTTAATTGGATAAACGAAAAACACGGAGGTGTAGCGTCATCCAATTGATGACGGCTGCTCGATTGCACTGCTAATGAAGTTAATCGTAAAGTAGAAAAAAGGGAGTTAAAAGACACAAACAGTTAGTTAAACACAAGACAGAATTGAAAATAAAAGAAGAGCCCAAAGACGCAAAATCTTTTTTGGCTGCCCAGATATTATGCGGATGACATAGCTATATGTCTTCCTAGTGAAACTTTAGTCAATATTGAGTTTGGAGCTTGGTTAGAAGGATAATGTTCCCAGAACTGAAGGACACCCCCTCTTAAAGGACCATTAAAGTGGTATCTAACATGGCCAAAAACTGATGTCATCTTGTAAAGCAGTATGTGAAAAGCATTCCCACAAAATATTTCTGTCCAAAGTTGTTTCACCGCCACGCAATTAACTTGCAAAATCGCCCTCCCACTCACCCAAATCACCCATTCTAGTGTGAAGTTTGTGGTAGAGAGCCCCTCATTGGTGGGTAGGAAACACCGTCTGCTACGAACATTGCAAGCTGTTTCTTGTTGACTTCTATTAGTTATATGATTTATATCACGTTTTCCGAAAAACAAAGCATACACAGTAAATTATTTTACACCTTTATTTGCTCAAAAAATGTGTATTCTTATAAAAACACCATTTTCTAGTCCGGAAAGGGTGCAAGAAGAGCATTACTAAAGGTGTAATATCGACATATACCACGTTTTATCCAATGTCGATTATTAAGGGTGTAAAGTGGGGTGTTGAAAAAGGTGTTTAGCATCTAATACACCCTTTTTACACCCCACTTGAATTGGGAATATGGTGTTAAAAATGGTGTTTTATTTCGTGAGAGAAACATTATGCTGGTTTCACAGCTCCGCTCGGCAAGTAATCACATTATAGATAGGGAGAGACTTTTTCGGGTTAAACCCGATTCCGCCCGGTTATTCCCCCCGAACTGACCTCCGACCAATTCGGATTAAGCCCGATTTCTCCCTGAATTCCACTCACTATGAAATCCTCACGTGACGTTTCCACTGAAGACGAACAAAGGTCGCCACGTGTAACACATGTAAGAATGGGTCACTTACGTTCCCAACAATACAGCCATGCGTGTTAACACTGTCTATGTCTTCGGGGATTACCGCTGCAAGGTCAGGAACCCGCAAAAACAACAACAAAAAACAAAAAGAGAGATTAGGAAATGACTTAATAGACAAGAGGAGAAACAAAAACACCCGATAGCACCCGAAGGCACAATTATCGCCCGATTTCTGCCCGAATTACAGATTTAAAAAATAGCGCCCGATTTTTACCCCCCGAATCTGAGAAAGGCATTGAACCCGAAAAAGTCACTCCCTAATTATAGAGAATAACCTGAGTTAAAAACACCGTATTTGACAGGGAAGGATGTTAGGTATTTAGCTGATATCTTTGACTCGTTGCAAGCGTGGGTGTTAATTGCAAAAATGCATTCCCGTCACCGTTAGAAACGTTTCCCGCCCCACCACATGTGAGGAACGTGCCCAAACAAATTGTATTTCAGTATCTGATCCATCCGACACGCCAGTATAGGCTAGTGAGGGTGGCCGAGGTCTCTTCAAGCCTCGGCACTCATGTTGGTCCCACAGTGTTACCAAGCTAACGAGGCGTGCCTGCGACGTATTGCGCTCCGGGTTAGGTTCTACGATAGAAGCACGACTGGAAGTCTGCCGTGTGCCACTTGTCTCGGCATGGTGCCGCAGAGGCTTCTATTACACAAGCTATTCGCGAGGGAATATTTGCCACCAAACAATTCCATCATAAAATGTGTTTTCAATAGAATATCCCCTTTTAAGGGTGTTTTTGTTTTTAAGCGCCCATTATAACAGTGTTTTATTAGGAATACTCTTCAGTAAAGGGTGTATTAGAAAACACCCATCATTTGAGTGTAAAGGCAACACCAAAAAGGTGTGCGCCATGGGACAAGCCATTTACACCAAAAAAAAGTGTAAGAAGTTTACTGTGTATATGCATCCAACAAGATACAACAGACGACATAGGATTGCGATCATAAGAGTAATATCCGTGGCTTCTGTGCAATCTCAAAAACTTACAGCAGCTGAAAGCAAGCAATGACGGCGCTATTGTGGCGCCACCTGTTAGCTACTGAACCAACTGTGCAGTATAAAAGGTCAGACAGGCTGCACGCTGTCTGGAAGCGCTGGGGTATCGCTGAACACACAGTTATATTCGTGCTGCACCACTCGTTCTTCCCGTGGTGTCAGCGGTCCCAAATAGTCGAGGTCGTGTCGTTGGCAGCCTTCAGATCCTCTGTTTCGGACATCACGCAGCCGGAGAACGCCTGGCGTCTCCGAAGTGGTAGCAGACGCTCCGGTGTGCGCGATGTTGCTCACCTCGATCATGTGATCCCAGGTGCAATGAGGAGCGTCCCTGCCACTTACGTCACATAGTGACGCGCGTGGCGGCGCTCATCAAGTGTCTATTGTGAAGGCGAAGGAGGATATTTCGCGCACGGGATATTCGGGGGGCAATTGCAGGCGTCTCAATTTCGCTACGGTTGTACTATTTGTGGGAAAACCGTTTTCGGGTGCCTTAGGCAGCGTTTACACGGGGCAACTTTTTGCAGCAACTATGAGCAACTTTGGAGTTGCTGTCAGCCGGCAACCTCCAGCAACTCAAGTTGCTCAGAGTTGCTGCGAATCGCACCCCGACGGAAAACTTGAGAAGTTGCTCGTGCATCGGCCAATCAGAGAGGGAAGCATTGCCACGTGACTCCCGATGGCGTTGTGGATTTTGTTTGTGGGTTCATGGGTTCAAATCCTGCAGGTGCAGCTGAAAAGTAACTTTTTCTTTTTTTACGAACTTCATGGAAACATATCAGTTGCCACTTCTGGAAGGCAATAATGATCTATTGGGGCAATAAAACTGACTGAAATCTGATAAACAGCAGCTAAAGAAAAGATTCCACCAGTTCGATTCGAACCCACATTGTCCGGTCGCCATAAGGTTGCTTGTGGGTGGAGCTACCGAGTTGCTGCGTGTGAACGCGGACTCGAAATTGCTCGAAAGACGTCGGTTTGAGTTGCTTCGAGTTGCTGGGAAAAGTTGCCCCGTGTGAACGCCGGCTAACATTCCATACCGACCAAAAACAGAAACAAAGTTGTGTGCCTCTAGACTGCTCCTTTAAAGTTGGCTTGACCTTCGTACCCAATGCCCTCAATTGAAGCAATGCATTCCACCTAGTTTTGTTAGAATATCCATTGACCCCGAGCTTTAGAAAGAAGTGTCCATACTTAAGTGGTTCTATGAGATGTCCCTCGATAGTGTACAAGTGGAATAAAAGCGCAGGAGCGTCGCAGCTTTTTTTTTTTTTTTCCTGGGACACTTATTTTAGCCGTGTTGGCTTCATGGCAGAACGCATTGGCGTACCTTTTTGCTTGTATTTCGCGAAAACAATGGTTTCTCCAGAAAGTGTGCATGTCAGCCATGAAAGCTGAACCTGCCTTCTATACGCTTTGCAACTTTGTGCGCAACTCTAGGATGCTCCAGTTTTTTCCCACGACGAAAGAAGTGACGCCGGGTTCAGTGCGGGTTCCGAAGCATTTGCGTCTTGATTCCTCACGCCGATAATCTGATGTGTTGTTGTCTCACTGGTGTAGATGTCGGTACCGGCTCTCACGTTCCTGGTTTCGACCCGCGGTCCATTCCGTTTTCGTATTACTTTTTTTTTTCTTTGATAGATTACCCTCTGTTTACAAACGTGTGACGTCATGAGAAGACCGGTTCGAGGCTATATTTTGTTGTGGTGGGCAAAAACCGAGAAAAACGCGTCGGCTGATAGGCGAATGAAGCTGATAGTGCCGACCAGCATGCGTTGCGTGGCGGCGATACGTAATCTATGATGTAGGGGTGCGGGTCGTCCATTCACCCTTTCACTATTTACGAACAGAAGGCACAACCGGAAGTTGTCTAGGGTTCCAGAAGAGGAATTGATTATTATTAGTAAGCCCTTCAGGAAGAAAACTGCAACGCTCTCCCATTCACTGTTTACAAACAGAAGGCACAACCGGAAGTTGTCTAGGGTTCCCAGCGTCAGCGGCTACATGTGGAGCCACGCCGTGTGGCTCATTTCAGTTGAACCCTTAAACTATGTGTAAACAGTTTAAGGGTTTAACTGAAATGAGTCACATACGAGGGGCGTTCAAGTCAAACCGGGACTTTTCATTTTTCGCAAGAGTAAAATGAACTTACAGGCGACAAATTATTTTTATTTTTCAACGTAACTCCAGCCGCACATCCGCCGTACGTCCAGCCGCACTAATGCACTTGTCCCAGCGTTTCACGAGGGCTTGGATGCCAGCAGCGTAGAAATCCTTACCGACGCGTAGCAGCAATGATCAGACCGCATTTTTGACCTCGTCCTCGCAGCTGAAGTGGCGGCCCCCAAGGAACGCCTGCCGTGGCCCGAAGAGATGGAAATCGCTGGGGGCGAGGTCTGGACTGTAAGGGGGATGTGGCAGCAACTCCCAGCCAAGTTCCTGTAAGATGCGTGTCGTGAGGTGCGCGGTATGCGGGCGTGCATTGTCCTGTAGGAGGCGGGCTCCTTTGATGATGAGGCCCGGCTTTCCGAAACTGGAGGTGTTCATGAATGATAGTGTTCAACGTTCCCACAAAAGGTCCGTCTTTCGAGCCAGTTCGAGACATATTATCGGTCGGTCCTTGAGGATGAGGCGCTCCACAAGTTGGATGTTTCCAGTATCGAGGCCATAATGGGCCTGAAGTCTTCTGTGAATTTCAGATCACTTTACGCCTTCATTCATGAGAAACTTCATGACAATTCGCTGTTCGATGTGCGCGCTCACCGCGTTGTAGGCCATCGTGTCTAGCAAGTGTCTTCTGTTTTGCACAAACTTTGGACCACTACGTGGTGAACGCGGAGGCCTATCGCGTGTGAAAACGATGAAAAAGAAGTAGCGTGAGCCATTTGTACACTCAGGAGACAGAAAGTCCCGGTTTGACTTGAACGCCCCTCGTATATAGTCAGTCAATATATTTCAGGTTATTTTACTGCGCGCTCGTTTGGGGTTAACTACTGCTACAAGTCTTCTCCATGTGCAGCGCAAGCAAAACAAGACCAAATAAACTGCGTCTACAGCTTTCTGGTCCCTCATTTGTGATAAGTGTTCCCACTCGGGATGTTTGTCTCCCGCCCCAAACCTGCTGGGTTCTCTCTCTCTCTCTCTCTCTCTCTCTCTCTCTCTCTATTTTTTTATTTTTTCAACTAACTGCGGCTAAGTGGTCTGGGTAGCCAGTCTGACTTTGTCGTGACTTAAATCCCCTTTTTTTTTCGACCTGGATCATTTAAGTGATTTATAACTTATTTAATACCGCTTGTGAACGTTCCCTGTGCTCCCTATGACAGCAAATGCTAAAGGCATTGAGGTAGGAGCAGGAAATTGAGTTGAGGCTTTGATTCCTCAACTGAGATTAATATGCGATTATCGCTCGTTTTTGCAGGCTATTACTGGCTTTTATGAGCCTTTACAGGTTATTCGTGCGTCGATAGCGTCTGCCTCAACTGTCATGTGCGTGCGTGAGAGCGCTGCACATTTCATTTCATCCACATATCCCTCACATAATATAAGACATGTGATGAGGTAGAGTATCGCAGTCCCCGCAGTGAAATAGTACCTCATGCTATCCTAATTATGTATCCGCTGTTATTGCTGGTAGCGTGTGTCCGTAATATGATGTCGATGGTCCCGCAAGGCTTAATAGCATATTTGAATACTATACATCTTTCCTGGAAAAGAATGGGACGTTTTTGCGTAATTCTTATTGCCCGACTATGTTGACTTTTTCCCCATAACGTGTCGTCGCCAGGGATCCTAGGATTCCGTTTCTCACGGAAAATATGGATTTTGAGTTTGGTCACGGAAAAGACGCTGCTTTGGTATTTCGAAAGCGAAATTCACAAACTTTTTTTTTTCGGCGTGGTGAAAACCGTCAAAAAATTTTAAAAAATGCCGTCCGGATCGTTGCAACTAATTCTAATCGCACAAGAGAACAACAAACAATGCGATTTTTTTCGGTAGGTCCTCGTTCAGCAAACTCTGTCAAACTTCGCATAGAGAGTTGCGACAGGGCGGGATTATTATGACCAGTATTATGCGAAATTTTTGTCGCGAGAAATGCGAAATTTCCTATATTTTTACACGGAATTCGTTAGTTTTACCGCAGAAAGCTGGGACATCTGGTGATCTACGATCATTTTGCTGTGCAGCCTCCGTAGTGGATCTCGGAATTATTTCGGCTTTTCTGCTGAGCATGAAGACCAGTGAAACGAATTTTATGTGTCCAACAAGGCACTAACGCAACTGTCCTTGAAACAATAGTTTTACAAAATTTACGTGTAGGCTGGAGGCATCCTTGCTTGCTTCTAGTCCCCTGATACAGTACTGAAGTAGATCCCCCACATTGGAAAAAGTAGAGTTCTGCGAACACATATCCCTACTCGCAGAACGTCGCAAGCCTGTCGTACGCTGTCTTCCCACACAGGATTTGATTAGTTCGTGAAAGAGAAGCACCATCTACGTTATTTTACACCGCCACTGTTTCAGTGAGTTCCATCGGCCCGCAGTAAACTTCCGTACGGACCTCCTAACAACTCCAATCAATTTCGCTGAGGAACACACTTATATTTTTTCACAGAACGCTTCCTGCAATCACGCACTCTCTTCGTCTACAATGACGCTAATGAAGTGGAAGAGGCAGGCGTCAACAAGCCATTACCGCTTCACAATGGCTTACGAGAGGTACAGCCGCACTCGAACAAAGGTACCGGATACGGTTGACAATGGAACTCCATTGCCACGTTAGAGTTTTGAAAGTGTTTCATGTTGCGGCGCAACAATAAGCAACCGGAGGCATCGCGTGTTCGCGGAGGAAATGCTGATTAAATACATTTTCAGCTGCTGCGAATGTCGCCGAGTGAGGGAGAAGCAATGATCGATAAGGTCGTCTTCACTGTGGCGCGAACGAAAGCCTGCGAGGGAACAGCCATACAAATTCACGTGTTGTGCTCTATAACACGTACAGACACGCAGAGGTTGAGTGCGGGCGCTAGCGAGCGCCGCTATCGTATCTGAAAAACGAATGAAAAAATACAGTCAACTGAGTGAAACCCCCGAGAGACGAGATAGAAAAAAGGGATGACACAACACAATCTCAGTGTCTCTATCTAAGTGTCTCTCAGTGTTTTTCTATCCCGTGTCTCGGGGGTTTCACTCCGTAGAATGTTTCACCAGCTAGCCTGCGCCCGGGCGCACCCTCACCCTTGTTAGTGAGAAATGCAACGCTACACTCTAAATATTTTCACACCTTTTAAGGTGTAAAATTGGTGTATTCTCATGTATTACACATATTTTACACCCTAGAACCTTGGCTTGAAAATTTTCGAGGGTGTAACTATGGTGAATTACACCCTTTTATGAGACATTGTCAGAAGGGTGTGATGAGGGTGCAACACAGGGTGTATCTGGAGGTGGGACAGTCTCCATTACTCAGGTTAAATATATTCCTGTTCCTGTGCAGTGTTGGAGTGATTGTGGTACTAGAACTTAAGCTTGCAATACAAGCTTGTATTCTTATATACAAGCTTGCACAACTTGTATTAAGCTTGCTTAATACAAGTTGTGATATAAAGACCAAATGCTCAGTTACTCAACATCTGGTACACTGTCGTATAACCCCTCAAGGTTAGAGGACTAGAAAATATAAAATTACTACTATGTAATAAAGCTGTATAAAGTGATAAGTTTGAATACCTTCATGCCTACTAATGACAATCTAATAAAAGCATACCTATTCAGTTCCTGTGATTGTGTCTTATATGTACGATGCCCGCATATACCCACATCAATCACCTATAACATGTGTGTGCTGTGCAACATGTGTCTGTAATGTCGTATTTTTGCTTCACACAGGGTACAGCTGACTAGTATACATGGAAAATATTAAAAGTCCAGTGTGGGAAAAGTATATTATTGGCTTTTTAAATAATATTTTGCATGGCTGTGACGAAGAGTGATGCCATGATAGCCACAATTACATTCCAAAGTACCCAGCATGTGCCTTCTGTAAAAACTAGAAACGCTATAATTTCGCAGTGAAACTGTAATAATTTCAAAGTGCCTCTTCTATGGTTTGCAGGTTACGTTACACCCTTCCATACGATTACACCCGCGATTTCTTGAGGGTGTTCCGTTACACCTTAAAAGGTGCGCGCCATGCACATGTTCTTTTACACCCTTTAAGGTGTAAAATTATTTAGAGTGTAGTTTACATGAGACCAGACTTGGATGTGTCTTGAGTACCGTACTCTAAGTACTATATCTTAAATACTTTTGTTGGTACCCTAGTATCTTACTGAGCACGCTTCGTGAAAAGTATTTGTGCTGAAGTTAAAATACTTTTTTTCAGTATTTAGTACTCAGTACAAATCTGTTTCATTTTTATCGAATATGCAGATTTGCATTCTTTTTTCTTTCTTTTTTTCTTTTTTTGCTGCACCTGACAAGAGTTTACCTTTCCAGGTCGTTTCAAAAGAAGTCCACGCTGTTATCTTTTGGGAGGGTGGGGGATATGTTTATTGAAAAAAAAAAGAAAGGGAGGCTTGGCATTTGGCTTGAAACACCACGTGTGTTCTGACCTTAAACTGGGCTCTGAAGAAACATTTTTCAAAGGAAGAGAGGACGGTTGTCGGATGAGCACTTTGAAATGCAGCTACTACTCCGTGCAAATAAAGCGTATGGCTAATTTGCAGGCATATTTTGACACTTCTGTGGCTGTTTATTTTTTTAGCATCTTAGTACCTTAAATACTTTTCATAATATTTACTACTCCTACTCTAAACACTTTCATTTCTAACTAACTTTACTGCATTTTAAATACAGTTTGCGCTCAGTATAACGTGTTTTAAATACTTTTTTGCAGTATATTCTACATGTCTGCATGAGACATATGTCCCAATACTACATCAGGTCCTCTTTCACCGCGACAGTTTCGTGCAGCAGAGTACTTGCTGCCAATTAGCGTTGTGCCGGTGCTCAACGTGCCATGTCGCATGCTTCGATTGCTTCGCTTTACGCCTACTCCCATTTCGCCTAATGCGATTTTTTAGGATTAAGAGCGTAAGAACAACAAAGCAACAAATAAATCGTGACTATGGCATGAGCAAGAGGGGTGCCTGCCATTAGGCAAAATGCGACTGCCAACAAGTGGGTATTACTATCACTGAATGACGTCAGCAGGGAATGGTTCCTCCCCTGTGAGCAGCCTGAACACTGTTCTAATGAAGTGTTCCGGAAAAAGCAGGGTGGTGCGGTTCTGCATATAGTCAGGCCGGCGGCGCCTGTGGATCGACAGTCTACGAACCCTTGTTCGAGCGACATATCAGTACTTATTGTCCTTTGCACCAAGCGTTCTGAATGACAATGCAAACAATATAATGCTTTTCAGTATTTTCCGACTAAGCACTTGAAATGAAACCAAAATCTCGAAATATCACTACTCTTCCGAGGACCACGGCAGACTAAAGCTGCATTAGCGTGGAAGTTGTGGTTGCCCCTCCTAGATACTTGAACTCGCAACTTGGACTCTTCCTTTCGACTGGCAAGTCCAACCTCCATTGATGTTGCGATGCTGTTAATCTTGAGTTGTATTTTCTCGATGACATTAATGAGTGAGCGAGACACTTCGTTTTTGACAACGCGGCGAGGAGGGAAACAACTTGAAGTCGGTGAACGAAGGCTGATCTCATACGTAGATGATGGCGGAGATCTCATGCACCTGAACTAAACATTGTCGTTGAACCATGCTCGTTACACTTTGGTTACCCTTTGGTAACCGAAGATTGAAGTAGTGCAGCCTTCTGCACGAAAGACTCCTCTCACTAAAATTACGAGGGGTGTTCAAGTCAAACCGGGACTTTTCATTTTTCGCAAAAATAAAATGAACTTACAAGCGAGAAATTAGTTTTATTTTTGAACGTAATCTCCAGCTGCACTAATGCACTTGTCCCAGCGTTTCACGAGGGCTTGGATGCCAGCAGTGTAGAAATCCTTATCGGCGCGTAGCAGCCACGATCGGACCGCATTCTTGACCACGTCGTCGCAGCTGAAGTGGCGGCCCCCAAGGAACGCCTTCATTGGCTCGAAGACATGGAAATCGCTCGGGGCGAATTCTGGACTGTAAGGGGGATGTGGCAGCAACTCCCAGCCAAGTTCCTGTAAGATGCGTGTCGTGAGATGCGCGGTATGCGGGCGTGCATTGTCCTGTAGGAGGCGGGCTCCTTTGGTGATGAGGCCCGGCTTTCCGAAACTGGAGGTGTTCATGAATGATAGTGCGATAGTGTTCAACGTTCCCACAGAAAGGTCCGTCTTTCTTGCCCGTTCGAGACATATTATCGGTCGGTCCTTGAGGATCAGGCGCTCCACAAGTTGGATGTTTCCAGGAACTTTGACACTGGGCTCTGAGCCGCCCCGGCCGGGATCGTCCTGCACTGATGTACGGCCGTCTCCGAACCGTTTGCACCACTCAAACGCTTTGCTGCGGCTAAGTGTATCGAGGCCATAATGGGCCTGAAGTCTTCTGTGAATTTCAGATCACTTTACGCCTTCATTCACGAGAAACTTCATGACAATTCGCTGTTCGATGTGCGCGCTCACCGCGTTGTAGGCCATCGTGTCTAGCAAGTGTCTTCTGTTTTGCACAAACTTTGGACCACTACGTGGTGAACGCGGAGGCCTATCGCGACAAATTATTTTTATTTTTCAACGTAATCTCCAGCCGCACTAATGCACTTGTCCCAGCGTTTCACGAGGGCTTGGATGCCAGCAGCGTAGAAATCCTTACCGACGCGTAGCAGCCATGATCGGACCGCATTCTTGACCTCGTCCTCGCAGCTGAAGTGGCGGCCCCCAAGGAACGCCTGCCGTGGCGCGAAGAGATGGAAATCGCTGGGGGCGAGGTCTGGACTGTAAGAGGGATGTGGCAGCAACTCCCAGCCAAGTTCCTGTAAGGTGCGTGTCGTGAGATGCGCGGTATCCGGGCGTGCATTGTCCTGTAGGAGGAGGACTCCTTTGATGATGAGGCCCGACCGCTTTTGCTTCAGCGCCTTATGCACATCCCTGAGAACCTGGCAGTAATATGCACTATTGATGGTGGTACCACTGGGCAGAAAAGTCAACATGAACAACGCCAGCCTTGTCCCAGAAATCCGTGGCCATGACCTTACCCGCAGACGGGGTGCTTCGGAACTTCTTGGGAGCTGGCGAGCCCGGATGCTTCCACTGTTTTGATGCGCGTTTAGACTCAGGAGTGAAATGGTGCACCCACGTTTCATCGCATGTGATGATCCGATCAAAGAACGGCTGTCCTTCAGTGTCGATACGGTACCTTAGCTCTTGGGAGATTTAAAGTATTCTCTGCCGGACAAACACGGAGAGCTGCCTCGGGACCCAACGGGCACTAACTTTCCGAAACGGGAGGTGTTCATGAATGATAGTGTTCAACGTTCCCAGTCCTTCGAGCCAGTTCGAGACATGTTATCCGTCGGCCCTTGAGAATCAGGCGCCCCACAAGTTGGATGTTCTCAGGAACTCTGACACTGGGCTCTGAGCCGCCCCGGTCGGTATCGTCATGCAGTGATGTACGGCCGTCTCGGAACCGTTTGCACCACTCAAGCGCTTTGCTGCGGCTAAGTGTATCGTGGCCATACTGAGCCTGAAGTCTTCTGTGAATTTCAGATGACTTCACGCTTTCATTCACGAGAAACTTCATGACAATTCGCTGTTCGATGTGCGCGCACACCTCGTTGTCGACCATCTTGTCCAGCACATGTCTTCTGTTTTGCACAAACTTTGGACCACCACGTGGTGAACGCGGAAGCCTGTCGCGTGCGAAAATGACCAAAAAGGAAGTAGCACGAGCCATTTGTACACTCAGGAAACAGAAAGTCCCGTAGATTGAACACCCCTCGTAGATGCTCTCAATCGTCTTCTTTCGGCTTTGAAAATATGTTCAGCTTCAGACTTGGCGATGCGCGAGCGAAAACTTTTGAATGTAAAATACAACCTCCTTGTTAAATATAGGGAATGTGTTCATCATTCAATCATATTTTGAGGGGAGATAAGCACGATAGGGGGGCAGATAAAAATAGGCATTTCGTTTTAAATGCGACCTTCAGTGATGAAGCACGGGCTGCAACTAAAAAGGAGAACAGCCTTCTTTCTTCACGTCACACGTGCGCTTCAGTAGGCGAATTGGGACTGCCTGGCACATACATTAGGCGAACTCGGACCCGGTGTAGTTCCGGGGGAGAACACGCGGCAAAGAATTAGGAGATAACCTGATAGGAAGCATTGGGCGAAATGGGAATAAGCCAAGTGGGAAGACACGCATGCTTCAAGAGACGGATGGGCAAATCCACGTGAAATTGCGATTAGCGTTTGAAAGCGATAGTTCAGACACGACGGAAGTTTCAAATCGCGCTATCACGTGCTTTCTTATGTTCTTCTGAGCCACCTTACAAACATACGCAGCCAATTATTAATAACTGAATTTTGCAGCCAACAGTTTCCGGTCCCTATTCTACCATGCAATCAAGCTTGTTATCATATTGTTATATTGAATATCATTTAATTCCCTTTAATTATGGTTACTTGCCTTAATTACTTTCAATTCCTCTTTAATTGATGTTAATTACATTTAATTACCTGCGGTCACCTTCAGTAATCTTTAGTTTCATTTAATCTGTCTCTTAATTACATATATCATACATTCATTACCTTTAAACTCAACTTACTTGCTTTAATTGCCTTTAATTACCTCTAATTGCCTTCAATTACTCTTATCTCTGACTTCATTACGTTCGACTATTTCCATTTCAAATCATTTACCTTCGTTTACACTTACCCTCTTATAGGGAGTGTGCGACAAACTGGTGGCGCCGCGATGCGGCCTCCGGAGAAAGTACCTTGCGTGATAGCCGCCGGGTAGCCAGCTTTGTTTACATGTGAAGTGCGGGCGTCTTTTTTTGCCACACTGGAACTGTTGCATCGCTAACTGCGCCAGCACCTAAAAGAACTCTTCATTAGGGCCAGATGTTTCGTTTCTCGTGATTTCTATGCTTCCAATACCACTGAGGGCACTAGACTCGCAGCAAATAGAGTTTGTGACGCGCGTTCGGCCATTGCATGAGGTGTGCATAACATATTCTATTTCTTTTGTTCTAGTTTCAATGAAACTGAATGAACTGAATGAAACTGAGGACCTGCGAAATGATCAATGATTTACAGTTGCCACTTTCGAGACGCTGAAACGCCGCTGGATACTGTATCACCGTCAAATGCACCGACCAAACGGCAACCTATTTCGAGATAATGATTGAGGTGTTTCACCGCCAGTGCCCAGAGCCGATATTGCTCCCGGTAATCTGGTTGACGAGTCTCACAGTGAGAACGGAAGTTCTACTTTGTCCGAAAGGTTTAGTTTTAGTATTTACGCACCGACCATTTCACAGCTGTCGTGCCGCAAGCCTACGGCCGTAGCCGAAGTAAAAACTCATATAATTTCTTCGTTGAGGATCTCTTTAGCGTTATTTTATCTGAAGATACTGGAAAAACTGCAGTACAAGTTTAGACAATAAGTTGTGACCTCACGTGTTTATTTGTATGGATAAAACGGACGCACGATGTAGATTTCAGTTGATGAAGCTATGTGTGTCCAAAGAGGACGAAAGGAATACAAGACTCAGTCAAAAACATATTACAAATGGCTGGAATCAGAGAAATACACGTATATAGCCTTCGCTAGCAAGCCAGGATTTTGTGAGGCGTCAAATAATCATCCTCTCGACGTATCACTTACAGCCGTTTTGACCAGACAGACGTGAGTGGCTGTTCTCCTACCGCACTGTTAGATACATTATAAATACGGTGGTTGCTTCTGTGCAGTGTGTCTCCATTCGCTTCGTTCGCGCCCCAGAAAGGTTCCACATTATTTGCACTTCGAAATTAGCCCTTCTAATTACGGCGGTCGCCACACAAGCTATGGTTCCACTTGAGAATGCATAGAACGGGCGACGTGGTATCACGTCGGATACTTCCAAGACCGCCGCTGGCGGCGCTGTCGCGACGGAGCAGCGCGCCCCCTTTAGATGTCGCACGGTCCCTATATCCCCTTTACATGTCCACTTATCCCGCTGCGTTTCTTATTCTTTCCTATTTCTTTCTTTAATTATTGTTTTTCTTTTTATATATTTCTTAATTTTCTTTATTTATTGATTCCAGTTTGGCTGGGTTGTGCCTCATATGCTCCAAATGGTCATAACCTCCAAACGCTCATATGCACCGAAAAAAAGTTGGTGGTTTTGAGCGTTTCATTAATTAACTTTTTAATTATAAAAACTACGAAGTTGTCCCAATGAGAACATCTGTTCCTTTCGGTCACCTGATATCGTAGCTGTTTTCAGAACAAAAATCCGTTCGATAGATCGCCCGCAAAAAAAAATCGTGAAGGAAAGCCATTTTTTCTTTATTTTGTTCATTGCGCATCGTCGGAGACGCGTATTTCCTTCATCCCCAACGTGAGAGGGGGAAGGAGCACAGTGCCGCCTCATGCGTCGGTAGTAGCTCATATACACCAAATGATCATAACCTCCAAACGCTCAAAACCTCCAAACGCTCATATGCACCGAAAAAAAGTTGGTGGTTTTGAGCGTTTGGTGGAAATGAGCAGGAGGGGAGAAGCTGCTCATAAGCACCAAACGTCCAGAACATCCGAATGCTCATATGCACCGAAAAGCGGGAGACCACAAAGGCCGGGTCTTTCTCTCCCGCTTTTGGAACAAGGTCATAGGGTGAGAAAGGTGGAATGAATGGCGACTACCAAGGCCGCTTAATGTGTCAGTTTGAGGTTTATGTAACAGCTTGGTCCTGCTTGTATGTTGTCAGAACGAATTTTTATGGAAGTTTATTTTTATCTATCGTGAGTCAATGGGTGTTTGAACGCCGTAGTGTCCGCACATTTGGTCGAACGCCGTTTGGTCAAATGACGTTTGATCGAAGGCGTTTGATCGAACGCCGCTTGGTCGAAAACCGGTTGATCGACGCCGTTTGTTCGGAAGACGCAGTTTGTTCGAAGGGAGTTCAAAACTGCATGCACTGTGTCATCCGCACCTCTTTTTCTGTAACTTTTGACTCGAGCATACGGAGCTGGCAATCAGGGTACTCTGCTTTTTTTCAT
The DNA here is from genome assembly GCF_037126465.1 of Ornithodoros turicata. Taxonomy (NCBI): domain Eukaryota; kingdom Metazoa; phylum Arthropoda; class Arachnida; order Ixodida; family Argasidae; genus Ornithodoros; species Ornithodoros turicata. The sequence continues at coordinate 98,432,239 of NC_088202.1, forward strand.
TTTTATTTTTTTATTTTTTATTTTTTTTGCAGGGAGGCCGCTGGTTACTTGCAGACGTTTGTAATTTATGAACCAGTCGGACACATGTTGAAGAAAGTTGCCCCAGGTTGGGAGCAGCCGATAGTCTGTTTCTTCTGAGCACCCTTCTCATTGCTGGTGACATACTTAAAGTTAAAGGGAACGGTCTGAAACGGGATAGCCATATGTGCGCGAAAGCCACTCGAAGTCTGTGGATGCTAAGAAGGAAATTTCGCCATTGCACAACGAAAGATATTAAATTAACAACATATAAAACTTTAGTTCAACCTCGTTTAGTGTATGCATCTGCAATCTGAGTCACTACACCTGCACGCTATCCGAAAAAATCTGCTGCGAAAGATCTGCTGCCCTGCATATCTCGTCTAGGTTTCGAAGGACCTCTTCGGTTACATGTCTGTTGCAAGAACTAAATTTAGATTCACCTGCACAAAGGCGAAAAGTAAATAAACTAAAACTGTTCTTTCTCCTATACAATGGTCAGTTGATTGTAAGAAACAATAATACATTGTTAAAATTTATCCACATTCAACAGGAATAAATAATCGAAAAATGTCATTAATTTATTTTTTATTTATTTCCCAAGAATGTTTAATACTTGAAATCAATTATTATTTGACAAAGTCGTTTAGCATGAGGAATGTGTTTACGAGCAAACGGGTTACACGCAGTGAAATGTTGCTTAGGATAACGGCCTTTCGGACTCCGGCGTTCAACACTCCAAGTGAACCAATAAAAAATCGATCAAACGACCGCTGCCGTTTCGATCTTCGATGAAATGTCTTTCGACCAAATCGTATGTCGGCACAGTTCCTATAGAAGTCGACCAGGATGCACATCCCCCAGGCCGTCAGTCGTGACGTTGCCCACCTCTGTGAGGCCAACAAAGGAGAGACCTTTCATCGTCACCACAGTGAATTAAATTCGCCTACCTGAGGTAGAGTGTGGTTGACAAAACGTGTAAGAGAAAATGTGGCCGATGAACGGATATCAACATGGAACGCCGTCTACTCCATAGCGCCTTAAGCTACATAAACGAGTAAACACAAGAGAAAACGAGTAGTAAAAATAAACTGAAGAAATAACATTAAACTGAATATATGTTAGAGGTTCAACGATAACACCCAGTGAGCTTGAACTAGCGGTGCAGGAAGGAGGATTGACGCTGCACAGCGTCACAGTCAGGCACTGGCGTCATCGAATGGTTCTGTAGCATTCGCTACAGTTCCACAGTATAAAGTCTGCGTCGTGAAGCGTACATTAGAAGTAGCTTTGGCATGTGCTACAACGTGTCTGTTTTTGCACAGAGGTGGGTACCCTCACGAGGGCGTGCGAAGGTGAGGGTTTCCTCACCCTCTCCTCACCCTCACCTCACGATATTTGAGGTGAGGTGAGGAAAGTTTTCAAAAAATTTTGGAGGTGAGGTGAGGAAAATCTAAAAAAAAAATTTGAGGTGAGGTGGGGTGAGGAAAATCTTTTAAAAAAAATTGTAGGTGAGGTGAGGAAATTTTCAATTTTTTTAGGTGAGTTGAGGAAAATTTTCAAAAACATTTTGAGGTGAGGTGAGGAAAACTATGGGAAAATTTTTGAGGCGAGGCCAGGAAAAATTTATGAACGCGCATTTTATGAAAACTTTTCCCGCGCGTACACGCATATCTTTCTTTCTTTCCGCAGCTTCTGTCTCTCATCTGGGCGGGGACTGCCCTCCTCTTTCGCCGCTGGTCTGACGCCCGACTTTGCGCGTCATTCGCAAACCTGCAACTAAAACTCAATTTCTGCGCAACTTTTACGGGTATAACAATCGTTCCACGAAGAGTTCTCTGTGATTGACTAGGCCAAATCCTCCAGCAAGAAAAAAAGAAAAAAGAATAACCTTACATTGACTAAGCAATTTCATGAGTTCAATTTCGAAAATGTATTTCAATGGCAAATTGATAATACTATTTGTATTTGGTGGCAAACTAAATGTCCAGAAGAAGGTTGTTTACCCCATATTTTTGCGTTAAGCCGTTTTCTTATAATGGCCAAATAACACGTTTCGTGCCGCACCCTGTATGCATTCACGCTTGAGGTATATGCATTTACATTGGCAGTCACTCAAAGCTAACGCGCATCGAATACACAATCTTCACATCGAATACACAAATAGCCTTATAAAGTTGAGGTGAGGTGATGTGAGGAAAATTTCGAAAAAATTTTGATGCGAGATGAGGAAAAGTCTCAAAAATTCCTTTGAGGTGAGGTGAGGTGAGGAAAATTTTCAATAAAAAAATGAGAGGTGAGGTGAGGAAACATTTTCACAAATTTTTGAGGTGAGGTAAGGTGAGGAAAATTTCGAAAAACATTTTTGAGGTGAGGTGAGGTGAGGAAAATTTTTCTCCCAGAAAATTGAGGTGAGGGCGAGGCTAGTGAGGACCAACGCCCACCTCTGTTTTTGCATGTTCTTGCCTGTCTAGGTATTTTTTGGGGTCTAAATATCTGTCTATTTTCATGGTTTTGGCGAGTTCCGAGTTCTACTTATAAGAGGAAGTAATGTTGTTCTTGAATGCCTAAAACGGTGGGCAAACAGAAATGAGTTGAAAACCAATCATCCAAAGAACCAAGCCAGTCATCTTCCACACCGAAGGTAGAATAACTATAGGAGCAAGAATGTGTAGAGCATGTTGGATGGAGTTTCGGAAAAAAATAGTCCCGGAAAAGTTCGTCCCGGAAAAATTGGTCCCTGGTTGCGTGGCGGAAGAAATGGTCCCGCGCGGTTCCGTGCGCCCAAAAATACAGGAGCGTCGTTGTGGACATCTGATAAACCGAATCATAGCCAATCAAGTGCTATCATTCGCACTCCTCATTTGTTCGAAATTGGAAGACATGCTTTTTTAAATTAACATTAATCTTAATGAACAATAAATGCTGCACGCCATTTAATGAGGAACATAAAAGCGGTTTCATTTGCTGCACAGCTTGTATTGTACAAATTGCGTCTGTTCTTTCTGTTCCTCTCTTTATTTTGCGGAGTACAGACAACGCGACAAGATCATGAAGCAGTTCTGCAATGTCTGCTACCTTCTCCTAAAAGTGAAAATAAAAATAAATAAAGAAATGAAAGGGAAGAGTCATCTTTCTGCAGAACGAAAATTCAAATTTCAGTTCTTTCTTACTGATCAGGCCATATCTTCTGTTTTGTCGACCAACTCGTGGAGTGGTAAAAGTTGTTTGGATTTCTGTAAAACGCTAACAACTTGGGGCAGTGTCAGTGGGAACTTGAACTGGAGAATCGCAGCAAAAATTTTGAAGTAAAAATGGTAGACATCGATGCCAGCGAACTTATAATGGAATATCCTTTTGTGTCATTGAGAAAAAGAGAGGACGCCAAAGAGACGCCAAACAATTTTTAACGTACACATACAAGAAAGCCTCCAGGAGATATATCTGAATCCTTGCATTTGCGTCAGCAATCTATTTTCTGACCACACCAGCTACTATCCCTGATACTGAAATGAAACTGACCGATCAAGAATATCCTGCGCTCAATTAACCATAGAGATGTCAGGCTTTCTGAGTTCGTAGTCAACCGAAAACATGATTATCATATCTCTGGACTATGACGCATTGGTTAACCAACTTGCGAAGAACAAGGCTCGAAAGAAGGGTTTTGCGCAAATGTTCACTGCAGGCCTATGTATGCATAATATAAACCCTATATAAATATCATATTCCAGCTTCTGCACTGTAAGTGAACCCGGACATATGTTCGGAGGGGACCACGCTCTTCGTTGCTACAGCCCTGGGAGCCGAGTGCCTTTCGAGCTAGAATCAAGTCTTTTGTCCTAGGCTGCCTCCATGTCTATGAAAATAAAGCTCAAATTGAAATCCATAAACGAGAAGGCGCTATTCGTTCTGGCTACATACAAGCAGGACCAAGCTGTTACATAAACTTCAAACTGACACATTAAGCGGCCTTGGTAGTCGCCATTCATTCCACTTTTCTCACCCTATGACCTTGTTCCAAATGCAGGAGAGGAAGACCCGGCCTTTGTGATCGCCCGCCTTTCGGTGCATATGAGCATTCGGATGTTCTGGACGTTTGGTGCTTATGAGCAGGTTCTCTCCTCCTGCTCATTTCCACCAAACGCTCAAAACCACGAACTTTTTTCGGTGCATATGAGCGTTTGGAGGTTATGAGCACTTGGTGCATATGAGGCACAACCCATGCGTCGAAGATGACCTTTAACATGCGGAAACAAAACAAAAACAAATGTATCGGGTGACTCTATCGGAACTGGCCTTATCTTGGGTTGCATTTTCTCTTTCCTTTTAATCTTTTTCCAGGACGCGAGAGGCGATAGTGTACTCTTTCTCCCTCTCACATTGGGGGTGAAGGAAAGACGCGTCTTCTAAGAAGCGCAACGCACAAAATAAAGAAAAGATGGCGTTCCTTCACGAATTTTTTGCGGGCGATCTATCGAACGGATTTTTGTTCTGAAAACGGCTACGATATCAGGTGACCGAAAGGAACAGATGTTCTCATTGGGACAACTTCGTAGCTTTTATAATTAAAAAGTTAATGATTGTAAGTTAATTAAGACATAGCCGTTGGACTTTGCTAATGCCCTCCTAGGGAGTGCCCTTGAGCATATGCTATATTGCAATTGATTTCATCTTGGAAAAAGTGATATATATATATTTTTTAAATATGTTTGCAGTTAGCTGGGACACCATGTATGTCCGGGTTCACTTACAATGCAGAAGCTGGAATATGATATTTATATAGGGTTTATATTATGCATACATAGGCCTGCAGTGAACATTTGAACCTTCTCGTTTATGGATTTCAATTTGAGCTTTATTTTCATAGACATGGAGGCAGCCTAGGACAAAAGACTTGATTCTAGCTCGAAAGGCACTCGGCTCCCAGGGCTGTAGCAACAAAGAGCGTGGTCCCCTCCGAACATATGTCCGGGTTCACTTACAGTGCAGAAGCTGGAATACGATATTTATATAGGGTTTATATTATGCATACATAGGCCTGCAGTGAACATTTGCGCAAAACCCTTCTTTCGAGCCTTGTTCTTCGCAAGTTGGTTAATCAATGCGTCATAGTCCAGAGATATGATAATCATGTTTTCAGTTGACTACGAACTCAGAAAGCCTGACATCTCTATGGTTAATTGAGCGCAGGATATTCTTGATCGGTCAGTTTCATTGTGCTGAGACTTCTTTCAGCATCAGGGACAGTAGCTGGTGTGGTCAGAAAATAGATTGCTGGCGCAAATGCAAGGATTCAGATATATCTCCTGGAGGCTTTCTTGTATGTGTACGTTAAAAATTGTTTGGCGCCTCTTTGTTTGGCGTCCTCTCTTTTTCTCAATGACACAAAAGGATATTCCATTATAAGTTCGCTGGCATCGATGTCTACCATTTTTACTTCAAAATTTTTGCTGCGATTCTCCAGTTCAAGTTCCCATTGACACTGCCCCAAGTTGTTAGCGTTTTACAAAAATCCAAACAACTTTTACCACTCCACGAGTTGGTCGACAACAACAACAACTTTATTTTGGTTTTGGAGAGTGGGGAGGTTCATCGCCACAGGCGATACTCTACCCCATTGCTGGTGGGAATGTGGGGAATAAAATAACGAGCCCCTTCACGATAACGATCGAAGTCCGATGGTGTGCAGAAACGTCAGAAGAGCTTTGAGCGCAGAGCGTTGCTGGGCTGGATTAGGCCAGGGACCAAGCAATCTCGGTAGGGAGAAGGGGCGAGAGTCCAGCTCACGAAGAGCCTCTGAGAGTGTGGTTCGGGAAGGTTGGTAGTGGGAGCAATGAAGAGGAATATGCTCCAGATCCTCAAGCACACCACAGTGGCAGCAGGTGGGAGAGTCAACTTGTCTCAAGTGGTAACGCCACTGAGCTGTAAAGGCCACATCGAGGCGCATTCGGTGGATTAATGTAGCATCTTGACGAGAGGTGTTTCGTAGCATGCGGAAAGCGAGCGTTGGATCAACTCTGCTCAACATAGAGGGGGGAAGAATGTCGGTTGTCCATTGGCGGGAAGCCAGGGGTGTCACTTGGCGTCGGGGAACTGAACGGCGTTCTCCTCTCAGCAGAACAATACTGGTCCGTTTCCGACACGAGAGTGCTGCTTCTGCGGCGCTGTCGGCCTGCTCGTTCCCCACGACACCACAATTGGCTGGAACCCACTGGAGAACTAGCCTGTGGTCTGCTGCGTAGATAGTGTGGTAAGCCATTAACACATCTGTGACTAGAGGTGCGGAGATTGAGGACAAAATAGGAGGTCATTTCGGGGGAACGAGCAGTCTGTTCAAGGCCGGACCAAGGATTACGGATGGTTTGCTGACACAGTTCCCACAAGAAGTTATCCGTAAACACATTCCTCATGCTCACCCACTTTTTCGTGTCCAAGAAGCGGTCCAATGGCCCATGTTGTTCACCCTAGCCCGTTCGGCAACCTGATAGGCTTTTCCGCTCTGACACATAGTGACTGAACATGCCCTACATGTTAATCCCCCAACCCTTTGTCAAATAATAATTGATTTCAAGTATTAAACATTTTTGGCAAATAAATAAAAATAAATTGATGACATTTTTCGATGATTTATTCCTGTTGAATGTGGATAAATTTTAACAATGTATTATTGTTTGTAATGAACTGACCATTGTATAGGGAAAATAACAGTTTTAGTTTATTTACTTTTCGCCTATGTGCAGGTGAATCTAAATTTAGTTCTTGCAACAGACATGTAACGGAAGAAGTCCTTCGAAACCTAGACAAGATAAGCAGGATCTTTGTACTTTCTCTATTTTTTCGGATAGCGTGCATGTGTAGCGACCCCAGATTGCAGATGCATACACTAAACGAGGTTGAACTAAGGTTTTATATGCTGTTAATCTTTCGTTGTGCCGTGACGAAATTTCCTTCTCAGCACCCACAGACTTCGAGTGGCTTTCGCGCACATATGGCTATCCCGTTTCAGACCGTTCCCTTTAAATATGTCACCAGCAATGAGAAGGGTACTCCGAAGAAGCACAGACTATCGGCTGCTCCTAACCTGGGGCAACTTTCTTCAACATGTGTCCGACTGGTTCGTAAATTACAAACGTCTGCAAGTAACCAGTGGTCTCCTTGCAAAAAAAAAAAAATAATAATAATTATAATAAAAATGAAAAATAGCAGAGTACACTGATTGCCCGCTCCGTATGCTCGAGTCAAAAGTTACAGAAAAAGAGGTGCGGATGACACAGTGCATGCAGTTTTGAACTCCCTTCGAACAAACGGCGTCGATCAACCGGCCTTCGATCAAACGGTTTTCGACCAAGCGGCGTTCGATCAAACGCCTTCGATCAAACGGCATTCGATCAGACGGCATTCGACCAAATGGGCGGACACTACGGCGGACGTGTTTGTCACGTTCAAACACCCACTGACTCACGATAACCCCATTCAAACCCACACATTCAGTCAAATTCGAACTTCATAAAGTTCGTTTACAAAGATAAAAATAAACTTCCATAAAAATTCCCTCTGACTACATACAAGCAGGACCAAGCTGTTACATAAACTTCAAACTGACACATTAAGCGGCCTTGGTAGTCGCCATTCATTCCACCTTTCTCACCCTATGACCTTGTTCCAAGGAAGACCCGTCCTTAGTGGTCGCCCGCCTTTCGGTGCATATGAGCATTCGGATGTTCTGGACGATTGGTGCTTATGAGCAGCTTCTCCCCTCCTGCTCATTTCCACCAAACGCTGAAAACCCCCAACTTTTTTTCGGTGCATATGGGCGTTTGGAGGTTATGAGCATTTGGTGCTTATGAGCTACTACCGTTTGGCTGACCTTTCCCCCTTTTTTTTCTTTTCGTCTAATAAATATATCCCCCCCCCCCCCCGCTGCTTCGGTGAAGCTTCACCATCTCACACACGCACACACACACACATACAGCATTTTCGATTCTGACGCTCCTAATGCTAACGCATTAATGATCACGCACGCAGTGGGACGCGGGCATCTAGCAATGTAAAATCTCGCGGCGTAGGCAGCAGCAGACCAAGCAGCCGGACCAGATTGAGTGATGTCACGGCGCGGGAGAGGCCTCTCCTATATAGGTGGTGTTGCACCATCACGCTTGCACAGCCTTATTATGACATCCGCCAAGGCGGAGTACGTCATGTTTACGTCACCACGAAACCGTAGCCGAATGCAAACATGCCATTCGTGTTTGCTTGTGAAATTCTGCATTTGACATCGGCACGTAACTCGCGGTGGGGTAGAACTCCAATATCAAAATCATTTGACAATCTCCAGATTGTCCCTTCAAACGGTTCGTATACCAGACTCCTTCGAAGAAAAACACATTTTCAAACACATCGGTAACAGACTAGGGGAAACACCACTATTGTAGTTCGCAAGACACAACAAGCGTTTCGTTCATGGGCTACATCATCAGTCTTACGTCGTTTCCGAAGTATCCTTCAAATATTCTTCAGTCGCAGATAATGCTAAAGTTCATATATATATGAAATTTCGTGATATATATATATATATATATAAGATCCGCTTCGCGTACCAAAACGTGAGGTTGTAGTACAGCGTTTGGAAGGATCATTTCCGATACCAAATTCCTATATCACTAGCCGTTTCACGGATCGGGCGAGCCGCCCGTATTTCGGAGGCATTTTTATGGTGGTGCTACTGGTATTTATTTCAAAGTACAGCCTATACGATCCTTCGAGCGTAAAACTCTTATGAAAGCCTCCTGTTCAGAATATGAGCGGCTCACAATTTTCAGTATTTTTCCTTAGCTCTTAGCTCTTTTTTGTTAGCTCTGGCACGATCGTTGTCTTTCTTTTCTCTCTCTCTTTTTCTTCCTTCCTTTTATTTTTTATTTTTCACTCGTGTTTTTTGCCTGGTTTGTGTACAGCATTCATCCTGGATTTTGCGCTTACAAGTCCGTCCGAATTGTGTCTGCATGCCTCTGAAAGCATGAAACAATCATAATAACGCTTTTTATTACGTGCCTGAGGACAGGCCATGGCCTTGGTGTTGGCGCAAAGTTCTACATAATGCTGAAGACGACACATACCCAGGAAATGGAGAACACACTCACAGCTTACGTAATACACAAGTAGGTCACAAAACATATACAACGATGTTGGTGGATAGGTTGATTATATCTAAAATTACTGGCACGCCTTGAATAACATATTGTACATTACAGATGTTTAGTACAGCTTTGAAGACTCGACACCATGGGTGACGCCGGTGTTCTGAGCAAACTTTGTGACGTTTGAGGCACACGACTGAATAAAACTAAAAAATTGGTCTTTCCAACATTTTTACAGAGAGTTTCAGAGAAAAAAAAGTTTACTGGAGGTAACATAATCCGATAAATTTACTAGGCCAACACATGAGCCATTAAAGCGTACTCCTAAAAAAATTACAGCTTCGTTCGCAAGCCACATGTATTATTGCTGACGGCACCAGATCAGACAACAATCATCAACATTTTTTTTTTCTATACCATTTAATTTATTTCTTGACTATTGCGCATGCGCTAACGCGGCATTCTTGTGATGTGTGCTCTCTACGGCCAACCCAACGGTATGCTTGAGGCGAAGTTTCAAGGCCGCTTCTTCAGTACGGTTTTTAATTCGTCCGAGTCACATAGCCCAGCTCACTATGCTGCTTTTCGTGTTTCTTCGTTTTTTCCTTTCTTTTTCTATTTTATTTATTTTTTGCGTAATACGGAGCACTGGCGTTTACAATCATTGTGAATACATAAAAGGCCCCATAGCGTACTTCATTTGCATTTAGAATAGTTTCCGCAATATCGCCATGCATTGGTAGCATTCGTACAATCGCAATGTAACAACAGGCGTTAGTCGCCTGCAGGCGTGGAACACTTTGTAGCAAATTCGGAGTGTTTTGTGCGAGTGTTTTGTACTCGCAAAACATTTTCAGTCTTTTCCACGCACAGGATTGCGCCCGGGTTTGCCAACAACTTCAGATAGGTTCAGTTTAGAGAGGTGTCTGTATAATACTGCGGACACAATCTGCAGCGAGAAACGCTTTATGCCGTGCGTACCTCGATATCGTGCGTGATTTAATCCAAGGAACGGATTGCGCCGCGACGACAAGGAGAAATACACAATGATGATGATAAAATGGGGTGATTCACCGCGCGAGACGAATTGCAGGAATTGGAAATAGAACCTGTACGAAGAAAGCCGTCGCCCAGTCCTCGAAGGCGTTTCTTCTTTTTTTCTTTTTTTGTGCAGCAACAACACCAACAAATAAGTGATGATGATGTAGTGAGATGTTTCGCCGCCGAGGCGAGCGTGCTTATGAGAATGCGAGTGCAGAAATGGACCCAAATCACACTAGTTAGTGGAAGCGAAGAAATATGCGTAGATACTTGGGACTAGGCATGTGCGATTATTCGAACTTTTGGAATATGGAATCGAATAATTCTACAGTGTGTGTTTTCTTGTTATTCTTTACAGCTTCTTTTTTCTTTCTTTTTCGATAAAACAGCTATGAGAGCTGCATAGATACCGGTTATTGTGCAGGTGGGTGATATACGCACAGGCGGACATTCACACGAAGAAAGTACACAACTACTTTATGGCAATTTACCTAAAATTCATGAAGTGACTGTTTAATTGTGGGATAGCTCGCAAAAGTGAGATAGCGGAATGGGAGGCAATACTCGTTGAAATTATTTCTATTTCTTAAAAAATTAGCGATCTCCCTGCTGATGCAACAAGGAGTAATGCGATGGCAATCGCCGAACTTCTAAGAACTTCTTCGGCGACCAGCATCGAGCTACTACCAAGCTATTTTAGCACTCCGCAGCCTCATCTCAAGGCATAAACTCCACCCACACGCGCCCTTCAGGCGCCACCTGTGCATGTCAATGTCCCTGGCTTCGCTTCGAAAAAATCAGCTACGCCAATTGTTCTTCGGCAGCTCAATCTGGTCATGCTTCATCGCACCCAAGGGAGAATTAAAATCCTTACCGACGGTTCATCAACTCAGGCCGGCAATGCCTGTGCATATGTAATTCCTGAGCTGTCTATTGAAAGATGTCTAAGGCAGTCGCACCCGATGACGGCAGCTGCGGCTGAGCTATATTATATTCATATGGCGCTTTCCTCCATCGTGTCCCATCAGTCCTACACGGGACCATCTACAGTGACTCCAAAACCACCCTGCAAGCTCTGCACTGTACCACGGGATGAAGCTCTCTCGCTCAGTTAATGTGTGACGTCCTCAGTGGGTACTCGTCTGCCGTCACACAGGGTCATAAACACCTCGCAGTGCATTCCAGGTCACCGTGACGTCCCTCAGAACGAAGCTGTCGACCTAGTTGTGAGACGGGCTCATGTAGCACGTCGTGTACCGACGCGCACTACGTATTTTACCAGCGGACGCGCAGAGAGCAACCTGTACACTCTCGACAGAGGCGGATCCAGAGAGAGAGAGAGAGTGTGTGTCTGTGTGTGTGTGTGTGGTGGTGGTGGGGGGCCCAAAAACGTCATTTTACACACTAGATTTCCCTCTCTCCCCCGCACTATGCCATTCCACAAAGACCTCCCCCTTCCACAAAAAAATAATAAATACACGAGGGTCTGGATCCGCCGCTGACTCACGAGACGTCTGTGCAGTGAACACTGGCGAAGACGTTTCTTTGCTTTGTCAATCCTGCGCGAGGTGGAACCCGGCTCCCATTTTATATGTGGTCAGAGCTCGACCCATCACATCGCTCATCTACATGCGACGCCTCAACATGCCATACAACGGCCGAGTATTGTTTAAACTCGGCAGGCTTTCTTTCCCCAACTGCGTTCTGTGCGTACGTGTTACACTATCTGCGCAAGTCTTCGTGGAAGACGTTTCGGCGCCGGGACGGGCTGCAGATGGCCCTCAGTTCCACGAAGGTGTCGCCTTTCCTTGTTTTGAGCGACACGTCCGAGAGATATTATCCGCTCCAAGGCACTGCCACAGATTCTCGCACCCAACAAAGGATTCGGGGAATGTTTTCTCATGCCGACCAAAGAAATATAAGCGGAGACCAGAGTAGCCCAGGCGTCTGTCTCTCAACTGGCGATGAGCAGGCTGGACGGATCGCCGACAGTTTCTCTGTATCATCAAACTCTTGTACTTATGTAAATAGTTAACTTCATTTGCTTGTACCCTGAATTAGCTCATGGTCCTTTCATTGGTGTGCTACCACGTAACCACAGACGGCACACGCAACATGGTGTAGTTGAAGATGTGGATCACATCCTACAAGACTGTAGTATGTGATCCGGGGTACAGTGCATACCGTCGTAGGTTAGTGGATCTAGGTCTAGGTTATAGTCACATTAGGTAAGGTTCCGACACTCCAAGGTAAAAAAAAAAAATGCCGGTATCGCGCTTGGGGAAGAGCTCAGCATTCCTTTGTTGCGGTTTCAACATTTTTGAGGGCTCTGAAGTCACTGCTTCTTACGTTGTTTCTTCTAACTTTATTTTGACTTTGGAGAGTGGGGAGGTTCATCGCCAGAGGCGATACTCTACCCCGTTGCTGGTGGGAATGTGGGGAATAAAATAACGATCACAGCCTTCACAATAACGATCGAAGTCCGACGGTGTCCAGAAATGTCAAAAGAGCCTTGAGCGCAGAGCGTCGCTGGGTTGGATTGGGCCAGGGATCAAGCAATTTCGATAGGGAGACGAAATTGCCCCCACTACCAACCTTCCCGAACCGCACTTTCCGGGTCTCTTCGTCAGCTTGACCCTTGCCCCGTCTCCCTAGTAAAACATTAATATCACAGTACAACTATGAGAAACCGCACAGTCGGCACTTAACGGAAAAGCGGAGAGACCCATCATCTTTTGTTGCCTGTTAGTTTACGAGAAATGTTTTGTGCTACGTGTAGCGTTATACACTGCTAGTAAGGGGAGCCGAGGAAAAGTTGTAATCCCGAGTTTTTGTTTTGTTTGTTTGTTTCACCCTATCGTATGCCAGTTGTTCTGTCCTGTTCGCGCATTGTTTGTTGTATTTAACTTCATTTTTAGTATTTTGGGAGATTTGGTGGCGCCACCACAGTAGTCATGCATCCATCTTTGTCTTCAGAGCTCACGCGCATTACTCCTTGTTTGAGCATACTGTTCGGACGTTCTTTTTCTGCTATCTATTATGGGTGAAATAAGCACAGTCTTTTCACCTCTTTGCGAGGTTTAACTTTCTGACTGGTCAGTTTCTTGGAGTTCTGATGGAGTCAGAACAGTGAAAAGACTAAAGGATCGTCGGCTACGTTGGCATATCAAGCGCCTCAGCGTCCACGTCAGCGCCAACATACAGCCACATCGTCCTTGGGTGAGCTTTCACATTCCACGCTGCTTTCGTAGGAACCTCCTCGTCCTGAAGCAGCACCTGCAGAAACAGAATTTATCCGAAAAGCTTCGCTCGGCTAGTGTCCTTGTCCTGCTATCCGCGTGCCAGAAGGTTCGAAGGGATTTACACCAATCAAGGTTAAACATGAGCCTACTCCACGATGTCCAGACAAGATACCGATGGTATCCCACTTGCTAATCAGACGAACGGATTGGAAGAGACGGCTCCAACATCGTCTGCAGAGCAGCAAGGCGCAAGGCCTAAACGTAGAGTAGTCCTCTCTGAAAAGGCGCAACAGAAGTTCGAACTCGAGAGGGATGAGCACAGTACAAAGCTAGCAAAGGCTTGGGAGGAAACAGAGTCTGAGCTGGACAAAATCTGCATACTCGAAGCGTCTCACGAGGAGGTGAGGAGACTCGCCATATGCTACAAGCGTTACAAGCTTCAGGCAGAAAGGTATTCCACGTTTTTGGTGAAGACTAACGTCGAGGACAGCCTAACCGAACGAGATATTCAGAAGGAAATCGACAAGGACCGATATGACCTCGTAGGAGGCATAATCAAGGAAATTGAAGAACGCCTCGATATCTAGCGTGAGACGGGTTCACGGCGCTCCGTGGACTCGGTACGCTCATCTTGTTCCTCACGACGTTCTGTGCAGTCTAGCGTCAGTTCTTCAGCAAGTGTCGCAGCAGCTAGGGCTCGCGCAGATGCAGAAGCGGCACGTACACTCATGTCATACAACCAACGGGAAGCCGCAATGAAGTTGGAAAAAGCACGCATAGAAGCCGACCTCGACATACTGCAGAAAGAGAAACAAGCTGCCGCAGCGGAAGCACAAGCCAGGGTTTTGGAAGCAGCACTCGTACAAGGTGGCACACGAACTCCTGAAGTCGAGCTGGTTGACTCGTCAGAGCGAACTAGGGATTACGTTCTGTACCACACCGTACCACAGAGCACGTCGCTGGTCCCAGGAGAGTCCGCCGCACACGCTGCAACCCTCGCGTCGCTTCAATGTGACGTCCCGTGCATCCCTGCTAGGGGATTCCCCCAACAGCCCAACGAGAACCCCTCAGGGGACGCAAGGGTTCCTATGCCTCAGGAACAAGCACCGGTCATGGGCGACATCGTTAAATACCTTCTTCGTCGGGAACTGGTCACGACTGTTCAAGGTCAACGTCAAGGTCAACGTTCACCGAACGTGCAGAGGACTATAGGTCATGGAAATCCGCTTTCGGAAACGCCACTGAGAACCTTGGCCTATCAGATACAGAGGAGATTGACTAGCTAGGAGTAGCTAGGAGTAGCTAAGCTGTAATTGAGGAGTAGCTAGGAAACGAATCGTCTGCCTACGCTAGGAGGCTGAGATCCGTGCACATCGAGGACCCAAGCATGGGCCTTCGATCAATCTGGGAGCGTCTTGAGGAAGCATACGGTAGCCCAGAGGCGCTATTGTGCCCGTCTGTGGAAGACCAAGAATTCTTGAATGAAAATGCGCTTGTTCGGAGGCTGGAGAACTTCCCCAAGGTATCGAGTAGTGACAGGGAGAGGCTCAGGGAGCTGGCAGACTTGCTTCAAGAACTGGAATCTGCGAAGGCTGATCCGCACTTGCCTGGCCTGTCTTATCTGGATACGGCGCGCGGCGTTAATCCCATCGTAGCGAAGCTGCCCTTAGGTTTGCAAGATAAGTGGATAAGCCTCGGATCCAAGTACAAGCAAGAGCAGCGCGTGTCTTTCCCGCCTTTCTCAGTCTTCTCGGGCTTCGTCCGAAGTACAGCTAAAACGAAGAATGACCCGAGCTTCATAATCGGGTCTGTAGTTGACAACAGAAGCATAAAGGACAAACCATCAACTACGCATGGTTCCAAGAGGACATCTGTGTCAGTGCACGGGACCCAAGTTACCTCTCTGGAAGGCGGCTTGGTCGGTACCACCAAGGGAAATACTTCAAAGAAGTCGGACGTGATGTGCCTCCTGCATAAGAAACCGCATAAGCTCGCCGACTGTCGTGCGTTTCGGCACAAACCTTTGAATGAGCGAAAACGCCTGTTAGCAAACTACGGCGCCTGCTTCAGATGCTGCACGACAACACACAGCGCCAGAAACTGTAACTCCACAATGCAATGTAGGGAGTGTAACAGCGACCAGCATGTAACAGCTCTTCATCCTCAGACAGAATCATCCCAAGTTCAATGCACAAACGTCATGCCCTCGCAGGCAGACTTAGATGAAGCATCTTCAGAGATCACGTCAAGCTGTACGGGCGTGTGCGGAGGCTTAAATTATAGAAGATCATGTTCGAAGATTTGCATTCTTAAAGTGTACCCGAAGACACGACAAGAGCAGGCAGTCCGGATGTACGCAATGCTTGATGACCAGAGCAATAGATCTCTGGCTAGGCCAGAATTCTTCGAGCGCTTTGGTATTCGTGCAGGTGAATATCCGTACACACTGAGGACCTGCGCCGGCGTTGTGGAGACGACAGGGCGACGAGCAAGTGGCTACGTAGTCGAGAGCCTCACATCCGAAAAACGGCTGGATCTACCCACGCTGATTGAGTGTGATGAGATTCCAAACAACAGGCATGAAATTCCAACGCCAGACGTTGCACGCAGACATCCCCCATCTCAAAGCACTAGCCAGCCTCATTCCACCAATGGACCCCGAAGCGCAGATCCTGCTCCTTATAGGCCGGGACCTTGTTCAGGCACATAAAGTGCGCCAGCAACGGAATGGACCCAACGACGCTCCTTTCGCCCAGAAGCTGGACCTCGGGTGGGTCATAGTTGGTGACGTCTGTGTCGACAGATTACGCACACCAGAGAAGGTCGACGCTTTCGCTACAACGGTACTGTGGAATGGACGTCCGTCTTCCTTCAAGCCATGTCACAATCACATTCTCGCAAAGGAAAACCTCAGTTGTCAGCATCCCAACAGAGAAGCCGTGCTGCCTGGTATATCGCCACCGAGTAATGACGCAGTGGACCCGCTATTCCAGACAACAAGGGAGGACGAAACCTTTGCTCCGTCTGTGGAAGACCAAGAATTCTTGAATCTTATGGGCAGATAATTCCGTATGGACGCATCGGGCAACTGGGTGGCCCCCCTGCCGTTTCGTACACCTAGACGTAAGCTTCCTGACAACCGAGAACAAGCACCAGAGCACTGCACGGGCCCGGGCCCCCGACCCGGCCCGCGGGCCGGGCTGGGCTTGTTATTGGCTGTGTGCTCCGGGCCGGGCCGAGCCCGGGCCGACAAAATACGCCAGCACCGCGGGCCGGGCCGGGCCCGGGCCGTTAAAATACGCCACCACCGCGGGCCGGGCCGGGCCCGGCCCGACAAATATGTTCCCGAGAGTCAGGCCCGGCCGGGCCACGCAGCTAATTCCACACATTGGAGACGCATTAGTTCATATCATCATGCGCTTGCGTCATTCCTGTGCATATTTTGCAAAGACAAGCAAAGGGTACTGCATTATGCATATGATTCGACCCTCTAGAACATTCTCCAAGCCACTTTACATTGCTCCTCACTCCTCACATATTTCACAATCACTTTGGCAAAGCTTGGTGAGAGGCATAGGGACTGGGAGAAGCAGTTTGTCGACAGCATGCTCTATCTCCGCAAAATCTTGACAGTGTAACGATAACGCCCCGTGCGTTCTGGATTTAATTTGGTCTCGTGCGGTTACGGTGTTAAACCGCCATCACTTGTATGTTTGTCTTCTCTCCTTATAAATTTACTTATAAATTTGTTTGATAATCGCCAGAAACGCGTACGTCGCGGCTGGAAATACTAGGCCGGGATCTACTCGCCGGGTCACCGGGCCGGGGCGGGCCGGGCTCTATTTGCTTAGACGCCGGGCCGGGCCGGGCCGGGCTCTAGTCACTGGGTCACCGGGCCGGGCCGGGCCGGGCCGGGCCGCATAAAAATATGAAGGTCCGGGCCCGGGTCGGGCCGGGCCATTTTTCGATGCGCCCGGGCCGGGTCGGGCCCGGAAAAGTCGGCCCGTGCAGTGCTCTAACAAGCACTATCTAGGTTCAACTCGCTATGTCGCACCCTGGATAGAAAACCGGAGATGAAGGAGCACTTTGTTGCCTTCATAGAAGATCTGCTGAAAAATGGTCATGCTGAGCCGGCTCCACCAAGGGACGAATCTAAAGAGTACTGCTATCTTCCCAGCTTTGGCGTCTACCACCCACAGAAACCGGGTCAGATCCGCGTCGTGTTCGACTCCAGCGCCAAACACCAAGGCATTTCGCTAAATGACCTGCTTCTTTCGGGACCGGACATGACTAACAGCTTGGTAGGAGTTTTAGTCCGCTTCAGGAAGGAAGCCTTCGCTGTAACCGTAGATATCCAGCGCATGTTCTATTGCTTCTTCGTACGTGAAGAGGACAGGGACTACCTGCGGTTTCTTTGGTTCCGTGATAACTATACCAGCAGCGAAGTTATCGAGTACAGAATGTGCGTGCACGTCTTCGGAAACACTTGTTCCCCAGCCATTGCGACATACGGTTTGAGACGAACCGCACAAGAAGCAGAGCCGGAATTCGGAGCTGACGTCCGCCGCTTTGTCGAAAGAGACTTTTACGTGGACGACGGCCTCATATCTCTGTCAACCGAAAAGGAGGCCATCGAACTCCTGAAAAGGACGCAGAAGATGTTGATGGGTGCCAACTGACGCCTCCATAAGTTTGCTTCAAATTCGGTTGGCGTCATGGATGCCTTCCCATCGGAAGACTACGCCAACGACCTAAAAAACTTGGACCTAAGCGGCGGGAACTTACCCATGCAGCGGAGTCTCGGTCTAAGCTGGAATTTGAGGGCCGATACACTCACCTTCAGAGTGCCTGCAAGGGACACTCCGAGCACAGGGAGGGGCGTGCTGTCGACCGTGAACAGCCTTTACGACCCTTTGGGAATGACAGCTCCGGTAACCGTACAGGGCAGACTCCTGCTTAGGGAGCTAACTTCATGCGCCACAGACTGGGATGCCCCACTCGTACTGGACGACAAATGGCAAACATGGAAGGACTCGCTTCGCGGCCTTGAGCGACTCGAGATACCACGACGGTACGTTGCTGAATCTGTCGCCAATGCTCGAAGACGAGAGATCTGCGTGTTCTCCGACGCTTCAGAGAAGATAATAGCCGCTGTGGCCAACATCAGGGTTACAGATTCCAAGGGGACGCCGCACGTGGGATTTGTGATCGGCAAAGCGAAGCAGGCACCACGGCCTGAACAAACCATCCCGAGGCTGGAGCTATGTGCCGCTGTGCTTGCCGTCGAAATCGCTGAGCTGGTGGTCAACGAAATCGACGTTCACATCGAAGACGTCAGGTACTACACGGACAGCAAGGTTGTGCTTGGGTACATCTGTAACCGCGCTTCTACGTCTATGTCAGCAATTGCGTCAACAGAATAAGGAGATCCACGAAACCCGAACAGTGGCACTACGTCCCGACTGACCAGAACCCTGCGGACCACGCCACTCGACCAGTTGCTGCGTCTCGACCAGTTGGGAAGAGTCGACGTGCTAGAACTAACAGTAACTAGAATCCTTGACCCGTGACAACTAACCTCGTGCGACGTTAACGCTGTGTGGACCATTGGGACGAACCAGTGATTTATTCAGACCTCCCTACACCCCCAAATGTTCAGTGACACCCCCAACTTTTTATACCAGAGTACCCCCAGGGGGTGCCCTTGCCATTTCAGCTTTAGACACATGTCAGTAGCCATATGTTAAGCTGTAATGACGTAACTATAACAATGACCCCCCCCCCTTATTTTTTTCAACACCCATCCGTGGTTGGGATTCTGTATAAACCACTGGGACGAACTAATCCACATCGCCCGCTTGAGACCCTCTCGCAAGGACCATCCATTTCACATCCTGAAAGGGGTATATTTCTCACTCGCGTCGCTTTTACACAAGCATAAGAATGTCCAAACGCTGTACTGTTATCTCGCACACGCACGACTCCTGGTTTTCCGCCATTCCAATTGTCTCGAAAAGGAAGCGCGTCCCCGATTAAATAACCCATCCCGACGACGAGCATAGCCGTTTTGCAAAAGCCACAATTTCCTTGGCCAAATGGAGCACGTCTTGTGCCATTTATCCGCAGGCGTGATACGAAGGAGCATGTGCTGCGCAGCAAGATCATATAGACTGGCCTTCGATTTCTGGTATCATAACAACGGAGGTCTGCCCATTTCTATGCTTGCTTTTGCGGCGGACAATGCAGCGTCTATACTGCTCCCGGGCTGTAATTTGAGAGCAGCTCTGGAACGGTGGATGCTAAGATTAATGATGTCGGCTCGACGAGGCGTTGGGAATTCCGCGTTGGAATCCCCGTACAGCCAGCATAGAGAGAATCTGCCTGATATGAAAGGAAGAAGGATAAAAAAAGAAAAGACAAATCCACAAGGACAGCCTCGGGTCTCATTCCTCTTTTAAGCAGTTGTCGCCGTGCGTATACTAATGGGTATAGCGATCAATTGATAAGTTTTCATGCGAAACATTCGGCAATATAAACTGACAAGGCGTCTATGTGCTTTCTGCTGTCAGCCGAAGACGTCGGTACTGTCAAAAAGGGGTACGGAACTCAACAGGTAGCAGCCGTCATGGCGTCCCTCTTGTTTTGTCAACGCAACAAAGAACAAAATATAATGTTTCATTGTGCTTCTTGCTTTCATGCTGCTTTCATTTCATGCTTCAGTTGTGATCAAGTATATGTGTGCCTTGTTCTCCTTGTGTTCTTCGTTATACTGGTCACTGTATTTGGGCACGCCTCGCCAACTCGATCAAAATATCCCTGAAGTATGTCTTGCTAAGTTGCTTTGCATACTCACAAATACACGTGCCGTTTCACAATTTCATTTTGCCCCATATGCGGCGCATCACATTGTTCTTTTTGCGACGTTTGCCTTTCTACGTTTTCTTGTCTCCTTCCACAGGGTAGCAATGTCGTCATCGATTGGGAACTTTCTCTGCGCACACGAGATTTATGCGTCTGGGTTTATTAGAGAAACTCAATGTCAGGAAATAACGTTTGGGCTGCATGTGTATGAAGCATATAGTGCAACGTATCGCAGAAAGTCATGCTGAGCTCAAGATCGCGTGTTCGATCCCGGCCGAGGACGGTAGGAATTTGGGTGAGGTAATTGCTTCTTTGCTTCTAGCACCGTGTGTCGGAGGTTTCCGGCGCACGACAAAAGAACCCCAAGTGGTCGAAATTATCCGCAGTCCTACCCTGCGGCACGTGCAGCATGTCGCCACACAAACAGGCCGACTCACCTTGCGTGTAAATCTATTCCCAATTTGATGAGATCTTGATTTAACTATGTGTTTCTGAATACGATGCCAATGGTATTTGGTTTTTAGTTTCTAAATGTGCTATTAAGTTTCGTCAACGCATCAGCATTTCACCGAGGCTGTGACAGCAAAGTAGGCATAGCTCTTGCGTTGTCCTACGATTGCGAAATATTTACCGGGTGGGGTCTCCGAACCTGAACTCTGCACGGGCACTGGCGCTCGACCTAGCCCGCGTGCCTAGCTGGACTTCCTGTTAGCTGTGTGCTCCGGGCCGACAAAATATTCCAACATCCGCCGACAAGCTAATTCATATAATGCAGGACTATTAGTTATAATCACGTCCTTGCAGCATTTTCTTGCATATATTTTCAACAACAAACACAGGACAATGCATCATGCGTATGATTTGATCCTCTCGAATCTTTTGAAAGCCACTACGCATTGCTCATGAGTCCTCACTTTTTTCACGCTCGCAAAGCATGTGGAGAGCAATACCGATTGGAAGAAGTCTGTCCACAACCTCCACAAAAACTTGTACTGCAACGATAACGGGCTTGTCCGCTTGTGTTTGGCAGTTTGGTGTCGCGCTGTTGCGGGGTTAAACTAAGAGTTCTAGTATGTGTGTAACGTTGTGTTCTCTCCTGGTCAATTTACTTATAAATCTGTTATGTTACCGGTAGGAAGGCGTAAATCACAGCAGGAGATGCTAGGCCGGACTCTACTCGCTGAGTCACCGGGCAAGGTCGGACTCTAATCTCTGGGCTACCGGGCCAGACCGGGTCACTTTTCGACGCGCACGGGACAGGTGCAGGCTCGAAAACACCGGCCCGTGCAGAGCTCCACTCGGAACTCTACGAACCGTGCGTTATCGTCAGATAGGCTAAGTTTATGGGAAATGAAACCGCCTATGCTGCACGCTTATAAGCATTTCCCTTTCTGTTCTGTGCAGCGAACGACAAAAATTAGAATGGAATATTATGAAGGGTGTTTGAAGGGGCATTAGCTATTCTAGTGTGAGTGTAGGCTTCAATTATAAAACTGGAGCGTGCGCGAGTTGGTGACGCGAGCTTTGGATTAAAACTTTTTGAACTGGGAATGAACGGCAATTTTCATGCTAATCTCCGTGATGCTCCACCTGAAGGATCAGCGCAGGTTAACAATTGCGACGGCGCTATAAACGAAGCACAGTGTCCCATGAACGTTCTAAATCGTAAACTACGCTTCACTATAGTAGTTATTCTTCAGACTGCATAATACATCGGCATATATTTGAGTTAGTATTTTCAAAAGAGTTGCAGACAATCACGGCAGCCGCTGCAATTTTCAGCGGCAGCTGTTACTGACTTTTGCTTAGGCTGACGAAACATTTGGCATTTCCACTGTTGTCCTTTTAGTGTGCTCCGTGGTTCCTGCATGTAGATTCCCCTCATTTCGACACTTTTGCAGCTGATCACGTTCAGCTTTTAATTATCGTAATGGTACGAGCGCCAGGAAAGCAAGGTAATGCGCGAAAAATGTGCTTTTGGGGCGTCGGTGTCCCCGCGACGTCACACTGCTCACCCTCGTCTGTTTACTTATCATGGCACCGGTTCAGTAGGGAGGTTCAGAAGGATCGGAAGGTCTTTACCAGAACGGTTCCGAAAATATGGTACGCCAAGCACCTGATTCCTTTGAAGTGGATGGCATCACTTCGGTGATCTTGGACTCGAAAGCTTCGTCTTCTTTTTCTTTTTTTCTTGGAACGCCTCCGATTTGTTAAAACTCCCTAATGTGTGCTTCCTTTTAATTCCCCTACCCCTCACGCAGCTGCTGCTCTCTCCTTTTCACCACCTGCGCACGCACCTGTCATTCTCTGTTTCCCTCCTCTCTCGCGCGGAGAGGCGATGGGGAGTTTGTTCCACAGAGACGGCGAACTCCTGAAACGGTCCCGTTAATAGCTGCCGCTCTAAAATGTGGAGTAGGTGACGTCGGGGACTGACGGACGGTGCGGTGTGTAAGGACGGCTTTGCCGCATACGTACGCACTCTGTGGGAGAACATGCTTTACAGGCATTGCCGTTCCTTCGTATGCGGGCATGCGCTACAAGCGTGTAATTGTGCTCATAATATCAAACGTACGGGTTACTCGAACAAAAGCAGACTTACCAATTTCATTAGGCACTACCTTGTTCGCCTGTAACCACTTACCACATTTATCTCCCACATAATTGGCATATTTGGCTTACACCACGTCAGCAGCAGTACCCTCGCTTCTGCTAGAGAGCACAGACTGCAAGTCAGTTATCTTTTCAATTTATCTGCAATGTTTGTGTGTGTGTATCAATACAACGACAATGTTGTGTATAGTGAAGCATATTGGACTACTAAAATGCCCATCGTGATTTGTCTAACGTCAATGTTGCTACCATGGTATCCCTGGATGGATGCAGAGTTGTACGCAACGCGCTACTAGTAATTGCGTTACTAGTAATCAATGACTTTGTGTACTTTTGCGAGTAATCGTAGTTTCGCGAGCAAGTAACTGTTCAAGTAATCTGATTGCAATTTCGGATAATTGAATACTGAGTAACTGATTACATTTCGACTAAATTCGACTATACGAAACGAACCCACAGGATCCGCAGCCTTTCATATCTGCCCTGCTTTCCACTGCAGTAAGTGGAGGCCATTGTACGAGTATTCCGCACACGTAAGTTGAGTGCACGGGGCCACCTTATCCTCGTCCCTCCGCCACCTGCTGTATGTAGAGTAGGTCAAACTTCGGACATACGGAGTCACCTGGAATTTCCAAGTTAGAATGTAGCGCGACTCAGTGCTTTTATTGTGAAGGTATACGCCTTGGAAAGGGATGCACAGTGGTTGCTCAGAACACAGAGTTCGTAGTTGTGATTGTTCTTCCTCTCGGACACGGCCATGTCGACTATCTCTCCTGCTTTATCGCCATGCTTTTCAGCCATGCTTCAGCTTTTGGGAAATGTTTATGGTGATGGAGAGAAAAGCGGAAAACAATGTGTTGTTTAAAAGCATTTGTTCATATCAACAAGAGCTTCTACTCTGTTCAAAAGCGACGAATTCCAATCTCAGAAAGCGAGTCAAAGTATGTGTAACTTAAAGAACTCTAATTAGCCATACGTCTTAATATTATTGAAAGTAGCGGTCAAAGTAACGCGTTACTTTTTTAGCTGTTCCTTCATTGCAATTTTAGACAAGTAATTTGTAACGGTAAAAAATATTTTTTCTCCAGAGTAACTGTAACTGTAATCAGTTACCTTTTCCAAGTAACGCAGTACAACTTTGGTTGGATAGGGCGACTGTACGTGAGTCGTGATCCGCGATAATGCCTCGGGCAATTGGGCAGCACCCGGGAAAGCTGCCACAACAGCCTTGAAAACAACGAAAACCAGCTGCAACAGTACGCTGAACATGTCATCCCTGCTCTAGACCGCAACTCGCTGGACAATATCGGCTGCCGCAGAGAACGTTGCGGCTGATGGTGGGATACATAGGCATAAGAACGCTTTGGTAGAAACGAAACTAAGGCATCCGTTCGCAGGCAGTCCGCATTCAAAGGAGTTGCTGAATCAGTGGCAGGCGTCACTGTGCCGCTGCCCATTGACAGGAAACACCATGTAGCAAAGGCTACGCCCTTAGAAGCACGGGAGCGCCTCGAAGGAGGTTTAGGAGGTTTAGGCACGGAACGGAACTGTTGGACGCGAGCACTAGCTTGGAGATATCTGTCGCCAACCATTCTGGACTCTGTGTTGGTGAAGACCGGTGCCCGTATTCACCAGTCCCACTTAGCCACTGGTTTAGTGACGTCTGGTTTAAGTTGATCACGTGATCTCTCCGGCTCTGAAGCCCTTTGACCACAACGCATGCGCATTATTCACATTGTCACGAGATGGTTGAGGGGAGGGAGAAATTTGCAGACGACGGAAGAGCCGCGAAAAGGAAGACTCCCGTTTTTTTTTGTTTTTTTTATGAGGTTGATTAAGAAAAGTTCAGGCGGCGCTGGCGCTGCTACAGGTGGTTGCGGGATGGTGTGTGGGCAGCCGGAGGTTAAGCCTGTCTTTGTGTTTGTTAATACAAAGAGCGCGTTTGCCATGTTATTGAAGAGGCAGGAGTACGTATTCTCGTGGAGGCGATCGTTGTACTTTTGTCAGTGTTCGGTCGTCGATTGTGGTTGCGTATAACTGCACCTCCATGGACCATCGCTTGTTTATCGTTTGTTGTGCGGCCTGTGTGGATAGACTTTCGATCGCTAGGGCATGTCAGCAGCGTGCTTTTACGCTTTCAAGTCTGGTGTCATGTGCGCAGCGTGTGGGCTCATCATCACGGTAGGCTGCCTGTAAGTAAACAGCAATAACATTGATGCAGGGGTGGCCATATCCTGCATCGGACTCCCACACGCATAACTTTTATAGTGCTACGGTTTCAAGATATTGACGTGGTACTTTACAAGGTGTCACAAATCTGCAACGCGTTAAAACATCGCCTTGCTGGCTGCGTTTGTTCGGGCGCACGACGGAAAACGAACTGTGCAGTCCTGTTTACATGCGCGTCCAGTGAGTGAGTGAGTGAGTGAGTGAGTGAGTGAGTGAGTGAGTGAGTGAGTGAGTGAGTGAGTGAGTGAGTGAGTGAGTGAGTGAGTGAGTGAGTGAGTGAGTGAGTGAGTGAGTGAGTGAGTGAGTGAGTGAGTGAGTGAGTGAGTGAGTGAGTGAGTGAGTGAGTGAGTGAGTGAGTGAGTGAGTGAGTGAGTGAGTGAGTGAGTGAGTGAGTGAGTGAGTGAGTGAGTGAGTGAGTGAGTGAGTGAGTGAGTGAGTGAGTGAGTGAGTGAGTGAGTGAGTGAGTGAGTGAGTGAGTGAGTGAGTGAGTGAGTGAGTGAGTGAGTGAGTGAGTGAGTGAGTGAGTGAGTGAGTGAGTGAGTGAGTGAGTGAGTGAGTGAGTGAGTGAGTGAGTGAGTGAGTGAGTGAGTGAGTGAGTGAGTGAGTGAGTGAGTGAGTGAGTGAGTGAGTGAGTGAGTGAGTGAGTGAGTGAGTGAGTGAGTGAGTGAGTGAGTGAGTGAGTGAGTGAGTGAGTGAGTGAGTGAGTGAGTGAGTGAGTGAGTGAGTGAGTGAGTGAGTGAGTGAGTGAGTGAGTGAGTGAGTGAGTGAGTGAGTGAGTGAGTGAGTGAGTGAGTGAGTGAGTGAGTGAGTGAGTGAGTGAGTGAGTGAGTGAGTGAGTGAGTGAGTGAGTGAGTGAGTGAGTGAGTGAGTGAGTGAGTGAGTGAGTGAGTGAGTGAGTGAGTGAGTGAGTGAGTGAGTGAGTGAGTGAGTGAGTGAGTGAGTGAGTGAGTGAGTGAGTGAGTGAGTGAGTGAGTGAGTGAGTGAGTGAGTGAGTGAGTGAGTGAGTGAGTGAGTGAGTGAGTGAGTGAGTGAGTGAGTGAGTGAGTGAGTGAGTGAGTGAGTGAGTGAGTGAGTGAGTGAGTGAGTGAGTGAGTGAGTGAGTGAGTGAGTGAGTGAGTGAGTGAGTGAGTGAGTGAGTGAGTGAGTGAGTGAGTGAGTGAGTGAGTGAGTGAGTGAGTGAGTGAGTGAGTGAGTGAGTGAGTGAGTGAGTGAGTGAGTGAGTGAGTGAGTGAGTGAGTGAGTGAGTGAGTGAGTGAGTGAGTGAGTGAGTGAGTGAGTGAGTGAGTGAGTGAGTGAGTGAGTGAGTGAGTGAGTGAGTGAGTGAGTGAGTGAGTGAGTGAGTGAGTGAGTGAGTGAGTGAGTGAGTGAGTGAGTGAGTGAGTGAGTGAGTGAGTGAGTGAGTGAGTGAGTGAGTGAGTGAGTGAGTGAGTGAGTGAGTGAGTGAGTGAGTGAGTGAGTGAGTGAGTGAGTGAGTGAGTGAGTGAGTGAGTGAGTGAGTGAGTGAGTGAGTGAGTGAGTGAGTGAGTGAGTGAGTGAGTGAGTGAGTGAGTGAGTGAGTGAGTGAGTGAGTGAGTGAGTGAGTGAGTGAGTGAGTGAGTGAGTGAGTGAGTGAGTGAGTGAGTGAGTGAGTGAGTGAGTGAGTGAGTGAGTGAGTGAGTGAGTGAGTGAGTGAGTGAGTGAGTGAGTGAGTGAGTGAGTGAGTGAGTGAGTGAGTGAGTGAGTGAGTGAGTGAGTGAGTGAGTGAGTGAGTGAGTGAGTGAGTGAGTGAGTGAGTGAGTGAGTGAGTGAGTGAGTGAGTGAGTGAGTGAGTGAGTGAGTGAGTGAGTGAGTGAGTGAGTGAGTGAGTGAGTGAGTGAGTGAGTGAGTGAGTGAGTGAGTGAGTGAGTGAGTGAGTGAGTGAGTGAGTGAGTGAGTGAGTGAGTGAGTGAGTGAGTGAGTGAGTGAGTGAGTGAGTGAGTGAGTGAGTGAGTGAGTGAGTGAGTGAGTGAGTGAGTGAGTGAGTGAGTGAGTGAGTGAGTGAGTGAGTGAGTGAGTGAGTGAGTGAGTGAGTGAGTGAGTGAGTGAGTGAGTGAGTGAGTGAGTGAGTGAGTGAGTGAGTGAGTGAGTGAGTGAGTGAGTGAGTGAGTGAGTGAGTGAGTGAGTGAGTGAGTGAGTGAGTGAGTGAGTGAGTGAGTGAGTGAGTGAGTGAGTGAGTGAGTGAGTGAGTGAGTGAGTGAGTGAGTGAGTGAGTGAGTGAGTGAGTGAGTGAGTGAGTGAGTGAGTGAGTGAGTGAGTGAGTGAGTGAGTGAGTGAGTGAGTGAGTGAGTGAGTGAGTGAGTGAGTGAGTGAGTGAGTGAGTGAGTGAGTGAGTGAGTGAGTGAGTGAGTGAGTGAGTGAGTGAGTGAGTGAGTGAGTGAGTGAGTGAGTGAGTGAGTGAGTGAGTGAGTGAGTGAGTGAGTGAGTGAGTGAGTGAGTGAGTGAGTGAGTGAGTGAGTGAGTGAGTGAGTGAGTGAGTGAGTGAGTGAGTGAGTGAGTGAGTGAGTGAGTGAGTGAGTGAGTGAGTGAGTGAGTGAGTGAGTGAGTGAGTGAGTGAGTGAGTGAGTGAGTGAGTGAGTGAGTGAGTGAGTGAGTGAGTGAGTGAGTGAGTGAGTGAGTGAGTGAGTGAGTGAGTGAGTGAGTGAGTGAGTGAGTGAGTGAGTGAGTGAGTGAGTGAGTGAGTGAGTGAGTGAGTGAGTGAGTGAGTGAGTGAGTGAGTGAGTGAGTGAGTGAGTGAGTGAGTGAGTGAGTGAGTGAGTGAGTGAGTGAGTGAGTGAGTGAGTGAGTGAGTGAGTGAGTGAGTGAGTGAGTGAGTGAGTGAGTGAGTGAGTGAGTGAGTGAGTGAGTGAGTGAGTGAGTGAGTGAGTGAGTGAGTGAGTGAGTGAGTGAGTGAGTGAGTGAGTGAGTGAGTGAGTGAGTGAGTGAGTGAGTGAGTGAGTGAGTGAGTGAGTGAGTGAGTGAGTGAGTGAGTGAGTGAGTGAGTGAGTGAGTGAGTGAGTGAGTGAGTGAGTGAGTGAGTGAGTGAGTGAGTGAGTGAGTGAGTGAGTGAGTGAGTGAGTGAGTGAGTGAGTGAGTGAGTGAGTGAGTGAGTGAGTGAGTGAGTGAGTGAGTGAGTGAGTGAGTGAGTGAGTGAGTGAGTGAGTGAGTGAGTGAGTGAGTGAGTGAGTGAGTGAGTGAGTGAGTGAGTGAGTGAGTGAGTGAGTGAGTGAGTGAGTGAGTGAGTGAGTGAGTGAGTGAGTGAGTGAGTGAGTGAGTGAGTGAGTGAGTGAGTGAGTGAGTGAGTGAGTGAGTGAGTGAGTGAGTGAGTGAGTGAGTGAGTGAGTGAGTGAGTGAGTGAGTGAGTGAGTGAGTGAGTGAGTGAGTGAGTGAGTGAGTGAGTGAGTGAGTGAGTGAGTGAGTGAGTGAGTGAGTGAGTGAGTGAGTGAGTGAGTGAGTGAGTGAGTGAGTGAGTGAGTGAGTGAGTGAGTGAGTGAGTGAGTGAGTGAGTGAGTGAGTGAGTGAGTGAGTGAGTGAGTGAGTGAGTGAGTGAGTGAGTGAGTGAGTGAGTGAGTGAGTGAGTGAGTGAGTGATGCCCCTGCCTGTGAGTTCTGTGGAAGTTGCCAGTGTCGTGACCTCCTGTCGTTCTATCAGTGCGGTGCTATGGCTAATTGTGACCTCCTTTATCTCCGTATCTCTGCATATAACATTCTTGTACAAATCATCAAGCACTGAATTGATTTATTCTGTTCAGCTAACAAAGACAGGCTGTGCTGTGACTGTCACTTGCTGGAACTTAATATAATGGGAATGTACGCACTTGTCCTACAGTCATATATTGAGCGCACTTGACATCACAGACGCCATATCTGCAAAAATAAAAGGGCACACTTTAGTGTTGTTACAATAGATCCGAGCCATTCAAAATTTGTTGTTTATTGAGACCACATACACAAAATACAAACAATATTCTCTTTGCTGTTAAAATGGATAAAATATCTCGTACAGAAGGTCTTATTTGTCTCAATAATGGTGTTTCAAGGGTGGAGCAAACATACAATGGACACAGGCAAACACATACCACAGCTGCAACATCACCTACAAACAAATCCGTGCTACTATTTGCATTGTGCTTGCTTGTTCAGAGTCTTATATTATTGAGGAAACACTTACATACCTGGTCAGGGACTTTTTCTGCGCTCATTCTTAATAAGCTCCTCTCTTGACTTCATACTGGCATTGTAAACAATCTCACTTCCATTATCATTGCGCCATTACATGCCAAACAATCACCACCACCAATGCCTAAAAACTCCCCACAGCTGATGCCATGCTATAATATGCCAGCTGAGGCTTTTAATTTAGGCCTTTTGTTCAGAAAAAATTTCTATGGTGATGCAGTTGCAGTTACCACTTCAATCTGACACAGATAGCTCAACTTTGACAGTAAAATCACATGAGAGGCCTGTGTGACCTCTGCTTCTCCTTTGGCAAGGCTGCTCTGAGAACTGTCCAATTGTGCAAATTAAGGTGTTGCACGATTGCATCAGCAGCTCTATACAGCGTTCTTGATAATTTTCTTTTTTAGCTTTTAAGTCATGCTGTAGTTCTCTGACTGTTCCCAGTTTTCTACACTGTCCTGTATTGCAGACAACCTGAAATACAGATGCTAAAGCTCTGAAAAATTTGTGCATGTGCCCCATGCATTTGTGCACTGCATAGTTACGCAGTTATAAACTGCACAGCTGTGTGCTGAGAGATTGTGCTATTTCTTGAGAAACAACACCGTGGAATACCAAAGCAAACAGCAGCACTGATCATTGTCTGCTAGCTTTCTGTATTGATATGTAATGGACAGTAAGTGGAAGTCTGCAATGGACAAATGAATGCAATGCAAATAAGCTCATATAAAGAAAAGAATTAAACTTGAAATCAGATGCATCTTATCTACAATGTGCTGCTATTATTTTTTAGGAAATACAGGATTGTATATCTTTCTTCCACATTTTCTGTTATCTTTTGAGATACTTTGGCAGTTGTAACTTTGCAAAAGCCGACATATTCATTCAGCTGTGTCAGCACAAAGCTACACAACCAGACAGTATATTAGGGTAGTGAACGCCATTGATGGCCACTAACTACTTCTACAGTAGTTTAACTATAACTACTAACTACTTCGCGATGGAGTAGTTTAACTAGTAGTTCAACTACTTTTCAGGGGAGGTAGTTAAAACTGTTTCTTTAACTACTGTAACGTATTTTAACTACATCTATAACTACTTCACTTGGTCCCTGGCCTACCGTATTTTCACGCGTATTAGCCGCACCGCAGATAAGCCGCAGGACTCGTTTTTAGATACATTTTGAAAATGTTTTTGCAGATAAGCCGCTCTCGCAGATAAGCCGCGGGTAATACGACGCAACTGCTTTGTGCGCTACACCAGTGATGCACATACAAAATCAACAGAGACGCTCAACGCTCGTCAGCGCCGTACTCCCGGCCAGCTGCCCTGTTCCCGTACTTGTCCGCGAAGTCGACGACTTTTAGTTTGAAGCCGCTGTCGTGGCTATGCCTCAGCGTTGGAGCCATGCCTCACCTCTAACTGCCGTGCCCGTGTCCACGAATGCTGCTGCTCTCGTCAAATGAGAACTGACGCTTAGCTGACCACGTTTTATCCCAATGACAGGTGTATTGAACCCTTCCTGTGGGTCTGCCGACAAAGGAGACCGTGGGGAAGGCCATAAACCCTGTCCACATTCCGGTGTCGGCATGATGTATAACAAAGGGGGTCAGTTCTAGTGTTCTACTAAGATCGGATTGTGCCCTTGTTGTGTGTTTTTCGTGGATTGACGGGTTAGTCCACTCGAATGTGGAGTGGACCTGCCCCTGTTCGGTATTGTTCGTGCACTGGCAGGGCGGTCCTGTTCTGAAAAACATGAGGCACTGTCGGCCCTTTCGTTTAACCCGCGGTATGGGGAAAGTACCAGGGAAAAATAGTCACCAGATAAGCCGCACCCACGGATAAGCCGCAGAGCGTCGGCGAAAAAAATAAATCGCGCATAAGCCGCGGCTAATACGCGGCTAATACGCGTGAAAATACGGTAATCCAGCCCAGCAACGCTCTGCGCTCAAAGCTCTTCTGACATTTCTGGACACCATCGGACTTCAATCGTTATTGTGAAGGGGCTCGTTATTTTATTCCCCACATTCCCACCAGCAATGGTGTAGATGAACCTCCCCACTCTCCAAAGTCAAAAATAAAGTTGTTGTTGTTTTCAAAAATGTTTCTGATATATTTGCAGAAAGGTTATTAATTGCTGGGCGGGAACTCCGAGAGAAGGAAGAGATGTACACAGGACAATAACGTCTCTCCGTACGTGTTTTCGTTGTCTCGGAGTTCATTTTCATCATGTACAACCAGCTAACCTGCATCTTATCTCTCCTTGAAGGTTAATAAAGCTCATCCCTTAACGGGGCAGTGGAAAAATTTCTCTTCGAGATATGAAAGATTCCGTCATCAGGACAATAATGCAAAAAGAAACGCAAATCCTTTCCGCTATTTCACCAACAACGACAGCTATCGGGTCCACCTCATGCATTACGGTTGCGTCTGCGGAGAGGAAAGAATCCGCATGTCTGCGCATGCGCTGCGGATGAGTGCGCTTTTCTGGGTTTCAGCGCCATGGGTAGCGCTGGAGTTAGGAAGCGCCATGCGATGCAACTCTATTCGCCGCACACATTATTCGTCATTACGACGTATCCATTCGTCATTTTGATGTGGAACCCCTCAATACACACACCTCGCAATAAGCGCGCATCGCGAAATAGCGTGAATCTTCCAATTCTATGTGAGAAAGATTTTATGGTCACAAGGGAGATATAATTCATAAACGTCCGACCCCTGTATCTACACACTTCAATCTCCCCAAACATGACTTTAATGCAGATCTACAAATCATTGCTTTAGAGTGCGGCTTTGTGAATGACTCTAAACGCAAAAATCGAGAGCCATTCTTGATTGCTCAATTTAACTGTTTAGCACCTCGTGGTATTAATGTCTATAGAGGCCCACTTTACCAGATAATAGAGAAGGATGCACATAATACCCCTCCGGTTAATGCTACCGTGTCTTCTACCTAATCCGTTCTCACACCTGTGCCTCAGCTGTATCGGTTGCACGAACTGATCTGTCTCCCTTTATATTGTATTGTATTGTATAAAAAAAACTAAAACCACCATGCTTTCTTTCTTTTTTACAATTATGCTGAAACAACTGTGCTTGCTCTTGGTTAGTGTTCTGTAATCCTAGTAGTTTCATCATTTCTTCACTGACACAGAATTGTATAATTAACTTTTTTCCTACTGACCCTGTCTGCTATGCCACCATTTTCACTTACGTATTTACATACAGGGAAAGCAGTTACACAAACACAACATTTCGAACGAGGTCTATTCCTTCTCAAGTGAAGCGAGATTGTTAACTTGTCACCACAAAGTACAGTCAATCCGAGGCGCAAAGACGCTGGCGGGGGTTAAGACGATGTGTGGCATTTCCTGTGTTCTTGGGGACACAGAGGGTGAGTAATAAATTCTGGGTTTGGGGTCCTGTCAAGTGTGCCGTCGCACGTGGGGGGGATAGATAATTAACATAAAGAGGCGTGTAACTAGACATGTGTGAGACTATAATAGCCCGGTTCTGCTGTACGTTTATTTGTATCTTCACCTGATGAAGTGCAGGTTCTGAACGAAAGCTTGTGTATATTAAAGTTTTATTTCAAAGAGTGCTTCATTCCCTGGACTTATTGTGTTCTCAAGTCGAGCCCCGGCAAATTGGTACGCATGGGCGGATTGACATACCCTTGGCACGTTGCGTGTGCCGGAACCTTGCCGGCGCGTAGCGATCGTAGACACGTCGAGCAATCGCGAAACGTGGTCAGGTCGGCGTCGGGTAGGAGCTCTCCAATACCGAGTTCGCACTTGTTGACGTCCGACGCGGAGTCGTGGCGAAAATGGTGACTCACACTACGGAGAGCTTGCCGCTACGTCTAGCGACTGACGAGACTTTTCGGTCTGCTGTCCTTTTATTCTGCGGTCTCCGCATATAGTTTACCCTTATTCTGACAGCTCTGCAGCTCATCACGTTCAACTTCTAATTATGGTAATGGTGCAAGCGTCAGCGAAGCAAGGTAACACGAAAAACGCACTTTTTGTGTGTCGGTGCCCGTGAGGCGTCACACTGCTCACCCTCGTTTGTTTATTTATCGCGGCGCAGGTAAGGTAGGGAGGTTTAGAGTGACTGGAAGGATTAGAAGAGATTCAGCAGTTCAGGAGGTACTTACGATAACGGTTCCGAAGATATGATACGCCAAGCACCTGATTCCTTTGAAGTGAAGCAGACAAAAATTCCCGATGTGCCCTGCGCAGCCTAGGTGGCGTTCATCAAATTTGCACCAAAAATCCAGCGGTTTTGCAGAACGCGAGAGGTGTCCATTTCAATCGCATCCAATCCACTTGCCACACAAAATGGCGATGCCCATAAGGGATAGGGGGCTAAATAGTGAGGACAGGTTGATTTATAGTGTCCCATATTTCAAGGCGTCATTGGTCAGACAGCTGACAAATTGGGTGGAGCTTCATGACCCATTAATGGCAAGACTCCCTTTTAATATACGGCTCTGGTGGGAGGCTAGACTCCGCGGCCTCTCGCATTGGAGATGCACTTTCCATACTCTACTGGTGCGGTACGTAGGCACACAACAAAACAATTCGATAAGTAAACACGATCTTCGCATGTCCAGCAAAGCTCATTTCTCTTGTTTTTTTTTTTTCTGCCTCACATTTTCGTTCCAAACTACACGCTTCTTCAGCAGAGGCTGGGCAGAGCGTGTAAGCCTCCATACAGGAGATTCCCTTTCTGCGCTGTGCAGAAAAACAGTGTAAAGGCGTGTGCGTGTGCAGATGGCTATCCTGTGAGCGTCGGCGAGAGGACGAAGACATAAAATGCACGCTAGCTGGTGATAGACGATTACATACACGAAAGCCCCGAGACACGTGAATACACACGGACGTCGCGACAGATTCTCGTGTTGTCCGTATTCGTTCTCACGTGTTTAGGGGTCTTCGTGTGTCAAGCGTGGGCGAGTCCGCCAAAGGTCAGGGATATGGATTGCTCGATGTATTTCGCCACAAAAAACGCCCCCGAAAATGCACAAAGGACTGCAGAAACTGAATACTTTTGTATTCAGCGGTATTCAGAGCTCCAGAGAAAGAAAAATACAACGATTATGCAAGATGAGCATGAATGACAAATATATGTACAACTGAAATTATTTCTAACAATATCTTGGAGCTGACGTCCGTCATGACCCAAAGCCAACGCCACGGCGAGTGTTAAAGGGACCGAAAAGTGAATATAAACCTATCGAAACTTTATGTTCAGCGAAAAGCTTGAACCTTCAAAAGTTCAAATATCAAAGAACTCCGCTGAAATCGCTGTAGTTTTTCTGTAATCGAATGTTCCATAATTGCATGTCCAGGGACCTAGTAGGAAACCGAGCAGTCTGTCAACAATTGCATGACCCCGCGCCATCTGTCGAGGACGCATCTAATACGCGCGCTTCCGGGCGCTAATCCGGCGAAAACGAAAATGGCAGTGACCACTTTCTACGTCGAGAATGTCGAGCCTCTTGAACATGAGTGCGCCGGAATTCCGCATTCAAGAACTGTCGCTCACACAGAACTTCTGTTCGGAAGGTGCAGATTTTGCTCCTGGGGCTCCTAAGCTGCTATCACCGGTTCACGCCCCGTGCTGACACTTGCACCATTGCACGACCTTCTTGGCGGCCCTCAAACTCTTCCGAAACGCTTATCTTGACATATGAAAAAAAAAAACACTCATAAAATCTTGAGGTCACCCCAGAAATCCTGAGGCACTGCTAGGGTAACCCCAGACGTCTCGGGTTACCCTAAGACGTCATGGGGATACCCTAAGAAACCATGTGGTTACCCTAAAACGTTCTGTGGTTTACCCCGGACCATATTGCTAACTTGTTTCTCGAGTTTCTCAGAGCCTGGGGTCTTAAGGGACTATGAGACGTTTTAGTTCACCCTAGGTCCTGGGGTAACCCTAGGCCCTGGGGTCACCCCAGGAACAAATTTTCAATATGGTTACACCCTGATGCCCCCTTATTTTCACCCCCGTCAAAGCCACCATAGCCACAACTTCCTGTTTCATCCACCCCGCACCAGACACCTGCAATTACCGGCGCCTCTACCACGTTTCTCGGTATTGTTTTACACCAGCGGACGCAGGACAATATAACCTAGCCTGGTTTCTTCTCCCACAAGCTGGCGGATGTAGAAATCTGATGCTGAACTCTTGGTTATTCATTTGGCCATAAGTAATCCCCTGCCACTTCATTTTGGGGTCATCTTTTAACGATGGACACCGACCATAAGCCCTTTCACTATTTCCTCAGGGAAGCCCGCTGCCCGTCTATTATCAGCGAGTTTAAGACATCAAGGACGTGTCGAGCATCGTGATGTCCACTGGTGTGCTACGCCCTTTCTTACTTAAAGACGTCCTTACCCAGTATTCCAACCGCTACACAACATCCCTCATTCTCGATTCGCAGCACGAAGGGCCACGTAACATGGGTTATATCTGACCAAGTATACACGTTGAGATTCGCAGATGGAACCGTGCGTTTTTTCCATTCTAACACGCAAACGTCAGCCGACACGCAGCGACACGTTTAGCCGTTTTTGGTTATCCACGACTCGTTTCCTGAAGATACTGCTTCCTATACACTTCTCTGTAATCTTCAGCTCGTAGCAGAACGATACCCTATCGGCGGTGTCGCGCATGAAAGAGTTATACCAATATCGAGTCCGACGGGAGACCAACAGGCAGTATAGAGACAGTCAGAGATAGCAGGCAGTGACGTCCAAGTACCGCTTCCGATCAGTGGCGCTGCGTGCCAAAGTGGACTGCACGGCCTCCCCTCGGACTGGATTCTGGTATAGATACTTCTTACGCGACACTACCAATATCGTTGAGTCACGAGGTGGAAATTACAGACAAGTTTGTCGCAAGCAGTACATAACGAAATCATCGGGCCATTGCCTTCTTCCCGGAACTCCATAATCTTTTTACTGGCATCGACCAATCCTTTCACTGACCGGAGGCTATTCTCCTGCTTGATGCTTCTGCTGATATTTTTGCCGGGGTCTTCCTCTAAGTTTGGGTTATTCTTTCTTTTTGCCCACCACCATCCTTCCACCTGATCGTAGCCGCAAACTTGAGTCATCTTTGTCGTTGCGCTTGTGCCTCGCTGGGCCCTAAGCATATCTAGACCACATCTGACCACGCCCATGCGAATGGCATGATCGAGCAGTTTCACCGCCAACTTAACACTGCCTTGCGAGCCACCCAGGATCCAGCTAATTGGTGTGATCGGCTTCCTCTTATTTTTGCTAGACATCAACCCTATATTCGAGGCCGTTATGACTTGTTGCTATTCGGAATTGACTATGGCAGGATGTTTCGCAGGCCAATTTTTCGCAATGGGTCACCTGTTCCCTGTATAAGATCCCGCTGACTAGGTCTCACAACTATACGCAGCTCATGCATCGCCTTTCAACGTGTCTCCCCGTGCCACCACTCCAACCGCAAGAGTTTTGCCAGTCGCGTTTTGATCAACGCAAACACTGTGCAAGTGCAACTCAGTGCAAGTGCGACGCAAACCCCTTTTGCGTATCAAGCAACCTGTGTCAACAAGCACGTTGCCGTTCCGCACCAAGGAATCCATTTCCAGCCCAAGGATATTCCACACGTGTAGGATTGCAATGTGACACAATGGGCGCATTAAGCAGGCTCCCGAGCGTCCTTTCCCGGGTTCTCAGGGGAACGTATACCCTTGGAATCTCCACTTAAAGGTGTTTGTGAGGCTATCTGGGAGTGCTCCGCACGCGCTCCACATATTGAGCTTCCTTCTCTCACCTGCATTCTGTAAACATGACGAAGGTGGGAGAATTGAAACCGCCAATCAAGCCCGCTGAACGGGGCGTACAGCGGAACGCGCGTCACGAGCCGGAAGCGGTGCCGCTGTTCCCTGGCATGAGAAAAGGGGCACACAGGGTGCACCCGGGAACGCGCACCGGAAGTTGCTTTGGTGCTGTTAAGTGATCACGGGAAAGAGGGAACGTTCCCGGACCACCAACTTAACGCGCCCATTGTGAGTGTAAAGAGTGTAGTAGGATGCGTTTGCTTGTTCATGGTTTACAACCGCCTGGATCCCTGATGTCGACATATCTCTAATGCCGCGTTGCTCTCTCCCGAGAGAAAATTCTTACGTTAAGAAGCTGTCTGTAGTGCTCAAGAACTTTCGATTTAAGCTGTCTTTTCTTCTTCTTTTATTTATTTTTCTTTTGTTGTTGTTGTTGCTTTCTTTGTTTTATAACATGCGTCATACATTTATGCTTCGCACATACATGCTTCTCACATTAATGTATTTTCGCACGTGTGTTAAAGGGCGTTGATAAAAGAAGGATGTGAACGTCTTCTTTCGAGCGAGCGAGCTTTTAGAGGGTCTGCGCGCTTCTCAGTATAGTTGTTAGGCCCTATCAGCTTCCAGCCTTAAAATGATACATATCAGAGTGAACTTACGCCAGCAGGAATGCACTTCCACTTCGAGCAGTTGTGTCGCTGTGGATAAGCAGGTTAGAGACGCCTTCAAGCGAAGAGACATCGTCAACAGACGAAACTGAAGGTCTTGAAAGCCTTCATGCGCTCCTTTAGATCAGTTCTCAACTAAAAAGGATAGGCTGCGAAATCGAAACCAAACTCGATGAAAGAGCAATTCAGTGAATCCTACAACCGACAATGCAGGTTAATTCAGCGTAAACAACGATAATTACGTGAGGCGGGCTACATTTATGGACGTGAACACAACACGTAAGCCTTCAATACCCAAGAATCATTGCAACTTTTGTCAGGCCATGTGCATACAAGGCTTGTTAGATGCAAACACGGAGCACGTCATTCTAGTTGCAAAGCATTTAATTTCTAATCCGCAAACGACCACCGCTGTCCTTTTTTTAATTGCTCAACAAAATATTGTTATTCTGTGCAAAAAGAGAAGAAAAACAAGCCCCACCACAAGGCATTGCGACATCCCGTTCTCGGTCTACAAGGCTCCAAGTAAATGGATGTCACTGGCTTTTTTTTAACTTAAAAAGTTTTAAAAAGTTCGTTCAATTTTTCTAGTGATAGAAAGTGGTCCTCGATCCTAATCAATTACAGATTTTGACTTGTGTAAAAAAACCTAGCAAAAAAAAGTCCGAGAATTGTGACTTTTAAATCCAAATTAGCAGCAATGTCAGGGGGATGCTTCGATTCTAATGCAACTTGTTCCAGGAAAAATGTTGTAACTTGTGCTCTCGTTTACTGCATAAAGCATTCCGTTACCTTCAGGCTCCCTCTGTGCCATAATCGTAAATTTGAGGGCGTACGACAAAATTAGTTGTAAGCAGCGCATTTTTCAAAAAGGCTGGCTTCAAATTTGTTGATGTTTCGCGTGGACACAGCTCAGCCATCCTAATTTCATTAATATGGAATAAAAACTGTTCTTATTTTATTTCAACGGGTTCCGTGATTTTTAACGAGTGTAATCACTTGACGTCAAGGCGCTTGATCAAGTGTACAAGTAGAATATGCCAGCAGTTGGCTACAACTTTTAGCAAAAACATGCTATCCGGTCCTATTAAGAGCAGAACACATGTACTTTTCACCGTCATCTCGGCCATTTGCCTGAAGAACGAATCCCTACGATTGGGAACCTCACTCCTTTGTTTTCTTCGTTCCTATAAACACTTCTGTTACCTGCCACTCTCGAAGTGTACCCATTGCGACCGACAACGTACATCACTGCACTCCACTGACACCTTGGGCCATTTAAAAAAAGGCGACGAATGTCTGGGACGAGACTGGTCCCATGTACAGTACAGCATGTACTTACAAACGGACGGTGCCGCAGCACACTTTAAAATGCGATGGGAAATTGCTGTGCAGCGCACTTGGACACGGAAACAAGACTGCGCTACAGGATAGGCCGTGCCGTAAAGCACAACCACTGCACAATCTTCGGTCTCCCCATCCGACGCCATACCGACACCAAAAGATAATGGAAAGATTACAGAAGCAGAAGCGTTCCGAGCAACGAAGAAAGGGCGGCGAAATGGGCGGCTGTTCGCCCCCCAAGCAGCAAAATGTACTGAAAGTCGAGTGCAACAGGGGTGGACGGTATCTGTCTCATCGATGTTCCTTAGCTTCACGAGTGTGTTCAAGG
Source organism: Ornithodoros turicata (assembly GCF_037126465.1). Lineage (NCBI taxonomy): Eukaryota > Metazoa > Arthropoda > Arachnida > Ixodida > Argasidae > Ornithodoros > Ornithodoros turicata. The sequence goes on from NC_088202.1 coordinate 98,471,717, forward strand.
CCTTCCACCTACCCGTCCACCCCTATTGCACCCTACTTTCAGTACATTTTGCTGGTTGGGCCTAGATCAAGTGTCATGACGCCAAATGATTATGTGCGTTAAAAAATATCGCAGGGCACGTACGAATGCAATAAACATTTTATTCAATGAGATTAAATGACAATTATTGTACTGTGTCGGCGCAAAATACCAGGAAATTTGAAGTCGTCCCTTTTCAAAAGGGTGCTATTCAAAGCAGTGACTTTCTCTTAGCAAGATGATAGCGATCCTATGATTCCATTTTGTCTAGTCGTCTTTAGCGTATTATCTACACATCTCCTATCCTTTTCACTCACCACCCCCGAACTGCACAGAATCCCCTTTCGCCTAATGTATACGGCAGGCCGTCCGGTTTCGCCTACTAACTCGTGTCACGTGAAAAGAGAATGCGGTTCCTCGGCACGCAGCCAAAAATATTTGGGACATATTTCTCTGTTTCTCTGCTCCAGCTAGATGCCTTTTTAGTTATACACCTTCAGCATTGTATTTTTGGCTATGTAGTCATCCAATCAGTGGAACAAACAGGGACACACATGTGTTGAGGTACATATTCCGTCTCAAAAAACGGGAAAACAAACGAAGGATATAACGATTACAAGCTGTAACAAAAATAGCTATTCAAGAAGCAGACGAACTAGATCCGCTCCTTGACTGCACTTCCACGGGACCGCCAAGAAGACCGAGGAGCGGACGATATGCGTGCTTCTAGGTCCTGAATGGAAAGTTACTGTTCCACAATGGCACAATATTCATGAAAAAATGGCTAGAAAGCAAGCGAGCTGGTGAAGATGATGCATAATGTAAAACCCCAAGACTAGGGAACACGAAAGGACAGACACAACAACACTGTGTTTGAGATTTCGTGTTGTGTCTGTCCTTTCGTGCTCCCTAGTCTCGGGGATTTACATTATGCACAATAATCATGTCTACTGCTCAGTTTCAGAGGCGTCAACGCACCTCACGATCGCTCGCAACGCACCTCGATGTAAACGCAGTGATACGAGCATGAACAAGAGGGACAAGTTCCACCTTCATTATTCTATCCCTTGACGCGTCTTGGAGTCGTCCCTTTTTGTGTTTTCTTATTTTATAGTAATTCTACAGTTGTCTTTCAGTAGCCTCCGAGGTAGTCTCACAGTTGACTCCCAGGTTCAAAAAAGTCACTTCCTCCTTGTTATTCTTCGCCTTTCAACATATACATTGAGCGCGGCGCGATCATTTCTGCACAAGCGCTTTTCTAAAGCAACTAGCGAAACAAATAAAGCAACTATAACGAGCCTGTTTGTGACACATGGTCGTGACAGGTAGTCGAAACTATCTGCAGTCCTACCCTGCGGCACGTGCAGCTTGTCGCCACACAAATAGGCTGACTCACATTACGTCTAAATCTACTCCCAATTTGTTTGTGACACGTGTATTGCTATATGCAATATCGTTCAAAAATTGCAGCCCGCAGCATCAGAGACACAAAGTCACGGGGCAGCGGATTCTTCGTTTTCGGTTTCTGCTAGTTTTCGCGAATAGTACTTTACCAGACAACTCCTGACAACGTGGGAGACTACCTTTTCTAGAAAGGTTTTAAAACATCACAGGACGGTTGCGACTCGTGTAACGCGAAATTCAACGTCAGCTGTGCGTGTGGTGAATTAGCCCGAATGAAAGTGTGTAGACAAATCTGTTTAAGCGTGATGAGTATTGATTGATGGTCGCTGAAATGGTTGGTGAGGTGAGTGGTGTCCTGAACGAGGGGGCTGTTCTGGAACACCAAGTCTATGCATGAGCCATGTCTAGTTGTTGGTTGGCGGATGTCGGTGCGCAGCGTAAGGTCCAGTTGTTCGGAAAGGAAAGTGGTCTTCCTAGCCAGTGAAACGTCCACGTTGAAGTCTCCGGCGATGAGAAGCTTGTGTGTGCGGTAAGGCGCGAGTACACATACACGATAAAGTCGCGGAAGCGTTCCAGCGCGGCGCGAGACGAGAAGTAGCACACAGCTACCACGAGCCCAGTGAGAAGCTGCACACGGTACAGCTGACGCTGTAAAACTGACGTGCTTTGGTTTTTCTCTCACTTTCCATCGATAGCGGTTGTAAACTGGCGGGATTCTCCTCCTTACTCCCAGCGCTGAGTGCAATGCGATGAGTTTCGTGCGGAAATGCGAATGCCGCGATCTCGGGAAGGTCTCCACTATATAGCGGACGCTGTAAAAGAACAGCTGCAAGACGTCTCCCGCGGTTTGAAAGGAACTTGCGACGCCCTTTGTATACTACAAAGAACTCTCTTTGAAAGCTACAGTAGCCGCCACAAAATGTAATTCTCTGATGTGCACAAGAAACGTGCTGTGCTAGCATTTTGTGTAGTAGCAGAGCACACACTGTATGGGAATCGACCCCCATTTTAGCTTAAACATCCATACATCAATCCACTCATAAATCGCCGCAAACACTTTAATAGGCGATAACTTTACGTGATATCGCACACACCTTGATCTGGAAATGTTTGTTGTTTGCTTTTTGTTTAGGACTATACGTAAGCTGATGAATCTCTTACTAATGACGAATTCGGGTGGTCATTTCGTGAAAACTTTTTTTCCTACACTCTAAAAACTGAACTTCACCGCATAGCACGCTCTGCGCCAACCATTGCCATGAATGATAGGGTTATCGCTTCTGATTCGAAGAGAGAAGGGGGCGTTCGCCTTTTTCGTGTCCATTTGGATACACGATAATTGACCCAAAAAGGCGTACGCCCCCTCCCTCTCCTCGAATCAAAAGCGATAACTCCACCATTACTGGCAGTGGTTGGGGCAGAGCGTGCCCTGCGGTGAAGTTCAGTTTTTAGAGTGTAGACCCGGCCTGTTCTCGCCTATTGTTCCAGATCTCGCGTGCTCGAGTGACGCTTTCCGAGCGCCAAGAATTTGACAGCTAGCACTTTTTCCGCCCGGCATCGAAGCGATCGGGCAGCGGATTGCCCAACTATATCCGGTGTCGTCATATCCGCATCGCGAAGGTAGCGAGGGCCCTTATTGGCCCGCACGTCAAAGTTCGCGTGGGTAAGCAGACGACAACACCCGAATACGAGCGACCGTGATGCGCATAGCGTGATCCAAGCTGCTAAAACCGCTAGATTCCTGGCACTTATGTTCGGGTGCCAACGGTCACGTGTTCCAGCTCGGGCGCGGACCTACCAATGTCTGAGCGCAAAGCCGTGTGGCCATGAAATAGCCTCCCGAATTCGCCATAAGAGAGCGGAGCCGGTTGGCACTTGACAACTGCGAAGACGACAAAAACAGTAAAAGTAACACAAAGACAGCCGGAAAATGTCGAACTTCACACACAATCCACACTCATCTACACTCCATATTTTCCGAATCAATCAACGTCGAACCTTCACCTTAATTAACCTTCAGTCATATGATAAGAAGGTTGGAAGTTCGACTTTGCCTGTCAGTCTCTGTGTTGCTTTTGCAGTCTTCGCTGATGACTCTCTAAACCTGTCACTGTGTCTGATTTTTACTTGATTGATATTACTAGTACATTCTTCCCGAAATTTGTGAGCAAACCATACATGGCCGATTTGTAATATTGGTGCCTTCAGTGCTATCAGAAACGGACAGGTTCATTCGCAGGCTTGGTGATCTCCCAAGTGGATTTGAGCAAGGATTCTTCGTGTGCAGGATAACTGAAACGGAGCTTTTTGACTCGCCGTTTTCCGCACTTGTTGACAACGTTCCTGATGACTGACAAATGGAACTGATTGACCTGCAGTGCAACGCACCGATAAGAACAAGTTCGGTGAAGTTGGTGGGCTTCGTTCTATCCTTACGTTGTACGAAAATATATGAAGATACGTATGTTGTCGCGGTCAAACCTGTCGATGTTCGGTACAACATGCGTCTAATAATAATAGAGTAAGGTGGTCTAAGACAGTTGAGCTATTTTGTTAACAGCAGTCAGAATAATCGCCTAAATTGTACTATAATTCATTAACTGAATCCCCAAACCTTTGAGAAATGATGCACAAATTACTGTGGTGCTAAACCAGATATTTATTTCGTACGAGCCAAAAATGACAGGTTACATATTTTCATCAACTTACCCCACCCTATGGGTAAGTTGAGGACATCAAAAAATTAATGCTGGGTTTAAATTTTGTCTTTTGTTTGGCCCAGCCTTAACGGTCAGCCACGAGTAGTGCACATGGAAACACAGGGCTGTGACACAGCATCATAACGGTGAGGTCATATTTTATTAGCCGAGGAGCAGAAATGAGCAAATTGGAAGTCAATGCTCGCGAAAGTTACAGATGGGACAAAAAAAGGCCCCTCTTACCTCGACCACATCTGCAAAACAGCGTCTCACGTCTTTCTAAAAAGCCACGTGCAGAACGTCAACACATTACTTCAACGCCCAGACAACGGCTGTGCTCATCCTGGTGTCACAGACGAGAAAACAAAATATTGCTAAGAAAATGCCACGCTAAAAACCCAAACTGTCCTCAACTTGCCCCCGTCTTCAAGTAGCCCCACTTTACCCTAATTCCTGGGGTTACGTCGCGAGACAACTGTGCCAACATACGTCTGCGAGCAGGCGTTTTCTGTGTTGAACCTGAATATGTCAAAGTTACGCTCACAACTAAGAAACGAACACCTCAACGATGTCCTTAAGATTGCAACTGCACAATCACTTTCACACGATGTTGGCGCAATAGCTAAAAAAAAAAAAAAGTTCCTCTCTACACAGAGCAAATAAAAACGATTGCTGACCCTCTGATTGAGCTGCTAAATAATAACCTAAATTCATGCGTTTTATGTTGCTTTAGGTTCTGTGTTTTGCTATCTATATCGGAAACAGGCTACCGCAAAGCTGCGGTACGTGGCCCGCGTAGTTCTTCCAAGGCTCAATGCGGCCCGCGACACGAATGAGTTCGGCACCCCTGACCCTACACACTTTAATATTAAACTTCACCACACAGCACGCTCCTGGCCAACCATCATCCCGAGTGACATCGTTCTTTTTCCCGATTGGCTGAAAACGGTGGGCGTTGGCCATTTTTCTGGCATTGTGCACCTCATAATTGTCACCAAAATGGCGTACGATCCTCATTAGCGGACTCTTAATTGTTACGTCAAGTGGACAAGCGCGATTTCAGAGCGATTTGCCTGCTGGCTTGTTGCTCGGTTCTTCCCACACAGCACCACAGCCGGCGCCCGGATTGGAACCCTGGAAAGCCAAGCCAAACCATTCTGCGCAGCTTCCCAATAACTTTTAGCATAACATATTTCCATTGTTTCGACGCAAAACGCGAAATATAATATGTCAGACGATGAAATGCACAACATCCTGGCCTAAACACGATGTTAATTGAGGAAATTATATGTTTTACTGCCATCTACAGATTTTTACCGAAATATCCACAGTTTTTAATGAGTGATCTCCATATTTTACCTCTGACGGGTGTGGCAACACTGGGGCAGTTACGAGAGGAGAAGACAGAGAAGTGGCAGCGGCGTCTCGACGATGTCAGTTGAAAGCACCGTATGACCGCATTGTTCAAAGAGAAGTCTGTTCGCAGATTTGTTCATGTGTCAAAGTGACTAAGCGCGTGTTGTGATGTTTCCCGACACAAGTATCCTACAACGAACAGTCTCTCGAGTTCAGAAATGGAATGCAGTGGTGAGGTGACGCCTGAGGAACACTTGCGAGCGCCGTCGCATTTTCAAATGCAGTCACAACGGAGACAGGAGTCGGTGTCCGTGCGACAAGCATTTCCCGCTTCGTTGTAACCTTTGTACTGCAATCAACCAAAGAAGATGCTCACCGTGAAATCGCATGCACTCGTGTGAGTGTCGCTCGCTTCTAGGAGTAGATTGTTTGTGTGTTTTGCGAGTTCGAACTTGGTCAACGAACGCAACGATTTGGACTCTGTACGCACAGTGAATATTTGTGTCAGACTATTGAGTCAGTACGATGTTTAAAATAAATGTGTATTTTGCCCAAATTTGCCTTGTTTTGGAATCGGAATAACGAGCGTCAGGCATGAAAACCAGTAAAAGTAAAAGCCGATGGTAGCCAGGACCGGGCCGAAAGGCGAGCCAAACTGAGACTCCTGATTGGCCGGGTAGGCATCATAGTTCATTTTCATTGGTTGCATGCCGAGTGTTGCCTGAATTATCTCACACTATGGGCTCTATGGGGAGCTGTGGGAGCCTGGCGTCGACTATTTGATACATAGAGTTAATATAGGAAGACTCTAGAGAACGTATTTGGCGCTCCGTAAATGGGATTCTCCTATCCCCGAGCGTGACCGCCCGGGCGCAGCCATCCATTGGTCATGGACAGTGTTAGTGGACGAATTTCAGCCCCCTAACTACAGCGGAGCTGCTCCGTTGGTTGCCAACCCTGTGCAGTCAGGTGGGATGACAAACGGGGGAACGAGCCGATGGAGGCAACGGTTCCCACCGTAGGAAGCGAGGCCAGCCGTGTAATTGCGTTGAGTACGCACGAATCTTCGGGATCCGTGCAGAATTGAGTAGTGCTATCGAAATCACAAGGTAAACGTTGTCAAATCAAACGTGAATCATATATTTTCTATGAGATTACCTGCGACATCGCCAACCCTTTGCTTTCCACCGACACGGATGAAGATGTTACCGCCTATGACGTGTTGAAGTGGCGTTTGTATGCTTTGCCAGCGAAATCAATAAATAGTTACCCATCGTAACAAATGTAGGCATATATTTCCGAAGGCAACAGAATTCCAAAGATGAATACACGCAGTAAACCGCCATTTTCATGCTGCTCTGCGAACCAACGGGAACCGGAAATGGCAAAAACGAAACCACCCACCATTCCATGCTCATGGTCTGTCGAGTTTCGTGATAATAAAGTGATGAACGAACGGCAGCACACAAGCTAGTGATGCAGTGGGAAAATATTCCCTGCTTATTTCTTTAACGAATACATATGAGATACGCACATAGTACGCGGAATTTAGGTAGCAAGTGATGAATTTAGGAAAATGGCAGCATGGGTGATATAAATACCACGTCATATAGGCGTTACTCTACACGCAAACGGCACAGTAGAATGTAAAAATAAAATACAGTGCAAAACAATGGGATGTGCACTGAAGAAGCAAATACTTCCATTCGTGATAAAGGTTGACAATATGTTGAAGGTACAATGTAGAATATACACAAATATTTGCTGCGTATATCTACAGTTGAGTGGCTCATGGAAAATCAACGTTTTTCTTTACGTTCATAATCCACCATTAACCAGGCACAGTTGAAACAGCGTTGGTTCAGCGTTATCATTCTACATTCAACATTGTTCAACATTAGTCAACATGAGGCAACGTAGATTGTACGTTCCACCAACAGTCGGTGTTGATCGGGATGCATAGAATGTTCAGTAAAGAAGTAAATTATAATCAAGTGCAAATACTACCTCAGCGTATCCCAAATTGAATCTGTGCAAAGTACAATGTGAGCTGACTCAGAACGAATGGAAAAATCGTAGCACTTCCAAATGATGAAATCCTGATATTATGCTACATCATGAACGTGCTCTTGAATATCTTGAATGAAACAAAAACAGTTCCAAGAAAATGAAATCCTAATGTATACTAAACCCTAAGCATCAATTCCCAAAATGCACCCACATTATCCGAGCGAAAGTGTGTTCTAATTTGCCAGAACTTTACAAGCATTTGGTATTACCTATAAATCAACTATTGAGCCATTATATTCACTGCAAAAGAAAGTGTTACGAGTGATGCTGGGACTTCCTCCACGTGAATCGGTTTCTTTCTGTTTTAGGTTACTGGGAATTAGGGACATATACACGTTGGTAATACACAAATGTCACTTCCTCATGTACAAAATGTTGCACGGCATAGTCGACTCAATGCTAATTACAGTTAATTATATCATAAAGCAGTAGAATTCCAGAAGTGAGTTCTGTATACGGCTTCCCCAGTCTCGCACGAATTATGGGCTACAAATGTTCCAGTACTTTGCATGAAAAAATTGGAATGGACTTCCAACACAGATAAAACATGCACCTAGTCTTTACATTTTCAGGCAACGATTGTCGGATGTATTGTAACTTATTTTTCCTTTGTTCTCTCCCGGATGTCATTTATGTTGCAGTTATCTGAAATGCTATCTGCAGGGCAGCATTGGATTGTGCAGATATTGTATAATGTGTTGTGTAATGTGTATGTTAGGGACCGCATCATGCCTAGCATGCCTAGCTAGGGCATGACTAGCGGTCCCGTACCAAATCTTGTAAACAGAAATAGTGTTAAATAAAAGAACCAGAACCAGAGTATTGGAGTAAGAATTGGAGTAATCAACATGAAACGCAAATGTTCCTCCATACAAACACACACACATGAATAAGGTTTGCAACAGTCTTTTCAATTTCTGCAGCTTGATGCTTCCTTGCAGGCAACTCATTAAATCTTTCGCGACAGGTGTTCTGATGCATCCTGTAAACCACGACTTGATTGCTTCTACGTTGCGTTCTACTTTGTGCTGGAATCTTGTCGTCACGCCAGGTGAAGCATCAAAGGAGAGTCGTCTGCGCTTGAGATTGTACATTTATTGTTGGTACATTGTGCTTCAAAGAACATGCACGCCAATCCAAGGAAAATCGAAGAAGCAAATAAAAGATGCACACCAGCATGAAGTTCGACATAACTGTCATTGAACAGATTAAAAACAGCAACTGATGGTGTAAGGCAGGCCACTAAGGCAGGCGTTAAGAATAAACTTGACTACCACAAAGCATTACACCAAACTGATTTTACCTTAGCAGTTTTGAAGTATGTCCTTTTTTGTTTGTTTAAGTTTCGCACTACAGGCACATGACCTGACAAGGGAGAGTCGCTCGTGTGGAATGAAATCAGTGAAACGGCACATGGATGCTAGCGGAAAACAAGTCACCTGAATTGCAAGACTGAAAACCAGATTCCTGAATAGATCTGTTCAATTACATTCAAAATCAGGTCGTCCAATCCACATTTCGACGGGCGACTGCCATCATCGGACCTCAAACCCATTCAAACCGCACGAGCGGTTAGTCTGGATTTAGTACGTGGAACATAGCAAGCACAAGTTTCGTACTCACGATATTTGCAAATCCGAAACGTGTGCGCAGACACATAATAATATCTATTCGTATTCCAGCATGGCGTATTGCAAAATAAATTAAGAAGCGCAAAAAAAAAAAAACTTATCGAGCCCTCTACACTTTCAATTCAGAAACTACACACAGATTACGCCCTGCCGCATCGTTTCGATTGCACAATGATAGCACTTCACAGTGCAACGTGCAACGACCGTTGCGACCAGGCGACGCGCATGTGCATCTGTTTCCAGTCCTGAACGGATCATCGCCGGACAGCTTGAGCACGGCCTTTGAAGGGGGGGGGGATATTCACATTCGTATGGGAGTCCCATAGGACATCTGCCCAGGATGCGGACATGCATCATCGATTTGGAAATATTATGGGACAGAATTACGTACCGCATTGTACATTGAACGTGGACACACTTAGAGCAGCTAGCCCCAACAACACACTGACCTCCCCAGGCTGTCCCAGGAATGCCACTCAGGGATAGAAATGGTATCCCGAGGACGTCCCCGAATGGTCCTCAATTTGTCACAAAAGAGTTAGAATGAGACTCCGGGTATCATCCTCAGAACTTCCCCGGCAAATCCCCCAAGGACACTGCTAGTATATTATTTCAGGAGCACAACCGGATACCTTAGAGTGCATTTGTTTATTTTGACAAGTGAGCGCCCATTTGCAGCACCCAGTTAGTGTGTGTGTGTTTTTATTTGTATTTTGTGGAAGCCTCTGTGGACTTCCCAGAGAGTGTGGTAAAGACTACTCGACATATTTTGCCTGTTCGGGTTTCCCGCACAGCTGATCACTGACAATGCAACCTACTTTACAAATAATGTGTTTTCAGATTCTTGCGTTATCTTAGGCATTCAGCACAAGAAGACGTCCCCGTATCACCCTCAGGCTAACATTACCGCAAGCCGCCATACCGGTGGCTAACCTTTCCCTCTTATTTTTTTATATATAATAAACATATTCCCCCCCCCCCCTTACCGAACGTGTTAATCGGAACCTGAAAACCATGTCAGTTGCTTTCACTAGTCAGCACCACCTTCATTGGGATCTTCGCTTGGCTGAGTAGGCGTTCGCTACACGGACGACAATCAACAGACCTACAGGATTCACCCCGGCGTTCTTGAACTTGGGACGAGAGGCCCCTAGTGGAGAATGCTCTGGGTCTCCGGGATGATGCTACCCGGATTTCCGGAGTCGACTGGACGTTGTAGCTGGAATGGCTCGGGAGAATCTGGACGTTGCAAGGTTGGACCAGGTTCGCCAGTACGACCGTGGATGTCGGAACCTCACCAACAGCGTTGGTGACCTTGTTCTTCGACGGACTCACACGCTTAGTGATGCGTCACGAGGCTTAGCAGCTTGACTCGCAGGTAGGTGGGATGGCCCCTTCGAGGTAAGTGCGTGCTCCTCAGGACTCACTTACAGGCTTCGTCACTGTGACACAGGCGAAGAAACTGGGCCAGTACACATCTCGGACCTGAAGTCTTATGACCTCCGAGACCCCGACGGAGAGGAGCCCGGTCTGCAACCTGCTTCCCTCCAGGACCTGGACCCGGATCCTGTTCCCGGACCTGCGTCCAGGTGCTACGACTTGCGTCCCCGCAGGCGGCGCACGTAACCGCCACCATCTACATCGCTAAGCATAGTGCTTGTGATTTACTGTTTTATTAGTGTGATTTCTGTTCAACAGTTTTTCCGCTATGTCTCTTTTGAGGAGTGCTTTTTCAGGCATTTACGGCTTGGGGCTGCCCTCTTACCGTGTTCCCTTTTACCCATCTCACAGATGCAGCGTCGCTCGGTTCCCGGAACCCGTCGCCAGACCGCGAGGACCCATGAGCCCATCACTCCACCTCATCGTCCAGACTCCCGATCCCGCCCTGCGCACAACACTCTTCGAGTTACTGACTCGGCCACCGTCCGGCAGCACACTGTGACCACCTGGACTGTGGTGTCTCAGGGCCAGCCCATGTCATGGACCACCCGTTCACGCTGAACTGCTCAGCCGCGACCACTCCACGGGGACGACCCAGCCGCACCCCTTCCGGGGACCAACTCTCGCCGAGCGGCACCCGTCGACCCGCTACGGCCCCTGACAACAGAAGAAAGGCTACTACTGTGTCCGGTGTGCCAGGTCCCGGAGGGTCATCGAACCACCCAGCGCCGGGGACCAACTCTCTCCGAGCAGCACCCGGCCTATCCCCTACGGCCACTGACAGCCGAAGAAAGGCGACTACTGTGTCCGGTGTGCCAGTTCGCGGAAGTGCATCAAACCACCCACCGCCGGGGACCCCTCCATCTGGCCCGTACTGAAGCCGCCCGCATGGCCACAAACGTCAACATTGCGCTGGCCACCCTGAGGCGCCTCTGGCCTGAATTGCTAGCGGAAACCCGCCACCCACAGGGTCCTCCGGTACCGCAGGCACCACGATCGCCCCCAACGCAGAAGACATCCTCCTCGAACTTCCGGAAGACTTAATGTCTGTATAATCTTCTGGGGGGAGGAATATCTAACCAGCCGGTAGGGAGCACGCAAGTGCCGCGGCGAGAGCAAGGGGTGTGGCTGGTTAAGCAGCTATAAAAGCGGGGGATCAGGATAAACGAGGGCGTTTTCGCATTCTCTCGACTTCCAGATTGTAAGAAGGTAATAAAGCCTTGTATGTTTGAACTGCTGTCGCGCTTCGTGTTCCTCTGCGCGCCGAACGGACAGGATGACGCCCCTGGTTGTGGGGACTTAGGTTTTCACAATTTTCAACGTCGGTCACAAGCTTGTCTTTCGTGGTTTCTCAACATTATTCGCTCAGCGTATTTCTCATCATAAAACAATGAGTATCGCAGTTTAAAAAGCGAAAATATAGATATATAAATGATCCTTAGGCCACTAAGACCAGCGAGACCAGTTAGAAAGGCATACGCTGCAGCAGCATTCCCTTTCCAAGACAGAACAGATACAATTGGGTTGCTTGTCTTCCGAGCTACCGCAAATTCGAGAGTCCTCTTTGCATGTCAGTCAAAATGAAGGGTGAGGTATCTAAGTTTAATTTGGTGTTGCACGTAACCAACAATGAAGCGAGTTATTTCTTGGAATATTAAATCGCTACCAAGGTAATGTCCGTGTTTCTTACTGCTTTAGTTTGAGGCATGCATCGAAAGTGAAGCTTGGCAGTGAAACAGTTTCATTTTTTGTCTCTTCGGAAATAAAATGCTGCGTCCAACGTCCCGCCAGGGACCCTTCCCGGACGTTCATGCAACAAGACCGCAGTGAAAGGTCTAGCAAACCATATGTTACTGCACGTGAAACCCAGTACATGGACGGATTCCTTTCAAATCCGACAATCTGTATTTGCAACCCTATATCTGTTTTTATGTTATATTTTCTGTTTGTAAAATTGTTTTCCAATTCATGCATGAGCACTCCTTCTTTGGTCGCATTTGGCAATGAGAAATAAACCGAGAACTTGTAGCTTAACCGAGTAACCGAGAACGAGAGCTTGCACCTGCTTAGTGTAAGCAGGTATTAAAATGCACAACACAGTAGTAAAATAATTTTCTTCTCCTGTGCTGTCCTCCAGTGGACGACCGCAGGACGTTCGCAAATGACAACCACTGGAAGCTCCTATGACGACAGTGTGGACCTCCTCCGTTCATCCCATCACAGACGAGGACGTGATGACACTTTGAGGACATCCTGAGGACCGCGAGTGTTCTTTGGCTGGGAAGCACGAACTTCCCGTAATGCCATTGTGCCTGGCACAGAACCCATAGCAGAACCTCCCAATTGACACCTCCCCACCTTGGACAACTCCCCATGTCGGACAAGATAGCGTTGCACCGGCAGGCTCCTACTGAAAATAGCAATTGAAAATAACGTAGAACACCACGTCCGGCGTAATTTGACCTTCAACCATCCCAAATTTTACAACAGCTTCAACCGCATGGTGCCAACGACACCCTACGCCCTCGCAACGACCCGGCCATCCAACTGCGACTCAACTCCCTCGAACCAGCTCATTCACACGCCTCAACCTGGACCTCTACAGTGTGACCAAAGAACAGCTTATCACGGTTCACACCCATGATTCGTTCATTGTGAACGAATCAATCGCGAACGACCCATCACTACCTGTTCTTCGTTGTTAGAGCGAGGCAGTATTGTTTTTGTAACGCGATGCAACGTGGACCAGTTAGAAGATCTGCACGAAAAAGAAAGAAAGACGGATGAAGTAGTATCACTTTTAGTGCTGGCTATTATACCGGATAATGCATTAGTAATACACGGACATCATCAGCATTATCATGGGGCAAAATACGGGCAAAATGATCTTGCCAATATAGGCAGCCCATATTGGTCCAATGTGGAGCCTGGTTGCACTTTTCATGTGGGACCAATGTTGGCAGCCCATATGTGGCAGATATTGACGAACCTGGCACCCCATATTGGTCCAATATTGGGCGAATATTGATGGCCTGCCTGGGTGGTAGTGGTAATCACTTACCACAAGTATCAGGAAACATACAAGGGCCCTATACACCATTAAATTATCAATTAATTAGCAATTAGGACCCCCCACAGAAATTGGGACCATCCAGTGAGTCACCAATACTAAACTGGGGAGCATCTAACTCGTGTCCAGACCACCCTGCATGTTTCAAGATACTCCTGTTCATAAAACACAAAAAATAAATAGAAATAGAGTGGAGAGAAACAATTTATATTAAAATCATCAATGCCAGCTCGAAGAAATCGCTCCGGAACGGGTGGCTGACCACCGACTGCCATGTTGCTCGTTGGCGGCTGGTAGTTCCCGATCGAAAAATCCATCAGAGTCAATCCTAATGGAACCATTAGTCCAATAGGTCTATCGTAATTTCGGGCATCTCCAATAGGACTAACGGTTTAGCGGTTTGATGGGACCATTAGGACCTAAGGGTCTAATGGCCTGATGGGAGCTCCACAAAAGTAAAAGAATAAGATTTGCCTCTTTCGGTCTTTTTTCCAACTCCTGTCATGACAGAATTTAATTTCTCTTGCTTCAATTTGTTCTTTTGTTTCCAAGACTTTTCAAAATATACGATGCGCGCAGTATTTCAAGAAGTGAACAGAAAAAGTAAAAAATAAAATAACATAAACACACTCCAGAACTGAAGCACCAAAACCTCACTTAGGATGGTAGTGTCCATTTCCTTTGATGCATTGGCATCAAAGTGGAAGTGGATGCAGACTAGTGATGTGTCGTTCGTGAACGAAGCCTTCAAATTGAATGAGTCATTCGGGTGAACTGAACGAACTAGTTCACCATCGAGCAACACATTAATTCGGCAGTTCAGTTCACTGGGCCTTGCCACAAGCCCAGAACTTCCCGAAACCCTGCAACACGTACGCTTCTGACATCTGTGCCATCTAAAGAACGTTTTGTACAGCTAACAGAGAGCGTGCGCACAAGAAGAGGGGCAGGAGACCACCACGGCACGCACAAACATTGGGCGGAACACTGCGGTCTTTATTGCATACGGCTGTGACGCCGGTGATGCTGCGCTCAAGTGAACTGCTGAAAGTGTGAACTGTGTGAAGGGATCGAACTGAGTGAACTAAAAGACTCCGCGGGCCATGGTGAAGTCTGAAGTGCTCGCTGGGCCTGCCGTTGCCCGTCAGAGCTGTTGGGGGGATGGCTTCGCTCGTCCTCAGCGCATGCGCGTAAGGGAAAGCAGAGGCACGGGTGGCGCGGGCAGGGGAGAGCAGCGGCCTTGAACGCCGTGTCCGTGTGGAGTGAACTACTTTGGGCAAGTATATAAATGACAAACTCTCAACAAGAGTCGCAGGCGTTCAGCATTGCTCGCGCTGAGGTCGCTGTGAACTGCTCGTGCTGTTCTGTTCTGACTTCTGGGCAGCTCGTGGCTTGCAAGCTGGGGATTTGCGACACTGCGAGCTACACAATTGTTCTTCAGAACGCTACACGATGTACTTTTTATTTCAGATCGCTCATGCAATGTCAAGTTAGCACGTCCGTCATTGTTTAGTGTGATATCAGAAGTGTAATGACAGGCAGTAGGCATCAGTGAGCTCATATGAAGATACTGCGAAACAACATGAATGAATTGAGTTGAAACTGAAGGTACACTGTCACACTTCTATGTTCTCAAGCTCGCAGCATGCAGACATATGTAATCAGAAAAACGTGATCATAACTGTGAACGACGACAGCATCTTGCAATTGATGTCTGTATTGCTTTTCTCGCCTGCCACCCACGTGACAACCGACGTTAAAATGATGTTTCCTATGTTGATGTGCTGGAGCCTTTGACAAACCACACTGCAAGATCATTTTATTGTATATTCTTGGTCGAGCCACATAGAGCGACTTTCTGACCCCGTGACGTCACTATATCAAATGATAGTGTGAAATCGCGGGCAGGTGAACGAATGAAGTATTCTTTTAAACAGTTCAGTGTAGTGAACTGAATTGAATGAATTAGTTCACCAAAGTGAACTGACTTGCCCATCACTAAATTGCAGGCAGCACATATACTATACTTAGAGCTTGTCTTCTGTGATTTGGCGAATCCGATAGCCATGTTTGCTGCCGCGGTTAAACAGAAGGGGTGAGGTGTCTAAATGTATTTAATTTACTTACACATGCAAGATTGAAGTGAGGAACGGCTTGGGGTATTAACTCAAGACTACCAGAACGTCTTTGTTTCTTACTCCATTTTGGTTTAGACATTCTGTAGATCCATCGAGAATCGATCTCCTACAGTGCAATCGCGTGTTTTTTTCTCTCTCGCAACACTCCATTCCATCACAGAATTCCGTCAGAGATCTGACCTTCCAGCCTGACCTGAGAGGTCAGAGATCTGACCTTCCAGCACATTATTAATATTTTATGATTTGCGGTTTTGCTCCACAAGACAGATACGATCGCCACAGCTGTCGGCCAACATTGCAGCGGAGCATGCTCGACTCAGCCTGGTGGTCTGACCCGGGTTATATGCCACGCTCCCCCTTACAATCATCAACGAAACTTGAACACCACTGTGCAAGCCTCCCAACCGAGAACGGTAGCCAGGTAAATATTGTTTCGGGTGCCTGCTATTGGTTGTTTTCTGGCGTAACGTTAGGAATCCCTATAGTGGACAATGTTATCCGCAGTTTTACGCTGTGGCATGTGTATCATGTCCGTGTAGCTATTTATTATCTTCCTCTTTGCCGTCTGATAATATGGCATAAATGCAGGTGAGTACCCTTTTCGACTGACCCGTCGTAGTCCTTCCCAAATGATAGAGGCAGTAATTTATCAGTGTTCGCAAGCCATGCTGACCCCGTAACCCCCAACCCACGGTTTGTCATCATGCAATGCATTGACAGCCACTCTTCTTGTCTGAATTCTTCCTCCGAATTGTCGTCAACAAGACGGTGCTTCCGCTTAGTCCGACAGCACTCTTCCCGGATTAGAGAGCTTATACTGGCGTGGGTCATACTTGATCTGGCTTAACGAGATTACACAGCTATTCTACAAGTACGGATCGGCGGGCACTACGGTCAGCGCAACGTCCAGTAGCTTGATAATCCGTACTGCAATTTGCGCTCACGTTAACTCCACTCGTACTATATAGCGTTAACATCTTGTGTGTGGCGGCGCGAGATTTCGCGAGCACGGCTTAAACCTCTCCGACGTCAGTGATCGAAAAAGCGTACACGTCGATGAGTAGGGACTTGCCCAGGATTTTCATTTTGGGGAAGGTTGGTGCTCCTTGGGGTGGTGTGACATCTCACCTAGAGATGCAAAATTTCCGGAAATTTTGAATGGATCGAAAAAAAAAACTTTTTTGGGGGGGGGGATTTTCCGAAAAATTGGGGAAAATGGAAACATATGTGGTTACTGCTGAGTCGAAGCATTGCTGACCAAACCACAGCATACAATGAGCTAGAAGCTTTAGTAGTGTTCATCCTCTAGGCATAAATGCAGAGCAGAGCATCCCATGAGACTGCTGTGTACTCAGCGATAGGTAATTAGAACAACCTGCCCACCACCGTGCTGCCCACTCCGACCAGAACTCCGACATTATGTGAATGCGATGGCAATCGCTTGGAGCGGCCAGACGGAGCACTAAGTTGGTGGTTGTTGGCGGATTAGAGACACCTAAGCCACTGTTGGCGGGTTGGAACGCATGAAAGGAACGAAAATTTACATTTTTGAATTTTGTCGCCTGGAAATTTTGGGCATTTTTTTCGGAGACGAGGAAAAAAGCTGTTTTTTTTTTCCCAAAATTTCCGTTTCTTTGCCGGGGCTTCGCATCTCTAATCTCACCTCAAACGAGTACAACGCGGTCTCAAGGTGAAGAGAGGCGCAGAGGGCCCTCCCTCTGCCCATAAAAAAAAAGAGAAAGAGAACACCACCGCAAAAAGACTTTTGAGCCCTCAGTGTAACGCATACCAAAATGTAATAAAGGGTTAGAATCTGTAGCCATAAGTTAACGGTCACATCTCCTTGTATTTGCTACGCGGCGACGTTTGTGTAGTTTTTGGTACGTGGGATATCCACATTGCTTCCTACCAGCGTGATGGTTTGCTTTGCTAGTTAACGTAGTTCATGAAACTTTGATTTCATATTTCACAATAGCAAGGTTGTAATCGTGTAATTAATTTGTTTGTTTTTACCAAAGATGGCACACTTTCTGAAAAGCATCCTGTGTGCCCCCCCCCCCCCAACAAAAGAGGTACTGTGGGACAGCCACTGGAAGTTTGCTTCGACATTCATGTGCTGTACATAGTATCAAAGCGATAACGCGAGTAGCGCGACATAGCGCGAATAGCGATATAGCGAATTAAACTGAATGAAATGACTGTCCTCGTAGCTCCACTTCAATCATTCTGACCATAACATAAGATAACATAATAATATCATTCCTAAAAATAGAGACTCGCGTAGAGCTCAACCCTCTATAGTATTCACCCTTAATCAGGGACTGAAACGGAACCGAAAACGGCTTGAAACCCCAATTTTGTCAAGAACCGTAACCGCAATTCAACATCGGCAATGAACGGAAACCGTAACCTGAACCGAAAATGTGTGATTTCGGTTAGCGGCTCATAGGAATCGGTTCAAGCGTGTACGCGAACAACTTTGGTAGCTCTGATTAATGGTAGCGTACGTAGCATAGGATAGTACGCCCTCCTCGGCAGCTCAGTCGGTAACGTGTTGGCTTGCTGAGCTTAAGTTCGCGGGTTCGATCCCTGCCGAGGGCGGCAGCAATGTGGGAGAGGTAAACAATGCTTCCAGCACCGTGTGTCGGAGATTTCCGGCGCACGTCAAAAGAAACCCAGGTGGTCGAAATTATCCACAGTCCTACCCCGCGGCACGTGCAGCATGTCGCCACACTACAGGCAGACAAACCTTACGTGTAAGATCATGGCACCATTATATATATATATTATATTATTACACTATTTTTTATATTATTATAGTAGGATAGTACGTGCTTAAAGTACGTCTCTTAGTTATGCGTTTTTTCATTCACAAGTTGTGCGTAGACAACATACATTCTTATGCGACCCATAACCAGATGACATGCATTGGTACGTCCCTTTGAGTTATGAACAGTGTTATTGTGATCATTTAAGATGGGAAGCGTTGCACGTTGTCTGTTTCCACAATCTGTTTGCTTAACCACTGAACGCACGCAATTTTTCTTGTCATTGTAGCTTTTTACAGCACGGAAGTATTCAATGTGCACGAAATAATAGCGACCGCAACAAATTGTATTTTACGGGGAATGTCGCAAACGGTCAAAGTGCGTCGAAGAAGGAGTTCACCCTTTCTTCGACCTGGCAGATGGCACTGCACAACCCTTTCGAAGCACAACAAATAAATAGGGAGTTTTAGGAAACCGTTGAAGTTTCACGATAACGTTTCCGAAAACGTGATAAGCAAATCGCCTGATTCCTTTGGGGTGGCTGACATCATGTTGCTTATATCTCATTGACAGTGATTTGGAGTCGGAATCGGAGGGCGCTTACGATTTCCTAAAACTCCGTAATATCTTCATTTTTACCCGTTTGCACTTCGCAACTCATTTTGCGACATCCACGCAGCCTACAGATACATCCTAGAGGGAAAAAAAAAATACCGGTTCAACTGTTTGGGTAACGGTAACAGCAAACATTAAAACGGCGAATCCCGTAACCGTAACCGCTTTCAGAGTTCTGACAGTGAACCGTAACCGAACCGATATTCGTTTCAGTTTCAGTCCCTGCCTTTAATATACAGGGTGTTTGCTCTAATGTGTCCAGAAATAATGTGTAAGAAACAGGTATTGCTTCACTAATAGTGTAGCGGCATCGCCATTACCATTCCCGCGCACCAATAACCTAGGCGCGCGGGTAATAAAAACCTTTGCCTCGGCCAGCTCGGGCTCTAGTTCGACTGGCCTGGCTCTCACGGCAACCTGTGTCTAGTCTACCTCTTTCTCTGACATTGGTGACCCGGACGTTCCTTTCTGGAACGACGATACTTTCCCTTTTCCGTCGGCGATGCATCAAGGCGACCCACCTCCGTCGTCGTCTAGCACAGGTTCCCTACAGCCCAACTCTGACGGACAACAGCACCATGTAGGAGCCATCGCCGTTAAACTTCCAGCCTACTGGGATCGCAATCCAGCTATCTGGTTCGCCCAGGCGGACGCCCAGTTCCATCTGGCCGGTGTGACTGCTCAGACCACTCGTTTCTATCATGTCATCTCCGCCCTGTCTCCCGCGGCCGCCGAGGAAGTACAAGATCTGATAATCTCTCCCCCAACGCAGAACGCGTATGACCAACTCAAGTCTGCCCTGCTGAAGCGTACGTCCGCCTCCGACCGTGACCGTCTGAGGCAGCTCTTATCGGCGGAAGAGCTCGGTGACAGGCGGCCTACCCAGCTCTTGCGCCGCATGAAGCAGCTCTTGGGAGATGACGCTCCGCAGGCCGGCGACAAATTCTCGCGCCAGCTGTTCATGCAGCGCTTACCCAATAACGTGCAGATGGTCTTGGCAGCAGCCGCGAATCTTCCCATCGACGAGCTCGCCACCCTCGCGGATGCTGTCATGGAGGTTGCCTCATCTCCTTCTCTTTCCGTTCTCGAGCAACCGGCTACCCAGACTAGAGGGCGAGCGGTTCCCCCAGCCATTCCGCCCATCCCAGAAGCTTGTCCTTCGGTTTCCCAACCCACTCCAGCCACCGAAGCTATACTCCAGCAGGTTAATAGCCTTACGCAATTGGTTGCGACGCTGGTTGCTCGCCCACGATCCCCGAGCCCCCGTCGCCCAAGGTTCCGCAGAGGTTCCCCGTCGCCACGGCGATCGCGATCTCGTTCTGCGAATCAGGATGGCCTCTGTTGGTACCACCATCGCTTCGGTGCCGAAGCCCACCACTGCTTGCTCCCCTGTTCTTGGACGGGAAACCCGCCGGCCCCCCACTAATGGCGGCAAGTGGATTCGGCCTCGGCGACAGCCGCCTCTTTCGTATCGTAGACCGTGTATCTACCGTATCGTAGATACACGGTACCGTATCGTAGACCGTGGTTCCATTATCCCGGTTTATGGCCAGCAGTCGCTCACTCTCAACATTGGGCTCAGAAGAGACTTCCGATGGCTTTTCCTGCTTGCAGACGTCACACAAGCCATCCTCGGATCCGACTTTTTAAATCACTTCAAGTTGCTGGTAGACGTTCACGGGAAGCGTCTGATCGACAGGACTACTTCCTTGTCAGTGCACGGACTCCGTCTATCGACTCCACCGTTGCGTGTCTTGGCCTGTGCCGTGCCTGAATCACCAGCTGAATCACCCTTCGCCGCCATACTGAAGGAATTCCCGGCACTCACCCAGCCGCCTGACTGGACCAGGCCTGTGCAGCACGACGTGGTCCACCACATCACCACCCGTGGCCCACCGGTCCACTTTCGCCCGCGTCGTCTGGCACCCGAGAAGTTCCGGGTAGCCAAAGCAGAATTCGACCACATGCTTGAGCTCGGAATCGTCCGGGCGTCATCAAGCACCTGGTCGTCGCCATTGCACATGGTGCCCAAAAAGACCGGAGATTGGAGACCGTGCGGCGACTATCGCGCTTTGAATCAAGCCACTATCCCGGACAGATACCCCATACCGCACATCTCGGATTTTGCTGCACAGCTGGAGGGCGCCACAGTATTCTCCAAAATAGATCTTGTCCGTGCGTACCACCAGATCCCGATGGCCGAAGAGGACATAGCCAAAACCGCGATCACAACACCTTTCGGATTATTCGAGTTTCTGGGGATGCCCTTCGGGTTGCGGAACGCCGCTCAGACGTTCCAGCGGTTTGTGGACAACATCATCCGCGGCCTCCCCTTCGTCTATGCGTATATTGATGATATCCTCGTCGCAAGTCGTTCGCCGGCCGAACACGAGCAACACCTTCGTGCGCTGTTCTCCCGTCTTCACGACTATGGAATCATCATTAACGCAGCGAAGAGCGAGTTCGGCGTTCCGGAACTCGATTTCCTCGGGCACCGTGTCAACAGCCAGGGAATCCTGCCTTTGCCTTCCAGAGTTGCGGCCATCCAGGACTTCCCGCTTCCCACTTCCTTGACCAAGCTGCGCCAGTTCCTTGGCTTAATCAACTTTTTCCGGCGCTTCATTCCGTCGTGCGCGGCCAAGCTTATTCCACTCGAAGCCATGCTTACTTCTAAACGTACTATGTCCCCACCGCCTCTATCATGGACCGAAGAAGCCACTGCCGCGTTCAAGGCCATTAAGGAAGAACTTGCGAGCGCATCGCTCCTTTTCCACCCCTGCCATGACGCCGAAACGTCCATTATGGTTGACGCCTCCAGCACAGCCGTCGGCGCCGTGCTTCAACAGCGTATCAGAGGAGCGTGGCGCCCCTTGGCGTTCTTCTCTCGCAAGCTCAAACCGCCAGAGACGAGGTACAGCACCTTTGGGCGAGAACTTTTAGCCATCTACCTCACGATAAAGCACTTCCGACCTTTCTTGGAAGGCCGTACATTTACAGTGCTTACTGACCACAAGCCCCTTGTATATGCCTTCTCTGCATCAGGTACCAAATACAGTCCTCGCGAAACCCGTCACCTTGCGTTCGTCGCGGAATTCACCACCGACATTCAACACGTCAGCGGTGCTGACAATGCAGCGGCGGATGCTCTCAGTCGCGTGAACGCTCTCGGATCGCTGCCTGCACTCTCTCTCGACGCCCTGGCCCAAGCACAGTCTTCCGACGCCGAGCTGGCTCAGTACCGTTCTGGCGCGGCTTCTTTGACCATCGAAGATGTCGCCTTACCCGGTTCCTCCACTCTGGTTGCCTGCGACACTTCTCAGGGACGGCCCCGACCTTTCGGCCCCTCTTCCCTGCGACGTCGCATCTTCGTCCCCTCTTCCCTGCGACGTCGCATCTTCGAGACGTACCATGCGCTCTCTCACCCCGGCGCCCGCGCTTCTCTGCGCTTGATTTCCCAACGGTATGTCTGGCCGCACATGAACAAGGACGTCAAGAACTGGGTGCGCGTTTGCCTTCCCTGTCAGCGCAGCAAAGTGCAACGGCACGTCCGCAGAGCACCAGAAAGGTTCTTGCCCCCCGACGACCGTTTCGCGCATCTCCACATTGATCTGGTTGGACCCCTTCCGGTATGTGCTGGCCACCGGTATATTCTGACCATCGTCGATCGCTTCACCCGGTGGCCCGAAGCCATTCCCATTCACGACGCTACCGCCGCCACCGTCGCCTCAGCCTTCATCTCCACCTGGGTATCGCGGTTCGGTGTTCCGTCAATCATCACCACAGACCGGGGCGAGCAGTTCGAGTCCAACCTGTTTTCCAACCTCACGCAAGCCCTTGGCACCAAACGTATTCGAACAACCGCCTACCACCCGGCTTCCAACGGCCTCGTTGAGCGCTTTCACCGGCAGCTGAAAGCCGCGCTCCGGACCTCATCTGACCTTCCTTTGACAGAAGTCCTGCCCCTAGCTCTGCTGGGAGTTCGGTCGGCTTATAAGCCAGACTTAGGCTGCACATCAGCGGAATTAGTTTTCGGGACGTCTCTTCGCTTGCCTGGCGATATCATCGACCCACCTCCCGACTTCCCGTCTCCATCACCAGCCGACTACGTGTCCCGCCTTCGCCAAACAATGGCCGCCCTCCACCCGATCCCCCCGCGTGTGCCACGCTCTGCTGCGACGTACCAGCACCCCGAACTCGAAACGTGCTCCCACGTCTTCCTCAGGTGCGACGCAGTCAAGAGGCCCCTTCAGCACCCATACTCCGGCCCGTACGCTGTCGTGCGAAGATCTCCTACGCATTACACCATCCTGGTAAAGAACCGAGAGGAGACTGTCGCCCTGCAGCGATTGAAGCCCGCCTTCCTCGACGTTCCTGCGACGTCCCCCAGCGCCGTTAACTCCGACACAGGGCCGACGCCAATTCTTCCTGCCACTTCGTCCGCACTTCACTCTCCACCCTCGACTTCATCGCCTCCCCCCCGCCGCCGACACGTCACCTGGGCCCCACAGCTATGTATCGCTCGACATCTTCCGACGCCTCACTAGGGGGGGAGCCCTGTAGCGGCATCGCCAATACCATTCCCGCGCACCAATAACCTAGGCGCGCGGGTAATAAAAACCTTTGCCTCGGCCAGCTCGGGCTCTAGTTCGACTGGCCTGGCTCTCACGGCAACCTGTGTCTAGTCTACCTCTTTCTCTGACATTCTCTGACATTGCACCTGTTTCTTAGTCAAGTAGCTGAAAAGTAGCGCTCGTTACTCTTTTATCGCTCGCTTTAAATAAAATTTCTGGACACGTTAGAGCAAATACCCTGTATAACAGTTAATATTATAAACCCTTAATATTAGATTAGTTCGTTTGCTGTATCCGAAATATGATTTTTTGTGTTTTTAAATTACATGTCAGCGCGACGAAGCAACTGTGGCTGAGCGGCGTACAGACGTGTACAGATGGAAAGAGGACAGCAGGAAGGAGTGAGAGACAGGGGAGTTAGTATGCGTCTTGGGCAGATATCAGGGGGAACTGTGCCGACATTCGTCCAGAAAGTCTTCGGAACACCCAAGAAAAAGCATACACAGCACAAGCGGTGGTAGGATTCGAACCCACAATCTCCCAGTCTTCAGGACGACCTTGGCTACCACCAACGGCCATGCCGCTGATATCCGAAATATGAGGCGCTAAGCACGGCTACTTCGCACTGTGAAAGTTGCAAACTTGGAATCTTGTGTGCGAGTTACATTTAAAAAAGCTTGAAGGGACAGTTACGCCATTGTAACGCGATTGCCAGCGTCAGCTGTGTGTGAATCAATGTTTAATGGTTTTTATAATACATTGGTTGAAATGATTCATCATCATACGCTGTCTATAGGCCAATCCGGTCGTGCCTTCATAATATCACCCCTCGCATCATACGCGGTGTCGCCACCACTGATGGGCAAAGTACCTCAAAACTGTACCTCAAGTAAATTACCAAGAACCTAGCACCTGTTGTACTTTAAGTGCAGTACAAGGTGCTATACTACAAATCTACTTAAAGTAAAGTACAAAGTCCGTTGCAAAGTACTTTACATCAAGTACATTACCAATTTAGATCGTATCCCCGGACGTTTCAACACTTGGTAGTGATAAAACGTGAGGTAATTATGTGTCGACTGCTATCCCTAGTAATGTAGAAAGGGGGGTCACGTGACGCGCGTTTTCTGCGGACGACCACGTGATCTCGGTTGGATCGCGTTTGTGGACCCGCTTGACGGCCAATATTTTGTGGATGTTACATAAAGCGAAACCTCGGGGCTCACGTGACGTGCGTTTTCTGCGAACGACCACGCGATCTCTGTTGGATCGCGTTTGTGGACAGCTTGACGGCCAAGATCAGTGGGCCTTTAGGCGGCAGTTCACGCGCTTCTGTCTTATCTTACAGCTGCTGTTATCGTCGAGTACGGAGTGCCCTGGTCTTCTTCATAGACAAAACAACTGCTTGAAACAAAACTTTTCTGATTGCGCCGCTGATATCAACCAGTTCAAGACATGTGGAACTGCCTCGTGCAACGCCATCTACGACCATTTAAAACGCCAACCTCAGTACTACAATTTCAATGGGCCTTTAGGCGGCAGTCAGAGCATGCAGTTCACGCACTTCTGTCTTATCTTACAGGTAAATGTTCACACTCAGTCAAAATGTTATAGATCGGATGAACGGTTTTTATTACTGCTGCCTGGCCCACCTGTGATTGTATGCTGTCTGCTCGAGTGTTGTTACGATTTCTATAGTCTGTTACTGTTAGCTGGGGATGTCGAGGAAAACCCTGGCCCTAAGGGGAGTGGGAAGAATGATCATCGAGCTGGTGAGGCTGATCTGGATGATAATGTATATGATCTATTGAAGAAGTTCTTGGATGGCCAGAAGCGCTTGTCTTCGTCTATTAACGATCTGAAGGTAAACCAAGCCTCTATTCACACAAAACTAGACAGTTTTGACAACAGACTAAGGGAACTGGAGAATTTCGCTTCAAACTCCAGCAGTCTTGTTGACGAGATTAAGAAGTGCCACGATAACATGAGCGATGTTCACAAAAAAATTGGTAGCTTAGAATTAGCTGTAGACAATTTGGAGAACAGACAAAGGCGAAACAATCTGCTTGTTTTTGGTATGCCAGAGGCTGACGACGAATCGGCACTTTCACTCTCTTCGAGTATTAACCAGTTGTTCAAGGACAAACTCGATCTAAACGTCTGCACCATTGCGCGTTGCCACAGACTAGGCAGGAAAAGAGCCGGTAGTACACGACCTGTTGACTACCGTGAGAAAATTGATATACTTAAGACTGGAACGCTCTGGATGGTTCTGTCCGCTAATTCTCCTGTGAAGGCTTCTTTGATGCACTCCTTCAATAACCCCTTAAAGGGGTTGCAGTATGTTTAAATAAATAATAAATTTTGTGGATGTTACATAAAGCGAAACCTCGGCTGTCACGTGACGCGTGTTTTCTGCGGATGACCACGCGATCTCGTTGGATCGCGTTTGTGGGCCGCTTGACGGCCAAGATTTTGTGGATTTTAGAAAACGCGAAACCTCGGGGGTCACGTGACGCGCGTTTTCTGCGGATGACTACGCGATCTCGTTGGATCGTGTTTGTGGACCGCTTGACGGCCAAGATTTTGTGGATGTTGCACAAAGCGAAACCTCGGGGGTCACGTGACGCGTGTTTTTTGAGGACGACCACGCGATCTCGGTCGGATGGCGTTTGTGGACCGATTGACGGGCAATATTTTGTGGACGTTACAGAAAGCGAAACCTCGGGGATCACGTGACGCGCCTTTTCTGCGGACCACCACGCGATCTCGGTTGGATCGCGTTTGTGGACCGCTTGACGGCCAAGACTTTGTGGATATTACATAAAGCGAAACCTCGGGGGTCACGTGACGCGCGTTTTCTGTGGACGACCACGCGATCTCGTTGGATCGCGTTTGTGGACCTCTTGACGGCAAGATTTTGCAGATGTTACACAAGGCGAAACCTCTAGGGTCACGTGACGCGCGTTTTCTGTGGACGACCACGCGACAAGCGATCTCGGTTGGATCACATTTGTGGACCGCTTGACGGACAAGATTTTGTGGATGTTATATCAAGCGCAACCTAGGGGGACGCATGTTTTCTGCGGACGAACACGCGATCTGGATTGGATCGCGTTTGTGGACCGCTTGACAGACTATATTTTGTGGATGTTACATAAAGAGACACCTCGGGGGTCACGTGACGCGTGTTTTCTGCGGACAACCACGCAAGCTGGGTTGGATCGCGTTTGTGGACCACTTGATGGCCAAGATTTTGAGGATGTTACATAGAGCGAAACCTCGAGGGTCACGTGGCGCGTGTTTTTTGTGCGGACAACCACGCGAGCTGGGTTGATCGAGTTTGTGGACCGCTTGACGGCCAATATTTTGTGGATGTTACATAGAGCGAAACCTCGGGGGCACGTGACGCGTGTTTTCTGCGGACGACCACGCGATCTCGGTTGGCTCGCGTTTGTGGACCGCTTGACGGACAAGATTTTGTGGATGATATATCAAGCGAAACCACGGGGGACGCGTGTTTTCTGCGGACGACCACACGACCTGGGTTGGATCGCGTTCGTGCACCCCTTGACGGCCAGGATTTTGTGGATGTTACATAAAGCGAAACCTCGGGAGTCACGTGACGCGTGTTTTCCGCGGACGTCCACGCGATCTGGGCGGGATCGCGTTTGTGTACCGCTTGACGGCCAAGATTTTGCGG
Organism: Ornithodoros turicata; assembly: GCF_037126465.1. Taxonomy (NCBI): domain Eukaryota; kingdom Metazoa; phylum Arthropoda; class Arachnida; order Ixodida; family Argasidae; genus Ornithodoros; species Ornithodoros turicata. Next base: position 98,499,200 of record NC_088202.1, read on the forward strand.
ATGTTACATAGAGCGAAACCTCGGGGGCACGTGACGCGTGTTTTCTGCGGACGACCACGCGATCTCGGTTGGCTCGCGTTTGTAGACCGCTTGACGGACAAGATTTTGTGGATGATATATCAAGCGAAACCACGGGGGACGCGTGTTTTCTGCGGACGACCACACGACCTGGGTTGAATCGCGTTCGTGCACCCCTTGACGGCCAGGATTTTGTGAATGTTACATAAAGCGAAACCTCGGGGGTTACGAGACGTGTGTTTTCTTCGGACGACCACGCGATCTCGCTTGGATCGCGTTTGTGGACCGCTTGAGGGACAATATTTTGTGGAAGTTACATAAAGCGAAACCTCGGGGGATGCGTGTTTTCTGCGGACGACCACGCGATCTGGGTTGGATCGCGTCTGTGGACCGCCTGACGGCCAAGATTTTGTGTATGTCACATAAAGCGAAACCTCGGGGGTCAGGTGACACGCGCTTTCTGCGGACGACCACGCGATCTCGCTTGGATCGCGTTTGTGGACCGCTTGAGGGACAATATTTTGTGGAAGTTACATAAAGCGAAACCTCGGGGGATGTGTGTTTTCTGCGGACGACCACGCGATCTGGGTTGGATCGCGTCTGTGGACCGCTGAACGGCAAAGATTTTGTGGATGTTACATAAAGCGAAAACTCGGAGGCCATGTGACGCGCGTTTTCTGCGTATGACCACGCGATCTCGCTTGGATCGCGTCTGTGGACCGCTTGACAGCCAAGATTTTGTGGATGTTACATAAAGCGAAACCTTGGGGGTCACGTGACGCGTGTTTCCTGCGGACGACCAGGCGATCTCCCTTGGATCGCGTCTGTGGACCGCTTGACAGCCAAGATTTTGAGGATGTTACATAAAGCGAAACCTTGGGGGTCACGAGACGCGTGTTTCCTGCGGACGACCACGCGGTCTCGGTTGGATGGCGTTTGTAGATTTTTTTTTTTTCAATTTTTCCAACGTTCCAACATCCAGCTTCAGACACACACATCGGATATCTCTGGGACAACAGTGTGTTGTTGGGCTAGATGTCTGATGATGGACGTCAAAGATAACTCCTTCTTTCTCTCAGTTGGACCTGGAGTGTACATATATCGGACGAAACTCGTTATGCCCTGGATATCCCAACATCCAACTTCTGACGTACATCGGATATCCATAGGACAGCCTGGTGTTGTTGGGGAGCAGTACGCTGCCGATTCGTCACGAGGTCCTGCGTCGGAGACTCCGAGGGCTCTGAGAAAGTGTTGTAATGTGAGACCCGACTGACTAAAGTTTGCCGACGAACCAATTGTAAATATCCAGAATCCAGTCGTAGGGTGGTGCTGACACGTCGTTGGACTTTGGGAAAACCAAAAAATCCACAAAACATCCCCGTTGTGCTTGTGAATTTTTGTGTGTGGAGAAGCCTTCTGAATAATGTCGGATTGTAACAACCTGCGTCTCTAGTCGAAGGAAGATTGTAGACAGTAGACGACTCTTTGATACCCCACAGGTGCCCTGTCGACTTGTGCGGCGCTTTCACTAGGAATTACGACTTCGTAATGGCCGCATGTCAATTGTGTCAAACACCTCAAGAACTGATACATGATATTCCACCTGCTTTTGGTATCGTCGAAAACACAAGCGCTCTGCATCTGAGTGGGCAACACGTGCGATCCCAATTCACACGTCAAAAGTCCTCAGGGAGCTGTGTCGCTCCCAGCGCTCACGTCAGTTCGGGTGTTTACATATTCCAATGCGATATATATTGTGCGTTTCGTGAGTGCGGTATGCATCAGCGTTGCAGGAGTGCTACGTTGGCCACAGGATATGAACACCCTTCATACTCACAAAAAAGGAAAGACGAGAGGTCGGAGGCAACAACATGGTGACGAATGCGGAAAGGAAAGGACAACTTAACTCTACGTGTTACTCCAGCGTAATCTTCATTCAGTCAGGGAGTTCCTTTACTTCACTTCAGGAAAAAAAGAGAAAGTGCTACACCGTAGAGATGTGAATTCAATCACAACAAAAAAACTGTACAGGGCACAAACATATCGTGACACACGTGAAACATCGTGTGTTCTATAGAAATTGTGTGTGGAGCTAGACAAAGCGTGCGTCTGTCTGTCCGTTCGAGGCGCTCTCCTGTGAAGTGCGCTTTCACTGCAATGTCACACGCGGGAGGAGCAGCCAAGCAGTGTGCCCCTCCACGGCTCTCTTAGCGAGCAGACTTAATGTTGCTGCGCTACTCTGATGGTGTGTGACGACGCGAAGAGGACCATTCGGGATTACTTAGATCCACACCTCGTGAAGAGGAGATATGCACTGCAACTCAAAATGTCGAAACAGAGCTCAGAAGACGGTAACGACTAAATGGGAAAACCGGGGCCCGACCCTATGCGCAGCACGTCACCTACTTCAGCTGTCACAAGCTCATTCCCTGCATCACCGTTTTAAACACACGCGAAGCCCAAGTCACACAACACTAAACAAGTGCCAAGACGTTTCCTCTGGTGGCAAACCCACGTTACAAAATGGCGCGAAACCACCGCAGCACGTTCACTTTCTTTGACTGACCCGAGATTTATAGGTGTGTGGACTAACATAGAAGTATTTCTTGACAGCGCCACTGGGTTGGAAACCTTACGTAGCAACAACAGAACAAATGGGCAAGAAAGTCACACGGAAAACAAATACGAACCCCGAAGAAATATTGAGCCACTTTCCTTATGAATGCCTCGTCTGCTGGTGTAACAAAGTAGCTGACGTAGGCCGGGAACAAGATTAATGACACTCTGCACAGAGACGCAGTGCTTGACTGACACTTGTTTTCTTATACTTCACGCAGATTCCAGAGACGTAGCCCGCACGATAAATGGAGATGGCTGTATTATCGTTACGAACCCCCACGGGATAGGGCAACGGCTCTGAGCAGAAGGTGGCGAAGTTTCGATAGAGATCTCTCTCTTGTGCTCTGTGCAGGCGTTGGCTCATTTGCTTCTTAATAGGAACCGTGGGCACTTGATTGCGAAAAAGCACGAGGATCCTGGGCAGAAGCTGTGCCTATACTTTCGTCTCCACTGAGCTTCCAATTTGGTTTTACTTCAGAGTCAAATTCTTGTAGAGCAGCGAGGTTAACCGAAAATGTGCTGTCAGAGTGATATTTGCGGCCGAGAATGTATAGACATGTCATCCCCCACCGCAGTGAGGAAGTGATGTCGATCCTCCCCTGTGCATCCAGTCCGTCTTCACGACGTGAAAAGAAAAGACAAAGGTCTGCTACAACCAAATTTCGCATTAAACGCGTAAGATCAATAAAAATGTGAATCGTACTTAGTTCGTAGCAGAAATCCTCAGAGAAAGGTAACGGATTTTTTTATTTCGTTTACGTTACAGTCTTCGTAACTGGCCTATATTTGTTTCTGTTTCATGCAGTTTCCGTTAACACCATCCTTGTTTACGTTTACCGTTATGTATACTTTTAGGGTGGCTGCTTTCCACGCCGAGACTGGGAGGTGACACGGGTTCGAATCCTGTCACCGGCAGTGCTGTCTGAGGTTTTCCCTGGGTTTTCCGAAGACTTTCCAGACGAATGTCGGCACAGTTCCCCCTGGAGTCGGCCCAGGACTCATACTAACCCCCCTGTCCCCCACTCCTTCCTGCTGTCCTCTCTCCATCTGTCCCCGTCTGTACGCCGCTCATAGCCACAGTTGCTTCGCGGCGTTAACACGGAATTTAAAAAAAAATCTATGCTTAGAAGAGTTGATCCAACGTCCACTTTCCGGATGCCACGAAACGACTCTCGCCAAGACACTGCATTAATTCATCGGATGCGACTCAATGTGGCTTTTATAGATCATTGGCGTTACCGCTTGAGACAAGTTGACTCTCCCTGATGCCGTCACTGCGGTGAACTGGAAGATCTAGAGCATATTCTTCTTCATTGCTCCCACTGCCAACCTTCCCCAACCACACTTTCCGGGTCTCTCCATCAGCAGCTTGTTGTTTTCGTTCTCTTTTGAAGCTTTGAGACCGTGACAAATGAAAAATGATTTTCGCGATTTACCGAGTACTCTGCCGGAAAAGGTTCTCATGATCCGTCGCTATCATACACACATCGACCTTTAACCGTATTCTGTGCACCGGGGGCGCAGTTACCAGGCAAAATTAGCGGGGCGTGACCGCCGAATACATCCCTTCGAAGCGGACTTACGTCCTCAACGTCGAGTCCTCTCAGCCAATTTTGGACGTCCTGGAGCACACACCCGGCGGGACCGACCACCGACCAACGACCACCGACAGACATTTTCTGACGAAGAAGCAGCTCAGACAGCACAGCCGGTGGTATAGGATTCGAACACACCACCTCCCAGTCTTCAGAACGACCTTGAATACCACCAACGAGCGGGTGCCATGCAACTTGCAGCAGCATATTACGCCACTGACAGAGCGGGAAATAAGATCTCGTATACCTGTTTGGCTCAAGAGAGACCGTTGCGTTGTCCTGATGCATGAAAATTGTAAATCCAGTGAAATGAAGAAAAATAAACGCCCTTTTCCAAGACGTGGGTTCGAAGCCTACAGCTGTCCAACCTTTTCAGTGACTTGCTTCCTTCCTCATTCATTGTTCTTAGGCACTTGAGGCTTTGTGTGTTTGTCCTTTCTTCTGTGTTCCAGCCTCAGAACATCAATTCCCTTCCTGCATACAGCAAACCAGATTGACCGGCCGCTTCTGGGGTAAATAGTCCTACTTCTGCACCAACGCTCTGCGCAGCTCACGAACACACTTCGCAGATGGACTGACGTTATGCCTGGCGTCATCTGACAGCGTTCCACGCATGCTAGATCGATTAAAAACCATAGAGTGCGCAGATCAATCCAGGGTAAATCCAGTCAACTGATATATTCATACGCGATGTGTACTCATCGTATAGGTCCTGTTAGGACGGCTAATCGTCTATGTGTAGGAAGGCAGCACCTAAGCTTCAAGGAAAAGTTTAGTTTAACGTTGTTGTCACGTACAGCTGGCACGTTACTGCAACTGGGTCTACGACACGGACGAACCTACGCGAGACCAGCATGATGGCGGCCTACACCATTGTGCTGTCACCTCCATACCGGTCGCGTTCGAGCAACACCTCCTAGATATCAGAAGGCCTGCACCCTACGTCACGCACGGAGGCCTGCGTAAGCTTTTCTCTTGTTTGCTCTGTATTGACGTTATTGCAGCATCAACAGACGACCCTCTGTTTACAAACATTTGACGTCACGAGAAGACCGGTTCGAGGTTATATTGCTGTGGTGGGCAAGAAGCGGGAAAAACGCGTCGGCTGATAGGCTGATAATGCTCATAGTGCCCACAAGCATGCTTTGCGCGGCGGCGTTACGTAATCAATGACGTAGGGGCCCAGGTCGTCTACAGTTGCAACAGCAGGCCTCCCTGTGCGACGTAGTGCGCAGGAGGCAACGTTTGAGTGGATGGCGTCAGAAGGTCACGTGGCACGTGATGCCACCCGTCAGGGTGTCCTAAGACACCTCTGAAAGCCCAGTGCAGTGCCCAGTGCCCCTGACGGGAAGCATCATGTGCCACGTGACCTTCTGACGCCATCCACTCAAACGTTGCCTGCCTGCGTACTGCTGATGAGGCCCAAGAAGGCCGAAACAGCTGTCCAGTACTGGCATGGCGACGTTTGACTTACAAACATATGCTATACGTGCAGCCAAAGAGTTCCCGCTATTTTTTTCCCCTTATTATTTCTGTGTTCGACGCATGCTTTATCGCTTCGATTGCGTTCCTTTATTTGACTCCAGCAACTCGCGAGTCGAGTGATCGCAGTTGTCTCGCGACGTAAAGCCCGGAATTATTATTATTAAAACGAGGATCAGTCTTGGTGGGCAAAAATGCTATCCACGCCATCCCCGTGGCAGTGATCCGTTCTAAAATTCGAGGATTCAACAACACCCTGTGCAAGTGCGTCTCTGCGCATGAGAGGAGGCAGTGAGAGGGAAGAGGAGGGCGCCGCCGTAGCCAATGGGGCTTCCCGAGTGGAGTAAGGAGAGAGGAGATATGCGCAGAACGCTCGGTTACTTGCAGAGCGTATTCAACACTAAAGGTGATCCAGAGTCTACTCGCAGTTACGCTCCTCTCGATGCGGGTCGCTGCAGTCGATGACGTGCGATGACTCTTATATGCCACGATTCCGACACGCGGGTCACGCGAGTTCAATAAACGAACCCAAACAGAGGAACGTTGACTCGGGCGCCGCGAGGTGGAATCACGATCACCTCCACTCCGCACGCGACAACCTGAGCCAAACCGACTCGGCGATTCTCCGGGTCCTGCTCCAAGAAACCTCCCTGCCAGTCCTGCCAAATAGCAGTTCTGCCACAAACATTGTTTGCCTCCTTCGAATTCCACAATATTTTGGCAAATGCAGCAGACCGTCGTGTTACATATACCTAGCGTTCCGGGTTTTCGGATTTATAAAAAAAAATCCGAAAAACGTACGCCGGTAAAATTCGAAGAAATTCGGATTTATCCGAAAAACTCCGTATTTCTGGGTTCCGGTAATCGATAACTGAGCAAGAAAGGCCATGCTTTGATGACTGGTTGGATCGCTCCCTTTGGTGTAGAGATTACCTGACATCGCTGGTTGCCACCCCTGCGACAAGGAAGGGTGGCTCTGTCAAACCAAATCCACTGTGCAGCTGCTTTCCCGAAGCCTCCGCGTATTTGGGGTGAACTCCTACCTAGTCGACCTAAAAATAAGAAAATTTATAGAGATATTGGAACTTAAAATGGCTTCGAATTCTGTTGACATAGTGGATAGATTTAAACTATTGGGAGTATATTTTTCTCGTACAATGTCTTGGGACGACCACTATCAACACGTGCAATGTAAAATACCTTTTGCAGTAGGGATGCTTTACAGACATTCCAATCTTCCTACTAAAGTTTAATTGGTAATATACGAGGCCTTACTCCTTTCTCACGTGCAATACTGTCACCTTGCATGGGGAATCTCCACCAAGAAAAATATCGAATCATTTTTAGTATTACAGAAAAAAGCAGTACGGGCAATAAATAAGGCAGGGTACAACACGAGCATAAAGCATTTATTTACAAATCTATCCCTCATAAGGGTGACAGAATTGTACAAATATCACTTAATTTTAACTTATAAACGCATGCACCACCAAAATAACTATAGCTTTCATAACTTTGTTAAACTAGTGAAAAATGAACACTTACATTGCTTACGCCCCCCCGCCCCGGCTTGTTCAAAGGTGTCAGACAGAATACGGAATACAACTAACATCATACCAGTTGCCAACATTACTCTATCCAGGTTAACTTCCTAAACTTAAGCAAACCTGACATCATGCTCTTCCTTGCTGCTGACGAGTGACATGTTTTCACTTGTGTACGATTCTTGTCAAGTGTTTCAAGTAACGTAGCCTCCATATTTTTTTCAACATAGACATTCTCGTGTTGTACTCGAATGTGCATTAGGTTTATGTACATATGCTCTGTTCTCCGTTGTTGTTGTTGTTTTTGTTTTTTTTTTGAAATTTACGATGTTTGTGTTATTTTGTATCGTTTGTATTACTTGTATCGCTTGTGCTTAAATTGTTTGTGTGCTCCACTGCTGAAGAACCATGGCTGGGACTCGTCAAGCCACATCGCGTGGCTGTTTTCCCACTACCCTGGGCTTACTGTAGAAGCAAGCAGAACAAATAAAATGAAATTACATTAGATGAAACTCCATCCTTGCCTAGAGGTAATTTGCCCCTGCTTTTAAATGGTGTCAAATATGTTCTGCGGCCCCTGGAAAGAAATCGATGAGGGGGATGAAATGTGGCCTATAGGGTTGCAAAGGTTCCCGACCCCTGGCCTAGAGACAACGCTAGTAGCTACGTTTTGCGCCGGAACGTCCCTAGTTATAAATAGCCTGCTTCTAAGACGTCGAAACATCCTGCGTGTCGTTTTTTCATCAAGTTGCGTCATGGACGACTCTGGATTAGACTTTAATTACGCACAAACCATGTGAAACATACGTATTTGCAAAGACAAGTACGACCTCCAAGTGGATGAAGTGGTCATTTTCTTCTTGTTTTGACGTAGAATGGACGTCTTACCAATAGACCTCTACCCGAGAAACGTCATCGTGGCGTTGGTAGACAGGCTGAAACCGAAACAAATCGGAAGGGGAGGGGAGGGCTGGGTTCCACGAATGGGCACTTGGCCGGCTCCTACTGAAAGAAAAGTAGGACCGAAGGTCGCGTCCCTTTCAGGGACAATCGTAATCCCCTCGAGACCCTGGCTTTCGGTCGCGACCTTGTTCACCCCTTGCCTCGAACGTAGTTCAACTCTACCAAATTGGTGGCGCTGTCGAACACTATGACGTCATTTGTTTACAAACAGGGAGAGGTCCATTTCGCGTGAGGCTTTGGACTTGTGGAGCAGTGGCGTAGCCAGAGGGCGCTTTCAGAGGTTTCCGAAATTGCACCTTTGGTAGTGCATTTGGGAGAGGGAAATCGAGGGTGATATCCTCTCCATACGTATTGTTCCCGTAGAACCTCCCCCCCCCCCCCCCTCCCCCGAAATACTTTTCTGGCAACGCCACCACTGTTACTTAGCATAGCGTGTCCGAGAGCGTATAGAGCCAGCAGATCTGCAGAGCAACCTTCGACGTCTAGGCTGCTCCACCAATTTCGTCCCAACACTCTCAGACAGGCCCCTCGGCAACGGATCATTATTATAGTTGCTTTGTAACAGCGTTGTGTACGATTGCCGGCATATGTCTAAACCTAAAAAACAAAACAAAAAAAACCTGGCAGTTACGGTGTCATCAAATCAACGATAGCGACAGAGTTGTTTATTTTGAGCTCTCCTGGAGCTACGTACATGGTTCGCCCTGTCGATTGCAGTCCCCAGCAAGATCATCTTCCGTACGTACATTTCTTAGGACGGCCCAATATACCACTATTAACCTCCGCATACACACGTGATACCGCCTGCGCCGCTGCTGCGGGCGACGAGAACCAACCCGGTATGCGCGCGGCGCAACTCTTCACATGAAATGACATGTGAACTGGCTCCGCCGTTGTCCAGCCAAAGTGACTCTCGAAATGACCAATCTGCACCGCGCGCCTTTTTCTCGTTTCTTCGCTTCATCTCGGGCCAGGACACAGAAGGGTTTTCGGCGATGCGACGTATGAGATAGGATCTTGAAATCTCGAAATTGTGCCCTTAACAGCTGTCGCTGCAAAAAAATCTCTAAGGGAGCAACGGAAAGAAAGGGAGGGGTGTCGACAAACATTTGATTTTTTTAGGGGGTTATAGGGGGCTCTGGATAAATCACTGACACCACGCCAAGTGGCACATAGGAAGCGCTCTGTGTGACCCAAAGAACTAGTGGCGTCTATCATAAGGTGACAACAAGCAAACAAACCACGAATGCACAGGTCCTGTGAATTCGTGTTTTTTGTTGTTGTCGGCAAATGATGGAGTTCTACCACCTGGAGTTCTGCACCTACCACCACGATTGAACGTCTTGTCGGACAAGAATAGATAATGAAATATTCCAGGCGCTCTTTATCAGTGCACAGATAAGCCAGTAAGTAATCCTCCGGTACGCTGTCAACAAAAATCATGAAAGGAACACGCGTATGCCTCTCGTCGCGACTATGCCAAGGGATATCTTGACTATGCTTCACGTGTACTGGTCATGAACTGTTACAGTCAGTGCTTTGCCCAGACCCCCGACTACACCCTCCCCCCAAATGTCTGGTGACACCCCCCCCCCCTCATTTTTTTTACCAGTGCACCCCTCGCGGTTGGGCCCTTGCTATTTCAGCTTTAGTCATGTCGGTGATGATACTTCAAGCTATTACGACGCATCTGTAAGACTAACCCCCGCCCCGCATTTTCATTTTGTTAGTTTATTTGCACACCTCCCGTGCCTGGGATTCAGGATAAACCACGTATAGGCAGTGGCGTATCTAGGGTGTGGCAGGTGTGGACAGCTGCCATGGGCGCCAGGTGAACAGGGGCGCCATTATGTGGTCGGGTGTGAATGTGCAAGCTCGGGCACTCAACCTGGCACATTCATAAATGATCTAAAGCACCCGCCATTAGAGAGATTGTATTGTGAAACCTAGTGCGGAACACACGAAAACGCATCCCCAAGGACATCATGTTAACCATGTTGCCATGGGCGCAGGTAGCTCTAGATACGCCACTGCGTATAGGCTACCATAGTTTTGGCGCATTGTCTCTGCTCAAACGGCTCGCGAACGGTATCCCGGATGACCCGTAGCAGGGGAAGTGACTCAGAATGCAATGCGCTGGTTGGGCAGCTACAAAATCGTTCGCTAAAACTCCCTACAGAACAGTTGAGATTCCTCTATTGCTACTATATTTCTTGCAAAGTCCATGCAGAAATGCATGCACTTGAGCACCAAGTTATTATGACACTACCTACGTACCGACGTCAGGGACGATTGTTTCCGACAGTGTCCCCATACCCGTTGTAGCGCATGTCGCACTTGTTCCGTTCGTGTGGGGCACGTGTCTGTGCTTTCTTGTGCTTCTTGGCTTTCCTGGCGCAGATTCGAAAGGCATCGGGCAACAATGTGCAGCCGTCGCTCCGTTTCCTACGCGCAGATGGCGCTTCCCGTATAAACTCTTTTCAACTGACGTGTACTGCCGGCGACGCGTTGAACAGAGTTGTGGACACGGCACTTCACAACTTAAAATATTGTAGAAGAAGGCTGTGCACTTCCTAAATTAAATATGTTGGGAATGCTAGACGACCTCAAACGTATGAATAAACGGCAGGTAAGCGTGCTTCATCATGCCAAGGGTATCCGTATGCTCGCATGCGGGCACTGCAACCATAAACAATGTGATTGAACAAATGTGATGTGTCAGTACTTTTGTGAACTACATCTCAAACCTATACTTAAGGCCTGTCGGACTCAAATTTTACTGCCTGTTTGTCAACTGTATTGCATGGACAATCTCTGTTGTACCCTCCGTTTGTTTCAATTGCTTGCATGTCACTTCGGTGTAGATGCTTCCATATTCAAATGCTGCTATTCAAAAGTACATATGAGCCAAATTGAGGTTGTCTGCATAAAACCAAACAGTTTGTGACACTACAACTTTCCAGCAAAAGTTTTGAACTCACGTAGTTCCTATCTGTTCCCTGTATCAGATCATATTTACTCACCTACTTCGATAGGTGAAGTGAGATTTATTTTCCAGGGTTAAACGCCAACACTTTGTTGACACACGCTCCGTAAATTAGTGACATGTTTCTGTCTTTCCAGTTGTTGTATCAGGTGCTAAATTTTGGCATGATTGTATCATCTGCTCTCATGATTTGGAAAGGCCTCATGGTTGTCACGGGAAGTGGGAGCCCAATTGTCGTCGTGCTCAGGTATGTATCAATTTGGCAACAAATATTTGGTATGTAGTCTAAGCAGAGTGTATCACTGTGTCACTCATTCATTGGTGTACAAGCACACATCATTTTCTCAGAAATAAGGTGAGCACATATAAGATGTACAAGATCATAAGGGTGGAAAAATGTTATTCCATTTTAACCTGTTCCTTGTAGCCATTATCTGGCTTGTTCTGTTTCAGTAGTGCAATTCCCAACACAACGTTAAACTATCCGTAAAAAAATGTATGTTATTCAACCTCAATATCTGATGCGGTCTGATATGAGCAACGATTCCCTTTGCAGTGGAAGTATGGAGCCAGCTTTTCACCGAGGAGATCTTCTCTTCTTAACAAACTATCGTGAGGATCCCATCAGAGTCGGAGACATTGTTGTATTTAAAGTGGAAGGTCGGGACATTCCTATTGTTCACAGAGTACTCAAGCTTCATGAAAAGTGAGTATTGCTGAAGAAACTGAGTAAAGATATAGAACTGCATGTTTCTAGATACTCTTTGAGCAACTGTTGGAAAATGTTATGCATATTTTCATATTCGTAACCTTTTTTTTTTTTTTTTTTCGTATCAGTAATTGTTTTTTTTTTTATTCAGTAGCTATATCTTTCTTCAGGTATCTTTTTGGATGCTTCAAATATAACTACAATCAATATTTTCAGATTTTTATTTCAGATTTTATAGTACACATCAACATATCAAATGTGGGACTGCAAGGACGAGCCTGTAATGCAATCCTAAAAACAGGCTGTGCATCTGGTTGTGCATAAACAGGCTCTGCAACTGGTCTTATAAAATTCATTTTCATCCACAGTCAATTTTATGGCTGAGTGGCAATCCTATCATTCCATCTCAGTCAATTTATAGCCTTCGAATAGAATTTTTTTTTTACCAGTTTTCCTTTGAAGAGAAATTCTAATGCGGAGCACCTATAACGGGTGTTTCTCGAAGCTCCCCCAGCTGAATAATTCGTAAACAGGTGGTGCTAGCGAAAACAGCTTCTTTTTCAGTGAGCATCCCCGAGACATTGACCAAGAACTGAGTAGTGAGCAGCATTTGCATACACTCAGTAATTAAATAAAACTTTCAGAACCTCTGTTTTACCAACCAGAACCTTCAGCAAAAAATGTTCCAGAAAAAAAACTGACACTTGGTGATTCCTAGAGTAACTAATTAGTTTTTGGTTTACATATTTCTTGTGCGGAGCAGCGTCCCAATGTGCTCTTTCAATCAGCTGTCTGGCTGCCAATTACGTGTTCATCCGCCTGCCTGGTTCGCACACAGGGTACAGTTGAAAGAGATGACCAACTTCACCTTCACCAAGTAATTCACGAAAAAGGCAATGAGTGCAGGGGGTTGAACATGGACCCTTCTGATTACCGGTCATGGGTACCATGCTTTACACCAAAGGAATGCCTCCTGACCGGTAATCAGGAGGGTTCAGGTTCAGTCACTGGCGCTGCCACTCATTGGCTTTTTCGTGGATTACTTGTCGACTTTGGCCCGGAAGCTCTGTGTGTTGTGTTTGTTCCTAGATGGACCTCGCCTCAGCGCATTGCCCCATCTATCTGACCTTCGTGTTTGCATGCTTTGTTGAGTGTTGCAGACATCTTTGGTACCACTGTGAAGGCTCACGTTGATTCAGTGTTGTAATTGCTCTCGACAAATATGTGTGTAAACTCAAGGTCCTGGTGCAACATTGCAATTTCATGGAGCACAAAGAAGCTATACCAATATGGTCTATGAGGGGAAAGCCAAATTGTCCCATGCGATACACGCTAATACCAATCGAAAGAGAGAATCCTGCGATACATGTGTGTTGCTGTGTGCAATGCCCGCAGTCAGATGTTTACTGTCAACTGGCCTCACCTTGAACTCTACGATGCTGCGCAACACTGATGATTGGGGATTGTTCCTGCCATGAGCTGGATGTTACAGACAAGTGTGTCATCAACTGTACCTGTGTCATTATCAATGTAGATGGGGCACCACACCTTCAAACCCAGGTTTTACCACCTGGCACAATGCATAAAGTTGCCTTTATTCTTTAGTTGGGGAAGTTAACTAAACGTGTGCTACTGACCAACTGGATTTGGGGGTACGGTAGCAGTTCACAGCCTTCATCAATCAAGATTTATGCAATGCAAAACAGAGTGCATTATTTCAACTTCTTATCGTGCTGTCTCGCACGTGTGCAACTGTGGTTGCTAACTCAGTCTCGGAAACCCACTGACTGGGCCAAAAATTGAGCCAATTATATAGAGAATGGTGGTGCATCAAGTATTCATATGGTGAATATTGCAGAAAGTGATTTAAGTTGCATTCTGGGTAGACTAATGTGACCAGGTGTCCCAATTTAGGCAGGACAGCCCCCGCTGTCCTACCAGCCTACTTGTGGGACGGCATTTTGTCCAGCCTTTGGCTGCAGAGAAGCCCAAATGGAAGAAAGATGGGGTTCAATACTGAAAGAGCTTTCAACTTTCCCTTGCCTTCCTCTCAACTTTCCAGGAAATTAAACCTCAAGTTAGTGAGTTTGGGATGAGATTTTTCCCTTCAAACCTGCAAATATGGAGACACACTAAAAAAACAGTATGTTCTGCTTAAAATATTTGATGTGCATGCTACGTAGCATGTTAGAATGCAAAAATAAATGACTGCAGTGATTGTAGGTGAAATAAAAAGAGCGATTTGTTAACGGACAGCACCCCACCTCCCTTGCCGCAAATGTCCCGCCTTGGCATGTGAATGGAGGAATGTGAATGACCACAAAGGAACGTGGTCACATTAGGGTAGACAGAGCATTATATTTCTTCGCAAACCCATTAAGAAGTAGTATGTGTAGGAATACCATTGAGGAATTACAGACATTTTAAACAGCAGGAAAGCTTTGTAGGTGGTAGAGAACAATGCGCAGGAACTATCGCATGCTATTTAATGCGACTCATGCCCCGGAAGCAACAGGATTCCTCCACCATTTTTTGTGGTGGGGAACAGGGGATACACTTAATGTGATCTTGACACCCGCATCATGTTGTGCTGGATAAATGTAAAGAACAGTCATTTGGATCAACATGAACCTGTGTCTCCACTAACATCTAACAGCTCCACTTTTTCCTTTTACCAGTCAATAAATCAACCTGCATTCCAAGTTTCACACCAAAGAGTCTAACAGACACGCGTGAAATCTTCACTGCGAATACACGAACTCATCCACCAGTGACATCATATTGAGCAGCTCTGCATGTTAACAATGCATGCATGTTAGCTCTGCATGCATAACAATGTTTATGCTCTGAATGTTGCAACAGAGGATGTTGCTAAACGTTCTTGGGGCCTATTCACATTATGAAACTTGGGTGGTGTGCAACTAGGTTGTGCACTTTAAACGAGGGTTCAGGAGGGGGGTGAGGGCAACCTAGTTGCTAGAGTTGCAGCACGAATAGCCCAGTCAGTGGTTCCTCTTGCAACCTTCATGCACAACATGTCTATCATTCAGCTCCTCCCCCGAAGACATCCAATCGCAACGACCGGCTGTTATGGTGTCACTTCTGAGACGTAAAACAGCATGAAATCTGCTACAGCGTGCAGCAGCACGCGCTGGTGCGGATTACGAAAGCAACGCGAGGAGCACGAAATCTTCCCCGGTGGTTCATGTGAAATATTTGACGAGACTCCATTCTAGAATATGTCCTTGCAAACTGTCAACCGTATTTGCAGCTCTCGTCCTCGTGCGACAGGACGAAGGTGGTGGTGATGACATTTGCTCGTGGCATCACTATGATGCTGCAAGTTGCTCACCGTGTGAAAGGAGCCTACTCCCTGCACCTTTGTGTGCAACCGCGGCTGGAACGAAGTTGCAGCAAACGTTGCATCGTGTGAATCTACACTTAGAGCCATATGTCCCATTGTTTTCAGGCACACTATGTTACAAGATGTCATTTCTTTTCAGGGAAGACAGCAGCGTGAAGATTTTAACGAAAGGTGACAACAACTCTGTTGACGACAGGGGTCTCTACGCACCAGGCCAACTTTGGTTGGACAAAAAAGACATTGTTGGGAGGGCACGAGGGTGAGTAAAAGATAATGAGCTATTTTACAGTTTTCAGATACTTTGCTCGTTACACTATGTTAATGCTCCTTTTGCTTGCGCAGGTTTGTTCCATATGTAGGCATCGTCACCATTTTGATGAATGATTACCCAAAGTTTAAGGTGAGTATTCCACCGCGCAAGGTTTGTGACTAGTGTTGTAGCTTTGTGGACAGTTGCAGCTTTTAAAAGTTAGGCAGATGCTGTGTCTTTCCTTTGTTTGAGTTGAGTTGAGCAAAGTTGGGAGTGCAAACTCAGTAAACATGCATTTGAATGCCCTTGCTTCAGAAATTAAACCCTGGAAATTCCCCTGCTCTGTAGCATAAACTTCCCCAAGCAGTGATTGAACTGCAGCGCCATTTTCGCCGAACAGTGTGAAAAAGCAGATCCTGCGACATGCTGCTATTAGTGGGTGTCTTTCTGACTTATTGCGCCATGTTTGCTCCAAAAGAGGCTGCCGGATGACCAATGAAAGTGGAAACGAAACTGAAAGTTGTACAGTTGCTCTTTCCACTGCGGCAATGCTTCTTTGAACAATACTTCCACGGCATGGGTCCCCCCCAACAGTCCCTTGATAGACCCCATAGTTTGAGATAATTCACACAACACTGAGCATGTGACAAATGAAAATACAACGTTACGCATACCAGACGGCAAATCAGGAGCCCTTCCTCTTTTGCTTGCCTCTCGGTCGGTCCTGGCTACCATCGACTTCTACCGGTTTTCATGCGTGATACCTAGTTATTCGGTATTCTAAAATAACTAAAGCAACTTTTGGCAAAATAGTACATTATTTGATGCATCGTAGTCTGACACGTGTTCACCGTGCACACAAAGCCCACTGCGTTGCGCGACTCCTAACACCAAGCGAGTCTCATGAGTACGTACAATTTCACGGAAGTTATTTCACAATTTCATGCACATAATCCTGCCTTCATTGTCACTGTTTTCGAAATGCAACGTGCCCGAAATTCGAGGAAATTCTCTCAATTTGTCAGTTGTCTCAATTTGTGGCTCATAGCCACAGTTGCTTCGCGGCACAAACACAGATTGAAAAAATAAAACGCTCAGACCTGAAACTCTGATAAACAGAGAAATTATGTTTCTAGCTGTACATTCTGACCTTTCATAAGATTTAGTGTTTTGGCATTTCTCTAAATAAATGATAGGTTGTGTGTTTGGAGCATTTTCTATTTAGTTTTGTGATAGCACAGGAGGCTAGTGGTCCACGCAATCTTATGCCAACAACAAGCTTGTGACATGGAACAGCGCTTACACTGTACGCAAGGAAATTAGGAGTCTGTACACTCTGCTCCATGGACTGTAAAAGCCGCTACAAAACAGACTTTCCTGCTCCAAGAGCTTCTTGTCAGTTTGACCACTGCCCAGTGAACAGCCACAGCTGAAATATGGCAGAACTGTCTGGCTTAGGAAAACTGTGGTGAAGCATAAGAACTGCTTAACATATCTTAGCTGGTGTTGTTGTATAATATTGGGCCACAAAATACTGGTGCATTGCTCTGTGTACACTTTATTTACTTAGCTGTAGGCATCATCAGCACAACTCAATCCCACCACAACACAATAGTTTGTTTAAAATGCCAGCCTCGGTGGCTCAGTCAGTAGCGTGTCCGCTTGCTGATCCCAAGATAGCGGGTTCAAACCCGGCTAAGGACAACTTGGTGGAAGGGTACAATTTGCTCAGACACGCCTTCTTCCACGAGGGACATTAAAGGTGGTGTGCAGTGTGTCGAAATTTCAGCTCACGTTCAAGAATCGTCAGGTGTGCAAAATTAATCCACAGACCCGACCACTGGAGTCGCTCATGATCACTGTTGTCTCGCGACATAAAGCCCCGAATTGTAATTATTTGTTTTAAAAAATGTTGTCATTAGAACTGCCATCATACAGCATATAAAGGATGCGTTATGCTTCGCAACTAAAAACAATCTAATATAAACGGTGTTCCGCACATTATTGTGTGATCAATGATATGCGGTGTCACTACATTTTTGTATCCTTGTGGAATGTTCCATGATAAAAGCGCTAAAGTAAAGAGACACGTTGTGTGCTCGTGGAATGTGTATTCTCATTTGGACTTTTAACTGAGTAGCTCCTTAGAGCTGAACTCCCCTCTCAAAGCGAGCCCCCCTGCCCTTCCCCCTCACCGATAGTGTGATGTAAGAGCAATTCCCATTGAAACAGAACATAAACACGAGAAAGGTATAAATTCAAGTCCCATTAATTTGAACTCTCTCAATTCAAACTTCCGGAGTGATGCTCACACACCTGCCAACTCTCTCGGATTATCGTTCAGTCTCCCACCCTGTAATCTCCCTGAGAATTGGGGAAGTTATTTTTGTCTCTCATTTTCTTTTGAAAGCTGCGCAAATGTATTCCTGAAGAATTAGACAGCCCATAAGACGTGTTTCACGGCATTGACCATCCATGGCTGGAGGTCACGGTGGACCGCGAGTTTCATTGTGTCCGTGTTTCTCTAGAAGACGTGCTATCGTCCTATCATCAGTCCAATCTCGCACAGTAGTTTTGTCTCGTCCGCTGGCGCTCACCAAACGGAAGAAATATCTACACGTGTTCCTCATACGTGCCGAGTGCCTTTTCACTGGTTTTCTGGTTGAGCACAACCAGCCGTGCGACCGCCGTGACGAAGCAGAGCGCTACAGGTGCGGACAGACGGAGACCACTGGGATTATCGGTGAAATGGCTGTGCAAAATGTAGTGTTGGAGAGGCTGAGACGACGCATCTTCGCAATTGCGGTTGATAGAAGCAACGATAGTGCATCGCAGCTACAATAGTGGCTACATACAATGTAGAAATTCACAATGCAGTCGGTGGAAATGCTATTTCAAGTACACAAAATTAATGCGCAGCGCCAGAGGTCTCATCGGCATCTAACGGTGTGTGTCGAGTCGTGCTCATGAACAGTTGAAAAACGAAGGCTGGTGATCAAAGAGGGCGGTTTAGCTTCTACGACGAGCACACAAAGGAAGAGTGGTGACTTCCCGCAGAATTCAGCCGATTCAACCAGCGTGTGGTTTTACGTATAGCGTGCCCAAGATGATGTGAACGTCAAGTGTAGGAGATGTAGCAAAATACAGTAAACTTTGTCACAGCAGCAATGACTCGGAAGAGTTGCAAATAGCGCTCCAATTCTTCACAGACAATGGGGATGAGCATCGAGCAATTAAAGTTGCGGATATTCTATCGACTGTCAGTTCCACGTGGTACACACACAAGCAGACGCCAATAACCGAGTTTGTTTTCACAATAAATGCTGTCTGGTTCGATATCATGGACGATTCACTTTATGGACAGTTTTTACGAAGGATGAAAGTGTTCATAGTAATGAGCGAAGACTGTAAATATATATATATATATATACTGTGCCTACATAATCAATTTTACACTATTTTACCAACTGATTTTCAAAAAACATCAAACCTGAAAAAGAGGGGTCTGTACTTATGCACCATGTAGCTGCAACTCATCATGCCAGCCAAGCATAATCGCAAATTTCTGAGAACACATTCTGTTCTCACTGTTTCACTCCTAGCACTAAAAAAAAATTTGGCTTGTCTTGTACTAGTTGCTTTTGTCTAATTTCTCGGTGGCGCTCTCTTCATGCTACCACTCGTGCGTTTCTGACTTTCACTGTTAAACTCCCAATAATACAACGGACAATGCTGCACAATGCAGAAGCGTCACCTCACTAGACCATAGACGTAACAACGGAGAATGGCATCAGGTGGTGTACTAGGCTTATAGGAGCTCAGCTCCAGCTGATAACACTAGTGTCTATTAGCGTACAGTAACGTTCTCTGTGTGTGTACATACAGCTGCTGCTGTACACTGTTCCTGACGACTGCTGAACCATAAACTCACCATTACACTACACATCTTTTTCAGTATTTGGTGCTCGGATGTCTTGGACTGTTTGTGCTAGTGCACAGGGAATAAAGCTCTCCAGCTGGCACAACAGTGACGAATGAATTGTATTCATCACCACTGTCCAAAGAGGCATCCAGAATTACACCCTCACACACGTGTGGAATTGTGGAGCCGCATCATCGCACGTACGGTGGGGGCGAAGAGATGTTCATTATGTCATCTTTTTGTATAAAACACTTTCAGTATGCAAAATGGTTAATTAAAGCTCTCCATTTATTTTCCATCAGTCCCCCATGAATGTATTCTCTCCTTGTGTCTGCTCTAGCTTCCATGTTGTAGATACGTTTTGAGGACTTTATGCTGCAGTGTTGCCGATATGCGTGTGTGTTTTTTAAATAACCATACCCTGAATTAAATAAAAAACACACACATCGGCGACACTGCATCTTCAGCTCAAAAGTGTCATTAGTGATTATGTAATCAGCAATGTTATGCTTTGTATTCAGCTTTTTCTACTTTGTGTAGCCCATTTCCTTCAACCACCACTCTCCTCTGTGATGCTAACGCCCTGTGGGTATTTGAATAAAAATAAATAAATAACCATACCCTGAATTAAATATTTATTTTTATTTAAATACCCAGAGGGTGTTGGCATCACAGAGGAGAGTGGTGGTCGAAGTAGACGGGCTACACAAAGTTGAAAAAGCTGAATACAAAGCATAACATTGTTGATTACAGTGTTACATAATCACTAACAACACTTTTGCGCTGAGCGATGGGCGAAATTGATGTCAGTGAACCGAGGAAGTGGTTCCAGTCGATGGTGGTGTGGTAGAAAAAGAAGTCAACGTGAGATTTGGTTGAACAAGATGGAATGTGTACTTTTTGACGATGGTCAGCGCAATTTGATATGTACGTAGGTGGAAATATAAAGTGAGATTGCAAGCTATCGTTACAATGTTATATTTTGTGGACAGGAACAGACGGAAAATTTTTCGTCGCAGAGCTAGGTTAGTAAGTTTCAAGTTATGTTTCATAGAAGTTACACTGGCTGTGCGTTGGTAGTTGCCAAAGAAGGTATTTCTGCTTGGAGAGAGGGCTCGAGGCTGTGTGTGCTTTCTCATTTCTTTTTGGACAAAGATACATGGAACTGTTCCTACATGAACAGTCCCTGCTGCAAAAAAGGACTAACTTCCGTGGACTAAATAATTTTCGAGAATTTCACAGTTGTTTTTTCAAGAAATTACGCTCCGGTGAAATATATTGGTAACAAGGGGAGAGACAGGTATTGGAAATTGCAATGAGTGAGTTTCACGAAGTCGGGAGTAACTCTCATTGCAACATGTGAAGAACAGCACGGAAGAGTCTTGATCCCCGTGGGTGTGTTTCGAAAGCACCAGAAATCTGGGTGTACTGGGCTTTGTGGTACAACCATAGAGAACGTGCCCGACAAAATTAAGGTCCTGCAGGATATTCCTCAAGCATGCTGCCACCTGACTTTGCTTCCGTATTAAGGTTGTGAAATTACATAAATTCAACAGCACATATATAACTAGATAAATGCCTAATACAAATACCTTCAACCAATTCCTAAGCTTTTTCTTGAAAATTTCTCTTTGTGAACATGTCGAGGCTGTAACTAGGATATAACGTACATTGCACGTCAGATGCACAACACACAATGACCATATATAAAACTGAAATATGTTGATACATATCCACCTTATTTAACAAAAGTGAAGTTATTCAACGATGAAATTCGTTGATGGCAATATTCAGCGATGAATTGTGAGATAGTCCTGTGAGAAGGAGAACAAAGCATGCCCAACACATCCTGCAAGGACAGGCAGTGCAGGAAATATGCGAATGCAAATTGTGGCACGGTTGTGTGGAATTCTTGGAATAACATGGACTCCATCTATCTATGCTCTGTTATTAACTTCAAAGCTTGCTTCAACAGTAATTTTAAGCGACGAAATTCACTCTGTCACATCGTAGTACTCCGACGTTACAAACTTGTAGCTGGGGTAGTGGTTATGAACTCTGCAGCTCAGAGCTCAAAATTTACAATTTATTTGAGCTGCATAAACAAAGAATCCTTAATGGAAAAGTAAAAGTGCTCTTTGACTGTGTAAAAAGTTCTGTGCGACACGAGCTCCTGTACAAAGAAATTCAGGAATCTTGTTTTCATTTTGTAGGGGTTACTGCACTTTTGTGCTCCTCTCTGTAGTGCACGAATGCGCTCGCATGGGAAACTATCAGTATAGTTTCTATTTGAAATAGCTTTAAACAACTCCCTCTAATGGTTAAGGTTTTGGATATGATGATACACCACACTAAAATGGCATTGAAGAAGACTCCGGTCGAAGACTTGAAATCCCACACCCTAAACGAAAAGGCAGTGCTATCATTCACACAACCTTCTTTATGTGCGCTTCGCACCATAAAGCCAAGCAAGAAAACCCTGTATAGACACCATACTTTGTGGAACAGCCGCCAGCGGTGCAAGCATGCCATTCTGCTTGTTCAAATTTTATATGAAAGGCTGTCTTGTACTTGTACTTCTAGTGAACTCGTACTGTATGAAAGAGGTTCCAATATAGGTTTTGGTAAATCAATCCTGGAATATTTTCACAGCGTCTGGGAATGTACCTCAAAATTCCGAAATACAGTGAAATCTCAAAAGCCGAAAGCCCCTTTGTCTAGAAGAACACATGTTGGTCAGAAAAAAAAATTGATCATTGAGCACTGCACGGGCTCGGGCTTGCCAGAAAGCAGGAGCGAGCCCGGCCGGGTAAATCCTCTTCGCGAGCCTGGCCCGGGCTCGAGCATGTGTTACCCCGCTGTTAGTTAGCCACGGTCAACGTTTACTGCCCGCTACACTGGGCCGAGCGGGTAACCAAGAAATTTCTCGGGTCGGGCCCGGGCCGAGAACCTAGAAATTCTTCGGGTCTTCAGCCCTGCCCGGTTCAGGCCGTGGCAAGTACATCAAAGCTAGGCCGGGCTTGGGCAGGGCCGTGGCCCAAATAATGCGGCCTGTGCAGCGCTCTACCCAGAAGTCAGTTACTGTATTTATGCTATCGCAGAGGAAAAGATGACGTATCGTGACCTTAAATTTTATCTTTTTGTCATCGTTTCCAAAAGGAGGACCTAAAATGATCAAACTCCCACAGAACGAAGTTCAAGTTCACAGGGCAGTTTGCTGTTCGCAAACAAGCTACAAAGGCGTTTTCCACCTTCGTAAAGACATAGCGGCCAAGAAACACAACCTCGCACTCCGACCGACACAACCTCCCACGCCCTCGTCAAGTGGCATAGCCAGGGTCAGACCTCCAAGGTAAGGGGGAGGGGGGCTCTTTACAAAAACCCGCCGCACTTATTACACTTGGAATTATCCTGATACGCTCAGACTTTGAAAGCCATTCACGGGTGTAGACAAACGCAAGAACTGCAAGAACTTGCGCGATCGTCACACTGGTCCCCCCTCCCCCCCCCCCTCCCATATATTACTTTCTTCTCGGATTTGCACGATTTTCGTAGGTCGGCCCGTGGCAGGTAGGGGGGGCTCAACAGACGTCTAATAATAATAATAATAATTCGTGGCTCTATACGTCGCAAGACAATTGTATCAAGGTAGGTCTGCGAGCAGGTGTTTTCCGCTGTGATGAATCTGAATAAGTCAAAGTTACGCTCACAACTCACAAACGAACACCTCAACGCAGCCCTTAAGATTACAACTGCGCAATCACTTTCACCCAATGTTGATGCAATAGTTAAAAAGAAGAGGTGCGAAGTTTCCTCAGCACAAAGCGAATAAAAAGGATTGCTGAACATGTGATTCAGCAACGTAAATATATAGTTTTATGTTATCGTAAGTTCTGTGTTGCATCATCTACAGGGTGTCCCAGTAAACGTGTCATTGAATTATAATAAAAAAACTACGCCACCTAGAGTCATGCGGTCAATGGCATTTGTTCTTACTGGGTTTTTGCCACCTCCTCATGTGGATGTCGTGTAACGTAAGTTTAATTATGTAAATATTTGCGAACTGAACTCGGAAATTTGACAAGGGAAGGTCACTTTTTCACCCCACCAATATGAAGAGCGTGCCGAATTCACTCAAATTCATGATAATTGACAGTGATATTCACGAGCTATCCCATTGGAAAAAATAGCCGAATATCATGCTTTCGCGATGTCTTTTTGAGCGCGATCGCTCGCAGTCCGACGAAAGGAGGTTCCGAAGCCAGCCTACAGAGTGATAGTAGAAAAAGTAACAGTTCATAAAATTGGGAGAGGGAAAGTATTATCCCAGCGAAAGTCGGACGTGATAAGCCATGCCTGCCTTATCTCTTTCTGCGATACCGGGGTGGGCGGTTACATCCCATTTCGCCTATTCCCATTTTGCCTAACCCGGATTATCGGATTAAAGAGGCGGGAGGGGTAACAGCCGATAGGCGAAATGGGACTGCCGTGCAATCTCATTAGGCAAAACGGGACTGTCGGCAAGTAGGCGTTACTTACACGCTCCGACCCGATGATGACGTGTGCAAGAAATGAATGTGCTCGTCGGACAACTACCTTACGTCGTCCGAAACAAAGACCCTTTACATTTGCAAATATAAGGTATAAATATAATGTACAAATATAACAATAAACATTTTACAAACATTTTACATAGTGACTCCTGATGGACAGCATGACGAATGAAACAAGGCTTCGAGCCATGTTCAGTGTCACCTGAGCGATGTTAAATATGGAAACTGGTGTCACTATAGTCGTGTTTAATTTAACTCTTTTTTTTCTTTCGTGTTAGCGCCGCGAAGCTATATGAGCGACGGCGAGGTGGCTATGAGCAAGATGTGGCTATGTGGAGATGAGAGGTGGCTATGAGCGACGTACAGATGAGAACAGATGGAGAGAGGACAGCAGGAAGGAGTGGGGGGATAGGGGGTTAATATGCGTCTTGGGCAGACTTCAGGGGGAACTGTGCCGGTATTCGTCTCGAAAGTCTTCGGAAAACCCAGGGAAAACCTCAGACAGCACAACCGGTGGTAGGATTCGAACCCACCGCCTTCCAGTTAGCACGACACTACCGAGCGAGACGCCTTAACCCACGTTCAACCTAACTACCGTATTTTCCGGTGTATAACGCGCGCGTTATTCGGTAAAAAGGTGCTCTGAAGAGGGCCTGCGCATTATCTAACGGTGGGAGTTATACACGGGAATATTTTCCGACAGGAATTCCTTTTCTGGCCGGTGTCGTACAAATTCTAGTCTCCTCCAGGGTGTGCTGTGAATTTCTCCCAAATCACTTAGGGTCAGTTGAAAAAGCCGGCGTAGGGCGTTGGAATTAATAAAAAGTTGTGATGCTACTTAAGAATGTCATTGAGCAGTCAATAATTCAGAATGGCGAACGGGACATGATGTCGTACCTCGATGCCGTGGGACATCTAATGCATATTGAGTAGAGCTGCAAATTTGGAAGAATTTTGAAGTGCAGAAAACAAAGCTGCCCTTTTAATTAAACAAAATGTAAATAAAAACTATGTTTTTCACTCTTCCGTAATTCCTTTCACTTCCTTTCACTCTTCCGGATGCGTAACAGTCTATATTTGTGAACCAACAGATGAGGGAAGAAACCCTAGTGTAATATGAATTATAAATACAGACCTCATGCTTCAGTGAAACCAACAAGGGTGCATGTAATGTTATATGAAGATCCGAAATTGACTTTTGGCAGCATGCCAGAGGACCGCCTTCTTTCTTACGTAACACGGATTAGTAGGCGAAGTGGGACTGTCTGCAGCATACATTAGGCCAAATGGGACCCCCTGCAGTTCGAGGTCGGTGAACCTGCTAAGGGATGGCGAGATAATCTGCTAAGAAGCATTAGGCAAAATGGGAATAGGGGAAATGGGAAGACACGGGGTGGGTTGGGTTTCCAACCTCCTTTCGTCGGACTGACAAAGATTGCGCTGAAAAATTCATCGTGCGCTATTCTGTGCGACCTCCGTAGAGCTAGATATTTGGCTATTTTTTTCGATGGGATAGCTCCTGAATATCCCTGTCAATTATCATTAATTTGAGTAAATTAGACACGCTCTTCACATTGGTGGGGTAAAAAAGTGACCTTTATTAGGCAAATTTCCGACTTAAGCTCGCAAAAATTTACATAATTAAACTTACGTTACACGACATCCACATGAGGAGGTGGCAAAAACCCAGTAAGAACAAATGCCATTGACCGCATGACTCTAGGTGGTGTAGTTTTTTTTATTATAATTCAATGACACGTTTTCTGGGACACCCTGTATATCAGGAACAGGCTACCCCAAACCCGTGGTATGCGGCCCGCGCAGTTCCTCCATGGCTCAATGCGGCCTGCGGACACGAATGAGTTCGGCACCCCTGCTGTACATCGAAACAAAAGCACCACAAAAGTCACCCTATTATCCATTTTCTACGGGGAAGACACCCACCTGGGACTACAGCAACCCTCATGTTATTCCCCATCTAATGGGTACTGGCAAGATTTACAGGTTTAGAAACATACTCCCCTGTCATGTTAAAATAGCATTGTATAATACACTATTCTTTGGCTTATTAAATTACTGCCATTTAGTATGGGGTAGCACCACCCAGCAAAATTTGATTTCGATTGAGAAAATCCAGAAGCGATTTATGCGTGCCATTGCGAATGTCGACAAACACCATTCGAGCAAGGCTCTTTTTAAGGAATACCAAGTACATAATAAGAGCAACCGACTTCCTTAAATATAGATGCCTAAGTACTTACAGTTCATCCCTTAGGAATAAAAACCTTGAATTTTTATCCCTGTTCAACGTCATTTTGGATAACAAGAGTTATCCTACCAGGAGAGACGCTATGTGGACTTGCCCTGGGGTGCGGACGTCATGTGGTGAGCAAAGCTTGAGTGTGCTACTACCCCGAATATTAAACGAGTTTGGTTTTGATACAAATGCTACCATACCTACAAATAAAGAACTAAAAAAGCTATTTTTATGAAACGTGAAAATAGCGTGTTGCAAGTTTGCACTCTTCCTTGTATAAAGTGTACAATTTGCGTTATGCGAACATTTGTAAATGTCTTCTTTTTTTTTTTCCTCCTATGTATATACATTCGATGGACTGTGAAGGTTGCCGCTGTACTGCTTTGGAGTCGGAGGCCTTGCCAAGCTATACTGATAGCTTTTTGTCCCGCCTCCTCCACTTTGTGGAAATAAATAAATGTGGATGCTCGGCGAAACCTGCTCAAGACCCATGCACGCGCTCAAGCCGCTCACGGAAACGCATACCCTCAGTAGGCGACCTTGTCTTGACGCGTACGCCATGGGGCACCGTGTCGTCTCACGTTTGGGACCTCTGACGCACCGCCTTGAAGATTTGCTTGAGGATAAACCTCGCGACGTCACTTCCACGCCTGCTGAGTCTACTTCTTAGGCTCAAGGGATGGTTTTCGGCAGGGACTGAAACCGGAACGGAACCGAAAACCGCATGGGAACCCACATTTTTTCAAGAACCGGAGCCGGAACGTAACCGCGATTCACCATCGGCAGTTAACCGAAACCGTAACCTGAACCGAAAAATGTGACTTGGGTTGCAGGTTCATATGAATTAGCTCAAGCGTGAACGCGAACGACATTGGATGCGATATTTGTACAACTCTGATTAGTGCATGCACCATGTAGTACGTGCTTCTGTTAAAGTAGATCTCTTCGTGATGTGTTTTTCATTCAGCAGTTGTGTCGAGCATACTGTGGCGGCTTTGCCATCGGCATCGCGGCGCCGCTGTTGTTGAGGCGCGAGCAAAATAAACGTTCGTACACTTGCTCCCTTGCGAGCTACCAGGAAGGTTGTCTCTTACTTGTGTCGCTACAACTGGTGACCCGAACGTGGAACCCTAACGTTCCATCCGCCATTATGTCTACTGGCGATGCTCCCCCAACTGGACAAGCCTTAGCGACAACCTCAGTTACACCGGTATCCTCCATCGCCGTCAAACTTCCTCCGTATTGGGATCGCAACCCCGCGACGTGGTTTATTCAAGCGGAAGCACAGTTTCACCTCTCCGGCATCTCGGCCGAACGTACCAAGTATTACCACGTCATCGCGGCCCTTTCACCATCAGCGGCAGAAGAAGTGTTTGATATCATTGCCAACCCTCCCGCCGATACCCCGTACCAAGCCCTGAAAGCGGCACTCTTGAAGCGTACATCGCCGTCCGACCGCGCCCGTCTGCAACAGCTGTTGTCAGCTGAAGAACTAGGCGACCGGCGCCCAACCCAACTGCTGCGCCGAATGAAACAGTTACTCGGCGAAGGAAGCAATGCCAGTACCGACAGTTTCCTCCGCGAGCTATTCCTCCAACGGCTCCCTAAAAATGTCCAAATGGTTCTTGCCAGCACTCACAACCTCGGCATTGAAGAGCTAGCGAGTTTGGCTGACGCAGTCATGGAAGTCGCATCACCTGCTACTATGACCTTGGATTCCGTCCAAGCGCCTCAAGTCGATGCTCCCCCAAGTGTACCTCCCTTCCCTGACCCCAACTCGAATTTCGCCACTCTTTCCCAACAAGTCGCTCACCTCACTCAATTAGTTGCGGCTTTGTCCACTCGATCCCGCTCTCCGTCGCCACGTTGCCAGCGTTTCCGCTCCCGCAACCGGTCTCCTCGCCATCGCAGCCTAGGTTCACGCGACAGGAACGGGCTTTGCTGGTACCATCACCGCTTCGGCCAGGAAGCCCGACACTGCTTCCAACCTTGCGCGTGGTCGGGAAACCCGCCGGCCAACCACTAGTGGCGGCGAGTGGACGTGGCCCTAATGATTCCCGCCTTTTTCATATCGTGGACCGTACCTCCGGCATGCGTCTTCTCGTGGATACTGGCGCTGAAGTTAGCGTAATCCCTGCCTCGAAACTCAGCCGCCGCTCCCGAGAACCTTGCTTATCCCTCAAGGCGGCCAATTCAACCACCATCCCTGTATATGGCCAAAAGTCCTTAACCCTAAACCTTGGATTGCGACGAACCTTCCGCTGGCTGTTCCTGATCGCCGATGTTCACCAGGCGATCTTAGGAGCAGATTTCTTACACCACTTTAACCTGCTCGTGGACGTTTCTGGGAAGCGCCTCGTCGACTCTTTGACACACCTGTCTGTGCACGGAATTCGCGCCCCGGCAAGTCCCCAACGAGTTCTTTCGCTTGCTGAGCCATCTCCTCCTTATGCTCTCATACTAAAGGAGTTTCCCGCACTCACCAAACCACCTGACTGGAACCAGCCCGTCCAACACGACGTTTTACATCATGTGCTCACTACTGGCCCTCCTGTTCACTTTCGACCACGTCGTCTCGCTCCCGAGAAGTACAGGATTGCCAAGGCCGAATTCGATCACATGTTGGAGCTCGGCATCATTCGCTCATCATCCAGCACCTGGGCATCACCCCTCCATATGGTGCCTAAGAAAACGGGCGACTGGCGACCTTGCGGTGATTACCGCGCTTTAAACCGCATCACCGTCCCTGACCGCTACCCAATTCCGCACATCCTCGATTTTGCAGCCAGCTTGGAAGGGGCCACAACGTTTTCGAAAATTGACTTGGTTCGCGCGTACCACCATATTCCTATGGCGCCGGAGGACATCCCTAAAACAGCCCTCACCACCCCATTTGGCCTCTTTGAATTCTTACGGATGCCCTTCGGGTTGCGAAACGCGGCCCAAACCTTTCAAAGGTTTATAGATTCTGTCACCCGCGGGCTCCCTTTCGTGTACGCCTATCTAGACGACCTGCTGGTGGCCAGTCGCTCTGCAGAAGACCACGCCCAACACCTCCGCGCCCTCTTTGCACGCCTGGAACATCATGGCATCGTCATCAACGCTGCAAAAAGCGAGTTCGGTGTAGCAGAGCTCGATTTTCTTGGCCATCGCATAAACAGCGCGGGAATCTTACCACTACCATCCAAGATAGCTGCCATCCGCGATTTTCCCCGCCCAACTTCAGCCACCAAGCTCTGGCAGTTTCTCGGAATGGCTAATTTCTATCGCCGTTTTGTGCCCGCCTGCGCCTCTGCCCTCCAGCCTCTGGAGGCGCTTCTCTGTTCACGCAAACCTCCGCCACCAACCCTACAATGGACAGCAGAGGCTACCAAGGCTTTTGACAAGATCCGAGAAGATATCGCCGCAGCTACACTTCTTGTCCACCCTCGGCATGACGCCCCCACAAGCTTAATGGTGGACGCCTCGGGTGCCGCGGTTGGCGCAGTGTTGCAACAACAGGTCTCATCCGGGTGGCAACCTCTCGCTTTTTTCTCGAAGAAGCTGAAACCACCTGAGACGCAATATAGCACCTTCGGCCGCGAGCTGCTGGCCGCTTACCTCTCGGTAAAGCACTTTCGACACTTTCTGGAAGGACGCTCTTTCATGATATTCACCGATCACAAGCCCCTTACGTAACGCCCTGTCATCCGCCAGCACCAGTTATACGCCACGAGAAACCCGACATCTGGCCTACATTGCTGAATTCACATCAGACATCCGTCACGTCACTGGCACCAACAACCCAGTCGCTGACGCCCTCAGCAGATCTGTCTCAACCGTTGACTCTGCCAAATCTCTGTCGACGCTGTCCTTGGACGCCTTGTCCGAAGCCCAATCCATGGATTCTGAACTCGCCACGTCCCGCGCCAACTCGTCGTCTGGCCTGGTCATCCAAGACATTGCGTTGCCAGGCGCGTCCAAGCTTGTGGCCTGCGACACTTCCCAAGGACGTCCCCGCCCTTTCCTTCCTCGGGCCTTCCGTCGCGCTGTGTTCGACACATTCCATGCTTTGTGCCATACCGGCGTCCGCGCGACGCGAGCGGCCATTTGCGAGCGTTACGTCTGGCCGCGTATGAACAGCGACATCAGCCGTTGGGTGAAGGCCTGTCTGCCCTGCCAACGAAACAAAGTTCACCGCCACACTCGCCTGACGCCTTCTCCTTTTCCCCCGCCCGATCAACGTTTCGACCATATACATGTGGACCTCGTGGGCCCGCTTTCACCAGCTCAGGGTTTCAGATATATCCTCACTATCATCGACAGATATACCCGCTGGCCGGAAGCAGTTCCTCTCTCAGATTCCACGGCCCCAACTGTCGCAGCGGCTCTTCTCCGTGAGTGGGTCTCCAGATTCGGAGTCCCGTCGATTATCACCACTGACCGGGGCCCGCAGTTCGAGTCGGCGCTTTTCTACAGCCTTACCAACGCTCTTGGGACTCGCCGCATTCGAACAACCGCTTACCATCCCGCATCCAACGGCCTTGTGGAAAGACTTCATCGGCAGCTCAAGACCGCATTACGGTCATCCCCCGAAACTCCTTGGCCTGAAGCCCTCCCCATTGTCCTGCTGGGAATCCGCTCTGCGTTCAAGCCAGATCTCGAGTGTTCCTCGGCAGAGCTCGTGTATGGCATGGCGCTACGGTTGCCCGGTGACCTCGTGTCACCCCCATCTACTCCCGCCGTACTTCCACCATCCGATTTCGTCACCCGCCTACGCAGCGCCATGGCTGCCTTACGCCCTGCACCTTCCCGTTCCTACTCTGGGCGTCCCTACCAACATCCTGACCTGTGCAGCTCTACACACGTTTTCCTTCGCTGTGATAGAGTGCGAAAACCTCTGCAGCCCCCCTACACCGGCCCGCATCGTGTTTTGAGCCGAGCGGCCAGCTATTACACCGTTCTCGTCAACGGGAAAGAGGAAAATGTCAGCATCGAGCGCCTAAAGCCTGCTTTTCTCGACACCCATCCACCTCCCTCGACCTCTATCAACCTCGACCTCCATCGACCTCCCGAACCCGCCCTCTCAACTTCCTCGCCCGGCCCAGGCTTATCCCCTCCATCGACCATGCGCCGTTCCGTGAGCTGGTCCAAAAACCTGGTCCGCACCCGTCGCCTTCCAGCGACGCGCTAGGAGGGGGGGGGGGGGGGGATTTGTGGCGTCTTTGCCATCGGCATCGCGGCGCCGCTGTTATTGAGGCGCGAGCAAAATAAACGTTCGTACACTTGCTCCCTTGCGAGCTACCAGGAAGGTTGTCTCTTACTTGTGTCGCTACAATATCATCTTATGCGCTTGGACCCATACTCGGATGACATACGCATCGTATGACATGTATTGGGTACGTACCCTTTGAGTAAGCGTTGCACGTTGTTTCCACATCTGTTTGCTTAACCACCGAACGCACGCAGTTTTTCTTGCCTTGTAGCTTGTTACAGCACAAGCGAAATGAATGTGCACGAGATAATAGAGACCGCAACAAATTATTTTACCGGGATTGTCGCAAACGGCCAAAGTGCGTTGAAGAAAGAGTTCACCCTCAAGAGTTCCTCGACATGGCAGACGGCACTGCACCACCCTTTCGGAGCGCAACAGAGAAATATGTAAAATTTTACCAGTTTGCACTTTGTAACTCACTTTGCGACACCTGCAAATGCATCCTAGAGAAGACCGGAAAAAAAATACCGGTTGAACTGTTTGGTTACAGGAACCGCAAATATTAAAACGGCGAATCCGGTAACCGTAATCGAAACCCCTTATGTTATGAGACTGAACCGTAACCGAACTGATATTTGTTTCGGTTTCAGTCCGATTTTCGGGCTTGGCAGAGCAAGGAGGCGTCACGTACTATGTGAACGGTAGCGTATCTGGGCCAATATAGCATTGACGAACGCGGCCGTAAGTCATGTAGAATCGCAGTTGGCCAGCCGTCACGTCATCGTGCAAGGATCGCATGATACTCGGTCGGAGTTTCCTGGGGCCCACCAGTAGCACAGTCTTACCTGTGGGGCGGGTCATATAATTTCGCTCGCAAAGGTACCATCTTCAAGAGTAAAGTTCGTTGCATGCCGAATGAGTTTCTTGCTGGATGAGGGCATCATGACCTCCAAGCAGACCTGTAAAGTAATTAACTACAAGTAATTCAATTACTGTAATTAACTACCTCCAGAATTAAATTTGATATTTCGTGAATTGTGGCGGCATTTGAATTGCTTTGGAAGTAATTGGGAATGCATTTTGAATTACTTTTGGGATACTTTGTCCGCGATTTTTGCTCCTTCACCAAAGACCGGAAAAACAAGACTATCATGGCCACAACGCCTGTCCGCAACATTTGTGCGATTCGGTGTATGGTGTGCAACAGTCAAAGCCAAAACAATCCGACCCTGGCCATGTCTGTTCACGTCTGTCACCAGCGTATGGTTGGCTATCATGGTTACCAACCACGAAGGTATGTGTTAGACACGGATCCGATTGTAGGCTTCTATTGCGCTTCCCAGGTTCAATACAGACAGGACCCAAGATGACAACTTAAAATAATCTGCAATTACATATTGAAAAATACAGTGGGGGCTGCACCTAGTGAAGGTCAAGACAGTGATTTGATATGAAATGAAAGTTTCTTTACGCTTGAAAAGCATCCGTACCTGAAAGGCACCTGTCAACCCGTACTTCCAGATTCCAAAGATTATCTATCTTCCTTGTGGGCTTGAGGTCTTCATGAAGTGCAATGTTGGACTACCCAGTAATGGCCCAGTGTGCGGTCTGCTTCCTCTTGGTGGTATAATCATGACCAGGAGTGACTGTCAGACAGACAAAAACTGTGGGATACCTGCTTCTGAAGGCCAATGTCTTAAAATCCCGCAAGCACGAGGAGCATTCCCTCTGTATTCGGCATAAGTTGGGCCGACTGTCATTGTCTAACGTTCTAATATTTCTGCTAAGTAATAATCAGCTTTTCCCAGCAATTCTAGCAACATTGTGCCTTGTAGTTCTCTAGTCCACTAGTCGTTGGTCTTTTCAACTCAATTGCCTTCGTGTTATTCACTGGAAGGT
Organism: Ornithodoros turicata; assembly: GCF_037126465.1. Classification (NCBI taxonomy): domain Eukaryota; kingdom Metazoa; phylum Arthropoda; class Arachnida; order Ixodida; family Argasidae; genus Ornithodoros; species Ornithodoros turicata. The sequence continues at coordinate 98,532,558 of NC_088202.1, forward strand.
TGTTACGTCACTCGGTTACTTCACTCGTTACGTTACGTTACTCGTACTCGGTTACGTCACTCGGTGGTTACGTCACGGTTGTTGTTGTGTCACTCAGTTATATTCCAGAGTAACTGTTGTTGTAATTGAGGTACAATTGTTATTCTCTGACGAACACTAATTTAATTACTTTTCTGAGCGCGTAGTTGTAATCGTAATTCAATTACCTTTAGTTGTCATGCGACGTAGCGATTAGTGTTCCCAAGAGATTTTTACAGGTCCGCCTCCAAGTGTCGGATTAAGGGATCAAACAACTGGTCGAGTGATTGTTCTTCCCGTACTCAGGAGGGATCAATGGGCGTTGAAACGTCGATATCTGTGTCGGGTATCGGATAGGGAGAGATTGGCTAGGGCATTCGAGGAGCGGACATCGTGACTGACGTTCACGGACGTTCAGACTGGTATCTAGCTGTCATGTCGAAGTCCTGTAGCCACAGCAACCAAGGCAGAGCTTAGTACAAAGCTTCCTCTGCCTAGGCTCCCACGGCTCAGCGGTGCGATATTTCCACCGGCACCCCGCCCACGCCCATACGTTCTCCCACTATTCCGCCGCACTATCTTAGACGCCATGTATGGTCTTGCCCACCCAGTAGTTCGCGCATCGCGGCATTACATTCAGGCACCCTGCCCTACTATGAATAGTGACATCGGAACTTCGGTCCTGCCTGGCGTGTCCACGTTCCATCGCCACACCGTCTCACTACTTGCTCGGTTCCTGGCGCCAGATGCACGACCCGATCGCATCCACGTTGACCTGATTCGTTCCTTCCCCCAGCCCAAAGCAAAAGACGGTATCTACTGTCCTACATTGACCGGTTCACTCGCTGGCCAGAGGTTACACCCTTGCCGGGCCCCTGCTGAGGCATTTGGCTCCGCACTTCTTGCTTGTTGGACCGCTCCGTTCCCTCCACCTATGACATGAGGCGAGGGCCAGTTTGAATAACACCTCTTCGAGTTCTGCCGCCTCCTTGGAACCACGCACATTCGCACCACGTTCACACGTAGTCAACGGTACAGTCGAGCGCCTCCACCGTTACCTCAAGACTGCCTTGTGTGCCACTATGAACTCTGTCCCTTGAGTCGACCGTTTGCCCCTCGTGCTTTTAGAGGCAGCCTTGAACCAGGGCCTCGGCTGTTCTCCAGCCGTTCTCGCCTACGGCCCGACCTTACGCATATCCGGCGCTTGGTTCGCATCCGTTCAACACCCCTGGCTCGCTGTCCTACCTGTCTCGTTTCCGTTCCACCTTCGCCGATCTCGGGCCGAGCCCTCCCCGTCCATTATCAAGATTACTTTTTCCAGAGCCTCGACCTGGCCACGGCCACGCATACATAGAACATGTGTTTACAAGTCCCAAACGTTGCCACGCCAGCACTAGTCTGTCACTGTCTGGTGCTGGTGTGGCAACGTGGTACGTTTCAGCGTGTCAAGTTGACAGTTAAATACAAAGTCGATTGTCGTGCCGTTGCCAGTGGCAGGCACCTCGCGTATATGATGCACATTATTTCTTTGTTTGCTTGTCGCCAGGTATTTCTAACGCCATTGATTTTAAAGATCTGAAGCATTTACACAAAACATATAGGAGGATGAGTATAGGCCTAACTGGATTTACTGCAACGCGTAAAGAACCGCCACCACCACATAGGCGGAGAGTTTTCAATCTGACGGAGGGGGCCGGGACACAACGCCTTTCATACACCGAGGTCGTGCAAGGTGTCGGGGACCCTGTGTTGTGACGTTGTGAAGCAAGCTTTTAGAGGATTTTCATGTTCACTCGCATAAAACACGCTATTCTTGGGATATCCCTCGAAACGGTCATCTTGAGTGTCAGCTGGGTAGACGACTTCTGGGACAGTTCGGGGGATCAGGCCCCCAGGCAGTCGGCGCCAATGCACCAACATGGGAAGTCAGAGAACGACAGTTTGTTCATGTCGGCAGGCGCACGCGCCCACGCGACGACAACGCGAGACGTCGAACGCTGCTGCGCCCGCGATTCCTCTGGCGCCGTCTGTCGTTCGTGCCGAGTTTTCGGCGCAGACCACAGGAATTTTCAATGTAGGGGATAACGTTATGAGTGAGAGCACTCTGAGGAATTGGTATACAATAAATTCAGTACTGTTCGTACAGGTGTGCATTACCACAAACGCACGGCCCTACATGCCGTGCGTTTGTGGTAATATATATATCGATATATCGTGAGCACAGATTCTACTCCATCCCCCATCCATTACCCCAATTTCGGCATAGCCATTTTCGCGATAACTCAACAGTCCATACTGACTGCCATTCTGGTCACCAAGACGGATATGGATGAATACTCAGCGCTTCAAAACCAAAGAGGACCTCGTGTAGAATCATCTGAGTGAGCACCCTGGCGGCGTTATCCTTTCATGAGGGACTTCATGAGCCTTTGCCACAGTAAAGCTAGCTATGTAGAGGCTATAGTATAGAGAAGCAATGGGATCATGCAGGTAATGCTTGCATATAGATAATTGTTTGTATTGTCTCGTATTCTAAAGCCAGAAATGATATTGGATAAACCTGCTCAAGGCCTGTAACGAACCCAGGACGTAGTGGAAGCTCTCGTTAGAGACAGCTCTTCCCTTAGCAATTCGGCCTTCTGGTGGATCGCAAATGCGAGTGGAGTTAAAAGTCAAACTGATGCAATTTGTTTCACAGGACTGAAACTCACTGAATGCAAGCGCAATTTCTCAGGGTGTAAAGTCGCAAGTGTCCACTATATCGCGCGCATTAGTAGACCGGGCCAACGAAACGCAAGAGTGCAGCGTATGGTAGCTTGAAAAATACTTCGAGGGAGGTTCTATAGGGGCTTTACATGGGGCAGGAGGTGTTTCCCTCTCCCAAATGCACTACCAAAGACACGATTACCGGGGGATTTGAACTCTCTAATCCCACCCTGGCTAGGTTGCAATGTGGGGTAGTTGGCAGCGATACAACATGATGTTAAAGCAGCGTCTAAGGTCGAGCGTGGACCACGATAGGTAATCACACCTCCATACGCCGGTAAACAAATAGCGGCCGCCTTCGGTGGCTCAGTCGGTAGCGTGTTCGCCAGCTGATCCCAAGGTCGCGGGTTCAAACCCGGCCGAGGGCGGTGGTAACTTCGTGGAAGGTGACAAGTTGCCTTGACACGCAGTCTTCCGCGGAGGACGTTAATTGTGGTGTGCCGTGTGCTGAGCCTTCGGCGCACGTTAATGAACCCTGGGCCTGAACCATGGGCAAAGTTAATCCACAGACCCGATCACTGTGGCATCGCTCATGATCGCAGTTCTCTCTCGACGTAAAGCCCCGAATTATTATTAATACGAGGAGTGTTCAAGTCAAACCGGGACTTGAGTGTACAAATGGCTCGCGCTACTTCTTTTTCGTCATTTTCACACGCGACAGGCCTCCGCGTTCACCACGTAATGGTCCAAAGTTTGTGCAAAACAGAAGACACGTGCTGGACAAGATGGCCGACAACGAGGTGAGCGCGCACATCGAACAGCGAATTGTCATGAAGTTTCTCGTGAGTGAAGGCGTAAAGTCATCTGAAATTCACAGAAGACTTCAGGCTCAGTATGGCCACGATACACTTAGCCGCAGCAATGCGTTTGAGTGGTGCAAACGGTTCCGAAACAGCCGTACATCAGTGCAGGACGATCAAGGCCGGGGCGGCTCAGAGCCCAGTGTCAGAGTTCCTGAGAACATCGAACTTGTGGAGCGCCTGATCCCCAAGGACCGACGGATAACATGTCTCGAACTAGCTCGAAAGAAGGACCCTTCTGTGGGAACGTTGAACACTATCATTCATGAACACCTCCAGTTTCGGAAAGTGCCCGTTGGGTCCAGAGGCAGCTCTCCGTGTTTGACCGGCAGAGAAGACTGGAAATCTCCCAAGAGCTAACTTACCGTTTCGACACGGAAAGACTGCCGTTCCTTGATCGGATCATCACGTGCGATGAAACGTGGGTGCACCATTTCACTCCTGAGTCTAAACGCGCATCAAAACAGTCGAAGCATCCGGGATCGCCAGCTCCCAAGAAGTTCCGAAGCACCCCGTCTGCGGGTAAGGTCATGGCCACGGTTTTCTGGGACAAGGCTGGCGTTGTTCATGTTGATTTTCTGCCCAGTGGTACCACCATCAATAGTGCATATTACTGCCAGGTTCTCAGGGATGTGCATAAGGCGCTGAAGCAAAAGCGGCCGGGCCTCATCACCAAAGGAGTCCTCCTCGACAATGTCCTCCTCGGGACAATGCACGCCCGCATACCGCACATCTCACGACACGCACCTTATAGGAACTTGGCTGTGTGTTGCAGGCACATCTCCCTACAGTCCAGACCTCGCCCCCAGCGATTTCCATCTCTTCGGGCCACTGAAGGCGTTCCTTGGGGGCCGCCACTTCAGCTGCGACGACGAGGTCAAGAATGTTGTCCGATCATGGCTGCTACGCGCCGGTAAGGATTTCTACGCTGCTGGCATCCAAGCCCTCGTGAAACGCTGGGACCAGTGCATTAGTGCAGCTGGAGATTACGTTGAAAAGTAAAACTAATTTCTCGCCGGTTTACTTTTGCGAAAAATGAAAAGTCCCGGTTTGACCTGAACACCCCTCGTAAATAGCGTGAAGAGTGAAAGTGCACCTTGATAGGCATTGCAGCTCCAAGGTACCTTGCAGTACAAAGCTACAAAGCACAAACAGGAGAACCCCAGCCGGTACACGAAAGCCGACGTTTTCGTCGCTCCGTTTATTTTATACGCCGAGTATGGTTTCCACGATTTTTCTGTAGCTTTCGCACTCCTAAATGCGCCATAGTGCGCCACTAGAAGTTCGTCAGGTAAGTAGACAACGAGTTTCATGTGCAAATGCCACGGACACCCACACCCCAAATGCCACACCATGTACTTTATATTAGAAATGGTGGGCGTCGAACGCTGGCTGCGAAGGAGAAGACTATGCAGTTGGTACTGATAAACAAGGAAAGATCGACACAGCAAACCAGTACTGCAATAGTATTTAGTTTGAAAAGCTGGGCCATGTCCAAATAAAGATTGCTGTGTTAGGGGATTGACTAGGTGTCCTTCCTTGTGTTCGTGACTCTCGATCTCTTATGCCCCTGGCTCCAATGGTGCGTTAGCATACTGTACTCACTGGCAAAGGGATACCCTTAGCAATAGAGTACCGCTGGAATTTTTATCAAAAACAATCTTACCTAGCTGAGGCTTGACCGTGCAACAGCCACATGGGTTGAGCGACGTATTTTAATGCGCCAATAGAATCCCACAGTAAACTCCACTAAAGAACTGTGGAACGGAGGTTCGTGTAGATGAACAAGGCGTTCCATAGGTTTTACCTCCGGACCAGGCAGAAAAAAAATGACTTCGTTTTGTTGTCAAAGAGTTTCACATTCTCATTTATTGACATTCTTCTCCTGGTAAAACATGGGATGTGCAAACAGATGTGCGAAACACAAGGAAAATAAACAGATTTCTTTTTTTTTTTTTTTTTTTGCATATCCCACTGTGCTGCGCGTTGCGCTTTCACACGCAGATAACGCGACGTCACCTCTTCAAAGGATGCAATGATGATCGATTGAAAACACGAAGTCATGGTCGCACGTACATCTTTTATGATTTTCTCGAACAAAGCCAAGCGTTATGAAATGAAAGATAGCACTGTAACAAGATCAATCTTGTGCAACTTCGACAAGGACATAGCTTACATATATGTAAGCTACATTGACATATGTTCAATGGCATGACATGTCTTCAGTGGGTGGTAGCTGACTGTAGCCTTTAAGCGATTAAGGTGTGCTCAGTCTTTGTTCTATCTTACTTCGTGTTTTTATGCAGATAAAGGACAATAAAAACGAGCTTCTGGAAGGAAGTATTGAGCACTGAAGACATGTTGATGCTGCTGTTCAAGATGACCATTGTATATGACGTGCTTGCATGAATCCTATGTACGATGTACTATCCCAGATTTTCACATTTTTAAGCTAGTAACAACGCCTAACAATTGAACTGTCTGCTAAGAGATTAGGCAATATAATTAGGCTAAGAAATTAGGCAATAATTAAGGCAATGTTAGGATTATCCCGGTTCAGCACATGTATTCCTTGCGAGAGTACTCGCCAAAGTTCGCTGTTTAGTCACAACCGAAACCATGCATCGATGCGACGGCGATTGTTAAAAAACTAGTGTCCTACATTCGCTTAGACCAATGTACGCTTCCAGTGAATTTCAACTGTATGCCGAATAACCGCGGGCATCGCCAGTACTGATACAGTTACCGAGAATTCTGCCGAAATTGCTCTAGCCTTTCGAACGTTGATTGTAGTTTGCCGTAGCGCCCATCGGCACCGAGCACCACCGCAAAGTCACTGTTGACGATGACAACATATCGCAAACACACGCATTAAAATTAGGGATCGCGTCCGGTACAGAACCTGAGCAGATATTGCATTCCTTGCTTCTGGAGCCAACCCAACACTGATTCGCGAAGCGGTTCCGATGGAATGCTTGCTGTAGAAAGTCAATGTAGTACAGATTCAATATCGCGGCACAGTGCAAGACCATCATTCTTCTACACTCAAAATCTTACTTCGAGTCGAGTATCTCAAAACTCGCACGCACAAAAGTTTTCTTTCTCGCCGCCCATACCCCAATTTGTGTACCATGGCTAGATCGCCCCGCGAACCACCTGTAAAACACTGGCTTCTGGACATTTCCGTAAGTGGTATTCCCGTTTTCAACACAGGAACAATTTCAATGCGCGGTTACTCTGGTTACACCACGGATAGTTGTGCTACGTTTGCATAATTTTTTCGTATCAAAAGAGGGAGGAAGGGAAATATTTAAAAGATAGCAACGCGAAATTTAGGCTCTCCAATTTCGCCCACGCGGACCTTGATCTGCAGAAATCACACGGAAAATAAAATAAATCAATTATGGTTGCACAGGGTGACGTTGTACTCACTCGCCCGCTTTCTGTTGGAGAGCGAGCATGGACGTCCGCTGCCACACCGCCACTGAGGAACGCTCAACGTGTCTCATTTTCCTTGCGTGTGTGTATATGTTTGAGAATACTCAGACAGCGAGATGACTAAACTAGGAACAGTCACCCAGTAACTAAGTAAAATGAAACACAGGAGGAGTGTCCCTCCGAACTGCTTCGTGATCTTCGTGAGATTTTTCGCATAGATTTTTCCCTTCAACAGGTGGTTTATTTTTTTAACCTTAAAAGAAAAATAGCGCAAAGCTCGACATTAGAACTCATATAACCATCAATGTACTTTGTTGAAAAATGAAAAAGAAAGAAATGTTGTAAGAGTTCACTTTCGAGAGAAAGTCCGGTTCACCCTCCGGCAGCGATCACGCCAGCAGTGCTGTAAGACTGACGGAAGTCTTCCCACATAATTGTAAAACTCTGCGTGGGTCTCGGAATCCGCACACAAGTTTGTCTTGCTGCTGGGCCAGATTTTCGAATCTCGTAATCCATTTTTTTTTATATGTAAATCATTGCCAAGTTGCTCCCTGAAGGCAGTACCGACATAGTTGCTTCCCACCAATTTCAATGATGTGAAAATCCGGTTCCGTAGAACCAGTTCGAACCTCTTCGCTTGCAGCTTGGGAACTGAACCCGGAGCGAACCGTAACGCGGTTATGATCCCTGATTAAAATCGATTAAATGCGAGTGAGGGGTGATTACATCCTATGATTCTGTGAGGGTTACACTTCAACTCTCTACTATGTACATAATATACAGAAATATTTGTCTCATATCGTTGTCTTCTATGAAATTGACTGCTTTTTTGAAACTGATGCTTCACACGGTGCTGTAATTACACGACGCACACGGCTGTACAGATTTTCACTGACAAATTATGTCCGCCGCCGTACTACACCACAAGCAAGTGTCTGTACACTCTTCGAGAGTTGTCACTAATCTTAAATTTATCGGCACTAGGTTAAGTAATCCATCATTCTACCGGACACTGTGCTTTACTCGATCCAACACAAGCTGCATGATCCTCCGAATTTTTGTCGCACGAATGCGATTCGCCCACTATATGCTTGGATGGCCACATACAGAAACCCGCATTGTTCTTATGGCGCTCTCGTCAAGAGCCAGTTGTGTATCTTGTCAAAGTTCCGCTGCATCCATAGCAGATTGTTGTCAGCCCGTTCGAGCGCTTGTTGAACGGTTCGGTCGATCGCCTTGAGGCTGTCCTTCTTCAGCTCGGTGAAGGATCTAAACTGTAACAAGTAAGAAGAAAGAAACCATAGATTCGCAGTTGGCATTGAAAGCACAGTGTTCGGCTGCAAGCGTGTGCTGTATATCTTTTACCCCCACGCAATGCCACCCTCGGAGAAAGTACATTGGACGGTCCTTCATGGAGCCCGATACATCTCTTGCAGGTACCCGGTAGTCGCGTTCGGTGACATTTACCACGACCCATAAAGCTGAAGTTCACAATTACTGACTGTGCTTTTTCTGATTTGACAGGCAGTCTGCGAGCCTGGAGGGGTCTGAGGGCTACAGAGCTCGAGCATAGGAGACGCACGGCGTACTCTAACTGTGCTAGTAACGATAACGGCGTGCCAGTAACTGTGCTCAGGAACCTTATGCTGAGCACATAATGTCAGTCATCGCAGTGAGATTAGTACAGGGCCTACCTTCAACTCTATTTTGTCGCATGTGACACCTGCTACTCAATGGGGACACGCGAATTAGTGAGTAAGCCAGTGCATCGGAGAACTTATTCTGAGCAGAGTGTGCTGACAACCTCGGTGGGCCCATACTCTTTTTCTTGCTGTGGCTTTCGCTAATACTGTTACTCGCAAGTCATTTACTTTATACTTGTATATTTTCTTTAAATAGTTTTATTCGCTTATCCCATTCACTTAATACTACGCCTCAACCGTTGCCAGCCTGCGCACTGCTGACGAGGCTCAAATAGGGCTGGAGCAGCTGCCAGATTCTGGCATGGCGACGCTTGAGCTATAAACTCATGTGTTATCGTGCAACCACAAAGCTTCGGCTTCACTTTCACGTTATGTAAATATTTACATACAGAGCTTGTTTTTTCTTTTTTGTATTCAGTCAATACCTGATTTAGCTGATATTCCGAGTTGATGGGAGATGTTATGGCTCGCACCATACCCGCCAGGCTAAATGTCGACGTCTCGAATCTGGAAAATATATATCCATATAATATGAAAAATCCATAATATGAAAATATAGAATCCACGCTTGAAAGGAGACAAATGTCGGGAAAGGTACAGCGATAGTTGTCAAAAGTTTCGGGTAGGCTAATCCACAAACCCCGACGAAATACCCGAGTGCTTGGCGGGTCTAAAAATATCTGTGCTGAAGGTATACGGATGGACAAAGTAGACACGCTGGTTGCGACACAGCGCGCTGTTGCATGTTGAGTGAAAACTACCGTGCTGTGTCGCTAGAGTCACTAAATAGGGAGTACCCCTATTTATAGTTAGTGACAACATAAGTCATCCACTTTACCCCGACCCCACACAAGGATCGCTCCGCGCACGCGAATGTAGTGCGGCGCGGCAAAGTGAGGACTGGGGGAGAGAAAGAGAGCCGGCACTACATCGCGAAGCGAGGGTGTCGTGCAAAGGCTGGTAGCCAATCTCAGGAGCCTTCCACGGATGAGTGGGCGGTCCCAATTGTAGGACCTAAGTTGTCAATGAGTATAGTGACTCGAGCTACAAGCGCCGCACTTGCCCACCCTCTGAACGAGTGGAGAGCCCGGTTCCGCACTTCGCCAGGGTGTCGCGCAGAAGAATCTGCACACCGTACACGTGCGTTCCCTTTTTTGTCGAAACCTCTACTATAACCCCACGTGAACTAGCGGCCAGTGATTTTCCCCGCATCCCGCCCCCTCCCTAATACTCCCCATAGATCTTGCAACACCACTCCCCCGAAGGAAAAAAAATGCAGGAATACCTGTCAGAAGTGCCAAAAAGAGCCCGAAACGCCAGCTCATATGGGTGTCAACCCCCACCCTCCGATATGACGATCCAGGGAAAATCCGTGGCGGGAGCGGCTAATGGTGCTTCTTCGTAATAAATTTCGTTAAACGGCCAAGAATGCTCCAAGCTGACGAGGCGTAGAAGCCAACGTCTCGTCGCAATAAGCAGGATACAAGCACGCCCTATGCGTGTCGTGCTCGTCTTGGGGTTACACAATACCAACTCTGTCAACACAATTATATAAAACGTCTATTCTTTTGAAACATCTCTTGCCTGGGGCAGCGTGACAAGCATAGGGGTTACGCCGTGCGTTGCAGAACAGTTTATGTAACACTCGCGTGTTTTAAATAAACGACACCTTCGATGTCTCTCCTGAGTTCTTAACGTAACCCACATTACGAATCCGATTCGGGAAGGCGAAATAGGGCTACAACTCCGAATTTTGAAACGCGATGTTCTTTACACGGAACAGCCGCTGCCACATCGCACGAAGTTATCACGCATGTAGTTAATTTCCTCGAAACTTCACACATTTCACACAGTCAGTTTCACTGGTGAATGATAATCGTTGATATAGTAACTCCAGCAATACGCGACAGTCGAGACACTTGTAGTGATCAATTTCGAAAGTGTATACAAAGTCAAGTGACGTGCTAAGAAAGACTTCGCAATAACGTGCATTGGTGACCGTCATAGCTCAACGTAGGGGACAGGCTAGAGTTCTAGGACCCGCAGAAATTGGGACTCTTAAATTTTCTTATACGCAATGCTGTCTGTCGTGCCAGTGTCCCGGATTCTACTGTTGGCGATTGTCCAGAGATCGTTTCACTAAGCAGTTATGCGAAATTTTTGATACCTGCATTACTTTCGTGGAGCACGAGGATAAGTCATATCTCTATGTGTGTACAAAACAGAAACCTGTCAAGCAGGATGTTAGTATACGTTGGCGTGGCAAAACCGAAGGACGCTTACACGTACAGGACGTTGTGCACGGCAACGCTCTCTTACGGCGAATTTAACACGGCCTAGCGCTCGGAAGTTGCTAGGTCGGCGCCCGAGCTGGATCACGTGACCGGTGCCACCAGGACATGAGTGCCAGGAATCTAGGGGCTTTAGACGCTTGGATTACGCTAGGGGCGTCGCGGTCGCTCGTCTTCGGGTTCTGTCGTCTGCTAACCCACGTGAACTTTGACGTGCGGGCCAATGGGGGCCCTAGCCACACTCACGATCCGGATGTGACGACACCGGATATAGTTGGGCACTCCGCTGCTCGCTCGCTTCGAGGCCGGGCGGCAAAAGTGATGGCAAATTCCTGGCGCTCAGAAGGCGCCACGTGAACGTGCGAGATCTGCCAAATCTGGTGCGAACGGGCGGGATGTGGCAAAAAAGTTGCCACGAAATGACCACCCGAATCCGCCATTAGGCAGGACACGTAATACCAGGTGAAGAAAACAAAAGTACCAATGGCTGCCGTATCCCCAGGTAACGTCACATGGTGTTGAGCAAGGTGTTCAAAACTTACATTTCGTGGATCTTATCCCAGTGTTCCATCAAGAACTGGAAGGCGATATTCCACCCTGTGGCGGATCCGGCGACAGAGCGGAATACAGTTATGGCATCCTGACGCCGCACACCGGAGTTTGGTGTGATGACCTTTTTCAGGTAACTGGAAGACAAATAGCATGGGATTGCTGCGCCATACGCAAGAGCAGGGCTTAGTTCGTCATTATCCTTGCAGCACTGACGATAATCTGGTGGCACCCGTTTATGACTAGATATTTCATTTCTTTCCGCTACTCTGGTAAGTATAGATGATCTCTCATGAACCCTTGATTCCATGAAGCATTTCTGGCTTCGACTTTCCATTGACAGTTTGTTTGTTTTTTGCCGTTGGGGAATGTCGCTGGCATCCCCGTGTTACAATTTTATAGCGAAGACACACCCGTTGTGTGCCATTGACAAGCAACTGAGGATGAATTTTGAAATATTTTGCAACGTGGTTCCGCAGAGTGTTATGAGAGGTCAGGGTATTGTCATGTTCACCACAAACGCTTCGGAGAACCAAAAGGAATCGTGCAAGTACAAGTAGTTGAGCTAGTTGGTACACCATGGTTGCAGAAATAAGCTATAAAATCACACGAAGAGAGTTAGATATATTATGACTCGACTTCAACCCTAAATAATATACTTACGCAGACAAAGAACACGTTTGCAAACAGAATGGTCAGAGAAGCTCGTGTGGTTTGCTGTCACTGGCAAGGAATGCACGAGGGGAACCTTACTGCAGCTCCAGCTTCACATGTCTCTCCGATAGATACAGTTCGGTAAGGATAATCCAATAGACGCATGGTTGTGACACAATGTCACGAAGAACGAGGGTGCCTAGCGTTTCGTATCCCTTCCCTTCTATTGGTCCCACTGACACACATAACCCGTCAGCTAAGCCAAGCCAAGACACTCTGCATCCTCAGAGATGAATCTTACCTGTTCATGATCCATGGTTCTCTGCTGCAGCCGAGCGCACTGAGCAACATGATCTTTTGGGATGCAATCGTCGAATTTAAATACCTCTGCCAAACGAACTCCCAGTCAAGGAAATCTCCATGCTTGATTGCAGTGCAGTATACAAACGAGCGGAAATTTGGCGGGATGCTGAAAAGAAGAGGCATGCACCCTATGTCTTTTCGATGGACCAAGAGGCAGTGCAGACGACCTGCTTAAAACACTTACAAGCTGTCATCATTTTTCCAGGAGCTAAAGAGCCCCTGTGCCGTGGTGACACAATGCTTGTGACCGTAACTGCACGCCCAGCTATGAGTACGCGATCGAAGGAACCTGCGAGAATATAAACAATGAGTACAGTAAGAAGGGAAATGCATATCTGCATGGTCGATGGTCATTGTAATAGCTGATAAGTGAATCGTGCAGAGAGAATATTAGTGGAAGTGTACTTGCGGTGAAAGCATGAGTACGTAAACAAGCAAAGGCGTTTACACTTTCGTGATTGGAACGTATATTGTCGAGTCCACGTTTCCTACTTTCCATCAGGGATCGGAACCGAAACTGAACCCGAACTGAAAACCGCTAAAAACCCGTATTTTTCGCTGAACCGGAACTGAACCGAAGCAAAATATTTTTTCTCGCGGTGAACCGAACCGGATCTGGACAGATATAAATTTAGGCGGCTACCGGTTCGCGAAACGGTTCAGACGTAATGTGCGTTGAGAGAGATCGGAACTACGATTTACACAGCGGATTGAGCCGCGTTGCCAAACAAATTCGAAACCGAAACTGAAACTGAACAAAACAAAACAAATCTGCTACCAAAGTGCACGAGGTATTTCCTCCTCGCAGCTATTACGTTCATTCAGTTGTAGTTTTGAGGTCGTCCTTTTGGCAATTGTAAGCTTCCTTGTACGCGATTTTTGTCATCCAGCGACCCCAAGTTTTCATTATGGGCTGTGAAAATAACGGCCAGTCCCTGAGCAGGATGTAACATAGAGAGTACAGTATGCTACCGTAACGTTGCACCTGAAACGCAGATCTGTAACACACAGTGTTGCTGTGAAACCTGTTGTGTCGGCAACAACAGCAACAAAAGTACATTTGTGTTGTTTGAGAATCGTAGGGATATGGTTGCTTTTAACCCATGGCAATCGCTCAAAATTCACTTTCCTGAACCGGTTCGAACCGATATTTTACGGTGCTGCGGAGCCGAACCCGAACCGAACCAACATGTCTGAACCTGATCATGAACCGAACCAAAAAAAAATAACGGTTCCGATCCCTGCTTTTAATACAGGTTTTAAAGCAGTAAAAACTAGGTCTCTTCACCATTTCGTCGCACAACAGTAACAATGTACTATATACTAGATCATGTTCTAAACAGTCATATTCAGGATCAGCAATGGTAGAGTTGCATCATTGACGGACGATACCTGATATTTTCACCAAATTACCGCAGGAAAGGAGTACAGTATTGGCCGTGGCGATGCGAGCGTGATCATCGTGATCAAAATAAAGTACACGCCAGTGTTATACCTAAGAGCAACGTAAAGCAGAGGGGACGCTGTCTTCAGAGGACCGTAACAGTTATCGTAGAGACCTTCCCGTCTGCTAAATCTCTTCTAATCCTTCCAATCGTTCTTTATCTCCCTACTGAACTAGCGCCACGATAAAGAAACAAACGAAGGGGCGCAGTGTGACGCGACGCGGACACAGAGATCCCAAAAGTGCATTAAAGGGACACTAAAGTGCAAAAAATTCTCTTCGCGATATGAAAGATTGGCATCATGACAATAACGCAGAAGGAACGAGATTCACCCGTTGCGCCGTTTGTAATTAAAACGTAAATCAAGGTGCCAATTTGGAGGTTCCTCTTTCATTCCTCCGAATCGGCGCAAAACGTCAAGGGTGGGTCACGCCCAGCGCATCCAATTATCAAAGGAAATATATTGCGGGAACTCCCCCTTCCCTCATTTCTTTGTCCAATCAACGCGGTACGAGTGGAGCTCCGACTTGGCTGTGACGCGTAGGGATACACACCTTGCCGGGACGCATACCATACGCATATTCTGTAGTAGCGGAAGCTTTCGCTAATACCGCCATACAAGGTAACAGGAACAGAATCATCAACGTGATCAAACCAGAGAGTCGAACCGAAACGTTTATCGGTTCGGTTCGGTTCGTGTTTAGGTTCGACGATAAGGGTCCAGTTACGGTTCAACTCCGGAAGGCAAATATAATGGTTCGAACCGGTTTTTTTTTCGAACGGTTCTGTTCACGAACCGGTTCAGGGGCCACGCGTGGGAATGAAGCACAACAGGCAGGTTAAAGCGCACTTCCGTTTGTGTGGTACTGTGCTTGAAGTGGACAGGAAGGTGTCAACGGTCGTTCAAGATTGTGAAAGATTTGGGCGATATGAAAGACAACATTAGTAGTGGTTACTACAGGAGCATAACCATGAATTACCGGTTTGAGTTGCCTTCCCCAGCACGTAGCTCATGTCGCGGTGGTTAATTAACCCAACGGGTCGTTCGCATGATCACGTACGGCAGGAATATAACAGTCAACCAAGCCTGCTACTTTAGCCTGCTGCCTTTACTAATTTAAGTCATTGAAATTATTGGTTACCAGTCAGTAGACGTCAAGTTAAGCAGCAAACGACGCTTCATGGTAGTTGGGTTGGCTCATTTTAGCTCCCCGGCACTGGGTGTTTTAGCGTGTTTAATAAGTTGGATTGGAACGGTACGATTCTGAGCCCGGGGTCTGTATATGTAAAAGGCGCGTTATCGTGTTATCACTGACCGCCGCCGTACTACCACGTCGCCATTAGAGTGAAGTGTATGTGGAACAAAGAGCACGGGAAAGAGCAAGTGCAAACAGAGAGTTCGACCCATTGGCGTTTCCATGTGCGATCAGTTCTGCAATTAGGGTGGGCACCCTGTATAGCTGAGGCTGATTAGTACGAGTATAATATTATAATATATGTCACTTCATGAATGCTACCCAACACTGTCGCTCATCCCTAATTCTTATATATATATATTCATGTGTATGTCTTAGACGTTAGTAATCATAAAAGTTTTAAGGTACTATCTTTGTTGTTGTTATTTCGCGACTCCAGAAAATCCAGAGCATTCCTGCAGGGTACGACTTTTTCGGTAAGCAAGCGGAAGGCTGCTAAGCTAATAAACGAAAAAAAAAACGACGAAAAATTTACTTTTTATGTTCATGCTCATGTAAAGTTCCGCCCTTACTTCCGTATGAACCGTTATTTGAACCGGTTGCCGGTATTTTTTAACGGTTCAGTTCCGGTTCAGCTCCAAGATGGCGTCGACTGTTTCGGTTCGGTTCAGTTCCGGTTCGACCAAAAGTAACGGTTATTAACGGTTCTCGGTTCAGGTTTGGCTTCGGTTCGACTCTCTGGATCAAACACACAAATTATAGCCAACGCTCGAAAAACGAAACTTTACGACTTTTACAGCGCAGTGGCGTTACCGCTTGAGATAAGCTGACTCTCCCCAATGCAGTCACTGTGGTGCTGTAGAAGATCTAGAGCACATTCTTCTCCATTGCCCACACTACCAACCTTCCCGAACCGTACTCTCCAGATCCCTTAACGATCTAGACTCTCGCCCCCGTCTCACAAAATTGCTTGGTCCCTGGCCACATGCAGCCCACCAACGCTCTGCCCTCAAAGCTCTCTTCACCTTTTTGCATACCATAGGACTTCGATCCTTATTGTGAAGGGGCTCATTGTTTCATTCCCCGCACCACCCCCAGCAATGGGGTAGAGTATCGCCCCTGGCGATGAAACTCCCCATTCATCATCTCGCAATAAAGTTGTTGTTGTTGAAACTTTACGAAACGGAGGCTACACAGTCACCGTGAGAAGCCATACCAACTGTGAGCGGAGCAGTGTGGATCAGATTGCAGATGCGTGCGCAACAGAAGCTAGAGCAGTGCTGGGACTGTCATAATAGCGCCGTTATGGGATTATGAAGTCCATCTCTTGTATTGTACGTTAGACAATGCTATTCCAGACGAAAATAAATTAAAATACGGTTTCTAGTGAGACAATGCTCGAAACAAAAGTCGTTTACTATTAAAATGTGAGCACCATTGCGGAAACATTTTGTTAACGTGTTCTTACAGCGGTTGCGGCCGTCGTTCAACAGAAAGCAGCTCTGTTACAGGAATAACGTTTCATTCGTAAGTACGTACTTGATCGGTTGTTTCGTATCCCTGTCTGTGAGAGAGTCATCTTGAATCATTCGTTTGCAAGCTGCGCTGTGCTACAGCTGCAAATTCATCTGATTTCCTTCATTGTTGTACAAGTTTGATTACTGGCATGCTTTACCACTTCAGCAACAAACACAAAACGTGGCCACGTCGTCACACAAACGTCGCTGCCACGAATGATGTTTCTAGTCCCGCGTGCTTGTCCTGCAGACCGTTACCTATCTTGTGTATCTACGTTGTGGCGCCTGACCACATACAGCTCCAGGTGGGAAAGTCTGTTGGGGTACGCAAAGCGCACTAGAGCTACGCAAAATACCTCGTACGACTCCTGCCGTTTTCTCCGTAGCCCTTGTAGGCTATAGCTATGGAGAGGTTCGTTTCAGCTCTAGCTTTCCGCAAAGCGAAAGTCGAAAAGCAGACTGTGAAATGTTTAGTACCGAGAAAAACAATGATCCACCACGATCAAGTAGTTGCTGCTCAAATCTATCTGCGATTTACTTCGGGAGGAACGATTCATACGATTTTCTAACAGCCGCTTTAGTCCACTTGCCTTAATCTTTTGCAGTCGGCAAAACCAACCGTTTGGTTCGTGCGGAAACGACTCCATAAACTCCCCTACTGTCTCACACTGACACCGACCGACACTATATAAGCATGACGATAATACATGTTCAGGGAGAAAGCAAAATATCTGCGTGAATACACTGTGTGGAACACGTACGTTTTGAGAATAGGTTCACCACCATCTTCAGTCCACGTCAGAGTATCGTAGTTGTCTTTCAGCAACGAGACAACATATTTCTAAAAAATGATAGTGGTCAAGTTGTGCCGTACACTTTCAAGTCAACGCTCACCATCCATTCACCATAAGCTTCAGTCATACGCAACATATTGTCGATGTGTCCAAAACTACTAAGCGCTGCCGCCCAAGGAGTAAAATCTCTTTCTCTGACTAGGTATTGCGTCGAGCCGAGTGCCAAGGTGTAATTTACCATGTCAGCCCTGCAGAATATGAAACGGCAAATGTATTGATTAATTCACAAAACACCTTGTCGTACACAGCATAGTGCACTCGCAGCGTTAGGTTGCTCTAGGAGTATACTGTGCATACCTGGACAATTCATAATTAAAAGCGGTAAAAACACTCAGCGCAATTTCTAAATCCGAGAGGCAAGGGCTACACGGTCTTTCGCCTCGTAGTATTTCCACGGATGAAGATAAGCAGCTACAATGAGACACAAACGTTGTAATAAAGTCAGCGTGCAGTGTGTCCTTACCTCTCATAGTGACTTAAACGCAAAGCTTCAATGAAGGCTTTTACCGCTTCTAATTCTAAGTTAGTAGTAATATACAGGGTGTCCCAGAAAACGTGTCATTGAATTATAATAATAATAATTAAAAAAAACTACGCCACCTAGAATCACGCGGTCAACAGGATTTGTTCTTACTAGGTTTTTGCCATCTCCTGATGTGAATGTGATCTAACTTAAGTTTTCTTGTGCTAATTATTACGAACTGAACTCGAAAATCTGCCAAGTAAAGGTCGATTTTTTTACCCCACCAATGTGAAGAGCGTGCCGAATTTACTCAAGTTCATGATAAATGACAGGGACATTGAGGATCTATCCCATCGGAAAAAATAGCCGAACATCGTGCTTTTCGGAGCCCGCAAAGCATAGCGCTCAACGACTTTTTTGGAGCCTTCGTGCAGTCCGACGAATGGAGGTTGCTAAACCCAGCCCACACAGGGACAGTAGAAAAAGTGACAGTTCGTGACATTGGGAGAGGGAAAGCATAATTCGAGCGGAAGCCGGATGCGATAAGCTATCACTGTCTTATCCCTTTCTAATATCCCTGTGTGGGCTGAGTTTAGCAACCTCCTCTCGTCGGGCTGACAACGAAGGCGTGCAAAAACTCTTTCAGTGCTATGCTCTGGGCGCTCCGAAAAGCATGATGTTCGGCTATTTTTTCTGACGGGATAGCTCATCATTATCAGTGCCAAGTATCATGAACTTGAGTAAATTCGGCACGCGCTTCACATTGGTGGGGTAAAAAAGCGACCTTTACTTGGCAATTTTCTTAGTTCAGTTCGTAAAAATTGACGTAACAAAATGACATTCACATCAGGAGGCGGCAAAAAACTAGTAAAAACAATTGCCTTTGACCGCATGATTCTAAGTGGCGTAGTTTTCTTTTTATAATTGAATGACACGTTTTCTGGGTCACCCTGTACCTGTATAGCTGAGAAGGGAATGCGGTGAGAGTAACCAGCGAAACTTTTATGCAAGGAAATCTGCGATCTTGGTCCAATTTAGATTATCCCCAGCGGGCACCGACAATCACCCCGCGACGACCCCAGCGCTGCCACCTGACCCTGTGAGCCAACGGAGGAGGAGGAGGGAGGAGGAGTGTCGTTGGGAGGAACCCGAGAGGTCTGCCTGCCTGATTAGGCGGCATGTTTCTCGGGAAGGGAAAGGTGGTTGAGAGGATGAGAGGAAAGGGTGAAGTGGAAGACCGAACGGAAGCCGCTCGGGGGGAGGATAGCTGCGTCCATGGGCCGACTTCAGGGGAACTGTGCCGGCATACGCCTATTACACATCTGAGGGAAACCCAGGAAAAACCCCAGACGGCACAGCCGGCCCACGGATTCGAACCGCGGACCTCCCAGTCTCCAAGCACACGCGTTACCGCTGCGCCACCGGAGCTGGTGTGAGCCAACGCATTCGATCACCCCGCGCATTTTCCCCCAAGCGAAAAATAGACAGATGTACGATGTAAACGTAAAAGTTTTGCGATAATATCTCATTGCATTTCCTTCCCCACTATATATTACTACTTGAGTTCGTATCAACAAGTCTACATCATCACGTTTGTCACTGGAATATACTTGCACAAAATTCGTGTCACCCTGTACACTATTGTCCCACTACGATACATGCATGCAACTGTTCGTAAAGAGAGTATGGTGAACAAGCCACTTGAATGTGAGACACTCCATGAGTCAAGGTGGATGCAGTAACCTCAGGTCTGGAACTAGCTTGCCCAGGAGAAGAATAGTCTCGCATTCGAAATTTTGCGATCAAATCTGAGGTACCTACATGCACTTACATTCATCGGATCGCTCGACACTGGTGAGTTGCATGACGTCAATGAAAAGTGGACATACCGGGTGTCCCACCGCTGGATCCCCCGGCTGGATAATTCGTGAACAGGTGCCGCCATCGAAGAAATTTCTTTTTGGTAAAGATCCTTGGGACATCGGCTATGAACTGAGTAATGAGCGGCTCATTTGCATACGCTCACTAATTAAATAAACATCCTAACTTTTAAATTTTACTTCGCACGCGTACAGAACCTCTGTTTTACGCATCGGGACCTTCAGCGAAAAATATTCCAAGAAAAAATACGCATCGCCACTTACTGATTTTTCCGAGTAATTAATCGGTTTCGGTTTAAATATTTCTTGCGCGGAGCAGTGCACCAATGCACTCTGTGGATCAGCTAACCGGCTGTCAATTTCGTGTTCATCCGCCTGGTTCACGCACGGGGGCGACGGAAGATTAGGAAGAGCCGCAAGAGATGCTTTAATATTTCTTATCAAAGCGACTGGTAAACAGCGCTGGCGGTTTTGTCGTTCCGTAGGTGAGATAGCGCGCAAGGTATATCTAACCAGGTTGCGCAACTCCCATAGGCCCCTCTGTCTTGAGAATGACGCCATGATAGAGACGGTCAGCGCCATCCATCCGTTGCGCGGACTACTACGATTGTAAATAAATGACGTCAGAGATGACGTCAGCAGTATGAATAATAAGTAGTGCATAATTAGCCATGGCACGTTTACGTTCGCGGACTTTGTTTGCGTTGTATTCCCTTTTCCTCACCCTGGCAACACCAGACGAGAACACAGAAAAATAAATCGTATCAGGCTTAATTAAACATATCAATTCGAAATACATAGTTATCACAGATTCTGACAACTCCAAACTGAAGGGCATCGTGATGACTGCACAGAAATTAGGAAGGTTCACTTAAGGTCCATTTCTCACCTAGAGCTATACGTACACGTAGTGATTAGACGTTTGCATTTATTCAACGAGTGGCCATTATAGGTACATTGCAACAAAACATGGCATCGTTGGTGCAAAGCTGATTCCTGCTAACACTCACGCTATCATTGCCGCTCGTCCCATGACGAATTTTTTTTTCGCGGTGCCAGCAACAGCGGATGCATTGTATTCATCTGTTCACAGCTGTTGGTCTACAGCTCCGAGATGTGAACGCCGCTTCCGTATTACAATGCACGAATACAGAGATGCACGGATAAACACGCCCACTGTGACACATGCGCAAAGGGAGCAGGACACGGAAATGTACTCGGGTGGTAGATGATTTCGTATATGTGCACGAGTTGGGTAACAGAAATTTTTTCCGCATTGAAATTATGAATAGCCTATTAGTACACACACAAGCCATGCCCATGTTGTAAAGTTTTTCTGTTTACGATCGTACCTCTACTACCAACACCCAGGATCACTCGCGCCTCATGCTGGTAGCTTTGCCGATGGGTCTGATTTGATATTTTCGCTTGTTTTCGCTACCAGTTTAGATATACCTTGTAGCGTGCTCTTATCATGGATGATGCCGAATGCGCCGCGAGCGCTGTGAACTAGTTGGGTACACTCTTAAAAATTAACTACATCACATAGCACGCTCCTAGCCAACCATCATTCCGAATGACAAACGTTCTCGCCCAATTTGTTGAAAACGGGAGGCGGAGCCTGTAGAGAAGGAGGAACACAAAAGCGTCTCCTGCGGCCTTGCGGCTGTTCCTTATCTTCCGTCGCCCCCGTGTGTCAACCAGGCGGATGAACATGAAATTGACAGCCGGATAGCTGATCCAAAGAGCGCATTAGTGCACTGCTCCGCGCAAGAGATATGTAAACCGAAACCAATTAATTACTCGGAAAAATCATCAAGTGTCGACGCGTTTTTTGTTTCTTGCAATATTTTTCGCTGAAGGTCCCGATGCGTAAAACAGAGATTCCGTAAGCGTGCGAAGTAAAAGTTAGGATGTTTATTTAATTAGTGAGCGTATGCAAATGAGCCGCTCACTACTCAGTTCATAGCCGATGTCCCAAGGATCTTTACCAAAAAGAAATTTCTTCGATGGCGCCACCTGTTCACGAATTATCCAGCCGGGGGATTTCGGTGGGACACCCGGTAAGTTAAGAAAATAACGTGTAAAGGTTACCCCTAACGGTTTCTTATATGAGTAGGACCAGATGAGGACCAGTTTTTTGTATAATATAGTGTAGACACTGGAAGGAAAGGAAGAATAAGCACATACCTCGCAAGGTCGAAGATATCGTCCATTATCTGTGCCCTGTTTATCACGTGAATGCCCTAAAAAATCACACAATTTTCCGCATTACCATGTGAAGCTTTTATGTTTGTGCGCTGGGTCCTTATATGTAGAGTTTATTTGCTTGATAACCATAGCGTCATGAAAGTCGACATGTGCTTACTGTGTGATCTTTCTGTAGCTGGTCAATAATGAGTTGCCAATTCCTTTGGTCGTAATTGACCTTGTAGTAACCCACTTGTCTGATGTTCACAATGAACCACTTCGTGGATTCTGGTAGTTGCGCAATGAAACCTGGAATGCCCGGTAAACAAACTTAAAAAAAATACTAATGTAACCCACGAATCCACACCGCTAGAAATATGGATGGATGGCGTTTTGTGGGATAAAAGCAATACCTCTGTAGTTTATTGCAGTGTTGTACCCGTTACCGAAATACGGATCGCGATACCGATACTCGTTACTTGAGTAAAAAGTATCGAAATTCCGATATCGATACTTTTTTTAAAGTAACGGAGTACCGCTACCCTTACAAAGAAATAGTAACGCGATACTTTGCCCGATACTTTTGTTGAAAATATGAAGTTGATGCAATATAGAAATCTCGCTTTCGTGAACACCTCATTTGTATAATAGCAAATTGGGAGAAGACAGTGACCAGTGACAATGAATAAGAGTAAGAAATATGGTCAGTGACGAAAGGGTGGAGCACTAAAAAGAATCGGTATCGGTAACAATACGGAGATCGCGTTACCGTAAATTTGTAACAGAAATACTTTTCCGATCAAAAAGGTTTCGCGATCCGCACTCAGATACCGAAAAAAGTATCGATTACTGTAACGGCGTTACGTACAACAGGGGTTTATTGTCACCATTTGTACGCCGCTGCACGCTACGCTGAACTACGCTGCAGCGTCTGTAAGACGGAACTTTTCCTAAAACCATGGTATCCGCCATCTTGCCCTCGCTGAGCTGGCACCCGCTGCTTTTCACGGGGAACATTATGCGTTGTTGACAGTTTTACAGTACTACACTCCGCACTCCACGTAGTCGAAAACTACAGAGATTAAACCCACGACCCTTGCCAAACACGGCAGCAACCACGGTCCGTAGCACCACAGAACAGAACAAAACCCACCTGTTGCCGAGGGTACGGAAACACGGTTCGAGGGTAGGCTAGAAAGGTTTATACTACAGTCACTATATAAATATAACCCAAATCACGTTTGTTCATGTTAAGTCACTGGCATTGTGATGTTGCCCCATGATTTAACAACTCCGTTTATCGTAACGTTATCGTGCGATATATCGAGTCGGCTAGAACACTCATACAAAGTTGGACAACAACGGCACTGATAACAGCGACAACGAGTGCCGTGATATTTCCACAAATATCAATTTCGTCACGGACAGTGATTTCTTACGGCAACTGTGGACGTATGTTTCCCAATGCGTATTTTCACAAGGAACGCGAAAGATTCAGTTTCCGCACTCAAGAATTCAGGAAGAAACTTGGAACACCTTGTTGGGCAACCCACATGGGTGAGGACCTTCCTACAGGCAACCGAGAAATCATTGAAAAAATGGGTAGGAAGCAAGCGAGCTAGTGAAGATGATGCATAATGTAAAACCCGAGACTAGGGAACACGAAGGGACAGACACAACACGAAGTCTCAAGACTTCGTGTTGTGTCTGTCCCTTCGTGTTCCCTAGCGTCGGGGTTTTACATTATGCAGAAACCATTACCACCGACACGTCAAACCGAAACGAACTGCGCCGCGAAAGGAGGGAGCAGGCGAGTAAGCTAACCACGAGCTAACCCAACTGGGTCTCGTGTCGACATCGCATTTCCGTTACGATAAGTGCTTCAAGCCTTACCTGTAGAGCTATTTAGCCAGAACTTGGTTTCTGTGTCATCCCATCTTGGAGCATTGCACCCAGTGTAAGTGATCGGAATTTTCCAGAGTGAAGTACTGGAAAATAAATAAACGCTCGTTACTATCGAAACGTACGCGGCAGGAGCTCAGACCCATGGCAAGAGGCGACCACTGCCCACCTGGTGCTGTTATCTCCATCGATGACAAAGCGCTTCTGTGAGAGCAAGGCGGACCTATCGTCGTAAGACCTAAAAACTGTAACAACCGGAAAGCCGATCTGTAGCGTCCAGGAGTCCATGACGTCTTTCACGTTGATCGTGTTTGTGCCTTCTTGTGCCTGGAGCGAAGTAGTTTCAAGGTAAAATGCTCGTCGCACATTATGCATGAACAGCATTCACGAACAAAAACTGCCACCACGGAATGAATCTCGTTGTCTTAAGTATCCTACCGAATTTACGCCACTGCAATCCGCGTGTCTCACGCTGTGTTCTCCCAAAATATTGTTTCTCTAATTTAATTAATTTCCATTTTGAGAAGTACGATCTCATAAGGTGCGCAGTCATCTACGCATCGGCAACGTCACTCCCCAGAGGTCGATCTCTGTCTCCTCACCGCAGCTTCCGGGATGGAATTGGCACTCTTCCAATGTGGGGCGGAGAGCAGAGACGCACGCTGTTGTAAGGAGACGTACGTCAGAACTCCCGGTGACGTCGTCAGAGCTTCTAGAATACGAAACTATAAAGCATGGTTCACACTAGTGCGTTCTGCTGCGTGCAGATGCGTGCATGCGCTGGTTACCGTGGCAACAGATACGTGCGCGACCTCCCGCAGCAGAACGCAAGGCGTTCGCCCGAGCTCAACTTTTTCCGACGCACGCAGCAGCCCGCAAGCGGAGAACGAATCGCGAAGCCGCCGTCCGAGCGTGCGCAGTAGGTTTCTCTCTGCGAGACTGTTTCCAACATGGCGTCCACCGGAGTGGAAATCCCGTTCGGCGCTCATTGGCTTACGGTTTGGTGACGCACGCATTCGGACGCAGGTATATGAACAGCAGAACGAATTGCTTGCAACGCACGCATACGCACGCAGGCGCCCGCACGCAGCAGAACGCACTAGTGTGAACCATGCTTAACGGTTTGCGTGTTCTTTCGAGAATGCGTCGAAACGCGCAATACTCACTGACGACATCCTCTCCCTCTCAAGAAGCACGACTCTGCGGAGAGGTCTCCGATTGGTCTCTTCAAACGATATCCCACGATGATTGGGCAAATCGTCTGAGGAGACCAATCAGAGCCCGCTCCGCATTGTCGGCCTTGTAGAGAAGGAGAGGGAAAACGTAAATTGTGGTTTCTTACGATCATTAATCACGAATGACGCGACGGATGAATCCCGTTCATTTTGTGTTGGTCTCAAGGTAACAGCATCTTCTATTATGCGAGTACAAATTTTTGCACTTAAATGCCGCTTTGCATGCCTTTGCTAATACATTTTGAGAGTAGTAATATGTTTAGGTCGCAAGAGCTATATTGTCTTTACGTCAGTGTTCAGAGCGTTTGCACGCAGATAATCTTGTAAGCAGTGGAACAAAGCTTGCTATCGCGTCTTGACCTGTTCACAGTATAGTAGCGTACAGAACAGTCCGTAGCGGCCGTAGTGGACACTGCGGACAACGATAACGGCATGACACTACCCCAAGCTAGGCACACTGGCTGTTCAACTCGATCAGTGAAGCACGGATTAAGAAGCAATCTAAGTCGATTATCCTCTTGGAACATCCACAAGCATCAGCTCCCGGCGCAACACGCTCCAGTAGAGCTAACCTGTTTACCGCTTTAAGCTATTTACCGCATTAGCACCACCCGCATCTCACCTACAAGCTGTCCATAAATATTGATCACATTACTTCTTGCCATAACCACTGTTCGATCCTGGTCTTTCACCTCATACAAGACAGCAGCCAACCTCCCTTTGGCGTAAGGGGCCAGAGTAGCAAGCCACCTTTTGCTAGGCTGACCTCTCTCAACCCACATAAAAAAAGGGGGGCACAGGACCCGTTGCTCCACTAGTGACCCCATATAGGCCTCCTGCTGTTCACTTCCCTGACAACAACGACCTCACCACTTTCCCACCGGTCGCGGTACTGACGCCTTCGCCCGGCTCACTTCACCCCTGCCCACGCCATCATGGTCACTGCCCCCGCTACAAGCCGTGTGCCCAGACCGAACGAACTGGTTGCTCCGTGGGAAGCTAGGGAGAGTGGCGTATCGGCCCGCGGACTACGACGCACGACTAAGCTGCCCACTACCGCGCACCACCACCACCGCCGCCGCGAACTGTGCGCACTATATATTCAATTCTATCGTCAAGCCCCTGGGGCCCGATGCTCAACTGAACGGAACGTTGGTTATACGTTTTCTTTTTCTTTTCGTTTTTGTCGTGAAAACCGTTTTGGTAGACCGAGATTGTAGATGATCGTTTCGATTGGACTTCGCGAGGGAGCTCCTGACGAAAGACGGAGCAGTGATGCATTCATCGCGCGTTGCAGAATAACGGAAAGTTGAGCATCGAGCCCTGGATTGAGGCCACAGTTGACAAACTTCTCAACACATTTGGCCCTTCGGATGATTCCATCATCTGCGATCAAGACTCATGTTGAGGGACAGCAACTGATCAGCGTGCCTTTCAAATGCGCTTCCAATTACTTGGTCACGGATACGGTACTTGTGGTGAGTGTATTGAAGCTTTCGAAACGTGAATACAATTATTTACTTACTTCCGTAAGGTAGCGCCACAAGTCGTCTTGTTTGGAGTTATGGAACCTCATTTCATAAAGGTAGTTCTGACGGGAAAGATCAATCCTTGATTCAATCAACACTTTCCACGAGGTCGGGAATTGAAATAACTTTCTTATCACGCATCATAAAAGCTTTACCTGCAATCCCTTCTGAAAAACAGTCTCCGTAAGAAAAAAGTTCATCATGCGGATTATGGCTGCGCCCTGGAAACAAGCACAAGTTTAAATGTAGGTGACATTAGGGAACTCATGCATCTCTAATTCGTTACCTTTCCGTAAGATATCCTGTCGAAATTTTCACTGATTTCTGCAGGGTCGCTTACAGGCACCGATACTGGATGCGAAGACCTCAAGCAGTCCAAATTCATTACGTCTTGCAGTTCATTGGTAACAAATAACTCCTCCTGAGACACAGATGAACGGAATAGTTACAGTCAACGGAACAGGACAGAACGGAACAGTACAGTCAGGTTTCCTCCCTGGTCCAAAATAGTTTGTCATGGATTATATGACTTAGTACGTAGTCACATTTCACAGCACACATACTTTTACTGAACTCGAGTAACCTTATTGAGGTCGAATAACCAATACTACCAACCAGGTTAAGTGCGTAGAGTATCGCCAGGGACGGATGCTCATGCCCCATTGTTGGCGGTGATGTGGGGGTGAAATAATGAGCCCTTTCCACGATAAGGATCGAAGTCCTATGGTGTCCAAAAAGGTCAAAAGAGCTTTGAGGGCAGAGCGTTGGTGGACTAGCTTTGGCCAGGGACCAAGCAATTTTGAGAGAGAGACAGAGAGAGAGAGGGGGGTGAACTGAAAGCAATACATAATTGCTTTAATTTCACTCGGTGTTCGTTACACGCCGGATGTACTGTGCTGAGCTTCCGACTTAGTTCACTTGCACAGCTGTTCACGAAGCCTTGTTACTTGGTATACAACTTCGATACACGACGATGAGAGACTGTTCGATTGTCGAATTTTTTGTAGTCGGATTGTCCAACCCGTTTTAATCCGAATTCCTCTGCCGTCAAGAGCAACCGGAGACAGTGGAATGCTCGCAGAAATAAAAGAATTGCCTTAGTATGTTTTGCTTGCTCCCTTTCTCACCAACGGAGAGTTGTGCGAGAAGCGAAAGAGCGGTTTCACAGAACCGTAGACGGTTTCCTAGAAGCACCCGCCATTATACATCGCATGTAAAGATCGACATCATGTATGTCGATCCGAGGTGTCGGTAACGAGTCCTCAAATTTACACAAGTTATACTTGTCACATGCTTAAGAGATTTGCTGATGCTCTCTATCATCACTCTACTGGAAATGTATTTTTGGACGCAATTTCAGGGCCACTTTCTCACTAATGCGACGGACAACTTGTACACGTGTTCAGCTCATCGTCAGAAAGTCGACAACTATTGATGTTAGAAAATCGAAACGGAAATAAATGACAGATTGGCAGTTTATTGTCGAAACATGCCTCCAGTTATGCTCAGTATAGGCTACTCTACAAACTGCGGGATGTCCGAATGAGTAATGAGGGAGCATGATGCATCCCAAGATATTCCTTCCAGACACCTTTCGGTTCTCTACAAGGATTGGGGTTATCCTGCGAAATTTGAGGGTAGTTGGTTCTACAATGGTGTCCATCAATGTTGCAGGTTATCTGGAGAAATCATGAAAGTTGATAACATACGGACAGCAGATAGCTGTATCTGCATCCGCCAGACTGTTGCACTCTCTTGCACTATTAACCAGAGGAAGTGCAGGCTCTGCACGAAAGACTTGTTCATTTTAACTCTAATAAAGTGTTCCAACCGTTTTACCTTCCCTCACAGCTCATATGACTTCGGCATCGCTTTTTACTCCTTGTATATTGCATTGTTATGTAAGAATCCGATAGCATTCCTAGGTAACATCGGTACGCGGATATTGGTATCGGTATGTGCATGCATTCTCTTCCTCGCTGGCTTTATGTGATGCGACTCGTTCACGGCTTTCCCCTGTATGGGAAGCGTAGTCAGTACTCCTGTGTCAGAACGTCCACCACGTTCACCATGGATTCAGCCACTCAACTCATGTTACTCTTGTTCTTGTAACGATGACAAACTCTCACTTACCGTTCCCCATGTTGGCTCGACATGACGAACTCCCAAGTACTCCACGTAAGTTGCAAACCCTTCGTTGAGCCAAAGGTCATCCCACCATTCCATGGTGACAAGATTCCCGAACCACTATAGAATACGAAACCAGATAGATGTCAATCGTCACAGTGTCTGCGAAGACTGAATATAATATAGGACTGACGTACAAGTATGGAGCTCACTGAATGCAGAAAGGAAGAACTATGTTATTAGAATAAAAATTTGTGCACTGTGTCAATTTCCGCACCACGGCCCTATCCAATGCGGCGAAATACACAACAGGCAAACTGTAGGTAAGTGGTGAGCGAAGCGAGTACGGACTACGCCGAGTATGTGGTCGTCATGAATGGTTGTATTGCCGAAATCCGTTCTTCGAGGAGGTCAACTTCCGAATTTCTACGCGTCACACGAGAGGAAGCTCCCGGAAAAGCTGCCGGGAGGAACATTCAGACCGCAAAAGAAGGTGAACCAGTTGACGACGACGTGCTTGATAGGACTGCAGTTTTTCTACGCTTTTTACACTCATCGCACGGGCGCAAGCTATACTCTCACATTACAGAGATCACTGGGAACGAATACCTTCCCCCTAAGTGACATATGGGAATAATAATTAACATAATAGGTACAGGAAGAATGGGTAAGGGCCTACGGTCGCTGGTACAAGCTGGAACAACTCGTAACCTGTAGACCCGTTTAAGACACGGGTGGCACTCAAAAATGTTTTTCAGCAGGTCAGAGTGCAACCAGCGCAGAAGGACCCATCGCGTGATACGACGTCCCACTAGGACCAGGGCAGGATGTTCTCAAACATCGTTTGATATCCCTATGTCTCTCTTACATAATAGACATCAGGTCCATATACGTCCACGTTTTGCGATTAGGCGGCAAATCCTATTTCTTTGAAAGCTGTCGCAGATGATCCTGGTGTTCAGCATTCAAGTCGTAGAATGTCTCTCTCTCTCTTTGCACGGCACTTCCTGTTAAGTTTTCGACATAAAAGCAGGTTTTGCACAAGCTATAGTAGACACTTCTAGAAAAGCTTTCGCTAGACGCAAATGATGTCTTTACCACAACGAACAGAAGCGAAGCATCTAGAGCTGTGTTTCTCAAACTTTTCCAGTACGTGACCCCTTCGAGTAGTACCAAACCTACCACACCCTTCCCCACCTCTATAAGCCTTCCGAAAATTTACGTTTTCAATGACGCAGATACATTTACATTGTAATTTATTTAACAGACATTAACCACAGAGAGAGCTACCAAAAATGCTTATTAATGTTTTTTAAGAAGGATTGATTTAATAATGTATGAGACGGATGTATTTGCTTTCTTGATACAATCAAATCAATTCGTTTGTCTGTGTGGCTCAAGGCATATCGCATGTCTGCTTGGACCCGCCATGACCCCCAGAAAAAGGCTCATCACCCATTTGGGGGTCATGACCCGCAGTTTGAGAAACACTGATCTAGAGGGAAGATCCCACAATCAGAAGCTTATGTTAGGACGTCCTCATGAAGAAGGTTCCATTTATTGGGAGCAACCGTGATAGGTAAGTTCTAAAAGGTCGCATCTCAAAAGAGAATTGATATGTTACCTTGTGAAAATTAGTTTGAGTGCAGCTATCCGTGCTTACCTGATGCGCAAGTTCGTGTGCCACAACTATGGCGACTCTCAGTTTGTTCGCTGCAGATGACTCGACCCTGTCTAAAAGCAAGGCTGTTTCTCTGTAAGTGATGAGTCCCCAATTTTCCATCGCACCGGCTTCGAAGTCAGGTAGCGCTATCATATCTGCAATATAATCGGACACCGACACATTGAATCACAGCACAAAACATACGCTGTTCGGAAACACGGGGAGCTTGTGAGCTTCAATAAATATCTGAAGGGAAAGATCGCTCACTGACGTCGCTGAAATAAATATGTTTGGCAGGAGCACTTGGCTACAAACAGCTCTCCCGCTAGCCCTTTTGTGCGAAATCGACATATTTCCGGTATCCGTATTTCGCCGTGACAGTCGACAGCGTATCATAGAGTCTGCTTATCGGCTCGCGCAAACTTTTCATGACGTGTCGGCATCCTCTCTCACACTTCTTCCTCACTCTCCTCTGCAGTCTGCAGCAGGACCCAAAGAATGCTGCAGCAGGAGAGAAGGAAATCACGCGCGAAGGCCACGCCCACGTTTTCCCACACTGACGTCGCACTTACTTCGTATCGCGCGAATTTCAAACCGTGTGGACTCCGATGCCGATAAATTACACTACTCGTACACTACACGCGCTTATTACCCGTGTGATACGGTACACTGGTACCCTAATAAACTACCCATGGAAACAGATATCTACGAATTGTTGCTTGGAAAGCGAACTCTCCCTTGAAGTTACTGCTGTTCTGTTTTATTTTGTCATTCACAATGGGCACCTTAAACTGACAGCTATGCAAGTCATATAGGCTTTGAAAACGCCGCCTCGCAAACCGGGCATAGCTGCTACCAACTTTCTACATAACTTGCCTGTAGTTCCACAGCATCATTCAATAATGCTAGACCTGATTTTCGTGTCCTTGAATTTACATTATTGTGAGTGAGCTGCCATCACCATTATTCGAGATCTTCATGACACGTAGTATGTCTTGATTTCGATGCTTGATCGGGTCGCAATATTGACAATATGCATCTACAACAGTGATGGTAGGAGAAGTCGATTGAATGTTTCGTAACTTTGTATATTTTTCACAGCGTGCAGTTGCCATTCCACTGAAGAGGCACAATGCACCTCCTGGCGCCTTCATACCTATACCACGCCGTTAGGTACGTAGCCGTTCTAATCGGTTCTAATCGGTAGCCGTTCTAATATCAGTTTAGATTTAACGCTCCCCCATTTCCCTTGCGCGTTTTTTCGAATATTTCACTTTAGAACTTTTTCACTTTATTATCTGCAATACATCACCTGAATTACGCGACAGACACAAATACAAGCACAACGTGGGATCTTCAGGATGCGTGTGTCAGGCGGTCTTTGAGTTTAGCGAGCTCCATCTAGATGCTTCGTTTCCACAAGTCTCTTTTTAGAAAATGACGTTTTAGGGAAGATGGTGACGTGTTACATTTTAGCGGGAGCCGTTTTAGAGAATGACGTTATTAGCGAACTAGATATTCTGGTCTCACGATGGGTTTGCTTGTTTCGGTTGCTTCCGTCGGTGAAGATGCACGCGATTCAACATAAACAGTCGCGGATGCAACTATTTTGTTATGCGAACATTATTTTTCTGAGCTCTCGACTTCTAATACGCTTTGCACATGCACTGTTCTTCATTTGAATGATGATTCGAGCACATACTGTAACGTAGGCGGGACTTAATTCTACTGATACAGGGGGGCGTAGCGAGGATATGTGTTTATGGGGCTACAGACCCCCGTCCCTTGAAATGTAATCAACTTCGTGTAAATGGAACAATTTCTCCGACAGACGCAAGTACAAGCACAACGTGGGCTCTTCAGGATGCGTGTGTCAGAGGGTCCTTCAGTTCAGCGATCTCCACCAGGATGCTTCGTTTCTACGAGTAGATTTCGCACAATTCGCGTAAATGGCACAATTTCCCCGTGGTTGGTTGATGAGGATCCACTGACGCTCTCAAAAGATCGGATCACCATTGGCAAGCAGTGTACGACGACACTATTAAGCAAAAATTTCATTTTCCCACGTCGCCCCTTCGCCAATACCCCTTATAGATGAAGATCTGGTTGCGCCCATGCGAACTTGCTGGACCCTAGTTTTTAGCAGAACACAATACAAGATGCAGACGCGATCCTATATATTTTTTTCCGAATTTTCACTTCAGGAAAATTACTTGTGTTCCGCGTGCGCATTACGTGTACTCTGAAGCAACGCTTAAGCAACAACTAGAGGCCTGAAAGGGGTGTCCACCACAGGCAACTCAATAGGAGAGTTTCATTACAGGAAACAGTAGCGAAAACAATACTAAGGCTGGTATCAGAAAAGAAAAACGAAAATATGTCCGTTACCATTCCCTTATTACAATACGTCTGCTACAATCTGACCGAGACGCCTTCCGCGTGTGGGGACATTCTGCAGGGCGTTACAGATTTTTTAAATAAAAATGTCTAAGAGCAGCATAGATGTCGTTTTTGCAATTGAATTATACAGCCAGGCGAACCTCCTCCCGAAGAAAGTAGTAACTACAAGAAGAAGAATTACCAAAAATGCATTTCAGGCAAAAGTGAGTAAGCACAACAGGAGATAATCCTCGTTGAAAGCCATTTCATTTTTTAAAAACCCTGAAACGCGCACGTACATTCAAATATCCATCCAATTTTCGTATGCAAATGAGCTGAAACCGAAACCGCGGCGACCGGGAGAGCTGGGAGCACAGCGCAGATTCCATGTCAGAGGACCACGTGCCTTGGAGCGATGGAGATGATTGGAGTATATTCCCATCTATTGGCGAGATCAACCGCTTCCCGCTTCCCAGATAAGCGTCCGTCGGCAAAGGTGATGCGCTCCAGAGGCGCGCTGTTTTGGTTTCGGCTCATTTGCATAACGAAACTGAGCGACTGGTATTTCACGGCACGCGATAGTTTCAAGATTTTTAAGAGATAGAATGGCTTTCCACGATGATTGTCATCCATTCTTCTATCTCGCTTTCGCCCCAAATTCCCTAACGAACTAATTCATGAATTTTTAGGTAATTGGTCATTTTGTAAATATACTCTCTCTCTTCGAGAGGATGTCCGCCTCGCCGCTTAACTCAGCTGAAAAAAAAAAAAAAAAACGCCATCTATGCTGCTGAAAGAGCTTTTATAAAAATGTATAAAAAATTATATAGTAAAGGCTAAATAAACGCCCTGCATAGCCCTCCTCTCTCGCGCTCTAGTTAGGTTCTGGTGCTTTTCTAGAGGATCCGTTACACTCGAAATGCGAGAACTGTTTTCCAAAATGCTTTCGCTGATCGAATTCGTGTAAGTGCACGCACGCACTGTGAATAGGTTGGGAGGAAATTAATACCACCTGCGCGACCCCACGTATATTCTTTGGCACAAACTTTGCGTTGCGTTTCCGTAAATAAGTGGATCGGTTTTCACAATACTATCCTTACTCGGTAGCTTTTCGAAATGCATACTTAATGAACGCAGCAGTAGCACTATTTTTTAAATTCATGTTTGTAAGGGAGTCACGAAAGTATAAGAAATTGACATCAAACTGATACCCAAATCGCGGTGCACACCACCGCCGCACTAAAAGACGCAGGCGAATTCTTCTAGATAATGCTATATATATATATATATATATATATATATATATATACTAGGGGAAAAATAGCCAGAG
The DNA here is from genome assembly GCF_037126465.1 of Ornithodoros turicata. Classification (NCBI taxonomy): domain Eukaryota; kingdom Metazoa; phylum Arthropoda; class Arachnida; order Ixodida; family Argasidae; genus Ornithodoros; species Ornithodoros turicata. The sequence goes on from NC_088202.1 coordinate 98,566,850, forward strand.
CTCTTTGGCTGCACGTATAGCATATGTTTGTAAGTCAAACGTCGCCATGCCAGTAGTGGACAGCTGTTTCGGCCTTCTTGGGCCTCATCAGCAGTACGCAGGCAGGCAACGTTTGACTGGATGGCGTCAGAAGGTCACGTAACAGGTGATTCCTCCCGTCAAGGTGAGCCAGCTCATCACTGTAAGCCCAGTGCAAAGCCAGTGAAGTATACTAGGGGAAAAATAGCCGGAGCTCTTTGGCTGCACGTATAGCATATGTTTGTAAGTCAAACATCGCCATGCCAGTACTGGACAGCTGTTTCGGACTTCTTGGGCCTCATCGGCAGCACGCAGGCAGGTAACGTTTGACTGGATGGCGTCAGAAAGTCACGTAACACGTGATTCCTCCCGTCAGGGTGAGCTAGTTCACCACTGAAAGCCCAGTGCAAAGCCAGTGAAGTATACACTAGGGAACGCATGCTAGTATACTATATTAGCCTGCGTACTGCTGATTAGGCCCAAGAAGGCCGAAACAGCTGTCCAGTACTGGCATGGCGACGTTTGACTTACAAACATATATGTATACAGGGTGTTTCAGTTAAATCCCCGGGCTAAATAATTCGCGAATGGGTGCACCAATTGACGAACTTTCCTTTTTACAAGTATCTCTCCGATACCACGTACAAGCTGCGCACCGTGTGAATGAGTGGAAGGCGCTCATTATTTAAATAAAAATTCAAATGAGTTTCGTAAAAAAACAACTTCTAGAGCACGGTGCTGTCGGCATTAAAATGGGTACTACCCCTTGTGGGACCTTCCCACCTTTTAGGGAAAAATCTGCCACCGAAGCGGGTTATTTGTTGCGGTAATTAATCGGTTTCGGTTTACATATTCTGTCGCGGCTGGTTGCGGTGAAACGCAAAAGGACGTAACTCATTGGTGTAATTAATTGGTGTAAGGACATAATTCATTCGTGGATAAGGGAGTGGAAGAGCGTCCTTTTGCGCTTCACCGCAACCAGCCGCGACAAAATATGTAAACCGAAACCAATTAATTACAGCAACAAATGACTCGCTTCGGTGGCAGATTTTTCTCTAAAAGGTGTCCACCGAAGGTCCCAAAATGGGTAGTACCCATTTTAATGACGACAGCCCCCTGCTTTAGAAGTTATGTTTTGTTACGAAACTCATTTGAATTTTTATTTAAATAATGAGCGCCTCCCACTCATTCACACGGTGCTCAGCTTGTAGCTGGTATCGGAGAGATACTTGTAAACAAGAAAGTTCGTCGATTGGTGCACCCGTTCACGAATTATTTAGTCCGGGGATTTAACTGAAACACCAGTTATATATATATATACTAAACATTCTATTACGAGGATCCTGTGTATCCAGCTCTCGCGTGTACCCCTTCTGGCGCAACACGTTAAAATATGAAAGTGTGTGGTGATACGTTGCAGGTTTCTCAAAAGTGGATTCACATGCTGCATGCACAGCAGACTTGTACATATCTTGAGCATAGTTCTTAAAATTCTGTATTTTGAACACGTTTATTGATAGTTTGAATGTTGCTCCATAATTTCCCCGTAAGTATTTGTACTCAATCTAAAATACACTTCGTGGTATTTTCCACTTCATTGTCTAATTACTTTTTTGGTTTACTTCATGCAATGTTCAGTTTGCCAGCATTTTTCGGTTGTACCCCACCCAGGTGTACTACCCCACCTCTCATGTCACCCGTCTCATTTTCCCCGCTCCTTTTCTCCCGTGTGCCAAATCCCCGTGCGCCGATTCTCCCGCGGCGACTTCCCCGTGGTACTTCCCGTGATCCACGGGGTAAGGCAAGAGGTAACTTGTCGTTCTTTTCTAAAATGATTGGGAGAGTGGAATAGAAACGCAACAAATGGACACGGCGTTTATAAAGGAAAAGAAAGAAAAGCTGCACGTGAAGAACACCCTGAACGCTGAGTAAGCGTTAACTTATCCCTAACGCCACTACTTTCTCGCGCCTGCATCCGTCAGCCGTATGCAGTACTAATCTAACCCTAACCTATCTCTACCGCAGGCTACTTCCTTGCGTCCGCATCAGTCGACAGTATGCAGTACGAATACTATTCAGCCGGTATTCAACTTAAAAATGCCGCGTCTATGACCCTATGCCGCGCCCTACGCCTGTCCCTACTGGCTGCAAGATAACCGCGTCACTCCACGTCACGCGACAAGCAGTGCGCCGACGCCGAAACAATTAGCAGCCCCATAGGCGACACCTGGTGCTGCGAGAGCTGTAGTAGAATTTCTCGAGCGGCGCAATTTCTTTGTGTCTCATAGACTGCATTACCTGCCGTTCTCCTTTGAACAACCCGGCGTGGGAGCCAAAGTTTTTCCAAATTTCGGGTTTCACTATACATAACAAGCAGGAGTAGCTTACCTGTTTTATTCAGGGGATATTCTGTGTGGAAGTACTGTTCGTAACATTCTAATACCCTCGGCCCAATGCTCAGGGCATACTCTGTCTGATTGATCGCATCAGGACGTGCCCAGATGCTGAACTGTAAAGATAAGAAAACAAAACATTTAAAGGAGAAACTGCGCGTTCGTTGAACTTTGCTCAGGCATATAGGGCACCATGCACCTGCTTGCGAGGTTTGCGATTGTCCCGACTGCAAGTAAACACAAAGGCCCAAGCGTACCAAGTACAGGACGCCATCTGTTGAACAAGGATTATGTACTGTGTGCTCAGGGGCGGATCTAGAGGGGGGGGGGTCAGAATGTCCTGACCCCCTCCTCAGTTTCTGTCTTCACATAGTCTTTAATTGACCTAGATCGTGTATCTACCATGCTGGCCAAGGCTGGACCCCCCCTCTCAGAAAAATCCTGGATTCGCCCCGGTGTGTGCTACTGAAGCATTGAAAAAAAAATGACTTACTCTTGGGGTGCCTTGGCTAACAAAATCAGAAACGACGAAAGCCAACAAATATGTGGACATCTTCAAGCTGGGATAGTAGACATCCGCATACAGTCCATCTGGCCTGTAATAAAGTTCATATTTTACGTTCGTTTGTTACATTATTTTTCTATGCTTCGCGATTGGACCGCTAGGCTTGCCTCTGACGCGGATCCTTCAAAGAACACAACACATGAACATTAACTGACGTTTTGTAGCTAGTAGGCAACAGTAACAGAAATCAGTCAAAGTGGAAAACACCTCAAGTGCCGTTCAGTAGCTTCAGGTTCGAATACACTAGAGTGTTGTTTTCTGTAAGTAGTAGGAAATTCATTCTGCAATGCAATGGGGTAAATCCGGCATGCGCTTTCTGTTTCTGTAAAAAAAAAAAACTAAGAAAAACGTGAGGTTGATTTGGCAAATTTCGAAGTTCAATTTCTCGCGAATTAAATTTCATAAAAGTGCTCATGAGTCATGGCAAAATCTCCAGCGAGATAAATAGTGTTGACCCCGTAATGTTCAGACAAGTAGATTTTTTAATACGATTTTTTATCATGTAGGTGAAACACCCTGTATATGCAGAATGTTTCTCGAAAAAATGCGTAGAACCACAGATCATCGCGTGAAGTTAGTCGATATCAGCATGCTTTTCTATGTCCATTCTCACATACTATTCATGTAGTTGTATGTCATCAAACTCCTTCGTTACGAGTGGGATTTCTCTACTCATTTGCAAATATCAAACAAAACGTTTTCTTGATCACCAGGTTATGCATACGCTATAAATAGGTTTCCTGGAAAGGAAAAACGTTACCGTGGCCAGCGCCTTCGGAAGTTTCCTACCTGTGCTCCGTCCTCTCGAGCTGCATGTTGGACAGCGAGCTATAGCCTTGTGGCCTAACGATTGTAACGGCGAAGGTGGCCTTCATGTCCGGTTCATCGAAGCAGGGAAATGCTCGTCGTGCATCCGTCGGTTGGAACTGGGTCGTCGCCAGCCACCTGTTACAAGTTTTACATCATAGTTACAGGCATTATAAAGGCAACGTTTTATGAAGGTCTACGGAAAACACGACAACACAATGAGTTCCGTGAAAAGTTTGAGTTTGAACGTAAAATGAAGAAAAATGTGTTATGCTGCTACACTACGTATTGCGGTGTGAATCTTGGTCACTGATGTACCAACGAATCTAATACAGTGACATTATATTCAATAACAGCTTCCTGCCCAGACGTAGCACTGGACAAGTAAGACGAAGTGCATCAAGACGGGTTCAACGGCTGAGCGGTTGCTTCGTCCTCTGATCCCCTGCTAAACCCGCTTGACTCCCCTACACAGAAATGGAGGTACAGGAATGGGACTCGTACGGGTACGGGACTCGTAATGGTACGTGCATGGAATTTTCGAATAGAAGCATTTGGCATATGGAATATCAGAAATACATTTCCCGAACCGCACTCTCCGGGTCTCTTAGTCAACTGGACTCTCGCCCCTTCTCTCTATCAAAATCGCTTGGCCCCTGGCCGAATCCAGACCACCAACGCTCTGCGCTCAAAACTCTTTTGACCTTTTTGGACACAATAGGACTTCGATCCTTATTGTGAAGGGGCTCACTATTTCATTCCCCACATCATCACCAGGAATGGGGCAGAGTATCGCCCCTGGCGATGAAACTCCCCATTCATCATCTTTAAATAAAGTTGTTCTTGTTTCCCGCGGTGGAGAAGGCGTGTCTCACTGGTGGCCGATCCGGATTTGATTCGTATATTACACCGACATTAACTCGCCCCGCGACTGAGCGCTCTTTTCTGCCCTGTGGAGAAAGCTCGGATTCACTCGGAGCTGCAACGAATCATTGTCGTCACTTCCGGATCTTGCGAAACCGAGCAATAGCGAGCATTGAGCCGACTCGCTATGTTTGCCGGATGTCGGCGACGACTGTCGCAGGGCTTTCGGCCGCAACCTGATCGTTTTTCGCTGGTGGATTTGGATTCGCTGCATCCGTGCCGGATTACGTTGGTCTCTAGCAGATTCGGGTAGCTAGTTCCAGATCGACCAGTTCAATTCGCCATAAGTCACTTGGTACGGACCCACAAAAAAAAAAGTACGAAAGCATTCTGAACTACCCTGAACTGCCCCCAGTGGTGAGGTTCCCGACTGATTCTAAATCGGTTTAAAATCTCTCGTTAACTTCCATTCTACAACTGACGTCTATAGGGGTAAGGAAAAGACTGATGAAGCGATAGCTCCGCCTGGAAGTATGCGCATTAAATTCCTTCTCTAGATGTAAGCCCCGCCTGTTTCTCCTTCCGCGTTTCGTTTGCCGGCTCTGATGCAAGAGGTAACGGAAACTGCTGAAGACAGTTGGGAGAAAGTAACTGCGTAATAATGCAACAAAACTAGAAATATATGTAGAACACTGAGACGGGTCATATTTTGATACTCATGGATAGAACCCAAGTGCGGAAGCTGTAACCCATAAACTCATACTTAGCTGTTAAAAGTGGAAAATTCAGTGATCCGGTGAATGTAGATCGAAGCAGGAGCCTCAGGTCTTGGGCCACCGATATTTCGAACAGAGACTGTTCAAAATATATTGTGTCTCTCGACATGATCTCTTACTTCTATATAGGAGAAGTGAGTTCTATAGCAGCTTCCGTGAGCGCGTAATTGACCGCCTCCAGCACAGAGACTTGCAGCAGAACTGGGTTCGAATCCTCAATACAGGATGCTATCCATGGTTCTTCCTCTGTTCTTCGCAGGTGCTCTCCGACAAAAACACAATGTGGTCAGCCCAGCGACAACTCCCACGAGAACAGCATGTCGCGAGCTAACAGTAAGCAGGGAACATAGTACAGATGGAGACACGAGAGCTGGTGCGAATTAGAAAAGAGCAACATGTCCTTCAGTCTGAGCGATACCCTTCCCATTCTTTCCGTATAATTGTAAAGGAAAATAATAGCTGGCAGAAAATTATTTCAAAAATGAAAATGTTTAAATAATTAATAACTATTCTTGCTGCGAGACAGCTTTTTGTTTTCGGCACACTTCATTCATATGTATAGACGAAAATAAATTCGAATTGAATTATTATCATAATTATTATTTTAATCAAAACAACTTTTTTCTTACTTTATGTATTTGTCCTGCATTCCCTCAGCCTGCAAATCTGAGGAACTTCTAGGTTCTAGCCGATGTTGCGCCATATCACTCACGGAATATGTGCTGTGTGTTACTTGACATCAAGATCCTTTATTTTCCCTTTGATACCAAAATTTTTCTATCTGGACTTGGACAAGCCATCGAGAAGGATACCATTGTTTTTCACACAAACGCAGGGACGCCCCCTGCCTTCTATTCTTGAATTAAATCAAGCTTCGCATAACCTCGACAGTGGCCAGTTGTAACGGCCAAATTTTCACCATATGCATCGGCTTTCTCACGGCCTCAAAACTTCCTTTCTGTATTAAACAATTGTTTGTCTTCATGGTGCCATCATCGCTACGTAGATCATATATTCCTTCTCCCTTCAGAACCCGATTCCTTACTAAAGTTCTGTCGCAAGTCCAACACAGCTGTCTCGAATTGCTATTCACGTCTGAGGTATCTTTTCCAACTGTTATCCTTCGGTTTCTGGATGTAACATCTATCACCAACCCTATACTTTCTATTGGGAATATGGCCGCTCTGACCTCAAACTGCCCCTGTCAACATAGAGCTGTTACCAAACATGGCATCGCCAACTCCGTCTTCCCCAACAAAGCTGGTTCTCAACAGGAAACCATACATAGGCATCTGAACAGCCTTTGTACTGATTGTCACCCCAATTTCAGCTAGTCTAAACCCGCAATTCGCCGTAAAAGCAAGCAACGCTTCTTAAGCGCCGACCCCATAACGAGCGACAACCGACAGCGACACACTACAAGCGACAAAATCGATGGCGGCGCCGCCACGCGAGCGACAAAAAAAGCTCTTTCGTGGCTACAAAATCTTGCATCTACTCCCCGTAGAGATTTGTCGCTTGTCGCCTGAGACCGTTAACCGGCGCGTGCCCAAATCCGCTAGATTTGGCGGAATGTAACTGAAGTGAATGGTATAGTATACAGATGTGGGGGTAACGGCGTGGCGTGGGTGGCAAGTCAACTTTATTAAAACGAAATTTCGAGCTTGTAAGTGGAAAGCAAGCGAACTTTCGTAAGTAAACGTAGCGGAACGAGGAAAAAAACAAACAAGACGACGAAAGCGCGGGAACCGCAGCGCCACCAAGGGGCGGCCCCGTAACGTATACTATGTACACATAATTTGGCGCTATTAATTGATGACTCCACTTGGTTATGTGGTGTATATAAACTAAAATGACTTCACGTCGTGAGGTGTTACGTTGGGGAATGCAGATCTTTTTCCTGAAACGTTGTTTCGCAGCTCGCTTTTGTCGCCGCTCAAATGGGTCGGGAAACAGCAGCACCATGCAGCACCCGCGACAGCGACAAAATCTGTAGCATGTCGCTTGGTATGGGGTCCGCGCTTTAATCGTCCTTGACTGCTACCACACATGGGATAGTCAACCAAACAGTGTTCTCTCCGAGGTGACAAAATGGCGTAGATGCAGGCTAGATGGTGGATGCAGGCTGGCAATTCGAGACAGCTGTGTTAGACGGGAGAAGGAATATATCATCACGATATACCATCAATGTAATGTAAAAGCCTGAGTCTGGGCCCAGAGAGGGACGACACACAACACACGACTGAAACCAGCAAAGTCAAACACTTTGCTGGTTTGAGTCGTGTGTTGTGTGTCGTCCCTCTGTGTTCCCACACTCAGGCTTTTACGTTATGGAGTTCTCTCCGAGGTGCATATCGCCGTATTTAACCTACGTAAGCCAGAGCAATCTCCGACAGCCTGTTCTCTTCGTTTCGTCCAGCGTGTCTGTTGGCATGAAAAGTGTTGTTGCTAGTTTTCAGCTCGTCTCGTCCGCTTCTGCCACCTCTCGTCCTACCCGTTAATCTTTCCATTTTCTCCGATTAAAGGATATGGTGCCATCTACCAGAACGCAGAACGCTCAGCACATGCATTTTTTCATGGCACACGCTTCGCGCCGGGCGGTGATATATCTGTACGGCGATATATCTGTACGGCAAAAGAACAAGAAGAAGTGTGATTCGAATTTTAGCACTGCGCTGTAAAAGCAACCTAGCTGTGTAGCCTTTGATACTCGCAGCTGAAATACCGCGAAGTCTGTCTCGCTACGCATTGTGGGTAGACTTTAACACGTATCTTTCTCTGTGTTTGAGAGTTCTTAACATATAATATGTTAATAGTTCGAAATGATCTCTTACAAATACATTGCAACTCGAAACCTGTTCATTGGTCGCACACCGTTCTCAAACCAAAGCCTGTCGCACACATTGCAAACGGCTCCAAACTTGTTGTTCAGGAAAGAATGGTTGGGAAGAAGAGTGGAAATCCACACTCTGCCAACGCTGAACACAAACACGCTCCACAGATTCGTCTTCAAATTGCTGATACTTGCACTTTCTTCCTTCTCGTTTCAATTCGGGCCTTCTTTCTCTTTCTGCTTCTGCATGTCGAGCCCCTCGAGGGTTAAGATATCTACCTCCTACGGGATTAGTACCACCAGTACCTCATCCTGTTTGACATCCATGACCCGGACCAGACCGTTTCACTCATCGCTATCCCGCACACATCGATATCCCACAGTTGCTCTGTCTGCCATCCGCTACACGGTGCCTTCTACCCCCACTACCTCCATCTTCTCCATCGTTCGTTGTCCTCTCGCCATTCATCAAGCACTTCCATATAGCCATAGCAGATCGTTATTGTGAAGGGGCTCGTTATTTTATTCTCCACATTCCCACCAGCAATGGGGAAGATTGTCGCCTGTGGCGATGAACCTCCCCACTCTCCAAAGCCAAAATAAAGTTGTAGTTATTGTTAGCAGATCTTGTGACTGAAGGAAATGTAGTTGTCCTCCTTAGAGCCCTGCACCGTCCGGGGCCCCCGACCCGACCTGCGGGCAAGGCCGGGCCGGGCTTGTTATTGGCTATGTGCTGCGGGCCGGGCCGACAGAAGACGCCAGCACGGCGGGCCGGGCCGGACCCCGGCCGACAAACATGTTTCCACGCAGATAATTCCACGCAATGGAGGACTATTAGTTCATATCATCACGTGCTTGCGTCATTCCTGTGCATAGTATTTGCAAAAACAAACAAGGGACACTGCATATGCGTATGATTCGACCCTCTATAACATTCTCAAAGCCACTTTACATTGCTCCTGACTCCTCACGTATTTCACAAGCACGTTCGCAAAGCTTGGTGAGAGGGGTAAGGATTGGAATTAGTCTGTCGGCAGCAACTTGGTAGTATTGTTAGGCAGCATAGCGTCGTGACGATGTTACGCGTTTAGTGGCTGAATGATACAGAATGCGCATGGGTCGCGTTGCATGCGCCCACCGTCCTTATCGTCGTTAGAATACCCCCTTCCGGAGACGTGGCCCTCTGGGGCGCGGTACGCGGCGAAGGAGGCAGTTGTGGGACAAGTCAGTTGCTGCAATGACGATGTGGACGGTGGTTGATGATGGCCTGAATTGACGATGGATGGATGACAGACCAGGACGTGGTTGTGATAACAACAGTGGTGACAAATGTGAAGTGACGCTACGCTGTCTGTAGACGGTTGGATCCGTTGACGGACGTCCACGCTGTGCTGCCGCCATTCCGATGGGACTTGCCTGGGCTGGGGGTCACGTTAACTTCGGGTCACACAACATCACATCGTCGTTTAGTTCAGAATCTTCGGGTCACGGCTCCACATCTGCGTCATGTCTTCAGGTCTGGGGCTTCGGTGGCTGCGGCAGCAGCTCGAGGAAAGTGGACGGCCCGCACCTCCACCAAATGTTAGACAGCATAGCGTCATGACGATGTTATGCGTTTAATGGCTGAATGATACAGAATGCGCATGGGTCGCGTTACATGCGCCCACCGTGCTTATCGTCGTTACAGTATAAGGATAACGAAACACTTCGCTTGCCAGCGTTCGTCCTGGATTTAATTTGGTCTCGTGCTGTTGTGTTGTTAAACCGACAGTTCTTGTATGTTTGTGGCCGTGTCTTCTCTTCTTATAAATATGTGTGATAAGCGCTTGAAACGCGTACGTCACGGCTGGAAATACTAGGCCCTGGTCTACGCGCTGAGTCACCGGGCCGGACCAGGCTCTATGCACTGGGCCATCAGGCCGGGCCGGGCCGCATAAAAACATGAAGGTCCGGACCCGGACCGGGCCATTTTTTGATGCGCCGGGGCCGGGTCGGGCCCGAAAAAGTCGGTCCGTGCAGGGCTCTAGCCCGCGTCTCCGACGACCGTTACGCGATCGGGTCAGTGCAGGTCGCGAAAACTCGCCAACTCAAGGCCTGTACTTGGTAGCAGAGGGCTTTGCCTTGGGGTTCGTTCCTGGCACGTGAATGTCCACAAAATCAGTTTGTCAAGAGCTCTTTATATTTTCGAGCGTCCTTCCCTCCCTGTTTGCCGCAAATGCGCTGCACTCCATTGCCCTTCCTCCAGGTGAAATGCACGGAGCCTTCTCTCTTTCGGCCCTATATCATTGCTCAGAATTTCCCCATCATTCTTTCACTTACCTTCAAGGCTTATGCGATTTTGCTAGCTCATCTATATAACTTTTGACGTAGAATTTTTGCCTTTCCGATCGTCTAGATAGGGCTGATACTTAAGAAATTACGGTTTGGTGTAGGGCTAAATTAACGTAATCGTGTATATTTTATTCTTACATTAAAGGTCACCAAAATATCTTTCTACGCCAAAAATCTAGCGGATATCACCAACGGAGAGCCCCCCACCCTACATTTTTCACAGAGATGTCGGTAGTTGATGCCGGTATCATGTTTCTGCTTTTACGGATCATGTCTTATACCGAACACAGCCCAGTGGTTACTTTTACTCCATACATGGGAAGACGAACAGCAAGTTAGTTGCAACTCATGTGGGGCATACAGGTCACACCTCTGTCGATGAACAGAACAGAGGTCGAATCGTGCTGTCACTGTGCAGCGCGGAGTACGTTGTGCCGACCCTAATTAGTGTAGAGACTTCCTGCACGCATCACGTTTCTTGTAGGACGTTTCTCTCTCCCCCCACTTTCTTGTTGCGTTTTACATGGAACATTCAACTCCTGAGAAACACCGCTCTGGGTTTCGCTGGAGCAAAGGAAACACTCACGTGCTGTGATGGGAGATGCTCGCACCTTCGGTGTTGTATTTGCGGAACTACAGGAATCACATAAATTTGGGAATATAAGCTGCAATAACATACGTAAAACCACTTGATTCATTGGTTAATCGATTTCTTCTTTTATGGCACAGGAGTGACAGGTAAATGATATATCATTTTCTCATCTCAAGTGACATTTTGTTTATAATTTATGCAACCGGTACAGCGGGCTTCGGTTCACAAGCGAGTCTCATGTTCACAGAAGCAGAATTAAAATGTGTGGACCATTATGAATGTAGTACCCTGCAATAGGTAACGAAGACCACCTCACCATGAGCACACATCATACAAGTGTTGTAGCTTCTCATGAACCAAAACGCGCAAAATCCACTTTTGGAAAACCGTGGGACGGCTTGCCAAACGCCGAAACCCATTTTCTACCTGCAAGGCGCTTCGCGGGCAATGCACTGCACTATTTCCCACTTGTACTGTAACGCACAGCGACTGTGGTAAGTTACGCCTGTGTTACAGGACCCAACACATTGTGACATGTCAACAGTGGATGTCATTCCCAGAACACCGTTCATCGTGCAACTCTGGCAGAGGACACACATTAGAGAGGATTTAGCCGCTTAAAGGGACGGTCTCGTACAGGCGGGGCGATTCCGAAACTTAGCCAATACTAGTTTCACGAGTACTGTACACATACAACCGTCAAAGTTTCATTCGGAATAACCAAGTCGTTTTCGAGGGTTTTGTCGAAACGTGCCGTAAGAGCAGACGACGAAAGCTACGCTTCTCTCAATGCATACGTCACGTATGTATGACGTCGGCCTGCGGGTGCGTCGTCGTTGTCATGGTAATTGTAACTTGCAGAAGCACCTTGGGTTGAGTAATCCCCTCTGCTTTCGAAATGGGGACACTCAGGCATATACCTCCGCGAGCGGAAAATGTAGTCCGAGGATTGACTGTGGGGTATCCCATGATACCGCGCACAATCGGATACGTGGAAGCTAAGTCATGTGTTTTCTTTCCGCGAGTATTTAATGGGGTTTTTAAATAAACACGTACTCCTTCTCCATGTACGTCGTCAGCGACACTTCATTTCGAAGCATGATCAGTCTACAACGGGGAGTGTAATGGAAGCGCGCGTAATATATTTTTGGTCGGAGCTGTAATGCGACCGCGCGCGGCGATGGCCAGCGACTTCAGATTTGTGATTGTGGATGGGGTTGTTCTGCGACTTTTAACTTGTCTCTGAGGATTAACATAGTTGTTCTGACCACCATGCTTGCCACTACTTAGAATGCGCGTTTTTCACCTGAGAACTGAAAGAAAATGTACGAGAGTTGCCGCGGTGCCCAGTAACTTCTGAAAGTCGCCTGCTCACGCCGATGCACTAGCGCGCGCAAAAGCAGACGATGTCTGTATCCTATCACGGACTTACCCGCAGAGCGACGTGGCCGTTCTTATTGTTGCCAACACAGATCGCGGCATGCTCTGCAATTTTTATCAATTTAATTCGGTTATTTAATAACTGTGGCGTGTTTTGTCGGGTAAATTAGCAGTATTTCATTTTCAACAAAGGGCAATCGAATGGTACGCTTTATGAAAGGGGCAGGGGGTACGAGACCGTCCCTTTAAAGTAGCACAGAAGTGATTTTTAACGCCCTGCTTTCTTCGTATACAACTGTGAATTAGGCCAATACGATGCACCATGAGAAGTAATTCGCACCACAGAGTCATAATTATTGCAGAAATTGGATTTAAAGTACGCCGCAAAAAGCGACCGTGCGCAACGGTGGAGAGCAGTACCACCCTGTGATCTGCCTGCGACCTCGAGCTGACGCTACAGGTTCCGTGCTCGCTGCTTGGTTCAGAGAGATGTCTGCTACTTAGCGGTCGTCTGCTACACGGCTGTTCGGGGCTCTGAAAAAGCATTGCTCCTGGCTCGGTCATGATTCGGCCGCTCCTTCTATCCCCAATTCTCCTGGGGAACTGGCAAAACGGGTTTACAGCGGCAAAGGGACAGGGCTTTGACCCCCACTGACAAGCGAACCAGAACGCGTGAACCCTGTTACGTCATCGGTGATGTGGCATCATACTTCTCCTCCTCGTTATACCCGGCGGAGGGTATACGCGCGGAGGTACGTTTATGGGAGTTTTTTTTTTTTTTTTTTCTGGAGAACAAATTGCACTCATCAAAACCTTCGCGCTACCCGGTAAATTGACACACACACTTTCATCACAGGTCTTAATCAGATTTTTTTTTTTTTTTATGGCCCTCTGTACTGGTTTAAAGAAGCAGTGAAAGCTCGTTCCACATTTTTTTCCTGTTTTGGCTATGACTATGGTGGATTGTGAGACAAGGAGCCTCGTCAAGTCGCCTCCTGCGGTTCCCTACTCGCTCTCATTATTATTAGTATTGCAGAAGAACGATGATCATAACTGCCTTGTAGCGCGCACGAAATGGCTTTGATATGCGCGCCCTCTAGAAACCAGTGATGGGCGGTAACTACTTTGAAAGTAGTTTACAACTACTAACTACTTGTATGAATAGTAGTTGTAACTACAAACTATCTAGTTTTTAAAACAGTAATTAAACTACAGCTCCAACTACTACGAAGTAGTTTCAATTACTTTTGCCACTACATTTTCGGTACAAGGCATAAATGTTGGTGGGAGGTAGGTAAAATGTCTCACTGGTCATAACTCTTCAACTAAGAACACCAATGCGGAGATGAACGTGCACTAGATTATGGCGCAAGCCAGTATACAGAGACAGCGAGACCAGAAAAGGACCACAAACTTTATCACCGGACCTCATGTGTGCAGGTGTATTAAAACCTGTGACACTGATACGTTGTGCTGAACACCATGGAATACCGAGCACCTTGTATATTTAATTTACTTACATCTGGCTTCAATGTTAAACGATTTTTTGTACACTTACTCTCAGGTACATTTTCACTGAAGACCCCACACCAGATTTCGCGGACAGACAAAGGGGCTACAAAAGGTAACAAAATTTAAACGAAACAATACCATGTGAAATGGTGCTGGTTTATCGGGTGTCTGGCGCTGCTATTGTAACGGAAGCACTACTTTACATTCACACTTTTCCGTAAAATTTATGTGCCATCGGCATCGGTTCATTGTGGCATTAGTGTATTGTGACTAGAAACCTATGCTGGGTAGATGTATGGGTTACTGTAGACTAGAAACTGATGCCTTCTTGGCACAAACATCAAGTTATTTTACTAGGACCCTTTAGCTTTTGACGGTCCCAGATAGGATGCGATGAGGGCAGAACCTGCAGGCTGCAGTGAAGTTTTTGCTTCCTGCTCTCACGTTGACATCCTTATCGCAGAGTTCAATAACGAAATAGTTCATCTCGACAACATTAACAATCAAACAGGACGCGAGGAGACACAGCAATGAGCGTGCAACACACAACATGTTTTTTGCCTAGTTTAGCTTGGATCGTCGTGGCTTGGCGCTTGTCTTCGGTCTCAGCCATGTCCAACTTGCCGACGGCAATTTCGTAGTTAAACTACAGTAGTTAACTACGAAAAATGTAGTTTAATTACTGGCTTCTAATTACTCTCCGTTGAGTAGTTCCAATGACTTTGTAACTAGTACATAGAAAGTAGTTTAATTAGTAGTTACTACATGTAGTTAAACTACTGCTCATCACTTCTAGAAACCCCTTAGCTCTTTTAGAAAGCCACAGAGAGAATGAGTTAGGTAGACGCCACCCTGTGACATGTAGTCTAAAGTACGCCGCATGTAACGCCGTGCCGCACATTTTTCAGCACAGCATTCAAGGCGTCTCACGTGTCACATTTTCTTTAAAAATTGGTGGGCTTTCCGTGCTGCAGTAAGGCCAAGAATGGCAGCATACTGCAACCAAATGAGCGGCTCAGTTTGCTCGTATTGGTCACCCTCTGGCCGTATGGCTACTGTCTGTCATGGAGCACGTCCCGCGCAAGCCTGGGTCCCCAACGCTAGACCTTGACAGTTGCGTGGCCCACGGCAGTCGCTTTGCTCGCCCCTTCAACTTGGGCTGGCCCTGAACGCGCAACATCCTTAGAAAATTCGCCTTGTAATATATCCCTACGGTCGATATTCTCACGCCATTATGTACAAGATAATACTGCAAAGCGCAATACAGCATCGTGTCCACGCACAGAAAAGCGCACACTCTTGAAATTCTTGCGATGAGTGAAGAAGGGAATAACGTCACCAGTTGATTCTAGCTGTCGTCTAGACACCTCATCCCCTCACGCAATAATTCTGGCAGTTACCGTGGCACAGGGAGCATCCCAATGAAGACTTCTGAGGACTTCGCATGTTTTCTGCCGGTGGGTAGTCCTCTTGGACTATCAAAATCCCAGACCAATAGGGTTAGCACACTCCTCCCTCTCCTGTGTCACCAACATCTCTCCCCCTCTCTCTTTCACCCTCCCCTCTTCTCCCTCGTCTGGGTGCGTTTAGCCGCCACTTCAGAGCAGGCTGACCGCACCCTCCCCCCACATCACCCCCCACCCCACACCCACACAAAGAAAAATTGAGCACGCTTGTCCCGTGCACAGCATCAGTGGCGCCTCCACGGACATCATATCAATAGCGCTGTCACGCGAGAGGGGCCCATTGACGGGACGAGAGCCCCAAGAGTTCATTCTCCATTAAGTGATACAATGCATTCTTCATTCAGGGCTCGTTCGCAACACTAAAGCTTGAACACCAAAGAGAAATTGACTCAAAGGACCGGATACAGCAGAGCGGCACTGCTGCGGGTTAGCTATACACGGGAAGCGCGACTATACAGTACGCGATCTCGCCTTACAGTACCTGTGCACGACAACGTTAAACGCGAGCACAAGCTTTAAACAGGTAATTGACAGGTAACACTAACAGGTTGTTATCTCGACACCTTTTAATATATAGTTTTTATTTTGGTCCCTTATGGTACGGTCCTGTTCAATCAGGTGCTGCGTGAGTAGCACAGTTTGCCATGTACACCGACCTGACTTTAGTAGAGCGGAAACAATTTTACCAGCATTCGCCTTCTGTACTTCCGTATTTTCTATCACAGTGATATTTAACTGCTGTGGAGATAAAGCAACAACTTCCTAACGTGCCAAACATTCACTTGCGAAATGCTACATGACGTGCACGTGAAGCAGTTATCATTCGTCGACACTTTTCCCTTACCAATAGTGAAAGAAAGTCTTGCATTGTAGTCGGGAATGGTTGGTAGGTAAATATGCTGTGAGGCATTTAAATCTGCTGACGTTTTTTTGCGACGGGGGCGTTGCGAAGTGCGCGCAGAACCGCTAATTACAGTGAACAGGAAGCAAAAGCTCCGCAGCCCAAAATTGAGGGCAAGTTGCACACCGACTTACTACCGTTGTCTGATGTCCCCTTTGCGTACGTACGGGTACGCGAAGGGTAAACAAGGAAGCCGTTACGAGCATCATGACGAAAGGGCAACGCCCTTGAAACCGGATACTTTTTCAAAGGTGGAGACTCTCCCGGGTGCATTTCGTAACAGAAGCTCGCATTGTGCATGAGAATGAAGACCAGTTCGGATTTCAGACAAAAATCTGTTAAATTGCCACCAAAGAAAAACGTATTTTTCGTTTTTTCAAGGGTCGTTCAAGGTTGACCGTTTTGTTTCTTTAAATATACAATGTAAAGTATTTATTGCGCGCATCCAAGACACCGCTGCCATCGCTGTGGCAACTCGTTGACGCCTTCGGCGTAGATAGAAATGGGCTGCTGTCGTAGCCACTGCACGACATCTCTCTGGAGGGCTTCATACGTGTGGAACGTCTTTCTTCCGAGCACACCAATGGTGAAAACCTCCCAGCGCATTTCGGCAAGGTTTGCTACCATCAGACTCGCAGTGTGAGGCCAGCCACTGTACGAAGAAGAATGACCCTTCCGGACAACATCCCAGTCCTTTTCTCGCAACTTGCGTTTCGCACGGCACCCTTTATCAACGTGGAGTAGTACAGGGCATTATTCGTGACCCCTAGCTCCAAGAAGTCCACATGGATGACGCCCGCATGTTCCAGAGGACACAGGACAGTCACGAACTTCCCAGCACACGGCTCCCCTTTGCTTTTCTTTGGGCGGCAGGGAAGCCTCATATCGCCAATCCACGCTGCTTTTTTGTTGCTCTGTGGTGAAATGATGCATGCCTTCTGGTCACAAGTGAAGTGCTGGGGAACCCATCTTGCACAGACTTTGCGGAACAGTAAGTCCTCGTGAATGATTGTCTCCACATTACCCACACTAATATTACGCTGGGCCGCAATGGCTGGGTTCTCAAGGATGGCTTGCTGAACGCCCGCGCGATGCTCACTGGCGCGCATGACTGCAGTTGGACGAACGTGTCCAGGTGGTTCATTCGCATCATCATATCTCGTCCTTCGCCAAATTGTCTGCACGATTCGTGCACTCTTCCCCTTGGCATCGTTTGTTCCCCATACTGTGCCTGTAATCTTTGCAATGCAAAATCTCTGCTGCAGGTTTGACCTTCTCCTTCACAAGGAACTTGATTATGCATCGCCGTTCCACAGCTACACACACATTGCTCGTCGCCATGATAGCTGCGGCTGCTCCAAGTTTTGTTCCATTTTTCAATTTGGTAAATTTTTTGTTCAATTTTTTTTCAATTTTTGTTCAGTTTCATTTAGTCACTGATTTTCCTCGAGCAAAAGTCTCGGTCAACTTTTAAGGACCCTTGTAAATCAACGTCGCTCAAAGTCCCAGTACGCAAACTGTAAAGGTATGTCTCAGTGAACATTACTTTCTTCCTCAAATTTTTGAAAGAAGACGCAAAACTCCACACTTTCGGATTCTCCAAGATTCGGTGACTCATCCAGAGTTGGCGTCTCTGTCCTATAGCGGCAGCGCGAGTGTCTCCGCTCTTCACCGATTGTTGACAGCATAGGGTTAACAGAAGAGGACTCTAGAGAACGGACTTGGTGCGCCGGCAATGAGATACGTCTATCCCCGAGTGTGACAGCCCGGGCGCAGCCATCCGGTGTTCATGGACAATGTTAGCAGACGAATTTCTGGCCCCTAACTAGAGCAGAGCTCCGTTTGTTACCAACCCTGTGCAGCCACGTGGGATAACAGCAGGGAACGGAAACGTTAATTTGTTCGGTTCGGTTCGGGTTCAGGTTCAGGCATATTGGTTCAGTTCAGGTTCAGCTCCGCAGCAGCGCAAAATATCGGTTCGAACCGGTTCACGAAAGTGAATTTTGAGCAGATTGCCATAGGTCAAAAGCAAGCACATCCGTACGATTCTCAAATAACCCAAATGTACTTTTGTTGTTGTTGTCGACACAGTAGTGGTTCACAGCAATACTGCGTGTTACATATCTGCATTTCAGGTGTAACGTTACGGTAGCTGTACTGTACTGTACTCTCGATGTTTACTCATCGTATAGACCCTGTTACATGCTCCCCAAGGACTGGCCATCGTTTTCACATCCTAAAATAAAAACTTGGGGTTGCTGGACGACAAAATCGCGTACAAGGAAGAATACAACTACCAAAAGAAAACACGACAAAGGGCGCTTCTCCTTTCTGACGATATATATTCCTATATTCAATCAGACTCTATTTTTCTCCTTTGGGAGCAAGAAATTTGACTAGCCACAGCACGATTTCCAACACAATTGTTATATACATTTATTTACATTTGGTGTTCGAACTACCCGATGAATGATAGGTGTTACCTTAGTAGGTGAAATAAAGCACCGCCCGACCTCAAAACTAACACCACTGAATGAACGCAATAGTTGCGAAGAGGAAATACGAAGTAGCTGGCGCACGTGGGTTGCAGTTTTGTTCTGTTCAGTTTCGGTTCCGAACTTGTTTGGCAACGCGGCTCAGACCGCTGTGTAAATTCTAGAACCAATCCTTCACAACGCACATTACGTCTGAACCGTTTGGCGAGCAGGTAACCGCATTGTTTTTTGTTTTTTTTTTTTTTTGTTCAGTTCCGGCTCAGCAAAAAATACAGGTTTTTAGTGGTTTTCGGTTCGGGTTCAGGTTCGGTTCAGATTCCTGAATAACAGAACGGCGAAACGGGTCGATGGAAGGAACGACGTCCAGCGAAGGAAGTCGATCAGGCGCAAGTCCTGTACCGTGCCTGTACATTGTGTTGCGTACGTACGGCCCTTCTGGGTGCGTGTAGAATTGAGTAGCGCTATCAGTATCACAGCGTAAACGTTGTTAATCATATCTTACCCGTGAGATCGTCTATACCCTTTGCGACCCCTTTGCTTTCCAGCGCTCCGCATGAACATGTTTACCGCCTATCAGGTGTTCAAGCAGCGTTTGTATATGCCTTGCGAGCGAAATAAATAAATCGTTCGGAATGTAGTCATGTAGTATTTCCGAAGACAACAGCAATCCAAAGATGAATACACACAGTTAACCGTCATTTTCATGCTGCTCTGCGAACCGAGTGATACCGGAAGTATGCAAAACTTAAACCACCCGCCATTCCTTGCATCTGGTCTGTCGAGTCTTTATAATGATAGAGTGACGTGCGAACGACAGCACACACGCATGTAATGTATAGCAGGAAGTATTCACTGCTTGTTTGTTTAACAAATATATATGAGATACGCACATAGTATGCCGAATTTAGATAAAAAGCGAGTCAAGTTTAGCGGCATGAAGCAGCCAAGGGAAGGCAACGCCTTCCATGACCAACCGATGGCAGCTCCCTTGTGGTACGTTTCCTCGACACAGTCCGACCCCCTGACTGGCAACAGCTGTGGTGAGGAAACGGAAAACGATCTTCGGAAAACAATGTTGCCAGACGCGTTCGTAAATTGGGCACCCTATGACGTCGTACATCTTAAGACAATATATAAATTTTATTATGCTTACGCTTCACACAGAGAAACAATATTTTGGAAGAACACAGTGTAAAGACACATGGCTTGCAACGACATGAAATTCAGTAAGATTTTGAATACACGAGATGTAGTAGGTTCTTTGGGCTTTCACCAACAATGAAATGAAGCACACTGTGAAAAAACTTCAACAACGTTTCGGCTTTTCTGTTTCCTTTTTGCTCTACTTAACCACAATATGCAGGCCGATAAAGACAGGCGACTCAGTAACTCGTTCATCCCTCCGACATTTTTAGCGCTACGTTCGAATATACAACATATTCCGACGTTCAGATACGGAGAAGCCGCGGATAACCTACTACGATTCATAAACCAAATACATAGCCCCGCGTAAGCAGGACCCGCTGTTCTTGGGGCACAAATTCTTCACACTGCCAAAGTGTGACATTACACAGACATCCCCGCAATTAACCTAATTTGATGTTCCGACCGTCGCGTGGCGACAGTGAACAACCTCAACATCGGAAACGAACCGCGCACACAACACCAAGCCAATGTATCGTGCAACGGATTGTGCGGAACGCGAGCCATATTTCCCGAATGATGAGAGAAGCAGCTGCCGGAACTCTCTGCGTGCCGAAGGTTCCTATCCTCGTGTATGAGAGTATGGAAGCGCGTCGTTTCTCGGATGAACACACCTCCACGAGAGAAGTGCATCAAAGATGCAACAGGCACCGGCCCTCGGGGAGATATTATAGTGCCCAGGTAGCTTCATGGCTTGTCTTCTATTCTCTTGTGCGTCGTGATGCTCACAGGCAAGAAATATGACAGGTCTGTTCGTTAGTGTGCACAGTGCTGCAATGCGATAAACGAAAGCCCTAGAGCTGATGATGCTCATTCAGGTATATTGAGTTACAGATTTGACAGTGCGAGCTACTATCATTACGTGTGGGTCAAAGTGAACAGCTTCGTGAGGAAGAAACAAATACGTTTCCTTGATAACCAGTAGGACATAATGCGTTTTATTAACTCAGCCAATGAAGATAAATACAGGTTCCTTTTAACTGTTTTCTTACTCTTCCTTTTACTTTCGTCTCACTTCTACTATTACTAATACTTCTCTTACTACTTCTTTTTCTGCATCATCTGCTGTTTTGTATGCTCTTCAGAACCACATGCAAAAGAACGTGCAGTCCATCACATCGGAAAATTGTTTGTATAGCACAATGAAACGCACATCGAAATCATTAACTATGCCTTATATGTTTATCTCATTCATGGCAGATAACCTCGTACGACGATGCGTAATGCGTGTCATACGAGTGGCGTACGTATAAGTATAGCCGTGTGTGAAGGAGACAAATAATTTAGGCTGTCTTCTTCAGCTGTGCAACCATGTTTATTTCTCCCAGATAAATAACTCCGAACACCTCTCGTTTCCACGTAGCAGGGATGCAAATCGTCCTCTTCAACCTTGTAGGTTTATATTCCGGAAACCAGGAGAAGCGCACGGCAAGTCAAGAGAAAACGGAATTAGCATGTCAATGTCACGCTATTTCACTACCGTCGTGGTGTGCCTGCCTGTCCAGGCGAGACTTGCTTGTTTTACGCACCGTCAACCCTTTCGGAGAATTACAAGTGCGTGGGCTTCCTTGGAAGTACTTATCGTGTGCACCCCCAGTACGACGAATGCGTGCGGAGACAGTGCCCGATATGGGACACTTCAGTGGCGGAGAACCGGTGGAGCGAGAAGGGATGCTCTTTATAACAGAAAAGTAGAAGAGAACACCAGATTGAGATATGCGACACGATTCATAATCGAAAGCGTTGCTGCCGAAAACGGCAACATCAATTGACGCCTCATCCTATGGGTATAGGGCCCTGCCGCCGCGAAAACAGAGCAGACGGCCCGTTTGCATAACAGTTGAGCTCGAGTCTCAGACTCTATCTCAATAGCTTTGGTAGCGCTTCCCGCACGAGCAGCGACGTGTGCTCAAATCGCTGCCAAGGCTATTGAGATTGAGTCTAAGATTCGTACTCAGCCTTTATGCAAAATGGGCCTTGCCGCTCCGTTTCTACCGGAAAAGGATACGGAAGAAATTTCCGTAACTACAGAAAGCGGCTTCGTTCTTCTCCTCTGAGGAGAGCGCTCCATATGCAGTCTAGGCGAGACAAAGACGAGGAATGTGATCCAGGTTTCGTAGCCCGTCAGTATACTCATGAGCCCGCAGCTTCAGTAGATCGGAAGGTACTTACGACAATCTTTCCGAAAAAATGACTGACCAATCGACCTATGCCTTTGAGGTGGCTGCCATCACATTTCAAGATTCCTTTATTGCATCGTTTTCGTAGAGTGATCACGGTGGTACGATTCCCTATATTCGTTTGCACTGAAGGCACATCAGAATACTATCGACGTGAAAGAACTGCGTATACTGTCCCCGCTTGTATTCTTCCTGTCTGGCAGATATTGATGGTTCTGTTAAGTGATCTGTGGTAATGGCACTTGTATAATACGTTGCATTTGTTATGCTTTTTAATACGTTGCCGTTGTTATGCTTATGATATACATTTTTGCACGCCGATCCTTTGATTCACTTTCCGCTCTCAATATTTCACACATTATTTGACTATGTAACTTCTGCTGTTACATCAGACTGTGTTATTCAAAAAGTAAATATTCGCTGTGCTATTGGTCTCGCTCTCGCTTCATCTATGCAATGGTACGTTTCAATTTGCTGCCAGTACAAGAAGACTCAACGGCTCCAAATGCACAACGACCGCCATTGATAAAATTGTTGTACGTCATACAGCCTAAACGGGACCCACTGACCAGACTTGGCTGCATGTTTCTCCGGTCCCCTCTTTTGAACTGTGTGCGGCTCCGAAACAAGGCATCCGATTCTGCTACCCCGTCGATAAACTGATCCTGCTCACAACAGCACTTCTTTCATTCTCTATATGAAGATCTGATAGATTTCAGAAAAGGTGATATCCTTTCGTGATTTTTACGAAAACCGCAGAGAGGACTAATCAATAAGGAAATAGCGTACTTCATTAGTAAATGCACGTTGCCACACACGCGTGAGTATAGAGATTTCATTTATATTGTTTCTGGTTAATGTAATGTGACTTCACAATAATACCGTCAATGCGTGCTTTAGAGCTCTACGGAGCTACATTAATGCTTAGCATTAGAAGCCCCATTCTGAAGAAAAGCCGGCGTCGTAGCAGGGTGAGTGATGGTGTCCGCGTGTACAGCGGTGCAAGAGGGTATGTAATTTTTATATAGTAGATATCGATACTAGATAGAGAAGATAGGTAGATAGGACAAGCAACTAGAAGCAAGAGGACTGTAATGTAAATGTAATGTAAAGCCATTGTCGTCGCGTTAATTACATTAACCGCTTTTCTTTTTTCTTTTTCTCTTGTTCTTGTTTTGGGTATACTGAGAGGATTTAACTATACAGAGCTTCGAGCTGGCAGGCTCTCCCATTCTTCTGCCATTTTCCAGTATTTCGGTATTGCGATTTGAGTGCGTGCACCGAGACGCATATCCCTGCTCCATTCGTCCAGCGCCCAGCTTCCTGTTAGTTCGTTTGTACAAAAATCATCCTGCAAAAACATTCCATTCCATGGAAACATTCTCATCTCGCTGGTGCCTTGGAGAGGTCTAACTCTAGGATATGGACAACATCTTTTCATGGACGACTATTCCTGTACTGTATGACATAGACAAAATCGGCATCAATACTGCTATAAAATGTTTGCATTATTGAGGCGAAGGACAACAAGTGATTTACTACGGCCTTGATTTCTGGTGCGTAATGTTTCCTCGTTTGGTTTTATAGTTCCCTGTATTACTTTCATTCTTTTTTTTCTATTTTTCACTGAAAGGATTACAAGAAGCAAGATTTTACGAGCAGCTGCAGTGGAATCGAAAGCAACTGGGCGATTTCATCTCAATTCAGGCAGGGCTGTACCCTTTGCATCCTCGATTTTCTTTACTCTTTTATATGTGTTAGCTCTGCCTTTATTATGAACAGGAGCGTTGTTTACAACTTCCTGAGCAAAATAGTTCGGCAGAAAAAAAATCGAGAACATAAACGGGTAGAAAGCGCTTTTTTTTGCGATTTGCGTTCTTTCGCAACTTTGACGTCGCGTATCCCCGCCCAGGTATGAGCAATCGTCCAAATATTTTTACTACTTATTGACTATACCACAGGCTTTCAATCCAGAGGACAGTTCCATCTACTGACGTCTAGAAAATTTCATACAGAGGTCGCAAAAGTGCTCCGTCGTCTGTTTAGCGCGATGTTTGGCAGGTTATTTCTCCACCTTGATTTTAAAGCACGGCACAGCGAGTTATACCATCGGAAAGCTTAAACTCTCCTTTTTCTAACAGTGCCTAGAACACATCTCTAGAGCCTTTTGTTAATGTACCGCGTACATTTCAATCATGGTACGTACGAGAAAATTGGCAAATTTTGCGTAGCTCTCGTGCAAAAAGGCCATCTTCGATTTTTAAAATAAAATATGTGCTTGAAGAACAATGCATAGACTTTCTAATTATATAAAATTCAGGCTGCGTAAACGCTCCGTACGCAGGTTACCGCGCACGTAGTCTACCCTACTTCTGACCGATCGTGTCATATCCCATAGCCTCCTTAGGCACGCGCCCACTTACGTACCAGTCAATGCACGCTGACAACCGAAACGAAAGTTTGTAATTTGTATATTATTTGAAAACAAAGGTTACAACAAAGCCGCTAACATAATTCCAGCAGCCGTAACGGCTAATTGTCCATGTAGTTTGATAGCATAATTGCATTGTAATCTTCTAGCGCGCCGTGCTCATTTCTTCGGCAGTTCTCGCAAGGAGTACTTGCGACTGTGCTCTCTCATCCTTGTACCAGACGTGGGACGAACGCAGGCGAGGTACCGGGCGCACTGAGGACCATTCCGTTTGCTTCACTGCACGGAACGATGACACCTCGTCGGCGGGAAGGTACAAAAGTCGCGTTGCGTGCCCTCGTTCTGTTAGTGTAGACACAAAGTCTTTTGCAGATTGAATGGCGTTCTGCAGTGGCGACCGTAGGTTGTACATACTTGCGGCATGCTTGATGGAGCCTCCAATGCCATCGCAGGCATTTTTGCCATGCCCGCTCGCAAAGAATGCCCAACGCAGCAGCAGTCCGTTTTGACGCATTTCATACAGCTGATAACGGTTCTTAAAGTGTGCCGCTGCCCCGTCTGATATATACACCGCATGCGTGAATATTGGCAAAGTACCCTCAAGAGCGTTAACAATTTCCTTTAACGCAAAAAGGGCATGTGCACTATCGTGACGCATGTCGTCACTGACGGTAACAAGGCTGAGCGTCGTCGACGGAGTTTTTGCGACGCACGTGAAAAGGGACACTTGACTTCGCTGCCAGTAGTGACCCTGGACTTCGTTTGGTAAACTGATGGTCCAATTTTCTGCAAAGTCGAAGTGCAGTACAACGTGTTTGCGTTCTGGAAAATTTTTTTCTCTCCAGATAAAATTTCGTTGAATGTTGTGCACGTATTCGTGCTTGGAGTAGAATGCAGTCCACTTGCGAGCATCTTTCATGAAGGCGCGACCGCTCAGTGTCTTCTTGATAAGGTCTCCGGACTCCCACAGTGCGACGACGATCTCGTCTTCCGCATTAAGTCCCAGGGTTTGAAGCGTGAGCCTTTCCCCCCCGCAGCATTCTTGGCACTCCTGGAGCTGACACGGCTCCGTCGGCTCGTCACAAAGTGACCAACTCTTCAGGATGTCCTTCGAGACCTCTTGTAGGCAGGTGCTATTTGCTGCGATTACAATCAGCTCGAAGTTTGCACAGTACGTGCAAACGTACTGGAGCTGATGCGGTGTTATTCGCACCCACTTAGGTCGTAGGGTGTAGAACTTGGTTATCCCAATCCTCACTTCCGGGTGGCGGCTCTTCAGGATACTGTACGTCTCCCTAACTGTACGGGTCATGAACCGCTTCACGACTGCTTTCCTTTTGCCATCCTTCAGGATATTAATGACATCCTTCTTGTTCGGACTCTGAATGGAGCAGTCCATTTCATCATCGAGGTAGTAACTGAGTGCGATGGACACGTCATTTTCGCTGAGTGGGTGACCAGTGTACGCATCAGGTAGTGACCAAACTCCATGCGATGCCTTTAGCTTTCTTGCTTTATCGATGAGGTATTTCGTCACTCCCGGCACGAGTTTCATCACTTCGTTCTTGCTGAGGTTGTCAGGAAGCAAGGTCAAAAGCTGACATCTTTCCTGTTGCGATGTGCACTTTTCATAGGCCTTTGCGATGCTACTTAGAAGAGAAGCACAGGTTTCACAGCGACTGCGGACGTTCTCGGTTCAGACGTACCGTATGCATCACTGATCTTCCGACGGACGGATTTACCCAGCGCGTCAGTGACTTCATCTTGCTTTCTATGCACATAAGCTTCAGCGCGTCCCGTCTTTATCTCTGCTGGGGGCCTTAGAGGTGTTACGTCGATGTCCGCAGAAGTAATCTGTTGGTTTATCTCCTCGACGATTTCTTCTGGTTCCACGTAGTCACGATCAGGCGCAGACGTCGACGTCGACCGGCCAGCATGGAGCAGGTCTATAGCGCTACGATAGCTCCTGTAGCAATTCGTGCACAGCTCGTCGTCTTCCGAGATTGCACTGGCCTTCTCTGTTCCCAGTACTTGTCTCAACGCTGGGATATCCAACCGTGAGACAGGCACAAAGTCATGTCGTTTTGCTATTGGCTTCCTGTGTCGACCGCCATAGTTAGCACAAAACTTACGTTTTGTGCTATAAAGAGAGGTAGCCGCACCTGACATTAGTAGACTTGGAAAATCTGCCGAGACGTCAGCGCGCGAAACAAACAGAAGTAAGGGTATGAAGAAGGCGCGTCAAAGTCAGTCAAAGCTTGTGTATGTGTGTGTTCCTTCGTCTGAGTTTGTTTCCCCTCGGAAAGAAACGGCGACGAACTGCGGTTCCCACGGCGCGTTTCTTCAAAGTAACCTAAAATCCTTCCAGAAGGTCACATTTGTTAGCGCATCTAGGTGGTTTCGCGAGGCGGCGACGGATGACCTTATCTTGTTGTGACGCCGAGGTCCTCACTAATGAAAATGACCTTACGTGGCCACGCACAAGGGCCGAAATCTCCAAAGTGAAAAGAGAGACAGAAAGAAACGCAAAGAACATAAAGCGTAAAGCGGCACGGACACGCAATGGCGTCGCATAATCAGAGAGTGTATGGCCGAATTCTTTACACTTTACGTACCATCGCGCTAAAGCAGATTGAGAAAGGTATTAAGAGCGACTGAAAAGTGTGGTGGCGTTCACGGCTTCACGGCGATTCATTTGTAAATGTTAGCTCTGAGTCTGTCATGCACGGATATTTGTCACCCGGAGCACCATACACACCCACTACGAAGTTGCGTCAGTTTGCGGGCGTCCTAACCTATGTACGGAACGTTTACGCAGCCTAAATTTTATATCATTGGGAAGCACACGCATTGTTCTTCAAGCACACATTTTATTTTAAAAATCGAAGATGGCCTTTTTGCACGAGAGCTACGCAGAATTTGCCAATTTTCTCGTACGTACCATGATTGAAATGTACGCGGTACTTTAACAAAAGGCTCTAGAGATGTGTTCTAGGCACTGTTAGAAAAAGGAGAGTTTAAGCTTTCCGATGGTATAACTCGCTGTGCCGTGCTTTAAAATCAAGGTGGAGAAATAACCTGCCAAACATCGCGCTAAACAGACGACGGAGCACTTTTGCGACCTCTGTATGAAATTTTCTAGACGTCAGTAGATGGAACTGTCCTCTGGATTGAAAGCATGTGGTATAGTCAATAAGTAGTAAAAATATTTGGACGATTGCTCATACCTGGGCGGGGATACGCGACGTCAAAGTTGCGAAAAAACGCAAATCGCAAAAAAAGCGCTTTCTACCCGTTTATGTTCTCGATTTTTTTTCTGCCGAACTATTTCGCTCAGGAAGTTGTAAACAACGCTCCTGTTCATAATGAAGGCAGAGCTACCACATATAAAAGAGCAAAGAAAATCGAGGGTGCAAAGGGTACAGCCCTGCCTGAATTGAGATGAAATCGCCCAACTGGAATGACGCCGAAATAAATCATGTAAAAATAAAACGTTCAAAAATAAATCTCTTAAATATCAAATTTGCAAAATAAACTCTTCAATATAAATCATGAGAAAATCCACGCTGTCGAAATAAATTCCGAAAAATAAACTTTGAAGAATAAACGCTTCGAAATAAATCTTTTAACATTCATCGTCCCTGATTGATGGACAGCCGACGTCTCTACGTCCGCCGCGGAAAATAGTACCCTCCTCGCGCTTGGGGCTAGCCAGGGCTATAACTGTGAACGAGGATTTCGGTACACCGGAAGTAGGTTGTCTGTCTGTATGTGGTCCGTGACAAGTTTTGCCAACTTAGTAGGGGGGCAGGGGGCTGATATCATTCGGAATGACGGATGCCCGGGAGCGTATTATTCGGTGAAGTTCTGTTTTAGCTGTGCAAGTAACGCGCGACATCGGTGTAATATAGTCTAATATAGAGCCGACTATCAGGAGAGTTTGGCCATTCTTTGGTATGTTTTCTGATTTTGCGTTTCTCTTTTTCGTGTGCGTGCGCGCTTTCTTGGCATTTCTTTTACCAGTGCGAATGACCGTCGCCGCGCAATCCGTCCACACATCTCAGCTGGCTCAAGGATCAAGAGCATACCTGGGTAAATTACTTCTGAAATGTAATTAAATTACATTATTCCAGCTAGAATTTAATTAAATTACATTACCCCTTACTGCAATTGAAACGTAATAAAATTACATTACAATTACTACGAAAAAGTAATGACATTACAAAGTCATTACTTTACCATTATTGGCATACATGTTCCCGAGTTTGTGGAAGGCACAAGGGACACACAAGTTGACGAAACTTGCCTTCCCCGAAATTCGAGGAAAAAAATGTATGCTTACAATGTATCAACAGTTAATAGCTTGTACTCTTCTATTTGTCTCTTCTACATGTCATGCTAGTGTGCCACGTATGACGTATCGTTCCACAATGTAGAGACGAAGGAAACACAATGTATCACGACAACAGGAAGATTGTCAGGAGGATGGGGCCCGCAAACAATGATTCTCGAGGGCTACAAACCGTTGACCTAACAACGTTTGTTTGTGAGTGCCCTGCCTAAGGCAACTGGCTCGTAGAAGGGAATTGACGTTCCACGTGCCGATTGAGTGCGCCACCGTTCATAGTCCCGTTGGAATTCTTTTCACTTGCCAGTTCCCCAACTCTCTTTCTGCCAAGTGCCAACACAGAACACACACCCGATTCTTTTGTAAAACGTAATGCGTAATGTCATTAAAATTACAGCCCAAATGCAATTAAATTACATTACAAATTACCTAATGCGTTACATTACAAATTACCAGAAAAAGTAATATTTAGTAAATATATAGTAAAGTATATTTCAATACAGTAATGCTATTACTACCCAGGTATCATCAAGTGTGCGTGTCCTGTATTCATATACGCGCATCGTCGTCATCACTTTTAAGCTGGATACTTCGAAATCCTAACTTGTTATGTAATTGATAGCAATACAAACATGAGTAAGAAACATCATAATAGCATGTTTCGCCGAAAAGAACATCGTGTCGCCCATACGGCTATCACTACTATGATACGGAGCATTACCTTCCTAAGCCTAACCATGATTTATTTTAACAGCGTTTATTTTGAGGACGTGTATTTTTAAATGGTTTATTTTAGAAAATGGATTTCGAAGGGTGGAAGTTTAAGCGTGGATTTTTAAATGTTTTATTTTAAAAGATTTATTTCGGCGTACAGCCGCCCAACTGACATATTTTCGCATTCGAATACGTCATGTGAGAGGAAAGAAAACTGCGTTCGGTGAAAACTTGAAGCTGGTACACACGCTATCCAACACACGAACGCACACTGACAAAATATTTAATGAAAACAGTGTTTATATGGTCAATGATCACTCCCAATCGTTTACATAGTGCCAGAAGAATGTTACTCCTAAGTTTTCCGATGCACTTCCCGTACGGGTACCGCCGCAGAACCCCGTGAAGTTGACCCAAGCCACGCGCATTAAACCTGTCTATTTCTGCAAGATGACTTAAAGGAACACTGCCTGCAGTGAATCTAAGGAGTTACAAACATATACATCCAGAAAGACTGCATACCGAAAATAGCTCGCAGTCATGCGATTTCCGCTGCTGGCTGCCTGACACAAATTGATCGAGCGGGGACTAGCTGCTAACGAGTGGCACCGCAGAGCTCGTGTGATTGGATTGCCCTACATTCCGGTCTCCGCAGACAGAGGGAAAAAACGAACTATAATTTCTGCTAATGTACGTGATGTTACCGTCAGAGGGCGGATCCAGGATGTTCCGGGGCTCTTACATGTGTGCTGTGTTTGTCACATGGAGCTCGCCTCGGCTCGATTGCCTATCTGTTTCCTACGGGGTTCCTCGGTATACGGCCTGCTACATACGCTACCTAAGGTCCAGTGATGTACTATATGACCACAGAAATTTAGAGGTGGGTCCTGTCATCCTTTCCCTCTCCCATAGAAGATACAGGCCTGGTCACCGTGGCCTATTTAAATTACAGTATACGCGCACACCATCAACCGAAATTACTGCGCCCAGGTTATAGAACAAGTTCCTGATAACGTGCCATATTGGCTGTCCTGAAATCTACTGATGTGCTGGTAAGAAGTTTCTGGGTTTCGGTACGGGGAGACGGGGCATGCTGAAAAATTCTTTGTCTTCAAACTAGGGAGTTTGGCCCCTTTACACATATTCCTTACGTTCTATTGAAGGCGGTCTCTTCACACACGATTCGCTTCACTTGACTGACGTTTCAACTCCTGCTCGCAATACAACAATTGGGAGCGGATTTACACATAAGGTGAGTCCGCCGGCTGTACGCCGAAATAAATCTTTTAAAGTAAAACATAAAAAATCCACGCTTAAAATTCTACCCTTCAAGATCAATTTTCTGAAATAAATCGCTTAAAAATACACGCCCTCAAAATAAACGCTGTCAAAATAAATCATAGTTAGGCTTAGGAAGGTAATGTTCCGTATGATCGTTTATGGGCTACACGATGTTTTTTTCGTTGGAACATGCTATTATGATGTTTCTTACTCATGTTTGTACTCTTATCAAGTACGTTTCTTCAAATCACAACTTTGGATTTCAAATACCCGGTTTAAAAGGGATGAGGACGATGCGCGTGTGAATACAGGACATGCACTCTTGGCCCTTGAACCAGCCGAGCGCTGAGCTGTGAACGAGGCTAACAGGCTACCGGGGGCGGGTGGGGGGGTGGAAGATGGACGGATTACGCGGTGACGGTCATTCGCACTGGATGTTATTATAGGGAGTGTGCGACAAACTGGTGGCGCCGCGATGCGGCCTCCGGAGAAAGTACCTTGCGTGATAGCCGCCGGGTAGCCAGCTTTGTTTATATGTGAAGTGCGGGTGTCTTTTTTTGCAACACTGGAACTGTTGCATCGCTAACTGTGCCAGCACCTAAAAGAACTCTTCATTAGGGATCTGATGTTTCATTTCTCGTGGTTTCTATGCTTCCAATACCACCGAGGGCACTAGACAGACAGCGAATAGCGTTTGTGACACGAGTTCGGCCATTGATGAGGCGTGCACAACATTTTCTTTTTTTTTTGTTCTAGTTTCAATGAAACTGAATGAGGACCTGCAAAATGATCAATGATTTACAGTTGCCACTTTCGTGACGGTGAAACTCCGCTGGATCGTGATACAGATTGAGGTGTTTCATCGCCAGTGCCCAGAGCCGATATTGCTCCCGGTAATCTGGTTGACGAATCTCATAGTGAGAACGGAAGTTCTACGTTGTCCAAAAGGTTTAGTTTTAGTATTTACGCACCAACCATTTCACAGCTGTCGTACCCCAAGCCTACGGCGGTAGATGAGGTAAAGACTCATATAAGTTATTCTTTGACGATCTCTTTAGCGTTGTTGTATCTGATGATACTGGAAAAACTACATTACAAGTTTAGACAATAAGTTGTGACCTCACGTGTTTATTTGTATGGATAAAACGGACGCACAATGTAGATTTCAGTGACGAAGCTATGTGTGTGCAAAGAGGACGAAATGAATACAAGACTCAGTCAAAAACATATTACAAGTGGCTGGAATCAGAGAAATACACGTATATAGCCTTCGCTAGCAAGCCAGGATTTTGTGAGGCGTCAAATAACCATCCTCTCGACGTATCACTTACAGGTGTTTTGACCAGACAGACGCGAGTGGCTGTTCTCCTTCCGCACTGTTAGATACATTATAAATATGGTGGTTGCTTCTGTGTAGTTTGTCTCCATTTTCTTCGTTCGCTCCCCAGAAAGGTTCCACATTATTTGCACTTCGAAAATTAGCCCTTCTAATTACGGCGGTCGCCACGCAAGCTACGGTTCCACTTGAGAATGCATAGAACGGGCGGCGCGGTATCACGTCGGATGCTTCCAAGACCGCCACTAGCGGCGCTGTCGCGACGGAGCAGCGCGCCCCCTTTAGGTGTTGCACGGTCCCTATACCAGAGAGACAGAGATAGAGAGAGAGATATATAAAGCCGGCCAGGATACACGAACAAAAAAATTCGCCAGCCGCCAAATCGGAAAACATCCCCGTTGGCAACACTGGCCACGGGTCACATACAGACAGACAACCTACTTCCGATGTAGCGAAATCCTCGTTCACAGTTCTAGCCCTGGCTAGCCCCAAGCGCGATGAGCGCACTATTTTCCGCGGCGGACGTAGAGCCGTCGGCTGTCCACCAATCAGGGACGGTGGATTTTAAAATATTTATTTCGAAGCGTTTATTCTTCAAAGTTTATTTTTCGGAGTTTATTTCGACAGCGTGGATTTTCTCATGATTTATATTGAAGAGTTTATTTTAAAAGTTTTACCTTTAAGAGATTTATTTTTGAACGTTTTATTTTTACGTGATTTATTTCGGCGTCATCCCAGTCCGCCAACACATGTGTGGTCACATGCTGCATGTGTCGCAGTGTACTATTGCGCATAATTTGCACCACGCCGAAAATCTCCCACACACGGTGCCGGAAAAGCAATTAATGTTTTCCCTCCCCCATATTGCTACCGTCCTCGGTCGTGATCGAACCGCAGACTGAGCTCGCGAGTATCCATGAATCCAACGCCAGGCATTGATATTTTGTGGAGGTGGTGGTACGATGTGCAAAGAGGAAGAGGAGTGAGGTCTACCTGCTCAGACTAGGCGGCAATTTTCATTCCTTTGTGAAAGGGGGAAGGGGAGAATGGAGAGTAAAAGAGAAAGGAAAGAGAGAGGGGAAGAAATTAAAACAATGGAGAAATTAGAAAAGTAGATAACGACATTAGTAAGTGGGAGGGGAGAGAGACACGAGAAGATAGGGAAGAGGGATGGAGAGCGTTCACGACACACAGACTGGTAGAGGAAGCGAAAGCGAAGATAAATATTTAGTAACACGCTGCTAGGATATTTAGTAACACTCTGCTTGAGATCACGGCCAGATGTTTCGCACTGCCGAAAGCGTAAGGATTCCGTAACGACGTTATTACAACTAATTTTTGGTGGTATGCAGCACAACCATGTGTCTGTGCATAACTTTCCTCTGTCATTCACAACAAAGGCAGGATAGGGATAGACTAATGCAAGTTACGTATTCTAATTCCGGAGAGTCTAACGTATAGTTTCATGTGCGTGAACGAGCACGGTGATGTTGTCAGCACGCACTGAATAAAACAAAAAAAAATGTGTTGGGACGAAAAGCAATTACGAGTGACTGGAAATGGTAGCCAATGGCTTCCAAGTCATTTGCGACGAAATCTCGTTCAGAACCGATCAGCGTCCGTGCGCCTTCTCCCTGAAGCACACTTAGTTGGAATTCTAGGCAAAGCAGGTCCAACGCTAATGAGACACAGTCGACAGCGATTGTCGACGGGGACGAATGAACTTGTTTGACGGAATAATCTGCTTCATCAGCTCCCTCGGAAGTAATATTTAATGCGACCGATATTAAGGCAGCGGGTTAATGCGGAAATAATTTCTGCGTGAGGTGCCACAAGAACTATAATTGTGACTTCGACGCCTTCGCAAATAACGGATTGGTCACGTATGGCATTTATGAATGTTGAGAAACCTTGCATACAAGAAGGATACAAGAAAATGGCCTTCGTGCGTATCGCGCTCCATTACAAAGGACAGGGCAGAAGTGGCAGGATGCAACTGTTAAAATCGTCAAAGAACACCATCACTTTCGTCGTACGTGAGCCCCCATCCCTAACGTGAATACCTGGAGCTTGCCGCGTGCACCCAGCTGGCGCTTTTGCGTTTCCTCGCTGCAATTATAGACTGTACGGAAACACGCAGAAGCAGCAGAGGCACGCAAGTCCAAGTCGAAAATAGAATATTTCAATGGATTCCACAATAGTTCCAGACAACGATGTCTGTAGAGAGCGCGAACAGTTCTATATACAACGTAGCTAAAGCATCACACTTAGACGGAGTCGAAAAGGACTATCAGCACAACTGCTTCTGCGTTGCCCTGTCGTTTTCGTCTCCGTCTAGTGTGCTGCTTTAGCTATGTTGTATCGATACCAACCACCCCACATCGCAAGTTTAGTTCTACATACTCCATACGATACGCAAGGAAGTATGAGGCGCTTTATCAATTCCAAATTGCCTTTCGAGACAATCCTTCATTCCGACAAAATATATGCGCATATGCTCGACCAGAACGAGTCATGTTATGTAAACGATAAAATATTGTGCATTTCACCATGTGCACTTCGAGAACGGCCCAATGTTTCTTCGCATGCAGGTAAAACAGCGCACCACGAAAATGAACCACGTGCACAAGTTAATTGCTTATCGGCTTTTCGGTAACGCTAAAATGCGAACCATCTCATCTTTACTAATCCAACTCTGAGGCAAACTTCACTCTAGAAAAACTGCTTTGGTTTGCTCGTGTGCGCCACCCACAAACACATGTTAGCTGGTGTGATATCACAGAGCTGCAGGTCTGGCTGTAGGCTGCTTGGGGGGGGGGGGGGGATTATGCGTTGTGAACCGACTTCACAAGGATACTCTGCGAACATTTGTGGCACGTGCGAATAATAATTTTAAAACCGAGCGAATACGAAGCGAATCTGAGGCTTGATGATGCGTCTATAGTATCTCATTTTGCCTTCGCGATGAACAGTGTTAGTATTTAGTTGATAGTGTAAGTAGTTCAAGAAATGCCCTTAAACAACAATACGAAGCTGACTCTCATGAAACAGAATCGAATACGAAGAGAATAGTTGTGTAACCGGGCCGGATGCGCACGCAGCACATGTATATACACGGACCTAGACGTGTATACAGGACCTATTACAGGACCATTTAAACAATATACAGGGTGTCCACCGTAACTATAGAAGTAATTTTTTAAAAATAGAAAAATCACTTTTTCCCAGTTTTAACTAATGGCGATGTACTCTACGCCTAAAGGCCTACCTTAAGATGGCTAAGGCAAACTTCTGTGTTACGATGCATTAATTAACTTTCGTTTATTAACTTTTTAACTATCAACGATAAAAGACTGACCCAATGAGAACATCGGATCCCTTGGGGTCACTGGTAACGGCACCGTTTTCAGAACAAAAATTGAGGCAGTTATAGCGCGACGAAAGGGCCTGGATATAAGGTGCTCTGGTGGCCATTTTTCGACGCTCAAGTAGAAGCGCTCCCGTTTTTATTTCCCGCGTATGCGGGGGTGGAAAATAGTTACGCATACCGAGGAAAGGAAAACGGGAGCGCTTCTACTTGACCGTCGAAAACCGGCCACTAGATCGCCTTATTTCCAGGCCCTTTCCTCGCGCTATAACTGTCTCGATTTTTGTTCTAAAACGGCAATGTTACCAGTGACTCCAAGGGATTCGATGTTCTGATTGGGCCAATCTTCTATCGTTGACAATTAAAAAGTTAATTAACGAAAGCTTAAAAGCATTAAAGCACTAATTAATGCATCGACCAGAAGCTTGCCTATGCCCTCTTAAGGTGGTCATTTAGGTGTAGAGTACACCGCCATTGCTTAAAACTGGGAAAAAGTGGTTTTTCTATTTTTTAAAATTACTCCCATAGTTACGGTGGACACCCTGTATATTGATAAGGGTCAGATTACGAAGTGTAATGCTCACTATGTTTCATGCCCTCTCCTGTGCCTCGTAAGCATTCCAATATACTCCGCTTGATAGAAACAATGATTGATTCGAAATTGATACATTGAATTCCGTATTCGGTTCGAAAATCCATTCGAATACATGGCTACCTGCTTCGATATTCCAAAAATGTTAATATTCGCACATGCCTAGATATTTGCCTTACACTGCCTGAGCCATAGGAAACACCCCGGCAGCAACTGCGCCGCAAGGAAAACGCACGCTTTCGTTGGTGACAGAAACGACAGGAACTACGCGTCCCACGACGTCAAGTGCTATCATAGCCGAGTTGTACTGTAGTGTCAGTGTTGTCACTAGGAAATTATTAAATTCAAAGAGCACTGTATCAAGAACTTGCACTTGCAAGAACTATAGAGGGACTAGCGTTCCAGTGAACAGCAAAACGGTGTCATACGGCTGCTGGACATAAAAAAATGTGATCTCCGTCGCTGCATAACAGAAATTGGATAGCATGAGCAACTGAATTTGTTGGTACCACTACCAGTTCTCAGACTTCACCGTGCGCCACGATGCAGTTTCCACATGGTCTTCGCAAGGTTTGTACAATGCTGGACAAACGCTTACGGAACCATGCTTCCCCATATTCCTTCCTCAGGGTGAAACGCTAGCAGTGAATGTGACTGTAGGGAATTACAGACATGGACCTAGGTAACCCAGCCACCTGTTTGCAAGTCCGTACGGTGCCATCCGCTGCTAACGTGTCACTCAGAGGAAGAAATGCGCCAGAGCGTGTTCCGTAAACTTTTGTCCAGCACTGTACGTTCCGGACATGCGGAGAACATATCCCAAACTAAGGTTCCACCGGCACGATGCATTCCTACGTGTTGTGTTGACATACAGCAACGTTTGCGCAGATGTTTAGGTGGCCTCTTTTCTCGTGATCCAGTTTATCCAGCTGGTGCAGGTATGCGGCGGTAACGTCACTAATACTGCATCTCTCGTGGGTTTGATCCCTGTAGGAAAAGTTCGTTGCTCCATATCCGACACGAACACCGACATGTGGGTGACGTTATTCCCTGCGCTACTGCCTTACCACCAGTCTATTAAAAACACAATGCTTTTACAATACTTTTTATTATTATGTATGGAAATTATGCATAGGCACACAGTATGATCTTCGAATAGAATAAACAATGGCTTACATGGGAATCTTGCGTAAGCTTAAAATATTTTCGGATCGAACTCAAAATTGATCGCCGTGCATGCATCCGCGCAGTTCAGAACGCTCAGCGCACTTGAAAGCGATACGTCATAGCTCATAGGTTCCTTTGACTTGAAACTTATTAGATTTTTCCTATCGCGTGAATTTACAACAGGATTTGCTAAAAACGTTTAAATGCTCTAAATACACACTCAAGTGATGCAATGCAATGCTAGAAGAGACACCGGAGAATTCGGAAGGCCGGACTTATTTGAAGTGGGTTCATTTAGGTTTCTCGCATAACAATGGGATGATCCTGTGTAGCTGTAAGCGTTGCTTCAACGTGTACAGAAGTAGCAAGTGGATAGCATTTACTCAACCATTTCTGCATTGTCAAAGTAAAGGGTCAAAGGGTCTTAGCCGATGTTATACAACATCCCGAAATAGGACGTAGGCATGCAACAGCAATGCTGCCAGTGTGGTTTTCCCCCGTTAACAAAGTTAAAGTCTACCTCGAATGCATTAAAACCGCACACGAGACGTCTAGTATACACTGCAGTGAAGACGTTGAGATTCACGTTCAGCCCCGGATTCATCTGAGAAGCCATGTGTCTTGCAAGGCGTTCCCAAGCTATGTACCTCCGTCGCGCGGAGAAGCCACCTAAAGAATTTCAAGGGTCTTGCAATTGGAACAATGCATCGCATGCATTTACGGAATCAGGAAATGACACTTTCCTCGAAGCACGTACGCTGTGACAGCAAACGACCACAGCAAACGGTTTGTGCCGAAAATTTGTACCAGCGACTAATGGGGCTGTCGATGTCCATCCCATATGACGGTACGTATTGTCCCGTGACTTCTTGCATACATTGTACGTACTTCTGAAGACTTATGTACTTATGCGCGTGTTCTTCAAAAACGAGCAATGCAGTGAGGTTCTCGAGACAGCCGACACGGCGAATGGATCCCTGTGTGTTGTCTGCTTGAAAAACAGACAGGTGAGATCAGTGGACAAGCGGGATGAGACAGCACACACAGGAGAAAAACGCTACTATATGCTCGCTTCTATTCGCTCGCACAATCAACGCATTGTGCTGTTCGGGCTGTATGCACCTCAAAGTCAATGGAGTAATCAGTTAAACAAGTTTTGATGACCTTGTTTTTATCATAAAATGCCATAACTCTTTTTCAAATTAGTTGTTCTTCCCTTCGCAGGAACCTGAAAATTTCGACTATTTTCTTTTTGTTGTTGTTGTTGCTCTAGTGCCTGATAACGATTGCATTTTCAATATTGTAGAGTTTAAAATAGCACGGCATTTTGCAGGAGAACACTAGCGACATAATGTTCCGTGGTAAATCTGCTATAATCCCCTGTACTGAAAAAGACAGACTGGGCACGGAACAAACAACGAGAAGACACAAAATACGCGGGTCGTCTGTGTCTTGCCGTCATTTTCCCCTGTGCCTAGACTGAGCTAAGCTTTTTCAGTACGGAGCTCCTCCATCTGCCCGCCTGTTATGCCTCTGCAAAACGGATTTCTTTGTTGACCCTCTTGAAGCCGCCGTCCAATATCCGAAATTACATCACGATTGCAATTGCCCATAACTCTGTCTTTACACGCTCAAAAACATTAAAAAATAACTCTCGCTCCGCGGATATTGAAACGAAGATTCTGGCATCTAAACATATACATAGACTACTGTCATTCAACTTTTCATGATTTAAAACTTTCTTTTTCGAAATTCCAACTCTCCCAACTGCTGCTTATATCATTTGGCTTGTACGGCATTACCGCAGGGTAGTGATAACCTCCAGCGCGCGAGAGAGACAGAAAAATGTAGAGCTCCTCCTGACCCTCGAGTGGTGGAACATGTGTTACCGCGAGTTACAATGAACGCAAGTGCCATCCGTAAGACATTATGTGAAACGGACATCGGCGAAACTTGACTGAATTTGGGACATTTAAAACACTCGCCTGTACGAGAAACTCCCAGACGTCTCAACTTGCACAAAAAGAAAAAGGAGAATGTTTAAGCTCCCCAATTTTATCGCATATGGTTTTTGCAGGACTTGTAAAAATTTACATTTGCAGGCTTTCAGAAATCTAACAATGTGTCATTCACCAGGTCCTGACATTCTTTTTCGATTCAATCGTACTTGGCCATCAGTACACCAGGCGTTCCAGCGTTATAGGCGAATCATACGTCGAATGAAATGCATAGACTCCCCGAAGTCAGTGGATCCTCTTAATTGGGTTTGATAGTGTGAGTGCTACCCAGAACGGCAGTGACCGTGGCGCATCTTCTGTCCTTCGACTAGGCAGACGCTACAGTCAACAATAGAGTTAAGAGATATAAAATTATAGTGGTCACTGTATAGGCAAACACGCGATACTCAAGCTTGTTAATAGTCCCGACGAAGCCATCACGCGAGTGCTTGCACGCTTCATCATTCAAATTCCGCTGATACTGAAACTTCCCCAGTGTGCTTGCCTGAAATGCCGGTCTTGCTACATGATGAAACAGTGCGAATACCACTAGCTACGCGTTGCTTGCCCCGTACAACATCTTTTGCCATTTTGCCTACCTGTAAGGTCATTCTTCCGCTGGAGTTTCGAGCACCAACAATGTTGTGGTTCACTCTGAGCATGCGCAAACTATTACAAAAAGAGCCTCTCCGCATTCCGGCGACGTTATGCAACCGTACTCGCACGCCGCATATAGTATACGCTTCCAGAACGAATCGTGGTGGTATAGGCAACACGTCAACGTTGTCCCTACCTCTACCTCTACAGCGGTAAAACAGGGCTCACAACCCACTTGGATATTCCGTATAGTCAACCTGTGCATACATGCGAAACCACTCGTTTCCCACAATCTGCGTCACGCTCCAAGTCGTGCCAGTATTTTGCTGTCTACAGTCTACAGCCTGTGATTACCTGCAAAGTAGTGCCTTGTGCTTGAAGGTATTGTTCGTACAGGGTGCTTTTTTCTCCTTTACAGATTATTTATTTATTTGCGCTGTGAGAACAGCACTGACGCCGTTTTTACAGGCGGCGGGTTATACGGCCAGGCGGACATCCCGCGGGAAAGGGCATACTACTGCACGACTAGTTGCCTAAAGTGCATCAGTTAATTTGTTATTTATATGTTTTCGGGAAAATATGAGACAGCAGAACTGGAGGCAATCAAACTTTACAAAAAAAAAATACTGAAACGAGCGCGTACTTTGAGATTTTAATCGGCAAAGTTTGATATGCAAATGATCTGAAACCAGAACTACGCGCGTCTCGAGCGCAGAAACGACATTACCTCCGACTTAGCTGGGTCGAAAAATGTCCTATCTGGCCATTAGAATTAGATCAGTGCTTACCCCAACCAGCACCGTCGCTACAAGCGGTGATGTG
This sequence comes from Ornithodoros turicata, assembly GCF_037126465.1. Lineage (NCBI taxonomy): Eukaryota > Metazoa > Arthropoda > Arachnida > Ixodida > Argasidae > Ornithodoros > Ornithodoros turicata. The sequence goes on from NC_088202.1 coordinate 98,607,818, forward strand.
CAGCACTTGAAGTATAGTACTTAAAGTACTTTTTGGGGTACTTCTACTTTACTTCAAGTAATTTTGCTGAATAATGCTTTCCACTTTACTTGAAATAAGTTTTGCTGTACTTTCCGTTGAAGTACTTGGAGTAACCCTCTGTGACCTTGCTACACAGTAAATTGTTTTACACCTTTTTGAAGTACATGTTTGTCCCATGGCGCACTCCTTTTTTTCTCCCATGAAATGTGGGTGTTTTCTGAAACACCCTTTAATTAGGTGTACTCCTCATAAAACACTCTTAAAGTTGGTGTTTAAAAACAAGAACACCCTTAAAAGGGGAGTATTCTATTGAAAACACCCCTTAGGATGAAGCTCCCGTGGCAGCATGCCAAGCCATGCAGTCCGACGTTTTTGCTTGTACGGCAACAACCACCCTGGACGCGGCACAATTCCAGCCACAGGCAACCATTATGGTCCTAGCAACACTGTGAGTGAGTGAGTGAGTGACCAAGCGAGCGAGCATAAAAAATAAAAAATAAGGGAAGCAACGCTGCGAGACAAGCGTACGCGAGTGGAGTGGCGTAGAGGGAAAACGGGGAGGTCTGCCTGTCAACACCGACGGCATGAAAGAACTGATGTTCTGAGGCTGGAACAGAACAGCCTCAGAACATCAGTTCTTTCATGTTCAACAGTTGCCGCCTGCGTCGATCCCGTCGTATGAATGTGTGTATGAGTGAGCAAAAATGTAAGAGTGAAAGGAAGTGAGTGAGTGAGAGAGAGTGGCTGGTTTGTCCCTTCAGATGACGCACCCTGGAAGTCGCTGAGAAGGCGTGTTAGCTTAGCTCAATTGGTAGAGCCCTGGATCGGCAATCCAGAAGATGTGGGTTCGAGTCCTACAGCTGGCTAACCTTTTCAGTGACTTTCATCTTTCATCGACGGCAAGTTTCACCCGCTTGGAAAGGGGTGGGAGAGGAGGAAGGGAAAGAGAGAGAAAAGAAGGAATCAGTCAGGGGTGGTCGGGGTGGCAAGGGTCCAAGAGGTGAAGATCGCAGCATCGTAACGCTGCCCGTGCTCGTGAAATGAGCGGCGTTACAATGCTGCGATCTTCAGACGATGCCAGCAACGAGTCCGGGCACGCCGAGTATTTTGGCGTACCAGATCGATCATATACTGAAATACAATTTGTTGTGGTACGTTCGTTAACCGTAGTGTGGCAGAACTCGTCTCTAACGGTGATGGGAATGTGTCTTTGCAATTAACACGTACGCCTGCAACGAGTCAAAGATATCAGCTAACTTCCTGACATCCCTCCCTGCCAAATATTGTCTTTTTAGCTCATGTTGCCATCTATAATGTGATTACCTAATGATAGGAGCTGTCAAATCCGTATAATTTTTCTTTCACACGATCACCATTTTCAACACGATCAAATGGGGTGTAAAAAAGGTGTATAGAACGTAAACACCTTTTTCGACACCTCTTTTCACACTCTTAATGGTCGACGTGAGATAAAATGTGGTGTATGTCGATGTTACACCTTTAATGATGCCCTTTTTAACACCTTTCGCTTCAATCAGCGGGATAGAAAATGGTGTTTTTATAACAATACACCTGTTGTGAGCGAATAAAGGTGTAAAATGATTTACTGTGATAGCTCGCTGCTCGACAGCCGGCACACCGCGTTGTTCGTTGTGGTGTTCACAGCGCTGCGTCTCTGCCTATTTTAGGCAGTTCGCGATCCGATCGGAGCCAATAAATTGGCACGTCTCAACGTGCTCTTCTTCGTTGTTTGCTAACGCATATTAGCGAGGAGAGCCAACTCTAGGGAAATTTCCCTGGGATTTGAAGCCTGCCTGGGGGAAAAAAGAATCCCTTCGAAATCTAGAGAATTTTACTGTCGTGACACTTGGATCTGAAATTTCATGAAATACAATTTTCCCTAGCTCAAGCAACAGAAAAATGCAACCACAGAAGGACTAGGGCTGATCACTAGGCCCGTTTGCATGAAAGTCGAGTACGAGACTCAGACACAATCTCAATAGCTTTGGTAGTGCATTGGGCAATTGGGCACGCGCTCGGTACTCGTGCAGGAAACTCTCCCGAAGCTGTGGAGATTGAGTCTGAGACTCGAACTCAACCTTTATATCCACTGATATAGAGTCTTACCTGTCCAAGAGTGTTCATTTTCTGTTACCATGTCGGGACCAAAGACCGCAAAGCAGAGACAACGCACCGGACGTAATGCCTGTTATGCGAATTTTCCGCACCGATCCACACTGTTGACGGTTTCTGCTAAGCACCGCGCGGTGGTGGTATGATAGGCTCTCCTCGCGAATAGCGTTCGTGTGTGGTTTGTCTGAGTGGTTGCATTCACGCTCGCTATACGTGGGTGTCGTCCGATGTAGGTATTCGGGTGTAGTTCCCAACTCAACCCGGATGGCTTAGTTTCCTATTGTTGGTCAGACAAAGATTTTGATGTTTTTCTCTCATACTTTCTATGCCGACGAGCCGTATCTTAAGCAGAAGCGCAGTTGTAAGGGCAATGAAACAATAAATGAGTGGGTCTACAGCTTTTATTGTTTATATAAAAGTCGACACAGAGAAGATGCAGGAAACAACTGCAAAACCCGTGTCTGACAAACACAGTACAAAAATACCAGCGTCCAGCAAAGGACATCGCTTTTATGTTATTCATTGAATGACGTGTACATTTTGTTCGCCATTACCACATCAAAAAAAAAAAGACAACAACTTTGTATGTCTCCAGATTTCGACAAATCGGGAGAATGAATGACAGCACTCGGTCGGCTGTGATGTGTTTCATCAGCTATCAGCAACTACGCCCCTGTATTTTTGGCCGCGCACGCGCTTGCAGGACCTTTTTCTGTTTTTGCCCACACGACCACGGACCATTTTTTTCCGGTACAATACTTCCGCGACCATTTTTTCCTACAGCCCTGACGTCCAGCCCAGACTGCCAACTCCTTCGCCCCAAAGGCCACTTCTGATAGATGCTCCCATTGTTGTCCCCGCGCTCAATGAAGGTCGCCTCGAGAATCCCCTTCCGCGGCGGGTGGGGTGGCTCCACTTGAACACTGCTTCTTCAAGTGATGTCACCCGACCCGCCGCGGAAGGGATATTATCGAGGCGACCTTCATTGAGCGCGCGAACAACAATAGGTGCGTTTGCATGAAGGCGATAAAAGTCGACTGGACGAGAGAAGCCGATTGCTCCTCCGCATGTAAACCGCCGCATATGGACTTAAAAGAGAAGCCGACACAGCGAAAACAAGTTACTAGGATGAGGTAGCTTATAGACGACAGCTGTCGACTGGAACCAATCATGCAACTTATCCAGCATCTTCCACTAAGCTTCAGTTGAGTGCCATGCGACCTCGAGGATTAGTCGACCTGAGGCGTTCAGTTGATATATCGGTCCATGTAAACGCACTTAATAATGTGAGCGTAAAATACGTCAACCTATTTCCATCGGAAGTGGCCTTCGTGGCGAAGGATTTTGCAGTCTAGCTTGGACGCCAGAGTCATTTGTGTTTTAGTTGCTAGTAAACGCGCCCGTGTTTCTTCGCGTTTGTTACCATGTTACTTAACCAACACCCTCCACATCTTCTCGCTCTTCTGATGAAAGAACGCCCTGTTGTACATTCTTCTACTAGCTACTTTGGAATAACCACATTAGAACTGGTTCTGAAACAAGATCAAGCCCACACCAACCCAAGAACAACGCGGACAACTGTAATTATATTTACTCGCACAGAACAAGCACAATTTCTCAGTCTACGTTCACCGAGCAGGTCCACGCACATCATATCAATCATGTCGATGAAAAGGTGGAAGCGCTCCTCGTACCGTTGCGTAACGCAGAAGCTCTTTGCTAGAAATACCAGGGATTGTCACGGAAGCAAATACATCCGCAGTTATAGGGATGAGAGTGTCATGCAACAATGGAAATGTGGCCGAGTTCTTGACAGATAAACAACCGCGAAGATGGCGTACAAGGGACAGACGCTTCCATGCTATAGGGACATGAATCTCTGAGCCCGTAGCGTTACTGAATGCGAAGTAACATTTTTACTGGTAAGGTGATGTACGATACGAAAGACGCATAGACGTGATAGATACACTTATACAGAGGCGAACGTAGCTTAAATACTCAAATGAATGATGAAAGAAGGAACTCACTGAAAAGGTTAGCCCGCTGCAGGACTCTAACCCACATCTTCTGGATTACCGGTAATTCAGGAGATGTGGGTTAGAGTCCTGCAGCTGGCCAACCTTTTCAGTGACTTCCTTCTTTCATCCTTAATTTCTTAGGCGCTTGAGACTTTATATGCATTTGTCCTTTCCGTGTGTTCCAGCCTCAGAACATCAATTCCCATCATACTCTACTCAAGTTACCCAATCTTGAATACTTTTGGGAGTAACTTCGTATCGTACAAATATTTTAAAAGTCAGTATTTAACATCGTAACATCGCTTGAGTATGGTTGAGTATGTAGTACTCTACTCATTTATTTTTTGCCTGGTTCTCCGTGACTTAGGGATAAATTCTTTAGATAGGCACAGCTTAGTACTTTTTTTTTATAAAAGGTTGATTAAAAGCCATCACGTCAGTCTCTTCTCCACAGACCAGTATGCATGCGCATATCCCATAAGGAATGTACTTCAGTTACGACTACCCTCTTGTCGAACAGTGTATAGTCCATTACCTACCAACTTCCCAGTTTACTAAATAAGTTGTATTCCAACAACATTGATATTTTTTGCCTATCAAGTAGTAACTTTTTTTTTATTGTGTAGACCCCTCTGTACTTTAAAACTGCTATCCATTGCGGTGCGCATGCCTCTATAGTCGTTGGCTATGCAGTGAGTGTATATTGTGAAACTGTCACCGCTGAAATGTAGTGGAGTCTGTGCCCAGTCAAGCCGTTCGACTTTTTTGCCCGGATCTTTGAGTGTGTCTTATCTCAGTAAATACTTTCTTTGAGTATCTCGTACAAGCCTGCGCCTGTATCGTTTTAAGCGAGAAAACCAGGGAAAGTTACGGCTGATACGAGAACAACTGATGCGATGCTGGGTCTGTGCCACTCAGTCTGACGGAGTTTGGTATGATCATATGATGACAGCGACATTTGTCATTCCTAGTACCCAATTCAATCAGAGTCGTGTCTTGCATGCATGTTGCGTGTGTGAGCTACGTTTGCCTTGTTTTGTATCAGTGGCAAATCATTCTGTTTATTCATTTAACGTAGCGACGTTTGCATCGTGTAAGCCTTCTACTTCGGAAAGTAAAAACGGCAAACGGAACTTCTGGGAGCAAGGACAATAAAACGTGACGTTTAGCGATGTTGTGTCCTATACTGGCACAACAGCCGGTATCGCTCTCCTAATTTTCTTTCTTCGTTTTGTATAGTTCGTCCCACATGTCACACCAGGTGTCTCTTACTATTGTCCACAAATCAGATCAAACAACAAGTTCTATTACGTGATCACCTCACGTGACAACGCTGCCGCGAGTGATGCAACAAGCGCAACTCTTGCGCTTCGCACTTGCTCGGGTACGATGAATGAATGGAACGCCCCACGAGTGTTACATTTCACTTGACACAAATACCAAGTGTGCATTCGGAGAAGGCGTACGCAAGTTCATGAAGGGACAACATGGAACGACAAAATGTCGGACACGTGATACGTGACATGCAAAGCCAGCCTTTCAGAGAATCTCTCGTACTTTGTTACCAAGGTGACAACTCTATACGAATATCTGCTTCACGCGGACAAGCATCGCACCATAACGTACGATGGCGGAGGCACGGATTCGGCCTTACTCTCTGCATTCGATTATTCGAATTACTCGAAGGGAGAAGGTGAAGAAAGGCACTATTATAGTCGTGCTCAACCTAACGACGGCATTGCGAGTGCATCTTTTCCTCTCCCATAAGACAACGTAGTGTTTGTATTTGTTATTTATTATACGGGCCACACTTGCATTTTTGCACAGTTTCATAGTTCAGTGTAATGAGAATACATCATAACATTCTCCTTCAGCACCTGTGATGCCGTTCCTAGGTTTGGTTAGTCGTTTCAAAGACAGCTGTTGCTCACGAGTGTGTGTGATGGACACTGACGCAAATTGCAGAGTCAAGCGCTACAATTAAGCCTCACCAACGCCCAAGCAATTATCTCAAAGACAGTAGTTGACACTAAGAGGAAAGCTCGGCAATAAGAGAGTTATGGGTTCTATTGGCGTCGCCGGCACTCGCTAACTTTTCGTCACCTACCGTCTTTCAGGTGAACTCTGTTTAGTCGACAGCGCAAGTAACAAGAGGTTCCTGAAAACTTAATAAACTTAAAATATAATTAGCAGTAGTTCCCGTTGCACCTTTTGGTTTCTTTAAAGTTACAGTGCATGCAAAGAAAGTACGATGAGGCAAGCAAGCTGGTGTACACGTGACTCGAGTCTGAGGCGGCTCTACGAATTAAGCTGACTGTCCTTCGTAATGTCTTCGTGTGCCGCCTCAGACACAACGAAGCAATGCCTTTTTCGCATCGCCCCTGGCGATGAAACTCCCCGCTCATATCATCTCGAAGTAAAGTTGTTGTTGTTGCCGATGTCTTGAAAGTAACAGTGAGATAGTACAGGGTTTGAAGAATTAAGAATGTCCGCCTGACCGTTGAACCTACCTGCAAGGACGACATCTACGCTGCTCCCATAGCTTTCTAGCGAGAAAATCTGTAACGGATTAAAGTTAACACCCCGTAGAAGTAGTTACTTGATTATGCTTACTTCTTCGTTTATTTCGTACTTTCTCTATTCTGTTCTCCTCCAATCTATTAATATTATTATTTTTTACGAGTGCCTCGTGCCGCTTCGATCATTCACTTCTTAGCCGAGATATATGTTCCCAGACACACAATATTTTCCTCGCCGCTCGTAAATATATAACGGTGTCCGCCCAATTCAACGAACACCGTTCCATCGAATGACATTTCATCGAAAGTCGTCTCTTCGAACGCGATTTCATAGAACGCCGATTCACCGAAACGGACATGAGGATATGTTTTCGAGGTCATTATACTAAGAAGAAAATGTTTGAGAGCTAGGCCCGACAGACAACGAAATGAATAAGTGGTTCACTTATTAATGAGTTTTAGTGCGTCGTACGCTATGTCCCTAGTACGCAAAGGTGATAGCATACGATACACTAAAACTCTATTGATAGGCAAAATAACCACAAATAATAGAAGTGCAATGCATTAATATAAGGATAAGACGTAAAAAGGGACGTGATTCTGAAAGGACGAAGCCAAGTCGAATAATAATAATAACAATAATAACAATAGTAATAATAATAATTTTTCGACGAAAATATAAGGACCCCACAACTCCAAAGGGAGGGAAAGAAAGTAGTATACATATACGGGGGAGTGTGCCCCAGACGCCCAACGCCCTCCTTCAATAGCGTTGAACCCCCGTTCTCCCTGCTCTGTCCTCCGGATATTCCCACGTCACCTAGTATAACAACAGTACGGGCGACACGTGGTCCTGAGTCATTCATTGCACGATTCCTTACTAATAAAAGCGTGTCAATTAGTAACTACAACCAAATGGCGGCCCATAACAATACAGCATTGCGTTCACTGCCCTAACCAGAGGAGGACGAAATTGCGAGGCACGCATAATTTCGTTACATTACTGATGAGAAATATTGCGGAAAGGAAAATCGCGCGAGCAGGCCAATCGTGACCTTGCATTCAGAGATTGCAATGCAGAGAAGGGCGATACCCAACCCAGCAGCGCTTTCATTTTTCGCAAACTTGTTCCGTCGACATTCCGCAACGAATCTCATTTACTTTGTACCGTCACGAGACGTCGTCGCTTACGTTGCTCTTAAAGAGCTCTCCACGTTTCGTTCCGAGAAAGGCTTCCCCGTAGTACCATCGGATCATCTTTCCCGTCAGGAATGCCCCAAGAAGAGGGTACTGGAATTTGACGCATCGCCGCCCACATCAAAGGCAGATTGTCATGCTCAGTTCTTTGGTGCAGGCGAGACCGCAGATTTGTTGACACGCTTAACTAACGCTGACAGATGGATGGATGGATGGATGGATGGATGCGAAAAATAAAATATGAATTAAACTTGTGGCGAACCCTGTAATGTTCTCCACAGTTTCCTGCTTCGTCATTCGTCGCGTTACTTGACCCTCACCAGGCATACGAGTGTATAAACTACGTGTTAACTTTTTTATTTCACATTTATACTTCCTTTTTTGACTTCCCATTTTATTCTGTGCAATTCGTATCAGTCTTACTTATTTTTTACCTTTCACATTATCTCTTTCTCGCATCGTGGTTTCTGTCGCATCAGTATGCTGGGCTACTAGAACGAAAATTTGAACTTTTTGATAAACTCGTAGTGTGCTGAAAAAGGAGCACACTACAGTGCGGACAGCACTCGAACCATCCTTTCTTTCAGAAATCAAGAGAACGGTGCCTGGGCGCGACGTTTTCAAAGACACTTAAAAAAAAAGAGAGAGAAACTCGTGCAATGACGCGAGGAATTCTTCAGTTTCCGCGAAATATGTCTCGACTGGAAGATTTAAGTGATCTCTAGTTCTTAGTGAGGCTATAGATTCTCGATTTGGGCGTTAGAAACTTTGTTACAGCGCCCAGATGACGACAAATCTCAATTTCTGCTCCGTTCGCTTTTTTAATCACTCACAAAATAAAGACACCTCAAACGAGAATTCTAATCCCATTATGCAGTAGAAAAATACACCCAAAATCAGTACATAAAAACAAATTTCGTGTACGTTGAGCCATCTACCTCCTACACATTTTCTCTCTCTCTCTCTCTCTGCGATGGTTAGCAGACAAGACTCACTAAGGTTTCGGTTTTAAGATAAGTTCAAGTGGTAACATAAACGACGGAACAAGGATATAAAGATGCAGAAGGATCAACAATCGCTCTATTTCTCCGTTCCTTCACGCTTTCTTCGGTTTTCCGTTTACTCTCCGAGTTCGCGTGGATTGCGATTCGCCGAAAAATGTCGCATCTCTTCTCGGTGGTGGGACTTCGCACGATATCAGTTTTTCTTTTTTTCTTTTTTCCACAAGAGCTTTGGTTTGAAGGTTGCTCTGCAGGTCACTTTCTCATCCGCGCCAGAACACAACGCTCTCGGGTTCATGCACGCACAGCCAATAGAAATGCTCAGGAAGCACCGGTCTGTAGTGTGGAACACGAGCTGGAAGTCTCCCAGAAAGCACCAGTGCCAATTTCTTACTAGGCCCAAATTATCTGTAGGACGTGGTGTCATTTTGGTGGTGATGTTTTTATTCCGTGTTAACGCCGCGAAGCAACTGTAGCTATGAGTGGAGTACAGATGTGGATAGCAGGAAGGAGTGGGGGACAGGGGGTGGTGCGTCCTGGGCAGACTTCGAGGGGAACTGTACCGACATTCGTCTGGAAAGTCTTCGGAAAACCCAGGGAAAACCTCAGACTGCACAGCCGGCGGTAGGGTTCGAACCCACCGCTTCTCAGTCTACAGCACGACCTTGGCTACCACCAACGAGCGAGACGCCCTAACCCGCTCGGCCATGCCGCTGGTGATACGGAAAATGCGGGACAACATTGTTGCCAATAAATTACAAAATCCTTCGAGTGATGTTAGACGTGCCATGATCCCATTTCTCGTACTGAGTTGCCTTACGTAATTGCAATACTCCGGCTTTTATGTCCAGGTGAAATTTTTTTGCAGTTTCAAGTGATTTATAAAACAATTTCTACTGAACTCACTTTAAATCACCTTGCATGTAAGTGGTTTAATGTGGAACCATTTGGGACTGCAAACATTTTTCACCTGATGATAGAGCTCTCTCCGTGTCGTTCTTTCTAGCAGCCAACCACGCTCAGGATCTTCTGAGTACGGAATATAAACGAATCATGTGCCGTAGCAAGGAATTATTCTCGAAAGTGACAGAACCAGAACAGAAATCGACCATGTGCTGAAATCTACGAAATTACTGAAGCGCTGCATCACGTGTTTACTATACACACGCACGAACATGTCACATTCATGTCTGCACGCCATTGCCAGAAGCTGTTACCTCTAGGTCCTGTTCAGAGGACAAACCCCTCCACCATAGAGAAAGAAATACAAGCTGCTATAAACAAAGAAAAAGATTCATCTACTCGTTTTGCTGTGGAAACATTGTAAAAATATTGGCCACACGTGAGAACTATAGAAACCATTTGGAATTCGATAGTACCTGCCAAAATCCCCGTCCCTGGAGTGTGATGTAACTTCCAGTCAGGCGCGGATCTAGGGGGGGGGGGGGGTCCAGGGTCCGGACCCCCCCTCAATTCCAGACTTGAACATAGGGTTCAGTGGACCAATCCCAGCATGCACGTGGCACTTGTCCACAGAGGACCCCCTTCCCCCTCGGGAAAATCCTAGATCCGCTCCTGCTTCCAGAAATTCTTTCAAACCGAAACTTGGCACCGTGCACGTAGCCAAATGAATTCAGTCTGAGCAGATGTATTGTCGTTATGCGAATACAAAAGTTACGAGCAATAGGTAAGTTCCTCAAGAACTGTGGTCTTCCGATAGAAGGATCAAGTTTCCAGCTAGGATACACTGCAAAGGTATGCATAATACCTTAATACCGAATAGAGGTATGAAACTAAAACGAAACGTCCACGTACTAAACTGAACCGGACGGGAGGAAAGTGGAAAACGTGCTTGGGGGCAAGATGAGAATTGTGTTAATGGAAACAGCTGTGAACTGCTTTCCAAATAAACGTGCGGCTTGCAAAATAAGTTATGGACTTCTCAATGTCAGAGCATTCTCAGGTTCTTATAAAAATGATTAATATTTCACCGACTTTCCTACAATCCAACATAATTCTTTCGTGGCCTCTCGTGCCACTTTACGAATTTTTGCCAATTCCTGCCAGGTCACTGTGGTCCCGCAAATTTGTTGCGCAAGTATGCGATCTGCTATACTCTATCAAAGTTCGGCTAGACGTCACATTAGTGCCACCCCGTCATGTCGCAAAAGTTCGCCTCTGGCCTAGCACTCGCCATCCTCATTTTAAGTTTTTGTCTCACAGCATGGCACCGATCTTTCAACTAGTACGATGAAGCATATTCTGCTATCATAAGGCATCGCACAATCATAAGGTGCGCTCGCCCTACAGAGACGGATTGCAATACTCAGGTCACCCGCAAGAAATTCCAGAATTCCAAGAAAAAGAAATTCCAAGAAATTATTTCGATGGTGTGTTTACTGTAAACTGTTGGCAATTCTTACATGGTGCGCGTTTGCATGACTAATGATGGTCGCACGCAGCGACTGCGTTCTTGCAACTAAATCGGTTCCGTATCGCACGCATGGAATATACGTGCTCAATACAAATGGACCCAAATTTGGTGACTGTTTATCCATACAGCCAGTACCGTTCCGCAACGGGGAGTTTCAAAACGTTTCCTCCGCTATCCTCCAAGAGCGTGCCTAACGATCAAGCACAGCGCACGATGTTTGCTTCGATGCGTGTTGGCTCGCAGTCCACACGAGGCAGCGGAAGCTCATAAATTTTGCAGGTATGCAACAAATTATACGAGGTGCTTAAAAATTGCAGCGAGCCTCTCTTTGCGGAAATATGGCAAACAACAAAGCACTACTCGCTGCTCGCAGCACGTTCTCAAAACAACACTTGTGAAACCTACTTCGATTGCCACAACTATGGTAGTAGTAGTTGTGACAGTAAAGGGTACAGTCTTCAAAGTTTGAGACTAACAGGGGCTGTTATGAAGAAAAAATTGAAGTACATCTTAATCTAATATAGAAAATTTAATGTAGATCAGTGCATTCTTCTTCGTAAAATATGTCGCGCGTAATCGTGCACGCTTTCCACGTTCAGGGATTGAACGGCAAAGCTGTCCGAATGAACTCGAATCGAACAGATTTTGCGCAATACTAGCAGAATTAAACTTAAGCACAAATTAAATCACGTAAAACAAGAAGCAGACATGTTCGGTGTAGCAGACTACGAAAAAATAAAAAGCGAAAACAGAGAAAACATTCTGGGGATTGCCTAGCTTTGCTACTGATCCTATATATCCTGAGACAAAAACTGCACTTACCTGGTTTGATCTTCGCGTGTCTTGTACGAACTACGATAAAATCCTGCCAGATCATCAGCCAATGTCCCATTGAAGCGCATACGCAAACTGTAAACACCTCCCTTCTTCAGTTTGTTCTTGAGCGGCACCACGAGAAATTGCAAGTCATCTACCTTGTAGACATCACCGTGAGGTACCACGTCGTTGGAACCAGCCGTCGTCACAGACACATCATAAACATCGAGCTTATTCGCGTGCAGCGTAACGTTATCCGTCTCCAGGAGGCAATCAATGGTCACTGTCACAGAACCCGTAAAACCGAAGTTATCCTTGAGGTCAGGCTTCAGTTCCAGATCATAGCGGGAAGGTTTGATGCTACGCGGTAAGCGCACGTTTCTTTCGGGCTTCGTCGCATGGTGCTTGATATTGTCACTGACCGATGAACTCTCATTCCTTGCCTGACCTGGCAGCTTTTCTCCGAGGTAGCCCGACAGCAGACCAACGGCCAGCAGGGCTGACAGGACGAAGACGACAGCGACGCCAACGCATGTGTAACTGACGAAGAGGCCGCGCGGCTTCTTGGCATCTTTGCTGCCCCCATGGTCCATGTCGAGGCGCTCTGTGCTGGACACGCAAACGCTCATCGCGGCGGCTCCTTATAAAGCAGGTCCGGTCCCGCAAGCGCCGATCGATGGAACTGGAAGCCTAGCGCGTCCTATCCGTCGTACAGCCGCTCTGAACGCACGTGCTCGAAGCGCGCGCCCAATCGGCGGGGAAATGAAATCACGTGGGATCGGGAACACGCGGCCGACAGCACGCCGACTGCGCTGATGCTTCCTTGTGTCCGACGTGAACGACGACGACGCACGACTGAGCTAAGCACGACTTGCCGCTGCAGGGTTGCGGGTGGTCTCCTGAAAGGAAAGTTGTTGCTCTGGTCGGGCTTGAGTGCGAAGGTATAATGATCTCCCCCTTTTCTCGTGCATATCATTATCTACCAACGGCGTTGTAAAATTGTCCTTGGTTGTGCTGAGGTACTCCTGTGTCGGGAAGGGTGTGTTCGGTGTGAGGGTCCACATTTCAGAAATATGAGAGAAAAATCAAGGAGTGTTTACAATTGATGTGCGCACCGATAACGAGAATAGTGGTTTATTGTTCCTAATACGCGGTTGAGTTATGAGACTATCGTATCAGGGGCTTTCACTTTGGTATTTCTATGTCCCAACCTCTCAGCAGAACATGCTACTTTCTAAAAGCTAAAATGATGTTTTTTCAGGAATAATTTTTGAAACAATTTTGAACAGATAAATCATGAAGTGGACGAATGCATTCGCCGAGTCTGACCCACGCAAAAATGCTTGGGATTTCATAAGTGGAAGGTGACTGTTGCTATGTAGGACGTTTTAACATAATTTCTTAATTACGCTTTTGATTAGTGCACGAAAAACAGATGTCAACATTAGCATCCGTATCATGCCGCCACATAGACAGATAAGCCATTACCAGTGTTGGTAGGACATCTCGTGACGAACAAGAAAGAAAATGATGCGCTTGATTTTCATCAACGAAATTATGTTTATGTGGACACCCCTATTGTGCACGCATGCAATAGACTCTGTATTAAGGGCCGCTGTTACGTTTGTGCACAATAAAAAAGAAAAAAAAAGAACTCTGTAGTAGGATTCGGCCGAACCCACCATTTACATAGAATGACATCTTGTAGTAGGTTATCGGCAAGATCGCAGTCTGTTTAAATCATGGAATGATTGCCACACAGGATAACCGGGATTTATAAACAACAGTGTCCAAGTTTATTTCGACATCTGATATTTGCTCGTGCTCAATTACATGTTCTTTCTTCTTAAAGAACATTTTACATACCAAAATATGTTTGAATTTTAATAAATAAGTCGTAAGTCAATATGATTTGATTTTATTATAATGAACATTTATCTTGTTTTTTTAGGGAGAGTGGATCTTCCAAAAAATGCGTCTATGTAACCCAAAGGCCGGGTGATCGTAACATCGCATTGAGCAGCGTATCGCATCTCCGCTCTGCACATACAACGCCCGGTAACGGGAACACACTCCCATCTCAACAGTCCGCGTCCTGGGGGAACGCGTAGGGAAGCCTGAATCCACCATATCGTCTGAATGGGTGCTTAATGAGGGGATACTGCTACAAGAAAGATATGTAAATCATCCTGTAGAAATTGTTCTGTGTCTTTGTTGAGCCAACGATGGCAAGTCCGAACGGATCACCAGAGCGGGTTGCTATAGTTGCTACGGAGCTTCTGACAACGTTACGCAATTTGGACAGGGACGGTCAGTGGTGCGGTAAATGTGCTATACGACACTAAAATTAAACAATAACACAAACAATCCGAATAAAACCAACGAAGCAAAGGTACAAAGACGAATGAAGGAGTTCAGGAAGGAAATGTGTATTTATGTGCTAATGGAATAAACCTCTACCCGAGAAACGTCATCATGACGTTGGTAGACAGACCGAAACCGAAACAAATCGGAAGGGGGAGGGCTGGGTTCCACGAATGGGCACTTTATTCGCAGGCTCCTATCGAAAGAAAAGTAGGACGGAAGGTCGTGTCCCTTTCAGGGACCATCGTAATCCCCTCAAGACCGTGGCTTTCGGGCGCGTCCTTGTTCGCTCCTAGCCTCGAGGGTAGTTCAACTGTTCCAAATTGGGGGCGCTGTCGAACACTAAGACGTCATTCGTTTACAAACAGGGAGAGGTCTATTGCGTAAGGTGCTTCGCCGTGCAAGAGCAGCGTTAATGTTTTTCTCTCTCCCCTCCTTTTTTTCTTTTTTTGGTAACATTCAGACTCAAAGTGCCGTACCCTGGTGCTGTCGTGCCGTGTGCACCAGCAGAAACGCTCGTTATGAGCTTGAAGATAACGTCAGTTATGCAAAAACGGGCAACGACTTTCCCGTTCGGCAACTTTCTCTGCACGGAAAATGTGTCTCCATGTAATTACAGCTTGTGGTGAATGAGGCAACGACATCCTATGTCAAAGTACCAGGTATACATGACACGCCATTAAACTTGATATTTTCATAGACAATCAGTGCTGTATGTCCTCTTTATACCCTGTCCGCTTGATCAGTTGTGGGAGAGAACGGTGCCAACAATGGACAATGCTCAGAAGCAGCCATGGATGTCACTAGCACTTGGTGTTAGCGTGTATCATAACATATTTATAGGTTTATTCCAACAACGCTTTTAATAAGCGGGCTAAGAGGGAGATTAGAGACAGGACGGCGCTAAGCTCTCGACGATCAAAATATGTTTGCGCGAGGTAGCTTAAAGGCTTAAACACTTAAAAACGGGTCGCAGTGCGTCATTGTCCCACGCCTAACAAAAACTGCAGTGCAGCAAAGGAATTCTTCACAGCTGATCTCTCCTGTGACTTGAAGTCCTTGTTGTCATCCAGTGTTGCCAACCTACGTTCGCATTTTTTCCCCGGATTGTACGAAAAATTTTCCCAGACTTCCCTAGACTGCGAGTGTGTCCGACGGGGGCATATACTCATTCAGCTACCGGTGATGGTGTCGAGAACAAGTACGAGTAAACGATGTCACCTAAGCGCAACCTTGTCCTGTGGTGACAAGCCGGTCGGAAATTACGAGTAAACGTGTGAGGAAACTGTATTTGTGTCGTGATTTCATGGTACACATGGTTTCTCTCCGATAACAAACAAACATGAGATACCAAGACAGACTTGGTCGGAGGCGGCAAGCGGAAAGTAAAACAAAACCGTGGAGCACATGGGCGCGCCGATCTTGAAGTATACCTGCCATCGGTGCTTGGAAAAATTACGGTACGAAGCATTGGTTTACCCAGAATTTCGTCCATGGGGGTGTGTGAACACCGCCTAGATACAGAACGCCCGCTTGCTCGTCGACGTGACGTAACAACTAAGAGTCAGCCAATCGGGATTGTGTTTTCAACGGTCGTAGCCAATCACGAACGTGCTTTCAGCGGTCGTAGCCATTGAGACGAACCACCGTCGTCTGCGAGTAGTGATTGAAGAAATGGAGCTGCAAGTGCCCACCAGGGAGACTACATATAGCTCCAGAAACCCCAATTATTCAAAGAAGTAGTAGCCCCCGCATACTGGGAAAAATTAAAATAATGCGCAAAACGGTCCCATATCTTGCTCAAGACTGATTTTCTGGAAAGCGTGTTCACATTTGTCTACAGATTCAAGTCTACAGGTTCTAAGTTAGGTGCAATCATTTGCGTGTTCTTGAATTTGCAGAACGGCGAATCGCAGTTGCAGACGAATTCTGACTTTATATGTCCACGTAGCGGAGGAGGGCGAGGAGGCAAATACGCAGGCCTTCTGTATCTATCTGGCGGGGTGACGTCGCAACATGCAAGCTACTCCCATGTGTTTTTATGCGCTTTGGCAAAATATTACATAATCTCATCAAATCTTAGGGGGGGTGTTAGGCGGGGGTGGGGATGGGGGGGTTCTGGATAAATCACTGGTACGAAGTGATATCAGCGATCAGCCCAAGTCTTCCCTAGATTCCCTAGATTTCGAAGGAATTCTTTTTTCCCCGGGCAGATTTCAAGTCCCCTCGATCTAGGGAAATTCCCCTAGAGTTGGCAACACTGTGTCATCTCATCTGTCAGTTCCACCCTCGCCTCTCACCCGCATGCGCCTTACTCTCATATGTTCTTTTTTTCGTCTCTCTCATTCTTCTCTCGCATCTCACTTTTTTGTCACTTATTTTGTTTATCACTTATTTGTGGAATTTTGTTTATCACTTATTTGTGGAATAGCAAGCCGACACTCCGTTTGACTGACCTACCTTCTTTCCTTTCTTTGTCTTTTTATGAAGATCCCCCTCCCCGACCTATCTCTTAATCCCTGTCGACAGAAAAAATAGCCGAATCTCTTTGGCGGCACCTAGAGCCACTAAATAGCTGCACCACCACTGGACAGCTGTTTCTGCCTTATTGTGCCATCGTCAGCAGTACGCCAGGCAGGTGCAGTGCCTGCGCACTGTTGACGGTGGCCGAATAAGGCTGAAACAGCTGTCCAGTGCTGGAACGGCGACGTTTGTGTAACTCTTAATCCCTGTCTTTAAAGCGCTGTTTTTAATATGAAGTAATCATAGTTTTTTTTCAGCAGTAACCAGCCACACCTCCGCTCGATACCAAATAACAAGCATACGCAATACATGTACAGGAACTGCATGCGGAATGTGCATACAGGGTGTCCATTTTTGCGCGTTAAAATTTTTTATTTAAAACATTTCTGAAAGATACACACATGCCATTTTTGAAGGTGGGTTCTACGGCCAGGCGGACACCCTGTCGGAAAGCGTATGTAACTACTGGATGACTAATTAACTGAATTAACATTAAATTTTTATTTAGATGTCTTCGGGGAAATGCAAGATAGCAGAATTGGAGCCGGTCGTTATTTAAATCGACACGCTTTTTTAAATATCCTGAAACGAGCACGTACCTTGAGATATAAATCGCCAAGTTTTGCTATGCAGATGAGCCGAAACCACGCTCTTCTCGGGCGCAAAAGGAGCGACGGGCGCTCGCGTCGGAGAGCCACGTGATGAAGCTGAGTGGAGTAGGCGCTGGTAGGATGGCCAGCCGGACAGTTTTCCAGACCAGCTCGCGTGGCTCATTGGTTAGCGCCACTACCATGACCATATCGCGTCGAGACTGGGAGGTACCTGGGTTCAAATCCCGGTGCCGGCTGTGCCGTCTGGGTTTTTTTCTAGGTTTTCCTCAGACGCTGTCATACATATGCCGGCACAGTTCCCTTAGTAGTTGGCCTAGGACGGTGAGCTCTTTCAGCACTACCACCACCATCGTTTTCCGGCCCAGGTAAGCTCGTGAAGTGCGTAGTGCTGGTTTCGGCTCGTTTGCGTATCAAAATTTGGCGATTTATAAGGTATGTGCTCGTTTTAGGATTTTTAAAACAGAGGGTGGATTCAATTAATGATTGCCTCCAATTCTGGTGTCTCGCATTTTCCCGGACACCGCTAATTAAAAAGTATGTATTGTAAGTAATTAGTCGTCCAGTAGTTACATGCGCTTTCCCACTAGGTGTCAGCCTGGCCGCATGTGACCCGCCTGCAAAAACGGCATCTGGGTAGCTTTCATAGCTTTTTTTTATTAAAAATCTGCAACTGATAAAAAATGAACACCGTGTATACATTTTTTTCACAATGCAATACATATACATAATGGTGTCCCACAAGAGGATGTCGCTCAATTCCTAAAAATGGGTTTTACTTCAAAAAACCATAAACCTACTTGGAATACACTCATACAGACTTTTGCCACAGATTCAGGCCGTTTCAATTCGTGTCACAAATTAATTTAGCTAATTTGCATAATTTAACTCGAAAAATTGCCAAGCAAAGGCAGCATTTTTCTTCCTGAATTCGGGAGCCTATGGCCATAACACACAATCCCAATCAAAATCACGTGGAATTTCTTGCAAGACTTCGACAAAAATGACAGCCGAAAATCAGTCGCTGGGCGAAGCTTGCTCGCTGATTTTTACGTCTACGGAACTGTTGGCTCCGTCCAGATACCATCCCTAGTGTGCACGAAGAAATGAAACCACGCCGCAATCACACCCTTTGCCCTTATCAACGTGTCTGTCATCAGCAGGGTGTCGAACCGAAACGTTTTTCGTTCCGGTTTTCGTTCCGGTTACATCATAAACGATCCGGTACCGGTTCTGCTCCGGAGCAAAAAAATAACGGTTCATACCGGTTTTAACCGGTTCCGCTTCTGCTGGGAATATTCATCCCCCCCCAAAAAAATCAATGTTACCAAATGTAAACCCGTTTATTCCGCACCCATATTATATAACATTAATAAGCAGCTGTGAAATTGATAGCTCCTGGTTCCTGTAGGTTACTGTCTGTTCAAATAGGCTTTTTACTTTCTTGAATCACATGCTACAAACGGACTTGTTTGTCGTGATGTCATACGTAAAGTACTTTCTTGCAGGGTTGGAGCGACGGCGTCCCATCCGAATGTCTGTTGCTACTGTCTAGCGAGCAAGTACGAGTACGACGCAAATTGAGGTACACCTTCACTCACAGACGCGCTCGACGGCTCCGTTTTATTTTCTTCGTGTCCTGTCCACAAAAGAGTTGCCACTTCGCACGGGCTTGCCCTCGCGTATACGTAAATGTATTCAACTTAGCTGCCCTCAAAGAAGGGACGCGTTGCGCGACATTACCGATAGAGAAGCCGTTATGCAGCCCCCGTTGGGTCACTGTTTAGTTGGGGCGAGCTTGAGGGGTCAAATTTCAAA
This sequence comes from Ornithodoros turicata, assembly GCF_037126465.1. Lineage (NCBI taxonomy): Eukaryota > Metazoa > Arthropoda > Arachnida > Ixodida > Argasidae > Ornithodoros > Ornithodoros turicata. Next base: position 98,627,270 of record NC_088202.1, read on the forward strand.
TTAAAACGAACACTACGGCACATTGCTAGAGAGTCACATGTGCGTGCGCGAACGATAAACCATTACAATGAGATCCTAAGGGTCATAGTATACCGACATCCGTAACCCTCGTATAGCATCCATGACATGACTTCAGAGCACACGACGTCTGTTTCATTCGCCTATCCGTAGTCCAAACCGGCGAAGTTTTTTCTTGGACCGAAAACCGTCCAATATATTTTTCGGTTTCCCTCCTGAGCGAAAAAAACTTATACGGTTTCGATTCCGTTCCGGTTGGCACTAAAACAGCGGTTTTATTCGGTTTTCGGTTCCGGTTCGCTCCGACACCCTGGTCATCAGCCGCCAGCAACTGATAATGACGGAATGCGCGACCAAGGACCTCGATCGAAATAAAACTGTTTCACTCCTTTCCGCAAGTCAGTCAAGAGTACCGCAAACGCAAATTTCACCGGGCGTGCTTCGCCCAGGGACTGATTTTCGGCTGTCAAATTTTCCAAGAAATCTTGTGAGAAAACACGTGATTTTGATTGGAATAGTGTGTCACGGTCATAGGCTTCCGAATTGAGGATGAATAATGCTGCCCTTTCTTTGCAGTTTTTAGAGTTTAGTTATGAAAATTATCCTAATTAATGCGTGACGCGAATTTAAACGGCCTCAATCTGTGGCAAACGTCTGTATGAGTTATTCCAAGTAGTTTTATGATTTTAGAACTAAAACCTATTTTTAGTAGTGACACCCTCCGGTGGGGCAACCTGTAGACACATGTATCCGAAAATCGACATACCTAATATGATGCATAATATAGCGTTAGTCTAGTCAGCATAGAAAAGACTGTATCCTCTGCCAATATGCATGCGGCGGACAAACAATCTGTTCCACCGTCTAACCATTTTTGAAAGAAAAAAAATTTAAAAAAGAACGTTCTAAATGGATCTCTGTTGATACTCACGCACCTGCATGGTCAGCAGGATTCGATATGTAATGATGTGTCAATAAGTGGTGGTGGCGGTGGTAAATCTGTTCACCGTAGTCGGCTACGCTCTGGCGGGCAACATCATGACTATCGCAGGGGGGAGATGGGGCCTCCTGGGCCGACTTCACAGGGACCTGTGCAGATATTTGTCTTTTAGCGTCCGAGGAAAATCCAGTGAAAATACACACAGCCAGCGCCCGCGCGGACAAGTGCTTCCCCCATTCCACACCAGTGTGCGAGTCAATATGGAAACACTTTAAATGCAACTGATCTTTCATGTTCGTCGGCCTACATTCAATCCGTAGTCCCTTTCCCAGAGCGAGTCCCCTAAACCGTGCACTACCCCAGCTTTTTCCTGTCCCGCATAGCCGGTGGGTCCCAAGCCGTGCGCGCGTATTCCAGAATCAATGTACCGTTTGACCTGTACAATAATTATCTACTGGATCACGGAAATCTTCTTGCATTGCTGCCCGAAAAAAACCCAGCGTTTTTCATGTCCTGTCTGCGACGTAATCAACTTGGCACTGCCGGAGCTTTCAGCTTGCCGTGCAACTTGGCGCCGCAAACTGAGTAAACCTGTCGACATCCGATGTGCCCTTGCTTGGTGGGATTGTAACATTGCTCACATTATGCGCTCAAGTTTTCCCGGACGTTGCCGTACTGTTCTGTCGACACTTCTGAAACCGAATGGTTTCCCCTAGAATTTTCGTCGTATTATCGTGTAGCAACGACACGCTGAGAACGTCATGATCACGAGCAGACTATCGTATGTGTTTTCGCACTTGTACACTTCGTAAGAAGCTATTACGTTTGAAGAGTTTCTCATGTAGTCAAGGTTACCAGGCTTGGGTATTCTCGTGGTTTCGGTTGGCGTCTTTCTGTTGGGGTTCGATAACTGGGCTACTTTTGGCAACCCTTCTGAGGAACTAGTGTGGAACCCCGCGAAACACGAGGGGGGAAACGAAAACTGCACGATTCTTCAAGCCTGCCTTCAACTTATGTCCGAAAGTTTAGTCTATATGCCTTCGCTGCCAAAACGAGCCGATGCCGCCTGCAAGTGATCCCCGCCAGGCGTGACGCGCTTGTGGCGGAACAGACAGCGAAGTCATGGTAATAACGTAGTTGAGACACAACGAAGTCCAGATCTTGCAACCATCCCAAGTGTTCGCTTGTGGCAGTGACGTATCCTGGAAGAATGAGGAGGGGAGTTCGGGGGTTCAACCATTTAGGAGAGGGAAATCGAGTGTGATATTCTCTCCCCCATGTAAAGTTCTCGTAGAACCCCTCCCAAAATATGTTTCTGGCTACTCTACTGGCTTGTGGCAAAGTCGCCATCGTGTCCTGGCCCCACGTAACCGAAAACGTCATCTTGAGGTCATGTGACCTTGTTTATGCTCAGTTTTAGCGCTGGCCGGCCGTCTTTTCCTTGTCAGCATAAAATCATTAGATGAACGTATTTTGCTGGTGTAGGTTACATGGTGCTTCTTATTCGACGTAGTACTTCTACGACTTCTTCGACGTAGTACTTCCATCCGCGAATTCTAAGGGCATCGGCTGAGTGAGCCTCTGCGCCGGCATCGGCATCGCATGATCGTGAACGGCGAGCATTGACGAGGTCATACTCGCAAGCCGACCTATGTTTAGCTGCAAGAACGTTGGATAGAACGTATTCGTATAGAACGAAGGACGTTACAAAACGACGCACAGAAACGGCAGCTGCATTGTTGCCAAACGGTTCGGCCGCCGGTCATGAGCACCGCCACTGTTGCGGTCACGTGTATGGTGACGTTTGCAATGACGTCACGACCTGTTGGGACCTGCACTGTGAAAAAAAGAAAAAGGAAAAAAGGATGGCGTCACAACTCCCGTAAGGAAGTAAATAGCTTGTCCCATGGAACACTCCCTTTTGGAGTAAAAGTTACACCCCCTAAGGGGAGTAACATGCTACTCCATTTGTGGGGTGTAACCGTGACACCCATTGCAGTAGCTGTACCAACACCACCAAGGGGGGTGAGGCCAGCACCTGCAGATGCATGCAGAATGCATGCGTTTCCCTGGTACTCTATCGTCCATGGAGTGATATGTGGCAGGGCAGTACCACCCTTGTGGTTAATGGGTGTATTTTTGTGTATGTATTCACATGACGTGAAACGAACGCGTTTGGCCGCCATGGTGGTGATCACTTTTTCGGAGCAGCTGCCGAGATTATCTAGCGTTTGCTCGAAAACGAAGCATTAGAATGAGGTTTTGAAATCCGGTCGCGTCCATTAACTTCTTTTATCCCGAAGACACTTCTGCCCGGATTCTCGATTCGCCCTGAGTGTTAAGCGCACGCGAAGGGGCCCTTCTGTCCATGCTTCGTGAATGGACGGAAGGGTCCCTGCGCGTGCACTTAACCCTCAGGGCGGAGCGAGAATCCGGGCCTTCGTCATTGTTGTCCTCACGTTTTCTTTTAGAAAAACTATTGTTGTAGCATTGAAATATCACGCAGTTTGTCATCCTTCAACGCCGCTCGCACGAAAAGTGACCACAAGTGAGAGGAGCTTACGAGCGTGCCACGTCACTGCGACGTCAGAATGTGACGTAGGTGAATACACTCTATTGACCGCGTTTGGCGTAGGGTAGTATTTGGCACTGACTTTTGAGATGTTGGTACGTTTAAGGTGCTGTGGAAGGTTTGTGATAAGAAAAGAAGACAACTATAACGAACTGTTGGCTTTCTTTTCCTGTGGCTCGACAGGAGCCTTGCCTTGTTGGTTACATTCTGGCTATACTTGGGCTACGAGGTTGGCTATATGCGGCTTCTGCCATCTCACAACCATGCGTGTAGTTCCCCCTGACATTTTCAAGGCAGTTTCTGTAGTCGCCTTCTCTTTTTTCATTGCAATGGGACTCTAAATTCCGGCAAAATTATTGACTTTATGTAATCTGCCATGCCGGATTATCAATTATTTCGCCCCATCTCATCGTCAGCATCTATTGTTGCTGTTGTTGTATCAATTAATTCAAATATGTGTACGTGATTCACTCTATAGAGTATTTAAGGTAGTGATGGGAAGTACTTGGAGCACCAGGTACCGCTTTAAGTACATTTCAAATTGCGTACTTCCCCACCAAGTACTCAAGCACCCAAGTTGGACAGCAGACAAATATCGAAAAATGTCAATAAATAACTTTTCCCTTTTGACGAAGCATCTTAAGAAGTTGATCCATTTCTTCACATGGTTGAAATATTGAAAAGGTATTAGGTACTACTTTTACGTTGTTCGACAGTTAAAAGTTGGGAACGCAAAGATACAAGCACACAGGCCCTGCCATACTTGGGTCTGCCCTTTCTGTGCTCCGAAGGCGTGATTCTATTGTTTTTGATTCTATGTTGTTCACTCTTTTGGCAGTTAATAATCATCCTCTTTCACAGCGTGTGACTTTTAATTATCATGTGCTAAAAAAACGAAGCCAGGAAGACATAGTAGTTGGAGCGAGGCGACACACATGGATACTAACATGGGATATGGGACATTTGTGAGATAGTAACATGGATTATTTTTTGCAAATAGTGAAGCCACATAAATAAACGAATTTTTGCATAGCGCTTCATGTTCTTTTCATTTTTATTTTAAACAACCCGTAATATTCCGAGAACGCAGTGGTGAGTGCTCAGCAAACTCTGTTGGCTTGCGTCTTTTCCGTCTGAAATAATGCCGTCTTGCATATTATACCCAGAGATTAGCACTGTAACACTGTGCACTGGGCAGATGGTTCAGCCAGGATATAATACTTTGCTCTAGGGAAGTTGGTTCCTTGGTGGCATGTAGATGGAAATGTTATCTGGTTCGCTTCATATAATAAAAATATTTCCGGAAAAGAAGATCAATGCGCGCGCGTGCATTCAATACGCGCACACGACCCCAGCACTCTCCACTGACGAAATTAAGGGACCAAAACCAATGGTATTATAATCGCTTGGAGCTAAATCTGGGCTGTAAGGAGCATGGGGCAAAACTCCCCAGTGCTTCGGCCAGCGTTGCAACCGTCAAATTCGCCGCGGGAGGCGGGGCATTGTCATGATGAAGAATGACCCTTCCGGACAACATCCAGGGCCTTCCGCACGGCACCCTTTATCAACGTGGACTGGTACTGGAAATTAATCATGACCCCTTGCTCCAAGAAGACCACATGGATGACACCCCGCATGTCCCATAAGACAGTTCCCATGAACTTCCAAGCAGACGGCTGCATCTTGCTTTTCTTGTTTCCTAGCCTTAACTACTACTAGGCTGCATCTTACTTTTCTTTGGCGGCGGGGAAGCCATATGCCGCCATTCCGTGCTGCTTCTTTTTGTCTCTGGGGTGAAATGATGCATCCAGGTTTCATCACATGTGATGATTGATTGAAAAAATTGGTCCCCCTCGGATTGAAACCGTTTCAGCAGCTGCTCAGATACTGCCATGCGCACTCCCTTAGTCACGAGTGAGCCCAGCCAGTGAGTGTGGGGGAACCCATCTTGCAGAGACTTTGCAAAACAGTAAGTACTCGTGAATGACTGTCTCCACACTGCCGACATTAATATTACGTTGGGCTGCAATGTACCGAACCGTTACTCTCCGGTCATCGAGAATGGCTTGCTCAACGCCTGCGATGTTCACTAGCGTGACTGCAGTGCGACGGAGGTGTCCATATGGTTCATTCGTCACCATATCCCGTCCTTCGTCAAACTGTCCGCACAATTCGTACACTCTTCCCCTTTGACATTGTTTGTTCCACATAGTGTGTCTGTAATATCTTTGCAAAATCTCAGGTGGTTTGGCGTTCTCTTTCACAAGGAACTTGATTATGCATCACTGTTCCACAGCTACAGACACAATGCTCGCCGCCACGATAGCTGCCGCTGCTGCACGTGCACTGCTGCACGTGCCACTGACCAGGGGTCGGATTCACAAACACGATCGTAAGCTACGCTAAGATGCGCTAAGACGTCGTAGCTTGCGACGTGCGTACGACGGCGTCGTAAGCGCGAATCATAATGCTATCGTAGTGGAGAGGGTACCCCCTTTGACGAGGAAGAGGAAGTTGCTCGCTTCCTGTCATGTGCACCTCGGAGAGAAACAGCCGAAGTGTGCGAGACGATGTTTTCGCTATGGTAACGATGACGAAAATTTGTAATCGCACCAATAAGAGTCGTCCCATTAGAAGAAGACGAAGTAGTTCGTCCCAAATGTTTTGTTACTGCACGTGCTCTCGGTCTTTCGGTAGCCATAATGGATGCCATGCAATCACAGGCAAAACGCGTTCGATGACACAGCAAATATATTCCCAGTATGTTCGTCTCGGCGAGGGGGTGGGTGAGGATGTTTTGTAAGCGGTGTGTGGCACTCAGTTTTGCACCTTTTTCTGGCTTCTTTTGCCTTTCTTGCAGACAATTTGGAGGGGTGTTGGGGGTGTCTTAGCGGGGTGTAGGGCAGTGTTTCCCAAAGTGTGGTCCGCGGACCCCTGGGGGTCCGCGAGTGTGTCCGTGGGGGTCCGCGACCCTCTCTGACATTTCAGTGAGGATTTTCGTCCCCACAAACACGCGCTCGTACATGCTGCCCGATTTCCAAACACCCAGAACTTCCAAAATTGCTACAAGCATGCTTCAACGGCTTGCTTCTAATTTCTGATAGAAAAGTCCTGCAATGCACTTTTGTCCGCGTCATACACATACAAACAAGAAGAAGAAACCAGTCCGGAATCGTTTCTGAAGCTGTATCGAAAGCACGCAGCAGCTGACGAAGTTGCTGGTTATGCACTGGCTAGCATGGGAAATACAGTGCGTCATATCGTTTTGCTTCGAGTTCGAACTGACTGAGAGTGTTCCTGTGTTTAGCGCATTTTAGATTTGGCAGCCTGCGGACCTCTTGCAGCGATGGTGGCACTACAAATGATACCTCTGTTTGGTATTATCAATCTTGAGAGTTGACAAGCAGTGCACCATCGAAGAAAAAGTACGGAATGGCGTAGCAGTGTGTTATCTTGGCTCGAAACTGAGCAGACACACATGCAATTGCGTACCCTGTAATATACCCTGTCGCGCATATTAAACGCGGTCTGCAATGCAGTGTACACAGCGCGTATCCCGGTATATTTGTGTGGGTGTGTGTGTGGGGGGGGGGGGGGGGTCCGTGAATTGGTTCTTATCGCTTCCGGGGGTCCGTCACTGGTCACTGGTCAACGCTGGTGTAGGGGATGCTTGAAAAATCCCTGCGACCCGATTTTACGGAGTACAAAGTTGAAGCATTTGTTGAAGGTTACCAAGCAAAAAAGTGCCTCAATGTCACTTCGGGGATGGTCTCGAAGGTTCTGTGGCAAAGTGTAATGCGTTGGTGCGTATTACGGAGTCTTTGTTTCTCGTCACCAAATCCACCGCTGCCAAATAACGCCGCCATCTTTCTTCGTAAGACTGCTCGGGAGCTCTCGCAGGATTCCGCCGTAAGCTGCGAAGATTTTGCGACGCGCGCCCTTCGTGAATCTACACTTCGTCGTAACTTTCCCGTACGACGGAGTTACGACAGATTCCGTCGCACGAGCTCTTTGTGAATCCGACCCCAGAGAAGGATTGCACTTAGTCCTCCGAAATTTAAATTTGATTGCATTTGCTCACTGACTTTTCTCGAGCAAAAGCCTCAGTCAACCTCCAATGGAACTCGTACTTTGCTCATCACCGATTCTATAGGAATCACTAATCTCACACGACCCAGGTTCGATTCCTGGAGTCAGTACCTCTTTTTCCTGAGTTGTTTGAAATCGCACACGTCCCATCTTTTCCTTTCCTGGCTGACATTATTGGAATTTTGAAGCTCAACGTGTTCAATATGTACCTACAGTTGCACCACTACCAAAACAGGACAAAACTGTAAAAGAAGAAGAACAAGAAGAAGAAAAAAACGAGCCGCTAGCAATCAATAAGCAAAACAGTTTTGACAGTGTCTCACAGATACACTCAAAACAGGTGGTGATGGTAGTGATAGAACTGCTTGCCGTAGTCGGCCACGCTCAGGCGGACAACGTCACGACTTTCACAGTGGGTGATCGTGCATCCTGCATGGCCCGACTTCACAGGGAACTGAGCTTCACCACGTTGTACGCTGAATAGGCCAATAGCGGTACAGAGTGATACCTCTATCACTACTGATATTTGGAAAACGCGGGACGTACGCCCTTTTGTCACAATTAACATAATAAGTGCGTAAGTGTCATGAAAAGGCGTACGTCTCCCGTTTTACCAGTCAGGGGGCAGAACAACGTCATTGAGGGTTATGGTTGGCCAGCAGCGTGCTATGCGGTGAAGTTCTCTTTTAAGAGTGTAGGACACGAAAGTGTTTGCATGCACGCACACCGTTTTTTTCCTTCTTTTTTTAGACAGTATTGGCATGTATGCCTACTTTGGAGTACAAATAGAGACAACATTCAGAGGGCATATAACTGCGTATTTTTGGTATTTGCATGAGTATTTGGTATGTCCACGTTATATGGTATTTTCGCGGTTTTGTGGATTTTCCCCCCTTATTTTCAGTGTGTGCGTATATATTCGGCCAGTGCTCACCACTTCTGCATTGTTTCCTTCGTTCACAAGAGCCCCAGAGATATTCCTGTTTCATATTTTGCGAAAAATGTCGTTCGGTAAATTCAGTATATGAAATGAACAGCCGCGGTTACATAAAATCCACAGAAGCGCATCGTATCTAATTTTCGCACCTCCTTGCACCTATTCCGACCAGTGGGTTAGTTGACTTGGCCCTGTTGGAGAGTATCTGTTACGATAAGTCAATACGATAGGCTTTTGGAGCATTCATGTATACCCTGCTAATTAAAACGAGTGTTCTGTGTACAGCGAGTTTTCACGAACATGAATTGTGTGTTCCTGCTTGTTGCCTAATCCTTGCTTAATACGATGCGTACGATCAACTTATTGCTTAATAAGCATTCGTAGAATTTTAATATGAAAAATACAGGAAGAGGCAGCCGAACAATACGAGAGTGCGGACTCTCCCCAGACTTTCTCTTTATTCACCCGTCCATATGTAAAATTCTGCAGTCTTTCGCATGTAATATTTAATTATGTACCCACACCGTTATGAAGGGGAGTGAATAAGTGCAGTAAAAATACAATGCTAGTAGCAAAAACTAATGGGAATACGAAATATACACACGCCAAGATAATCATAAATAGCCGCCCTTTTTGACGATGCGTAGTGGTATGAGATATGTGTGTGGGAGGAAGAAGGACGTTCGTTCGCAATAATAGTTATGTTAGCGTATTTTGCGAAAACGACACAGACGGGGGGGGGGGGGGGGGGGGTTCAGCCAACTGCGAAACTAGTTAGCTCAAGGACAATGCATATTTAAAGCGGCACATAATGTCATTCAAATTGCAGTCAGATGGCTTTTCTAGTCAGTGAACCTTGTCATACTGAGCAGTTTCAGACTAAGAAAACTGGAATTTCTGAGCTTGAAGAGACTTCGGCAAAATAGAGACGCATGATCTTGCAAGCTCTTACATGTAAAAGTGGCAGAGGTAGGTAAAATAATCGTAGTATACTCGAGAACGTTCTATTTCCTCGCTATTATTTTTCATTCATTCGTCGCTTTTATGCATAGCTATAATATAACACATACTCGAGAATATCATGAAAGTCATTCGAGATTTTTTTTCTTTTTTTTTTCCTTAAATAAAAACAACACGTGGAAGAAAAATCAGACGAGCCGTATTCAAACTACTGAATTGTCGCACAACTCTTTTTGTAGTCTGGCTGACTCTATAAACAGCTCAATTTGGGCAATGCGATGTGCGAGAACCGCGAATTTTTCGCTCACCAGATCCAATGCCAAAATGACCGTGCACATTCGGCGAGGTGCGACGTACTGCAGGTTGCTGAGTCGTGCAAAAGTCGTCGCCTTTCAACAAGAGAGAGAGAGAAAAAAGGGCAGCCACTCTGTACTTGTGCCGAGCTCAGCATCAGGCTGCGGAAATTCACTTTCGGCTGTTCCCGTTTTCTGTTCTTGGTCTTTCGTGAACCGCGGTTGACGTGAAGTGGATTTAATAAAAGATCCTTCGAAAGGAATCACAGATTGCTCGGCAGTGACGAGAAGTGAGAAGAGATATTGAGTTTATCTGATTAGGTTGTGTCTGCGCACACAAAGTGTAATCCGCGAACGGAATTGTCAAACGACGAAAACGAACGTGATTGGAAATGAGACGCGGACGGAAATTATTGGTTATACACAGGTTACCAACAAAAAGGAAACAGTAAAGCTCGACCCGGATTTGTTGGACCAGCTCCCGTGGCTCAGTGGTTAGCGTGCTGGCCATGTCACGTCGAGACTGGGAGGTACCCGGGTTCGAATCCCGGTGCCGGCTGTGCTGTCTGGGGTTTTTCCTGGGTTTTCCTCAGACGCTCTCAGACATATGTCGGCACAGTTCCCTTAGAAGTCGGCCCAGGACGCACATTCCCCCAGGGCGTCAGTCGTGACGTTGCCCACATACGTGAGGCCGACAACGGCAAGCCCTTTCACCACCACCACCACCACCCGGATTTGTTCAACATTGAAAGATTCGTGCGGTCGAACCAGCAAGACCAGAACAAGTTATGACTTACACGCGTGCGTTGCATTTGGGTTTGTTCTTGCCATAAACATAAATCACGAGTTTATGCTCCGAGGGTAACAAAGAACCAAACAACCAGACATCTCTGTGCCTTTATGTATGCGTGCTCAATTTGCCTGAAATACGCGTTAGTACAACGGCGGCATCCACTCTGTGTTGCAGCTCGGTAATGGTCCATTTTGCTGCCTCTCCGTGGGCCGTGGGTCGGTGATTCCGACTCCGCAACGAATTTCACAGCTTTCTTCATTCTTTTAAAGTATTCACCATCATCATCACGTGCACATGCCTGTCATTACGCGAGAATAAATATGGACGCGACAATGATTGATTATTGTGCTTTGCACATCGTCCAGCGATTACAAGTCCTCTATACCTACGGAACCGAGTGAACTGATTGCACCAACCCGCTCAGGACCAAATTTCTGAAACAATTTGTTTCCAGTTAGTACTTTCTATGGTGTGGCATGTGCAGCATGACAGGAGCCCTGCTACTGTACTGGCACACAATACCGATAACTTAGCCATGGACTTTCCTAGCATCCCCACCATTCAGTTCCTGTTCTTTTTGATTGATGCTTTGCAACTCCCCTCCCACACTGAAACTTGGCTGTCAATAACATAGGGTAAAGTGGGGCTACTTGAAGCCGGGGGCAAGTTGAGCGTTGAGTTTGGGTTTTTCGCGTGGCATTGATCTTTCGCGGTGGAGGGAGGCGAAAGGGAGCAGGTCCTTCATATTTGGAGAAGGGCCCCTTGATAACGCGGTCCGCACCTGGGTGGGCCGTGTCTTTGAACGCGCGGCCGATAACACGGTCGTCGGGGAAGTACCGCTTGCGGTGCTGTTTCGGGAAGATCTTTTCTTGATCTTTCTCAGCAATACGGACGACTTCGTCGTATATCGCCCTGTTTTTTCTGATTCTGACCACCATTCCTTACAACACGACCTCGATCGAATTAATGCCTGGTGTTCCACTTGGCTGTTATAACTTAATGTTCGAAGTGTGCACATATTTCCTTCTCACGCTCTAAGCAGTCCTATCATTATTCATACACACTTGATATTCGCTGTATCCTAAAATCTGGTTCATACGTGCAATTCGGATTGCATCTCTAGGATTTATACGCCGCAACTTAAAACACGGTCCTCCGACGATAAAGAAACTAGCTTATACAACGTTGATTAGACCTAAATTAGAATACGCGTGCAGTATATGGGATCCTCACGTCGCTAACCTGAACAGAACCAGGCTGCTCGTTTTATTACTAACGTCTATCATTATCCTTCAAGTCTTACAGCTATTAAACAATCCATTGACCTTGCTGGCCTCGAGAAACGCAAGAAATTTATTAGGCTCTGTCTCTATCATAAATTCTTTCATATCAGTTTATTGAGACCCAATTTTTTGTTACCAGCTGTACATATATCCCCGCGACTGGATCTCCCCTTTAAAGTTGAACCTTAACCCTACCATACCCTATACCCATAAACATGCAGCCATAAGGACATACCGTCGGAAATTCGATTTCTGGGGAAATTTACTGCTCACACCCTGGACAACCCTCAACATTTTACAACGTCCTCCAAAAATTGAAAGTTCTAATGTAAATACAGGCGACAGGAACAAAGGTAGATGAGTGCCACACACGTATCGAATTCTTCGTTTCAACTAGTCTTGGCAGTTTTAAGAGCCTCAGTTACTTGACGGCGTTTGAGAACTTTGAAGCGGTTACAATAGCGCTGAATGTCATTAGTGAGTTTCGATGCATCGTACGTTATCGCCTTTGCGTACGTAAGGGGTAGCATTGGTGGTTCCGCGCACACGAGGGAGCATCGCAGAACTTCCAACGGCATCCCTTACTTATGCAATGTGGCGTTTACGTTGTTCATGCATGTCAATGCAACGTTGCAATTGCATTTCTTCCAAAACGCTTAATCAGCAACGTAACTTCGACGTTTGTGCAGTATCTTTATTTCAATGTTTGCGCCGTATTTCAAAAGATGCGTAGAGGTGATTGATTGTGTCTCCGAAGCAATTTGCGTGTGCTACATTGAAGAAATGTCGCAGTTACATTGCTGATGTGGTGTTTGGCAATCAATTCTAATTCAATGTTGCAATAGCATTACTCACAAAACAGTGCATCAGTGACCTAATCTTAGCGTTGCAGCACTATAATTATATCAACGTGCCTGCTGTATTTCGAAGGATGCGTAGAGCTATACAGTGTGATTCTCTTGCGAGAGCAATGTTGCACATGGTACTTTGAGGAAACGTCGCAGCTTATAAATGTTACCTCTAGGCAACGTCTGAAACATTGTAGCAACATCGAAACAAACACGTTGCTGCAATGCTGCACGGTTTGTATTCAGCATTTCCGAGGCACTTGCTGCGAGTGCTCCAGTAACACAATGTTTACACGATCTTGTTCTATCTATAATTCCCACCGATACACAATGGATGAAATCTTCGGAATTTCCCGTGATGTTCACCCGTCATTTGTCAGTTTGTTTTTGACGACGTGTTCATACTTTGCGGCAACGTTTCAGGCACAAATGGAATGTTACCACAATGCCTCTAGTTCAATGTTGGTGCAGCATTTTGAGACGATGCATTTTAGAAACATTACGATTGTGTTGCTCAGGAAATGTTTCACGTGCCGCAGTGAGGTAACATTACAATTAGTGTGACCATTATGGGGAGAATTAATTCAGACTGTGAGAGGCATATTCTGGGACAACTCTGCGGACGTACCATGGGAGATGACTATGGACAAAAGGATCGAGACGAGGACAACATAATCTCAAAGAAAATTAATCCGACGGAGAACTTGAAATTAATTACAATCCATTCTTACGCACGTGTGAATGCGCGCTGACCCTCGATATGGCGTTCTTCCATAACATCAGTGCGACCACACCCCTTGAGCCCTCGCGTGGCATAGTGGTTAGAATGATCGCCTTCCGTGCAAAGACTGGAAGGTAACACGGGTTCGAATCCTGACTGTGCTGTCTGCGGTTTTCCCAGAGCTTCTCGGTAGACTTTCATGACGAATGTCGGCACCATTCCCCTGAAGTCTGCCCAGGAGCAGGACGATTACTGAATATGTAAGCATACTGTGTTCACTTGCACATATATCACCAAGACTGTAGTGCTCATCGGGCGTTGATTTTGTAACGGTGCTACACTGTAAAATAACTGGTCATTGGCAGTGTTGCATCAACGTTACAATATTACATTTTTTGCAATATTGTTGCTGTAATATTGCTGCAAAATAACGAAGCCGGTCTTTAGCAATGTCACACCAGCATTGCATTGTCACATTTCTGCAATGTTGTTTCGATAACATCGTTGCAGCATAACGAAAGCGCGGTCATTAGCAACATAACATCAATATTGCATGGCAATATTGGTGCAATGTCACTGCAACAATTGCGCTGACTGGGTGGGTATGTCTTGTCCCGAAATTTGTTTTTTTATTAAAGAAAGATATCAAATTCTGCTTCAAAACACTTTTCAGTAGAAGTCTTTTTTCCTTGACTTTTTCAACACTTTTTAAAGAAAAGATTCGAAAGATTCGAGATTCGTAAGATTCGTGGATTCGCAGAACCTTCGTCGGATTCGGATTCGAGAAATTCTGGATTCGTCCCATCTCTACTTGATTGCAATCAATTCCTAGATTGGTACTGTAGGAAACGACATTATTTTGGCCCAGATATCGCGGCCGTGCGTACCGAGAGAAACGAGTTTGTTGCACGTCCCACAGACTCCCATGTACTGAAAATTTGACAAACTTTAACTTGCCAAAAATCAATAGATCGCTTCATGCCTTCAAAAATGTGTCATCCCCTAGACAAACCCGAGAGGAACACGCCTGTACCTGTTTCGTGTAGAGATGTAGCGAGGTTTACGATAACCCTGTGAACAAAAATTCCCCATTGACTTTCATAACACGTAAGTCCGCCTAAACCCGAAAAACTCTGACCCTAACTAAAACACACTATTATGGGCGCACAGCATGACAGAGGGGACATCTCACCCGAAGGAATCGCGAAGATGTGACAAAAATAGCGACAGGAGACGCGGGAAGACAAGCATTGTAATAAATTGGGATCGAAGATCGCCAAGAGCTTTACCTTCACAATGAGCGTAAGCTCGACCAGACACCTTTCGTAGACGTTCCCTCCTAATAAATTCTTCATGAATTACGGTGCAAAGGAAACGGCTGGTTGTTAGCTATTTGGTAGCGTTCCACGCCTAGACTGGAAAACCTCCCCACTTCACCGTCAAAATATAGTTGCTGTTGGTTGTTAGAGACACAAGACGATAGGCCTTGTCTCCCATTGCAGGTTTGAACGTTTTGCGCAGAAAAGCAAGATCGAGTGATAAAGAAGGCGAGGGCGTCTTTTATCCACGATGCAAACTCATCGGGGTGTGCCTGTTGACTTACTGCTTCGTATTGTGTTTATCTTTTTGTTAAAATTGTTTCAGATTTCTATTGCCCTTTAGCAGATTTCTTTGTTTTATGCTTCGACAACTTACGCTTATATTACGCTTTTTTTTCGATATGAATACGTTTCAACTGCGCCTATCCATTAAAGGGTAAGAGGATGCCACTAGGGTATCGTGCCGAGGACAAAATACACCGCTCTCGCGTTCCGTGAACTTTTGTCCCAACCTGTACAGTATGCGATATCATTCCGTCGAGGCATATCACGCGATAAACAGCCTCCTTTTCATTTATCCCACACGATGAATGTGTTGGGCGTTGATCATGAGAAGCAAGTAAGCACCCCCAACGACGCTTTTAAAGCGATAGTCGCAGGATCGTTAATGCAATTTACACATTACGTATAAAATATGACTCATGTACAAAATACGTACTATAGGATACAAAAGAGAAAGACCTCAGAGTTACAATCTATCCGTATCTGCAGATGCATGTCATAGCTATCACATGGATTTCACGTCGACGTGAACTTTAACAGAATTATGCGCAGCGACTCATGCCATGGTGTATCTAAGTTTCTCGTCGAGACTTTTTTTTTTCTGCTTTCCTGACAGACGGGGGAGGAACTCTTCGATGCACGAAGCCTGGGTTTCTACGGGGGTTGAACTCTCTGTGAAAGCTTGTTACCTTTCAGGAAAGTTGCGCAGCTCGTGGCTGTTGGTGGAGAAGGCGGCACGGGTGACAAAATCCGCTTTCTGGTTGAGGAACAAAGTCTTGCCACATCAGTTACATACACCACATTGTTAAGCATTTTAGAGTCGTCACATTTGTCCTATCTGCGAGCCCTGTCGTAATTGCTAGTCAAGTCTTCAATGCCCGCTCCAGAAAAGGATGACACTCTGCACTCTGTCTGCGAGGTGGCGGAGAAGCACTTGTCCGATTGTCGACTGCGCTGTGCTTATGGGTGCTATCCTCTCAAGCAGCACAATGTGCTGAAAGTTCTGGTGCATGAAGGTGGCTGGTAGGCAGGTGTCTTATCAGTTTGGTGCCCCATTTCGCAGAATTGCGTTGGAGAGAACACGGTGCAGCATATTCACTCAGAATCTGATCTGTGGCCCGATGACGTAGATAACTGCATGCTGATAAAGCCTTACTCTCAGCCCGTGAAAATACACTGTTAAGAAAAATTTATACCTTTTAGGGTATAAATCGCCCGTGCAATAACTCGTACCTTTTAGGGTATAAATTTATACCCTCCGGAAAGGTATATATAGTTTATACCCTAGTGGAGGTATATAATTTATACCTTTTCTTCACATAAACTGTACCCCTGCAGAGGTATATTCTAATCCCTGTTTTTTCTTTCAATCATCATCATCATGAATCCAGTTTGCGACAAAATTTTAGTAGAGGGAGTTGAAATAACATTTGATGAGAAGAAAAGCGTTCTTTTCGTTTTCACCACACTCACACATGCAAACTATTTGAGAGCAACGCTCGAGTACGCCACACGAGTTCCCCATATAAAAAAATAAAATAATATAAGAGAGAAAAGGTTCAAAGAGGAATACCTGTTCCGCGAGTTTGGCAGTTTTGATCGATCAAATCCAGATATCGACATCTAAAGGACAACAAATACTGATATACGGCTGGCGACTTGGCAAACTGTAGAACATCCTTCGCCTGGCGGACAACCATACGGGTGAGAACGGCAAGATTTAATTATTTCAGGTACACATATGACGCAGTCTCAATTCAACCTATAGATTGTAGATGCAACTCTAACGAAGTCTGTGTTTCTTAAACAAATTACTGTTTATCATAAATGACACCGCTTCAACAAATGAAAATTATGTGATTCAACACGTGGTACAAGTAAAGGTATAAAAACGATGAAGGTATAAACAGCCTGCAGTTATACCTTAGGAAGTATAGCCTCGGTTCTATGTTGTACACGAGGTATAAGAACGTGATAATGAGGTATAAATATGTTACGTTATCCCTGCTTCATACCTCTTTTATACCCCTGTGCACGATTGGAGGTATAAATCGGCCTTTTGTCCCTTTTCCATACCCTCGAAAGGTATATATTTGCAACAGAAGGTATAAAAAAGGTACAATAGCCCATTATTATACCTTCTTTATACCTTTTTTTCTAACAGTGTACGACTTTAGAAGTCCCTCCACCAGCACGCTCGTATGTATGCCATATTACCGTACTTAACTAGACCGTCTCGTTTCACCGAATTATTATTAGTAAGTTAGACAATTCTGACTGAAATGTAATTGGAAAAATGGTCCCATAAGAGCCGTACGAGATAAGCCCTCAAAAGAACATCAAAACGACTTCTTTCACGTGAGGACTGTAACAATTTTCTGTTAGGTTCTATCTGAAGACGGCATGTAACGAATTATGTTAGAGGCCAGCCATATAAATATGAAACGATCCCAATTCTACCTGTACTTTTCTAGGGTACGGCTTCGATGCAGGCGGACTACTGGGACGTACCACGAGCACTGTTCGTCAACTTCACAGTGTCGAAGGCTACGTTTGGCCTGTAACAGTACGTCGGAGTGACTTTCTCATGTTTTTCCCACTTCCCTCGGTACTCTTTACCTAAGTGCGTGTGATGTCCAATGCTGTGTTATGGTAATGGTAAAGGAGAAAAGAGCGTGCACCGTCGGCGGATTTATTATGCCTCTGATACGCCTACATTACCTTGAACTACGTTACGTATATCGTGACAAGTAAAAATAAAGACAAATCTCAGAGCACAGGACACAGAGTATGCAAGTGGACTATAAGGTCGTCTTCCTCTTCCGTTCCTGAACTGCGTGCATGCAGTTAAGGGACTGCCATCGTATTACTCTTGTTTTACGGCAGTGTATACAGGGTATATTGGTGTACGCTTTCATGCCCTAGTGCATTAAGGTGATTTCGGGACCCATAAAAGCGGCTTCCTTTCTTAGCTGATTTAATATGCAAATTGTATCCGAGCGGCCTGGCCTGGTAGCCACATCCTGGGATACATGACCATGCTAAAGTGCGATGGAACAGTTTAAGTATTTACATTGATAAGGGAAGTTCTTTGTTATTCAGTTCCTTGCTTTCCTTAGGTTCCCGTGGATTGTCTTCCCCGCTTCCCCCTTACAAAATATATTTACGTCGCACATAAAAGCGTAGTGTCGCTATCCTCGCTAGCATGTAATGAAAAGTACATCAGCGTAATGTGGTCGTGGATATCAGTAGGAATTACGAATGTTTTGGCAGTTCGTGTACCACTTGGTCCTGTACAGTAGGTAAATATCGCTGGCCGTCGAAATCACAGCTAAAATACAGGGTGTCCAAACCAACTTGCATCAAGATTTAAGAAAAAAATACAGAACGCTCGATGCGAATGAAACCTACTGAATGTTGTTACCAGTCGTGCGTCTATAGCATGGAGGTAAGAAACTAAGGAGAGGGCTATCAGAGCCGTTTATAGGGAGAGTTTGGCCATTCTGTGATCTTTTGCCGCCCGTACTTATAGCCCTATAAACGGCTCTGAGGGCTATAAGCACGGGACTCCTCTAGCGGTCGCTCCTGGCAATACCGCGCCCATCTAGTTGCCCAGTCACGTGATCCCCACAAGTTTTGGCGAAATTGCAAAATTCCCATATCGGCCCCCCCTCCTGGGAACAAGGCTCCGGAAGTTGCGCGTACGCTAGTAATAAATTGCGCTGTAATTTGCAAATTCCTTAGTGAGGTTAAGTTAGGTGAGGTCAGTACATATTACACGCGCGGGGGGGGGGGGTCCGGGGGGTATCCCCCCCCCCCCGCAGTTGTTCGAGACTGTGCTCACTTCCGTCTAAGCCTCGTTCCCAGTGCTAAATCGGAGCGTGTCCAATGTGGGATATCTGTCTTACTCCAGGTTTTGGTGTTATGGCGGTCCGCGCGGAGGCTTGGAAGTTTAGCAAATCTCATCTTCAGCAATCCTCTTACCTTCAAGGAGTCCTTTTGCACAATACTTTGAAGGCTGTGTGACGTTTCAACATTTGCTGCGTGATAAATCACAGCGAAAGTTCAGCAAAGCAGAAGAAAACCCAAGCAATGTCACGATGACGTGCGTACATCTTCTAGCGATTTAGTGATCCATTGCTTCTACACAAAGCTTGTCTATTTTGTGTTTCAACGGGTATGATAACTTCTAACTCCAAACATGTTATGAAAGCGTAAGCAAGTTATTCGGCCGGGGCTCGTCACTGTATTCAGGTAAGATACGCCGCGGGCATGGAGGACGCCATGTTTTATGACGTATGGCAGTGACGTTTATGGGTCACGTGTGTGGGCAACTAACCACAATGCCATGCGCGAATCACAGCACGCCCGCTTGCATTCGGAGAGGCGCTTAGGGCATCTCCTTAGTTTCTTACCTCCATGGTTTATAGTCGTCAGTGTTTTTTATATTGTATTTCATTGATTATTTAAAGAATACGAATTGAATAAATTTAACTTTTACAAGATAGTTTTTGTTGTAAGGGCCGAGCTGTGAATTGGAAATTTGTAGAGCGCCTCGAAAAACCTTGTGTGCTGGCCTTTCTTTTCTTTTGGCGTGGAATTACGTCTTTCTTTGCGATACGTATGGGGTTCCATGTGATCGGCGAGGACGCGTCACGAAGTTGCTAGTAATTTTAAACGCCCATAATCTCAAAACTATTCGAAAATAACAATGGTAGTGTGTATTACACGTAATGTTTGTCGGCCTGTAGGTGTGGCGATATGTTGCACGCGCCGCAGAGGACTGCGGATAATTACGACTACCCGGGGTTCTTTGGCGTGCGCCAGAAATCTTCCACACACGGTGCTGGAAGAAATGTTTACCTTCCCCCACATTGCTACCGAGCTCGGCCGGGATTGAAACCGCGATCTTGAGCTCAGCAAGCCAGCACGTTACCTAGGCCGGCCCAAAACTACTGAAGATGTCGCAATGAGTCAGGTGTCGCTGTACAGACAGACAACAGATAAAAGTTACATGTGATATAGGGAGTTTAAGGAGAACGTAGAAGTTTCACGATACCGTTTCCGAAAACACGATAAGCCAATCGTCTGATTCCTTTGATTGACATAACGTTGCTGATATCTGATTGACTGACAGCGATACGGAGTCCTGATCGGAAGGCGCTCACGATTTCCGAAAACCTCTGAGGGCGTCCAATTATCACCCCTGGTAGTCACACATGTCGTTGGTCGCCGTGGTGTGAATAAGGTATCAAACTATTCGTAATGACGAGCTCTAATTGCCTATAGCATAGAAAGCAATTTCGCGTTTGAAAGTTACGCAGTAAATACTGCGCACATGTGTGGGTTTCCTGACAATGCTGGCATTTACGAGACGAAACCAGATCAAAATCAAGGAATGTCCTACAGGAAAGAGCAGGCTCTAAGCAATAAAAAACGATGCTGCTGCAAAGAAAAATGAGACAGCAAAGAAACAGGAGACATATCATCGACAGGAATAGCACGCATGAAATAATGTTTTTTTTTAAATTCTGTGTTAGCGCCGCGAAGCAGCTGTGGCTATGAGCGGGTACAGACGTGGACAGATGAAGAGAGGACAGCAGGAAGGAGTGGGGGACAGGGAGGTTAGTACGCGTCCTGGGCCGACTTCAGGAGGAACTGTGCCGACATTCGCCTGGAAAGTCTTCTGAACACCGGGGGAAAACCTCGAACAGCACAGCCGGTGACAGGATTCGAACCCGTGTCACCTCCAGTCTCGGCGTGGATGAAATAATGTGTGTCATTAAGTGTGCTGAAGTATATTTCCTTTGCTTCCTCGTGCAAATATAATTAATGCATAGTTGGCCCATCATATTTTGTACATAGTTTGTATACGCAATATATATGTACTGTGTCATATTTTTTGGAGAGTCTTTTTCCGTTTAAACCTGATTTCACCCGATTCTCACTCCCGATCCGTGAGGTGTATACGTTACTTTAATGTTACTCATGTTACTTCAACTTCACCTAAATGCACCTGTGACTGTATGTACCGACAGCTGTACGGAAGGAATAAAAATAACCTGATAACCCCCGAATATATCAATAGTGTGGCATGCAAAGTGCCGATATAGGGCCCTTCACGCGAGGACGTTGCCGATAACCTGATTTCGCCCCGTTTACAGAGTTAAAATTAGCACCCGTTTTTCCATCTGGAATCTGGGGAAGCTGCAGTTGCCCTGAAAACGTATGTTTTACCCTATGTATATTTTATGCATAGTTATTATCTTTTGTACATATTTGCTTGTATTTTGTACATATTTCTAGTTTGTTTCATATTTGTTGTACATACACTGCATTACTCTTGCACGTTACTGCAAAACACACCCGTGTGTAATAAATATGTGGCACCATTCCCATTCTGAGCATGAGTGACAAAACGAGCAGACTTTTTTCGACAATGGATTTCATCAATCAATTTGCCTGCATTTATGCTAGTTATCGGCATATATTTTCTATTGACACTACTCAACACACTGGTGGACACAATATAGGATGTTAATTAGTAAACATCATAAATGCTCATAAGATGGGCATACAAAGTGAACATTCGTCCATGTAAGGGATAGCAGCGACATTACACAACCAAGGCAGTCGACGTCGTGCTACAAAACGAGTCAAAATGACCTCAACCATCACAGATAGCATTTCCGTAGCTATGATGCATTTAGTTTTATTTCCACCAATCAGGTGTGCGGGCAGCTGTAAAGTTTTACGTCAAACCGCA
This sequence comes from Ornithodoros turicata, assembly GCF_037126465.1. Lineage (NCBI taxonomy): Eukaryota > Metazoa > Arthropoda > Arachnida > Ixodida > Argasidae > Ornithodoros > Ornithodoros turicata. The sequence goes on from NC_088202.1 coordinate 98,649,091, forward strand.
AAGGTTGTGATCCTGATCACTGCCACCTTCTTCATTTTTGCATGAAAAGAACAAAAGAAAGCACGCAAAAATGAAAGAGAGAGAGAGAGAGAGAAAAAACCACATGACGTCACCAACGCAGCGCGTTTCCAGCACGCGGGCGCGTTGAGGGCTAATTTTTTTTTCAAGGTTACATGTTAGTTGCGACGTTATCAGCGTTCAATTTAATTCAGGGACTGCAACTAAAGCCCCTACATATTGGAAAGTAGCGACACTTTTAGATATTTGCCGAAAGAGCGCGACCTCCTCTCTCGCCTACTCGACCGCTCCAGTCACCCGCGTCTTCTCAACGATCATTGGCTCTTCGCGCTGTCGTCCGGGTAACGCGCGCGAAGCGTGTGTTCTGCTTGTGTTTTTTTTTTTTTTTTTCGTTGTCGCCATTTTGCCACCGCTTTCATCTTTGGAGTGCTCGCGCTCTGCAGTGTTGCTCTCTATTTCAGTGGAGTGGCCGGCCAGAAAGCACCGCTCATCGCGATTCTGCGAGGAAAACGTGACACTGTCCGAAGGAAGAAATCGCTCTGTAACAACATAGCTCATTAAAGGGCACTGTTCTCTGCGGGGGTACTGTGCTTCTCTTACTACTCGTGCGAATGGTTGTCTTCTGTGCCAGGGGTTAGGGTGTTCGTCATTGATTGCTACATTATATGTTGAACTTTCCTGTGTTCCTTTGGATGAAAGAGTTCTTGAAGTTGTGCAGTGCGAACATTCCTGTGCTACATTAGTTGGGACTTATGTATTCTGCGGGCTTACCGAGCTGCTCTGCTGAGTCACTGACTAGCTGTTTCCCAGGTGTGGTTGAGGCAGTAAAAATCCCAGGAAACTTCTGTAGTAGTAACAAATTGTGCTTACGAATCCCAAACGTGAAGAACCAGCTTGCGTGGCGCAGAGGCTAGTTCAAAGATTGCTATTTAGTGTTGTGTGTCATACGTGTCGTTTATTCTATATTCCCTGGCACTGGGGTTTTTATTGATTTTACTGTAAAGGTTAGGATGATCGCCTTCCACGCAGAGACTGAACGGTGACGCGGGTTCGATTCCCGCACAGACTGTGCTGTCCAGAGGTGGGCAAATGCCCTCACGATCTTTGCCCTCACCTTAATTTTCGTCACAGATGTTTTTCCTCACCTCACCTCATTTTTGGGGGGACTTCGTTCCTCACCTCAACCTCCTTTTAAAATTATTTTCCTCACCTCACCTCAATTTGTTTCTAAAAAATTTTCCTCACCTCACCTCAACATTTTCCAGAACACTTTTTCCTCACCTCACCTCAACCTTCTTTCTGAAGTATTTTCCTCACCTCACCTCACCTCAACCTTCATTCTAAAGTATCTTCCTCACCTCACCTCAACCTTCTTTCTAAAATATATTCATCTTTGTTATAATTTTTGCCTCGTCGAGGTCACCTTAACCTTCTGTAAAACGTTTTCACTTCACAATTGCTCTTTCAATTAGGAGTGGCGTTGCTCATAGCCACAGTTGCTTCGTGGTGCTAACACGGAATCAAAAAGGTATTAGGAGAGGGTAGGTGTATACGTTGCAGTTGGCTTTTTACTGCTTCGTTGGTTGATTCCTGACAACAAGTTGCAAGTACCCACAGCTAAGATTCATTGCCTTGCTTGGTTCGTCCTTCTTGCAACAAGTATCCACTACATGTACGATCAGTAAAAATTGGACGTCGGGTACATGGGTACAGAAGTTGCACAAACCGAGCAATTTTGAGTTGTTTTTCATACTGACAAGGCAGGAATGGCTTTTATCGAGTACCTCTCAAGCGAGAATGATAATGGAGCTGCGGAAGTCGTTTTCGGGATGCTATGCAGTATACTTAGAATTACTTGTACATTTTGCATTTGTCGGTTATGACTTTATATTATCGATCAATAATATTTAAATAGCAGACGTATTCATTTGCGGCCGGAATTCGGGGACCTTCTCTTCATGACCCTTGTTTTGAAGCAATCAGGTAGACGTGCTGTACGGATTACTAGTGACTTATGTGTTGACTTACTAATTAAATTACTTTATGTAGACACAGACCTCTTGTGCGTTTCCACTTAACTTCATTGCCGTACTAAAAGCTCAATATTTCAACTTGTTGCAATACGGAATATATGCCATTATTTGTGCTTATTGCACTTAAAGCGCGTGTTGTTGCCTCCATTTCTTACATCAGTCTCTGATAAGGCCATTGGTTGTCATGTACTATCGTTCCAAATAATACGTGAAAGACTTCTGCTTACAGACTGGCTAGTTTGGCTTTGTTGAAATCTAAACACTCAAAGCACACGGAACTATACTGACTTGTTCACGTGTCTCACATCATGTATATGTGACTCAACTGACTAGTTTGATTGTGTCGAAATCTGCGCTAAATACATATAAAGCACACATAAGCTATATTCACTTGTACGTGTATCTGATCTGACACGTCTATCATGTATCTGACTCGATTGAAAGTCTGGAACTAAAGAGCTTGCTCACAGTAACATTTCTGCTACATTGGTAATAGAAAAAGCTGGCTCTCGGTGCCCTTTTAAGAGATTGCGCAATTGAAAATAGCCGCTCCACATTTTGTCAACCTCCCTCTCAAAAATTTTTCGTCACCTCACCTCACCTCAATCTCGGAAAATTTTCCTCACTCACCTCACCTGAAAGTCCTTGTCAAAAAATTTTCCTCCTCACCTCACCTCAACCTCCTTCTCAAAAATTTTCCTCACCTCAACCTCCCTCTTGAAACATTTTCCTCACCTCACCTCAATCTCTCTTTTGAGAATTTTTCCTCACCTCACCTCACCTCAATGTGCGTGAGGTGAGGGTGATGTGAGGGCACCCTCACCCTCATTTGCCCTCTTGAGGATGCCCACCTCTGGTGCTGTCTGAGGTTTTCGCTGGGTTTGCCGTCAGACTGTCAAGACGAATGTCGACCTAATTTCCCCTGAAGTCGACCAAGGACGCATAATAGTCCCCATGTCTCCCACTCCTTTGTGCTGTCCTCTCTCCATCTGCCCACGGCTTTACGCCCCTCATAGCCCCAGTTGGTTTGCGGCGCTAACACAGAATAAAAAATAACTTGCATATAAAATTGTTCAAAGTGCACCAGTACAGTGTTCGCCTCATGTCACGACATAACGAAGCATAAATGAAGGATATAAGAGGACTAACACTCGTAACACCAAATGTGCAAACAGAAGTGGTTGTACGCACACACCAGCCCCCGCAATTTGCTGAAATAAAGGGTTTCTTTCAGCGATGTCTGAGACAGATTGAACCTGTACAACAGGTTTATTCATGTTATTTTACTTTTGAACGATTTGTTTGTTTGTTTGTAAGAAAAAAAAACAAGGAGAAATTGAACTCGTCTCCCGACTTGTTCTGCTACTCCTAACAAAAACTTGAGACTACTTGAGAGTAGAGGACCTGGAAAGTAGTTTTGGGGGGTGGGGTGGGGTGATAACTTTTGAACGATTCTTTTGTGCTGATTCGAGGGATTTAACGCTAGCTGACAGCCACATTAAGTGAAGAATGCACTCAATGTTTAATCATGTATTTTGCAATGCAGAAAATAACGTATACACTGCTTAGGTCGCTTATTCTGTGTCGCATGTGTTCCTCTACACAGAAGACTTTTCCTAGGAATATCCAAGGAAGTATGAAGCTCACACCTTGAGCAGACACCTGTAGTGCTTCCTTGAGGGTTTTAACTCGTCTAGCAGTGCAATCGCAAATGTGATTTGCGACATAGCTAAGAGTGACACGTCATTTTCCTCTTAGTTCAGTGCAATTATTCTAGTGTAAAATGAGCGCGAACGGACGCGAAATTCACCTATTCCTGTAATTCCTACGGCTGTCCTATGGCCGGCGAGCTCGCCGAGGCAGGAAAATGGCGCCCTGCGGAGCGCGGGCAAGGCGAATTGAGGAGAAAAGCGGGCGCTTGGAGGAGACTGACGTTGATTTCCAATATCTAGGGGCTTTAACTGCAACAGCATCCTGCAACGGGGCACACGTACTTTTCTGCTTAGGGTTGCTCAAAATCCTGCTTAATTAATCAGTCAGTATATTAGGATCATCCGTGCAATACATTTTTGCTGAACGTTGCCTCGTCACTGCGCAATTCAATTTACAAAAACTACTCGAAAATTCGGCCTTCTGCGAGGCGACGGGGCTTTGGAGGTGTAGCCCAATCCGCTGACGGACGTAGGAAGCACATTGTGACGTAGGAGCTGCGTAGCAAGCAATAGTGCTCGAGCAAGTCCATCATCGCTTCCGCCGTGTCCCTCCGCGTCACGGAGTGACGTCAACCTCCTTCTCTTACGGGCTCTCTGAAGGAGTTGAGGGGATTCTATACTTCATGACAGGTCAACCCTTACAGGTCAACGCCGCCCACAAGTCAAAAGACACCTTTGCTTGGCTTAGGCCCGGTTTCACCAACATTAACACTTGAACCGTGATCAACGGTTCCTTAACTGTAATTTAACACATAACTGCGCTTCACAAAAGGGAGTTATTGTTACTGAAACAGTCATCACGTCACCAACTAACATTTACAAAAAAGAACTGAGCGTTAACTTCAAGTTTTAACAACACTTGATCTCGGTTCAAAGTTCACCTGTGTCGGTGAAACCGGGCCTTAGAAGGGCACATAACGTCTCAGAGTAATTGTGACTCAGAGACGTTACCAGGGATACTCCTGCCTCCCCCAGGACTTCTCTCCAAAATCGTGCAAAATACTAAGTGTGCCTGCCAAAAGGAAAAACAGAAAAGCTAAAAATATGGGCTTAACCCCCCACTCCCCTTTCGAGACAAAGGTCCTGTAAATATCCCTGGTGACTTTATGAGAAGAACAGTACTCTTGTTAGTGAAGACGAAGGTAATCCCCGCAGTACTGCAGGAGATACTTTTTCCTCGCTTCTTCTGTCATAACATCACCGATGATGTGATTCAGGCTACCAGCTACGCTCTATCACATTGTCGTCTCATAATGGTATCTCCCATAACTGTTTCTGGAGTAACACAATGCTAGTAGAGATTTGTTCGTGCTTCTGATGCAGCAGTTGCATTATGTTGTAAAAATAGCATGGCTAGCTGCAAGGTCTCTGTATACTGATCCTAACCGTTTTCATATTAGGTGTGTGAATCCCTCACCGTGGGCTCCTTGACAGTCTCATATATTTCATTTATTTTTACATTTCAACGTACCACGAGCACGGTAATTCATTCTCGATGCAGGACATCATAGAGAATAAATATCATTACTGATTGCAGCGTTCCTTCGACCTTCATTATCCGTGGGGCTATGACAACAGTGGGTACCCCTACTGAAGATGTAGTAGGTCATCAATTTTTACACGGAATGAGACCAGTGTCAAGACGTCACTACTTAAAGGTTTAGCGATGGGGTTCAAGCACTTCAGCTTCTATGGATAAAATATTTGAAATTGAAACGGGTCTCACAAATGGCGGTGTAAAAAATCTTCCAGGTAACTGCCAAGTGTACACAAGTATAGATGTCCATTAGGTCATTTTCGGACATTTGATGTGATGTGAAACGCAACTGATGGCCGCTTTCTACAGGCGAATAGGGCACGGGAAATAGGCAAACACTGTACGATATCTGCTGAGAAAGATGCTCTTCAATGCACGGCTATTCAGGACATTGTGGACACGTTCATGAAAACTAATGGTAGTGATTTGGTCTCCTACACCAAGAATGAAAACAAAGCGAAACCCACAAAAGAAATATGCACAGCACTTTGGTCGTAGTTGACAAAATCACGATACGAAGAATATGTTTTCACATGCGAATATATGTTGGTGCCACATCTTGAAGTTGAGCGCGTTTACCTGCAGCACATTACTTAATGTTACTTAATGTTTACAGGAGATAACGGTAGCAAGTAAATGTAGTGCTGGCTGCAATAGGGGACTATCATGTGACCTCGAAGGCTACTGGGCAGAGGAGATCGCGGACACCCTCGAGCCGGTCATCCGAGCAAATTACTCCCACTCAAAACAAAATAAAACTTGCATCGTCACCGAACGCTTATGCATCCGCTTCTTTACCCGATATCGAATACGAAAAGCTCCGCTGAGAATTTTCAGGGCATGTTACATCGCCGTTCCTCCAGCGGCAATTCGTTGCCTATCTCTCAAGCTGCTACCACATGAGCGCAATGGCTTGCATTCTACCTTGTTTGGAAACTCACCAATGCAGTGTCTGTGACATTACCCCTGATCCGCAAGGAAAGGTTCACCCATCATGTGTAAAGGCCTGCCTCATTACATTATGACTTTGAACAAATATTGAAATCATACTTCCTGAGTTCATTTGTTTAGCATTGTTATTTTTAGCCACACTTTACTAAATGTTGCCAAACTGCTGACTAGGTTGCTATATATGTAGACATTGCACAAGTAAAAATTACTTCAAAGCTTAAGAAATTTCAAAGGTCCTACCAGCAATAGTGGAATGTGATATCACACAAGCTGTAGAGTGCACAGTTATAATAGTGGATAATGAAATAATGATTATGTAGCCGAGTGTTAATAAAAAAAGTGTAGTGATATATTAAGCAACACAATCAAAGTCAGATCTATTTTGAAAGCTACAGCAATGCTGTTTTGGGAATTTTCGGTGTAGAATTACAGCCTGCTTTACCCTTTCCTATGGATGCACAGTATATTTAGGTAATGTCAAATTTTTTTTTACCAAACAATGTACGTCACAAAAGAAATATGCGATCAAGAATTCTGCAGGGAACTTTTGCGGCATACTAAATGTTATTTTATAAAATATGAAAATAAAAATTTAATATCTTGAAGATGAGTTTGAAATTTGCAAAGTCAATGCCAGAAACAGAAGAACATGTCAGATTTACCCGACTGCACTGCAAGATACATTCCCAAAAACAATGGTAATAGCCAAAGAAAACTTGCAACAACCACGCTCCTATTAATTTTGTGTGTACGTGTCTGTGATAAAAAATTTATAAATTTGCTGTAGACATGTTTCTTTAATATGACTCTTCGTACACAGTAAGACAACCTTCATTTACGTTTCTGTGTAAGTGATCTCCGCTTCTTTACTGGAGACAAACGAGGAGACTTGCGAGCAGTTTTCACAGTGGAAGTAATGTCCACTAAAGCAGGGGTTGAAGTCTTGGCCTTTTTAGGTTTCATGACTCTTATTGCTCCGGGTGGAGTCTTAAACGAAATGTCTGCATCACTTGTGTCCACTATCAGCTTGTATTGTGAGCTGTCTTTTGGAGTCTCAGGAACACTGGGATTTTCTTTAGGTGCCAGCAAGCACTCAGGCACCTGAAAGGAAAGTTATCAATTAGCAAGGAAGCAGAGGTAAACCTATTTTGGCCCAACGTACATGAGGTACCAATTACAGGGTGTGATTGGAGTTTGCAGTTTTGGAGCAGCTCAATAGACCGACAAAAGTGCGGTGAGATTAATGTTTCACACTGTTTCACATTTCACATTTAATCATCAGCACATTGTTAAAGTAGTGTACAACATAGAAACTCTGCTTAAAACAACAATAAATATTAGTAATCAAGTGCCTCGGAAATGCCTCGGTGGCTATTTCTATTGCACTATACCTTTCTGTTCCTTTCTAGACTTGCCAGGGTTGCTACAAGCTTGGTTCTGCTTTGTGATAGGAGGGGGTCTACCTGCTCTCTATGTCTCTAAAGGTTGTTGATTTCATACCGTTTGCAATGGGATCCTCGGCATGACATGACATTCTTCATGCATTATCAATGTCATCCCGCTGTTTTCACTCCGCTTTCTTCTCATTCGCATGAATTCATAGTGAAGAATTTGGATAGTGAAAGCGAATTTTAAGGACAACGGCACAGTTTAAAGCACAGTGATACAATTTCCTTTGAATTTATTTTCAGATATCGATGAAAACAAAACTATATAGCGATCTGCAGAATGTTCAATTTAGTATGTATTTTTTAACAAATAGAACAATATGGTTACGAATGCGACCTACATCTATGTATATAATTTTACACAAGGACATGGTTTTTAAACAAAAGCAGACCAAACAGAACACACTTCCGTATGAAATTCTTTTTTGCAACAAGGTTCAAATGCTAAACAGCTGTAAGTCCTCGAAAGGAAGTTCATCGTGCCAGCCAGCCAGGCTGGTGTCAAAAGAAAGTGTGACAGAGAAACACGTATTAATGAAGGAGAACGGCTGTAATATGATCTATCAAGGTATCGTTACAACAAAAAATTGATGAGCTGATTACCTGTTACTTTTGTCAATGCCAAAGCCAACTAGGCATCGTAATGCGTGTTTCAGTGCGCCCACAGATCGTATCACCGGAAGCACAACTGAAACCGTGTGACCACAACACGGCAGAGTGCTTGAATCGGATTGGATTAGGTAGATGGCTTTAGCGTGGCATGAACTGACTGGATAGTCGACCAAGCCAGTTGGGTTAGCCGGTTGTCATAAGTAAGCTAGTGCTAGCCAATACTTCTGTTTTCGTACTTTTGTTGTTCAAAATGAATAAAAAAAAATTGGAATGGCTGCAGTAAGTTCAACATTTTGGCTTTTTCTAGCAGAATGTAGCAGGGCCTCACGTGGGGCGCAAAAAAGTGCAATCAGAGCAGGAATCACACCCCTCAATTATTTTCAACTTATCTTATCAACAAACTCAGGGTACATAATGGACATTTTATGATACATAAAACAATATAAAACACATCACAAAAGTCAGCTAATACTGTACTAGTGTGCATGGTATTGTGAAGATCATGTGACCTTTTACGAAACATCTGCAAATGGGGTCACAGACGAGGGATGGACATTGAAACGACATCGTAGGCAGCAGAGAAGAAATGGCTGATGACTAGAGCCTAAGGAGCAACTGCATGACATGTTGTCAATGTGGTTCCCAGAGCATGATCATCAGCGAGAGAGAGCCTCCTCGAGATTCCCAGCGTACGTGTACTAATTGAAGGGACACATGTGAACAGAAAAGCCTTTCAGTGACTCACTCAGTACATCAATCCAGAAAAGGTGTTCTACCAGTGGAGGAATGAACAAGGTCGTCTCACTGCACTGTTGTGCCACTGCAAGCGAAGCTATTTACACATTCTGTCAGGGACACAGATGTACTGCGATGGTCTTCAGGTAAATTAAATGCTGTTTTCAATTGCACTGTGAACCAGCGTGGATATTTGCCAAAGAATGAAATCATCATGCTATATTCTCGCTTCAATGAGGAGTGTTTTGTAGAGTTTGCTGTTAGATGTGTCTCACGGAGTTGTGGAACAGACGACCGTAACTAATACCCGAAGACGAAATGATGAGGCAGGAGATTGCCGAATGGGTATAATGTGCCAAAATGGAAGAACGTCGTAACCAAACCCACCATGTGTACCTTTTGCAGCCTGGCCGGACTCCTACATGGCTAATGTGCTTTGTCAGACATTTATAACAGATACTTTTATGAAAAATGTAGTAGCATAAGAAGGCAAATTTCTGGTCTCAGCCATTGTATCTGTACATTATGCAGCATTTTTTGATGAAAAGGCTTTGCAAAATTCCTCAGGCCTCGGTTATGTGATGGCGTCCTCTAGAACCATTCAGCAAATCTTGAAGAATACTTCCATACATCGGCAAAAGTCACTCATGAGCATGAGCATGCTCAATGTGGTGAATGAGTTGAACATGAGTGAGCAAACAGAGAGCTGGGTGTGTAGTGAGTGAGCACGAGTGAGCATATGGAGGGCTGAGCACGTAGTGAGTGAGCATGAGTGAGTAAACGTGGAGCTGTAGTGAGCGGTAACGAAAGTCTCCGGATTACTGCGAGCACTAGATCAGCCGGACAGGTACCACTAAGTGGGTGTCTCCTTGCTATCATCCTAATCATCATGATAGCTCATTAAGACATTCTCGATATTCTGAACAGTTACAATGGCAGAAGAACAACACTGCCGGAGGGCAGTCACATGGCCAAGGCACCTGCAGCTGCTACATGGTGGAACATGGCGTACCTGACAAAACTGCCACTCATGACCGTGCTAACTCATCCTCAATGTGATAAATGAATTGAGCAAGAGTGAGCAGAAGTTACAAGTGCCGACCTCTGAGTGGGAGCATCCTGCCACACTGTGTCCCAAAGAGTTGAGGATGCAAGCATATGCAGGAAAAATGGACGCTCACGTTTTTCTGTATGAAGTGACTCTTGCTACTAACTATCAAACAACCTGGCCAGACCATTGTATAGGATTCTGAATCTATGCAGACAGTTTAAGAAAAAGTATAGGGCACCACTGAGGTTATCCTTTTCCATGGTAACATCTAGACAACCTTGTCCAGGGCACATTGCACAATGCACAGCGGGAACTGGATCACCCTTCCTGCAGTAAAGGCATTTCCCTTGTGACATTCATATACAAGGATCATCTAAGGTTGACTGGTAAGGTTGACTGGTAAGGTTTTCTTACTTTAAATACAGTGGAAAATTTGGGAAGCACCAGACATCAGTTTATGAAAGTATTCACTGTGCACATCTAGATAGTGTTGCTGCTTTGGCAACTCGCTGATGCCTTTGGCATAGAAAGAAGTGGGCTGCTGTTGTAGCCACTGCAGGACACCTTTCTGAAGGGCTTCATCTGTGTGGAACGTCTTTCCCACAAGGTGTTCCTTAAAGGTCCCAAACAAATGGTTGTTGCTTGGGGCTAAATCTGGGCTGTAAGGGGCATGGGGTAAAACCTCCCAGTGCATTTCGGCCAGGTTTGCTACCCTTAAATTCTTCATGTGAGGCCGGGCATTGTCATCAAGAAGAATGACCCTCCCATACAACAGCCCAGGCCTTTCCTTGCGAATTGCGTTTCGCATGGCACCCTTTATCAACGTGGAGTACTAGTTGATATTAATCATGATTTGCTCTAGGAAGTCCACATGGACGACACCGCACACGTCCCAGGAAACTGTTCACGTGGACTTCCCAGAAGAAGACGGCTGCATCTTACAATGAAAAAATGGCTAGGAAGCAAGCGAGCTGGTGAAGATGATGCATAATGTAAAACCCCGAGACTAGGGAACACGAAAGGACAGACACAACACGAAGTCTCAAAAAGAGACACAAAAAAGACTTCGTGTTGTGTCTGTCCTTTCATGTTCCCTAGTCTCTGGGTTTTACAGGCTGCATTTTGCTTTTATTTAGTGGCAGGAAAGCCTTATGTCACCATTCCAAACTGCTGCATTTTTGTCCCTGGGATAAAATGATGCATCCAGGTTTCATCACATGTGATGATTGATTGCAAATATTTCCCCCTCTGATAGAACCTGGTTCAGCAGCTGCTCAGAGACTGCCGTATACACTACCTTCCGGCCACAAGTGAGGTTTTGGGGAACCCAGCTTGCATAGACTTTGTGAATGATTGTCTCTATGCTGGGATCCGATGTCCCGGACTGTTACTTGCCGGTTCTCAAGGTTGGCTGGCTGAACGCCCGCAACATTCACTGGCATGACTGCAGTCAGACAAACGTGTCCACGTGGTTCGTTCGTCACCATATTCCGTCCTTCGCTAAACTGTCTGCACACTCTTCCCTTTGACATCATTTCTTCCCCATACTGTGCCTGTACTCTTTGCAAAATCTCAGCTGGCTTGATGTTCTCTTTCACAAAGAACTTGATTATATATTTGCTGTTCTACAGCTATGAAACACTGCTCGCCGCCACGATAGCTGCCACTGCTGAATGTGCCACTACTTTCTTACATCTACTTATTTTATAACATCTACTTTTTCTTGGTCAACCTTGAATGACCCCTCTACAATCTACCCCTATTTGACCAGGCTTCACTCCTCTGAATTCTGCTCTATCCGGATTAAAACATGAGGACAGATTCCATTCCACATAATCTGCCTTCATTTATCCCAGCTTCAGCTTGCAGATTCAGACACAAATTTTCAGGAACCGCAAAGGAATGCCAGAAGGCCGCCTTCAGTTATCTGGTGTTGAGTCAGAGACAATGTTTGACCTGCATTTCGTCAAGCGGGGCGACAAGCTTGAGGAATACGCTATGCGAGTAGGTCAGTTGTTCTGTGCAGGTCCCGTTTCCCCTATTGTCCGTGGAGCGACATCATTGCTCCGTCTTCCAAATAAGTGGGGCAACAGCAAACAGCTCAAGGTCACGAGGTGGACATGGTTTCCTTTGTGGACCAATGTGGAGAACTACGATAGTTTATGAATACCCCATTATAGCTGACATGTGAGTCAGCAGACACTTTGTCACGTGGTTTATCGAAACTTTGCCCTCGCCTCTGCACAGAGACAAACCATCATTGTGTGCTTCCCCCTTCCCCACTGTGCATTTGTAGGCACATTGACCACTCCTGTGCATTGCAGACGATCCGCAGAGTCATGAAAAGTGTTCACGTGCACAGCTGCGTTTCCCTAACGTGGATACTAACTTCGACAACTGGATGCCATAGTGCTGGGGTATGTCAACATTGATCAGCCTAATGACACCTGCGCTGTGATTAAGGATGGAGATGTCATTAACACTCTCGATTTCACAATGACCAGCATGAGTCCAATGACAGTGATGAACACAGTGCTGCGACTTCTGAAAATGCATAAAGTTCACAGAGAACAGCGCTTGCATTTTTTTAGCGAAATAATAACGTTCTTCAAGGTAACAAAACCAGTACGAGATCACAAGAGCTGAATTTTACGCAAATGACGAGGTAGAGTTTCCTATGTTTCCTAGAAAACAGACAGGATTTGCTGACGACTGTCAGTTTATCTGCTCTTCAGTTTCATTTGTCTGGATCGCCTGGTTCCCAGACATTTTTGCTGGAAACAGCCAGCGGCGAATAAATGAAGGTTGACTGCGCTTTTTCCATTAAAAAAGTTCCTGAAAGGCAGCACGGTTTCCTTGGCCAAGGTGTGAAGGTAGCTTAATGTAGTAGCAGATGAAGAAATTAAACATAGAAGGAAGCTGAAGCGAAGGAACCTGTCACAGACGGGTTCCAGCTGCAGCAGCAGAGGGTCTTTGAAAAAGCAGGCATCAGCTGGTTACTTGTGGCAGCTGCCTCAAGCAACGACAAGGTGTAACGACCCTCCTATCGCCCCTATATTCTATGTTCCCCTCTATACTATACTTAATAAAGTTGAGAATGTTGAGCAGAAAATTAAAGAACTTAGTGATATCCGTACAGAGGTTGGAAACCTCGTAGACATGTCAGGATCTCTCTGCGTAGATATTGTTTCCTTGCAAAAGAATTTTGATGATATGGAGAATCAATCCAGGCGATCTAATCTGGTTGTGTACGGTATATCCGATGTCGCGTCAGAGACATGGGCTCAGTCTGAGGCTAATATTATAGACTTTTTTTCTACACACTTAGAATCTCGTGTCGATCCTTCTGATATAGAAAGAGCCCACCGAGTAGGTAGATTCCAGAATGGTAAAAATAGGCCTATTATTGTGCGCTTTTTGAGGTTTAAACAGAAGGAAGACCTTCTTCGGAAAGGAAGTAAGCTAAAAGGCACTCCATTCACTATGAGTGAGGACATTTCATCCCACACACGATCGCTCAGAAAAAAACTTACTGAATTTGGGAAGTCTCTTGGGTGTAGGTACAAACTTCGTCATGATAAGCTTCTTGCGAACGACAAGTGTTACATTGTTGATGAGCGCTCTGGTGAGGTTACTGAACGTCCTAGGTAGCAACCACAGTCTGTGAAAACCCCCCTAGTTGAAGATTTCATTTTCTTAACATTTAACGCGCGTAGTGTCTGCAATAAAGTTACTCAGATAGAAGAGGTATTGCTCGAATGTAATCCCCACGTAGTTGCCATCACGGAGACCTGGCTATGTCCATCAATTATGTCCAGTACTATATTTCCATTGAATTATAACGTGATTAGGAATGATAGGACGTCTAGAGGAGGAGGTGTTGCTATTCTTCTACGTAGTGATTTAGACTTTTCTGTGATGGCTGTTCCTACCAATATGGAGTGTGTATGGTGTCAATTAAAGAGTGGAGGCGGTAACATAGTGGTGGGTTGCTTCTATAAGCCTCCTTTATGTTCCTACGATTTCCTCTATCTTTTAAATGAGTACATTAGTAAAGAAGTTCCTTCAAGGAGTAAAATCATTCTGATGGGTGATTTAAATATGCCTCACGTTAACTGGAGCTGTATGGTTCCAACCTCAAGTGAAACCGGAGCGTTATTAGACTTATTATTACGCTATCAGCTGAGACAGGTAGTTCACGCCCCCACTAGGGTTACTGCTTCCTCCTCTACTATTCTCGATGTTGTATTGCTAGGAAGCGACTTATTTCTGGCGCCTTTCTCCTGTGAGGTACTATCAGGTATATCGGACCATAATATGGTTCAGGTTACTGTTACTCTCGCCCATGCAGTCAGAAGGAGGTCAAATATGATTAAAATAAGAGATTACAATCATGCTAGTCATGAAAGTATTATCGACAACTTGGCGATATCACTTAGTCAGTTCTGGTCATTGTCCAATGATAAAGATATTTCTGTTTCTCACTTGTGGGACTTTTTCAAAAACACTGTTCAGTACTGCATAAATAATTTTGTCCCTCTTAAGCGCAAGGCGGTGCACAGAAATAATCCATGGATAACCCGGGAAATACTGCAGCTGAGTCGTAAGGTTAGAAGACATAGAAAGAAACCCTGCAGTAATAGAAAAGACCTGTGCATAGTGTTGAAAGAAAAGATCACCTCTGCCAGATCGAAGTATTATGATACTACTCTACATAATTTTCTCCAATCATCACCACAAAAGTTCTGGCGGCACATATCTACTTCCTTAACTTCACCAGACAAAGAGTCCCCGTTGATGGATGGCGAAGATGTTGCTGATAAATTTAGCAACTTCTTCGAATCTGCGTTCTCGACTGATAACGGTATCATTCCAAATGACTGCTTCGCTTCAAGTGTGCCCCCTATGCCTGACATTGACATCTCATTGCCTGGTATTATATCATCCCTTCTTGAACTAGATTCCAAAAAGACCCCAGGCCCTGATGGCATTCCTAATATTTTTCTCCGAACTTATGCGGAATGGGTAGCGGAGTACCTAGCGACTATATTTCATAGATCGTATCACAGCGGTGAGGTACCGTCAGATTGGAGAATAGCTAAGGTTATTCCAGTTCACAAGGGGGGCAACCGGAAGGAAGTTAAAAATTACCGCCCAATATCTCTGACGAGTTATTGTTGTAAAATATTTGAACATATTCTTACTAAGAGTATGGTTGCCTTTCTTAATGAACACAGTTTGATACACTGCAGTCAGTACGGTTTCCGAAGAGGTTACTCGACGACTACACAGTTAATAGAGGTCGTTCATGATCTTTCCGAGGGTCTTAATAATAAAGCTCAAACTGACATTATATTTTTGGATCTATCGAAAGCGTTCGATAGGGTTTCTCACGCTAAATTGTTGCACAAAATTAATCAGTATTTGAAAAACCAGAAGGTCGGCAAATGGTTAGAGGGCTATCTTCGAGACCGTTCTCAATTCGTCACCTATAATAATAGAAACTCTGCACTTACATCCGTGACTTCTGGTGTTCCCCAGGGGTCAGTTTTGGGGCCCCTTCTCTTTATTATGTTCATGAACGATCTCCCAATACATATTACCTCTAAAATTAAAATGTATGCAGACGACTGCGTTCTGTATAGGCAGATCACTTCTGTTGATGACCAGTGGGAGTTACAGAGGGACATCGACAGAGTGTCGGAATGGTGCCAGAAGTGGCAGATGACGCTAAACTGCGAAAAGACGCTGTGCATGACAGTGACCCTGAAGAAAAATTGCCTTTTGTTTCCCTATACGTTAGCCGGTGAGCCAATTAAACTTGCAACTAAACACAAATATTTGGGCTTAACGATCAATAATAAACTTTCGTGGCAACCCCACATCACAGACGTTTGCTCCAAAGCGTATGGTCGGCTTTTTTCCCTGCGTCATGCCCTAAGATTAGCTACACCTTCCACTAAATTAGTAGCATATACCACTTGTATTCGCCCTTTAATTGAATACGCCTCTATAGTTTGGTTTCCACAAGCTAAGACGATGGTGTCACAGCTTGAAATGGTTCAGAGAAAATCACTGTGCTTCGTATACAGTAAATACAACCCTTTAGACTCTCCTTCTGCGCTGCTGGTACGGGCAGGCCTTCCTACATTAAAAACACGAGTAAGGATACAACGATTGAAAACCTTTTGGCAGATTCTGACAGGAATTTTTAAAATTCCATATGATGAATATTTTACATTTATTCAGAGAGGTGCCACCAGAACAACCCATAATCGTTACATTAAGCCCCCGTATAGTAGGGTTGAAGCCTTTAAAAATTCCTTCTTCCCTATAGTAATTAAGGACTGGAATGCACTGCCTAGCGATCTTGTCAACTTCAACTCTCTTGCCTCATTTATTCGTGGAATTGATGATTACTGGGTAGTTTCATTTTAAATCGAACAACGTGTGAAAGTCGTATTTTTTAATTCGCCCAGAAAAAATATATGTTAGAGGACAGTTCAAACGACGCAAATCGCGCCACGTGCGACGCTCGTGCGTGGAGTAGTTTCCGCGTAGGAGAGGGCGAAAGTCAGAGGCTGCTTGGGCGCGCTTTCTTCTGGACCGACTTTGACGGGATCTAGCACCGTTGACTTTATGTCTAGGAACTGGATGATTTTTGTGATTATAGGCTGCACTACAGACACTGTCGACAGCCACCCACAGAACTCTGAGAGCCACACATTTTCTGTTAAAAAATGCCAAACTTGGCGTAAACGTTCAAAAAGGCCACACTTTGTTACCAATTTTCTTCATGACGGAACGTCTGAGAACATCGAGCTTAGTGCCATTCGATAGGACGTTGAAAGAGCTTTCGTACTGTAGAGAACTCATTTATCTCAGCCCAGTTGTTTCTGTGTTATTAGCTTGACAATCACACATGGTAGGCAAAAATTGCCATTGTTGCATCTCAATTTTCTCAAAAATGCCATCTTCGATTTCCTTGATTATTTGTCAAAAGGTGGCGTCATGTCTCTACTTTAGACGCCGAATGAGACAATCTTTTATTTTTGTCTGAGAGACGCGCAGCGATTTTTTTTGTCAGGCAGGGTGCACGAGGCTGCGGCCTTGCGCGCCCCACCCACGAGCACGCGACCTTCAACCTCTTCTTTGCTACATGTGTCCCGTTGATGGAGAATTCAATGACCACACTGCGTGAGCTTGTTGTAGTGTCCCCGGAGCATCACTTTACGTTTACCTAATGGCCTCTCAGTTCCGTCAGGCTCATTCAAACCGTGGGAGAGTACATGAGTTGCCTGTGCGCCCTTGACGAGAAACCCCAGTTCGACGAACATACCGACAAAGCAGTGAGAAGAAAGGAAGCGCTTCGTAGAGATCTTTATCCACTGGTAACATCTTAGCTTTTGTTTCAGGTTGCCGCCAGTCCCTCAGGCAGTGTGAAAGCCACATCCTTTTCATTGGTAAAAGAACGAAAACTGAAAGTTTCGAAAAATGTAAAATGTGCCCATTGCGAGACCCCTGCAGGTGGTGGCTGCCACCATTGGATTAGCATCATCCGATAGCTTTAGACATGACCTTTCACATGATATAAAGTGACTGGGTTCAAGCGCATTCTTTGTCCGCCTAGTATCGCAAAACCACGAGTGGTACGCGAAAATTTTGCATGTTCGATCTTAATTATTTCTAAAAAGCCGGAATATTTTTCACGATTTATTCCACAGGGGCAGAATTATGCCGGTACTTGGCGCTACTGGTAAAGTACCTTTTCTCTTTTTGATTGAGACGTAGGGCTACCTTTCCGCGGAGCGATTTTTCCACACAAAGGCGCCCTTCGTATGTTTACGAGCGCGTAATTAATTATTTAGCGCGTAACGTAATTTAATGCCCAGATGTTGCATTATGTACTTATTTTGCACTTATGGTACGTATGTTTATTTTTTCCTTTGGAGACGCAGGGCAATACTTTCGTGGGCGACTTGAACTTGCTATTACGCACTTTCATGGGAGTCGCACGCACGACGTGTGCGTATACGCACGTGCGCATATTCACTATTCTCCCGCACATGTGCTTGAGGCAATGCACATACGCACGCTATGGGGCTGCCGTGCGAGTTAATATTAAGATGGCAGAACTACGGCCACAGGGGACAGAAAGTTACAACACCTGAGAATACAAATTTGTGGTCGCGTGGTTGCAGTCGCCTCTTAACTTGGGCGCAATAAGTGATAGTTCCGAAGGTGTGCATCCTCTCTTTAATTAGTTTTATGCTCCGTAGCGTTATTTCGGAACTACGACGAGTGGTACAAAACCCGTAAGACCGCTGTGATGACAGTTGCTGCTCTCAAGTATAACACGTTCGCCCTCACCGAGATGTGTCATTGTCACCGTGGGAATCAAAATTTCCGACAGAACAACGCATAACTAAAATCCCTCGTTTCCGGTAGCCGTAGGTACCTTAAACCCTCGGTGTGGTCTTCAGTAGTCCTCCTGGCATTCATGCGCTTGAACCCATTCACTTTATATCATGTGAAAGGACATGTGTAAAGCTATCGGATGATGCTAATCCAATGGTGGCAGCCACCACCTGCAGGGATCTCGCAATGGGCACATTTTACGTTGCTCGAAACTTCCGTTTTTCGTTCTTTTACCAATCAAAAGGATGTGACTTTCACACTTCCTGTGGGACTGGTGGCAACCCGAAACAAAAGCTAAGATGTTACCAGTGGATAAAGATCTCTACGAAGCGCTTCGTTTCTTCTCATTGCTTTGTCGGTATGTTCGTCGAACTGGGTTTTCTCGTCAAGGGAGCACAGGAAACTCATGTACTCTCCCACGGTTTGAATGAGGCTGACGGAATTGGGAGGCCATTGGGTAAACGTAAAGTGATGCTCTGGGGACAGTACAACAAGCTCACGCAGTGTGGTCATTGATTTCTCCGTCAGCGGGACACATGTAGCAAAGAAGAGGTTGAAGGTCGCGTGCTCGTAGGTGGGGCGCGCAAGGCCGCAGCCTCGTGCACCCTGCCTGACAAAAAAAATCGCTGCGCGTCTCTCAGGCAAAAATAAAAGATTGTCTCACTTTGCGTCTAAAGTAGGGACATGACGCCACCTTTTCAAAAATAATCAAGGAAATCGAAGATGGCATTTTTGAGAAAACTGAGATCCAACATTGGCAATTTTCGCCTACTATGTGTGATTCTCAAGCTAATAACACAGAAATAACAGGGCTGAGATAAATGAGTTCTCTACAGTACGAAAGCTCTTTCAATGTCCTATCGAATGGCACTAAGCTCGATGTTCTCAGAGGTTCCGTCATGAAGGAAATCGGTAACAAAATTTGGCCTTTTTGAACGTTTATGCCAAGTTTGGCATTTTTTAACAGAAAATCTGTGGCTCTCAGAATTCTGTGGGTGACTGTCGACAGTGTCTATGGTGTAGCCTATAATCACAAAAAACCTCCAGTTCCTAGACATAAAATTAGCGGTGCTAGATCACGTCAAAGTCGGTCCAGAAGAAAGCGTGCTCAAGCAGCCTCAGACTTTCCCCCTCTCCTGCGCGGAAACTACTACACGCACGAGCATCGCACGTGGCGCGATTTGCGTCGTTTGAGCTGTCCTCTAACATTTATTTTTTCTGGGCGAATTAAAAAATACGACTTTCACACGTTGTTCGATTTAAAATGAAACTACCCTACTTTCAAAAAATGTAAACACAGTGTATCTTATTTTTGATGGTGTTTCGGTACCGTTCTGGTAGCAAAGTGTCGTTTGTTGTTGATGCCTACTCCTGTTTAAATGCATGTTCAGTTGCTCGTTCAATTATTGTTTAATTGCCATTTAAGTCTTGCTAATTTTGTTATAATTCCGAGACGGTGGATTTACTTTTGCTGTACAATATGCTCATGACCTGTACATTTTCTTTTATTTTTCACACTCCTGCAAATGACATCTTGGTGATGTCAGCAGTATCCCTTAAATAAATAAATAAATACTCTGATTATGAAATGCACACACAGTGGTTACGTTTGACATCAGTGTTTTGAAAATTGTTAGGTAACCATATTTTTGGATTATGTATGTAGAGTTATATTGTATCAATGCGATAGCTTTCTAGACGCAACCACCACGTGACACACCGTGACCATGTGACACGATAACATGATGTCCCCCTATAAAGTTACCACATTTAAACATGAGTGGCACAATGCCCAAACATGCAGCAAACTTTTTTGCATGATGTGTTGTGGCTGTGATGATGAGCCAGTGAAAGAATCGAACGTGTCCGTGACACCGACTCTCAACTGGAGAATAAACAAGGTTGGTTCTCCTTTGAATGGCCTGCCATTAAGTTCTCAGCATAACATGACAAAAAGTGCACAAGATATACTGGCATCTGCATTGACATGAACCGTACATGTACAAGAGGTGTGCTACAAGTTCTCAGCCTTACAAAGGAGTGGACGCACAGACACAACACTTTATCATAGTCAGAGCCGTAGCAAGGCAAGTTGGCGCCCAGGGCAGAGTAAACCTGAAGCGCCCCCCCTCCCCCCACTGCCGTCAGAAGCCCTCTAAACAAAGAAATGAAAACAGCTTATTCGCAATGCGTAAATTCAAACTATTTTCATTCCCGCTTTATCCTGCCCAAACAACCTGCCAGGGCCAGCCGTTCGGCACCCCCTCTGATGGGGGTGCCAGGGGCGGCTGCCCCTCTTGCCCCCCCTTTCACTACGGCTCTCATCATACATAGTACATATATACTCTTCAAGGTTCATGCTACCAGAAATGGCACATACGCACTATAATCTCCCTGTGGCAGCCACCAGCAGGCGGCAATCCGCACAGCTTAACTAAAATGCAGAAAGCGAAGGCACGTGCAATCATTGAATATTTGCCAGCAGCCATCCACCACGAGATCATTGTGACAGGATACTCCATCCTACATAACAGTGAAGAACTGCGCCACAAAATTCGAAGTATGAAGGAACACCCTCAATGCTGACCCCCCCCATCCTGGTATGGCTACAAAGTTACTGTACGAGAAAACATCCACCGAGTGCACGATGAGCTCATGGCAGATAGCAGTCAACGTCCGGACCATCGCTCAAGTCCCAGGCACATCCAAAAGCACAGTTCAGCACCAGGTCCCTGTCAGACTGGCCCCCACAAGACTGTTGATAATTGAGCCTCTGTACACAATAAGAGGATAAGTAGAAAAATCCCAAACCGAGAAAACTGCAAGTGAATATTTGTTAAAGTAATTGCAGATGAGATTCCTCGAATAACGCAAATGCAAAATGTGTAACATGCATGTATGTGTCTACTCTACATGCATGTCCCGTTAGCATCATTTCTGGGTGTGTGGCTTAGCAGAAATTGAACAAAACCAAGGAGGACGACATATTCCCTTATTCTATATAACACCACATGCACAGGGTTTTCGCGCAGGAAAGAACAGTTTTCACGAGTCGGACTTTCATGGTGACGCCAGGACGGGCGAAGTTACCTTTGTGCAGCGGAGCAGCCTAGATCGTGATTATCGTGCTGCTAAACGAGCACAATCTTGAAAATAATGTTCTGTATGGCAGCAAAATATGACATATTAGCATAGTGCGCATGTTTTTCAATTACAACACTCAGCAGCACTGCCGACACGGTCATGTGAGGTAGGAAGAACATGTTTCTCGAGTGGAAGTCGAAGTTCATTTCCGCATCGTAGCAAAATTTAAGCTACACCATTTGTATGCATGTGTACAAAAGGGGCCTGATCTGGCTGTCCATCCCACTGACACACATGCACTTCCCATTTCTTATCCTCCTATAGCAAGTCAATAAACTGCAATACGGTCCTAAATTTTCTTTGACAGGTACATACTGGTATGTGGATGACATTGCAACAAATATACTAAGAAGAGAATAATTCGACTTATCCCCTTATTGCATACAGAGGTTGAGTTAAAAACATGAACACTTCATCACACCCAGACACAATTTCCAGTTGATCTCGGGGACTTGTGTGACTAGTTTGTGGCTGTGGACAAAACATAGGTCCCCCACGTTTAACCCAAAAGCGAAGTCCAGTCCAAACAGGGGGAACGTACCCTCCCACAACAGTGAAGGCAGCTTCGTCCATTCCATTAGCAGGCGAGGTGATGGCCACTGTATTCTGGGATTTGGAGGGATTCTGCTCATCGAATATCTTAAAGGAGCAAGGAGAGATTCGAAAACAAATATGTTGGGAGAACTAGAAATTAGGATTACAAGCCCTGGGACACACATTCCCACAAACATGACAAGCACAGCGCGTAAACCTCGAACACAAGAGGAGCTTTCAATCTCGCCTGGTCAGAAAACCTGCTCCCCTCGGACACGGTCTGCAGCGTCAGATGCGCCGCTAATACAGAGGCCCACACCTTCTTTTTTCTTTCTTCCTTTTTGACGTTGCATTTCGCTCCGCCCGTCCCACATCTCAACTAGCTGCTCTCGTTAGATGATTCTCGGAAGCCAATGAAAAGCGCTCTGCCACTAGACATCACCATATGTGAGGAGCCACTGCACGCTCTCTTGCAGAGCAATTTTCTAAAGAAATCCGCACTTCCCAAAGGAAATATTTTGTGCAATTGTTCCTGAAGATAGTGCGTTCATACGACACAGAAAGAAAAAAAAACAAAATGTTGGAAGTGCTTTCCATGCTCCTTTAAAAAACGCAGCCCATTAGTGGGGACTACTATCCAACCCAGAGTCATTGCTTGTGGGAGACGCCGTCTAGGCCAAACGATGTGGTATGCTTCCGAAGGTGGTTGCGTTCTAGCAGAACGATGTGGCTGTGCCATGCTGCTGCAGTGAAAGTCAGGAAGGCCACACCATACTTGCCAGATTTTGCCCCATCTGACTTTAATCTGCCCTCCAAGAAGAAAAATAAACTCTGGTGTCCATTTCTCCAGTGATGATATGTCATTAAAACCATGACATAATTTTTTAGGACCAAACTTCAGTATTTTATATTTTTTTCACAAGGATCAACGCATTAGAGCATAGGTGAGCAGAGTGTGTGGACAATGGCAGGGGCTATTGTCATCATTTCATTCATTTCTACCAACGCCTTCTGGGTCAGCCTGAGAACTTATTGGTCACCCCTTGCTTCTTGTTAGTGTTCTCATTTTATTTCGATAGTGTCTTGATAATTTATTACTACTCCTTGATGCATTAAAGCCCTCTCCACAGCAGGAAGTTTGGTTTGCATATTATGAAACTACACTCATTTCAAATCAATACAGGCAAACAGCCTTTCAGAAACATCCACTCACAAATAGAAGTTCGTTGTCTACGTGGGAATGGATATCAAACATGGTTAGTAAAAATACGGTACCATGAAATAACCTCCTTAGTGCTATGCCAAATTCCTTAACGAATATTTTTTAAGATGTATTTTACTCCAACGGCCCAGCAGCATGCGGCAGCTAAGTGTACTTATCAAGTCAGTATACTCACTTGTGGCTGAAAGTCATAACTGAGACCCATTTTTTTCAGTTTCTTCTGGGTTTTCTTCAACTTCTCGATACGTCTTCGAGCGCTCTTCTGGTCTTCCTCGAGAGTCCTCTTCCTGTTGTTGACACTGCGCACTATTTCTTTCCGGAGTGGGAAAGGATAGCGAAAATCTTTAAACAGTCCTGGATGTACTTTTTCTTTGGGCATGACATAACCTGAAATTAAGCAGAGCCATAATCATAAGCCACTAACATAACAGTAGCATGCAGCACATAAAACCAAGCAAAATACAACTTACATCGCAGAAGTTTATTGAAAAAGAGGTAGCCATCCATTGTTTCAGCTACAATCTTTGCAACATCTTCGGATGCAAATTCCACAAATGCATAGCCTCTACTTCTTCCGGTCTGCAAAAATGCAGGAATAAAAGGGACATCTCAGTGCATGTACAAGATGTTGAGAACCGAGCAAATCAGTGTACCGTAAAGCGCAAAAAAGTGCAAGATATACTTTTTCACCAAATATATTACATAACGGAGCAAAAGGTCTAGGTTCAGTACAAGTAACAAAGCAGACAACTGAAGACAAATGATGAGCATTGTGAACAATTGAGAAAGGCGTAACAGAGAATGCTGAAAAGATAATGTGTTCACATCACCAGTATCCATAAGAAAGTGCTCTGAACCTGTGCAGTTGACTAGTAATCTGTGGGGCTCTGATTTGAGCTCTAGCACAGGAACAATGGGCTATTTTTTTTAACTACAGTTCATCAGGTTTCTAGCTTTTGCACTATGAAAGATTGTCTATTGAAACGATTAGCATCATATGTGAGGTAAATAACACAAAAGGTCCAGAATCTTCTAGCCCACAAGGGATAGAGTTGGTCCTATAAGAACCCTATACTGCCGACCGCTAACAGAGATGATTCCTGGCATATTTAAAGGGGCAGTCTGGATCCCAGGTGTGAAGTAAATAGGCCTTACCAGATAATTCCTTATATCTTTCCGAGCCACTATGCAAAATATTTGTATTTGATAGTCATTTGATTGTCATTTATATTTGACTCAGAGAATTTGTAATGCAATTTTCAACCGGAATTTTTTGCCCTGACTGAAAGGAGCACTTCGAACAGTCATGACGTCAGGAGAGTTCCCTTCTGGACTTGATGGCATCTGCTCGGTTCCTCTCGGCGGGCTGTGTGTTGTGCTTTGTGCGTCGCCGTTCCTGGTTCCCGTACTTTCAATACGCATGGCATTCCTGCTTTTTATTAACAGTGACTGGTTACTGCACGTGTGACAGTGTTGCTGAGCGATGAGGCATATGTGTTGCTTAGTGCATTGTGAGAACCAGAAGGAAAATACAAAGTGCGTGCTGGGTTTTTGCATCCCCCCTACCCCTTTTGTGCAACTCTATGTTTTCCATGTAGTCCTTGGCAGGTGTAGAGTCGTGAATCTGTACCAACTACGTCAACTCGCTGTCTTACGTTGTTGCGTTTCCTGTACAAAGGGGATTTTTGTCAACTCTACACTCTGTGTTGGTATGTCACAGTGTATAATAACATTCTTGTCTATGTTTTTATCATCTGCGGCAGCATGCAGTGATAGAGCTTTAGCCTGAGCTGATCTTTGGTGTGTCTCTCTGTTTTCCGTGTAGTCTTTGGCAGCTGTAGAGTCTTGAATCTGTACTGACTACCCCAACTTGCTCACTTGACACTTCCTATTTGCATCTTGCCACAATGTCACTGGCCTGTAACACAAACTTTGCTGTGCTGAACAAGAAACGCAGTTCACAGTGAGCCCACAAAGAGGCTTCTGGGTAGAGCACCCATGTGGACCAACATTTCAACTGTTGTCTGCTGCTAGGACCTTAGCAGAGCACACTCCTGTAGAGGAGCGACAGAGGGATCCCCTACATAACTGGTGACCCAGAGAAGCAAAACCAGGGAATGCCATATTTCCACCGCGTTCCACCATACCTGCTTTTCAGCCACCACCATCAGCATCAACTCAACCACTGTGATCAGATGGCAGCATTATTGTACCAGTGCAGGGAGCAGGTAATGGTGCTAGTAGCATACCCTGGTCCCCTACAGCACAATG
Source organism: Ornithodoros turicata (assembly GCF_037126465.1). NCBI lineage: Eukaryota > Metazoa > Arthropoda > Arachnida > Ixodida > Argasidae > Ornithodoros > Ornithodoros turicata. The sequence continues at coordinate 98,674,777 of NC_088202.1, forward strand.
AAGGTGGCACACATACAGAGCTGCATTCTCAGATGAACAAACTGAGTTCTACAGCTGTGTATGAATCTGGTGTCCTCCAGTACGTCATCACTGATCAGATTGATGACATCTGCATTGTGGCCATCACAGCAATGAAGATTCTGTTGAGTGACTAGCACTACAAACATAGCGTCAACAGTATGGAACCGAATGTTGTCCCACCATCAATCAGGATGTGTAATGTGCATGCTATGGCATTTTCCGGCAAACAAAAAAAGAGACAGAGAGGAAGGACAAAGAAAGACATCCAGGTCATCGTAACTACGAATCTAAACGAGCTACATGCCTACACCAGCTGGATACAAGTGACAATGTAGAATTGTCTTTGCACAAAGAATGAACATCTGGAAGTAACATAAGCTTCACTTGCAACTGCTCTCTCTTCCCTTGTGTTTCAGTTATCATATCTCCCTCTCTCTGAAAAGTTTCAGTGAAAACAACCAGTGTTGGATAGACATGGGTAACCAATGTAAGTAGACATTCGATATGTTGCATATATGCGGTGTGGCTTTTTACATGTTTCTACAGCAAATATGTGTGCATATGAATGCAACCACAGTCTCTTTGATGAAACACGAGCACACATCCTAAGCCGTAAGCTGCGTAAGGTCTTCAATAGTGCCTGCAAAACGCAATGCGGCGTGGTACGCTGATCGTCATGCCTCTAAGTTTGTGTCACATGTGAAATAAACATCGCAAGATGCTATTATGGATACTCAAATTAATGAATACTGAGAAGAGTCACTCATGTGACTTGAAAAGCTGCACTGACCTGCTCAGCATGTAAACTTTTTGAAATGTGCGAAAAAGCAGCGATAAGATATTGGTTGCGCAAGTGTTTTTACCTTCAACCTTTCCTTTGTCATGGATGCCAACAACACAGCACACAATATTATGGGTGTGCACCAAGTTTCATAATTCTGTAGGGTTTTACCAAGTAACCAACCCTTACACAAAAAACATTGTTTTAAATACAAAGATACCATATTACCACACATTTCCTGGCATGCAGGACTTTCCAAGTCACCTCTCCGGTTGCATACCAGAAAAAAAAAAAAAAAAAAAAACGGTTTTCCGGCACGCTGGTCATCCTCGTTTTATTCCGGCATGCCGAGAAACGCGCAGTAATATCGTATGCTCTCCGAAATGGATTTGAGACAACTGATACTAATTTTACCATGTGCTTAGAAGCTACTGAATATTACACAAAGTCGTGCTGTTGATGTCGTCGTGATTCTGGCACAAGTGAACAATCCGACATTATCATGTAGCCATAACATGTACCTTTCACCTCTTGCTAAATAAAACAGACGAAATGCATCCAAATTAAACATGATTTACTATGTGCACGTACCTTGCCACTTCGTGACAACCGCAGGTTTGTTACTATACCAAACTGAGAAAAGAACTTTCGCATTTCTTCTTCATAAAATCCATGAGGGATATGCTTGATGTATATGACGCCTTTGGGCCCAAGGTACTCCTCTTCAACCTGAAATTTGAGCAAGTACAAATGTCATAAGAATGTACGGTATGAAAAGACGTGCAGAAGGATGGTCTAGAAAATGCTACACGTTCACATTTGTTGCCGAAGCAAGAATTTTAAACTAAGGTGCCCTTCCTGAAAGTCTGGGGAGACATTCCCTCTTGTGCAGGACAGTGCTGGTACGTGTCATTAGTGCTTACTCGTTATTCGAATAATATGTATTGTTCGAGACCGACGAAGCGCTCTCTTGTTTTACTCTACATCAACATTTCTAGTAAGCCCCGAGACGTCAGTTGTCAGAAGCATCACCCGACCCTGCTCCTCATACACCACACAGAGTGCGACCCAGGATAGTCCACACGTGTTTTGTCATGGGAATTGGCAGCCAGTGGACTCTGCTGATGTTACTAGAAGGGCGGAGGTTCTGTACAGGTTTTTGTTTTATTTGTATTGTCCCGTAACCGCGCCTACGATTCGACATAGACTGCAGTCGCCTCCTGAGCATCGTACCCAAAACTGATGAAATACTGTGCATTGACCAACATGTTTGCAGGCAATAAGATTCAAAACATGTACCAAGATAGGAAGCGCGATCATACCTTGCGTTTGGTCTTTGAGCGCCGATTTTGCTTCTTCTTGGGGTTCGTTTTTACTGGCTGATCGGCAGCGACTTTTTTGACAGTAGTTTCGTCTAGCTTTTGCTGCGGTGTTGTTTTCGGCTTCATTTTACAACAGAAAACTCCGCCACGTGCTCTAAAAGCGCGACTAGCGTAAACAAATCACGACAAAAAGGAAGAAAAAGTGGTAACAGTGTTGTTGGCTTGCGAAGCGTAACCTGCCAACGTTTCAGCGAAATTACGTACCTAACAAAAATGTTTAAGTCACCTGTTCAATGTAGCATTTGTACAACATCATTACAATGAAAACTACCATAAAATAAATACTCCAGTTTTCACCATTGTTCCTTGGAAATCGTTTTTCATCTCAGGGTAGTAGGGCGTTCCCGTGCTTGAGTGGCTTGAGTACTAGCTCTCTCTGCACAGAGGGAGCTAGTATTCAGGCACCCTAAGCGATAGGAAATAGGAAACAGAAACGCGAGTAGCGCGAAACGCATACCACGCTTTTTGTATGGGGGAGGAGCTCCGAAATGGGATGACTTGCTTTTGAAAACAGACAAATTATGACAAAGTAAAAAAAGTCATATTATGCGCTTTCCACATTACCAGAGACACGTCGACACGTCCTTGACTAAACCGAAGCCTAACTGAGGGGTTAGAGGCCGCCATCTTGTGAAAGGTATAGAACAGCGAACAGACACTGAAGGCCACCTATGCCGACCTATGCCGTCGAGACAAAATATATAAGAGAAGGAAAAGTCTTCCCATGAGCAAATATAAAATGGACAGCTTACAAACAGAGCAGAATAGGAAGAACTAAGGTGTACTTATACACATGGAAGGGTAACGGTAATGGTAAAGGAAACAGAAACGGAAACTAAAATTATCGTCCGGTATTGAATTCGGGTAATGGCTATTCATTTTTTTTAATTCCGTGTTAGCGCCGCGAAGCAACTGTGGCTATGAGCGGCGTATAGACATGGACAGATGGAGAGGACAGCAGGAAAGAGTGGGGGACGGGGGTTAGTATGCGTCCCTGGTAATGGCTATTCATGTTGTGCGATGACACTTGAGTGACTTTTGATTTAATTTTTGTATTTTGATGACATCATTCCCAGTAACGCTCTAAATGCTACACGTGAGCATGGAAACAAAGCGCAATATTGGATCACGATGGTGCATCCCTCGCTTACCTACTCGTTGCAGTCATGGCATCCACACGTGAGAAACATAGTCCCCACGCACTCTACTCCACCATAGCACGAGAACGAGACACTACGATTTGCATTTACTTGTTTTTTACTATTTTCCATTTGACCGTGGCTCTGGCAGTATTGTTTACAACTGTGAGTTTCGGCCTATGAATGCGACATTTAATGAAGGTTACGCCCATTTTGAATTGCTGGACTCGGAGTGGCTGAAGACTGAAGACATGTTCCTACATTTTTAAAGAAAATCTTGCAAGATGTGCGCATCCCAACGACGTAAAATTACTTGCGTATTGTGTACGTGCTGGCTTGCTGAGCTCAAGATCGCGGGTTCGATCCCGGCCGAGGGCGGTAGCAATGTGGGGGAGGTAAACATTGCTTCCAGCACCGTGTGTTGGAGATTTCCGGCGCACGTCAAAATAAACCCAGGTGGTCCAAATTATCCGCAGTCCTACCCTGCGGCACGTGCGACATGTCGCCACACTGCACAGACAAACCTTACGTGTAACATCACAGTACCAGTATTATTACATCGAAGCAGCACTTGGGCACAACAGGCTGCTGACAGAGCCGGACGGGCTGTCCTCCCGCAGTTCTGTAACAGCAGTTTCATTACCGGGAACAGTAACGGAAACGTAACGGAAACGAAATTGAAAAGCTGGTATCAGAAACGGATAACGGAAACGAAAATATAGCAGTAACGAAAATGGAAACGGTAACGAAAATACGTCCGTTACCCTTCTGTGCTTATAGATAGAAGATTGCAGAAAGTTGGGTTGTGCAGCCCCACCGTCGCCACTTCTAGCGAGGTTTGCAAATTTTGAAAGTTGAAGAAACTGCATGAGTTTCTGAGTTGATGAATCAGGCGATGAGCTTGTGCTTGTGCGAGGTGGTGTAACGGACTCGGAGGCAGCATGTCTTTGGAAGGATGGGTTGCGTGATCATCTTGATTCTAATGTATCTTGATTCATCTTCATTGATTTTAATCAATGGTGCTAAGCGTGACATTTTAATGTATTTTACCAAATAATTTTCCTTGGGAAGGAAATTGCTTCGCGACATTGAAGATTGCTATACAATGTAGCGTAAAGTCGCAACTTCTGTTCCTCAACGTACTTTCAACAACCCTCACGCTAATAGCACATCGTTACATCAACCAAGCTCCGCTGTTTAACTATGTAGTTTTCTCAAACCTTTCTTAGTCAAATATTTTTATCCACAATTTTCGTGTTGTGTAAAGAGCACACATGGTCCTTTCATATTCGCGGAGCTTCGTCTAAAACATTTTCAGTTGACAATATAGATGATCAAGGAAACCTACGTGTCAATTTAATGCTATGAACGCACGAATTATTACGTCGTCTTTATCGTTACAAGGAAACTGGTCAGTTAGGAGGGAGACTTAAAGGAGCTAATTAAATCAAATTAATCAGGTTTAAAATAAATAAATCCGGTTTATATGATATTTTCAAAAAATCAGAATGTTTGTTTGCAACAGACTGTGCTGAACCTCCCGAGAGAGCTTTTTTTTTTCCCTCCTGCTGCGCGCTAAAACTCCTCATTGTCGTTCTTGATTGACAGTAGTCTTCTCTCAAACGGAGTCTCATTAGATATTGCTAGAACGTACTTGATTAGGCACTTTTGTGCTAGGAAGAGTGGAGCATAGCATAGATGGCCCTATATATTCAGGGATATTCCCATGGTTTTCGTATCGGGGGTGTTGGTGTCCCGGAGGGTTGGGGTGGGGCCGTGTGACACCCATATTTGCGCCTATTCTGGGCTTTCTGGCAGGTATTTTGAGATGGGCGGCATCAGAGATGGGGGGGGGGGGGTACTGAGAAAATCCCTGGGGTCTCGTTTGGTGCCGTTGGGGCAAAATGGCCGCTATGTAATAGGGGAAAATGTCCTATTCAATTACTGGTCCTACAAACCTCGCCTATTTAAAAAAAAAGCAGAAAACGCGTCCTGCTGGTCGCTACCCTTCACTCCTCTGTGAGGAGCCTTGAACTTGTCCGCTGCACCGCATACCACGTTCCCAAGTTCGGTGCAACGTAATCATTCATTATGCTTCATTAAGTGCTTGTGTCAGTATCCATGGCTTAGTCCCTACATTACTTCGACGAGCACGCCTAGTGAAATGCGCTTCAGTGCTACAGGCCAAGCGCTCAGGGCAAGAGGTAAGGTCTGCGTCCACTGATATGGAATAAACGTAGGCTAGCCGCTGGAGAACTACTGGAAAACGGCTGGGTTTGGGTACACGGAAGACCGATGCCAGGACGCAAACGTTTCGTCCAGTCGTCGTCTTTCCGTGTGCCCAGAAGCATGTTTTGTCAGCATCCAGCAGCTCGCCTACATTCATGTCATATTAAACAGTAAAAATATTTTTTGATAAATAGTTTGCACATCAGACCTGTTGAAAACGGCGAAACAGAAAGTAAACATTCTCAGGACTGGCGCTGTAATGCGGAACGTAGTCTTCCAGTACCTGCAGGCCGCGTCCCCCTGAGGATGTCGCCCTCAGAGACTTCTACCCTACGTTATGCAGCCTGACTAGAACTTTCCCCGTAGACTTTCACTGGGCTTTTCGCATGGACGACGACACATTTCATAGAGAGTTTCTTATAGCTTTTTTCGTTTTTCATTCCATCTTTTCACGACAGATAGCTAGTTTTCTCTTGGACGCACATCACACTCAGCTTCTGAACCCGATGTAGTTGCTTTGGCGCCCCGAAAAATAACGTTTCTCGAGCCATGTCTCAACATCCCTGTAGTACCGCGTTGTCCAATGGATGTGCTCTTTGGCGTTGCCGATCATGCGCTGAACCTTCTCCTCTTCTTCCGGCAAAACATCTTTTGTTCGTTCGTAGATGTCGTGTAGCTGAATTTGCGAAAAAGTGAGTTAGAAGCTGAACGGTGACAGACAGGGGTTACAAGATATCGTTCAGAAATATTATGAGGGTTCTAGGCAATCTGTTATAGCGTTGCAATATTTGATCTGCCACATTGGATAAATTAGATCATAATCGAAGTTCAATCATGCTGTTTGTGTGTTTGTAAGGAAAAACGCTGTTCTGTGATTTGATCCCACAGATACAGCAGACTGCCAAAGGTCTTTCAGACAACGAGTACTTTGTGTGGATCTTATTACCATGCACAAAAAGGCATCTTTGCAATGGAAGCACACGTACCGTTTCCTAAGAGCGAAGAAACGTATTGCTTGCGACACGGTTGTTTGGAATCGCCTCCACTAGTTCTGCAGCCCATATTTCCTTGGTTGCCCTCGGCAATGTTGTTCCAATATTGTATTTAAAGAAAGTCCATATGCTACACGTGACTGTTACTCAAAATAAATGGTCTTGCAAGATCTGGAGATTTGAGATGGGATAAACTACAGAGTGCTGATTTCAGACAGCCGTGTCGCAGGATAGTCATGAAAGTTGCTGAACGGCCTTGGTCGATCAGTTGGTAGTGTCTGCCTACTAATCCCGAGTTCAAGCCCGGCGAAGGGCGCCAGCGACTTGATGACAGGGTAAAGTTACTTTACCCCTGACTCCACGGGCACTTCCAGAGGAGGACACCTACCGGAACGGCGTTTGTGCCCATTGACACACGATAACGGAGATTTTCCTTTTAGATAATGGGCCTTTTTCGAAAAAGGAGATCGACTATCCCAATTTCCGACGGAAAAGGCGTAGCCTCGAAAGCAGCATCCGCGGGTGATTAGCAGATCCCGATTATTTAGCACACAAATGCCTCTGTTCAACCTTTTTATCAGTCGTTAAAATAGTTTTCCAAACTTACATGGGCCTTATGAATAATCTCACTCCGAAATAATCTCGCCCAAAAAGCCGCGTGTACAGTGGCAAGAAAGGAATACATGGGGTGTTATGGGAAGACAATTTAGATGACCTGCGTGGACAGAAACACAATGGTGAAGTTCACGCCCGTATCGTCAAGATACTGAGAAATTCCGGAGTGCGCTAAAAGATTATGCGAGATTGCCATTGTCGTGTGTTAGCGACGCGAACTCCTTTCCCTAAGGGGTCCTTTCAAAGCTGCAAAAGAACCCTACTTCAAAGGAATTCTAGCCGACCAGTGTGTCACGGGTATTTAGACTCTCTTGGAGTTCCGCGAGGCAGGAATGAAAGCAGACTCGCGGCGATCGGGGGGGAGGGGGAGGAGGGAGAGATTTCAAAGCTGTAGCTCCAAAGGCTCCAAAATGGCGGCACTGGCTTTTGTTTTTCATCCCGTGCTAGCGCTGCGAATCAACTGCGGCTAACGGCGACGAGGCGCGAACAGATGACAGAGGGAAGGGGTGGGAGACAGGGGGTTAGTATGCGTCCTGGGCAGACTTCAAGGGGAACTGTGCCAACATTCGCCTGGAAAGTCTGCCGGAAAACCCAGGGAAAAGCTCACTGGCCTTTGCACCGCACGTTGTGTGACGTCAAATGACCTGCTTTAAAGTAGGGTACGCCAAGTATCCCTTAAAAAGGGGTTTTCTGTGTGCCGAGATTTCAGGCGCACGTTAATCCAAACCAAGGAGGGCAAAATGAATCTACAGACCGACCAAGGGGGTGTTACTCATGATCACAGCTTTCTCGCGGCGTAAAGCAATGAATTATCACCATGAAAGCTTTAAAATCAGACACGACTGTCCTCGCCCTAGGCCCTGAAATCAGCGTTGAAAATCTTTTCCGCTTACTTTTTGCAGTTCGCTTTCGTGACGAATGTTGTCTACTATAGACTCGAGAATTGAATCGAATAAACCTTGAAGTGTTCCATACCTGGAAGTAACCAAACGCAAGTTACGTACACCGCAAAATTACCGCATGCTATCAGTGGTTGGTAACGAAAGCACGTTACCGGCCGAAAACGGCTTCCTGGTGACTCGACATGAAGCGTACGACAGTTGAACTTCCCGAGAGGCTGGTGGAAGATATCGCGTTTAGCAGGTTAGCCGCTCTTTGTGTCGTCTCCACACCTGACTTCTTATTGATTAGCTTCAATAGTAGCCTGAAATATATAACAGCATTTTATATTTGCATTTGCTGCAGAAAAACATTTGTACTTTTCAAGCAGCTTCAGGTCGGGCGTACACGACAGCGCTTTGATTAGTACCGCACGTTCCTGGTTTGTAGCAGCTGTCTCGTAGTGCTTCCAGAGGAAATTGAAGTCTGCTTCATTGCCAAACTTGATGGCCTGACAATACACCAGTGATCGGTAGGAATATGGGATCCTGCATGGAGAATTAGAGATACGTTAGATTACGAAGCGCTGTTCACTGCACATCGCATGATGGCAGTTCATTTTTTTTATCAACCTGACATTGTGAGGGTACCTCACCAAATTATGCTTAATTTAAGCTAACTTTGGGCTAATTTGGAGCTACAGGGTTGCAATTCAGAGCGCCAAAACACAGTGAACTCTGGTAGCAGCACAGGGGAAATTTGGCGTTACGAGAAAAAACAAACAAAAGTGGTTTTTGTTAGCTGTTGAGTTCAAGTAACCATCTCTAGAATCTGAATGTGGATTTGTGATTTGCGAACGAAATGAATGTTGGTATTACTATGCATGTATTAGGATGTGTTGAAAGGTGAATACCTGAACGTCCACTCACATGTGATAAGAGAGCTCATAGTTGCTCTTGAGATTTTCGAACATTTTTTTGCAGAAGGACACACACGGCTCATGCCCGTAGTCACAGGTCAGCGTCAATATGGCCACGCGTAGTATTCTGCAAGAGGTCATGATTCACAAAATGGAAAATCTCGCTAAGGAAGCCATAAGGAATTAATCCCAGCGGAGCTGGACGCTCACGAGATCTGGAGAGATTCATCTCTGTGTTCCTCCGACATCAGCCTGTCGTAGATATTAGTCAGCAGGTGATTCACAAATTTCTGCGCATAGAGCATATAGCATTATTCCTCGGCAATTTACATTACATTTTGCGAAAACTGTTATGGACCCATTTAAAAATCATGCTTCATATTTTTTTCTTCCATCAAGTTTGTCACAAAAATGTAGATACGAAAATAGGGCTAATATCCAAACCCGCTGTTGGTAACCGTAACCGCTTTTAGGAACGGGCGTCTGACTTGTTAAGATGACAGTTTTCTGTTCCAAGAATATAGGAGGTGATCCTGATATGCCGTCTGGGCGTTTGCATTGGGTCTTCCGCAGAGGCTTTAAGACAGACCCGAATTCCCTATAGAGGCAACCCAGGCCGCGCGGTTCGCCCTGAGCATCACAAGCGTTCGGAAGCAAACAACAACAACTTTATTACGGGATGATGGCTGGGGAGTTTCATCGCCTGGGCGATACTCTACCCTATTGCTGGTGGTGATGCGGGGAATGAAATGATGAGCCCTTCACAATATGGATCGAAGTCCTGTAGTGTCCAGAAAGGTGAAAAGAGCCTTGAGGGCAGAGCGTTGGTGTGCTGGATGTGGCCAAAGACCAAGCAATTTTGTGAGAGAGAGGGGGCGGGAGTCTAGCTCGTTGAGGGATGCGGAGAGTACGGTTCGGGAAGGTTGGCAGTGTGGGCAATGGAGAAGAATGTGCTCTAGATCTTCCACAGCACTGCAGTGGCTGCAGTGGGGAGAGGCAACTTGTCTCAAGCGGTAATGCCACTGTGCTGTGAAGGCCACGTCGAGGCGCATTCGATGAACTAATGCGGCATCTTGACGAGAGATATGTGCAGGCATGCGGAAAGCGAGCGCTGGATCAACTCTGCTCAGCGTGGCGGGGGGTAAAATGTCAGCGGTCCGTTGGCGGGTAGCCAGAGGAGCCACGAGACGTCGAACTATGGACCGATGATCTCCTCTCAGCAGTGCAATACGCGTCCGTCTCCGAGACGAGAGAGCTGCTTCTGCGGCGCTGTCAGCCTGTTCATTGCCTTCGACACCGCAATGGGCTGGAACCCATTGGAGAACGAGCCTGTGCCCTGCTTCGTTGACAAGTTAGTAATCCATTAACACATCCATAACCAACGGTGCGGAGGAGCCTCGTATGCCAGAATATCCAATTGCTTGCAGCGCAGATGCTGAGTCCGTGAAGACCACCCAATTCCGTGGGATAAAGTGAACGATGTGCTGTAGCAAGAAAAGTATGGCATAGAGATCCGCAGCTGTGGATGAGGTATGATGCAAAAGGTGACGTCCTTCAACTACTCCTTCGGATGGGATGACGAATGCCGACGCGGACTTGCCATTTCGAGATGCGCCATCGGTGTATGCGGCGACAGAGGTAGAAAACTTCGAAGAAGACTTCGTCGTCTACGAGTGCATAAATATGGGCTCGAAGGGCTTGAGGGGGAACCTGATCTCTGCTATCCTGGAGGTCAGGAAGACGTGCGAAGGTGGGTGGTACAGGCAGAGGCCCGGGGTCGTTCGGCGGAGTGACGTCCTTAGGTGTGATGCCAGTGAGAGCCTGGCGTGTCCTCTGCGCTACGCGATGGAAATCACTTACAGAACGGTGTCACTGAGGAGTGGGTGACGGGGAACGTGGGCACGCAAACGTAGGAAGTGTCGAGCCGTTTCCTGCTCACGGAGGACCTCCACCGGGAGTTCACCAGCTTCAGCTAGGTCTTGCCGTTTTTCAGCCATTCTTGAACTCCCAGACAGCGACGAAGGCTTCGGACGAACAGGGTCCGAAGGGTATTTAACGGCGTTGTAGAAACCCTGTGCAAGACTGGAAGGCTGTAAAGCACAGTCGCCCTCACCAAACCCGCGTGAACGGCTAGAAGTGAGCGTTGATCACAGCCCCAGCCTAAACCAGAAAGATGTTGAATTGCAAGAAGCCATCGCTGCACTTTGGTTTCAAAGTGCTTAATGTGGCGAGCCCAGCGCAGGTTCGAGTCCAGGATCACACCAAGGAAGCGATGGGAACGCACAGGCTCGAGCTTCTTTGGACTCACCCAAAGAGGGAAATTACGTATAGCCTTCTGTGTGAAACGGATCTCGACGCACTTTTCGGGCGAAAGGTGCATTCTAAGTCTCGTAAGGTAGAGATGGACATTGTTTAAGGCGTGTTGCAAACGGCGCTTAATGGCTGGTCGTGACTTGCCTACTGTCAAAAGGGAAACGTCATCGGCATACACGGAGAATGCTACCTTGCGAGGAACTATCGATTTTAGTCCTGCCATTACCACATTAAACAGTGTAGGACTGAGAATGCTTCCTTGGGGTACACCTTGATGAATAGGGTGCTTGGGGCTTTGCCCGTGGGATGTGCGGACAGCGACAGTTCGGTCCGTAAGGAAATCGTGGAGCCAGCTGAAGAGAGCGACCAGATACGCCAAAAAACCGCAACTCGTGGAGCACACAGATGTGCGAGACGGTACCATACGCACGCTTAATGTCCAGGAAGACCGGTACAACGATCCGCCGATGAGCACGAGCATGTTGAACTGTAGAAACTAGGTCGAGGGCTGGATTCATGGAGCTTCGGTGGCGACGAAATTCAGCTATTTCTTGAGGGAACGCACCTTGTTTTTCGAGCCACCAGTCGAGGTGATGCAAAACCATTCTCTCCATCAGTTTTCCCACACAGCTTGTCAGGCTCACAGGGCGAAAGGAGGATAGGGCATTTCGGGGTTTCAGGATGGGAACAACTAATGCCTCTTTCCACGTAGATGGTACGGATCCCTGTCGTCAAGACGTATTATAAACATGAAGGAGAGCTTGGAGTGACTGCTCGTCAAGGTTTCGCAGCGCGGCATAGGTGATTTTATCTCGTCCTGGGGACGATCGCACGTTCATAAGTTTCAACGCAGTCTTCAGCTCGATTAGAGTAAAGTCGCGGTCCATAACGTCCGATGGGCGGAGCCAGTCTTGGTGGATTTCTGTCGTCAAGCTCTGGACAAAACTGTTGTGTACCACAGACTTTGAGGCAACCGCCGGTATCGTTAGGAGGACGGATAAATCTGTCGCTAGCGTGATTTCGTCTACACCCTTAACGACAGCCAATGCCGCGAGAGGATTCTTTTGTGAGGGCGCATACTTCAGAGCTCGAATCGTCCTCCAGATCTTTGTGGCGGGGTCAAACGGTGAAAGGTGTTGACAAAACTTACGCCAACCCTTCCGGTCTTCGTTCTTAAGTTCTCGTGTTACCTTAGCTTTGATCCGGCGGTATGCCACAATGTCAGGAAGTTGCCCAGTTCGGCGAGCCCTTCTATCTGCTCGGCGACGTAATGCTCTAAGGTGGTTAATTGCTGGAGAATGACCGACGTGACCTGTTACCCTTTTAGACAGGACAACCGCGTTTTGCATGGCCGAACGAATGCATTGCGAGAGGGCCTCTGGGGACATACCGGTGTGCACAGATGTTCCGAGACCGACACGAAAGAGTCTCCAGTTCGTGAAAGGGATCAGTCCAGTAGTGGGTGACAGAGGCAGTCTTTCGTGTGAAATATAAAGGGGAAAGTGGTCACTACCTCGGGTGTCGACATCGGTAGCGCACGACAAGTGACGAATTATGTCTGCTGAGCACCAGGAAAGATCCAGGACATCGAGTGATGTTGGTGATCGCATATAAGTTGGCTGTCGATTGTTAAGTAGGCACATGTGAGCAGTCTCCATTGCTTCCAACAATCTCCTTCCCCGTCCGTCCGTTCTACGGCTTCCCCAGGCCGCATGATGAGCATTGAAGTCACCCAGTACGAGAGCTGGGGATTACAGTGAATAAACCTCTACCCGAGAAACGTCATCATGACGTTGGTAGACACACCAAAACCAAAACCGATCGGAAGGGGAGAGCTGGGTTCCACGAATGGGCAATTGTTCGCTGCCTCCTATTGAAAGAAAAGTAGGACCGAAGGTGGCGTCCTTTTCAGAGACCATCGTAATCTCCTCAAGACCGTGGCTTTCGGGCGCGACCTTGTTCGCCAGTAGCTGTGAACGTAGTTCAACTCTACCAAACTCGTGGCGCTGTCGAACATTATGACGTCATTTGTTTACAAACAGGTATAAGTCTATTGAATAAGCGTTCGAGGTCACTCCACGGAACCTGTACCTCGGGACGTACCGGTAGGTACGCGGTTCAGTAAACACATATCGAGATAGAGAATAAGAGGGAAAGGGGAATAATGCTTCTAACGTAGAACACGTTCTTGGGATCTCAATGCCAGATCGTTCGAGCACTCGTTACCTGCATGCGCGACGGCGCAAGCGCGAGATACTCTTGAACTGTGAAAAGCCCTTTCGTTTGCAAGAACCCTGGTCCTATCCAAGAGAAGCGTTGTCTAAGCTGTGTCCAGCTGTGTCTCCCAGTAAACCACTAATATCCCTAGGATATCCCTACAAGGTCTTCAACGACCTGAATATCTGGACATCCATGTGATATCTGTGGGACATCCCAGGACAACAATCGCGTTTCGGGTTTACTTACAGTAAATAACAGATGTACCATAAACGTCTGTAGGATATCGCGCTTTGGATGTTTGAAAGTAAGCAGCCTGCAGATCCCAGGGGTATCCGTGCAACATCCAGTATATACCAAAGTTTTGGCACTGATTGAACGTCAGTGGGACGTCGCCAGGACGTCGCCTGGAGATATACGAGTAAATATGTGATGCTTGACATGTTGTTTCGACGGTAACGTTTTTCTTGTGCTCAGAGCAAGCAAAAACTTCTGTGAACGTTAACTAGATATGGGGGAACAAGTAAAATCGTTATATATCTATCGTTCGCGTTCTGCTGGCCGTGCAACGTATTTATCTGTGCGTACGTAACACCCGACAAGCAACAGAGGAATTCGACCACTTTTGCACCTCCACTCAGCAGGTAATCACATTATAGACAATAGCCTGAATTGAAAACACAATATTAGATAGGAAGGAATGCCAGAAACGTTATTGGTTCTGCCTTGAATCTGCAGATACACGAGTTAATTGCAAAGACTCACCTCCTAACTGTTACAAATGAGTTACGCCCCAATGTCTTATAATAAAGGCGCACAACAATTTGTATTTCAGTATATGCTCCGTCCATTTCGGCAACGGATGCTATTGTGAATGCTCTGGTTTCTCTCCAAATCCGCGTATGCGGTGGAGGGGCCAAAAAGAGAGACTGCTCTTATTTTAGGGTGAGAGCACCTTTAAACACCCTTCACATATGTTTGGTAGGTATATCACCGTGTCGTCATCACTTCTGGCGCGGAAACTAGAATGAAATTTATTACATTTGAAAAGCAATTATAAGTAACATCCCATATTTGTCCAAAAGTCTCATAGCGACTTCGTGGGGATGTTCCTGGGATCTACAAAAGGTGCCGAAATCCTGGTCTTCTGGACCTTCCCTGGATATGCTGGGGGTCTGCAGGGTGCCCCCGGGATATCCTTATGTCCAAAATGGGATATCTCGCAAATGTCACTGGGACATATATGGTTTACTGGATAGAGTATTAGGGATTTGTGACTAGGGCTTTTTCTCTCTGTCTGTCTCTATATAGGGTTCTAGTAGACAGACCCGTAACGTACGGAACGTTAACGCAGAGGCCGTACTTCGCTACCGTCAAACGGATAGCAAGCCAGTTTTAGCAGATCGTCCTGCAACGCTACGAACGGTACCGTGAGACCTGTGTTACCAACCAAAGCCGCTAAAACAGGGGCGGATTTAAAGGTACTGTAAAGCAGCAGGCACGCTGTTAATATTGGCAGCAGCATTTCAAAGCTTATTCCGAAAGAAATCCACCTTGCAAATTTTTCGTGCGACAGAATATTTTTGCGGCTGAAATTGCGGTGAAAAGACGAGGGGCGACGCCTGGTGGGAAACAATCGCCTATTCGTCGAGCAACAGTGTTACATGTCCCCAACCTTGTATCGGCTAAGTCATGGGCTAAGTAGCCGGCTTCATGAACTTTCTTTGAAAACTTTGTTCAAACGAGATAGTTCCTGACATATATTATCTCAACATGCAAGAACATTGGTACATCGTAGAAATGAGTAACAAACTGTCACCAGAAACACCACGAGAGTCACCCACGCAAAAATGCACCACGTCAGGCAAGCCGACGTGGTGATGGTAGCGGTCCACAGATGCCGCTGTACACTCCCATCGTTGTTGGCATGTTTATGTTGGCCGCCCTACAGGGTTGCGCATAATATTAAATCGGAATTTTCTAATGAACTACGAGGTGGATTTGAAAGAAATTTGTGGCGTTTGTATACTGAGCACCCAGGCTGTCAAGCCAGCAGTATAAAACTGTATGCCTGCTGCCTATTATGCTGTGCCGCAAAGCACGAAATTTCCTTACGACCGCCTCCCCCCCCCCTCCCCCCCCCCATGACAGACCCGTAAATCCGCCCCGGCGCTAACGTGAACTACCGTTCCCAAGTTGTCTAGGCATCTCTCTCTGAACGAATAACTACGTTTTCATGCTGTTTTTTGTTTGTTTTTTGTTGTTGTTGTTCCTTCAACAAACGAAAGGACAACGAACAACCCCTACCGGTCAGTTCATCTCCATCACCCGTCGTGATGGCGGATAATACTGCCTACTGCTCACTCGGACTTGGTTGGCAGCATTCAGAGACCACAAGTTCGTGTTTTCGAATGGTATAAAAGCCGTCGCGAGGCGAGTTTGCGCCCGGGGCAGGGAAACGTGAAGCGCCCCCCCCCCCCCCTTCTCTCACTGCCGTCGGAAGCTCTGTAAACAAAGAAAAGAAAACGCTCATTCGCACTGCTGAGATAGTAAATTCAAATTCTCTTCATTCCCGATTTATACTGTACGAACAACTTGCCAGGGCCTGCCGTTCGGCGCCTTCTCTGGCGAAAGCGCCCGGGGCGGCTGCCCCTCTCGCCGATGCAGTGTTGCGAACCCAAGAACATGTTCTACGTACATTAGAAGCGATTTCTCAGCCTACCAGGACGCCGCGTTGCCTCACGTCTCCATGCCTTGTCCTCTTTACCCTCCACTATCGCGGTTCCATTCTTTAGCGCCCGGAAGATCCCACTTCCGCAGTGTGAAGCAGTCACTTAACGCGTGATTTGTTTGACGTTACACTCGAGTGATTTGCAAGCATCGAAATAAGTATGTTACAATGACATAGTGTTGGTATGATTGAAGTGGGTTCCCGCGATCCATAAAAGGAGCCAAGTATAGGAGCGCATGCAGCAAGGAAACATAAAAGGCGTATTACGTCACGTACCTTCCACTTTGGGTACACCTTGGTGTGCCGTAGGACTGGGTCCAGCCTTTGAAAGTTGGCTAGTGCTGATGTCCAGGGAAGGAAATGCCTTTCTTTGGGTAGATATTCGAGCAGATCAAACGCCAAGTCGTAGGGAATGATCCCAGCCCTGGTACAGTGAGCTAGCGTCAATGCTGGAGAATCTAGAGGCATAGTGTTGGAACTTCTATACGTCGTTCCCAGGTAACTGTCAGTTCTGGTTTAGAATCGGGATTTACAAGTCACGCGTCATCTACCCTGATTAAAAACAAAGCGACCGTGTAAAACCTGGTACTGGAACAAAGCAGAGCTGACAGTTATTTTCCGTTTTTTGCACCGATGGCGTGAATCAAAACAAAGCGTCTACAGTACCGTGCTCACCAACAGCACAGTGCTCCTCAGTGTCATACGGGCAGTTTCTGGCTTTGGACTGGTTTCAAAGCTTATTCCGAAGTATCATTTTCACAAACATATAAGGCATATATCATCGCATTTGAATCATGATTTTGTAGCTGTTTTCTCTACGACATTCGCTACGATTTCCGCTACTATTTTATGTGGCCCTCAGGCATCGGTACAGGTTCTGTGATATTTACCGTCCAAAATCCAAACAGTCGTCGATTAGCTGAGCACGGTTGTTTTCATGAATCACCTGTTGAAAGACATGAGGTACTCCACTTACTACGATTGCACAGTTTGACTGCATCTCATCTGTACCCTCTGGTGGGCATGTGTATTCACATGGCAATAGTACAGGATGCATTCTATAGGTTAAGACCATGCTTTTTAAAGAATTTGAAGTAAATATTGGGGTCGTACTAAAGAAAAAAAAGTATATTTCACCTTATGGTCATTCTCCAGCTGGCTGATGATAAGAAGCCAGTTTGTTTTATCGTAGTTGACCTTGTAAAGGTACGCTTCCTTCACATTAAGAATCACCCATCGGTTCTTTGGAGGCATTTCCATTACAGGAGCTGCAAAACACACGAGAATACAAATGCGACTACTTGCGAAGTAGTTGTAGTTCAAAGTAGTTCAGCAGATAAAGTAGTCCAGCAAAGGTTACCTTCTACATTTCTTAACCACATTTTGGGCGTCGTTGTTTCAAAGTCCGGGTTTTCTTCCGTGACGTATGTGATTGGAACCTGCCATAGTGTCCTGAAAGCGTATACTGACGTTGCCTTCATGACACATCACTCGAGGTATTGAAGCAAATATCAAACGGAAGTTCGAACCCTGCTTGATTGCTCAAGAAGTGATTTTAGGAAAATCGCTTGTTGATTTTACAAAGAGGGCAGTCATATGATGGTTGTGACATCAGTCTCGCATAGCGTTCTGTGAAGCCATGGATCACGAGGGAACGGGCTTCCAAGGGCTAAAGCTGTTATCAATCACGTACCCCTCATCGGTTGACGCCCCGAAGAAGAACCTTGTTTGGGAGATTGTTGCTGTTCTCTCTGCGTATGAACGTTTCAGGGTGACTACGGGGAAACCGCTGCGAGTTAGCCAGCGGTCCATGACGGAAGTGTAGTTCACAACGACGCTTCCAAAGAGCTGTCGCTGAACCTGGGACAACGAATCATTGAAGCGTAGAGCATAAATTTAATGTGTACAGGTTTCGCAGAAGCGTGAGCACCGCCGGAGTGCCATCATCATTGTGGTTTCGTCGCTTTCGCAAAACGAAACGGATCTCTTCTGTGATGTATTCTCGACACACTAACAGGCACGTCTGCAGCGTGACCGCTCTGAAATATTCTTCACACACAACATGAGCTGCGACTTTTTGCTCCGGCAGGGAGCCAGTTTTAATCCGGAACGCAGTTCTAATCAGGATCCATACGTTGATGAAATGTTTACACCGTGGCTACGGGTCACACAACGCCAACAATCCGGCATCGATTCGAAGGCGAGGCAACCGTGAATTGTGGGACGACAAAAAGAAGAATTAAAAGAAGTTGATAAGTAAGGTAGTTGAATTAAAAAAAAGATTTAAAAAGAAATGAGACATTTAATTGGATGGAAGTGCTGGGTGCGTTTGTATGTCGGGTTTGTTTTAATGCTGTATTTCGCAAGGAGTGTCGAATGTTGCTGTTACAATTGTTTTACTGCTGTCTTATTGCTGTTACCAGTTCAAACGTGGGACACAGGGTACCTTATACGCTGACTAATTCAAAGTGCGGTGTAACAGTTCGCATCAAAGATTAGCGTTTTTTTCTCTTTCATTTTTTACGAAGATGGTTTCGAAGGTGGAAGAAATGTCCTGAATGAGGAAATGCTTACAGAGTTGAGTTCTCTGAACAAATGTTCTGGCTGCGCTGCCTTGTAGCTGTACTTTCTCAGGAATTCCTACGAAACGACAAAAACGACCACGGCGGATGATATGGTGTCAGACATCTGCAAGGATCAACGGATTAGATGCTTACTTTTAGTCCTAGGTTGAAAGCGTTCGTAGGAATTAGATGAGCCATCATCCGGCAAAGGGAAACGCCCTGCGAGAGAAACCCGTATCTGAAGAGCGTGGAAGGTATACAGATTACGCGTTCGCATGAGTCCCGACTGTCATGAGCACGTTACCTTTGTGTACGTCAGGCTGTTGTATTGCTTCCGTATCTCGACAGGGTCGTTCACTGGTCTCGAAGCCGTCCTCGTGGAGTTGTGGCCATCCGTTTCCATAGCAGCGTGCACTTCCTTTACAAGTATCGTAGGCAGCTGCAAGATTGCCAGTATATCTATCTCAATTGAGACGCACGCTGAAAGGGTAACTTCGAAATCCTCCTTTAGATGGGATACCATTGATGCGTTTTCCGTCACTGCCGTCACTGCCGTCGCCCGTTTGGAGCCACAGAACGACACTGACGGGGAATTTTCGGTTTTCGTAGTAGCAGCGGAAACATAATCATAATTTAATTGTACTACGCGTGCTCGGAGGCGTGCGTGCAACGTAAAGTCCTATATATACCTGTGGAGCGAAGTAAACGAGGTGTTCACACCACAATTTGCGGGAAAGAACTGAGGGTTTATTCCAGTGGCGGTTGCCACCAAAAACGAAAGTGGAAAAACGTGCAGCGTGCAGGTCGCGGCTTAACGATGGCGATGCGGGCTGCTACACTGCCTCCCCCCCAGACTCCGAGAGGAGCGGTCAGCCCAAGTGCCATGTCTGGTGGCGCTCAGAGAAGGCTGAGTGGGGAAGGGAGGCGGGAGGGCTACCGGGGGCTCGGGTGGCTCCACAAAGGCTGGCTTGAGTCTGTCCAGGCTCACGGTTTCTGTTTTGCCATCAACCGAGATGGTAAAAAACTTGTCCGAACGCCGGAGAACGGGGTGAGGGCCGGTGTAAGGTTGCTCAAGCGGGCGGCGGACCCTGTCACGGCGCATGAAGACATGCGAGGCAGAAGACAGCTGCTGGGGGACAAAGGAGGATCTGGGCGAGGGAACACGAGGTGAGGCAGGACGGACGTTTGCGAAAGCGCGACGAAGCGTGTCGACGTAAGTTCCGGGGGGAGTGGAGACCTCTGTTACGTCAAAGAAGTCAGCCGGGAGCCTGAGGGTAGTGCCGTACACCAGTTCGGCCGCGCTGCAGCCGAGGTCGGCCTTGACGGAGGCGCGGATGCCGAGGAGGACGACGGGCAAGACAGATGACCAGTGGGCGGTGTCCTCGTGGGCCATGATTGCACCCTTTAACTGGCGATGCAGGCGTTCTACCATACCGTTAGAGGCCGGATGGTAGGATGTGGTGCGAATCCGTCGCGTGCCCAGGAGTTGGAGGAAAGCGGCAAAAAGCCTCGCTTCGAACTGGGCGCCACGGTCCGTGGTGACGACAGCTGGGGCTCCGAAACGTGCAACCCAGGTCGAAAGGAAGGTCGAGGCGACAGTGGCGGCGGTGACGTCGGACATGGGGGCCGCTTCTGGCCATCTGGTAAAACGATCGACGGCAGTTAGGAGGTATCGATGTCCAGCAGAGATGGGGAGGGGTCCGACTATATCAATGTGGACATGTTCGAAGCGGGAGTCCGGGGGCAGAAAACGTCCCAGTGGTGCAGACGTGTGCCGCGTGATCTTTGACCTTTGACACGCGGAACAGGCGGCTACCCAAGATCGGATATCTGCGCGCATCTTCGGCCATACAAAGCGGGTAGCAATCAGTCGCTGTGTTGGGCGCGCTCCTGGGTGCGATAGGCCATGTAGTGAGTCGAAAACTGCGCGGCGGAGGTCGGGTGGCACGTAAGGACGAGGTGGAGTGGTGCTGGTGTCACAGGAGAGTAGAAGGTCTGTGCCGGGAACTGGAAAGTCGTCAAGACGCAGAGATGTTGTCGAGCTACGCAGGGCCTCAAGCTCGGGGTCATTGTGCTGGGCGCGGGCTAGAGCTTCTGACGATAGCGTCTGGACGGTGGCTACGCGACTCAGGGCGTCTGCTGGACCATTTTCCGATCCGGAGACGTGCTCAATACGAGAGGTAAATTCGGCTAGAAAAGCGAGGTGGCGCGTCTCACGAGGAGAATAGCGGCTGCTGGCCGATCGCAGGGCGTATGTCAACGGCTTATGATCAGTTAGAATGGTGAAATCCCGGCCTTCCAGGAACTACCGGAAGTGCTTGACTGCGAGGTAAGCGGCTAAGAGCTCCCTGCCGAAAGTGCTATACCGCGCCTCCGCGGGCTTCAGGGCCTTTGAGAAGAAAGCAAGAGGTCGCCAGCCTGTTCCGACGTGCTGCTGCAGCACGGCGCCGACAGCTGTTGCGGAGGCGTCGACCATAAGTGCGGTGGCTGCATCGGGCGTGGGATGGGCCAGAAGGGTTACCGATGACAGCAGTGACTTGATGGTAGTGAAGGCGTCAGAAGCAGCGTCGGTCCAAGAGAGCGGAAAGGAAGTGTCCCGGGACTTCCGCTTGCGGCTCTTGCGACCGCGGGAAACGTGGTCTTGGGACAGCATTTCTTCGAGGGGGCGCAGCGTGTGGGCACAGTGTGGAACGAATCGCCGATAAAAGTTGACGAGTCCTAAGAAACGCCGGAGCTGGCGCACGGACTGAGGTTGAGGAAAATCGAGGATGGCGGCGATCTTCTGCGGAAGCGGAGATATGCCCTCGGCAGAGACAGTGTGACCGAGGAACTCTAGAGATGGTACTCCGAACTCGCACTTCGCGACGTTGACGATGATCCCGTGTGCAGCAAGCCGTGAGAAAAGTAGCCGGAGGTGTTCGATGTGCTCGGCAGGGTCTCGACTGGCAACAAGGATATCGTCTATGTACGCGAAGACGAACGGCAGGACTCTGGTAACGGTGTCTATGAACCTTTGAAATGTTTGGGCGGCGTTCCGAAGGCCGAACGGCATGCGGACGAATTCGAAAAGGCCGAACGGGGTGGTAATGGCCGTTTTCGGCACGTCTTCGGCGGCGACGGGTATCTGATGGTAGGCCCTCGTAAGGTCAATTTTCGAAAAGGTTCTCATGCCGTGGAGGTTGCCGGTGAAGTCTTGAAGACGCGGGAGGGGATAGCGGTCAGGAATGGTAACTAGGTTTAGGGCGCGATAGTCACCACAAGGCCTCCAGTCCCCGGTCTTTTTGGGGACCATATGGAGAGCCGAGGACCAGTTGGCGGAAGAAGGGCGAGCGATGCCGATCTCCAGCATGTGCTGAAACTCGGCCCTGGCAATCTTCATTTTCTCAGGTGCCAAGGGGCGTGGTCGAGAGAACACTGGTGGGCCGTTCGTCACTATGTGGTGCACAACCTCGTGGCTCACGGGCTTCGTCCAGTCCGGAGACTGCGTGAGCGATCGGTACTCGCGGAGAAGTGCAGCATAGGGAGCAGGAACGGCTGGAAGGGATGTTCCGCAGAGGTCGCGACAAGGTTGTGCGGCAGATATGGCGTGGACGTGAAGGTGGGTGTTGTCATCGACGAGAAGGCGGCGGGAAACGTTCACAGAAAGGCCGAAGTGATGAAGAAAATCCGCGCCGAGTATCGGCTGTGAGACGCTAGCGACGAGAAACACCCAGGGGAAGACTCTTCGTAAACCGAGGTTAACGTTGAGGAGCTGTTCCTTGTAGACAGGTATGGTAGTGTTATTAACGGCCATCAAGTGAAACAGCGGCTCACGACGCCGCTCATTAAGGGATGCGGGCAAGACGCTAACAGCGGCCCCGGTGTCGACAAGGAACCTAGTTTTGGTGGAACGGTCGACAACGAAGAATAGGCGACTTGCAGCTTTAGGAGGGGAAACGCCGGCCGCCATCAACGGTTCCCGGGTGAGTTTCCCGGCCAGCCGCAAGGGCGCGTACATCGCTGAGCGGCGTCGCCGAAGCGCTCATGGTACCAACAAGGTGGTGGGTTGGAGTCGTCGAACGGAGACTGGCTTCGGCCGTCTTGTCTTCGCGGAGAGTGGCGGAAACGACGGGAGCGGCTGGATCTTCTGGGAGACCGGCGACGGCTATCGGGGTAGCGCAGGGCAGCGACAGTCTCGGAGAGGCGTTGGATATCCGCTCTCACGGCAGCCATGTCGCTCGTACTCGCAAAGGCGGCAGGTGAAAGCGGCGGCACCGTGCCCTGCTGCAGAAGGCCTGAAGAGGAAGTAGGGTGGTTATGGCCGATGGCGCTTATGCTTGCTGCAGGGGAAGCGACCTCCATGACCTTGTCGGCAAGGCCGGCCAAGTCACAAAGTGGCAAGCTGGCGGCTGTAGTGAGAACCATCTGTACGGTTGGGGGTAGCCGTTGCAAAAATAGCTCGCGAAGCAGTGCTTCGTCGAAAGAGGCTGAGCGATCCGCCAGGAGGGCCTGCATGGCGCGAAGTAGCTGCGAAGGTCGTCGGTCACCGAGTTCTTCGGCATTCAAGAGCTGCTGCAGGCGCTTCCGCTCTGACATCATAGTCCGCTGGAGAACAGCAGTGCGCAACTGGTCGTAGGGCGCCTGAGGTGGAGGGCTTGCTGTTAAGTCGGAAACGTCCATGGCTATCTCTGGTGGTAGGGAAGAGACGATGTGCCGGTACTTGGTGAGTTGGGAAGTAATTCCAGCGAGCAGGAACTGGGCTTCGACCTGCTGGAACCAGGTGTGGGGTCCTCGATGCCAAAATGGCGGCAGTCGAACAGCGACGTGGGACATGGGAGGCATCGCAGCAGCAGCGGGGGCGGTTGCGCCAGGCGGAGGGTGTTGCTGGTCGCCAGCAGGGTTCATAGCGACCAGGGTCGGGTCGGGTCTCCGGGTTCGAATCACCTCCGGGTCACCAGAAATTGTGGAGCGAAGTAAACGAGGTGTTCACACCACAATTTGCGGGAAAGAACTGAGGGTTTATTCCAGTGGCGGTTGCCACCAAAAACGAAAGTGGAAAAACGTGCAGCGTGCAGGCCGCGGCTTAACGATGGCGATGCGGGCTGCTACATACCCACACGCGATATGCATCTATTTCCTAGTTTGGCGGGGACGGACATTTGGCCGCAAACGGGTGAATCGTGAATAGAGTTGAAATCGCGTGTTTCGTCATTTTAATTTTCGGAGTCTCGGGCTTTTTTTCTTCGACACATTTTCTTATAGTGCCAGTTGACAGTGGGGCACAGCAAGCTGTACGTTCGTGCTTCGATGACCTCTATTAACATGGACTATTATATAGTTACCCCGTTCATAAATCGAGGTAAAAAAGAGTGGAATCTTCAAGGTTCGTCCCCGAAATATGCGTTCACTGTTCATTATTTGTATCATATATACTTATTCACATTCATAATAATTTTGGGTCCCGCGTGACATTCTAAAATAGCCCAGGCAAACTTCCGGGATATGGAACTTCTGGTAGCAGTTGTATGTCATAAGACGATAATGTATTCTCGCGTCTTAGAGACAATCCGATTAGAGCTTGTGCCTTCATACCATGTCCGTCTGTGGGTCTGCTGCTGATCCAGCCCGGTAAGCGAAGTAATTGGAGAGACCTTCTTTCAGCCATAAGTGGTCCCACCAATTCATTGTGACCAGGCCGCCAATCCACTACAAACATTAAAACACACTCAGATTTGGATGTATCGTATGATACGACGTTACACTATATTCTCAACCTTTCTAGCTATAAGGAGGCGCTCCTACCAGGTTAGATATGTCTTAGTTACGTTATTATAGAACCTCAATCGTTTTGAAATCCGGCGTTCCCACATACATGTCTGCTGTTCGCCTTCATTCTCCGATCACTGTTTAGACACCCCTACCACTGCGGCAGGAGAATGTCTATATAGTTGGGTAAATTATGCAGGCTGTTTCGTTCTCCTATCACAGAAATTTTCAGCAGAATTCATTATGGTCGAGTTTCAGGCGAGAGAAATAGTGACTACCTTTTATTGTTATTGTTATGTAGTAACAACTTGTTACAAATGCCATAAGACGTAACACCTCATTTGTGCAAGAGTGTTTCATGCGCTAAATTGCGTACCTTTTCAAAGTTTAATCAGCGGAGAGAAAATTGCGCTGCTCAGAAGTTGCTCGTGAAGTTTAGGCGATATTGTAATTCGAACACATTTATCGAGTTCGCTTCGCGCGGAGGGCCAAGCGGTGCATCCCCACGGCTGTGACCTACCGCTATGCAGTTTGGTCAAAATGCCGGGCTTAAAATCGTTTGAGCGGCACTGTGTTAGCGCATGCATTTTCTGACGTAATGTTCAGTTATTTCGCATGTTAATTCCGTTAAGTGCGATGCGCACGGCACGAAGTATATCTTCAAGAATATCATAGAGGGAACCACAGAACAATGTCATGGAAAACAGACAAGAAAAGCCGACAAGAAAGGTAGAAACAAACAAGGCGCGCAAAATTCTCAGAAGCTTAGTGGTAATCTCGGCATGTACATCAGTAAACTGTGCAGGCTATGATAAAACAGAGAAAAAAAATGGAATAGTGGAACAGTATTGGAGGGGTTGAAGGAGCTCCATGTGGTGTTGTTTCCCTAGAGTGTCAGGGTGGCAATTTGGAGTGCGCTCACCTGTTGCGCTATCTTCTGGGCGATGATTTTTAAGGACTCCACCTTTACCGTAAATGGTGTTTCATCATTTGCGTATTGTAAGTAATGAGGCTGAATAGTGATGATACCCCAGTTCTCAATAGCCGGTCCAATTAAAGTTGGCATGCTCACTAGGTCTGTGGAAGAGACAAGTCCATATGAACGTGGAAACTCATCTTGATACGCTCCATTGATTTTGCAGACTTACCGAGCTTTGGCAGTGGGAAATCCAAGCCAAATGTCTCCCGGTAGAACGACAGAAGCTTTGGTGCCATTTTCAGAGCATACTCTGCATTCTGCAGCTGTTGGCTTGGAGCTTGAACCTTTACCTGTTTCGCGAAAATGTTGTAGTCTTATCTTGTTAAAAAGCCCATCATTCAATGGCTTAAACAACGTCGAGATGAATCCTGACGAACTGCCATCGTGTATAGGCATGGTGGGCATAGCATGGAAGTGACATATACGCGTCTCGAAATCTATTGCTTCGGCCGGCAGGCACCAGTCCTGATCGGTCCCCCCATTGGGACTGCAAACGTCACGAAGTGACATCGACTTCTCTCGTTCTCTCACACGCTCTTCGAAGGAGCGGAGGATTACTAGAGTGTGTACGGATCCCAGACCTTGCTCGCGGGCTTTCTACGTTCCTTGTTTTCAGAGAATTCTCTCAGGTCAGCTGCGCTCATCGTTCGTTCCGGAGAACTCATGTTAGTTGTTGCACAACATGGCGTGGCCAATAACGAAAAAAATAATGAAGGGAATGAAGGTAGTTTCACCGCTTCCTTTACAAAAGGATCATTTAAGTAAGGGATACAGGTATGTAGGTGTGAGACAGCTTATTCGTAGAGGCAACGCTGAAAATCGTATAACAGTTCCTGGCAAAAACTATAAGCACATAACTAGCTGCAGAGCTGGCAGCCGTTGTAGTGCCGTCCCAACTTAACCTGTTTTTCAGTGGAGAGAATCGTGCGTTTTAGGAGACGGCAAAGTATTTACAGTGCAGTTGATGTACACGAACATGGAAGTATGGACAGGAGCAGTTCGGTATGATAAGGTGTAGCGAATTGTCCTAATCAAGACACATGAAATAACAGCATACCACTCCCATTCCTGCGGTGAAGTATGGAGTAAGAACAAAGGCCAGGTGGTACGTCGACATAGCCGGGGATCGGTCATAATAATCAGCTACGAAATCTTGAGCTCTGTAACAGACGTATACATCCAATGAACCGTGTTTCAAGTGAATTTCAAGACTAAACATTAGGGTGAGAGATATTTAAACGTTATAACGACGGATCTTGTACACACCGCGCCACAGATAACTATAGCAGAGGTTGAGTGCATAATCCTGCAAGTGCATCAGAATCTTTTCGAAAGTATATCTCGTGATGTTTAAGATATGATGGCCTTCTGAGAGCAGAGAGTTTGGCCATTAGGAGGAGCCTAACTTGAAGCGCGTCATGCAACATCATTGCTGAACGACCTCCCTCGCCGCGTTCTATTGTTGTCCCGTACTGTTGTTGTACTGTGTTGTCCCGTGTTGTCCCGTGTTGTTGTACTGTGTTGTCCCGTGTTGTCCCGTATTGTTGTCCCGTGTTGGCCATGTTGATGCAGAACGCTGTTAACGATGCAAGGGGGAAGGTACGTGAGTATTGCGTCCTGCGAGAGCCCTTCGTCCTTGAATTCTTTCAGTTTGGCAACAAAGCCCCCATATCACAGGTGGTTGTGGGTCATAAGACAGCGATTCTGAGTAGATTACATTGAGTGCGATAAAGCGTGTGTCGGCTAGCTAACCGACTGCATCACAATGGCGCCCGCCTGCTGGCTGATAAGCGGATTCCACTTGGATTCAGGCGTTTGGGCGGTGCAATGACGACTCTGACGTCAAAACAGGCTCCGCCCGGAAAGCGGAAAAGATCAAAAGATGGCCAAACTCTCTCTATAGACGGCTCTATCCTAGAGATACAAAGACTTCTCAGCACTGCGGACGAGCGTGTTAAACCAACACCACCTGGATAGCAGAAGCCTTACGTCACGTGGCATGCGTGAGCTTCGCGAGCTTCTTCGAGCTTTTCTCTTGTTCGCTCATCAGTTGTAACAGCAAGCCTCCCTGTGTGACGTAGGGCACAGGCCTTCTGCTATGTAGGGGTTGCTTGCTCAACCAGCAAAAGAAGAAAAACGGACATTGGCAGTCTATAGCGACGAACGTGGCGAAAGCGTTAACATATAACCTGAGAGGGGGAGAAGCCGATTATATACCTGTTAAAAGTACAGGAACATCACAGTAGCGATCACCCTGTTCTACTACCGCTGATACTGAAAGTTAAAGAGAGTACTTGCCTGTCTTCACTCCGCGTCAGAGGCATGTTCGAGAAGGTGCGGTAATTTTTTGGTCTCACGATCACCAGGTCGAAGGTAGCCTTGAGAGCTGGCTCATCGAAGCAAGGGAAAGCCTTGCGGGCATACGTAGGCTCAAATTGGGTGCCAGCAATTTTACTGTAAGTGTAAACAGTTAAACTCAGCTGCAGTGTACGCAGTGCCCTGTACGCTAGAACACCGGGCGTAATAGTCCAGGGACTATTGTTTTACAGCTTCAGCTGTACCGTGGAGATATTCCCGAGATCGCGTCCGCATCGTCGGCATTCGCATGTCCGCCCAAAACTCTTATCGCATGAGAGTAATTTACAACCCCTATCGATGGAGAATGAGATAAAAACACTCTTGTCGCATGTGCGCTCAGCGCTGAGAGTAAGGAGGAGAATCTCGCCAGTTTACAACCGATGTCCATGGAAAGTGAGATAAAAACTAAAGTATGTCAGTTTTACAGCTTCAGCTGTGCCGCGCAGCTTCCCACAGGTCTCATGGTGGCTGTGTGCTACTTTTAGGATGGACCTCGATGTTCCCGGTTGCGAAATCCCCGATCTGGAAATTGCCGTTCTCGAAATAAGGAAAATCAAGGGAGGGGAATGCTCGATTGTTTCGTAAGATGGTATATGCCGTGGTATCACTATTTAACCACCCCAAATTCACGGGTTTTCGATGTCTGTCCAAGTCGTTTTAGCGAACGAAAGCCAAATTTTAGCGGCCGTTAGGCTTAGCGGGGCAGACACGACGGAACAACACGTTGGTTAGTTTATTATTACGTTAGTCCAAGTTTAGTGTTTGCATTCTTTTGCCCAGGTTAGTCTAAATTCACTGATTGCAGTTTCCCGCGCGCGACCGTGCGTTTTATAGTCAAATAACGTTTATTTCCAGTAGTTTATTTTGCAGCCGGGATTTCGATCACTTTATTTCGTGGTACACCCCTACTTCTCGCCTCCCGCCGCGCCGGATCGCAACCGCGACTTAATCGTGTTTGTACTCGCGCCTTACCGCACGCATACAAGCTTCTCGTCTTCGGAGACTTCAACGTGGACGTTTCACTGGCCAAGAACACCACTTTAATAAGTGATATACAGTGTGTCCCAGCTAAGTGTATACAGATTTTTTAAAAATATATGAACCACTTTTTCCAAGATGAAATGAATTGCAATATAGCATATGCTGAAGGGCACTCCCTAGGAGGGCATTAGCAAAGTCCAAAGGCAATGTCTTAATTAACTTTCATTAATTAACTTGTTATTTATAAAAGCTACAAAGTTGTCCCAATGAGAACATCTGTTCCTTTCGGTCACCTGATATTGTAGCCGTTTTCAGAACAAAAATCCGTTCCATAGATCGCCCGCAAAAAATTCGTGAAGGAACGCCATTTTTTCTTTATTTTGTTCGTTGCGCTTCTTAGAAGACGCGTCTTTCCTTCATCCCCAATGTGAGAGAGAGAAAGAGCACACTATCGCCTCTCGCGTCCTGGAAAAAGATTAAAAGGAAACAGAACATGCAACCCAAGATAAGGCCAGTTCGGATAAAGTCACCCGATACATTTGTTTTTGTTTTGTTTCCGCAAGTTAAAGCTCATCTTCGACGCATGAGGCGGCACTGTGCTCCTTCCCCCTCTCACATTGGGGATGAAGGAAATACGCGTCTGCGAAGATGCGCAATGAACAAAATAAAGAAAAAAAATGGCGTTCCTTCACTAATTTTCTGCGGGCGATCTATGGAACGGATTTTTGTTCTGAAAACGGCTACGATATCAGGTGACTGAAAGGAACAGATGTTCTCATTGGGACAGCTTTGTAGCTTTTATAATTAACAAGTTAATTAATGAAAGTTAATTAAGACATTGCCTTTGGACTTTGCTAATGCCCTCCTAGGGAGCGCCCTTCAGCATATGCTATATTGCAATTGATTTCATCATGGAAAAAGTGTTATATATATTTTAAAAAAATCTGTATACACTTCGCTGGGACACCCTGTATGTCCGAACAACTGGACCTTACGCTGTGCAATGACATCCGCCTACCCACAACTACACCTATGGCTCATGCATAGACTTGGTGTTCCAGAACAGCCCCCTCGTTCAGGACACCACTCACATCGCCAACCATTTTAGCGACCACAAATCAATACTCATCACGCTTAAATAAATTTGTCTACACACTTTCATCAGGCCTCTTTTCACTACACGCACAGCTGACGCTGAATTTCGCGTTACACGAGTCGTCCTGTAATTTTTTATTATTTATTACCACCTAATGAGGCAGTGTGCTATTACTGCAGGAAAGGGACATGTGCAAGCAGCGAAACATAGGAACGCAATCGATCTCACTCGAATGATAAAGAGACTTCTCGAATTTCGCACTCAAATTGGCACTTCTGATTAAATTTTGCTTATGAATGCGTTACCGTAGCACTCACAGCTTGATTCGAATGCCGAAAGAATAAATCGCTCTTCAGTGCAACCCGGCTGTCGTTTTGTCGAAACTATAGGGATTACTCAATAAGTGAGTATCACAGCGTAGCATTACAAGAAAGCAATTGGAAGAAGAACAGCACAAATCTATCAACACACTTAGATAACAAACTCACACGCTCACTCCATTTATGGCATGGTACGACTTGTAGAGGCCTCTTGCCGATGTGTGCATGGGACCCGCGAATTCCAGTGACAGGCTGTAAGTCTGGTTGGGCTCGAGCTCAGAGTCCAGCTCGATTTTGAGCATCTCCAATTCGTCGTTGACCGACATCTTTCCGATGCCGATGAACGTCTTGTCAACGGTCTTCATTAGCGTTGTTTGATGCTCTTTTAAGGTGAAACCGGTGGCATGCAAGAAGATCGCCCTTGTTGGTACCACCGCACGGATCTCAATTATGGCCTTCCCGAGGAAGTAGGCGTCACCGTACATGTAGTTGTTAAACTTTCTTGCATCCATGATAATCTTGAACATGATGTCGTAATGCACAGGAAGGACTGTCATTGGTAACTTTTCTGGAAAGTTTGTCCTGCGAGTGGAGTAAACAATAAAACCAATAAAGGTCCTGTATCGCTAAACCGGTACAAAATATGTCTAAAACATTTAACCTATCTTTAATCTTTCCATACGAAGTATCATACATACCCTTCTCTCATAAGCTTTTCCATTACGCAGCCTTCATCGAAAAGGCTGTGGACCACTTAAATTAGGCTGCTACTGTAGGAAAGGTTTTGCTGTTTCTATTTCTGATGAACTGCACTTTTATGCTCCACTTTTAGTCAAATACCGCTTGAATCTTATCCCAACTATGGTATATTCCTTTTCCGCTGACTATATTAAGGCTGCACTTCGTACATTTTGTACCGCCAAAGACGCCAGAAGCTGGTCTACCATACACCAAGTCTCGTATGGCAAACTTGTCATTACGACCAAGGAATCGAATGGTCCTGTTGGCCCAGCGTTTCTTCTCCAGCGCTGTCTAAACGTACCAACCGCATCCTGTACGTTCTCCTACGCAATATGCATGCGCGCTTACGTGATTCGGTAGCAATATAAATCGGCTTACCTCGGCAACGGTACGAAATCTGCCTCTTGCTGGTTAACAGCAACAGCCGGGCCCCTTTCAGTTTTAGTGGTAAACAGTAGTTGATTACGAGGGCGCTCGAAAACCTTCCTCATGGTTTGCGCTGCTGGTAAATAGGGGGCGGGAGTGTGGGGCATCGCTAAAGGAGCTTCCTCGTGCATGACGACTGGAGGAACAGAGGGAAGTTCACTTGTCTTCTTGGAACCGCCAGAGAAAACAACCCAGAGGATGACGGCTCCTGCCAGAATGGCCACACCGACTATCGAGACACCGATTCGATTGACTGCGCTCTGTTTGGTGGTCGACTCGGTGGTTCTCGGCGTTCTTTGCCTTTGGGTCGTTGATTCTCCTTCGGTAACCGAGGACATGGTCGTCTGAAGAGTCAAGATAAAGACGAAACACATTAATGTTATGTTGCTCACAGGCGTTCAGTTACACAGGGAAGGAATTCCGGGTAGCACCACGGTTAAAACGTGCTAACGATTGGGCCACTTCATCAAACGAAAAAAGTCTGATGGGGCCTTACAAAACGATATCGTGAAAAGTTCACGAAACACATATGTAACTACCGAAACGCAAAGTCTAAAATGCGCTGGCTTAAATCTAAAATGCGAAGAATAACTGAAGGCTTCTTCACGCCAGCAATCTAAAATAGGAAGTTAAAGTGTATAATATTATTAGCTTGACGTGCTATTGTATTAGGCACCGGACTCGCTATCAGATGAAATCAGGAAAGGCAGCTGGCTTCTACAGACTGTAGCATGTACGGCTAAAGTGCACTTCCTGCCCAAGTTATATAAACACATAAACACACATATAAACACATATTACGCGTCATATTGAGCACTTATTCAGCGAAAATGTCAAAGGAATAGAATGCAAAAATGAGACATTACTAGGCGTTTTGTTCCCTGAAAGCCCCTACAACCAAGAGGGACGTCAGAAGGCGATGAAAGCAAAGGGAAAAGCAATACTTACATTCGAAAATAAACGTTCCGTTACAGGTGTTCAATGTTTTGCCTCGGAACGGCAGGATCCTGCGCGGGGTCCCCGCGCTCTGCGCTGCGTTCTCTTTCACCACTAGGGCGGGTGTTTTGAAATCAGCAAAAATAGATTACTAATCGATGCTCACTTTATTTTAGCCTCATTAATAAACAGAAGGAAACCTTTGCAACAATAGAGCATGTCTACTGAGCATGCCAAACCCATTAGCCAAGGAACGTCATAATGGAAGAACCGATATCCTGATTGGCGTGCCATAAGTTATCTTCTACACTGAAGAAGATGATACGCCAAGAGAATGTCCAGGCCGACAACGGCAAGCCCTATCACCATCACCACCACCACCAGGGCACACTGTGCTATACATACGGCACGAATGTCGTGAATCTTGATCCGGAAGGAAATATAGGTAACACTTCTACATGACGCACTCTCGCGGTGGATCCTGTCGATGTTACATCATTGCGCCAGAACACAGCTGTAGTATGAAGCTGGCTTGTCACTCAAGGA
The DNA here is from genome assembly GCF_037126465.1 of Ornithodoros turicata. Classification (NCBI taxonomy): domain Eukaryota; kingdom Metazoa; phylum Arthropoda; class Arachnida; order Ixodida; family Argasidae; genus Ornithodoros; species Ornithodoros turicata. The sequence continues at coordinate 98,707,687 of NC_088202.1, forward strand.
ATAACGACATCTACGAAGTAAGCCAGTGAAGTTAACTCTAGGTCTTTAGATTCCACACCGCACCGCGACATCTTAGACCTTCGCAAACATTGACCGTCATAACGGCAATGTCAGCTATAGTCGGAAGAAGGCGCCCTAAGGCAACCGGCTTCTATTATCGCTTCCGCGGCTACTAAAATCGACAGGGAGAACACAATGAACCGAAGTTGTGTCACTGTGAAGTACCGTAGACCGACAAAGGGGATGATCAAACCGCCTTGCTTAGGGCACTGCTTTCTCTTTGGCGCCGAAGTAATTGAATATCCTTGTCAAAGAAGATTCGCTGTCGGTACCTCCTCAGACCCTGGAACGCGTTGCATAATCCAAGAACGCTCTCAGGACCGGTTATGTTGCGCACACGGTTCTGAAGGAATAAGAAAGGAACCGATCACCATTTCGTGACACCACACTGATATAAGACGCCGGTCCCCCGACACGTGTTTTGATCCGCATGTCACGCGTAGCGCACACACACAGACGCACTGTGATCAAATTAGGCCTTTTGTATTCGTGTATTTTTAGCAATAGCTGCGCGACAACCACGTTTGCAACCAATTTCTTGAAGGCTCGGTGTATACGTAAATGCGCCAATATGTGATAGAAATAGTAGTTCGGTAGAGATCAATAATATAAGCCCATGCATTCCGTGCTTCGAGGCCTGTAGACATCGCGGTAGACATCGTGCCCTACGCAGGCTACTCTCGACGATGGCTATATCTGCTTTCACTTTATTAGACAGTTTCATTCAAAGACACACACGCACAACTCCATAGCTTCGGGTTCCTCAAGAATTGGTGATGTCATCGAGTGTTGGCGTCTATCTCCTAGCAACAGTACGAGCGTCTCCGCTCTTCATTCAACGTTGGAAGTCTGCCAGCAGCTACAGCAGCTGTGGTGAAGAGACCGAAAATCGACTTTCGTGGAGCAATGTTGCCAGACGCATTGCAGATGGCGCACAGTATGATGGCTTATATACTTCTTAAAACTAGAACTTAATTTTATGGTACTTCCGCTTCACATAGAGAAACAATATTTTGTGAGAATACGGTGTGAGACGCGTGGATTCCAATGACATAAATTAGGTAGGGTTCTGAAAACACTTTTCATTTCAAAGCAGCGACACAGGACAAGGATGACGAGTGAACGGGACTACTGCTTCACTACGACTGTACGAAGGTCACAATAAAACACGTACTTTTATAAGTATTTATAAGTATAAGTACTCAATACCAAAGACTCCCCCACTCCCCTTCCATACGGGCACTGCATTGGCACGCACGTCTCTACTGAAAAAAAAAAAAAAAAGAAAAGAAAACGAAAAGGCAAAGTAAAAATCCTTTCCACCTACTTCATTGGAGTCTCCGGTGTTATTCAAATTTTATGGTCCCCGGATATCTTAAAGGGACCATGAAAGGATATTTGACAAGCCTACGCTCACTTTCAATTTGTTCCTCTGTATACAGAGGAACAAACTGAAAGTTGAAGATCAATCAAATAGCGAAAATATTCGATAATAACCACGGCCGTGAACAGCGGCTGGTATGACCCGCCGTGATATCATGCACGCACTAAATGTTGCCGATTCGCGGATGATCTTTTGCGGGCAAATTACAAAATTTGTAAGCAAGCTTGCAAACTTCGCCATGAAATATGTTTTACTTGGACCTGGAGTTAAGATCGTATCCCATCGTTGACACAGAATCGTACCAGAAGTGTAATGTAGCCGTTGATTGTCAACATGGTTACCGGAGCACGTTTTCCTCTCTGAGCTTCTTCGTCAGAAAATGTCTCTGTTTGCTGGCCTTTTGGGAGCTGCTGCGTACGGAACGATTCCTAGACGCTGTGTGCGTGGCATAATCTCTTCCTTCATCGCTGGCAATTTGAGTTTCGCCACATTTCTACTGATTTCGACGGCAGGTATACGACGTTTTTGTTATCCAAACCGAAACCATGCACCCACGTGGTCCCGCGGGGTGTGTGCTCCCGGTCATCCACAATTGGCTGAGACGACTGGACGTTGATGACGCAAGCCCGCATCGAAGGGATGTATCTGGCGGTCACGCCCCGCTATTTTTGCGTGGTAACTGCGCCCGCGGTGCACTGAATACTGTTAAAAGGCGACGTGTATATGATAGTGAAGGATCGTGAGAGCGGTTTCCGGCAGAATTCTCAGAATTCTCGAAAATCAGTTCATGGTCCCTTTAACCTCACTGTGTTTCCAGCCGACTTCAACGGGATTTAATATATGCCCTGGGAAAATTTCATAATTAGCCTTTGCTCACTCCTGCTCAGGTCATTTGTCGCATTGAGCAAGTGTGTGCATGAGTAAGCATGCTCATGAGCAGAGCTGCGAAGTACTCAAGAAGTAATTACGAGTAATTAGGTCATTGTATGGGTGCTTTTAGGTTGTTACTTACGGTACCTAAATATACTTTAAAAATGAGTAAGTGTAAATAAGTAAGTTACATTTTGCCTGTGACTTCTACTCAAACGGCAATTACCTTATGCTCTGGTTTAACGGTTCTTCGATTTCTGTCTGCGGCATTGTCTGAGTCTTTTATACTGCTATCAGGTTTTTCATTTTTCTTATAGCTATTGGTCTTAGCGTTCATTTAAAAACGTCCTACCTAAATGCCAGTTTCGTAACTGACATTTAGCGTGTCGTCTGACAGGTATGCAAACCGGCCCAGGACATAAAGCTCACGTAGAGCTCCCAGCACCGATGTACTAGATGTGATGGTCGCCGCTTCGCTATGGTATATGACGCCAGTTAGCCCATTGACCTCGTCATCACATGATTTTTAGAAACCGTGGCAACGTTAATGACCACGAAGAGGGTTGCGCAGTGCACAGAGTGCACACGCGCTCCTGTGTTCCAACAAGCGCGGTGGGGGCTGCACAACTGGATCAACGAAAACGACACTTTTTCGGTATTTGTAGACAAAGGAGTGTCTATAGTACCCCTCGCTTCTGATTATTCAGAGGCTGTCCTATAGACAATGAAACATCTAAACAATCAAGTCCAAGCAAGAAGACTAAACTGCGCAACATATACGTAAATGTATACTGTTGTCTCCGCGCTTTCTGAGCCTGACCAATACGTTATTACCAGGGATCCTATTATTCAGATTGTTGCTGAAAATGTAGGTTTTCAGTTTGGTCACGGAAAAACACAGGTTTGGAATTTCGAAATGCAAATTAACAAGCCGTATTTTAAGTGCTAAAGAGGACGCGAATTTTGTTTCTCACTGAGGGCGAAAATAGTGCTACACACTTGGTCGTGGATCTTAGATCCCTCCTTCGCTGCAGTTCTTGGCAGGTTGTAGCACCGAATCGTAATCTCACATGAGAACGAGAACGCGCAAAACTCTTCTAGTAGGATTCTATGATGATGATAGTATAGGCAGCATATGAGCCTTGATGCATCCTATACAAGACCCTTCCACAGAAGCGAGATATTTAGTAGTTTTTCGGGAGGTCCTTATTCAAGGAACTCGCGTGTCCTCTCAGATCGCGATACCTACGCTTCAGGTTCAGATTGAGATGCAGTAAATTAGGAATTCTGTTCTGGTGCCAACGCCAGCACCTCAAGGAGGTAAACGAAGCCTGGTTGGTAACTACTTTAACAATGTTGCCTCGTAGAGAAGTTGCGTTTGTACACAATTTATGAGAACACCAGAGCGCAACATTTTGCTGCTTCGTAGGGATGTGTGTCGCTCCGGGGCGCAAGTACGTACGGGGCGCAAGGAATGTGAAGCATGAAAATACGAATACGCGCAGATGGGAGCCAGATTTTATTGCAAGGAACGTTTATTCAATGTTACCGTTGACGTGGCGGGACCGACAAGGCAGGATTATTATGCCAGTGTGGGATCAGTAATTATGTATACATAATTTTTATGACGGAAAAACGTGGAACTTCCAATATTTTAGCAGATAATTCCGGATATTTTTGTCGCCGAAATGTAGTAGCTGGAGTTCCTGGTTAGCAGACGAGTGGGGAAGTTGTTTTTGTTTTGCAACGCATTACCATTACTCATTAAAATTTTTGAAAAGTAGTGCATTCCGTTACTCATTACTCTTTCATGTTCAGTAATGCGTTACCAATCCCACTATATACTTCCATCAAGTAATGACTTTGCCGTTACACTGTCCCACAAGCCTCTAACACAGTCCTGCATGTGTGGTGTTTGAAGTGCGCGCTGTAAGAGACGTGATTGGTCTTTCACTTTCTTTTTTTTGCTCCTTGTTAGCGCCGCGAAGCAACTCTGGCTATGAGCGGCGTACGGAGGCATGGAGATGGAGAGAGGACAGCAGGAAGGAGTGGGGGGCAGGGTGGTTAGTATGCGTCCTGGGCCGACTTCAGGGGGAACTGTGCCGACATTCGTCTGGAAAGCCTTCGGCATTTCTGCAAAATCACCACTTATGAATGATTTCGTCGAGAGGTCAGAGCAGTATGCATAACTTGAGTAAGATTAATTGGAGTGTAGAACAAGTTCGTGAGCACTCCACTTGGACTCTGTCCTCCATCTCGGTGGCCAGGTTTGTGACAAAAGTGGCTGGGAAAAACCAGCTTGGGGATTATCCTTGCCTGTACCTGGCACAATTTCGAACTGCTGGCTTTAGACAATGCCTGAGGTTTTAACAGAAACTAATGAGTAATGTCATTAAGCATTACCCAGCCAAAAACTAATATCATTACATTACTCATTATTCATTCACAAAATGTAACGCATCAGCATTACTCATTTCCGGTAACGTATTACTGCCCACTGTTGTTGGTTAGTACAGTGGCGTGCAGCATTACAATAAATAAATAAATAAAATAAACAATCATTGGATATCTAACTGTGGGCCACCTCGTTACTACCCCAGCTGTTAAAATAAATCGCAAATTAACGAAGACACGTTTGTAACCGAGACGACGTTGACGTGGGTCATGGGTAAATGAAGGAAGAAGACTGGGTGGGGAAAACCTCCTCGTGTTCCCTCGAAGACCAGATCTGGTGTAGGGGTCTTCCTTGAGGGTCCTTTTTCTCATGTCGTATCGGTAGCAACATTACATGCTAATAAACGCTTCCAGCAATTGCATATGCACCAATAGGTATGAATCAGAAATTTTATTTCGTGAGGGACTAATTTATATAGCAATAAATAAATAAATAAAATTAAATTAAAAGGGGGAGAGAATGAATGGAAGTGCTGAGCTCACCCAGGTCCTGTGGTCCCAATCTTGTCCACTTCCATCGATGATCCTTATTCGCGGATGTAGCGAACACGTCTTCTACACGTTCTTTTTTACATTTCTTCGGGCGTTCTTTTTTCGCAACGCCACGATCGTATGAGGCCAAAACGTCCCCGGCCACATCGTCGTGTTCCCCTCTGCGCGGAAGCAGTTTTGAGGGAGCGGACTGTGATTCACGTAAGCTGATAATGTCATGGTCCAGTAGCACGGAAATGACGATGGGGCAGCGCTCCTAGTTAATTTGGTACATTGCGGTCAAGCTATACTAGCCTAGTCCAACCTCGGCACACGCCTATACGCATGTTTCAGACGGGAGGATCATGCGCCTGCAGCTGACCTGCCTGAGTGGCTGGCAGTCTGGAGTCCTCAACCATAACGTAGAGAGTTGGGTAAGTCAGTTTGACAAGTACATCGCGAAAAGAGCCAAACTCTTGACAACACAGGACATTGACTCTTTTCGTAAGTACTAGTCCTCGACCACATTGGAACTCACAGCTTTGGGAACAGTATGCACGCCCACATGATCGGGCTAAGGGATCGAAAATCATCGGTTCGTGTTCAAACATTTCGTAAATTTTTGTGAAAAGTTGACCACTGAAAAGTCGTCCTGGATACCGTGAAAAGTACATGCTGGCAAGGGGTGCTTGGAATATCTAAACAACTGAGCCAAACGTGCATGAATTCCATATCTAGTGAGCGCTTAAAATGGATCGCAGCAGACACCATAAAACACAAGTAATGAAGAAATAAAGGCAAAAAACAAAAAAAAACTACGCAACAGAGGAAGTTTCGAAAGAGAATGACCGGAAAGCTCATTGTAAAATACCCAGGGAGGTGGTGCATTTTTCGCTTAAGAAGCCGTACCAAATAGAGAGCTAAGATCAGCAGAGAGAGATAAGCTCAGATAGAGCTTCATTCTTATGTTGCAGTGTACCTATACGTCATAACTTACCAGTGGGAAGTAGAAACTTAAGTAGGAAGTACCTGACCGGTCCGGTTGAGATAAAACTGGGGACTCCCCCTCGTGGACTGTACTTTCCGTAACTACTGTGTCTGTACGTCCACGTCCTTTTCCCATTCCTTCATTATGCACAGTCATGGGACAATTACCGTCTAAAAGTAACTAAGTTGCAGTTAGTTATTTTTCGAAAAAAGTAACTTGGTTACATAATTAAAAGCGGTAAAAACCTTGACAGTGCGGAACTTAAAGGGACGGTCTCGTACCCTCTGCCACTCTCATAAAGTGTACCACTCGATTGCCCTTTGTTGGAAATGGAATACTGCGAATTTACCCCACAAGGCACGTAACGGTTATTAAATAACCGAATTAAATTGATAAAGATCGCGAGCATGCCGTGATCTGTGTTGGCAACAATAAGAACGGCTACGTCGCCCTGCGGGAAAGTCCGTGATAGTACACAGAAATCGTCTGCTCTTGCGCGCGCTAGTGCACCGGCGTGAGCAGATGACTTTGAGAAGTTACTGGGGACCGCGGCAACTCTCGTACATTTTCTTTCAGTTCTCAGGCGAAAAACGCACATTCTAAGAAGTGGCCCACATGCTGGTGTATAACAACTACGTTAATCATCAGAGACAAGTTGAAAGTCGCAGGACAACCCCACCCACAATCACAAACCTGAATTCGCCCGTCATCGGCGCGCGCGGTCGCCTTACAGCTCCGACCAAAAATATATTACGCGCACTTCCATTACACTCCCCGTTGCACACTGATCATGTTTCGAAATGGAGTGTCGCTGACGACGTACATGGAGGAGGAGTGCGTGTTTATTAAAAAACCGCGTTAAATACTCGCGCAAAGAAAACACGTGATTTAGCTTCCTTCCACGTATCCGATTATGCGCCACATTCTCGGACACCCACGGAGACCCCACAGTCAAGGCACGGACTACATGCTCCGATCGCGGAGATATATGTCTGAGCGTCTCCATTTCGAGAGCAAAGGGGAAGACTCAACCCAAAGTCATTCTGCAGGTTACGACACCCATGACAACGGCGACGTACCCGCAGACCGACGTCATGCGTGATGTTGCATGAGAGTGATGCACAGGTTTCGACAAATTCCTCGAAAACGACATGGTTATTCTGAATGAAACTTTGAGGGTTGTATGTGCACAGTACTCGTGAAGATAGTTTTGGCTAAGTTTCAGAATCGCCCCGGCTGTACGAGACCATCCCTTTAAAAACGGACACGCACGACACACAGCACTGAATGCTGTGTGTTGTGTGTGTCCGTTTTTAAGTACTGCACTGTCAAGATTTTTACCGCTTTTAATTATGAAACACCAACAAGCCAGAATCCTCGCTCTTATGTAATTTAGTTACAGCTACAGTTACTGCTTTCAGGAAGTAACTAGTTACAGTTAGGGTTAAGTAACTTTACAGTTGCTTTGCGTACAAGTCCGGACGGAGAATCGTATGTGCATAGGCAAATACTAATTAATTTCCAACACGCATGACATTCTTAACTTAAGAGTGCCGTGCAATTCAGACGATGAAATGCAACCCGTTCAGATAATGCTAAAGAATCTTAAGTATCATCTGAACGAGTTGCATTTCAATAACTATTGTTTTTCGAAGTTGTTATCACTAATCTTCCCACGGAAGATGTCCCTGCCAATACTGAAGAGCTTTTCGACTGGTGCACTTGATGGGATTCCGTTGTTGAACAACACGGAGAGCTCCCTTAAACCCGAAAGATCATCCAGAGACAACGTCGGGGCTGCGGTTGCTCTGTCTCCATCTCTCCTGTTCATCCTCATTGAAGAGATCCTGGAGCTGAAAGTAGTAGTCTTCATCGTCATCTTTGGTGGACTGCACCACGTGGGCAGATCGTTTCTCGATGGTCCTGTATTTCTCAGACAGCAGGCTGAACTATCACATCAACATCCAAAGTTGCGAACTGGCTGAAAAAATATTTTACTCCCACACGTAGTAACTGAGTTACAGTAACTATAGTACCGAACATTGGTAACTAGTTACAGTTGACAGTTACCTTTTCAAGAAAAGTAACTAATTAGTAACTAATAAGTAACTAGTTATCGAACTCTATACTAGTTACTTGTTACTGAGTTACTCACCATGACTGATTATGTGACGGCTCTATTTTGAGCAGGAGTCTTATAGCCTAGCGTCCACGTCCTACAGGCCACAAATCTAGCTCCATCAGTCCATCACAAGCAGACGACTCAGAAACATAGAAGCGCCAACTCCGAATGCACTACGTCTGGTCAAGGATTACGTGTTCTAGTTGTCACGTTATAACCAAGGCGCGTGGCAGAGCTGTAGCGAAGGGGGTGCGAGAGGGGCAGCCGCCCCGGGCGCCCTCGCGAGAGAGGGCGCCGAACGGCAGACCCCGACAGGGTAGAGCGGGACGAAGAAAATTTGAAGTTACAATCTCGGCAGCGCAAATAAGCGTTTTCATTGCTTTGTTTACAGGGCTTCTGACGGTAGTGGGTGAGGGGGGGGGCGCTTCAGATTTACTCTGCCCTGGGCGCAAACTTGCCTCGCCACGGCTCTGGCGCGTGGTTGTCCGTTTTTGTACTCTGTCGTCTGCGCAGTAACTCCTGGCTTTCTGCACGTCTTTAGAAGCGGATTCCAGTGCGCATTGCTGAAATAGACCACTGGTATTGTTAAAAGCGCTGAAAGCGCTATGAGGTGGCACTCGGTGTTTGTGGTTCGTCCTTTCCTCTTTTAGCGCTTTTACCATGCCAATGATGCACCAACAGGTCCAAAATGCAGTGTTAAATTAAATGGACCGTTTACTAAAGAAAAAGAAGTGCTTTAATGGTTTAGAGCTGAAGGACAACCTTTACCAGAGCTTATCCCTGCAGCAAAACCTACAGAGAGGTAATCCATTACTGCTGTCCAGTTCAGCGACATACTTTTGTTGTTGTCATGCCGGTTATAAACAACTTGCTCACAGAGTAACAGGCAAGTCTTTTTGAACATAAAAGTAAGCTGCGAGCTGGTGATAATCTGTTCTGTTGCTTCATGTTCGTCCATTGTGGTCCCTGAATCTCAAGGAATGTCATCATGTTCAGAAAAGTTTTGCCATCGAGAAATATCTGACAGACACTGCTTTATTTCCTGAAGTACTGCCATTAATAACTACATCGCCGAGTACCACAGCTCACTTGTCCCGTTAAACAGACGTTGGTTGGTTGGTTAGTATACTACTGTGTTGCATTTTATATAGTCGGGTGATCAGCTTCCCAGTGTGGCAGCATGCTGCTCGAAGTGGACCATGCGGCCTCGGCCGACTTCAGGGGAAACTGTGCAGGCATTTGCCGGAAAGTGTCTCAAGAAAACCCAGGGGGAACACCTAGACAGCACAACTGGTCACCTCCCAGCCTCAGAGTGAAGTCGATCATCTGAGCCACTACCGATCTTACCTTCTCCGTGTTTTTGACCAAAAGTGTCACTTCATTGGTTTATCATCACCCATACTTGTCTTACCGAGTACGTGTGACTTGTTCCTTTTCTCAGTCATTTAGGAGCTACAGATAAAGGTCGTGACGAAGTACAACTTCAAGGCAGTTCAAGTTAGAGACCTCAGCACTCGGATTTCCGCACTTTTTAGGAGAAACGATCAACGATCTACTTACGAATCGATCACTACTATACTACGGTCGACGATATTCAATTTGTTATGTCCGAAGTTACGTCTAACGCGCTTGCCTTACTGCGAGTAATCGAGAATTACTTTGCCGCATTTTGTGCTCCAAAGAAACCACAGCGGTGATCAAACTTTGAAGGGATTTGTGGGTTGCACCACTTCATACGTCCGCTTCTCAAAAACCATAAGCTGCATTAAGAGCAATGACAAATACAACGAGTACCCTCCCTCACTGCATGCTAGAAGAATGTACTGAACGACGTATCCAAGCTGCCCTCATAGACAATAGACCTATTAATGCCCGCCAGATATTGGGCAATTGGACAGTTGACCCGCAGAATACCAGGATGGGTAACCACCAAGATAAGCATTACGGAGTAGTAACATACTAGACACACACACACGCACATTTTTACACTCCACATGTTTTCCCCCGACTTTTACTCCAGACAGAACAACACTTTGACTGACAACCGATTACCATGTGTATCTAAGAACCGGAAAACGTGTGCGCTGTTGCGATTACAGCATGCACTGGGGTAAACTAAACTTAGGATACCTACCTTTCTGAGTATTTAGTACCCGATTCTCAATGCTTTGAGCTCTGATTATTTGTGTGCCATACCTTTGCTAGTCAGTATCATGTACATACCCAGATAGTAACAGCTTGAGTCAACGGTAGTGCAGATCTGACCGAACGCAAAATGGACGCGGACGGGGACGGACAGCGCTCATTGGCAATTACTTTCGGTGCCGCTTTATTGAGGCACAGAAACGTTTTCCGTGTGTCTCAATAAACCTGTTGCCAGTGAACACTGTACGTCCTTGCCTCTTTTGCGTTCGTTCATCGTGTCTTAAGCAATCCCGAACGCGTTCTGCATCTTCTTGCACTTCTGTCTGGTGGCACTGAAACACACAAACAACCTGAAAAAGACGCAACCTTCCAATGGGCTTTTCATGCATGTTTCACGCTCATTCCGTATGAGCCGGAGAGCGAATCGCTTTTGGATACCGCGTTGCAACACGGCGATTCTATACTTTTCGCGTTAATCGATTTCAAACAAATCGGGCACAATGGAAGCCACATAACTTCGAATTGAGAGCGGTTCTGGTCGACGTACTCAACTTGTCGGAAATGTCACCAGAAGCTTGTAAACATTCATCCGTCATACCGTCACAAACGTGTATCACACTAGAAACCATTAACTCGAACGTCACACGTGCATAGAGAATAGTGCACGTCTATTTCAGTCACAATGACGCGCCAGCAGACGGTGCTAAAAACAAACATGCATTGAACATAGCCGGAAGTGATCTGCACGTTTCATTGGAGCCGGTGACACGTGCAGAAACGAAGCAGAGGTCAGCGTGACTGAGCGATATCATCCAGTTTCCGGTCGCCATTGTCCGTTTGGTCAAACAAACACTTCCGACACAGCGAGCCCACGTTACACAATGAAATGTCAGCCTGACACCTCGATCAGTTGTCGAAGCTGTTGACGGTTGGTTACTTGTAATCCTCCGCATCGGCGAAAGCAGGACAATCCCTCCTTCGTGTCTTTCGAAGAGGAAGTTTGCATGGCACTGACCCTGGTACTTTCACTTCCGCATCAACGAGTTATGCTGGCCTGCATTAACCTGGGCAGAGCGAAGCAGCGGAAGTGCATGGTCATGAGGCACGATATGTGAGCGATGAGGACACGCGCAAAGTAATGGCGCTAATGATGAGGCATGGGCTCGGCCGCGCATACGTCGGCGTGTTGTCGCAGGTGGTTCGTCGTTGTTAGCATAAACGCAGGTAAGCTGAGCTCCAGCTTGGGCAATAAAAAGACGGAAGACACAGAGCAGTACTCGGCGAATCGCGTTTGATCTGCGCTGCTGTTTTCAAAGCAGATATTATGGACAGCGGTCACACATGTGCATTCAGCTAAACCATTACTATCCCTATTGAGAAAAGGTTGGAGGTAAAAGGAAAATCTTACCTCAGGTCGAAAGTAAAAGGTTGCGACAGAAATCCTGACGTTCTGCTAGGGTAACGTCGTCAACTCCTAGGGTTACGTCGTCAACTCCTAGGGTTACCCCAAGACGCCCTAGGGCTGCCCCAAGGCTACCATAGGAACCCTTCGGGTCTTAAACCCTACAGGGATGGGCATAAATACATTTTTTGAGTATTTAAATATAAATACAAAATACTTTGTTGAAAGAGGTGTATAAATACTCCGCATAAATACTTTTCAATATGAGTATTTAAATACTATAACTACTACCATAAATACTGTGAGGAATATGTCATCTGGAATTACAGGAATAATGATGCTCATAACAACAAATTAGCAAGGAACAATAGCACTTATTTGTCAGATTATCATGACGATTTTAATACTAGAAGTTTCTCGAAGACTGCACCTTCTAGGTATTTTCTGGTCGGCCATAGAGTCAGATTCAGAAAGGAGAACACCTCTTCACAGGTGCCGATGAAGAAAGGCTCGTATTAAATTTGGCAAAGATTCTTCTTACAACAAGGTAGTCGGGTAGTCCCGACCGTTGTCCGTGACAACAGCGAAAAACCCACCATCTAAAATTGTCGCATTTGTCGCATGTGCATGCTTGAAAACACGGCATAACTGCGCGGTTCTCCAAACTCTGCTTTTCCTTTCTTACTGAAAGGTCAATGCAGGGTAATTTTAATCTATGTGTCAGTATCTTGCATATTTAGGAGTATTTATAAAGTATTCACAAAAATAAATACCAGAAATTGGTATTTAAATATAATTATAAATACATTTTCCGAGTCTGTATTTAAATACAAAATACAAATTATAAACACGTGCGTGTTTCAGGATTTCAGATCGGTAGTGATAACGAGGAAGGCTGGGCTTTGCAAATCTCAGCACGTTAGTAAATGTAATTTCACCTAACAAAAAATAAACTGCCGGATGTATCAACGCCATATTTATTCCGTATTCATAAGTGTTTGAACTCTGTAAATGTTGATGACAGTATGAACACCTAATGGGAATTTCTGTAGAAATACGTTTACGTCCTCAAAATATGCATGTCACTCAATAGTCAGGGAGTGACAAGTGTACTCAGCGTCCCCTGCGTCGAAATATTTGAGGATGTTCCATTTTCTGCATGGAAGGTAACATCGGATACTGCGGCTCGCAACCTGCAAAGAGAGCAATATGCATAACGAGGACGCAATACCTCATAATAATAACGGCAACAACGATGAAGAATAATCATATCACATTAGATAATCATAGTAAAGTGGAAAGGAACTCGGGATATGTTTTATTTCTATTTACTCACCAACAAAGACTACTAAGGCCCGGTTTCACCAACGCCAGTTAACGCTTAAACCGAGATTAGACGTCCCTGAACTCGGTGCTAATCGTCAAAGCTGCGTTACCAAATGCTTTCTGTGACACTGTGTGTCGGGAAACATCACTGTCCTGCATTGGTGAAACAGGCTTGACGATTAACATCAAGTCTAATCTCTGTTTAAGTGCTAACTTGCGTTGGTGAAACCGGGTCTAAGACTTCCAAAGATGCGCCGACCGAAGCCCTCGAGACCGCGGCATTGTCAAGTATATTACAAGCTGACTGTCTGACAGCCAACGCAGCACCGACCTGCAATGGTCCAAGACGTGTGTTTGGTCGTATGAAGCACAGACAAAGACTGAGTTTGGGCAAACGCAGTGATGCAAACAAAATACTAGCCGCGCACACGTTGTTCTCAGTGCATTTCGAGTAGCTCAACGCAACTGTGAGGAGACCGCCATGCCCTATTGGAAATCCGTTTCTTGGCTATATTTTTTCTGGCACACAGTTTAGTTATCAAGATCTTTTTGTTGGTTTAGATCGCACAAATGCGCCTTCATGCCCCACCGGAAGTTCGACTGGTAAGCAGGGAACGGGTTACATCGCAAATATGGGTATATACCTCCTTATCTGCACACACCCTATAAAACGGTCGCATAAATGGTTCGCTGAGATCATGACATTACCTGGCCTCAAAAGCCGGTTCAACCTCGACAACCTCGGCTATGGACCCCGAGATCCAGGAGCAGAGGCTGACGAGTTTCGAGCGTGTATAGGTAAATAACAATAGAGGAGCTGTATTAAAACAGCCTGCGAGTTCAACCATCCGTTCATCCGTTCCAGACGGACTTTCCCGAGAGTACAAGTGAAGCACGTCCCCTTTGCTCTCTGAACTCTCGGGAAAGTCCGTCTAGGCACATCTGGAGCTTCTCCGACGGATGGAGAACTCTTCGGGCGCTGAGAACATTGGCGTAACGTCATGGCTTGTAGATTTGGATGTAAACAGCTCATCAGAGAGGTTCACCGTGATGATCCAATCACCGTCTCCGGACAGATTTCCGGCGAGTTCAGTGAACGTGTCCTTCACCTTTTCTCCACTTTCTCCAACCGATATCCGTCCTGTCGAGGTTGATGTCCTCCTGAACTTTCTCGTAGCCAGTTCCAAGTTTCGAAGGCATATCCTCATTTTCGGGGAACATGACGCCTTGTCCTCGACTGCAGCGTTGTTTCACTGTATGGCTTTTGGGCCTCTCTAGGCTTCGCCGCAGAATGTGCCTTTTCGGGGCTGCTGGCTTCAGAGTTAGCTCGCGTCACAACTATGTTGGAGCCCAAAATCTCTGCACGGTCCCGGGCTCTATTCTCGAGTTATCTTTGTTCCTTCGGAAGAGGCGTCGCTGAGGATAACACTCATAACCACCGAGGGAGTCGTCTCATGTTTAAAACTGTCGCTCCTCTGTCAGACGTCTTTCGACCCAAACACAGGCAGCCGTATCATCCCTGGCAGATACACCCTGCCCCCGCCTTCATGCCTTGCAAAAGTCACTGCAGAGTCCAGCTGTGCTCGGGCTTGATGGACTCGTTGGACTTGGACTTGTTGGACTCCAGATAGTGATCGCGAGTGTCGCATTCACTCTCCAACGAGTCTTCATCCACGAGAGTTTGAATGCGGCTTCATTCGACGGAGTCAAGCTTGCAGCCTTTACTCCCAAAAAAGCAAGCTTCGCTCTCAGCTGGTCGGCATTCAGTGGGGTGGGGTTCACTAGGGAGTCTCAGGAAACCGTAAACGCTTCGCGACAAGTTTTCGGAAAACATGATTGGCCAATTGCTAGATTCCTTTGGTGTGGCTGACATCACGTTGCTGATATCTGATTGATTGACAGCGATACGGAGCCGGGATCGGAGGGTGCTAACGATTTCCTAAAGCTCCCTAATGATGGTACTCGTAACTGTCACACGACAAGTGGCATGTGCGCTCTTCGACCGTTCCAAATTGTTCATTGTAACGCAGTTCGCCGTACACCTACTTCCGTAATTCTTGCGTAAACACCGTATACCCCCGGGTTACCAAATGTGCAAGAATGCAGAAAGGATCCGTGACGACTGAACAACGTTTAATCGCAAAGCAGGATGGAGAACTAATGCTCGCTCACGAGCAGTGATGCTGATGACGGTCCATGTAGTGCAAGGGTGACACCATCTTTAACAACAACCATTAGAAGAAGTTGAACTATAGTTGAACTCCTGTACCCACACACAGAACATATATTTCTTGTAAAAAAAAATACACGAAAGAAAGAATACGGACTGCGTTTTGAGCATCCCGTAGGCAGGCCGCTTTTGTTTTCAAGAATCATTTTTGAGTTTCAAATCAAATGTAATTAATGAGTCTAATTAATGTAATAATTTCGAAAAATGCGAAGCAACCACTCTCACTACCAGACAGACGGTCATCGTCAGTCATGCACATCGATGCCTCCGTAGGCTGGGAGAATCGATCCCGAGGCACCATAAACAAGGTGTGATTAAAACCGTAAATTTCTGGTACTTCGGCTTCGCTCTTGCACTATGCAAGTGCTTGCAAAGTGATATAAAATAGTTGTACCGTGGGAATGTTCCATTACTAGCACGTCCGAAAAACAGGTTGCCGTTTTATCACCGCTCTTAGTCACGAACGCAACGCAGATCCTGTAGGAAGATCGTGTGGATGTCGTGTGGATGTCTGATGGTGTTCAGCTACCGCGTTGCTCCACGATGCCAACAGTTTTTTTCATTTGTGAGCGCTGGGAGCTTTGAAAGATGCAGACTTCACGCTCTTCCAAATAACTAACTCTTCCACTGTTCACATACGTTACGACACATCCACAAAATGAAATCATGACGTCCGAGCTACAGTGACTGCAGTTCGAACGTTCCACTCGGCCGCGCACTGCCCCTTCTCAAAGGCCCCAAGGCCAACGTCCGGCCGTCTTCACAAGGTCGTACTGCGAGTCAACCACCGCGAACATACAAATTCGACGCACTTGCTTGTTGACGGGGAAAATAATCACAGAACACGAGAATGGCATCCGCGAATCGCGATGCGCATACCAGACACCATGCCGCTTTAAGGCAGGGATCACAACATTTTTTCTCTCTCTCTTTTGCGTAACTGATGCCCATTTCGTTTCAGGTTTAATTCCACCGCAGGAGCAGTGCGAACGGGTGACAGCACGTGTAAAGCAAGTTGCTAAGTAGATAAAAGAGAAATATTATGTCACTTGGGAGTAATTAATTTGACAGTAGTATACAATAGACAACTGGTTCACACGGACTTCACTTTGTCATCCGAATCATCGAGTAAAAAACTAAAGGGGTGTGTGTCCGATATCATTGCCCTGAGTAGGAGGTAAAGGCCCAGTACAACGCACACGCCAACTCAGAACCGGCAAATGGTTTAATACTTCAGAACAATGTTCGGACATGGTCAAGTTATATTGTGAAGTAATATACCAGATGGTTCTGAGTTGGTCGGCCGGTCGGCGTGTGCGTGCGTGCAGCATGCGTGTGTGTGTGTGTGCGCGTGTTGGAGTCATGTTAAGTAGGGCCATAAGGTTAAGCGGGTACCTTAATTGTATGAAAATTCTGGTTGCGCAAGAAGAAAAAGGAAAAAAAGATCTCCTGTGGTACTGATAGGGTCATGTCGCATTGCAGACGAATAGCAGTTCAACAAATGGAATTATGCGAACCGTTTGACCTAGCCTTCATGTAAATTCGATGGCGTATGCAGCACCTGATGTAGAATGACAGTGTTTACCACTTACGAAACAAGGGGTCACTTCCATGACGAACGGAAGGGCACCGTTGAACAGGTCTCGGGTTAGAAGTACGTCGTAAAAAAAACTAAGAAATGCAGTACAAGGACGCAGGGCGTTTCGATAGCCGCGTTTCTTGAAGAACGCGGTAATATGGCTTGACATTTTTCTTGCCATAGGAACGTGCAAAGAGTTTGTTATTACTGCACAAGCCCCCTGTGACACAACAGACTTCATTTCTTTCGTTGAAAACGTAACGAAGTCAAACGTACAAAAAAAAAGATGCCTCTCTGGTTGTGACAGTTTGTCCAAGGCTTTATTGCATAGGCGCCGACTGCGGGGGGGGGGGGGGGGGGCGCCGCCTCCCCCGGGAAGTCCCGCTAAGAGACTGACACCAACCTTTGGGGCTCGGCGCGTCCGGGTAAAAAGAGCGAAGAGGCACCAATCCCAAAAATGCATCTTTCAATTTGTAAAATATGTATTCGCTCCGCCATACTCATTATCACAGTAGAAGCTTCTACTGTGATAATGAGTATGGCGGAGCGAATACATATTACGAATACATACGAAGACACACAGAGGATGACACAACACATAGCCCGAATTTCGCCCAAAGCAATCAGATCCATGAAACGAAGCAGTCGAAAAGGTATACCAGCAGCTGCATAAAACGGTAGGATCTTCGGAACGCATATCCGTTGGGAGCGGGTTCAACTCCCGCTGCTCCATTGACCATATTCATATATTGCCCGCATTTCGGGTCACACACCGAGGATTCAATGCATTTTGTTCTTTTTGCACTCAGTTTTCAATGGCGTAATGCCTTCAGTTGTGCACATATTCACTGTTTACGTTCTCTCTGTTTTTTTGTTTTTTTGTTTTTTCTGTTCTTCCTTCCTCTTATTTCTATACCAGTTCTGAATACATCATAGGATCCCGCCAGAGTGTGTTATTCTTCAGCTTTAGTTTTGTGTTGTTCATTTTTCTTTTCCTTCCTTCTTTTTGTTTTCTTTTGCGTTCTTTTCTTTGCCTTTTTTGTCTTCCCCCTTTCACTTTTTTTTTTAATAATAAGCCGACATCCATCTGGCTTACCTTTCCTTTCTTTTTTTCTTAATAAACAGATCCCCCCGCCAGAGTACTTACTTCGCGGTGCGCCCTTGCTCCCCCCGGGAAAATGAAAACTCTCCGCCTCTGCTTTATTGGATGAATACTCTGGCTGCTTGCGTCGATTTGAACCTGCAATCTAAGTTTTGCAGCAAACTGATGCGTATCATCCCACAACATAGCATCCGAGCCGAGGCTGCTGAAGCGAATGCTACTTCCGGATTTCGCGGGCAGCACCTTTAGTGATGTTCCACGCTTTGGGGCGCGGAGTGACCGAGGCTCAACCCGATTCCACTCCACTTCAGGAGTTTGGAGCAATATTGGAACAATTTTGTCGACGCCTACCCAGTATTAGCCCTCGTCGGTAGCTCAGTCGGTAACGTGTTGGCTTGCTGAGCTCAAGATCGCGGGTTAAAACCCGGCCGAGGACGGTAGCAATGTGGGGGAGGTAAACATTGCTTCCAGCACCGCCTGTCGAACATATCGGGCGCACGTCAAAAGATACCCAAGCGGTCCTACCCTGCGGCACGCGCAACTTGTCCCGATACTATATAGGCAGGTAAACCTTACGTGTAAGATTCTGTGCTGCTTGGGGGATATTCTACGAAACAGCGTATCATGTTTCTACGAATTTTTCCGCATTTTAAATGCAGGTGCGCAGTCGTTTGGAAAGCGCCTGTATTCCAACTGAGAAGAAGTCTTTGGGTCGGGTGTCATCCATGTACCGCTTGCTTGACACCTCCGTCGGAAACAAACTTCCGGCCGTCAAGCTCCCCCCTTGAGACTGCCGAATATATGGTACATATGTATCTGACGATACCACGTCATGCGAATATGGCGGATCTGGAAGACACTTTAATCGAAGATCACGAATGACTGAAGTACAGCCAAACGTGACATACGCAGGTAGGGCTTGTCATCATGTATGGAGCAGTGCACGCTTTTCGAGAGGGCCACGATGTTTTGTCCTCATGCGGGCTTCAAAGGTGCCGTCTAGAGATCACAATATGTTTCGTTGTTCACTTTCACTAGTCAACAATCAGCAACAATCAAGTTGAATGATCGAGAGAATTGGAGATCCCAAAAAGGGGGTTTCGAACTTTCGATAGCTTCGGCCGTTTACAGCAGTGTGCGGGCAAACAGGTCGTGGCAAGCCCAACAATTTTAAACTTGTGCTGCGGTGGTGTCCGTCTTGCCATGAGCTGTTGACTCGGCATTACCCTCAACTGTGGTTATCGTCGTGACGTTTGTTTGGGTTTGCGGCGATTATAGTGTATGCTGGCCGATATCGCACGGCTGCGATGCTGTTATCTCATTGATACACGCGAAGATGGACAGCAAATCCAATAAATTTGCCACTAGACTCCGTGCATCCTCATTTGTTTTATCGCAATGCTGAAGATGCCCCACTCACCTTCGCGTGTGTCAATGCCTGTATCAACCTTCGCTTATATCAATACAGAGTTTTAGTACACCGTACGCTATCGCATTTGCGTACCTAAGGGATAGCGTTGGTGTTTCTGCGCACTGCGCGAGGCTTTCTTTCTGTTATGGGCGTGCGCAGAACTACCAACGCCATCCCCTACGTACGCAAAGGCGCTAGTGTACGATGCACTAAAACTCTCTATTGACTCAACGGCATCGCATCCGTGCGACATCGGCCATATATACATCGCCGCAAACCCAAACAAGCGTCACGACGATAACCACAACTGAGGGTAATGCCGAGTCAACAGTTCATGGCAAGGCGGACACCCCAGCAGGCCGCAGCACAAATGGGATAGTCGAAACGCTCTTCCCCTTTATTTCTCCTAAGCGCCGCTAGGTTGGCTCGTTTGAGCCACCCAAGACACGCTAATGGCACGGCACACGTCTGATTTCGCGGTACGTTGGTGCTGCACCACGGAGTTCTTAGGGGTTCACTTACTTCGCGGGGCGCTAATTTCTCGGAAAAATAACTTTCGCAAAGCTCCCGGAAATTAAGTCCTCGCGCAAATTATACTACCGGTATTCCAGTACTACCAGTAACGCGTAGGTGTAGCCACTTCGTTTTGAGAAAGGCATTGAAAATGGACCATTGCAATCTTCGGGATCTTTTATCTCAAAGCGGGGCGGCGGTAGAACTTGGCATTCCTTGTTTTCATGCTCGCTAAGTGCTGCATGCACACATGTTGCGTTCGCTTAATGTAGGTACCACATACAGGGTCAATTGAAAAATAGCCATACGAGGCAGCGCTTGAGAGAGGCACGCACTGAGAGATAGACAATGGGTAAGGTAACCATGGTGACCAGTACAAAGATTATAGTACGTACTTTCACCCTCCTTTTCGTGCGAATAACCGTAGATTTTCCGTCGTCCTTGAACGACATAGCCTACTTTTCTTTTTGTAGGTCTCCGTACGCATATTGTGCTGCAATATTTAAATATGAAGGGTAGAATGACGTCGAACTTGCATGTAGCAGCATACGTTATGGGTAGATATAGTTCGAGCAGGCCATGCACAACACACTGCGGAACGCACAGATAACAAGGTATCATGATGTGTTTCTTCGCCTTTTTATGCAAAATGTTAGCGTAAATTTAGAGCAGACTACTAATCCGGACAGAAATACTGAATGGGCGCTGCGACCGGGCACTTCCAAAGCCCGTAGTTACACCTTATGATTTTGGTAATATGAGACGTACACATTGTGTTGCACGTTGTATCGCTAAGGGCACAACTTAGAGGTCACGTAGAGCAGTTGACACCACCATACCTCACAAGATCATGTCTGTGAAGTTTTGCTACATTATGTCATATATAATGTTGAAGAAGCACGCGACGAAAGAATGCTTTGTGCAACTCTGTGGTTAAGGCACGCGATGAAGTAATTTTCTGTCCTGCACTCTATTCCACGGGCACAGTTTCACTTGACAAGGCCGCCCACATAATGGGGGTAATGGCGCCGTTCAGATCTGTACTTTGTTGTAACGGCCTCCTTGAGTGAATATGCAAAGCAAGCCCACTCATAGCTTGAAAGAATCCTGTGTACACATGCACCAGAGAGAATATGACGCTGTGCAGACTTGTACGTATTTGGAGTATTGTATTTAAAATACTGTATTTTAAATACAATTTTCGGTATTTTGGTACTCTACTCAAAACTTTTTGTTTCGTGTATTTGTACTCTATTTCAAATACATTTTATGGTATTTTCTACTCAATACTCTAATTACATATTTTGGATCTCCCTCTCAGACTTTCTGTGTCTCGTCTTTCCATTATCTTGCTTGTTCAGTGGAAATTTCCTGAGTTCCTTGGACTTGACCCGGAGATAGGCCCTTCTTGGAAGTCCCCATTTAGAGATCTTGCCCTGTGTGTACTAATCCTTGGCCTGTCAAGGTTCTATTATGTGTGCCGTGCCCTAACATGGTTATGCCGAATTATGACCTCACCGAGCAGGGACATGCTAGAAGTTTGCTTTGTTCTGGGTCATATATACTTAGTGGAGATTTATGTGGTATCTCTTTGTCATCTTTTTGGGACTTGTGTTTAGATGACTCCTATCACACAGCGGCGGTCAGCATAGTGCGCGGGGTTTAGGTGATTCATGTCACGTAGCGGCGACTTACCGCATTGACCACTGACTGGTAACTTTTTGCGTTCAAGAATAAATAGTATCTTAATTGTATTTCAAATACTTTTTGAAGTATTTTGTACTCTATCTTAATTACATTAATTTTCATGTATTTATACTCTATCTTAATTACATTCTAACGTTAGTATTTATTATCTTATCTTAAATACATTTTTAAGTATCTTGTACACGTCTGACGCTGTGTCAGCAGCTCTCAGTGCATAAACATTGCACGACGTTCCTTCCTTCAGACGGCATTTCATTTGCTCAGTGTCTTGGAAAAGCAGTTCATGGGAGCGGAGACAGAAGTGGATACGAAAAAAAAATCGTTATTGCGTGTGCAAACGTCGTGTCAACCTCGATTTTTCGAAGTTTGCATTTCACACAGGATGCTGACGAGTCGTACGTCAACGGGGAGAAATTGCGGAACGGCGCAAGGTCATCGAGAGTCAACAGTACTTACAGCCCAGGAGAGTCCGACGTTGCATTTTTATCCGGTGAGGTGTGATGTGCCGTACGAGAGGGTTGGGAAAGGCGCAGGTTAGCCGTACTGGAGTGGGCCACATGGGGAGTCGCTGTGGCAAGAAACAACTGCATCAGTCTACGAGCCACCTTGGAGGCTCATGAAAAACAAAGTGTCGTTGTGGGCGGGAGGAGTACGCGAAATGTAATTATGCTTACTCGTACTTGTTGAGTCTTTCAACTGCCGCTTTCGTAACTGCCCGCCATTCTTGTACACTGTAAACAAAGTACCTACTTTGGAGTTTGTCGGTTACCCTGGCGAAACTCACGTGATATCGTCGAGTACCCGAAAAGTGCTGTGCAAGTAAGCACGCCGAGGATCAACACGGAGTACGCGAAAAGACTAGTCACTCGCAGAGTCTTCGTGGGATGCTCTCTTGCGGGGCTGGAATGGTTGGAAGTATGCGTTAGTTTTGCAAGAGCTCCTATTTGTACTCCACACAGTGCACCGCCCGACATGTACACAGGAAATGCCAATAAAATTACCGTGTTCTCTCCACAGGAATACAAATACAAATTAATAACATAAAAAGTAATACATGTATAAAAATTTCAGGACAGTCAGCCGTGGTTATCTACATTTCCTGTGATGGTTCCGTTCCATCATGAGAGCTAGATAAAGGTAGATGAAGTATTGCTGCAGGTGAAACACAACTGTGGGTGCTGAACCTTTCCGTCGACAGTTGCCTCCCAGAGGCCTCAAAACTCAAATCTAGTCGCAGGCCGCATTGACCTTAGACCACATTATGAACGGCCAGACAGAAAATAATGGCGGTAATTACCATAAAATACCCTGATATACCATAGAATAAATAAAAACATTCACGAAAAACAGGAGTTGTGATTGTGGAGCCGGACTATGCATTCAGAATTCATTGCTGAATACATGCTGAAAATATGAAAAACGATTCGAGAAGACTACGTAGTCCCACAAACGATTATGACAATATTCAGAAGCACTGCAATAATTTCCTACATATATGCACTCTATAGTTGCCTTTGCTTACAGTTTCAAGTTGGAAAAGGAAGGAAAAATCAGAGAGAAACAGCTAGCTGATATTATTGACAATCGATGGCTCTATACCCTCGACCTCTACTCTAGGCTGTATCGCCAGAGATATCGAGACAATGTGCGTAGGCGTTTGCACGAGCATTATCTGCTCTGTGTACATGGTGATACACACGCTGTACATCCTCTGCACGGTGGCCCATTGGAGAAAACGGAGATGCGATGCAGAGAATAGACGACATAGGGCAGACATGCAGCGGAGCCGTGTAATGTTCTCGGACGAGAGATGGTCCCAGCTAATTTGCGACTTTTGACGCGTTTGTTTTCTGGTTGTATAGTAGCCAACTTTTTAAGTCGCATAATCCACCTGCAAAAGTGCGTACAAACGCACTCACCAGTTTTCTGTCCAATAGGTCAGACACCTAGCGTTGTAAACCCTAGCATATCTCCTATCCACTGTAGGGTACACTATACTTGCAAGTCGAACGGAGACCACTGTCGTCCAGTTCAGCGACGGAGCAATGAATTCCCTTCGTCATCACGTGACAGTTCTACCAGTGCGGGAAGCGGTTACACTTTTACCTAGGGCATTTCACCGGAGCGACAAATAAGTAAGCACACGGGAGGGGTGCAAATACATTTATGGTCTAATTCAGTTGTTTTTCTGCGTATAGGTGCCGACAGTGAAAGAAGTATCTGTTCACCTCATGTGTCAGCTGACGGCTAAGGCTCATGTTGGGATACATTTCGCTTGCAGGCTAATCTCCACGTTGGTCGATAAACAAATCGCCGCAAATTGCCGTGCAACAAGTGGTATGCCACCAAAACTTGGCAGTTGCGTGAATTTTCATGAGCAAACGCCAGTATCGGCCTTACTTAAGAATTTGTTTAAACATTTCTCGAACGCATCGACAGCCAGTTTGTTCCAAATGTGGGACGGAGGAACAAAGATAGTAACAGACATGGTTCACGCGTACAACAAAGAACGATGTCTGAACATGCTGCATAACATGACGTAGAGGGTCGATTGTCAACCCGGCCTAACGCGGCTATAAGTCTGTGACGACACTCAGAGTATCTTGGGCACGTAACTATAATATGTTCGACGTCTTCGATTGAGCCACAGACTGGACAATTCGGAGTGCAGAAGGTGCTGGGCCCATGGCCAACGAGCACTCAACTGCCAGCTTTGCGAGCGTTACACAGTTTTTAAGGGGCACCAAGCTGTTAGACGGGCTATGACCCTGTCTGTGGCGTTCGTTGCCGCTTCGCGACATCTCCAGTGGGTGTGGGTGGACGTGTCTGGCATTCCTTTCCTTAGGGGATCTGGGGTAGCCGGCCCTTGTGATGAGGGCTACAAGCCCCATTTTTTTCTTTCAATCATCATCATCATCAACATGACGTAGAGCAGAAACCCACAGGATATTAGATTTTGCGATTGCCCAATATACAGTCCACTATACGCCGCTAAAACAAAGCTTTGCAAGGGTTTGCTCGGACCGGCTAATCGTTGCCAAGCTTGAGAAAGCACGACGTCAGCGCAGCCCGAAATATTTCTGTGTGCGCATATTTTGTGCGTGCCCGCCTAACAGAATGATGGGAATGCATCTACAGACGTATATCCACACCACTACACAATTGGGCAACAACTTGTTCAGACGTTTTCTGGTGTGAGGACCTTGACCCCAGCTGACTACGACATCAATCGTACGGAAGCCGGAGAAGTTCTGAATTGGTGGCACACTTTCCCCGCGAAGAGTTCGTTAGCAGGGCACAGTACACAAGCATCGCATGAAGCTTCAAGGGCAAACGCTGTACGGCGATCAATCGTTGATAAACTGTTCGACGGCAGTGTCGGCAAGGCTTATGTAACTCTATTACATAACTACATTCCGCCGCCTTTTACCTCACATTTGCCGTAGGGGCCTCCTCGTTGGCGAAGCAACTTTACAGATCATATATTTCATATTTTGCACGGGAGCTTTATAACCATTTATTGCAGTGCGGGTTTACAGCAGGGATGTTGAGGCTGACGAGCCCCATTTTCCAGTTTTTCTTATTTCTTTTTTTTTTTCGTGAGCTGTAGCATAACACTGAAATTATTTTGTTTGACAGCTGCGAATGACGCGGTTACATAAGGGTCAATATACCTGTCACGTATCGAAGGAGCTGATGCCCCGTGTCTTCCAAGAAGGGTCTGAGTGTCGATGCTCGTTTGGTAGACAGATCCGCTGCTATTCCTGCGGTGATAATGTTGCAATGAAACATGCGTCAAACAGAGGGGGCTCAAAGTGACGTTAAGCTTACGCAGATCATACGTCGTCTCCCTTCTAAGTGAATATGTGTTGAAACAATCATACTGATGCAAGCTGAACCTTACTAGAATTCGGAAGTCAGACTGCTCAATTGCGCTTCATCGAAATATGCAAGTTCCTCGTGTTCGACAGGATATAATTTAGCTTAATCGGCAGTTGCTACATAGCGTTGAATCGGATCATTAACAACGAATATCTGTACAGCTTTGAAGAGTGTCGCGAATATGTTCAGAATACTACTCGCACTGTTTGCGCCGTTGTGAAAACGTGCACGCGTTGGCAGCTTACGTAGATACGAAAATAACTGTGCAGTCTGCAGCTCGCAGCTTGCAGTGGAGATGTTGTGGGAAAGATACCATTTATTGTGCAGGAAGGGAGTTGCCTCAGGACAGAAGCCGCTGATATTTCGAACAGAGACTGTTCTTCTTCTGGGCACCGTCCTCATCATTGGCATGGTATTTAAAGCAGGGTATCGAACCGCAAAAAATACGGGTTCGGTTCGGGTTCGGGTTCGCGTTGTTTTGGTTTCGTTCCGGTTCAGTTCCGGTTCGGCCACACCAGAAATCGAACCGGTTCGCAAACCGGTTCGCAGCCCCGAACCGGTTCGCGAACCGGTTCAACGCTTCCGTTTTATATTTTCCATAAAACTGCTTTTATCAGGAAATGCGTGGTTAATAGCTTACTGCTGTTGTCTGCAGTGACGTCTCTAGCGGTGAGGTAGCCCTTTAGCGAGAGAAATGAGAAATCGATGAACACTTATTGCAACTAGAGTTCACGCTGTTGAAGCGGTGTAGTCCTGCTACTTTCTGTTCCCAAAATCTCTTTTTTCACACGCACAGTGCCAGCAAGATACACTTGAAGGAAGCCTAATAAGATGGACAGCGTAACATAGACGACAGTAGATGCCGGCACACTGCCTTCGCAATCGCCTTCGTGAATCGATCTGAAACCGTACTGAAGCATGTCGAAAATAAGCCTGCCAGCCTTACTCTGTCCGAGCTCACAGCAGTGTACTAGTTAATCCACAACACAACGGCAATGTGTCACGACACAACTGCGCTACCAATAAGCAGAACCACATTTACTTTTCAAACCACGACCAATCAAACAGGCACCGTTCTGCGTACGCTCCTTCTCCACTTCTCATGTTTCTGACTTGTTTAATTTGTACTGCTGACATGTAAAGGGAAATCTTGGGCGCTTATTTGATCACATATTCGTCCTGTAGAGCTATATAACTGGCCTACTCCATTCGTGTTTCATTCGTCCGCGTGGCACCTCGTCTCTGAAGAGTAGACGCGGTACCGCGTGCGTGGGGCGCTAGCCGCGGCGCTCACAAGGACAACTGCGCTTCAACATGTTAAAAAGACGCTGAAAGTATACTTACTATACGTCGTCGTCTGACTGCTAGGTGAACATTTCTGAAATCCATAGGCGCGTGATGATGATACCAATGTGTCTTCGTTCGGGGATAGAGAGG
Source organism: Ornithodoros turicata (assembly GCF_037126465.1). Taxonomy (NCBI): domain Eukaryota; kingdom Metazoa; phylum Arthropoda; class Arachnida; order Ixodida; family Argasidae; genus Ornithodoros; species Ornithodoros turicata. The sequence goes on from NC_088202.1 coordinate 98,734,770, forward strand.
AACTCTTATGCTGACTTCTTTTATGTCCGAACCGTTTTGTTGCGAACCGGTTACCGCTACTATTTTTTACGGTTCTGCTCCGGTTCGGGTTCAACAGTGTCATGAAAATTTCGGTTCGGGTTCGGGTTCGGTTCCGGCAAAAATAACGGTCCGGGTACGGTTTTCGGTTCGGGTTCGGGTTCGGTTCGACACCCTGATTTAAAGGGTTATGTGTGACGTGTTTAAAGGTTCATGCGAATTGTGAATCAACAGCCCCTATCTGTTCAAAATATCGGCGGCTTCTGTCCTGAGGCAACTCCCTTCCTACATCTCTACCGGTTCGCTGGATTTCTACCCATCTACATTTATTGTGCAGTTTCATGAGAAGTAGTGAAATTTACTGGACAGAAGGACAGACGGCTATGCCCAATGGCTAGTCTACGTAGCCCTTCAATGTTTACTCGGCGGAATTCACGAATGGCGCGAGCACTTTATGTCGGCTTTTGCAATATTCAGAGCCTTGCCCACTGGAAAAGGAGCAGAAACAAAATGCCATGTGTAAGTTTGTGGAATCTCGAGAGCGGGTACGGGAGGCTCAAGCGCCCATGTTACGGTAACGTACCGGTATTCTTGTAAGGACAGAATCTTACTTCAATGTAGAACCCCACTTCGAAGTCATGGTTTTGGTTTATAGAGAGCGCAGTGGGAAGTGCAAAATAGTGCACGAGCCGCTCATCCGCTCAAATTCCCGATTACTATAACGGATTCACGATTCCCGGTCCGAAGAGACAATAAGCTATAATAGCCTCATTTCTTTGAAATGTCCGACAGCATGTTGCTAATCTTTGATATGACAGCTTCCTTTATCATACCGTGTTCGTAGGGTTGCTTCCGTCGCAATAAAACTCGCTATGGCAGGGTATCGAACCCGGAACTCTAGTACGACGTTCATTAAACCGCGTCCTTCATTCACTGAAGGATAACTCACAAAAACGAGCTTCTTCTTCGCTGAAATGTAACTCGCTTAACTGTAAAGCCTTCTGTAGCACGTAATTACCAAAAACGGCCCAGGAAGACGTAAGGAAACTATAATACTGTAAAAGTGGATAATTTCGCGGTCTTAATCATTCGCGAATTTGTGTGGAAGCGCGTCTCGGGAATATTTCGCGGGACCTTAATTTTGCGAATTCGTGTGGAAGCGGACGGAAGTGGAAGTCGCGGAATCAGGAAGGTCGGGGATTCGTGACACTGCCGGTAGGTGTTATAAAGCCTCTACTTGCCAGCTGGCTTATAGGGGCTTACCATGAACTCCAATCATGTGACAATGACATACGTGCTGGTTTTGTAAAAGCAAGTATCTCCAATGCCAAGTGATACAGAAGGCGAGTAAACGAATGATGTTCAAGTGGCTTTTCCATAGACCTCTCCCTGTTTGTAAACAAATGACGTCATAATGGTCGACAGCGCCACCAATTCGGTAGAGTTGAACTACGGTCGAATCTAGGGGCGAACAAGGTCGCGCCCGAAAGCCACGGTCGTGAGGGGATTACGACGGTCCCCGAAAGGGACGCGACCTTCGGTCCTACTTGTCTTTCAATAGGAGGCAGCGAACAAGTGACCATTCGTGGAACCCAGCCCTCCCCTTCCGATTAGTTTCGGCTTCAGTCTGTCTACCAACGTCATGATGACGTTTCTCGGGTACAGATCTATTATAGCAGTGTTTGACAAGAACCAATTTGTGAGAATAAAAATCGTCAAGTAAGTCGATTTCTCTTTGTGGAGCTCATAACGTCGCGAATTCCAGCGCCCATACTTTTTCATCCCGGCTACCTATATTTCGCGGAACCTTAATTCCGGCTACCTATATTCCGGCGGGAAGTGTTTGAAAATGACCTTGACATGTGTCTCTTTGGTCTTAATGCACTGGACAGATGGATAACCCGAGAAAAATAATAGTTTGCGCTAGCAGAACTGATTGTCCGTGCGCGTGTAAATGCAACTTTTGTCATCTGTGTCAGTTTATATTCATGAGTCAGCTGTAAATTGTCCACACTTCTTGACTAGTCCTTGGCAAACATGCTTGGTAAAACTTTAGAACAATGACAACCAACATGGGCCTATACAAGCTAAATTTGCAATGCACGTTATGAGTACTTTAAATGCATTTGAAGTATGGTACTTAGCACTGTTCTTAAAGTACGCATGATGTCAGGTACTTAGTACTGCATTTCAAGTACATATTTTCAAGTACTTTGTCGAACATTGCCTGCCCTGAAACATGCTCGGTGAAGCATCGTGCTGAGCATTTACGAAGCCAAACGGGAAGCACCGCTTTCTGCCTCTTAAAAAAAGAACACGAACGAGGGTCGAAGGCTTGCGATGAGTTCGACACAATTGTACAGGAAGCAGAAAAACGTACAAGAGAAACAAGGTAAATGGGCTCCATATCTCTTGTTTCTAGTGTTGCATATGTATTTTTGGGACAGTGGGACGCGCAGTAACGTTTCTATTACACTTGATCACTTTGCTTAGACTCCGCTGACATTCCACCCCACTTCAGACTTCAGTGCATCATTGCGGCCACAAATGACACGGCTGTGTACAGCCAATTAGGCAAGTTAATGGCGCACCTCCACTTGGGATACTTTCCCAATTGTCGAGGCTTAGCGCGGCACCCGGACTACGTTGTCTCTACCATGACTTTTACTTCGCCCGCTTCTCGCAGTTACAGCGTGAAAACAGCTCGTAGTTAATAAACTCTAGTAGCCAGTGCGGAAGGTAGCCTTCTTTTGCGTGTGGCTCAGTGTTCAACCCTCAGCGCGTCAAGATACTGCTGGCTCTTCTGCTGGCTCATTAGGTAGCAGTGAAGGCAAGTCACGAAGATGCCATAAGCGTGTATGTATACTTCTACTTCCTGTCGGGAAAACACCTTCGTACGGGAAAATACGCCGCATGCCTCCAGCCAGTCGGACGTAGCCTCCTCCCTAGACAAGCCTCGTTCCAATGACCCCACGAGGGCTGGCATCAAACTGAAGGACATCCGATTAGCTTCCTTTAATGCATGCCTCGGAAGATGATGACGTAAGCAATCGTGCACCTCAGAATGATAAGCCGTTAGCACCACTAGGATTACATCATTTCTTTTCGATTACATCGACTTTTTTTTTCAGATTTGCTCAAACTGGAATCGTTCCATCGCATCATTTTGTTGCGCGCTCCTACTGCTTACCAGTGCCACCCCCTTTTTTTTTCTTTTAGAACGTGACCGGCTACCACGACTGACCACTGAGCGGCTTTCCGTTTCTATCCTCTCTTTGTTTGTTTATATTTTTTGCGCTTATGCCTATGTGCAGCAGCGGCATCAACCATTTTTATTCATTCATGACAGGGCAAACCTTAGCGGGAAAGTAAAATTTTCACGTTTCGAACCTTAAAAAGTGTGAATATAAATTAGACAGAAGGTATTAGGAGGTCCTTTGTTTCAGACATATAACTTTGTTACAAAACACAATTACATGACTTTGAAAGCAACTCGGCTATAATCAAATCTAATCATACTATTCACGAGATCTACAGAAATCCATTCGGGATTACCAGTGCTTCAAAAATGAAATTCCAGCTGCTTCCTACACTACTGCAAAGTAATGTTTTGATCTCTCCATGGTCTTTATAGGATCGGTCCTCGTTTTAATTTTTTTTTTCATTTTAATTTCACCATGCACTCACATTTGAATAAATTTTGTGAAAGTGAACTCAACAGCAAAAGGGACTGCCTTATTAGCATGTTGAAATAACGAGACCACTTGCGCGTACTGGGCTGCTGTTGATGCATTCGCTAAAATAAAATAAAAGCATCCGTTACGAGTTATTTGGACTCCTAATCTGGTTAGATTTGATGCTGAAAGTCGTCATCCATTATTCATCATCCATTGAGCCGTCATTGGAGTCGTCATCCATTGGCTAGCCCTATGTTAACCAGCGGAACAAAGAAGAAATAACAAGAACAATAAATAATGAGAACGAAAACGAAGGTACAAATCTGTGTTCGTATAATCGAAATAGGACACCAATATATCAAATGACACGTAAACGGAAACGCTTATGATTATCGTGTCAGAATCGAAACTGCTAGTTTGCACGTCAAACAGTGTTCCGGACACCCTTTTGCCCTTCAGCATCGTTCACGAGACACATGTTTTCGCCTGGGTGGTACTGTGCTGTGGGTTTCATTGCTACATTCATTGGCAGGTGTCTCACTTTCTGTTCATAGCAAGAGAATCGCAACAATCTTCAATCGATTTAGTTGTTGGTGTCAACTGCATTATTCCGTCAGGCAGAATTGGCCCTATACAAAACAAGCAAGCAAGCAGTTCATCGTATAACACACGTCGTCACTCTTGCCGTGACGTCGCAAAATTGATGTCCATGGCTTGACGTCACTGGACAGCTGGACAGTTAAATATGTACTCCTTCCGCTTAAGTGTTTCTTTAGCCAACCTTACAATGGTGCAGAGGAGGAATCACACATTTTTGTGAAGTACACTCCAACCAAGCGAACGTCACTTTCACTACGTGCTTGCTACGAACAATGATGGCAATTACGAGAGATACGAATAAAAAGGGCGGCAAAATTTTTAGGCGTGCGCCACAATACCTTCCTCAAAATATTTTGCTTTGACTTAGAAACCACTCCTGCAAATATTCTTCCAACATTAAACAGATTGGCCTCAAACATGTGCCACAACAAAAATGGCCGCCGCCGGATCGCCGAGACCGCGAAGTTGTCACAGGCTGTTAACGAGAGTAACGACATGTTTTTTCGGCACAATGACACACTGTACTAAAACAAAATAAACACGCTGTGCACTTGTTTAAAAATATTGTGGTGTCGGGGCCCCTCGCTTTTTCTCCATACTTTTACCTGTACCACAAAGCCTGCCGTCGAGGCCACACACTCGGTCAGACGAAGAGAAGTGAAGTGAGCTTAGGGAACTCACTAAAACGTTAGTGCGCTTTCTGCCGAGTGTCACTAAAAGATGCTGTGCGACAGCACACGAATGACAGTAAGTGCAAGTGTGACTCGTTGAAAGTGACACTAAATTAGTCCGTCTGACAGGGGTATTAGTGTCACTTTTACAGAGTGGCACTTGCACTTAGTGTAATTCGTGTGCTGTCACATGATATCTTTTAGTGACACTCGGTAGAAAGTGCACTAACGATTTAGTGAGTTCCCCAAACTCACTTCACTTCATTTCGGAATACCGACTACGTAGCGTCCACAGCAGGTTGTGAGGTACAGGTAAAAATACTGAGGAAAACCATAAGGTTCCAGCCACCACCATATTTTTAAATCTGTATTTTCAACAGCGTGCTTGTATGATTTAAGTAACATTGCGCCGAAAGAACATGTAATTACTCTCGTTAACAGCCCGTGAAAGCTTCGCAGCCTGGTGATCTGTCAGCGGCCATATTTATTGTGGTCATACGGAGTACAAGTAACGATACGCAGTACGCACTTGTGTCATGCATGTCGTACTCCAAAGGAGTGGAATCAAATTTCCAGGTCAAAGAAAACCATTCTTACAACGGGATGGTGACGCACGCCTAAAAATTTTGCCGCAGTCCATTCTCATCTGTCGTCATTGCGATCACAGTTTCGCGACACTTACTTAGCCCGTGTGACAGGGGTATAAGCCTCCAAAGAAACAGTAAGTGACGTTTTTGCAAGGGAAAGGCACGTACAGATGTCATATTCTGGGCAGATGACTTCGGTAAGATTAGAGAATGACCTCTGCCAAGGCATGTGCAGTCACGAATGCAAAGCCAATCTCATTAGTCACTACTCTTACTGAGTGTCGGAATATGAAGCCAGTTGCGGTTCCACGGACCCCACACAAGACTGCTGCGAGGCGTTTTCTACAGTTGCACTTTCGCGGCGGCTGGTAACATGCGATGGACGGCTGCTCAACGGTGATCTCGTTGTAGTGCAGGATGGCACCAGTAAGTCCTCCGTGGGACCTCTCAGGAACGATAGCTCTGAACAAGTTATCATGTCTTCCGTGTTCATTTCATGGCCGAAAGAACTGTCCAGACCAGGGAGTATCTTGATGAGTACATTGCCGATACTAAACGGCAGGAAGCCTTGGAACGGAGGTTCACCAGAGGATCTCTGGGAGGCACTCATGATACAAAACGTTGCTCTGTAGTGGCTGACACTGCACGAGTTCTTCTTCTTCCGCCATCGTCATCTTCTCTATAGCCTTGACGACTAACGAATTCCTGTTGAATACTGATCGCTTAGACCTCTGTGATGATGTGTATGGCATTCCTTTCCTTAGGTGATCTGGGGTAGCCGGCTCTCGTGATGAGGGCTACAATCCCCATTTTTTTCTTTAAATCATCATCATCATCATCATCATCATCATGCGATCACGTGTCTTCATTGATAGGTAACTTTCTTTCGCAACAAACGTACGATTTGTTTCTTGCCGAGGACAGTTTTTGACAAACATATGATATACTCACTTTCGATCATTCCTCCCTATTGAAAATAATTCCTGAGGTTACCTCAGAGTCTGAGGACTTGAGGTATTATGGGACATCTGAGGTTTTGAGGTTGCCTCAGAGCTCGAGGCCTTGGGGCAACCTCAGAGTCTGAGATCCTGGAGTTACCTCAGAGCTTGAGGTCCTGGGGTTACCTCAGGTGCTGAGGTTTCCACAGGGTGGAACTCCAACCTGATAGATGAACAACACCGACCACCCATAGCACCACTTCGTGTTCAATGACTTTCTATTGTGATTGAGGTCATCGGGCTTTACATACTTTTTCAAACACTTTAATTTGTCGTTCAGTTTCGAACAGACTCTCCTATGGTTTCTTCGCCTTGCTCTGCTCCACCACAAAAGCGGGAACTTGTTGTACTGCCCCTCTCGAACCAAGGAAAAAGGGAGAAAGAGGGATGCTTCGCTCGAGCGGAGAAACTGAGTGCGGCGGTAAAAACGACACCGATGTTGCATGTTTCCCGCGTACATGTCTACAAAAGTTTCCATCTTTTGTAGATTCTTTGCACAACATTTCATTGTAATGGCGTTGCCAACCTGTTTGAAGCACATAGGAGCAGAAAGTATCGAAACAACTCCTGTTTGCAACTTTCTGTGCCATTTATGGCCCCTAACAAAAAATTAACGCGTAAACTTATTTCGTTTATCCTATAAAATTCGTGCTTATTGCGTTTTGAGATGATTCCTCATGCAAAAATCTGTAGTGTATTTTTCACACGAGTAATGTGATTACTGTTTGCATATTATCAAAACCCTCGAGACTAGGAAGCTACGAAAACAGACATTTGCGGAAGCGTCCGTCTCTCTTCGTAGTTCCCTATGTCTCGGGTTTTAGCAATATGAATTATTATGAGCAGCTCGCTTGCTTTTTAGCAATTCTTTCATTGTGATTTTTGTGTAACATTCGTATTGGTGTACAACTTGTTTTTGTTTACTGTGCTAGTAGAGCTTTAATTTATAACCGAATATAATTGAATTTATGCCTTCCTATGTGGATGACCCGAAATTTAATGTAACGTTTTGGCGTTGCGGTTTGGTGTAGGGTTAGTTAACGTTAACAATTTAATGAAGTTAACAAGATTAAATTAAAAGTCACCAAACTAAATTCTACTACAAAAACCTTGCGAACCTCTTCAAAGAAAAGAGCCCCTAAGAAATGGCTACCGAAATTCCCAAAGCAGTAAGGTGTATCAAGGTGTGAGGCGCTATGCTGATACTACAGATGAGCTGAGGTAACCCTAGGAGAGCTACGGTCTGGTCAGACGCCTTGAAGCGGAGCCTTAAAAGAACCACAGCCAGGTCTGGGGTTCTGAGGTTGAACCTCAGAATTGCTTGAGGTTACTTCAAAAGAGCGAAAGCAACCTCAGAATTTCTTGGGGTAACCCTAGAGGACCCACAGTCGGGTTTGTGGTCCTGAGGTAGGGCCTCAGGATTTCTTGAGGTAACCTCAGGAGAACCACAGACAGTTCTGAGGTATCCTCAGGATTTCTGTGGCAACCTCAAGACGTTTTTCCAATAGGGCTCCGTGGATATCTGACCGAATATTTCTGCTTCTGAGACACACGCTTCTAAAACGAGCCTTCTTGCTCCAAAACGTGATTTGTTCAAACATGACGTCTTCCGTAATTTGACGTTCCTTAAAACGTGTACAGTACCATACGAGTTCTACCGTGCATAACGTGTTCCGGCATTCAACGTCGGGAATAAAGTTCACCTCTTCCCGTCCTCATTTGCCCATACTGTTCATATGTACGTACAACGTCTGCTGTGTAAACAAGCCGCACCGTAAATTACGCTCCTCCGAGAGGGTGGATGACGCAAATGTGCCGCCGCAGTTCCAGATAAAGCGGCGTAAAACGCTTAAATTTCGCGGCCTTTCCCAAGCAGGACGGACGATTGGACGCGCTCGCCGGCCGATTGTGTCGGTGGCTTCTGGAACCCTTGTTGTACGGTGGCCTCTTTAGCCGGCCGTTTCACTTTTGCGTCCTGTTTCCCTTTCTTCGGGCGCAAGAGGTCAACCAATGAGGAGGTGGCGCGCTGCCTACGAAACTTCGTTTTCTTCGGGTACCCTGGGTTCCTCAGCTACACACCGGTGAGATAATAGGACACTCCTAAGTTTACAACAGCGACTGTTGGCAAGCTACACCGGAACAGGACGGTTTCCGTGGTTGCTTCGCGTTGTGTTCGCAGTGAAAGTGTGCTTCGGAGGCGCGGCGACCTTGAGGTGAGCATCGAACTCTCCGAATGGAGATTTCTCGTTCGGTTTTATGACAGTCTCTTTCCGCCCGAATGTCATTTCGTGCATAGCGTTGTAGAGGTGACGTAACTTGGATAACAAACTTGGAATTCACTTCGGAGGTAGTTCGTAGTCATCCCTATATTTGTTCTTTTGAACTATAAGTGCTCTTTCAAGCCTGATGTAGCTACTTCGTCAGATTTTCTTCAAACCGACGCCAATTTCCTTTTCTCCTTCTTTAAATTTCTGATGTGATAGGAAATCCCAAAACATGCATGTATATATATTGCTCAAATCCAATGCTTAAAACTCCGAGGAACAAACTAGGAAATGTGCGGGCGTCAAACGTTTCTACTTGCGCATTATTGCAAGTATGCAATGTATCTACCATCGCCGGTATCAGTGTTAGGCGCGTTTATAATATCTTTGGGTTTCGCGTTACCATCGATCTACACACCAGGCGGTAAGCATGAGCTAACGAGCGCAAAGTCACTACAAGTAACCGAAAGTTCTCCATTGGTGCACATCCACGTCGTCATCCTCATCGTCGAACAACTTCCCGAGCATGATATTGGCAGCATCCGACTAGATCCGACCGCCCTACCCTGCTCCAGCACTCCATCCAGCTCGTGTACTATACTAGATCCGACCGACTGATATTGTCATTCGCCAAACATGGCAATTCGTTCTTGTACTCGCTCTTCGCAGTGTTCATTTTCAAACATGACTCTATTCATTGCGGTGTTGACTCCTTCCCTTCATCATACGATGGCTAGCAAGTGGTCGCACCATTGTAAAAATCGCGATTTTCGCAAATTTCGAGAACGTTGTTTCCACGTGAAATTAAAATCCCGCAAACTATTGGTCTCGATGACACAACGTGTGCGTGCACTGGAATTCGTAATGAATGAGTTTCACGCAGTCGAAGTGACTTACTGAGTGCCTGTTTATTGAACACGTAGGATACGAATTCGGGAATTATTAAGAACGCGGAGTTAGCCACTTGTACAACATATATCGTCGATGTAGTGCAGCGTCTAAAATTTTAATCTACAATTTCTTTTTCGTTTTTTCAATTTTTTTCCCGTTTGTTCAATTAATTCGTTTCCTCATGAATATTGACTATGGCAATCCTATCGGAATTAGGTGTTCACACACACCTCCAAAGCCACGAAATAGGTGGTGCGCTTTCTCCATGGATTTCGGATGGATGGATATGTGAGGAAAAATATGGAGATAGTGGTTCCACAAGCGCGGGCCGGTCTACTCAATGACACATAAAACTGAGTGCTCAGCGACCGCTTGGGATTGCATGAGAAACGGAGATGGATTTTGTCGCTCCGCTGCACGCTTCTCTGCACAATTTAGCCACGAAGTAATGCTGCAGCCATACACGCAGGCATTTCCACAAGCGACTCTATGTTTGGGTCTTTCTGCGCTAAAAAGGCAGCCCAATTTCCCATTTCCTGTCCGAGAAAGCGGTGAGGCTATGATGAAGAAGAAAATGCGCGGAGCTGCGACCCGGCCATCATGATGTAGCACGAAACAATGGACTGCAGAAGGTGCGATAATGATGTCAGGAATACAAGCGGCATTCACTACCTCATAATCTCCGTAAGGCACTTACCCCAGCAGGCAAATTTCCTGTTAGTAATAGTCAATGGAAGAAGACAGACACGTATAAAATGATTTGACAAGTGGAGGAGAAAATAACGGTTTCCCCCAACAGCTGTCAACATAAAACGCCACTTCAACATCGCCCTATTCCCACGTGTCTTTTAACCTTTCTCTGTCTTGGATAACGCGAGGGCTGGTGATCGGGAGCATGCGCGAACACGCCTACAGCTGCTCTAAGCACCAATTGCTCTTGTGACCAACACCCAGACCAGGAAGTCGTATGCAACGGCACCGCGTCTCACTTATGATTCACTGCAGAGGTCGTTAACAGGAATTTGTCACTAAGTGCGTCGGGCCTTGAAGATGCGAAGTGATAATATGTTGCCAGTAGCATGATCCTTGTGTTTTTCTAATACACAGAGCTTTTATTCGCTTGAGTCTGCTTCTTAAGGAGATGTTATGGTACGATACCGGGCCACAGGTACGGTTGTCTATGAGAGACGGGCTTGGAGAGTGACACAAGGTATAAAAGCTTTGAACTGCCAAAGGACTACTAAAATGGTACAATTTGTGGCATTAGTGATAATCAAGGTGATAGTGACAAAAGTTACGTGAGAATACAGAGCGAGGAAAAGGAAAAATGGCGCAGTCGAAAGAAGCTCATGGTCTTTCGATTAGTTGTTTATTTAACACACAAACTAGCTGTGCACTTCCTCCACTATCTTTCATCGGCCTTGATGTGCTCAGTAGGACACCGAGGTTGCTTATGCACCGTTTTGCAAGCGGATAAAAGGCTGTTGATATTTTGTGCCGCTTGTCCTATACGATGGCAACCGACGCAGTTAGGTAAAATGAAGTAATTCTGCTTCAGTCTCTATACTTCAACCATTATCGACCTGCTAGTACTACTATCTTTAGGCTTCGACAAACAGAAAAGAGCCGGTATTTAACGAGCAAGTGGCCCACAATTCTTAATTAGAGGAACGCATCAGCGAGAAAGAGAGAGATGGAGTGAAAATTGATGGCATGCAACACATCCAAAAGAACATGTTCACCGTTGTCTCTACTATTGTGATTTATTGTGTCATTTCCACTGGTGCATCTGACTTCGTTCTGATTTACTGATGTTATAGCTTCTTCGAAACGGCTTAGGATATGGTATAGGTCGAGTGCAAGCTGAGATTCGTTCGTAATTTCACCATAAGTGTTCGGCTCGTGTTCGTACTTGACGGCCACAGGTTTACAGTGGGCAGTCTGCTGTGCACCAATACTGTTTCCGCATGTACTTAGAGTTCGATCCTCCCTGGTCATCATCCCTTTCCATTCTCAATACAAATGTCAACAATGTCGCTGTCGTCATGGGAATCTTGTTCCCTTTTGCGAACAGAACGTCTCCGATCCCAGTAACAGCCGTGGGCACACAGAAGAAGGGGCATCGCTGTGCAATGCCGAGGGATTTTCTTGTTAGCTTTGGCTATTTTCTGCACTTGTCTCTACCTGAATTGCTACGATAGCGCCGAAATAGGCTATTTTCATTGAAATAAGCGTATGTAACATGGACACAAGCAAACATTATTGCCGTGCTTATCGTAAAGCTCCTAAACGATGACAGGCTGCGTTAAGAGATGAAACATCTTTTGCGAAATGCTCAGATTGATTCTGTTTAGAACAATACAATGTCAAGCTGCACATGCAAGAAATGGCTTCGCTGACAAATGGGCAACCGCAACCACTTTGCGGGTCATACTTCAAAATTAAGAGTCAACATGACAAGGACAAAGAAAAGTTCATCGGACAAAACACGACACGCTAGGGTTCTAGTTAAAAAAAACGTGTTTTGTCTTCTCGCTGAATAGAGCGTTCGTTGTTGGTAGTGGTCTTTCCTGTCAACTTCCCTTTGTCCTCGTTCCGTTACTTATAGCGCATAATTTTAAAGTATGAACCAGTACCACCAACTAGCCCGATTTCTTGTTCTTTTGCATTCACTTTGCGGTGTTTTCGTCACCCTGGTCAATAGTATAACGAATAAGGAAAACTTTCGAACAAAAGCTTACATGACGACACCAGCTTCGTGAGCAGCGCATATTACACACATACTTGACCGTGACTATGCATTACGCGCAATCCGTGTATAATCAAGAGGTTGCGTTTTCGAGGACACTCGCTTTGCCGGTCTCGAAAATGCAGTCGCCCAGAAAAGTACGAGAACTGTGCCACATAGCCGGCTTTCTTTATTGATGTGAGAAAGTATGCGGAGTTCCTTCCAGTCGTTTGCTCGAAAAAGATTCAGGTGGCAATACGAGTAAGTGATGTGATGTGGTGTGATAGAGAAAGAGTCTTTATCTGCATGCATTCAATTCACTTTCTCTTCATACGATGGCGAATACAAAATACGGTCATAGTACTATAGCGTCACGAATGTAAAAATAACCTCTGCAAGCATATTCTCATGCACACGTTGCATCTCCCGCTGTTCTGTCAGAGAATAAGATGCCGGCGGTATGGATGCTAGAACAATAGCTGAAAGTAGCGAAAACAATTAATTTTTCCAGTGCCATATCATCACGTCAGGTGAGTATGAAAGCTCCTTGTGCAAATGATGTATTCGCATCATTCCAGGAATACCGCGTCCTAGTTCCATAATGACGCCGGTGCAGGACGTCTATATCTCAGCTCGAAAGACGTGACATTTGAGGACCATAACGGCCGTTATAAAAATTATGGCAAATAAATAATTTAACCATATTTTAGGAGCATTTACGCCTGTCTTGACGACTGATGCAAAGTGAAAGTTCGGGTATGTTGAGGTCGATCTGCCGGGACCGCTGAGTCATGATGAATAAACCGATACAACCGCATCTGCACGTGCTTTGCAAAACTAAGTTACCCCCTATTAAACTGTAGTCATAATAGAGTTCTAACGGTTAGGAGCATCTAGTTTTATTGGGGGTGTTTTTACATTTTGTCTGCCTAGGTGTTGCACTATACTTGAAGGCGCGGTGGCTCAGATACTTTTCCAACTGCTTATTAGTAGATTTCGTTGACCTCATTTAAGGAAAGACATTCGCAGGTCTATATATAAACAGAGGTTTATATTACAAGGATTCAGTTCCAAGGACGCCTTCAAGCATAGGCGGAGAGCTTTCAATATGCCGGAGGGGGCCAGGGCACAACGTCCCCCCCCCCCCTTCATACACAGAGGTCGGGCAGGGTGTCGGGAATTCCGTGTTGCGATGTTGTGAAGCAAATTTTCAAAATTAATCGCATGAAACACGCGATTATTAGGATATCCGTCGAAACTTTTATCTTGAGTGTCAGTTGGGTAGACTTCCTGGAGGAGGCCTGGGGAGGCCTGGCCTCCCCTGGGAAAGTTCCGGGGGTCTCAGGTCCCCAAAATTGGGAGAGGGAATGCATTATCCCAGCGAAAGTCGGACGTGATAAGCCGTGCCTAGCTGTTTTATCTCTTTCTGCGATGTCTGGGAGGGCTGGGTTTCCAACCTCCTTTCGTCGGACTGACAAAGATTGCGCTGAAAAATTCATCGTGCGCTATTCTGTGCGACCTCCGTACAGCATGATGTTCGGCTATTTTTTCCGGTGGGATAGCTTCTGAATATCCCTATCAATTATCATTAATTTGACTAAATTAGACACGCTCTTCACATTGGTGGGGTAAAAAAGTGACCTTTACTAGGCAAATTTCCAACTTAAGCTCGCAAAAAGGTACATAATTAAACTTACGTTACACGACATTCACACGAGGAGGTGGCAAAAACCCAGTAAGAACAAATGCCATTGACCGCATGAATCTAGATGGTGTAGTTTTTTTTATTATAATTCAATGACACGTTTTCTAGGACACCCTGTATCTGCGGAGCCTATATCTGTCTTTTCTAGACTCCGGTATATCAATAAATGCCTGTTCTTGTTGCATTTCGTTGTCTTCTCCCGCATTATAACTGCTCTCGTCTGCCTCCCCGTACTGTCCTTCATCCAAATACATTACTTTTTAAAATCCATTCTACATTTATAATATTATCGCTTTATGTTGCTTCCCTATACAGTTTTTTGTCCCGCAGTATCACATAAGATAAATTCATCCATGCTGTCACAACGTGCTAAACTTCAACCATGCAGTCTGAAATATTCTTTACAAGATAACACGAGTAGTTATCCGGCTACCAACACTGCTGCAAGAAACATTATGTAATTCCTACTTTTCACGATGAGAAGCAGATTGTATGCTCTCGACGTTGTGCGGCTTAGTATAATTTCTGTTTATGTCACCCGGAAACCATCACGCCCACCACGGCTGTCACTTGGCATTTGGGGTCAAGCCTTTCGCTCACCAGACGCGTAAAATGGCCGCCGGAGAAAGAGACATGACACAAGCGATGCAGCTCTAACAATGCAAAAGGCATGGGGACGTTTATGTATTCACCCACTGAGAAGCTGCGCTCTTTTCGATACCGCCCGTAAGTGGCTGTCCGCGTATAGTTGTGGTGCCTGCAAGGGGAGAATAGTGTACTTCGACGAGCAAGAAACGTAAGTGACGTCAGTAAGTGACGTTTCCGGCATTTAAGCATGCTGCAATCTTTCGCTGAGTTGTCCGTTTTGACAGCGAGAGAAAGGCAAAAAGGCTGCTGTCTTTCTTCCATTCCACGTTATTAGTGCAGCGGTTTTCGCGTTCTTTTGCGGCTATATGAGGAGATTGAAATATGGTACGGCTTGTCATTGGGAGCTTTGCTTGCGCATCAGGGTATTATAAACGTATATAAAACGTGAAGCCTGCGGAAATGATGACCAACATTACTTCAAAGGAATCTCAGGTGGCCGAAATTGAACCTCTGTATGCAATAAGGGGATAGATAAGTCGACTTATCCCCTTTTTACTATTTTTGCTGAAATGACATCTACATACCAGTGTGTACATGCGAAAGAAAATTTAGGACTGTATTGCAATTTATTTTCCGCTACAGGAGGGTAAGAAATGGGAAATGCATGCGTGTCAATGGGACGGACAATAAGATAAGGCACCGTTTCTCTGTTTGGGATTTCTCGACTTATCCCGTTATTGCATACAGAGGTTCAATTATCCGCAGTCCTACCCCGCGGCACGTGCAGCATGTCGCCACAGAAATAGGCTGACACACCTTATGTGTAAATCTACTCCAAATATTGACAAAGTGAGTCAAAGTATTGACAATTATGTAGTGGCGCACGTTCGCCTTGTCTTTTCACACTGCATGAAGTTGTCTAATAAAAAACACATGAATAAGAAACAACTTTGTTGCTGTGGAATTCTATCAACTCTTGTGGTGGACGTATTTTCACGAGTAGATGGAGTGAGAAGCCCTAAGTATATATATAGGAATTACTCTAATGTATAGTGTTTTCTGTCACAAATAAGCAGAAGAATTCTCCTTCTCTCCTTTCGTGTCTTCTTCCTTTTTCATATGTTCTAGAATGCATGCAGCTTTCTTCCCCTCCCACAACACGCTGTATGGCAGCAAGAGATGGGGTTGTGGTACAACTCACGTCAACCTTAATAATAACACTAGAAAAAATATGGTCTTGTTCCCAATCGCGATCACAGCAACCCTTGGGGCAATGAAGAAATCTTAATTGAACAAAATTATTCTGTTAGTTTAACGCAAGGATTTTGTTCACTTAGCATTCCCTTAGTGCTCCCAGGGTGGCTGTTATCGCGCTCGGAAATTAGACCGAATTTTTTCCAGTGTAATTATTAAGGTTGACGGGAACCGTGCCTGTACAAGTCACGTATTGTCATGCGTGAAGAGTTATTAATTTCTGTTTCTTATCTTCATCTCACCTCCAAGGACTAATCACAGGCAAATGCTGTCATACCCCAAAGTCACGCGGTCAAAAGTTAAACTTTACAATAACCATAAAAACCTCCAACTTCAAGCCGTCAGCATAAGTGGGAAGATGGCTGCAAGCAAATCATTGCACAATCGCGAGCACTTCCTTCTGACGCGCTGGAGGATAAACTTCCGCGGAGCAATTCACTGAATCGCATGAGGAAGCACGTGGTCAGTCTCTGCGGACAGACAACAAACAGGGAACTACTGAGTGCCATGGCCGTTAGAGTGGAGGAAATTTCCGTCAAGATCACGACAAGGCGAAGGCAAGCAGAAGGAAATAACGAAAGGCCTCCAGACCTTGAACTTGATTATAGTTTGTCTGTGTGCAATGAGGAGGAAAATAGATCACGCAACAGCAGTGCGCGACAGGATGAACGGAAAATGGCTAAGCTACTGGAACTTACTCGAACTATCGAGCTACTGCTGCACCTCGAGGAACAAATACAAATACTCGGCGTTCACTACAAAATTTATTAGGGCTGCGCGAATATGCAGATTTTTCGAATACCGAATCGAGCAACTCTATATACGATTCAGAATTCCAATCGAATATGAAATTCTATGTTCTAATTTCGAATCGAAGCAGTGTCGTTATATATATTCGACCGAGTATATTCGAATAGTTCCGAAAACTGCACTGGCCCAAAAACGCTTCAAGAGAGGATGAAAAGAAAGTGAGTGAGCTTCATGCCATATAATTGGCGTACATATATTACGCGCATATGTTGCATATTCAGGGATCCTTCGTGCTTTTCGCCTGATCCTCATTTCCTATATGTAAGTGGAAATAAGCAAGCAAACAAATATGTCACGTACTTGTGCTAGTGCAACATACTCGTACGTATGTGTGCGGCTCAATATATTAGCTTTGGTTGCATAAGTATTCGCTTCGGTTTTAAAACTACTATTGACACATCCCCAGAATTCATACCACGTAATTAAGTCGAGAGAGAGAGAGAGAGAGAGAGAAACACCGAGATGCCAATGCGTCGGGTGTTTAGAACTGGACGTGTATGATACAGATGGGAACCCCGAAGGGGACTTCAATAGACGGTGGTATTTCGGGTAACGATATATCTTTCCGGGTAGAGTTGCTTTATTTCATGACCAGTATGTCAGACATGACGTGCTGGAGAACGCAAGTTGTAAAGCATACTACGTTACTATATGACCTGTGTTTGCCCCTTTTTATTTGTTATCTAGAAACTAGTCGACGTTTATGCCGCACGTCGGTGCCCTGTACATGCACTGGAACGAAAAGTGAAACATGCACGCTCGCACCAGTGCAACTTTTTCTGCACTAAAACGACCAGCAGAATTCGCCATAGGCTAGGATAACTGACCATTACTATACGAGGCAGAACACATACGTAACAGGACGACTCCATATAGTATAGGCAATCGAGCAATAATATATTCTTCTGAACCTCATCTCCCTAGCTTGTGGAACGTAGGACCAACTCAGATAACCGAGTTTCCCAGAACGCCCACATTTTCTTTAATGAAACAGTCAAACACACCACATTGTTTCAAATTGTTTGGACTTCGAGTGCGGTCGAGCGTAGCGGAAATGCTTCGTGGAAACAGTGCTCAACGTATGCCCTGCCTTAGAGCAATTAATCTTCACCTCAGCTGTTGTACACCGGAACTCGCCAGAGTAGTGGACAAAGGGAGAAAAGGGGCAAAGGCCAATCTAGGTTGGAAAGAAGCGGAAGGAACCAGATAATGTTCCCCCTGCGCACGTGACACGCGCGCTGGAGATGCAAACAAACGTAGCCCCCTAACCTTGTTTACCACCGGAAGTGAGTGTACTCCGAGCGTTCCTTGTGCTCATTAACAGATCATAACAGAGCCAAGTACAACGATTTGACCACGCAGTAGCATACGGAGGTTGCTGCAATAAAAGCGGTCACGCTACTTTCCCTTGATACATAGGTCCTGTGTGATGAGGCTCTGAGAATGCTCGAGAACGAACGAGAAGGCTTTCACTGCGAGATCACGGAAGTAGTAGACACGTAATGCACGCGGTCCGATTCACTTCGTAGAAGCACCTGGAACGCATGATTAGTCAGGTCGTCTGTATAGGACAGTATGAACGAGACGGAAACCGAACAATGGGGAGGTGTGGTCATGTCCGTTTTCGCATTCAAATGACGATGAAAGGACATTTTGGATCCGTTACTCTGTGTTGTTGAAGTAGAGTGTAGTATGTGTCTAGGTAACCCATCATGGTATGCTCAACGAATTTTGCCCATCTTGTTTCGTTTGGTGAACGACCAAAGTACACGTGCAGTCGTAAATTATTTCACAAGTATGTGTTGCGTTGTCCAGCCCATGTCCGGCATGTACGGATGAACAATTGATCAACATCGCATAGCAGTGATGGCTGAACTAAAAAGAAAAGTGTAAACCATGGTGCATTGGCGTCTGAAAAAGTAACGTTCCCCATATCTGTTGCACACAGAAAATGTCGTATACAATATGCTATTTGCATGCCGATCTGACTACGTCTGAGGATCAAGGAATTATAGCCATGTTTTCTTAGTTCGTCATGAGTCTGTAAGTAAGTATGTTTTCTGTAAGTAAGCATGCTTTTTTGCATTTACTGATCGTAAAGTATCGTGATAGCCGCTACGCCATTGCAGAGAAAAACGAACCGACACCAGGGAATATAGTACAGCTTTCTATTTTGGCTGCTCTAAAACTCCCATCTCAGCGCCTACAAATAGCACCCACTCATGGTGCGACACAGTTTCCCGACAGGAATATGCGTAAGCCCTTACGAAACCTGAATCTCATTGGTGACGAGAGGATCACTCTCGTAACAGTCTTCCGTAGCCATGCACGCGGAAACCACGATGTTGGGATCCACCCTGAAACGAGCGTTTGCTTTTCCTTTGCAGCATCTACGGCAAGACATGAAAACGTGGTTAGCATGCCTGGCTGTGGGTCTCGTGGGTCTCATCGCCATTTCCATCGCCACCTGCATTCTCCGGTTGCCACCTGAGGTGTTTGCCAGGATCAGTAGCGATGTGGAAGAAGAGCCACCTCGGAGGGGGATCAGGCACAGCGATGACATTGTCCTCTTAAGTGTGAACAGCGTCAACGCGACAGCTGACAAGGAGGTTCTTCTCGTGGTTGCCCCTGAAGACGAGGTGGATGTGAACGTTCGGCGTCCTCAGCAGCAAGCTGACGAATCACTTCAAGATATTCGCCACGATTCTTCATCTTCACAGTCCTTCTGGCCGTCACAGACGTTACCCGAGACAACGACCAGAGGGGACAGTATGAAAGACGACAGTGTTCTACAAACTACGGCGTCAGAAAGTGGCGGTCCTCTTGTGCAGACCAGCACTGGTCTTGTCGAAGGCATTAAGATGGACGTCCATGGAAGAATGCTTGACGTGTTCCTAGGAATACCATTCGCAGAGCCACCAATAGGAGATCTACGCTTTAGGAAACCAGTAGCTGTCCGCCCATGGAGTGGGATGTACAATGCATCTCGAATGGGACCTCCATGTTATCAAGTCTTTTATTCGTCTACGTGGGATTGGGCGATACCTAAACGAGACTATAGTGAAGACTGTCTTCACCTCAACATTTGGGCTCCGTCTTGCAACCAGACAAAGTGCCCGCTGAAACCTGTGCTTATTTTTATCTACGGTGGTGGGTTTAACATCGGTTCCACCGACTGGGAGTTCTACGACGGCAGGATGCTAGCAGCCTACGGTGATGTGGTCATGGCGTCTATGAACTACCGCCTCGGACCTCTCGGATTTCTCAACGCCGGGAACGACGAAGCTCCTGGAAATATGGGACTTTTTGACCAGAACATGGCTCTGAAGTGGATACACACGAATGCGCGTGCCTTTGGGGGAGATCCCAACCATATCGTCCTGATCGGCGAAAGCGCTGGAGCAGTGTCGGCTGGAATGCACCTCATTTCACCCCTCAGTAAGCATATGGTGAAACGGGTGGTTCTTCAAAGCGGAAGCCCCATGTGGGACACGCCTGACAACACAAAGGATGGTCCTAAGAAAGCGGACGAGTTGGCCAATATTTTCCACTGCTCCAACGACACGCACAATTTCGAGTCGCACCCTAAAGCTGTAATTCGTTGTCTGAGAGATGTAGACGCGTTGACACTGTTCCGAACGGGAGAGAAAGTGCTTGGAAAACGGATGTTGACGTACCAACCACGTCTAGGCGACGAATTTATCCCCATAAACCCCCAGGAAGCGCTGAAAAAGGGTCTATTCAAAGATTCCAGCGTCCTCCTCGGGGTAAACAAGGACGAAGGCAGTATATTTGTCGCCAACAGTCTGCCGCAAATTTTTCTGAACGATGCCGCACCAAATATCACGACGGATGAAGCAGCGTTCTACACGATATTTTTCTTTCAGTACCTGATCAGGCAAGGCACCAGGGACATCCGCGACCATTATTATAAGAACCTCAAGGATGCTGATTTCGACACGGTGCGACAAACATTTTACGACGCGATCGGAGATTATCTTCAGATTTGTCCAACCAAGTACTACGCCGAAGCGTACTCCAAATTCAACAACAGTGTGTACTTCTACTACTACACGCACCGCCCAAGTAATAGTTATTGGGCAGAGTGGCTGGGAACGGCCCACTTTGACGAAGTGGAGTTCATCTTCGGTCTTCCAGTAAGGTTTCCCGAACAGTTCACCAACCAGGAGGTCGAGTTCTCTCGAACAATGATGGATATTTGGTTAACATTTTCAAAAACTGGGTAAGTGTCTCTGTTTATTGGCAACTGTGTGCGGACGCTGAATTGGAAATGTCAGAGAGGTTTAGTAGACTGCTGATAGCGTGGCCTTCAACGTACCGCATCCAATCAATGAACACGATTCTGAGTCACGCAGGGTGCCATTGGTTCCGACAGGCACGATAACTTCACGGTAACGTTATACCAACGGTCTATTAAAATGTGCCCATTGTTCCGTTTTATCTCGTACGTGATCGGTACGCGATCTCGTATACGTGATCGGTTACTGTCGAGCCTCTAGCGAATTACTGATGGAAAACTCGATTGCGATCGTAACAGTTACTAGCTAGACAAGGATGCGTGGCAGTTCTCCTTACGTCAGAAAAAGCTTCAGTTGACATGTCGCCGACTGGAAATGGTGGAAATAACTTCGCCCCTGTACTTGTAGATAGTATGATAGCGGCATAAGACAGCCGCGACCATTTCTGATCTATTTTTAAGAGCGCTCTCCTTTGTTTGCTTCTTCATTCTTATTTGAACACTTTTTAGATGCACTTTCGAGGGGTCTCCGAGTAGGGCTTTCAAAAATGCCGGAAGTTACGCCCACTGGGCACCGTTTGGAGCTTAAAAAAGAGCACTTTGTAAACATCATCATTCAAATAGTAGAAACAATATAGCCATGCAAGATGGGAGTGGTTGCCTCCGCGAAATGATGTCGAGTGCACTTCTAATCGTCGACAAAGCGAAAAAGGCCTACATGAGTGACAGCCGAAAAGTAAGCAACGACGCAATTGAAGTAATGTTTGTGTACCCCTGTGGGGAAAGACATAGCTAACAACCGTTGTACGCAATCGTACGAAGTGCTGCAAGATGCTCGAGCTTCATACTAGGAGTGTAGAGCGGCCGTTTTTATATTTGTTAGACTTGGGAAGTTGCAGATATCCGGAAATCAAGCTGGTCTACAGGCGTCACTTGACCTGAGGCGTGACGTCAGGCCGAGACTAGGTCATGGCGTTTATTACCGTAATCATTGGTGCGATGGAATGGAAAGGGAGATGATGCGTCGATAAAAGCGAATGTTACAAGATGGCGTGAAAAACAATTAAACCGTGGACTACAAATATTGCGCAACAAAAAGTTCACTATTGCTCAATATTTGGAAATTCTACCAGTGCACACGTTATGCCACATTGATATAGCTAATGAAGGGAAGGGAGAGCTAAAACGAAACACAGGTTTACTAGTTAGGATTTGCTAAAAACAGGACCTCAGTACCTCCGTTAGGATCGCACCGATATCCACTTCAGGGCGGCGAAATGTTACGTGTTCGAGTAGCATTTGTGAAACATATGAATGTTTCCTGCAGAAGAGAAAGGGTCACATATTGAGGGTATTATACATATTATTCAAAATGCTTCACAAGACTGACTCGCCAGTTTTGTGTAATGCGTAACGTGCTGACACCTGCAACAGTTCGAAAATTAACGGCTCTTCAACTTCACGACTGGGCACGATATGTTACTAACACTCCATTCAGCACCCTCACATTACCGTAAAAGAAGCGATGCATTTTACTAAAGTAAATAGTCGCATGTAAATACCCTTCGAATGAGCCTGATTTAGTGCTTCATCAACAACATCTTCTTGCTGCTGACTGCATCAGTTCTATATCACACGTTGTGCCCATGGGGGCGTGACGTCTTCCACCGCTGGGGGGATTCCAGCGTAGAAAGTGAGTGCCATGCATGACCTACCGGCGTGTGAGGAGGCCAAGCCAACTTTAAGGAAGTTTCCCACACCTTGTGACCTGCATGCTGACGACGTCAAGTTCAAAAGTGGCTGGGGCCACAAAACTAGAACCTTGGTTTTAAAAGCGTGTAACGGCAACGAGAATAGGTGAGCGCGACGATTACTTACAGCATATCACCGTGCATGTGATTTTCTCTTCCGGGTCGGGCTTCCCCGGCGAGGGCTCCCGGGTTGACGACGTGGGAGTCCTCAGGGCGCACGTCTTCGGGAAAGAGAATCAGGAAGCATTATATTCAGGTTACAGGGGGGCGCACTCGTTTCTCTGCATGGATAATTATGCAGTAGAAGGGGAACGCGACATTGTAAACCATGACGGTTATCTCATTAATGGCAGCATCGGCAAACCTCGTATGCATTAAAGTATCAGAGCGAAGCATCATCGATACGTAGGTGGACGAGATCAGCGGCCATTAGAGTTTAGTGCGATGACGAAGGCGGACAGCGCATAAAAAGGATGCAGAATACGCAAGTATGAGATCAAAACACAAAACAATTTGGACAGGTAGAAATACGTACAGAAAAACGCAACAGCCTGGATCCACCACAAGGAAGGGTGAAGTCGGATATGATTGCGCGAATGGGAATAAGAAATAGTTTACGAAATTGATAGAGACGCGATGTAGATAGTCTAATTGTGCTGCCCCATAAAGCCCTGCATTATTGTACGTTTTAGGGAATAACGTTTTAGGCACACAAAAGTGAGAGAGAGAGAAAAAGACATGTCACGCTCTAGTGAACGCGTTTCGGCTCTATGCTAAGCCTGCATGTGAAATTTGAGCCAGTGAACACTTCATGAGAGGAGGCTGTATCGGTTTCTGAGTATCACGCGCAATGATTATGGTGCAATGCTGTCATTCGCATACTTACTTAGTACACATTCACGTGCGCGACCTATTAATATTTTCCCGCCGTTTCTTTAGAAACGCCGTGCATCAGAAAGTGTGCGGTTTAGGAATATCCTGTCACCAAGTTAAGAAGTGATGCAGAAAAACAAATACTATCCTAGAGATGAAACACGAAGTGCCTGCAATATTTGTTCACTCCTTTTCTGACGTCTGTGGAATCAGGATTAAGTATGAAAATATGAGAAGATATTCTGGTGCTGGTTCTGTTACAGATGGTGGGTGTGATTATGGGTGTGGTTATGACGATGGTCGTGGTATTTTCTACAGTTGTGGGGGGTTACAGAGAAAGATATCAGTGTCCTCACGTTAGGTTCCTAATAGTTACCATCCAGATCAGGTCTTATTATAACTTATTCGGGCTCTTATATAAAACTCCTCTACAAACACAAGGAGATAACACTAAGCACTAAATCTAAGGAATATCAAGCCGTCCTTTCCGGCTGACCCTTCCTGCGAAAATAAATAGACCCCCCACTAAATCTGCACATGAATATCCTTGCGTGTGTTTTATGTATACATGCATGTACGTGTATGTACACATCAAACCCACGGAAGACAAGACACGTGTAGAAAGAGATCCCCCCACAAATTGCAGGTTTTAGGGCACCATTCACAATTGATGTTTTATTTGTTCATTTATTTCAGCACAATCTAAGGGCTCTTAGGGAAGAGCATCGACAAACATAAACAAGTGTTTCTGTACCCTTATGTGTTTCATCCAAGTTATTGCTCTTTTGCTGATTATCTACGAGATAGATTACTTCTCCTTCTTTTTTTTTTTTTTTTTTTCTAATGACATATATCATCGTTTGAATTTCTGTCTCGCGGGCAAATGTCTAACTTCCTATTGAAAAACCTGTAATCATTAAATCTTGAGATAATAAAGACAGAATTATTATTTATTTTACGTACCGAATTCCATTCTTCTTTCTTTCCTTTACAATAGCTAACAAAGCAGGCTCCCAACTGAAAGGCAAGGCAGCCGCAGCCAAGGTTCCTGATTATCATGGATGAAACTTTCAGTGTTGTTTGTCGACAGCTTAAGAGTCGTATTTAGAGATAAAAAAAGAAAACGGAAAACAGAAAATCCGAAAGAGAAACGATTTATGTCCGTTTTTTATTCCTTTGCGACGGAAAAATTGTCCACAATTTCCAACCCTGGATATAAAAAAGTCAGAGTTCTGACGAAGTAAAACGTATAAGCTAGGCCACAATATCAGAAAAGCATATGCCTTTTGAGTTGGATCAAGTAGAAGCTACTCCACTTTTTATTCATTTGTTGAATGATCGTGCACTCACATGTCTTAGGGCCAGTTTCACCAACCCCGATTAACATTTGATCCGAGATCAGCGGCCCCTCAACTTCAATTGAACCCTTGACTCTCCTTCACCAAGGATAGTTGCTGACACTGAAACATTCTTCGCTTTACAGAGCAAACTTGCTGAAAATGAATTGAGTGTTATTATCTTCAAGTTTTGAAGTTATAATGAAATGAATAACCATTTGTCTCTCCCTTTTCACCTGCCCACCACGTATATACTGAACAAAGAAAGTAACCCCATTCACTAAATAGGCGTTTCTGAAACGTGCCCTCACTTCTCTAAAACGCGCTCCTTGTTTTTCGTCAAAACGTAATCCAGTAAACCGTAACATCTCCTACAAAACGTTAAAAGGTACTATAAAGCAGTCGAGGTGGAACCTATGCAATCAGCATGACGTGAGAGTGCTAGACTCAAAGGTTCAGCACAACAAGTAATATGCGCAGGAGTTTACTCTAAGTATTTTTAATTGGTAAATAAAAACGCAGTCAAGAATATCGGGGCGACGCCTGGTGGGAAGAAGTCCTCAATTTGTCAAGCAACCCTGTAAACAAGGAGACCGATAAACAGATGGCTTTCCTGTTGGGATTTGCAAATACTACCTTTTGAGAAAATGTAATTCGTGTGAAAGCAAATACACAAAAGACGAATCTTGCACTCCGTAGCTAAACATCTATACCTGGGCCTTGTTTCAGCACCGTGGCGCTGCTATCGTACGTCGCTCTGTTTGGCCCAGAGTCGTGCGCATGAGACATTTTCGCCGCCGTACTTGGCGGAGTTAGCGTTTCGTCGGTCTGCTTCGCCACAGTGTTGTCAGTAGATTTAAATTTGCATTTTTTCGGGAGCTATAACGTCTACGTGAGAAAATTTTGCGGCATTTAACTCCTGAGGACGTACACAATTCAGGGCACACAAACCATCAGGTTGCACCTCGACTGCTTTATAGTACCTTTAATTCTTCCGAGCAACGGTCACTAGGGGCAATTGCTGTGATAATGACTTCACTCACTCGTCTCACTTTCAGGAAGCCCCCTGCTGTGAATGGCCTTACGTGGCCGCGGTTCACTGAGGACAATGATGTCCACCTGGAGCTAAACCCCAAGCAGTACCGCATTGGAAAAGGATTACACAAGAGCCACTGCCACTTTTGGAAGAAATACATCGTGAAGTCCTGATGTGGTACGGCGCTTAGAAAGCGTGTATAAAGGTATTGTTGTTTACGCAAATGCGAAACCACACAGAAAAGATGAAAGACATGTCCCTCTTGTTATGTCGCAATGTGCGGCAAAAAGTATTTAGAAAAGAAGGGCATTTCTCGTTGAGGATTTCATGTGGGAATGAGTTACGTGACATTTAACAGGATGCAACGTTGCCAACACAAAACTGGAGTAAAACAAGTCCGTTTACTTCCACTTTAGGACACGAAAACAACGTGCACTTACGAACACCAGAAACGCATAATTCTTGGTGCGCATATAAGGACACTCTATTGTCGAATTCCTCTGGTCGATGTAGCGCAGAAAAAGTTGCGCTGGATCGAGCGTGCATGTTATACTGGTCGTTTCGATCCAACGTGCGCCGTGTTCACTGGTCGTTCCCTTCGCCCTTCGTTCGTTTCTACGCTCAGCCACACCGGCACACTACCGGGATTCGAACCCGGGTACCTCACAGTCACGTCGAGTCTGGGAGGTACCCGGGTTCGAATCCCGGTGCCGGCTGTGCTGTTTGGGGTTTTTCCTAGGTTTTCCTGAGACGCTTTCAGACATATGTCGGCACAGTTCCCTTAGAAGTCGGTCCAGGACACACATTCCCCCAGGGCGTGAGTCGTGACGTTGTCCACCCCTGTGAGGCCGACAACGGCAAGCCCTTTCACCGCCACCACCATAACCACCAGCACACTACGCTGCGCTGTATGAAAACGACTTCGGCTGTACGAACTCATTGACATATTGCTTGACATGATTGACACATGGCTGGGATTATGGACGAAAATATGCCAACGGGACCGTGTGGCGTCAAGTCGAGTGATGACGCAAGCTAGTTCAGAAATACTATAGGGTGTTTCAGAGAATCGAAAGCGCCCTCCGATTCCGACTCTGTACCGCTGTTAGTCAATCAGATATCAGCAACATGACGTCACCCACACCAGCCGAATCCGGCAATTGGCTTATCATTGACTTTGACAACATGTCCCTGAGCTGAGGGGAAGGACAAAAAGAGACAAAAGACTTTTGTCCTTGTGCCAAGCTCAGGGACATGTTGCCAACGTCTGTTTTCACCAGCTCGCTTGCATTTCACTTTCTATGTTCAATGGCTTATCATGTTTTCGGAAACGTTATCGTGAAACTTCTACGTACTCCTAAACTCCCAAATATTACGATGGTACAGCTCATGTTTATTATTAAGGATGAGAGGAGCTATACACCCCACACAAGTTCCACATTGTCGGCAGCTAATTTAGAAGTGCACACAAACAATATTACGATGGTACATCGCCATACATGTTCCGCACACTCGGCAGGCACTTTAGAAGTGTACAGAAACAATATTACGATGATACATCGCCATACAAGTTCCGCACACTCGGCAGGCACTTTAGAATTGTACAGAAACAATATTACGATGATACATCGCCATACAAGTTCCGCACACTCGGCAGGTACTTTAGAAGTTACAGAAACAATATTACGATCATACGTCGCCATACAAGTTACGCACACTCGGCAGGTACTTTAGAAGTGTACAGAAACGATATTACGATGATACATCGCCATACAAGTTCCACATTGTCGGCAGCTAATTTAGAAGTGCACAGAAACAATATTACGACGATACACCGCCATACAAGTTCCACATTGTCGGCAGCCAATTTAGAAGTGCACAGAAACAATATTACGATGGTACATCGCCATACACGTTCCGCACACTCGGCAAGCACTTTAGAATTGTACAGAAACAATATTACGATGATACATCGCCATACAAGTTCCACATTGTCGGCAGCTAATTTAGAAGTGCACAGAAATAATATTACAATGATACATCGCCATACAAGTTCCGCACACTCGGCAGGCACTTTAGAAGTGTACAGAAACAATATTACGATGATACATCGCCATACAAGTTCCGCACACTCGGCAGGCACTTTAGAAGTGTACAGAAACAATATTACGATGATACATCGCCATACAAGTTCCGCACACTCGGCAGCTAATTTAGAAGTGCACAGAAACAATATTACGATGGTACATCGCCATACATGTTCCGCACACTCGGCAGGCACTTTAGAAGTGTACAGAAACAATATTACGATGATACATCGCCATACAAGTTCCGCACACTCGGCAGCTAATTTAGAAGTGCACAGAAACAATATTACGATGGTACATCGTCATACATGTTCCGCACACTCGGCAGGCACTTTAGAAGTGTCCAGAAACAGTATTACGATGATACATCGCTATACAAGTTCCGCACACTCGGCAGGTACTTTAGAAGTGTACAGAAACAATATTACGATGGTACATCGCCATACATGTTCCGCACACTCGACAGGCACTTTAGAAGTGTACAGAAACAATATTACAATGATACATCGCCATACATGTTCCGCACACTCGGCAGGCACTTTAGAAGTGTCCAGAAACAGTATTACGATGATACATCGCTATACAAGTTCCGCACACTCGGCAGGTACTTTAGAAGTGTACAGAAACAATATTACGATGGTACATCGCCATACATGTTCCGCACACTCGGCAGGCACTTTAGAAGTGTACAGAAACAATATTACAATGATACATCGCCATACAAGTTCCGCACACTCGGCAGGTACTTTAGAAGTGTACAGAAACAATATTACGATGATACATCGCCATACAAGTTGCGCACACTCGGCAGGTACTTTAGAAGTGTACAGAAACAATATTACGATGATATGTCGCCATACAAGTTACGCACACTCGGCAGGTACTTTAGAAGTGTACAGAAACGATATTACGATGATACATCGCCATACAAGTTCCGCACACCCGGCAGGCACTTTAGAAGTGTATAGAAACAATACTACGATGGTACATCGCCATACAAGTTCCGCACACTCGGCAGGTACTTTAGAAGTGTACAGAAACAATATTACGATGGTACATTGCCATACATGTTCCACACACTCGCCAGGCACTTTAGAAGTGCACAGAAGCAATATTACGATGGTACATCGCCATACATGTTCCGCACACTCGACAGGTACTTTAGAAGTGTACAGAAACAATATTACGACGGTACATTGCCATACATGTTCCGCACACTCGGCGGGTACTTTAGAAGTGTACAGAAACAATATTACGATGATACATCGCCACACAAGCTCCGCACACTCGGCAGGTACGTTAGAAGTGTACAGACACAATATTACGATGATACATCGCCATACAAGTTGCGCACACTCGGCGGGTACTTTAGAAGTGTACAGAAACAATATTACGATGATAGATCGCCATACAAGTTACGCACACTCGGCAGGTACTTTAGAAGTGTACAGAAACAATATTACGATGATACATCGCCATACAAGCTCCGCACACTCGGCAGGCACTTTAGAAGTGTACAGAAACAATATTACGATGATACATCGCCATACAAGTTGCGCACACTCGGCAGGTACTTTAGAAGTGTGCAGAAACAATATTACGATGATACATCGCCATACAAGTTCCGCACACTCGGCGGATACCTTAGAAGTGTACAGAAACAATATTACGATGATACATCCCCATACGAGTTCCGCACACTCGGCAGGTACTTTAGAAGTGTACAGAAACAATATTACGATGATACCTCGCCATACAAGTTGCGCACACTCGGCGGGTACTATAGAAGTGTACAGAAACAATACTACGATGATACATCGCCATACAAGTTACGCACACTCGGCAGGTACTTTAGAAGTGTACAGAAACAATTACGATGGTTCATCGCCATACAAGTTTCGCACACTCGGCAGGTACTTTAGAAGTCTACAGAAATAATAGTACGATGATACATCGGCATACAAGTTCCGCACACTCGGGGGGTACTTTAGAAGTGTACAGAAACAATATCACAATGATACATCGCCATACAAGTTCCCCACACTCGGCGGGTACTTTAGAAGTGTGCAGAAACAATATTACGATGATATATCGCCATACAAGTTGCGCACACTCGACAGGTACTTTAGAAGTGTACAGAAACAATATTACGATGATACATCGCCATACAAGTTACGCACACTCGGCAGGTACTTTAGAAGTGTGCAGAAACAATATTACGATGATATATCGCCATACAAGTTCCGCACACTCGGCGGATACCTTAGAAGTGTACAGAAACAATATTACGATGATACATCACCATACGAGTTCCGCACACTCGGCAGGTACTTTAGAAGTGTACAGAAACAATATTACGATGATACTTCGCCATACAAGTTGCGCACACTCGGCGGGTACTATAGAAGTGTACAGAAACAATACTACGATGATACATCGCCATACAAGTTCCGCACACTCGGCAGGTACTTTAGAAGTGCACAGAAACAATATTACGATGATACATCGCCATACAAGTTACGCACACTCGGCAGGTACTTTAGAAGTGTACAGAAACAATATTACGATGATACATCGCCATACAAGTTCCGCACACTCGGCAGGCACTTTAGAAGTGTACAGAAATAATAC
The DNA here is from genome assembly GCF_037126465.1 of Ornithodoros turicata. NCBI lineage: Eukaryota > Metazoa > Arthropoda > Arachnida > Ixodida > Argasidae > Ornithodoros > Ornithodoros turicata. Next base: position 98,765,534 of record NC_088202.1, read on the forward strand.
TACGATGATACATCGCCATACAAGTTCCGCACACTCGGCAGGTACTTAAGAAGTGTACAGAAACAATATTACGATGATACATCGCCGTACAAGTTACGCACACTCGGCAGGTACTTTAGAAGTGTACAGAAACGATATTACGATGATATGTCGCCATACAAGTTACGCACACTCGGCAGGTACTTTAGAAGTGTACAGAAACAATATTACGATGGTACATTGCCATACATGTTCCACACACTCGCCAGGTACTTTAGAAGTGTACAGAAACGATATTACGATGATACATCGCCATACAAGTTCCACATTGTCGGCAGCTAATTTAGAAGTGCACAGAAACAATATTACGACGATACATCGCCATACAAGTTCCACATTGTCGGCAGCCAATTTAGAAGTGCACAGAAACAATATTACGATGGTACATCGCCATACACGTTCCGCACACTCGGCAAGCACTTTAGAATTGTACAGAAACAATATTACGATGATACATCGCCATACAAGTTCCACATTGTCGGCAGCTAATTTAGAAGTGCACAGAAATAATATTACAATGATACATCGCCATACAAGTTCCGCACACTCGGCAGGCACTTTAGAAGTGTACAGAAACAATATTACGATGATACATCGCCATACAAGTTCCGCACACTCGGCAGGCACTTTAGAAGTGTACAGAAACAATATTACGATGATACATCGCCATACAAGTTCCGCACACTCGGCAGCTAATTTAGAAGTGCACAGAAACAATATTACGATGGTACATCGCCATACATGTTCCGCACACTCGGCAGGCACTTTAGAAGTGTACAGAAACAATATTACGATGATACATCGCCATACAAGTTCCGCACACTCGGCAGGTACTTTAGAAGTGTACAGAAACAATATTACGATGGTACATTGCCATACATGTTCCACACACTCGCCAGGTACTTTAGAAGTGTACAGAAACGATATTACGATGATACATCGCCATACAAGTTCCACATTGTCGGCAGCTAATTTAGAAGTGCACAGAAACAATATTACGACGATACATCGCCATACAAGTTCCACATTGTCGGCAGCCAATTTAGAAGTGCACAGAAACAATATTACGATGGTACATCGCCATACACGTTCCGCACACTCGGCAAGCACTTTAGAATTGTACAGAAACAATATTACGATGATACATCGCCATACAAGTTCCACATTGTCGGCAGCCAATTTAGAAGTGCACAGAAACAATATTACGATGGTACATCGCCATACACGTTCCGCACACTCGGCAAGCACTTTAGAATTGTACAGAAACAATATTACGATGATACATCGCCATACAAGTTCCACATTGTCGGCAGCTAATTTAGAAGTGCACAGAAACAATATTACGATGGTACATCGTCATACATGTTCCGCACACTCGGCAGCCACTTTAGAAGTGTCCAGAAACAGTATTACGATGATACATCGCTATACAAGTTCCGCACACTCGGCAGGTACTTTAGAAGTGTACAGAAACAATATTACGATGGTACATCGCCATACATGTTCCGCACACTCGGCAGGCACTTTAGAAGTGTACAGAAACAATATTACAATGATACATCGCCATACATGTTCCGCACACTCGGCAGGCACTTTAGAAGTGTCCAGAAACAGTATTACGATGATACATCGCTATACAAGTTCCGCACACTCGGCAGGTACTTTAGAAGTGTACAGAAACAATATTACAATGATACATCGCCATACAAGTTCCGCACACTCGGCAGGTACTTTAGAAGTGTACAGAAACAATATTACGATGATACATCGCCATACAAGTTGCGCACACTCGGCAGGTACTTTAGAAGTGTACAGAAACAATATTACGATGATATGTCGCCATACAAGTTACGCACACTCGGCAGGTACTTTAGAAGTGTACAGAAACGATATTACGATGATACATCGCCATACAAGTTCCGCACACTCGGCAGGCACTTTAGAAGTGTATAGAAACAATACTACGATGGTACATCGCCATACAAGTTCCGCACACTCGGCAGGCACTTTAGAAGTGTGCAGAAACAATATTACGATGATATATCGCCATACAAGTTCCGCACACTCGGTGGATACCTTAGAAGTGTATAGAAACAATATTACGATGATACATCACCATACGAGTTCCGCACACTCGGCAGGTACTTTAGAAGTGTACAGAAACAATATTACGATGATACTTCGCCATACAAGTTGCGCACACTCGGCGGGTACTATAGAAGTGTACAGAAACAATACTACGATGATACATCGCCATACAAGTTCCGCACACTCGGCAGGTACTTTAGAAGTGCACAGAAACAATATTACGATGATACATCGCCATACAAGTTACGCACACTCGGCAGGTACTTTAGAAGTGTACAGAAACAATATTACGATGATACATCGCCATACAAGTTCCGCACACTCGGCAGGCACTTTAGAAGTGTACAGAAATAATACTACGATGATACATCGCCATACAAGTTCCGCACACTCGGCAGGTACTTAAGAAGTGTACAGAAACAATATTACGATGATACATCGCCGTACAAGTTACGCACACTCGGCAGGTACTTTAGAAGTGTACAGAAACAACATTACGATGATACATCGGCATACAAGTTCCGCACACTCGGGGGGTACTTTAGAAGTGTACAGAAACAATATCACAATAATACATCGCCATACAAGTTCCCCACACTCGGCGGGTACTTTAGAAGTGTGCAGGAACAATATTACGATGATATATCGCCATACAAGTTCCGCACACTCGGCGGATACCTTAGAAGTGTACAGAAACAATATTACGATGATACATCCCCATACGAGTTCCGCACACTCGGCAGGTACTTTAGAAGTGTACAGAAACAATATTACGATGATACTTCGCCATACAAGTTGCGCACACTCGGCGGGTACTATAGAAGTGTACAGAAACAATACTACGATGATACATCGCCATACAAGTTCCGCACACTCGGCAGGTACTTTAGAAGTGGACAGAAACAATATTACGATGATACATCGCCATACAAGTTCCGCACACTCGGCAGGCACTTTAGAAGTGTACAGAAATAATACTACGATGATACATCGCCATACAAGTTCCGCACACTCGGCAGGTACTTTAGAAGTGTACAGAAACAATATTACGATGATACATCGCCATACAAGTTGCGCACACTCGACAGGTACTTTAGAAGTGTACAAAAACAATATTACGATGATACATCGCCATACAAGTTACGCACACTCGGCGGGTACTTTAGAAGTGTACAGAAACAATATTACGATGATACATCGCCATACAAGTTCCGCACACTCGGCAGGCACTTTAGAAGTGTATAGAAACAATACTACGATGGTACATCGCCATACAAGTTCCGCACACTCGGCAGGTACTTTAGAAGTGTACAGAAACAATATTGCGATGGTACATTGCCATACATGTTCCACACACTCGGCAGGCACTTTAGAAGTGTACAGAAACAATATTACGATCATACATCGCCATGCAAGTTCCACATTGTCGGCAGCTAATTTAGAAGTGCATAGAAACAATATTACGATGGTACATCGCCATACATGTTCTGCACACTCGACAGGTACTTTAGAAGTGTACAGAAACAATATTACGACGGTACATTGCCATACATGTTCCACACACTCGGCAGGCACTTTAGAAGTGTACAGAAACAATATTACGATGATACACCGCCATACAAGTTCCACTTTGTCGGCAGCTAATTTAGAAGTGCACAGAAAGAATATTACGATGGTACATCGCATTACATGTTCCGCACACTCGGCAGGCACTTTAGAAGTGTACAGAAACAATATTACGATGATACATCGCCATACAAGTTCCGCACACTCGGCAGGTACTTTAGAAGTGTACAGAAACAATATTACGATGATACATCGCCATACAAGTTACGCACACTCGGCAGGTACTTTAGAAGTGTACAGAAACAATTACGATGATACATCGCCATACAAGTTACGCACACTCGGCAGGTACTTTAGAAGTGTACAGAAACAATTACGATGATACATCGCCATACAAGTTGCACACACTCGGCAGGTACTTTAGAAGCCTACAGAAATAATATTACCATGATACTTCGCCATACAAGTTCCGCACACTCGGCGGGTACTTTAGAAGTGTACAGAAAGAATATCACGATGATACATCGCCATACAAGTTCACCACACTCGGCGGGTACTTTAGAAGTGTGCAGAAACAATATTACGATGATATATCGCCATACAAGTTCGGCACACTCGGCGGATACTTTAGAAGTGTACAGAAACAATATTACGATGACACATCCCCATACGAGTTCCGCACACTCTGCAGGTACTTTAGAAGTGTACAGAAACAATATTACGATGATACATCGCCATACAAGTTCACCATACTCGGCGGGTACTTTAGAAGTGTGCAGAAGCAATATTACGATGATATATCGCCATACAAGTTACGCACACTCGGCGGATACTTTAGAAGTGTACAGAAATAATATTACCATGATACATCGCCGTACAAGTTGCGCACACTCGGCGGGTACTTGAGAAGTGTACAGAAACAATACTACGATGATACATCGCCATACAAGCTCCGCACACTCGGCAGGTACTTTAGAAGTGTACAGAAACAATATTACGATGATACATCGCCATACAAGTTACGCACACTGGGCAGGTACTTTAGAAGTGTACAGAAACAATTACGATGATACATCGCCATACAAGTTACGCACACTCGGCAGGTACTTTAGAAGCCTACAGAAATAATATTACCATGATACTTCGCCATACAAGTTCCGCACACTCGGCGGGTACTTTAGAAGTGTACAGAAAGAATATCACGATGATACATCGCCATACAAGTTCACCACACTCGGCGGGTACTTTAGAAGTGTGCAGAAACAATATTACGATGATATATCGCCATACAAGTTCCGCACACTCGGCGGATACTTTAGAAGTGTACAGAAACAATATTACGATGATACATCCCCATACGAGTTCCGCACACTCTGCAGGTACTTTAGAAGTGTACAGAAACAATATCACGATGATATATCGCCATACAATTTCACCACACTCGGCGGGTACTTTAGAAGTGTGCAGAAACAATATTACGATGATATATCGCCATACAAGTTCCGCACACTCGGCGGATACTTTAGAAGTGTACAGAAACAATATTACGAAGATACATCCCCATACGAGTTCCGCACACTCGGCAGGTACCTTAGAAGTGTACAGAAACAATAAAACGATGATACATCGCCATACAAGTTCCGCACACTCTGCAGGTACTTTGGAAGTGTACAGAAGCAATATTACGATGATACTTCGTCTTACAAGTTCGACACAGTCGGCAGCACTTAAAGTGCTAAGAAAGAATATAACGATATCACGATGATACATCGTCATACAAACTGCATACACTCGGCAACGAACTTAGAAGTATCTAAAAACAATATTACGGCTATTACAATGATATATCGTTAAAAGTTCCGCAAGCTCCGCAGCTAAATTAGAAGTGTCGAGAAACAACAGTACCATATTACGATGATGATACATCGTTACAAGTTCCGCGCACTTGGCAGCTAATTTTCAAGCGTTCATAAACAATATTATGACTAGTGTTCTTCGTTTTCGGCATTTATTCGATTCGGCGGGTGTTTTTCGACATTTATTTGTGTTGTCGAATTCGAATATTTTCGGCATTTTAAAATGTTCGCGCCAAATATAGATGCCGAAAAATTGGCAGCTATAATCACTAGGGAGAATGATTTTGGAGGAAGAGCAGCTATGTAGGACATTAAGAACGCAAAGAATTTCATTTTCTGTGTTCCACGTCTGCTTGATCCCTCTAGACCAACTCATCAAAATGTTACAGAGGAAGGTTTTCCCTGAACTAGATGCTAGCAGCTCCGCAGGGCTGCATTCCCCGCATTCCACATGGAAACGAGGCGAAGGAAAAGCGAAAATGTGATGGCCCGGAAGAATAAAAGTGCAATCGGGTACCGGCATTTTCGGAACGTAGCACCATATGCAAGAGCATAATTCGGAGTTTTTTGCAACATGCCGAATTTCCAAAAATATTCGGCAGGTACTTTTCGGCATTTTTTTGGCAAATGCCGAAAACGCGGAACCATGTAATTAAGGCAACACACAAACGAACTTGCAACACACAAACGAACTGTGCTTGAACACAGCACTGTCGGCAGCTTATTTTTTACGTATTAAAAATTATTACGACATTACGATGATACATCGCCGTCGCTACATTGCCCCCATCCGGAGGCGTGAGCCCCCGGTCAAGAGACAGTGGTGAAGGGTGACGTCAACGACGTGGATGCTGGCGGGGTGAAGGATGGTGGCGACGTGGACGATGATGGACAGGGCAAAGAATGATGTTGGACAACGATGTGGACGATGGGGCGATGGGGGACGCTGTGCTGTCTGTAAAAGGACGGTGTTCGGAGGGCCAGCGCCGAGCCGTCGCGCGCGCCATCATCGTCGAGTCATCTCGGGTCTGAGTCTCGAGTCGTCTCGCGTGGGCAGGTCGAGACTGGGGTGTCGATGGCCACGGCAGCAGCAGTTCCGTCGGGGCGAGCCAGCATCTCCCCCAAATGTTTCGTCCTGAACAATGTTGTATGCAGTTGCTGCTTGTTGAGCACGAGGTATGGTGTCCTTCGGGGCTGCTTGTATTTCGTCATTGATGATGCGGCGAATTAAGGTCTGAAAATCCTCCGATGTGCCATGTATCGCAGCTACAGTGGGCACGACGTTTGGTAGCTGTTGGATGTGATGTGGTACAACACGGTCGCGGCGGAGCGTCTCGAACTTGCGTGTTTCAGCCACAAGGTCACTGACAGAAGTGGCATTACGAAGCGTTACGACGTTGAACACATCCTCGGCGATACCTTTAGGAGGTGCCCAACTTTTTCGTCTTCCGACATTTCCGGGTTCACAATCCGGCACAGCTTCAGGACATTCTAGATATGGTCGGTGCAGGTTTCGTTAGCTACTTGTGCCGGAGAAGCTAGGATAATCTCAATTGCTTTCTTCTGGTAATAACTGTTTCCAAAAATAGCTATCACCTTGCACATGTCCCACGACTGTATGGAGTCTTCGTGGTTCTCAAACCAAATATTTGCAGTACCAGATCAATAAAATATTACGTTTACCAGTCGAAATGAATCGTCCCACCCGTTTACGTCACTCACTCGTTGGTATTCGTGAGTCCATGTTAGATAGAATCGTCCCCTCGTCTACAGGAAAAGGTTGAAGCCTCGCGATCCCGCCGAAGGTAGTAGCAGAAGGAAGAGTCTGCTCCGGGTGTATTGTATGCCACACTGTTGACGACAGGTCAGTCAGTGGGGATGCCCTGATGGTCGTTGTCACCGGCCATGGTGAACTCAGGCTGAAGGCGGCGTAGTCGTTGGTTGAAGCGTGGATAAGCCGTGGAGAAGATTGTATGGGGGTTGAGAAGATCGAGCTAACACCTCCACCAAATGTTACGGGCAGCACAGCGTCGTGATGGCAATGGTTTAATCACAGAATGAGAATGCGCTTGACACGCCTCTGCAGTGATCGTCGTCGCTACAATATGCATTATTGAGTTGAGCGCAGATTTGAAGCGCTAAAATGATGGGGCCTCCCTTTCACCATCAGATGAAGTATATGGTCTCGAGCAATGCTCAGTGTCTTGGTAATGTTACTGCTGAACAGATATCCCTATACTCCCTGAAGTTCTCAGTGTCCTCACTTACATGTCTTTATTTACCTGCAGGAAAGTCTCAAGTGTTCCATTCAGCAATTGAACACTTGTATTAAAGTGTTCGCTGCCCATTGCATAAGGCGGCGAATTCCAATTGGTTGAATTATGGACAGTTGGGCACAGGAACAGATCACTATAGGACAATATCAACCAACAGGAACGGATCTTCTGCTGCATGATTTATTTCTGAATTCACTTTACTTTTCATTGAGCTCCGTCTGCTTCGAACCGTTCCACATAATGTCTCTTCAGGTGTCATTCTTCCGTGTGTGGAATCTCCACATTGTCCATTAACGCTCTTGCTCAACGAAGTGTTTAGCCAGTGCGCAGGAGACAGAAGCGTAAAATAACCAGTACAAACAAACGGATGTAGCACGTGAAGAGTGTCAGTTACCTTTTCCTTTCTCAGTTCTTCCTGGATGCCAGCGTCTGCGTACCTATTTGGTATTCGCTCTTATTTACATCTAAACATGAGCACGAAACCCAAGAGGCTTCTGCCGTTTAACAGAGCTCGTACTTCGCATGTATACAAGGTGTCCCAGAAAGAAGACCACAAAAGGCTAAAATTGAAAGTATCAGCGCGTCATCATGAATCTACCGACAAGTGTCTCTCCTGCGGTTTGCACCAAAGGCGAAATACCATGCGTGTCAATTTCGAATAAGTACCTGACACGCGATAATCAACATAACGGACTTGAAATAGAGACAACGCGGCTTATTGGTATACGGGTATACCACATAAGTGTTGGTTTGCAATAGCCATGAAACCTTGATGCTAGTCACTATTGGTCCACAAAAGAGATGACCGGGCTCAGATGACCTCATGACACGAGTAACGGTTTACGGTATTAACTGCTCGCATATGACTAATGAATTAATTAACAGTTCATATGAAGCATTCATTACTGATAGCAAGTATTAAGTGTTCATAATTCATGATCATGTTATGAATCATTGTATGCTTTCAAAACACACACGCGCACAGACAGAAAACAGGAGATCCGAAATGTACAGAAAGCAATGGTCTAACACTAGGGCATACAGTATATCTCACGAACTGCCACATTCCCACAACATTTTCTTTTATTTTTAGACACAATCACTGGGTTTTGACTATGCACTTTTGTTCTTAATTTCAGCTTGCGTGGATCTCTCATAGGCCGAAATCGCCAAGAGTCCCGAACATGTTCCTGGAAAATACCAAAGTCTACCTGAGGTGGACGGGACCATTCAGGCACAGCCATGTTTGCGCACAGCAATACCATTCGCGTTGGAGGAGCAATGCAAGAGACAGTATTCTTCGTCGAGCGTTGCGAAACGCTGTGAAACAGGAAGCTCATTTGTATGCATGTGTGTCATCAACGGCAAGCATTTCTACAACTTCGCCGCTTCGTATCGTATCACATAAGTTATTTCCTGTACAAACAACCTCCAGAGGCATTCTCAGTGTCTGGGTTCGCGGAACATCAAAGTTTGCATCGTGTACAAAGTCAACGCTCATCTTCGCAATAAATATCCCTGGAATCATGAGTGTCGCAAAAATGCGCATTCTGCGTGCGCGCATGCGATTCAGTGGTAGACCAGAGGTTATTTTGGGGGGAGGGTGCCGTTTTTTACGATCGTCATATCTGCAAAATTATCAGTTTTATTCCTTGCACAATCAAACTCTTTTTTGCGTGCTATTTTTTCAATATAACCACCTTCAACATGTTCCACTTGTGCAGTGGAGTGTACTTATCTTTCAATTCTCAGAGATGATATTCGCTCGCTTTTACAAACCACGTGCACAAAAGCACGATGACCCTGTCATTACTGCTAAATTATTTCTCACTTCCTGAACACTCCTTCAGTGATTAAAAGAAGTAGTAGACGTACGTACCAAAGTCATGACGTGTCTGGACGGTGAGTGAGGCAGAAATCCTACTTGAGTCGACGGAGAGTTGCGATCGTTTAAAAGGACAGTCTGGAGATGCCGACCGCAAGTTACGCGTAGATGCCCGGTATGCAGAATTTCGTAGTTATATGGATAAACAGGACACATATGAACGGCATGTCCGCACCCGGTTTCGGATTCATGATGACGTAAGCATGAGCTACCCCACCTTGGCGTGCTTCACAAATGTGTGATAAATGTGACTCAGGACTGTTTGAGAGGTGGTAAAACGTAATCGGCAAAATTTGTTTCGAATCGATGTCTTGGTTGCGTGGAGAAAACGAAAGCGGCAGCTACTGGAAGTGACGTCACGCCTTCCGGCAAAATAACATTGAATTTAAAATAATTGACTGCGAATTTAATAGAAACATTTTACGCGGTGAGTCTGCAGAGCATCTTATGAAAGCGCGTGCCAGCGTTTGTTTAGCTTTGATTTGGATCCGGACATGCCACGTTAGGCTGTGTGGTTTCATGCAGAGTATCGTGGACCCGCACCAGTGTACATTTTTAGACCACTTCTTATTTAAATGCTGAGATAATATATGATAATACGGTATACTATGAGGCATGATGGGAGATACTCGATGGTGATCTACCTAATGCTCGTACCGCTGATACATCGCCATAAAGGTCCATATTGCCATCACTGCATTTTGCAGCTTTCTTGTTGAACGGTGTCTTATAAACCGATCCGTTCATCTCCTTGAACTTACGTGCTGTCTATTTCGCGGCAAGACGCGCACAAGCTGTTGGCCTATTCCCGGTGAACGTTTCGTGACATACGGGTACGGGCGGGTACGGGTATACCAGCGTAATTTTGCTACGGTGCGTGAAAAAATTAGGTGTCGCTCCGGGTTGCGGCTAATATATGGGTGTACCCGCGGGCGTCCGCGGGTAGTGCGGGTAAACCCGCATTACCCGCATTCACTAAATTAAACTTTCGCCACCCTAACTTACTAATTAATTTTGGTATTTTCCACGCTTTTCACCGAGAAACACACTTCAAAAACGCACCTGTGTATTCGATATCGGACGTTAAGCGAAAAAGCACGCGCTCGTGGAAATTCCTCTGGTTGCTTTCAACTGAACTCTATCCCGCAACAGGCGAGCTGATCATCTCACAATATCGGGGTCAGATTGCACTAGCTGTTACCACATCAGTCGTTTTCCCAGGCAGAGTCTAAAATAACGTAACAACGCTCAGAGCTAACAGTCATTCAGAATGATATCGGTCTCTATCTCTCTCTCGCTTCTTTTTTATTCGTTTCGCAGGTTTGCTATTTTGCAAGAGAAAATTCAGGTACCTGGCTTTTTGCGGTGTAAAATGCGGGTGTACCACGGCACCCACGGGTAGCACGGGTGCGCGGGTGGCACATCAGCGGGTGCGGTGCGGGTACGAATTTACTTACCCGCGCTCACGTTCAGTCGTCAGGGTGTAGAATTACGCAGAGGGACAAGGAATCAAGAACGCGGAGGGACAAGGACGACAAACACACGGAGGCGTTCACGTGTTCAATCCCAACTAGCACGCTCTACACCTTCACGCACTCCTGTGAAAGGGACGGAGAAAATGTTGGTGTTATAATGCTAGCTGCAATACAGTTAATGATGCAGCAATTAGCAAATGAAAGCAATACATTTATCGTCTAGGAGAAACAAAAACCGTCCGTTTCCATATTCTTGCGTAATAGCTAACACAGACATGGGAGAACAAAATACAGGGCCCTAGGAGCCAATTCTGGCTTCTGATGGAATACACACATCGGCAACATTTGCAATAAAATTTGTAGGATGTTTGGGCTTTTTCAGACTATCTTTGTGAATTCTCAACCGGCCGATGCTACGAGATGTTGTATAACAACCCGGAACTCGAATCACGCGGAAAATACAGTATGCCAGAGAGCATTTCCAATATACTACCATAATGGATATATGAAACTTGTAGGCAGTTGATCAGTTCCGGCTGCTCCACTCTGTATCATATTACAAATTTGTGCGTGCCACAAGCTTGACGGACAGCATTTTTTGTTTCTTCGTTTGCATGATAACACAAGACGAATAAAAATAAAGCTGACCTTGTCTTTCAGTTCAGGACAAGACATGCGCCTCTACATCTCCAGGTAAGTCCTGTTTCTGTGTGTTTCTTCGCATCTCGTGTTGTCGGATAACATGAGCACGCAAGGAACTGAAGCTCAAGAACAATCGAATGTCCGAATAATTTAACCATGGAAGGTCCATGACCACAAGAAAGAGTTTGTGCAGTACTCTTGTCAAAGCGCCATGTGTTGTGATGAATATTGGCGAAGAACGCTGCCCATCCAGTACGCACCGTGGGCGTTATCTATCCACGTCCTTCTCGCTCCATGGATGCGAAGGACCACGTGGTGCTTTCATTGGAAAGGTTTAATAAAACGATACCAGAATACGTCATGAATGTAGGCTTTCGGAGACACTACCAGGAAGAGCAGCTTCAGCTAATCAGCATTTTCTATTGCTAAAATATTTTACCCCTTGTATTTAAGAGGCACGTCAAGAACTGAGACTGTTTCTGACATTGGTCTATAAAGGGGCAAAAGTATATTCGTGAGAGGGTCTGCAATCAATACGCAGTTTGTCTATTGACGAGGAAGGTCGTGGACCACAGAGAGAAGACAAAGAAGAAGAAAGGCAGCTCTGTTCAATGTTGCCGCGACGTTTTTTTAGTTTTTTGATCGCGTAGAAGGCTTCCGAAACGACATCACCCATGACCTCCCCTGTGCCCTCTCCCATCACCTCCCCTTCGAGACCGCGAAGCAGAGCTTCTCCAAGATCACGGAGGTCGTCCCTGGGTGAAATAACGGTCAGGTTCATCACGGAAACCAAAGGAGGTAGTACTGCAGTCAATACATGTTAGTCGAGCTTTTCGTGTGTGAAAGCAGTGACGCTACAGACCGCTGATGTGAACAGATGAGACTATAGCACAGCCGACAGCTTAATGCTTCGTGCCAGTTTTTAAGGTTTTAGATACGTTACCTTTTGTACGCGTACTCCAAGAGCTCCACCCATATACCTCGTCATCCTATGTGGTTACACAAAATGTCGCCATTGCCTTATGGTTGAATGGGTTGGTAAGCACGCACGGAACGAGTAACAGGCTTATTCATCAAGGATATACTTATGGCACCGTAGCCCACCAGGTGGTGAAACTGCGCCATACTGGATGAAATATGGCCGAGTGGGCTAAGGCGTTCGCTCGTTGGTGGTAACCAAGGTCGTGCTGAAGACTGGGAGGTGGTGGGTTCGAATCCTACTGTCCTGTGCTGTCTGAGGTTTTCCCTGGGTTTTCCGAAGGCTTTCCAGACGAATGTCGGCACAGTTCCCCCTAGAGTCGGCCCAGGACGCATACTAATCCCCCTGTCCCCCACTCCTTCCTGCTGCCCTCTCTCCGTCTGTCCACATCTGTAGCTCACCGTCCACATCTGTAGTCCACCGCTCATAGCCACAGTTGCTTCGCGGCGCTAACACGCAATCAAAAAAAAAAAAAAATCCATGCACGCTCCAGTCCAGGGTCGAAGTACGAAATGACTTTTCCTTAGAGGGACCATATATTTTCATACACCACTATATGTACAGCTCCCGTCAACCTTAATAATAACACTGGAAAAAATATGGTATCTCGTCCGAGCGCGATTACAGCAACACTTGAGGCCATGAGGAAATCTTAATTGAACAAAGGATTTTCCCCCAGTGCCGCAAAGGTGACTGATATCGCGCTCGGAAGTGAGACTGTCTTTTTTTTTTTTTTTGCATTATTATTAAGGTTAAAGGGAGCTGTACAATTCGCCGTCTTGATTGCACACATAAAGCTGTTAATTCTTCATTTTCATAATGAATTTCGAAGATCGCTATTTTGCTGGTCACGGCGCCCATAAACACCCCCTAAGAGAAGTAGAGGGAGGTCACTCCGGTTTGGCGGACAGATACCGCGTGATGTGAAGTACTACGTGAGACATTTGTGACAGATTACTATCTACTATTAAACCTTTTCCGAATAATGACGGCACCTCTTGAGCAGTTTGGCTCAAAAGGCATGTGACACTTCGATAGATGTGGTTCATTACATCATGCACACGTTAACAAACAAACAACTTTATTACAAGATGATGACTGGGGAGCTTCATCGCCAGGGGCGATACTCTGCCCCATTGCTGGTGGTGATGCGGGGAATGTAATAATGAGCCCCTTTTCAATAAGAATCGAAGTCCTATGTGGTATCCAAAAAGGTGAAGAAAGCTTTGAGGGCAGAGCGTTGGTGGTCTGGATGTGGCCAGGGACCAAGCAATTTCGTTAGAGAGGGGGGCGAGAGTCTAGCTCGTTAAGGGATCCGGAGAGTACGGTTCGGGAAGGTTGGTAGTGTGGGTAATGGAGAAGGATGTGCTCCAGATCTTCTACAGCACCGCAGTGACTGCAGTGGGGAGAGTCAACTTGCCTCAAGCGGAAACTCCACTGTGCTGTGAAAGCCACATCGAGGCGCATTCGGTGAACTAATGCGGCATCTTCTCGAGAGATACGTCGAGGCATGCGGAAACCGAGCGTTGGATCAACTCTGCTCAGCATGGCTGGGGGGAGAATGTCAGCGGTCCACTGGCGGGTAGCCAGAGGAGTTACGAGGCGCCGAAGTACGGACAGACGACCTCCTCTCAGCAGCGCAATACGCGTCCGTCTCCGAGACGAGAGAGCTGCTTCTGCGTCGCTGTCGGCCTGTTCATTGCCTTCGGCACCGCAATGGGCTGGAATCCATTGGAGAACCAGCCCATGCTCTGCTTCGTAGACAAGTTTGTAAGCCATTAACACATCCATAACCAACGGTGCGGATGAAACTAGGATGCCAGAATTTTCAATTGCTTGCAGCGCAGATGTTGAGTCAGTGAATACGACCCAATGCCGTGGGGTAAAGTCAACGATGTGCTGCAGAAAGAAAAGTATATGGCATAGAGTTCCGCAGCTGTGGATGAGGTTTGATGCGAAAGGCGACGTCCTTCCACTACGCCTTCGGATGAGATGACGAATGCCGACGCGGACTTGCCATTTCCAGATGCGCCATCGGTGTATGCTGCGGCAGAGGTAGAAAACTTCGCGTCTACCATAGCATAAAAATGGGCTCGAAGGACTTGAGGGGGATCCTGATCTCAGCGGTCCTGGAGGTCCGGAAGACGTGTGAAGGTGGGTGTCACAGGCAGAGGCCAGGGGCCGTTCGGCGGGGTGTACAATACAATGAACACATTGTATTGTACACCACACTCTTAAAAATGAACTTCACCGCATAGTACGCTCCTAGCCAACCATCATCTCGAATGATATCGTTATCTGCCCTGTTTTGTTGAAAACGGGAGACGGAAGCCTTTTTTGTGACAATTATGAACAGCATACGTGTCACAAAAAAGGCGTATGCTTCCCGTTTTCAACAAATCAGGGCAGATAACGATATCATGCGCGATGAGGGTTGGCTAGGAGCGTGCTCTGAGGTGAAGTTCATTTCTAAGAGCGTAGGGTATTAGGAAAAAATTATTTTTCTGCGTGCCGTACTTGGCGAGATATAAGCCCTTGAACACACAAACTGGTGAGGTACTGACATCAGAGCACAGGGCATTCCCACTGGTAGTCGTAAGCACGTGACCTCCCTCCGGCTTCCTCACTGGAGGAGATGCCTGCCGTGACGTCATGGCCGCATGAGTTTCGGTGTTCGCGGTGCCCAGTTCTCTGCGCGTCTATTATACCCCCTTTGCTGTAAAACTTGAAATGCAGGTTCACATCCATGCAAATAATTGCATTCTACATTTATGTGACGAAGTGTCGCGACCCCTTTTAGCAATTGTACTGTGCAGGAATATCTGCGCGAGGGTCTGCCTCCCCCTTTGCGACGTATGCTCCCGACATCCGTCAGCCATTGCTTGTATCCGGCGTGATATGCATGACCAGAAGGTGGAGGTCGCTTTCCTTTGGCTGCTATGTGCAAAAGAGAGAGTCGAACCGAAATGTTTATCAGTTCGGTTCGGGTTTAGGTTCGACGATACGGGTTCCGTTCCGGTTCAGCTCCGGAAGACAACTATGGAACCAGTTTTTTCCAAACGGTTCGTTTCGGGAACTGGTTCAGAGGCCACGGGTGGGAATGAAGCACGACAAGCAGGTTAAACCACACTTCCGTTTGTGTGGTACAGTGCTCGAAGTAGACAGGAAGACGTCAACGTTTTTGAAAGATATTGCGAGATATGAAAGACAAGATTAGTAGTGGCTACGACAGGAGCACAACCATGAATTACCGGTTTTGGTTGACTGTACCGCACGTAGCCCATGTCGCGGTAGGCAACTAACCCACCGGGTTGTGCGCAGAATCTCTGCAGTAATATAACGATCAACCAAGCCTGCTACCTTGGCCTAAGTCATCTAAAGTAGCACAGAAGTCATTTTTAACAACTTGTTTTCTTCCTATAAAACTGTTAAGTAGGCCAGTAAGATGCACCATGCGAAGTAATTCATACCACAGAGTCATAATTATCGCAGAAATTGAATTTAATGTACGCCGCAAAAAGCGACCGTGCGCAACGGCGGTGGAGAGCAGTACCAGCCTATGATCTGCCTGGGACCTCGCACTGACGCTACAGGGGCCACACTCACTGATTCGTCCAGAGAAATGTTGTCTGCTACTCGGTTGCTCGGGGTTCTGAAAAAGCATTGCTCTTGGCTCGGTCATGATTCAGCAGCTCCCTCAATATCTCTAATTCTCCAGGGGAGCTGGTAAAACTAGTTTACGGCGGCAGAGCGACAAGGCGCTGACCCATACTACAGCCACTGTACCTCCACTCACCAGCGAACCAGAACGAGTTGCCCCTGTAACGTCAGACGTGACGTAGCATCATACCTTCTCGTCCTCATGCCCGGAGTGGGTGAACGCGCGGAGCCATGTTTGTGAATTTTTCGTTTTTTTTTGTTTTTTTTTTCTGGGAAACAAATTGCACACATCAAAACCTTTCGCGCCATTAGGTCAAATGACACACACACTTTCATTAGACGTCTTAATGTGAAAGTTTTTTGGATTGCCCTCTGTACCCCTTTGAGTAGAGGTCGGCATTTTAGCTCACGATCACACGCGATCACAATCATCTGATAAGAGCGCGTCGACCTCACACTCATTATATGAACTCACGGGAAGGCCGATACCCCGCACTGTATTGCAATATTGTGATCGCAATATTTTCGGGAGCTTGAAATAATGAAACTGCTGGAGGCGATAAAAGTTGACGATCGCAGATGATCACACCGCCAGTCTGACTTTCGGATCATTACAGCTTATCGCACTCTCGCGATCACGATATCAGCACCCGATGTGAGTTATGGCATATTAGAGTACTCACGAGATAATGTAAAAAACGACACACGGAAATGTACAACTGAGGTGGCGCATCTTTACCATGACTGAATGTCATGCAGGGGCGGTGTTCGACTGTTCGCATATGTTCGATGAACGATAGACCACGTGTGGTTCCGAACCTCGATAAACCTCCGAACCCGATTAGGAACACGGTAGTTCTTCTATTTTGCTTTATTTCAAAAAGCCCTATTGCCAATTATAGCTGCCCGAATGCGAAGGCGACAAGGCAAATAAAATTTGGTGTATAATACAAAAGTCACTAGTGTGTACTAGAAAGGCGGAGAAGAGAAGTGCTGAACAATTTGAAATATCCTTGCATACAGGTTTGGTCAGTAAGTACAGGGTTTCTGGTTTTCGGTATTTAGCGAAACGCAGCATAGACAAACGTAGACCGCCACAATCTTCACGCGGTGGATGAAAATGATTTGTACACCATTAATCTCCGGAATGAGCGCTTCAACTCGCTCAGTTTTATTTCCTTTTGCTTCATGTGGAAGTACAGTGGACGGAAGAAGTGAAATCACTTCCAGATAAAATAGTAAACAAGTGCGCTCCCACCTGTCACAGGGTCAAATTACAAGGGCTATGCTTAGGATATGCCGAGGTTAAAATTGCTGCTTCATCACGAAGTGGCCTAGCTAGAGCCTGGAGCAATGCGGTCACTATGCACATGGGACACTCCTTTCCACCAACTGTCTTCCAATTTAAAACGTGACCATCAAAAGACAGCCTCTGCAGGTAGTGGCCGGGCGAAATAATCAGCAATCAGATCAGATTTTGCACGCAAAACGTGTGAAAAACCACCATCAAACACCCCATATCCTACCAGTAACCTAAGAATCAGTGCACATGCATGCCATTCGAGGCTCACTTCACAGGGATAGTGGGCCACAAATCACCAAACGAAGTTCCTCGTACATCATCGTTGTGTACGTTGTTGCTGGCATAATTTACCGCAGCAAATAATCAAATCCAAACACACGGGTAGAATGGACCGTTTCGCAAAATTATGATGCATACGCCTGAAAAAAAAAAAAAAAAAAAAGAGAGAGAGAGTGCGAAATGTGCGAGTAAGCGGCATGCGCGGTAGCAATACTGAAACACAGTACCCCATTGGTTAATTTTACAACGTACTCTCTTGCCTCTGGCAGGGAAAAATAAAAGATACACTAATGCAAAGCGTTCCAGAAAGCAAGCGCGATTGTGCAGCTGCAATTTGAACATCAACGTCAGACTGCAGTAGCGACGCGAGGACAGTGATCGCGGACTCACGCGATAATAGAGAGTTTTAGCCGACCGTTGATAACGTGGCTAGCGTCTCACCGTATCAACCGGAACCAATCAGTTGATAAGATTTTGAGTCACGCACGAGTGCGATTGGATTGGTTCCGATAGAGACGATAACTTTATCAACGGTATACTAAAACTCACTATTGGCGATGAACCGATTTCGTTCGAAGCCGTACACAGTGGTTCCCGTTACTACCGCTGAGAGACGCGTCAGCATAAATGCACTAACCGAGCTCAAGATATCTAAGTGCAGCGTGAGTGCGATCACAATAATCGCGGTCCTTGGCGTGATGGCAGATTATCGCAGAGGTGCTGCCACGCGGTGTAAAAACACGCAGGACTCACGCAACCGGCGATCGTGATTGTGCATATCGTGAGTTATCGCGATCATTTGCTTCATTGTAGTTCGATTGGAATTGTGTGATTCTGAGCACGGGGTCTTTATGTAAAAGCCGCGTTATCGTATCATCACTGACTGCCACCGTTTTATATCATGTCGCCGTTAGAGTGAAGTTTCTGTGGAAAAAAGACAGAGCCCGGGCAAGAGCAGATGCAAACATATAGAGTTCGACTCATTTTCGACCAATTGGCGATTTTTAAATACGATGTCAGTATCTTATTTCAAATGCACAAAGAAAACCAGCTTGGTATGTTCTTTTCATTCTGACCGTCATGAGGGTAGCTGGCCCCTTTACTTTCTTCGGGGCTCATGTAAGTTCACTCACACGCATGTTGGGAGTTTATCCTGCAGCGTCGTACACGTGCATGGACGCATGCTGTAGTTGAGCTCAGATAGTTTGATTTCGCAATGCACTGCACAAAAAAGAACAGAAGAAGAAGAAAAAACGAAGAAGAGAAAATTTGAAATGCCAAAAGTCGCACAGCCGACTACATACTCGGTGGTTGGTCGGCGTACTTGCATTTATATACAAGATGCCCACGACAACTGTAGAAATCATCTCTAACACATAGCGCTGTCAAAGAAAAACTGACAGCTCGCCTATGACGTTTGTGTTACAAACGGGCTGATTTTACAATACAGCATCTGTTTGTAGCACAAAAGTCACAGGAGAGCTGTCACTTTTTCTTTGACAGCGCTATGCGTCAGCGATCATTTCACCCTGTATAGCTGATGCTGATCAGTATAATATTATAATATATGTCACTTCATGAATGCTACCGAAAACTGCCGTTGATCCCTAATTCTTATTCATGTGTATGTCATAGACATTAGTAGTCATAACAGGTTTCAGTTAACCTCTTTGTTGTTATTATTTCGCGACCCGAGATTAATCCAGAGCATGCCTGCTGGGCACGACTTTTTCGGCAAGCAAGAGGAAGGCTACGAAGTTAATAATAAAACTAAAAAAGACGACGAAATAGTTTTTATGTTCATGCACAACATGCAAAATTCCCCCCTTAGTTCCGTATGAACCGTTATTTGAACCGATTACCGGTATTTTTTTAACGGTTCAGTTCCAGTTCAGCTCCAAGATGGCGTCGGCTGTTTCGGTTCGGTTCGGTTCCGTTTCGGCTAAAAAGAACGGGTAATAACGGTTTTCGGTTCGGGTTCCGTTCGACACTCTGGTGCAAAGCTTCGCTTCCAGCCGATTCTCACGGTTCCCCCGTCTACGTTGCAGTGTTCCGGGACGCACAAACCGTGCATCTTTGACGACGGGCGTGCTGGTATCATGAAATTCCAAGGGACAATGCGCGAAAGGGAAAGTTGTTTCAATCGATCTGGTAAGCATTGTCACGTGCATTCTCAAGAGATAGCGCTCCACGACGGGTGTCAGCGTTGCTAGATCAGGGACTCCGCAACTTTTGCTTGGCGAAGCAATCTTTGAAATGCGAGTGGTGCACTGTGCGAGGTGCAATAGAGCTATTATACATACCTGAAGCGTCCAAATTACAAACTTCCAGAATAACATATCGTTTCTGTATACTTTCACCATTCAGTTTACAGTCTTTAAATGGCTACGTTTAAAACGTGATCTCTGGAGATAGAGGCCTAAGTGCATAATGTCGTCCTAATAGTCGCTGGCGGCCTTACCTGCGCCGCTGTCTTCCATACACCGTGCTGATTTTCTGCGAAACATTCCGAAGGCTGCCTTGGTTTGCTGGTGAAGTAAAGCTATTGCGCTTGCATGGCCTTGTCCGAAGGCGGTCTTTCCGGCGCGTTCTCCTTTTTATTTTTCCCCCTATCGGCCTTGATTGTTGCCCGATTGATTTATCCCCGATTCAGTTTCTTCATACCAAAGGAAAATCGTTTGCATATGACCAACGGCTGTATTTTTTCGTGGCTTGACGCTGAGTATAAAAATGTAACTGTTCGAGTTGTTGTAACCAAGTTGTAAGTGACTCCGTTTGTATTGCTTTTGGTGTATAATGGTCGCGAAATTACGAGGCAGCCTGCACCTTCCTCTTTGAACGAGTTGCGACTTGCTGAACGAAGCAAGGTGTAAATCCTTGTGTGTGTGTTTTTTTTCTTTTTGCAACTGATGAGATTAATTCAAATTAATACATGGGTATATGTCTCGAGACGTTCGACCAGTCTCACCAACAAATACATCATTAACATATTGTCACTGAGGTGAACAGCAACGCAACCGTTTCGTAATTCCGTAAAACTGTACCGTCAGGGAGTAAGTTTTCACAGCCACTACTGTTGATTATTGCGGTTTTTCCCTGTTCTTCGCAGCATAAAATATACCTTCGCCAAGAACTGTTCTTTCACAACCGTACCGCTGTGCGTCGCGTAAATATTAGACCCCAACATAACGGACGGCGATGACGGCGTAGTTAGCTCCACCCTAACGGCAGGGAGGCGTGCAGTGCGCATTGAGGCAGCTTGCGTCAATCTCAATCAATGCGCCATCTGCAGCAAAGGAGACTAGGAAGGAATGAACTTATTTTGCCACCGCTTCCATAGATGGTGCGGTTCCCTTTCTTTTGCCAGAGATGTGTGCCGCCACGATGTGCCATCGCTCATTATTCATTTTTTTACTCTCGGCTGAACTGGGTGAGCTCTTCGTTGGCGGCGAAATAAGTTATTTTCGACGTAGAATACGTTATTTCGCTCGCCATCGGCGCCGCCATTTTTATGATCACGTGCATGGTGACGCTTGCAATGACCTGTGACCAGGACCGTTTGCGTTTGCCTGGCGCGCTGTCATCTATGGAGCGATACATGGACGGCACCCCTGTGTCTATCACAGTGGATGAGTTAATCTTCGGCGCAAGCTTTCTCGATCGGAATCCTGGTGCTCTCCGGCCCGGCATAATACATGTAGGCTGACACACGCCTAGAGAGCACACGCCTAGTGAGCGACTACGAATCGCTCCAAAGCTACAGAGTGTCATCTTAGATCGTCATCAAGATATCTAGCTTAGCCGTGCCGACAGGAGCTTTATCTAGGACTCTTCTCTTTTTAACTCAAGCGCTTTACCAAAGATATCTGAACGTATTTCAACGCATCCTACGTGCGATGCATTTGGATGATACAAACGTGCGCTGTTTGAAAAATTTATAGGGCATCAATCGCCCGTGCAATAACTTGTACCTTTTTGGGTATAAATTCATACCTGACGGAAACGTATAAAGGGTTTCTACCTTATTGGTGTCTAGAATTTATACCTGGGAGGGGGTATATAAACTATACTTCTGCAAAGGTGTATATTGTGATGCAGCCCGGTATAAACATACACACCCTGTTTTGAGAGCATTGTGGTATAATTTCGGAAGGTACAATTTATTTCAACGCTATATCGGACTGCCATTCGCCCACTCCAGTGCGCAACAAATTTAAAAAAGAAACGGAACTAGAAAATAAATTAATAGCAATCTCCGCAGGAGGAAGAAGATATTTCGACACACACACAGGCAAAAACTTCAATTCGCAAAACAGGGATGTGAATCAGAAAAGAGCCACGTAAAGGGAATCCACTGAATGTGCGAGAGTTTGGCATTTTCTGGAACAGATACTGAAATAACGTCAAACCAGTTTTGGCAAAATGTGATATGAATGGTGCTGCCTGCGTTGATTTGAGATTTAGATGGCTTTTTATGTAATGGGTTTGCGAACTTCACAAAAATACTCTCTCTATCGGAAATACCTCAATTTCAACACGTCTTCGTACTCTGCCGTAACTTATACCAAAAATCAACGCTTTTGCCATATTTCAGACGTGATTTCTGAGAGATTTATGTAGATGATTTATTTATTTAGAAGAACGTTTATGTTCCATCAGAGAAGTCTGTTAGGAGTAGAAGGAAAAAGCAAGCAAAGCGGTTGTCTTTCATCCCAAACAAGATCAGGTTTTTATCTCTATGCTCTTTTCCCACCACAAAGATAAGTCGAAAGCCGTTTGATCGAACGCGGGACATTTGGTCGAAATCCATTTGATTGAACGCCATTTGAGCGAGACGGCAGCCGTCGTTTGGTCGATTTTTTATTGGTTCAGTATGAGCGTTGATGAACCAAAAAATGAAAAGAAAACACGAAAGAAAGCTTCAGTTCTAAATGCCGTTACCCTAAGGAATATTGAACTCTGTGTAATCCCATCCTCTGTTGTTAACCCCCCCCCTTTTTTTTTTCTTTTGCATCCAGAAAGCAGTCCAAGGGCCTGGGTTGTTCACCCTCTCCCGTTCGACAACTTGATAGGTTTTTCCGCTCCGACAGCTAGTGACTAAACACGGCATACGTGCCTTTCACCCCTAATCCCCGAACATTTTGTCAAATAATAATTGATGTCAATTGCCAAATAATAAACATTTTTGACAACTAAATAAATCAAATAAATAAATGACATTCTTTAATGATTTATTCGCGTCGAACGTGGACAAATTTTAACAGTGTATTATTAATGTTTGTAGTTAACTGACCCTTGTATAGGAGAAAGAACAGCGTAAGTTTATTTGCTTTGCGCCTATGTGCAAGTGAATTTGGTTCTTGCAACATACATGTACTTTTTTACATGTACTACTTTTTTTTTCTTTATAGCGTGTATGTGTAGGGATCTCAGACTGCCGATGCATACTCTAAAAAAGGTTGAACCAAGGTTATGGCTGTTAATTTAATATATTTGTTTTGTACCATGGCGAAATTTCATTTTTATCATCCACAGACTTCGAGTGGCTTTCGCGCACATATAGCTATCCCATTTTAGATCGGTCCCTTTAAATATGTCGCCAGCAATGAGAAGGGTGCCTAGAAGCAGCACAGACTAACTGGTGCTCCCAACCTGATGCCATTTACTTCAATATGTGTCCTACCGGTTCGCCGGACTCTTCCGCATCGTTCTATTCAGCTGCGCTCTTCGTGAATGACAAAGGTCTGAAAATAACCTGTGGTCTCCCCTCTTTAGGTGAAAAAAAGCAAAAAAGAACAAAAACAAAAAAGACAGCAGAGGACACTGATTGCCTGCTCCGTATGCTCGAGTCAAAAGTTTCAGAAAACAGGTGCTAAGGGCACGCTGTGAGCTTTGAACTCCATTCGAACAAACGTCTTTCGAACAAACGGTGTCGATCAACCGGCTTTCGACCAAGCGGCGTTCGATCAAACGCCTTCGATCAAATGGCGTTCGACCAAATGGGCGGACACCCACCAACTATGTTTACGGAAACGCAAGAACCTAATTTGGAAGGTAAAAGTTGCATGATTTGGTCATGTTTTGACTGTTCCTGAACAAGAGCGCGCTCTTAACTTACCAAGTTCCCCTGTGCGGGAAAGTAACTGAAACCGGCATGAAGCGGAAATATAAAGCCTGGTCTGCACTACTGCGTTTCAGAACGTCCGTCCGTCAGCGTCTCTGTGTGACGTTACGAGAAACAGCATTTTTCTGGTAAGTCTGCAGGGTTGGATTTCTGTGCGCAGGGCAGCGTTCTTGACCTGCATGGCCAGATGGACGCATGCGGAATTTTGTTTATTCAGATACAGCTTTGTCTTGTGCTGCATGTGCATAACCGTGAAACTGTAATATTTTGCCGGGCTATGCATTCAGCGAAATTGAAATATCGCTTGGAGGAAACAGCAGCAAGGAAAATAGAATTCGTAACAGTTCGTAGGAAAGTGTCTGAGGTCCAATTGCATCTGGCATGTTGAACCCTTAAATGTGCCACAACATTCCTTAATCCATTTGAATCTTTCCGGCCACTTTGTAGAAATGTGAGACATGTGCTTTTCGAATAATCGTCTCATACCTTACGCAGCGACTATTTAGTCTTTTTTTATAATCATTATGCAAGATTACTAATTATCTGTTTTTGTTTGTAAAGTAATGTAATTTCTATAGTATGAACAATGGCCGTGTAGATTTTGAAATTCGCGTTGGCCGTGTAGCTCCAAGGACAGTTTTGAACAATTTATGTAAGTAGTACGGTGAACTGGCTAAATACTCTAGTAAATTAAGACAAATATACTAGTTAGAACTGCTGGAAAATCGTCATGTTCAGCTGGCAACCATCCTCGGTTCATGTGAATTTGCAACCCATGATCATCACCTACTGAAACCTCCAGTGCGTGCTAAGCCAACACACAGCCATGGCAAGGCTATGTTCGAAAAGTTGCCGTATCACAGCAGTTCAAATGGAACGCAGATGAAACAGTTTCCCGCCGGGACTAACATGTGAATTGCGATACAGCCTGACAAACCGTCAAGCAGTAAGCAACCGTGTTCGTCCTTGTGTTTCCGTTAGTTTTGTGAGGTCATATTCAGTGTCCATTTTCTAAATATAGTACTTTCTTCTTGGGACATGGTAACATACTGCTGACGTTTCACTGTACCCTTGGGAAAGTTATGGAAACGTTGTCTCACGGCACGTGGCCTGATAAGGATGTTCGCTATGCATAGGAACCTCCAATCCGCAGAAGTTCTAGACAGAACAGGAAGGCCAACTCTAGCGATACAGGATAGTCGATAATGTAAACGGAAACCACGCCAGCCGCGGATCTGTCTACGCGCTTAATTGAAGTTTTCTGGCCTTTAGAAGTATAATGTTTGTGTCTTCCCGTTTAGCACCTGCTGTGCTTTGTCTGGGTGTTTTTCGCTGATGGGTTTTCGTCATCCGGCAGTTCGGGGTGACGCTGATATGAAACATTTAAAAATAAACCATTGAAGAATAAAACGCTTAAAAATCCAGCTTCCAAAGTAAACTTTTAAAAATAAATCATGTAAATACCAACGTGGTCAAAATAAACTCTGAAAAAATTACTTCGCAATATCAACGCGTCGAAATAAATCTTTCAAAATCCATCCTGCCTAACTGATGGACAGCCGAAGCTTTCTACGTCCACGACTGAAAATAGTGCTGTCTTCACTCTTGGAATGAATATTCATCTGAGAACGACAGTTTCGCTCCACTGGAAGTGTGTTGTGTGTGCGCATTCTCCGTGACTACGTACTTCGTATATTTGTATTTCTACTCTAAAGGAGGACAGTAAAGACGGAGTCGGATTCGAAGTGTTAGATAGCTTGAACCCACATGTAGCCGTCCATGCATCTACAGAAGGCAGCATATCCCTAAGCGCGGGGAGAAAACAAGGGAACGAACAAAGAAACGTAAAACACTATAATTCCTTTATGCATTGAGGCTTCTGGCATTGTTCCACTAGCTCAACTCAGGAATGTGTGTGTTATTCTTGTATTCATACGCGCCGTCGTCTAACTCTCAAACTGGGTATTTTGATTTCCTCAACTATTATTGGAAGAAGAAACATAGTTAATCATGGAACAGATGTGAATAGAGAACGTCAATATTGTGGATTTAGTTGAACAGAACATTGTGCTGCCCATAGACAAACGTACGGCAGAGTTCACCGCGAGCCTAACTACGATTTATTTTTTCAGTGTGGATTTTAAGAGCGTGAATTTTGACGGGTCGAATTTTGAGCGTGACTCTTTTAATGTTGTATTTTTCAGTGTTTATTTCAGCGTACACCCGGCAGTTCCCTATGAAGTCGGTCCAGGGAGCACGATCACCCCCGTGTAACATGCCGGCATATCGGCAGGCCGATCGCTCGGCACAAAGGAATCATCGGTGTCGCTAACTACGTCGTTTCTTGCTACACCGTCTCGTCGCATTTAAATTCTTATGGAAGTAATCAATGCTTGATACAATTTATTATACTATATTATCCATACAAATCACCATTTAACTATGCAAGGAATGGAGAAACAACAACATAATGTGCGGCTTCCACAAGCACATCCACAGCTATGTCGTATTTTGGGATACCAATGTAAATTGCAGAGGACGAGCGAACAATTAGGACAAACACGACATTCAAGCCTCACCAACGCCCTTACCGTTTACTGTGGTGCCGGTTTCTTTTCTTTGGTATTGGTATCAATATTTAACGGTATGGTTCGAGTATATAATTTCCAGCGGGACACAACAAGAGCACTCGCACAAAAAGTCGCCCATCCGGGGATGCCTTCCTTCGCCACACTGTCGGAAAATAAATGTATAAATAAGGTATAATAATGGGCCCTTGTATCCTTTTTTGTACCTTCTTCCGCCAATCTATACCCTTGGATGGTATAGAAAAGTACAAACTATCGACTTATACACCCAACCTCGCACAAGGGCACAAAGGAGGTATAACTATAATGAACAGTAGCTGTAATGAGCTCTAACTAACCCGTCCTGGAGTAGCCAGTCCCGAGTAGTTTGGAACTAACATCTCCATTTTTTTTCCTTTTAGCGATCAATCAATCAGTCTTTTTAATTCCCTGCACACCAGTTCCATACCTTCCACGGTAGCTGTAGATGTTAGGGATTTCTGTATCATGTTTATACCTTCGGCCCTTTTTAAACCGTTACTTACGCAACATGCTGCACCGCACTTTGGGAAAGGGCGGCTTCCCAAATTGTGAAGCCGCCTTCACCCTAGAAGAGGCCTTACCGGTGAGGACGCCTAGATTAGGTCTCTCTGTACTGATATTACGCTGCCATAAATCATTCGATTAAAATACTACTGTACTGGCGTTTGTATTTTTGAATTAAATATTAATAAATATAGTAGTAATAAATAAATTAGTCACTAGCTGTCAGAGCGGAAAAACCTATCAAGTTGTCGAACGGGAGACGGTGAACAACCCAGACCCTTGGACTGCTTTCTGGATGCAAAAGAAAAAAAAAAAAGGGGGGGGGGGGGGTTAACAACAGAGGATGGGATTACACAGAGTTCAATATTCCTTAGGGTAACGGCATTTAGAACTGAAGCTTTCTTTCGTGTTTTCTTTTCATTTTTTGTTTCATCAACGCTCATACTGAACCAATAAAAAATCGACCAAACGACGGCTGCCGTCTCGCTCAAATGGCGTTCAATCAAATGGATTTCGACCAAATGTCCCGCGTTCGATCAAACGGCTTTCGACTTATCTTTGTGGTGGGAAAAGAGCATAGAGATAAAAACCTGATCTTGTTTGGGATGAAAGACAACCGCTTTGCTTGCTTTTTCCTTCTACTCCTAACAGACTTCTCTGATGGAACATAAACGTTCTTCTAAATAAATAAATCATCTACATAAATCTCTCAGAAATCACGTCTGAAATATGGCAAAAGCGTTGATTTTTGGTATAAGTTACGGCAGAGTACGAAGACGTGTTGAAATTGAGGTATTTCCGATAGAGAGAGTATTTTTGTGAAGTTCGCAATCCCATTACATAAAAAGCCATCTAAATCTCAAATCAACGCTGGCAGCACCATTCATATCACATTTTGCCAAAACTGGTTTGATGCAGAAATTTCTTACACGTGGTGAGAGGGGACACTCCCCTTGTGGAGACGCTTCGGTGGAGTACATGTGTGAAGATACCAATAACTGGATATGAATGTGTGACATTCTCGTTCTATTCTCGTTCTAGAGGCTTACATTGGTCAGCTTCGCGACCGTCACTGGTACGATGTCCGCTTCCAGTTCAAGAACGAGACTCGTGGGAACAACACACTGTGTGTGAGCTCCGAGCAGCCGTCCACTCTGAAAGTGCAGCAGCTGAGACTCGTTGACATCGTTGCTGACCTCTACGAGGTGTCCTTGTGTGTGCTCATAACCAGGGACCAACCGGAACTGCAGCTTGAAACTTGCGAAGCACCAAAAGTGTTTCTCACTATCGCAATCAAAGCCTACATTGTCGGCAAAGGGAGGCGGTCCATAGCTCCCAGAAGCGGCGTCACATGTCTCGGCTGTTTTCTGGAGGACAACGAGGATTTCAGTCGAGATTAAGTGTGCAAAACGCCTTAGTACGTGATGACAGCTATTTCATTCGTTTATTGTATACCTTACAGCGCCAGTAAAGGCATTGTAGCGGGTGAGCGCGGCATGAACAAATGCGGAAACTACGAACACAGAGAGATAAAAAGGAGAGACAAAAAGATCGAACGTTGCGATAAAGCCTTCAGTGTGGATAAGGAGTAGGAGCAACCAGGAGCACCAATAATATTACGTATCGTGCAACACACACAAAAGAAAAAATAAAAGAAAGGAAAAGGAAATATCGGTTGAAGACCTCAGTATGATGTCGGTATAGTTAAGTATGGTCTATCCTACTTGATATGTACTTAGGAAGCGCGTGAAAGACATCATTATGAAGACCAGTGCCATAGTTTTGTGTATCGAAAGGTATAGTTATTCCATCTTCGTGTTGCTAAACATAGTCTAGCAACGCGAACAGGACGACAGTTCCCACCCTAACGTTTTCTTTACGCTACTGGAGCGGGTCGAAAAGGAATAATTACCTGCCACGAACCAACCCTGCTTGATGTTGAGTATTTTTTTTAATTATCCCTACTGAGTATCCCATAGCAAAGAAGCGTACGTAAATATTATAGAATAGGGAGGAAGCTTTGCTAGGATAAGCTCAGTTTAAAAAACAATTTGCAGGGACAATTTGCTATTGGTCAACGCCGCGGCGGGCGCCTTTTGCGGATTAGTAACGTATTAGTCTCTTGGTTGAGCGGAGGCTTATCGTGCCTCTTTTTCGGTCTGATTATTTCAGACCGCATGTGCTTGCCAATCGAATGAGTGATAAACTCAGGCCACAAGGCAGAAATACTGAGTAGGTTACACTTCTCAGTGGTAAGTGGGCATGAAGGTAATTTGGAATACCACTGAAATTCGCTCCATTGTACAGGTGCACATTACGAGACTTTTGTGAATTACTACGTGTGCACTGTAATTGTGAAGACAAAGATACGAGACGATAAGAGGCGAAGAGGACGATAGAGATACTTGTCGACGACGATACAAGACTTGTTGTCGTACAATCATGATCGCTAAGACCAGAAACAACAAAGGTGCCCTAGTACTGCACAACACTAAGCCGACTACGGCATGACCTCTCGTTGGTACACTGACACACTGTTAAAAATACGATACGATGCACTTGCGCACTTGCAATACGATGTAGGTATCATTTCCTTGGGCCTGACACAGACATAAAAGCAGACCGAACGACACGAGTCTCGTGTCGTCCGGTCTGCTTTTATGTGTATGTGTGTGTTCTCCCTCAGGCTCAAGGAAACGATACCTACATTGAATTTACACCAGCTCGCTTGTACCCTCCTTCTCTGGTCAACTTGCAATATGTTGCGAGATTCGCGATAAGGTCGCGCGTTACACCGGAAAGGGGGTTCCTGCGCCATTCAGTGTTCCGGAGGTTGCAATCGCCCCCCCCCCCCCCCTACTTCAGGACAACACAATTCGATCTTACAGCAGACGGCTACTTTTGCAAACTCTGATAGGTTCACTGCAGAGTCCGGAGGCCGATAAAAATCACATATTACTCATTCAATTGTGCACCAAACAGACTTGCAATCTTCAATACTGTTGCCCGTACAGGGCCAACTTTTTATAGTACCTAGAACCAAAATGAAAACACCCCCGCCATAACCATCACGATCATTTCTGTAAACAGGGAAAACATTCATCGTCAGCAACACTATTATCCAGCCAAGACTCATTTCAGACTACTATGTCAGGTTATGTATAACTTCAAGAAGAACAGCAAAGTCATCCACTTTGTTTTTAGTACTTTGGCAATCTGGTGCAATCATTGTCAGTTCCCTTCTGATAGTATACGAGGCACAGCAATTGTCGATGAACTTGTTTGCTATCACTTCTCAAAGATAATTCCACGATGGAGCTGGCAAGTTACCTCGTTACAGGCCGGGTAGGTAATTCGCTATCACGGGTGTTTGAAGCATGTCGAGTTTAAGTGCAAGAGTTCCAAGTATCGCATCTTCCATCAGTTACAGGTTTGCCGAAGAGGAGTCGTACTCTTGATCCATTTTGGCACTCTTCAGCACAATTCTGTCACAACTGCCTTCGAACAAAGCGTACGTGGCGGGAAGTAAGTTCCAGATATAGTGATTCCAAAGTACATATTGAAGTTTTTCCAGGGTATAGTCGTAGAGCTTGAGAATAACAAGGCGAACTCTTCCTTGCACCTTATTACCAATATCAATCATATATATGCTCTCAACGCTTTATACATCAACACGCAGCTCTTGGACGCTGTAGACGATTAGATTATTTCGCCTGGACATAGTTTAAAGGTCATATCAGTCTTATTAAGCACATACGTTCGAGATATTTCGAATTCAGCAACCCTGTTCTTGCATTTCACTAGTTCAGCGGTGATATCCTCAAGTTATTTTACACGCTCGATCAGGTTCCCAAGTGGCGTTGAGGTTTTTGAACGCTTGTCTCTCATCTTTCGTCCTGATCACATCTAATGTCGTTCCCTGTCTTAGAATCACGTTTCTGAATGGTCAGAAGTAAAACTGTGTGTACGGATATTTATAAAGATATGTGTATAGAATGGCGCATAATCGGGTTCGATTAGATATAAAAGAAAGCTATGGGGACGCTTGAAGACTCGCATTATTTATGCCTATACACTTACATGTGTGATGAAATGGCAGCAGTTGTTTA
This sequence comes from Ornithodoros turicata, assembly GCF_037126465.1. Classification (NCBI taxonomy): domain Eukaryota; kingdom Metazoa; phylum Arthropoda; class Arachnida; order Ixodida; family Argasidae; genus Ornithodoros; species Ornithodoros turicata. Next base: position 98,796,928 of record NC_088202.1, read on the forward strand.
CCTACAGTCACAAACAATTGAATATAAGAGAGTTGCCACGGTATACGATGAGTGGATGTTTTATGGCATTCCCGAAATACCGATCGCGTGGGTCATACACAACAACAACAAAAAATAAGTAATGATGATGTCGTGGGATGTTTCGCCGCTGAGGCGGCACCCTAGCAATGCTTGAGGGGGAGAAGATGGTGAATGATGATGAATGTTCTAAGTTCACGCAGGAGCCCTATTGCTGCTAAGAAAGTGATGAGGGCTTGAAGAGCTCGTAGCTGATGCGCTGGGTTGGCCGGAGGCCCAAGCATTTGAGGAAGGGCAAGTGAGGGTGTTCCAGTGGCTTCAAGTTGGGGCTGGAGAACGCGTTGCTCAGTGGAATACTGCTGACAGCCGATGAGAATGTGCTGGACGGCACTTGGAGTATTGCAGCAAGGGCATAGCATTGTGTTACTGTAACCCAGCTTGTGGCGGAAGTATAGGGTGAATACGACGTCCAAACGAAGTCGACGGACGATAGACGTAAGGGTCCGATGAAGTGTAGACGGCATTATGAAGAACAGAATGGGATCTACTGACAGGAGGAGGGATCCTTCCGAGATGTCTTGACGCCATTGATGGGCGGCCTTTGCTGATGCAAGCGCCGACAGGTAAGATACACATGTACGTTAAAGTAACAAAGTCCCAATTCCTATAGTTCTTTGAGTACCGACACTGTGAACGCTAAGATACGAAGGCTCAGGGTCACAGCGTAACAAGCGATCGCAAACTCGTTTCGAGAAAAAAGATATATCCTTCAGGATTCCATTACATGCGAATAGGTCATGCGAGCCGTGATGCTAAAGCCTCAATTTAGAACAAAATTCTGTTAGATATGTTCTGTCTTTGAGTGCCTATATTTTCTTCATTTTGGCAAACGCATTGTGGCTTTGACCATTTCAAACGAATGTTGATACAAACCCTTTAGATGCAAAATAATATGATGCCATAACTGTCGTCAATGTGACTGTTGCTGTCCCAGCCAACCTCTTTGGGGGAGGGGCAGATGGATATTGAAAATAGTCCCCGCTTTGACAAAGACATGCAAGTCATATACGATTACAACCGTATACCATGGTTGGGAATATCGGAACAAGATAAGTGCGTCGATTAAGAACATTTGCGATTAGTGAATGCAGAGAGATTACAATGAGGGTTAGCAGGCAGACTACGATAGACGTCTGGCAGGGCCACTGCCCTCTAAGTCCACCTCGGGGCCACCATTCTACTGTGAGGACCTCCAGTACGAGAACACAATGCAGGATATACAAAGAAACATCCGTACATCTCTTTACCATGACCCTACGCACAAGTATACCCTCATTATTTGACTTTCGCAATAGCAAATCTAAGGGCAAAATCTACTACTGCTATGTGAATCCTGGCAAGGATGAGATTCTGTTGAGTTCCGAAGGCTTATTGAATTTATTTGAGGAGTTGATCATGCCTGCTTCTATACCCCAGCCATATCAAATAATGCGACTGAACATACCTTACTTGGACGGTCTATGATGAAATACTGTGGACGTATCATTCGTGATGTATTAATATTCGCGAATCGCGCATTCAGTGATTTGCGAAGTTATTCGCGAGTATTTAATTTCGCGATTCCAGGGCTGTTTCCTTTCACAAGATAAACGACAAGCTATGTTCGCGAGTACAATTTTTCGCGATTTTTTAGCGGTCGCGAAATTCGCGAAAATTAGGGTAAAGTGGGGCAAAATGAGACATAAATTTGCAGTTGAATGTGAAATTTTTATTTTTCGTGCTTTAAAAAAAAAACTAGCCGTAGGCACATTCTCAGGCGTATAGAGCCTTTGGCCGGTAAAATCCAGAACGGACGTAGCCGATGTAAAATAAACACAGAACAAGAAATTCAAAAATGCAAATTGTCTCATCTTGCCCCAACCCTCGGGGCAAGATGAGACATCGCGTGGGGCAAGATGAGACACGCCGTGGTAATAAACTATACAAATTAGTTTTTGCAATCCAAGCAGACAAAGTAAGGCCCTTGGGCTCCTACATAACCCCCTTGAGCGCACCGACCGCAACCACACAGAAGCTGGTGCTATTTTGCTTCACCGTCCTTCGCAAACAAGGCACCACCAGTGTGATGCGTGCGCTTCTGCTTCGCTGGAAATATCCTAGGAAACAGGAAAATTTGGTGGAAAATCCTAGGTAATATGCAAAAAAGAAATGTCTGAGTAACAAGCATAAAGCCACATAATAGTTGACGTATCCGTTTCTAAATTACATTAAATTTAAATTGCATTAAATTAAAATTAAATTAAATTGTCGCGTCTTGCGATTTAAATGGCGAAATTAAATTGTCATGACATCGGATGTTCAACACCAACAACAACAACAACAAATAAGTTAATGATAATGAATGGGGAAATTCGCCACGTAAGGTGCGGCCCACTATCCCAAGGCACAATGGGGCAGGATGAGACGTGTCCTGATGATGAGGTGATGAACGATGCTAAATAGGGTCGATAGTCAGTGGAATAGAAGGGTAGGCAAAACCACAGCACACAAAAACACGCACACAGCACACAGGTACGCAGCCAGATCATAGGGTAGAGAGGAGACCAGTGTCCCGGAGAAAAATCTTGAAATACTCAAGAGCTTGGCGATGATCAATCTGGTTAGACCAAGGGCCGAGAATGGTTGCCACTGTGAATGGTGCGGCCGTGATAGACTGCAGGCGACACTGTAGAGCTACTCTTTGGGAGGTGTAAAGATGGCAGTCGAGGAGCACATGCTTGGTATCCGCCAAAACAGCACAGCGAGAGCAGAGCATCGAGTCGGAGCAGCCGATCACATGCTTGAAATGGGGGGTGAATGCAACCCCAAGACGAAGCCTGTGTATCAGCGACGTAAAATGGCGAGGCACACGAGAAGGCATGGTGAAGCCAAAGTCAGGGTCCACTTCACGCATCAGAACTCTTGATGGAATGTCCCGAGACCATTGCGCATGTGCGAGAGGCCTCACCACATCATTTAGGAAGGTTCGCCTGTCGCCTTTGGGGAGGGTAATCCGCACGCTTGATCGGGAATGATACGCAGCTGCTGCAGCCTCGTCAGCCTCTTCATTGCCGCGGATGCTGCAGTGTGCAGGAACCCACTGGAAGTAGATAGAGTGCCCGCTGATCTCAAGACGGCTTAGTTCCTCGAGTATGTCCACCACCACAGGCGCAAGTGATCCACGAATACCCATGTTCGCTACACACTGGAGTCGCAATATATCACCCAGCTGCTGATAGCGGCGGATGCAATGTGCTTGAGGAAGAACAAAATGGCATGGAACTCTGCAGACGTGGATGAGGTGCGGTGCGAGAGACGGTATGCGTGGCACGACGACATAGTCGGGATTGTAAAGGCAGCGGTGGAGCAGTGTAAGTTGGTCGACCCATCTGTGAATCTTCGTAAGTCAAGTTTGAGAGTGCCACAGAATTCCGCATGCAGAGATGCGGAATTCTGTGGCACTCTCAAATTTGACTTTCGATGAACCTATAGTGAGTGTCTCAGACCAAGAGCAGTAAGAAACACAGGCGTGGCCTTGTTGCAGAGTTAATACTCCACGCAACTCGTCACTTGACCGTTGTTTTTGTGCATAATCGGATTATACTTAGACAGCTCACCATCCGTTTTGTTTCAGAGGCGAGGAGTACCCTCGAATTCGCGCGACAAGCAATATAGTATTTGTTTTCTCTTGGAATGGGAATGCCAGTACCTTTTGAAGCTTTTTGGACTGTGAGCTTTTCCATTTCTCTGTTTGCTTTATTTAAACCACCGCGCTCTGTGTTCGTTATGGGAATTACCAGAAACGGGTACAGTGGGGCAACAGGGAATGAAATAGTTATGTGGTGGCCACTCTCTATAGTTACGGGTCCGTTAATGGTGCCGACACCAGCCCCCTACACACACACACACACACAACTCTCGCAAAATGTTTCAAAATATGATTTGAAGATGATAAAAGCAGCTTCAAGCTCCCAATAAACATCCATGCGTCGTCTCGATCTCAAAGCTGTCAATATCCCACGGACGTCTACTGTACGTTTGTGGGATGTTCGTGGAATGTGCAACAGGGGAAGGTTTTTTTTGTCCCCTGGACGTACAGATGATGTCTATGGGATTTGTGGCGTGTTCCCTGGGACGTTCCAACCTCCGAGTCAGGATATGACATGGATGTTCAGGGGACGTCTCTGGTTTGCTGGGTAGTTCAAGCTATCGTCTATAATGTGATTAGCTGCTTAGTGGAGCTGTAACAGTGATCGAATTCCACTGTTGCTTGACGAGCGTTACACATAGATAAATACTGTCACGGCTAGCAGCACGCGAACGATAAGGATATATAACGATTTTACTTGTTCCCCATATCCAGTTAAGGTTTACAGAAGTTCTTGCTTGCTTTCAGCACAACAACAATGTGGCTGTCGGAACAAGATGTCATAATCTTCACATTTATCCGTATATCTCCCTGCAAAGTCCTGGCGACGTTCCTGTGACGTTCAATCAGTGGCCAAAATCTCGTGTACTGGATCTTACATGGATATCCCAGGGATCTCCAGGCTGCTTCCTCCAGTCAAACATCCAAAACGCGATATCCTGCAAATGTACCTAGGACATCTGTTATTTACTGGGAAAGACCGAAACGCGAATCTCGTTCTGAGACATCCAGTAGATATTGCATGGTTGTCCAGATATTCAGGACGTTCGCGACCTTATAGGGATGTCCTACGGATATGAATGGTTTACTGGGTAGAGCCCGTATGTCCTGCTGCAACAGGTACGTGTTTCGAGGACTCACGAAGAGAAGTTGTCAACACCTCCGAGAAGTGGTCTGCGGTCATCCCCCGCTGTGATGACGCCTCACATCGCTCCCGGAACACCTTCCAGTTAACCAGACGAACCACGTTATTATTGCCACGTTGCATGGTGCATCCACGGATCGCTATGTGTATCGGAAGGTGGTCACTTCCTCTCCCATCACAATCCGTAGACCCTGACGCCTTTCTGAAGACATCTTGCGAGCAGATAGAGACATCGAGGACATCCATGGTGAAGTCCCTACGCATATATGTGGAGGAGCCATCGTTCAGCAAGCACACATCGAGTTCGTCAATGACGTCGCTCCATATTCTCCCTTTGGCGTCCGTTTTCCGACTTCCCCACAATGGGTGATGTGCATTGATATCACCTACGAGAATGAATGGAGTAGGCAAGTTTTTCAGAAGATGCTTTACCTCACGTTTCGTAAAGGCTGACGAGGGTGGAACGTAATGGCTAACCACAGTGAGCAAAATGTCACGGAAGCGTACTACGCACGTGACGTAGTCTACAGCAGTTAACGGCGCCCGTGGCTGCACAGAAAAAGTCAAATCACTTCATACGCACAATATTGTCCTGGACGAGGCCGCACCTCCTGATCGCACTATGTGGTACCCGCTAAGTCGAAAGTCATGGCCAATATGGGGTCTGATACTTCAATAAAAAAAAATTTCAAGTCAGGGAGCTTACTGCGCAAGCCACGTGCGTTCCATTGGAGGAGAGTTGCGTTTTTATAGCAGCGGTCCATGGACAGATGCGAGGAAACGCTCCGTTGCAAGAAGCTGCTTAACGGCTGAGAGCTCTGAAGAACTCGGGAACGTTTGCAGGGTGGCCTTGAGCGCCGCGAAAATCAAGGGAAGCAGAAGAGGGAAGAAGAGGGAAGCAGAGAAGCAGCAGATGGCGACCAAGCCATTTGTGTCGACGCGACGCTCAGGCTCCGACCGCTGATACTTGTGTGGACTCTTGTTTCCACACTCGAGGTTCTCCCAGCAACACCAGCATATGTAGGGCAAACTTGAGGACGAGAATTCACACCGCCATTGTTTGGTGGGCCATGAACTGGCTTGGCAGGTACTCTGGTAGGTGCTTGAACTGTTTTAAGTTGTCTGGGGGTCCTGTTAGTCAGCATGACATTTCTGCGAACGTTCTTGGGTGGTTCCGGGTGTGGATTGGGACGCCAGGCGCCGACACGCCGTTGTTGGTCACGTCGCGAACTGCCGTTCGGAGGCGATGGGCTTGTTGGGTTCAAGACTTCCGTCTGGTGCGCCACTGCTGCCACCCGCTTCTTTGGGCACATGGAGTGAGAAGCGGCGTGAGGACCGCCACAGTTGGCACATTTAGGCTGCCTCCGAGCAGGCCCAGCACATATCATGCACCGTGTTGACCCTCGACAAGAGCGCGCCAGGTGACCAAAACGTTGGCACTTGTACACTGGACGGGGCCTTCAACGTACTCAGAGACTTGGTATGTATTGAAACCCAGCCGAAGAGTCTTCGGCAGCTTCATGTTGGATTTGAACGTAAGAATTACTGACTTGAGTGGCGTATAGTAGTCTAATCCCCCCTCAGTATAGACATGACGTCGTTGCCGGCGAGCCGAAGTGACAGCTTCCTCTGCCAGGTAAGAGGCAATATCCTCGTCCTCGTAGTCAAGTGGTACAGCATAAATTTTACCCATGTTGTTCAGATACGATGACGGAATGATGACTGCAACATCCAGTGCGGCGACCGTTTTAAGGCCCATCAGGTTTGCTACTGCTCCTTCAGAAATCACACACACACATATGCTTTCGTCACGGTTAAAACTGAGACTCCGGATTTCCTCTTGGGCTGCAGAACATATCTCTTTGGCCACAGTGTTGGGATTCACCTTCCGGAATGACAAATTTTCCTGAAGGGGCTCGAAAACAACTGGTATCCCCTTTGTTCTATTCTTGCGGTATGTTACGAGAGTGAAAGGGTCCTTCCCATGTTCGACACCCTCCATGTCAGGTGGTGGCGTCACAGGGGGATTCTGAGGCGGGGAGAAGGTAACCGCTGACGGTAACTCACCATCCCCAACTTCAGTGGCATAGGACCAATTCTGCAGTGCATTTGGATCCTTCGAAGAAGGCAGGACGGGATCGTCGTCGCGCATTGCGCCCGGAGGCCGCTGATCCATCGGTGAACGGCTCCTGTCACTCCGCGCTGGACAGAACCTGTCTCGGGGTCCATCCTGGTTTTCAAGGTCTCGGCGGAGGACAGTCCGCCCAGTGGCCATTAACAAACAGGGCCCTAGAAGGGCCGAAAGCTAAAGGGCCGAAAGGGCTAGAACAGCAATATAGGCCTAGCCAAGCTTCATAGCAGCGAAAAGTACGTCCGTGCTGGTCAGTGCACGCGAGTTTTTTTGTTCAACACCGGATAACCAAGAGTGCCCATATTTTGCATATATCTAGATGAATGAATAAAGAAATAGAACATGAACTTAAATTGACAAAGTAAGCCTGCGAAATGTAGCTGCACAGATGACAAGAAAAAGGACTACAGAAAATCGCGCCTTTTTGGAAGGGCTTTACATTCCAGGCAGGAGAAACCGATGTTTGTTTGTTTTTCTCTCTCTCTCTTGAACGCATAAACCAATCCTTACTCCCACGTGCAATAAAGCGGGCATGCAGAGCCTCCTCACCTATGAGTAAAGTTTCAAGAACATGGAGTAACGCGTATCTGAGGCAGGTGGCGTCGAGTCCAAAATGTCGCGTCTTGCCCCGTGTCTCATCTTGCTCCACCTTACCCTTATACATCGCGAATAAAAATACGTTTAGAGTAAGCGATAAACAATTTTAGTTTATTTGATTTTTGATTTTTCTTCCACGTTGTCTACGTACCCATGCAGCCGGATACAGAGCTCAACATCCGTCCATCCGCCGAGGAGAAGAACAGACCCTGGTCCAAATATAGGCGGCTACTGACCAGAGACGTCTGCTTTGATCTACTTTCTTGGGGGCGCTGGACTTTTCGACATCCATTCATACCGTGGTCCATGTATTCATATAATATTTACGTGCTACCCATAACTGTCGTTAGATGGCTATTACTAGTCAAACAAGTGCAGAATTTATGAATAAGCTTAACGCTTCATATAAAGGGAAACTTCCTGTGAAGGACGCTGAAAACACGAAATGTCTTGCATATACGCCTATTCCAAAAAGGAGAGAACACAAAAACAGGAGAAGACAGGGAGAACATAAAAATAGCAGACGAGACGGACTCTCAATACGATTTAGTTTTGCACTAGTTTTAGTAGTTTTTGCGCTAGTTTTTGCGCTAGTAATTTTAGTATAGCGCTGCTCATCTTGAAAGCGGAACACCCATATTAGTACCGTATTTTCCGGTGTATAACACGCACTTGTGTATAACGGTGCTGTTAGCGGTGACCTCCATCACGTCCTCCTGGTCTGCGGACAGTACGATCGCGAGCGCGCCCTCATGGAAACTGCTCTCCAACGCGTCGATCAACGCCAGTTCGACTTAGCCAAAACTCTCGGGCCATGGTCGGACCCCTCACATCTGATGCAAGGCCTATGAGCTGTTGCTGAGTTCCTCTCCAGCACTGAATTAATGGACGAACTCTAATAGGACACCTTTCCATCATCATCACTTTGTCATCCCTTCCATAAGCGCAATGGGGCAGTGTACTGCCATAACGGCGGAGAATGACCCACCACATCATCATCCCATTTATGTGTGTGTGTGTGTGTTTGTGTATAACGCGCACCCCTGGATCGAATTCGAAAGAAGTTCGATGCATAACGCGCACCGCAATGTTGCTGCAAGCTTCTGTACTGCCACCAGTTTACACAGTAAACCAACGCGGTGTATCATGTATGCAGGTTACCGACGACTTCGTTGACAAAACGCGATGCTACAAAAGAAGACCATCCTTTTATATCAGGTCAAGCGCACTGCTAGAATAGACGATAGTGACTCACGAGCATTCCTCTGCTTATTCACCGAGAGCAAATGGAAGTTCAGGGACATGAAAAGCCCGATTCAAGAACACATACGGCTAGTGCGTTCTCAAAACTGAGCAATACTTTGAAGTCCAGTGCCCTTTCGCCGGTTTTGTCAACTGACCCTAAGAGATTTGGGAGAAAGCCACAGCACACCCCGGAAGAGGATCGTCACCGACCTGAAAAGGAACTCTGCAGGAAAATATTTCCGTGTATAACGCGCACCGTTAGATAACGCGCAGGACCTCTTCAGAGCACTTTTTACTGTATAACGCGCGCGTTATACACCAGAAAATACGGTAGTTGAGAACACAAGGTTGCAAGATTTTCTGTTATACCGAACAACATGTATCATTCAATGAAACATTTCACACAATTCATCAATTCAATCTTTATGTTGCACAGTTATGACAATAATAATAGTTTTATTTACCAACATTTGTGGTGGGAGGTACTGTTAAAAAGCTGACAAGAAGGCAGCTTGGCAGAACCAAGACCCCCTGACACATTTTACATACAGCACTGATACAACTAAGACAACTAAATCTCGTAAGATCAAACAAGCTGATATATGAAAAACAATAATTGAAACCAGAGACATATATGCATACGTAAAATTTCTGCACAAATGTCAAAAACGTTGACATACGAATTACTTAAGTGATCATGAGATTTAAAGAGCTCTTAATGAAGCGATATGAAGGCAACTGAAATTCGATTATACCATATCAGCGTGCGGATTAGTGAGTGCTGTTTGTTAGGATAATTATCGCTAATTACCCCGTAAGTAGCAGATATTAACCACGTCGTCGTCGTCCATCACTGGTATCGTGTTCCCTTCTGGTGTGTCTGGCATTATCCAAACAGCCAAAGCGACCGTGAAGGTTTTCTGCCATCTCGCCGAAGTCGAAAGTCTGTGGTGCCAGATATGAGAGAGGCATTGGCGGCTATCGGGGAGGCCATCCCTGGCCGTCAAAAATCGGGGTCGTCTAACACACAGACATTCAAACAAACGTATCAGCGGCCGTATATATATAGAATGTAACCCAGATATGGTGCCAGTCCAGTTGGGAGAAAGTGGCCGAGCTCATTCCTGACCTTGGACTTGCTATACAGAGGAATACTTTAAGGCAGCGCACGGTAAGATGCTACGATTTCTGTCCATCAAGAGCATTCCCTGCGTAGGAATGCGCCCAAGTTGTAAACAACAGGTCATACTGACATGTAGCGGTTCATTGAGGTTCGTTGGCCCCTTACACGAAGCGGTGTAGAAAATAACATAGAAGACAACTGGAGGCGGACGTGAGTTCCGCTGGCAGTGGTGCGATTCAGATTTAGGCTTTTGATATGAGGGGAGGTACTATTCGAGTCGATGGATCGGAGACACGCGGTTGTCGGGTTGCTCAAGGCTCTGATGGAGCATGGCGATTATCAGTTGCGTAACCGTAAGTGGACTCGAGATTTTGTAAGAAGAAGAGAAACGGAAGAGTACGTGTCAAGTCTTCGCAGTGGGAACGGTGTATATAGGAGGAATGCGTTCGTCGTTCGAGTAAAATACGATATTAGAGAACAACGCGTAAAACGGCAGTAAGTACTTTTCTCCGAACGTATGAAGCTGCATCTACGACCGCGCACGATATCAAATAGGCACATCTGAAGTCCCGCAACGAAATTGAGGCGGGGAGGATGAGTTGGGCTCATGTTGCCGTAACTCCCAAAGGAATTTTAACGGACTCAATATGTTGGTTAGAATCAGCAGGCAAAACATTTTAATTTGCAGCCATTTGCCTATTGTATATTTTGTAACGTCAGCACGTCAACCTGACTTTCTTCCGCATTCGTACTTTACAAGACACTGAAGCCCATAATCCGAGATGAAGTTCCTTGTTGATGATTGCGAAATCCTCGAACCAGTTCCCAGACAGCCATTATTTCGTTCAGGCACCAATGCGACGGCAACAAATATGATTTATACGACGTATCGTCGCAATCACACAGTGACAGGACGACGTCATGTCGATAATTTGTTAAACGAAAATTTTTTCTGTCTAGTTTACACGTAACTATTTGCGAAACAGCGCTCAGGTAACATAACCTATTGGCGACTGCGTTGGACAGGTATGCTTTACTGCTAAAGCCTATCGTCAACGAATATTTGGTACCATACAAACCTTACGGATCTCATGAGTTGCCCCCAGTAGCGTTCTGTTGTCAGCAAATAGCAAACTATGATTCATTACTCTATGAGAGAATTTGACCCCTTGCAAATGTGTTCCGCCACGATTTCGTGTCGGAACCTCAGGGATGATGTGTCTTGACTATGTGCAGTCGTCGTAGCGTTTTATGTATCTATTTCCACATTGTTATCCTCGGTGATGCATAATTAAGCAGAGTACATATTTATAACGATTTTATAATGCGTTGCCTAGGCTATTATGTATCGTGCAAACACTCGCAGAATAAACACAATCAAATAAACACAAGCATCCCGCAAGTGGGACCAGGAGAAGCGCTCGTCGAAGTTATCCAAATTGCTCAGATGCTGCAAAAATGCGCCTCCTTTTAGACAATTCGACAAACGACTACGTGTGTTGCACACCAAGACCCGCGTTTGCGTACGGTGTTTGCTGTCTAGGCAATATTAAAGTGCTGTAAGGCTCGTATTTTGATGCTCGACCGTCGGTTTTTGTGAGTTTCTGCACATGTTGTATGAGATCCTCACAAGAGCTTCCTACGTGAGGACCTTGTCCAGTAACTACGACGACGTTGCCGCTGCCGTTGACAGTGTGTCATTCAAAATATTCTATACTACTATGTGCATATCGCTAAGGTTCGCGCTTCACGTAAATTTTTCTTTTCATGCGGTGTGCCCAATCAGAATGTCCGTTTCTTTATACCTGAATTCAGTAGATCGTTAAAAACCTGCATTGGTTGTGTAAACCAGAGTTCGAGGTAACTCGTTACAAGTAACTCGTTACTGTAACCAAGTTCCTTTTTTTGATAACTTGTAACTTAACTCACTACTTTTTCGCCGTGGTAACTTTCAGAGGAACTCGTTCCTTTTTCAGGTAACTTTGCCAAAGTAACGTAAGTTAAGTGTCCGAAGTAACTTGGAAGTAACTCGTTCTTTTTTTAAGTAACTCGGTAACTGCGAGTTACATTTCACGCTGAAGAACTTCGTTATTAACTTATTTACATTTTTCACACGGTAACTTAACTTGTAACGAGTTCTTTTCGACGTGTAACTTCTCAGTCTATGTTGTAAACGATTAGATTGGACAAAAATTAATTGCAGTATTGCAATGCGTGCAAAAACTGTTCAAATATTTCTTATTAGGACGCTTGTAACGAATGATGCATTATAAACGTGTAGTCCCACAGCTCGAAACATAAAATTTGTGAAATTGTTATTCCTTTTGCAGACAACACACTTTTTCCCGTCTGTTTCAGAGCGTTCAACTCCAGCCAAAGTGTTTGCAATGGCGATCTTCACGTTAACTGCTGTTTGCTCCTGCTTCTTGTTGTCCGTCATCCTGGCAGAGGACAGTGACACTGCCATCATTTATTCAAGCTCAGGAGTGATACGTGGGTTCACGCAGCAGGCCTTTGGTAGAGTTGTTGACACTTACCTCGGCATACCATTCGCCGAACCGCCTGTCGGAGACTTACGCTTTAAGAAACCAGTACCAGTGAGACCGTGGAAGGGCACGCTGAACGCCACCGACACCTCACCACCTTGTCTTCAGTTTCAGTTTGATATGACTATGGACTGGGCCAAGAGCAAGAAGAAACCATCCGAGGATTGCCTCTACCTCAATATCTGGACGCCTACATGTTCAGACAGTGACTGTAACTGCACGCTTAAGCCGATTATTATAAATGTTTTTGGCGGGGGTTACAGTATAGGCGCAAGCGACTGGGACGTCTACGACGGTCTCTACATGGCTGCACGTGGCGATATCATTGTCGCTAACTTGAATTATCGCGTTGGCGAGTTTGGGTTCCTGAACGGCAAGGTCCCAGATGCGCCTGGAAACCAGGGTCTCCACGATACCCTTCTTGCTGTCAAGTGGATCAAGGAAAATAGCATGTCCTTCGGTGGGGATCCAAACCGAATAACGTTATTTGGGGAAAGTGCTGGTGCTGTGACAGTGGGTTACTTCATTGTGTCACCTTTAGCGCGAGGCCTAGCGAGTCGACTTATTATGCAGAGCGGAAGTCCTTACTGGAAGATAGGAGACAATACTGAAACAGGACCGGAGAAGGTGCTGAACATGGCACGACATGTCGGTTGTGCAGACGCTGAAATGTCCTTCGAGCAGGACCACGACTGCATTATGTCCTGCTTGCGCACTGTTCCGGGACACGTCCTACTCCAATCTGGCCAGCAACTGTATGGAAAGAAGCATTCTTCGACATTTTTCCCAAGTTATGGAGACGAATTCCTTCCCGTGAATCCTGCATTGCAGTTCGAGAAGGGGGAGTTTCTGTCGGCTCAAGTTCTGATAGGCAGCAACAAGGACGAAGGGTCCGCTTTCCTTTCCATGATCCTCCCTGAAGTGTTTCCACCTCACGAAATCAGGATAACGGACCAGGAAGAAGCAGGGTTTTATATCACGATCATGTTTCGGTACCTCATGCGCAGAGGAAACATGGCGGTGAGGGACCACTATTTTGGAAATCTGAAGAATGCAAACGTAAGCTTTGCCTTGAAGACTAGTTCCGACGCTGTTGGAGACTACAGCTTCACATGCCCTGCAAATTATTTTGCCCAAGCGGTTTCAAGCGACCAAGACAGCGACGTCTATTACTATTACTACACGCACAGGTCCTCTCGAACATACAGGTCGGAGTGGATGGGTGTGGCACACTTCGAAGAGTTTCCTTTCATTATGGGACTTCCTCTGAGACCCGGTTATAATTACACGCAAGAAGAAGTGGAATTCAGCGAGACAATGATGGATATATGGGTCACTTTCGCAAAGACAGGGTGAGTTATTTGACAACTTCAATGTACGTAGGACAATAGCTACAACAGATAAAACTAGTGGATTTCTAAAAACGTACCTAGTGTACAAGTTCTGTAGTTGTAAAATCAGTACGGACATTCGTATGCCCCGATAATTCAAAGTGCGTCGTAGAAGCCGGAAGATCGAACTCTGAAGAGGCGAGCTGTTTTGCGCACTGTCAAAAGTTAGTGCTCACAAAGAACGTTACTTAAAACTAACGCCTTACCTAGATTTTTGTTTTATTGTGCCGCCCTGGGCAAGTTTCCAAAACAATTCTCGTAGGCGTCCCTGTGCGGAGTTGCGCATATTGTTCTATGCACAGAGTCGTTAACGCGATGCTTAGGATTTCAGAGAATGCAGCTCTTCCCCACAACAGCTCAGTTTTTAACATAGCCCAGATCATCAACAGAAAGTGGCACAAAACAATGTGAGCACTATGTATACACTGGGCAAGTTGTTGTGGCCCACCGTGAACTTTCCCGGTATGATCTATGACCAGTTCTAGCCTGACGGACACTATGGACATGCCTCCATGATAGCTGTGAAAGTTGCTTCGTATTTTCAAATCATTGTGGGTACTTGCCATTCGAAAACAGTTCTTCGTATAGCTGGTTTGTGGACAAACACAAAATTTCAACCAAACAATGACCAACTATCGCGTTCTATTTTTGTCTTCATGAGTCAATCGATGAAGAACCGTGACATATACCGTATTTTCCGGTGTATAACGCGCGCGTTATACAGTAAAAAGTGTTCTGAAGAGGTCCTGCGCGTTATTTAACGGTGCGCGTTATACACGGAAATATTTTCCTGCAGAGTTCCTTTTCAGGTCGGTGACGTAGTAATTCTAGCCTCTTCCGGAGTGTGCTGTGGCTTTCTCAATTATCTCTTAAGGTCAGTTGACAAAACCGGCGAAAGGGCACTGACCTTCATAAAGGTTAATGATGCTGCTTAAGGATGCTATTCAGCAGTCAATAATCTTGAATTCATTTCAGAAGAATGGCGTGATTGAGAAGGGACGCGAAACGAAAAGCAGAGAAGAGAGTAAAGTATACTATGACAGCGACGCTGTTGCATCGGAGTTTAACGGATTTGACTAAACGCGTTTCAAATATAGCATATGCATATATGATACACCGCTTTGGTTTATTGTGTATACTGGTGGCAGTACAGGAGCTTGTAGCACCATTGCGGTGCGCGTTATGCACCGGTGGCGTTATACATCGAACATTTTTCAAATTCGGCCCGTTTTTAGGGGTGCGCGTTATACATGAGTGCTCGTTATACACCGGAAAATACGGTACCTTTTAAAACCTGTCTATATACAGGGTGTTCATTTTTATCTTCTGCGGATTTTTTTATATAAAAAGTTATGAGAACAGCATAGATGTCGTTTTTGTCGTTTGTCGTTTTGTCGTTAGCCATTTTTGTTTTCCTGAGTGATCTGGAGTAGCCGGCTCTCGTAATGAGTGCCTATTTCTCCATTTTCTTTTTTTCCTTTATTATCAACTCTACTCGTTTTTGCAGTTGAGTTATATGTCCAGGCGGACATCCTCTGGATGAGAGTATTTAACTACAGAATGACTAATTACATAAAGTTCACTAATTAAGTCTTTAATTAGGGAATTTCTGGCAAAAGCGAGATAACAACGGGAGACAATCCTCGTTCAAAGCCATTCTATGCTCTACAAGTCCAGAAAAGAGCGCGTGCCATGAAATACCTATCGCCGAATATCCGTATGCAAATGAGCCGAAACCGAAAAAGCGCTCCTCAGGAGCGCATCATCATCGCCAACGGAGGCTTATCTGGACGGGAAAGCGGTTTATCTGGCCAGCAGATCGACTCCTACTCCTATCATCTCCATCGCTCCAAATCACGTGGCCCTATGACGTGTTATGAGGGCTGTGCTCAATGCGTTCCCTGTCGCCGCTGTTTCGGTTTCGGCTCATTTGCATATCAAAATTCGGGGATGGACATTTTAATAACGCACGTGCGTGTTTCAGGAGTTTTTAAACGCGGAATGGCTTTCAACGAGAATAGTCTCTCATTCTGCTATCTCCCTTTTGCACGAAATCCCCTAATTAAAGAGTTACTTAACGAAGGTATTAGGTATTTAGTCATCTTACAGTTGCATACTTCTTCGAGAGGATAACTCAATACAGTCAACTATAGGGCCGTATAACTCAACTGCGAAAACGACATGTGTGAAGTCTCATAGCTTTTTTATAAAAAATCTGTAAAGGATAAAAATAAACACCCTGTATATACTTATTGGTATACTACATAGTCTGCATATCGTCCTGCATATCCTGCAAATCGTTTGTGCCTTCGAAACTTAAAATGTAACACGTTACACATGTTATGACCATTCCCTATTATACACTAGTGCGTTTTATTCATATCACTCTCTCTTCTTGATTTTTGTTCGTTTTTAACGTCTTAACAGGGGAACAAAATATGAAGCCAGTGCACTTAAACGCATAATGAAACACGCTTCTTGTTGAGTCACAATAAGACAAGTTCATAATCAGGAGTGCTAACAACGGGACGAGACGGGACGACGGTAGGCACGGACAAGCAGTCACTATACCAACACGTATTATTGAAAAGAAGAACGGGTATAAATAGAGAAGAAACCACCACACCACCCTCTTCTCGGCATGAACTGACACTGAACTGAAAACTAACCTCGTAGCACTAACGCGCCGAATATACTATAGGACTAGGTCGATCTAGTAGATCTGTTGACAGATTTTTAAGAATATCCTTCCCATCGTGATCCCCTTATTCGACCCCAAAAATCAATGGGGGCAGTGGATGCCGCCACAACTGTGGTGTGAATCGCCCACCTCATCGTCATCTAATGTATGTGCGTGTGTGCGTACCTCGATGCTGCGGTAAGACATCTACGGTAGAGGACGTGGGCATCGGGACGTGGGCCCAGCAGTAATTATAACGTCATTCGCAATTACGACGGGCTAAATTTCGAAACTCGCAGCTCCCGGGTATTCGCCATTGGGCTTGAAAGAGAGAAACGCCAAATGAATCGGATTCTTCCTCGTTGCATTTGGCTTTGAGGTCGTGGTAACTTAACAGCGGAAGTACGTAGAGTCGTGAACGGACAACATAACTATACAGATGAGTAGGACAGCTCGTGACGAGAACGAGATGGAGAAAACCAGATGAACTGTGAATAATATGCTAGTGAATGGTTTATTCATATTACGTCTGCTAGCTGCGTCTTACTTGGTATATAGAGAATCGAAGTTGCTTCTAGCCATGCAGCCTCGATAGCCCAGTCGACCTCTGCTGAGCTCATAACCGCCGCTGGTCACTGTCGAGGATTGTAGAAATGTAGGGACAATTGAACAGTTATTGCAGAACAGTCTGCTGGAGGTTTGTGCGACACGTTGAGGAACTCCACTAGGTACAAGTTATCCGCACCCCTACATTGCGCGACCTTGCACTCGCCTTAGGCTGCGTTCACACGAGACAACTTTTTCCAGCCACTCGGACCAACGTCTTGCGCACCGCTATACTGCGTTCACATGTATAGCAACCCGGTAGTGCCACCCACAAGCAACCTTACGGCAATCTGAGAAAGTGGGTTCGAATCCAACTGATGGTGTCTTTTCTTTAGCTACTGTTTATCAAATCTTAGTCAGTTTATTACGCCAAAAATCATCATTATCTTCAAGAAATGCTTATTGATACATTTGTGTGGCGTTATAGTAAAAAAAAAAAGAAACATATATTTCTCATCTGCACCTGCACGATTTGAACCCAAGGGCCCACGAACGAAATAACATCACCCATCGAGAGTCATGTGGCAATGCTCCCCTCGCTGATTGGCCGCTGCACGAGCAACTTCTCAAGTTTTCGGTCGGGGAGCGATTCTGAGCAACTCGAGTTGCTGGAGGTGGCCGGCGTCGGCCGACTGCCAGCAACTCGAAAATTGATCATAGTTTCTGGGAAAAGTTGCCCTGTGTGAACGCTGCCTTTCGTGTAACGATGCTTCCTGTAATTAAAATTTCCCAACTCATTGTCAGCCATAAAAATACAATTATTGTTATTAATTTCTAGCTTCGGATGACTTCACCGGGTATTTGAGTGAAAACGTGTTCCTGATAACTTCCCAAATATAGCTGTAAATAAAAAAGTGAAGGACAAAAAGTAGTGCGCCTGTCAAACGTTCGTACTAACGCTAGCCCGCCATAGTAACGCCGCTAGCGGACCTACATTATTACATTGCATACGTGCATGTACTACTACATATTGTTGGGGTTCTATGTAGGTACCCAGCCACCCTTGATTCTGTTAGCAGACCCGGTAACTGTCCTTTTGAGCAAAAGAATGATTAATTGAAGTGTGTTTCAACTGATTAGATACGATGTTAATTAAGATATATCAATAGTTAATTACGTATCAACTTGTCATCAATAGTTAATTGTATACGTACAATGTCATACTCATACCGGCTGAGGTATCCGCCGGCATGCATCGGGAAGTATGGTACTGATGTGCAGTGGGATCCTGACGTTAGACAACGAAGGGATGAACCTGCTTTGCTCCATACGGTATACGTGCACTCATGCAGTGGCGTAGCCAGACCTCCGAGGTAGGGGGGGGGGGGGGGGGGGGCTCGATACGAAAACTCCCTCCCCTCGCTGATCCTGGGTGCGACAACACACAATATACTTGTGCACACCGCAAGATGCGGTTGAAAAGCAAACAGAACGAAAATAACTGATTTGGACGTTCACAATACGATTACACTGTGATGTCCAATGAGGTGGTGTCAGGAGGTTGGAAGGATTTTGGAAAGCTCATATTTTGAAAAAAATTCAAGAGTGCCGCTTAGATAGACGCCATGAACTGTATGCATGCACGGATTTGCGTGAGTCGGTCCGTGGTGGGTAGAGGGGCTCCAGCTCTCCCCCCCCCCCCCCCCCCCGTGGCTACGCCACTGCACTCATGTGAGGCATTCTTCGAGTCGGAAAGTGATACGTGGGATGGTCACAGAGCATTCATAACTTATCCATTTCTGAAGAAAGGGTTTCTTCAGAAAGTATCCTACCTGTCGCCTATGTGCACATCACCTGTTTCGGGAATACCATCTCGCAGAGCAAGTGCTCCGTCCTCGGTCTACGACGAAGAAGATTTATTCAAAACATGAGGTAGAGCTATAAAGAAGACAAAAGTATAGGGAACATAACACATCATGTTATTGAAGTATAGAAAGCACCCTGAGCGTTCTACCTGTGATATTTAACATCGATACAACCCCAGTGCCGTAGTAAACAGAAAGCTTTCTTTCCTATAGGTTTCCTTGTACTAGACAAAACAAATAACGAGGCTTTTGTTTTCCTTGTTACCTCAGACAGTAAGTAAGACTCATTCTTCGTTTCACTTTTTCTTTTTTTCCAGCAAACCGCCTGTTGTTCATGGAATCCTGTGGCCGAGATACTCGAGAGAGAAACCGCTCCACGTCGAACTGAACCCGAAACATTTCCGTGTCAGCAACGGCGTTCACGAAGACAACTGCCGTTTCTGGGAAACGTATATTAAGCCAAAAGTTGCCGCCTAACGTTGCCGCGTGCATTGTTGAACGCCTTTTGTACGTTTCGCGTTGTGCGCCTGTTCGGGTGTTACGCACCCGTATCTGTAAGAGACTCACTTGACAACAATGCACAAAGGGCGCAACTCAAACTCATTCCGAGGGACGCCGCTCAATAAATTTTGCCGGAGGTCGAACCTGCATTACAATCCAAAGGAAGAAACCAGTGGCCAAAGTACAAGACGGGGACGTTGCCTTCAGCGTCATTCGCTCTGAGCATCACTTATTACTGTGATACATAAAAATGTTTACAGGGTATACTTGCATAAATGAAAATAAAAGATCGATCTGGTATGCGAATATCCCGAAAAGCATTCTTTTTTGCACTGTTATAACGCAAAACTTGCAGACTCGAAATCCGGATATTCTTTGACTCGAGTCAAAGAATATCCGGATTTCAAGCGTTCAGTCGCCAGGCAAATTTCGCTTGCGACCCATCTTATTTCTCTGCGTTGAAGCAACTAGCAACAACTAGTCAAGAAGACAATTTGTGTGCCATCTGCGATCCCTTTAATTTGTATGTCCACTTTGAGGAGTAGCATACGGAAGCACGTACGATTCTTAGAAAAAGCGAAAGTAAAAAACAGTAGGAGCTGGCCGCTTTCCAAGTAGACCTGGGACCTCGAAATGACCGATT
The DNA here is from genome assembly GCF_037126465.1 of Ornithodoros turicata. Taxonomy (NCBI): domain Eukaryota; kingdom Metazoa; phylum Arthropoda; class Arachnida; order Ixodida; family Argasidae; genus Ornithodoros; species Ornithodoros turicata. The sequence goes on from NC_088202.1 coordinate 98,817,046, forward strand.
ATGGTCGCTAGATTCACCAAATTGGGTACGGTATTCAATGAACCAAACGTCAAGGTGCTTCTAAGCAAGCAAGCGTTTACCTGTATTAAACGGATGCAACGGATGCTGCGCGCATTGTTAAGTTAAGGACTGTTGCAGAGTGGATCTCGGTGGATCTGGTTCTGGATGTGTTTGTCTAGTCTTCCGTTGTCAACCAATCATCGCTGCATGGCTTTTCTTAATGAGTTGTGGTTACTCGAACCCCGAAAACGGAGTTTTTCGGATAAATCCTAATTATTTCAAATATTACCGGTGTATGTTCTTCGGATTTTTCGGACAAACCCGAAAATCCGGTAGCAGGTAAGCATTGCCTCCGCAGCACAGCTTGTCAGAGATTTTAGGCGCACGTTAAAGACCTCCATGTAGTCGAAGTCATCCGCAGTTCCACCCTGCGACACGTGCAGCATGTCGCCACACAAATACAAGACCACTCGTGACACGTGTAAACTTACTTCCGGCAATTTTCGTACAGCCTTCGAGTGTCTTCATTTCACACTTTACCATGCGAACGGAGATCGCCTTCTGTTGTCTACGTCAACAATTGTCATAGATTAACTTCCATTAATTATCCACTGACTCGTCCACCTGCCATTGTTTCGTCTAATGTTTCATGTGATGATGCACTATACTCTCCTGGGCCTAATAGTTCTTAGTGGGTCATTTTCTGACAAAAGGAGAGACAGCCAAAGGCTAGTTGCCAGGCCAGGCTTTTAGCGACCATTGGCTCGAATTAGCGCACGTTGGATAATTTACGGAACAAACTCTGAAAGCGACTGGCGACGGTACCACTAAAGAGGAACACAATAGTGAGTTTTAATATATCATACGCTGTCGCATTTGCGCACGTAAGGGATAGCGTGGTGGTTCTGCGCAATGCGCAAAGCTCTGTCTATGCCTTGCGCGTGCGTAGGACCACCAACTCTATCTCTTGCGTACGCAGAGGCGATAGCGTACGATATACTAAAACTCACTATTGACTGTAAAGCTCAGTATAGTGAGTAACGGAGTGCGTATCATATCGAATAGAGATGAGACGAATCCAGAATTTTTCGGATCCGAATCCGAGTCCAACGAAGGTTCTGCGAATCCACGAATCTTACGAATCTCGAATCTTTCTTAAAGAAGAGTTTAAAAGGCGGCGGGAAAAGCGCTTTTTGAAGCGGAAGGTGATATCTTTGTGCGATGAAAAACAAATTAAATAACAGTTCACTTTCTGGAGAAAACGTATCCATAAACTTCATCCTAAATGTAATTTATTTAACGTGTTGTTCGTCGACTACACGGAATACGTAAACTCTCGAGTCTGAATTCTTTCCATAAAACTAAGGAACAATCAAAAGCAAAACCACGTTACTTTTAAGCTTGCAATGTAAGAGTTCCTGCCTGAACTCTTTCAGTGGAGAGCAATGTAAACAAACAAACAAGAAAACACAGCTCAAAGTTAAGTTAATGCAGATTTTTGTCCATTTTAAAAAAAAAGGAAGAGACGTGGTTGGTGGATTCGAAAGATTCATCTCGCCGTTTTGGGCACTGGGATTCGAGTTCCCGAATCTCCAATCCCTGTCTAGGATTCGAGGATTCGCGGGTTCGGTTGGCCCATCTCTAATATATACAGGGTGTTACCAGGGTGGTGAGACAGGGTTTCGAGCCACGCGGTGTGTCACCTCACTGCTCCTTTAAAGTGCCACTACAGCCTATTCGTATTATAGACAACATCCCTTAAAAGGGACTATCGCATTCGGGAACGTATGTATGAGACCGATACGGTAACGTTCGTCACCGCTTCGCAATCAACTTGGCCAAGTTTCTCTTCCGAAAACAGCTTACATATTAAATAATCGAGTCTTAAAGATTCACATTCCCTCTGCAGCTAACAGCATGATGACGTAAGCCAGACACACGAATGGGAGTGCAGCGCCGACGATTGTCCCCGAGCTCGTGTCCTTGGCGTTCGCATCGCAATATACTAAGTGAAAAGTCCTCGGTAAATGCGGGGCTCACTTTCGCTTACCAGTGTGAGTTCTGACGAGACCGTTTTGCGTGGTTGTGTTACGCTCCTGGCTCTACGAACACGTCCGACGGTTACCAGAAACAACATTCCGCATGCCCGTCACAGTGCCGACGCCGCGTCCCCTAGTATTCCGGCCCGCCCGCCTGTCAGTTGGTCGGTCGCCAAGGCGGCCAAGGCTACCAAGGTCCCTCCAGCCGCTCCCTAATTGGTCTCGTCCACGCCAAAGGCCTTGTCCTGACTGTCACTGACTGGCCTTGTCCGGGTGACGTTTCCAGAGAGAGAATTCCGGAATACTCTCCATATGAGCCGTCTGCTCTTGCCATATGTGTTACATCAAACAGCACAGGAACAACGCCACCAATACACCTTTCTCACACTCGCGTCTTATCCTAGCGGCTATCCAGCGAAACACGATCGGCGCGCGCCAAAGCACAACCGGCGCCATATTGGCGCCATCTATTGAATGTATGTAGGGAACCCTCTTCGGCGGCGTCAGGGTCACAGAGCATGCGCAGAAGCGTTGTGAAAAAGGTTCATTCGCGTCGGATTTTCGGCGTTATTCTCAGTGATGAGTGCGGAGTAAAACGACACTATAGTCAGTGGCGTAGCCACTGGGGTGCTAGGGGGGGGGGGGGGGGCTCGAGCCCCCCCCCCCTACCTGCCACGGACCGACCCACGCAAATCGTGCAAATCCGAGGAGAACATAATATATGTGTGTGGGGGTGGGGGACCAGTGTGACGATCGCGAAAGTTCTTGCAGTTCATGGCGTCTATCTAAGCAGCACTCTTGAATGGTTTCAACCTTTTCAAAATACTTCCAGTCTGGTGACACCACCTCATTGCGCATGACAGCCTATACATGTAATCGTATTGTGAACGTCCAAATTAATTATTTTTGTTCTGTTTTTTTCATCCGCATTTTGCAGTGTGCACAAGTACGTGTGTGTCGCACCCAGGCTAGCGAGAGGGGGGGGGGGAGTGCCCCCACCCTACCTTGGAGGTCTGGCTACGCCACTGACTATAGTTTCGGAATCGACCGGGAGGGGTGCGATAGTCTCAGACTCAGTACACAAACATGCCGTCAAGGAGTATTACACGCTTCCACGAATTTCAGATTCTGCAAGAGTACATAGCTGACGTCACCGAGAGCTGTGATGTCTGTCTCCTTGTAACTGTCAAGGCCACATAGATACAGAAGGCCTGCTTATGCCTCCTCTCACTTCTTCACGCGTAGACAATAAAGTCCACCAATCGTAGCAGCCAGCCAAGACGTCAGTCAATCGCCGCAGACGATTTTGAAACACAGGCTCTCTGTGGCTACCCGTGGCTGCCCATGCGGCTGATGGCGGCCCGTCTCCATACCTACGGCCGCTGAAAGCAACGTCGTGATTGGCAGACTCTAAAAGGAGTACAGAGGGCATCCCAAATATTTTCAGTTTAAGGCATCCGATGAAAGTACACGCGTCAATTCGCCGAACAGCACAAAAGGAATTAACGATGAAAGATGAAAGTCACTGAAAAGGTTAGCTAGCTGTAGGACTCGAACCCACATCTTCTGGATTGCCGGTCCAGGCCTCTACCAATTGTTCCAGCCTCAGAACATCAGTTCTTTCAAGCACAAAAGGTTTTGATGCATGTAGTTTTTCAACAAAAAAAAAAAAAAAAAAAAAACGTACACAAACACAGCCGCGCTCATTCACTCTCTACTCGACCCCTAGGGTGGAACAAGGAGGAGAAGGACGTCTGCGCGCTCAGTCGAGGTCAGCACCTGTCTTATTCTTTTTGTGGGGGGGGGGTTTCTTCTTTTGTAGTCGGTAAACCTGTTCCCTCGGGGTTGTGCCTCATATGCACCAAATGCTCATAACCTGCAAACGCTCAAAACCTCCAAACGCCCATATGTACCGAAAAAAAGTTGGTGGTTTTGAGCGTTTGGTGGAAATGAGCAGGAGGGGATAAGCTGCTCGTTAGCACCAAATGTCCGGAACATCAGAATGCTCATATGCACCGAAAGGCGGGTGACCACACGGGTCTTCCTCTCCCGCGTTTGGAACAAGGCCATTGGGTGAGAAAGGTGGAGTGAATGACGACTACCAAGGCCGCTTAATGTGTCAGTTTGAAGTTTATGTAACAGCTTGGTCCTGCTTGTATGTAGCCAGAACGAATAGCGCCTTCTCGTTTGTGGATTTCAATTTCAGGTTTATTTCCATAAACGTGGAGGCAGCCTAGGACAAAAGACTTAATTCTTGCTCGAAAGGCACTCGGCTCCCAGGGGCGTAGTAACAAAGAACGTGGCCCCCTCCGAACATACTATGTCCGCGGTCACAATTACAATGCAGAAACTGGAATGCGGTATGTATGTGGGGTTCATATTATATAAATATGCCTATACAGTGAACATTTACGCAATACGCTTCTTTCGAGCCTTGTTCTTCGCAAGTTGATTAATCAATGCGTCACAATCTGGTAATCTTGTTTTCGGTTGACTGCAAACTCAGAAAGCCTGACATCTGTCATGGTCGAGCGCAAGATATTCGTGATCAATCAGTTGGTGCTGAAGCTCCCTTCAGCACCAGCGACAGTAACTGGTGTGGTCAGAAAATATAATACTGACGCAAATGCAAGTATTCGGATCTCCTGGAGGCTTTCTTGTGTGTGTACGTTAAAATTGTTTGGCGTCTCTTTGTTTGACGCCCTCTCATTTTCTCAATATAAAACGATATTCCATTATGAGTTCATTGATATCAATGTCTGCCATTTTTATTTCAAAATTTTTGCTGCGATTTTCCAGTTCGTGTTCTCAGTGACACTGTTTCAAGCTGTTAGCGTTTTACAGAAATCCGCACAACTTTTACCACTTCACGAGTTGGTCAAATCGCGACAAAACAGAAGATATGGCTTGATCAGTGAGAATAAGAAAGAACTGCGATTTAAATTTTCGTTCTGCAGAAAGACGACTCTTATACTCTCTTTTTTTTTTCTTTCTCGCTTTTACGACCCCCCCCCTTTCCTTGCGGGGCCTCCATTGGTCAGAGGGAACAGATGGCGCGCGCTACGCCTCTGTCGTCTCCTACAGTACGAAGGGATATGCTCCCCCAACAACCCAAGGCTGTCCAATGGATATCCGATGTACGTAAGAAGTTGGATGTTGGTATATCCTGGGGATAACGAGTTCCGTCCGATATATGTACGCTCACAGGTCCAAGTGAGAGAAAGAAGGAGTCTTCTTTGACGTCCGACAGACATCCAACCCAAAACACACGGCTGTCCTAGGGATATCCGATGTACGTCTGAAGCTGGATGTTGGGATATCCTGGAGATATCCTGGAGTTCCATCAAATATATGTACGAACACATGTTGAAGTAATAGAAAGAAGGAGTCCTCTGAGACGTCCGAAAAATATCCGTAGGGACGTTAAGCAAACGAGGGAGGGACATTTTATGGACATGTCTTCCAGCTAATGCTCCTAATAAAGCAGGCGTAATATATTCTTAATTTTAAAGTACGCTATATTACGAGGGGGCTTCAAGTCAAACCGGGACTTTCTGTCTCCTGAGTGTACAAATGACTCGCGTTACTTCTTTTTCGTCGTTTTCAGACGCGACAGGCCTCCGCATTCACCACGTGGTGGTCCAAAGTTTGCGCAAAACAGAAGACACGTGCTAGACAAGATGGCCGACAACGAGGTTAGCGCGCACATCGAACAGCGAATTGTCATGAAGTTTCTCGCGAATGAAGGCGTAAAGCCATCTGAAATACACAGAAGACTTCAGGCTCAGTATGGCCACGATACACTTAGCCGCAGGAAAGCATTTGAGTGGTGCAAACGGTTCCGAGACGGCCGTACATCAGTGAACGATGATCCCGGCCGGGACGGTTCAGAGCCAATTGTCAGAGTTCCTGAGAACATCCAGCTTGTGGAACGCCTGATCCTAAAGGACCGACGGATAACATGTCTCGATATCAATAGTGTCTATAGTGCGATCAATAGTGCATGTTACTGCCAGGTTCTCAGGGATGTGCATAAGGCGCTGAAGCAAAAGCGGCCTGGCCTCATCACCAAAGTTGTACTCCTCCTACAGGACAATGCACGCCCGCATACCGCGCATCTCACGACACGCACCTTACAGGAACTTGTCTAGGAGGTGCCCCCACATCCCCCTTACAGCCCAGACCTCGCCCACAGCGATTTCCATCTCTTCGGGCCACTGAAGGCGTTCCTTGGGGGCCGCCACTTCAGCTGCGCCGACGAGGTCAATAATGCGGTCCGATCATGGCTGCTACGCGCCGGTAAGGATATATAGGCTGCTTGCATCCAAGCCCTCGTGAAACGCTGGGACAAGTGCATTAGTGCAGTTGGAGATTCGGTTGAAAAATAAAACAAATTTCTCGTCTGTAAGTTCATTTTAAGTTCCGTAAGTTCATTTTATTTCAAAATTTTTTACTTTTCATACATATCATAGGATATCCCAACATCCAGCTTCAGACGTACATCGGATATCCCTAGGACAGCCGTGTGTTTTTGGGTTGGATGTCTGTCGGACGTCAAAGAGGACTCCTTCTTTCTCTCACTTGGACCTGTGAGCGTACATATACCGGACGAAACTCGTTATCCCCAGGATATACTAACATCCAATTTCTTACGTACATCGGATATCCACTGGACAGCCTTGGGTTGTTGGGGGAGCATATCCCTTCGTACTGTAGGAGACGACAGAGGCATAGCGAGCGCCATCTGTTCCATCCGACCAATGGAGGCCCCGCAAGGAAAGGGGAGCGGGGGGGGGGGGGGTTCCTAAAAGCGAGAGAGAAAAAAAAAAGAGTATAAGAGTCGTCTTTCTGCAGAACGAAAATTTAAATCGCAGTTCTTTCTTATTCTCACTGATCAGGCCATATCTTTTGTTTTGTCACGATTTGACCAACTCGTGAAGTGGTAAAAGTTGTGCGGATTTCTGTAAAACGCGAACAGCTTGAAACAGTGTCACTGAGAACACGAACTGGAAAATCGCAGCAAAAATTTTGAAATAAAATGAACTTACAGACTTAAAACTTACAGAACTTACAGAACTTAAAATGAACTTACAGACGAGAAATTTCTTTTATTTTTCAACGGACTGCACTAATTTTACTCCATCTCCAACTGCACTAATTTTACTTTTGTGAAAAAAGAAAAGTCCCGGTTTGACTTGAACACCCCTCGTACTAATGTGAATAATTTAGTTTATCTAACCACATTGTTGTACTACATTAAATTAATGGTTAACACAGTAAATGCTACGCCAAGAACCTCGCGGACTTCTCCAATGGGAGAGCCCCTCAATTTCTCGGCTCTCATCGTTCGTTGTTCGCTTTGTGTCGGTTCGCTGACGTGTTGTGCGCACTTGCAAAGTTCGAATATCCCAAGATCCACCACTATGCTGGTTCTTTGGCGTTTCCGAAAAAGGAAAGGCGCGTTTATAGGGTACAATAACTGTAGGGGAGGGGGTTATACTCTCACAGTTACCGTCACTTTTTCTTGTCAGTTATGTTTCGAAAACGATGAAATTCCTGATTCCAGTTTCAGTCACGGGATGTTGTCCCTTAATTCTTAACTGTCTATCCACATTAACGGTGCAAAAAATTATAGTTTCATTAAATATGTCACATAAACACTTGAATCTCATAGCGAAAAAAAAAAAAAAGAAAACGCGACGGGCAAGCAGCGCAGAACACTGGATGTCTGTCGGACGTCCCTTTTGAGCGTACATATACGTCGGACGAAACTTGTTATCCCCAGGATATTCCAACACACAGCTTCAGACGTACATCGGATATCCTTAGGACTGCCACGTGTTATTGGGGCACATATCACCGCATTTGTGTGTTTCTAGATATCCTGAGGATATCATTTCCGCGCTTTATATTCTTCATCCACGCTGGATATCGGAGGGATATCCATCAGACAGACGAATCCGACCACGGACGTTAGGACATTAAGCACACATCCAGTCGATATTCGGTGTTGCTGGGGTCAATATCGTACGAGAAGAAAAAGAAGTCAAAAGTCTACGGTCAGAAAATACGCATAAATCAGAAATTACTTATATCTTTGTGGTTTCATGTTGTATTACTTAATGTAGTTCATACTTAAGACGGGCTCTACCTTGCTGCCCCAGTACACCTATGTAGAGCAACAAAGTATAGTAATAGTTTAACATCAGTAGGGAGAGACGAATTCAGCATACTCAGCGTTCGAACGTTTAGAGGCGATAATGTCCACTTGTTTATTGCATGAAAGCGTTCCTTAAAGTACGCCCAAAACCTTTCACATTATAAACTTAGCTGAAGCGTAGACGCCGTAAATATGGTTCTTCAAAGCTGAACATGGTGGAGAACGCGACAAGAAAATGCGACGCACAGGAACAAGGACAACACACACGGTTCTCTATCATGTTGAGTCCCAACAAACAGGGTGAAAGAAGAAATGGTCCCTGATTGTATGGGCTGCAAAAATGGTCCCGTAGGCACTTGCGCGGCCAAAAGTGCAAGTCGTATTTGCGGTCGCGGATAGCTGATGTAACACATTATTATTATTATTATTCGCTTTCCCGATTTGTTGAAATTGGGATACATTGTTTTATTTATTTTTTCATGTCTTAATGGAGAATGAAATGTACACGGCATTCAATGAGTGACACAAAAAGCGATATCATTCGCTAGCGATATCGTTAGTAGTTTCCGAAGTCATAGAAAACTGGCTGCGCAGGACTTCGAAACAAGTTCTGTGAAGTGACGTAGGTCGGCATTCTGGAGCTGCATGGTTTTCTTTTCTTTATTATTATTCTTTTTTCTTTTTCGGATGGTCCGTCGGGTTCCCATTAGACGTCCTAAGGCAAATGTCGGCAAAATTCATTGTGAAGTCCGCCGAGGGCGCACGACGAACATCAGTTTTCCGGGAAGAATGCAAAAACAACAATTTTCGGAAATGACTTGCCCGCGTTAGTACTTCCGTGTGAGGCAAAGGTTCCACCGCTTTGGCTACCGCAGCAACTTTTAGACAAGTGATCACACGCCGCCACTCAAACTGAGGTCAGGTACTACGGTCCACCAAATGTGACCATAAGGCAAGGTTGACATAATGCAACACTATCGACAAGGGGCAAACACAGAAGAGGAAACACGACCACACCACCTCTTCTCTATTTGTCCCTTGTCGATTGCTGCATTAAGTCAACCTTGTCAGGATACCAACTACCCCAAGCCTTGGTGCTGACCATAAGAATTGCGGGGTATATTGGACGAGCGCATAAGTATATATCCAAAATATAGCACATGCCCGCACAGACAAAAAAATACAGATTAAAAAGAGCGTGCGACCCCTCGGATTATCAGTGAAAGCGTAGACAGATTTCAGTCAGGATAGCTCAATACACTATGTACCTGATTTGTGAATTGATGAGCTTCTGTGTCCGGCAAATGATTAGCATTATTGCTGTTTTTCTTCCTCGGTATTTCTTAACAATACAATATAAGAAATAAAAAGCAACGCCAAAGACCTATTAACTATAATTACACTGAGGGAAGGTGAAACGGGTAGAAACACTTTATTACGATTAACATGAACAAGACTTTCGTGCAGAGCGTGCACTTCATCAGATCTTACATTAATTACATTAATTCAGGTCTTACATTAATTGGTAGCAGATATTGCTATGCTGAACTTTGGGTACAATATTGTTTCGTCTTAGGTATGTTTAAAATTGATTAGTACGGTCTGCCTCTCACATCTGAAAAGTCAATATACATTTAATCATTCATTAGCTTCACATAAGCGTTGATATTCTAATTGGAGTCTGAACTACACATCTTTCGCATGGTCCCTTCATAGCCTTATTCCCGCAAGCATCAGCAATAGTCTCATCTCAAATCTCGTCTCCGCCTGTACCTCCATTACACTTTCTTTTCTGAAAAAAGACAACTTTACTGTAACCCCTCTTGCCTCTTCGTCAAACTGTCGCCGGCCTTGTCCCCCGCACGACATTTTTCGAAGGCGTAATCTCGGAACGGCATAACATTATAGCGAAGCCTAGTGATGGTACGTTTCTCTTCTGGCTCTACGGCGCTTCTCTACGACTGGCTAGACGAGGCCCTGTTCCACTTTCCCTACAAACATGCCGATCTCAATCCGGAAGAATAGAGGAATCAAGACGGGCTCTCACAGCCGCAGGAAGTCCGCGCGGACCAACGCACTTTTGCTTTCCTGTTCTGGAGTCGACCAGGCACGCGCAAGGTAAGATCTCCTTTGCTCTATGCTTCAAAACGAGGAAAGAGTACCCTACACATTGTTGAGAGATAGCGGGATATATTAGGAAATCGCTTCATGTGATGTCCGCGAAGCGAATTAATGGTGGGGAGGTGAATGTCAAGTGCAGGATGTGTAAGCTGAGTTCTTCGGGTGCGTGAAGCGGGAAAAGGCGACAGCGTAATTATGGCTCGGTGTTATGCAGGCGATGCTTATGCAACACGGTAAACGAAGACGGACGGTAGGAACCCAATAGAGCATTGCTGTTCGTGCAGGTGGAAAGAATGATAGACAAGCGAGCGAGTGACAACGATGTTACGTTGGCACATGTATTTTGTTTTCCTACGTTGTGTGCGAAATCCAAGAGGCTCTTGTGCTTACGAATCGACTCGTTCATTAATTACGAGAGGCGATAGAGTGAGTGCGGCTGTGGAACAACAGACGTCTCCAGTGATGCGTACGATGCTGTCGGTGTCCTTATCATACTCTGCGGCTCCGATGCAACCGGGAGCTGTACTACGTACCTATAGCCACAGCCCGGTGGGACATTACATAACGGAGTGGGACTAACGATTAAAAATGGCAGTTGATTAGAATGACTGGCACCGATACATTGATTGGCGTTCAAAAATTGAAAACATATTGGCGCATGCATGACATTTAGGTACAGACGAAGCGTAATTTCTAATGAAAGTATGGGGAGGTAAGTGTATGTTATATGTTGTCATAAAGTATAAGAGTGCGATTTGCACAGTTAACAACATTGCGTAATACAGAAGTATGTGGTAGGTGGAAGATAGTGATAGAAAGAGAGGGGGAATTGTTTACGAAAAAGACAGGCGTGAGATACATGTCCTGAATAGACAGGTGCATTCTTTTAATTCGGTTACATCGCAACAGCGATCGTCGGGCCGACTCGCTGAGTTTGCCGGAGATGGGCACCGACTAGGCCGCTAGGCTCGTGGCCGAAGCATGGTTGATTTTTGCAGGTGGATTCCGATCGCGGCCCTTCCGTGCAGGATTTTGTGGCTCTGTATGGCGGATCGGGTGCTCCCTCCAGCTCGGCCAGTCGAATTCGCCATAAGAAACCCAGAGAACGATAGGCGGCAGAGTGCAGACACTTAATGTTAGAAACCAAGGCATATTGACAGCAGAATTAGGTTGAAAAGGGTGCTGGCAAGAGAGATGGCGTCACTACTAAGTGCAAAATATAGTACCCAACATTTGTTAACAACACATGCGTCATGTTATTTTATGTCAAGTTGAGAGAATCGGCATCCTTTTGTGGCTAATGAGTGCTGAGCGAACAAGCTTTAATTGCGTTCTATCCACGACGTCCATTCTAACCTCAGCACCTAAATAATATAAACATCTTGTTTTGCTACAAAGTACGCGAATGGCCGTCTAACAAAAGCCGTTGAACTACGTACACACCTGCGCGGACGGAACAAACTAAACGCGAAAAAGTACCACGCGAGCTCAAAAAGAGGACGACAGCTGCACTTGCATGGCACACAGTGTTTTCCACGAACGAGTTCAACAGGCAGGACCAGGCGTCGTTTTTACGGTAAAGTTTTAGTTGCGACATTGTGAAATGTCAGAATGCTAATCAGTCGAACAACACTGCAGTTAAATGCAGAGAAGCAACCATGCGAGACCTGATCGATGGACTTGCGTAAGTTTCTCACTTCTGTTTGCTGCAATTCGTATGTGTCGTGGACGTCTTCGTTAGATATCTGTTCGGGACGTGTTGCTGTAGGTATGTACGTCAATAAGCAATGGGTCGTCCGGATATTTTGTCTGGCTATCTTAAGCTTCGCTGCTTCGTACTGACCTCGTACTGATTCGTTGCTGAACCAACGGTCATTGCTGAATCAGCGCTTAGACGAGAGTCTGCAACCAAATCAAAGGTAAAAAGGCGCTGCCACGTGATTTATTATGGTGTTCGGAGTCAACGACATCGTGAAGTCATTCTCAGTACCTTCCGGTTTTCTTTATATTCATTTTTTTTCCTGCCAAACACCTGAATCCGTCATGAAGGGACCGAATCCGGATCCTCCAGCGAAAAACAACTGCCCTGCACCTCAGAACTTGGCGTGAGTCGTTGCGTACCGTCGGTAAACTCAGCGGGTCTACCCAACGCTCGCTATTGCTTTGCCTCGCAAGATGCGGAAGTGGCGACAGCACTTTGTTGGAGTTCCGGTCGAATCTGGGCTTTCCCTCCGGAGCAAGAAAGAGCGCTCCGTCTTGGACCGAATCGATCTGAAACGACTATAGCGGAACAGGCGAATCCGCTATGGGTCGACCAGTGAAACACGTATTATCCGCCGGGAAACAGATAAAGCTGCTTCAGATCCACCGGTGGAATTCGCCATGAAAATCAGTTGGCGGCTCCACATTCTCCCTTTAAGGTTTAACGGCTCTAAAAAGAAACCGTAGAGGCCTCTGCGCTAATGCTGACGCTAATGATGCTCAAGAAAGCTATAAAACACACGTCCCGGTTGGGAAAGGCCTATGGGTTTCGGAAAGCCAATGTAATGCACAGTTTTCTGTAAATACAAACAATATTTCTACGCCATTACGAAGTCAACATAAACAAGCCCCCGCCACAACTTCTGGTGCCACGAAGACTTCCGGTCCTTCCGCGACTAAGGACGCTCGGAACCAGCCGCCATGCAGAATTATATCTTTCGCTTTCCCAATTTGTTGAAAACGGGAGGTGTACGCCTGTTTAGACAATTTGAATTGGAACAAAAAGGGGTATACGACCCTCTCTCCTCAAATCAGAAGCGATAACTGTATCAATCGGCACAGTGGTTAGCGCAGAGCGTGTTTGCTGTGAAACCGGATGTTGTTTTGGCACCGAACCGGAAGCGGTGAAAACGGCATGTATATGTGTCACGTTTATAGTGGTTCCCGTATCAGTAAATACACTTCCATACCACTTTACGAATACCAATGTGGGAAAGAAGCTACGCACCCGTAGAGCAGTGTGTGTAGATTCGCGTTGGAAGAACAGCGCAGAAGAATATGATAGGAATCATCGAAAAAGCCAGACAGCGGCGGGATTGGAGCCACCCACCTCTCGGATGCCGGTTGAGTGTTCACGTTACGCACTTGTTCCACTCCGCGTTTGTAACTGAAAACCTGTTATCAATGTAGAACAAGAGCGCGTTCTTATCAACCCACACCAAAACAGCAAGGTGAACGCCCAAGCAGCACAATGTACTGAAAGTCGAGTGCAATAGGGGTGGACGGGTAGGTAGAACGACCTTGAACAGACTCGTGAAACTAAACAACATTGATAAGACACATACCGTCCACCCCTATTGCACTCGACTTTCAGTACATTGTGCTGCTTGGGGTACCGCCCAAGCAGCACAATGTACTGAAAGTCGAGTGCAATAGGGGTGGACGGTATGTGTCTTATCAATGTTCTTTAGTTTCATCAGTCTGTTCAAGGCCTTCCACCTACCCGTCCACCCCTATTGCACTCTACTTTCGGTACATTTTGCTGCTTGGGACGGCTTTGATCGCAGCGTGCAATGGCCTTATCTGCACGTGGCTAAGCCGAAAGCCAAAAGATTACGTATGAACGTACACGCCGTCCCGACACTGAATACAACGGATTTAACTTCTTTTGGTAAAATTATGGCACGCTTCCAACCTAGACACCGTCCGTGCGCTTTTTCAGACGTGCGCGTGCGATTTCTATTGGCGGATTCGGGTGGTCATTTCGTGGCAACACGGCCTATAGCGCTCGGAAATTGCTAGTCTTGCGGCCGCGCTGGATCACGTGACCTTTGCCGCCCGAACATGAGGGTCACGAACTTAGAGGTTTTAGTCTCTTGGATCATGCTATGGGCATCGTGGTCGCCCGTCTTCGGGCTCTGGCGTCTGCTAACCCACGTGAAATTCGAAATGCGGGTCCTCGCCACTCTCGCACTGCGGATGTGACGACGCCGGATATAGTTGGGCAGCCAGCTGCCCGGTTGTATCGGGGCAGGGCGAAAAAAGTGCCAACTGGCAAATTCCTGGCGCTCGGAAAGCGCCGCGCGAACATGCGAGATTGCTGCGCTTTGACCAAGCGAACATAAGTGGTCGGGATCTGGCAAAAAAAAAAAAGTTGCCACGAAATGCCCACCCAATTAGCCATATGAGTATGTCAGTCTGCATATTCATCTCTGCACGGATGAAAGAAAACTGCAGCGAAGTTGGGGTGCTTTTATCCTGCCAAGAGCAGAAGACTTTCGAAACTTATAACAGAACGACGTGTATTTAGAAAGTAGTAGACATATGATGTTGAGGTCGATAATCCCTTAGCGTCCCGATTTCGATCGTAGAAGGATCGAAGAATGACACGATCTAAGTAACATCATGAACAACTCCTCCGTCCATATCGAAAAGCCTTGGGGAATGAAGAACAGGCCATACAACACATGATACTTCCTTTGGTTCATTCGGAATGCCGCCTGCGTGACATTTTCCACCATTTTGGGCGAGTGAGGTACCCCATACCCTCAACATACTACGTCGAGGGGGCATTTTGAAAGTTCAATGCACTTGTAGAGTAGGGGGGGTTACACTAATAAATCTTTAAGAATAAATCCTTTAAGAAAAGCTCTTTCAAAATATATAGTTTTATAATAAACCGCGTAAAATTCCCCGATAAGGAATCAATCGCGCAAAAATCCCCTCCCAAAAAACAATCGGTCACCATGAAAATATATCGTTGCAAAATATATCGTTAAAATAAACTGTTTCAAAATATATCCTGTAGTCCAACACGACAGCGGAGTGATAGATGTGTATCTCTACGCAGAGGATAGCAGTAAGGGTGTATCCCGTTTGAAACCATAAATAATCTTACAAAAATAAACGCGTAAGTACCCACTGTTAAAAATATATCTCCCAGAATAAACGCTTAAAAATCAACGCACAAAAATAATCGCCGAAATATCCCCCTTTAAATAAAAACGCTAAAGAATCCACTATTGAGAATATATCGTTAAAAATAAATCGTTTCAGAATCCCCCCAAATCCACCCTACAGTTGCTAGAGTCATGTGGTATGGCCCAAATCAAGGTGAACTGCAAGCAAGGGGACTAACCTCACAGGACCAAACTAGCCTAAACTATCCCAAACTAACCGAAACCAAACTAAACTAACCTAACATAAGATGATCTAACCCGGCGCAAATTGCAATCAGTCCGCCCTCGTGCTAGATGGTGAGGGGATTTTGAAACAGTTTATTTTTAATGGTGGATTATTAAACGGTGATCTCTAAGCGGGGATAGTAAGCGGTTTCTTTTAGGAGATATATTTTTAACCGTGTATTTTTTAAGCGGATTATTCTTGAATGTTTTATTCTTAAACGTTTATTCTTAATGGTGGATTTCGGGGACCCCCCAGCAGTAAGACGCAGCTTATATTGGTGGTTTTCGCCCTTGTTAGCACTCACCCTCTACCCAGTGATCTGTCATGGCTGCCATATTTTTTCTGTGTGGGTTGTTGCTATGTTTTCCTTTCTAGTGTAGAAAAGCCTATGCATTAAGCATCGACGGGAGCTGTGGCAGTGCTGAGCGCTCGTTCGTTCGTGCGTGTGCTCTGAGTTCGCTTTACACTGACGTTCAAGTGAAGTACGCTTGCTTCGTGTACGAAATATGGAAGTCCGATGTAGAAGTATGCTCATGCAGGAGTCCAATTAAATTCGCCGACTTTGGGGCTATTTGCCGAAGCGGATTGTCTATTTCACTCGCGGCCATACCACGTGACAGTAGCAAAAGTATGGTTGATTTTTGGGGGATTCTGAAACGATTTATTTTTAACGACATATTCTTAACCAGGGATTCCTTGACGTTTTTATTTACGCGGGGATATTTCAGCGGTTATTTTTGCGCGTTAATATTTAAGCGTATATTGTGGGAGATTTATTTTTAACAGTGGCTACTTACGCGTTTATTTTCGAAAGGTTATTTTTAATGTGCATTAATTTAATTTAATCTCTTCTCGACCCAAATAAAACCACAAACAACTGTTTCGGTAAGCGGATGAAGAACGACCTTCTACGTGCCGAACAGTCATGTGGCTTATTAAGAATGGTGTCTGCATGACCATTATTGTCACCGCGACCTCGAGCTACATACCCTGAACTTTTGGGAGTCTACCTTTGCGATGTATATCTGAAAAAGTATCGAAGGCTACTGCACAACTCTAAATGGAACTTTAATATCTACCTATATCGTTCATGAATGAAGATTCGACTAGTGATATCGTCCTAATCACCGCTGTCTAGACGCATTATAGACTTAGTTGCTTGTCAGCCATAAGAACTCCCATCATCAACTGGTATATCGCCCCTGAAACAGTGCTTCCGTGTCCGTGTCCATTTGGAGTTTACACCGAAGTTCTTGTGGTAATGTGAGGTATACTCCGCCGATGAATAACAGGAAGCAGTAGTGGTCGTCTAGTACTCTGAACTTCATGATTGTACAAAACTATATGACCTTCATCAACGCGTACTCATGGTCATGCTTATGGTCAAAAGTGGAATAGAAAAAGGCGGTGGGAGGTTGTAGAACAACAACTGCCACGAACGGCTGCGCTCGGTCAAGGTCTTTTATTACTTTTCAGGTTTTCAGCTTGGCCTAAAGTAAGAAGTTAAGGATCATTGGCAGCTTGTCCGTTTCAGTTAGCATAGCATAGTCCCCCTTTAGCTATCGTACACGCGTCCGAGTGCAAACTGAAAAAGTAAGAAGTGAATTTCAACCTACTGTGTAATATCGCTTTCAGGTCTCACATAAACAGTGATGTTTTTGCATTGGCTCCTGTTATCCACAACGGTCATCTGCACATCTGCAATCCGCACGCAGCAGCCAACCGTCTACACCCCAGCGGGCAGTCTACGTGGCACCACCAAGCACGCTTTCGACCGTCCAGTCGACATTTACCTAGGCGTACCATACGCAAAACCACCAGTAGATGACCTACGCTTTCATAGGCCCGTCCCAGCAGAACGGTGGTCAGGCATCCGCAACGCGACAACACTTCCGTTTCCATGCAAGCAGCCAGACTTCTTTGTGCATCAGAACTACACGATTCCGACAAAGAACTCGACAGAAGATTGCCTGTACCTCAATATCTGGACACCTGCAAGGTACTGTTTCGACATATCCAAGTGCGGTCCAAAGGCTGTGATGGTTTTTATCTACGGAGGTTCTTTCACCTTCGGTAGCAGCAGCTGGGATTTCTACGATGGCACCTATATGGCGGCAGCGGGAGATGTGGTCGTCGTCTCGTTTAACTACAGGGTTGGAGTATTCGGTTTCTTTGATACTGGGGTGCGGGGAGCAGAAGGAAATCAAGGTCTTTTAGATCAAGTACTCGCATTGCAGTGGGTGAAGAGGAACATAATATATTTTGGTGGTGACCCTAATCTCATTACAATATTTGGTCAAAGCGCAGGCGCGATCTCCGTTGGATACCACCTGGTCTCACCTCTCACCAGGGGTTTGTTTCGAAGAGCGATCATGCAAAGTGGAAGTCCCCTATGGACGTTCGATAGCGATAAGGAAACCGCCTTCACGAAAAGCTATTCTGTAGCGACCCTCTTAGGATGCACAAACAGTTCCGATCCTTTGATCAAAGATCCTGAAGTTCTCCGCTGTTTGAGAGAAAAGAGTGCTGACGAGATCCTGGAAACAGCAACAGCCGGACGGGAGAATCCAAGCGACGCATTCTATCCCACCTACGGGGACGATTTTTTGCCACGAAGAGTGAAAGATGTTATTGACGATGGAGATTATCATCCCGTCGAACTCCTCATAGGAACCAACAAAAACGAAGGGACATTTTTCGTGTATAACTTCTTGGGCAGAGGACTGCATTACTACAACGTCGAGCGGATCACCAAAGATGAGCTAGGATTCTACATGGTATTCTTCTTCCGCAGTGTCATCGATCATGGAGCGAACGAAATAAGAGAGCATTACTTAGGTCGGACGGAGATCGAAGAAACAAAGAAGCTGCTACAACAGGGATCCGATTCTGTAGGCGACTTTTTAATAACATGCCCCACAAGATACTTTGCAGAGAGGTACAAGTCGAAGGCTGGACGTACCTATTACTACCAGTTCTCTCACAGGCCCAGCTTCAGCTTCTGGCCTGAGTGGATGGGTGTTGTGCACTTTGATGAATTTCCCTTTGTGTACGCGCACGTTATGGCACGTCCAGATCTCGCAAGTGCGCAAGAAATTCACCTGAGCAGGCAACTTGTACACATATGGACCACGTTCGCCAAGATGGGGTGAGTGCATTGCAATCGAAAGCTTGACTGATTAACTGATGCGGTAAATGGAAGTTCTAGGGGATTCCGTTTCTTAAGGAGTCACATTATAAAATGAGTTTGCATTTTGAACGTGCCCAACTGAGACCAATGACGATGAGACCTGGCGTTCAGGTCCTTTTATACACCTACAACCCGCCATGCAAGAACCTCCATTGTGTATTTTGTAACTTCTGCGGATGTCCGATGTCTGCCTACATTACTGCAAATAATAATAATAATAATAATATCCGCGTAAAACTACGATATATAACATGTTACATATTCATAAACGTATCGAAACTGTGTGCTTTTCTGATAGCTTGCAACGTAGATGCTTCAGATACGTAATAGCTCTGTTGTACATTGACCATTTTTTTAGCAATCTAATTTCAAACATTGCTACGCCAAACAAAGTTTGCGGACTCCAAGACGCGGAAACCTTGAGGCTACTTGCGCGCCATCTATTGAGAAGCAACTATAGGTCATATTGCAGGTCGTGGCCAGCTGCAATGTGCGCTTCGCGCGGTTCGTGCATCCCATAACAGTAGAACGCGAACCAGACATCTGTAGAAATCGCCTGGGTGCGAGGTTTTTCGACACCAAGTGACTCTCACAGCTTTCACCTTCTCGTCACTCTACTGATTTCGGGACCGAGGGCAATCGTTGAGGGAACAGTCGATACGGAGACGCGGAGCGAGGGAAAAGTCAACAGAATGCGCACATTGCGCAGGTGTTCTTGCAGGCTACAGGAGCTGCAGTTATTCTTCAAAATAGGTCTAATAGTAATTAGTAATCTGTCTCAAATGCGCTACATAGTACTTCGAGTCACGTGATACCTGTACGCCGATCCTGGACGCCAATCCCACTCTTTTCCTCGGCGAACGTAGAAGGTCGTCACCGTCCAGTTTCTAGAAGTGTCCAAAACTAATTTGTACGAAAAGTATAAAGAACTGAGAGGTGATGACTTGTGTGTTTCATCACAATCCATGTCCTATATGATACCTTAAAACATGGTGGTTGTATTTACAGTCCCTTTAAACAAAGAATGTCGCAGCCTTATTTACCATTTTCACAGCGGATCCAATGTATTTACCATCCCCACAAATTTAGATTTCAGATTGCCTTGTCTTCAGAAATTACTGTCATTCCTGTCATCAATAAGTCCGTAAGACAGGCACCAGACAAGACTTTACAACTTTTCACTTTTATTTCCTTCATTTCGATTACCTTTACTTCACCAAGTGTCATAATTAGTTTATTTATAATGCAATACTGGGGAAATAAAAACCGGCTTATAGCTCTAAGCAAGAAAATTGGTTCAAAAAGTTCGATCTCAATGATTACGTCCCTGCACCGAGACGCAACAGTAGCAACTTTTAAATAAAACGGCGAAAAAGCAGGCCGAGCTTGTGGTTACGGTAATCCATTCTGGAACCCTGAGATTGGGGAAGAAACGGTAATACCACGACAAGATCTATTGAGATCTAGTCATGTCGTGCTTGCGTTTCTTCCCCAATCTCAGGGTTCTAGTAACGGAAAACTAAATTTGAAGTAATTATGCAACCGTACAGCATTTTTCTTTCAAATCTTCCCTCACAACGACCTTTCAATTTTCAATCGTACATAAAAATATTGTTCATTTGTTCCTTTCAAAATTCAAATTCCTTTCATCAATTACCTACACATTACGTATTTTACATTTGAGTGACTTTATATTTGAGTTCATATTTGACATGTTGAGTGGCCACTGACACAAGGATGTGTCCTGTCGTCTCTGCCGTTTCCATATTTACACTCGTTATGCAGGGTACTTATGACGTGCATATTCACAGACGACATACTAGGCACGTGCAAGCACGTAAAATCGAACCCATCAATGAAGTTTTGCCTTCTTTTCCAGGAGGGCACCGAACTTCGGAAAGGTAGCTTGGCCACAGTACAGCAGGAAGGCGCCTTACATGGTAGACGTCAAGTTGGAGCGTTTCGCCATCAAGAAAGGTCCTCAAGAGGAAGGATGCAATTTCTGGCGTCAGTACTTCGACGCACAGCCTTGATATGATCACCGCACTACTATCCGATATGTCACCACGCTGCCCACCACTATGCAGTTCCCACATGATCGAGATAGGCGTGTCTCCCTGGTAACACTAGTACTTCACCGCGCTGCCCACCACTACGCGGTTCCCACGTGATCGAGTGAGGCTTGTCTTCTTGGTGTCACCAGCACTTCAGCGTGCATGCGGGACTGATAACACGGAAAACATCACCCAAAACGAAGGTACCTCGTGAGGTAATCACAAGGATGAAAGTTCACCGTGCCTCGCTAGGACATTAAATAACGGTGAGGACGAGACTGGTGGTACGCGCAGTGCCGCCGTATAGCGACGTTTCTATACCACCTTCTCCTCGAAAACATCACAGTGTGCCCTTGGGATGTTCTCTAGGACGTCTTAGTAAGGTGGACGACCAATGTTGCCATGGCGACGTTAGGTGCCAGTAAATGTGATGTGCCTTCAGGGACGGCCACAGTGTTGCCTTGTCTCCTGTTTATAGTCATCTCGGTTAATCATTTTATTTATTCGTTTTATACAATACAGAGTGTGTACAGTAGTTGTATAGCTATAGTCTGTATCGATCAAGTATCATTTTGTTCAAAGATGTCACTTGTTAGCATGCCATGGAAATTTGCGGCTTTCTAGAACAATTTGATGTGTAAATTTGTAAAATGCTGATACAAGCTACGCGGAACTTATGCCGTGAAAATGTATGATATGCCGCCGGTAAGTAAACGAGAGTCCAGGGGGTCGAACCGAAATGTTTTTCGTTCCAGTTTTCGTTCCGGTTACATCATAAACGATCCGGTACCGGTTCTGCTCCGGAGCAAAAAACTAACGGTTAGTAGAAGAAGCCTTGTTGTGCTTGATCCTCCGGAGTCCCCGACGATGTTGACGCTCGTCCGAGTTGGTCGTCCCTTTCGTCGTTCCCGGGCCCGGATATGTTGTTCCTGCTGCCTGTCACTGACTGGAGCCCAGACTAGGTTGCCGTGATATGCGAGGGTTTATTTACAAGTAATCATACACACTGTTATTTACATGTTGGTCACAACTCGGCTGGGGAAAAATGGAGATGTGGACTGGTAGAGTCCCCGCTGCCCGAGTCCCCTTCTCTCTTGCTGCCGTACCCTTATAAAGGCCGCGCCCAACGTCGCGGTTCCTTTACTGGGTTGAACAATACCGTTGTTGTGACTCGAGCGTCCTTGGCTGAAGTGGGATTAGCGCTCGGCCGCGGGCGGACGGGGAATGTCCCGATTGTCTGTCCGCTACGGCGTGCAAACCGTGACTGATTGCACGGCGAGACCCGTAGCTTTGGCAGCGCTAAACCATGGCGCCGCCGTCGTCGTCTGGACTTTGCACTGGGGTTCCTTGTTTTTCCCCCGGGTCACGTTTCCCTCGTGTTTCCCCTCCGTTCAGTAACCCTTTTCCGAGGATGCACTCAGAAATGTCCTTGCAGTGTCGGCCGCGTCATTCGGCCATTAGCTACGACCTTCACACCTCCCATCCGAAGACCATTGCTCGACTTATGTGTCGACAATGGTAAACAATCAAATTAGGTCGTTAGATAAAGAGAACGTTTGCCGACACAGTCAACATGTGTCCGCTGATATCTCACTTACTGAGGTATAGCACATACAAACAGCACAGACATTTGTTCAAATGGTGAAGATGTCCGCATGATCGAGTTATCACTGCCTGCAGCACTTTCAGGGTGGAGGCCCAAACACACTCACAGTCAGGGGCACCTTTTCCCGGTTGCCCAAGGGGCACCGCCACATTCCTTTGAGCTTCGCTTACTTAGCTCCTTCATTAAGTGTATCCTGTTCCCAACTTGCGCTTTCGAGACGCGACAGCGCATCTGCGTTACTGTGAGCCTTGCCTTTCCGGTATCTGACCGTCAAACGGTAACGCTGCAAAGCCAACGCCCACCTGATAAGCTTAGCGCTATGGGGCGCACTGGCCGTCAGATACGAGAGTGGATTGTGGTCCGATACTACGAACACCTCCGCCCCATACAGCCAGTTGTCATAGCGCCCCAGAGCCCACACAATTGCAAATGCTTCCTTCTCAATAGTCGCCCAGCGTTGCTGGGTCGGAGAGAGCTTGTGGCTGGCAAACGAGATGGGCACTTCTCTGCCCCCCGAAATTTGCGCTAAGCATGCCCCGACGGCATAGTCAGAGGCATCCGTGTACAGCCAGTATGGCTTCGACGGGTCTGGTGTAGCGAGGGCGGCGGCCGCGGATAATGCGACCTTTAGATTTTGGAAAGCCGTTTCGGCTTCGTTTGACCACGGAACCACATTTGAGACCCTTTTCCCGGTCAGTAACGTCAGTGGCAAAGCCAGTTCTGCGTAATTGGGGATATAATCTCGGTAGTAGCCGAAAAGACCCAAAACACTTCTGACGTCCTTTTTGGTCCTGGGTCGTCTCATATCCCTGATAGCTGTCAATTTCTCCGGATCGGGAGCGTGGCGCCCAGACCCGATTATGTGTCCCAGATAGGGAATAGACCCTTGAGCTATTTGACACTTCTCGGCGGCTATCGTTAAACCTACCTCGCGCAGTGCCGAAAACACGGCTCGCATGTGCCTGATATGGTCGTCCCACGTGTACGAGAATATTGCTATATCGTCCAAGTAGGCGGCGCTATAGTCCCGGTGATCGCGCAGCAGCGAATTTACATTGCGCTGGAAAGTCGCCGCGGCATTTTTTAATCCGAACGGCATGACCCTCCACGCAAACTGCCCTTCATGAGTAACAAAGGCGGACAGCGCTTGCGAGTCTTTGGCTAACGGAACCTGCCAATATCCACGCCGCAGATCAACAGTGGTGATATATTTCGCTCGTCCGATGCGCATGATCAGTTCCTGGGGTAACGACATAGGGAACGCATCATCCTTTGTTGCCGCGTTTAATGCCCGATAATCGACGCACATCCGAATGCTTCCATCCTTTTTGGCCACACATACGATAGGGTGCGCGTGTTCGCTCTCTACGGGGTAGACCATGCCCTGCACGACGAGCTCCCGCACCTGACGACTAACCTCGCCTTTCAAAGTTTCCGGGATGCGGTATCTGTGTGGCTTTTTTAGTGTTTCACCTGCCTTCAAGGTTATCTTGTGTTCGCCCACCCTAGCGATCCCCGCTTTGTTCTGAAATAGGTCGCAGAACTCTGTGATAATAGCTCGAATCTCTAGTCGTTGTCCTTCCGCCAGGTGCTCGACCCTTACTGTCTCGAGGACGTCGACAGCGGCTGGCGAACGCTCCGATACACGGGGCGCATAACTTATTTCCCCGAAATCCTCATCTGCCTCAAATACTACCCCGACCTGGTTCACTCTGGCATGGTAGCTCCTGAGTCGATTGGCGTGTACGGTTCTACGTTTCCCTGCCGCATCTTCTATCTCGTACGTGTGCTCCCTCTCTCTCGCGACAACCGTGTGCGGACCGCTCCACCTTGGGTGCAGCTTAGTAGGGGGGTCGGCATCATGCAGTAGAACTTGGGTGCCCACCGGGAACTCCTTCTCTCTCGCCCGCCGGTTGTAGTACCCGGCGTACACACCTTGTTGACTCTCACATGTCACCTGTGCGATTTCGGCCGCCTGCCGAAGTTCTTCCCTGAGCTTACGTAAGTAATCAGCTGGAGCTTCGGGCAATGTATCGGGAAACTCGACCTCACCGGTCCACGTGCTCCTAAGGATAGTTAAGGGGCCGGAGGGCGTGCGCCCGTACAACATCTCGAACGGCGAGACACCGGTAGTGTCATGGGGCACTTCCCGATATGCCCAGAGCAAGTACGGAACGAATCTATCCCACCCTCTCTTCTCCCTTTGGATGATATGGTGGAGCATATTCTTGAAAACTCTGTTCCACCTTTCGACGGAGCCGTTACTTTCTGGGTGGTCGGGGGTCGAAAACCTTGGGGTGCACCCGATCCGTTTCAAGAACTCTTGCGTGAGGGCGGCTGTGAAATTCGTTCCCTGATCGCTGGATATCTGCTCTGGGACCCCCGTTCGACTGAACACCTCTAACATCGCCTCACAAGTCGCCTTTGCAGTGAGTGACCTCAAGCAGATTACCTCAGGCCACCTCGTGTGCAGGTCGACCACACAGAGCGCGTAGCGGTGCCCACGAGAGGATGGCGGTTCGATAGGACCAATGATGTCCATGTTAACCCGCTGAAATGGGCGTTCTGGTCGCGTCAGCGGCGTTATGGGTACCCTATCACTCTTTCGCCGGTCCGACCTCAGCTGGCAGCCGTGACACGTCGTGCAGTGTCTCTTAACGTCCGCCTCAATCCCTGGCCAATAGAAGCTGTATTTGATACGAGCTTTCGTCTTCGTCACGCCGAGGTGCCCACCCCAGGGAGACTCGTGCGCGAGCGACAATACTTCTGCTCTACGCGACTGCGGGAGTACTAGTTGAGTGACGACGCGTCCCCTGATTCTGTCCCGATGGTAGAGGATGCCGTTCTGAACGTACATACCGCCTTTACCGTTCTCTGCGTCCCTGAATCCCTTTGTCAGAGTCGGATCGCAGGCTTGGGCGTTTTTCATCTCCTCTGCCCTTTCGGCGCTACTTAATGGAGCCACCCCGTCAGAGCTCTCTTCGTCTATCCCCGTGGCGGTGGCGTACACGCGGGCTACTGCGTCTGGCTCACTCGCCACGTCGTCGCTGCTAGACGGTCCCTCCCAGAGCAGAGAGAACAAAGGCTCTCCGTCGGCATTGCTCTGTTCTGCCTCCCATGCGTGTGCCCCATTCGCTTGCGGGCTCGCGCCTGCCGTTCCTCTGTCCAGGCTACCGTTTACAGTTTCTGCGCTACAATCCAAGGCTATACCTGCCGGTATCTCAGTATTACAGCCGGTATTACAGTTATCTCTGCCCCGGAATCAAGAATCGCACTTACTGGGCGTCCTGCGCACGCGACATCGAAGCGCTGCAACGTCGACAACCGGATCGCGCCGTGCTCTCCTATATCCGCCCTCGCCAAGAGTACCCCTGCCCTGGACGCTGGTGGATTGTTGTGATCTACGGACCTGTCGCTACCTGCCGCAGGACTATCGCGCAAACGGGGACAATCAGCTTTCCTATGCCCAGCATCGCCACATTTAAAGCACCTGCTCCCCGAATTATTTGCTCGCGTCCGCCCGTGTACTTTCTTTGGTTGGCCAGCGCCCGCGGATGCCACCGCTAGGTAACTGCTCGAACCCTGCTCTGGCAACATCGACTGCACGTCAGTGGAGCGCTTTGCTTCGACTGAGACACCTGATCGGCGTTTATTGTCTGCCTCATCATACACCGCCAGCAACTCTGCTATTTTATACGCGTCGAACCAGCTGTCTCCTTCCCGTAGCGTGACGTATTTCAGTGCGTCTGCTCCTATTGTTGCCTTTAACTGATCTGCTACAAAGAGATTCTTAAGCGCCTCCATATCCGTAACTTTCCTAGCTTCGACGTAATACGTGAGGTAGCTGTTGAGAGACGCACAAACTGTTTCCAACTCTCGCCTTTGGTTTTAATCAGGGACAGGAAACGCCGCTTGTATTCACTGGGACAGAGTCGCAACTCTTTCAAAACTGCCGACTTAATGGCCTCAAATGTGAATTCTTCGTCTTTCTTAATCTGGGAACAGAGATAAGCCATCCGGCTAGCCACCGCCGGATAGATGAGGTGCGCACGAATATCGTCTGGCACGTCATATCTCTCGAATACACACTCGACCGTGTCGAACCACACAGGTGCCTCCGCGTCTGCCGGAAATTTAGGGATTGTCCCCTGCAACATTTTGGTGAAATGTTTTAACGGGTCAGAGTGCGAACCATGACTCCCTGGCAACGACGCGTGATCGTCCTCCCGTGTGCCAGCCGACTGACTCAGCTCCGCCAATCGTACCTGCAGCAACAACTGCTGTGTCCTTTCTTTTTCAATCGCAAGTTTTGTTTGCAAATCTGGGTCGGAAGCATTCTTGCTATCCGAAGCATTCGTGTCGTTATCCACCCTCGCATCATCACCCTCGTCCAACTGCTCCCCATTCTTGCCGCTCCTTAGTATGGGGGGACCCATCATTTTCTACTATAGG
This sequence comes from Ornithodoros turicata, assembly GCF_037126465.1. Classification (NCBI taxonomy): domain Eukaryota; kingdom Metazoa; phylum Arthropoda; class Arachnida; order Ixodida; family Argasidae; genus Ornithodoros; species Ornithodoros turicata. The sequence goes on from NC_088202.1 coordinate 98,843,834, forward strand.
AATGTGCCGATACCCCCAGAACAAACAAGAATTGGTGCTCACCGGCTTCACACTTGACTTGACAGGCCGTCGCAATCTCCATTGCTTCTCCCCGTATCCTTTCCGATCGGAGCTCCGTCGCGACACACTTTCGCTGACCTCGAAGATGCGTCCCGCGGCTTTGTCTTGTCTCCCGCCGCTTCCTCGCACTCTCCCGAAGACTACCTTTCTTTCCGTCTGTAGCCCAGACTGGTGTCAACCCTCTGAATGCGCCTAGGAAGTAGAGCAACCTCTGTCAGTGATGAACCTTCAGCAGATCCTGTCGACTGCGCCAGTAGAAGAAGCCTTGTTGTGCTTGATCCTCCGGAGTCCCCGACGATGTTGACGCTCGTCCGAGTTGGTCGTCCCTTTCGTCGTTCGCGGGCCCGGATATGTTGTTCCTGCTGCCTGTCACTGACTGGAGCCCAGACTAGGTTGCCGTGATATGCGAGGGTTTATTTACAAGTAATCATACACACTGTTATTTACATGTTGGTCAAAACTCGGCTGGGGAAAAATGGAGATGTGGACTGGTAGAGTCCCCACTGCCCGAGTCTCCTTCTCTCTTGCTGCCGTATCCTTATAAAGGCCGCGCCCAACGTCGCGGTTCCTTTACTGGGTTGAACAATACCGTTGTTGTGACTCGAGCGTCCTTGGCTGAAGTGGGATTAGCGCTCGGCCGCGGGCGGACGGGGAATGTCCCGATTGTCTGTCCGCTACGGCGTGCAAACCGTGACTGATTGCACGGCGAGACCCGTAGCTTTGGCAGCGCTAAACCATGGCGCCGTCGTCGTTTGGACTTTGCACTGGGGTTCCTTGTTTTTCCCCCGGGTCACGTTTCCCTCGTGTTTCCCCTCCGTTCAGTAACCCTTTTCCGAGGATGCACTCAGAAATGTCCTTGCAGTGTCGGCCGCGTCATTCGGCCATTAGCTACGACCTTCACACGGTTCATACCGGTTTTTAACCGGTTCCGCTTCTGCTGGGAATATTCATCCCCACAAAAAAAATCAATGTTACAAAATGTAAACCCGTTTATTCCGCATACATGGTATTTAATATTAATAGACAGCTGTGAAATTGGTAGCTCCTGGTTCCTGTAGGTTACTGTCTGTTCAAATCGGCTTTCTCCTTTCTTGAAGCACGTGCTACAAACGCACTAGTTTGTCGTGATGTCATACGTAAAGTACTTTCTTGCTGGATTGGAGCGATCGCGTCCCATCCGAATGTCTGTTGCTACTGTTTAGCCAGCAAGCACCACCGCACGAGTAGGACACAAATCGGGGAACACCTTCACTCACAAGGGCGCTCGACGGCTCAGTTTTATTTTCTTCGTGTCCTGTCCACAAAAGAGTTGTCACTTCGCACGGGCTTGCCCTCGCATATACGTAAATGCATTCAACTTAGCTGCTCTTAAACAAGGGACGCGTTGCGCGACATTACAGATAAAGAAGCTGTTATGCAGCCCCCTTGGGTCGCTGTTTAGTTAAGGAGAGTTTGCGGGGATCAAATTAAAACGAACACTACGGCACATTGCTAGAGAGAGAGTCACATGTACCTCTAAGTCTGTGTGCGTGCGCGAACGATAAACCATTACAAAGGGAGCCTAAGGGTCATAATACCGACATACATTCCACCGTAACCGTAACCCTCGTATAGTATCCATGACATGACTTGAGAGCACACGACGTCTGTTTCATTCATCTATCCGTAGTCCAAACCGGCGAAGTTTTTTCTTGGACCGAAAACCGTTACATATATTTTTCGGTTTCCCTCCTGAGCGAAAAAAACGTATACGGTTTCGATTCCGTTCCGGTTCGCGCCAAAATAGCGGTTTTTTTTCGGTTTTCGGTTCCGGTTTTCGGTTCGCTCCGACACCCTGAGAGACATACCAAGTGATGATGTTTATATTGTGTGAACTCATGTCCATGTACACAACTTTTTTGTTTATCTTTTACAGGATTTTTATTTTTTAAAAAAGCGAGGAGAGCAGCATAGATGCCGTTTTTGCAGTCGAGTTATACGGCAAGGCTCTCATGGCTTTTTATTTTAAAAATCTGTAGAGGATTGAAAAACGCCCTGTATAATTACCTAATACTTTCATGAGGAGGTGTCGAGCAAAAGTTATAGTCTAAGGATATGCGTGAAAAATAGCTGACAGCAAAAAAATTCTAGAGTGATATTTTTCTAATTTATGCACATAGTAATTACGTGCACATGGACGTCGGCGTACAATACTTGCTAGACGTCCCGTGCTGAAGTGGATGATCTTCGAGGCATTTGTCCTCCAGTACGACAACAACAGGCTTGACGGCCTTTCTACGAAAGTTCGCGCAAATAGAGGGACGAAAATAAAATAGCACGTGTGAATTGCGTAATTTGCGTGATGCAACGTTCTATTGCAAGAACCACTTCTGGAGAGAATGTGGGCCGTCCAAAGTGGACGACATTGCGGGTCACGTACAGCAACTCGGAAGGAAGTGCAGGAAAATCCCTTTCCGGAAACGGTACCTTCAAGGGCCTGAAGGAAAGTCTTGGACGTAACGAAGAAAAGGGGCGATGCCCATCCCTATATATGTATACGAACACGAAGGCAGTGCAGAGAGGAGAAGAAGTCCTCCGCGTGTGAGTGACGAACTGTTAATATCCCAGGTAATTTTGTTGAACTAAGTGTGAACTAAGCTAAGAAAAAACGAAAGCTTTCATGCATTGTCCATGGCCAATTGGGCCAATTCCTACAGAGTAGTCTTGTCTTGTCCTCCGCGTTCACATTAGTCCTAAGATGCGTGTTTACTACCGGCGGCAAGATAAGAGTGTACAATATGCCTCAAAGCTGCAAAATATGAAAAGAAAGACAGTAACTCCGAAGATGTCCAGAAAAAGAAAAGAAGATAGGCCTATACGTATGACGATTTTTGTTACGATGTCTGAAGCGATCGGTCATATATTTTGACAGTGTGGGGCAGGGGGAAGATGTGTTGATAGATTAAAATTGATAGGTTGAACAACCAGCGTGCAAGGTTCGTGGTGCAGACGACGGCCTATACTGAGATAGAGTTCAGACTCGCGTGTCAGACAAGCGACAAGGTCGCCACGAGACTTGGCCGATGCAACCATATCTTATAATCGCGGATTATGTGATAGGAGCAGTGCAGTCTATGGAAGTCTGGGTTCTTAACGTTATTCATTTGCTGTACAGTGCAGCGTGGTGTCGTTCAAACTTCTCGGCTCCAGATGCGGTTCGAAAGCAAGCCAGCCTGTTAGTCACTTTAACGTGCAAGAAGCTACGGGACGCAGTGCCTGTGGGACGTGAGGGTTAAACCAGCTCCCGTGGCGGAGTGGTTAGGATGATCGCTTTCCACGCCGAGACTGGGAGGGGACACGGGTTCGAATCCTGTCACCGGCTGTGCTGTCTGAGGTTTTTCCTGGGTTTTCCGGAGACTTAATTCCCAGACGAATGTCGGCATAGTTCCCCTTGAAGTCGGCCCTGGACGCATACTAAACCCCCTGTCCCCCACTCCTTCCTGGTGGCCTCTCTCCATCTATCCACGTTTGTACGCCGCCCATAGCCACAGATGCTTCGCGGCGCTAACGCGAAATAAAATAAATAAATAAAATGTAAGGGTTGAACGGAGAAACCAGAAAAGACAATACCTATTTGTTTTAATATTTGACTCAACGATTACAAAATGGATATGTGAAGGCACGATGTAGAAATGAGGTGTTGCTGGCGTGTGCTGAAGCTGAAGTACCTCACTCGAAACAATAAAGCGGCCACACCCTCACATGCGAAAAACGTGTAAAAACTGCGCCGAAAAAAGCATTTTCTATACAGTGTACTCACTGCCAAGTGTCTTCGCGTTGTCAAAGCTCTATGACCCACACTTCGAGGCGTGCATGTCCAGTGTTGTCGAATGACCAGTGTTTTCTGGAGCCCCTGCATACGTCTGGTTTACAGTCCGACAATTCGTCAGTTACCTCTGCCTTTTGCGCCGCCCGCAGGAGTTTACCACGCCGCGCTGCACCGTCGTCACTCGACCATAGCACGAAGGGACAAGCATTTCACCAGTCTTGGGAAAGCTTACTTGAAAAAGTAGCTGAGTTACAGTTACAGTTACTACACGAACAAAGTAAAGTTACAGGTACAGTTGCTCTGCACAAATAGTACGTTAAGTTAGAGCTACATTCAACTTTAATTTGAGCCCGATACGAGTTTCGAATGGCAGCGTTGTGCTTCTGTGCGCGGGTACTGCAAGCATATCCTGGCATATAGTGAAGTAGAGAGGTGTCGTCACGGGTAGCCTCGGATCGAGCTCCACCTCCGAGGTCCACCAATGCAGCGGACGGGCCACGTGCTTGTTTCTGAGTTGCGGTGATAGCTGCACCGTTTTCACACCTCCATTCTGCTAGAGCTACGGCCACTTGTGTGAGTCTCGAATAACATGAGCAAAGGGTACCGAGAGAAAATGCGACAGCTTTCCGAAATTATTGCGAAAAAATCACGATTCTGAAAGTAACATACGGACAAGGTGGTTTTAGCTGAAACTTACTTTCTTTTAAGAGTGATTATAGTTAGAGTTACTAGTTACTTTTCCGGTAACTATGGTTACTTCTAACTTACCTAAGACTGCATTTCATGCACCTGCACGACTTCTTGGTGCCGCATCAAGGCGCCGGACAGCCTTCCACTACTAGCTGCGTCTTGCGTTCGTCGACCGATGAGACGAAACGTCGTTACTTACATGTACAGCAACGGAAGTGCGATATTCGAATTATTTACAACGCAACCGGAAGAGGGTTCACAGAACTCCCTGCTCAAAACACTGCACGTCTTTCAAAGTGTTGTCTTTTTTTCATCACTCTAAGCCATCTGACGTTTGTTGTGCAGATCGGAGGATCCTTCCGGCTTCGATCAACACAGTCAATGGATGGACGTGAGGGGAGTCGATCCCAGTACCGTCGAACCCAGTACGAGCGCTGTACCCACTGTGCTACGAGGCCACCCGCACATAATCAATGCTAGACGCCATTTTGAAAAAAAAAGAAAGAAAAATACTCCGCAGTGCATTTGGTCAAGGCTACCGTCGGCAATATTATGGCCAGTTCTCACTTGGCGACTCCCGACGCGGCGTCGTGAGCGGGCGGCGGAAGTAGATGCGCATTTCCGGAGTCGGGAGAGGAGAACGTCGAGCTAAAAAACTGCCATGCCGAACTTCTTTCACGGCGTCGGCGAGAGCTGCCGAGAACCACAGCACGGCGACCAACTAGGTGACCACGACCATCTCTATCCACGACCATTTCTTATAGAGATGGTCGTGTAGGCGACACAGGAAGGCCACGCCTCCTCATTTTTCGTCTGCTTTGGACGACGGAATGCCACTGTGGTGGGAACATGAAAATCGTGCGCGCTGACAGGGCGGCGGAAATGCCCCTCTACTTCCGCGCCACCCGCTCACGACGCCGCGTTGGGCGTCGCCAAGTGAGAACTGGCCTAGAGCCCTGCACCATCCGCGGATGGAAGCGGATATCCGCAAGATACTTGCGGATTCGGATGAAAATATAGCACTTTCTGCGGTGTGCGGATCGGATGCGGATGGCTCGAGGTCGGATGCGGATCGGATGCGGATACGAAGGCAGCGGATCGGTAGCGGATCGCATGCGGATATACCGCGTGCTGTCATTTTTCCACCCACAATTTATTTGTATTGCGCGCCGACAGCCGACAGCGAGCGCATGCTCTGGTTCACCTTTTTTTTTTTTTTTTTTGATTGGGTGTTAGCGCCGCGAAGCAACTGTGGCTATGAGCGACGTACAGATGTGGACAGACGGAGAGAGGATAGCAGGAAGGAGTGGGGGACAGGGGGGTTAGTATGCGTCCTGGGCCGACTTCAGGGGGAACTGTGCCGACATTCGTCTGGAAAGCCTTCGGAAAACCCAGGGAAAACCTCAGACAGCACAGCCGGCGGTAGGATTCGAACCCACCACCTCCCAGTCTTCAGCACGACCTTGGTTACCACCAACGAGCGAACGCCTTAGCCCACTCGGCCATGGTTGGTTCACCTTTGACCATGCACGGCGCCAAGACGGGAGAGGTGGCATTCAGGCGTCTCGAACCGCGCGAGCGCCGACGAGGTAGCGTTCCACGCGTTCCAGTAGTCTCTCCATATCGCGTTTGTTGAAAGGTTTACCTTTGCTTGTCGTCATGACTGAGTCCTTCCGTGACAGCATGGAGGCATCCGAAATTATACCAACATGCTTCCGGCGGTCTTTACGCGTCTTTCGAAACGTGCGGATTTTTGCGGATCGGATGCGGATGGTGCGTTTTGCTCAGCGGATCGGATGCGGATGTAAACTGTTGTGTATGGTGCGGATGCGGGTCGGATGCGGATGCCAAAAATCTCATCCGCGCAGGGCTCTAAACTGGCCCTTACGGTAATGGTAACGGAAACAGAAACGGTATATTACCGAAATTGGAGATGGTAACGATAACGGAAACGCATAGCACGGTCCTCCATTACCGGAAACAGAAACGGAAACAAATTTATCGTCCGGTACTGAATTCGGGTAACGGCTATTCCTGTTGTGCGATGACATTTGAGTGACTTTTCATTTATTTTTGTTTTTGTTTTGGTGACTCCATTCCCTGTAATGCTCTACACGAGAGCATGGAAAGAAAGCGCAACATTGGATCTCGAGGGTGCACCCATTGCTCATCTCGTCCCAGTCCCCATAACTTCATGACATCAACACATGACTATACTCCACCATAACACCAGAATGACAGCCTACGATTTTTAGTTACTTATGTTGTACCTCTTCATTTTTCTTTTTCCATTTCACCGCGGCCATGGTAGTGTTATTTACTACTGACAGCATCCGCTTATGAATGCGACATTGGATGAGGGTTACGCCCATCTTGAGTTGCTGGACTCCGAGTGACTGAAGACATGTTCCTACATTTTTCTTTAATCTTGCAAGATGTGCGCATCCCAACGACGTAAAGTTACTTGTGTAGTGTGTAGGCGTGACACCGAAGCAGCATTTCGGCAAAACATCATGCTGATAGAGCCGGGCGTGCTGTCCTCCCGCAGCTCTGTAACAACCGTTCCACTACCGAAAACAGCAACGGTAACGTAACGGAAACAAACAACTTTATTTTCGACCTTGGAGACTGGGGAGCTTCATCGCCACAGGCGATACTCTACCCCATTGCTTGTGGGAATGTGGGGAATAAAATAACGAGCCCCTTCACAATAACGATCGAAGTCTGATGGTGTCCAGAAATGTCAGAAGAGCGTTGAGCGCAAAGCGTTGCTGGGCTGGATTAGGCCACGGACCAAGTAATTTCGATAGGGAGAAGGGGCGAGAGTCCAGCTGACGAAGAGACTCGGAGAGTGTGGTTCGGGAAGGGTGGTAGTGGGGGCAATGAAGAATATGCTCCAGATCCTCAAGAACACCATAGTGGCAGCAGGTGGGAGAGTCCGCTTGTCTCAAGCGGTATCGCCACTGAGCTGTAAAGGCCACATCGAGGCGCATTCGGTGGATTAATGCAGCATCTTGACGAGAGGTGTTTCGTGGCATGCGGAAAGCCAGCGTTGGATCAACTCTGCTCCACATAGAGGGGGGAAGAATGTCGGCTGTCCATTGGCGGGAAGCCAGGGGTGTCACTAGGCGTCGCAGAATTGAACGGCGGTCTCTTCTCAGCAGAACAATACTGGTCCGTTTCCGATACGAGAGTGCTGCTTCTGCGGCGCTGTCGGCCTGCTCGTTCCCCACGACACCACAATGGGCTGGAACCCAATGGAGAACTAGCCTGTGGCCTGCTGCGTAACGGAAACGAAATTGAAAGGTCGCTATCAGAAACGGGTAACGGAAACGAAAATATAGCAGCAACGAAACTGGAAGCGCTAACCAAAATACGTCCGTTGTCCTTCCCTGGAAAGAAGTTCGGCATGGCAGTTTTTTGGCTCGGCGTCTCTCCTCTCCCGACTCCGGAAATGCGCGTCTATTTCCGCCGCCCGCTCACGACGCCGCGTCGGGCGTCGCCAAGTGAGAACTGGCCCTTAGTGCTAGAGCAGTGCGCTACACCCGTTGGACGACGGTGGACGCAGTCGCGTGCTGCCGTCTCGACACGCTTCGCTTTGTACACCTGAACTATAGATTTCGAGGGGTAGCCCAGCTATTCTTTACCCATGGCACACGTGCATTGTGTCTGGGAGTGTAAAGCCGCACCACACACCTGCATTATGCAATGCAGGCCTTCGTAGTGGAGCTGAACTCTTACATCTTCCCTTTTCCACTGACACAAGTCAGGCATCACTTCTCCAATGAGAGGGCGCAGAACAGCCAAGCAGCAAGGTCTTGTGCTGTGTCACCCAGGCAAACCACGTATGTGTGTCTCATATGCATGTCCTAGCAAAATTCATTTTTGTACAATTGCTCCCTTACTTAAAGTTAGCGTCAAGCACACTAAGCATTTAAGAAGCATTTTACTGTGACACTACAGGAAAGACAATGGAACCATATTAAAAAACAGTGTTCACTGGGTACCTGTCTGAAGTACAGAACCATCCTCCAAGCTATCATTGCAGCATATCAAACGTGACATAGTTCCCAAAATACAAAAAGGTATACATCTTATGGATACAGATTGTTCCCTCTGTGCATTACCTTTGTGACAAAAGACAGTCAACAGCTTTCAGCTATATGGCAAAACAGATCAAGTGAGTGTTAACTGTTCGAGTACGAGCAATGAGCATCATGAAGTTGTGATTCACGTCACATTGCTGCAAGCTGTACTGTGTTTGATGGGTCTAGTGGACAGATACGATAGTGGCTGAATGATGTAGGATTTACCACTTGCGACACACATGCCAGAAATCTGTCATCACATCTTCCTGAATATTAACAACATTTGACACAGAGGTCCGAGCCTTCTCTTACAATGGCGTGAGTTATGAAGGTATGAAGCAGGGTGGACTTAAATAACCATTTTTCAGAATAATTTAACTGGCCCCCAAAATAGTTTGTCTAATTAAAAAATGACAACAACTGAAGCTGTGGCACAGGCTCACAAATATTTTAAAAGTAGACATTTTGACAATGCAGAGACAAAGAAATATATGGCTCTACCCCCAGCTCATACCAAGACAACTCACACCAGGATAATTCATACCACAGTGAACACCATACCGGGAAACTCATACCGCACTCAACTCCTACCAGGATACTGCATTTTGGGACAACTCGTACCAAGCCAGCTCATACCAGGGAAGATCAAAACCAGGAACAATCAGTTCATTAAATCAAACAATTGTTAAGCAGGCAAATGAGCCGAGGCGAGCTCTACCTAGGGACTAACACAACATGTAGGGCCTCCAAGAGTCTAAGGGACAAAGTCAACAAGTAAATCACGAAAATGGCAATGAGTGCCAGCGCCAGGTCAGAAAGGTCCGAGTTCAACCCTGGGGTGCTGGCATTCATTGGCTTTTTCGTGCATTACTTGTAACAATTGTAGGATGTGACCCATAGCGGAGAACATTCATACAAACAACATTGTCTCGAAGTACATTAAATAATTTTTAAGACGCACTGCAACAAATGTGAATACATTAACAAGCTACAACAAACTACTGTAACAAACTGAACTGCAATTGAACTACAATAAACAGACGTGAGGCAACAATACTTCACTATACAAGCACAGATTACCATACATACAGGGCATACCACGATAGGATGTCACTCAATTTAAAAAAAAAGTTTTACTTCAGAAAATTATGAAACTATTTGGAATACACACACACAGAGTTTAGCCACAAATTGAGGCTGTTTGTATTTGTGTCACGCTGTTATTAGTATTAATTAAGCTAATTTTCATAAATGAACTCGAAAAATTGCTAAGAAAAGTCAGCATTTTTCTTCCTGAATTCTGAAGCCTATGGCCGTAACACACTATTCCAATCAAAATCACGTGTTTGTTCACAAGGTTTCTACATAAATTTGACAGACGAAAAACCGTCGCTGGGCGAAGTATGCTCGATGAAATTTGCGTCTGCGGAACTCTTGGCTCCGCCTTTGTCTCAGCGAAGTGGAAATGAGCTACACAGTTTTATTCCGATCGACGGCCTTGCCGCGCAACCAGTCATTATCAGTGGCTGGCGACTGACGACAGACACGTTGATAAAGGTGTGATTGTCGCGGGTTTCTTTTCTTCTTGCACGGGAGGGAGGGTATTTGGACGGAGCCAACAGTTCCGCAAACGTAAGTATCAACGAGCGCGCTTCGCCCAGCGACTGATTTGCGGCAGTCAAATATATGTAGAGCAACAACAACAGCCTTACTTTTAAGATGATGAATGGGGAGTTTCATCGCCAGGGACGATACTCTACCCCATTGCTGATGGTGACGTGGGGGAATGAAATAATGGGCCCCTTCATAATAAGAATAATAAGGCAAAATAATGAACCCCTTCGGGGTTGAAAACCTCGTGATTTTGGTTGGAATAGTGTGTTACGGCCATAGGCTTCCGAATTCAGGAAGAAAAATGCTGCCTTTGCTTGGCAATTTTTCCAGTTTAATCATGGAAATTAGCTTGCTTAATGCGATACAGGAATGCAAACAAAGTCAATCTGTGGCAAAAGTCTGTGTGTGTGTGTATTCCAAGTAGTAATTTTCTGAAGTGAAACCTATTTTTAGCAATTGAGTGACATCCTCTCATGGGACACACTGTATATACAAATCAAAGGCTAGCTCGCATAATCATCTAACTCATCGTGGTGAACACATATGGGGCACATTGTTAACACTGGTCAAACCTTAGGCTACCTTACGCATAATTTCTTCCTTCCCCTCAAAACCTGAAACAAACAATATATAAAACCCCCATTAGTCCAAAGCTGGAATACGCAGCAATTCGGGACCCTCATCAGGGGTCACTCATTCATGGCATAAAATGTGTACCAACGACACTGTAAGTGTTATATCAATGAAAACCAACCTTCACATATTACTGCTGCTGTCACAACACAGTAAAATTAATCTTCTTTGCTTCTTCCAAGGAAAATTTACTACCATAGTCCTGTACTGGTCATCTCTGCTCCTTCCTCGAAGATACATCTCACCACCAATAGATAATCATCAGAAAGTAGGATTCCATCGCTGTCTAACTAAGACCTTTTCTGGATCATCAATGGTCTTTCCTGGTTCAAGTATCCCTGTATTGGTTGTCCTTGTATGAGTTGAGTTTGGTATGACTGATCCCAATATGAGACGTCCTGGTACCAGTTGTCCCAGTAAGATTTGAGGGTGGTACTAGTTGTCCTAGTACGAGTTGAGTTTGGTATGAGTGATCCCAATATGAGATGTCTGGCACCAGTTGTGCCAGTAAGATATGAGGGTGGTACTAGTTGTCCTGGTATGAGTGATCCTAATATGAGACGTCCTGGTACGAGTTGTCCCACTATGATTTGAGGGTGGTACCAGTTGTCCCAGTACGAGTTGGTCGGTACAGGCTGTCTCGGGATGAGTTATCCTGGTATGAGCTGGGTGGTCGCCAGGCTAATGTTACAAAAATGAAGTTTAGGTACATATGACTAGTGGTAGAATGTCAACTATGCAAGTGCATTTGCTTTCAAAAATTTAAACTGTGTTTTGATCATGCACTGCACTGGAAAGGAGAGTTTTGTGGCCTTCTCAATTAACACAGGTTTCATTTTAGTTTTTCACATCACTACAGGAAGAGAGCAATGTGTGAAAGACATTCCACAATCTTCTGCTGCAGTGCCAAAAAAGCTTACTTGGTTATCTGGACTGTACGAGATCTGCTAGAAATGCGGCCTGCCAAGAGCCTAGCAAAGCCTCTGACTGTACTCCTGGCATATTGTTACAGCAGACCTTCGAATGTTCCTAGCACAACACAGAAGAACATCTCTTCGGGTTTATCAAGAGCAATGGATATATGCTTTGTCATCTAAGAGTCTCTCTTAGAGATCTGTTCAGCTCTATGTCAACTGTATTAGCAGCCTCTATTCCATGTATCTTCGTTACGAGTTTTCACAAGCCTGCTGCCTGTGGTTAAAAAAAAAACGAACCTGCCAAAGGTATGAGTTGGATCAAATAAAGACTTGTAATTTTTTTCATAAAAGTCGTTTTTTTACATCTCTGGTATGAAGGGAACTTAAATTTGTCTGCAACACGACAGCAAAGTAGGATCCCAGACTTCAGTCAGGTGTGTCGCATATAGTACCTGCATGTAGATTCATTCTAATGGCTAAAAATAAATTGCTTCACAACATTTTACAATGTACTTTGGACATACCTTTTCACGATCAGTAGCTTAGACAATGATCTTCGAAAATGAGCTATGAGAGCCGTTCTTGGCATCACAAGGGAGTGATGTTCTGCCATTTTGCCCAGAAATATGCTAGAGAAAATATGCCCAAGCTATGAGAAAATAATAAGAGATATGAAGTTCTCAAAATAGTAGTGAACTTTGAAAACGTGTTAATGCAGCAATAAAAAAAAAAAAAAACGCAAAACATTCACAGAAGTATCACATCACTGTTTCACATTGCATACTGCTCCATCACCCTGCTTCGAGACAAAAGCTGAAGAAACAAAGCACATTCACATCAGGCTTAAGACATTTCCCACTCTGGTTTCTTCTCTCACACAAATACTGCTGAATTTGTTTCTGGAAAGGTAGAGAAGGTTTCTAAACAAGTACACACTTTCATAAACGCTTGTTTGCTGAAATTTGTAAGGGCGCGTCTCGGCCCATGTCATCCTCTACCTCGGGCCCCCACATGAGTAAGATGATCTCTAGGCTAGTGTGCCGCTTTGGTTTAACCCACAGCAACAATGTGGTAATCAACAAACTGCTGCTTACAATTTCTTCGAGCCTTTTCTGTTTAGCCAATGCATTTTTCATGAATCAAAGTCATCAATCAAAGCAAAAAAACATGAATACTGGGAACACACTGCCTGCAGTGTGTTCTTGAAAAGAACTGCAGTACATGTGCACAATGCCATGTTCATGCAGTTTATGCAGGTCAAGCATAATACTATCTTTGCCTTGCACTTATGAGAAAGAAAAATTGCAAATGGTGCTGTAACTAGGACAACCTCCACATATTTACGTGGTACTAAATGACATTGGCAACTGTATGACGACCACGTACACATAAAGATTGTCTTCCCTCAGCAACAAAATCTCCAATTATTCCTTGTTGCTTCCCTTAAATTCATTACACAGCAGTACAGTTGATTTTGTCTACTAAACGACTGTAAGTTAGTGGAGTGGTTCCTCCTGGAAATAATGTTCCAGAGTAGAACACTAAAAACACTTGTTCTCAAAATGAAACGAGGCTCTTTTTAATTTTCAGCATTCAAATCGAAATGATCACAGTGCACAGCGATATTTATTATTTCCGTCTATTCAAAGTGCGGCAACAAAATGCTCAGTAGCCATATCCTGTACGCACTGCACAGATCACCTTCTGCCCATTGCAGCACCTATCATAGAAGCATATACTTTAGTTTAATGCTTAGAATAACAATCACTTATCATTACTGCTTGTGTAGCCCCAGTATTTTAAAGCAGCATGTGACCAAACACAAAAATGCAGTCACTCCTAGCTTTCACAGAAGCCTGTATGACAGGATGCAAACTTTATACAATATCTTGTGCCTATTATACTACACGAGACATTCAGCATACAAATCACAGTCAAGCAGGTTTTTACCTAAGAAAAATGCAAATACTGCAGAATCAAACGGAAGGAAGTTCACTCAACTGAGGAAACACGACAATCATCAACTTTCGTGAGTGGTTGTAGTATCAACGTGAGGTTCTTCAACATCAAAGGACAGACGCTGACTAGAAAGATCGGTATGAATGGTATGGCCCTTGCGAGAGATGTTTGCCAGTTCCTCCGAGTAATAGTGCGGTGTATTCAGGTAGGCTTTTAAGCGAACAGGCAGCGGGAGAGAATCGATGAAATCTCTTCGAATCGTCTTTAAGATTGAAAACCTGCGGAGAGAAGGACACTGGGAAGTTATTCACTGCAGAGACAATACAGTAGAGCCTCTACATAACAAAGTTTGTTAATGAACATAGCAGGAGGAGGCAAGCTAGCTGGTGTTGAATTGATATTAACATTGCCTTGAGTTTGAGGGGAAAAACATAGGACGAACACAGGACGAGATAGACAGATAGACTCACGAACCAGCAATGAAGCTTTAATACACAAAGGGCAGGGGGAACAGGATAAAAAGAGAGAGTACACTCCGGCGTCTCAGCGTAGGTGAATATGAGGTGCGTAATACGAACCTCTTAACGGTCGGTGGTAGGATCGATAACAGTTATCGATGTTACCTTCTTGGGCACAGTGGGCACTCTAGTTACCTTCTTGGGCACAGTGGCATTGACCTTTTTACCCCCCTCGCAACAATAAACGTCGAAGCTGTGTGACATCGCACTGGCAGAAAAGAGCAACCAGAACGCATGGAGGGAACATATCAGGACAAATTCTGGCAACATTACGCATCACCATTCTGCAAGTTGGCTTCACCTAACGCGTGCATACTTTATGAGAAGCTCGCTTTAGAACACTACGGTGCGACTTGCGGGTGGAAAGCACGTGTTGGGTCTTTTGAATCAGCTCGCGAATTTGGGCAGCATTGGCCAAAAACGCAGACACAAAAGCGTTATGACTGACCTCTTTCACTGACAGTAATGAAAATGAACAGTCACTGTCTATTTTCTTGCCTCAATTTTTATATTGGTTAAATTCATTTTATACGAATTTCGGATTATGCAAATTTTTTCCGCTACCCTGTGAGATTCGTATCATCGTATCTTCGTATCATCGTATCGCAGACACAAAAGCGTTATGACCGACCTCTTTCACTGACAGTAATGAAAATGAACAGTCACTGTCTATTTGCTTGCCTCAATTTTTATATTGGTTAAATTCATTTGATACGAATTTCGGATGATGCAAATTTTTTCCGCTACCCTGTGAGATTCGTATCATCGTATCGCAGACACAAAAGCATTATGACTGACCTCCTTTACTGACAGTAATGAAAATGAACAGTCACTGTCTATTTGCTTGCCTCAATTTTTATATTGGTTAAATTCATTTGATACGAATTTCGGATGATGCAAATTTTTTCCGCTACCCTGTGAGATTCGTATCATCGTATCGCAGACACAAAAGCGTTATGACCGACCTCTTTCACTGCCAGTAATGAAAATGAACAGTCACTGTTTATTTTCTAGCCTCAATTTTTATATTGGTTTAATTCATTTGATACGAATTTTGGATTATACAAATTTTTTCCGCTACCCTGTGAGATTCGTATCATCGAGATACTACTGTAGTGTATCTTTTTGATGTTAAAGAAAAAAAAGGAAAGGTGATATTGTGAAATGCTACAGTTAAACATATGACAAAGGTACTGTAAAATGCAAGCGATAATAGTGTGCTCAAAACTCAAAAGATAGTGGCAACTGCCACATACTGGACAGCATGAGCACTGGTATGAGGGAGTAAACCACATCAAGCCAGCATTTACTTCATACTCTGTTTCATACGAGCAGTAGGGTTATGCAGTTGGCATGTTTTCCAGCCTTGTGTGGTGCTTTAAAGGACACAATGGTCAAGCTCTGTACAAAAAGGTATGATATCTTAGTTCCTCTGCAAGATTTTCAAAGTTTGGACTCTTTATTACCTTTTGTAGATATTCTAATTACATAATGTGAAAAAAAAAAAAAAAAAAAAAAAGAAAAAAACCCAAGGTGCAGGAGAAAAATCGCACCCCCAAACGTTCCTCAATGGACCCTTATAGTTTCTAAACTCTATGTTCTTAGTAGCATACCTGCCAACTTGGGAACATTCAAATTAGGGAGATTTCAAAACGGAGGGGGGGAGGTAGGAGAAAGCCGATGTTGGGTGGCTTTTATTTGCATATGTAACAGGAGCACACTTCACCCCAGCAGGCTCGTCGTTTTGCAGCAACAGACATTGCCCTCTCCAAGAAACTATCTGGGTGTCAAGCTGTGACAAGGCTATGACACTTTCTCAAAAGAACGTGAGGACACAAGACTATGTCTCTGTTCTGTTTTCGAGATCGAGGTTCTCTTTGCGAGGTACGCAAGGCCGAAACAGCTAGTGCAAAGGCACCCTTGTCACCCGAAAACGTGGAGGAAATGCCCGGAAACAAAAAGTGCTAGAACTAGAACCATGACCATAACCCCTGAACTCCGTAACACAGAGGCTCCGGGAAGCGGCAGCGATGCCGATGGCAATTGAGCTGGTATTGGATTGACGTTTTTGTCTGTGTGCCCAGAGAAAAAGTGGGCGTTTGAGATATAGAGAGGGAAACTGCATTTTCCGGGAGATTTGCTTCTCGGCCGTACAATCGTACAAACCGGTCCGAATCCGGGAGTCTTCCGGATGAATCGGGAGAGTTGGCAGGTATGTAGCAGACCCACAGATATGTCCAATACAGGCAAAAGGAGGTTTCCATGTCTGTTGCACGTGATAGATAAAAAAAATTAAACTGATGGCACAAAAAAAAATTTCTAAAGCAATGTGCAGTAAAAGGTGCCTGTCATTGCTTTCTCTTGGCAGAAACAACGTTATTCAATTCACGTTTACGGTTAAATTCCATCGTAACTATTAGCGCTGTCATAACGTGCTCCATTCCACTGCTGGTATATGAGTGCACAATCCGCATTGTACCCTCACAGTTCGCACGTTGACGAATTTTTCACGTACAATCTGCTGAAATCGATATTTGTACTTCACGTTTTACATAGTAGAATAATATAGGGTTTCTCTGAACTGTCGTCGAGTAAAACAGGATTATAGATAGAAAAGCAGCGTGGTGTATGATCACTTACCTGCAAAGATGTTGTAGTGACTGAACCTGCTTGAACCTAGACACTGGATGGAGAAGCTGTACTCTCATTGGGCCAAGGACGGGTCTTCTGTGTAGAAAAAATAGGTACCTTCCACTACGCGAGTGCTCCACTGCGTTTTCAATGAAGTCCACTATGGTGTTACTGTGGAATTTCTGGAGGCAGCCAAAGCTGAAGTTGCCTTGCAAAAGAAAATCAAAATGAAAAGTTATGATACACCAAGGACAAGTAAAGATGTGAATCCCTTTCCCTTTTGCCCATATTGAAATTCAAATAGACAAAAAAAAAACATAAGCAACAAAGCCGCTCACCTAATAATAACTAGACCCTGAAGTTTTCGGGTTTTATATTTTTCCAAATTCGGGGGGTAGAAATCGGGTCAATAAATTGATGTAAAAAATTCATGCAAATTCGGGCAGAAAAATTACCGTCAAACTGAGTTCGGGGAGAAATCAGGCATTATTGTAGAATAAACGTTCGCTGTACCGTTTATCCAGAGTGCCAGAAGTAAGGGGCAGTCGCATATTTTGTGAGAAACTAGTATGTCGATGCCTTGAGGTGCCTAGCCTGGGTGCAGTTTTGCAGGTAGAAATCGGGTTTAACCCTAGATAGGTGAACCTCAATTCGGGGTGCAAATTCCGGGAAAAATCGGGTTTAACCATAAAACATCAGGGTCTAATAATAACACATAAAAAATATAATTTAAGTCTGATTTTCTCAGTTTCTATCCACAACAAACAAATACAATGTCACCTATAGCCTACTTAAAGGGGTTGTAAAACCATCTCCAAACTTTTGAAGAAATAATGTAAATACTGACTTAGGTCCACTCAACATGCACATCAAAACGCTATGTTTCTGCGATCCCGCGTTACGGAGCTATTGCACTCGGAAACGTCACATGCTGGGCGAGCTCCTCTGTCGCACTCAACTCTTCACCACCTTGCACGTTTTTGGGGTGATGTTTCATCGTAGAGGAAGAAAGTGCATACATTTCCGCTTCCATGACGACGTAGGTGGTTGTAATGGGAGCTGGCCACCGGGGAACGGCCCCTTCATTATGGTGATCTTCAGGTGCTTCAGGCAACGTGCACGGATAAAACGTCACTTCCCGTTTATCTGCCGGCACCTCTCAGCTCTTTCGGCCCCACCATCAACGGTGGCTTGAAAAAATTGCATTTTTGAAAGCCCAACAGGTAAAAAGCACTTCGAATGAGGAATGTGGGATGAGTGTCCAATCCATGGACCACAACGTATGAAACGGAGACATGCATTTATTTAGTGGGTTGCATATGGTTTCTCAACTCCTTTAAAGGCCCAACCGCATGAGGCGTTTCTCGAGCGTTTTATCCACCAGCCTGCCATGGCGTTTGGCAGCCGGCAGCCAGAGCAGTGGAGAACAATAGGAAGGTGCATAACCCTACTGCTCGTATGAAACAGTATGAAGTAAATGCTGGCTTGATGTGGTTTACTCCCGCATACCAGTGAACATGCTGTCCAGTATGTGGCAGTTGCCACTAGCTTTTGAGTTTCGAAGTCCAAGTCGAGCAGATAATTTTGGCGGAAGAAGTGGGAGCGACGTGCACAAGTGGCCAATCGGGGATTAGCCTCGGGTTAGGTCCATCCGGCCGTGCCAGATTTCGGGAGAATTTCGGAAGATCAGAACATATTTCTTGTGTATGCAAAACACAAAGAGAAGTGTACAACAGATTGATGAAGATGTCAACTAGAATGCTGCGTTCGCTCTGTGTATTTGGGTGCCTTGTGAATAACGGGACCGGCATTCACAACAAAATGGCTCCGTGGGTACGCACTTGCTGCACTATCTTGTTTGTTATAATATGTTATCACTCAAAAGCACCTGTGTTTGAGACTTTTTCACTCGTAATAGAGGTGTTTATCAAGTTATGTGGAGTTTCTTTCCTTGAGAGTGTACGGAAAAGTTCGCATGGGATGCCATCCATCCGCTGTTGTAGAAATGCTGCAAGCGGTTTAGCTTTGCGTATTTTTCGACAGCGCTGCTTGCCGCTGAGAAAAGCTCCACGTTCTGCCGCTCAGAAAAACGCCTCATGAGGTTGGGCCTTAAGTAGACAGACAGCTCACCTTGGTCATGTTCGATTCTGACGTGCCGCACAAGGCCATTCAGTTTGAAGGTCAAGCTGAAGATGTAGTGCTCGTCAGAGCTGTCTCTCACTATAAATGATCCGTCTGGCTCATTGGCAAGGAGACGTTCTGCTGTCTCTCCACTCACTGGCCCCCAGTACCAGCCACACTAATGAAAGACAAATAACCAATACGAATATGTACATTCAACCGTACCAAGTGCAAAGTATGTGCAACTAAATACTAACTGGATGTAGGGATATGATAAAAAGTTAAAACTATGATATCCAAATATACATAAATAAAATTCAATATCTGATATTCAGCACCTTTTACAATACTGCCTGCACTTCTTAGTGTCAACTTCAGTTGGATTAAACTAAAAGAAAAGTTATTCAGAGCCAGTTAAATCTAATCAAACCTAATTTCAAGTGTTGAACAAATTAAATATATAGAAAATGGATGACAAAACATGCAAACTAAATCAGGTTTAATTAGGTATTTAAACTATTATATCTACTGAAGGGAATATGGAAACTCTGACGACCAAAAACAATTGATTGCTATGCCTGGAAATACTAAAAAACACACTGACATTGTAGTAACAAATCGGAACATATTTGTCACCTCTCAAACCAGAGATACTGTCGTGAGGCGGGGTAGTTGGTACATAGTGCAGAAGTATTTTTTTGTGTGCAACTATTTCTCACATGGACCAAAAAATCACAAATTTAAGTACTCGCAAATTGCATATCCCACTGAAGATAAGTATTGCACGATACCCAGTCAACATACTGCACAGTCCCTAGCTATAAATTTATACAGTCGACCCCCGTTTATCCAGACTTCATTTATCCGGATCCCGCGGTATCCGGACAAAAGGCACGGGAACGGATTTTCCTCCATGTATTTTGTTCTCGTTTATCCGGACTTCAGCTTCCGGACTCGGACAAGAATTCCAGGGAACGAAAGTCGAAAACTCTTGTAATCCAGCTTCAGTTATCCGGACTACCGTGAGTAAGAGGAGACGCTGATCCCGCTTCGTCACCCTTTTTGCTGTGTTGGGGTTATTCCCGTCACACGTCAGGGACCTACATTCCTCCGTAGGGGAGACAACCGTGCACGATGACCCCCTTTTCTATTTGTGTGCGTTGGGTCACGTTGATCAGTCGAGTCATTTGGAAATATCTCGAGCAACTGTCCGGTTCTAGAGGGGAAAACTCCAACCCGAGGGCCTGCTGCGATCCCTGATGCAGAGTCTCACTGCGACTGCCGTAGATGATGCTGCGGTTTCTGACTACGTTGATGTTTATAAGGACGATGACGCGTGTGCAGTTATGACTGATGACGGTGTGATTGCTGCTGTTGCCTCCAATGATGTGCAGCAAGACAGTGTCGATGACGCCAGTGAGAAACAAGGCTCCGACATTCACACTTTGCATCCGCACTGACATTCTTCGTGCAGCGCAACAGCGTGGCTCAACTCTATGCAATTAGCAAAAGTTTGCAGGAATCGAGTGCCTACACTACTATGTAACATCTGTCATTGAGGAGATTTCTGTGTTTAAATAAACCTTGCTCTGTAGGACGTTTCTATTTGGTCGTTTCATTTATCCGGATGCCCCGGTATCCGGACGATTTCGCCGGGAACGGTACCGTCCGGATAAACGGGGGTCGACTGTAATATAAATATCATATTATATATATTTATCTAATATAAATATATACTTTCAATTTATTTATTTTTAATAAATTAATTAATCAATAATAAATAATTTAAAATAAATAAATTGAAATAACATTAGTTGCCATTGTAGGCTTTTTCCTGGGGTGACTACAGATAGTGCACAATCTAGAAAACTGCACTTCTGTTTGCTAATCCGGTCGGTTGCCAAACCGTGGAACGTCCTAGCCTTGAGTGTATCATTACCCTAACTCACCCAAACAAAGAGAAGCACAGGGATGCAACTTTCTTGTTACATGACCAACTTGGAATGCGACTTGAACAATTGACATCAAAGGACGAGAACGAAAAACCGAACGATGACCACGACATCACTAGATACCCGCGAATCTCTTTTCGGGTCGGTTCTACTGAAAAACATGCAGGTATTTTCCACGCAAAAATAAATGTCTTCTACGGTATGTCCGCTGCATATATTTTCAACAAGAAGACCTGGCACACAGAGACACATGGAAGCAGAAATGCAGCTGATAACTCTCAACTATCAGATTTTATTTTTGCGACGTGTATAAACACAGTTGTGATAAAGGTAAAATATTTTTCAAAAAAAAAAGGAAGGGTGATTTGCTAAACAACAAAAAATACTGTATCCTTTTTTGCAAAACTAAAGCGAACAATGAAAAGCGCCTAGGAAAAGTTACTGTGCAGACTGGTGGTAATACTATATGTATACAGACTTTCGCATAATTTAAAAAATGTAGGAGGAAAGCACAGAGCAGCCCTCACCCTATTTGCGCCTATAAAACTTCAACTCTCAGTTGAAGGGTCAACGGAACCTCTCTTCATAAAAAATGTGAAATAGCACATAGAAGAATGTTCGTGATGTGTCCTATAGAATGTTGTTTTCTGCATTCCCTCGATGTGCGGGAGAATGCTGCATAGGGTAAGCTGGCCACAGTCTGAACACCAGACTAAAAGAGCAGAGTGAAGTGCTTGACAGCAGCACCCCTGCTGGACATCTACCATTACATTGTCAGGATTGTGGGTGTTCGCCTTTCCTAAGCGAACTATCGGTCCAAGGTGTCCTTAGTGACTGCTCTTGATAATATAGGTTTAGGTAGGATAAGATAGGATAGGTAAGATAGGTTTTGAGTCCTTCTGTGCAATCCGTTCTTCCTTTTTGCCCAAACTCAGGCTGTTTTACAATATGGGGACTGCACTTCTTGACAGATCTAAGAAGCAGTTCTTAGTGCCACTTCAAGAGAAGAACAAACTGTCAATTCTGCTTGTTCCTCAGGAGATTGAGCATTTCCAAAGTTGACCTACAACACTTCAGATAGTGGACACATGCAGATACTAGGGTTCGGAATCCTGAGCCGTTTTTTCAATCCCGGGATTTCTGAATGTGAATCCTGGCATCCCGGCATGGGATTGGGATTTTGTCGAAACTGTCCCCGGAATGTCGTATAGGACTGCATTGACCTGGCACATTCATGCTGTGACAAATTCCGATACAGTACGCGTTTCTTTCATCCCCATGGAACATTCTACGGAAAAAAACGAAAAAAAAAAAAATCTTCTCGCGGTGCAAAAGTTTTCCCGCGTATTATATTGAGCATTGGCACCGTGCCGCATATCGTTGTAATGCTTTGCAATGGGGCGTCGCTTCTTGTCGTCTGCTACGAAATTTCTTTTGGCTACGCTCGAGGATAGCAGTACACGAGAGCACGTGACGTTTAGCACTTGTACGTGCGTTGCAGCTAAATCCAATGACGTTTTTCGCATCTTCCGCTGGAGTATTCTGGGGAACGTCGCTTATGTGAACAGAATGGTGCGTTTTTCTCTTCTCCCCTTTTATTCATACATACTAACTGTTATGTCCTTTCTGGAGCAGCAGAGTATAATTTTTCTGAAAATGCTGTTTCCATTTGCACTTTTTGTTTCCAAATAAACATATTTGTGGATCAAAAGAACAAAGAGAGAGATTCCCCGGAGAGGGAGAAAGAGAGAGAGAAATTCTGCAATATTTTGTGTAGCATTGTGGATCGGAAGACTCCTTGATTTCGTGGGAGTTTGAGGATGATACTTGCGGGCTGTTCTCAGCTATGACTTGTGTGGTTCACGAGTCAGCGGCAAACGTCCTTGTCATGTGTTGTGGACGACGAGGTCTTTTCAGTTTCAGATTGCAAATTGTATTTGTCGGGGAAGGGACGCTTGAAACCAAAAGTCAGTAGACACCGTTTTTCCTTTTTCGCTCGTATAACCATTGCCAAGAAGGCTGAAATTTATTATTCCGAAATCCTGGGATTTGGCCTCGCGAAATCCTGGGATTTTGGGATGTGAAACTTTGTTGAAATCCCGGGATCCCAGAGCCTGAACACTAGCTTTGTATACCTGTGGGGGATTCACCTGACAGCATGACTAATATGCATTAACTACAACCCCATTCACAACTTTTCTCAAAAAGGCATCTTCCCTTTCTCACAACTGTATTTATACTTGTTGGAAAAATAAAATCTAATAGCTGCATTTGTGCTTTGCCTCTCTGCATCCCAGCTCTTCTTACTGCAAAAATATCCAACACACATAAAACCAGTTATTTGAACTATGTTCCAATTTATCCGTGATGTTATAATCTAGTTACTTCTACACATATCCATAGCTCTCAACGTATATGATTCACGCATCGAAACACTGTAAAAGAAAAAAGAAAGACTTGCTTGGGAGAACAATACTACCACAACTTAAAACCCATGTCCGATGTAAATCACTAGGGATAAGCAGGCTACTAATTTAAAGCACCGATTTGTGCACTACAGCCAAAACACCAACACACGACCTCACTTACGTCTTTCACTTTCTCGATGCTAGCTGCATAGTCCATGCTTTTTCTGTCCGAGTCGTCAGAAGTGCCGCTAATGTTGTCGGCTGCCCCCAACTGTCCACACGGCACACATGCTTCATTGGGTAATGGCGGGAGAGCCCTAACAACATATGGACTACGGCAGGGTGTCACTATTCTACTGTTACTCGCAATGTCTTCAAGGGGACAGGGATCAGTCTGACTAGATGTGCTCCGGAGAGTGGGTGGACATCCCTTTCTGAAGAGATTAACGAGTGCACCTGGCAAACTAAATGAGAACCGACGCTTTTGGCGCGATGCAGCATCTCTCTTGTTTGTGTGGCTGCGTGATCCCAGACATGAACCAAGCGTGTAACGGAGGGACTGCTTGGAGTTTGGGCTTCGACCTCCATTTCTCACAACTTTTTCTTTCTCCAAACAGTGTGGTTCTGTTTTCCTCAGCTCTTCAGACATGCACCTTGTGGTCACGTGTTCTCGGTCATGCTTTCCACTGCTGTAAGCATCGCTCCTTCGTCTCTGAGCTATCCTCTCCGCCTTCGCAAGCCCCTTCTTTGACTTCTTCCAACTTGTCTCCATACCAGCCGACTGACACCTCCTGCATGTTGCACAGTCTGTTTCTGCGGGTCCCTCTTCCTCGTCACTACGGCTTGCTGCCTTCTCTCTGGGAGGTTTATTGTTGTTGACAGTTAATGTAAATGGTATTGGGCTGTTTGGACTGCTATATGGCAGGCAAATTGTCTCTTCCTCTCCAACTGCCACTGGATGAGATGGGGTGCTTCCCGGACGCCAGGGAATGCCTGATGTTTCCTGGGCAGCACTAGGTGAATGCAACGTCTCAAAGCTTCCCGGGTAGCGCACCACAGCATCACAATTCACAAGGGGCCTTAGTGCTCTGGGCTTCACAACCAAGGTGTAACTTGACGAAGGTTCACTAAAGGATCGGTGTGATTTGATGCCTTTTGCAGATCCACTCTTTCGTTGGTGGTTGGGGCTAGTACCCGACAAGGCCACCGCTCTATCACAAGTTTCACAGCAGCATGGTCCCTCCAGGTGCGAACGCCCCTTAGAAACTTTGCAAGAGTCAAGAGAGACACATGCCATGTAAACACTGAGATGTAGCTTGCTCTCTGCACAGTCTTCACTTTGCTTATTGCTACCTTGTGGCGCTCCTTCCAAATTAGAAGATCCAACGCCCCTTCCAATGCCTTCTAATGATACATCCGTGAAGTCTTGTCTGTCCTTTTCTGATATGCTTTGGTGGTCATCCCGCCATACCTGCACCACTTCTCCTGGGGACTGGAAGTCCATTTCCACAACCACTGCCTTTTCAGTATCATTCTCGAACACCTCATTAACATCACCAGCAACTGAAGATAGATCTGTTGCATCCCTGCTATTCTGTCCCTGGGACAAACCGTCATGACTATGGGATGGGGGTACCCTTTTCTCCATTTCACCCTTTTCCAATGATATGTGGAGTATGCACGTTATATAAGGCCATGAGTGGGCACAGTTGCCAAGGTGGTGGCTACAATGATGCATTCTTCTGCCCGCTGGGCACTACAGCCAGGCTCATGTGGGCATCGAAACCAGTGTTGGCCTCCTCGCCCATTTCAGAGGAGAGGCGTGTGAAGATGATTCCAGGACCTCACAAACTGAGTCGCTTCCAGCATAAAAGCAATCCTAAAGCAAGGATGAAAACATCGACTGGTTAACTTCATAATAACGAAACGTGACTGCGTTTACAGTAATGACAGCACATGCATAAACAATAAGTGGAAATGGTCAAACAGAATTAATAAATAGGCACAATGTTTTCATTGAGAACGCCAAAAATATTTCCCTATAAATAGCATCCTGCCATAATCATTCTGCTTGCTCTGCTATCATTTTTTTTTCTCCCAGTTTTCTTCCTATAAAACTGTTAAGTAGGCCAGTAAGATGCACCATGAGAAGTAATTCACTCCACAGAGTCATAATTATCACAGAAATTGAATTTAAAGTACGCCGCAAAAAGCGACCGTGCGCAACGGCGGTGAAGTGCAGTACCAGCCTGTGATCTGCCTGGAATCTCGCGCTGACGCTACAAGGAGAACACTCGCTGATTGGTCTAGAGAAATGTTGTCTGCTACTCCTCTGTCGTCTGCTACTCGGCTGTTCGGGGTTCCGAAAAAGCCTTTCTCCTCGCTCGGTAATGATTCGGCCACTCCTTCTATCCCCAATTCTCCGGGAGAACTGGCAAAACTGGTTTACGGCGGCAAAGGGACAAGGCACTGACCCCCACTGACCGGCGAACCAGAACGAGTTCTCCTTATAACGTCATCGGTGACGTGGCATCATTCCTTCTCCTCCTCGTAATACCCGGAGTGGCGAGTTAAAGGTGAAGGCGCAGACCCATGTTTATGTGAGTTTTTTTCTGGGAAACAAATTGCACAAATCAAAACCTTTAGCGCCGTTCGGTAAAATGACGCACACACTTTCATCAGACGTCTTAATCTGAAAATTTTTGGACGGCCCTCTGTACTCCTTTAACGGGTGGAATGGCAAGTGATGTAGTTGTCGGATGGGAAAAAAATGTTGCATTGCCACATCTTTTCCGTACATCTTACATACTGGATCGATCTGGGAGGCTAGCTAAAAATCTGACATTATATCAACTAGTTACCCTCACACACAAGACAGAAAATGTTGCTTCGAAACACACAAAACTGATGTCAAACCGCACACCAGGTTTATAAACGCCCAACCAGCATAAAAGCAATCCTTTACACAGACAAAGAAAATGTAATTTTCTGTTCCATTCAAACAGAAAGGTGCCGCTAAGAAGGTCTCTAAAGAAGTAGACTGCTACTGTACATACATTTTACTTCTGACATATCGGAAGAAGTGCATGTGGTGTGAAAGGAATGGAAATTTCCCATCGTTGTATCATTACGATATTTCAAAACTTCCACTTTGTTTCTCAATTGCTTCAATCACAAGCTTGCACAAAAAGCCTGCACTTTTCCAGAGTGCTTCTACGAGGTCAGACCACAGCAGCTTCAAAATGTGAACATTCTACATTTAGGACTAGTGCAAATGTAATGCAATCGTCTACTGCTAAGATGCCAGAAAGGTGGAGAAGACCCTGGACCAGAAGAAATCTGGACCTGGAGAAATTAAGCATGATGCAACGGTGGGACATTCTGCAGTCTAAAACCTTCTGCAGTTGCTCGCTATTATGAAACTGCTTAGTTTTAACTTTAGGGAACCGTGTCTATGATTGTGCTTTTTATCGTGAGCACCACTACATGACACAGTGGTGGATCGTGGAATCCCCCAAAATCAGGAGGTTAAGCTTTAGGATTCCCCTGCTACGTGCTTCCACAAAGATACTGCCTCCCCTAAAGGGTCTGGGTCCATCCCTGGCATGACAGCATGACCTTTGTTAATTTTGCAGAATCCCGTGTGTCAAACCTTTTACATACTGTAAGAACGGCAAAGTGATATCAGCATCCTCCCCGAGACTGGTGAATGCTTATCAACATAGTACACATTTTGTGTAGATGTTAAAGTTATTCCAAGAGCGTTCTGCTTGGTAAACCTATAAAATATTTAGCTTATATACGAGATGAAAAAGAATGTAAAAGGGAATACACAAGTACTTTAATGGGTCACGTTGTAGTTACGCGGAAACACAAACACTGTCGTCTTACACAACAGCATAACGTGGTAGCCGAGAGGCATTTCCATGTAAAAATTTCAAGCTGCTACAAACGTAATCGCGAAGTCGACTACGTCTACCTCAGTCAAATGGGGCTGTCGCGTGCTTGAATATAATTTGGTGTGTGTCAGTCACTAATCTCGCACACGTACCCGCTGTACGGAGGTGCACGTCAAGACATGAAACATTAAAACATTCATGTTAACAAACGTAGATAACCTTCACGGAGCGAACGAATTTCGTGCAACTTACGTCAATTGCAAAGACGAGTAATTCTATTAAAGCTACTGAAAGAGTAGCAGCGCTTAAAATTTCCACATGCTACATCTGTGCTTCTGTAAATGTATACCGTCAACGCATTTAGAATTAAGAGGTGGGCCACTGGCTTTCATCCAAAAACCAGAAAGCATGAACCAGCGACGTAAACTGCTCGGGCAGGAGTCAACGGCACGGCGAACGCCTCAATAAACGTGCGCAGCGTCCTCACATGTGCGTCACAAAATCTCACCTTGCTGCAATGCTTGCATGCTGCTTCACGGACATAAAAATACGTTAAAAGAAACGCTGGTAGTTCAAAAATTCCTCTTGTGAAGCGACTAAGCTCTTCGAGCGCTCAAGCAGCAGCCATTATCCTGAAATGTGTGACACAATGTTGCCAGCTGAAGAAACTGCTGATGTCAAATGTAAAGTTGCGTGGCACCGCCCTCAACGTTAGTTCAGATGATTCACATAGATGGGGCGGCAGCCTAGGATCCGATTGATCTCGAACAACTGAACAAAACGTTCGATGTCATGATTTTTTAAGTCGGCGCGATCGGAACGTTTCTCGACGGGATATGAAAACCGTTTTGTAGACTGGTATTGCAAACAAACCGCGGTTGGCCGGGGGTAGGGGGTGCCGAAATACCTTATTGTAATGAAAAAATGGCTAGGAAGCAAGCGAGCTGGTGAAGATGACGCATAATGTAAAACCCCGAGACTAGGGAACACGAAGGGACATACACAACACGAAATCTCAATCACCTCGTGCTGTGTTTGTCCCTTCGTGTTCCCTAGTCTCGGGGTTTTACATTATGCACCTTATTGTAGCTTGCCGTTGTTGGCCACACACCAGTGGGCAACGTCACGCCGGATTTGCTTCACGCGGGAGCTCGTGACCCTCGTGACGAATCACAGGTAAGTTGATAATGGGCAATTTCCTAGGGAGCCTGAATACTATAGTCCGTCGGCTCTCAAAATATTACTGCGCCGCAGATCGGATGGCTGGACGCAGAGACGTCACCGAGGTCACGCTGTCTCCCTACGCCAGATAATGTGATCCATTATACTCACTCTCAGTGGCGTAGCCACGGGGGGGCTAGGGGGGGGGGGGGGGGGGGGGCTCGAGCCCCCCTACCTGCCACGGACCGACCCACGCAAATCATGCAAATCCGAGGAGAACATAATATATGGGGGGGGGGGGGAGGGGCAGTGTAACAATCGCGAAAGTTCTTGCAGTTCATGGCGTCTATCTAAGCAGCACTCTTGAATAGCTTGCAAACTATTAGCTTTTCGAAATACTTCCAATCTCGTGACACCACCTCATTGGTCATGCCCAGGGTTTGTTAATGACAATATTATTGTTTCCGGTTCCGGTAACTGAAAAACTCGGCTTTTAGTTCCCGTTTCTATTTCCGTTTCATTTTCGGTAGCGGTTTCTGTTTCCGTTTCCTTTTAAAAATTTCGTTTCCGTTTCCGAGGTAATTTCGGTACTTGTTTCTGTTCCTCATCCGGAACTCGTACTGTCTTGTTTTGGCTTTTTGATGTCAGATATTCTAGTTACATAATGGATGCAAAAGGACAGCCACACCAAACACAAACACTAAATACTTTAATGCAAAGTAACGAATCTTATTCATCGCAAGTAGATGCCTCTCTAGGTTGCGGAAATACATGCCTTTAAGTTTCAAAAGTATCCGCTCGTGCGCAAAAATAACACGTCATCCAAAACTTTCGCGTCCGTGAATGAATGAGTGATGATTGGAAGAATAGTGCGGATATATATAATTTTCATATTAACGCGAAAACACTGAGGGAAACGTCCTGCGAATTTGGTTTCCGTTAACGTTACCACGTTTGAATTTCGTTTCTGTTTCGGTTTCTGGTAGTGGAAAATTTTGTTTCCATTTTCGTGACCTGTTGAATTTCGGTAATTACCGTTTCTCGTTCCCGTTTCCGGTAGCCAACCCTGGTCATGACAGCCTATACACGTAATCGTATTGTGAACGTCCAAATCAATTATTTTCGTTCCATTTCTTAAACTTTTTCTTTGCATCCGCATTTTGCAGTGTGCACAAGTATGTCACCCAGGATCAGCGGGGGGGGGGGGGGGGGGGGGCGAGTTTTCGTATCGAGCCCCCTCTACCTTGGAGGTCTGGCTACGCCACTGCTCACTCTTCTTCTGTATTGGCTGTTAAGACCAGAGAGTCGAACCGGGCTCGGTTCGGGTTTAGCAGGTCCCACAAACTCACGTCGGAAAAGCGTGCAACGAAGCAGGCCGCCACTAGATAGCCCACTGTTGCCGTTCCGGATCACTTCAGCGCGCTAAGTTTAGCGGCAAAATGTTTTTGTTGTTTCTGCGTATGAATCTAGTCTTTATATGTCCAAATAAAACGCGTATAACAACTTTCTGTGTCGTGTTTCACTTTTTGGTCCCGTTTTTAAACGTGTTGAGCGATCGGAAGGATCTTGTGCACGGCTGCGTGCATCACATAGCGTACCTGTTGTACCAGGCGGCGCAGGCGCAGTCGTCCATTTCTCCTTCGGTGACTTGGCCTGGCTTGGATTGTGCTTCAACTGGATCTTTAGCGCGCTACAATCAAACGCAAGCCAACGTCTGGTAACAATGGGGTATCTAAGGGCGGCCTCCGGCATTGCACGCATCGGGATAGGAACAAATACATGGGAAAATGGCGACCTTGGGGGACCTGGGGTTTAGGTTCGACGATAAGGGTTCAGTTCCGGTTCAGCCCCGGAAGGCAACTATAATGGTTCGAACCGTTTTTTTTCCGAACGGTTCGGTTCCCGAACCGGTTCAGGGGCCACGGGTGGGAATAAAGCACAACAGACATGTTAAATCACACTTCCGTTTGTGTGGTATAGTGCTTGAAGTGGACAGGAAGGCGTCAACAGTCGTTCAAGATTTTGAAATATGTTGCGCGATATGAAAGACATGATTAGTAGTGGTTACGATAGGAGCATAACCATGAATTACCAGTTTGGGTTGACTGCTACAGCACGTAGCTCGTGTCGCGGTTGTTAAAGTGCCACTCAGGGGCGAATTTAAGGGGGGGGGGCGACCGCCCCCCTCATACGGTCGTGTTCCCTATGTAAAAACCCTATCTCCTGGACGATGCTGCGCCGCCAAGCACGAATTTTTTTTAAGCCCCCCCCCCCCCCCCCCCATGACAGGCACTTAAATCCGCCCCTGGTGCCACTACGGACTAAATCTCGTGTCTTCAGAATCCTACCAAAGTTATGTTACTGAAATCTTCTTGTCTCACTTTACATTCCTGCAAAATATTTTGGCTCTACGTGACGCGAACGGTAGAGAAATTTTATTTTTATTTTTGAGAAGTGTGACGTCATGTTATGCTCCGACGGAGCGGCCGGCTCTCATCTGGCAACGTTGTTGCCCTTCGAGTCTTCCGGGGTGTGTGTGGGGAGGGGGGGGGGCTCACTTTTTTAGCGGAGCCCCACGTGACATACCATTCACCGCTCCGACCTTGGAGAAAACACAAAGGAGGGAGAAGCCATCTCTCCCATTTTCTTCTCTTTCGATCAGCCTCACGTGACTTCTCCACCACGTGACCCTCCCCGGACCTAGGAGACGAGTGCCCTCTCCAGAAAATGACATCATTGCAGTTTGTGGGCCTATGATTACGTCACTCGCTCGTTGCGTCATCGAAACTTGTGGAAACTCAGCAAATCTTCAAAAAATTACAGAAATGCATAGCGTTCGTAAACAGGATTGAAATTTCCCGTATAGAATCCTTGAGGCGCCTTCTTTTCATGGACTAAATAAAATAAACTCTGTTTTCTGAGTCCGGAGTGGCACTTTAACTAACCCACCGGGTTGTTTACAGAATCTCGGCAGGAATATAACAGTCAATTAATCAAGCCTGCTCGCTAAGCCGAAGTCTTTTGAGTCATTGAAATTATTAATTACCAGTCAGTAGACGCGAATACACGTTAAGCAACGAACGACGCTTCATGACATATCATGACAGCCGCTACTTTCGGTAGCCGTTACTTCATGACACGACGTTTCATGCTTTCGACTCTTCGTGGTGGTTGGATTGGTTCATTTTACCTCCCAGGCATGGAGTTGACGTTTTTTAATTAAATAGGTAATATGCAAAATTACTTTCACGTCGGGCAACACTGGTTAGGACTTTTTGGTCGGCCATCTTGGTGGAGTCAGGATTTGGGAGTTGCGTATGGGACGCCGGCCCGGTTCAGCTGGCGGCCGAAATGACTGCATGAACTGCGACGTTTCCCTATGTATGATGACAACATGTGGAAAAACGACTTAGGCGCTCTGCCACACTTGTCAGAGGATACGTTAGAGTTTTTGTGCTCTTTCGGCACCGCCGTGAGGGTAGCAAATGAAGTCCTACGCCTTCGCCGTGGAAGCGTACACACTGCCTTCTTCACTACTCACGAACAACTGTGACTCGAGATACGTGAACTGCTGTTTTGTAGTGGAGCACCTTGTCCACAATATTGACTAGCATCCGCAATCGAGCTCGAGCAACCGCCCGATATTCGGTGTTTAGTGCATGCGCCATTCACGTGTGTTCGAAGTGACGGCTGTTTTCCTTCTTCACCACTATACGGTAAAATGTGCCTCCGCCGAAGTTTCTCGACACACTTTTGTGTATCGCACGCTATACGTAAGCGCTCTTTCTATGACGTTCTGAGTTAAAAAAGAAGAGAAAAGCAAAATAAACAGACTGTGCTATCAGCGCAAGGATGTGAAGAGTGTGTTGGTTGAAATTACACATAGCTATTAACGAGAAAGACAGAGGTGGGCACGGATAGCCCGTGTCCGTCTGTCTTTTTCTGTCATCGTGTGCTATGAACTTCGTGTGACTAAGTTACGTCTCGCTTGATGGCAATAATCTACTTCTTGTTTAGTGTCTCACCATTTGGAAAACGGTGAAAGGACACCTACAGAAGACAGAACACTGTTACCATGTAACATGTTTTACGTGCCAGCAAGGCTCGAGGAGAACAACAATTGTATTTATTATTTCATCCTGAATAAGCTGCCCTTGTGGAAGCCCTGTTTGCGCGATCCATCCATAACGAGGTCCGCACATGAATGCCTTAGTTAACACAGCATCGCAACATTGCGGGATCGCAAAATCCCCCTCCTATTCAATACCTATCTTTTCATTCGCGTGCGTCACGCGATACGTGACCATTATGCGCGATCGCTCAATCATAGCCTCCTATATACTCAATATAAAGGAGGCTATGGCTCGATGAGAGCAGCAGACGTTCTGGGGAGAAGCTCAAGTACAGCTGGAAGACAAAGGCACAAGCTAACTGACACACGAGACAGCACATAACACAAGTACTAGCTGTTTTTCTTGCTAGTCCTGTTTCCTTATGTTCGGTATTATCAACGTACACCACCCTCATCACTTAAAAAAAAAAAAGAAACGTGGTGTACTGCGTGCGTACCATTCACTGCATTTCACGGCCGCTTCTAGGGTTACTGCCAGGCACACTGAACAGAAGTGAGTGATACCAACCCAGTTCCCGTTGCAGTCTTTGGTTCCACGTTTACACAACGGAACGCAGCAGTGCGTGGGCATTCTTGTGTCAAAAAATAAATTAATTAATTAAATAACTAAAAAAGGTACGATCCCGCAGTGTATGTGCACGTACAGGACGATACATGCATTACAGCAGCAGCCTAACGCGCGCGTTTCTTGACTCTACCAATATGGCCGCCCTAGTTACAACCGTTACCATGAGACGGCGCGTCGCATTTTGCATATCTCCTATTGGATTGGAACGATGCCATTCTGAGCCCGGGGTCTTTATGTAAAAGACGCGTTAACGTGTTACCACTGACTGCTGCAGTGCTACCATGTCGCCGTAGAGTAAACTGTCTGTGAAACAAAGACAGCACGGGCAAGAGTAAGCGCAAACAGAGAAGATCGACCAATTTTCGACGCATTGGTGATTCTCAAATGCGATGTCAGTACATATATTTGTTCTCACTTCTTTAATTTCAAATGCACAAAGAAAACCAATTTTGGTATGTTCTTAATTTTAAATAAGGTTGTTGTTGTTCATTCTGACCATCATTAGGGTGGCTGACCCTTTACTTTGTAAGTGACTTATGTAAGCTCACACGCGATATGTGTCAACAATCAGTTCTACAGTTAGGGTGGACACCATGTAGAGCTGTGTATGTCACTTCATGAATGCTACCCAACGCTGTCGTTGAACCCTAATCCTTATACATAGTCATAACACTTTTAAGTTACCACATTTCTCTATATTTCGCGACTCCAGCAAGTCTAGAGCATTCCTACGCGGCACTACTTTTTCGGCAAGCAACATTAAGGCTACGAAGCTAATAAAAGAAAAAAAAGTAGTTTTATGTTCATACACAATATGTAAAGTTCCGCCCTTGATGCTTACTTGTCTGTGTCGTCCCTAATTGTGGTCTCCCCTGGCCAATTCTCGTTGTTTTGTTGTTTCCGCCCTTAGTTCCGTATGAACCGTTATTTGAACCGGTTACCGGTATTTTTTAACGGTTCAGTTCCGGTTCAGCTCCAAGATGGCGTCGACTGTTTCGGTTCGGTTCAGTTCCGGTTCGGCCAAAAATAACGGTTAATAACGGTTTTCGGTTCGGGTTCCGTTCGACTCTCTGGTTAAGTCCGGCTGCGTGACACTACGCTCGCTGCAGCAGCCCTTTCACCACCACCTCCACCACGCTGCAGCAGAAACTGCGCTCCCTTACTGATGGCGCATGGTCGCTGCAGTATTTCTCCTGGCGGGCTATAGCGTCTCCTTATCTCCAACGGCCTGTGTAGTTGACCGAGTAGATTTCTTTTAAGTTGAACACGACTATAGCTCCCTAGTAGGCACTACTGATGCAAAACTATCGACAAACGTCTCCCTGTTTACAAACAAATGACGTCAGAGGGTACAACAGCTCCGCCAACTTGATAGATTGGAACTACGGTATATACCGTATAAAAAAATCGATAAGTCACAAGAAAGACACGTTAAAATGTGTCTTCTCATATTGTAAGATTTTTATGTAATTCCTTACATATTATTAGTTGTGTGGCCTTGTTCTGCTCCATTCTACCGCGGTAGCCCCACCTTTTCGGTAGCCCTTTCTAGAGATGGCTACCGGGCTCTTCCATCTTCTGGAGCCTGAAGGGCCCGAGCTTCTCTCGGAGTGCACGTGGTGTCCTTATACAAAGCAAGCGTGAACTAAGTCTTAATAACAAACCACACATTGCGCACAGGATTATGACATTGACTTTCAGACGATGCAACTCTTGGGGTGAAGCCTTTTTTTTTTTTCTTTCTTTCCGCGGTGGACTGGGAACGCGAATGAAGACACGAAATCGAATAAAAACGTGACCTCATTTGTGTGTACCACTAATACAAAGACGCCACCCGTGACCTTTGTGAAGGAATACGGCTTTGTGAAACGGCGGTGTTCTCCACCCGCGCTGTTTCGGTTTCGATATGTCTACCAACGTCGTCATTATGTCACGGTGACTTTTCTTCAGTAGACGTCCGTTGACTATCGATACTATCGATAGTTTTTTTGATCAAAACTATCGATAGTGTCAAAAAGCTATCGATAGTCGGCTATCGATAGGACTATCCATAGTCTAAAAACTATGGATTGTTGACTATCGATAGTACTATCGATAGCCTACAAACTATCGATAGTTTCACGATAATTGACTACCGATAGTACTGTTTATTTGTTTTTCTTTACTATCGATGGCTAGATTTGGTTCTCACTGTTGATGCTTTCGTTCCCGTCTTCGTCTTCGCACTGACACACAGACACGGCACACAGACAACGAAAACAGAATCACGTGCAACGCGAGTTCTTCCTGTAAGTTTAGCTATAATGTATGAATGATGCACTGCAAGCAGTGAAGATACTCATCATAAAATCATAAAAACTCACGAAATTGCAATGTCAGTCAGTCCAGTGCAGACAGTATCACGTGACCTTGCTATTGGTTTGAGCAGGAGTCACTAAATAGGGAGCAAAGTAGCAACACTGAGCCACGCCGGCGTGCGAGCCCGCCATCTTGCGTCGCCTAGCGATGGGACGCCATTTCCCCCTTCTCCGCTGGAGAACAGCGCGTAGTCGAGACAGCTCGCAACCGAGGAAACTGTTTCACGGACTGTAAATTGCTGGTCTTCCGGGCTCCTTGCAGTCTTCACTAAAATTTGCGCCTCACATTCTCTCCAACTAGTATTGTGCTCAATTGTCCTTGGGCATAGAGATGAAGAGCGTGCCCTCTGCAGTGCTCTCGCAATCTGAAACAGTAGCTCAGCAGAACCCGACAACGCAGGAACACTAAAGCACACCGCGGCAACCTGGGAAAGCTGGGGATATGTTACCCGGTTCTTTTCCCAGCATACGACGGGGTCCTCGGCGCTGTAGGGCGCTTTCAGGAATAAATCTAGCTCGCTGTCCTCTCCGGATAAAATTGCTGGGCCCGCATCGTCCAGCACGAAAGAACGAGGGTTAGAACATATGTCTAGCGAAGGTGATCACAGGTCGCTGAATTCGTTCATGATGGCTATTTCCCGTGTCGATAAGCATCAAGTCACAAGAACTCATGTAATAATGAGTGACAGGCCACGATGCATTGCGATGTCGAAGCTAATACCTCACGCGCCATCAGGGGCGGATCCAGGGGGGGGGGGGGAGGCATACCTCTACCTGCCGTTCCGGCAGATTTTCCTGCCGCACGCTCCGTTTTCCCGCCAATCCCGCGTCCGCCTTTCGCCTAAGCTTCGCAACATGTAGATCATAAATAAAGTTCTGGTCTGAAATGAAAGCGCAGCAGCTCGCCGTCTTACATGGCGACCCCCCCCCCCGTCTTCTCTCTTTTTTTTAGTACCCCCCCCCCCCCCCCCGAGGATCTTCCCTGGATCCGCCCATGCGCGCCATGCGTGAAAAATGGCGCGGCAGCAAGGCGGTCGTACGAAGCCACATGAACGTGTAATGTGCTATGCGCTCACTTAGCTGTCAACAACGGGCGCAACATTGTGCAACAACCCTACCGCGTAAGCAACATACCTCCCGCCGCCGTTCACATACGACAGCAGAGGTCAAACGTCGCATCCCTCCCTTTCCTCATTTCTTGGTGCACCCTGCTTCCGAGCCCAACCGAGAGCAGGTTGACCGCACCCTCCAAACAGCATACCCCTTCTCCGCTTACGCTTTCGCCGCCACTACCAGGAAATCCACGCAAATAGGGGTGCGGAGGACGCCAACGTCGTAATCCAGCAGCGGGCAGCCGGACACACTGACGTAGGTCTTCGTCGGAATTCAACTTCAAAACCCCTGAGAAGGGTTGAGGATTGGGCTAGTTGGTAATGAGACATCTGAACTGAACCCCATCGGCGGTCGTCCGAAGCCACATGAACGTGCAATGTGCTATGCGCTCACTTATCTGTCAACAACAGGCGCAACATTGTGCAACAACCATGGGGGGCAAAGCGCTTCCACGGGGGGCAAGAGTGCAAAGACCCACCCCCTACCACATCTTTTTCTGGAGGCGGACGTTGCGCACTGTGCGGGTGGTTCTTATCATAAATATGAGAATAATCATTACGACCCATGACTAAAGAGCGCATTATTTTCACAAGCGACCTTAGAGTTCCAGGGGGGGCCACGCCCCCTCCCCCTTGCCCCCTTCTCGGTACGCCCATGGCAACAACCCTACCGCGCAAGCAACACACCTCCCGTCGTTTACATGCGACGGTGGAGGTCAATCGTGGCATATCCCTCCCTTTCCTCCTTCATTGGTACACCCTCCTTCCAAGTCCAACCGAGAGCAGGCTGACCGCACCCTCCAAACACCATACCCCTCCTTCGCTTACACTTTCGCCGACACTACCAGGAAATCCACGCAAACACAGGTGAGGAGGACGCTAGCGTCGTAATCCAGCACCCGGGCACACCCAACGTAGGCATTCGTCGGAGTTCAACTTCAAAACCCCATCACCGACTTCAGGACCCATCATAGGAATTCAACTTCAAACCCCTATCACAAACTTCGACTTCAAAATCCATCACCGACTTCAAAACCCCATCAGAAACCTTAACTTCAAAATCCATCACCGACTTCAGAACCCATCATAGGAATTCAACTTCAAAACCGCGATGGGCTCTGAAGTCGGTGATAGTTTCTGAAGTTGAAGTTCAATGATGGGTTATGACGTGATTTGTTCTGAAGTTGATGTTGAGTGATGGGCTTGTGATGTCATGGTTTATGATGGTGATGTGATGCGATGGGCTTTGCAGAAAACGAACCATGATGTGATGTTGAATGAATTCTTTAGGAAAATGCCGACCTATGCTTGCGGAGGGGAATCATGTTTGGGGGAAAGCTGCGGTTGGCATGCTCCGGGCTAGCGGTTCGGTGCACAAAGGGAGGGGGAAAGACGATGGTGGTACAAGAGGGGGAAGGGCTTGCAGTCCCACCTCTTGCTTTGGTATTCGCGTAGGTCAAGATAACCCCCTAGTGGGGGTCAGTTAACGTATAAGAAATAAATGAACTACCCACAACAGAAAACATGCAAGCATACCTCAGTAGCCTTCATTGGGATGCTCCCTGTAGCACGATAACCGCTTGGATGAATGTCTAAGTAACCCCATGCTTCGTGGTACCGCTTTGTCCAACGTCGGGGAGACTTCTGCACTGGGGATACTCGAGCAGGGGTGTCCTCCCGAAATACAGGGTGTCTTTTTTCTTTCGATACAGATTTTTCATTAAAAAAACTAAGGGCTATAGACATCCTCTTTTCACTTCTATCATCTCTGGGCCAACGGACGTTCTTGGCCATCTGTTGCTCAACCGTCGAATGACTAATTACCTAAAAATCGTTAATTAACATTTTAATTATAAAAGCTACAAAGTTGTCCCAATGAGAACGAACATCTGTTCCTTTCGGTCATCTGATATCGTAGCCGTTTTTAGAACAAAAATCCGTTCGGTAGATCGTCCGCAAAAAATTCGTGAAGGAACACCATTTTTTCGTTTATTTTGTTCATTGCGCACCTTCGGAGACCCGTCTTTCCTTTCGCCAATGTGAGAGGGTGAAAGAGCACACTGTCGTCTCTTGCGTCCTGGAAAAAGATTAAAAGAAAACAGAAAATGCAACCCAAGATAAGGGCAGTTCCGAAGCGTCACCCGATACATGTGTTTTTGTTTTGTTTCCGCAAGTTAAAGCTCATCTTCGACGCACGAGACGGCACTGTGCTCCTTCACCCTGAATGGAACTTCGAATGGAACTTTTCCGAGGATGCGTATGCGCGTGCGCGCATAGAGTTAATATAGAACGACTCTAGAGAACGTACTAGGCGCGCCGCCAATGGGATTCTCCTGTCGCCGAGCGTGACCGCCCGGGCGCAGCCATCCGTTGGTCATGGACAGTGTTAGTGGACGAATTTCTGCCCCCTAACTATAGCGGAGATGCTCCGTTTGTTGCCAACCCTGTGCAGTCACGTGGGATTACAAACTGGGAAACGAGCCGATGCAGGGAACGACGTTCAGCGTAGGAAGCGAGGCAAGCCGTGTAATGGACCATTTCCGACAACACGTATGCGCATGCGCAGCCCATGAGTCCGCCATCTTTGAGTGGAAAACATCGCCATGGACCCACCTGCGAGTGACTGTCATGTTCATTGTCGGGAGATAATCGGTTTCAAGGTTACGCGGACGTTTGAGGTCTGGTAGTGAGTACAATGCGCTTTCACTCTTTCCGCATTTTTCTTCCAATCTTCTTTTGCTTCTTTCCCACGCAACGTACGTGCCAGTTCGTAAAGCGTCACCATTATTGAGGGGAAAGACACGACGTTCGACATTCCACCGCCAGGGGCGACGCGAATATGGAAAAGGTCTATTGCGTTGAGTACGTACGAACCTTCTGGATGCGTGCAGAATTGAGTAGTGCTATCGGAATCACAAGGTAAACGCTGTCATATCAAACGTGAATCATATTTTATCTATGAGATTACCTGCGACACCGCCAACACTTTGCTTTCCACCAACACAGATTGTTTACCGCCTATGACGTGTTGAAGTGGCGTTTGTATGCTTTGCAAGCTAAATCAATAAATCGTTACCCATCGTAACAAATGTAGGCATGTATTTCCGAAGACAACAATCATCCAAAGATGAATACACACAGTAACCGTCACCTGCATGCTGCTCTGCGAATCAACGGGAACCGGAAATGGCAAAAACGAAACCACCCGCCATTCCATGCTCTGGTCTGTCGAGATTCGTGATAATATAGTGACGAACGAACGACAGCACACAAGCAAGTGATGTAGTGGGAAAATATTCACTGCTTGTTTGTTTAACAAATATGTATGATGTATCCACATAGTACGCCGAATTTAGATAGCAAGTGATGAATTTAGGAAAACGAGCACGTCAAGTTTAGCGGAATAAAGCAGCCAACGGAAAGCAACGCCTTCCATGACCAACGGATGGCAGTTCCCTTGTGGTCACGCTTTTTTGAGCGAGTCCGACCCCCCTGCGTGCGCAGGCACCTGCAGGCGGCCGCCATGTTAGATGGCATGAACTAATCTGCTTCGAGGTTACGTGGGCGTTTGAGGCCGAGACTTGACAACGCCTAGTACTCATAGTCCCGTAATGTGCTGTCATTCTTTCTGCCTGTCTTCTCTTTCACGTTTGCGGCGCGGTCGCTATGATTACTGTCATGAAAACGCGTTGTTCAACATTCCACCGCTGGGGGCGACGCGAACGTGGAAATGGTAGGGTGCCTACTAGTGATGCAAGACTTTCGATAGTCGTATGACAATTTAACTATCTATAGTAAGAAAACTATCGATAAAACTATCGATAGTCGTCTATCCCTAGACTGTCGATTGTCGGCTGCCGACAGTAAGCAAACTATCGATAGTACTATCGATAGCCGACTATCCATAGACTATCGATAGTACTATTGATAGTCGGCTGTCAGAAAACTATGGGGCAGTATTGGTGCGGCGCGTCACCCCTTCCGTCGCTTCACCCGGTGCGAACCGCACCCCCCTAGTGACGCCACTGGTACAGAGTATCGCATTCCTTTTCCGCGTCTGAGGGGCCGTTCGGTGTCCGCGATTGGGCCGATCGTGTCACGTGGTTTCTCCTCCCAAGAACATGTCCCCTGTTCCAAGAACAAGTCCATGTTGATGTTTGCAACAGACCTCTCATCATAATCACTTGACCGTAGTGTTAGTCACTTTTTGAGGTAACTTCCCCAAAGTATCATGAGCAAAGTTAGAAATTATTTTCTATTTCGCTTCTCGTTCAAGCAGGCAGAACAAGGCATTTTGCTGTTGAATGGCAATGACCCAGCCCCTTGCCACGTGCGCGGCGCCAGCCTGTCTGCTCCGCGTTGCTGGGCGATGTACTGGATGTACGCTACAACGTTTTCGACGTGCTTCCAGAGTCACGTCGCAGCAGAGCCTTCATTTTTGGAGTTACTTGTGCATTTTTTAATGGGGAGGTGATAGGGCCACACTTGGCAAGGTTCTATGGAATGTGCGTGGAAAATGGGAAATTGCAGAACTTGGAATTCCGATTCTTGCTTTGTGCCCAATTGACAAAGTATATTCGGACCTCCGCTCCCAACTGTGATAATACTAACTGATTACGCATGCAAAGAACTAATTTCGGCATGGTAGTAAGAACTCTCATTTCTCACTGTATTTCATTTTCTGAACTTGAAAGTTGGTAGTAACTTCGTTACATATTTAGCTCAATGACGTAACTCGTAACTATAGCAACTTTTGGGTGGTAATCAACTTCCCCATCTCTGCTGAAATGTATTTTATTGGTGATGAGTATCTAAGAAATAGCAGGTGCGTGCTTTACGTGATGGAACACTGGTGTCCGATGGATGATGGAACCGATAATTCCCCCAAATATGTCCTATGCACCTCAGATAAATAAGAGCACTATAGTGACTCCTGTGTATTACATTTAAAATAAAATACGTCCACAAAAGAATGCCAGCCCGATATTGTGCTATTTGGATCCCAATCAAACAAAGTAAAATAATGCAATCTAAGAAGACCCAAAATAAGTCTCTATAGTAAAACGCGCGTCGTCAGCACGACAACAATCTCCCGTCGTCTAGTAAAACGCGCGTACGCGACCCAAGGTGAAGGCTCATAAGTGCTTGCAAAAGGTATTGGATTCCCGTGAGAATTTTTCACGCTGAACCGCAAACATTGGTTTTGCAGGGTGCGCTTGTAATCGGTATTTCTTTCTGACACTGTCTTGTTCCGGCTCGGGGCATGACAAGCACTGCCGCAAAAAGAGTAAAGATACAGACAGGCCGCTCCTGAAGCCATACTGCAAAACTACAGTATGGACAAAAATCGTCCAGGGAAAAGCACGTAGCAAAACACACACACACACACACACACACACACACACACACACACACACACACACACACACACACACACACACACACACACACACACACACAAATACCCAACCCATATACGCACATTGTAGCGGTAGGCGAGCAAATGAGTCAAATAAAACAACCGCAACGCGCAGAGCGCGCGACCGCCAAATCGCCTCTCCATATAGTCTACCGCTTGCATTTGCAATCTACAGTTGCCTCCGGCTACACGGCATGGCCCTCCGCGCCCCACTACGCAAGTTCCCTCTCTGCGTCCACCAATACACAACGAGGGTGGGAGGGATTCCGCCAGGCATTTGCAGTGTCAGGCCCCATACCAGACACGAAACGCGAAGCGTTTATGTTCGCTCAGTGCACACACATTTACCATTCGCTCCGCACGCGTTTTGCACAAGTAACAGCCACGACACGCGAACGTCAGACATCGACTAAACATTGTGAGCTTCAAAACTTACTATGAGGACCTCGAAACCTATCCATCAAGGACTTCAAAATCCATCGCACAGACTTCAACTTTAAAAGCATCACGGTGACTTCAACTTCAAAACCCATCACGCTGACTTCGACTTTAAAACGCATCACGCTGACTTCGACTTTAAAACCCATCACGCTGATTTCAACTTCAAATCCCATCACGCTGATTTCAACTTCAAATCCCATCACACTGACTTCAACTTCAAGTCCCATCACACTGACTTCGACTTTAAAACCCATCACGCTGATTTCAACTTCAAATCCCATCACACTTACTTCAACTTCAAGCCCCATCATACTGACTTCAACTTCAAATCCCATCACATCATATCATAGCGGTTCTACAAAGAGCGGTTCTACCGGCCAATTAGTTCTGCCAGCGAGCGGTTCTGCCGTTCAGCGTATTCCCGGCGTGCCTCTCCCCATAGAGATGGCGGTGATAAAATCGTCCGTAAATACCATTGTGTTAGTAGGTCGCTAGGGATATCTATTTCAATCCTATATCCAATCCAGTTTCCCGAAAATGGTGGCATCCAGTGAATGCGGGTGAAATTTATGCTTTGATAGCCAGGTATAAGGCCTGTATTTCTGCTCGTGATTGGCCAGAGAGCTCAAAAAGTGGGTGGAGCTTCAGGTATAGGCAGGGCCCATGAATGGCAAGACTCACTTTTTTGTACGCGGCTCTGGCTATACAGTATGTCTTGGGCCGGCAGGGGTTGGCACTCGTGACTGCCGCTCAGTCATGCTTTCTCAATGCGTGCTCAGCACTCTGTTTGCTCACTCATGCTCACTCACTTCCGGCTCACCTCCCCGTTTGCTCATTCATGCTCACTCACTCCCTGCTCAGCTCTCCGTTTGCTCACTCATGTTCAGTCGTTCCCCGCTCAGCTGTCCGTTTGCTCAGTTATGCTCACTCAGTTCGTTTACTCACTCATGCTCACTCATCTTCGTCTCGGCTTCCCGTCTCAGGCTGAGCCTATCGGTATCATCTCATATGGCCCGAGTGTGCATAAGGCTCAAGTGATCCGAACGCCCAAATGTTCATAAGACCCGAAAAATATTTGGGTCTTTTGAGAATTTGGGTCAAATGAGCAAGGCAGGAAGGTGTCCAGAA
Source organism: Ornithodoros turicata (assembly GCF_037126465.1). Taxonomy (NCBI): domain Eukaryota; kingdom Metazoa; phylum Arthropoda; class Arachnida; order Ixodida; family Argasidae; genus Ornithodoros; species Ornithodoros turicata. Next base: position 98,887,450 of record NC_088202.1, read on the forward strand.
GGCTGAAATGCCCAGAAGGCCAAAATAGTGATATGGTCGAAATGGTCATATGCCCGAAAACCAGGAGGGAAGACTAGGAGTGACCTAGATATTTTCTTTGCTCATGTGCGCAATATTAATTAAATGCGGAATGCGACAGAGGAGAAAAAGGTAACTGAACTAAAAATACGCGTAACAGTAATAGAAATACTGAAATGAAGAAACAAATTTTCAAGCAGATAGAATATAAATGTGACAAAAAGTAATATACAAATAAATATTAATCCTTACAGCGTTCAATATTTCGCTCGGTACAGATTTGCAGGCTATGTGCCGAATATTTTTATTGAATAACTTATTCGTATGCCACATTAAAAGCTTTTCAACCTTCTCTTGAATACTGCCATGACGCACAATAAGTAGCGCTTTTTCTGCGAAGGTACCCAAGCCGGGCACGGCAGTAGAGTAGCCAGAAAAAATATTTCTCGAGGGGTTCAGGAGGAAATTTGCATAGGAGAGAAGGGTTTACTCCTCCTTTCCCTCTCCCAAATACGCTACCAAAGGTACGATTTCGGGAGGGATTTGAACGACGCAAACAATGCCTACGCCTGGGACCGTTTTTTCCGCTGTAGCTCCTAGGGGCCATTTTTTCCGAGACCATTTGTTCCGTCCAAATGGCGTTCCATCAAATGGGCGGACATCTTGGAATTGATTCTGTAACTGAACTCTTTGGAGACTACATTTCACACGGCGGGAGAAGCGCATTGGTTGTGTTCACGGCAGATGCGCGCTGCGGGAGAGCATATTCCACTGAGTCACCGAGTGCAATTGTCCAAAATGGGCACAACTTGATGAACGTAATAAATCCCAGTCCCGAGCAAAATACCAAGCCCTAGCGTTTCTCGGAAAAGTGTGGAATTCCTGCGCTGTCACACCTGAAAAGCTGTTCTTGGGGTGATGACGGGAGATGACGTTCTTCGGAAATGCGTCGGACCAGGGATGGACACAAATACATTTTTTAGTATTGAAATACAAATACAAAATACTTTGTTGAAATGGGTATTTAAATACTCTTCATAAATACTTTTGAATGTGAGTATTTAAATACAAATATATAAATACAGTATTTAAATACCGTAACTACTACCATAAATACTATGAGGAAGATGTCATCTGGAATTACAGAAATAACGATGATCAAAACAACAAATCAGCAAGGAACCATAGCATTTATTTGTTAGATTATCATAGCAATTTTAATATTAGCTGGTTCTCGAAGACTGCAAGGCCTCTTCTGTTCAGCCGTACAATCAGATTCGCAAAGGAGAACGGCATCTCCACAGGTGCCGATGAACAAATGCTTTTATTAAATTTGACGAAGATGCTTCGTACAATAAGGTAATCGGGTTGTTGCAACCGTTATCCACAACAACAGTGCAAAACTCGCCATCTCAAATGGTTTGTCACATGCGCATGCTAGCGCAAACACTGCACAACTGGGTCCCAAACTCGCCCTTCTTCCCGAAAGGTCAAATGCAGGGCAACTTCAAAATATGGATAAGTATATTCTGTATTTAGGAGTATTTATAGAGTATTTAGAAGAATAAATACCCGAAAATTGGTATTTAAATATAATTATAAATTTTTCAAGACTGTATTTAGCTAGAAAATATAAATAGTACTTGAATTACAATGTATTTAAATACTGCCTATCCCAGCGTTGGACGTCTTCAGCAATGCAGGCGGACAGAACGCTAAATAGGGAACTTCAGAAAGTGCGTATGACTAGCGTTCAGAGTCAATGATTTTTTCTTCTTTCTTCCTTTTTAGAACAAGCGTGACTGCTGATCAAAAGGTGGGACTCTTTGAGAGCCGCTTGCATAGAAGAACAAACATCTCGTCATGGGCGCCGCTAGGCCCTTTCCCTAGTGGGGGCAAATCCTCAGTTTTCTTCCTCTCTCTCAAGGGGATAGGAAGAAATTTCGGAACCTAAATTTCCCAAATAGCGCTAAATAGGGTTAGTTTCGAAAGTGATCAGGAACGAGTCATGTGCGCAACTGTCCACCTGACTGCGTACTCGTCCACAGCAGCGGCGTCAGCGGCAGGGTCACTGACCGAGCTCCTCATTCCATGCATTCAGTGCTACACCTTGTGAATGCATTCACTGAATTTCCGAAATAAATCGAATTTACGCTCTGTATTTTTACAGAAAAAATACGTTGTCTTGGCAAATCAAATAGCTCTGTCCAAAAATTCATTTAAACTAGAAAGTCATGGCTGAGGTCAATGGTTTGCGACCTTTGGCGCAAAATGCCAATAAACAGCCATCCGGATGAATTTTGTATAATTCGGAACCGGCAGAAAAAAATCTGAATTCTCGGGCACGAACATGTATTCAGGATTTAATTGTTATCGAAACTCCAAATCTAACGTACCGGCGTGTCGCACAATGCGTGCATCAGCGCACGTGAGCAAATAAAATATCTAGGTCACTCTTAGTCTTCCTTCGTGGTTTTCGGGCCATATGACCATTTGGAGGAGGAGGAGGAGGAGGAGTGTCGTTGGGAGGAACCCGAGAGGTCTGCCTGCCTGATTAGGCGGCATGTTTCTCGGGAAGGGAAAGGTGGTGGAGAGGAGGAGAGGAAAGGGTGAAGTGGAAGACCGAGCGGAATCCGCTCGGGGGGAGGATAGCTGCGTCCATGGGCCGACTTCAGGGGAACTGTGCCGGCATACGCCTATTACACATCTGAGGAAAACCCAGGAAAAACCCCAGACGGCACAGCCGGCCCGCGGATTCGAGCGCACGCGTTATCGCTGCGCCACCGGAGCTGGTGATGACCATTTGGACCTTCTGGGCATTTGGGCATTCTGGACACCTTATCCTGCCCTGCTCATTTGACCCAAAAGCTCAAAAGGCCCAATTTTTTTTTCGGGTCTTATGAACATTTGGGCGTTCTGGTCACTTGGGCCTTATGCACACTCGGGTCATATGAGATATAACCGAGCTATCTGTGTGCCCACTCTCGTGCGCACGGAGTTGCATCCGACTTTCGTTTGCTGTCTCACCTCACACATCTCTAGGTTAATTGTCAAGAGCCTGAAGAGTATGATGTGAGGATAGTTGAGCCCATAGTGATGGGGATTACGTGAGGGTGAAATGAGGTTAGGAGAGTAGAGAAAAGAAAAGTCAAGTAAAAATGAAACCGTGTAGATTGTGATGTAAGGTGTAAGGCAGTGGTTTATCTGGAGCCGCAAGTACGGTGGGCGGGATGGCGCCAGACTGCTCAGTTTACAATGCGTAACCGTTACTCAAGTTCGCTCATGCTCAGTTCACCCCCCCCCCCCCCCACTGTGAGCATCATTTCAACTTACTCATGCCCAGCTCATTCGTTCCACTGAGCATGAGTGAGTTTCGCTCATGCTCATCTGTTTGTTTGCTCACTCATGTTCATGAGTGAATTTTGCTCATATATCGTCGTTTGCTCATTCATGCTCACGAGTGAATTTTGCTCACGCTCATATTCTCGTTTGTTCACTCTTCCCCTGCTCAGCTCCCCGTTCGCTCACTCATGCTCACTTACTACCTGCACAGTTTGCTCACTGATGCGCACCCATCTCGCGCTCAGTTCTCCGTTTGCTCATTTATGCTCAAATCATTCGTCACATTTAGCAAGAGTGAGCATGTTCAAAAGCTAGTTTTGCAGAGATATGCTTGCGCGGTACGGATAGGGCTAGCTCGACTACTTTCCTCACGACGATTTCCCACGGTGGTTGGGCGCAGCAGATGTGAACACCAGTGGACGCCATTACACCAACTCGCTCGTATTTTAATGCGTTAGCATTAGGAGTGTCAAAGTGGAAAAAGCTGTATGTATGAGTGTGTGAGAGAGAGTGAGATGGTGAAGCCTCACCGAGGCAGAGGTATAAGTGGAAATGTAAAGGGGACATAAGAGGGTAAATGTAAATGAAGGTGAATGATATGGAATTGAAGTAGTTGAAGGTAATTAAGAGTAAGAGGGACGAGGAATTAAAGGTAATTAAAGCAAAAAAGTTTAGTTTAAAGGTAATGAATGTAAGATATGCAATTAAGAGAAAGACTAAATGAAATTAAAGACTACCGCAGGTTAAACCGCAAGATTAAGATTAAAATTAAGATTAAAATTAAAATTAAGATTAAAATTAAGATTAAGATTAAATTAAGATTAAACCGCAGGTTACCGGAGGTTATTAAATGTAATTAAAGATAATTAAGGTCAATTAAAGGGAAATTGAGAGTAATTAAAGCAAGAAAACTTAATTAAAGGGAATGAAATGAAATTCAAGATTATATACCTCAGGTAACCTTCGGTAATTAAATGATAATTGAAAGTAATTGAAGTTAATTAAATGTTCATTAGATGGACTTAAATGTCGAACCGGAAGTCAAGTATAGACCGGAGGTGGACAACCGAAAGTCGGGTTTAGACCGAAAGTTGATACCCGGAAGTTAAGTATGAACCCGAAAAGGCGCTTAATGCGATTTCTCTCGCATTTACCGCTAAATCGCCACTGAATTTTTGCTGCATTGTTTACTGTAGTACCAATTACGTTTCGTGCCTCTTGAGAAGAAGAGAAGAGGGAGAACGCAATAATCCTGCCTCTTTTGCATTATTGCCAAGGTAGCGCCATCTTTCGTTCCGCATTCCACTTGAGTATTAAAGGGCTGCTTTGGCCAGCCGTGCTACAATCCCAGTTAATTTGAGACGTTATTCGAAATAATATGGCTTTGGAATCAGCGATACGAGGGATTGGTCCTTTAGTATCTTATAAAAGTGACTTAAATATAAAACCTATTCACAGCACAGCACCCCTCTAAAATGCATGATACCGACATGTGGGCCACCAGTACCAAAGTAGTAAATGGTTGGCAGCAAATTTTGCATGGTTCGCAGCACCCGCAATAGCAATAACAAAGTTACGTAAAAGGAGAGCGGGTCCCCTCGTTGCAACAGTCTCGTAAAAGATACAGCGGATTTAATAACCGCTTCGCTGTGATCGTCGCAAATGGAATATAAAATCATTAAGCACAGCTCATCACTCCTTTAAACTGCACTCTAACAACGTGTGGGCCACCCGTACCAAAGTGGCAAGGGGCGCCCATGAGGCCCCCCTCACGAGTGAGTTCGCAAAGCTATGCGGCGGACACAACGTGAAGCCCTCGCTGGAATTCAACTTCAAAACCCATCATCGTCTTCAACTTCAAAATCCATTGCCGACCTCAGAACTCATCATCGGAATTCAACTTCAAAATCTATCACCGACCTCAGACCCGATCAAGGGAATCAAACTTCAAAAACGTGATGGGTTCTGAAGTTGAATGAGGGGTTGTGATGTGATGGGCTCTGAAGTTGAATGATGGGTTATGAATGTGATGGTTTATGATGGTGATGTAATGTGATGGGCTGCGCGGAAATCCGATCATGGTGTGATGTTGAATGAATGCTTAGGAAAATTCCGACCTATGCCTCGGAGTTACCACCAATGAGCAGATGCTGTACGCAATCGGCCACGCCATAGTTGGGTTGGCCACTGTGGCCTGGATTACTGTTGCTGTTTCTCAACCGTCAATGAAATTGAAAAGGTACAAAATAACCTTTTTCAGGATATACTACCGTCGTACCATGGACATGCCCACTCTATTATAGCCATGTTATAATATTAAGTGACAGGAACTGTGACGAGGTCTTATTAGTACATAAGGTGTTGATGAACAATTCTGACATTACAGCGTCAGTTATTTTTTCAATGTCCTCATTACTCCAATGATCAACAGTCAAGATTTGCCTCGCATACGCCTTATGGCTTTTCGTCCTCCGCATTTACGATCTTTCAAACGCTGCGCTCACGTCATTCGAGGCAACTCAACACGAAACGCCCACAGGAATGGTCGCTAAACATGGCAATCAAAATCAGCTTCTGTCCTACATGTTCTCATGTAGGTTGGCAGTTCCAACCATCTTTGTAGTCACACTTACAACCACAGTTTTGGCGCATTATAGCCCTAGTTGCTTGTGCGCCATAACAAACTCTCATCAGCACCATCAGCATCAATCATCTTTGAACAACAGTGGCGTTTTTATATCCATTAGGGTTGCGAATCAGGGAGATGAGACACCGAGCATGCCTTCTTCAGAAGGCGTTGGCTCAGTGCTCTCTGGAGCAAATCAGCAGTCCACCTGTCTTTTCCCTGTGTCCCCCTTACTCACCCTGATCAACACAACACGGTATCACGGTACAGCAGACATGTACAAGATACTCAAAAATGTATTTAAGATAAGAAATAAATACTAACGTTAGAATGTAATTAAGATAGAGTATAAATACATGAAAATTAAAGTAATTAAGATAGAGTACAAAATACTTCAAAAGGTATTTGAAATACATTTAAGATACTATTCATCATTGAACACAAAAAGTCACCGGTCACTGGTCAATGCGGCAAGTCGCCGCTATGGCACATGGATCACCTAAACCCCGCGCACTGTGCTAGCCGCCGCTGTGTGATAGGAGTTATCTAAACACAAGTCCCAAAAAGATGACAAAAAGATGACGTGGAGATATCTGGAATCTGCTGAAGAATTACTTGTCGTCTCGTAGAATGTTTACTCGGATCGATGGGGAATCGTCTGTGTCTTTGCCTGTATGTACGGGTATACCCCAAGGTTCTGTCTTGGGTCCTGTGTTATTTTCGATTTATGTGAACGATCTTCCATTGGTTTCCGACAGGCTTTCGACTTTCATGTATGCGGACGACACGTGTTTCCTCTTCAGCTCTCCAGATATTTCCGAAATTGCGCCGACCGTGTCCCATGAGGCAAACAAGATTGCTCATTGGTTTGCTATTAACCGTCTGACGTTGAATCTGTCTAAGACAAAGTTTCTTGTCTTCTGTAAGCCTTCTGCCAAATATGTCAAAATGAGCATCTCAATTCATAACAATGTTATAGAACAAGTACATGTTATTAATTACCTAGGCGTGACCTTAGATTCTCATCTCACGTGGAAACCACACATTGATAAAGTTGCTAAGAATATTTCCAAGTCCTGTCACATTTTATTCCTTGCCCGTCAATATTTTCCACTACATGTTTTACGTCAATTGTACCTCTCATTTGTGCAGTGTCATCTAATTTATTGTGCCGCTTCTTGGGGTACTGCATTCCCAACATATCTGGATCGTCTGTTCAGGCTTCAGAAGAGAGCTATAAGATTAATTACTTGTTCTGGCAGTAGAACTTCCTGTATTGAGTTTTTTAATTCTTTGAATATTCTCCCACTGCCTGATCTTATTCGAGAGTGCCTTACTTGTAGAGTCAATTGTAAAGAATAACGTTCCTTTTAATAACAACATATTTCAAAAATGTCCAAGAGGTAACCGAAGCGTCATGTCGAATGACTTTATGTTATATCGGCCAAAAAATATGTATGGTACGAGATTGACAGTGTGTTTTGGGCCGCGACTCTGGAACTCTATGCCTCTTGAGGCTAAAAACAGCCAGTCATTCCGCAACATGCTACGACGATACCTTATGGACACTTCAGCCTATTTGAACCCAGGAATGTAACTGTTTGTTGCATTATTTATCTCACCTGTTTTTCTGTTCCATTTACCCCGCGGGGCATGAGCCTGTACTAGCGAAAGCTATTGGACACGCCCCACGGTTTTTCTTGTTCTTTGTTCCCTAGTGATGACAAATGACAAAGAGATACCACATAACTTCACTAAGTATATGTGACCCAGAATAAAGCAAATTTTTAGCATGTCCCTGCTCGGCCAGGTCAGAATCCGGCGTCACCGCGTCAGGGCACACATAATAGAACCCTCACTGATTAAGGATTAGTACAAACGGGGCATGATCTCTAAATGGAGACTTCCAAGAAGGGCCAATGTCCTGGTCTAGAGTCACTATCCGGGTGAAGTCCGAGGGACTCAGGAAATTCCCACTGAACAAGAAAGATAATGGAAAGACGGGACACAGAAAGTTTGAGAGGGAGATCCAAAATATGTAATTAGAGTATTGAGTAGAAAATACCATAAAATGTATTTTAAATAGAGTACAAATACACAAAATAGAAAGTATTGAGTAGAGTACCAAAATACCGCAAATTGTATTTAAAATACAGTATTTTAAATACAATACTCCAAATACGTACAAGTCTGCGGTACAGTGACTTCGCTCTTTTGCACGTGTTCAGAATGGAACAAGCTGGACACGAACAAAGCTCACGAATGTCTTACAGCACAGCGGTTAGGTGAAACAAATAGTGACAAACTCCAACGCCTGCTAGACAAAACAAGATCGGGTCGTTCTAAACGTGGAGTAATACTTGGGGTTCTTCCAGTCGCAACACCGATTGGAAAACGAGCCACATCCAACAACACAGGCGTCCGCTGGTAGCCACACATTTCTCGTGCTTGAAACGTGCGGTTCGCTTTCCCCCCTTGGCTGACGAGGACCATGTTTACCTAACTTTTCCACGTAGAGGAAGAAGTTACGGAGGCATCGAGTGAAACTACTTTGGCCTAAATGGTGTTGTTAGGACGATATATCGGAAATACTAGTGTTTCACCATTCTGGAATATATCTTGAAACTTTGATCGGACAGGGTCACTCCAGCGTCTCCTTACCCCATAAGGTCATGTGCGGATGCTGCTTTCTTTCCTGCATGGATTCAAAGTCAAGTGGTCCCCGTCTTCCCGCATATTTACCCCTATTCACCACAGCAAGCGTTTGAGGCAGCACCAGAGAGAGGAAGCTTAAGGAGGTGTAAAAAGAACCTAGCACGGTGGCAAATCAGTCACTACTTCATCAGCAGTGAGTTTCCTTTCTTCACGTGTGCTCTACTTCCCTCTGGCTTGGGCGGTAAACAGTTTGCAACGTGCTCCCCTGGCTAGACGGCCGCTGCGCTTTCAATATAACAGCCTCCACGAGAAAACAGTGTATAACACAGAGAGAAGGAAAGCACACGTGCCGTATGCTTCCTCCCTGGTATCCTAGTATCGCTTTCCTTCTCTCTGGCTTGCGCTGGATGCAAAAGCGCTGTGTTGGCTGGAAAACGGTGTGTACAAGAATACTACTTCGTTTTCTCTTCTATTCCATCTTTCTCAATGCAGGTTGTCACCTGTCGGCCAAGCTAGCACAAGTCTGCACTGTATCGAGACAGGCATGGTCTCAGTGATGTGGACTGCTCGAGGCGTTTAGAGGGAGGCAGTTGACGTATGGTAGTTGACGAATCCATGCCGCACTATTCTGATTGACAGTAAGAGATGATACAGTTACTTTCTTTCCTATCTTTTTCCTCTACTGCGCTTTCCTGGAATACTGTTTTTTCATAGCAAGACCCATCAGATCATGTACTTTATACGACAGTGACGTCGTTATTACCGAGACTGCCTAATATGACGTAACGCTTCTTGGAGGGGACAGCGCGTCCTTGGCCAACTTCGTAGAGGACTTTGACAATACTTGCCTCAGACCGTCTGAGGGAAACGCCGAGAAAGCACCCAGACAGCAGAGCCTGTGCCGAGATTCGAACCAGGTTCACCTCCAACTTTGCTTTCATGGAAGCAACATGTTCCTGCCTTGTTTTCCTGTCTGCTTCCTATTTGTTTCGTAAGGGGGCTCGTGGAAGGTACTGGTTTTCTATTGCACGTCTAATGGACAGGATCCGGCTGCTTCGTTGCCTGGAACTGCAACTGCATGGACGGTCATCCTCTGCAAGACCTCTCCATGACCATGTAGGCTTGTGTTGATCACGCCATTCCCACTGTAGTTAAACGCTCATGAAGACAACATGAAAGAAGCATACTGTCAGCGGATGCGTACCACGATGCAAACACTTAGCTCCGATAAAACAATAGAATGAACAGTGATTTCGTTGAGCGAATTTCTTCTACTTTTCCGTTGCACTGTCAGCAGCACACACACAATTCAGGCTATCAGTGTAGGAGAGTTGCTACCATACACCGTCGCCCTTGCTTTAACAGGTTGCCCGCATCGTTAAAGGAGATCTGACACTTTGAGAGATGTGGTCCATTACATCATGCACGCATTATATTGCACTCCAGAGTACCGAGGAAAAGAATTATCGTTCTACGTGCCGTACTTGGCGAGACACAACCCGTCGAACACACGCCCGCAAGTAAAGCACAGACGTCAGAAACCTCAGAGCTGCCATTGGTCGCCGTAAACACGTGACCTCTCTCGCGCTACCTCACTGGCGGCGACGCGTGCTGTGATGTCAGAGCCCGCTGAGTTTCGGTATTCGCGGTGATAATTTTCCACACTTCTGTTACCTGTAAAACATGGAATGCGGGTTCACATCGGTGCAAAGAACCGTATTTCACGTTTACGTAACTAAGATAACCTGGGATGACGTGTCGTAACCCCTTTAAATTCATGTCTTCGGGGGGTTGGTTCACGATTACGGTGGACTGACTGGCGTACGGCGCTTAGGCAATGCTGGATAGAAAATCTTCCGTGTCATTGAGCTCTATAGGGTTAATTCTGACGTATATTTAGTGTTAGATGAACATGTGTGATATCTGCCCATAGAAAACGCTCATCTACAGTGTAGTGGCGCGAAGAAGCTGAGATTGCTATGATGCTCGCGCTTCTCGCCCATGACTGAATACTAGCTCCCTAGCTAGTATTCAAGCACACTACTTGTGTTATTCCAAGACACTATCGTGCATGCTGAGGTAACTTCGGTTACGGTACGGTTACGGTTCGAGAATAAAAATTCGGTTCCAAGCGGTTTCCGGCTTCTGCTTCTGTTCCGGCTTCAGTCCCTGCTACGAAGATGTCGATAAATAATGATTCGTTAACAGGCAGTTTTAGTGCCGAGTCCGCAATGACTCTGTGTACGCGAGGAAATAGCGAGTGCAGAATCAGTATGCGCCGAACGTCGTTTTGCGTATGGCGAGTAAACTGAGTGCACACGCTACTTTCTTATGTTCGCAAGCCGATTACGTACGCTACAACTAAAACTCTCTTTTATTATGAACATCCTTTAGCGTGACGCTGTGGACGATTCCACAAATATTTACGTCCGCAGGTGAAAGCCTCACACAGACATGATGACGTCGCGCAGACTCAACTTCAAAACAAATATTTTTATAACTTCAATGAATAGCATACGCTTTTACAGGTCCAGCAAGTATGACAACAAACACATAACTTGAACTGTATGTAACTACAGATGTATAGCTCAACGTCGGCTATCTATTGCATATGAATGGTAGACACGCCTGGCAGCAACGTAGCGGCGGCGATAAACAGCAGATAGAGCCCGCGCACATTTTGTTCATGTCTGCCGTACGGGTCAGCCTCCTCCCGTTCGCCCTTGTTCTGCTGTGTATGTACATGACATGTGAATTTTTAACGACTGATGGGTGTATAGTTTGTAGAAAATACTCTAAGACTTGCTCCCTTCGAGGACAAAAGAAACCTAAAAATAGAGTAGATAGAGGCCTATCAATCCACCGTTGGTGTAGCCAGCTCTTATTGGGGTGCAGCCCGCGGTGCGTGAAGGGGCAAGTCTCTGCGCTCGTTCTGTGGTCCTGGAGTTTGGCACGCCCCGTTGGTCCTCCGGCCTGCAGATTGCACAAAGGTGAACACAGGGTTAGAAGCTCAACAACGCAACAGGCAATGCTAGAATACATTTCCCGTTTTGAGTACGACCGTGGTACATTATGGAACGTACCGGGACTCACCATCGGCGCAAGACTTACTGGAGGTTGCAGTCTTTATTTTGTTCGCAGTACGCAGCAGTATCCAACCTAGTACTCTGACACTGCGCATTTTATACAGTGGTGCACGATGCACTGGTAAAGGGATACAGCTTTCGGCTGCAATGTGTCTCGGCAACCGCAGTGACGATGTAGCAGGCCAAACACACGCGTAAGTCTCAGCAAGATTTCACTGACCCATGCAAGAAAAGTATGTCATTTTCTTTGCGAGACAGTGCAGTTAGAATCAGACGGAAAGAAGGTCAAAGCATCGACACCGATGACGCCAAGTATTCTGACGTACAGAGTGCCCGCGTGAACTATGGACATGGTTTTATAAAATACGTATAGTGAAATGCCTCCCTTTCTTTCTTTTTTTTTGGCGATACGTGTATATTCTAGGTCAAATGTGCCACCTTACGGCCGCACAGGAAACCCCCTGGTGTGTTGCCTTCATCCAATTTGACTAATTAACTTTTTTCATTACGAACGATATAATTTTGGCCCAATGCCGACATAGTTCCTCTTGGTTTGCTGACGACGCTCTGGTTTTCAGAAAAATGATCGAGCCAATAGAGCGCGAGGAACGGCAACACACAAAAAGGAATATACATATGTTATCATTGCATCGAACTTCCCTATGATAATCAAAATCTCATTAGTCAAAATTAATGGGGAAAGCGCCCCAAGAGGTTGCTACTACGGTCGTAAGGTACGCTGACACCATGCAGAGAGATGCCCAGAACACTAGAAACTGTCATGACAGCTCTGCTTCCGCTTCCAACTCAACATCCACTCCAGGCAAACATTCTCGTACAAGATTGCTACTGGAACCCTACCCGTGTGCTGAACTTGTGGGACGGCACAAAACACGAAACACGTGAACACGGAATAAGGTATCACGCGCGCTAATCGTCACGCCTGTCAGAAAACCTTGGTGAGAGCCCATAATGCACCCCAAGCAGCACGCCAATATTGGTCCCATATGGGCTGCCAAGATAGCCAATATTGAACCAATATGAGGAGTGCCACCAGGCTCCACATTGGACCAATATGAGCTGCCCATATTGGCAAGCCCATTTTGCGCCAATATTGCCAATATTTCTGTGATAACGCCAACGGGGAGTCCGTGTAATAATAAAGCATTATCCGGTTTGATAAGCACCACTGATATTATTTCTCTCTTCTTTATACTTTTTCCTTTCGGCAGATCTCATTGATCCATGTTGCATAGAATTACAAAAAACAACACCGCATCACCGCAAAAACGAAGAACGGGTGCTACGCCCGTCTTGCTGAAGGACACAGGCAGTCCGACAGAACTGCCAATGCCAAACGTCCCTCATTGGGATCACAACAGTCGATGAACCAAAAATTTCCAACCCGCTCCGAGAGTACAAAGGAGCGAAACACTTTCGCGACGGTGACACACATACGCCTCAGCAATTCGCACTGCTTGCAGTAACTTGAAAGAACCTAACTTTTCAGAAGAGCCATCCCTTTCTATCAAGCATTGTGTTTTTTACTTGACTTGCCGCAATTCCATTATCATTAGAGGAACCAGCGACATTTTTGCCCGTATGAAACGTCCGATCCGACTGTCGCGCATGCGCATTAGTTTTAGGACGCGTGGCATTGGCATCGCGAAGCAAGATGGCGGCTGATTCCAGAATGTGGAAAGTTGAGTTGTCGAGTTCTAGCGAATGTTGCAATGGGATTGCCACGTATGTGGACTGTTTCGAACAATGTGTATCATCTGCAAGAAGTTGTTGGATGTAATGACGCATTGAATTGGGTATTTCACACGCTTCAACGTCCAATCTTGCCGTGCTGCTTCGGCATTTGTGCAACACGGGTACGTACAATTTTCTGTACTTTCAGTCAATATGGGGTGTACACGGGCAATATGGGGCCCATATTGCCAGGATTTTCCCAATATTGGCTCAGTTTTAGCCAATATGGGAAAAATCTTGGCGAAACGGGTCCCATATTGGACCCGTATCGCAATGACCAGCCAATATGGGCCCAATATCGTGTGCTGCTTGGGACGCCACAGCATTGTTCAGCCCTTCTCAGCTGTCCATTATCAAGTTGTATTACTGTCACATCGTTTGTTAAGGTCATTGTTGCAGAATCTTTATTTCGAAATTTGTACGGGTGTCTGGCTGTCTACTAATGAACCTCTACCGAAGAAACATCACTGTGACGTAATCATGACGTTGGTAAGCATAGCAAACCCGAAACAGCTCGGACGGAGAACACTGCCGTTTCACAAAGCCGTATTCCTTCACGAAGGTCAAGGGTCGCTTCATTGTATTAGTATTACACACACATCATGTCACGTTTTTAGTCGCTTTGGTATCTTCATTCGCGTTCCCGGTTCACCGCGGAAAGAAAAGAAGACTCCACCCAAGGGTTGGCTGCAACGTCTGGAAAGTCAACGTCGTAATCCTGTGGGGAATGTGGTTTCTTAGTACGACTTAGTTCGCGGTTGCTTTGTATAGACCATAGAGACACCACGCGCACTCCGAGAGAAACTCTTGCCCTTCAGGCTCCTGAAGAAGGAAAAGCCCGGTAGCCGTCTTCAGAAAGTGCTAACGAAAAGATAGGGTTACCAGTAGAATGGAGCAGAACAAGGGCATACAACTAATAATATGCAAGGAATTACATAAAAACCCTACAATATAAAAAAATATATGTAAACGTGGCTTTCTTGTGACTTATTGGTTTTTTGCTATAGTAGTTCCAGTCTACCAAGTTGGTGGCGCTGTTGTACCCTCTAACGTCATTTGTTTGTAAGCAGGGGGAGGTCTATTTAGCCGTACTGGATTAGGCAGTCCAGAATATAACTTCTCCACTATCCAATTCTTTTTTTTTTTTGTTCCTGAAGAAATGTTCGTCATTTTACACTTCGCATGAGCGCGTAGTAAGCAAAGCTACCGATACAGCAAGTGCGCGCCACATAGGAAATATAGGAAATAGTTTTCAAGACAAGAACATATGTGCTGAAGTAATCTTTTAAATCACTCAGTGCTTTCACACATCAAGCGTTATGGGACAGCTGGTCGAACCAGTGCGACCTACGTTTCCATTTTTTTCTTTCTATTTCTAATCTGATCGAACCTAACGAGTTTTTAAGGAACAATAGACGACAACCGTATACTGGTGCAAGCCGCTAGCTGAAACAAACGACAGTACTGACTCCTCACCACTGACAGACAGTCTCAAGTTCTACAGTTTTGAGAATTGACAACGACAGAACAAAACACCTATCAAGAGAATCAGCTCCTGGCCACGTTCTTACGATAGTGTGTTCCGCCTTAGAGGGGTCCTTAGTTAGCAATGCTCATCTTGGTATTGTAGCAAGGGGCGCCAGATCCTACACTCTTAAAAATGAACTTCACCGCATAGCCCGCTCCTAGCCAACCATTATCTTGAATGATATCGTTATCCGCCCTGATTTGCTGAAAACGGGAGGTGTACACCTTTTCTGTGACAATTATGAACAGCATAAGTGTCACAAAAAGGCGTACGCCTCCCGTTTTCAACAAATCAGGGCAGATAACGATATCATTCGAGATAATGGTTGGCTAGGAGCTTGCTATGCGGTGAAGTTCATTTTTAAGAGTGTAGTCTAGCACAAATGCTAAGCATGTGGTAAATGATGAACAAGGCGTACTTCCGCTCAGTTCCTTCTGGAAGGGGTGACAGGTGTGGAGGGCGTGTCGTCCGTGGTGGCGACACAAACAGCCCTTGTGTAGCCAGAGACACTTGTGACTGAGGGTCCGTCGGGTACAGGCCCTGCCTCTCCGCTGGCTGTGGAGTCTTCAGGCGTCTTGGACACCTCGGTCACCTCCTGCTCGTGGTGGTGCTGTTGCTTGTGCTTATGGTGGAAGGGCTGGAGCGAGAACCGCCGGTGGGTCACCTTCCTCCCGCCTCTCCGCTTCGAGATGTGCGGGTTATCTTTCCGCATGGTCTTGTTGCGGAGGACCTGTAGTTGGGTGTATACCCGCCGAAGCTCCGCCTGCAAGAAAATCGTTGTGTCGATTTTAGGACCAAGCTTTCAACACAGCTTTGTTCATTCTTCTGTCACGATACATGTCCTTATTAGCCTTTTCCTCCCTAACTGGTAATACTTCGAAGAAATTTTGCGCACACGCACAAACGCATTTAATTCGTTGATACAACCTGTTGATACAACGAATGAACATCAAGCATGTTCAAACGGGACGGGTTTTGTCCGAATAGATCGCTATCTCGGTATCGTCTTCCAGGTCATAGTCATACCCAATCACATTCTTTCTAACGAAGTGTAAAGTTACGGATAGGGTTTGAATAAATCTCATTAGTCAAGCAAGATATGACAGGACAACATACTCTTATATCCTCCGGATCCATATCTGCCAGGTTGATATCCGCGATGTCCACCTCTCCGTTGGAGAGAACGGCTTCGTGGAGCTTCAGGTTCTCGGGATGAGGATCAGGGTCGTACGACGAGAAGTGGCGGCTGCGGTGCTCTGTTGAGAGGTTGGGAGGACGGTGGTGGTACCAGAGCTAGAAAAAATAGGATGCTCTGATCGTCCGCTTCAATGTGCGATGAGTTTTATGCATCCTATATTTGAAGGTAATGTGACGAAGGATCCGTTGACGCACTGGAGATGTGTTAGGGGCTCGACTTTCAGACTTGCCTGAAGTGATACTTTATAGTATGGTATGTATGCTGCTGGGGTGGCACCGATTACCAAAGGGTTAGTACACTCTAAAAACTGAACTCTACCGCATAGCACGCTCTGCGCCAACCATTGCCACGAATGATAGGTTTATCGCTTCTGATTCGGAGAGAGAGGGGGCGAGGTTTTAGAGTGTATGGATAAAGTGCGCGGGTGGCGTCTCTCTCGCTTCCTTGACAACCAATTACAGAGTGCACGTGTTAAGCAAAAGGAGTACAGATCACGGGACGTCGTTGTTGTCAATCGGATTTTGCTCATATGTTGCAGATATATTTATACATGCGTTATGTACTCACGCACAGATATCAACAATTCTGAAGAGAGTTTTCGTTTATTTTCTTCATCATAGAACTGCCAATAGGAGCTTGAAAAATAAACCCCCGATGAGAACAATTCCAGGGTAAGTGCTACAGACAAAATTCAAACAGACAAATTATTTCGAAACGCAGAGGAAAAATTCCTTTTGAAGTAAGTGTGACGTATTAGACAGATTCTTGCGGTCTTTTACAAGTCTTGACGGCCGCTTCTGCAGTCAAGGTTACGATTGCAGGTTCACTTATTACACATAACTATATATAGCACACATGTTTTCATTAGCGCGCTAATATTTTCGCCTTTCAAAAACTATCTAGAGGCTTTCCGCGTCGAACTGCAATGGGGGAAAGGCGTGACATTTCATCACCTCATCCGGTACATAAAACCTACAGAAATTATAGACAAAGATCACTGGTAACCACAAACGATGTACACATAATCTGAGGTGACCGCCGATAATATCGACATGCATCGGTACCCGCACTGTGCCCGCGCTTCTAGCGTCCGCAACAGCAACGCTTGAAACAGCGCAAAACAACAAAAACCTCAACAACAACAACAACAACAAAATTCGCATCCCCACGAACATTGAGTATAACTGTACACACCGGATAATCAGATTCGTAGAAGAAAACCTACGCAATGAAAATATTACCCGACAAACGCGTTTACGTGTGAGCGTACAAACACTTTAGGAATATTGTTATCCACACCTATTCAATAATAGCAGTTAGCTGTGCAGCAGCTCAACAGACACACGCCGTTCCGGATTGACTAACTACTCTAGACTAGAGCACTGCACGGGACGCATTCTTAGGCCCGAGTCCGACCTTCCTTGTATTTTCCCCGGCCGGGCTCGGCACAACGGTTCCATACCTGGCCCGGGCACGACCAAAGCCCGAAGAATTTCTAGGTTTCCCGGCTCAGACCCAGACCAAGCCCCTCGAAATTTGTAGGCTACCCGGCCCTGCCCTGTGTAGCAGGCTGTAAGCCGATCTCTCTGGCCCACATCTAGTAAACGCATACGACACAAACAAACAAAAGTTGACCGTGGCTAACTAACTGCGGGGTAACACAGGCTCGCGACCGACCTAGGTACGGCAGTCTGCGTCCCGGCACGTGCCCGCGGGCCCGACAGGGCTCGGGCTTTCGGGTAAGCCAGAGACCGTGCAGTGCTCTTCTCTAGACTGCGGCTGTACCTTGGGAACGTCGGCAGAGACATCGATGCTTAGTTGCGGATATTGACGAGCATACATGATTTGAAAACCTTCTATTTCCTTACGAAGATCAGGATGTTTCTCGAATACCCGCGCGGATTCGCGGATATAAATAGTCTCACCCACGCACACCTTCACACACAAGAGTAACTACATATTACGTGCGCGCTTTCGTTGCACAGGAAGCAAAAAAAGAAGAAGAAACCTGCGTTTTGTGTTACTCACTTTCGGAGCAAATAGTAAGAAGAGGATGACGGTCACCGTGCAATGACAACGTATGAAGTAGAGCAAGAAAACATGGTCTGGCTCCAAGACAGCACTCATGGCATGCCTGCGAAAAATACAGCGATCAGTACACATAACTTCCAAGTACAAGGCTCCAGAACAGGAGCTCTACAGTATGAAAAAGTGGACGTTAAAGTAGGGCATTCCATCACTTTTCTAAACGGACGCCTCCTATTCATTGCACCGCGCCAGAGGGGTGTGCCCTTCGCACCTCGCGCGGACGCTAATAGAACATGCGTGCTTTTGACGCCTCGAAGAGCCTTATTTCATGTGCCAGACATTTTATTTGACAGGAAGAGAGTGAATATATCGATTGAAAGGCCGTTCCGTATTTCAACAGCCTTTGTGGGCCGCGTAGAAGCAAACAAACAAGCCGGCGGTGTAGAGTGCCGGCCGCATTCATTCAATATCGCACGCAATTGTGCAAACACGCGCTGAAACGTTTATTTGTTCAGGCGCAAGGTGTCGAACTGACATACACAAAAGTCATAAAAAGGGCGGTGCAGTAATAACGGAGGGTACAAGGCCAGTTATGACATCATGAATACGACATGGAAACCGATTTTGGGCTCCTGAACCGCAACTATGAAATTATGAAAGATCAAAGTCACTGAAAAGGTTAGCCAGCTGTAGGACTCGAACTCACATCTTCTGGATTGCCGGTCCAGTTCTTTCATGTTCTTTCATACGAAATTATCCCAGCAAAATACACGGCATAGCTGATGTCTCGCAGTATAGGGCTGACTCCTCGTAAGGCAGCAGTAGAGTCACTAAATAAGCTACGCTTCAGAGTATCGACACTGAGGCAAAAGGGCGAGTTGGAGCCGCCATCTTGTTTCCGTTTGGTCCCCCTCCACCTTTACATCGGCAGTAGAAACATACGAGGATGGAGTTCGGCTGTGGAACAGGACGACACTTCGAAGAGCGCCCCATGGATGGCGCTGGAGGTCAAACGGACACAACGTGGCGGCTCCAACTCGCCCTTTTGCTTCAGTGTTGATACTGTGAAGCACAGTTTGTTTAGTGACTCTAGGCAGCAACAGTGTGATTACTTGCGCGTGACTCGACTACCGCGCAAGCCTACAACTGTAAATAAATACTGACTTGCCCGACTTCGCTAATGTCGACCGGACCTTTCAGTCGCACCTCCACCAGGTTGTCCGCTCGAAATATAAACATGATGTCAACTGTTCTAACCAGTTCATACCGCAACGAGCTTAATCTAGTAACCTGATAACTTTGGTATTATGAATGTACATATTCATAATACGACTGAACAATAATGAGTGCATGCGGGTCAGCAAAATTGTGCACCTGTCCACACGACACCTTCGACAAAACTTCGCAACATGCTTCGGCAGAAGCCTTGCACTGATTAGAGTTTCTGTTTTTTTCTGTTTTTTTTCTTTGAGTTGGGAATCTGTACTGAAAGCACTTACCGTATTATGTACATGCTAAGCGAGAACAGAGCTTCGATGTAAACAGAGCAGCAAAGCGTCCACTTTTCTGTGTAGCACTCAACTTTGGCGTTACGTATGCAGTAGGCCAAATAGATTCCGAGAAGCAGAAACAACACTTCCCCTGCAAAGGAGAGAAAAGTAATGTGCAAACTGCTTCGGGTAGCGTTAGACAAGTTCTAACACTAGGCCCCAAGTTATATCCGATAAACATAAAAAGAAAGAAGAACCCTGCAAATTTGAGGAATGTGAACCTCCATTCTATGCTTTACAGCACAGTGCATAGGAAATTGGCATGAAGGATATCGAAACTCATGCGACTATGACATCATGGCAAGCATCTTTAAGGCTCATTCACACATGCGTTTCAAAAGGCGGCGCCGTCTCAGCTTTCGCGGCGCGACCGAGAGGAGCCTGTCACACATAGCCGATCCGACAGCCTGCAAACGCGTTTCGTTGTTGTTGCTACGTCAAGATTGTACCTACACTTTCACTGTTCGTCCAAGTTTGCTTTGTGAAGCATTTCTACTTGCATCTTCAATCGTCAGAACGACAGACGTGACACATATAATACAGATGCAGAGAAGGAACGGCAGAAGAAGCGAGACGCATGTTTATCAGCCGCCGACCAAGACATATGGTCACGTTCAATACGTCTTTATTTTATGATTGCGTGGTTCGTGTGAATTCACAGCTCGTCGTTGACTGCTGCAACAGACAACTTTTGGTGACAATGAATTCGCTTACACGGCAGCATATACACACAAGATCTCCGCGCGGTATAGCTGTTGTGCTGGGAGGCCCGCCGGCGCTAGAGTTAGTAAATAAGCTACGCGTAGCTGATTTAGTGACTCTAGCCGGTGCCAAAGGAAGCCACCTCGGCCCCTACGCGAGCGCTCCGATTGGCCAGATGAAAAGCGTTCGCGTTTCTGCCCTCCGAAGCTGCAGCACGGAGTGGTTCTCGAAAAGCGTTTGGAAACGCCTCGCGTGTCAGAGGGCGCAGCGCCGCCTCAAGAAACGCATGTGTGAATGAGCCTTCACACTCATTGCACACTCACTGCAGCTCATTCACACATGCGTTTCTTGAGGCTGCGCCGCGCCCTCTGAGACGCGAGGGACGGACACGAGGCGTTTCCAGGCGCTTTTCGAGAACCGCTTCCGCTGCAGGAAGCCTGCAGCGCAGGGTTTAATGCAGCCTGGGTTTAATGCTCTGAGTTCCTGGAAGCAGTGCTGTTCCACAAACGTTTTTTCATCCAGTCAGTCGGACCGCTCGGAGGGGTGAAAGTGTCTTCCTTTTGGCGCCGGCGGGCCTCCCGATACCGCTCTGCAATCTTCTGTGTGTGCGTGTGTGCTGCTACCGTATGAGTAAACTCGTTGTCACCAATAGTTGTTTGTGCTCTGGGCGGTCAATAGTGAGCTGGGAATTTGCGCAAACCAAAGAATCGACGAAAATAAATGTGACTTGTGTGTGACCGTGTGTTGGTCGTAAACATGTGTCTCGCTTCTTCTGCCGTTCCTTCTCTGCATCTCTGTTATAGTGTGTCACGTCTGTCGTCGCAACGATTGATAATGACAACAGAAATGCTTCACAATAATGGTAAAATAGATAACATGCTTCACAATGAAAATTTGGAGGAAGAGCGATTAAAGTGTCGGTACGATCTTGACAACAATATTAAGGAAGCGCGTTTGTAGGCTGGCGGCTCGGCTACGTGTGACAGTCCCCGCCACTTTTTGAAACGCATGTGTGAATGAGGCCTTAAGGCGGCCGCGGGAGATATCATGTGCTTAGGATAACAAATAGGAATTGTCGCCAGAGATCGACTTGCAGGTGAGTTTCCAAGTGTCTGTGTCTCCCTAGCCACGACATGTACAAAAATATATTCTTTTCGGTGCTCTGGGGTGCAGTACAATGAAAGCACGATGCAATGAATCACATGTACCACAGTGTCACAAGTCCTTTATGAGGTGGAGCCCCTGAAACGTCTGACTTATGATGTCATATGATTACCATGACAATATTTCTCCCCATTCAATCCCATGCCGCGAATGTGAGTATGGAGCAACACTTGACACTGAAGGGCTGGGATAGCGCAAGTTCAGCTCAAAGGAGGCGGGAGGGGGGGGGGGGTGATCGGCGATAGACAGCCTGCTATCGATCGCCGCGGGGAATTTTCCCAAGTACTTCGGTGGAGCCGTCAACCCGCAGTGACTCGGATCTCAATAGAAACTGCGCGTTTTGCAGCATCTTGGCGTGTATTGTATTGATTGACTGATGATAGCT
This sequence comes from Ornithodoros turicata, assembly GCF_037126465.1. Classification (NCBI taxonomy): domain Eukaryota; kingdom Metazoa; phylum Arthropoda; class Arachnida; order Ixodida; family Argasidae; genus Ornithodoros; species Ornithodoros turicata. Next base: position 98,909,487 of record NC_088202.1, read on the forward strand.
ATACGATGCAAAACAATCATGATGTGAATATGGAATGACACTCCCTTCCCCTCCCCTGGCGGCAACAAATGACGCACAGGATCGAAGTTTTGCATCTAACAATGAATCAAGCGGTCCATATAACAGCGCTGACTTCTCTCCTGTGGTATCGTCAATTGCAACACATACAGGGTGTTTCAAGTGAAGTGATAGTCGCCGGAGGATTGTGGAACTTTCGGCAATTATCTTCTGGAAAGTTGCGCCGCCATTTAGGAAGGCTTTGGACAATTTTTAATTGAGATAGTTGTTTTTTTTTCAATCGAACTTTGAAAATTGTCAAGCCAAGCTCACTTTTTTTACAGAAATATGAAGTCCTCCACGGGTAACCGCAGACCCCAACAGAAACTATGTATAGTATAGCAACAGAAGTAGTAGAAAAAAATTTGTGAAAGTGCTGCTTTATTTCCCCCCCCCCCCCCCCCCTAGCCGCTTGATTGCCACATAAAAGCGCTCGCGAAAGGTGCGTCGATAGAGGGAAGTGTTCCCGCCTCTTGTTTTACCTTTCTTTCCCCCGCTTTGACCTTGATGCTGGTGACGACCGTCTTATCACAAAGAACTCACGAGATAGGTCCCTGTTTCGATCACATTTGCCAGTCACAAACAAAAATGAATTTATCTGGGAAGCTACATTCGATAAAAATGCTGTTCGCCGAACCAAGGTCAAAGCGCTAAAATAAGCAAAACGAAAGAAGGCGGGGACACTTCCTCCTATCGCCGCACCTTTCGCGTGCGCTTTTTTTGCGACCACCAAGCAGGCGGGGCTAAAGCAGCACTTTTACAATTTTTTTTCGACTATTTCTGCTGCTATACTATGCATAGTTTTTGTTGGGTCTGTGGTTATCCGTGGAGGACTTCATATTTATTTAAAAAAAGTGTGGATGGCTTGGCAATTTTCAGAGCCCGATTGAAAAAAAAATTCCCTGAATTAAAAATTGTCCAAAGCCTTCCTAAATCGCGGCGAAAGCTTCCAGCAGGTAATTGCCGAAAGTCCCACAATCCTCCGGCGAGCACGTCGCCAGTTAGAAATTTTTATCACGTTAAGTGAAACACCCTGTACAGATTTCACGCAATTTTCGCCACTTCATGAGGAATGCGTTTCACTTCAGGCTTCGAGCACTCGTACAAAAGTACCGTAATTTTCGGGGTATAACACGCGTGTTACCACCACCCCCGTGTGCCAACCAGGCGGATAAACACGAAATTGACAGGCAGATAGCTGATCCAAGAGCGCATTGGTACACTGCTCCAAGCAAGAAATATGTAAACTGAAACCAATTAATTATTCGAAAAAATCACTAACTATCGACGCTTTTTTTCTTCCTTGGAGTATTTTTTGCGTAAGACAGAGGTTCCGCAAGCGTCCGAAGTAAAATTTAAAAGGTAGGATGTTGATTTCATTATTGAGCGTATGCAAATGAACCGCTCACTACTCAGTTCATGGCCGATGATGTCCCAACGATCTTTGCCAAAAAGAAAGTTCTTCGATGCATGGTGCCACCTGTTTACGAATTACTCAGCCGGGGGACCCTCGTGAAACACCCGGTATAACCCGGTATAACACGCAGGGTGATGGCACCGGCGTTCCCGAGGGCATGCAACTGACCTTAATCCTTGAATTCTGACTGATTGATTTTACACTATAAGGCTGCGTCCCGAACAAAACGTACGCCGCGTGCAAAGCGTCCGCCGCGCCACGGAAAATCCTAGTGGCTGTCATAGGAACTAGTTGTGTGAGTCCGCTCTGTTCTCGAGGGCTATTCGTACGCTTTCAGTAGACACCTTGCTTCGGTGACGCCGGCGCTTGAATTGATAGCTGCTAAAAGTAATGCCATAGCGCACGAACTGTTGAGTCGTTGGGTGCACAAATACGCATGAGAATACCGGGTGTAGGGAAAAAAATGGTCCCACATGTTCCTGCGCGCCCAAAAATATAGGGGCGTGGTTGCGGATAACTGATGAAACAAATCACAGCCAACCGAGTGTTACTATTGGCTCTCCCCATTCGTTGCATATGCTCTTTTCATCTGTTAATAGATAATAAAATCTGCACGCCATTCAATGAGTACCATAAAAACGACATCATTCGCTGCACTAGTTCGCTAGCGATATCGTTCGCTGGATGCTAGTATTTTTCTACTGTTGGTCAGACACTAGTTTTGTGTTTATAAGTTTGAGCTTGATTGCCAAAGGGGGAAAAAAAAAGGAGACACGAGTTTTACTGTGGTCCCCTGCATCTTTTCCGTGTTGATGTTTATGGACAATAAAAGCTGTCGCCCTCTCATTCATTGTTTCATGGGCTTTTCAACTTCGCTTCTGCTCAAGATACGGTTCATCGACATAGAAAGTATCACAGAACAACTGTAAAACCTGTCTGATCAACAATTAGAAGACACTACCTTGATCTGGGAATTGTAACACTAGGTTGAATTGAGAACTACATCCAACGACCCCCCCCCCCCGTACAGCAAGCGTGAGGTAGGAGCCAGACTAGTGAGCTCAGTGCACAGCGTTTATGTGTGTTTTATTTTATTGGTAGGAATACAGAAGGTAATGTTCCTCTTTGCTTACTCTTCTGTAATCCGTCCTGATATATAAGAATATGATATATAAAAGAACGTGGCTACCTTTTTCCCGACATATCTGCAAGAAATCGCGTTATCTGTACTCCACAAAAAAGAGTGAGCAACAGAAAGAACAGTTGCAATGCGCTCAATACAACTTGTGCAGCGCATGTGATCGCTTTTATGTTCCTCATTGAATGTGGTGCAGCTTTTATTGCTCATTAACATCAATCAGGGCGTTCGTGATGTGTGTTCTCAATTCAGACATGAATCTCCAACTAGCTTGGACCTTGTGGCTTTGTCCGCTCAGGTAATGGGACGTCTGCATCCCTTTGCTGTAAAAAGTTGTAAAGCTGTAAAAAGCAAACACACGCAAGTGCGGTGCGCGCGAAGAAAAGCTCGAATAATTGTAATAACGCTGACATGCCTACTTCTGCATATAGTCATCATATATCATTAATTTATTTGTTGTTGTTGTTGCATATAGTCTTATGCCTTATTGACCGCTGAGGACAGAAATTGGTCGTTCGCAGTCTAAAACGATTGAAATAGGCAAAGTTACAACACCGATTCACACATTTTTTATTTTCATGACGCCCGCCACATACACTTTTGACTGGTTTCGATATCGGATGACTCACACAAAAAAGTTCGCTTTCCCACCGCTACGTGGCCACGCAAAGCGCCACCTTTAGTCTGTGCACGAGGCGTAAAGGGCGTCATGGTACATACAGCTGTGCTTGGTGCATTGCTGCCAGTCGTATTGACCGCTGCTGGAGACGATGCAGAGGTGTGTATGCTGTGTTTTATGCTTCAATTATAGACTCGTGCCATACAGCGCAACATTTTCCTCCAGGGCGAAAATCAAAGGGTGCGTGTTATACACCGCAAATTACGATACAGAAGCGCGACAGTTTTCAACGTTACACCATGACAAAGTTCGTAACTAAACGAAGTGATTTCAGATTTTATCTTGCAGCATACTCATTGGATGGTTGTTTTAGCTACGTGACTGCGTTTAACAGCTCGACAAACGTTGTTTGTGCTTACCGAACTCTGTGACATAGTCCCACCACAAAGCCCTGCAGACGAGGTAGTGCAGAGAGGCGGGCGTGGCGGCCACTTGCAAGATGCTGTGGCCTTTCTCCCAGTTGTCCATAACTACGGCTGTCCAGGCAGACATGTAGCCCGCCACCACGAGCACGAAGCCCAGCAGGTACTTGAGAAGGTCCTTGTCGCGTACGCAAACGCGGTGGGCCTTTCGCGTTTGGAATTCAGCAAGGATCCTACGGTGTGGTACGGAACGAGAAGCAGAACGAGTTTAGAAGTGTGACAAATAGGTTTGATGATGACATGCTGCGGCGATAAATTTTTGCGTGGTTACTTCGTTTGCTAGTTCCTGCAAGTCCTGAATAACATTTTATGTGTAATTTAAGTGAATGCTGAAGTGAATTCGTGTCCCACAAACGTCTCACGAATGAGTTAGGAACAGTCGTTAGAAAATTTGGCGTCAGTAATGTAACGAGCAAAAATAAATGCAAGATTTTAATATTTGCGTACAGATAATTATGTTGCGTCCAGCGCCAAACGATCCGAACGTAATTTGGCAAATGACCTGACAAAGGAAGAACCGCAAACCTAGTAAAATATGCAATTGTTATACGCTGAATTATTATGGTGGGTGTATTACCCCGAAATCAGTAATACATAGGTCCGTGCACCACCAATGTTCCATTAGCACTTGGAATCGCTTGGTCCTGAATACAGGGGGGATAGTGCGTGTGTGTGGGGGGGGGGGGGGTAGGGTTCATAATTTCCTATCGAGCACAATCCAAGCTACCGTGGTGGAACTTGATTACTGGCCCTACCACAGAAAAGATAACGCTGCCTTGCTTCAAACAGTGCGGCTTTGAACGATTTGGTGGGTTTCTGCGGAACAATATTGCGAGCTTCCTCGTGCATACATTTGAATAAGTGTTAGTCTTGTGGACGTACTTACCTGTATATTTTTAACAAAACTGCTCCATAGAGGACGATGAATCCTACTTCGCGGAACCAAGGCTCTATTAGACATGTCGTAGTCGTCGGTTCAAAGTAACGTATTATGATCTGAAAAAGTTAGAGATGACGCAATTAATCACAGTGATCACAGTACGAGCATCACGATAAAGTAAAACAGTGCATGAAGCGCTTCTCTTGTTTTCCCGATACTATGCTTAGTGGGCCTATCCGAGAAAAGCTGTGGGACTCAGGACATCACAGAACATCTCTGTATTTAGACGTCAGGAACGCTCATGAAGGCCGAGCTTCTGCCGAAACGTCATCATTTATGTAATACAGTTTGCACTTGCAACCACCTTTTGCGCTTCTATAGGTATCGGACCCCTTCCCTCCATAAATCCTTCCTTCTTTCCCTCAGCATGGCGGAGTGGGTAAAGGTATTCGCTCGTTGGAGGTTACTCCAAGGTCGCGCTGAGGACTTGGAGGTGGTGGGTTCAAATCCTACCAGCGTATAAACCTTGACAGCACGTCCAAGGTTCCTCCTGGATTTTCTGACAGATTCCAGACGAATGTCGACACAGTTCCCCCTGAAGTCGGCCCGGGACGCATACTAATCCCCCTATCCCTCTCTCCATGTGTTCACGTCTGTGCACCGCTCATAGCCACAGTTGTTTCGCGGCGCTAATATGGAGTGCAAAACATGAAAGACACAGGGAAGGTATTTGAAGAAAAGCAGATGGCACCATGGCATCTGCTCTCCAGACGAAGCCCTGGTAATCGGGTAGAACAGAGTAGTGAATGCCTTCGTTCTTTCTGTTTAGTGATTGGCTTGACTCTTGAGTCGTCTTATCTCACATCGTTGTCATTGTTCTGCTGGTGAGTGTCGTGCCTTACTATAACGTTTCAAACAGTTTTGTTATACTTTCAGATACTTTAATAGTGCATCTGTATAAGGCGGTGTCTGTTCTTCTGGTGATTTGTGGAAATCATAATGAGCTGATCTATGTCTGTTTTTTGTTGCATTCAGCAGATATCTGTAACGCAATATCATGGACCATGTGCAGGTATCCAGAGTAAAGCCAGAGTTCAGAGTAAAGCCAGAGCTCAGTGCGTGTGGCATTGTAGCCTTTCTTCGATTTATCATCTGATTGATCTGATTAATCAATCAAATGATATGGGCAGTGGGATTTCAGATGTGGATCACAATTGTTCTTGTGTTGTGTTAGGAATACCCCAGTTTCGACTGTTGGCTCTCCACTGTGCGCCCGTCTTGCTAGTGTGTCGGCTTCTTCGATATATTTAGTACCCACGTGGGAAGGTCTCCACCGGAAGGCAAAATCCGTTTCGCGTCATTTCTGCCACAGCTTGTATCATCTTGCATGCAGTGGACTGACGGTAGGCTTGATCGTACATGATTTGCAGACTAAATTTCGACTGGTTCCATCTGTGGTTCCCCCTTTTGTGATACCAGTACCTGCAAGATGGCAGCGACTTCTGCGTGTGTGAACCTGGTTTTCATGAACCTTTTTCCACTACGCTGGATGTTGCGCAATAGTATCGCGAAGGCTGCTCTACTGCCGTGTTTCACGGTAGAACAGCGGTCGTATAGCTGTTGATCGTTGTGCTCTGGCAGTGATATTGTAGAGCGACAGCTGCTTGTCCGCCAGGAACAAACTCAGGAAAGTGCAGGTAGTGAGGTAACACTGCGGCGCTTACGTACATCCACATACATCTTGTGCTCGGTGACATGAATTTTCCGCGCACCAGAAATCAATTTCATGTTGAACGTGATCTAATATGGTTGCGCTATACATCACTGTACTTATTTGCGCGTTCAAACCTGTTCAATAAAAAGTTGTAGTGCTGCGCTCGCCCGCCCGTCTCCTCTTGTGTTCCTGTCTCTGTCAAACTTTCTGAAGTATAGCGCAACATCATGCATTACCAACTAGCCCACACCAGAGCTCTATGCTCCTCTCATACGTGCTGACGTTTTTCTTAGCAACCAGATAAAAAAAAAAGAGATCCAGGAAGAGGATAAATCGAGTATAGTAATAGGAATTTTAAAGGTTTATGAGAGCCGCTGAATATGTTTTGTCTTAAAATTCTTAAACATCTGAATTATGGTCAGCAAAACGAGGCGAATGTTGTGTAATGTTGAGGACGAATATACAGGGTGGGTGCAGATAAAGTAGCCCCACATTTGCGCACGTACCGCGTTTCCTGCTTACTGTACGAACTTCCGGTGGCGCGCGACGACGCCAAAACAGTCGTAGTAACCAAAAAAGTCGTACGACGACAAAAAAGTCGTAGTAACCAAACTCCAAGTAAGAGAAAAGTTATTCATGCAAACCTTGCTCTCCGCCCATCCCGAAATTCCTATGCAGAAGTCAATATGGCGGTCACGGCACAGTTGCGTCTGGCTACCGCCGGGCGTGCCTGATCTCGTTTCGCTTCTGCGCAGGTGGCACCCCCCCCCCCCCCCCCCCCCCCCCTGCAGGGCGAGAAAACACTGCTACACTGCAGTGTCCCATTGGGAATACACGAAGAAATGTTCGAGTGGCTAACGATTTTTTGGCGCACAGTTTGGTTACCACGATTTTTTTCCTTTGATTTTCATCGTGTAAGTGCGTCTTCATGTGCCGCCAGAAGTTCGCACGGTGTGCAGGGAACGCGCTATGTGCGAAAATGTGGGGCTACTTTATCTGCTCCCGAGAAAAGTAGTATCTGAGAAATCTGAGTATCCGAGTATCTGAAAAAAGTATTATTCTAAAGACGCAGTGATCGGTGATGTAGAATGACGAACAGGACGAAATCCGCCGATATTTCGAACAGGGAGTTCTGGGCCCTCTTCTTCTTCTTCTGAGCGGCAATGTGGCTTCTGTGTCACATATTATTATTCCGCGAAAGTGTCTGAAGCTTGACTGAAGTCATGTTTTACTGAAGAAAAGAGCAATCTCCGGACCCGGGAATCAGAAAAGGAAAATACCACGAGATTTTACCGTCTTATATCGCGTCTGCAAGTGATCGAAGTAAAGGGCAGCGTTAAAGCATGCTGTCCCATTTACGAACTGCCAAGCAATTTACATAGAGATAAGCCCACAATCGTGAATATCGTACCGTCGCCTGTATTCATGCTCTCACTCCTGTGCTTTGGTTCCACAACATCGTGGGAATATGAAAAAGAAAATATTCTCCTTAAACTAGTGTATACGCCCCCTCTGCTAATATCATCATGTATACAAAGAAGTCCCCGGGATCCGTCTTCTTCCGAAGCAGTAAATATATCTCGGGTCCAGACGCCTGCGTATGTTTACGGTACAGGGCGCTGAGGCCAAACATGTGCTCAGACCTTGGCGAGGTATTTATGGCGACTACGCAGTTTGCGCGCAGATACGCACGTTCTCATCAAAGCAAGGAGCAAATGAAATCTGTGGGTATACAAGTGATGGGCTGCTACATAAGTATTTGTTGTATGTGGCTCCTAGACGCCATAGAGATGGCTGCACCTAGCACAACACCACATTGATATTTTAGCAATACAGTCATGTCTCGATGATCGTGACAGCTCGGGAGTCGTCCCTTTTCTTCCGGATAACGAATTTCCGAATAACCGAACGAAGTAAACTTCAGGGGAAACGTGAAAAATATGGGAGACCTCTTGATAGCTCCAGAAAAGGAAACAAGAAAAAGGTCGCTACTTCCAAAACGCATAAGTGAGCTGCTTGAAATTAGTAGGCACGCGTGTGAGGCTTGTGGAAGAAAGATCCAATGGGAAAAAAAGATCCATCGGGAAAGAACATCCAACGGGGTCACGTGACCGATGGAAAAAAGATCCAAAGCGAAAAAAGATCCAAACGAGAAAGAAGATCCATGCGGAAGAAACATCTATAGGGAAAGAAGATCCACGCGGCAAAAGGTCAATAGGGAAAGGGAATCCAAGCGATGAAGCGCGTGGATGTGTATATCGGATCGAAAAGAATGCTTAATTAGCGGGCCATCGTATCATACTGCCAGTTTGTATTAAGTTTAACCCGATATTTCTACAAAGACCGCAGGACCAGCGAACCAGGGACCACAGAACTTGTATCCGCCCGTCGAATCCCACTCGGTTGAAGGGCGCGACCTGTCCAACACACCAAACCGCCACGCGAAACAAAGACACTGCGGAATGTTCTGTGTCTGCTGGTGTGTAATGTGTATTATGCAGAGGAATCCGAGGAATTGCACCTGGTTCAATTAGATTCCACCAGAACTGGGTTGAATCAGGTCCAGCTGAACCCGCTTACACCCGAGTTATTGAGGAAATATATAACCCTATCCCCCCCCCCCCCCCCCCCCCCGATGCTGCTGAAAACTATAACAAAAAATGTCAGGCCGTACGGCATAGTATATGCCTTCTGTCAGATTCGCAAAAGTATGGATCCACACACATTAGAGTTTTGCAATAGTCCCCAGCTTCCTCACCCTAAGAGAGGAAAATGCTCCGTTGTGAATCACGACTATTCGGACACGAATTGAGTAGTCTCTCGTTTTGCAGCAAGGTGTCATTGCATTCCGACAGCCACAAAGTCATTTCAAAATATCCCTAACTTGCACGCCGATATCAGTAATTGAGTCCAAGTAATTCACAACATCAGGAAACGTGGGGACGTGCTCTGCTACATACGTTGCTAATCTGTCCATCTCGGAAACCAACAGTCTGTTGCTCCGAAGCACGCTTGGACACTGTGGTATTCCTATCGCGAGGGAATCAAGCCTCAGAGCATGCATCTGGCTGTGAGTGACATGCTGCGAGGTTCGAAGCCACTGCAACAGCTCTGCAAAACTGGGGTGCCGCCTGTCGATTCGACTCAGTAGGACGTTGTGTCAGTCTTCTACCATGTTCGTGATTCGAGGCCCGGTATTCTTGAATTGACCCCATATGTCTTTGATGATAGCATTTTCGATTCAGAAGCTCTCGAAGGAGAAGTACCGGGTGATCGGAATCGCTTCGACTGAACTGACGGATTATCATTCGGACAGGGAACCAGCAGACGGCTTGTTGGCGGTATTAGCGACCTGATTTTTTATAACATCTTTCTTGCAATTTACATATTAAGGATATATTATTACTTATTATTATTTGCTTATTCTAAAAATATTGATTGTGAAGAATTCACGAAATACAGTAAGCAACAACAATAACAACGAGTGCTTAGGATACTTCGTTTTCGGGTTTTCAAGAATTCGGATAAAACCCGATATCTACACGAAATTCTTGTGGTCCTTCAACTTGTCGTTCTCTGTACACTGTCGGAAAAGTAAATCATAATATCAGCAAAGACAGCTATTTGTGACAACCTGTTTGTCCTCTATTTATGAACACCTCCTGCAGGAGTCAAGGACGAGCTTTTGTGGAGCTCGGGCAAGTGTTTGAATACCGCGGTCATTCATTACCCTAGTTCCAGGAGCCCTGCTGCTGTTAAAAATGTGATGAGGGCTTGATGAGCTCGTAGCTGATTCGCTGGGTTGACTGGAGGCAGGGGCGAATGCAAACCATGCTTTTGATTAGTACTACATTACTTCTTAGGAGGAAAGCATGTACGCGAGGAGCGATGTCGCAATGTGAACTGCAACTGTACAACACAAAGAAGTTCCAACGTGGTCACGTGACAGAGGGAATAAAGATCCATACTGAAGAAACATCCATAAGGAAAGAAGATCCAAGCGAGAAAGGAGATCCATGCGGCAAAAAGATCCATACGGAAAGAAGATCAACTAGTGGATCTTCTTTCCCTATGGATCTTTTTCCCTTTGGATCTTTTTTCCTGAAATCCGCGTGTGAGATAATTTTGGCCAGAGCCACGACGCCTGCTGCGTCACACAGTTGTTCAAAGAAGGGTAGTGTCTCAGAAAGTTTGTTCCACGCACATGTGTTTGTCATTTTGCAAATCTTTTTGGCACATGCCAAAAGACAGGCGATGCTTTCGGACGGAGTGGACATTGATGTTCACATACGGACTTCTTGCGCGCGGTGGATACAGGGCACATCTTCCGCTTATCGTCTACCGTGACGGAGTGATCAGAGACCTATTGAAGAGGATGATAAGGGATGTGTTTAAAAGGAAGCCAAGAGTAGTGGCCGAAAAGAGGAATAATTTTGGGGTGATCACGTACACAGATAAAGCCTCACATAAATACGAATACGTAAATACGACGTGGACGTGGTTTTCAGAAAAAAACCGGGGTTGGGATCTTTAACTAAGAGAGTAAATCAGGAGAGGGTGACTGGATGTACGATCAAACATGAAGAAAGGTTTATAGATTGTAGAGTGGGGGCGGTTTATTGCATACCTCTGAAATGTGGGCACGAATATATTGGGCAGACCTCACGTTGTATCAACACGAGATTGAAAGAGCATCATTATTTTGTGAATAGGCGATATGGTATAAGCTGGTGGACCATTTGAGGGTTTGTCAGGATTGTTTAGCAATATTTGAAGAAACAAAAATTATCTATAATGGAAGGAAGATGGGCACGTTATTATTCCGTGAAGCTATGGAGATAAGGAAAGCTCGTTTGAAATGTGTAAGCTCGTCGTCAATTCATTTATCGGACCGGGTTTCAGGGACAGGGGTTTCTTGATGGTGAAAAAGATCGTTCAGCTATTGATAGGAAGGAACAACAAGGCCTTGTTAGCACCCGTCTAATACAGCTGGGCTCCAACACATTGTCCATGGCCACCCTCCTCGGTCCCGTCCCTGGGCCTACTCAGTGGGCTATCACCACAGCCCTGCTCCGCTTCTTAAATGACTTTGGCCTTGCGTCTGCCCTCTGACTGGACATTCTTGGAACTTTCCTTCGTGTCTGTACTGCACTGCACTGCGTGCCTGTTTTTCTTTCATGTTTTCCTTTCCTCTATTTCTTTCGTTTATTCTCAGTTCCTGTCTTCATCTCTCTATTTGTTTATTTTTCAGTTTCTTTCTTTTTCTTTCCTTTCGTTTATTTTTCAGTTTCTTTTTCGGAATAGCAAGCTGGCAATAGCCTGGCTGACATTTCCGTGTTCTTTTTTTTTTTTCACTCTAGTAAACATATCCCCCCCCCCCCCTTGTTAGCACACGGGATCAGGCAGACCAGTTGGAGGAGGGGCTACCATGAGAAGACGGCGGAGCTGAATACGAGAAGATCAGGTTTAAGCGGCACTGAGAGAAAATAAAGTTCTTGGTTCGCCAGTCAGTGCAATGTGTCTGTGTCTGTCTTTTTGGCTCCCCGGCACTGGGGTTTTAACGCTTATAATCATGATTCCAAAGATAAATCGAAGCAGAAGCCTCAGGTCGAAAATAGCCGATGTCACAAACAGAGACTGTTCTTATGCTCCAAATCTAGGGGAGACGCATTGATCATTGTAGGTTATAGCATGTCCATTGCACTGTGAGTGCGGCGGGTTTGAAAGTCGCGACTGTGATGGTTACCGTTGATGACAGGTCGGATGCTTGTAAAACGCGCGAGACGCCTCAATAATTAACGAGTTTGATAGTCATGCGGACCCACCGTTCTAATACTCTTTATTACGGCGACAGCCTCAAGTTTGACAATGTTATCGATCGTCTTCATGCAAAGAATGCTAGTGGGTATTTATTAGTTCGCTGACGGCGTTGTCTACAAACACGAAGCAAACAATGGCTTGATGGCAGTGATGATGGGACTTTCATATCAAAGCTTTCAACTTGACATTATTACTAAATTTGTAGAGATCTTGAAAATTTACTACTCCACTTCTGTGAACGTTGCTTACCTCCTTAAAAGGTAGGCACACGGTAAATTGCAAATGCGGCCTTATAAATTAGAAGGAAAGTTTTTGGCCCTTTGGGAGAAGAAAAAAAATACAACGAGAGTTCAGTACAGCACAATTTAATTATGCGATGAAGTTAAGTAATAATGCGTTCGTTGAACGAAATACTGAGAATATAACTTCACCTCATTGCGACGCCAAATGCAATGACGCTGTCCGCCTAATAAACACTTGAGCATAAAAACTTTTGTTAGTATAAACACAACCACCTTCGTACACGGTTGGCCAAATGAACGGGAACGACCAAAGTCAAAATGTTGCTCTGAGAAAGGCTTATATTAATAATCACAACAGCACTAAATCACGGCACAAATTACGATGACGACGCAGAAAAAAAGAAACATAACTCTGATGATCCAACGTGCCAGTCAGCGCATAATTACTGCAGCTATCAGGTAGGGATTAGCTGCGGGCGGATCGAACCTTTCCATTTCGGGACCGTAATTTCGGCCGATGGAGGAAGCAAATCCCGGAACATTTCCGGGACCGGCGCTCGACTAGACAGAATCCCATGCACTGTATGGAATGCCACGGGAGCGAAAATAAAGAGTGCACGGCTTTTGTATACGGTTGCTTTCCCGAGGACGGGGGCAGGTTGCGATGGCGGCCGAGGAATCGATGGCACGTGGGGCGTGCGTGTTGTACTACAGGGCATGATGCACACTGGTTGGCATGGCTACTTAGTCAATGGTAGTGTTGTGTGAGGAAGGCTATACGAACAGTCGATTTGAAAACGTTTCAAAAATAATATTTTTTTGTGATTCCGCGTTAGGGCCGCGAAGCAACTGTGGCAATGAGCGGCGTACAGACGTCGACAGATGGGGAGAAGACAGCAGGAAGGAGTGGGGGACACTGGGTTGTGTGCGCCCTGGGTAGCCTTCAAGGGGAACTGCCACGACATTCGTCTGGAAAGAATGCCCGAAAACCCAGGAAAAAAAAAACAACTCAGATGGCACATCCGCTGGTAGGGTTTCAACCGGCCACCTTCCAGTCTTCAGCACGACCTTGGCTATTACCAACGAACAAATACCCAACGGACTTAACAAATGTATAGGCAGAAAGGACCAGCGTAACCCCCTTCCGCAGTGCATCCCTGTGTTTGCGTGCGCCATTATAAAAGACATTGTCGTTATTTGAACTCCATCGGTGCACACACACATACATGAAATTACTGATATTTCTTACGTTGCTCATAGCGTGCACCAGGCGGCATGCTCGTACCGCACTCGCCAAACAGCAGTTCATCACCGCATAACCTGCTTTGCATAGCAGTCAATCACTGGTCACTCTACCATATTGTCTTTTTTAGCTGTGCAACTTTCATGTACATTCGCGACGTATAAAACATTTGCTCGGTTCTCTGTCTACGAACAGTTGACGAATAGTTGACATACAGTTGTCACAACAGTTGACATAGTTGATGTATTTGGCCTTCCTATTCAGGCGGAATAAAACTGCACATGGCCACGAGGCGATTCAGTAACTGCACCCAGATGCAGAGAAGCATCTGCCTACATTTCACGCCGAACATGCAGGGACGGTCTCATCGATAACATACTGATATTTTACGAAGGTGGTTCAATAAATAGCCTTAAAGGTACCGTAAAGCAGTAGACAAGCATGATATGCCGGTGATGTGACTAGAGACTTTGTTGCTCCTAAATACCATATGCGGAACCATACGACCGACAACGCGCTATAAATATTTTCAATTTGCCATGAAAAATGCGGCGTAGTGGTGCGGTGCGACGCCTGGTGTCAAACAACCCCCTGTACAGCGGGCAACACTGAAAATTGGTAATTGCACCGTCGATTGGAATGAAACTTGCGAAGTTTTTGTCCTGTTGGCTTGGACTATCGAATAGCCACACCAAATGATATTTGATCGGTGCTGCTCAGAGTTCGAGGTAACTCGTTACAAGTAACTCGTTACTGTAACTAAGTTCCTTTTTTGGGTAACTTGTAACTTAACTCGGTGCTTCTGCGCCGTTGTAACTTTCAGAGGAACTCGTTCCTTTTTCAGATAACTTTGCCAAAGTAACTTAAGTTAAGTTCCAAGTTACTTTTAACTCGCTTTTCACTCACGTCCACATATTTTTTTGCTTTCTCTACGGTTCCTTCATGGCATTTTTTGCCATAAAACGTGATATCCAATCAATGACAGTATTTTATTCAGGAAGTAAGAACCGCTCGCATTGAAATGAAGCTGAACCATTGTGCGCCCACAGGGAGTAAGATGCAAACCGTTCGAATAGACCACTACCAGAGAAACGTCATCATGACATTGGTAGACAGACTGAAAACGAAACAAATCGGAAGGAGAGCGCTGGGTTTCACGAACGGGCACTTCTTCGCTGCCTCCCATTGAAAGAAAAGCAGAACCGAGGCTTACGGGCGCGACCTTGTTCACCTCTAGGTTCGAGCGTAGTTCAGTTCTACCAAATTTGTGGGGCTGTCGAACACTATAACGTCATTTGTTTACAAACAGGGAGAGGTCTATTGTTGGACATAAACGAAAATGATCTAAGCGTGTTGCACTCCTCCGCAGGCAACTCAAGGTCTAACTCAACTGCTCACGTGCGCTGCACCTGTGTAATGCTATTTTGTGTCCGAAGTAACTTGGAAGTAACTCGTTCTTTTTTTTAAGTAACTCAGTAACTGCGAGTTAGATTTCACGCTGAAGAACTTCGTTATTAACTTAGTTACATTTTGCAGACGGTAACTTAACTTGTAACGAGTTCTTTTTGAAGGGTAACTTCGCAATCTATGGTGCTGCTTTACAGTACCTTTAAAACTTCTATCAAAATCCCGATTTCTACCTCATACTTAATAAGCAGTCAGCTTGTAGCTATGATCCGACTGGTATATAGTGCCTTACCATGTATATTACGATGTTGTCAGTTCAATAAAAAAAAAAAAAAATTCTTGCTGCGGGTGGTAGCGCAGGGGGTGAAAAACTGTCTAATCGAAAGAAAAGAGAAGAGGAAAGGCCTGCTATTAAAGAAACACAAAAACGCAATACAAACAGTAAAAAGAAAAGGAAAGGAAAGCAGTCAGAGCAGCACACGCACGACATAGCACAAGAAAGCACGGTCAGAGCGTGGCCTGCATCGAAAAGCAGGGGGATTACGTAGAAAAAAAAAAAGAAAAAAAAGAAGATAGATTGTTTCCCAGGATATTCATTTTCATTGTTCATCAATCAATTACTTAAGCTTACTTATTGAACCACCTTTGTATATTTTCTGCGTATCAGACATACAAAACATCAGACATTGCACAACATGTTTCGCGAACGCCACTATATGTGAGCAAATTTAATCAGCCAATCAGCCATCACGGGCACTATCTTGTTGAACATCCCGAACCAGGGGCGGATCCAGGGGGGGGGGGGCTGGGGGCCCGCCCCCCTCCCCCCGAGACATACCTCTACCCCTCATTCCGGCAGATTTTCCTGCCGCACGCTCCGTTTTCCGCACACGCCGCACGGTGGCGTTCCTCTACAGCTTGCTAAGCTCCGCAATATGTAGATCATACATAAAGTTCTGGTGTGAAATGAAAGCGCAGCAGCTCGCCGTCTTACATGGCGACCCCCCCCCCCCCGAGGATCTTCCCTGGATCCGCCCCTGGCCCGAACCCAGTACATTGGTGAATACGACGTTAGAGCACAAGCTTGTTTGTATACGGTACTCTCCATGTACCGCAAGCTCAACTGTACGTGGTACGTGCTTACACGTCTACGCATCTTGGAGATAAACATATCAGTATTTCCTCGCTGAAGGAGTGAACAGAAAACATATCTTACTGTTTGGTAGATAATTAAAGCTCCTACTAAAATGACTTCCAAAAGGACCCACATGGCCGCTGCGAACACCTGCAATGGAGAGATACAATATACATAGTTATCGACTGCCTGTTCAAAGACTGTACATATTCTCGAATCGCCAGATAATATGTACGGCTTTCGCAGAAGTGAATGCCATGAACACCAGAAGACTCGGACGTAAGAGTCTGGAAAACAATTAAACCAAATGTGTGACATCTGTTGCTCTGAGCGGGAACAACTGATGGACCGACAAAGGTTTCGTTGAGTACAGGGCACTTCACTGCGGCGTAGCCTATTGATGAGTCGTTCAACTCAAACAAAGCTGAATCGATTAAAAAGAGGCTTTCGTTGAGTGCTTGAATGCTCTGCGAAGCACACTGTTTAGCTTTCGGAAGGATTGGTAAACAAAACGTTTGAGCCCGGATGTTTCAAATGACTGCTTGATGAGGCTTCTACCTCGTTCACTGAGCGAATGACGACAGAAACATGTACAAGAACTTGAAGCGAGAAACATATATATTTTGTATACTTATTGCGGGTATCTATGCAGAATTGTAATTATAAATGGCGTCAGTGCTAACTCTGGTCAGACTATTAAAAAAAAATAGGAAAATGCATAATCAAATACAATAACTGGCTACGCATTCTTGGTTAGATGGGCCACCTTGTGGCTGCACGAGCGAGCTCCTGAAGCGAAAAAAAAAAAATAGGGAAATGCATAATCAAATACAATAACTGGCTACGCATTCTTGGTTAGGTGGGCCACCTTGCGGCTGCACGAGCGAGCTCCTGAAGCGTTGTCGTAATTAATTTTCACTCATGAACTTTTTTTAATTACGAAAGATCGAAGTTCGGGCCAGTGTTATGGTGGCTACCAGTGTCAACATCTGCTCCCTTTGCTGCGCTCATGCTGTTGCCGTTTTCAGAGAAAGGACACAGCCACAATGGCACGGGGAAACGGCCCCGGAAGAAAGGCAGATTTTGAGGTCACTTTTGTAGAGAATAGTCTATTATTAAATCCATGAAAACTGATTGATGCTGACATTAATGACACAATATAAACATTATTAATCCTGAATCATTTCGTACGCAGTTGTACATGTACTTTTCAGATGTTGTGTAATCCTGGTAATATTTCATGTGATCTCTGTGCAGTAACTCTTTCTCAATGTCTGTATGTTAAGTTTGTCTTGTAGTTAGCCTAACGAAGTTTACCGTTTGTCTTTCTTTCCTTCTTTTTTTATTAGTTGGTTACCCATTTTGGTTGTTTGCTAGCCTACATGTAATGCCTACGGGCGTTGAGGTTCTTGTAAATAAAATAATAGTAATTAAAAATATACCGTGTGTTTCACGAAGGTCCCCCTGCTGAATAATTCGTAAACAGTTGGTGCCATCGAATCGCTTTCTTTTCAGTGAGCATTCCTGAGACATCGGCCTGGAACTGAGCAGTGTACTGAGCTCATTTGCATACGCTAATTAATGGAATCAAACTCCTATCTTTTAAATTTTACTTAGAACGCTTTTGGAACCTCTGGTCTACCCATCTTCGCTTCGGTTTATATATTTTTTGCGCGGTACAGCGTACCACCGCGCTCTTTAGCTCAGCTGTTCGACTGCCAATTACGCGTTCATCCGCGTGGTTCACACGCGGGGGTGACAGAAGATAAGAAGCAGACGAAAGAGACGCTTCGGTATGCCTTATCCTTCTCTACTCGGCTTGTTCACCCTGCTGTATTTGTCGCCATCACAACAAAGCACGCTCCCTCACCTACCGAACGACAGCACAGCGAGCACTGCGTACCAATCTGGTACAGAAGGAGAGGGAACACTGCAACACCTCTTGCGGCTGTTCCTTATCTTCCGTCACCCCAGCGTGTGAACTAGGCGGATGAACACGTATTAGCACCTAGATAGCTGAGCGAAAGAGCACGTTGATACGCTGCTCCGCGCAAGAAATATGTAAACCGAAACCAATAAAATTACTCGACAAATCACTAAGTATCGACGCGTTTTTCTTTTTCGGGAATATTTTTCGCTGAAGGTTTCCGTCGGTAGAATAGAGGTTCCGAAAGCGTCCGAAGCAAAATTTTGATTTAATTTAGGCGTTTGATTTAATTAAAGAGCGTATGCAAATGAGCCGCTCACTGCTCAGTTCTTGGCCGATGTCTCAGGAATGCTCGCGGAAATGAAAGCTTTTCGAAAGCACCACATGATGAATTATTCAGCCGGGGTACCTTCGTGAAACACCCAGCATATCTTTCGTTGCTCTGGAAGGTGTGGTGCAGTGTACTCGTAGTGTCTGCAAGAGACAATGAGATGCTGTTTTACCTTGGACTTTCTGAGCCGGAACACGATGACCATGAGCACGAGAGTGACTGTTGTGCAGAAGCTCTGGAGGCCCAAGGCGAGACTCCGCCAGGCCATGTTGTACTCCACGAAGCAAGACTGTCCCTCTTTGCACGTGGAGCACCGGGCAGGGCACGGAAGACAGTGAAACGGATGGGCCCCGGCAACTTCCAACGCAGATCCCAGCCCTTCTGCGGTACTACTGCTGCTCACAGCGCTAGTACTGCCGGTAGGGACGCCGCTACTAGGAACGCGGATTCCAGAGCTCGGGAAGTAGAAGCCCTCTTTACAGCGGCACTTGTACGCTCCCCGCTGGAAACCTCGTCCTTGGATGGCCACGCACTAGAATTTGCCAAAGAAAACACGGCACCGTCATTACTTATCACCGAAATGAAAGTGACAACACATGTGCATGTCCAGAATTATATGTGATAAAAGTTGTAAACAAGCGCACACGTACACACACGCACACGTACGCGAATACACAGAAGAAAATGCATCATACTGTATTGTAGCCGTTGTGTTCTGCGGAATGACGAACACTATAACCTGTACGCCGTGAAACAACGATCAGTGGTGCCGTTCTTTTCATTTCGACAATGATGCACTTGTGAGGAGACCACACACGACCCCGGAGGGAAAAGAGACAATGGGAACAACGGCGACGTCGGTAGACAAGCGACAGCACGTCGCATTGACGTTGTCGTTCGCCGTCCCCGCCGTTGTCGTATGTGTGAACTAGCCTAGGTTCCTATCCACCACGGAGACGTCTTTGCATACTGCAGCTCCTCTCATATATGATGAAATCTGCTGACCCAACTGCTGCTGACCCAACACATACACCCAATAACTCGGCAAGCTTTTTGACAGTGATGGGTCTGTCTTGGCGAATAAATCATCTGCGTTACCAACACCTTTCAGTGTTACAGCACTGTGTGGAATGGGCAGGCCGTGGCAGGTCGAGCACGTTTGTCTCGTGCAGGCACTACCACATTGCGACTTCATCCGGTGGTGGATGTCAATGGGTTTCACCTGATGAGAAAACGAATGCCGACAGTTGCCTCTCTGGTGCAAACCTGAAACGGGGCAGCCATTTTTATTCGATCGTCACGTGCTTGTGCATCGTCATGTGCCACGTGGAGGTCGCAAAACACAAGAAGACCTGTGATGTGATGTGATTTGATAGAAGAAAAAAAAAAAGGGGGGGATTTAAGTCATGACAAAGTCAGACTGGCTACCCCAGACCACTTAGCCGCAGTTCGTTGAAAAAAAGAAAACAGAAAGAAAAAAAGAAAATCCAGAAGTTCGGGGGCGGGAGGCAAACATCCCGCACTAGTGGGAACACTTGTCACAATAACCGAGGGACCAGAAAATGCCACAAAATGTCAATCAGATGCGTTTCTTCAAGGAAACGTACAATGAACTTCACCACATAGCACGCTCCTAGCCAACCATCATCCCGAATGACAACGTTCTCGCCCCTGATTTGCTGAAAACGGGAGGCGGAGCCTATTTTGTGCCATTATGCACGGCACAAAATAGGCTCCTCCTCCCGTTTTCAACAAACCTAAGGCGAGAACGTTATCATTCGGGGTGATGGTTGACTAGGAGCGTGCTATGTGGTGAAGTTCATTTTTAAGAGTGTAGGAGCGCTTTCAATGAAACCGCTTGATGATTGAATGGCTGAGGACCCAGCAGCTTTACAATGTCAAATGGCTGGGCGTCCAAGTGAGCCAGACTTGCATCTAGTGTCCTGCGACAGCCGGCATACTTGCAGCATCTGAGGAGGATGTGCTCTGTGTCCTCGACAACATCACACTCACTGCACTTTGGAGGTGGTGACTTGACCAGTTTGTACAGCAACCGACCGCTGTTCCGGACATTCAGCCGGAGCCTATGCAGGAGACACGCTGCTTGTCGAGGAAACGACGAAGGTACCTGGAAGCATAGCTCGGGGTCGACCCTATACAGCAGCTAAGATCGAGCAGCAGATCCTGTCAGCCGAGAAGAGGTGCACATTTGTTGTCTCATATTCCAGTCACATGGACTAATTTAGTGTCACTTTCAGCAAGTCACACTTGCACTTAGTGTAATTCCAATGCTGTCACACGACATCTTTTAGTGACACTCGGTAGGAAGTGCACTAACGATTTAGTGAGTTCCCCAAACTCACTTCACTTGCCTTCGGCGGAGAAAGTGTGTAGCTTCGATGGCAGGCTTTGTGGCACAGGTAAAAATATTGAGAAAATGCGAGGGGTCCCGACACCACAGTATTTTTAAACAAATAGTTTCAACAGCGTGTTTATTTCATTTAAGTACAGTGTGAGATGGTGCCAAAAAAACAAACCAACAAACAAAAAACAAGTCATTATTCTCGTTAACAGCCTGTGACAACTTCGCGGTCTCAGCAATCCAGCGGCGGCCATTTTTGTTGTGTCACATGTTTGAAGCCAATTTGTTTAATGTTGGAAGAAAATTAGCAGGAAGTGTTTCTAAATCGAAGAAAACATTCTGAGGAAGGTACAATGGCGCACGCCTGGAAATTTTGCCGCCGTTTATTCTTATCTATCGTAATTGCCATCATTACATAAGTGACACTTACTTAAGCCGTGTAGCAAGCACGTAGCGAAAGTGACATTCGCTGGTTGAAGTGCACTACATGAAAATGACACTAAATCATCCCGTGTGACTGGGGTATAAGTTCACGTATCACCCTCTTTGCGTCCCTTATGGTGAAATAAATGGCCTTTATTTGTACGTGACCGTGTTGAAGTGCTCTGCTCGCAGCAGCATCCGCAGCCTCGTTACCGGCTATGCCGCAGTGACCAGCAATTCACTGTAATATGATATCATGCCCCTGTGAGACTGTGACATCATATAGGTGCAGCACATCATGAACAATTAGGGCCAGAGACCCTGTGATGAGCATAGAGGCCAATAACTCTAGGCCACATCTTGAGTCACTGTACACAGACCACTGAGAGTACGTGGGTTGAGAAATGATAAAGCTTAGTGCCAGATGGATCCCATGGAGCTCAGCTGCCGAACCAGAGGGGCGTGTGACAGCCGTGCTGATCTTTCGACACCCATCTCAGGAACTACGAACGCTCATGACGAGCCAGGTGTCCTTGTAGATGCATCGATGAAAAGTTGAATTCTACCCGCTGACCTCTCCATTAGGTTTAGACTAAGCTGCTGGAGGACTTGAGTCGATATATCTTTTCGGCGTGGCAGACCCAGGATATTGACCCTCACTTCAGGTGGTTGCAGGGCCCACGTTGGAACAGTCGGGTACACGTGGTGCATGTGCTTAGGGTGAATCAACCGTTGTGCCTGCATAGCGTGAGTGAACGCAGAGCTGGAGCGTCGCATTTACGTTCGAAGCAGAGGATGGCGATGATGACGCGTTGCCAGTCGAGTGAAGTGGCGAAACGACTCTTGCATCCTGAGAACAAGTACAGGTGGTTCTCGTGCCTCTGCCATGGCTACCGTATTGGAAGTTGCTCGAGGAATGCCAAGACATAGCTTACCACTTGTTGCAAGAATGGTTTGTAGGGCTTGCTCTGTCGTGAAAGGGAGGCTGTAAAGCACCGGTAGGTGGTACGCTAACAACTGGCGTATCAGGGAGACGTGAACACCAAGCATTGCCGAGCTACCGCATCGAGAGCCGCATAGATATCTGAGTACGTTGAGTCTCCTTTTCGCTCTTGCCTTTGGGAAGCATCACAGTCTTCTCTGATGAGACGTCCATGCCTCTCTGCAGGAGGAAGGTTCCAACACAGTCCAGGGCACTCTGAAGGCGACACTGCTTACCTGCACTACCATTCGCAGTATGGATATTAAGTATGAGACAGAATTCGGAGATTTCACTAAAGTTTTAAGGTTATTTATTGAATCGCCCTCATATAAATGACGCTCATCATATCGGTCATAAGCAATGCTCATCCTTTCTAAAGGGCATCTTATGAAAGTAAACAACTAAAAGCGAAAGAGAAGCATCCGTTGAAACGGACATGCGTTACACACGAATTCAATTTGTGGAACCCTCAACACGACATTCTGCACATTCTTGCACTTGCAAGCTGAGAGTAAAGGAGAAAGACGATTACTGCTATTCGAATACAAGCAATTAAGATAAAAAGAGGCCAGTGCATAACACAATATCGTCCCAAACGTTCTAAAACGTCTTCCTGAGCTATAGCGTAGCAAGTGCAGTGGCAAAAATGCGGTTCAGTATACAGTCAACCCTCGATTTATGAACACACTCGGTTCCTCGAAAAATCGTTCATAAATCGAGGGATTCATAAATCGAAAATTCAGTTAACTAAGTACTATCGAGCAAATGCAACAGTATTTCCGAGTTGGGATTGTGTTTATAATTCCATATATTGTGTAATTTTCCTTTTGACCATGCCTTCTCCTGTATCAATCTCACAAAGAACAGACGTTAGCGCATTCACACTCTGTTTATTATGCAATACTAAATTGTTTAATTTTGCTTTGGACCATGCCTTCCGCTGTGTCAATCTTGGAAATAAGAGATGTCACCACATTCGCACTGGACTGCTCTCGGATTTCCTCCGGGATTTTTAACCTCCGTTTATAAATATCCCGGTGACAGCGACCACCTTATTCATCAACTGAGGTCAGGAACATTTGGTCGCACAAGGTGCGACCCCGGAAAACCCGTTTGTTGTTCGGATTTCGAGGGGTTAAGAACCGAGGGTGCAATACCTGGAAAACGTTTTGTCCGTTCAGGCGTCATTCATAAGACCACGGAATTATCCCTTTGAAGGTTTCTGTTGACCTCGGAACGATCCGTTCATAAATTGAGGGCAAAAACGCTCGGCAACTCCTAGTTGGTTCCCAGAAATTCCGTTCATTATTCGAATATCGAGGTTCATAAAACGAGGGAAAAATGAATGGAAAAAGTTTGATTCCCCGTGCTCGTGTTCATAAAACGAGGGAATTCATAAATCGAAGGTTCATAAATCGAGGGTTGACTGTATAAAGAATTTTTTTCTTTTTCTATCACATCACATCAGTATATAAAGGCATTCGACAGAACAGAACGAGCTCACGTATCCGAAGCAACGACGTCATATTGAAATGCTGATCAAAGGAGCAGAAGGTAGGATGGGGTAACGAACTTGCAGTTAACATTTTCCCGCAACTTCAGAACGAGAAACGAAATATTCTTGCGCTATGCCACAAATGCTTCGGGACGGACACCGGGCAGGTGAGGCGAATATCGAGGGCGTTCCGGAGCTCAGCAGCGTCTCGATCGATCCGTTAGCAACCAAAACGGTGTAACTTGAGGGAGTGGAGATTCATATTTTCGCATGTGGTTTCGATTTCATGAGGGCCGCCGGGATATCCGCGTTAATGGACTTGCTCGGAAGTGTCGGAAGCGCAGATGGTTCAACAACGGAAACCGACCGAGTCCAGTTTCTGCCGTGATAGTGCTCGAACATTTCTAAGTAATATAATGAGCGAGCGTTGATGAGAAATTCAATCGATAAAAAGGTGGTGTGGTTATCTGCAGTTTTTGCTCTTCTTCGCTCTTTAATAGGCTGTGGAGCTTCTCCTCGTCATAAATTTTGTTTTCTCCTCTGCGCTTCGGAATCAATACACAGCTCGGTGGAGTTGTGTGGGAGGTCCCAGTAATTTGCACGGTGGACGCAAAGGTGTACGTTCCAGATAAAGAATTGATTGGCTGCCTCGCAGGAACACGCTTCTTTCTGCTGTAATGGCAAACGTAATCTATTAGAAATTTCGAAAAATGTACCGCGCTAGACGCAGTCGTAATTATGGATGCACGTCTGTCCGAAAACGGGGGCGGTTGTGAAATAATATCCCTTCAGCAGTTTGCGCGAATAATTCGCGGCGATGTATCACATGATTTCGAAGTCCCATGTATGTGTGCATGTGCTCAACGCGTCCAAAAAGTTTTTCCACAGTCAGAGTTTCCACACGGTCGCTTTGCATGCAGGGTGAGCGAAAGGTAAAAGTAAGAGCTATGTATACAGTTGTATTGACCTATCTCATCGCTGGCCCAGTGCGCCGTTTTCTGGGCGAGAATAAGAACACTTGCTGCATATCGAAGGCCGCACATTTTCCAGGGGACAAAATGCAGCGCCCGTTCGGACAACATTTGTGACGTGCAAATTCGCGAAAGACAAATGCAGTAGACTATTCTTAAATTCTTTAGAGTCTTTTACGAGCACATTACGTTGGCAGGTATAACTCAGGTACCTTGTAGCGAAAACGTAAGAATACGATAGAATAGACCAGCGACCAGCTGTTCAATGACGCTTGATGTGTGAAAGCCTTGAGGTAGTTCGCCAGGGCACACAGCGCAGGTTGTTGGTGCCACATTGGCCAGCTCCCCAGTACCTTCTCAACTCTAAAAGGTCGGTTGTCAAGTTTAGCAAGGGTGTTCTTCAGTGTTCGTCGACTATAGAGTGGAAGCGTCGGCAGGTGGCCAACACGTGCTCCGTGCTCTCCACGGTTCCGCAAGTTGTGCGGTTCGGCGAACCAACGACGCCTATTTTACGGTTGAGTCGCAGGCGATGGACGGCGTAATGGTTGTCGATCGTCATATCCATGTGGTCTATTCATTCTAATGCGGTATTTTCAACAAGAAATTGAGGGTTGCCGTCGTCACCGTACGAATCAATACAATAGATTATACTCCTGTCACAGTGGAAATTGAATGTCATTTACACCGAATGACATTCACACTCTAAAAACTGAACTTCACCGCGCAGCACGCTCTGCGCCAACCATTGCCACGAATGATAGGGTTATCGCTTCTGATTCAAGGACAGAGGGAGGCGTACGCATTTTTGTGTCAATTATCATGTATCCAAATTGACACAAAAAGGCGTACGCCTCCCTCTCTCTTCGAATCAGAAGCGACGATCCTATCATTCGTAGCAATGGTTGGCGCAGAGCGTGCTATGCGGTGAAGTTCAGTTTTTAGAGTGCAGAGTGAATGGTAACCAATGAGGAGATTCAGATTGAACATCATTCGGTCGTGCTGCGTATAGGTACGGTCGCATCCAGAAACGTAGCCATGAAACACATACCATTATGTTCGGTATCGTCCGACAATCTTCTTGGCTAAGCTTTTTTTCATCCGTAAAGCGCTTAGACATTAAATAGACAAATTTTAAAGGTGACAACGACATCGGCGTGACGTCACTCCTTAACGGGAGGAATGAGAGGGCCTCGTTCAGAGAAGAAAGGCGCCGTTCAGACGCCGCATTGCCGCGGCCTCACTTTTCTCAAGGCAGTGCTCTGATAGGTGGTGCAAGGAATGGCGTTTTTGCCGTATTCCAGAGAGGGAATTCTGGCATCCTCTCAACATCCGGCGTCTGCACTTACATTTATTTTATCGAATAGTAGACAAACTGCGCAACTATTTCGCGTGGGATTTTTCATACCCAGGTCAGAGTAAAATGACACCATAGTTTTGAAATCGACTGGAACGGTTCCAATACGTCCCTTTGAGCATGGCAATGACAACGTATAAAGCTATAAGAGCGCATTATAATAGAGTATATGCGTACATTTCTTGTTAATTATACAGCGATAACTGCATCAGGGACGTTTTGCAGCGTTGACGGTGATTATGGTGAGCGTAGCAGAAACGAAACGACGCCATGGCGTCACAACACAGTGGGTGCCACCAACGACATCGCACACACAAGACATCAAACCATCTGCAGCTCTGCCACTGGCGGGTACGGTAGGTAATCGCAGCGCAAAGAGAGGGGAATAAACCTATAGTTGTGCGCTTGCCGCCATTATAGACAGACTGTTCACAACAGGGCGGCCGCGCAAAGTGAGCACGCCCAAAGTGCCGGCAACCTATTCTCCAGAACCTCGCGAACGAGCGTCACAAAGTTTACGCTACAGTCATTTCACACAATGTGTCGCGAAAACGTACCCCTCGCACCGGTATGTGCGTTGACCTAGTCCTCGGCAAGAACATTCTCACGGAGTTGCAGTGCCTCGCCTTCCCGACGTACTTTACTGATGATAAAGGTCTGTTGTTGCTCTGTCAATAAAGCAAGTGGAAAAACAGTTGTCTATGTGTGTGTGGTGAACACAACCGTGGAAACATTGCGTCCCATAAAGCTATCGCTGTCACTTCTTCACACATTGGGGGCGAAAAGGCGTGTTTCTTGTTTTTAAAAAAGATTTCTAAAAACAGCGTCGAAGAGGAATTTTCAGCCATAACTGCTCGTGATGGTAGGCTGCCAAAGCGCGCTCAACAAATAAATATGAACATGAAATTCGGGCTCCAAAGCTGACTAGGAACAAGGGTTGTCCTTTGCAAAATGTGTGAAGTAATCTTTTTAACGTCAAAAATAAATAGGCCCTTAAAATATATATCAGCCCATAACCTAAATTTTGATTCATTAGTATAAATCTAGTTCAAAGGCAGTTCCCGTTACACATTTTAATTTGCTTCGCTCCCAATCGTAACGGTTTTTGAAGCATTTAGACCGCTTTCTGAAGTTGTCTCATAATGTCTGCATCTTGTGTCTGACTGTGCTAAACTTCGATGCGTTCCTCACGCATGATGACAGGTGTTGGGAAGCGATAACCGAAAATGACAATGGCTACTGCGAAACAAACGCTGTGCCTGTAAAACGGGCTCTACCGCCACCAGAAACAAGATGAGGCGAAGTAAGCTTTACAGGCGCTTATCTTCAAGTCTGTTGATTCATTTCTCGGAAGCGCGCTGCGGGTGTGCTCACCGCATGACCTACTACTATACTAGAGACCTGGACATGCGCAATGCTCCCAGCACCGGGGTAGTAGTACCTGCAATCGTCGCTTGGCTATGGGATTTGGCGCTAGCTCGCACTATTCGTTACCACGTGACTTGTCGAAACCGCGGCGATGTATGGTCGGCTGTGTTGACAACGACGAAGCAGTCTGAGAGAGATAATAGCGCGTGCTTAGCAACAGCCTGTGTATCCCTGCGTAGCAGACTAAAGGCGGTGGCAAGGGTGATTCCCTCTCCCCAATAATGCTATGTGGCGCTTGCAGCGGTCACTAATGTAACTAACCCGTGACCTGTCTCTCCCGTAGGGGATCGCCAGCTGTCCAGGTCTCTAGTATAGAGTAGGCCGTGGCTCACCGCTCCCAGAAGCTACTTTGAACACGATTCCATTTCGCGTGCACATATCCTATGCACACATCCTACGTGCACATGACCTATGGTTATGCGGTACGTTACCTAGGCTGTAGTGTGCGGCTTTGGGCTTCAATAGGTACAATTACAGTAGGTACAATAGGTCGAACCCCGGCGCCGGCTGTGCTGTCTGGGGTTTTACCTGGGTTTTCCCCAGACGCTTTCAGACGTATGTCGGTACAGTTCCTTTAGAAGTCGGCCCAGGACGCACATTCCCCAGGGCGTCAGTCGTGACGTTGCCCACATCTGTGAGGCCGACAACAGCGAGCTCTTTCACCAGCACCATCACCAGCACCACCATCAGCACCACCACAATTAAGGGGCGAGACACCCTTCAGTGTTCACATAATTCCCCACACCTTTTCAAAGTCGTATAGAGCCGTGATGTCTACATGACATATGTCTTTGTGGGGTTAGAGCGTGAGAAAGAGAGAGAGGGAGAGAGAGAGAGACAGAGAGAAAGGTCCAGAACAGAAGAGAAATTAGGTGAGATGGTTCGGTGCGTGCCATAGAAACTTCTCCATCGTACTCAGAAGATGACAAAAGAAAGTTTCATGTTTCTCACTTGTCTCACTGTTTGATCACCCAAGAAATAAAGGTACCTCAAATGTGAATGCTAATCTCACTAAGATACCTAAGATCAATACATCAAAAATATTTCGTCTATCTCTTTCTCTCTCATTCTCTTTCTTCTTTTCTTTTTTCGTATGTGTGTGAGGTATTGACCTCATTTACGTGTCCTTTGGCTTCTGGTCTAGAGTTCTTTATCTGGGATTTCCCAAGCTTTGCTGTTGAAGCTCTGTTCAAGGAGTCTTGTGTTTTTTTTTTTTTGCTTTTTTTTTGTTCGTCCGTGCTTTTTCGCTCCTTTACCAAATGTTCAAGCTGTGTTTGTTTTCTCTCGGTTCTTTGTTGTCAATGTATTTTCCCAGTATAAAGTATTAGAGTGCAAGATCCGACCCCGTCATGTCTAACGCCTCCACGTTTTTCATTTTCTTCCTAATCCGCTCGACTTCTGAAGGACGTAGCGCAGGAAACACTGGACACGAGGTAGATGAGATATACACAGGACAGGCTCTACTTATGCCTCAACTTTAACGACAGTTTTCCAGGGGCAAACGTGCGCGCAAAGCGGAGTCTCAAGGTCAGACTTGACTAATGTATGCTATCGAAGCTGTAGGTAAGATGGTGAACACTTTTCGGTGCAGCCTTTCCGGTACAACCTGCCCCGTTTTTTTTTTTTTTTTTAGATCCATTTTCTCCAATACTGAACAGGCGCTCTAGATGCGAACAAATGCTCTACAGAGACGACAGAATTTATATACCGCCGTTTTTCTCCTTGCTTTAACACCATAAGAAGTTATTAGTATTTTATATATATATTTTATATACGTGCCCTCTCTCGCTACGGCTTTCGACACGGGTCTTCTTTCCTGTCAGATAGACGTCTCAATGGTTTACCCTGGAACCGGTCCACTCGTTACAATCCCACTCGTCACCGGAAGACTCGTCACAGGATAATTGGTCACACTGGTACGAGGTCCTTTTGTCACCGGAACACTTGTCAAGGGGGGCGGTTCGTCACCGTAACACTGGTTGCAAGGTTGACCCCGTTCCAGAGAGAACGCGTTTCACCGTGTTTTACCAAAGGGATTAGTCCAGTGCCCGACCCGTACTTCCGCGAACGCGGATTCCGAAAACCGCTGACCGTACAAATTTCACGTCTTTGCTAAGGCCACGGAGAGCATGGAAGTGACGAAAACTCAGGGGCCCCGTTGCTGGGGCGCGGGCAAAAGTTGAGAGACTGACCAAGGTTAGGTCAGGAGAGCCTTTTACGTATTTCACACGTTGGGGAGTGGGTCAGTTCATGTAGAATATGCACCCGTCGAGATTGACCAAGGTTAGGTCAAAAGAGCCTTTTACTATTTCACACGTATGAAAGGGGGTCAGTTCATGTAGAATATGCACCCGTCGAGACTGACCAACGTTAGGTCAGGAGAGCCCTTTACATATTTCACACGTTGGGGAGTACGGTGCGGTGAGCAGGTGGCAGGTTCACTATGACGATTATTCCGGCGTGACGGCAGCTCCTCGTACGAGATGCCCTGTGACGAGTTGGCCTCCTTGACGAGTTCACCTATGACCAGTTGGCCTGTGACGACCGGGCTTGGACGAGTTCTCCTAAACCCTAAATACCCTTCAGGAGAACACATCGCCTCATGCATGCTCCCAAACCCGAGGCGCTGCACGCTACACCTTCCCAAGAGGGACGTGGATGTCTCGAGTATCTCAGTCGCTAAAGCATATCCACAGCACAGGCCGCACTGCCGAGACAAAAAGAGGATATTTCGCTCGACCTCCGTGTCACGTGTAGAGGAGTATGTTCAAAGTTACTTGGAAAATGAGTAGAAGTGATTAAAAAAAGCATTTAAGTTAGATTTCTAAATACTGACATTTGAAATTATTTGCAAGATACCAAGTTACTCGCAAAAGTATTTTAGTATAACTTAAATACTCTACTCCAGTTACTGTACACAAGTCTGCCTTAGTTGCTCAGCTTACCATTTCACCACTGGGGTTCAGGGAGCACCTTTTCGGAGTAGCCCTGTAACCTATTTTTTTTTAATTTTCGTGTTAGCGCCGCGACGCAACTGTGGCTATGAGCAGAGTACAGACGTGGAGAGATGGAGACAGGATAGGAGGGTTAGTATGCGTCCTGAGCCGACTTCAGAGGGAACTGTGCCGGAAAACTCAGAGAAAACCTCAGAGAGCGCGAGGATTCGAACCCGCGTCACCTCCCAGTCTTGGCGTGGAAAGCGATCATCCTAACTATTATGGCACGGAAGCTGACAGCCTATATATTGTAACGTCGTAGTCGTGTCGCATCGGCTAAACACTCATTCCCCTTACGTTGCAAGAATGCTTTACACGGAAAGAGAATGAGCAGCGAAGAAAACACACGAAAACATTTCTTTTTTAGTAAGACCGAAGCTGCCGTACACCTGTTTTGAGAAACTCGCGTGTACCTAACTCGCATGTTTCGGGTCCCATCGTTTCCGCTCACAGTGCGAAGCTCGGGATTCCAGAGTCAAGTGTATGCGGAGTCCTTCGCGAATAGAACATTGATGCGGCTGAGACTGTGCCTGCACCTGCCGCATTGGAGGAGCGACCGACAGGGACGGTAATGGCGGCAATGACCCTCCGGCAGATGGTTCCCTTCTGCAGCTGATCGATTGATGACAAGGTTCACAAAGGACCCCTCTGTTAATCTGCCTACGGAGAAGGCATAATGAGGAAGGCGTGTCACGTCTGCCCAATTTCCATAGGTTTAATACGACCAAGTTCACAGGGAATGGAGATCACATTCCCTTCCCCTCCCCCATACGCGCTGCAAGTTTCTCGCGGTAATGTTATGGGAAAAAAAAAATAAAGGATGGAAAGAAAAGAAAACACGAGCGTGAGTTGATTTCCCGCTTCTAATTATTCTTATCACTGTGGGAGACGACAATGTGAAATCGTTGAAGCAGTCAAATGGCCGAATAACAGCTAGTAAGCGGTCCAGATCTATAGATACAGAACGGAGCTCTTTTACTTGGACATACGTCAGCTAGCCTTACACTGACTCAAGAAATATTTGAAATCGGGAAAATAAAGTAAAATTAAACGGACAATATTAAAGTGTTGTTATTGTAATATGAATTAAGGCAATAATTGATAGAGATTTGATGTCAGCGTTTCCGGAAATTCCTTTCAAGGCCAATTGTGTCATAACGGAACTGTACGGGGCCGCCTTCTTGTGCCCTTGGTCTTCTAACATTTTACCAAATTTTTAAACACCTTACTTAAGCCATAAACAAAAGATTATAGGGAATCATCACGTTAATCACAGAACAAGATATAATAGAAAGAGAAGGGATACAAACAGGTATAAAATTATATGTTTCATTTTTAACGCGTTAAAGATTCCCCAGAGTTTCACATCTGCGCTCAATGTGGCCGAGACCGTCGTCAACGTGCACGAACAGCAACAACAGCAAGTACCCGAATTACGATCAGATGAGGTGTTTCACCGCAACAATTGCGGTACCATACCTCACTGCATGTGGGATGATGATATATAATATGGATATGGAAATATCATCAGACGACTCTGAGGATGGGATATGATATAAGAAAAGTACTCATACACGTGCTTCCTGAAGTTTCATACGATGTCCATATTTTTTGGCTGTGAAATACTGATATGAAGTGATGTAGGAGCTTATCGGTAAGAGTAATTGATAGCTTTTACGTTAAACGCTGTTTCAGAAATTCGCACATGATTTTTCAGTAAAACAAAAACATGAAAAACGGTTAGGAGCAACTAAGATTTATTTGAACAAGAACTTTCGTGCAAGAGACTGCACTTCTTCAGGTTACACAACTAAGTGCGACACCTAAGTGTCGCACTTAGTTGTGTAACCTGAAGAAGTGTAGTCTCTTGCACGAAAGTTCTTGTTCAAATAAACCTTAGTTGCTCCAAACATTTTTTCATGTTACGTGTGTGATTCCCTCATCGCAGGCTCCTTGACAGTGTTTCTCTTTTTTTGGTTTCTCTTTCCTTCGTAAAACAAAAACAAAAAACAAGCCCTCAAACTAGCAACACACACAAGTAAAAAAAGAAAAGCCACTTACATAAACCACATAGATAAACATTACCGTCAGGACAGCATTATTTTTCACTTTTCTTTCGCAATCGAATAAATCTTTCTCATTTAGGATGCCTTCACTTAGGTTTGAAAAGTTCTCGTAGTCTTCAAAGTGCGTCCTCGCACAGCTAAATGCTCTGTCATTATTGCCTGTAGGCACGATTAACAAGTTTGAATACGAAAGAATTAGAATGACACCATTCGAGGACTCCTTGAGTGTGATTAAGACAGACAGAGTCCGCAGCTATCAAAGCTGCGCGAATCGCACGACTTTCTAGTACACTGTACAAGAACAGCTAGTCCGTCCCGTCATTCTAGATGGCGACTCGAAGAGTATCATCCTTCGTTGGCCTCAACGCAACAAGAATGGCCACACGCATGGATTGAAATCGTAATTCGCCCTGCGAGTAATTTTCTGGTTCCCTGAGCGGGGACTTTGGTTGCTTCCCGAGCTCGTTTCGGGGAACAGTAATAGGTCGTTCCTCGGGAGCAGCCCCCGATGTTCTCGCGTAGGAAGCCGTCTCACTTTAATTGTTAGGGCTAGAACGCCGTACACGGAGATGGCGAAAAATATGTCTTACCTCAGCACTTTGTGAGTCACACCTATGGCTGTTGCTGAAGAACAGATCATCGCCCGCGCACTGGTCAATGTCCAAAGAACCCAGGGCGATATTTACAGTAGCTACACCCCTGGAAACACAAAGAATGAAATGATACATGAGTATTATCGTGTACCAATATTTGAATCAGGTCATGCAACTCATATAAGCCTAAGTACTTTAAAACATAGCAAACATTTAGCACTCAGTTGACTGTTCACAAATGCTCATGTGGAGAAAGGTGGAGGGAGCCGGCACAAGGCGAAGTGTCATCATGATGTACGGGTAGAATAAAGTATTCTTTCAAAGGGTATATTGAGACGAGCGATCACCGGGTATTTGTTTCCCTCTTTGAACAGCTCTCTTTTAAGATAAGCCTTTCGTGCATCAATAGGCTGTCAAAGTATCCTCAGGTAGGCGATCGGTCCTCTACAAGTATGCGGTGGATTCGTCAAGAAACCTCTATTCGATAATACGACAGAATATATGTTAAAATGGCTATAGATGTAATGTTCGATTGTGAACGAGCACCTTAAAAAATGGCTTTGCGTTATCGTAAATTACCTGATTTTGAGCTACATGACAATAAGTTAGGCTACAGGACGTTGGGTGAGCTAGCTCGCATTTAATGTCTTAATTTTTTTAATAAGGAGTAATGATTCCCGTACAGTTTTGTCTCGTTATTATTTCGACCTAAATATCCATCCCTTATAAAAATGCCCGTAAAGGTGTAGTGATTTTTTTTTGTCTTATTGTATTGTACCTTGTAGCCTTACCTAACTCCTGACTAGTGCTCCATTGACATTTAGATACTTTTTACGAAGGAACCTTTAACCGGGATTTTCCCGGTTCCTTCAGTTCTATGTTAATTGTATGTATTATAGTCGACCCGCGTTTATCCGGACTTCATTTATCCGGATCCTGCGCTATCCGGACAAAAAAGCATGGGGACGGATTTCTCCCCATGTATTTCGTCCTCGTTTATCCAGACTTCAGCTTCCGGACTCGGACGAGAATTCCAGGGAACAGAAGTGACTAATACCCAACAATCTGCTTCAGTTATCCGGTCACTGTCCAGGAAGGACACTTCGGCCACACCTAGTCAAGCGAGGTCGAGAACCCTGGTCGTGGCCTCCTTTTTACTGACACAAAGAGGGTGTTGCTAGGAAGAATTTTCTCCCTTTCCGACTTTGCACGTTACACAAATGTAATCCACCTGAGAAGTCTGGTCATTTCAGACTGAGAAGGTCCGCAACCGGGACCCCTGCTCTGCAATCACAGATGACGACATCGTCAGCGCCGACGCTTCCGATAGTGTTCAAGAAGAATCTGATGATGAAAGCGGGGATGCCCCAGCTGTGACGGTAGAAAATGCGCGGGCAGCACTGAGAACAGCTCTAGTATTTTTCGAGCAACAGAACAATATTTGGCAAGTTAATGCCGTTAGGGAAGGTTTGCAAGAACTGAATGCGTGTATTATAATGAAACAGATAACAATGGATAGTTTTCTGTGTAATGGTCAATAAAGATGTCCGTTTAGGATCACTCTGGATTTTCGTGTTTCGCTGATCCGGTGCCCCCGCTATCCGGACATTTTCACAGGAAACGGAGCCGCCCGGATAAACGCGGGTCGGCTATATGAATGAATGAAAAAAAAAAGAAAAAAAAGACTGTTTGATTGATACCCGACATCGATTCTTGGAGATCCCTATACGTGACAGCACTCGTGGATGCGTCGCTTATCCTACGGTTCATTCTTCAGAGTCACTCACGGTTCATTCTTCAGCTCATTCTTCAGAGTCCGAAACGTACCCATGAAAGAACATTAATTGAGCTCGGACTCCTAGAAGCGGTTGCCGTACGTTCCTTAAGTATATCACAATCGACAGATACAGGTGTAGGGAACACATAGAGTGTCCCAGAACGCATTTTGTGGCTAAAACAAGGGTCGGTGTTCATCAATTTGCTTTCCAAGAAGGTTAAAAAACATTAATGCGCCGATATTCCCATTTTAGCCGGCTATGCTTTCTTTCTTTCATTCATCATCATCAGTGTATTTGTTGTTGTTTCTTTCAACGCCTCGCGGTTAATACTCCTGTGCCTGACTTTTTTCTTGGAAAGCCCATATTTAGTGCGCCCGAGGTGCGCCTGTTGGATCAATCAGCGTCAATTATGTTAATCAGGTTAATTACGTATCTTGCTATGCCACCGCATCGAACAGCAGTTTCCTGTGCCACAGATAAACGGCCGCTGCTATTTTGGTGGCACTGCGTTCAACTAGCCCAGGTTACAGATGGCTGTCTCCCATTTTATCGGCATAAGTTATGCGGGACCGTCCGACCAACGTGTTCAGGCAAATCGCTCTTTGGTAAAGGGGGGGGGGGGTATTCATTGCGCAACAATACTTTTCCAGCAAACGGGAGACAACCAGATTAATGCAGCCATTTGAGAAAACTATTATTTCAGGCATAGCGTTTAGCCTCACAGCGTTCAGCCTAACTTTAGCTGGTGATCAAGAGCTAACACTGGAAGAAGACAAGTTCACAATTAATCCGCAGAGGGTTTCCCGGAATCTATGGTACCGCTTCCACAGACTGCTCGCCTACCAAACAAAACTTTAATTCAGTGCGCCACGGCAGAGACTGATAGCCAGATCTCACAGAACTGAATGCATCTTAACATAATTTAAAGAGGTGTGCAACATTCGCTACTCAAGAATATGCTTCGTATATATATGTATCCATAGAACGTGGGAACGCAAATTGGAGCCTGCTTATCGGAGCTCCTGCGCAGCTGTGTCTTAAATGATGCAACGATGATCAAAAAGCCATTAGCTAGAATTTATCGCAGAGAAAGATTATGGAGTCCCACTTTGAGACGAAAACGGCGGAAAGCATGAAAGTTGGCTGAAGAAGAAAGGAATAAGCTATTCTGTTTCAGTTCCATAACAAAACTTGGTGTTCGGTTCGCACCCTGTAAATGGGTTTGTATAGATATCTTTGAAATACAACATCGGAATATATGCTTAGCGCAATTCAAACACCGCCCTTGCATTTGGTCCTGTCTTTTCTGAAGTTTTATTGTTTCTCTAAAGGAACTGATCTTTCTTCAGTTTCTCCATACGGGGGTCGCTTGATAAATAAATGTGCTAGACATGGAAGCAGCAAAAAGTATAGTTAAATGTATAATTGAAGCAGTTTCTTACACCCGAAAAGAAAGCCCGACCGCAAGGCACGTTCCAGAATTTGCGATTTATTATTTTTCGCTTCACCCTATTGTCTATGCAAACATTTTTGCATACCCCCTCCCCGTAAAAAACGTTTCTGTCTGTTATATTCTGTCCGTATGCAATGTTGCGAAATACTCTGGCTTCAAGCGGCCAAAGTGGTGAGACAATACTTGCATACTTATTTATTTCTCTTTATTTGCTTCAACCTTAACGTACGCACATAACGTATGTATCCGTACTTATTCAACGCCTACGCAGAATATATATTGAGGGAAGCTGCCCCCAGGTAAGGTGAAGGAACATCTATGACCTGTGGAATATGCTCATAACTGAACCTCGGATTCCTACACAAATGCCTATTTTTTTTCGTGTGGTTCTAATTGTGCGTTTTCAAAATACAGGAGCACGAACTGAGTGCTGGGGAACCTCCTGTATCGATTCAATGGTACCTATAAGTGCCTATTTTGGTATAGATGCCTAAAACTTCGATGAGACATGGAAAATTGCCTATAATGGCCCTAAAGGGGTGGCGAAACTCCCTTGTCCAGGCGAAATTGACATTGCGGTCACGTGGCACGTCCTTTATGAAACTATCGATCGCTTGAAAGAAGCGAGTATCTCAAAAGTGCTAGAATGTAAACTGAGAATTGAAAATCGCTTACTCGGTGCAGTCGCTTTTTCGTTCTTACTCCGCTCTCTTCCAGCTTTGTGTTGTTTCGTGGGTTGTTATTATAAAATATTATATTACATCTTAATCTTATATTATAAAAGCGCGTCTCGTAACGGTTTTGTCGCAATCTAGAACTCGCAGCGCTATGGCCTGTTTATTATCTAGAAGAGCCCTCGAAGCATATCTTTTCTTTTATTTCTATTAGACATACACCGTCCCCCCAACAAAACGGAAGAATGTCTTCTTTGTCGTGTGACGAATTCAGCCTCCCTGTTATTCTTTTCGCCAATATCGACATCAACATCAATTTCATCTCTTTCTTTCTTTTACAACGAATTTGACCCACGGTAAAATGGTGAGGAGGAGGCGTGACGTACGAAGGTAGGTACACATCCGGTACAATCCCCAAAGTTTGGCAACCGGAGAAAGCTGCCCTCCTCGCGGGCAGTCAGGGAGAGCGTGACGCCGCGTCCAATATGAGCAGACTTGATTCCCCCGCCCCCCATATTTTTCCTGCCATTGCGAGCCTTGTAGTAATGCCGAAAGTGAAATCTAGAAGGCGAAGCTTAAAAAGTTCGAGGTCTAATAAATTTGCGAATTAGACTACGTAGTAGCAGCAGTAGTAAATAACTGCGATAATTAGACTAAAGCCTCCAATGCTCAAAGTCCATCTCGCATACCGCCAGTATGCTGCGTGCGACAAGTCCTTCTGATTGCGGAGTGAGTGTGTCGTGCGGAGCCGGTGGAAATGGCTAGAAGCCTCGTGACTGTAGTAGGACGGATGAGTTTTGCACTTCATGCAGCAAAAATATTAGAAGAGCAGTCACAAGTCGCATTTACGGTATTGTTCTTGCGGCTGGAACTGATTTATTCACTTTGTTTTTGCACTTTCAGAGCTACAGATAAAAAAAATCAACAATTTATAGTGCCTTTAATGCCATTTTGAGTGCCTATGACTCGGGATTTTAGCGTGCTTAAAACAACTCTTTTTTGTGCATAAAGATCCGGGCACTA
The DNA here is from genome assembly GCF_037126465.1 of Ornithodoros turicata. NCBI lineage: Eukaryota > Metazoa > Arthropoda > Arachnida > Ixodida > Argasidae > Ornithodoros > Ornithodoros turicata. The sequence goes on from NC_088202.1 coordinate 98,947,497, forward strand.
CTCTTAAAACAATTTTAATTGTCGAAAATGCGGTCATGTACAATCTCTTAGTTATGAAAGATGAGCTGCGACAAAAAAAAAAATGTAAAAATACAGTGATACTGCGATAAGGATATCTGCAACCAGCCTCCCAATTGCTAATGTAGGTTCGAAATGGTGAATGGTCTGTGCATCCGGACACGAAGGGGAAAGAGAATCGACAGTTTTGAACTTTTGTGATTACAAAATAAAGATATAAATAAATAAAAAGCAAAAATCGTGGACAAAATCAACCCAGAACGCTCCCCTAAAGTGCGTGTAACCGCGCTCAAGCTCTCGTACACTGGACATATTATATGAACACCATGCTGTCCAGAGAAGTCCACAATAGTGGAAGGATGAAAGAGAGGCCGAAGAGAGGATCAGCAGCAACGGCCCGACTAGCGACTAGTCATCTTTGTCTCTAATGTATCTCATCCTCCTTTCACTGTTTGTTAGTTTATCCTTGATTTCCTTACTCTTTTCTTTTCATTTATATTTCTTGTTTCTTTGCGGAATACCAAGCCGACGTCCCGTTTGGCTGACCTTTCCTTCCTTTTTTTTATTTGTTCTAATAAATATATCCCCTCATCCCGAGTAGCGACAAGCTAAGTAGGCACAGTCACTGTAGCAATTAATGCCACACTGAGAGACCTGAACGGTCATTTCGAAGACAGATCATTATTGAGAAAAGTTACAGCTGTCAAGGTACACGTCGAGGTTCCACTTAAATGTAACCGTGTGGCGTGCCCACACCTCTGGGGCAGTGCATAGAGGTAGAAGCGCATTTACATTGCATTTTTGCATACGCTTATGCATCCATTCCTCAGCTTAGTGGTTTATTCAGCCCCCCCCCCAACAGCACCCCCTCAAATGTTTGGAAACACCCCCTAATTTTTTCTTGTGTACTACTGTTACTGCACCCCCCCCCCCTCCAAAAAAGGGCTTGCTGTTCTGGATAAACTACTGCCTCGGCTGTTCATTAGATGTCCTTCCAAGAACTTTTTGTACACACATAGACGAAACGGCAACATAGAACAGCGGCAACATAGCCGACAATAGACGAGTTCAGAAAATCCCAGTGCTCTTTGCGCACGCATTGCATCCTGGGCGCTTGCTCAACGCGGGAACCAATAATAATCCTTCACATTTCGCTTTCGCGGACCTTGACACGTCGTGGACAATGGAACGGTAAGGGAAAAATCGGAACAGTTTGGAGGCCACCAGTTTCTTTCGTATTAGTAAACTCCCACAATTCAAAGCGACGCTAAGCACTCTGGGATTTTCTGAACTCGTCTATTGGAAGAGCGGTAACCTGCATCGACATTTTTTGCGTAAAGGTGGTCTTATGAATACAGTGGTCGCTGGGACGGACAGCTGGATTCGATCAGTCCTGCGAGTTACGGAAAGACCCTTCGGGAGAGCCTATAGTTGTAATGTGACAGCTGCGATAGCGCGAGGATGTCATTTCGTGCTTTCTGTCCCTTCTTCTTTATTTCTGCCCAGGATGCGTACTATGGCTGTACTACGTTATCCCTGCGAGCTTCAGGAATGGTATTGCTCTGCACTGTCGTGCGATATGAGGGTGGGAAATGCGGAAGCGACCTCGGAGAGGAACGCTCTGGAGCTACTGTAGTTCTCGGCTGCAGACATGAAGGGATTAACGGGCAAATAATGTGGAGCTCTATCGCGTTCCAGGTATGTATACGTAGCGCCATGAGAGAATGCTTCTTGGGTAATAGGAAGATCAAAGAGTGATATTAAATGATAGGAGCAACTTATTTGTTTACACATGGTAACGAGACTTTCGTGCACGAGACTGCACTTCTTCAAATTACAAAAATATGAACATGGTAGAGGAACATATATACAGTTGACGAAGGAGTTTTCGTATGAGAGGGTAACAAGGTGATGGAAAGGATGTAGATACAGGTAAAAATGAAAAGAACATAAATACAAACGAAGGGATATCAGAAGCGCAACATAACGCGAGTGCAAAGCAGGGGGATCCCCTGCCCCCCGAGGATCTTCCCTGGATCCGCCCCTGGTCCAAAGGCTTTTACACGGGAAGCGAGAACGCATGTAGGTGACGCTCCAGGAATTAAGGATAAAAAGGGGGGTTGTGGCGACGGAATGAGGACACAGGTGCGGAGTACAAAGGTGACCAGTGGACCGTGAGAACGTGAAGACAGAGGTGGCCTCAGGAGAGAGTCAATCGAAGAGAATATGGAAAGAAAAAATGTTGAGTTGTTTTACAGTTTGCGTGTGTGCGTGTTTATGGTTATTTTATTTTATTTTACGCGAGAAATAGTATTTACGGGTTGAATAATTGTAGTGGGCCTGCGTGGATGTCCAAACTGTGCGGCTAACGATTTTGAGGTCTGTATCCAAAGCGTGTCCAGGCAGGTTAAAATGTGTAGAGACGGGTGTAGTATGGTTATTAAAAATATCGGACATATGGCCGTAAAACCTTTCCCTCATTGTGTTCGAGGTTTCTCCAACGCCGTTTGGTCGAAAGCCGTTTGATCGAACACAGGACATTTGGTCAAAAACCGTTTGACGACGCTTTCAGACATATGTCGGCACAGTTCCCTTAGAAGTCGGCCCAGGACGCACATTCCCCCAGGGCGTCAGTCGTGACGTTGCCCACCTACGTGAGGCCGACAACGGCAAGCCCTTTCACCACCCACCACCACCACCATTTGATCGAACGCCGTTTGATCGAAACGCCAGCGGTCGTTTGATAGATTTTTTTAATTGGTTCACTTGGAGTGTCAAAAATGACAAAACAAGACAAGAAAAAAAAGCTACAATCTAAATGCAGTTATAGTACCGTTGGACGTCCTCATAGCCCTGGCCGATCTCCCTTGGGGCTAATGGCCATTCTCCGTGGGACGAAGAAGAAGAAGAAGTTATCCTAAGGAACATTTAACTTTCATATTTTTGCTCTTTCCTCGCGCTCGCACTGCACGGACGTAGCTTCTCTCGCTCCTGTTTCCTTGGCCTGTTTCCAAGGCCTAGATGCCACGATTTTGAGGGCCTACGGCCCTCACACCGGCTGATATGCATCATGCCGGTCCATCTCAAGACATCGGTCGCTCTAGCTTCCGCGACCGAAGTCGCTCGCCACGACGACCAGAGCGTCCAGAGGATACCGGATCTGGACAACTACCTCCTGCGGTACCCCCAGCGCTTCAGGACTGGTCTTCCAGCACTGAGTCTTACTGTGTAAACCCGGCAACTCCTCCTGCGGACCGCCAGGGCACCCTGGATGAGGACATGAGTGACCCTTTCACACTTGTCACATACAAGAAAAACAGACCACAAGGTATCCCCGTTCTGTTCAAGCCGACGCTTTCCGAGAAGTCATTTTGGAAAGTCAACCCAAACAGCATTGCACAGACCATTCGTTCCGCGGCCCAAGAGCCTATTCTTCATAATCGCGTGAACCGTGACGGCTCGATGTGCATTTTTGTCCAGACGGAGGGTGCTGTTTCAAACCTAATGGGCTTGCAAGAGGTAGCCGGTATCGCGGTCACGGTCACGATATCGTCGTCATATGTCAAAAATATGGGGAAGGTCTTGGACACCCCTCCTGAGTACACCGACGAGGACCCTGTCGCCTATTTGGCAGATGAGGGTGTCGTAGCGGCTAGACGTCAAGTTCGTCATATCTCCATGGAAGATGGGTCAGATCAATATGTACCACTTCGAAGTGTTATACTGAACAAGAAGTTACCCAATAGGATCCATCTAGGCTTCTCCTCTCACACGGTTCATGAATACGTGGAAGGGCCTGTTCAATGCTACCGCTGTCAACGGTTTGGCCACCTCGCCCGAAGCTGTCATGGGCCTTTACGTTGCAAGATCTGCTCGGGCCCACATGAGCCGAAAGAATGCACAGCGCGACGTCAGCCGAAGTGCGCCAACTGTCCGCCTCTCATTCGTTATGCCCACGAAAGCGTGCAGCTACCAGACGTTTCCAAGCTCGGGTGCTCACAGCCGACAAGCCTCCTGTTGTTAAAGACGCTCGTTACACGCCTGGTTTTCGTGCTGCAGAATGTGCAGCCTCAGACCTCAAATCACCTCGAGAAGTGGGCCCCAAAAAGTTACTTATGCGATCAAAGCCCCGGTCCGCCTCGTGCGACAGGAGTGGAGCACAGGCTGATAACGGAAGCCGTAGCTTGCCGCAGCAACGTTCAACCGCTGCCACACGCGGCTCAACCTACGCTGATCTCGTACGGCTCCCAAGGAAGACGCCTGAACCTCAGGTTCAGCCCCAGACACCACGTCGCATAAGGCAACTGCAGCCCCAGCCCCCGCAAGATACTGCCACTGGCACTAGCACCATTCTGCGTTTAGTTCTAGCCGCTTTGAAAGCGATTGTGGCATGCTGCCCTGAGGCTGCGAACCTATCAGAAGTGCAGGCCCTGATGGTAATGGACATATGCTTTTCCGGCCATGGAGCAAATATATAAGCGTGCCGCCCTAATTCAGTGGAATGCACGCGGTTTGCGAAACAAGCTCCCTGACGTCAAACCTTTTTTGTTACAACATCGTGTTCCTCTTTTGGCCATCAGCGAAGCTTACGTCAAGAAGGACTTTAGCACAAGCGGGTATGCTATGGTTACTCAGGGCGACGCGGACATTTATAGGAGTGTCTTGTTTGTCCGCCTGGACCTCGTGTCTGCAGTTGTGCCAATGTCACAGTGTCTGCCTTTTGACTGCGTAAAGTGCAAGGTTCGTCTCGGCAAGATCACTCTTACCGTTGTTAGTCTCTACATACCACCATCGGTACCGGTTTCGAAGACTGACCTGATGACCGTCTTCGACGACTTAGATCCGCCTTTTCTGGTGGTTGGCGACATAAACGCGCATCACCCTGTATGGGGCAGCCCCAAGACCGATCGCAAAGGAAAGATCTGGCTGGAAATCATTGAGAGATTTGACCTTCATCTACTTAACGACGGCTCCCCAACATTCATCGGTAGATCGTTCTCTACTGACGTCCTGGATGTCTCTCTTTGCTCTAAAGATATTTGTAGGGACTTACACTAGTACACCGATCTAGACTCTAGGGGGAGTGATCACATCCCCATTTACATAACATATAACCGTTATCCCCCGGCATCTGGCTGCAGAATGGTGAAGATAACAGACTGGCATGCTTTCCGGACTGCCTGTGCGGAACACGCTGAATCCCTGCGTTCGATAAACGATGTCGGAAAGCTGATTGTTCGCTCTTTGGCGCTCTCTACCGCTCAGTCAGTCCGCTTGATCCCTGGTCACTTAGGCACTAACCCCCGGGTGGAACAGCTCGGAGCTCCCCGGCGACGTGCAGAGCGCAAAGCTAGGTGGACTGGCGACATTCATGACATCCAGGAAGCACGACGCGCCAGCAAACAGGTACAGAAGGCACTCCGGGACATTGACCGTCAGCGTTGGCGCGAATTTTGCATGACACTGTCCCCATTTGCAAGCCCTGCCTCGATCTGGAGAATTGCACGTAGCCTGAAGGAAACTCATCTAGTTAGAAATCCTTTTGGGGGCCTTGGCCCTATTCACGTCCTATTCGGAGAAGCTGGTTGCCTCGGAATTTTGTCGTCTCATTACGAGAGCTGCGGACGTGTGTCGTTGTGCTGAGTACCGGGCAGGCACAGCTTGCTTGAAGTCTACCCTTGAACATGTGATTATGCCATCAATACCCCCTCTCGACATGGATTTCACCATGGAGGAATTACTCACGGCGATATCGACTTCGAGTAGAAAGTCATCTCCTGGCCCGGACGGTATCACCTACGCTGCTATTAGGAACCTGGATACTCTGTCCCTCAAGGCTGTGTTAGCCATGTACAACTATTCGTGGAGAAGCGGACACCTACCTTTGGAGTGGAAAGTAGGTCAGGCGGTGCCGCTTTTGAAACCACGAAAGCACCCGTCTCAGCTGTCTTCATTTCGCCCGGTTACCCTCACCAGTTGTTTAGGCAAAGTCATGGAACGAATGGTCCTACGGAGGCTTGAGTGGTGGCTTGAGAGCCATGGATTCTTTCCCCAGGAGCAGAGCGGCTTTCACCGTTACCGTAACTCAATGTACTCTGTAGTTGATCTCGTCACAGCTGTGCAAGTTGGTACACAGCGCAGGACGATTTCCGTCGCCGTTTTTCTTGATGTCAAAAGGGCGTATGACACTGTCAGTCACGTATCTATCTTGCATGATCTGTACCAAGCCGGTCTCTCGCATCGTACACTATGTTGGCTTCAGGACTTTCTCCAACAACGGACCGTCTTCGCCCGCACATCACAAGGCGACACCGATTTGTTCGCGGTCCCTCAGGGTGTTCCACAAGGAAGCATCCTGAGCCCGTTCTTATTTAATGTTGTAATGGCGGGCATTAAGGGTTGCATTCGAAGGAAAGTCAACTTGTCCCTTTACGCCGACGAGATATGCATCTGGTCCACTGGTACATCTCGCCCTGCCATTCGACAACGCCTCCAGGCTACATCGGACGACATTCACACTTACCTGCTCCGAGCAGGGATGGAAATATCAGCGGAGAAAAGTGCGGCACTCGCCTTCTCCCGCAAATCCATGTAGCGATGCCGTCTGCACATTGGGGACAGGCCACTTATAAATGTCCAGCGCCACAAATTCCTCGGCGTAACTCTAACCACTAGCCTCTCTTGGAAACGTCACATCGATGGCATGGAGAAGAAAGTTCAGCGCTGGACCGCTGTCATCCGTCACTTCGCTGGAATGAGGAGGGGACGCGATGAGAAGGACCTCCTGATGCTGCATAACGCATTGATTCGTGCCACAGTCGCCTACAGTCGCCTACACTCTGCCTGTGCTTCACGATCTCCCCAGCACCTTAGCACAGAGGATCCGCGCTATGCTGGCACGGAGCCTACGGGTGTGCCTCGGTGTCCCCCGCGGGGCCGAGACAAGGCTAGTGGTTGCGGAAGCCCGCGACATCCCTTTTGAAGTCCTCCGAAACACAGAAACTGTGCGCCGGTATCTCCGCCTGATTGCACACCATCGCCACCACCCGCTCATCCGGAAACTTCGGGCAAGGCGCAGCACGCCAATCCACGGATGTATAATGTCATTCAAATCCCGCGTTCCGAAATTCGTGATCAGCCCCGCCGCTGAAAGCACGGCCCCGTGGACACTTCCGTCGCCGAGCGTCACCGCCTCTGTCCCAGGGATCACGGACAACAAAAGGAGCTACCCCGACCTCGTACTACAGCAATTGACTATGGATTTCATCGGCACCGCATATGACGGGTTCTGCACGGTCTTCACGGATGGCTCCTCAACGAAAACTTCGTCATCCTCATCTTTTGTAGTACTCTCGATACCGCTCACCCGGGCCTGCCGGTTGTCCCATCGCACCTCTTCGACCTCAGCCGAGCTGTACGGAATCCTGCTGTTTTTACAATATGCGGCCACCTGCGATCCACGGCGATGGGTAGTCTGTACGGACTCCAAGTCAGCTCTTCGATGCCTGAAAACCTCAGGTCTCCGCGGCTCACTGGCCACACTTGTGATAAACATACTACGCCTACTGAAGTCCACAACTGCCCACGGCCACACCATCGCTTTTCAATGAATTCCGGGTCATTGCGGAATCTCTGGCAACCAAGAGACCGACGCTGCGGCAGCGGCCGCTCACCACCAGGGCAAGTGTGTCCCGATTGTTCTCCCAAGGGGGGACAGACTGTCCCTTCTCCGTGGCTGGGCTGCCTCCTCATCCGTCGAACCATGGCGTCGGGATGTCCCGGCCAGTACCATACTGAGAATTGTAGACCCAACATTCTCATGTCGCTTACCGACATCTTTACCGCGCGTCATTAAGTCCCTCCTACATCGCTTACGGCTGAATGTTGCCTTTACGCCGTACTACCGTTACCAGGTAGGGTGTGCCAGTAGTCCCTTGTGCCCGGAGTGTGGTGTGCCAGCGACCGCAGACCATGTGATCATCGCATGTTCCACTTATAGGAGGGAGCGTCACTTGTTGGCAAACGACTTTGCGCGGATTGACAGTCGACCCCTTGACCTCAGACTCATTTTGGGACCATTGGACACACGAAAGCAGATGTCCGTCTTGCGACGGATCAAATTCCTGCAGACTACCGGCCTGATCGATTCTCTCTAAAACCCTGTCAGCGTCGTCATCATCATCCTCATCACCATCCTCTCATTTTTCCCCAATAGCAATGGGGTAGCATTCTGCTCAATGAGCGGAAGTCATCCCCATATCATCGTCATCATGTATTTCTCTCTCTCTCTCTCTCTCTCATATTTTTGTAACGTGAAGAAGTGCAGTCACGTACACGAAAGTCTTGTTACCATGTGTAAATAAATAAGTTGTTCCTACCGTTTAATATCACTCTTTGATCACCGGCAACTTGACCGGCAACTTGACATCGCCTCAACGCTGACATCGCGGCATCACCGGCAACTTGACATCGCCTATTTTTCTGTCGTCGTAATAGGAAGAGGAAGACAAATGGCAGTGATGCGTTCATTCACGCTTGAGGCGCACAAAACGTAAACACGTTTGCCACATCCTGTGCGGAATCGCACGTAACTACACAAATTGCACTAATTAGTCGCGGCGTCTTCGAACTTCCCCCACAGTATTGTTTCTATATATATATATATATTTCTATATATTCCCTGAAGTATGATAAAACTACTTTCTAGTTCGGAGAAGTATGACAGCATGGGGGCGCACAATCTGCCTTGCCGTCTGGCAACATTTCGCCTTTTCCGTCCTTTTCCAACATTTCCGTCTCCTCATCACAGCTGCTGCCAGTCTTTCAGTGTGGGGCGGAGAGACGCAAGCTGTTGCTAGGCGACATACGCCAGGGCTCCTGGATGACGTCACCTACCCTTGGAGAATCCTGTACTGTGAAGTTTAGCGGGTTCTTTCCCAAAACCAGCTGCATGTCCGAGCGGGTTAAGGCGTCCCGCTCGTTGATCGTAGCCAAGGTCCTGATGAAGACTGGTAGGTGGAGGGTTGGAATCCTACCACCGGCTGTGCTGTCTGAGTCCTTCCTGTCCTGTCTGAGTCTTTTCCCTGGGTTTTCCGGAGACCTTCTAGACGAAAGTCGCCACAGTTCCCCCTGAAGCCGGCCCAGGACGCATATGTGACCTATACACCCTCCACTCCTTCGTGCTGTCCCCCCTCCTTCTGTCCTCATCTCTACGGCGCTCATGGCCACAGTTGCTTTGCGACGCTAACACGGAATAAAGTATTTCCAAAATTAGTCGAATAATGGAATGCTCACTGGCGGCAAAAACAATTGCGTTTTGAGTCTTCGTGCGAGGTCCATTTAGAACACAAAGTGAAAGAAATAGCATTTTTGTAGTGTGTTGTGGCACTTTAAGGTACTGCAAAAGACTTGACATCGGTCAGCCTAGATTTAACGACCGTGCCAAACAGCTGTGGAATGTCATTTTGGTTTGTAGAAATTAGAGGACGTGACACGAATACGTTGCCACGTCGTAAGAGCCATCCGCTCGAGCTCATTGAGGTTACCGCCGAGGGAACGCTGGGCTCGAAGTGAATTCCTTCGTGCAGATGAGAACATCACAGGTAACCAGACATTTTTTGGTGGCCATTCAGATAAGTCGGTCTTGCAAAGTCTGCTAACTATATCGTGTGTCTTGTAACCGGCTGACCTGATACGCATGTCTTACCTCGCATCATTGGATCGGGAACCGGTCCACTCGTCACAATCCCACTCGTCACCGGAAGACTCGTCGCAGGGTAATTGGTCACACCGGCCCTCTGGTACGAGGTCCTTTTGTCACCGGAACACTTGTCAAGGGGGGCGGTTCGTCACCGGAACACTGGTTGCAAGGTTGGCCCCGTTCCAAAAGGAATGCGTTTCACCGTGTTTTACCAAAGGGATTAGTCCAGTGCCCGACCCTCACTTCCGCGAACCCGGATTCCGAAGACCGCTGACCATACAAATTTCACGTCTTTGCTAAGGGCACGGAGAGCATGGAAGTGACGAAAACTCAGCGTGGGGCTCCGTTGCTGGGGCGCGGACAAAAGGTAACCGGACAGGGTCAGTTCATGTAATATGCACCCTTCGAGACTGACCAAGGTTAGGTCAGGAGAGCCTTTTACGTATTTCACACGTTGAGGAGTACTGTGCGGTGAGCAGGTGGCAGGTTCACTGTGACGATTATTCCGGCGTGACGGCAGTTCCTCGTACGAGATGCCCTGTGACGAGTTCACCTATGACCAGTTGGCCTGTGACGACCGGGCTTGTGACAAGTTCTCCTAAACCCCATTGGATCACGGCACGTTAATGCTCACCTCGCTACGACTGTGCGCATATTCAGCAAGGTGCATGCAGCTCACCGCAGTTCCGCTTTGTTTTGCTGGCTTCGTTGGTTTCATAATGTGAAGTGAAGCTAACAGAGAATGCAATGGGAAAGTACTTGCGTTGATCCGTCTTCCGTGCTCGTCTCCTCTTCACGTGGGACTTCCCTTCGCATTAGGTCGCACGAATAATCGATCTTTTTCACAGATGGATTTGCCAGATTAGCAAGTTCGCACGCTAACCTGAGCGGGAAACCTACAGGTGCACACGTACATACATACAGCTGAGCACGCGCTATATTGAGCGCCAAGGCCACTCTTGAGAAAGCACCACACGCAACGTACGTGTTAGAAAATCTGGACGAATACATGGCGTGCATTGGTTCCGTGAGGACCCCCTTTTTGGTGACATGAGACGAAGATTTATTTTTCTACAAACACCTTTCTCGGTACGTGAGAATAGCGACCCTTTTCAAGTTTTTTCGAAATTATCACGGTTCAATATTTGAGCAGCGCACGGTACTGTGGAGCAAAGAGGACCAAGTGAACGTGATTGGATGTAAAAGAAAAATAACATGGACCCAGTGGATCATATCGATATATTGTGTACTTGGCATACTTGTACCAGCGGTTAATATTCAGTAGAGACATCTCTCTGGAGTTATATTGTTCTCCACCAGGGCTGCAGGCATATACGAGAACGATGCGAATGAGCCTTGTTGCGCGCTATAGGATCAAATGTTGTTACATCACAATTGCGCTAAAAAGTAGAAATGACACCACGTATGAGGGAACGGCAGTTACGTCACATAGACGGAATTACATGAAAATATTTTAGAGGGCGACATTAATAGTCGTCGAAGATAACCCATAGGTCATATGTAGGGTTCCTGGTTTTCGGAGGTTTATTTTTTTTTTTTTCGCATATCCGGAGAGTCCGTTTATTATCCGTTCATCGGAGTTTATTCGCCGAGCATCCAGAGTTTCTCGTATTTATTATTTTTTTTTTACAGATAGTTATTATAGCAAATTCGGAGAAAAAGTGCTGGCTGTGAAACGATAGACTCTTTAAAATGATGATGCGAAGCTGTGTTGCAAAAGCGCTTACTGGCACAAAGACAGCAAAATCTTATCACGATCACTTGGCGTTGTGAACACCTCTAAATCCGGATATTCCTTGATATGATCTCCAGGGAGCTTGCGTCCCATCTTACTGTCAGCGAGACTGTGCGCTCTTACTGCAGCCCGCATAAGGCTGCTATGTAAGACTGTGCGTGCGAGTCTTAGTGCAGACAGCAGACTGTGCGTTGTACGTGACGTTGCGGAGTGTTCAACCTAACAACGAAATGTAGCCCGTCAACCCAAACAGACTGTGCCTGAGAAATTATAATGGAGCGCCGGCAGGTGCCGCCACTACTTGTCGCGCGTGAAGGGTGATGCAGCTATAGTCGTGTTCAACTTAAGAAGGAAAAGAAATCTAGTCCGTCAAATACATACGCCGTCAGAGATAAGGAGACGCAATAGTGCGCCACGAGCAATACTGTAGCGCCACCACGAAGCGTATGTCATGTGGCCAGTCTTAACTTTGGCCCCAACCTTGGCTACCTAGTCCAGTAATGGCGCCCACCAGCAGCTCTTCCGAATTCCTTGACGATTTTTTTTGAAGTTCGTCGCCGTTTATATGGGACGAGCGCGACCAATTAACTGGGCTTTGATAGCACAAGTAATCTCCTCGTCGCTTCTGCTGCATTACGAGCAACGGGAACGACGAGCATCGGTACGGAGGCTTCTGCGTAACCGTGAAAGCTTCGGCGAATATCATCACCTTCTGCAAGAAAAGTGGCTATACGACGGGCCAACGCACTTTGCGTACTTTAGAATGACAAAAGAAAGGTTAATCTTGCGACAGTGTTCCTAATTTGGTCTGCTGCACACTACTTCGTGCAGCGAGTGTCCTCATGTGTCGTCTGCTTATACACAGGTTTGATCAGCTGGTGTCAATGGTGGAGCCGCGTATCAGTCGGATGGATACGTCTTTCAGGAAATCCATCCCTACAGCGGAAAGGCTGGTGCTGACAGTGAGGTATTGCCTTCCCAAGCATTGTTTGCACATTTGTGTGTAGGTTATATACAACTTATATATATATATACGGTTAACAAGAAACGAAAAGCAGACAATGAGGGTAGGGGAAGCAAAAGGGAGGTTTATTACAATTCAAATATATATATATATATATATATACAGGGTGCCCACGCTAAGTGTGAACAGATTTTTAAAAAATATATATAACACTTTTTCCAAGATGAAATCAATTGCAATATAGCATATGCTAAAGGGCACTCCCTAGCAGGGCATTAGCAAAGTCCAAAGGCAATGTCTTAATTAACTTTTTAATTATAAAAGCTACAAAGTTGTCCCAATGAGAACATCTGTTCCTTTCGGTCACCTGATATCGTAGCCGTTTTCAGAACAAAAATCCGTTCGATAGACCGCCCACAAAAAATTCGTGAAGGAACGCCATTTTTTTTCTTTATTTTGTTCATTGCGCTTCTTAGAAGACGCGTCTTTCTTTCACCCCCAATGTGAGAGGGCGAAAGAGCACACTATCGCCTCTCGCGTCCTGGAAAAAGATTAAAAGGAAACAGAAAATGCAACCCAAGATAAGGCCAGTCCCGATAGAGTCACCCGATACATTTGTTTTTGTTTTGTTTCCGCAAGTTAAAGCTCATCTTCAACGCATGAGGCGGCACTGTGCACTTGCATGACTCACATGCAATTGTGAGAAGTACGATAGCCACGCTTAAAATGCTTTGCACGATGTTAGTTTAAAGCTGCCATCTGTTACCTTCCACAAAACATCGAAAATGTCTCATATCCAAAGTTATGACTTATCCAACTCGAGTGAGAACACAAGCATAAACAACAACAATGACCGCAACTAAAGCCGCATATACATCGAAAATCTGACCTAAAGAAAAAAGTGTGAAGAAAAGACAGTAAATAAAGGGAATAAAACGTTTTGTAAAGCAATGAAATATTCCACTGATGCAAAATACTCAGCTTCAGAAGGGCTCTAGCGAGGTTTTGCATACCATAACGCGAATTTGTGAAAACACGAAGAAATGTTTTTAGCGATCCGTAGATGAGCAGGTGGTTGCATTCTACTACAAATGAGCCTACGAATTATTTACTGTTACTATATGCCGATGTAATGAATTACTTGGCAGCCGCGGACATATCTTTCAGATGAAACGACAAAAACCGAGAGACAGGTTCTCACGATTGACTTTGACACTTTGACGTGTAATGCGAAACTCACCTGACATGCCGACGACGAGGCTAATGGCCTGCCACGAATTCTGTCTTTTTTTTTTTTTTTTTTTTTGTGGCATCCTTGTAGTCGGCCCTTGTGCTGTCGTACAGTCAAGGATACCTTTCGATTTGTAGAATAAAATTATCAAGCTGCTCCATGTTTTCGGCCATCTTGTTCGAGAAGGCGCTCCAACACTCAAACCGCATGCACTGCGCGCATGCGCTATATCCTCTCCTCCTATTGGACAGTTTGCTTGCGCTTGCGGTTCTTGCGTCGGAAAAGTTGAAGTTGGCTCTACGCCTTGCGTTCATCTTACGCACTACAGTTGCGGAGAGCGCGTCCCTGCTGCCATGGCAACGATACGCCGTAAACACACGGAAGACGCAAGCGCAACCGTAAACGCTGTGGTGTGAACCAGCCTTTAGCAGCAAATACAGAAGCAGAGTGAGTATCATGGATTATATTATCTCGTGGAGGAGCGAGCATGACCTCTCTTTGTCCAGCGGAGCAATATTTTGAGAGCTGACGGACTGCATTTCTTTTCCTTCTTAAGACGGGCACGGCTATAGCCATTGCAGCTAGTAGTAACAAGCGTGGTGCGGGACTTAAACGTGCCGTCCTTAGTCTGAACACGGCGACTGAAGCTTCCCTTTCAAGAAGACAGTTTCTATGTCATCTGTGCTCACTTGGCCACTTCGAGGAGGAAGGGAAGCATGATCCACAGAAAAGGGGAAAGAAAAACCCTAGGCACTGGAGGTTTTCCAAGCACGTATTGTCATCAAGTAGACGTTTAGCCAGTGCGTATTGTCATCAAGTAGACCTGGTAAATAGTTCAACTGTCATCAAAATACCCTCATGTCCAGTAGAGTCACTAAATAGTGTACCGTGTTCAGTGATTCTAATATCGCGGTGCCCCCAGGCAAGGATGGAGTTCACTCGCATTAAACTGATATGCTTCGTGAATCGTTAAGTGAAAGACTGTTGCACTGCGGAATTGGGCCAACAGAGCCACCTTGGAACGTCGCACTATGTAACCCTCTGTGCGAGGCAATCTCAACACGAAAGGATGAAATGAATCCCGTCAATCTGACATGAGGGCATGGCTTTTCTTACTGAAGTCTGGGTTATTCAGAGCCCCGGAAGCGGGTTTTTTTTTTTTGGACAGATCCGAATTGCTTTAATTCTCACCTGCGTATGTTTTTTCGGATTTCTTCGGAGAACTCAGATGACACGGGGTCCAATATAGTTATATGGTTGTTACCGGAATTGTTATATGGTTGTTAGATGGTTGTGATACCCCGAATAACGTCCCGAATTTCATGCAGTTATCCTGCAGTCAACTTGGTCGTGAGTGAATGAGGAACGGCATGTTGCAGACCAGAGATCAGTGTGAAAAAAATGCACAAATCCGTTGGAATTTGTCGACCTATCTGTCGCCGTGCATACCGGTTGTGTTACCGGTTGTGTTGCCGTGCGTACCGGTATTGTTTCCATTTACGCATTACATTCCGCATTTACCATGCACTGCGATAAATATAGTGTACATAGCGAAGCTGCCATAATGTGCCACCTGTAGTCCTAGAAACACTATGGCGTTTCGAAGAAAAGAAAGAAGCAGCGAAGTGTATAGACGTATGTAACGCAGTCTTTGGCTATATCACATAAATTTTGCACACAGGGGCACACGTTGGCCACCAGCTCGCGTGGCTCAGTGGTTAGCGTGGCCCACATTCTCCCAGCGCGTCAGTCGTGACGTTGCCCATCTCTGTGAGGCCGACAACGGCGATACCCTTTCAACAGCAGCACCACCACACTTTGGCCTCCTGGTGGCGTCTCTGTAATTAATGGCTTTTGTTTCCAGCCTCAGCTGAGCACAAATATTGATCTTTCCCCGAAGTAGGAGAAGCAAAGTAATAGAAATTCGTTCTCGAACTGAAGCCGCGGTCCTCGCTTAACGCGAGCATGGTGACTGCAGTTAAGAAGTTAATTATATAAATCCGGTTAGGGAAGCTAAAGCCAGGTCAAGAACAATGAAGCTCCTTCGCGTTTTGGTTTGGGCCACCTCTGTTGAGCAAGTATAAGCGTATGGGGTTTGTCGATTATCTTGACAACGATGCGCACCACATGGATATTTCATGTTCCTCTGTGTCTGTGGGGCTACGTCATGAAGGTTTGCAACATTGTTAGTGAATCACGCTGAACAAAAAAATATGCTTGCAGGGTGACATGTGTGTCTAGGGGTGGACACAGTGTTGCAAGCGAGGGGTAATT
This sequence comes from Ornithodoros turicata, assembly GCF_037126465.1. Taxonomy (NCBI): domain Eukaryota; kingdom Metazoa; phylum Arthropoda; class Arachnida; order Ixodida; family Argasidae; genus Ornithodoros; species Ornithodoros turicata. Next base: position 98,963,440 of record NC_088202.1, read on the forward strand.
CCGCGGACAGTATAGGAATGTTGGCGATCGTGGTTTGCATTTTGTCATTGTTTTCTAAGCATACTTGTAGAAATAGTCATATTGTCGGAGTTGTTTCGAATAACCAGTATTCTTTGGTCCTCATTTTGCGTATTTCCAATACATAAAATCGGTAATGTAATACACAATCGGTAGAGTGTCGCCCCTTGCGATGAGATTCCCCATACATCATCTTGAAATAAGGCTGTTGGTTGTTCGAATAACCAGTATTCTTTCGTCTGCAAACAACTCAGGGACGCCAGGAATCGAACCTGGGTCTTCTGATTTCCGGTCAGATCGGGTAACATGATTGTCTGTGTCGTCCCTAATTGTTGGCCTGCCTCGGCCAAATCTCGTTGTTTACATTCTTTCGTCCTCATTTTGTGTATTTCCAACATTGCGGAGGTGCCGTGACTTCACCGCTCTAACGTCACCTTTTATTTCATGTGGTGAAAACGTGGGGACTTAAACGATCACATCTTCTGGAGGAAGCGGGTATAGCGACACTCGTGAGAGAAACCTATATCTTTGTCCAGACGACAGTGATGCTGTTTCAGAGAATGACAGCTCACCAATCTAATTTCGTGGTTCGTCACATTTCTCCTGCATTGATCTTACCTTCTTCTGTTTCAGGATTGCTCTGTATGCAATGGACGGCGAATGCTGAGCATGTGGGAAACGACCACGTGTCACTGCTCCTGGGATATGGGATACTGACGAATTCAGCAACCTCGTATCAGAAAGTGTTACGCAACCGGCGCAACCAATGTCCTTATAAAGCGCACATGTGTAGACGGCAAATCGACAGGTCTATGCGCATCATTCGACGCTGTGCCGAGCAGTGCTATTGCCGATATGCTCCGGGCTTGGAAAAATTCTGTGCACCGTTTTTTACCGTTTTACCGTTTCTGTGCACCGGTTATCTTTTTGTGCCTCGCTCTCGCCGTATACTTCTATCACGCGAGTATGGTTAGCTATTCAGCGCTCCGTAGCCTGGACGTCAACTACTTGTGCATTTGCCGTAGGTGAATAAGACAGGCTAAGAGGTGATGGTGGTCTAAAGGTGACAGATACCGTAGACTCCTGCTCAATCTACCGGTAGCAAATTTGATAATTCATTTTCACTTCACGTGTTATTGTTGTCATAGCTTCATCCTCCTCGTCTCTATCAAAGCTTGTGTGCCCAGGCCCAGGCTGCTGTCCTGGATACTGCCTTAGTTGCTGTGGTGGTGGTGGTGATGAAAGGGCTTGCCTTAGTTGCTGTAAACTGGAGACAACTTACTAGTTAGCAAATGGGGGATATGTAAAGTTAAAATACGCGGAGAGGTTATTTGCAGTTATGAGAGAGAGATACATCATGACGATGATATGGGGATGACTTCCGCTCATTGAGCAGAATACTACCCCATTGCTATTGGGGAAAAATGAGAGGATGGTGATGCTGACGACGCTGACGGGGTCTTAGAGGGAGTCGATCAGGCCGGTAGTTTCAAGGAATTTGATAAAGGGTCGCAAGACGGACATCTGCTTTCGTTTGTCCCGTGGTCCCAAAATGAGTCTGAGGTCAAGGGGTCGGCTGTCAATCCGCGCAAGGGCGTTTGCCAACAAGTGACGCTCCCTCCTGTATGTGGCACATGCGATGATCATATGGCCCGCGGTCGCTGGCACACCACACTCTGGGCGCAGGGGGCTACTGGCACACCCTATCTTGTAACGGTAGTACGACGTAAAGGCAACATTCAGCCGTAAGCGATGTAGGAGGGCCTTAATCACGCGCGGTAAAGATGACGGGAAGCGGCACGAGAATGTTGGGTCCACCATTCCCAGTATCGTGCTGACAGGGACATCGACAGGGACAGTTATGAAGATCTGCTACTCCTCATTCATTTGCTGTGGTTGCAGGCAGTGAACACTGAAACATGTGTCACTGGTGATGTCACGGTCAAGGAGTCGCAGCTAACGCAGTCAAAGACGAGAAACCCAGCGCGTGTCCGTCAGTAACCGCATTAAGGCGTCAATGGCAAAATGCTGGGATGGTGGATTGTTCCAGGGCCCCAGATGTGACTTTCAGATGTGATGGGTCCTTTGGGATCTTGCGCAAAGCTAAGCGTAAACAGGATATAGGCCGTTTATATGCGGCACAGCGTAGGAGGATGTGCTCAGCGTTCGCTAGTGTCCCACAGGTGGAACAATTTGGGGAGCGACACGGGTCATATTTAGTGCAGCGCAAATATTTGGATTTCCCGAATACCGAAGTGAATAATTGCGTATTCCATCTGAATTCGAAATCGAGCATGGAATTCTATCGACAGAAGTTAAGTGAAGTGAAGTCAAGTGAGGGTTCCAGCCCTCAGTATGGAAGTCTATGTTTGAATTTTGATTCGAAGTGATGTCTCGTCTAAACCGATTGAAAATTGTTTTGATGGACCATCAAATCTACCCAATGGTCCATCAAGTCATCAGGGTCCAAAAACCCACCAGATTTGATGGCCCATCAATTCTGATGGTTGATGGCTCATCCGTCAGGCCTCATTGTTGATGGTCCACCAGGCCTGTCGGTGGTCGAACAGTTGTGTATCCCCAAAGCAAGACCATAAAGATTCAGTGACATGTGGAAAGGACACAGAAATAATGATAGAGTAATGAAAGTCCAGGTGTCAAGCTGGAGCTACGTAAGACTGTTTCGTAATGCATATCGCAGATCAACGGACAATTTCCACAGCTCGGAACTGCAAGACAGATAGATGCACGTTTAATTTGATTTGGGATTTTCTGGCGCAAAAATATTAGATACACGCACGTCGTAAACGACTCATCGCAGACACAATAACATGAGCTCACCCGTATTTCAGACGGAATAATTGGTCGATCGTACTTGTTGCACCTCTCCTTACCAGTCGAGATGGAACACAGACTGAAACTAAAACACAATTCCCCCAACCGACTCCCTCAAACAAAGCTTGTGATTCACTGCGAAGCGGTTGTGTTAAGCCTTACGGTATTCAGAAACATCTCTCGCGTCTACGTGGGTGGGTCTACTACCAAAAGCATTCGGTCTGAAGAACCTTCCGAAAACTATCAATTCCTTGACACAGTGAGTTTCACATATTCCATACGGAACGTCTCAGCCACAGTGAAAGCTTACAACTACATGTGTTGGGAAGAACCGAATGCCGACGTGAAAGGAAATCGCGTAAGGGAACAAGGGTTCGGCAGAATCAAATATGTTCACATATAAATGCGTGTGTTGGTTGAGGCCGAATGAGTGACAGAATGCACCTATTTTATGTCATCATAAGGGAGTACATTTGAACTTTTAAGGTGTATAAATATTTCAAAATCCTGGGAGCTACTTAGCCCTACACGTGGATGAAAGTCCAAGGGGCGTAGCAAGGTGGCAGAAAGAGCTCACCGGTACCATCAGATGCAATCTGGTTGTTCACCAGACATCACCAACGGAAATTTGGTAGCCATTATGTAACGCCAATGACGGTCTGCTGGTCTATTAACCACCAACAGGGACAGTCTGCTGGTCTATCAGGCGCCACCAAGGGTGGTCTGGTGGTCCACCAAGAAGCATCCGTGAATTTGGTGGTCCATTAAATGTCATCAGAATATTTTGATGGTCCATCAAATTTCCTGGTGGTCCACCAGAATATTTTTCAATCGCTAACAGTTCCGAAACTGTGCACGTAAGCAGCAAAAATGCCAGAGGAGTGGCTGTGAAACGAAGTGAGTGCCTGATTCATAGAATGTCCGTGTCCATACATAATGTATAAATTATGTATATTGGTATGCTATCTGTTGTACATGCATATGCGTACGGTTTGCTTATGTAACTACTCGCTTCGTATTCGCTTCAATTTTAAATTACTTTTCTCTATTCGCACACATCTATTCTGGTCCTGAGGGCATTATACAGGGTGTAAAAATTAAGAAAAGAGGTGTAAAAAATTTGCATAGCGAAATTTGGCGATGGATAACGGCAGGTGTTGGTTACAGGATGTTTAAAAGGTAGGATGGCGTTCAACGGGTATTATCTCCCATTGTCATACCTGGCTTTTGCCCGAAATTTCCTACTTAAAGAGATAATTAAAGTATTTTAGACAGTTAGACATCTTGTAATTACGTACTCTCCTCGAGAGGATGTCCGCCTAGCCGTATAACTCAACTATAAAAACGACATCTATGCAGCTGTTATAGCTTTATGATATAAAAAAATCTCGAAAGGATAAAAGAACACCCTGTATATTGTTTGCGAAGTTTGCGAAACACCGGGGTGTCACATTTCGCAATTGCAGCTACACACTAGCAAGAAACAGGAGCGGACTCACATACTAAGAGATGGATAGGATAGCGGGTCACCTGTTTCTTCGATGAAAAATGAAAGGATGAACCTGTTTCTTATTCGATCCCTCCATGATATCTCTAGCAGGGGGGCCACTCTGATGAATACGCCAGTGCCGTGTTTCGTAAACTTTTGTCCCAAGCTGTACAAGGACAAACGTCACCGCCTGCGCTGCTTATTCAAATCTTGACAGTAACACACACAAGCACTCGGAGACGGAAAAAATACAAAGGCAGAATTAACGCGAATCCTTCGTGCCATTTCACCAACAGCGACTGCTGTCGGGTCCACCTGAGACACCTCATCATCAGGACACATCTCATCCTGCCCATTGTGCCTTGGGGTAGTGGGCCGCACCTTGTGGCGAATTTCCCCATTCATTATCATTAATTTATTTGTTGTTGTTGTGGGGTTATTGGATAATCCTAATGGAATACTGAGGTGCCGCCAGGCTTTCCTAACGGCTCCTAGTGGACCGTTAGATACCCGTAAGTGACCGTTAGGTTGTCCTGGTGGAGAGCCCAATCCCACCAGTGCCCGTCAAACGTTCTCTGCCTAGCTCTCGGATGGAACTGACGTACCTCACTGTGCTCCTCATTACCGTTGCTCTGGGTTGATTTGTCATGTAAAGCGGTTAAAGCGGTTGGCGACGTGGAGAACACGAATATTCAAAATGCGCCGAAAATCGAAAAATCAAGCTGAAAACGTCTTAGATCGTGAAAAGTTGTAGAGACATTACGGTTGCGTCTGCGGAGAAGAAAGAACCGCCGGCGCAAGTGAGGATGTTGTCGAACCTTGCATTGCTTGAGGCCAGATTTTGAGTCAGAGAAAATAACCCATGAAGTCGGGGTTTCTTTTGACGCTATCTATGTGTTCACACTAGCGACATCCTCACGGAAGATTCCAGTGGAAGAAAAAGTGAAAACACTGCTCACAGAGACGAAGTTCCGTCCCGTATTATGTTGAGCATTCACACGGTGCGGAATATCAGGAGGGGCGTACTGCGCACTTAGCAGACGACACCGTCAGCGTCTTTTCTGTCGTCTATTACGGAATATCTTGCGGCTATGTCGTAGGATATTCCCCACGGTTAGCAGTGTACGTGAACACTGGACGTTGAGCGCTCGCGCTCAGTAAAGCTATGACGTTTTTCGCGTCTTCCGCTTCTCTGGGGAATGTCACTCGTGTGAATACACGGTATGTGTAGGGGAGCTTCCTCGATGACGTAGAGCTCTGCAGCAGTTGAGGACGTCCTGTGAGGCCGACGGATCGCACGGTGCTCTCCCGACGATGGAATGACGGTTGCGCATGTCGACGATTCTTGTGATATGGACGCATCCGTAAATATTTGCTGGAGTTCGGAGTACTGAGCAACCACATCCCGTGCGAGCTGTATGACAACAGGCGCTGGAGTGTCGTTCTTTGACAGCGCCAATCCGTCCATTGCTACTATTTGGTGGCCAAGATGCTCTCCTCACCGAAGGGGTTAGAATACGCACCATCCGCAATAGACTGAGCGGTGACGCGGAATAGAATCCCGTGTATTATCTTTGATGCCAGACAGAACAGTATACTACGCAATGGGTAGTATGTCACCAACCTGTCCTCTCGAGCACCACACAGACATCTAGCGGGAGGTAGCTGCCGCTATTTCACTGTTCAGGCCCTTCTGCTCATTCCCCCGCCTCGATGCCCTGTCACTACTGAGTACGTAATTGGTCTTGATGTTATCATGTCACTGAACCATTTGCCTGCCGCTATATGGCAGTGTCCTCCTGGTGCGGGTATAGTCGTCCAGTGACTTTAGGTGGGGTCAGGATCTGGGTGAGGGTAGCAGCTGCACGCCGACTTCCAGTGAACCTTGTTTCAAGATGGGCTAGATGCAGGTGCTGCCCATTCGTCAACAACAATTCGTCATCGAACAGTACGCACACGGAAAATCATGGTGCTGTTCAGCTGTGCGCAAAATCTCGAAATAATTTATTGTTGCAGTCGACATCGACAGACGTCCACGAAAGTGGCATGGAGCATAGCCGTTTGGTGGAACGTAAAAACACTTTTGGCCATCGAATAATGTGGAGACGCAGCACGGTCATGCACTCAATCAGCCTCCCATGTCTTCCGAGTTTCCAACAAGAAACACGATAGCACTGTTTGGAGTTTACCATCAGTAGGAGGTTTCCTTGCTGTCAAGAGCAGAACGCGCTAATTGCCAAAAAGTGTCTCTAGAAATAAACACAGGCGCCAGCTGCAACGATGGCCAAAAAAGAATATAGCTTTTCGTATATTTATCTTTTGAACGGAAGACGGTAAAGGGGACGCGCGACTATTTTTGCGTTCCACACGACCAGCCATTCCAATTCGGCACCAATTTCTAAGTTATGTTTTTCCTGTTCGTTCGGGCTTGGTGCCAATGCAGTGAAACGTGCAATTTGTGCTGACGGGAGGAACGAAGAGACTATGACATGTAGGAGGTGACATATTGAAGTAAAACTCAAACACACGACAGAAACGGAGACTGAATGTAATGAACCCGGATAATTTTTGTTGACTCAATTTCTTGTAATAAGCTGATAAAACGTCATTAGCGCTTAAAGATACTGTAAAGCAGTAGACAAGCATGCTATGACGGTGATGTGACTAGAGACTTTGTTGCTTCTAAATACCATATGCGGAACGATACGACCGACAACGCGCTATAAATATTTTTAATTTGCCATGAAAAATGCGGCGTAGTGGAGCGGTGCGACGCCTGGTGTCAAACAATCCCCTGTACAGCGGGGAACACTGAAAATTGGTATTACACACTGTTACATCGGAACTTCGTTATTTTAGTAACCATATTATTAGTTTCCCTGTTTACCTATGCATTCTGAAACCCCTGTTAGCAGTGTTTTTTGCGAAGTAACCCAGCGCTGGCCGCTGTTCGATGGAGGCTATCCCTCCTTCTCTGCTGCGCCTGCGCGCTTCTTCTGTTCTTCGAACGAACAAACTCTCTCTGTGAACCTCTGTGAACAAACAAGTCCCGACACTGTCTGGCTTCTTGAACGTCTGACACATTTTTTTCAACGGCTCAGCATTTCATTTCAGTTCGCTTATCCGTTTATCCTCAGATGTGGATCGTTGTGTGGATTGCAGGGGCGGATTTTATGGTGGATTGGTGGATTGTTATATCGGGCCCTGTGTTATACGCATGCAATGTGGTTGCCGCCGTATGTGGCAGGACTACGGATTCATTTCGAATACCTAGTACAGTGTTACACGTAATTTTTAATTGTAATTTTCTAATTAATTGCACCGTCGATTGGAATGAAACTTGCGCAGTTTTTGTCCTGGTGGCTTGGACTATCGAATACTCACACTAAATGACATTTGATCGGTGCTGCTTTACAGTACCTTTAAAGAGCGAAACAAACATTATCTAATTATAATCCTCATGTCGTACGCCGGTCACCTGAGTAGCGGTCGGTAATCGCATTACTTTTAGATTTGCGACTTAAGGAGGCGCGGATCACAAAATCTAAATCCACACATGATATGGACAATCTGTAACTGGAACATCACTTTGAAAGCGGGCATTGCAAACACGAACTGGAGTTCTGTTGATAATGACGACAACCCTGCTGATGATGCATATAACAGTTTCTTTTATACCTTTTCAAAGATTTATGAGATTCACTTTCCAATGAACTACCAAGTGATAGTCGAAGGCCTTGGATGACAAAGGATTTGCTTGCACTTGTTGAAACGAAAAATGAATTATACAAGAAATTTATAAGTCCCAGGTAAATTGAGGAATTAACGGCTTATAAACGCTTCAGAAATGAAGTAACAAATTGATTGAGATGAGCAAAGGCAGCTTATTATAAAAAATATATTTATGTATTTAATGATCAGATAGCGCAAAAAGGGGTAGGTTGTAACTTAAATGGTTTGCTAAGAAGGAAATCAAAGGGTGCCTTGTATTTGAAAACATTAACGTGAATGGTACAAGGATTGAGGGTGTCGCTCTAGCAGACTATTTTAGTGCTTAGTTTGTGAACGCATGTTGCACGAACACTAGAGGAGACCCGCGAAAATCATGTGAAAACATGCCACAAAATGTGTAAGAAGCACGATTTCTCGCAGCAGTAGATGAAAATGAAATGTCTTTATTTGAAGAAACACGAGAAGTTTGGACATATACAACATGCAAGTAGCTAGAAAACGAGTTCTTCGCCATATAGTTGGTCCCCTCACATATATAATTAACCAGTGCTTTAGATGTCGCGTTTTTCCACGGAAGCTCCAAGTAGCTAAAGTATCTGTCCAACACAAAGGTAGGAACATTAACGGTCCGTCAAATGATTATTGATTTGATAATACATATCAAATAATCCGATATCGGCACTTCCCGTCTTCTGAAAAGACTTTGAAAGAGTGATGGTCGTCCTCCTTCCTACATGCACGTTCAATTACTACAGATTGCAGTTTGACTTTCGGAAACAACGATTGTATTCCAAACTGATTGTATTACTAACGTTTCGAAAATAAGCATATCACACTGGAAATACTTTTCCAAGGTTTCCAACCTTTCTCTATGGATCATAAGGTACAAATTATATCGTTATGGTATCAGGGGAGTTGCATTGTCGTTATTGGTTTCATATTTGAGCTACAGATACCAATGTGTTTTAGTAAACAGTAACATACATAGCCCAATGAAAATTCAGCGGTGTACCTCAGGGTAGCATACTGGGACATATCTTATTTAAGCTATGTATAAATGATATTATTAATCTGAGCTCTGAAGCGCAATTGATTTCGTACGCAGATGGTAACCTTCTGGTTACTAAAGCTAATGCACTTTTATGTGAAGTCGATAGGCACACTTTACCAGTTAAAAATAAATACAAAAAAAACTAAAGCGGTATTATTCAAGTAAAAACAAGTAAGTAACTTTCACCTCATATATTAAACTTGGAAATAGTATCATTGCGATGTGCAGGTTGGTAAGGGTGTGCATTTTATTGAGTCAGTCACGTGGTCATATCACACTAAACAAGTAAGATTAACAGCATGAAGAGCGGCCGTCATCACCGGTTGCGGTATTTCTATCGCGTTATGAATCCTAAGGTATTTAATTTATCAAAATGATTTCTCTGGTTCTAATAAAACAGGTAATGAGGTAACATGGTGGAAAGTTTCACGTTTGTACATGGGAATATTTCGCTGCCAGCGCCGGCGCGTTTAGCCAAATTTTCGTCATCTTGGCCAACTTTGGAGTCCTATATCTCCCAAACTATTTCACTTATCAAAATGCACTCTGGGATTCTTATGCTGCAGGTATAGAAGTGTCATCCTTGAAAATGTCTCGGTTCTGCATTAAAATCTGTAGGTTCCCTGCGTCGGCGCGCTTCCCCAAATTTTCGCGTGGAGCGCGGCCGTCATCACCGGGTGCGATATTTCTATCGCGTTATGACCCCTAAGGTATTTAATTTATCAAAATGATTTCTCTGGTTCTGATAAAACAGGTAATGAGGTAACATGGTGGAAAGTTTCACGTTTGTACATGGAAATATTTCGCTGCCAGCGCCGGCGCGTTTGGCCAAATTTTCGTCATCTTGGCCAACTTTGGAGTCCTATATCTCCCAAACTATTTCACTTATCAAAATGCACTCTGGGATTCTTATGCTGCAGGTATAGAAGTGTCATCCTTGAAAATGTCTCGGTTCTGCATTAAAATCTGTAGGTTCCCTGCGTCGGCGCGCTTCCCCAAATTTTCGCGTGGAGCGCGGCCGTCATCACCGGGTGCGATATTTCTATCGCGTTATGACCCCTAAGGTACTTAATTTATCAAAATGATTTCTCTGGTTCTGATAAAACAGGTAATGAGGTAACATGGTGGAAAGTTTCACGTTTGTACATGGAAATATTTCGCTGCAAGCGCCGGCGCGTTTGGCCAAATTTTCGTCATCTTGGCCAACTTTGGAGTCCTATATCTCCCAAACTATTTCACTTATCAAAATGCACTCTGGGATTCTTATGCTGCAGGTATAGAAGTGTCATCCTTGAAAATGTCTCGGTTCTGCATTACAATCTGTAGGTTCCCTGCGTCGGCGCGCTTCCCCAAATTTTCGCGTGGAGCGCGGCCGTCATCACCGGGTGCGATATTTCTATCGCGTTATGACCCCTAAGGTATTTAATTTATCAAAATGATTTCTCTGGTTCTGATAAAACAGGTAATGAGGTAACATGGTGGAAAGTTTCACGTTTGTACATGGAAATATTTCGCTGCCAGCGCCGGCGCGTTTGGCCAAATTTTCGTCATCTTGGCCAACTTTGGAGTCCTATATCTCCCAAACTATTTCACTTATCAAAATGCACTCTGGGATTCTTATGCTGCAGGTATAGAAGTGTCATCCTTGAAAATGTCTCGGTTCTGCATTAAAATCTGTAGGTTCCCTGCGTCGGCGCGCTTCCCCAAATTTTCGCGTGGAGCGCGGCCGTCATCACCGGGTGCGGTATTTCTATCGCGTTATGACCCCTAAGGTATTTAATTTATCAAAATGATTTCTCTGGCTCTCATGAAACAGGTAATGAGGTAACATGGTGGAAAGTTTCACGTTGGTACATGGAAATATTTCGCTGCCAGCGCCGGCGCGTTTGGCCAAATTTTCGTCATCTTCGACAACTTTGGAGTCCTATATCTCCCAAACTATTTCACTTATCAAAATGCACTCTGGGATTCTTATGCTGCAGGCATTAAATTACAAAGCTGCAAAGTTATCTGTCTGTTGAGAAATATCTGTTGGTTCCTGGTAGGTACGGATTTCTCCATAGAGATACATGTATTTCAGTAGCACCCCCTGGAACCAAGCGAACTGTCCGCATATTGTTCTAATTTGGTGAAAATGTTTATTTAATAACGTATTCAGCAATTCCTCGAGTGCATGTCGATTACTTGGATAGGAACGACATTATTTGTAAAAACGTGTTCCAAATACATGGCGCCTACAGGCAGGGTAGGGGTAGGCTTCACCCAATGCCCAAGCGCATTAGGTGAAGCCTGCTTTACATTTTGGCGCGGATTCTTGGGAATGAGGTGATTTGGCCCTATACTGTACAGGTGTATATGCGTCCCCAGTACTGGAATTGCCAGACTAATATTATAATGACCTAATACAGTGGAAATTGAATTATTGTCATTTGGTTTGGCGCGGCGAATCATGCTACCCTGCTTGTTGGCTTTCTGCAAAAAAAAAAAAAAAAAGAAGAAGAAGAAAAAAGTACGTCGCATATTGAAAGGTTTTCGTTACAATCATACTATAAAGGGATCAAGTGTGGGGTAATTAGTATCTCAAAACTTTATAACTATAGACCGGCGTATCGCAACGCAGTTAAAACAAATAATAAGGCATTCATTTCGCTGTGCGAGTTATCCTGTTCTACACAACACTACCCATACCCTACTTAGCTTGCACGTTCTTCGGCCTCGAACCAATTACGAAAAACAATTGTTGGATTTTGCTATGTCACTGCTTCTTAATTCGTGTAAAGGTAGCAATACTGATGTACTTTATAGTGCAAAGACAGATCTCGTGAACCATATTTAGGTACCTAGGCATTGTCCTTCATATGTCAAGCTTCTTTCTGAAGCTTTTTGCTCGCTCCCTTTCACTTTTTTGAGAATAGACAGCATTATTATATCATTATTATATTTGTGTCAGTTATTTTTTATGTTATCCTGTGTATTTACTATAGGGACCGTGCGACACCTAAAGGGGGCGCGCTGCTCCGTCGCGACAGCGCCGCCAGTGGCGGTCTTAGAAGTATCCGACGTGATACCACGTCGCCCGTTCTATGCATTCTGAAGTGGAACCGTAGCTTGCGTGGCGACCGCCGTAATTAGAAGGGCTAATTTTCGAAGTGCAAATAATGTGGAACCTTTCTGGGGCGCGAACGAAGAGAATTGAGACAAACTGCACAGAATCAACCACCGTATTTATAATGCATCTAACAGTGCAGAAGGAGACAGCCACTCGCGTCTGTCTGGTCAAAACACCTGTAAGTGATACGTCGAGAGGATGGTTATTTGACGCCTCACAAAATCTTGGCTTGCTAGCGAAGGCTATATACGTGTATTTCTCTGATTCCAGCCACTTGTAACATGTTTTTGACTGAGTCTTGTATTCCTTTCGTCCTCTTTGCACACACATAGCTTCGTCACAGAAATCTACATCCTGCGTCCGTTCTATGCATACAAATAAACATGTGAGGTCACAACTTATTGTCTAAACTTGTACTGCAGTTTTTCCAGTATCTTCAGATACAATAACGCTAAAGAGATACTCAAAGAAGAAATTATGAGTTTTTACCTCGGTTACCGCCATAGGCTTGCGGCACGACAGCTGTGAAATGGTTGGTGCGTAAATATTAAAACTAAACCTTTTGGACAACGTAGAACTTCCGTTCTCACTGTGAGACTCGTCAACCAGATTACCGGGAGCAATATCGTCTCTGGGCACTGGCGATGAAACACCTCAATCAGTAACACGATCCAGCGGCGTTTCACTGTCACGAAAGTGGCAACTGTAAATAATTGATCATTTTGCAGGTCCTCATTCAGTTTCATTGAAACTAGAACAAAAGAAATAGAATATGTTGTGCACACTTGATGCAATGGCCGAACGCGCGTCACAAACGCTATTCGCTGCCAGTCTAGCGCCCTCGGTGGTATTGGAAGCATAGAAATCACGAGAAATGAAACATCAGGTCCCTAATGAAGAGTTCTTTTAGGTGCTGTCACAGTTAGCGATCCAACAGTTCCAGTGTAGCAAAAAAAGACACCCGCACTTCACATGTAAACAAAATCACGCGAGGTACTTTCTCCGGAGGCCGCATCGCGGCGCCACCAGTTTGTCGCACACTCCCTATATAGTTCTCCGTTTTCTGGTTGTATTATATTATATTGCGTATTGTTAGTTGGTTGTATGTGTTTGAGGAAACTTTAATGTAAGGAGGCAATACTTTGCGTGGTTGTGTTTTGCTGATGTAAGCTATGTAAGCATCTGCGACGCTGTACTGCTGTATGGGAGGCGAGCCTCATCAAGTCACTGTCGGTGGCTTTTTGCTCCCTTCCATCCATATTTAAATAATAATATGCACAGAGAGAGAAAGGAACGCCTTGCATGGTCATACGTCACGAAAGCCTGAGAGGCGGTGGCAAAGGGATTAACAAGGTGCCGTTTCGTGTCTTTGAATTGTGTCCATTATAGGAAGAGATTTATACTCTCACTACCCCTGACGAAAGATGCAAGATGTTGCGGGAAAAGAAGGTAATTGAAGTATATGAGCCATAACCGTGAAATCGGAAGCAATTCGGATATCCTACGGTCTTTGTTCGCAAGTTTGTAATTGGGCTCTTGACTGAAAATGAAAAAAATAAGCAATTGCGACTGTAGTGTTTCAATGTCGTATTTAAACATAACATTTGCGATAATTTGCTTTTTCTCACTTGAGAGTGAAAGATAGTCTGAGCACGGTTATCAAAGTAGTTCCTGAAACCCCTCTCAACAGAAGAAATTGCCTGAGTTCTTCCAGATTTGGTGTGGTACGCTCTATCTGTTAAGTCATTCTCAATGAAGCACACAACGTATCACGGTGCTTTGTGCTCACAGGTGCACACAGTCTTTCAATACACTTCCATGACCGTTTGTGTGCAGGCTGAACGTAACAGCTCAAAGAGTCTGTTGTGCTTGAATGGGGCTACGGTGAATATATCCAGTGACGCGATGAAGGAAAAAGGAAACGGCCATACCAACACAGACTCAACACGGTAAAATCTGGAATTGTGCATGGTCACGTTCGTGGGCGTTATATGGATGGACAAGTTTTGGTACATTTGTCCCGAACACTAATACAGCGGAACAACACGGGTCATTTTACGGCGTTCTGCCTAACGAATCGGCAGTGGATCTAATGCAGTGTTTCTCAAACGTTTTCCAGTATGTGACCCCTTTGAGCAGTACCAAACCTACCATGACCCCCCACTTTTCTCAGAGTTACGAAAATTTACATTTTCAATGTCGCATATACATTTACGGTGTAATTTATTTAAAAGACATTAACCACAAAGAGAGCTACCAAAAATGCATATTAATGTTTTTAATAAGGATTGATATAATCATGTATTTTAATGAGAATAATGTATTTGCTTTCTTGATACAAGCAAATCAATACGTTGATCTGTATAGCTCAAGGCACATCGCATGTCTGCTTGGACCCTCCATGACCCCCAGGAAAAGGCTCATGACCGGTTTGAGAAACACTGATTTAATGGATACTACGAGTCGCCCTTTGACGAAACAGCGCTACTGAAACCTCCTGCTGACAAAACATCATTCGATGAAAGGGGAGAATCGTGTTATACCTACTTTATTCCGATTGTACTGCCCGCATTTCGCAAGGTTCTCGTACATCCGGTACAAATGGAGGAACATCTTGAACCACGCCCGCGTCCTGCGCTACAAGTAGCTTGAATGAACCGTGTTTTGTATCCCCATCACGTTCTCCCGAAAACGCTACTCTACTTAAGCACACAATTGCAAGTGCGAAACGGGTTGCCATGCCGCACATACCAAAACTACAAAGGCTTTAGAAGTTCCATATCTAATCGCGTTTCGCAACGTCTGTTGTTGCCGAATCCATTTTCCGCGGAAAACGCCTCATACAGAGAGAGTGATAAAGCTTGACTGACAGAGACGGATTGTGTGAGTGTATAGCTGTTAAAGTGCACTTTGTATTCCAGAAACGAAGACGCTTCTTTCGCCTGCGTGTGCGCACTGTAACCCTCGAATACGGTAGAAGTTCTCTGTTACGCGTTGAACTGTTTCTCTCATTTTTCTGCATGGCCGGAAAATTCACCATCGTAAGCTACACTCTGAGTTAAGTCGAGATGAACACTGTCTTTTACCGATAATATTCTTGTAATCTAAATACGCTGCTGAAAACCCGTTCGATTCACCTAAAAGTAGCCTACAAACGCTGCACTGTTGCGCCACCATTTTATTTAGAACTGATTATCGTTTCGATTCCTGTCTTGCAGTATCAATAGACCACTGCCCGTGTGGTTCGCAACAGTCAGCAACGGTAACTGTAGGTATTTCTGAACGCTTGCACCTGGTAATTTTTTGTGTCTGGAACCGGCCAGTGCCTCACACGTGCCCCGCGAATCGCATTTCGAGTCAGGTCTATCTCGACGCGAAGCCCTTTTCCGCGCGAAAGTTATCACTTCCACAGAAATCTAACCATGAGCAATCTGTTCACCAGCTCTTTTGTCTTAACTTCATAAAGCCCTTCACAGAGCTGGTTTATGATAGAGCCATATAGTGGGGGCGTACCTCTTTTCGTGAAGAACGGTGATTTTATTTAACTCTTCGTGTTGGTGTTTGCGATGCGTACTGGATTGTGCTCTTGGCGCTTCATCTCTTTCCTTCCTCACGTCTTTCTCTGTTGCTGTACAAGCTGGGTGTGTCTGCGTGCTCACTTCGATGGATTGCTGCCTATCTGCTTCAACGAAAGGTCTTCATGGGCACAGGGAGCGGGGACAGTCAGTGACACGTGCAAGCAACAGGGATACAGGGCAAGCATTGCGTCTATTGTCTTGTCCCATCCTACAGCTGGCAATACAAACAGGGATGCCTCAGCGCGGAGTCCTGAGCCCCCATTTTCTGTTCAACGAAGACCTGTCGTTTAGGCCCCAACTGCTACCCCAGAGAGTTAGCATTAGCCTATATGCGGATGACATCTGCCTTTGATCTTTAGGAAAGTAATGGCCAGTTGGTCCCTTCTTGAGGTTCGTTGAGTCCCTTACAGCGATTCCAGTCATGGGTTGCAAGGAGCGGTGGGTTCCGCAGGCCTCGCTCCTCTGATACACGACGCTGTTATAATCTACCACTTAGGTGCTGCGAAGGGACATGACATTATCCTGCAATCAGATGGTCGAACCGAAAATGTTATCAGTCCGGTTCGCGTTCGACCGTAAGGGTTCAGTTCCGATTCAGCACCGGAAGGCAATTATAGCGGTTGAAACTGAGATCGCGGCTGTTGTAGGACCGCGCGTCCAACAAGAGCTGTTCTTCCTCCCGAAAAGAATGAGAAAATCACCGAAGAAACCCTAGTGCATACAGCACGGGGCTGTATAGCAACCCGGGAAACGAACCACAGCTTACTACATAGCACATTCTTCATTAGATATGCACGCTCCGGAAAAGGTAGGTCAAACCTACTGGCTATCGAAAGCTTGCGTTCAACGTCCTGAAGCAGGGAATCCCAGCTTTCTCGTGTCACGCCTCGTTGGTCAAACACTACCCCCAGGATTCGAAGGGATGAGCACTGCTCTATGCCGCCCAAGAAGTTGCCACTAAAGCCAGCTACTGGCAATGCCTTACTTTTTGTATTGTTAAGCCGGGCACCAGAAACACGCGACTACTGGCCAAAAATCTGAAGCGCTTCGCACAGGCTATCACTGTCCCTGAAAAGAGTGTAATGTCATCTGCATACGCAGATACCACCACCGAACCGCCGGAGGGGAGCGGAAACCCACGAATACGAGGGCAAGCAGCAAGCCTACGTAACAGCGGGTCTATGCACAACACGAACAACATTGGGGATAACGGCCACCCCTGACGAACCCCACGTGTTATTGAAAACGGCTGCGCGATGTTGCTGTTAACGACGAGGTCACTTGTCAAGTCTGAGTACAACGACCGAAGCAGAGAGATGAAGGCTACGGGAAAGCCATTCATTTAGCCCCATGCAATGGTTGTGGCAATTCATTTAATCCCCCAAAACGACTAAATCTTCTCACGCCGAGTCAACATAGTTCCTTGTGCGTCGCCCTGTGCAATAGCTCCCCCTGTGATGCTACAACTCACTCCTTTTTTCTTAAAGTGGTCGTTGATATACATTAGTCACGCTCTACGTAGCGCAATTTCAATTTTTACACATTTGGTAACTTGAGCAGGTGCGAACCGTTATTTAATTACTTCATTTATTTACCTGAAGAGCCTTAGAAGAGGCATTACATCAGAGGGGGGGTGGGGGGGTAGAACATGTGCCCATAATCTCTATTCGGGCACGAAACAAAAACTCAAGTTCACACAAGGTAACGAATTCACCAGGAATCCATTCACGTACATATACAACATTGCAAAGGAGAGTTGAAAAATTACTCGGGAGATCCGAATGTCAACTGTAATTGAAGTGACCAAGGGTCCAGCAGGAGTCCAACCAACAACCAACCGACCTTTATTAAGTTCCGAACAAAAAGACATTCGCGTGAGTTTTGCACGCCACACGCGCGCTCGCTCCAGCTACTGCGGTACTAACCGCGGGATGTTCGAACACATACATAACAGTCCTTCCCACTTTAGCCGGAGACACCTACACCGTAGAAGTCTGGCTTACGCCGAGTTCTCTTTGGTCGGCACACAGGAGACGAAGGGCTGTCACCAGAATCCCTGAACGTACTGTCGATCTCTTGTTCTAATGGTGAAGTCGGTAACCACAACCAGTCGCCATCAGATCTATCGCTCTCGGTCCGTTGCGTGCATCGTTTTCGTATTTGGTTGATGTGAGCTCGCTGAAGGCCACCGTCACTACGTCTCAGCTCATGGATACAGGCACCCTGGGTACGCATTACTGTCGCAGGTACCCACTTATTGCCTCCAGTGTAGTCTCGCACGAAGACTTCGTCTCCCACTTGAAACTTCGGAGTGTCCTCCTTGCACCGCTGCTCTTTCGTGGCATTTGTAACCGGCTGAACCTGATGAAGTAGTGTCTTCAATCGTCGATTCATGAGGAGTTCCGCTGGAGTCTTCCCAGTGGTCGCCGATGGCGTCGCCCGCAGTGTAAACAGCAATCGTGACAAACGACATTCAAGATTGTCGCGCCGTAGCTGGCGAAGCTTATTCTTCACTGTCTGCACCATTCGTTCGGCCACGCCGTTCGACTGCGGATGATATGGTGGAGAGAAGACGTGTTTGATGCCATTCCTTCTCAGGAAGTTTGCGGTCTCTAATGCAGTGAATGAAGTCCCATTGTCGGATACGACAATATCCGGTAATCCGTGAGTCGAGAAGATCCTTCGCAAATGTCTGACTAGTTCTGCTGCGCTCATGGATGTGACTCGTACCACCTCCGGCCATCTTGAAAAGGCGTCCACCAGGACAAGGAAGGTCTGGCCCTGGAAGGGTCCCGCATAGTCCATGTGAAGTCTTGTCCATGGCTTTTGTGGTGGTATCCACGGATGGGTCACGTCCTTTGGTGGCATGTTTCGTGTCATCTGACATATTGTACATCGGCTCACCATGGCCTCAATATCTGCGTCAATACCAGGCCACCATACAAAGCTTCTTGCTAGTGTCTTTGTGCGGACGATACCAGCATGTCCTGAATGTAGAGTCGTGAGAATCTCCCGTCGAAGACTCTGAGGGATGATTACTCTCGTGCCCCAAAGTAGGCATCCGCTCTGTATGGATATCTCTGAGCGATGTGTCCAGTATTGCTTGGCATCCTGCTCTCCGGGTGCTGACTTTGGCCAACCGCCTAGAGTCCATTGTCGTATCCGAGACAGCAACGAGTCCTTTTCTGTCTCTGTAGCAATATTCCTTGCATGAATATCCGCTTGTGGTACTTCTTCAATCAGGAAGACTTCGGGAGGATTAGGATCCACAGGGTCTTCAGTCTGGACATGTAGGGGCAGTCGACTCAAGGCATCTGCGTTGCCCATGTCAGCTCCCTTCCTGTAACGAAGCTCGTAGTTGTACGCTCCCAATGTCAGTGTCCAGCGAAGCATTCGCGGTGAAAGAATCTGCTGCATCTGCCGATGTGGGTGAAAAATCCCAAGTAATGGCTTGTGGTCCGTATAGACTACAAATTCCCGTCCGTAGAGGTACTGTCTGAACTTTGTGACCCCAAAAATAATTGCCAACGCTTCTCTGTCAATCTGGGCGTAGTTCCGCTCACTCTCGTGCAGTGTTCGTGAAGCAAACGCGATCGGTACTTCCAATCCAGCGTCGTTGACATGTGACACCACGGCGCCTACACCGTACGGGGATGCGTCACAAACAAGAACTAAGTCCTTCGTTAAGTCAAAGTGGCAGAGGAGAAGTTCCGAGCTCAGAGCATTCTTGATCTTTTCGAAACTTGCTGTGTGCGCCTTTGTCCACTTCCACTTGGCATTCTTGTCCAGCAGTCGGTGTAAAGGTTCAAGTAGTGTTGCTTTGTTCGCTATAAAACGCTCGTAAAAGTTAACTAGGCCAAGAAATGCTTGGAGCTCTTTCTTGTCCCTCGGTTCTCTTGCGTCGTGAATAGCCTTTACCTTGTCGGCGCATGGACGTATCCCTGCGGTGCTGATATTGAACCCCAAGAATTCCATGGAAGGTACGGCAAACAAGCACTTCTTGCCGTTGAGTCGCAGTCCTGAATGTTGTAAACGTTCCAACACCGCCTGAACTCTCTGGTCATGTTCTTTAACACACCTGCCGGTGATGATGATGTCATCCAGGTATACCGCAACACCTGGTATGTCTCGCAGTAACGTCTCAATAAAACGTTGAAAAATTCCAGGCGCGGCTGACACACCGAATGGTAAGCGCTTTACTTTGAAAAGGCCCAATGGTGTGTTCAGCGTCAAGAGCTTCGATGATTCTTCATCAACTGGCAACTGCAGGTACGCCTGTGCGAGGTCGAGCTTACTGAAAACCGTGCCATTTGCCAAGATGGCAAACATCTCCGTTGCCGTTGGTAACGGGTACTTGTCTGGTTGACTGACGGTGTTCACTGTACACCTGTAGTCTCCACATATTCGCAAAGTACCGTCACGCTTGTGCACGGGAACTATCGGTGTGGCCCACCTCGAAAATGCTATAGGCTCCAGTATTCCTTCAGAGACCATCTTCTGTATGGCAGTGGCCACCTTGTCCCTCATTGCGAACGGAATTGGACGACATTTCTTGAACACTGGCGTTGCGTCCTTTTCGATGTCAACAGAAACTGGTGGTCCTGTAAACTTCCCCAGTCGTTCACCAAACACTGGGTTGCTCAACCATGCCCGTCTCTCGTCGGTGACGGCGTGAACTCCCTGGACCTGAATGCCTAAATCCTTGAACCATGAACGCCCCAGCAAACAAGGTCCATCACCAGGTGCTACTAGAATCGACTGTCGGGTCTTCACGTTCTTGAATTGTACATCGACGTCGAGTGACCACAAGATAGGTACCTGCTGATGAGCCCACGTCCGCAGAATCGTCGATGATGGCTGCAGCCTAGGAGGTTGGCTCCATAGTCTTCTGTACGTGGACTCGCTGAGAATCGACGGCCCAGCTCCCGAATCCACCTCCATGGTTACTGCAGCTCCGTCAAGTACAACGTCCACCTTGATCGGTTCCCCGTTTCTGGTAGACCGTAGCGGACCTAAGTGATACATACTGTCATTCTCAGGCATCTCGTCCTGCAGATGATGCACCGGTCCTTGTGGTGAAGCTCTCGTAGCCGCCTTCTTGAAACATACGTGCTCTAAGTGGCCTTTCTTCTTGCAGAAGTTGCAGGTTGCATCTTTGAAACGACAGCTCTGGCCTCCATGGCACTGTCCACAGCGAATACAGGTGTTCCTTGTCCTGTTGGGAAATTGCGATCTGGACTTCTGCTGCTTTAGTGCTGCTTGCATGCTTGCTTTAGTCTTCGGATGACTCGAAGTGTAGTTGATGTCTCTCGTAGATTCCTTGATCTCGGAAACGTTCTTGTTAGCCGCCTCTGCAGCTAGGGCTAACTCCAAAGCAGACTTCAGTGTCAAACGAGGATCTGCGAATAAACGTTTCTGGGTCGCCTGATCCCTGATGCCGCAGACCAGACGATCTCGAAGCATATCATCCAAATCCGTGAATTTACAGAACTCACTGAGTCTTCGGATTTCGGCCATGTATTTCGTTATGCTCTCCCCTTCGCGCTGATCTCTCTTGTGAAAATGAAATCGTCGAAGAATCTCCGAGGGTTGCGGGGCGAAATGCTCTGTAAGTGACTTGTGCACCTCGCTGTATGAGCATTCCGACACTTTCCGTGGCAGCAGCAGAGATCGAGCCAGGGCGTAAGTCTCAGGTCCACACAGGGTTAAAAAGACTGACCTCCTACGACTTTCCTCCGTGATTCCATTTGCTTCGAAGTAGAGATTCATGCGTTCCAAGTAGCAGTCCCAGGCGTCTGGCGTGTTCGGATCGAACGGCTCGATGTGTCCCAGGTACCCAGCCGTTGCTCGAACGCCTTGCGACGTGGAATCTCCGGCGGCATCAGTGGCCATCGTCGATTGTGGTATTAACTCCGTATCCGTCGTCGCCAATTGAAGTGACCAAGGGTCCAGCAGGAGTCCAAATTGAAGTGACCAAGGGTCCAGCGGGAGTCCAACCAACAACCAACCGACCTTTATTAAGTTCCGAACAAAAAGACATTCGCGTGAGTTTTGCACGCCACACGCGCGCTCGCTCCAGCTACTGCGGTACTAACCGCGGGATGTTTGAACACATACATAACAGTAATTTAGAGACATGATCAATACGGCAAGAGATAAAGCATGCCGTAAATATGTGGGCTCTGTGTGGAATAATTTATGCATTAATGACAAACGTTTGATTAAGCGTCTATTCTCAAGAAGTGCAATGTTATTTTATTGTCTTAACGCTGTAATGCTGGTAGAAGTATCACGCGTATTAAAGATAAAACGTATAGACTTATTCTGTATACGTTCTAGTTTTCCAATTAGATACTTCTGGAATGGACTCCAAACCATAGTTGAGTACTCTAATAACGGGCGAATAAGAGTTTCGTACGCGATTAACTTAATTCCGGGATTTGACAAGTGTAGCTTACGCCTTAGGAGACCAAGGGTTCTTATAGCTTTTCCACATATGTAATCAATATGAAAGTTCCATGACATGTCATCGGAGAAATAAAGTCCTAAGTATCTGTAACTGCTTACTGGTTCGACGCAGCAATTTGACAAGAAGTACCGATTAATCGTGTGTCGTTTGCTTTTTGATATGGTCATATGCTTTCTCTTGGACGTGTTGATCTCCATTTGCCATTTCCTGCACCAGTCCACTATACGATCTATAGCAGGCTAATCAGTCATTTTGATCGCTAATTTCCCTATATAGTACAACATCATCTACATAGAGTCTATTATTAGAGCGAATGTCATTTGAAAGATCATTGATATAAATTAGAAAAATACAGGGCCTAAAACAGTACCCTGCGGAACGCCCGACATAACCTCAACACTGTTTGGTACAGAGCTCCCCGATTTGACACATTGGGTCCTGCAACACAGAAAGGCATATATCCAGTCAATGATACTGTTATTGATGTTTAATGCTTTTAGTTTCTTTATGAGCCCCCGATGCTGAACACGGTCAAACGCCTTAGCAAAGTCAATAAATACTGCGTCAATGCAGTGTTTGTTATTTAATGCAGTAAAGACATCAGAAACAAACTCAAAGAGCCGTGTTTCACATGACTTTCCTTTTGAAAACCTGTGCTGATAACTGCTTAACATGCCATTGGTCTCCAGATTTTTCATTATATGTGAGCAAAGTATGTGTTCCATTATTTTACATGCTACACAAGTCAGGAATATCGGTCTGTAGTTCTTTACATGAGATTCTTCTCCGCCTTTCGCAACAGCGACAACAATAGCACGTTTCCAGACCAAAGGAATTTAGCAAGTATTTGAACCGGTTACCGAAATATTTTAGCGGCTCAGTTCCGGTTCAGCTCCAAGATGGCGCCAATAGTTTCGGTTCGGTTCAGCTCCGGTTCGGCTATTATTAAATTTCGGCGGTTTATTAAAGGTTCTTGGTTCACGTTCGGGTTCGGTACGACTCTGCCTCCAATGGATTCCTGAACATTCATACCCGAGAGCGACACAAGGGATACAGGAGCGTCCCGATCACATCGGTGCCGCCCGCTACTTCTACACTTGCTCGGACTCTCAGTTAATGCTCTCATCTCTGAACAAAGGTATCCGCAGGATTCTTTCGCTAAGTGGTACTGCAAGCGGATCGACACTGGGCAGGATAGATACAAACCTGTTATTCTTTGTACATGCGTCGCTTTCTTGACAAATGAGGACACTATTCCATTGGAAGTTTCGAAGTTGATTGATTCCGATTCAGCGTCTCCTACAGCGAATGCTTCTTACACAAGATCGGAAACGCAGCCTCGGCCAACTGCTCTACGTCTGATGTCGTGAAGGATATGAAACACATCATAGTGTCATGTGAACGCAACAGCGAAGCCCGTCGCCTTTTGGAGTCGGAGGTCGTAACACTGGACAGCCGCCTTTCTTGGGAGGTGGCACCCCAAGTCAGGCATCGGGCGTTCAGCGCTTTGGTAAAATGAGTGATTTATCCAGACCCCCTATACCCCCTAAATCCCCAAATGTTTTGTGACACCCCCCTAACTTTTTTACTTGTACCCCACCTACAGGGGGCGCTTGCTATATCAGCTGGTATGACATGTCGGTTGAGCTGCTATGACGTAACTGCAATGACCCCCCCCAATTTTTTTCAACACCCCCTGTACTTTGGATTCTGGATAAACCACTGGGTAAAGTACAAGAGTCGTTCAAGGTTGACCGGGACTTTTCCTCGAGAAAAATCTGTGGGTAAATGTAATTGAATGAAACTGTCGGAGGACGAAGTGCAATCCTTCTCGGGTTAGGGACACGTGCAGCAGCGGCAGCTATTATGGCGGCGAGCAGTGTGTCTGTAGCTATGGAACAGCGATGCGTAATCGAGTTCCTTCCGAAGAAGAACATCAAACCAGCTGAGATTTTGCACAGATTACACGCACAGTGTCGGGAGTATACGATGTCAAGGGGAAGAGTGTACGGTTGGTGCAGACAGTTTGGTGAAGAGCGGGATATGGTGACGAATGAACCACATGGACATGTTCGTCAGGCTGCAGTCACGCCAGTGAACATCGCAGGCCATCCTCGAGAACCGGCGAGTAACAGTTCGGGACATTGCAGCCCAGCATATTACATGTATTAGTGTCGGCAGTGCGGAGGCAATTATTCATGAGCACTTACTGTTCCGCAAAGTCTTTGCAAGATGGGTTCCCCGGCATCTCACTTGTAACCAGAACAGAGCTCGCATGGCAGTCTCTGAGTAAGGGACCTTATCTTTGAGCAACCGCTGATCCGGTTTCAATCTGAGGGTGACGAATTTTTGCAATCAATCATCACATGTGCGGAAACCTGGATGTATCATTTCACCCCAGAGATTGAAAAGAAGTAGCATGGAATGGCGACATAAGGCTGGTAAGTTAAAGGGAACTGCCTTCTTTGACATGCGGTGTATCATCCATGTGAACTTCTTGGAGCAGGCATCACGATTAATGCCCAGTACTACTCCACGGGTGCCGTGCGAAACGCAATTAGCAAGAAAATGGCTGGGATGTTGTCCTGTAGGGTCATTCTTCGTCACGACAATGCCCGGCCTCACACGCTGAATTTGACTATAGCAACCCTGGCCGAAGTGCGCTAGGAAGTTTTGTCCCATATCCCTTAGAGCCCAGATTTAGCCCCAAGGATTATCATTTCTTTGCGCCCCTTAAAGAGCACCCTGGAGCAACGTTCCACACATATGAAGTCCTCCAGAAAGATGTGCTGCGGTGGCTACGAGAGCAGCCCATTTCTTTCTACGCTAAAGGCACCAAAGAGTTGCCGCGGCTATGGCAGCGGTGAGTGCGCACAGTGAGTACTTTAAAAAAACTGGCGTAGTTTGGTGCTTCCCGAATTTTCCATTGTATTTAAAGAAATAAAAGTCTCGGTAAACCTTGAACAACCCTTATATTCCGCCCTTGTATTGATGAATGGTGTTAATATAAAACGGTGAACCGTAGGCAGCGACTCGTCTTGCACACTCATGAACCGCTTTACTAATTTCCTAATCATTTTTCACTAGTTCATTCTTTCATTACCCCCCCCCCCCCCCATTGGTGGTCTGTGTCATTAAGCGCACGTTAGCGTTACAATAGACCTGAAGTGACAGTGTCCATGCTATTTTAAAACCAATCCTGTCCAATACAGTCCGATCGCATCCAAGAAGTGATTGAATATTGTCTGCCATCATGTGAACAGGGAGTCCTAACAACGTTTACACGTTTTGTGTAGTGTAGCTATGGTGAACAGCGAAAATGAATTCAAATAAAACCTTGACATGGAACGACCGACCAAATACATGCCATTAAATGCGCTAAGAAAGGGAAAACCAAAGTCAAACTACTATATTCTTGCGCCTAAATGGTCTCTAGTCATTCTCAACGGCACGGGCTCAAGTTTTGAGAAAGCTTGCGCGGTAGGACGCTGCGCCCAAGAGTAATCACTGTCTTTTGTGCAGCCACTCGAAGCGCTATAGTGCACGCCATTCTCGACGGAACGGATATGCGTGCCGACTGAGTGAATAGAAGGCATCGCGAGCGACGGCGAAAATAGTTTCTCTTTATCTTTTTCGTTGAAGGAATCCTGATTACGAGCAACGTTGCCGTTGCCGAGCTATTCGATTGGAAGCCACTTTCTCCAAAAAAAAAAGGGAGCGCCTTCATACCATGCGCATTCGGCATTTTGATATTGGGAAGCACAAACACACGTACTGTACGCCGAGCAGCGTGAATTCTCTGGAATTTCGAAGCTCCTGATCTCTTTTGGAGACAAATGGGTGCCGAGAGTAGCGTGCTTCCCTCAAGATTCATCTATTCCTAGATATTTCATTAGAAAACTGCGATCCGCGCTGGGATTCAAGTTCAACAAAAAAACGGGGAGGTGAAAATGTGTTGGCAGGTGAGCATCGGTTGCAGTTCGAGGAAGTTGGTGCATATACTTAGCATATAACTTGGCCGCCTTTTTCTTGTACCATTCCACGCCAATGGTTGCCTTCCACGCAGAGAGTGTGTGGTGACCGGTGTTCGAATCCCCAGAGCAGGACCAAGATGCACGATCCCCGCCCCAGAGCAGGGCTGCCAACTCGCTGACGAAAAATATAGCCATCCCGGTGCCGAAAAAGTAACCGGAAGTAGCCATACGTAACAGATAGTAGCCACCGAAGTAGCCCTCGCGCCACGAATTTAAACATTTTGTTTTGGAAACACTACATAACACAGGAACAAGCAGACTCGGATCTAGAGGAGGGTCCGGAATACCCTGACCCCTCTCAATCTCTGTCTTCACATACTACTTTAATTGACCCAAGGTAGTGCATGCAGCAGGCTGTCCAAAGCTGGAACTCCTCCCTTGCCACCCCACCTCCTTTTTTTTTAGAAAAACCCTGGATGCGTCCGTGGGAGCAAGTACGGCTGAAAGGTGGAAACAAACAATGCTACATACTACGTCCCTACAGCATAATAAGTAATTCTTATTGCCCATAGATGTTCACGCCAAGAACGGCATTGTGCTCACCTCTTTTTCTCCCCAGAAGACAACATAGTGTTTGAAACGTTGTATCTATAAATTATTTTGGGTCATATTTATATTTGACGAAATTTATTTTCACAGTTAAATAAGAATATGTTATAACGTTCTCATTCAGCGCACGAGATGGCGTTGTTAGGTTGAACATGACTATATACAGGGTGTTTCACGTAAGAGTGACCCCTAATTATTAAAAGAAATGTATTTGAGATAAAAATTAGAAACCTTCTGCATCATACTTTTGAAAGTTTTTGCCGCCCAAACAGGTGATTTCGATCAGTGTACCTCATTAATTTGTCTAATTAGCTTAATTGAACTAAAAAATTTCCCAAGTAAAGGTAACTTTTTTTGCGCTAATTAGAAAGCCCATGGCCACAACACCCCATTTCAGTCACAATTACAGGATCTTTCACAATCTTTCCACAAAAATTGGACACCCGAAAACACGTAAAAACTGCCCGAAAAAACGTCGCTCGTCAAGGCGCTCGTTCTGCTAAATTGCCCCGCCAAGTATGGGGAGGAAAAACGGACAGCAGAGGAAGCAGCATAAACACCCAGGAGGACAGCCGACTTCGGTGATTATCAGTAACTCATGGCTGCGAACAGATAAGCTTGTGAAGGCAAAATATGTGATTGCATCCGGTCTTCGCCCTCCCGTTTTTCTTCTGTTTTTCTAGCCATTTCCATGCGCAGTGGGAGTGTCTTCGGGCCGAGACGATAGTCCCAGCGCCGCGAAATCCGAAAGCGCGCTTGCTGAGATGGCAAGTTTTCGGGTGTCGAATTTTTGTGGAAAGATCGTGAAAGATCCTGTAATTGTGACTGAAATGGGGGGTTGTGTCCATGGGCTTTCTAATTAGCGCAAAAAAAAAAAAAAGAAAAGATCACGTTAGCTTTTCTTGGGATTTTTTTGGGGGTTCAATTAAGTTAATTAGACAAATTAATGAGGTACACTGATGGAAATCACCTGTTTGGGCGGCAAAAACCTTCACAAGTATGACGCAGAAGGTTTCTAAATTTTATCTCAAGTACATTTTTTAAAATAATGAGGGGTCACTCTTAAGTGAAACATCAAAACAGCTCCTTAAAATGCACTGACAAGTCCTATTAACTGCAGAGGGAAGGCTGCAACGATTCCACTGAACGCCAAATTCTCCCACATTTTTTTCTCCCAGTTCTTAAAATGCACGAGCATCCTTCTCCGGTTCACAGCCACACCCATGCTTTGCGAACACGAGTTTGTGTGTGTGTGTGTATGCGTGCCCAAGCATTCTCTTCCTCTTTTTCCTTCTCGTGGTGATTATTGTTATTATTGTTGTTAGATCATGCTACGAAGTTTTCAAAATATACCATCTAGGGGGCATATATTTATACCCCGAGGTGTAAATAATATACCTTCAGGGATACACAGGGTGTCCCAGCTAAATGCGAACATATTTTTTAAAAATATATATATCACTTTTTCCGAGATGAAATCAATTTCAATATAGCATATGCTGAAGGGCACTCCTTAGGAGGGCATTAGCAAACCCCTAAGGCAATGTGTCAATTAACTTTCATTAATTGCCTTTTTAATTATAAAAGCTACGAAGTTGTCCCAATGAGAACATCTGTTCCTTTCGGTCACCTCATATCGTAGCCGTTTTCAGAATAAAAATCCGTTCGATAGATCGTCCGCAAAAAATTCGTGAACGAATAAAATTTTGTTCTTTATTTTGTTCATTGCGCATCTTAGGAGCCGCGTCTTTCCTTCACCCCCAATGTAAGAGGGTGAAAGAGCACTCTATCGCCTCTTGCGTCCTACAGAAAATGCAACCCAAGTTCAGTGCAGGGCAGCTCTGTTTGTTTTGTTTCCGTAAGTTAAAGCTCATCTTCGACGCATGAAAAAATGGCTAGGAAGCAAGCGAGCTGGTGAAGATGTATGATGCATACTGTAAAAACCCCGAGACTAGGGAAGACGAAGGGACAGACACAACACGAAGTCTCAAACACAGCTGAACATTTTACTTCACAAACAAGAAATATATACAAACAGAAGGGAAGGGAACACCAGTTGAGAACAAAATAGGAGGTGAAGGTCGACGCATGAGGCGACACTGTGTTCCTTCACCCTATCACATGAAAAGGTGAAGGAAAGATGCGTCTCCTAAGATGCGCAATGAGCAAAGTTAAGAAAAAAATGCTGTTCGTTCACGAATTTTCTGCGGACGATCTATCGAACGGATTTTTGTTCTCAAAACGGGTACGATATGAGGTGGCCGAAAGGAACAGATGTTCTCATTGGGACAACTTCGTAGCTTTTATAATTAAAAAAGTTAATTAAGACATTGCCTTGGGAGCTTGCTAATGCCCTCCTAAGGAGTGCCCTTCAGCATATGCTATATTGAAATTGATTTCATCTCGGAAAAAGTGATATATATACTTTTAAAAAATATGTTCGCATTTGGCTGGGACTATTATACCTTGAGCAATGTGGTTTCTAGTTTATACCGTTACACTTTATACCCTGGGACAAAGCCGTACATAATAGAAAACGTATAAATTTCTCTAGCAGTGATATGTTTTGTGCATCAGCATTCATACGACATTCTAGCATAATTCTCCTCATCTTCAACAAATTTTCTTTCATCTACAAATCTGTCTCTGTCTGCAAATATCGGTCTAAAACGGCGATGTTGAAACAGCACAGCTTGGAACACGACGCAACAGCTTGGTTTGCATGTTCTGCGTCTGATGTTTCGTCTGCGAATTTTCGTTACGTTTGGTGATGACGCTAACTTTTTTTTTCTAGGGAAGCCGAAAATGTGCTAAAGGTGGTTCTGATGTGTGCGTTGCAACTAAAAAGAGAATTTCTTCTGTGTACTTCTTTAATTAGCACAATCGTATGGCAATAATCCAAAATTGTTAGTAGATGAACCGTACATGATATTACGTTCTATAAAATCAGATTTCATCTAGCTAATTAGCCTTGTAGTCCTTCGCAGAACGATGAAGCTTTGAAAATTTCGCTCGTTCATGTTTTAATTATTTATTAAATTATTATTATTTTTTTTTACGGATGGTGATTACTTTGGCTGAACTTTTCCAAGGCATTTATTTCAGCAGCATTTTATGTAACACGTACCTGCAAGACGTGCTCTACATGGCAGGTGCGATATAAGCGTGATTAATAAAATACAGCTGCGGCAGAAATCGGTCATAAGAAGGAAGCAGCTATGTGGCCTCCATACTGGCGAATTTTACCATTGTGCTTATCACTAATGAAGCCACAAAGAGAAGAAGGCGTTTCCACATTCCGAATACTTCCAAAGGTCAAGTGAAGCGAAGGCTCGGACAAACTTGAATGTTTCTGGCACGCTATGAGGAGCTATTGTGATTTGCCTATTGGAACCCCTAAAAAATATCACCGTCAAACCAACAAGATTGCGTCATAGATCACGACAAAATGGGGCACTTATGCCTCAGCAAATTATCTGTTTCTCTGTCCTGTTTCTTACATTATGCTGTATAGTGCGAATATGTTGAACGGTACATTGGAGGAATCAAGGAGAACATCTACATTGTATACAGTTGGAGAGGTTTTCTTTTCGAACGTTGCGTTCAGAGCTTCGATAAAGAAAGGCCCTCCTAAATTGAACCATGACGTTCCAAAATCCGACCTTCCAGGGAAAATCAGTGCTTTCCGCTTCGCAATTCCGGTCCCCGCCAATAGTAACGAAAGTGGTCTGTACTTGGAAACATTTTCGAACTTGCTGTTTTCAGGACACTGGTGGTACACCGCCTATGCCTCATTTGCTTCGAAAGGTAAACGACGCATGCGAGACAGCGGAAGGCCGTGAAGCGTCTCTTCGGAGCACATCTTCTTCGACATCTTGTTTTTCACTTAGCAAGCGTGATGCTCGCCCAAACGATTGCACGTGGCCAGTTGCATATGACTTTTTGCTACGAAGGTGGCTTTGAATTGTCGTTTTCGGAACGCTGAACGTTTTACGCATTGATGCCTATCCCAAGCGGCACAGCATGTTGGCCCAATATTGGACCAATATTGGCAATGTCCGCCCAATATTGGTCCAAGATTGGATCAATATTGGGCCCATATAGAGCGGGTACTTGTTTCCTGTCGAGACGGCGGATCCCAAGCAGCACAACATGTTGGCCTACTATTAGACCAGTACTGGACCGGTATTGTACTATTGGGCCGGTATTGTTGATATTGGTCCAATATTCGGCCAACATGTTGTGCTGCTTGGGATCCGCCGTTTCGACAGGTAACCAGTATCCGCACCATGCTATCGTCGTGACAGGTATCGCAATTCTAACTGCTTCGACATCAAGAAGGATGCAATAAGAGAACAGTGCTTGCGCTGTTGTATCCACGCGCCAAACACTCCGTGGTCCACAATAAGGCACGCGCACAGGTTCAATATAAAAAGCGTCGCTCGTCAATGGACCATTTCTGGGTGCGCGTCTGCGCATGCCCAGGCGGCGGCCGCCATCATGGCTGCTTGTGTTCGGTGTAGCTGTGATGCGACTTTGCGAAGCTTTTTTTTTCGCAATGCCTGTAATGTGTTGCGTCGTCGACAGCCGAAACATTCAAAGCAATGTCGGTGTACGATTCTTCCGCTTCTCAGAGGAAAAGTACCACCAAAAGAAGTACGGCAAGCGGAAGTGGTACGAGCGTCACCATGATAGTTGGCATGAAAACATGGCGTGCTATGAATATGCCTTAACACGTTTTCGTGTGGTTTGCTGGGGTGTATCACGTGTTATGTGCTTTCTCAGGAGCAGGCTATACCATTCAAAACAAATGTTATCCTGTTATATCCTCAAAAAAATGCCAGCTACGCCCACGTGGTGCTAATTTGTCATTATTGCTTCGTCGTCTACTCATCATGTCGTCTCTCGCCGCCAGGAGCGACGCGTACATGGAAATAGTCCATTGCGTTTTACCGTCAACGAAAAATGTGGCAGTGTACCCTTTGCACACTGCGTGCTTCTGGATCACTTGTCGATGCAGATTGGGCCATATAACACATGTGGCGCTCTGTCGTGGCTTGTTGTTGGTCATCTAGCTTCGGCTTGCCCCGCAACTTCCTGGTGCAGTTGACTGTGTATGCCTTTACCCTGTTGCGTACTTACACAACGAATTCAAGTGTCTTGGCCTGTTCCAGAATGAAAACGAATAGCCTCTACTGAACTGTTCCTGTGACGTCTTACTAACAGATGCCTGATCCAGCTGCAGCGTGACCCTATACTGGCTAATCCAGATGAACGTAGAGTCAGTCTTCGTCAGTTACGTCCTGATCACGTAACAACAATTTCATGTTCATTTTGGGTATAAGCCGCAGAAACAGGACGAGGACAAGGAATGACGAGAGACAGGGCAGCTCATGTCCTTGTCCTGTTTCGGCGGCTTATACCCAAGAAGAACTTCAGTCAATTATGCCGTCTACACACTTTGGTCAATTTCCAACATCCAAATAATGCACCACACAGGGAATGCATTCTGCATTCGCAAGGTTCTACGTATTCTACGCTCATCACTTGTCGGTAGTGTTAAGCTGTTTCCAAATACGGACTCGTGCTGTGATAAGACACCGTTTTGTGAAAATATTTTGCGTGACCACGCTCTTGACGGACTGCTTGATGGATAAACATGGAGTAACTTCGCCAATAATCCTGCCGGTTACCGTGGTACAGGGAGCATCCCAATGAAGAGTATGAATGACTACTGAGGGATGTTCGCATGTTTTCTGTGGTACATAATAAATCCCAGAGCAAGAGTGTCAGCACACACCTCCCTCTCATGTGCCACCATCATCATTCCCATACCTCTTTCACCCTCCCCTCTTCTCCCTCCCCTAGGTGCACCGAGCCACCACTTAAGAGCAGGCAGACCGCACCTTCCCCCCCCCCCCCACACACACACACACCTTGATGGATAAAGCAGGCTTCCGAGTAATCCCAATATTTAATTTTTGACGTTTGTGATTAATGAATACAGGTTAAAGACTTCCAGATATGTACGCAATTCCTTCATTACGAATAGCGCTCCAAGCGTTGTAATCTTGGACTGATCCTCGAGGAGTTAGCGCGCAGACGGATCGAACGTGGGGGTTTTGCAAAAAAAAAATATGTTGTTGTTGTTTTTAATTGTTGAGAGAGGTCAGCCACCATAAAGAAATATGTTCCTTCGATGGCTCTGTCCTTTGCCTATCCTGTGGTAGCGGCAAGTCTCCTTGCTCGTAGATAAGTAATGCAGAAATTTGGGCTTGTTGGTACGTGAACATGGAATGTTGATGTGCCGACAAGCTCAAATTGCTGCATTACGTAACTACGTTTCTAGTACATCGGGCTCTCTATTGTGTGGATTGCGTGGGCCAGCGGATTCAGTAGCCTTGATGGCCGCAGTCACGTGTCGGGTCCTCGCTTGTAGAGCTGTGAAAAACGAGAATCACGTCCCCCCCCCCCTATATCCTCATCTCTATATTTTTCTTCTCTAATTCTAATCTAATCTAATCTAATCAGCTCCGTGACGATTTCGGGCGCGTTAAAAAAAAGAGAGAGAGAAGGAAAAACTTCCTTATTTTATCTATACGGGCGGCGGCATTCCCACCTCATTCCAACGTCCAGTTCGACCACCCGCCCATTCCAAGAAATAATTGTTCAGATTCACTGCCGAAGGTGTGTGTGTGTGTGTGAGAGAGAGCGAACGAAAGAGTGCACAAAGAAAGCAAACGGACGCTGAATCCGCTCGTGAGTGGTACAAGAATAGGGCATCACCAGCAAACGTAGAACCCGCGAAAACTGATCTGTCGAGAACCGCACGCTGTGAAGCGTTGGCGATGACGGCGATCCATCAAAACATCCTGTGCCGGCGATTTTCCGGAGCGCCTCGCTTTCACTGCGTCAGCGAAAATTCTCATCTTTATTGAAGGATTCTGCTGGGAATATTGGACGATCAGAATTCCAAGGATTCTTCACGACTATCGTTCTTTATATTTTGTTTGGTTGGATTCCATTCAACATAAAATCCAGAACATAAAACAAAACAAAAAGTACTGAATCCAACCGTTTTTATAGTTTTCCAAAGAATAAGAAAATAATTATGAGTGTCAATGTTTTGTCTTCGTAAATGAATAGAGCTTGATATCACCAGCGCTCACACGGCGAATTATTATCGGGGATGACAATGGAGCCATCCGTAGGTCGTATATATGGACGAACATATATGTCAAGCATTTCGAGATTCTCATGTGGAGAGAAATGTGGTTTTCTTTCGTTTGAAATTTCTCACCAACAACCATCGCCCTTTAAAATAAATCTTCCCAGTGCTTTATGAATAATATTTGCAACCCTTAATACCGAGCAAGCTACGTATTACGGATAGTAAAATTGAACTCGATTACGGGTACTGATGTAGAAAAAGAAAATTTCGAGCGAAAACTCACAAATAGTCGTACTTACCTGAACAACACCGTGCCATTCTGACGCACACCTAGAAACGGCACAACGAACGTAACCACCCAGGTGTCTGTCACACCGCAGTCATAGTAGGGCGACGTCCATACACCATCTCTTCTGGCTACCTGAAGCCCACTCGCGACGTCTAGCGCACTAGCACCATACCTTCTCAACAACCACTCTGTGTAGTTCGCTGTAGACAGTTTCGAGAACCAGGGACACCGATCCACGGACACTTCATCGTATGTGTAATTCCGATGGAAGGCTATGCCTTTCGGACCCTCCCGAGCAGGGCGGTACGCGAACACACTCAGCAACGGCGTCTCCCGATGACCATGAAGCACAAGTATCCCGCTGCCGACAACGCCTTCCTCACTCAACACATTCATTCGCGCTAGTGTATAGTACAAATCCTCTCCGTACACCAACTCTGTGTCGTTCTGAATCCGCGCGGAGAGCGACGTGAGAAGGTTGGCTGTCCGTACGGCAACTTGCGCCTGCCGCTGAAACACATCGCCAGTCCGGTTGCTGGCGTACACACCAAACACAGAGAGTGACACGCGACCACATAGGGAAGGTTCCCAGGTGTTAGTCTCGTGTAAGAGCTGAAGAGCTGCGGAAACGTTGCGTCCCTGCTGCAGGAACTTCTGAACAATGGGTGAGAGATGTAGGGAGCGTGGTCTTCGATATCTTTGGCTGCAGAGCACGGGAGCAGGCGCCAGGTGGCCAAGGACCACTATGCACACGCACAGGAGGATGCCGCTGAGCTGACCCATGAACGGTCAGGCTGGTGGCCACACTGGAAGTTCTGGCAGCGGCATCCTCGGCGAATGCGTCACTGAAAGAAGAGAAGATGAAAACAGTCCGTTATCTCACAAGACCATCGTAGTCAAGTCCAAGTAAATTAGCTGTGGCTTTCGGCATATCAACATGCCAGTTTGTTGAGCGTTCTCTCCTTGTCATAGAATAATTTTGCATCGTTTTCACCTTCATTTCTGTAGTGACAAAGTTGTTGTATTGCGTGTCCTCTTTGAAGCGATACATTGCATTATACTGGTGTGGCCTCTTCCCTCCATTTTAAGACACTTGCAATTTAAGTTGCTCGATTAACAAACCAATGATTGCTCTCAATTATTCTAATTGTTGTCGAGCATCTTCCCTACGTCGATATAGTAATGTAATTACTGCATGTCCGCAGTACTTCTACGACTGAGAGTAGAGATAGGGTGCAGGCAAGCTGGTACTTCATCATGATGCAGGAAAACCGAGAGGCACAGACAAAAAAGGTCTATCTGTGTGTGTTGTCCGCTTTTTTTGTCCGTGCCTCTCGTTTTCCTACATCATGGCTCTACGACTGCGCCCTCAAGGACACCACTATTTTAAACATTTTTTCACTCTGTAATGAACTTTTGTGGTGACAACGCAGTCCACACAATACAAGGTTTACTTGTACTTACCAGTATATGTAAAACTTGTACATATGGTAATACAGCTGGTGTTTCTTTCCTTTCGGACATCCTCTCGAAGAGATTATGATTTAGTAAAAATCTTTCCAGGAGCAGTACTGCAACCCCGCGACCGTTCGGCCGTATTCCAAGACACGGTACACCAAGGCAGACCGCGTTAACAAAAGTGCCCCCACCCTAAGAAGTGCAGGCTCCTTTTTCGCTCTCCTCCACCGCTTACGCGGATTTGAAGGGAGACCAGAGAGTATGTAACTACCGGATGACTAATTACCTAAAATGCATTAATTGCCTCTTTAATTAGGGGCCTCGGGGCAAAAGTGAGATAGGAGAATGGGGCGCAATCTTCCTTGAAAGCCATTCAGTTGTTTTTTTTTTTTTAATCCTGAAACGAGCAACTGCGTTGAAATATCAATCGCCGAATACTACTGTGCAAATGAGCCGAAACCAAAACCGCTCGCCTAAGGAGCGTATGACCTTCACCGTCGTCAGCTTCTGTGGGCCGCAAAGCGGTAAAAAAGGCAATTGGAGTAGAGTTACACGTAAGGTGTGTCGGCCTATTTGTACGTCAGCCGCAAAATCTGGCCAGCAGATCAGCAACCACTCTAATCATCTGGATCGCTCAAAGCACGTGGCCCTCTGACGTAGAATGAGCGCTATGCTCCCCGCGCTCCTGAGGCGCACGGTTTCAGTTTCGGCTCATTTGCCCAACAAAATTCAGTGATGGATATTTCAATGTACTACTCGTTTCAGGAAAAAGAAAAAAAAAGCAAAAAAAAAAAAAGAAAGAACGAGGATTGCTACCTCACCTTCGCACGAAAGGCCCTAATTAAAAAGTGAATTAATGGATGTTACATAATTTGTCACGCAGCAGGTAGATACTAGCTTCGAGAGGATGTCCGCCTAGCCGTATAACTCAACTGCAATCGGTATCTATGGCGCTCTCATAGGATTTCTTTTTCAATCTGGCGGAGCTAGGAAGACACCTGTATGCAGGATGTGTGCTTAGGCAAATTACTGCCGAAACAACAACCACATCATTCCTCGTCATTTCGGAAACATAGACTTATGACTACTGTAGCGCGCGGAAGGAAAGATAAATATTAGGGAGAACTTACGATAAACCTCGTGCCCAAATAAAATTCCCACCAGTTCCATTCATGTGGGGATTAATCCGAAACGCCAGCTCCTTAATTACGCGCGAGAGTTTCGCACACGCTCCCAAACCTCTGTTGTCGAGTATGCAGGAGGTTTTGGAATAGTACAATGAGGCGCAAAACTCATTTTTTGCCCACCTCGAACGTGAGTTTGCCACGAATACTTAAGGGGCTGAAGAATCCAGCTGCGTCCACGAAACAGCATCGCAAACACCGCTCCCACTGAGATGCCTCTTATGTAACCTATCGCACGAAAGTTGTCTTTAATAATAACTTGCTCAAGTAATCCTGTTGAAAACGAATTCTATACGTGTTGAACAGTATTCAGTAAGCCATTGGTACGTGAGAGAAGCCACGGTTCTTTCATAAAGCTTTCAAAGCCAAGAAGCCTTCCTCACGAGGCTCGATATGTTCTAATGTTTTCTTCGTACTTGTGTTCTGCGTTCATGTGCTCCACACTAGTTTGCACCTTCACGGTAGCCTGCATCGTCATGCAGCGTAGGGGTTCGCAGTGACAAACAGAAGCCATATCGACAGCGGCCACAAGCCTATTTACGTTTTGCACCTCCTCCTCAGACGTTTACAACGGAACGAAGGCCGCCGGTGTGACAGGCCTCTGTGTTGAGGTATAGTTGTATAGGCACACAGGAGATACTTGTATACAAGGCGTTCCAACTAACAACGACGGAGCGCTCTGTGTAAACGAAACCAACCGAATGTTGTAAACAGTCATTTATCGCACGCGTCAGTGTTTTTCATTTGCCTAAGTAATTAATTGACTGGGCAAGAGTAACTGGGTTAAGCGTTAAAATATTGGTTCCAGGACCGAGGTATCAATTGGAAAGTTGTAGAGATGCTTGAGAAACAGCCGGCTGAGTCGTTTCTAACGAAGCACCTACAGTGAGGCATTCTTTTTCTGCTTAAAAGGAAAACTCACGAACTAATAGCGAATTCCACTGGCCGTTCTAGTGCAGAAAAACCTGCACTGGCCAGCGCGCGCGTGTTCCACTGGTCGTTTCAATGCAAAGCGCATCGCATTCCGCTGGTCGTTACGGGGCGACTACACCAGGCGAGTACAACACCACTGCAACTCTGCCTGCACGGAGAAAATCGGCGGTGGAGACCGGAACACGGGAGTGCGCCCGCTTCCGGACGGTCCCTCCTCCTCTTTCGAATGAACATGGCGGACGAAATGGAAGTGGTTTTCGGTCTCGTTGAGGATTCCGAAAGCAGTGACAGCAGCAGAGATAGCTGTAGTAGTAGCGAAGGAGGATCGGCGTATTTGAACGCCTTCGAAACTTTCTTTTCCCTTCCTCTACATAACGCTACAGATATCGCTACATAACATACGCTACATAACGCTACAGATATCGAAAGGTAGAGAATGCAGCTATTTCAACTTACCATTTGTGCTGCACATTGAAAAAAGCAAACGCTGCGCTTCGTCATTATCCAAGCACAGTTGATACACACCGTCCATGCTGTTCTCGGTTTCGGTTTTCGCGGTTTACCAATGTTGCCTGCCTGGTCAACGGCACAGCTGCCAACATAGGTGGCGTTGAAGATTGTTTGGGGCAGCGCCGCTGCACTGAAACCCTCTCGGATGTTCCGCTGGGCGGATTAGTGTAGTTGCACTGGCGGAGAGCGCCCCTCATTGTGGCGAGGGTGTTACACTGCTCTACGGTGCACCAGAACGACCAGTGGAATTCGCTATAAAATACAAGATACCACGTGACAGCGCGCACGCGTGCTGCCGTTGAGAAACAGATACGGGCGACTGCGATGTAGAACTGCTGACGACATTCTGTTGGTTTTAATTTGCTTAAAGCGCCCTAGCAGGGTTTTTCTTTATTTGTAATTTCTTTTTCGTTTTTAAAGCAACTCAGTGTAGGAGCACTGGAGCAACCAGTTCGACTCTGTCGCAGTCTTAAGTCCCCATTTATTTTATTTCCTCAACTATCACCACCATCCCCGCGTTGAGCGCACCGTCGCTTCTGAAAATTTGGTGCGTGCTAGCTGGGACACCCTGTATAGAAGGATGTTCACACGTAGAGCGGTGAACTTTGAGCAGTTATGTCAGTATGGGCTTGATTACGAAGTAAGAGTGAATGCACGGCGGCGTTACGCGAGATCACATTCGGGGGGAGAGAGGGAGTGGGGGAGAAGGCATTGTAACGAGATAGCGCGGGAGAAATCTTACCCCACGTAAAAATGAAGAAATAAATACACTGTGGTTAATGTTGCTCCTATAGGCAACAAGACCCGCAATAGCATTTCTGGGGAACTGCAATGTCGTTAAGAAATCCGTTGTCCTACTGTTAACGGCCAAACAGGCAGGCTTCGATGCCAGCAAAGTGCACCGAAGTGAGATTCGAACGGCTGATGGCAATACGACGTCCAGTAGAAAGACGGTTCCAAAGGACACCCTCGATTCGCGGAGATTTATTCCTGGAGTTACGGTTCCTGCTCTGCCCCACAATGACAGGATTAAAAAAGGACTGCACAGTAGACATCACACTAGACACTAGCACACTATATTCCACACTAGATTCGGCACACGGTCACACATATGCAGCAGGTGCTGGCAGTTTACAGAGGTGGTGTGACACAAGTTCGTTGGTTGGCATAAAAAAAAAGAAAAATATGGAGATGTTTGCCGAACTCTACATTGGGCCGGCTACTGCCGATGAAGCAAGTGATAACCACGTGTTCGACAGTCTGTACTTGCACCGTATCATCTGGGTGGCCCTCCAGTAGATTGCTGACTACCTGCGGTACCGCACGAAACGCTCGCACCACAGTACCGGGGATTTTTCTTGTTTTTACACTAATGACGATATAACCTCCGCATGCAGCTGCAGTTCTGTAGGGGCTTAAAAAGACGGCCGATAATTTGCCCCTCTCGAATCGACGTTTTTTGCAATTTTTTTCCCAGCTCTTATCAAAGTAGTAGGGAATGTATGTTGTAATGCAAGGGAGTAAATCCGACGTTCGCTTTCTGTTTCTGTTAAAAAAAAAAAAAATAGAACGTGAGGTTGACTTGGCACATTTCGGAGGTCAGTTGGGAAAATTAAAATGTATCGCGAATTAAATTTGATAAAAGTGCTCAGAAGGAATGGCAAAATCTCCCCCGAGATTGATAGCGTTGACGAAGTAGATGATTTAATATACCGTAATTTTCTATCGCGTTAGGTGAAACACCCTGTATGAAACAGTGTTCTCGATGTTATGCCACCTTCTATTCGCGTAGAGACACGGAAGTCAAGTTTACTTTAGATGAAAAATAAAAGAGAAACGTGGAGTTGTTATTGCCAGTGCGACGAGGAGGCATACACGTTTCATGGGCGAAACTCCGTCTCTACCTTGACGAACCGGCATCATATCCACAAAACTGGTCACCACGTGTGCTGCATACCATACCAGAGGTTCCTCGGAGTAATCATTGATTGGTGTCTGCCGCGGAGAGCACATATGCTCTTGATGAAAGACAGGGCAAGGTCCCTACTCGACGAGTCATGTTAGGCAGGTGACGTCCGCCGGTGGGTCACTACGATTGCTGTTTTTATTATTTTTTGTTTTTTAGTTGGTCCTTCATACTAGCTGCAAGTGCAAGGCTTCTGCATCTTCTCGAGGAAAGCACTGCAGATAATCCTAGCAAAGAGCACTAGGTTCTGTCTGGGATTAGCTAGTTCAAAGTCACATGTTCAGGCAATGTCGGAACCTACGAAACCACCCATGACCAGAAGGCTCGCTTTGGCAGCGTAAACTTTGCAGCTCGCTATCTCTGGGACCCTTGTCTCGAACCGTACTTGTCGCAGCAGCTCGCGCTACAGCGAAACTGAATTGTGAATTTATGCGCATCGACCACTAAGGTCATAAGAAACTGAAATGTTCCACAGTAACATTCCCCGAAACGACAAAGGACCTGCGAACCCAGAGCGCCAACATGCGCTGTACACGCCACTGAGTTGCACGTGCCCCGCCTTCCCTCGAAGGAAGTATCCTCAGTGCCGGATCTTTGTGGGCTGAGGCGGCTATGCTTAATAGCAATGAAGTATGAGAACTTCCTTGTGAGCTGCGGCGTGGAACTCATATTTTAGGATTTTGTGCGAGTGCCTCTATCAGTGTGTATCTTTGTAGTGTGTATTATTGTGTATTTGTAGTGTGTACCTTTGCATTAGTGTGTATCTGTTTCTCTGCATGTTCTAGTGATATTTATTCACTTGCACCTCGTGTACTAACACACTAATTGTTGGGGATGGGGAATGTACTTTTGTTTGTTTTGGGTTTGTTTGTTGTTTTGTTTTGGGAGTAGCAGAACTACTCAGGAGACAAGTTAAATTTCTCCCTGGTTTTCTTTTAAATAATCAATCAATCAGCAATGAAGTAAGACATGCGTATACGCACGGCTGTCGCACGATACATTGGCTGCAGCTCCAAAACAGCACGCCGTACCATCACGGCGCTTCCCTCCGCTGCGTTCCACCTGAGAATTTGTCCCTTGACCGTTAGCTGTGATCTAAATCCGCAATACAAGTATAGAACTGCATGAAAAGAAGGAACCTCCGGTGGGGCACGAAACATTCCACGTGCGCGACGGATGATATCGAGCTACAGTGGGCCTCTTCTCACTGCAATATATCCGGGAACGAGGCAACGGACGCTGGTGCACGATAGGCCCACATGCGGTGTCGCATCTAGATATATCGCTCCTTTGTGCTTCAGCTCAAATAAGAACTGGTTTTATGTTGCTGGCGATAAACGTCGTTGGCATTGGACACGCATACAGGTGCTTCACCTCCAACACAACATTATCTGAGATACAGCGTTATATTGGATGCGATAAGTAAGTATCATTTGCAAATCGTAACACAGAAATAAACAGTTAATTTTGGCGGCCACCATTGTTTAAGATCCTTATGCTTCGCAGCAGTAGTTTAAATCGGCCGCATTACAACTTTCCTGGTACTAACTGCTCCCCAAACCCGTAAAGCGGGCGGCCTCATAGCCCATTGGAGAGAAGCGCTATCTCTATCGACCCAACGTCAGAGGCGCTTTCTCCTTTATTACCGTCATCGGCTTATGAAGATCTGCCGGGAAGAGAGGGCCGTTAGAAGACGGTAGAACCCGTAATAAACGTCCCAAGACTGATTGTCTGCTGTCGCTGGGGAATGACAGGATACTGATAATTCCATGAACATATATCATGCGCCAGGAAGAACACCTTTTGTAGGCCATAGCAACGTATACATGAAGCTGAAATGTTGTTGGGTGCTTGCTGTTCCCAAAGGACGCAGGAGGGCCAGCCCATACAGCGTCAAACAGCCGAAGCCAAGTGGCTTGATGTACAGGAACATTCGCCAAGGTCAAAGTCTATCTGCCCTATAGACGGTCGAGTCACGCGCCTGGAACATTCTTGTAGGCGTTTGGTGTGTGCGGGATATCATTGAACGATGACGCTCGCAAACTTCCCGGCTGTAATGTACGTCGGTTGCAAATAAAAGAACATCACTGACAGGTATATCATGTATTTGGTGGATCCAAATTTGACCTCAGTTCCAGGCCGTTTACCACGCTATTTTACGTCCCTCCTGCACAGCCTTTCCTCTCAATGTAACCTTCACTCCCCAATACAAGTACCGGATCGAATACTGTGACAGCAGCCTATGCCCCAAATGTGGCGTTGTAGCGAACATTGAGCACGTCCTAACAGAATGCGAGGTCTACGAAACGGAGAGGCGGCAACTCTGTGCTCAGTTGAGTACTGCTAGCAGACAGACATTCAACCTGGCTGCAATCCGCCTTTTCAGAAACAGCTGGCGCTACCGCTCGGCTAACCAGGGCTAGAAACCCTTATGTTTGGGGGTTCGGTTCAAGTTCCGGTTCAAGGTTATTGGTTCGGTTCGGTTCGGGTTCGGCGCAAACCAAATAACGGTTTGAACCGATATTAATCGGTTCGA
This sequence comes from Ornithodoros turicata, assembly GCF_037126465.1. Classification (NCBI taxonomy): domain Eukaryota; kingdom Metazoa; phylum Arthropoda; class Arachnida; order Ixodida; family Argasidae; genus Ornithodoros; species Ornithodoros turicata. The sequence continues at coordinate 99,006,351 of NC_088202.1, forward strand.
ACCGGTTTACGTGTGCTGTGCTAATCAGTGTACCACATGAGAGAGGTAATATCAGGTTCCGGCGATGGCTTGCTCCTCTTTCCTTCCTCTTACATACTTCTTCGCCTCTACACTTCATAGGTACAAAGAACCATGCAGTTCACAGCAGATCATCCTTTACTGTACCAAAAGGCGCTGGGAAATGGCGTATAGCATACTAGAGCACTGCACGGGCCTAATTTTCAGGCCCGTGCCATGCCCAGGCCCGGCTGCTACGGCCCGCACCCGGCCCGGGCCCGACGTCTTCAATAGATTTCCGGCCCGGGCCCAGCCCGTACCCGACTGTTTCCATGCTCAGGCCCGGTCCCAGCCTGCCTCTGCTCTGTGTTCTCGAGGCTCGGAGGCGTATTTAGATTTACTAAAGAGCACAAATGGTACTGTGGTACTGTGATGTTACACGTAAGGTTTGTCTGCGCAGTGTGGTGACATTTTGCTCATGCCGCAGGGTAGGAATGCGGATAATTTGGACCACCTGGGATCCTTTTGACGTGCGCTATGCTCTGGTCCCTGCTCTGGTCTCCCTTCAAATCCGCGTATTGAAAGAGCAGCGAGGAAAAGGACGCAGGTAATTGATGGAAAGTGAGGAGGTACGCTCTGTGTTTTACAGGCTGTGTTTCTCTGCCGGCAAGCCGCTTGGTGTTTGCTTGCTTGGGAAGGCAGCGCGCAATGGCGCGTGGGCGATATGTATGTACCTTGCGGATCAAGAGAGACTCATTTCCGCTCGATTGCGCATGCACTGGTGTTATTCCCCCTTCTCGAACACTCACGAACACCTAACCTAAGTGACCCTCGCGCCGGACTCTCATGCGAACGAAATATGTCAGAACACCTAACCTAACTGAAACTCGTACAGGACCCTCACGGGAACGAAATATGTCCCAACACCTAACCTAACTGACCCTCGTACAGGACCCTCACGGGAACGAAATATGTCCGAACACCTAACCTAACTGACCCTCGTACAGGACTCTCACGGGAACGAAATATGTCCCAACACCTAACCTAACTGACCCTCGTACAGGACTCTCACGGGAACGAAATATGTCCCAGCACCTAACCTAACTGACCCTCGTACAGGACTCTCACGGGAACGAAATATGTCCCAACACCTAACCTAACTGACCCTCGTACAGGACCCTCATGGGAACGAAATATGTCCCAACACCTAACCTAACTGACCCTCGTACAGGACTCTCACGGGAACGAAATATGTCCCAACACCTAACCTAACTGACCCTCGTGCCGGACTTGTTCAGCGCGCCCGCCACACCAAACGTCCCCAAATGTGTGTGAGTGCACGTGTGAAATCCACGTCCATTACACGAAATAAGCATGACCACATATAAAAAAGTGATAGTCCTCAGATGAGAATATCACGATACACCATACCAAATGAAAAAAAAAAAAAAAGTGACAGTAAAATTCAGCTGTCCAGTCTCGCCAAATATGTTCGCTTACATACTCGACCGAGCAGGTACCCGGCCCGGGCCCGATGGCTGAAACCCGAGCCCGGCCCAGGCCCGCATAAAAAACGCAAAGCCCGGCCCGGCCCGGCCCGGGGTCTGGCTTTCCGGTAAGCCCATGCAGTGCAGTGCTCTATAGCATACCATTGAACTTCATTGCAAAAGGCTATTGCCAGTTTCTAAAGAAAAAAAAAATGAAGCAAGCGGTCACATGGTAGATAGGAGTATCTCAATGTCGCATGCGCAGGCCGGCACGCTGCTCCCCGTTGAAAAGAGGGCGAGAGGCCGCTCCTGTGCCTCCTTCCTCCATTCTCTGGACCACACGCCAACCTCTTTCCCGTGGTCTCTAGAGGTCTGCATTGCTTGTGGATGTCACTGTGAACTATTATTAGAGGACAAATTGATAAACCAAGAAGTGGTGAGACCACGCACCTCCAAAAGGTTCACGACATCGGCATACACAGGATGAAAGAAGGAAGTCACTGGAAAGGTTAGCCAGCTGTAGGATTCGAACCCACATCTTCTGGATTGGTATTGGTAAGAGCCCTGGACCGGGAATCCAGAAGGTGTGGGTTCGAGCCCTACAGCTGGCTAACCTTTTCAGTTACTTCCTTCTTTCATCCTGTGTATGGCGATGTCGTGAACCTTTTGGAGGTGCATGGTCTCACCACTTCTTGATTTATCAATTTGTCCGCTCTATGAATTTGGCAAGATTCCGAGTGACGCAGGGAGCTGGTGCGCAGCAGTCGGGTGGAAAGGTACAAGCGTTTCTACCGTCTGGCGAACCGGTTACTGCATCATATTTTTTCGGTTCAGTTCCGGTTCGTTCAAGGGTAGAGAAAAAATGTTGACGGTTCGGTTCAGGTTCGGTTCGGCAAAAAATAACGTTTTGCGGTTTTCGGTTTCGGTTTTGTTCCGGTTTCGACCCCTGCGGCTAACTGGCAAAGAAGTAACTGGTCGTCAATCATGGCGTCAACAAAAAAACATGTGCGTGCTGTCTCCGTTGGTCATAAAGGGTTGTATTGTTGACAGATTCGATGAGTCACAGAATTAAAGGGTTAATTCGACATAACCTGAAGCTCATGGAGCGTCCGGGACGCAACATTCTACTTGGGGGGCATTCATCTGTCATCGCAGGCTGGAACAAAGTTATTACCGGTGTTCTGTGCCCGAGCAGCGAGTAAACCTGATCAGAATATTTTATTTAACATAATTATCTAAGTACACAAGTTACTTCTCAAGTTACACTTTGCTTGTAAGTAACACCATAACAACGTAGATGTTCTGTGTGTGAACTATCGTTACAAGAATGTCACACTGCTAAAAGTATGTACAATCTACCATTCGTATGCATACATATCAGGCAAAATTCGACTGAAAAATTGGTTGTGATTATTTACACTTACACGATTATTTACACGAGTAAACTTTGACCTTCTTCTTCTGCCGTGCGTTCAGTCGGTTGCACGGAAACAGAAAAAAGCCAAACTGATCCCCCTTGCTGTACTTTGCTTTGCAACTGCTGAACGAACATGCTACTACCATCTTTATATATATATATATATAACTTCTGCTCCAGAAGTTCACGAAATGCTGCCTCTCACCGCAAAATATGCGGCCCGACACCATCTGGATTCGAATGGCAGACGACGAAACCGCAACCAAACTGTTTCGCCGAAGTTTCGATAGAATGCGTCACTGTCTTGCGCATGCTCCGTGAACATGTTATGAAACTGCCGATTCTTGGCCCATGTCAGTGTCAGGCGTAACACCGTCGATGTCTTCTGAACAGACTTGTACGTAACGCGTTACTAGTAATTGCGTTACTAGTAATCAATTACTTTTCGGTAATTTTTAACGTAATCAATTAGTTTTGTGAGCAAGTAATTTTCCAAGTAATCTGATTCCAATTTTCGGTAATCGATTACTTTTTTAACCTTCTGTCAACAACGGCAACCCTTTTCAGCAAGCCAATCTGTTCTTCTGTTCCGCCACGAGTTCGACTGAAGCAATGACGCAGAGGTCACTGTTACGGCCGTTTCTATATAGCCCACACGTGTTCCGTGCACGCCACAGTAATATGATAATCCCTTACAACCGCGACCTACTGGGGCAACGGTAAACTAGGTGACTGTATTGATAAATTGTGCGGGCTGAACATACCAATAGTAACAAAACGAAGCGAATGTTTCGATGTTGTTTTAAATTTGTACATAAATCTGTAATAAACGCGTGTATGTGTTTTGTATGTTGCTTTCAAATGTATTTGTGAATTTCACTTATCATGTATGTTGGTGTCTCATATTAGAAGTTGCAACAAGATCTGCATGATTGCGTTCACTGCAAGCTTGTTGGCTTTGCAATGGCCCACAATTTAAAAGTAACGGGAAAAGTAACGCGTTACATTATTAATCGGTAACGTATTACATTTTTGATGAAGTAATTTGTAACGGTAAAGAATTACTTTTCGCGCAGTAGTAACAGTAATTGTAATCAATTACTTTCTTCGAGGGGGGGGAATATATATTTATTGAAAGTAACGTGTACAACTCTGCTTCTGAGGTTCTTGGAGTTTCTCTTGTTTACCTGTTTGCTCCAGATGCTGTAGAGTCATGCTCACTATCTCAATGACCATTGGTGCTTCATTCATGTGTGTGTGTTTTTTTCTTCATCTTATTTTTTGCGGCGTAGCACAGCCAGTGGAGGAGAGCTCAGTTCTTGTGCTTGTATCTACATAACTTTAACTTCATTCTCGTATCTCACATCTAATGCCAATAAAAAGAAGCAGGATATACTGACTCTGCGTGCTAATATTTTTGAGGCAAAATAAACAGAGAATGCCACGAAGCAGGCAACTTCGCACAGTGCCTTCAAAGCATCAAGCAGTTGCTGGTTTCAGGCGAGTGCGGCACGCTAGGTCTTTGCCGACGGTGAACCTAAATATATATCTCTGGAGGTAAACAACAGCGGCGATAACTCACTGGAAAAGCATGAGAACGTAACATACACAGAGGGAGTTGCTGCTGCTTATTGACACCAAAATAACGGTAATGATAGAAGGGACAAATACAGGGTGTGTGCAGAAAAACATGACCCGCATTTTTACATGTAACTCGTTGTCTACTTAGCCGAGGAGCTTCCGGTGGCGCACGACGGCGTATTTATGCGTGCGAAAGCTACAAAAAAATCCTAGAAGGCATACTCAGTGTAAAAAAATAAACAGAGCGCGAAAACATGGGCTTCCATGCATTAGAATAGGGCGGTCATGACAGTGCATGGTAGTGCATTTCGGTCTCAGGAGAGTTATGTGCAGGCACCGCTAGGGGTACTGCCGATGAGCATCCATGTGGGACATCGTTTCGATTTATGCACCGATAGCTCCCCTAGCGGTACTTGAACACAACTCTCCTACGTCCACCGTGTTGCCCTTTCACACACACCCTGTTGTCCACCATGTTGCCCTATTATGATGCACGGAAGCCGACGTTTTCGTTGTTCCGTTTATTTTTTAAGCTGAGTATGGCTTTCACAATTTTTCTGCAGATTTCGCACGCATAAATGCGCCATCGTGCGCCACCGGAAGTTCGTTAGTTAGGTAGGCAACAAGCTATGTGCCTAAATGCGGGTCATGTTTTTCTGCACACACCCTGTACATACAAGCCTGAAAATGCCTAAGAAATTAACGATGAAAGATGAAAATCACTGAAAAGGTTAGCCAGCTGTAGGACTCGAACCCACATCTTCTGGATTCTGCTTTAGATGTGTGATCACAACATCACCTTTAGTGCCTCTCTTTCTTGTTCTTTTTTTTTTCTCGCTCTTTTTGACATTTATCGGCATTCATTAACATTTATCGAGTCCCGCCACCTGCAGTCGCTGATTTTTTGTCGGCTGCCATCCTTCAGTTCCACATCATAGCGCGATTGGTGTCTACACCTGCCAAGACAACGCGCGCTTCGCTCCCTCGTGCGCTTCCTGAAAGACACAATCCCTCTGCTGCCGCCATTTTCTAGGACACGCAAGGCTCACAACAACTCGAAAATGTGATTACTGACTTGTTGTAAACTCATGGGATCTGGAACGCATTATCTGATCGTTTCTTCTTCGGCGCTTATCATTCTGTGTTTCTCTCAACGTGCATGATATCCATGGATATGTGAGCTATATGAAAACGTCCGCTTCATCCAGTGCTCCTAACCAACGTCTGAAAACCACAGCTCCTTCGATTTAACACATGACGTGTCCAGTGCGTAACAATGTATTTCCGACCCAGTTTTCATTATTCTCTCCACAAAATGTTATCGAATTCCCCCAAAGAGCTTCCAGTCGATACGGTGTGTGTTAGTTCTGCAGCATTGCGCTCTCTTGCCTTTGTATCTTGTTAGATTCTAAAATACGAGAGGAGCGCACGCAGCTCGTTCACTGGCGATCGATCTTTCGAAAGCACCGAACACACGTCTGCTTTGGCATTTTAAAGTCATGCGAAAGAAAGCCTTGACTGCGTAGGCGAGCATTCGACGCTGTTCTGCAGCGGCTTTCTTCTTATTATTCCCCTCGACGAATGACGTCTTTAACTTGTATCGTTGGGCCGTTTTCGTTGTTGGGCACAACGCACTGAGAGGTCGGCACTTTCTAAGTGTTGTGAAGTTCCACCATATTGTGGGGAGTGAGAGAGCAACGGAGAATATCTGTAGGAGGAAATAGTAGTTTCCCATATGATTCCCCTTCTTTCCGTGCGCCTCTGCGCTTTTAATGGCATCGGTGGGCAGAAAAGTCGGAAGCTATCCTTCAGACGGGATAAAGCTGCTGCTAGGAAAATACGGGCCAGAGAGATTTTCTTTCTATGTCACCAACCGCAATCGCAGAGCTTTGTGCGCTGCATGGAATCACACGCGTATTGCCATCCAAACAACACAGAATAATAGGAAACCTACTAAGACACAAGTTGAGAATGGCGACGTCAGGACGGACGTGCGTGCACACGTCAAGACAGGAAGCCCCAGAAGCGAAGTTCATTTTCTGGAATGCGCAACGCAACAGGGACCTGACAACATAACATGCTCAAGGCCAGCCAATGCTTATAATGATGTCGTTGTCACTTCAGATTTGAGGAGCACTCTGTTGTTGTCACAATTAACAGAAATGCGAAGTGTCATACAAAGGCGAACGCATTTTTCTTTTTTTTTTTTAAACAAATCTAGTGCTGTAACGATGCCATTCGGGGTGATGGTTGGCGAGGGGCCTGTCATGCAATGACATCCTGTTCTCACAGAAGATACGTTCTTGGGCTCGCAATACGTGCGTCCAAGCACACAGTATACGTGCTTGTGCAGGAGTTGTACCCGGAGTTCGATCATCGGTCGGTTTGCTGTTCAGGGCATGGTCCAGGATCCTCTGATTTTGCAGCCAAACATCCTACAACAAAGTTGCGCGCATATTCCTGTGCCTCTGTTTTTAAAGCTGCTGAAACACACCGCACGCGACGCCAAACGCGACGCCAAACGCGACGCCAAACGCATTCACAAAACGGTGACAAATGCCAAATCCCAATATCTGCGACATCTGGGCTACTGTTTGACTGTTTGCTGGCTTTTCCTGTTAAAAGAAATAGACCCCCCCCCCCCCCCCAAGACGTTAGTTGATTGGAAGTGAACTCCCGCCAAACGGCCTCCATTGATGTCCTCTATTATTGTGCACGTCGCTTTTAATCACAGCTCTGCTTTTAATAACATATCAACGGAATATTTGGCGTCAGGGAGGGCCTCAACCGCAGGAGTCGGCCTCAGATAATTTATTACCCTGCTATCTAATTAAAATTTTGCGATTATAGGTGTCGCTGTGCGAGAGTGACGATAAAAATGTCGACGTGGTTCACACGTCTTCGCAGCTTTGGAAGAACGCTGCACGCGTCGTTAACGTGCGATGATCGCAACCGCTGATTAGTTTAGGGGAAATAAACAATTAGGCTATACACATTGCTAATGACGTCGCCTTCTACATATATGACCGCCGTTAGTCTGCTACCATTATTGTGAACGCCACCGTTGCCACGTCGCATTATGTAACACCCACGAAACCCATATAACACTCCACACATTCTTCGGCGTTCGGGTGTCACAGCTACGGGGATCTCAAACTGCAGATCTTCTATACTTCCATTAACCATTCGCATATTTGATTTCTAGATGCCCACGATGAGAGAGTTAAAAGGGTTAAAGAGTTTAAAAAGTTACGAATAGATGACAATGGAACGTCTACTGATAGATGCCATTGGCGACTTCTTATTGTGCTGCGGTGCTGCTCCAGATGCCAGCTTGGTCTTATCCCGATGAACGTAGAGTTGGTCTTCGTCCAGCATGTCCTGATGACGCACTACACCAATTATCACATGCATTCACACCAAAGCAATGCAGCGATCTACACCCGTATTTGACGTCTATCGGAACTTTCCAGTAGGTCCAAGCTGCAGATAGTGTGGCTCCAGTGCTATCCGTGATTGTAGTCTAACAGTTGTCCTACCACAGTAGGCGTGACTGTTTAGACGTGGTGCCGGCAACGGTCTCCGTTATTTCAAGCATTTTTAACCCCTGTGCTTCCCCAAAGGTGCACACAGCTGTGTAAAGATTACAATTGAGGACCTATGCCGCTATGCAGAAGTACGTGATCTCACGAAAAGTGTAGACGAAGGATGCTGTAACTAGTTCCTCCGCAAATCTTAAACATTTTGCTAAATAATGACCCCAGAACAACAGCAACAATTCAGTAAAATCTCCTGCAAGTATCCGATTAGGACCGATACCATGTTAGCTTCCGTGATTAACGCGAAGAAATTAAGATATAGCGACAGAACGTTGTGTCGATGCCGAACGGGGGGACCGCAGCCATGAGTCCGAGGGAACTGACGAAATCTCTTGCTGAAAAGCGATAGCGCTTTACATTATTATAGAGGACACTAGAAAAAGTGGAGATGAGCAGCAAGCTCAATTAAACGGCGAATGATGTTGCCATGTCGCGAAAAAGAAGGTACGGGACACACACCTATAAGAAGGGATGGGATAAACGGATCCTTGTAATGATCCATGGCCTCAATTAACTCCGGCAAGTCGTTCCGGTACATAAACCCAAACCTGATAGCTTGAGCACGGTCCAAAGAAGCAAAGCAAAGAGCTGTGGCTTGAGCCACCGTCAGGAAAAGTGGCATCAAGATTTCGTCTCACCACATAGGAAAGGATGGAACATCAGAGGGCAATATGTCGCACCACTATCCAGCGCATAACTTTCTGCCCTAAAAACATGTCGTAAAACGTAGGAGGCAAGCAAGCTGGTATGTACAACCACACGGTAGTATCTTCCTTGAGTTTGAAGAGCACGATATAACACAGGGACGGAGGACGAACACGTAAAACCACGCGGAGATACCGTAAGCATCGGGGGCCGTGGTCTGAGAGGACGCTTCGGCCTTTTCCAAGACGACGCATGACGTGACAGAATAGTAGCACTTCTAAATGGCATGCCAAAGGCGAGGTCGTCGTGGAGTCATCAAAATTTCATCTACAAATTCCACTCAGTCGTTACATTACACAGGTGTATTTTCAACGATAAGAAATTCGAGCACCTATAGACCATATACAGTACTTTCGATTTTCCTTTCTTTCACCTCCTTCTTCGCGGGATGGACCACGGGATCGTTGTTGTGGGTGTTTCTCCTGTCTCTTCCCTGTCTAGGGATACTTCTACACATGATCATGACATTCTGATCATGCACCGGATCGCCTGCGTCCTTGCCCTTTTACCAAGGCAATAACACGCCACCAGCCAACCAACCAACCAACCAACCAACCACAAGGGCTGCTCCGCTTGAGGCCGGACTCACACAAACGTGACGTTTTCTGCGTCCGTGAATAAAGGATGTGAATGCCGTCACATTCGCGTGAAAGAAAGCCCGTTTACGCCCTGCTTGCACCCGCCCACCAGTATGCCTTTTGCTCAGAAACAGGTCATGCACTGAGTTTCTCAGGACGGACATACGGTCAGTGGAAAAATCGAATGTGTGGAAATCCCCATTAATGGGTCCATATGCTGGCCGTTGAAAGAACGTACAGAACACGAACGAGAAAAACGTTCGTGTGAGTGCGGCCTCAGATAGAAAGATAGAAACATGTCGAAGCCTAAGCAGGGTGACGGTCGTAACCAAACCTTGTAGCCTTGGTTGTGACCAACGATAATATCAGAGCTGACACGTGGTGAACCATCAGCCGTTTTAGAATTCCGTGTTAGCGCCGCGAAGTAACTGTGGCTATGAGCGCCGTATGGACGTGAACAGATGGAGCGAGGACAGCAGGAAGGAGTGGGGGATCACCCGTTTTGTAATATCACGACAGTACTCTTAAAATCGCTTGCGTGTGTAAACCGTCTTGGTCATGGCCAGCGTCCAGTTTTCGCCTCCGGGGGGAGAAGTGGGAAATTTGCGCGCCCCCGTCTGGTGTTCTTCATTTATCTGTCTTTCTCACTTTCTGTCGTCTTGTCCGAAAGGTGTCTTTTTGGAGCCCCTTCACGCGGGCTCGGGTGGGGTGGGGTGGGGGGCAATTGCCGGCGCCCCCGTAGACGCCGGCACTGGTCTTGGCTTTATGGAAGTGTAGCCTCCGCAGCAATGTTCGACGTTCCTTCTCTACAGCTGTTGTCCGTATCTTGTTTATTTTATACTTGTATCGTTTAGAGACTATACCTTAACTATACAAGTATACATGCCATGTACCAGTATACATGCCTCAGTGCAAAACTAGAAAAGCATCTAAGAAAAAATCGAAGCTAATAATTATTTGGAGTACATTTGCGCGAAAGGTGAGTCAGCCTATATTTGTGCTGCAACGTGATGCACGTGAAATTTCGATCAAAAGTGGAAGCTAAATGTCTGAACTGTAACAGATGGGGGGGGGGGGATTTATTGACCGAAAAAAGAAAGGGGGAAAGGTGAGCCATGCAGCACGCCGGATTGCTATTCCCTAAAAAAGAAAAAAAAAGAAGAAAAGGAAAACAAGAAATAACAAAGACAAATAAATAAATAAATAAGTAAATAAATAAATAAATAGAAAAAAGAAAAGACACTCGGCTCAAATAAATAAATGAATAAATAAGAAGAGACAGTCGCCTCACAGGGAGCCCAGGAGGCCCGTATCACGCCGAAAGCGGGGCACCGCTTTTGTAACACTCCACTGGCTAGCTCGCTGCACGGGGCCAAGTAGTGTTGAGTGCAATAGTACAGCAATACACAGCACCTTGTCTAAGCGACAGTGACAGGCTGACGCCAGCTTGCGACGCAATGAATTGACCTTTAGAACCTTTCTAGAACGACTGTTAATTACGTACTGTCAATTACGTCTTTTTAGTGCGACTGTGCAACCCACTTCATTTTAACTACATATAGATATATATCCAAAAGTCTACATGCATATTTGTCCCAGCGTTTACCCAGTACTATCATCACCTACCAGCGTTTTGTAACGGGTAAAGAGGAATTCTACCTGGGCAGGAGGTATTCCTGGGCAGGAGGAATTTTACTAAAGAGCAGGGAACGGCGATACGCAGTGAGAGACAGAAGGGAGAGGGCGCAGAATAGATGGCGCGTAACGTTTTTTCCTTTTTACCAGCAATTTATCGGTGACAGAGGAGAAGCAGCGACATCGAAATTTAATTTCACTTTGCACATGCTACGAAAGCTTTATTTAGTACATCGGAGCTAATTTGGTCGCCTGCCAAATTACGATGGGGCGAAGAAATATAGATCGATGCATGTTTCTTTCTTTATTTCTTTTCTGCTTTCACAAAGCGTGCCTCGACATCGCTAGTACGATAACACATTGGTTTAAATGGTCACTTAGTTTACTTTCTAGGTCACCCCAATGAAACCCGTCCTTGCCTTTTACGTGCCTCGGACGTCAGCTTCCACGTAATGAGCAAAATTCGCGAAGGAACCTCCCACATTCCAGTTTCTTCATTTTCTTGCCTTCTAAGGGTGAGGCACTCGATAATAGTGTGCCGAGAAAAATGTGACGATAATGTTTTACTTGCATGGGAGCTCTGAGAAAACACGAAGAACTAATGGGTGCCCGCACGAAGGCTAGTAGAAACGCAACTAATCACATTGTCAAGTTTGTCACATCAAGTTTAGAAGAGAACGACTGAACCGTACTTATTTAAGGCCTATGATCACTAGCTACGCCAGCCTACTAATAGGTAATTAGAGTAGAATTACAGGTAAGTTGTGTCAGCCTATTTGTGGTGGTTAGCCTACTAGTAAGGAACGCAAATGAGTGTCTTCCTGATGTGTAGTATGACATTAACAATACATGCATGTAAGGTTCGTGTCAGCATACGTAGGCATGCGTACATTATGTTCAGTTAAGATATCGATTATATGGAATTACTTCGATACCGGGCAGGCTGAATAGTTGAAACTCTGTATGCGATAACGGGGACTATAGTCGAAGAACCTCAAAAGGAGAAAAAAATCATTTTGTACATTTGATAAGGTGTTTGCGGCTGGTATTCCTCGAAAAGGGCAAATTAAAAATGTGTACCCATACGTGGACGTATCTACTGTACATACATGTCCTGTTACATTGTTTTGCGGTGTGTGACTCAGCAGAAAATGAACAAAATGCAGGAGCGTGAAATCCCCTTGATAAATAAAACACCGCGTGAACAGGGGTTCAATCTAAGAAGAAGAAAAAAAAAAAGATTTCACGAGTCACACACTGATGGCTGAACGATGGTGATGCCCGGTAAGATAACGTCACCTGTGTGTAGTGGAGCAGCCACGATCCGGTATATTGTACTGCTAAATGAGCACAGCGCTCTTGAAAATAATATGCAAGATAAATATGACATCGTATAGCATGAACGCACACGTTTTACCGATTGCAACGCCCAGTATCACCACTAACACGGTCATGTGATAAAGGAGGAACGTGTCTCTCCAGTGGAAGTGATGGTTCCATATCCGCATCGTAGCAGACCTTAAGCTACACAATTATATGACTGTGTGGAAGGGGGCCTTCATACAACTGTCCGCACACATACATCTCCGGCTTCTTACCCTCACGCAGCGGTTCTATAAATTAGAGTACAGTCCTAGATTCTCTTTGGCAAGTACATATTGCAGTAGTTAGATGCCACTTCAGCACAAAATTTTAAAAGGAAATAAGTCGACTTGCCTCATTATTACATACAGCGGTTCAATTGTGTATAACAAGCAACCAAAGATCCCTTTCGAATACCGTTAAACATGTTTCTCTTGTACGAAGAACCTCTGCCAGGACACGGAGAACTTTAAACAAGGTTGGTATGTACACTGCATGTCCACAAGGAATTCACGGAACATTCAGTATATCCGTGGTTTTGGATGAATGTTCCTGTTATCATCACAGGCAGTGTCCTCTATCACGCTTACTTTGTGATGGCCGCATAGGCAGGATATTCACTATAGTCCTGGACAGCGCACTGGTGCTGAGTTTACCAGTTGAAGTGGCGACCATGACGTCCATGTAATCAGGTAAGCAGTACCCCAATGTATAACCGCTATAAGGCCGCTTCTCCGCTGATCATTAATGCTGTGGTGAAGCTCCCACTCATTCCCAGTGTCGCCTAGACTGAGAGTGTGGTGGTGAACTCAACGTCTCAGCAAAAAAAAAAAAAAAAAGCCCAGGTTATTGCATTTTTCTCAGAAGTCGAGGGCTTCCTGCGTTTTTAGCTTTCATGTACTTGGAGCTGTGCGTAACATTTCTATATTAAGCTGTGCACATATCGAACTATATTATTATCCCGTTGGAATTTGATATATCTATCAGGATTGCTCTATGTAAGTGTGCGTTTATACCGGTACAAAACGCTGTGTTCCCACGTTACGGAACTTCGTACGTTGCGTGCGAGCATAGTTCGGTTCCGTTTTTCCTTTGTTCTCGATGGCCAGAGTGGAGGCACGGCAGATGGCACAGTGTGCGTCGAGGTGCGCGTCGTGATACTTCTGGTAGCGTGAAACAATATCTTTCTTCTAGTGGAGGCCTCGGTTGAGTTGACAACTGCTGTCAGCTCCACCAAAATAAATCATCGTACAAGTCAAAGAAATATTTGAGAAGTGACTTGCCCTCAGAAAGCATATGCCGCGGCAAAGGTCTTATAATCGAAAGGAGGGAATGTGCGCAGACTATAGCTGGTACATGATGATAGTGAGGTAGATAAGAGACAAAGAAGGACGAAATGTTTGTGTTAGTGCTTCTTTGTCTCCGTGTCTCTGGTTTTCCTTATTAAATCTTTTATAAACTGAAAATTACGTTTTGTATGTTCCGAAAAGCGCTTTGGTACTTGATGAATATACAAACGAACTGATTGTCGAAGAGAGAGAAAACAACAGCCATGCCAAGTCTACTGACTACCGCAACTATTTTTGACTGTTTTGCGTGTGCAGCAGTAGAACGTACGTCATTTACAGATATTGTGCCGGGAATTTTGAACATCATTACTTCCCTGTCCTTCCTCTAAGCTGCATAACATGGCAAAATTTTCCACACATTGAGAGGCGAAGACACACAAGTTCTCCCATCGGTTCGATCAACGTACTGCGACCACACGTCACGGCAATAGCGTGCACTAATTTTTTAGCGGTGTAGTTAACGGTATGCCTTTGACGGGCAAATTTCGGTGCAGGTGTTACCTAACAGTTAGTGATGATACAAGTAGAGCTACTGTCTTTGAGGTGTAAATGTTGTTGCAGGAGTTGCGTAGTGATACCACGGTGACTCTTACAAGGACTATAAATTGTATCTTCTTCTGAAAGATTGGTAGGGGAATGTGGGGCCAAGCGGTTATACTAACGTTCAAGAGTTTCTTTGAGCATGTTAATGCGCATGGGCATGCAAAATTCCACACTTAAAAGAGACTTCGATCTTTTGGCCAAACACCACCAACAACAACAACAACATAGATGAATGGATGATGATGATGTGGGATGTTTCCCTGCGTTGAGTGCAGGACCCTACCCCATTCCAAAAAGGTTCACATGAAAGGATGACGAGGGAAGGAAATCCATACAGTTCGTGGAGGCCGGTGGCCCTCAGAAAGGAAAGAAGAGCGCCAAGTGCACGGCACTGGTGTCCAGGGTTACTCCATGGGCCGAGAACTTTGCAGATGTTGAATGGCCTCTGATCCAGCATTTCAAGTTGAGATTTAAAGGCCCGTCGCTCGCGTACGTACTGGCTGCAGTCTTCGAGAATGTGTCGGATTGTTGCCGGTAAACCACAAGTTGTACACAGCGCCGTGGTGCTGTGGCCCAGCCTATACCGGAGTGCAGGGGTGAATGCGACGCTAAGTCGTAAACGACGCACTAGAGACGTAAAGAGGCGAGGGAAACCGCTCGGCATGTCAAATGAAAGCGTTGGGTCAACAGCATACAGAAGCGACCACCGGGTGATGTCATGACACCATTCCTGATAGGCCCAGGGCGACGTCAACGCGGACAAGAGGGTGCGCCTATCTCCATTCGAAAGTATGATGGAGGCCAAACACCATTAGTGTATCATTGTGCGGGTTATTAGAGATATTTTACAAAAAATATGTTGTAAAGTAACCAAAATTCCCCACTTTACCCATGGGGAAGGCAAAGTGGAAACTATTGAGGGGCAAAGTGGAAAGTGGGGCACTCTCTTACAGAGAGAATAAAACCCTTATTTGAAAAGTGCATAATGAGTAGCCGTAAACTGTTGTAGTCTTGCAGGTCACAGTCCATCCAAGGTCGAAGCCATTTGTCATCAGTCCATACAGGGACACTGCACGAATAAATATCCATTTTTGTTACGATATCGATAGAGTTCTAGTCGGACTTAGTGGGAACAAAAACAGTGACGATTTTGCACTTTGGTCCTAGCTCACAGGTTGTCTATCAATCAAAAGTACTCCATGTTTGATATAACTTCAGAAGTGGGAATTCCTGTCGTTAGATCTTTACAGCGTAGCCGTTGCTTGAAGTTACCAGTCATAATTCAGCGCAACTATAATTTGTTTAATGACTTGCAGATTTTATGTGATTGTGCCCCACTTTAGTGACAGCAGTGAAAAAAGTTATTTACTTACTAACACCCAACCCCTCCGTGCACCGACATGAAGTTTCGTCCACACACGCACCTAGTCCTATTCGATGAACATTGCCCATGGGGTGATGATGACCCCACCAACAAGCCGAAAAGAGAATTTTTCCGCATTACCCCAACTTTACCCTACTTTGATGATTCAGAAACGAAAAAAACTCTCTTGTACATTGAGTAGATTTTTAGAGATCGAATTTCAAAGATTCCTTCGCCAACTAAGGGTTGCTGAGTTTCTCATCCACCAACGCTAATACGTCTCGTGGCGACATCTTCGGAGAACGCGCGCGACAATGCTAACCAGCTCGCCTGAAACCACCTGAAACCACTTGCTTTTTTGCGCACTCTCGCATGGAATTCGTGATACAAGACGCCCATCGTTGCAAATGCACGATTGGTGCGTCTTGGAACATTGCAACACAGACGAGGGAGCCGTGTGAATCCGCTGGAAGTGAAGGTATTGTCACATAGTAGCGACGTTAGTTTACGTTATGGTCACACATATCACGCGGGTTAGACATGTGCGCCGATGGCACTGTGGCCGGCGGCGGCGTCATACTAGTTTTGCCACCGGCGGCGACGGCGGCGCGAACAAAGAATAATCAGCCAAACTGTGTTTGGCCCCGTTGTGTAAGCCCCGGTGTCTAAGCCCCGTTGTGTAACCACACTAACTGTATGTGATAAGCAAATAGGGTATAGACCAGTTTACTGTTCACAAACAAGAGGCACCACCTGCGCACGCGCGGGGTTGGTGTGAGCAAAACACATTGAATGCAGCGTGCGAATGATTTCCGCAAGTGCGACATCGGCCGTGTTGCACTGCTACACTGCTCTCGACTGTCTCCTTCTACAATTCGCGTTCTTCGCCAAATCGACGCCGCACAGCGGTGAAACTAGGGACTAGCCGATTCAGGTACACACGGCCGACCCGCGTTCACTTACGGAGAAGTTGCTGCTTTTCGCATGGGTCGCTGAGCTGCACCTGCATTTTGCTGTTGAAATTATGGATAAAGGAAACAGTGCAGACAACGACCAGCAAACTAAACCAAATTACTTTTATTCTGTGCCACAATGCGACTCTGCGCGCCGAGGGGACAGCAGTGTGTCATTCCGCGTTTTCTTCTTTACACACATGGAATACAGCCTACTTTGACGCATCCTCCTTTGACGCATCCTCCGAAGAGACGGATTGAGCCACTCAAAATCAGCAAACCTGTTACATCAGCAATGCTTGTGTGTGTATGGCAGGGCTCTTGGAGCGGTACCGCTGCCTACATATTTGATTAATGTTCATTCTCTCTCTCTCTCTCTCTTTTTTTTTCTGAAGCGCACTTCTGTGCAGCTCACGTCAGGGAGGGAAGTAAAACCTTGTCTAGGCAAAGCAGAAGAAGTTTGTTTCAAACTTGAATAGACATTATGTGTAAGAAAGCGCAAGGGATAGCGCGAAAACATATAACAAGTCAGTTTTGTAACTGTACATTTGAATCAGCGCGTCAAATCACCTCAGAATGAATGCAGAAAGAATGCGACGTTTCGTTAAGATTTCCCAAAAACATGCACACCAGTGACACACGGGTGTCGCAAGATTACCATGAAAATTCTAAACTATATATCGTACACGCGCTACAGACTTAGGAGATCTTAACTGCAAGAGAGCATCAGCACAGATGTCGTGTGCTTGCACGTCTCTGACATTCCTGCAGCGCAGGACACTCGCTGCTTGCTATTTCGGCCTGGCAACCGGTAAACGTGAAATTCACCTTCGCGAAGTGTGGGTGATCAAACACACCGGAACTCTGCAAATAATACGCGTCAACTATAGCCTTCTCTTTGGACAACTCGGTTACGCCTGCCAGAAGTATATGAGCAGCGTTTAATACTCGTTCGCCTTCAACGCATCGAGAGTCAACTTTGCAGTTCAGAAATCTCAAAATCGAGACTCAGCGACAACCCGGATACATCAGCCATGTTGGAGTTTAAATGCGCTACCTACATGCAGGTCATGCAAAACGCGAATACCCGAATAATTTAGAGCTCCGAAGGAATCAGACAAGTGTCGCTACAAGCCGAAGTTGTTTATGAACGGTATTGAACATGACGATCCCTTTGCGCTGCACATCGACAACTGCACAGCCCAGCCACAAAACATGCCGACGATCACAATCGCATTGTAGTTTATCTAATATTTTCATCGAGCCTGTTCACTGCTGGCACTGTGCAAGTCACTGAAGGCATACAATTACTTCACCTTAGGCGAGCTGTTTGATCAGGGCGTTTCTGAAAACAGCGCTAATTTGCTACCGTGCATCGATTCATGTTAGCGTTGTTTATTTGTACACAGGTATCGTGAGGGAATCTCACAAAGGCGATGCCAGGGAACCTTTCCTTTTAGCTGCAGCGATCAAACGATTTCTTCGTTCTGCGTTGCGCGGAAACTGATGAAAACTGATTTCGCCGCCCTTTTCCCATCGGGTTGTGTACCCGAAGGATACACGGCTTTGCGGCATGCCCACTTTGCATGAAAACGATCACACCAACGACTCCAACTGATTGCTGTTTTGCCCACGCCAAGCAGACGATCTGCTGACTGCAGCGCCACCGCTAGAGTGTGACGTAGGGAGCGCAAACTGGTCTATACAGTTCTGAAATAATCGTTTTTCTTTGTTTTTTTTTTACACAGAATTATGTGTTTCTTCGCACTAAGCAAGGGGAGTGGGGAACCAAAGTCTGGATGGATGTGGGATAGATGGTACATAATTTGCAGAGTCATGTAATATACTGGGAGTGTGCAGAAAAACGTAAGCCGCATTTAGTCACTTAGCTTGTTGTCTACCTAACTAACGAACTTCCGGTGGCGCACGATGGCGCATTTATGCGTACGAAATCTGCAGAAAAATCGTGGAAGCCATACTCAGCTTAAAAAATAAACAGAGCAACGAAAACGCCGGCCTCCGTGCATCAGAATAAGGCAACATGGCGGACGCAGGAGAGTTGTGTTCAGGTACCGCTAGGGGAGCTATCGGTGCAGAAATCGAAACGATGTCCCACATGGATGCTCATCGGTAGTGCCCGTAGAGGTGCCTGCACATAACTCTCCTGAGACCGCCATGCACTACCATGCACTGTCATGACCGCACTATTCTAATGCATGGAAGCCGATATTTTCGCGCTCTGTTTATTTTTTTACGCTGAGTACGGCATCCAGGATTTTTTTTGTAGCTTTCGCACGCATAAATACGCCATCGTACGCCACCGGAAGTTCCTCGGGTAAGTAGACAACGAGTTACATGTAAAAATGTGGGTTACGTTTTTCTGCACACACCCTGTAGTAGAAGAACGCGGACTACAGAAATAATAACGAAAAAGCATCATAAAACTTAGAACCCGGATGGTGCATTAATAAACCAATGTATAGCGGCGTCTCTGGCACCTTGCAAACAGTCGGCATAGCTCGCTTCATTTTTCGTACCCGAAGCATTTGTCTCCATCGTTCTCCTTAGCACGCAGTAGGCACTCTTCGCAGAACCAATCACACCGATTTTTCTCTCTCTCTTTTTTGTCCCCATCTTGTAAAATAATGAGCGCCAAGGTAGTTGTCTACGCGGAGGCAGAGCCGTATATTAAAAGAGACTCTGGCCATTAATGGATCATGCCTATACCTGAACCTACCCACTTTTTCAGCTTTCTGACCAATGACGTCTTGAAATACGGGGCACTATTAATCAACCTATCCTCACTATTTGCCCCCATATCCAACATGGGCAGCGCCATTTTGGGTGGAAGTAGATTGGATAGGATTGATCCTGCAAAACTCTGCAAAACTAGTGGATTTTTTGTGCAAATCTGATGAATGCCACCTAGGCTGCGCAAGGCACGTCCGAAAGTGTCGTCTGCTTCCGTCGCTGTACCGCTGTCGGCAGAACCACCTGCTGGTACACATCCTGTCGTGGGTACGATTTTTTAACATATCTACATGAATAGCTGGAATAAAAAGGCAAGAATATTGATATCCATAAGATGCTGTAATTAAATTCAAAATTGTTCAGCACAGTGCCGTTTTGTTAGGATTTCGTTGTGATTGCCGTGTTCACTAGGCCTAACACAGACGACAAAACGTATTATTTTCGGTTAGATATCGATAGTGGAGCATCAATTGAAACTGGTTTCCGAGAAACGTATATCAGGATGTACATCCGCAGCGTAAAAACAGAGTAGTCTGAAAGTTTTTTGGAACGAAATTCTCGCTTCACAGTGCTTGTTTTTGTCGCCATTTTGGGTGGCAGTAAGGTGTCATGGCGACCCTCGTGGAAAAAAGCAAACCGATCAGAGGCCCGGAACTGTGATTGACAGGTCGAGCCTCTTTTTGGGGCTCCTCCCAATGTACAGACTCCCTTTTAATATGCGGCTCTGCGCGGGGGGGGGGGGATATAAACAATGGCTAATGGCTGCGGGGAGACACACAGAGGTGTAGACGTTCGTGCAGAGTGCAACTATTTAAACGAAGCTGCTCAAAAGTTGTCATTAAGAGATGATTAGTAATTTGCCTCAAATGCGACACGTGGTAACCTGTCCGCCGATCGCAGCGACCTCCGTCTGCTTCTCTTAGCGGACGTCTATGGGCGCTGTGATCAGCAAAAATGAAATATCTTAAGAAATCATTAATTTGAAACGTATGACGATCTGAGAGCTTACGCTTCGTGCGTCATCACAAAGGCGAATTCTACATAGCGGTCTATAAAATTATGGTGTTCGTATTTCACTGATCTGTCCTTCTCAAGCAGAAATGTCGGTGAAAGACGTTACGACTACCATTTTTCTTGCTTTTGGCAGCCGTCGTCCAGCTTTTCAGGCCACTGCAACAACGAAAAGTGGACTTCGTTTGTAAGTCTAGTCGCAGTAATGTAACGTCTGTCGAAAAGTGATATTTGTTCGTTGTTACCGGCCGCCCAGTTTCACTCCACAGCTGTAACAGCGCATAAATGCAACGCAACATTTTATGATTATACCAGTTACCCGCCCTGGACCGACTGAGACCGGTCGATTGAACGCTGCTTATAAACAAATAGGGATACGGGGGAGTCTCGTAAGATCACGTCTTGCGAAACAGACTGGTAACACGATTTTCGGATAATCTCGTTTCATGGGTACCTAGAATACTCACTGTGAACCCTTGTTTTCGATCTGGGCTGTTGTACGGCTTCCTTTATGTGTAGGCTTTTTGCTTTCTTGTTACGCGTGCAACCACCGGAATAAAGCAGTGTGATTGCGTGCTATTGGATAACTCTAGTGTAAACAAGATGAGATGTTCATCGCTAGAACCCAAGTTGACGTGATCACGGAACAGAAAATAGCATATTTGAGTGCGACCTCGCGAACCGTGCTACATATTATTCGACATGTGATTCCGACATGGGGGCAATTTGATACGGGTTCGTAAGCGCCACGCTTATTTGTTTCTCATCTGGTCTTGGAATGCCCTCACTGAAGACCGGAGTGCTCAGTGACTGCATCGTGTGGATCGTATAGCTTACAGATTTGCTGCCGTAAAGATCTTCCCCCCCATTCAGGAGAAACATTTCCGTAACTCTCATACCCTATCCTTGTTTCCGATTGCTCTGGCGCCGGTCCGTGGCAGGTGGTAGGAGTCGACCTGTTTGACATCAGGAAGAGCACCTACCTACTTGCTGTCGACTACCGTTCAAAGTACCCTGAGATTTCACTGCTGCCAAGTGCGACCTCTTCCGGCACCATCGATCGCCTCAAAAGTATTTTTGCGCGGCACGGGATTCCGGATACCTTGGTATCGGATAACGGCCCGCAATTTTCCTCAAAAGACTTCAAGCGTTTCGCCGACACTTACGGCTTTCGGCACGTAACAAGTAGTCCTTTGTATCCCCAGGCAAACGGAGCAAGTCGAGCGCATGGTCAAGACGGTAAAGCGACTCTTGGAAAAAGCCGACGATCCTTACCTAGCGTTGCTGGCGTACAGGAGTACGCCTGGAAACACGGGATATAGCCCAAGCGAAGTGCTCATGGGAAGACGTCTTCAAAACAGAGTGCCAGTACTTCCCGCGACGCTGCGGCCGAAGAACCTCAACCAGCGTGAGATATCAAAAAAGGAAGCTGCCAGGAAAGAGAGACAGAGGAGAGACTATGACAAGAGGCACAGGGCAAGGCCGCTGCCGGACCTGCAGCAAGGAGACAGGGTCTGGGTCCGGAGTGCGAGGACAGAAGGGGTCATAGTTCGACATTCTGGATCTCCGAGGTCATACGTGGTGCGAACGACAGCGGGCATGCTGCGAAGGAACCGGAGAAGCCTGGTTCGACTAGAACGTCAGAGCAGGGGCGACGCTACCGGAACGTTTCACCTGCTACCGGACCGGCACACGCAGAGTCCAGGGATTCCGTCGCCAGAGCAACGTAGTACTCCTGACCCTCAGCCATTGGAAGAGTCCGAGGCTGCCGATTCAAGTACTTCGGAGAAGGCAGACACAGAAGAGCCACCTGCACGAGTTAGCGAAGACCGCACAAGCAGATTCGTCCGTGTATCTCGGTACGGGCGGCAAGTCTTCAGGCCGGACAGACTTGGACTTTGAGTCGGACATTCAAGAAAGCTAAACTGGGTTGTGTTTTGTGTGTGGGGTAGTAACAGGTGTTTGGGTATGGTTAATGTTGAAAAAAAAAAAAAAGGGAGATGTGGTGTTAATGCAAATGGTGATATGGTTTGTTGACGATGTACGCATGCTCGCCTGACGAGGATATAAAAGAGGACGAGGAAATAAACGGGGCTTTTTTTGGGTACCTGGCACGAGATCGGATGCAGCGTGGTTGACTGCGGCTGTTTGGAACACAGCGGACACTACAGACAGGATTTGCGCAAACTATGAAGTTTCGTTTTGCGAATCGGCTGCAAATTGGGGAGAAACTTGACCTTCAAATATCGAATAACTGGCACCCAGTCACTTTTCATAGTCATAACAATGCAACAAGGCAACATTGGGAATGTCAGAGCCCCATATCTATTCCATTTCAACCTACAGCACGTCAACGAGTCGATGCCATAGTGACAAGCCAGTACTGTATATCAGCGGTGTTGTGCCCGCTACTGAAAGTCGTAACGGAGTATCGCTATCCGCTACTCCACTGAAAAGTAACGCAACACTAACATCGCCACCAATTTTAAAAGGTAGCTCGATGCCGATACCAATACCCAATTAAAGTTGCGCATACACTTTCCCTCTATGTTCCCGCTACTGTGCGGGCGGTGGAGGGCCATATTCGCTCCGCCGTTGTTGTCCATACTGGAGTAGGCAGCGTCACGACTGTAGCCAGAAAGGATGAAGGAATAGGAGGTTACTGTACACCCATTGAGTCATCTCGTTGCCCAACGTCTCTATCAACGGTGTTTTTTCAAACAGCCAGCATGCAGCATAAACTACATGTCAACGTGCACCAAAGAGATGTTATTTATTGTCGTTTTTTTCGTTTTTTTTACCTTCATACTAATGTGCATTTACGTTATCTCGAGCACCGCAACGAGTTTCCTGCAGCCACGAAAGTCTTTTCTTAGAAATACCTGCAGTTCTCCAACTCAAGTTTTTCCCTCTGGTCGGTTGACGTACAAAAGAAAAATATGGAGATGTTGGCCTAACTCTACATTGGGCTGGTTATTCCAGCACGATTAGGGTGGCGAGGACTCGTTACCAAGGAGTTCCACAAAAGTGCCAAGGAAGGAGATCACAGAGTGGAACAGACGTCCAATGTGCAGATGGCCAGTCACCGAGCTCTTTCTTGTGGTCAAGAGGGCCGTTGTTTAATCTGTCCAATGCATTCCGGGGAATTTCGCGACTTGCTGCGAACTGCTCTCCGTTTTTTTCTGTACTCACTGCAGGATTGTACAAGATACTCACAAAAAGTATTTCAGTTAAGTTACTGAGTACCGGCCAAAAAAGGTAACTGAGTAGAGCACTAAATACCCAATCTTGAAAATTATGTAAGATAGAGTTGGAATTCGCTATCAAAGAAATACGAAGAGCGCGAAGTTGAAAATGGCAGTACCAAAAAGCCTCATTATCTCCGCACGAACAACTGCTTTTCAAAATTACTATCTGATAGCCTGCGGTGTTTTTTATTTCTTAATACATCACCCCCAATACTGAAAGCGGCGCTTTACAGGCGCGAACGAATGCTCTACAGAATCGAGGGAATTTACTGTCCTTTTTCTCCTTATCGTTGCTTTAACCTCATCAAGAGTTATTAATATTTTGCGTGCCCTCTCTCGCTACGGCTTTCGTCACAGGTCTTCTATCCTGCCTGATAGGGGTCCCAATGCTTTACCCGCATACCCTTCAGGACAACACATTGCCTCATGCGTGCTCACAAACCCGAGGCGCTGCAGGGTACTGCTCCTCCCCCCCCCCCCCCCCCCCCGACATAAATGGGATGATGATGTGGTGGATAATTCTCCTCCGTTATGACTGCTTCCCCAGAGGGACGTGGATGCTCCGAATATCTCAGAAGTTAAAGCATATGTTCAGCACAAAGCGCATTGTCGATACAAAAGAGAATATTTAGCTCGACCTCCGTGTCACGCACAGAGAAGTATATTCAAAGTAACTTGGAAAATGAGTAGAAGTTATTGAAAAAAGTATACTAAATACTGACCTTATTTGTAAGATACCAAGTTACTCGCAAAAGTATTTAAACTCAAATACTCTACTCAAGTTCCTGTACAAGTCTGACTCACTGTTACCGAGTTGATTGACTCTGTGTCTGCAAGGTCAATTAAATATATCGCATATTCTTCAAAGTATTAAAATACTGATTTCAAGGCAACACCAACAGTTAAATTATGAATGATGATGTTATATAGGGGACAGGACAGGCTGGTCAGTTTTCCCTCTTTTTTCTCTTTTACGGGGGCTTACCAACCGTGGGTGCGCACGCCTCATGTGAACCAATAATCAATTAAAACTGGACGACCTACATCAGCTGAAAGGCGACCTGCATCAGCTACAAAATGAAATAAACAGTAATGCTTCACCCATATCTTTCTGGCATCGTACCATAAAAAAGAAGAAGAAATCGGCACACACGTCTTACAGCAGAGCTTGTTGTGTAAAATGACGATGCAGAAATTTTGTTCCGTTTTCGATATCGCTTTGCGATCCTGTCCCACGCGACACAATATTGTTTTTTACCAGTTGCGGGCAATGAACGGGAAATAAACCTTCCGAAATATGTCATAAACGCTTACACGAAGAAATTACTTGTAAATCTGAAAGCTAGCCCCATTGTCCCTATTACTCAGTATCGGATACTGATATGTGTTTCGCAGAACGGTGAAAAGTACACGGCTATACACGCGAGGCAATATGCGTTGTGGATAGATTCACAGATGTCAGAAGAAAATCGCAATACCTTGCGATGTATTCGGTGGCCTCAGCTTATTAGAGTAGTGCACATCAAATAGGATCGGACAAGTGAGGAAAAGACATAAGGAAAAACACGTTTGTGGGTGTTTCGCACTGTTTTTCTCTATTCTAGGCTCAGCATCACACCAAATTTTTTTCCGGTTCGGTTCGGGTTCGGTTCCGGTTCAGCTCTAGGAGGACACACATATCGGTTCCGAACCAGTTGCTCTAAACCGGTTCCGAACAGGTTCATTGCACAAGGTATATGCTCTAAAATAAATTGTAGAAAAGTTCCGACACCTTTATTTCTGTGTCCTGTATATTTATGTCCTTTAGTAATAGTAAAGAAGAGAGCTTATATTAGTACAAACTCTGTTGTATCCCCAAATGGCCTTCAACGAGATCACCTTTTTTTCTTTACAAACGGTTCAGGTATGAGCTTCCCTAACCTTCCAACGTGCCGGACGCAAAGCTGTGAACAGCAACAACAGATATATTCTGATGATGAAGTGGGGAGGTTTTCCACTCTAGGAGTGGAACGCTACCCCATAGCTATAGGGGGTCTAATATGAGTGGTGACAATTATGAGTGATGATGATGAGAGATGACGGGAATGATCGGGGTGGCGATGGCGATCCTGATCGTGATCGTGACGAGGGGAATGTCCGAGAGCGCTCTTGGGATCACAATGAGTCCTTTAGGCCTGTCGCCTCAAAAAAGCCAACTACATGACGTAAGGCCGCCCTGGAGTGGGCCGCGGTGTCCCAAGGGCCGAGGATGCTCGACAAGTGGAAGGGACGGCAGCCAAGGGTAGCAAGCTGTGACGGCAGTGTACGCCTCTCGTTGATATAGGTCTGACAGCGGAGGAGTATCTGTTCTACGTTGGCAAGTACACCACACTCGTTGCACATAGGGCTAGCCTCACAGCCTAGCTGGTAGCGATAGAACGGACTGAAGGCCACACTCAGAAGTAGCCTGTGGATGAGCGACTTCATGGGACGAGGAAGCTTTGCAGGCAAGGTTGTGGGAAGAACGCTTGTCTACAGGAAAACGAAACTAAAGAGCGCGGTTGTCCGACGTTGTCTCCATCGATGGGGATGTCCAGCTATACACTTCCGCTTGTATTGGAGACTCGGGTTGCAAAAAATGTCGCCTGAACTGGTCACTTTTGGATCAGGTTGGGGCACTTAAGGTAGGTTAGGTGAGAAACGGTCGGTGTCGAACTCTCGACGTTTTGAAACCGGTTTTGAAACGGTAACCGAAATTTTCTAAATCGGTTCGGTTCCGGCAAAAAATAAAGGTTTCTTTCCGAGTTTCGGTTCTGGTTCCGGTTCGCTTTTATGCTCTGATTCTAGGTGCTTTGGTTCTATGGAATGTAGCAGTAGCGGAGAAAAGGAACGCAAATTTGTAGCGAAAGTTATTTTTCCGCTACAAATTTAAAACGTAGCGGTTTCGCTACTCAGCTTCTGAAAAGCTGTAAATACGGCAGAGACGCACAACACTGACTACCAGACAATGACTGCAATCGGGTAGGGTACCGCACCACCGCGGTGAAACACCCCATCTCATCATTATCATTTATTGTTTGTTGTTGTTGACTACCAGACACATCTCTTTCTGTGTGGAACAGTAGCTAACTCAAAGCACCATGATGTAATTTCGATACACCGTTTCTGCATAGCTCTTTGTGTTGACCAGGTAATCACTGTAGGTAGGTACCAATAGACCTCTACCAGAGAAACGTTATCATGACGTTTACAGACAGACTGAAACCGAAACAAATCGGAAGGGGAGGACTGGGTTCCACGAATGGACACTTGTTCGCTGCCTCCTACTGAAAGAAAAGTAGGACGGAAGGTCGTGTCCCTTTCAGGGACCGTCGTAATCCCCTCAATACCACGGCTTTCGGGCGCGGCCTCCTGCGCCCCTAGCTCGGAGTGTAGGTCAACTCTACCAAATTTGTGGCGCTGTCGAACACTATGACGTCATTTGTTTACAAACAGGGAGACATCTTTTGAAGCAATCAGACGAATACTCTTATGTGGTATCAGCAGACTAATCGGCCTGGTATTCGGAGCAAGTAGCCGTCGCAGAAAGAGGCAAGGTGGGGTCGCCTCTCTGGAAATGTGGAATACAGTCAACACTTGACCTATATTAACCCTCAGGTTATGGATTCCCTCCTTTATGAACGCCACATCGTGGGCCAAGATATTTTTTCTTGTATTTCTCCCTCGTTTTATGAGCCCCCGATGTCCGAACCGCGAGGGCTCTTTGGGGGAACGAATTCGGAATACGCAAGCGTTTTTGGCCTGGATTCACGAACGGAATAAGATCAAGAAGAGGTTCAGGGAAGAACCAGGTTTCCGCGATGACCGAGGGCAAAACAGGAAGGATGACTCAGGTTTCTGTAGGAAGAACTGGTAAAAAAACCGTACTTCTGTATTTTGAATGAACACATGAGGAAGAACAAAGCGATCGCCTGGGAATATGCAACATAATTGCATGCTAGGTCTGCGCGAAATTTCGAAGTTTTCGAACACCAAAGCCTAAAATTCTGCATGTATTTTCAAAATCTTGGTCTTTACAAAAACCTGGTCCCTACAGCTTGCCTCGCAACACTGTCGAAACATTGCTTTATGAATCTCTTAATTCATTAACATATGTCAAGACACGAAACCACGGTCTCTCAATACTCGCTCTGGTCAAGAAACTCCGGCGGAATACAATGGAGCGACTTGCTTAGGGTCCGGAGGTGTCGCGCGGGGGCGCTAGTGTTGATCGGGGGGCGCCGTCCTCTGTTAGCAGACGACAGAGCCATAGGGCTACGCGTGTTCAGTCGGCAACTGGAATGTGAATCGGACCAGCATCGACAGTTCCTTTGCCTGTTTCTTGATTCGTATTTGCGTACCAGTATGCGTAAGACATGCTGTGCAACTGGTTGCGACGCGGGGAAACGGATTTTTCGTCTTCCATCGGACCCCGTTGAAAGAGAACAGTGGAAACGGGCAAATCCACGTGTGGAGACCGAAAGCCTCATGTTCGACTCCCCGAACACGAGGGTGTGCATTCTGCATTTCGACGCCACATACATAATTTGCTGCGATTATCAAAAATACCCTGACTGACCCAAGATCACCCGCCTAGTGTGGTGTTTCGGTATTAATCTTCGGGTACAGCAGGCTAGGAAATTTCAGGTGGGAGAGCACAAGCCAACTGAGATTATGCAGTCTTGGGCATTCCTTGCTGCTTCTTGAAATGCAATATAAAAACGACAATAAAAAGGATGAAGCACAATAGAATTCTTCATTTTTACACGACTGTAATCTGGAACGACGTAATCCATATGGGACAAATTAAGCAAATGCAAAATGTGAAAATGAAAAGTATGTATTTTTCAGACTGTCACTTCATTTCACCATGTAATCCGATCGCACATTGTGATATAGAATGATTGTTAATTGCCAGAGAAGGAAAAAAATATTTAAACAAAACACTACAACCATGCATTGAGAGAACGGAAGTGACAATTGACCAAGCCATCGTGCTGGCGGTTGCAATGTCATAGTGAGTGCGTGCCCTTGCATAGAAGCATCGATACTTTTTAAACATTTCACGTCTCTCAATAATTAATTTTCTTCATCAAATAAGCTTTCCTGGTAAAATGTCAGATTGGGACTGTTGATTCTGCAGCTGGCAAAAGGGGTAAAAAGATGGTAAAAAGAGAAAGACACACACATTGCGCCACCAGTTTTTGTTTTCTTATTGTCATTATAGCGCTTTTAGTAGGGTGCATTTTTATACTTTTTGTGATTTTTTTGTGTGCAGTCCAACTTTGGGTACGTGAGTACTTGATTGGAAAGCACTGGAATTTGAAATGTAAAGTAAACGTACTCAGAAATATAATTGAAGTACTACTTGTGTACTTGGCACTTCTCCATCACTGGCTAGGAGAAACGTGTGTCGCACGTTCTATCTTGAGTTGCTGCAGATTAAGCCCCAGGGTCTTTCTTTCGGGAGTATAAAAGGGCCGAAATAACAGAAATTAAAAAATAGCGAAGAATTAATGAATATAAATATAAACTAAAATTTAGCATTTGCATCGTGTGCAGCAACTGGTACGCGGCTGCTGCTCACGTCTTGGAACGTAACCGATTTCCGGACTTTTATTTATTTTGTGTTGACCTCTACAATGCTAGTTCTCCTATCTCCCTTTCTCCTATTTCTCGTTTACAAGGTCAGAATAATGTGCACGCCAAACATCATGGCATCTTTTCTGTGTGTAATTTGCGGAGACGGTGACGCAGTGTCAGACATATACGTTATATAAAAAAACTGAAATTATGATGATTCCTGTTTCATTGGCGCTGTAGTAGCTGCGATCATAATGCGCCAAGACGAAAAACGCTTAGAGATTTTGTTGTGTTTGCATGTACATATTATGTGCCGCTATTTTAGGCCATGGCTGTTGGCATGCATGGTTAAATTAAAATAAAATATAAATTAAAAGCACAGACAGTGTCCACGATTGTGCAAAGTCCTCTGTTCAACAGATATGAGGCGTGTTGTAATGCACCGTGATACACCGCATACATGGCCAAGCACAACGCTCAAATACAGCCAGGGACCTTCACAAAAGCGGGCCCGCTAGGGCAGCGGCAATGTGAACAGTGCCGGGGAGTGCCCCCCAATCTACCAGAGCGCCATTGCGCGGCCCCGGCGCGCCCTAAGGAGTTTTTCGCCTGAGTTTCCTGACTAGAGAGAGTATTGAGAGACCGTGCACGAAACGAAACAAGAAATGCTTACAAAACGACGATAAAACCTGAGACACGGAGCGTGTCTCAGGTTTTATCGTCGTTTTACAATGTACCAGCTCGCCTGCACTCTTGCACTATGCACTTCAACCAGAAATGCTTGTCATTCGTAAATCAAGTGTTGACTGTGCTTAGGTTAATGAGTCAAACGACTTGCAGCTCTTAGATATTAAATACGGGACGAATTAGAGAACAAGAAACATTCATACTTAAGTTTCACAATTTAAACTGCGCTATTATTAATAATAAATGGATGGCTTGTGAATCTCTAGCACCGAACGCCGTCTACATACCCAACAGTGGTACACTAGTCATTATGATATAAAGCCACACTGCCAACTTAATCAGTGAAATAATTGTAGTTAAGCGTTCACCATCGTTGAAGATTTATTATGATTACCATTATGATAGATTACTCCATTCATGGCGCAGCCTGTTTAGAAGGGGTTGGCAGCCACCATGAACATGTTGTGAATCCATAGATGGCTCTTGCAAAGACACCTGAAACACTATCTTCAAAAACAGGCCTGCATATATAAGCAGAAATAGTGACGTAACGGAATTATTTTCTTAACAATAACTTTTGGCAGTGCGATGCTGTGTGGCTTTACATCATAATGACTATAGTGTACCACTGTTGGGTATGTAGACGCGTTCGGTGCTAGAGATTCACAAGCCATCCATTTATTATTAATAATAGTGCAGTTTAAATTGCGAAACTTAAGTATGAATATCGCAGAGACCTGCGGTCAGGCACCTTTTGCATCTCTTTGTGGGTGGGATAACATAATTTTTTTTTAAAGAAATAAAAAATGTGACAGGCGGGCATCATTCGATTATAAATGAAACTACCCAGCAGCGTATTTAAAATCATTCCTGTCGAGAAGCTACGCATTTAAGCAATTTTTTTTTAAATTCCGTGTTAGCGCCGCGAAGCAACTGTGGCTATGAGCGGTGTACAGATGTGGACAGATGGAGAGGGGACAGCAGGAAGGAGTAGGGGGACAGGGGGTTAGCATGCGTCCTTGGCCGACTTCAGGGGGAACTGTGCCGAAATTCGTCTGGAATGTCCTCGGAAAACACAGGGAAAACCTCAGACAGCGCAACCGGTGGTAGGATTCGAACCCACCACCTCCCAGTCTTCAGCACGACCTTGACTACCACCATAAGCAAAATTTACATATTATACGCAATGTACATACTTCTTCAGGTTACAAAAATATGAACATGGTACAGGAACATATATACAGTTTACGGGGGACTAGTATATAGGCAAAGTGTTCATATTATGTACACATTGTACATGAATACGCTCGTATATGATCGATATGGAGAAAACGCTTCCAGGCACATGCGACACGTCACTTGCTTCTCCTGTGGCATGAAAATAGGAAAGAACGCGCAACGGAAGAAAAATAATACACGGGATCACACTCGCGCGTGGCACTCCCCGTTCTTGTAGCCACATAAACCTGGACGGCCGCACACGGACAAAAGAGAAAAGAGATTAGGGACAGAGGAATGCAGTGATAGGATTACACTTAACCTCCAAAAGACGAAATGGCATCGGTCTCAGCAGATTTGGCTCACGAGGTGTGAGGACTGGATAGAACAGGGGAACCTCGTAATTCAATAATTCAATAACGAGAGCAAGAGCCATCCCAGTAGGGCCTGAGCAGCCAGGTGCTGCTGGATAGGATGGCGTCGATAACAATCGATGCCAGCAGCGCTTGGCAGAGCGACGGCTAACCCGTGTCTTTTTTTTTTCTTTCTTTTTTTCTGCTCCTTTTGGGGTGCAGAATATTGGCAAAGAAGCGTAGTAGAGAAGGGTTCTGACAAGGAACAGATGTAGCTCTGTTGCGTTAGATAATGTGTCTGTGCAGTGTCCTGCCGAGGGTTTTAGCTCCACTTTCTTTCAATGAGCAGGTCGTGATGGGGCAGAAGGAAGCAAGCCAGAAAGGGAAGTCCGAGAAAAAGTTCGACGTGCTTACGTTTTTCTTTTCTTCTTTTTTTTTTGGTAGCGTGTGAGTCGATGAAAATAATTGGAGTGGTAGGGTTTGTCGAATGTTTCATAGTGTCATAACATTGCTTCGTTAAGCCGGGTGCTAGAACGCAGACATACTGCGCATGCAGTGTTCGCTCAACACTCAAAGGATCATTATCGAAAAGCACGACAATATAAGCGCTGCTGCGAATGTAGCAGGTAAGCAATTGTACTGGTTCACATGGAAGTAGAAGGGTGCAATTTGGTGTTTCAGGGGCGTCCATTGAAAAACCTTAAAAGTTTATCTAAAATTATGTACGGCGTGTGGTGTTCACTATTTTCGCTGCGGATGATATATGTCAGGTTTTCTAATACGTGTGTTACTTTTGGAAGCCACAGCGTCCTTTCTTTCTCCCCCCTTTCTTTCCTTCTTTTTCTTTTCCTTTTCTTTCCATCCGCCTTTTCCTTTTTTGGAATAGCAAGCCGACCTCATTTCCCTTTCTTTTTTTCTTTTCTTAATAAACATATCCCCCCCCCCCCCCCCCCCCCAGCGTCTCGCGTGTAGTCACGTGAAAGCTGTGTAGAAATGGCTCTCTCGCTGGAGATGTGCAACAAAGAAGTGTAGCAGTCAGTCATTCGTTTCCTCATGAGCGGTATGAAACCCATTGATATCCATCGTCGCATGAAAGCACTGTGTGGTAGAGCCTGCATGTTACTGCATCAGGTGTATAAATGGACGCGTAAGTACGCAGAAGGCAACACAAATGCGCTGGCCTCTCTACGACCTAGTAGCCCGCACACTACTGCAGCGGCCGAAATTGTCGAAACCATTTTTTTTTTCAATCACCGGGGTACAATTGTTGAATATTAAATGCCTAGGGGACAAACAGTGAATAGCGCTACGAAACAAATGCCAAGGCCTGCCCTCATACGTCACGTATGACAATACTTCAACCATCCGTGATCTTCGAAACTGTCTTCCACATACACCATATTCACCTGACGTTTCATCGTCGGACTATCCCACAATAAGGAGGTGCTTGGCAGCCGGAAGTTTAGTTTCGAGGGAGACGTCAAGCAAGCGGCGCATGAATGACTACACGCCCGACCCAAAGACTTCTTCTCTATACACGCGCATTCATTCACCGCCGCTATAACACAAACACACCGTGGCACAGAAATGCAAGAGTACTGTGCAATACCGTGGCGCTTGTTTCAAAAGTTCGTCGGGAACTTCTCTTTTGTGTTTGTCGAAATAAAGCACACAATTTTCTCCTCTTTCTCTGACCAAACCCATTCGTCGTTGAACACTTTTGATTTTGTAGTAAGTCTTCCATTTCGGCCACGTGCACGGTTCGGAGGTTTCGAATACAATGTTCGAATAATGTACCTTCCCTTTTAATTTATTCTCACGTTCGAACAGCCTACCTTCCTTTTTAATTTATCCTCATGTGTCGTTCTGTGCAGACAGGCACGCAAGGTTCCTTTATTTAGGTTACATTTTCAGTTTTATTTTTGTCTTCAAGCGATTCTGAACGATGCTGATACTATTTTGTAGCAGTATCTACTAGAGATATCAAGATTTATGTTTGAGTGGATTAACCAACGGATCGATCTCTCGAAAAAGGGACACCCACGTCACTGGAAATCGATCTATCCCATAATGATCCGTAGTCTTCTCCATGTGCCGCAGGGTGCACAAGAGAACAAATTTTGTATCTTGCTATTTGTTTGCTACCTCCCGAAGAACACCAAGAAGCCTCTTTTCGTAGTTTTTTCTACTTACTGGAGGTCTCTGGTGTCTGTTATTTCTTTGGTTTTCCCTGTAGTAAACACGTGATTTTCACTCCTTGACATTTTCTTTTCATCAATGCTCTGTATGTTTTCTCCACGAACGACGCAAGTACACTACGGTCATCCGCATGAAGAGTGCTCTAGCTGATAGTTTCCGTACAACCTGTAGAAGGCTACTGGGCAGTGTAAAATTGTAATATTTGACTCGGCGGGGGACAGAAGGGAGCGTACAAAATGTGCGAATTCCGAAACATCGCAGTGTCCACCTTATCATGCCGTGAAGTGAACAACAACTACTACGGGATGAGTATCGGACAGCTCGCAAGGAGTATGCCAAAAAAGGCTTACAGTATAGGGGATAGTAATCCAAGGCATCACTGAGCTGAGACTGTAAGTGTACTTGCTGTGCGGTTAGTGTTTTGGAGTAACAGGAGCCACGTTTATCGAATTACCATCCTCATAATTTTCTTCAAGTATCCCAGCATACCAGTAAATTTCGCCCAGGAGTCCGGAAAAGTAGAGAAAGGCAACGTCCCTTGCCTATGTCATTCACAGACATCTCACATAACTGAGAACGGTAATGATACGCTTCGGTAATTATGTTATTTTCCACGACAGCCAACTATATATTTCCAAAACGTCCTGCCAACGCCAACACGTTGTAAACGGTATCAATGCATTGGAAAGGGTTGGTGAGCCCTTTCGCTCTACATAGCCCATTCTTATTGGTGTCTGAAAAACATAAAACACACAAGACACTCAAAATCTAGCCAGGTTAACCACTGAAATTGTCTCAGCAAGACGGATGACTTGAGGTGACGGCCCGTTGCCAACAACGCTTTACATTCTATTAGGAAAACACCTGCAACGCAAGATACACCGGACTCGCAGTAAGATGGCCATCGCAATCTTATGGGATGATCTTTAAATTTCCTGCTGAGTTGAACCCTTCCTATAGGCATGCAACGAAAAGGCGAAAACGAATGAAAGACGTCCGCATATGGAACTACGTTTATTCAAGACTGTACACTGTAAGGTGACTCGAAAAATATGAGATGAATGAACCTAAATGAAAACCTTTCTTTTTTATCAGTACTGGAACAGGGTACGCGAAAGTGGACAGGTCTTTAGTCACTAATGACACAGCGGTGATCTTTTTTTTTTTGTTTCGTTACAGAACATATAAAGTCACATAGATGTTGTAGGACACGGGTATATTAATTTATTTATTTATTCATACTACTGGCTTACAAGTAAGCCTAAGTAGGGTGGGATACATACACTTAAGGTAAACACACAAGGTCAACAAAAAGAGATAACAGAAGACATTACTTCAGTATGTCTTCGGTATGTCCAAACTCCAAAGCCAGCTCAGATATTTAAGATATTTTCCGGAAAGGTGTTTTTATTAATTTAATGTAATATTGGCTCCATTAAATATCATCTGTTTAGTATTGGAAGCTGTTTGTGAGTAGCAGCGATTGGCTTCGGGAGTCAAGCATATTGTTTATTACGCTTTACTTGTGAAGGGTGTGCTTATTCCGTAGGAAATTCAATGAGTCGTTTTCACCAAAAATATAATTTGACTCACGCTTTGGAATGTGGCCAACAGATCGATGTCACTGATCGCATTAACGCAACACTGAACTCCTTTGGGGACCAGATAAGAAACATAGCAGGCTGAAATCTTACAGCACCACCTAAGGAGTTTAACCACCGCTATTCCAAAACGCTGACGTTCCCACTGTATAGTTAGGCTACGAGCAACGACTACGGAGGTTCTTCATGGTAACGAATACATTTTTTTGAGCTCCTTATAGCTTCGCACGGTGCGAATGCTTTGGTGATCTGCAATATATGTCCAGTTTCCTTGTGCGCAGTCTCCCCGCAGCCAAGTGCCCGGACATTTTCAGCCAAACCACAAACGAATGCGGTCGAGATGGAAAGCTGGTATTGTTGGTTAGACATGGCGAAAAACAGCGAGCGAGATACACAAAGACGACCACTCGCTCGTCGTTTTTGGCCACGCCGCAAACGAACACCGAGCTTTTCCTGGTGTTGGAACACTGTCTTCACAACTGCATGGCAAAGGCGTGACTTTGCATTGTTAAAGATATTTCAGATACTGGTAGATAGGAATTGCACAGCGTGCTAAGGCATATGAATAAATTTTCATTATTATTATTATTATTATTATTATTATTGCTAATTCCCAGAGCTATGCTGTCCTAAAGTATAGAGCTGTATAAGTGCCAAGTTTGCAAATCACCTGCATGCAAGGAATATGGTCTACCTTTCTAGTCCTAATCCTCACACGCTGTAGGGCCTTGCAATAAAATTGCACTGTTTAAAGTAAACGCCTGGATATGTGTTGCGTTTGAGTTTGAATACATACAAGGAGGGAACTGGATGTGTGTGTTTCACGTGGAATCCTTTTTTTTTATTTTTATTTTCTAAACGAGAACCAAGATACAGATTGCAACAATTAAGTGAAGACACATATGGAATGATCCAGTTATTACACCCGGAGAGGACACCACCTATCACAATAAATCGCTTCTGGTATTTCCTACTAAAAGAAAATTGTATTCGGATTTAATTGTGAAAAAAAAAAAAAAAAAGAAGAACGTTACCGTACGTAAAACCTTGACGATGAAGGAACAAGAAGGACAGCACTCCGTTTCTTCAAGCTCGAGGTTTTATATATGATGAGCTATCCGGCATTCTTTCGGTTCTTTAAAAAAAAAAAGAAACAGACAAAAATTCGTTTTACTGCATCCAGCATTTACGTTGGGGATACCAATATAGATGATCGTGGCATGCATGTGTAAGTTAAGCCTAAGGAGGGCGGAACGTTCCAGGCGCTGACTGATTTTGACGGGAGGCGTCCCGCGCTACGTGGAGCATGGATTGTGCCTGCAAAGCCCTCGTCCATCTTCCTCTGGCCACAGCATTCGCGGTCGGCTGTCCACACCGATGTGCTCAATACGCATGTAAGCGATCCGTGTCAGCGTTCCTTGACTCAATCTCTCTTTCTCTTATGGATACAGCTCGCTAATGGGCATCGCGTAACCACGTTTAACAGCCAGGTGTAGTCGAGAAGGTGTAACAAAATAAGTTCGGCGTAGTCGTTTACGCTAATGGAACAGTAATGTACTTCACAGTAATTATTGTTCGGTAGTAATGCACGCTACAGATGATAGCGCTGATTGCTTCCCATCGCTTCATAGGGGGTTATATTGTACATAGGAAGACGTTCATGATAATAGAGAATTTTAGTGCATCGTACGCTCTCACCTTTTCGTAAGGGATAGCGTGGTGGTTCAACGCACTGCGCAAAGCTCTCTTTGTGATATGCGCATGCGCGGAACCACCAACATTAGTAAGTTTTAGTATACGATGTCGCCTTTGCATACGTGGGGGATAGCGTGGTGGTTCTGCGCAATGCGAAAAGCTCTCTTTATGTATTGCGCGTGCGCAGAACCATCGACTCTATCGCTTACTCAGGCAAAGGTGATAGCGTATGGTATACTAAAACTCACTACTATCCCTAAAGTACGCAAAGGCGTTAGCGTACGATTCACTAAAACTCACGAATGCTTCGGAAAGCACGATAAGCTAACAGAGGTAGCTGCGAAGCAGATGTCATCACATCGCTGGGCTTGCATTGACAATTTCACTTATGGTATCATTTCGGGAGGATGATTCCGATGTACTGACATTGTACCCTTAACTTGCGCAGTGTCTTCCACGGACAGCATGCAAAGCGTATTTACTACACAACCATGTTTATTACAGGGATAATGTGCATAGTAAGGATGTCACATAAGCTGGTAAATTATAAATATGCAGAAAGGACAAGTTGCCATCATGACCTTAACATCGACCTAGATGACGGAAGAACCAGTCGATCAGTTCGATGTCATAAAAGAAAATGTAACTTTGTGTATGTGTGCGTGTTCAGCCTAACACCAGGGACGTCGAAGTGTCGTTTATCGTTCGTCCGACGAAAGTAAAAAAAGGACGGCGTCCTTGCTGGTACAAATTCACGCGAGATGGGCTATCATCCTTTCGTAAACAAGAAGAGTGACCTTCTTTCATGAGACGATATATGTAACGCATCAGGAACGTTTATGTCTTCTTTTTTTTTTCCTGAAAAATCCATCTACTCACAGTATGAGAATGATCATATTGAGCTCACTTTTCTTGCAAAAGTTGTGCACAGATAAGTGGTTTGCTGTCAAAGCGAGTATTATGCAACCTTTAGGGCATTCCGTGACGAGCAATATGAAGCGTTGAGAAATTTCAGAAAATCAAAAGCACACACATACATGAGCGTAGTACGTCTCGCCTTTGTAGCTACTTGCACCTAAGCGATCGACAAAAAGGTTACCATACATGTTCTACTTTGGTGGTCCTTTAATTCTCAAAGGGTTTGTGTCGTTATTCCTGTCTATTATTTGCACAAGAGAGTTTATATATATATATATATATATATATATACATAGGGGAAAAAAAGACACCAGAGACTGAAGTAGGGAGTGGGGGAAAGTTATTTATTAAGCCTGCATTTAAACTAAGGGTCTGGGGAAGTCTACGTTTCGGCGGAAGCTCCGCCTTCTTCGGGTCTAACTCGAACCTCCATT
The DNA here is from genome assembly GCF_037126465.1 of Ornithodoros turicata. NCBI lineage: Eukaryota > Metazoa > Arthropoda > Arachnida > Ixodida > Argasidae > Ornithodoros > Ornithodoros turicata. The sequence continues at coordinate 99,044,636 of NC_088202.1, forward strand.
TTGTAGCGTGTATATATATATATATATATATATATATATATATTACTTTCGCCTTGTTGTGCAGAGGTAAATCTGAGGAATGCTACATAGATATAGATTTTGTTTGATCAATAAATACTGGCACCCAAATAGTACAATACGTTTTGCATTGATCGTGTTGCAGCGGTGTGACTTATAGGTATACGATGGAGTGGCAACTGCATTACAATGGACCAACTTTACGTATAGACTATTACCATGCAAAATACGAGTGCGAAATTCAGTTGCTCATGAGAGATTGAAATAAGAAAGAAAAATACCTACGCTAGGAAGTGAGAAGCCTTCTCAGATAACACTACTGTCGCCACAGTATCAGGGTACGCTTTAATTGCGATCAAGGAGGAACGGTGAGGAATATATCGAAGCTGTGACAGGCGTAGCACTAGTGAGGGTAAATGTTTGAAGAAGAGAGGTATGGGCAATTTAGCTCGTATGGCATAATGTCACTTAACCTCCATAAATTTCTTCAATTTCTCATTATTATTTTTTTTAAATTTACTTTTCAACCTTCATCACTTGACCTCCTCTTTTTTTTATCCTGGGCGCCCCAAAAACGCACCACCTGCGAAATGAGTTACATTTTTCGCCCTTCGCGCATCATAGCGACGATTCTGAAAGTTTAAGTACACGTCATCTTGAACGAAACCCTCCTGAGATACATGCACATTTATGCCCCCCTAATTATTATATTTTTGCTTAAATTTTCTTTACGAAAATTGAGGCGTGCTGAGCAAACTTCTTCGTGCAGCGACCCTGTGTAGTATAATACTACATGTGGGTCACAGAAGGCATGTGCAAGAGACATATTCTACTAGCAACAATGGCTCTGCTACACGAAAATCCACGTAAATGAAGTGGCATTCAATGTGATTTGACGCATGTACGCCAACAGGAAACCGACCATCGGCATTCCCCATCTCCTGTTGACAGACCTTCCCTCGCACGGCCACGATCTTCAAGTGCAACAACCGGGAATGGGGCTTACTATTCACTTTAACTGGATTGCCGAATGCCAATCGCTAACGGAAATCACTGCCACCAATACGTAAACGGTGCTTTGTAAGTGCTTTTAAGGGTTGCACGGATTAAGCAATAAAAAAAAAAAATGCAGTAATGGAACGCGCTAGTGCGCAGTGTTTCTCTTGAGCATTTATCCGTGCAGAAGGTGATATCATTCTTTCGCGCATCTTGGCGCGCACATACCGGTGAACATGTCTCCGCGTGTAAAACAGCGATTGTGCACTCACCCTACAGTGTCCTCTGCCTCGCTGGTAGCGCTCGGGCCTGAACGCAAAGTGTTCGCGCTGCGCGGGCGGTCGGCATTGCGGATGACACCCAGCTGTCCCAAGGGGCACCCAGCGAGTGGCCGTGGGAGCGCAGGTGTTAGTCCGCGTCTGCACTTGGGTTTACCAGGCAGTCAGTTGCAGTGACAACTACGTAACGCCGGGGCTGTTATCCAGACCAGAGCACCCGCCCGGCGGCCGCAGCCAAGCGAGGCATCGCCATGTTGGCCACTCTGCTGGTTGTAGTGCGCGTGCGTGAACGGGACGCAGTCCGTCGCGCCGCCTGCGATCGACCGACGCGCAAGCAGCCATGTTGAGCGCTGCGCGCGCCGATCGCGCTCGCCGCTGGCGGAGACTTCGCGTGTGAGAAAGCTCGGGCTCTTCCATCATCGCGCTGGTTCTCTGATTATGTTGCTTTCGTTCGGAGAGGTTTCCCAGAAAAAAGAGAGCGCGTGTTTCCCCAGGAGCTTTTTCGTTATTTGTTTCCTTGTGCGTGATCATGGGGTACGGCATGCCAGATAAGCACGATGTTGTGTTCGTTAGGAAGGAACATGTAAAAATTGAGCCGCACGACGTATATGTTTTGTAGGAGTCGAACGTACAGCATTGCACACCGTGTTTATTATATTTATTATTTGACGATATTGCAGAGCACAAGTAGGAGTGTACATATGTAGCAATCAGAGATAAAGGGGAACAAAAGGATAGGGACATGTTTTGACAGGTGAAGACCGGAATTTCACAATAATGAATAATCGAATGTTTCTTTTGTTGCTGTTTTCACAAGTACTAGTTCGTGCTATGCTATAGTCGTGTCCACTCTAACAACGACATCTTCGGCGCCGAAGTAGAGCATTATCATATAATATTGTTACGTGTGATATGAAAATAACATTTGTCGAAAGGCAATATGATCCGAAGGATTGCTATAAACGTTTGAAGAAAACGTTTGGAATACTACTTTGGCTCCTGCTGGGCACGGAGGGAAAAAAAAGCAGCGGTAATGTCGTTCTTAATCCGAACGCGACTATAGTGCTATAATTAATTGGGGCGAACACCTAACGACATCATCATAAATCGTGTGATCGTTAAACTGATGTTGTTGACAGACTCACAAGTAACTAACTGCACAACACACCATTCCGTTCCTGAAGAGTTTTCAGTAAGTGTGATTGATTAATTGAACATGTTTGTTTCTGTATTAAATGGTTGCGGCTAATGTCAATGGGAGAGCTGGATGGTAGACCGCGCAGCAACGTTTGACAGCAATATGAATTATATTAACTTTTCCTCCAGAGACTACCACACAGGCGTAGATGATAATCCTTGCCCCTACATCAAGGCTGCCTCTTCAAGACCTGGCTCAGAAAGTTGACAAGTCGGCTCAGCCATCGCCTAAGTCCTTCGACACACCTCCGCAGCCAAATGTCCATCGTCCTCTTATTACGCATTGCGTGCCACAAAACACGATGCAAGCTCGGTTGGACTCCGTCGCCACGCTCTCGAAGTTGGTCTTCTCGATCCGCAGGTCGTGCAGCTGGTGATTCGCTGGTGATGGCATTACACCCGTTTCGGAGAAAACGCTGAACGATGCACCCGATCTTGTGGTTGGTCTGGAAACCAGTGAGGGGTGCACTTGCGGCGACCAGCAGCACCCCTCCTCCCGGCACTATAGTCGCCTCTTCTACTTCTCTAATCGTGTCAACGGAGCACGTTTCTTGGTCGACACAGCAGCTGAAGTTCGCGTAATACCTGCCACTCCCTCTGACTGACGCCGAACGCCTATTTCTCATCTCACAGCTGTAAGCCACACCAGTGTCTACATCGCAATCATGGGTTGCGGAGAAGTTTTCCTAGATTGTTCCTAGTGGGTAGCATAACGCAAAGTATAATAGGAGTATACTTCTTGCAATGCTTCGTTCTCACTGGGGATGTCTTAAAAAAGCACCTTCTTGATACGTCGACGCTTCTAACCGTTCAAGTCCTCACTAACAATTCGCAGACCGCCACCGATTATATAACGCTTTCCACGATGCTGTCCAGGGCTGTGTACGTTATTCAGGAAACGTTATGATGTTACAGCTATGGTGTTTCAGTTAAATCCCCGGGCTAAATACTTCGCGAACGGGTGCACCAAGCGAAGAGCTTTCTTTTTTTACAAGTATCTGTCCGATACCACCTACAAGCTGCGTGTGAATAAGTGGGAGGCGCTCATTATTCAAATAAAAATTCGAATGAGTTTCGTGAAAAACATAACTTGTAAAGCAGGGCGCCGTCGGCATTAAAATGGTACTACCCCTTTGGGACATTCAGTGGACGCCTTATATCTGCCACCGAAGCGGGTCATTTGTTGCAGTAATTAATTGATTTCGGTTTACATATTTTTGTCGCGGCTGGTCGTGGTGAAGCGCAAAACGGCGCTGTTCCGCTCGCTTATCCACAAATGAATTGGGTCTTTACACCAACGAATTACGACCTCCGTCGAATTTCTTCAGGTTGTGTGCGTTTGATGTGGCCAGACCTTATAAGACCTACCAAAAATAATTAAAGAATTCGGCTGCCTATACCAAAAGCTGCACATAAATGCTTATGTGCCTAATGAAACTAATATGCAGAAAATAAAATGCTCGAAGAGAAGCGAGAAAGGACGTCTAACGGAGGTGTGAAATTAGCCATTCTATGGCACACGTTATTAAAATGGTGCACACACATTACTATAAATTACATTTATGGTAACAGAAGTTTAAAATCTGCATCCTTAACTGGGCGTGAACGAACAGTTGATACCACGTTTGAATATATTATACATTGAAGCAATTCGAAAATATCTTCAACACAACCACTGGCGTATCCAGAAAAATATTTCGGGAGGGATCCTATGGGGGACATTATATGGGGAAGGAGGATTTCGGCCTCACTTCCCTCTCGCAAATGCACTACCAAAGGTACGATTTTTTTTTTCTTTTGTGAGGGGAATCCCCCGAAACCCCCCTTCTGGCTAAACCACTGAACACAACAGCTACCAGAAAAATTACGGCAGAAATCGCTGTGCAGATTGTCGTGAAATGCTATCGCATTTATGAGCTCATCCCATCGCCACGGTTCTCGACTCTGCAATGGACTCATAAATGGTCATGAGAGAACTGATGTTCTTAGGCTGGAACAACCTGGAAAGGACAAATACATACAAAGCCTCTACATACATGCCTATACAAAACCTAACCTATACCAAACCAAGACCTATACCACAGCCTATACATATCAAGCCGCTGGGGAGGTGTGTTAGCTTAGCTCAATTGGTAGAGCCCGGGATCGGCAATCCAGAAGATGTGGGTTCGAGTCCTACAGCTGGCTAACCTTTTCAGTGACTTCCATCTTGACTACATGGTGTCGCATTTCAACGGCACTTTCTGCGCAACGATTTCTGCCGTATTTTTTTTACGCGGACATTCAACACCGTTTTATAGTTCTATCTTTATTAAAGTGATCGAAAGTACGTTGAGGATCCCTTTTTAACGCCTATGTATCTTGGGCGCTGTGCGTGAAGCCCCCATGGCTGGTTCTGTAGGTGCTTCTCCGGCTACATGTTGTGTCGATGCCACGGAGGATTCCATTGTAAATTGGATGATGTCGTGACATTTCCTCTTGCATCCTGTGCGTCAACGAGCGGGACTTCTAACGCTTGCATTACCTTGTCCTTGCATTGCCGTCCCGAGAGTTGTCTCCACTGCTGCAACAGAATCCGTTATCCTGCATGTATTTCCAGTTTACAATTCCCCAATAAGGATCTGATCCTACCAGCACCCCAATGTGATCGTCCTGCCATATTTTTTTCGTCCCCAAGATCTCCAAGAAAACCTGGCCCGCTTAGCTTCTTAATCACCTTTTTAGCAGCAACGGGGCTCCTGCGTGAACTCTGATTATTCATCATCCCCCACCATCTCCTCCTTTTCAAGCAATGGGATAGGGTGCCTCCTCAGCGGCGAAACGTCCCACTACATCATCATCACTTACTTGTTGTTGGCCCCATCGGAAGGGGCCTTCTCTCACGGTGGTTCTTCTATAGGAGCTATGGAACACGTGATCTCCGTGCAGTGGCCAACAGCGCTTTCGTGGTTACATACCCCGCCTCACTAAACCTCGGTAGTGTTCGCTCATAAATGCTATCGCATTGAAAACGGAGAACCGGGGGTTATGTTTATTATAAAAAAAGGAGGGAAAGGTTAGCCTGCGCTATAGCCGCCTGCTATTCCCAGCAAAGAAAAAAAGAAAGAAAAACAAACAAACAAAAAGAAAAACAAGCAAACAAACAAGAAAAACAACCACGAAATTGATCACAGTCCACAGATCCGCAGGAACTGAACAAGGGCCTTTGTCACCTGACTATAAAACGATGCCGGCGGTAACGGGTGCAGTGGAGCAGCAGGAACGGAATGCCTCCTTCAACATGACAGGTGTGGCAGTTGGGTGACGAAAGGTGGCCCATCTTCAAGAGCAGCAATGGAGTCCATGCCACATTCAGTCGAAGCCTGTGGAGCAAGGACTCTTCCTCCCTGGGGTAGCTGCCTACCAGTGTGTGGCCATCGTAGGGTCAATCGTGCGCAGAAACTGAGAGCTCTTCGTGCAGTATCGGCGAATGGCTAGCTGGCAGACAGACGGGGCAAGCAGGACAGAAGTGACAGGCCCAGCTGCACGAGCACACCTGGCCGCAGAATCGGCGATGGCGTTCCCCGAGATACCAACGTGTCCCGGAATCCACTGGAAGCACACACTGTGGCCCTGAGACGACAGCATGGCGTACAGGCAAAGGATCTCCGTGTATATGTCGTTGAGCACTTTGGGCAAATACGATGCCAGGGCCTCCAAGGATGACTTACTATTCGAAAGAATAGTCCACGCCCTGGTGTCAACTAAGAGATGTACCGCGGAGCAGATAATATAGCAAAGGCTACTGCTTCGGTTGATGACGGCGTGGGCAGCAGCTTGAAACCGCGCTCGTATGCCTCCTCAGGGATACAAAAAGCGGATGACGATCCATCAGATGCCACCAAGCCGTCAGTGTAAATCTCCGTTTGATTCGAGTGCAGGAAGTGGATATGTTGCAGCATTAGTTGGCATGCCACAACAGCTGGGACATGGCTCTTTTTCGGAAGTCCAGGAACGGATGTGTGCACGGACGCAGACATAAGGTTCACAGCGGCTCCGTATAGGAGACCAAGATATGCGATGGTGGGATTTGGCTTTGTAGACGCAGAACAGTTTACGCAGCCGTACGCAGAAGCAGGGCAATGCTGCGTAATATCACGAAGGTGGTGACATGGGTGCTGTACAAGACAGCGTGTGTAAGCTTGGAGGGTTACCGTGTCCCGGAGGATCAGCACGGAAGGAACCCGTGCTTCGGCCATAGCAGAGAAGGTTTCCGTGGTCGTCGGGACTCCCAAGCAATTGCCCAGGCTACGAGCTTGAAGATTAAGCAGTTGCCGTTCTTTCAAGGGGGGAAAGACCGTGCAACACTGGCAAGCAGTACCGTAAAGTGCTCATAATAAGAGAGTTGTGGACTTGGAGGAGGTCGGTGCAAGAAGGACCACCAGAGGACCCACAGAGGCGGCGTAACACGTTAATGTAAGAGCCTAAATGATTTCTAAATGATTTCTAAATGATTTTTATTTATTTATTTATTCAAAAGACCCTATTTCTCCACCGAAGTGGCATTACGTAGGGGATTTCATGAGTTTCTGTCGTCTCTGTTGAGGCTGAAGTGTTTGGTGGCGCCTCTATCTGCTGCGCTGTCTTTGCTTCGATGAAATTTATATCAAGGTGGTGTCAATGACGGTGTGTGGAGCAGGATTCTTTCGGATACACGCACCCGCTGAGAAGATGTTGAGATTGAGACCGAATTCCAACAGGGCAGCAGTTCCTTTCAATGATCTCAGGCAAACCTGTGACGCTGTCCCAGCACACTTCGAATCTGAATGAAAATGCAGTGGTTCGAGGTTATCTATTGTTATGATTTGGGACCTGTGAGGACACCTACACAAGGGTACGCATGCTTACAGTGCCTGCATTAAGAGAGGACGACAGGATTCTCGGTAATGGCTTAGAGGCAGCATGAGACAGAGTCATTACGGGAGAGAAAAGGCTTTACTCTTTAGTAACTGGAGTGATGCGAGCGCCAGGTTGGGATAGTGCTTTGTGGAGCAAAGTCAGACGCCGCAGGGCCGGGGATGTGGACCAAGTCCGGGATTGCGTACAGGAGGCCAGGTACTGCGAACACAAAGCCAGGGACTGCGTCGTTGAAGAATTCCGGGGCAGCGCACCAGGATCAGGGACCACCTGTTGATGCGACGTTGCACCAGCCAAAGCGTCAGGAAGAAGTCGCTCGTGAAAGATCTTCAACCCGCGTCGAGGATCCATATTCTATTGGCAGCCAGACTGCTATAGCTGTCGAACCCGATCTGCATCTTCCTTCTCCCGCTCCAGTTCGCCACTCGTGCGTCTTTTCCCTCTACCATAACATTTATATTCGCGGTCTTCGTCTATGTGGTCAATTCCATTGTCATCGATCTCCCTGTCCATCCAGGAACGAACTGCCAACATCAGTTCTGCAACAGGTGGCAGGGCATACCGTCCCTCACATCGTACATCATCAACGTCAGCGGAGAACTATTCCACCTACGGGCCTGGGCGGTCTACACGGATTCAAAGACTGGTCTACAATGCATAAAGCAAACGTAGGCATTCGAAGGTCGCTGGCCCCATTTGAAACAGACACCCTCCAAGAACTGCAGCGTCTGAAATCCACCGCATATCCCTACAGTGGCCTCGTGTCACCGTAGTGAAAGAGGAAATGACGAGGTCTTCAGAGTGGCAGTAGGTACCCTCCAGTCTGTGACGGTCGTGCCCATATACTGCTCTCGGGTTTTAACAGGAGGTCACGCTCGTCTGCAAGGGTGTCAGGAACATCATGGAGAGGTCTCTGATGTATTCGGTGGATGCAAATTTCTCATTTTCAGTTCCAGACCGTTTACCGCGTCATTTTGCCTCCCTTCTGCAGTACTTCACTACTATCCTTCACATCACAATACAAGTACAGTACTAATGCTGTGACGGATGCTTATGCTCCAGCTGCAGCGTCCCCATCAACACAAGTCTGTCCTATAGATATTCGAATGTACGTCAGAAGTTGGATATTGGTATATCCCGGAGATAACGAGTTTCGTCCGATATATGTACACTCACAGGTCCAAGTGAGAGAAAGAAGGAGTCCGCTTTGAAGTCCGACAGACATCCAGCCCAACAACACACGGCTGTCCTAGGGATGTCTGATGTACGTCTGAAGCTGGATATTGGAATATCCTGGAGATAACGAGTTTCGTCCAATATATTTAGGAACACATGTTCAAGTGAGAGAAAGAACAAGTCCTCTGAGACGTACGAGAGATATCGATAGGGACGTTAAGCGAATGAGGGCGTGACATTTTATGGACATTTGTTCCAGCTAATGCTCCTAATAAAGCAGGCGTAATATATTTTTAATTTTAAAGCGCACATACTACGCTACTAATGTGAATACTTTAACTAATCTAACGACATTGTTGGACTACACTAAATTAATGGTTAACACAGTAAATGCTACGGCCAGAACCTCGCGGACCTCTCCAATGTGGGGCCCCTCAATTTCTCAACTCTCATCGTTGATTGTTCGTTGTGTCGGTTCGCTGGCGTGTTGTGCGCACTTACCAAGTTCCAAGAACCACCGCTATGCTGGTTCTTTGGTGTTTCCGGAAGAGGAAAGGCGCGCTTATAGGGTACAATAACTGTAGGGGAGGGGGATTATACTCTCACAGCTACCGTCACTTTTCCTTGTCAATTATATTTCGAAAATGATGAAATTCCTGATTCCGGTTTCAGCCACGGCATGTTGTCCCTTAATTCGTAACCGCCTATCCACATTAACGGTGCAAAAATTTTTCACTAAGTATGTCACATCAAACGCTTGAGTCTCACAGACAAAAAGAAGAAAAAAAAAAAGAAAGACAATAAACGATGTCAGGGGCAAGCAACGCAGAACACTGAATGTCTGTCGGACGTCCCAGCGTACATATATATCGCACGAAACTCGTTATCCCCAGGATATTCCAACATCCAACTTCAGACGTACATCGGATATCCTTAGGACTGCCACGTGTTGTTGGGGCATAGATCACCGCATATGTCTTTTTCTGGATATCCTGAGGATATCATTTCCGTGCTTTATTTTCTTCATCCGACCACGAATCCAACCACGGACGTTAGGACATTAATCGTACATCCCGTGGATATTCGGTGTTGTTCGGGGTCGTGGCGAACATTAAGCACGTCCTTGGAGAATGTCAGCCATGCGAAACAGAGAGACGTGTACTTTATGATCCAGTAACGTAGCTCATAAATATTTCGGGAGGGGTTCTCTGGGAAATTTATATGAAGGAGGAGGAATTCGCCTTCGTTTTCCCTGTCCCAAATGCACTACTAAAGGTACGATTTTGTTTCATGAGTTGAACTCCTGAACCTCCCCCTCGGATACGCCACTGTCATGATCAGTTGAACGATATCGAAGAGGACGATAACGGGATCGAGAGCCTCTACAGGGGCACAGGCGCCGAGCTCCGTTTTTTCGAGCTCTGAGAATCATGCTCATTCTGGTTCCGGGTTCGGTACAATAAAGGCCTTTGTTAGATTGTATACGTGTCTCCACAAAGTGGCGATCCGAACGTCGACGCTGCGATGTTAGGTACGACAGACGTGCACGGCGCTGATGGGTTACAAGACTCTCCCCCAGCTAATGACACTGAAAGCAACAAGTCTGCTTCGGAGTCTACAACTTGACATCAGCCACCCTTCTGAACCAGCAACCCCCATTTGTGGTTTGGTCAAGCCGAGTCGGAGTTTGCACTTAAGGGGATCCGTGCAGAGTAAACTAAGTATCATTTGACCGTTCGTGTATTTACAGAGCCAGACATCGTTGAACTCGCCGGCATTCTGGCAAATTCACCTCATATCTCGCTATATAAACATCGGGCCAACATGGGAAGCTTCTTTTTGCTCGACCCCGTCGACTTCCACCCGAGCGCCGGGTTGTCGCACGGAGGGCATTTGAACAGATGCCGGAGCTGGGCATTGTTTAACTGTCTTCAAGCATGTGGGCACCCCCTTTCCACATTGTCCCAAAGAAAACGGGAGATCGGCGACCATGTAGCGACTATTGTGCCTTTAACCATGTAACGCGCCCAAACAGGTATCCTATTCCATACATATATGATTTCACCGCTGAGCTCAATAGAGCAACAATGTTTTCCAAACTGGACCTCATAAAGGCATATCAAATCCCTATGGACCCCTCGTGTGTTAAAAACATCGCGATTACCACGCCATGGGGGCTATATGAGTACTTACACATTCCATACGGACTAAGAAATGCAGCACAAACGTTCCAACGCACTACGGTCGAATACAACGGTCTATGTACTCTATCCTCCGAGGACTGTCCTTCGCGTACGCCTACATAGATGTCCTCGTGGCTTCTGCGACTCCCGGGGTACATGAGTGCCATACTCACCATTTATTCAAAAGGGTCTCTATATACGACATAGTCCTTAACGCTGCGAAATCTAAATTTGGTGTACATCAGCTGGAATTCCTTTGTCATCAAGTTGGCGAAGACGGCATTCGTCCTCTGCTCACAAAGTCACTGCGAGCCAATAGTTTCCACAGCCTGCTGCACTACGCCACTTGAACGAGTTCCTGGGACTTATAAATTTCATTGCTGACTCTTACCCCACTGTGCTGCATTGCTCCAACCACTCACCGACTTCCTCTATCAGCAGACCGACCATAGTTGCCCTCTCAGTTGACCTCCATCTGCGTCGGAAGCTTTCCTCAATGTGAAGTATATTTTGGGTAATGCTACTATGTTAGCCCACATTCATCAGCCTACACTGCCATTATGGTAGATGCCTCGAATGTCGCAATTGACGCCATTCTTCAGCATATACCACTGACTTTTTTGTCTAGGGCATGCTCAACTCCACCCAAAGAGACTACATCACCTTTGGCCGAGAACTACTCACAGCTTTTGAAGCTGACAAACACTTCCGCTTCTTCATGGAGGGCGAGATTTTACGGTCTATACAGACCACAGGCAGCTCATCGGAGCCCTCCGTGCTCATTGAGCAAGGCTCTTTACCAAGGGAGATACGACATATAGCTTTCACTAGAGCTCTGCGAATATTCGGAATTTCGAATATGAAACGAATATCTGATGCTACTCGAATGCTGTTCGGAACCGCCTATTTTCAGTATTCGAAATTTTCGAATAATTTTCGAATAGTACTGAAGCGAGGAATCGCGTTCGACATTCTGCAAGTTGGCTTCGCCTCATTACATCCAAGAGTAAGGTGAAGCCCACTTCACGTTACCGCCATTGTTCTATTGGTGTGCGGCTCCATTCTTCAAGTCGGCTTAACCTCATTACACTCCAGCGTTAGGTGAATCCCGCGTTATTGCTTTAAGTTCCGTGCGAGTACCGCGAAGCAACTGGCTATGAGCGGCGTACAGATGGGGACAGATGGAGACAGGACAGCAGGAACGAGTTAGGGATAGGGGGTTAGTATGCGTCCTGGGCCGACCCCCGCGTTACACTGTTTACAATTTTCAGTCACTACAGTCTACAAATTTTGTGAGCTCATGGTCAACACCGTACTCTGGACATTGCAGGTTCCAGTAAATGTACTCTCAACTTCCAGAGTTATGTTCAATAACAGATGGAACTATGTGCAGTTTCTAAAAAAAAGCACAGGAACAACAACAACAATTGACAGTGCACAGGACAACAAGCACAGGACAACGGGACAACAAGCACAGGAAATTCACGATGTAAACATGGAAATGAAGAGATGCACACAAAGCAGGCTGCATGGAACATGTTGACTAACTCTCGATGCAGTTCATCCCACTAATGCAGGGTACCATACACAACACAGAGGGACCCGTCTCTCACGATATGTTAGGGTGGATGAAAAGGCACACATCTTTGGAGCAGAACATCATTTAATGAGCACAACACCACAAAATATTTCACTATGAGGTATTCGAAATTATTCGAATTGGGCCTTTTCTGATTACTCGAATTCCATTCGCCATCTGAAGAAATTATTCGGGTTCTATTCGCACTGTAAGTGAAATATTCGTAAACTATTTGCAATGGAATGGAAATTTTGTATTCGTCCAGCTCAAGCTTTTACTCTGGAATTCACGGCCGATATACGACATACGAGTGGCAGTGACAATACAGTCGCTGATACATTATCAAAAGCGACCAATATACACCGTGTCCGGGTGTGGATCGATTTGCGCGACCTAGCGGACGCTCAAGCACAAGATTCCGCGTTAGAAACACTACCTTACCCACGTTGCTTACTATACAGCTCCAAGAGATACCATTCCCTTCTACCGGTGTCAAGCTCTGGTACGACTCCTGCCTCCTGGCTTTCGCCACCTCGTTTTCAACCGCCTGCACAAGCTCTCTCATCGTTGCATCCGCACATCTCAACGTATCGTCGGTTGCCGCTATGCTTGGCCAAGAATGCGAGGTGACATACGAAACTGTGTGCGGCACTGCCCCGCTTGTCAACCCTCAAAGTTACAGGGCGTGTGCAGAAAAACGTAACCCGCATTTATGCACTTTGTTGTCTACATAACTAACGAACTTCCGGTGGCGCACGATGGCGCATTTGTGGGTGCCTGGAAAGCCAGAAAAATCGTGGAAGCCATACTCAGCTTAAAAAATAAAGAGAGCAACGGAAACGTTGGCCTACGTGCATCACAATAGGCAACATGGCGGACGCAGGAGAGTTGTGTTCAGGTACCGCTAGGGGAGCTATCGGTGCAGAAATCGAAACGATGTCCCACATGGATGCTCATCGGTAGTGCTTCTAGCGGTGCCTGCACATAACCCTCCTGAGACCGCCATGCACTACCATGCATGTCATGACCGCACTATTCTAATGCATGGAAGCCGATGTTTTCGCGCTCTGTTTACTTTTTTACGCTGAGTATGGCTTCCAGGTTTTCCAGTTTTTCGTTTGTAGCTTTCGCACGCATAAATACGCCATCGTACGCTACCGAAAGTTTGGGCTCGGGTAAATAGACAACGAGTTACATGTAAAAATGCGGGTTACGTTTTTCTGCACACACCCTGTATATCGTCACACTACACGCCCCCTAATTCCCTTCCCTACGCCGGTCGCCCGTTTCAACCATGTGCACTTTCCCCTGGTAGGTCCCTTACCACAATTGCACGGCCACTTGCCTTCTATCTATTATTGATCGCTTCTGCCCATTGAGTAGGAGCCGTTCCACTACCGAGAGCACGGCTGAGGCTGTCGCACGCGCATTCATCATGACTTCGATCTCCAGGTCAGGAGTGCCATTCCGAGAATCACCACAGATTGTGGACGATAGTTCAAGTCTCACCTCTTCCGCCACCTTATGGACTGTTCGGATCTGTTCACCTCAAGACTACGACTTATCATTTGCAGCCAACGGACTCGTGGAACGCTGACATATACAGCTACAGTCTGCCCCTCGCGCGTACCCCGCCCAAAACGAGTAGGGTAAACCGTTTACCTCTAGTGCTTCTGGGTCTGCGCAGCGTCGTAGGGGATGGTTTGGGTCGCTCCATTGTATTGGTTGGGTTGTTCCAGTTGCTCTACGGCACTACGCTGCAATTACCAGGAGATTTCTTTTCAACTTCCAACCGCGTCCCTTCGCCTGCTGTAGAATTCGTTGACGGACTGTGCCAAGACATGGCACATGGTGGTGGTGGTGGTAACAGCTTGCCGTTATTGGTCATGGCACATCTCCGTCTCGTGGCCACACGATCCTCCAACCGCCGCCTGACTTACATACCTGCCAGTCTTACCAAAGCTAAACACGTGTTTCTCCGCCACGACGTGGTTAGGAAACCATTGCAACGCCCGTCCGGTGGCCCATACGAGGTCCTTGAGCGCGGTGCGTCCACGTCCAAGCTCAAGATGGAGGACCGATAGGAAAGAGTTAGCATTGACCAGCCCAAGCCCGCATTTCTCTTCTCCGCAGGTTTGTCCGAGGATGACGTGTCAGTCGCTTCAACATTGCCGACTCTGCTACAGCCCTCCAACTCCTCAAGCAAACGTGTGCGCTTTCAGCTGCACTTCATGCCTCAAAAAATGGGGAGTGGTGTAGAGGACGATAACGAGATTGAGGGCATGACCCGCGGCATTGGCGCCAAGTTCGATAGAATAAGCACCTCCATTCGGGTACCGAGCTGGGCGGAATAAACACCCTTATTAGACTGTCTACCTGTCTCCAGTATGAAGAGAATAAACCATTCAGAATGGCTGCGATTATAGGCTTTTGTCAGAACCTTGTGCAACACCGTGGGAGTCTTCACATCTTGACGACCATCGGGTTGCTTCGGGCGCTTTAGTGCCACTGGCTGTCAACCGGGGTCCCGTGAATCCTGTCCTTCGGTTCGCGCATGATACGGCCATCGCAAGTAAAACTTGAGTACGTACCAAAGCCAAAACCAGCCATTATGCCAGCCTTGGTGTTCGACCCACTTTATTGTAGTGTAGTAGTAGGCCCCTCGAAGTCGTGCGTGGCAGATTACGGGTTGCTGTGAATATCATTAGTTGAGAACCACTGTGTTATACTATGTTTACCAATGACCAGGTGTCAAGGGCCAGGTCGTTGACAACGCACCCTGAGAAAGTAGCAAAAATTTGTCTAATTTCCTTTCTATGTAGCCAATTCTGTAGCCTGAGCATGATCCCAGACAACATATGAAATAACGGGGACATCCCATATTGATCCCAAGCGTCCGAAATGGATCCCAATGTTCATATCCTAAAATGGACCTCCGTGGGACTCCCCTGAGATATTTATGAAGGGGTATCCGTAGCCATATATCCGCAGGAGGTCCTGTTATAGCTGTTTCACGGACTGTCCGAATCAGCTCCGTGATGGGATGCTGTATGGATCATGTATTGCATGAGAGAGAGAAACGCGGGACGATGTAGCACTGCACAAATTCGACTTTCTATGAACCAACTCACTTTCTGAAACCCAATGAGTAAGAAACAGAGACAATGCCTCCACGGTAACTCAATACGCCAAGCAATTTCTCATCTCACTGTTGTTTGTGTACGCAATCGAATTAAACTTAGATTGTCACCCTTCATTCCTACTCAAGGCGAACAGTGCTTTCGAATGTGTAGAAAATCGCGAATGTGTAGAAACTCCCCTCTCTCACGCTCCCCTGGGTGCACCAAGCCGCCACTTCAGAGCAGGCTGACCGCACCTTCACCCCCCCCCCCCCCCCCCCCCTCGCGAGGACACCAATGTTCAGTGTCTGTTTTCTGTTCGGAAGTGAATGACACTTGATTTCCAAAGGCTTTCGGCTGAGTGGCCCAATCACTCGTTTATTTTTTATTTTTTTGAAACTCCGTGCATATTTTTTCTCATGCGAAAGAAAGCGGAGCAACAGAAAACAAAACCACCGGCGACGGTGGCAGATGTAAAAAAAGAAAAAAGAAAACACGGCGGAAAGACGCTTTATATTCTACTACAAAGCATATAGTAACTTCTTGACAATAAAAAAAGTAACAATCAAGGTTGTTAAGTAACTTGGTAAAAGTATCTGAGTGCGTGTACTTAGATACTTTTTGTGTATCTTGAGGAAATATTAGATACATTTTCAAACATGCACTTCTAACTGTAACTTTAATTACTTTTTTTCAGTAACTTCTATCTCTCTTTTTGATTATTTTTTAGTAAAAACGACGAAACACCGTCGCCCAGCAGGAGGTGGCGCGAAGGGCGTGCAGACACTAGGGATCCTCCACATGCGTGAGAAGCTGCAGCAACATGTCGAGGCTCCCCAGCCCAAACGGAACAAAACTTCCCATGGTGTTCCTGGGGATATCCTTTCCCGGAAATTCCGATTTCCCTGGGAGACAGACATTTTTCCGACGGACTCTCTCAGTAAATCTGGTTGGAGAACTTTCTGGTAATGCCTAGTCCGCCCCTGCCCTCTGTTGGTCTTTTCGGTTTCTCCTTAGTCCGTCATCCCATTCTTGTCCTGTATTGTACATCCATCCGAGGATACCTCAATTGTTCTGTGAACTACTTAACTAATTTCACTCATTCTCATATCATTCATCCAAGGCCTCATGGGGAAGGGATACTGCCCTCCAGTGGCGAAACACCCCAACCCATGTCGTTGTCATAATCTACTTCTTGTTGTTTCATTGTCTTTCTAAAACTGTCGTTCTGACCGAGGCTGAAGGGTTTGGTGGCGCCCTCATATGCTTCGTACTACTACTAGGCACAGCTGACCCGTGCCGCCTATCGTGAGTCTCCGAAAGGAGATGCTTTTCTTTCTTTTTTTCCGCAGTTCTATCACACATTCACGCGGTTCGCGCGCCATCTGGCCATCAATGTGCGGACGACCGAGGCCGCCCAACTTGAACGCATATGTCAATAAATTGAAATGGTGCAAGCGAGCTGGATTACTGTAGAAAGAGGCAACATTTCCTTGAGTTTGAGTTTCTTTGTTGTTGTCCTCGTCGTCCTTGTGTGTTCCTATGCTTCCCCACCAATGTTGCTTCTTTGAACACATGACTGAGAACACTATCTCGGCTGCTGTGGCATTTACTCAGGTTCTGTAGCTGTCTTGAGTCCGTAATAGCCTGCATAATTCGGTTTGCGTTCGTTTTAACGGGCCTCAATATTTGCGCGCGTACATTGACCACGGTAGCTACAGACTACAGGCTGCGCCTTTTGTGAGCAACAGTGCATGTTCAGCCGCATCGCCACTATCATAAGTGTACAGTGGCGTGGCTATCCAGGTCACCGGAGCTGCCGTCAAACTAAGGAAGCCGCCATTAGGCGTCCCCGTGTTGCCCGGCCAGAACTGGTGAAGCCCGCCAGTTTTGGCGGAGGAAATCTGAACAATGGTTTTGGTTCATGTTTGTCGTTTTTTCGCTGTGTGTACCAAACAAAGACGTGTGAAACGTGATCAAAAAGCGATTAAATCTAGAGTGGTGTCATATCTTGTGTGTTTTATTGTTCCGATGTATTCTTTTAGATTGGCGTCCAGCTAGCTTTCTAACTCGAGCCTAATTAGATTTCGGTCTCTATTCCGTGGTTGTCAAACCTGTCAAGCCATAAAACGCGTGAACGTATCTTTAATTAGTGAGTTTATTGGCGATTTCAAAGATATCTTGATTACCGATGCCTGTAAATTGTACCCAAATCCGAGAGCTTCGACGTTGGACGGCGATGGAACTCCCCATTCATCATCTTAAAATAGAGTTATTGTTGTTGCCCAATAAATGCATCAAAGAGAAGTGCAAGCAGTGCAGAGAGTGTGGATCAGGAGTATCTTTCCTAAAGTAAGTAGCCTACTTTTCCTACTTTCATGTGTGTGAAATTCTTCCACTATGTTTTTGAGTGAATTTAGTTTCTCTTTCCCTGGCCGTGCAGCTTTGTACATCAGAGTATCAATATATACAAACATAGCTTTATTTTTGTAACGTTTATCCAAATTTATAAATTTCAACGTCAGAAATACTACTAACACAGCATTGACTAGAGGGCACATGCGGCAAGGTAGCATGCCGCTCAGCACCCATCTTATCCCAGTTACTTATATTTGTTTGATCCCATCTGCCATGTTTTTGTTCAACCATCCGAGAAAAGGTACTGCAGTGCAGTAAAGCAGTGCAAGTTACTAAGAATAACGTCATGTCTTGCAGCCACAGCAACCATTTTGTTGAGTGAAATGATCAAGCCCACACATGCCCTGTTATATTTGTTGTTTATTATTATACTATTATTGTTAAACTAATATTAATAATATAACTAATTATATACTATTATTATGTATTATTATTATACTGCATAGTCTTATACGTGGTTGAAGATACCGAACGCAGGTCTCATCCATCATACAGGCTACAAAGCACACTTTTCGTAAAAGCAAGGGATGGTGGTGTGTGTGTGTGGGGGGGGGGGGGATATGTTTATTATATTAAAAAATAGTAGGGAAAGGTTAGCCTCTGCTATGGCGGCTTCCTATTTCCAGGAAAGAAAGAAAAGGGAAAGACAAACAAAGAAGAACAAGTGGTGTAAGGTTTTTAACAAAAACTCTGTCATTTCAATGCAGTCAACTTTTGATCTAACACAAGCATGCGTGATGACAATGAAAACATCATAACCACCAGGTATATCAACACAACCCCCTTGTTTACATTGATATAATGTATGTCTGTATGTATGCAGGTGTTGGAAGGTGGGTGCAGGACAAGACTTTCCTCTTGATCTCAGGGCTTTGGGGGAACGGCCCCCCTTTTCGTACATAAGGATTAGGCAGGGCACCTTATATTCTTTCATAAGGCATATTTTTACAGGATTTACATGCATTTTGATTACTACAGGTAGCGTCTATTAAATGATGAGGTTCTGTTATGTGTCATCAATATATTTACGAATAGAATCACTACCCCTCTGGTACCAGACATACCTAAATATGCCTCACATCATGTGAGTCCTACCAGAAGTCTGCTCACTACAATTTACAATATTGCAGATTAGATTTCAAAAACTGCAGCTGCTACATGGAATACACTGCCAAAGTGTAAAAACCCCATTTAATTGTTACTCCTTTTGTTGTCCACATCCCATTTCATTTGGACTTCTTTCGTGAAGGTCCCCAGTCTGAATAATTCATAAACAGTTGGTGCTATTGGAGAACTTTCTTATCGCTAAAGATGAGTTGTGCAGTGAGTGGCTTATTTGCATATGCACACTAATTAAATAAATATCATAACTTTTGAATTTTACTTTGGACACTTTTGGGAAAGTACCTGGGCCTGCTTGCACTAAACTTCTGCTAGGGTCCTAACCTTGAGGAATTCCCTTTGGCGCAGCCTTGCTAGTGCTTGTGCCACATGCTACTGACATAAAGTTTCCTATAAGCGAAATGCACTGCCATAGCTGTGTCAAAGGAAATGCCTCAAGGTTAGCATCCTAGCAGAAGTTTCGTGCAAGTGGGCCAGCACCTCCAGCAAAAAATATTCTGAGAACGAACTGCATTGACACTCAGTGACTTTTTCGAGTTATTAGTTGGATTCTGGTCACATATTTCTTGCGTGAAGCATTGTACAAATGTGCTCTTTGGCTGCTGTCAGTTGTGTGTTCATCCGCGTGGTTCACACATAGGGGGCAGAAATTAAGGGTCACATGGAAGATACGCTTCGCTTTTTATTCGTCTTCTCCAGTGGCGTAGCCAGACCTCCAAGGTATAGGAAGCTCGATACATTAAAAAGAAAAAAAAAAACCCCTCCTCCGCTGATCCTGGGTACGCCCACAAACTCATGCTTGCGCACACAGCGAGATGAGAGATGAAAATACAGAATATTTGAACGTTTAATAATGAGTTTATATATGAGGTGTCATGAGCTGTGAGGCCGCCTCACGAGATTTCAAGTAGCTCGAAAAGCTCGTAGTTTCAAAAGTATTCAACTATGCTGGCTAGACAGACGCGGGTAACTGCAATAACTTTTGCGATCGTCCCGCTGGAACCCCCCTATATATATATATATATATATATATATATATATATATATATATATATAAAAAAGGGGGGAAAGCCATTAAAAAAAATAATAAGTAAATGATGCTAGACGTGTTTGAAATTCAAACTTACAGATTAAAATGGCTTCTATGGCTGCACGTAGAGAAACAGATACTCATTGAACGATGCGACAGCACCAGAGGACACGTGTTTCGCCGTGTTTGCGGCTCGTCGGCCCTGGGTAGCTGCGCATCGTTCGGGATTGGCAAGCCAGGGGTCACTCAGCGAGCGATATACACCTGGGAGGGTGACTGAGCACTCCTCAATGCCACAGTGCAAGCCAGTGAATTATAAAAAAGGGGGGGAAAGCCATTAAAAAAATATTTCTTTATTTTTTTTTTTTTTATTTATTTATTTTTTTTATATATTTATTTATAAAATGGCTTTCCCCCCTTTTTTATAATTCACTGGCTTGCACTGTGGCATTGAGGAGTGCTCAGTCACCCTCCCAGGTGTATATCGCTCGCTGAGTGACCCCTGGCTTGCCAATCCCGAACGATGCGCAGCTACCCAGGGCCGACGAGCCGCAAACACGGCGAAACACGTGTCCTCTGGTGCTGTCGCATCGTTCAATGAGTATCTATATATATATATATATATATTACTTTTTCTCCTCGGATTTGCGCGATTTGCGTGGGTAAGCCTGTGGCAGGTAGGGGGCTCGAGCCCCCCCGCCCCCTCCCCCCCGTGGCTACGCCACTGGTCTTCTCTACCGAACTGGTGCACAGCACTCGTGTCGTCTCATGATGCAAACATGCTGCCTCACCTGCGGAATGACATCATAGCCATTGCTATTTACAAGTCAGGTAGAGAAGGATTCCAAAGCATACCTTGTGGCTGTTCCTTAAGCAGTGTTCACAGAGACCAACAGACCAAATTCGAGGCGGTGCCATCTGCGTGTACACAAGTACCAACTAATCAGCTCCGCAGACAATCTTACACAATCTTATTTCACCAAGAGAACAACATTCTCTTAAGAAATGCCAAATGGGATGCTTCTGCGGCTTTGACCTTTTAAGAACTACTATTTTTCAGCTACACCTGCACAATTCGTAACCAATGCAATCTCATAATAGTAGTACGGCACTATGACACAAATAAAATTGCATCACCATTCGAAGTGAGGGCATAAGTCATGTGACAATGTTCCTCTCGCTGACTTGCCAATGCACAACCAATTTCTGAAGGTTTCGTTCGGTGCAGGTTCCCTCCAATTTGAGTCGGTCATGAATGTGCAGTTAGTGCAGAACGTCGACCTGTGTGAACGCTGTCTTATCCTTTGTCACCCCTGTTTGTGTGACAGATAAATGAACATGCGATAGATACGTCAAGTGAGCTGCGTAAGAGAGCTTTGGACATTGCTCTGTACAAGAAATGTGTAAACTGTAACCTAACCAATTGCCAACATAGTTTTTTAAAATATTTTTCACTGAAGGTTCCGATACGTAAAATAGACATTCCAAAAGTGTCACAAGTAAAATTTATATGTTAGAATTTTCATTTAATTAGCGAGCACATACAAATGAGCCATTGCCTGCACAGTCCATGACACTGCACTCTCAAGTTTACGAAGGTCTAATCTGCAGTAGTGCAATCCAGCTTAAGACATACAGAATTAATTTGACAGTTTCGATTGAAATACATGTGTGAAGTGTGAACAACACACACTTGTTTCCTGACTGTAGGTCCTCTATGCCCACTCCGAAGAAGAGCTCGATGCAGCGACAGCCAGCCCTCAAAGTCAGTCTCACCCATGCAAGTGTCAAAGCGATGCTGCTCGATTACAATCTCTGTCTCTTTATTACAAATATCCAATCATTACATTATTCTGTATTTGACACAATATCATTTTCCTTCAATACAAGTCAGGTCGCATCTGTCGTTCGATTGACTCGCCTGCAAGTTTGTTTCGGTTGTTGATGTTGCAAAATATAACAAAATTTACAAAAATTCCCTAGAGTATAATAACTATTGGGACCTGTCTACTAGTGTGTGCTGACATTTGTAAGTACTTATTATCTGTATGGAGATATAATAAGTACAACAAGGTGTTCACTTTTGCATTGAGATACAGATAGCCTGTTTGTGTTCCTGCCTTCAGTGTATGTCTCAGCCTTAACATTACACACTCTAAAGCAACACATAGCATGACGCATCACATTCAGTACAGTAGATCAATTCTACACACTCTATTTACTCAAAGCGTATGAATTATCAGTGGAGGCTCCTAAATGACAACTGTTTTGACGCAAAAGACTGTTTTGATGTGCTTCGAATGTGGGTCGAGGCACATACTAAATCAGATAGGGAAAGAACGACATTGACATTAGCAGTGCGACTGGACATACTGTTCCTTGTGTGACAGTTTCCGAACGTTCAAATTAACAGTTGTTGCCCTCTTGCTTCCACCCTTCCGTGTAATGCAAACACATAGTAAAGAACTTCAAAATTATGTGCGTGTTCCAACCTAACCTTGTTCTCCAGCACATTTCACCACCCTCCGCCCTGCCCTGTGGGCGATGCGTACAATTTACAAATAGCCACCGTCGGCGTCTGCGTCCGTACAGCAAACCCATCGGGTTTCCGGGGTTTTCTGCTGCCGCCTCCGCCGCTCTTCTGTATCGGTCAGGGTTTCGAAATACGCGACCTGTTGAAGCGGAACAAGAGACTGTGACTAACGGTGTGGAGGTTACAGTAGGAGAACAATCCGTACAGCAAGACGAACTACTGTTTGTAGTTCGTAGTAACGTAGTAACGTAGTAAGTTCGTAGTAACTACTGCCGAACTACTGTTTGTAGTTCGGCGATCGAAAAGGACAGACAAGGGTGTTCCGCCGGAGCGCTTCTCCTATGTCACTTTTGAAGCATATCTCTCAGATCCGGAATGTTGGGGAGACATACAAACGATGCCACAACATGAAAAAGAGAAGGGGATAAAGGCAGGTCCCCCAAGGTCGCCATTTTCCCATGTATTTGTTCCTATCCCGATGCGTGCAATGCCGGAGGCCGCCCTTAGATACCCCATTGTTACCAGACGTTGGCTTGCGTTTGATTGTAGCGCGCTAAAGATCCAGTTGAAGCACAATCCAAGCCAGGCGAAGTCACCGAAGGAGAAATGGACGACTGCGCCTGTGGCGCCTGGTACGACAGGTACGCTATGTGATGTAAGGTGCCAACGAGGAGGACGAGAGGGTGGGGTCACGAGGAAGAAAGAAGAGGACACAGTTTTGGACTATTGGGTTCCTTCGAGAAGGAACGTTACATGTGATGCACGCAGCCGTGCACTAGATCCTTCCGATCGCTCAACACGTTTAAAAACGGGACCTAAAAGTGAAACACGACACAGAAAGTCGTTATACGCGTTTTATTTGGACATATAAAGACTAGATTCATTCGCAGAAACAACAAAAACATTTTGCCGCTGAAACTTAGCGCTCTGAAGTGATCCGGAACGGCAACAGTGGGGTATCTAGTGGCGGCCTTCTTCGTTCCACGCTTTTCCGAGATGAGTTTGGGGGACCTGGATAAAGACAACAGACGAAGAAATGCGATCGTTAAGCAGTACGGGAACCTGGGAGCTTGGCTCATTGCCAGAGGGCGGAAAGCGATAGGTTGCAAGTGGGTCTTTAAAAAGAAACGTGACAAAGAAGGGAAAATTTAAAGGTACAAGGCAACACTTGTCCCGAAAGGCTACACTCAGAAATATGGAGTTGATTACGATGCTACATTTGCACCAGTTGCAAAGCAGGCCACTTTTAGAGCAGTGCTAACAGTCGCAGCCACACAGGGGATGAAAGTCACGCATTGTGATGTAAACACAGCAACACAGCCTTTCTGCATGGAAACCTTGAAGAGGACATCTCCATGTCACAACCAGATGGCTACGCAAAAGATGGAGAAGGCCATCTCGTGTGTAGGCTGAAGAAATCCATCTACGGACTCAAACAAGCCGCTAGAGCTTGGAACGATAGGCTTAACGAAGTGCTACTTGAATATGGCTTGTGCAGAAACAAAGCGTATCCTTGCCTCTACTCGAAGTACAGAGACAGTTGGTTGTATGTACTAGCTTATGTGGACGACATAATTATTGCACATGAGAATGACAGTCGTATTCAAGAGCTACAAGAACTGTTGAATCACCACTTCTGAACGAAGGATCTTGGAGATGTTACACACTATCTTGGAATTGTAGTTGAGCGTAAAGCGGACGGGAGTTTCCTTCTCAGTCAACGCAACAAAATCGGCGGCCTCCTAAGTCGATATGGCATGGAAGACGCAAGGGGCGCTGCCACTCCTATGGACGCAGGCTATCTTTAGTGTAGTGGAGACGAGGATTTGTTACCAACGAGTCATAAGTGCAAAGAACCAGTTGGGATCTAGTGCATATATCGACGACAACACGGCCAGATATAGCGTTTGCGCTAGGCGTTTTGTGCAGACGAGTTAGCTGTCCACGTCAGAGAGACTGGAACGCACTAAAACGAGTACGTTACCTCAACCATACTAAGAACATGAAACTGAAATTACCAGTAGCTGCAGTGCTCAAGCTTTCCTGCTACGTCGACGCTGATTGGTCAGGAGACCCTCATGACCGGAAATCAACACCGGGTCTTTTGTTTAAGCTTGGTGAGAGAAGTGTGTCTTGGGGCAGCCGAAAGCAACTCTGTTTTGCGTTATTATCCACCGAAGCTGAATACATTGCCGCAGCCAGTGCTTCTCAAGAACTGCTTTGGCTACGTCAGCTGTTGCATGATTTGGGAGCGCCACAGCCTGAACCAACGGTTATTTACGAAGACAATCAAGGCTGCATCAGGCTCACTGTGGATGCAGGCTCCAACACTCGGACAAAGCACATAGACATTCGCTACCATTTCATTCGTGACTTGGTTAGTCAAAAGGTAATTCGACTCGAATACTGCGACACCAAGAATATGGCGGCGGACTGTTTCACGAAAGCTGTTTGCAAACACAACTTCGAACGACTGAGAACTCAAGTGGGAATTGTATAGGGAATTGTTGTTAGCGAGTTGGGGTGTTGGATAACGCTAACAACAACGGATTGAAGTTTTCTTTTTCTTCGTTTTATCTGTGGTGTGAGGCTCGCTCTCTTTGCACGTTATCCTATTAAAATATGTTCTGCTTACACTTGCGGACTCAGCGTCCCCCCTAAAACATAAGACACCCTAAGACCTGAAGACGAGGAGCCTTCTAGTCATCCGAAGAACGGAGGTAATCACCTTCTTGGCACACCCCACCTCTTGGAACTTGGAACGTTTTGTGACCGTTATTTTGAACTTTTCTTGCACCCAACAGTCTTAGAATTGCGTAACTTCAGATCGAAATGTAAACTGGCGTGTTCTGCACTCCAACTGTAGACTGTTCGATGTGTGTCAGCAGCCGCTTCGTCACCATCACCTTGTGGCGGCAAAGCGACGGGTGCCATGCATGCCGAAGATTTCACCGGGTATCGTCGACATGTCGCCACCACCACCATCAATGAACTCAAAATTTGACCCATTGCCACCCTAAAGCCATTAATAAACATCTGCCATACCTTTCCTATACTCCTCTTATTTTTTTCTCACTTCTCATTTATTCATATTTTATATCCAAGACAAATGCGTGGGGGTGGCCAAAAAGCAGTGCAAGACTGTTTGACTACTGTTCAGATTATTCTTCATAGCATCTCGTCTAGCTAAACGGTTACGCTAGCTGGGCCGCCGCATTTACTACCACCTGTCATCAGCTTCCAGCGGGGCCACGTCGTCTTCTCGCTTATGCCGGAGTCAGGCGGCGATTCGGTTGCTAGGCCGCAACCGTTTGGCATGGGGAATTGCGTCACACATGTCAAGATCATCGCCATCGCCGAGACGGTCATATCTGCCCTTCTGGTGCTCTGGTTTCGCTTTACTCGATGTACTTCAGTAAATAACGTTTTAGACACGTTTCTGATACGATAGCAAGTTGTTCTTTCATTCTCGTCTTATTATTGTATTTTTATTTTTTTAAATTCCGTATTAGTGAAAGGGACTGTAAAGTGAAAAATAACCCACATATTTTTGTCCACTGTCGTGCCCAACATCATTGTTTGATAACACATAGAAAGCATTACTTCTCAATTCGGCCTTCTTTTTACCTATAAATATTTTGAAGATTGCCGAAGCATGGACGGTGCTGCCAACGAACGGACGAAAAAGAGCAACTTGGGTTTCGGGTCCAGGGCTCCCAGGGATTGGTCAACCCTTACCACGTCAGAGTTAATTTTGTAGAGAACAAAGTTGACGCACATTATCTTACAGCTAAACGCCATTTTAAAAATGACGCTTATTTGCATAGTTTCTGCATTAATAAAGCATTCAGCTACTTCGCCGCTACGAGCTGCGGTCCGCCGCGCCATCTGCAAGGCCGTCTGTGTTATCGCGTTTATTGTCTACGTCGTGGGTGGTCATGTTGGTCGCGTGAAGCAGAAAATGGAAGTGAATGACATGTCTGTGGTTCCTGTGTCACATATTCGAGAGACCTACATATGCCTGGTGTAGTTTTGGTGTTCGGGGATGCAAGAATCATCTTCATCTTCGACGACGGGCGTTTTCTACCACAAGATTCCACAGGAGAGTGCGCGAAAACGAATGTGGTTCGAAGCACTCGGCTATTAGATACAGCAGTCGTGTCGTGTTTGCTGAGCTCATTTTGCTGCCGATGACTACGAAGATGCCGTAGAAGGCGAATTGCGAAGACGTTCGAAGCAAACTGTCGTTCCCAGTGCCAGTGATTTTGCTTCACCGAGTTGACGGGTTCAACACAAAAGTCTCAGGTATGTACAGGTGTCACACATGTATAAATTATAATATAGCGATGACGTATTCCATTTAACTTATGTTATCCTACTTGTCCCGTACTGAACATTGTCAACATCAACAAATTTAATTTTAGGGGCCTTCCAGTGTTGAAGTGGCGCCAGACTGCTTCGTGTGTGTGTGATCCAGGCACTCAAGTTGACATGACAGAAATAGCTGAAAGCACTTATGCAAAGTCCACAGATGGAAGCACTAGATTTGTTGCGCGTTGCAGACTCTCTGACATTTTTGGAGTCTTTGGACAGGTGCAGAACATTAGTATGACGTCAACAGTAGGAGAAGAAACCGATGAGAACTACTACTTCTTTGAAGGGTAGAGGAATACTTCCTGTTGAGGTATAGTTGGAAGGAATACTAATTAACTTTCTAGAGATGCATCCTCTACACTTGAATAGCCAGTGAAACAGCGAAAGTTCATTGGCTTTGAAGCCCCACTACTGGAATTGTTCAAAGTGTGTCGCAGCGACAGTGAGCCATGCAAGGTTACGACATCATATTGGTCCTAAATTTGCGGAGTTCCCCTATCTCGGACACAACTGTCATTTCTCTTTCTTGCTCTCCCGATCCTATCTTCTCAGAGATTAATGCGGTTGTCCATGCGTTGCATGGACACTGCCTTTTTCTACTCATGCTTTCAGTTTCTTGTTCTGTTGAATAAATCTTCAATTCAGAGTTTGCAGCCATCACGCTGACTACTGTGTTTGCCCCTCATCTATATTGATGTGCTATAACGGTATGGTGCATCAACATGCCAACAGCCTACCAACAACAACCAAACTACCTTGCCTTTGCCTTACCAACATGCCAATTCTTTTTGTTGCCGCAGATCATAACTTCAAAGAGTTTTCCTCTGCACCCTGCCACGAGTGAAAAGTGTAGGGTAGTCCTACTTTTGGATAGAAACTACACGATGTGGTAACACCCACATATCTAAAATTTTAGTCGACGGAGATTTATTGTTGTTGTTCAACCTTCATTGTACATTTCTTTTGTCTCACTTAGCACATGTGAAGAAAAGTTTTCACTTTCATCAAAATGACAGGTCATTGTTGGATCTATCTGCAGCATTATTGTTCCTGTATTCTTTTCATCGATAGAGAATACAAAAGATCACAAATGGTAAAATATAACTTGCTTGTTAAATTCAAAAGGGAAAGACTAAACTGTTTATACTTCTCTTGTTTATTTTGTTGCAGGTTTTACAACTCTATCAAGCACGTCAAAACATCCGAGGGCAGGAAGTCCTACTCTGTCTCCTATATCCCTGGACAATAAAAAAGAAAAATTTAGTTTGAGTTGTGACAAAATGTTGCTTCTGCTCTTATATTATATTTCAATTAAATGTTAAATGCGTTTGTCGTGCACACTGAAGCCAATTTCAATTTGCAGGGCTGTCAAAAGTACTTTACAAAAGTACATCTAAATTACAGTAACAGAGAACTTATGCAATAAATTATTTAGCCATTTTGGAGTACTATTCCCCACATCAATGCTGCATGGTTAACTTTGAACCCAGATCAAGGGTTGCTAATACTTGAAGTCAGCCCTCAAGTCCTCCTTTACAAATGTTAGTTGGTGACATGATAATGAATCAGTCACAAGTACCCCCTTGAGCAAAACAGAGTTAATTAAGTGTTAAATCCCAATGTCGGTTCAAACATTAATTTGCATTTGGAAACCTGGTCAATAAGAAGTACATTAAAAGGTTATGAACACAGTTCAGCTGAATGACACTGATTAAAATCATCTTCTCCTCACAAGACATGAGTATAATCTACAAATACATATACGTCCCCAGGTTACTTAACCGTCGAGGATCAAACAAATAATTGTAATATGCTGTGACTGCAAAGAAAAAGCAATGACAAAAATTTGCAGCAAGCAAGAAATGAACATTTGCTGACACCAATATATACATTTCTACAAGTCTGCACACTGATGGGGAATGGATACTACGGGCCAGTGTTTTTTCTGCCGAGAGGTAGAGAACGCGTGTGAAAAGCAGACAGACAATTGCATCACAACTAACGAATATTTCGAAATACTGTGCCTTGACGCCGAAGTACTGCAAGTGTCTTTTACATACATCCGAGAAACCGAAGAGCATGGCAACATACACGGCAGCGCCGTGTGGTCTTTACGCGCTACTTGGACGGAAAACTGGACGGAAAACCCTTATTTCTGCAGGAAATTCCGTTATACCACCTGTCGGCCATTCACAAGAAGGATATGGGGTGCTCCGAGAAAATACAATAGAAAGTACTCCACTGGATCTCGATCTGCGTCATGCATGCTATTGGGGATGCTTTCCCATCAGTGCGTTGACCTGTAGAAATGTTATCAGCAGATTTTCATTTCATGTTTGCTGCAAGTTTTTCTCATTGCTTTTTGTTTGCTGTCACAGCATATTATAATTACTAGTTTGTTCCTGGAGGGTTAAATAACCTGTGGGCATAGATGTATTTGTAGGTTATACTCATGTCTCAATTGTATATGTGAGGAGTAAGTAAGATAATTTTCATCAGTGGTCATTCAGCTGAACTGTGTTCATAACCTTTTAGTATACTTCTTAGTGACCACGTTTCCAAATGTCAACTAATAATTGAACCAAGATTGGGATTTAACACTTAACTCTGTTTTGCCAAACGGAGTACTTGTAACTGATTCATTATCACGTCACCAACTAACATTTGTAAAGGAGGACTTGAGGGCTGACTTCAAGTATTATTAACCCTTGATCTGGGTTCAAAGTTAACCATGCACCATTGGTGTGCATAGTACTCCAAAATGGCTAAATAATTTATTGCATAAGTTCTCTGTTACTGTAATTGAGATGTACTTTTGTAAAGTACTTTTGACAGCCCTGCAAATTGAAACTGGCTTCAGTGTACACTACAAATGCATCGTAACATTTAATTGAAATATAATATAAGAGCAGAAGCAACATTTTCTCGCAACTCAAACTATATCTTTCTTTTTTATTGTCCAGGGATTTAGGAAACAGAGTAGGACTTCCTGCCCTCTGTTGTTTTGACGTACTTGATAGGGTTGTAAAACCTGCAACAAAATAAACAAGAGAAGTATAAACAGTTTTGTCTTTCCCTTTTGAATTTAATGAGCTAGTTATATTTTACCATTTGTTCACTTTTGTATTCTCTGTTGGTGAAAAGATTACAGGAACAATAATGCTGCAGATCGAACAATGACCTGTCATCTTGATGAAGATCACAACATTTCTTCAGGCATGCTAAGTGAGACAAAAGAAATGTACAATGAAGGTTGTACAAAAACAGCAAAGCTCCGTCGACTAAAACTCTATATATATGTGGATGTTACCACATCGTGTAGTTTCCATCCAAAAGTAGGACTAGGCAAGGTTGTTTGGTAGGTTGTTGGCATATTGATGTGCTATACCGTTACACCACATCAATATTGATGAGGGGCAAACACAGTAGACAGCGTGATGGCTGCAAACTCAAGTGAAGATTTATTCAATAGAACAAGAAACCGAAAGCATGAGTATAGAGAAAGGCAGTGCCATGCAGTGTATGGTGAACCACATTAATCTCTGAGAAGGTAGGATCGAAAAGCAATAAAGAGAAATGACAGTTGCGTCCTAGATAGGGGAACTCTGCAAATTTAGGACCAATATGATGTGGTAACCTTGCATGGCTCACTGCAGCTCTGACACACATTGAACAATTCCAGTAGTGGGGCTTCAAAGTCAACTAACGTTTGCTGTTTCACTGGCATTCCAGTGTAGAGGATGCATCTCTAGAAAATTAATTAGCGTTCCTTAGTCATAAAGTCATAACTACATCTCAACAGGAAGTATTCTTATACCCTTCAAACAAGCTAGTAGTTCTGATCGGTTTCTTCTCCCCTTGTTGACATCATACTAATATTCTGCACCTGTCCAAAGACTAAAAAAAATGTCCCAATGTCTGCAACACGTATCAAATCTAGTGCTTCCATCTGTGGACTTTGCATACCTGCTTTCAGCTATTTCTGTCATGTCAACTTGAGTGCCTGGATCACACACACACGAAGCAGTCTTGCGCCACTTCAACACTGGAAGGCCCCTAAAATTAAATTTGTTGATGTTGACAATGTTGAGTACGGGACAAGGAGGACAACATAAGTGAAATGGAATACGTCGTCGCTATATTATAATTTATACATGTGTGACGCCTGTACATACCTAAGACGTTGTGTTGAACTCGTCACCTCGGTGAAGCAAAATCACTGGGTACTGAGCATCAGTGTGCTTCGGACGTCTTCGCAATTCGCCTTCTACGGCATCTTCGTAGTCATCGGCAGCAAAATGAGAACAGCACACACGACACGACTGCTACATCTAATAACCGAGTGTTTCGAACCACATTCGCTTTCGCGCACTCTCCTGTTGAATCTTGTGGTAGAAGACGCCCGCCGCCGATGGTGAACAAACATGATTTTTGCATCCCCGAACACCAAAACTACACCAGGCATATGTAGGTCTCTCGAATAATTGACACAACCACGACGAACATGTCATTCACTTCTCTTCGCGCGACCAACACGACCACCCACGACGTAAACAATAAACGCGATAACACCGACGGCCTTGCAGATGGCGCGGCGGATTGTAGCTCGTAGCGGCGAAGTAGCTGAATGCTTTATTAACGTAAAAGCTATGGAAGTGAGCGTCATTTTTAAAATGGCGTTTAGCTGTAAGATAATGTGCGTCAGCTTTGTTCTCTACAAAATTAACTCTCACGTGGTAAGGGTTGACCAATCCCTGGGAGCCCTGGACCTGAAACCCAAGTTGCTCTTTTTCGCCGTTCGCTGGCAGCACCGTCCATGTTCCGGCAATCTTCAAAATATTTATACATAAAAAATATGCCGAACTGAGAAGTAATGCTTTCTGTATCTTATCAGACAACGATGTTGTGCACGACAGTGGGCAAAAATATGGGGGTTATTTTTCACTTTTCGGTCCCTTTAATGTCGTTTCGAGGTGATCATTTGGTGATCTTCAGCCGGCAATGAAACCTCGAATGCTCACGGAAGTGAGCTCCGAGTTGTTTTGAAGGAATGTTCATTTCCTCGGAAACTAAATACGGAGGGACTGGTGATCTTCCATCGGAAGTTCCGATTTGACTATTACATCTCTTCAAAAACGCATCGAAAGTTTCCTGCCACTACTTTCGTATGCACTCCGATTGAACCAGTTACGGTGCATGCACGTGTAGTCACAGAATAAGGCACACATATAGCTTCGGCTGTCGCAGTGGGTAACAATGCTTAGGTCGCACGCAAAGTTATCAATCTGCACGTCAGTGTAGTTTGGCTGTTTCCCGTGGCGGAACTTCATCAGTCGGCCTGTAGCCCAATTTCCGTTTCAGCAGGTAATTTCCGAGCTGCGAATTAGTGTAACGTGATGTTCCCGTTGAGCGAAAAATGCAAATCACGCATTCGAAATCATTCTTTTAATAAGCTAATTGACCTTCTTTGCAGAACAAACATTATACCGAGGCCCGTTTATATTCCTCTTTCTTGCTCTGCACTTTCCAAGAGTAGCAGTACGTAATTGCTGATCAGGAGGTCCCAAACATGAGAATCACTAGAGCCCCCAGGTTCTCACACTACTAACCAATGCTCAGCGTTTGCTATAGGCAAACGTTTGGTTTTCCATTTCGCTAGTGTGTCGTGACAAGTATTATTTTCAGTAAAGAAAGCAGAATGAAAAGTCACAATCTCATTCAACGTTGGCATCTGTTCGCATATGGATACCATTACTGTGCAGACTAACACTTTACGTTCATCGAAAGTTAGCTTTATATGTGATGGGTTTGGACACTTTCACAAGCTCCTTGAATTGGGTGTCTTTCACTGCATCACTGGGTTGTTCGAAGGTTAAATGCATGCCAGTAACACGTGCCATTGAAACAGACGGGGTGTGCACGCCTCTTTATATTTGTGCGAACATTTGCACTTTCTTCCCCACTTAGAAGCTATGTGTTGCTGCCAAAACCACTCGTTTCCTAACGAGCTTCCTTGAATGCCACCGGAGTATTCAGGCTAATTTGTTCGAGCTGTAGGATAGGCACGCGTACCCTTAAGAAACTTAGATTTAAGGAAAGAAACAATTATGAATTAACGCGGTGACTTGAGCTTCATTAGTAACGCCGAATGTTCAAAACAACCCTGACTTTGTATTTGGTTGTGTTAAGTAGCACTATCAGTGTTCAAAAAAAAAAAAAAAAAAAACAGGGAAAGGGTCAGCCCAACGGGACGTCGGCTAGCTATTCCGCAAAGAAAGAAAGTAAGTGAAAGAAGAATAAAATAAACAAAAAAGAAAAGAATTAGGAAACAAAGGATAAACTAACAAACGGTGAAAGAATGATGAGGTGGATTACAGAAGATGACTTTAAAAGAAAAGCGTAAGGTTAATGCGTTGAGGGTGAGAGTGGGGCACTGAAGAATAAGATTGAACGACTGGAGTTCACAGGATGTTCATAAGACCCGAATCGCTCAAGAAAGCCAAAACTGCTTTGGTCACAGACCGCTGTGTGTGATGTCGTATACTGGGCCGAGCAGAGTGGCCAGAGAAAGGTCTGTGCACCGCAGCTCGAGTAGGCGTCGTTTGAGCGTGGCTCGAGGGGTGTCGAATCTGTGACAGTCGAGGAGAAGATGTTGAATATCAGCTTCAACAGCGCAAGTGGGGCGTTCGGGCAACTGGAGAAGTACCGTTTTACAGAGAAGCAGAGGTGTCCTGGCGGCATTAAGTCGCAGTCGGTGTATAATGGATGCTTCTTGACGCGAGCAGAGGTGTGTGGCAACGAAATCCATCGACGGGTCGATAGACCGGTGATGGTCGTTCAGTCGGACAGCGTCCTCTTGAAACTGCCGTATGCCGCTATAACGGAGTCGCTGTGTCTGTGACCGACATGCTGAGGCTGAAAGTGGTAAGAGACAGTTATTGAAGGTGACGTCCCCATGTGCCTGACGTGCTAAGGCGTCTGTGCGGGTGTTTGCGTGCAGGCCGGTGTGACTGGGTATCCATTGGAAACACAGGCTACGACCCGAGGATCGAAGTCGGTTGTATGTTGCGACTATCGTGGTGTCTAGGCCGTCGGTTGTTCTGGAACAATAATTTGCTAGAACTTCTAGCGCCGCCTTACTGTCCGTGAACACAGTCCAAGCTCCATGCGCTGATCCCGCTATGTGGTTCAACGCAGTCAGTATGGGCTAGTTCCATCTCAAATCGAACAATCCGGTACACTTGATGTTTCGAATGAACGGGAAAAAAATATATATTGAAGCCATCGGTGAGTTAGGTGAAATAAACGCTTTCCGAATTCTCTGCGCTGCGCGGTTCGGAAA
This sequence comes from Ornithodoros turicata, assembly GCF_037126465.1. Lineage (NCBI taxonomy): Eukaryota > Metazoa > Arthropoda > Arachnida > Ixodida > Argasidae > Ornithodoros > Ornithodoros turicata. Next base: position 99,078,897 of record NC_088202.1, read on the forward strand.
GTAGGAGAGGAGGAAAAAACTGCCTCTCATAATATGATGTCGTCGCGCGCGGGTTTGAGCGTTCGCTACAAGGCTATTTCTTGTCGCATTATAGAAATTTCTTGATCAGGCTTTAGACCACTTAGGGCACAATAGGATCCTGCGTTGGCAGTGCTGTGTCAGTTTTTGTTTGTCTACAAAAAAATATCAAAGTTGACTCAAAGTGCCGAAAAGCACCATATTCACTGCAACTTTGCGGACGATATACAAAACGGATAAGATTGAGCTTCATGCCGTTTAATTTGTCATTCATCTGGCTATCGAATGATGTATAATTTGTTGCTCTACTCTGCCAGGAACGTAAGCGATACCTCTGTAAGTAGCACCATACCACCGAAAAATGACGAATTTCGGAAGCCTTTATCTAAAAAACCCCACCAAAAACTTGCCTCGAAAATTTTATATGTTGTAGGTAATTCCTTAGACTATGCACAGAAGAAAAATCAAAAGTCGGACTTTATCGGTAGGCGCACTGTGAATTTTTTGCCAGCCCTATACACGGAGCGCATTCAATCCGTGGCACCGTGTCCCGCGTGTTGAAAAATCGAATTTTCCAAAGGGGCTTTCAACTTCTGTCTTCACATAAAAAGTAATTGCTATCATTTGAAACCGTTCTGAGCGCTTGCGTTCATAATAGTGTTGTAATCGCTGAATATAGATTGTGGAGCAACCATATGTGCTCACATTTTTTTGCGGGATGACACACATGCATTGCAAGTGCTAGGAGCCCGTGAAGGACAGAATGCTTTAGAATACTTTTGCGTCTTTATAAGAGGTATATTTGTCCACGGTGATCATATCGAAGCATATTTACAGTACACAGAATAGCAAGAGCTAGACAGCGAAGAAGACAAGGTGACGAAGGTAAGAAGGGGGAGGGGGGGGGGGGTTAACGTAAGTTATGCAGAGCATTCCGGGTGGATGAGAGTGCTCGTGTCATGAACTGCTTTAGGCCGTTGTGGAGCCATTTCCTTAATGTTACTTTTGATGGCAGGTTCTTGTCAGATTTTCTTTCAAATGTGGGCAACATTGCTGCGTGTTGTGATTCAGCCACCTTTGCTGTGAAGTACTTGAAGTAGCTTCTGCATAGCTAGCCCATTTCTGTTACGCCTTCGGCTTGATCTGGTGGAACCACAGTCTTTATGGCAGCTACGCCGATCTCCGAAGCAAAGCGAAAATATTTTGTCTATAGCACTTTTTTCTTATGTATGATGCGGTAGTCAGCTGCGAAATCCACACGATCAGAGCAGTACAACGAAGTGGCCATTGAGGTAGGTGACATACCAGGATGACACGCTACAGTAATGCAGATGCCGTCGCACACTCTGTATAAGGGCACTCCATGCACTTCTGTAGTCTTGAAGTGAGTGAAGCGTCTTCTGTGTGTAGGCGAAACTTTGCGCAAGGTGTCTTCAGTGAGTAAATGCGATCAGGACCTTCCCATGGTCGCAGCATGTCGAACCGAATAACATGTCGGACAGCGGCGCCAGTCGGGCTGTTTCGGCAATGTTCACAAAAAGTACCATGAATTAGCCTTGAGTGTGTGCGTATGGCACTACACAACAACATTTTCCTGAGTGCAATTTCCCCCGTCCGAGGTCATGGGCCGTAGGAAAGAAATGATTCAAAGAATACTGGCATTCACTGCGTCCCTCCTGCCATAATGCGTACAGTAAATATGCTTGTTTAGAATAACCCTGAACAGATATGCCTCTTACAAAGATGTAAAATCATTCTGTTCTTCCCGGGCTCCCAGCACTTGCAATGCATGTGTGACATCCCGCAAAAAATGCCAGCACATCTGGTTGCTCCACAATCTAGATTCAGCGATTACACCATTGTTATGAACGCAAACGCTCAGAACCTTGAAAAGGAAACCTTGAAACCTCAGAATGGTTTCAAATGACAGCAATTACTTTTTATATGAAGACAGAAGTTCAAAGTCCCTTTGGAAAATTCGATTTTGCAACACGCGGGACACGGTGCCTCCGCTTGAATGCGCTCCGCGTATAGGGCTGGCAAAAAATTCACAGTGCGCCTACCGATCAAGTCCGAATTTTGATTTTGCTTCTGTGCATGGTCTAAGGAACTACCTACAACATATAAAATTTTCGAGGCAAGTTCTTGGTGGGGTTTTTTAGATAAAGGCTTCCGAAGTTCGTCATTTTTCGGTGGTATGGTGCTACTAAAAGCGGTATCGCTTACGTTCCTTACAGAGTAGAGCAACAAATTATACATCATTCGATAGCCCTATGAATGACAAATTAAACGGCATAAAGCTCAGTCTTATCCGTTTTGTACATCGTCCGCAAAGCTGCAGTGAATATGGTGTTTTTCGGCACTTTGAGTCAACTTTTATATTTTTTTGCAGACAGATAAAAACCGGTGCAGCACTGCCAACGAAGGATCCTATTGTGCCCTAAGTGGTCTAAAGCCAGATCAAGAAATTATTATAATGCGAGAAGAAATGGCCTTGTAGCGAACGCTCAAACCCGCTCGCGACGACGTCGCCTTATGAGAGGCAGCTTTTCCTCCTCTCCTATTTCCCGAACCGCGCAGCGCAGAGAATTCGGAAAGCGTTTATTTCTCCTAACTCACCGATGGCTTCAACATATATTTTTTTCCCGTTCATTCGATACATCAAGTGTACCGGATTGTTCGATTTGAGATGGAACTAGCCTATGGTGAATTGCTCGGACTCGGTAGATGACGTTTCGTAGGGGAGCTTGTGCGCCACTTCAAGGTTTTCATGTGGGATATAAAAGGCTGCTGTTGATCCGCCTTGAGACACTGATCCATCGGTGTACACAGGGAGTCGTTGAGAGTACGCTGAGTTGAGGTGCTCCAGCGTAAGTTGGTGAGCAACAACGGGAGGTAAAGAGTTTTTCTTCAGAAGACCAGGAATGTGGTCACATACAGGAGGCCTGCGAAGAGTCCACATTGTCGGGGCATAGGAACGCACTGATGGCGTGGTGGGGAGGTACACTTTCAGGCGGTCAACAGCAAATGAGCCGAAGATAATAGTAGGGCTGCTGTGTGAGGTACCGCGCGTATATCCGGAGTGTTTCCACGTCTCGTTGGACGCCTGCTGGCATTTCGCGTGCCTCTGCCAGGACAGGTCTCTGTCGTTCTAGAAACTCCCAAACAGACGTGGAGGCTTCGAGCCTGAATATTGAGAAGCTCACGCTCTCCGGATATGCTGAGGCCGTGTAGAATAGGCAGGCTGTACAGCAGTGTGCCCAGAATCAACGCTGTGTGCACGTGACAGGTCAGCGCATGAAGGGCCCCACGACGATCCAGCAATGCAACGTAGAGCATTAAAAAAAAAACGCTGGTTTTGGTGGCTATTGTTATTACGTGCCAGGACCACGTCATGCCTCTGTCTAATGTCACGCCAAGGTACTTGCAATGAGGCACAAAGTCCAGCGGTGTCCCACTGACGAACAATGGATACCTTTGGAATACGCGTCGGGTGAATGCCATGGCAACGGTCTTAGCAGGGGAGACCGATAGGCCTCGGTCGGCAAGGTATTCTACAATGGAATCGAAGGCGCATTGTAACCGGCGTTGGAAGGTGTCTCGACGGGTGGCAGAGGTCCATACAGATGTCGTCTGCGTACAGAGTGATGCGGGTATGATCACGCAGCTGGGCAGGACGCGAAGCCATTATAACATTAAAGAGGAGAGAGCTCAATACACTTCCCTGTGTGACACCACGACGGAAGTGATGGAAAGCGGTGTCACCTTCCATTGTGCGCACGGATAGAAAGTCCTGGATCCATGACACGGCGCAACCTCCTGTTTCGGCCTCTTGTAGGGTCGCGATGATGTCGCTCTGCAACACGTTGTCATAAGGTTTCTCTACGTCGAGAAAAACTGCACCGGTGAGGTTGCCTTCAGCCTTCGCTTGTTGCACTTCAGCGACGAGATAGAGTACGTTGTCAATCGCTGAACGTCCCTGACAAAAGCCTGCCATCACCTCAGGAAAAAAGCGCGTGCTTTCCAGGTACCAGTTCAAGCGGCGGAAAACCATGCGCTCCATTGTCTTCGCAACGCAGCTTGTGAGGGTGTTGTGGAACTTCCACTCTAAGAATGACTGGACCTGAATTCCGCAGCTCCCAAACACAACGAACCCTTTATTATGATGAGAAGTCCTTTGAAGACAGCTCCCAGCGTTGCAGCCGTCTCGCAGAGCATGCGGTTCCGAGCAGGTCGGATCGCAGAATGCCAGAACGTGCGCTTCCCTCGCGTGGTTAGCTTTTCCCGGCCTCGTCTTTCACACTTGTCAAAAAAATATGTAACATCCTCCCCCGCGCAAAAAAAACAAACAAAAAAAAAACGTTCAAGTCACTCAAGAGTCAATTATAGTCAAGTTCTAATGGGTACAGTAACTGTACAGGGCGACGAGTCACAGTTCCACTGGGTAGTCTGACTTGACAGGCACGTACGTTGCCGTCTCGCCCCCTATACAGCTCGGTCACCTTCACGAGCTTCCACATGCTCCTTGGCGCCTTGTCTTCATGCAGTAGGACCACATCACCTTCGCCAAGTGCTCTTTGGTTACGTTGAGCGCGACACAAATGTGCCGACCGAAGTTCAAGGAGGTACTCGTGTTTTCACCTCTTCCAAAACCTGTCCGCAATCTGTTGTCGGTGACGCCATCTTTTGACCGCTGTACTGGCTGTCGAAGGCTTCACAGGAGCCGCAGGTTGTTCCGGCAAGGCCGTCAAAGTCTTTCCGATCAGCAGGTGCGCTGGAGTGAGCGCGATGGGTTCCTCTGGACTCGAATGTAGAAAGGTTAATGGTCTTGAGTTTACGACAGCTTCTACTTCTGAGAGAAGCGTTTCTAGCTCCTCGAATGTGAGACTTTGGCGACCCAGGGATCGGCGTAGACAGTTCTTGACAGTTCGAACCATCCGTTCCCACATGCCGCCCCACCAGGCTGCCCTCTCGACTATAAATTGCCAGTGAATCCGTTTTGTCAAGACAAAATCTTGAAACTCGGTGCTGCACATGGCTTTCCATAGCTCTCGGATGTCTCGTGCCGCTTTCTTGAAGGCCAGAGCGTTGTCGCTGTAGATGGTAGACGGTACCCCTCTCCTTGACAAAAATCGCCGGAACGCCATGACGAAGGCTCTCGCTGTTAAATCCGTCGCCTACTCCAGATGTACAGCTCTCGTGGTCGCACAAGTGAAAAGTACGACATAACACTTTGGTGATGCCGTGTTGGTTGTGGTCTTCACATATAGGGGGCCAGCAAAGTCCACACCCGTGGTATCATATGGGTGAGTCGGGTCGGTCCGGGTAGCTGGCAGCGGTGCTGTTGGCGCAGACGCTGGTCGTGCCCGGAATTTCACGCAGACAGCACACCGGTGGATGACCGACTTCACTGCCTGTCTAGCTTGAAGCAACCACCATCTTTCACGCAAAGCCGACATTGTCGTCTGTACCCCGCCGTGTAGCATGCGTCGGTGCGTGTTCATAATAATCAGCCTAGCCAAGGCGTGGCATTTCGGTAGTATGATGGGATGTTTGATATCCTCACAGTTGTCTGAACACTGAAGCCGGCCCTCTAGCCGCATTACTCCACCTTCGTCGAGAAAAGGGTTGAGCTGAGCTATCCTTGAAGTTTCGCTGATTCTACGATTCTTTGTCAGCGCTTGAATCTCTTCAGGAAAGACTTCCTTCTGAGTGTGTTTCACCCAAAACGTCTCTGACTCTGCTATCTCGATGGCTGTAGGCGGCCCGGTGGTTCGCACGCTACGACGGCAGTTTTCCGTGAACCTTCTGACCCAGCTGGTAACGCGCAGAGCGCGGTTGTAGTCGCTGTACGTAGCAAGGTCGAACAAAGGGGAAGTTGCTTCTGCGCCAGTTGTCAGAACCGCCGCTTTTGTCATTTCATCCGTGACACTGCTGAAGGCACTGACATCATTCTGATGCTGTTCCGGCCAAAACTGCTCCGGCTTCGAAAGCCAAGATGGCCCCTCGAACCACTGTTTGTTTCGAGACAACGTCTTGACAGTTTGTCCTCTCGTCACCGCGTCCGCGGGGTTCTCTCATACCCAGGGCAGTGCCTCCACTGCTGCACACTGCTCTTTTCTTGGATCTCAGCTACCCTGTTTCTGACGAAGGGTTTCCACCTGCTTGCTTTACTCTGGATCCAACTCAGTGTAATAGTGGAGTCTGTCCAGAAAGTCATCTCCTCATCCGGTAGAGCCAGTGCTTGATGTAGAAATTTCCCGATTCGAACACCAACCACAGCTCCCAGTAGCTCTAGTCTGGGCAGCGTGATGACTTTCAGTGGCGCCACGCGTGATTTGGCGAAGTGTAGAACCACTTTCGTCTCCATGGTGTCACTTGTGCTTCGAAGGAATGCACACGCTCCATAGGCACTTGGACTGGCGTCTGTGAAGATGTGGAGTTGGTACCGTACCGAACCACTCTCCGGGAGTACGCATCGTTGCACGGACACGTCCCGTAGGTCGGGTAGCTCAGCGCGCCACGCATGCCACTTCTTGGCCAAATCGTCAGGAATTCTCGTATCCCAATCCAGCTTCGCCTTCCAAAGCTCTTGGAAGAGCTTTAGCTCTGATAGTGTACGGGGATAAGAAGCCTAACGGGTCGAACAGCCTAGCGGACGCTCCCAATATAGCCCTCTTGGTGTCTCTCATGTCAGAGATTACTTCCATGAGATGATCCGCTGAGAACCGTAACCTGTCGCTGCGCCTATCCCACGCCACACCGAGGACCTTTGTCTGCGACAGCTCTGAAAACTGCTTCTCGTCGTTCAGGATGCCAACGTGTGTATTCAAGAACATGTCTTGGAGCTCAGCTGAATTTGAAGTCCATTTCGATAACTTCATGCCTGCCTTCTCTAGGAGGTCTTGAGCCCTTTGGACGATTTTCTTTCCTTCTTCATCGTTGGCTACGCCAAGAAGCAGATCGTCGACGTAGAATGCGTCAATTAATTTGTTAACAAGGTCTCTATCGGGCTCGTCCACTGACCGTAGATGGTGCTGCATAGTCGCAGTCAACAAGAAGGGACTTGACGTCGTACCGAAAGGCACTCTTGTCATTCTCCAGCACTGGACGTCTGGGTGTGGGTTGTTCTGCGATGGAGCTTAAGAGAACCACAAAAACCTCAGTGCATCCCTGTCTTCTTCTTTGATGCCAATCTGCAGGAACGCCTTTTGAATGTCAGCGGTGATTGCTACTTTGTGTAATCTGAAGCGCAGCAATACGGGAATTAGATCTGCTCCTAATTTCGGGCCTTTCTCCAGATGATCGTTGACTGAAGGAACACCTGGCGCGTGCGACGAGGCGTCGAACACCACTCGAACCTTTGTGGTTGATGACTCGTTACGGACCACAGCTCTGTGAGGCATGTAGTAGATCCGCTCAGGCTTCGCGCAGTTGGTGGAGACTACCTCCGCGTGCCAGTTTGTTAGGTAGTTCCGGATGACCTCGTCGTACTGCTGGATGGCGTCACTGTGGGCTAAACGTTTCACAAGCCCTTGCAACCGCTTTTCGGCGACTTCAAGGTTGCTGCCTAGCTCCCCCTTGAGACTTTTCCATGGCAAGGCCACTTCGTAGCGTCCGACCAGCATCTTAATGTTTCGCTTAAACTCATCCAGCACTAGCTGGTCATGTTCGGTGTTGGTCATGACTTCATCCCGAATGCCGATGCTATCCAACTCCCAGAAGTTTTTTATCACGTCTTGTTCTTCGGCTGTGCATCCCATCCTTAGGACGCACACGGCTGTTGTCGATCGTTCCGTGCACTCACTGCTGAGACGTGAGGTTCCTTGGAAGGTCCAGCCAAAGACCGTATCAATGGCTACCAATCTGTCGTCCTGTTTGTCCCTCTTCACGTCTCCTGTTAAGAGTCTCCACAATTCGTCGCTGCCAACCAGTAGACCAATGCCTGCTTCACAGTTCACGCTTGGGAATAGAACGTCGTCCGCAATTAGATGTCCTTCTCGTCGTAACAATTCCACAAACTGCTGAGTGGTAGGCACTTCGGGAAGATCCTGGCAGATGAACGGGACAGTGACTGCACGTATCACGTAGTCAAGTGGACTGTACTGGCTTCGCAGGTGCACTTCTACTACTCTCCCCAGGTGGACTTTGGTGGTTGTGGCTTAGTTTGCGAAGGTGTGGATGTGTAGCTTCGCCTCACCAACAACTTGTAACTTGAGCTTTTGCGCAATATCCTCTCGAATGAACGTTTTTTGACTCCCTCCGTCCACCACCCCTCGTAGCTGGGTACACGCAGTGTCAGATGAAACCCAAGCCCGAAAAGTTTGTAGTAGTACCTCCGTGTCATGAGGTCGCTTGTCTTTGTTACTTATGATCTGGTTGCTCGCTGCCATCACACTGATCATCGCCACGGCGTCAGAAGCACGTTCAGGTTGTGATCGCGACGGGTTGCAGACTACGGCAACGTGCCTGCTGCCACAACTGCTGCAGGTCACTTTGGCGCGACAGTACCTTGAACGATGTCCTCTTCTGGTGCACCGGAAGCACCGCACCTCTTTCGCCAGCCTCTTCATTTTCTCGGCTACTGGTAGGTTCTCTTGGCAGTCTACCGTGTCGTGTTGAACTGAGGAGCAGAATGCACACTTTATAGCGCTCTCGGTGGTACTTTGAAGAACCATCCCAGTGGGAACACTCCTGCTTCCTTGGGCATGGTACGGTTTAGTCCCCGATGGCGGCTTGGAGTCTTTGACCCCCGATCGCTCTAGACTCTCCAATTCGATGCCAATGAAGTTGAGAACCTTAGTCAACTCATCTGTCCCTCCCTCGGCTGTAGCAACTTGAGCTTCCGGTGTGGCCGTCGCGCTCTGAACGGCTCTAGTGTCGCGGAGGGCAGTCGTTCCATACCGCACGGTCCTGTGATGCTCGACAACCATTTCCGAAGGGATCGCCGACAGAAGGATGTCCGCCAACATTGGTGCGTAGCTGCTTGTCATTACACCCAGGGCTTTCAGGCCACGAACATTGGCTTGAACGTGGTCGTACAGACGTCGGAGCCCTGACGGGTCTCTTCGGGACTTTACCCCTGGCAAAGTTCGTAGCTTGGCCAGATACTCTCGCTCAATCTGGTACGTATCTCCAAAACGCTGTACCAGGATCTCGATGGCGTCGTCATAGTTGCTAGCAGTTGCCTGCAACCCACGGATGGCGGCTGCAGCTCGGCCTTTCAGCAAAGTGGTCAAGTACTGAAACTTCTCAGTCTTGTTGAGTCGCCGGTTGTCATGCACCGCAGTGCGAAATTGCTCCCAGAACATCTGCCATTGGGTGAGCTCGCCCCCGTAAGTCATCAGTTGCAGCTTTGGGAGCTTGACGCCTGCCGGAGCTTGCTCGCTGGCTCGTGGCGTGGCAGGCAAAAGAGCCTCTGAGGTCACCGAAGTTGCCTGCTGTTCCACGGAGTGAAGGTCTGCTAGACGGGTTTGCACCTCGGCCATGGCATTGGCCACCTGTTCCTCATAACTAAACACGGTTTCGCATTCCGTTGCGAGTTCGTCCTCCTTGATGTAGACTTCAATCTCCTTATTCACCTTTCGGAGTTCCCGATCGGCCACTTCCAATCGAGCCAGTAGTCCATTCAACATGGTCCTATTTACGCTGAGATTCTGTCGAAGGTCGATGACCTCGTTGACTATCCTCGTTACTTGGGCACGGCGTGCTGCTCGCTTGGGCTTGAGCCGGTCCATGATTCCTCTCCGAATGGTCGAAGTCTCGTGCTGCGAAGACAGGTCCCGGGTTTCGGCACCAGTGATGTTGTGGAACTTCCACTCTAAGAATGACTGGACCTGAATTCCGCAGCTCCCAAACACAACGAACCCTTTATTATGATGAGAAGTCCTTTGAAGACAGCTCCCAGCGTTGCAGCCGTCTCGCAGAGCATCCGGTTCCAAGCAGGCCGGATCGCAGAATGCCAGAACGTGCGCTTCCCTCGCGTGGTTAGCTTTTCCCGGCCTCGTCTTTCACACTTGTCAAAAAAATATGTAACAAGGGTAATCGGGCGAAAGGAATCAATATCATGCAGCGACCTGCCGGTTTCAGAAGAGGAACAACCATTGCAGTTTTCCACCCTCGTGGGACTTCACCTGTACGCCAGGAACTTCACCTGTACCTGTGTAAAGAGCCTAAGAGGAGCCGACGCCCACATAAGTGGAGATTCCGGAGGGCTTTGTACGTTACCTGGTCAGCTCCAGGCGAGGTGTGGTGGGGGGAATTCCTCAGGGCAGATTCAAACTCAACAAGCGACAAAAGGTACGTCCAAGGGTACGTCCTTGTCTCGGTTTTATTTCGCAGTCATGCACCAGCTTGTCAGAACCGTTTCGCTTTTCTCGTTCCGCGAGGGAAGTTAGACATAGTGTGCCATGTGCATAGATTTTGGCGCATGTTCAAAAACCCTTATGTGGGCAAAATAGACCAACCACTGTGGGGTCGCTCACGATCATAATTGTCTTGAGACGTAAAGCCACGAATTATCATCCTGATCAGTGTCCACTAGCAAATCAGCAAATATCTCATCATGTGGAACTCCTGTGCGGAAAAGGTCGTTACGAAGGGAATTACAACGCCAAGATAGAGGACGTGGTACCTAGTGTGTTGGTCCGTTCGTCGTTTCCGTGCATCGCAGTGTTGGGCGCCGGTGCGGGTTCAGTGTAGAAACGAACGAAGAGCGAACGGAACGATCAATGAAACTCGACGCATGTTGCACTAGAGCGACCTGTGTAACGTGCATAATCAAACCACTGCAACATTTTCTTCCTTACAACACCCATGTGCTCAGGTTGCCAGTAACTTCATGTTCCTCTAGACCGTCAGCAGCTACATTCTACCAGTGATGCGACTCTCCAGCTTTTCATATGGAGGAGATGCCTCGAAACGCACATGCGTTGGGTAGGGAAGCTAACTGGTATATGGTGAAGCTGCATCATGGTGCGGGATAATGTGTACCATAATGGGACAATTTAATAATAATTGGGGGTTTACGTCGCGAGACAACTGAGACCATGAGCGACGCCACAGCGGTCGATCTGTGGATTACTTTTGCCCACTTGAGGGTTCTTTAACGTGCGATGAAAGCTCATCACACGGCTCCCCGTATTTAACGTCCCTCGCGGAAGACGGCGTGTCTAAGTAACTTGTACCCTGCCACCAAGTTACTGGCGTCCTCGGCCGGGTTCGAACCCGCGATCTCGTGATCAGAAGGCGAACACGCTACCGACTGAGCCACCGAGGCTGTTAATTGGGCAATTTGATAAAAAAAATACAACAGGGGAAGCTTAGTGGTGCATGGTAAAGCTGCAACATGGCACTGGAAAATTTTCTCCAGTATAATTACAGTACACACCACATACCAGTACACATTATCCAGGATAATGTGTACGACAATGTGACAATGTTCTGAACAAAGTAGAGTAAAGGAAGCTAACGAGTGCAACGTGCAGCTGCAACAGGGTACTGGATGATGTGTGGACAATGACAATCTACTGAACAAGGCAGAATAGGGAACCTAACTGGTGCGTCGTAAAGATGCAGCATGGTAGTGGATAATGTGTCCCACAATATGATTATGTGACGAGCAAAGTAGAATAGGGGAACCTTACTGGTATATCGTGAAGATGCAACATGGTACTGGATAATTTGTAGGACAATGTGATAATGTGATGAACAAAGTAGAATAGGGGAAGCTTACTTGTGCATCACGAAGCTCCAGCATGGTACTGGATAACGTGTACGACAATGAGAAAAGGTGATGAACAAATTAATATAGGGGAAGCTTACTAGTGCATCGTGAAGCTAGAGCATGGTTCTGGATAAAGTGTACGATAAATGTGCACGACAATGTGATAATGCGATGAACAAATTAGAATAAGGAAAGGTTACTGGTATATCGTGAAGCTGTAGTATCTTACTGGATAATATGTACGTCAATGTGATGTAGTGGATGTTTATTGGTGCATCGTGTAGCAGCATCATACTGTACAATGCGCACGACAATACGATTACGTGATGAATAAAGTAGAACAGGGGAAGCTTACTGGTGGACCGGAAAGCTCCAAAATGTCACTGGATAATTTGTACGAAGATGTGACAATGTGATGAACAAAGTACGAGGGGTGTTCAAGTCAAACCGGGACTTTCTGTCTCCTAAGTGTACACATGGCTCGCGCAACTTCTTTTTCGTCATCTTCACACGCGACAGGCATCCGCGTTAACCACGTGGTGGTCCAAAGTTTGTGCAAAACAGAAGACACGTGCTGTACAAGATGGCCGATAACGAGGTGAGCACGCACATCTAGTAGCGAAGTGTCATGAAGCTTTTTTACACCCTTTCCAGTGTAAAAATGGTGTTTGATAACTCACACCTATTTGGGTGTAAAGTCTGTAGGGTGTAAGCAGTTACACCCCCTAGAACGGTGTACCTGGTTCGTCCCATTAATGACCGCTGGGAACGTACTAGACAGGGTTTGCCAAGGAAAGTGGCAGATCCCAATGGCAATCAACGGAAACCTGAGGCTATACTTGTGGTACTTGAGTTACATACAGGTGCACGTCAACAGTAACACCTGTTTAACTCTGGTACCATAAATATATAGCGTCAGGTTTCTGTGTATCGCTCTCTTAGGCACTGGTCCACCTTTCCTGCGCCACACTGTATATATAGGGTCTTGGTAGTTGGCCTGGGTAAGAAGTCGTCTGGCATCATTTGCATATAATTTAATTATATGCAGTTCTAAGTACTGTGCATGATGTTCAGTGCGACACTTAAACACACTGGAGTGCATGGACCATCCTCACAGCACAGAACGAACAGAAGCTAAAGTGCATAAGTCCCATCGCTGCTAAAATTACAGAAATGCTGTGTGCAGCTGACCCGCCTTTTACACCCCTTTGGGTGTAAAAAGCAGGTAGAAGGGCGTAAAAAGCAATATACACCTACTTTACACTCAAATGGGTGTTAGACAGTTAAAGGACGACGGAAACGAAAATAGGCTGCAAAGCTATTTGCCTCATATCGCGATGCGTACCAAAACAATCCGGAATTCGACTTAGATTTGCGTATATTAGTTGAAACGCCGCCACAATCGCGATATAAAATTCGGCCGTGGAGCACTCTGAGCCCCTGGTGAGCGTCGCCGCGCCGCCGTAGCAGACCACGGAAGTGACGCACGTTGGCTCTCCTGTTGGAGTTCCTGACTTTCATTTCGCTTCATTTCATTTGGTGTTTCGGCGTACGTCTAATTCCTACTACGGGGAAAGAACGGAGACGAAGAAGCATGTACGAACCCATCTCTCATAGGATATATTGTCTTCAGACTTCCACGAGATCTCCGAATCAAACATCTTCAGGCGTTATTCAGAACTCGCCGTGTTTGTGCCGGGCAGCCGCACATGGAGCGCGAGAGATATTTGACGTCACGCGCTCCTCAGATTTTCCCGCAATGCTTGGCGCGCTCCATGGGCGATCGTGTCGAGTGGGCGGCCCAGCGCTCTCGTAATCGTCAGAAATATGGCCATCCGCACAGCGTACTTGCAAAATACTAGTGGCACCATAATTTTACATAATATTTACACCTTGTTCGATCCCCTTTTTGCAATGGACAAATTTCGTTTCCGTTGTCCTTTAAGTGTGGGGTGTAAATTGTGCAATACGCCCTTTTAACACCTAAGAGGTGTGAAATTTTTTAGTGTGTGCACGATGATCCATATGCTGCGTACTTCACTTCGCTAAATTTGAAACGAATTCACAAAAACTAACGCAGGTGACCGCTCACGATAGAAGTGCTAAATGACACGGAAAGGTAAAGACCACAGCACCGAGAACACTACTCCAACAAATGTGACGACGTAAACAAGGCTTGAAGCCTGGAAGCCACAAATTACCAATTTCACAAAACTGTGCAGCATATTGTAGACCGAGAACTTTAAAATACGTTCCCTCAATGCAGAATCTGAAGATTTCGCATCACCTTCGCCCTGGTTTTCTTTTAAATAATCAATCAATCGCATCATCTTCGCCTTCGCACTGCATATTGTTGACATTAGGAGCATTTAGGCTTAGCTTGGACAAGTTGCCGGTTGGATGGCTTGGATTGAATCTGTAATCCACTTGGACCCAAACAATCATCCAACCTTACACTTTATACTTTGCGCCAAGTATGGGGAGAGAAATTTCTGTGCGAATAATTGCGGGACGTCTGATGGCTGCCGCCTCCGTTTGACGCGCTGAATCGGGAGAAATGCATGAGATGATGCTGCTTACGCCCACCTGGCCCAAACATAGCCAACGCACGCCAAGAAAAAATAGCGAAAATAGCCAAAAGCGTTTTCATTACTCTGTTCACAAAACCGGGACAGTATGCAACTTGCATATATGGGTTATGAGAAGCGCACAGGCATAAACTCTTGGTTTATGGGTACATTAGTTCGCTTGTAAACTTGTTCAGGAAGGTGTCGGAAGGAAGGTGTCGGATGGCACAAAGTATTTATTTTATTTTGTTTGTTCCGTGTTAGCGCCGCGAAGCAACTGTGACTATGAGCGGCGACTAAGTCTATACAGAAATTTCTATTTGTCCACAGAGCGAATTTCACGTGAAGAATGTTCTCAAGCCTCATCTAATACTCTCATAAAATAAAGTTGTTGCTGTTATTCTGTTTCCTAAGGTCTTTTTTTCATCAACGTGACTTGGCTGAATATGCGTTCGACTGCCGCGTTAGACAGTGGCAAGCAAAGAAGGCTTGCCTGCCACGTGCTTATAAAACGTAAAAGCATTAATAGAGTGTAGGCAATCGTTGTGCGCTGTCGCCCGAGAGCACGTGGGCGTGAAACGCTGGAATAGCCCAAAAATAGCCAAATAGCCAAGATGAAAAACACCCCGCCAACTGTCACAAAAACTAGCCCAATTTGGCGGTTTATAGCCCAATCTGGCAACCCTGATAGAGACCACAAGCCTTGTTTTCAAGGTGTGGTCTAAAATGATGTGGGGCTACTGCATGTATTCGCTCCGTGGTGCTCCAGAACGGCAACAGTCAGAAGTCATGAAGATGTTGAAGGTTGTCAGCGCCGTCTCTGACGTTCCTCGAATAAGTTCTAGTTTCTAAAACAAATGTGAACACTATGCAAAGGTCGAAAAAAGCTTTACTGTACTCCGCACGACTTTGAAGGTTATCATGATTCTTGCCATGTAGTGAATATAACGTCTACAGAATAAAGCTTCTGGTGGTATTCCTTGATCTACACCAAGAAAGAAACGTGAGCACTGGGACATACACGTAGCTGTTACCTGTGAACACGGCATAATGAGTGTACGGTACAGCTAAAGAGGAAGTGATGAACCATGTCGAGTGCCTCTCGCTCTTATGAGAATGGTGAAGGCGTGACTAGTGTCATTGAGAAAGATGGTGTTATAAGATGTGAGAATAACGCAATTGTGCGGTGCAAAGCGATTATGGCTGGCTGAAAATCCAATGGAGGATTGCAAAACTGTACTAACCTTACAAGTAATATCACAGGAATTAAAAGAGGGAATCCCCTAGGGTAACTCGGGGATAGCGCCCCCATTTTCGAAGAAAATAACTTTTAAAGAAAGGAGGTGGGATACAGAGGTAAACTTTCCCAGGTGGGTATCCGTAGACCATCTGACAGTTCCCCAAATTGTTTGACTACTGAAATTGCATAACTTCATTAGAAAACACGGACAAAATATTCTAAATGCGCCGCTTTACCCTGAGCGTTGAAGGAAAGCGCCTTGACGATAGGGGGATGTACCGCGAGCTACCGACGAACTTTCGTTGCAAATAATCGCGCCTCCTGCCACAATCTACGCTGTGCAGGATTCGTGATTAGGATCAGCATTTTGAAAACAGCTGTAACCACTTATATGCGACCTTTTGGTTCCTCAGCGAAAGTGAGTGACGCACCTCCAGGCGATCAGCAAACTAGTGGGCCACAGTGCGTACACATTATCTTGATCATAGACAGCCAGCGTCTTCTAGCGCTTGAATATGTCGAACATGGCGGAGTTCTTCCTCGGGTCCACTTGAAATACATGTGTTCCACATTATTAGGGTGTCAATGTCTGAGTCAGGACAAGTAACCGCTGGGATCTGTCTCCCCGGGCCAGTAATCAACTGTCCCCATACAGGACATGGCAACGTGCGCCTTGATTCTTAGTAAATGGTGGGACACAGCTGTGAGGCACGGAAAATGTTAGCCACTGGAAGTACTGGATTCGAAGGCCCGGTCTTGACGAGTAATGCTTGCAAGGAACCCTATGTGATGCCAACACTCGGAGCCTCATATCGGAACGCCCTTTTTAAGAAGTTTCTTTTGGGATACCATACTCTCTTTCGCCAACAAATGTGAGTAAAATATAGTTTATATGGAATACGTAATTGAAAACCTGCCGATCCAGGCTGTTCTGACAGCATACGGAGGCCGTCAAGATGTTGGACCATCAAGTCTTGAAGACCCGGATCACGGTTGTATTTCCAGCATGGCTAGAAATGACCTATGTGGGTGGCAGGCAGAGAAAGCTAATTGATACTGCGGTAATTTGATAGAGGTAACTGCGTTTCATGTGACACTCGGTTGTCAGCATGTAGATTTGGGTTGTAATGAAATCAAAATGAGTGAAAATTGTGTATGGAAGCTATGCTACGTTTCAGAAACCGTGCACTAAAATTGTACACGAAAATTCTCACTTGGTTCAGTTCTTTGCGATATATCTCGAAAATAAAATGAAACAACATTTACAGCTGCTCAAGAACAAAAGAACAGCCGCCCTTTTAACATTTCCAATGCCTATAGCTAGCGCGTGCTAAGCTTTGTGTGTACGGAGGTTCGTGTAGTTTCGTAGCAAGGTGATTTCACGCCGGATCAGGCAGGGTGGCGTCAAACTGCGTAGGAAGCGCAATGGTCGAAAAGCCCACGTCTCAATGATAATTCATTAAAAACCACCAATTATTTTCAACTACCTTCAGCGCCAATATGCCTCCTAGGGACAAGGCTTTAATATATGTTTGAAAGAAAAAAAATTGGAGAGGTCGACCTGACCACCCTGCCTGATACGGCGTGAAATCACCCAGCAGCAGAAACTTTGTTACGATACACAGTAGATCACCGTTACAAATAATCTATATAACCGGCTTGCCACAAAAACAATTACGATAGCTACAAAAGTACGCGGGAACCAGTATATTACTAGGCAAATATAGATTGGATGAGCACTTCGGCAACCTTCTTATTTTGCCGTAAAAAAAGATAAAGCCGTAAACCGCGTTTGCCTAAAGGTCTGGTCGTGTGTCACACACCATTGGATTGCACAGCATGGAGATTCTTAGATCGCTCAAGCCACTAGATGCAGTCCTTAAACTCTAATTTGTTAACATTCAAATCCAGTCCCTCAGCTTTTGCAGTCCCTGTGGATCCATGGACAGGCAAGTTGCGAATGTAGCATTTTTCAAGCACCCGAGAACTGGGCTTGAACTGTAAAGGGACTGTCGCATCCGGAAACCCATCTAAGAAACCGATACCATTGTGTTCGGCAACGGCCAACAGTCCACCTGGCTATTTTTTTCGTTCCAAAAGTGCGCAGATATTAAATAACCGAATTTTAAAGATCAGCGCTGCCTCCGCGGCTGCAGAAGCTCCAGCGGTGTGATGGCACTCCGTAGGCGAAGGAGTAAGAGGGCGGCGCTTAGAGAAGGAAGGGCGCCGTCCAGACTTCCTTCCATTCCTTTTCTCAAAGGCGTGCCATCATTGGCCCGGTTACAGGATGACGTTTTCTCATTTTTCCAGAGAGGGAATTCGGGATACTCCGGGATAATATCCGTCGTTGGCTCTTGGCATGTATTCCGTCGAATGACAGCGAAACTACAGCAGTATTTAGCGTGGGATTTTCGATACCGTGGTCAGTGGTTCGCGAGGAATTATGGTCGACTATTGTTTCGAAATCGACTGCAACGGATGCAAGTGTCCCTTTAAGTATCTAGGTATCGTTTTGTACGGGTTTGAGCCTGCTCGTTCTTCGTTCTACATGCACAGTAAACTTCCTTTCACACTTTTTCGGTGTAAATGGCTTGTCCCATGGCGTGGCACACCTTTTTGGTGTTGTCTTTGCACCCGAATTTCTTTTTTGATTGCGTGTTAGCGCCGCGAAGCAACTGTGGCTATGAGCGGCGTACAGATGTGGACAGACGGGGAGAGGACAGCAGGAAGGAGTGGGGGACAGGGGGATTAGTATGCGTCCTGCGCCGACTTCAGAGGGAACTGTGCCGATATTCGTCTGGAAAGTCTTCGGAAAACCCAGGGAAAACCTCAGACAGCACAGCCGGTGGTAGGATTCGAACCCACCACCTCCCAGTCTACAGCACGACCTTGCTTACCACCAACGAGCGGACGCCTTAGCCCACTCAGCCATGCCGCTGGTTTTACACCCTGTTGCGATTCAGCGAGCCACCTGGTTGCATTGCCACGTGCAGCTCAGACTTTCTCGACTCCAGTGCACCATCGTCCAGACATACCCTTTGTGATCGTCTAGACACACCCTTTATTCCGGGAGGATTATGTCTACGAACAGAGATAAGTCGCCCATTCTTCCCGCTGACCAGACAGACCTTGGCAGCCGAAACAAGAGAGACGTGGCCTTCTTCCCAAGGATATGGTGGACCGGACCTGACGCGCGAGCGCGACTGTCATTATGTAAAAGTGACATCAGTTTCCGGTCTGTTTGTTTAAAAGCGCTGGGCTCCAGTAGCTAGTTGTCTATTCTCGTCTACACCTCGAACATGTAATAAACCTCTGTTGTTGTTGTTGGAGACGGACCCCTGCCTGACTACCTCCGCTACGCTACCATTTGGATCCCGGATCGCAACAACTGGTTGGCAGCGCTGGGATGAACTTCGCCGAGCCGTAACTTTTGTATGGGTGAGTGTTCTGCATTTTCCGCTCAGATTATAGCCAGACTGTGTGTAGCCAGTAGGCAAAAATCGGATAGGCGCCTTTGTAGGAAGCGCTGAAGTGTTAACGCGCTACTAAAAGGTTAGGGCAAAAAGGAAAACTAACACTCAAGGGAGAACCATGGATCTAAACAAGTTACGAGTACCAGATTTGCTACTTTTGCTCGAGGAATTGGGAGGTAGTGCAGGGCAGGTGAAACGGAAGCCGAAGATCATTGAGCTCATTCAGGGAATTGGAGCAGACAATGAGGAACTTCAGGAATGTTGGGAGATGATAGTACAAAGAAAGCAGGACGAGGAAAAGGCTAAGCAGGAGCGCGCCGAAAAAGAAAAACGCGAATACGATATGACCTTAAAGAAGATCGAGTTGGAAAGGTTGAAACTTGAAAGAGAAGGAGTCAGTCGCCCCGTGTCAAGAAATGGGGAGAGAGACCAGTTCAAAATCAAAGACCTCTTGCAACCATACAAAATTGGCGAGGATATTGGTTTGTTTCTGGTCAACTTTGAGAGGACTTGCGAAAAAGTTGGTTTCGAACGCGAGTCCTGGCCCCATAAGTTGCTAACACTGCTACCATGCGAAGCCGCCGATGTCGTAGCGCGCTTGACTAAAGAAGATGCGGAGAGCTACGATAAGACAAAGTCAGCTCTTCTAAAAAAGTTTAGGCTTTCCACAGAAGCATTTCGTCAGCGTTTTCGCACATCAGAAAAGAGGGCCGAGCAGTCGTACCCGGAGTTCGCATATAGTCTCAAAGCCAATCTAGTGGAATGGCTAAAAAGCGCCGAAGTGCACGGAAATCATGACAATGTAATTGAGTGTATAGCGCTCGAACAATTCTATCGTTGCATGCCCGAGTCAGCTAGGTTTTGGGTTCAGGACAGATTAAGTAACATGAATGTCCAAAAAGCCGCTGAGCTCGCAGAAGAATATGCAACACGTCGGAAATTGCAAGATGTAAGGGTGAGTCTCCCCAAAGCGGAGAAAGTAGAGCCTGGAAGTCCGTTCTCTCGCCGACACGCCGAAGGAGGTCAGTCCAACAGAAGGGAAGCTGGAGGCGAAAGTAGGTTAGCGTCCCCAAAGCCAGAGGACAAAAGAGTGGTAGCTTCCGAGACTGTAAAGGCGTTTGAGACTCAAAGGCAGCGGCTGTGTTTTGCGTGCAACGAACCTGGACATTATGCAGCTAATTGCCCAAACAAAGTGGCCTTTGCTTATGTCAGTGGCAGGGCACAGGATGCAAAATTGTTAGAACCATACGTGCGAAGGATGGTTGTGAACGGCAATCCATGTCAGGTTCTCCGCGATTCCGCAGCTACTGTGGACATGGTTCACCCAGATTGTGTATCTGGAAGGGATTACACAGGTCGGAGCGCTAGCATTAAGCAAGTGGCAGAAAAGCGCTGCGTACGCCTTCCTATTGCAAGGGTAACCATAAAAGGCCCGTTTGGTGAACTCAGCACTGAAGCGGTGGTGTCTGAAAATCTTCCTCGGTATTACAGATACATATTTTCTAACGAATCAGAGCAGCAGTTAAGAAAACGAGGTCAGTGTTTTTCGGGGGAAATGGACAAAGTGGAGACGCCATTAAAAGCACGGCGGCGGAGGAAACGGAAGTGTCGCAATAATCCAGGAAATTCACGCGACCTGGTGACATTGGAAAGTAGAGAAGGATTGGATGCCGCGAACAAGGCGAGTGGCAGCACGACTGATGCGGGAAAGGTAGACCAGAGCTTCTGTCGGGAACAGAGAAATTGCGCGACCAGCGTAAATCAACAGTGGAATGAGAACAGTGTACTTTTCCCGAATTCTCAAGATGAGCAAAGTCTCCAAAGTATAGATAGAGAGACTTTGGTGTCGGAGCAGATGAGCGACCCTTCGCTTACAGGTTGGCGCAGTAGCATCAGCAACGGGTTATCAGAGGGAAACATCGCGTTTCATGCAGAATCCGGCCTGCTGTACAGGCGTTACCAAAGCCGAAAGGGCATGACATTTGATCAGCTTGTTCTCCCGCAAAAGTACCGGACTGAGCAACTACGTATCGCTCACGGTAATCCGGACGCAGGACACTTTGGGGCTCGTAGGACTAAGTTACGTCTAACGCAAAAGTATTACTGGCCCGGGTGCTTAAAAGACGTTGACCTATACGTAAGGTCATGTACCACCTGCCAGCGAACGGGGAAACTTGTAAAAAAAAAGGAGCGTCAAGAAGACAATGCTGACGACCTCTGCCCTGATCGACTGAGTGGGCTCATCTGATCGCATGGAGTGTAAATTGTTGTAAATTATGATGGTTCCCTAATGTTGTAAAGGTAGGATTTCTCGTACGAGTGATTTACGATTCCTACATCTGCTTTGAGTGTGACGTTAGTATGATTCCATGAATATAGTAGCAGGATTAAGGGGGATGGAGTGCACATTTGTAAGATAGGTTTTCAGAGTCTGGTGTATAGTTTGAGTGGTGAGATGTGGATCACTTCTTGTGCGGGAGTTCGGATTGGTGTGTTTGTTCTGTCGTTGCTTTCCGTTGCTGTGTCCCCAGTTCCATTGGATGCAGGCCAGAAGTCCAGAGGCTCTAGGCAGAACTACCTCCTGGCAAGTTGCTCGGGAACCGAGCCCGTCGTATGATCAAGGGTGTCATCCGATAAGAAAAGAACCTAGCCGTCCACTCATCAACTCAGCGGAGCAGCGAAAGGAACTGCTCCCCTTCGTGATGTCCAGGCCGGCGGGGGAGGAGCTGTTGCGATTCAGCGAGCCACCTGGTTGCATTGCCACGTGCAGCTCAGACTTTCTCGACTCCAGTGCACCATCGTCCAGACATACCCTTTGTGATCGTCTAGACACACCCTTTATTCCGGGAGGATTATGTCTACGAACAGAGATAAGTCGCCCATTCTTCCCGCTGACCAGACAGACCTTGGCAGCCGAAACAAGAGAGACGTGGCCTTCTTCCCAAGGATATGGTGGACCGGACCTGACGCGCGAGCGCGACTGTCATTATGTAAAAGTGACATCAGTTTCCGGTCTGTTTGTTTAAAAGCGCTGGGCTCCAGTAGCTAGTTGTCTATTCTCGTCTACACCTCGAACATGTAATAAACCTCTGTTGTTGTTGTTGGAGACGGACCCCTGCCTGACTACCTCCGCTACGCTACCATTTGGATCCCGGATCGCAACAACCCGAATGAAGGGTGTTTTCTAATACACCCTTTCATTATGTTTATTCCTCTTAGAACATTCTTATAATGGGCGTTGGAAAACAAAAACACCGTTAAAAGGGGAGTGTTCTATTGAAAACAGTTTTTAGGATAGAGTTGTTTTTGTGTTTGTAAAATACTCCCTCTCAAATACCTACTGCAATACAAGCTTCCCCGGCAGCATGCGGAGACGTACAGTTCGACATTCTTGCTTCTATGGCAAGCACAAGGCTGAACACGGCAGACTTCCATCCATTGTTCCACCGTACAGCCTAAACCGAAGCGCAATGCGTCACAGGCACGCCTCGTTAGCTTGGTAGCTACATTCCTAACATCCTTCCCTGTCAAATACTGTGTTTTTAGCTCGGGTTATCGTATAATGTGATTGCCTTCTGAGCGGAGCTGTGAGACCAGCATAATTTTTCTCTCACGAAATAAAACACAATTTTCCACACCATATTCCCAGTTCAAATGGGGTGTTAAAAGGTGTCTTGGACGTAAACACCACTTTCAACACTTCACTTTACACCCTTAATGATTGGCATTGGATAAAATGTGGTGTATGTCGATATTACAGCTTTAGTAATGCTCTTCTTGCAACCTTTGCTTCAGTCTGTACGATAGAAAAGGGTGTTTTTATAAGAATACACCTGTTTTGAGCGAATAAAGGTGTAAAGTGATTTACAGTGTGGAGTCAGCTGTCACCACACATTGTATAACCATATATGTTTCGGTGGGGAAAGGGGAAGCTTGGAATAAAACGATAATTCGCATAAAGGTGATTCTGTTCCTACCAGCGTTCACTGTGCCTATTTTGTCGAGTTTTTAGAATATCGAAATATAATCATTGTCTTTGCGACTATACACTTCTAGTACCCACGCCTTCTAGAATTAATTCCGAAGTGTTGGCGCTCCGACAGCGCGGGAAAACGCACATTTTCTTCGACCAACATGCCGACATAACAGCAAATACTGAAGCACCCCCAACGGATCGCCACAGTAGCACCTCCAAGCCGCATTTTCGCAAGCCGCAACAGGTGCTGCAACAGTTTGTGCATGGAACTAAATGCGTTTTAAAAGGGCTACGCCTTCTTTATACGGCCACCAAAAACCGTTGGCAACCTCTTACAAAACGCTGAAGCTAATTGACGTTCACAAGCAGCTGTTCAAATATCAGCACTTGTGAAACCGAAACCACTCGCTCCTCCCTAGTGCTTTCTTCGAGGAGCGCACCTGGCGACGAATCCACGAGGTTGCATTGCCAGCCCTCTTCGCTCGCTCATTACCCGTTTGCTTTTGCCCGGGCAACTCAGTTGGCATACGCCCTCAGCGGGATGGAACGGCGCGTGCAACGGGTATTCTCCTTGTTCCTGCTTCTTCTGTATCCGATCCTTTCTTCCGAGTACGACGTCGGCGTCATCATGGTGTCCAAATCTGAGGAGAACCGTTTCGATATTCAACGTATCGGTCCAGCCATTGACATCGCCGCTCAAGCATGCGTCCGAGACTACGGCACCCGTCTACGACTAATCCCCGGTTATTATCCAAACAGATGTTCCGAAATGAACGCCATCGGCAAAGCGACAGACTTGGTGACACGCTATCCTGATATGGCAGCGTTTGTGGGACCGTCGTGCAGTATGGACTTAAATATTATTGAGAAGTACGCAAGTTACAAACGCATCCCCATAGTGACTGGACTGGGCGATAGTTTCGAGCGTGATCCCAACTCATCATCGACACTGGTGAGGACATCTTACGTTTTGAGAGATAAAGCGAGAGCCATCTTAGCCTTTCTGGGACATTTCGGTTGGTCCACTTTCGGTATTGTGTACCGAGACAGAAATGTCTATTACGAGACTTTGTACAACGAGCTCACTCAGCTCGCGGAGGGTGCCAACATGACGATTCCTTGCAAGAGGCATTTTCTACGAGATGACAAGAAGAAAGTGGTCATGTCGGATCTGAGGGCAATTATGGTAGACATCAAAGAGTGCAGCAGAAGTAAGTATTTGTTGGGATTGTGGTAGTGCATGCTTTTGATCCAATGTTTTCCATTGTTGTGCGATGCAATGCTTTGACTTCGGTACAACCGTCATGTAAGAACATGATAATTGTATGAAGTGGCAAGTAATAGCGGGAGTATATTTTAATCTGCCGATCAGCCGGTCGTTTATGTGTTTCTTCTGCATGTGTCTGACTTCTGTTTAATTTAATGAGAATGAAGACTAATTGCCACACAACCGAGATAGATACGTTCTTAAAAGTACCGGATGCTCAACGCACTTTGCGGTGCTATATAGCGTTTCCGTTTTCTTGTCGTTCTTTCGTTTCATCATCGAAATATGTGGTAAACATTTAAGCCCAGTTAAAACTGTTTCCAGGCAAGTCAATGTATCGTTCAAGGGTGTACCGTTTCGGGAATTGCCGGTACTTTGTAGCGAACGACGCGGAGGTGAAAGCGTTTATCGATAGCTGCGTGAATTAAATGACTAATTAAGAGTATACATATACTGAGGTGCTCAGCATAGATAGCTGAACGTAAGAACACCTCGCTGAAGTTAACGTTACATCTGATATTTTGATTAGCTATAAACAATTTAAACATGCTGTTATATATATATATATATATATAATCAGCGGAAAAAAGCCATTAAAGAGACAAGTAAATGACACTAGACGTGTTTGAAATTCAAAATTACAGATTAAGATGGCTTCTATGGCTGCACGCAGGGAAACAGATACTCATGGAACGATGCGACTGTTTCTCTGTGTGCAGCCATAGACGCCATCTTAATCTGTAATTTTGAATTTCAAACACGTCTAGTGTCACTTACTTGTCTCCTTAATGGCTTTCTTCCGCTGATTATAATTCACTTATATTGCACTGTGGCATTGAGGAGTGCTCAGTCACCCTCCCAGGTGTATATCGCTCGCTGAGCGACCCCTGGTTTGCCAATTCCGAACGATGCGCAGCTACCCAGAGCTGACGAGCCACAAACACGGCGAAACACGTGTCCTCTTGCGCTGTCGCATCGTTCCATGAGTATATATATATATTCGAAATATTTTGCAATGCTGCGCTAAGTTAAATTGAGCTTATTCATCGCCAGATGTGAGGAAGTTACTCGGTAAATTGAACTCTTTACAAGTTAAGCTACTCTGTAAAAACATGTAACTAAGTAAGTAACGCAGTCACAAACTGGAAAAATAAACTTGGAATATCCATGTTACTCTGGGAAAGTAACGAGATACTTTCAAGTTATTTCTACGTAATATGCACTCTTTAGTTCTTGACAATTGTATAATTGGTTCAGATCTTGATGTTAGAATGGGTGGTGCATGACGTTTTATAATAGTACCGAGATATCAAAATTATACTGGTCCTCCATATAATGAAAGATGCCATACCTCTATGTGCTTTCTCACGTTGGCGCTTGATGATTTTGGCGTTGTCATAAACTTCTTTATTTGTTTATTTAGTAATACTGTGACCACTGCTGAGCCCGAACAGGCGAGGATAAAATATATACATAGAATACGAGTACGTAGACACAATACAGGAATGACTTCTCACACAAGTGCACATCGCGCCTTCTAGCGCTTCAGAAAAAGAAGGAACGTCATGTACATTAACAAATTAATCAGCAGGTAGGCCGCTCCATTACTCTAGTGTCCCACAAAACTACGAAAAAAAAAAAAAAAAACATTATTCTGCTCTGGAAGGCTCTTTACGTGCACTGATGGAAAGACTGCAATGATTTTCCCTCTAATTTCGGTGTCATATAACACACTGCATCAATACCCAACTAATCATCACAACTTTTAGAAAACGTTTTTAACCTATCCGTCTGTCTACGTTTTCCTAATGTATCGAATTCCCTGTACAGCTTAAAATAATTCAGTTACTGGTACTTGCTTATTGTGCGCAGAAACAAACAACAACCATACTTTGATGATGATGAGATGGATGTTTCATCGCTTGGGGACGAGCCTCTACCGCATTGCCTGTACGCAGAAAAGTAGAACCTTAGAGCCCGATTTTGTATCATTTCAACTGTTTCTGGGGACCCCGTCCATTACTTATACTCAAGGGCTGGCCTTATCATAGATTCGTAAGCTCATAATTTAGTAAGGAGCCGTTTCAAGGAGCCGTTTCAAGGAGCCGTTTTCGTCAAAGTAAGGAGCCGTTTCGCCACGTACGTTGGTGGTGCCATCCCACGTTTCGGTGCACTGATCGTTGTATGAAATCATTATATCATTCTACGTCATCGCCGTTAAATAATGCCAAAATCAACATTGCAGTGCATCATACAAGTCACCTACCGCGGAACCATTGGCAGCGTGCGTAACCCCGAATCCTTATTCGTTGCTTTTGTGCGGTATAGGTACACTACTTGTACGTAACTTAACAGACTTTGTACGTAACTGAAATGCTCTACTCTATCTTAAATATACTTTTAAAAGGCATTACTTGAATACTTAAATACTTTTGGCTGTAACTTGTACTCCTTTCTTAAGTTTCTCCTAAGGTACTCACTTTCATTATTACTTTTTTTTTTTCTGGAGCCAGGAAGGTAGAAGGAAAAGATGTTCCGTCTGTCCTGATTGGGCGCCATGCAGCTTACACGTGCATTCCACAGGTATTGCAGGGTACCCCCGTCATTCTGCGGCGCAGCCTGAACAAGCTGGCGGTCCCCAGGTTTAGTTACAAACTTACACGCGCGACAATATGTTTAGTTACAATGTGTTCGCCTGTAGTGCATGTCGGTGAATGCTCGGGGACTGTAGAATCCAGCAAGACGAACGGCGTTTCATGAAGTAATAGCGAACACGACATCGGGTATCCGCGCGAGCGACATTATCGGGGGAGATGCCCGATGAGGGGAGCATATGTACCAGGAAGATATCACGAGAAGAGTTTCCGAACGACATCCGTTTTTATCTTAGCTTTGACAGTAAATTTCACAAACTGTAACTCCCTAGTATCTTTAAAGTAAAGAGATGCTTTTTTTTAGTAAGGAGCCGGTTACAGAGATACTCTTCAAGGTTGAGTATTTAATACTATGCTCAGTTACCTTTTTTTCTGATGATCAGTGTCTCTAGTATTTTTGTGGAGTATCACTTTTTATTTTATTTATTTATTGATGGATAGATAATGCTGACCATCTGTTGATAGTCTAAGCGTGACACAGTACTAGAACAGTGCCACAAAGTAGATGAGGGCGTAAAAGATAATAATTTGGCACTTTTTCAAACAAAACAAATTCAACATTACAGCAGCAGTGCAACAGAAGAACAGGGTGTTACAACGATACGACTTCAAAAGGAAAATATGAAAAAGCAAAAGAACAAACAAAATAAGACTAGGAAATAGCAGTGAAGAAGTCAATGGCAGGCGAGCAAACTATGAAAGACGGAAGCGTGTTCCATTCAGCTGCAGTACGATAAGCGAACGAGAACTGGTATGCACTAAGATGGAGTGTGGGTATATTAAGGTGAAGGCTGCGTCTTGTTCTGGATATGGGCAAATGGGAACAGTGAAACAGCTGACGATAATCTAGTCACCTCTCAGGAGCTGAAAAGGGAATTTGAGGCGGTTCATCTTTGTGCGAGTAACAAGCGGCTAAAGGCCAACTTCACGGTACAGTGCAGGCACAGACGGGGGAGGGGGGGAGGGGGGGAACCGTAAGCATTGTAGCTGAAACGGAGAGATAGTTTCTGCACGCGCTCCAGCTTCGCAATATCGGATGCTGCGTGAAGATCCCACACAACGTCCGCGTAGTCTAGTATGGGACGCACGAGCGAAAGATGAGCTGCCAGCTGGGTGTGTCGTGTGCTGTGACGCATGAAACATCAAAAAATCCAACGCTTTTTATGGGTAGAAATCCAGAGTTGGTAAGGAAGAATGAAGGGAACTGCCTCCGGACGAGAGCAGCCAATATTTCGAACAGAGACTGTTCTTCTTCTGCGCTTCTTTTGGGCGCCCAGAAGAAGAACAATCTCTGTTCTAAGTATCGGCGGCTCTCTTCCTGAGGCAATTCCCTTCATAAAACGCTTTTTCGAGGTTTTCACACAATTTCATCGATGTGCGAGTTCCAGCGTTAGTCATATGTTATTGTGACGCCCAGGCATTTGTAACTATATACTGTTTGAAATGGGCTGTTTCCTAATGAGTATGCAAGTGTCAGGGGCTTCGTTTTCCGGCTAGAACATTTTAGAACATTTTACAACATCCTTTAGAACATTAAGTTCCATTTGCCATTCGTTGGCTTACCTCTGAACACATCGAACAGAATCGTTCAGCAATTCCTGGTGGGCAAGATCGTATACACCATTAAAAAGGATACAGTCACCTGCGTTGAGTCAGCAAATGAGTATCAGTGTTTTTGGAGTGTCTTGTGCAAGCCTGACTTGGAAGAGCACGTTATCAAAGGTCTATTAACACTCTGTATTAGCGAGTTTTATCACATCGGAAGATCTTTGCGATAACAGTTCCGAAAACATGACAAGAAAATCCCATGATCGTTTTGTAGGGATCTTCCGGTCTATGAATATGAGTCGCGCAAATTCATTTTGGGTTGGAGCAGGATTCCGCCGAGTCATACATCCGTGGTCCATATAGTTGGGGAAAGGTAAGAGGGCTAGAATGCAAGTACAACGTAAAATTATATACATTCCTATGGAGACCGGCATTATCACACACATGCACGAAAGTGTTCAATATCATGGTAGTTATAATATATAATAATACTACTGTTATAATTGTGGTACCGCGTTGTGTGCCAAACACAGGGAGAAATGCAACATGGGGATGGGAAACACTGCGGGAATTCTGGTGTATGTAATTTATTTTTATATCGCGATGTACAGAGGATTTTTCTAGGGAGAAAGGCGACTAAGGACTTTGTCTAGTCGAAACCGTCGGCCAAAAACAACTTCGCAGCAACGGGAGAGCACTGCAGCGCACTCACCTAAACATTAAACTAAGTTTAGGTTCATTCCTGACCAAGATTTTCACTGGTACAGGTTCTCGTGTAGCATGGATTCACTGCAAAAATAAGTGCCTCAGTTGAGCTTTCCTAGCAGAGGAAAGGCCGGTGTATGTAAGACGTCCTCCACCGTGCACCGTTAGCCTCATAGTTGCAGTGCAGGCTATTATAGGTCCCAACGACTTTTCTTTCGTCCGACAACGACTCAGTAGCACTAATAGTGAGACCCACTTTTGTTCCGCAATCTTGTATGGATTTCAATGACGTCCTGTCTCGTGGTATGGTTGCCAAATTTTGTTTCGTGTTTCACCATGCGGCACACATCGCAGGTTCGATCCCGGCCGAGGACGGTAGCAATGTGGGGAAGGTAAACATTGCATCCAGCACCGTGTGTCGGAGATTTCCGGCACAGGTGAAAAGAACCCCAGATGGTCGAAATTATTCGCAGTCCTACCCCGCGGCACGTGCACATGTCGCCACACTGGGCAGACAAACCTTAACCGTGTAACATCGCGATACCATTATTTTCAAACAAAATTTCACGTGGCGAGCCAGTGGATAATGTATTTTGTCAAGTATTAAGGCGTAACTGCTGCATCGTAGCCTTCGTCGACATACTACATTTAGCGTAATTGGCGCCTCTAAATAAATGTACCACAATGTAATCCAGAAGAGCAGTAACGAGGGCAATGTGTATCAGGTTTTTGTGCCACTAGCTACTCTAGTCAAAACTAATGACAAAGAGGACGGAAAGAACCTGGATTAGAGTGCGTGTAGGTGAAAAAGAAGATTGCTGACAGCAACAGTGCGTTGTTAGGCTTTTTCGCTCCTTTCGAAACATTTAGCAAGCCGCTCTCCCCAAAGCCCGTAAAGTGTGGGCAATGTGAGGTCGATGGATGAAGCAGTGAATTTACCCATTAATCATCATCAATTTATCTGTTGTTGTTTGTGGAATAAATGTACACATTGTGTGGGTGTCAAGTGTTGTAATTTGCAGTCTTATACGTAACATGCAGACAGGGCCGGCGAGAGGAATTAAGGGCCCCGGGAATGAGTCCTGCCCCTGCCCCCTCCTCAAGTCTCGGTAACATGGTCAAAGCATATCTTCTTTATATGATTACAGGTGTCTGAGTCCCTGGTGTTAGAAACCATCGGGCCTTGTGTCGGACGGGCCCCTGAAGAGGCCCCGTTCCTCCAATGCAGGCTGAGCCCCCCCCCCCCCCCCCTTCTCGCCGGCTTTGCATGCAGGCTGTGTTACAGTTCGCCAGTGATTTCCTAGCAATTTTGTAAACAAACAGCTCCATACTTGTTCAATATATTCAGTTATTGGGACTTGCGGAATCCCGGAGATATTATTAGCACAAATCAATGGCGCGATATCACTAGTAAATAGAAATGGTGCTTGAAAGACCACCTTATTGACGGTTTATAAAAGTATTATCCTTCTGAGGACTTGGTCTCGCACCAAATCATTGTCGTGGAATTCCGCAGTGCGCATAGACGACGTTTGGTAGGAGGCGCTGCGATGCTCGCTGTAACTTTCCAGTGACTTTACGTCGCTGCTGTATACAACTGCAGATGGGCGGGTTTATTATCGTGCGGCCGGTAGAGTGGCATTCTTAGCTTCACTTTCACTTAGTTACGCTCCGCTGCTTAAAGGCGGCGAGAAAACCTCCTCGAGCGAGTTACCGCCCGCACAGACGTTGAAAGGAGGCCGTACTGCGCAACTCAACTTCTGAATTCTGTCCACATAGCACATAGTTCTGATCTTATGTGGGGCAATTATTGAGGAGAATAACGGGAGTCAATTGACCGAGAGAACGAGACTCCGTTTGCGAAACAATGTTTACTACGAGAAGACGAAACATCAACTGAGAGGTTGCGAAGAAAATGTTCCCGCTACAAGGCCGTCATTCGAGCTTCTCTTTACACTCAACCTGTACTCGCTCCTGCACACATCTGGTGAGCAGAGATGTAGTACGTGCAAAAATTCTATTTGTCTGTATCGTAATTTCCGGGCGATAATGCAAAACACTTATAACACGCACCCACGAGTCAGTCGATTTTTAAAACAAAAGTAACCTAGTGTAACGTGCACCGGAAAACAAGGAAGCACCACGTTGAGACAATTTGTCGCTTTTAGTGACAAGACAATCTAAAGACAACTGTGATCGTGAGCTGGGATCGTATAGTGGTAGGTCCGTGGGTTTATTTAGCCTATCTATAATGGTTCCTAAACGCGCGCTGAAACCTACGAAACTTATAGACTGTCACCAAACTACTGGCGTGCTCGGCTGGGTTCGAACCCTCAACCTATGAGAGAAAGCTCGCTGCCACGATAGAAAATACCGCGTGTAATGCGCACCTCCAAATGTGGCGAAGGAGGCGCCGGAAGCCAAAATGCCGGAAATTCCGGTACTTCTACAATAACACTGTACTCGTGAATTCAAACTCTGTGCAGGATTGCAGCACATTCTAACGTGTTCTGATTCACACATCAACCTTAGCTTTTTCCGGCAACGGATGCCTGAGCAATGTAGCGGAAATTTATTACACAGGTGGGAATACCAATCTTGATCTATAAAAGGAATGTTTTCTACGCAATGCAATTTCTATGAGGGCGACGGTTTCTGCGCGTGGCAGCCGTGTACGAATCAGGGAGAAATGATTTGACGACAGAGCTGGCGTCAAATTATTTCACGCTCCGGCTCGTAAAAAGCATGTCGCGACTGTGATCGCTTCATTATATACGTAGGAGACTGGGCTGTGTTGAAGGCGGCACAAAAACCCATTAAAATTGATATCCCGAATATCCGTATCACATGCCACTGCAGCAGCACAATGTGTGCTTGCATATAATATTCAATTTTTCCTAGTATGCATAATAAATCGGTAACCATCCATCGTTTCTTTATGTGTGTGTTTGTGTGTGGTAATCGTCATCGTCAGGTCTATGTAC
The DNA here is from genome assembly GCF_037126465.1 of Ornithodoros turicata. Taxonomy (NCBI): domain Eukaryota; kingdom Metazoa; phylum Arthropoda; class Arachnida; order Ixodida; family Argasidae; genus Ornithodoros; species Ornithodoros turicata. The sequence continues at coordinate 99,111,054 of NC_088202.1, forward strand.
TATGATGAGGAGGGCTCAGATTACTACTCTTTATTATTAGCCCAACCATCTCAATGACAGACTGCACTTCCGGTGCGAACGGCTGCTCAAATAAATAGATAAGAATAAAAATAAACGCAGTGTCGCGCAATGAACGAACCAGTACTCGAATGATTGTATGAAAACATCTTATTGCCACAGGAGTCTGTGGCAGGAACCGCGAGCAAAAATCACCGTATAGCCAATAATGAGTAGTACGTACTTGACTAGTACTTAATCTTATCATGCCGTATTTTCGTTCTTTTTGTTGTTCTCGAGTAGTCTGGACTAATTTCCATCCACGACCAAGCAGGGCCATATCAAGTGCCTACTGGCAGTGACCAATCAATACTATTGTCATCAGAATCAGAATCATGCAGGGCAACCGAAACACAATAAATGGGTGAAATTACTGTGCTCTCAGCCCCGTTCGCGACACCCGTGCGCCAGCTCATGCATCGCTGGTTCTACTTCCCGTGCTCCTCGCTTCACTTATAAATATTTTCTAGCCAGAAGCGCCTCTTGCAGTAACTCATTTATGCTTCATTTTGCTTTCGTCATCCTCTCTTTCTGTCCTCTTTCTTCCCTCACTCTTTGACCAGGGGAGGTCACCGTTCTCTTCGAACGCGGATATTTTTATCCTGCATTTTGGCAGTCTTCCCCATGCTCTCCCAGGAAGTGGCTTCACTGATACCAAGAACATTCGCGTGACAAAATGAAACTAGTTGTCCTTGCACATTGTTAATGGAACATAGATAACTCTCAAAAGTCACGTGGCGGATATTGAAGCGTGCAAATTTTGTTCTGATTAAACAACCAGGTTGACGGTTCGCAATAGTGAACATTAAAAAAAAGTGACTTGGGCGCAACGAGACATTTTGACGCGGTACCCGGTCTTACATATTCAGATTACGTTTTTCACATTCATGCTACTTTACATATTTTTGTTTATCATACACTCCTCTTTCGCACTTTCTTGTTTCACTCTTGTCGCTCTTTTCCCTACATTTTTCTACCGAACATTTATAGTACTGACAGGCGACATCTGTTGATGCATAGGTGACAGACACTTGTGGGTGTGGATGCACCCGCAGAGGATAACAAACGTATCGCACGTGTCGTGCCCTCCAAGGCTCCAACTGTAGTAAAGACGCGCGGGACATCAGAAATTAAGCCAAAGTCAATGTCTCTCTTAGTTGTCGTATCGACCTCTGTTATATTCTGTCCTTAGCTTATGGCTCTTGTGAACTTAGCCTAATATGACCAAGAAAGCCATCTGCAGTTACAAAGCACGTATATGCTGTCTAGCAGCTCAATGCGCTTTGTACATCGAACTTTTTCTCCGGAGCTGTTTTCTATATCTGTAGGTTTCTTTAGAACGTGTGGAACTGGATGGACGATGTACACTTCGGCAGCCAGATGCTCGAGTGGTTTAATGAACGAATGCGGCCGAGCCGAAGGAAAAATGGGATATGGCACCAGCCAGCGTGCTTGAATTTTCGGAACAAGGTCTACTGGGGGGCCGCTTCAACTGTATCATTTCCTCTATTCGGGCCACTGGCCACACCTCTAGTTTGGTATGATAGCCTCGAAAAGTTTAATGGACTTCGCACTTTGCCCCACACTTGCTACAGTCTCCAGTGCAAGAGCACAATAAAGGATGGAGCTGAAGTCTACTTCGTGCGCATAACCTGTGGAATATGTTTCAAATTGCTTTAATTTTTGTGGAACTTGCATTATATACCGCTGTACGGTGTGCACCATTACGTACGGTAATCTCTACGGCGTCCATCTTTTCTTTTGGAACACTATTCCAAACCATGTCTTGGAACACACACGTAAGCTACGGTTGCTGGTTTACCTAAAAATATTTAGAGCTTGCTTAGAACATAAATACAGCGTCGAGTTGCAAATGTGAGAACGACGACATGAGAGCACAAGAACAATCGTTGGACGTCACGTCTTCCGCCCATAACTCGGCGTTTCGGGCCTTTGAAACTGACGATCACAATCATCTGATAAGGCGTTAGTTCGGGCCCTGCTACGACCTCACGTGAAGGTCGACATGGGGTATCGGTGAGCTCGATCGTGTCGGGTGTTAGCACACTCACCAGATAACATCACACCTGCTCTGTTTACAAGTGTGATATTATCTGGTGAGTGCACCGATACGCCATGTGGACCTTGACTTGAGTTCGTAGCAGGGCCCGAACTCACGCCTTATCAGATGATTGTGATCGTGAGTTTTGAAGGCCCGAAACGCCGAGCTATGCTTCCAGCACGGATTAAGGGCTCTTAACCTCTTAAATATTGCGAAATGCACCATACGAGCATCACAGTCCGAGCGCGTTTCGTTTTTGTTAATTCGACTCAAGCAAGGTATTACCACGATGCCTCGTATTAGTTCTTTATACAAACACAAAATGATGGGTCTGGTTACAACGACATGTAGTGGCAACGACATGTAACAACTCTGTTGGCGGTGCTGTGACTTCCACGAGAAGCCTACCACAATCCGTTACGTGGCAGACCGAAAAACCGCGCATCCTGAGGTCACCGTCGTCGACTATATAGATGTGGAAATCGGGTACGCGCCTTCTCTTTATGTGTTGATCACATGACTAATGTCACCCTAGCCAGTCCCGTAATGTGAATAAGGAAGGAAAATAAACATGGGTGTGGCTCGGCCCTTGTTGTCCCCGGTGCACACAACATTAAACTTGCATTCATCTCGTGAGTAATGACCTGCTTGGCTGACCAAGTGCAATGGCATCGTCCTCGCTACCTTCTCCCTATATCCAGGTGAATATTTTATAGAACACGCCTGCGCGTTTTATAGCCAGGGATAAGTGTCGAGTTTACCACGAGGACAAAGCGTGACTTCTCTGCTATTGTGATCTAGTTTATGTAAACGTCGCACGACACTAAACCTTTACCTGAGGCCTGACCTGTGTACAGTCCTCGTTAGTTGGAAGGACATGCACACAGTGGAAATAGATTACTGCAAAGGTAAGCTGCTCATGTAACAATGTAATCGACGCTTCAACCACTTCAACAATCATATCAACTTTCATGCTCAGTATATTTTTTGGCAGACTTCATGTAAGTGCTGTGATCTTAATTAAACCTATTACAGTTATGTTTTTAATTGCCGTATTGATTATTGTTACCCCCATGTATAACAATCCTCCAGACTTCTATATACTTTAAAATCCATGCTTCGAACGTTAGGGAATGCGTTGCGCTATACACCATATTTTTGCGCACAATTTTAGTGCTGCACCAATGAAGTGGGATGAAGAAGTGAAAGAAATAATGAATATCACAGTGAACGGATACTCCAGAGAGAGGGGCGGTCAGACGAAAGAAAATATTTACTTGTCGTGTGATGTCACAGCGCTCGGGAAGTGCAGGAAATTGAGGTGGATGGAGTGGAAAAGAAAAATATATAGCGAAAAGGCTGAGCATATACGCTGCAATAGACCTTCACCAGTGCTATGGAACCAGCCCTCGTAAGGAAATACGGCTACGCTGCATAATAAACAGAGGTGCATACTTGCCTGTCTCCTTTGCAATAATAGAGTATAGTGTCCTCCGTCGTCCTTAGAGCCGCAATACTCGGTTTAAATCTTCCAAATTCTTGGAAAATTTCTGATCTTTTATTCTGACACAAACGATGATACATTTCTTATGACTGTTCGTTGTAGTACAACGGTAATTAATTCGAAATAATTACTCTTGCACCACCCTGGAGCGACATTATAAGTGTCTAGAATTTGATTTCATGTACATCGGAAGGTGGAATAAATTCATTGAAGCTGGACCATGGCAAACAACACAGCACGAAGATTGCGTGCTTTTTTGCGTTCTCACATTTATTTTATATGATCAGATTTTTTATTATAATCTACAGCACTATATTTTATCCGTATGTAATTCCGCATTACGCGCATCGTGTTTGGCGGCGTTCTAAGACATCCTTCCTGCTTTTGTACAATATGAAATCTTGTATGGTTGAAACGCTCACAGCCACGCAAACTTTCGCGTTTTTATAGAAAATCCTGCAAGCCTGCTATCTCGAGTACAAAAAGCGATTACACATGCAAAGCGTTTCAACACTCATAGCCGGTGATAAGCAAAAAAAGAAAAAAAAAACAAGAGGAAATACTCAAGAAGTGATGTAATTGCCATCTTATGTCATGGTAGACCTTTATGTATTGGGTATGGCAATTATGTATTATATGTCTGTTACACATGTCGCCTTGTTCTGCCACTGTTGTATATGTACGTCTCGGCAATTGCCCTAGAATATAATAAGTCTTTTTTTCTGTTAACTGTGCTTTACTTACATTTTAGACCACACCTTCCTCGCTCTAGTCGACAGCTGCTTAAAAAGGCACACATTAATTAAGAATACAAGCTTTCTAGGTACAAGCTTTCAAGCTTGCAGTTGACCCACGGCCTCAGTAGAAGACAACGGACAGGTGGTGACCCTACTTATAGCTAGGTGTAAACAGGATCTCGGCTATCGTGAGTAACACAGTGACGAAAGATGTGCTCATTGTCCACTAACGCGTCACATGTGGAATAATGAAACGACCTATTCTGGGGCTCAAACACGCAAACATTATGCATCATCTTCACCAGCTCGCTTGCTTCCTAGCCGTTTTTTCATTGTCATAAATAATATATTATGCTGCAATATGAAAGCACAGCAATGAACAACATCATAATTACTTAATAAAAGCTGGTTCAGAGCTCCCCACGAACCTTCTCTAGAGTCAGCGTTCTTGTTCCTAAGTTTGGTAAATACGTTTAGAGATGCTCTTTTCAAGGTTCTACGCAAACAGTACCAATGTATTAGTTTTGTCACTCATCAGTATTCCCTCTTCAGCATTCAGCAACGAATGATTTCGTATACGAGCGCTTGGTGCTTGCCAGTGCAAACTGAACGACCTCCAACTTGATAAATCCAAAGTACCTGGTTTTTGACTGAGTGGTAGATACCCCATCGAAGCGGTCATTATCTCCGGCAGATTTGTACTTGGCGATAGTCTGCCTATTTTACAGCGATCACGTCATTTGCACGAACGTGTGAAAGTGAACATGGGTTTATTACACACGTATTTATGTATGGGCATTCTGTTGCACGTTACTATGGGGTTTCAACGCCTCAACAAGTGTTCCATTCGTTCGGTACAGGCGAAATCAGACTTTTTAGCACACAGCGAGTTTGATACGTCCACTCAGCCAATCTTTAATAGAAAAGTACGACAACCTGCAAAGTAAATGGACCCCCCCCCCCCCCCCCCCCCCACGACAACCGAATGGTATCTGGCTAATTGATCTCAACACCCATACAATAGGGTGATGTGATGGGCCATGCACCGTGCAATATGGCGTTTCGCTTTCCCATTGATTTTGCCAAAGGGGTAAGAGAGGGAAAACAAAAGTTCTGTGTGAAGAGTAATTTAGGTCTTACAGATTACTGTGATTCGTATTACACACACACACACACACACACACACATAAAGAAATGATGATGAGATGGGGCTGATACCGGCCAGCAGTCTGGGCACTGCCCCAGTGCTTATTGTAGGGAATGAAAGATGATGGTGGAGGTGGCAGTTCAGGTGATCAAAGCATGGTGGAGAGGCCGGTTGATGACAGCAACCCCCAAAGGTGACGGAGGCCTTGGCCTATTACATTATAGGCGTAGCCACGCAGTCTTGCTTGCTTTGTGCAGACTTAATGGTTCATGATCCATAGTTCACCATATTTCAGTTTCAGCATGATAGTTCATGGATGATGAGTTCTTCTCCGGTGTCCTTTTTAGCACTTGTCGCGTCTCTTTCATCACGACCATTCTGGTATTCGTCACCAAAGAGTGACGATTAACGGTTAATCTCACATAGTATTCTTGCATACCTTCCTGCGTTGATATGTGTCATTGTGTGACGTATATTACAGGCAGCACCCTGTTCTGAGCTGCCTAATTAAAAGCTACGCTTTTGTGTTATACAGGTGATATTTTGTTTGGCTGTTTCACGCTACAGTATTCTTCTATTATCACTAGCGTGATGCATAAAACATAATGTGTCTGTGATACTTCTGTGTATAAAACATAGTGCATAAAACATAATGTGTCTGTGTATGTGCAAAATGATGAATCGTACACGTGATTTAACGCTTCTCGGTTGGAGTCATTCCACGGAATGCGGTTAGTAAGTCCTTCAGGACGTTGTGTCAACAGAACAATAAAAATGACATGCAAAAAGGACACGTGAGCACACTCTAGAGTACATCAGACCACGTGTCGGAAGTCTATAGACCTCGTCGCGTTACTCTCAAACAACTGGTCTCCGTGCGCTCCTTAGCCTCGTTCCCATCGACGATAGAACAGGGGTGAACTGCCAAAATCGCTCTTCCCGTAGGGATGAATACTGGTGGCCGCCGTCTTCAATGAGTATGATTGACGATAACGTAACATCCCGTAGTTATCCGGTAAACATCTCAGTAGCGTATAAACGTTCAAAAGATCAAGGAAAAAGAAGATTGCTTGCTTCCACGTACAATATGCACGGTTGTTCATGTGAGGAGTGCCGGGCGATGCGATATCTGTTCTACATCGGTTCCCGAGCGGGAGAAAATGAATCGGCACGAAATGAACACGAACGGACACGAAAATGAACGAAAACACACACGGGAAAACAAAGGGAGTCGGCAAACGGCAGTCCACACGTGCACAGTTCCTGTGACTACCACGTAGTGGCAGCACAGATGGCGGCGCCCATTGCTTATCGCATTTCTGTGTACAGACATTCGACAGAAGAATATCAATATAGCTTTCAGTCCAACACCCAACACATTGCGGGTTCCACGGCAATGACCACTCTTTACATAGTAGCTTTGTAACAACGGCGAGTCATATCACGAATTAAGGCGCAAGAACCTCTAATCAAGAGTAAAGTGATGAGCAGCGTAGGCTTATAGCACCGATAAAGCGATTGCTTTATGGGAATATGTGGACCCATTCAGAGCGAGGGAATCCTGATTGGTTTCATCGCCGTTACCCCTGGAGACGGTCAACATGTACCGCCGTCATCTCGAGCATTGTTTGCCGTGATCCGCACCATATTGCCCGCGTTATTCTGATTAGCCGTCTAGCGTTCCATGTGTTTGCTCATCAAACGTTGATTGCGGTTCCATGCATAAAATCGAAAGCCTTGTATTCAACCCCTTTCCTATATTGCGGTGGACTAGCCGGTCCCACGTTAAGTGAGACCTACATCTTTATATTTTCACATACCATCATCATCATCATCGGCTTTTCCTACTTTATCGAGTGCTAAAATAAATGAGGTGACAGTTGTTCCAGTACTTTCAAATGCAACAAACGTTGCAACCAATAGGTCTTTCAAGTACGGAATACCTACATATTTACAAGGAAATCCCACAACATGCAAATGACGTTCTTTACAGCCACCTTTCAATGCAGAATGCATCGTAGATGTTTGGCCAGTGCAGCGTCCGATGAGATCACGTGATGCATTCATTTCGATTCCCCTCTCCATTTATCTTTTTCGATATGAAGGGGATGAGTGACATGACGGTGGTATCAGGTGATGCGTTCGCTTCGGTCTCTCTCTCTCTGTTTATTATTTTGTCGGCGTGGTAGGTACGATGCTCTTTTTCGTCGCCCCTGGCTTTACGTCCCCTCAGACACATGACGCTGTGTTGCTGTAATGGAGTGTTGTGGTAGAAAAGCGGGCCCTTCATGTCTGCTTACATCCGTCACTTATAGTAACTGCTTTTAAAGACAACTGTGCTCCACCAGCCGAAAGGCTCATAGCAAAGGTATTAAGAGTATGAAAGGTATTTCATAAGATACACCAATTTCATGCACATCCGCGTTGTATTTCCTGGTAGTATCGCGCATACAGTGCAGGAGAATGAATTCTTGCAGATGCAGATTTGGTAGGGATGACTGCAAGACATGCGCATGCGCACAAGAATGCGCATACAGTGCAGAAGAATGAATTCTTGCAGATGCAGATTTGGTAGGGATGACTGCAAGACCTTTGGAAATTCTCTCAACAAAATCAAACATTTCTTTGTAGAGAATGGAACCCGTTGGGGACAAGTGCTGCTACGTACCGGCCAGTAGCGACTTATTCGTACACATTAGGGGGAACTGTCATACCATCCTCCACGTCATACAAATATCTCGGCATTCACCTCAATCATAACATCTCATGGTCAACCCATGTAGATGACATAGCAAGCAAAGCCAATCGCATTCTATAGGGTATTTAAAACACCATCTCTGCCCCGCTCCTCCAAACGTTAAATGTCCAGCTTACCTAACATTAGTCCGCCCCCAGTTGGAATACGCTTCAGCTGTGTGGGACCTCCCACAGACCGTTCTTATCCATCAACTTGAAGCCATCCAAAACCGTACTACCAGATTCATCACTACTTTTTGCGCCTCTGTACGCAATAAGGGGATAAGTCGAAAAATCACAAACCGAGAAAACTGCAAGTGAATATTTGGTCAAGTAATTGCGGATGAGTTCCCTCGGATAACCCAAATGCAAAATATGTAACATATATGCATGTCCCGTTAGCATCGTTTCTGGGTGTGTGACTTAGCAGAAATCGAACAAAACACCGCAGCATGACATATCCCCTTTTTCTATATAACGCCTCACGCACAGGGTTTTCGTGCAGGAAAAAACAGTTTTCACGAGTCGGACTTTTATGGTGACGTCAGGACGGGCGAAGTAACTTTTGTGCAGTGGAGCAGCCTAGATCATGATTATCGGGCTGCTAAACGAGCACAATCTTGAAAATAATGTTCTGTATGGCCAGCAAAATATGACTTATTAGTATAGTGCACATGTTTTTTTTTTCTCGGTTACAACGCTCAGCAGCATTGCTGGCACGGTCACGTGAGTTCATTTCCGCATCGTAGCAAAATATAAGCTACACAATTTGTATGCGTGTGTAGAAAAAGGGCATGATCTGGCTGTCCCTCCCATAAACACACATGCATGCATTTCCCGTTTCTTACCCTCCTATAGCGGGTCAATAAATTGCAATACGGCCCTAAATTTTCTTTGGCAGGTACATACTGGTATGTAGATGTCATTGCAACAAAAATACTAAAAGGGGATAATTTGACTTATCTCCTTACTGCATAGAGAGGTCCAATTACTCACCATACGCTAGTATCGCTTCTCTAAAACAACAAATTGACCTAGAAGATCTATTTGTACGCAGAAGGATCTCCCGATTATCACACTTTCACAAATTCTACCACACTCCTGCCCTCGGATCATCCTACATCAATCCACCTTATCGGATTTTACCCCGCATTGATCACGAATTCAAGGTAGCTCGTCATAAGTGCAACACGTCTTCTTTCACAAATGCATTTTTTCCCAAAACACTCATTGAATGGAATAACCTTCCATCTAATGTTGCCACTATTACCGGCCCTTCCAGCTTCCGCGATTCCATCGTCACCAAGACCACATGGCTCATTCAAAAGTAACTCACAATATCAACCACCATCATATATCTTGTGTTTATGCATCTTGTTTATGCTGCTCTTAGTTAACTGCTGTAAATGTGCATTGTGTGTATTCTTAGGCCCGTTACACCCCACTCCACCCATATAACGCCCTCTACAGAGATTTTTTTGTGTTAATAAATAGAATTGAATTGAGTTTGTCGTCGTCCGACCAGATGAAAACATGCGGGGGGGGGGGGGGGGGGCTTCGCTTGTGCTAAGCAGGGACAGAGTATGCGAATGGGGAATGTGTAGAGGCCTGTCACAACTATGCGGACCTGCTATTTCACATTCGTATGGCGAACGAAAAACCATGTCACGCAAGAAACGTGTGTTTCCTCGGAGCGTGGAACGCATGAAAGTGCTCTACAGCCTGAACAGCCTCATCACTGGAGCACATTCAATGACACGAAATCAATCTGATGGCCAAGCTGCGAGATGATGGGACGGCTTTCAAGCTTTCACAGTTAACGGGCTGGTATTGACCTTGCTCATGGATGGTTGCAAACAGGATCTGAGCCGTTCATGAGCAATATACGGTAAAATAAGATGTGCCCAACGGTGGTTAATCTGCCACAGGGGGGGGGGGGGGGGGGTATATGTTTATTCGCACAAAAGGTTACAGAACACCTCGGGCAGTATCCTTTCCTCATCCTACACGTCCTGTGACAGGTACTAGCAACGTTTAGGTAGAGTCGATGCGTTAAAGACGCGTGTGATCTGTTTACTCAACGTGGGATGAAATAACCTCTGGCTGAGTCAGCCGTTCACACAGTACCATTCGTTTTGCATGATGCCACCACGCACCTTGTTCTCATGGGCAGCGGGAGTAGCTACACCTATCATTCCCAGGATTGCGGGACACCTACTCTTAAAGTCGGTTTAACCTGCGAACTCGACGCCCTCCATTGAAGCTATACATTCCGTCTGCTTTCCATAAAATATCCATTAGTACTGAGGGTTTGAAAAAATTGTCCACATCTAGGCGTGACGGCAGAAGGTTCCTCGATTGTCCACAAGTAGATTGGTAGTGTTGCGGTTCGAGGGTCCGAGCGGTCTAGTGCTGGAGGTAGTCAGGCAGGGGTCCGTCTTCAACAACAACAGAGGTTTATTTACATGTTCAGTATCTCAAGAACAGACAAACAAGGCATCATGGCCGCGCTCTTTTAAAGCAAATTCACAGGGTGAGAGAGTCACGTGTTAACCTTGTCCAACCAATCCGCTGACCGATCACAGTCCGGCAACGGTCACTCCAGACGTCTCGAGGTCGCCAGACGCACCTGTTTGAGATCACGACGAGTGGCAGTCTGGGAGATGAATAGGGAGCTTATCCCTAGGTGACCTTCTTAGGTGCCCGAAGGGAACAACGAGGAAGCCTGAGGCCATTCACTAACGTCTTGGCTGCTCATCACAACCCAGACGGTTGGCCTTGGTGTCCTCTTTTGGAGTAGGTGTCGCGCAGCTGTTGTCTTTGTCTCAGGCGACGATCACATTGACTGGGCCAGTCGCAACAGCTCCTCCCCCGCCAGACTGGTTATCGCGAAGGGGAGCGGTTTCTTTCGCTGCTCCACTGAGATGATAACTTCGGACAATGGCAGCTTCTTTTTACGGCATGTAGAATGCAGCAGGTCATCAGGTACTTTCTTGGAGAAAAGGCGGACAGATTTTGCTCCTGCAGAATGGTAGTCCCAGCTTCTTGCCTGGTAGGAGTGTGGCCACTTCGGACCACTTGTGAATAGTGGCAAGTCCATCAGACTATATAACAGTGGAAGACAACATAGGAAATGACACGCACCAGAACCGCACATGCGCACAATAAGTGTCCCGCCAACCAAGCCAGATCACACCAGACTGGAAAATATCTTTACAAATTGGACTAACACGTTGCCCCACAATGCAGCTTCCTAGAAATCATAAATGATATAACGCTCAAAAGAACTAATATGCACCCATTTGCAAACAGACGGTGCCCGATCTGTATTCCAATCTCAAAACAAAAGTAATTATACAAACATATGTACAGAATTGAAGACAACATTGAGCTCATCCTCGGTCACAGAATGATCTCCTGAGCTCATTCAGTGAACTAAGGCGGAAGCCGTCAGCATTCCCTCTTTGACGCTCCTCGTTTCACTAGTTTTCCCGTTCGCTGACAGACTGTACATGACCCAACGTATAAGTCCACGTCTTCTAAACATCCGGGCCAATAATACCCCTGCGTGAGACGTAGCTTGGTCCTGCGAGCCCCAAAATGTCCTACGTCAGAGCCGCAGTGAGCCGCACGCAGCTGCTCCGTCCGGTACTTTTGCGGGAGAACAAGCTGATCAAATGTCTTCCCCGTTTTGCCTCGATAACTCCTGTAGAGCAGGTCGGCGTTTAGATAAAACTCACTGTCGTTCCCCGCTGACTCTTCGCTGACGCTACTGCGCCAACCTTCAAGAGAAGTGTCGCTAATCTGCTCTGACACCAGCGTATCTCTATCTACAGTGTGGGGACTTTTTCCCTCTCGAGAATTTGGGAAGAGTACAGTGTTCTCACTCCGCTTTGTGTTTGCGCCCATCGCGTCATTTCCACTATCCCGACGCAAGCTCTGCTTAACCTTTCCCGCGTCCGCCGTGCCGCCACTCGCGTCGTTCATGGCATCCAATCGTTCTCCACTTTGCGATTTCACTAGATCTCGTGGAATCCGTTGATTATTGTGATATTTCCGTTTCCTTCGTCGCCGTGCTTTTAATGGCCTCTTCAACCGGTCCATTTCCCCCGAAAAACCCTCGCCTCGTTGTCCTAACAGCTGCTCTGATTTGTTAGAAAATAGGTATTTGTAATACCGAGGAAGATTTCCGGATACCACCGCCTCAGTGACTAGCTCACCAAACGGGCCTTCTATTGTTACTCTAGCGATAGGAAGGCGTACGCAGCACTTTTCTGCCACTTGCTTAATGCTAGCGCTTCGACCCGTGTAATCCCCAATCTGGGTGGACCATGTCCACAGTAGCTGCGGTATCGCGGAGAACCTGGCATGGCCGACCGTTAACAACCATTCTTCGCACGTACGGTTCTAACAATTTTGCATCCTGGGCGCTACCACTGACATAAGCAAACGCAACTTCGTTTGGGCAGTTAGCTGCAAAGTGTCCCGGCTCGTTGCACGCAAAACACACCCGCTGCCTCTGAGTTTCAAACACTTTTGTCTCCGGAGCTATCACTCTCTTGTTATCAGGGTTTGGGGAGGCTAACCTACTTTCACCCCCAACTTCCCTTTTGTTCGTCTGACCTTCTTGAACGCGTCGGCGGGCGAATCGCTTTTCAGGGTCTGCCTGCCGCAGAGCCGACTGTTCTAGCTGTCGGCTTCCTTTGCTGCTCTAAAGGAAACACCTATCGCGCCTTGAGTCTTTCTGCGAGTTACGAACTCTTCTGCAAATTCTGCGGCTTTCTGCACGTCTACACCGTTTAACCTGTCTTGCACCCAAAACATGGCTGCCTCTGGAAGGCATCGGTAGAACTGCTCGAGGGCCACGCACTCTATAACTTTGTCGTGGTTACCGAAAACCTCCGCGCTTTTGAGCCACTCTAACAGGTTGGCCTTGAGGCTGTATGCGAATTCCGGATACGATTCGTCCGCTTTCTTTTCGCTTGTGCGGAAGCGTTGCCGAAAGGCTTCCGTAGAAAGACGGAACTTTTTTTGGAGTGCGGCTTTAGCTTTGTCATAGTCCGCTGCGTCCTCTTTGCTAAGTCGGGCAATGACGTCTGCGGCCTCGCATGGGAGCAAAGTAAGAAGTTTATGGGACTATGTTTCTCGATCGAAGCCAACTTTTTCGCACGCTCTTTCGAAGTTGACGAGGAACAGGCCAATATCCTCTCCGATTTTGAAAGGCTGCAGCAGGTCCTTGATCTTTAATCTTTCATTATCTCTGCTGCGACCCATCTCAGAAGCTGAGCTGTTTGATTCGAGTCTCAGCTTCTCTAGCTCCAACTTCCTCAATGCCAATTCATGCTCGCGCCGTTCTTTCGCTAGCCGCTCCTCGCGTTCCCGCTCCTCGCGTTCCAGCCTTTTCTCTTTCCAGCTTTTCTCTTTCCACGCGTTCCTGCTTTTCTCGTTCAAAGCGTTCCTGCCTCGCATTTTCTTCCTCCTCTTTCTTTTGCAAGATTAACTCCCAACACTCCTTCATTTCCTCATCATCAGCTCCAATTCTGCGGATGAGCTCAATGATCTGAGGTTTACGTTTTACCTGCCCCTGGCTACCCCCAAGTTCTTCCAACAGGAGTAACAAATCTGGCACTCGCAACTTGCTAAGGTCCATGGTTTCTCTTCTGAGCGTCAATTTCCCATCCGCTATACTTTTAGGGTGAAGCGTGCTTAACTATGGCTTCCTACCTAAACGCTAACAGATTTTGCCTACACCGGCGTTTCACAGTCTGGCGAAATCAAAGCAAGGAAAGCGGAACACTCACCCATGCGATTTGTTCGGCCTAGCGGTGTCCATCCCAGCGGCTGCCAACCAGTTGTTGCGGTTCGAGGGTCCGAGCGGTCTAGTGCTGGAGGTAGTCAGGCAGGGGTCCGTCTACAACAACAACAGAGGTTTATTTACATGTTCAGTATCTCAAGAACAGACAAACAAGCCATCATGGCCGCGCTCTTTTAAAGCAAATTCACAGGGTGAGAGAGTCACGTGTTAACCTTGTCCAACCAATCCGCTGACCGATCACAGTCCGGCAACGGTCACTCCAGACGTCTCGAGGTCGCCAGACGCACCTGTTTGAGATCACGACGAGTGGCAGTCTGGGAGATGAATAGGGAGCTTATCCCTAGGTGACCTTCTTAGGTGCCCGAAGGGAACAACGAGGAAGCCTGAGGCCATTCACTAACGTGTTGGCTGCTCATCACAACCCAGATGGTTGGCCTTGGTGTCCTCTTTTGGAGTAGGTGTCGCGCAGCTGTTGTCTTTGTCTCAGGCGACGATCACATTGACTGGGCCAGTCGCAACAGTAGCTCGAGACTGTCACACTTTTTTTCCTGAGAGACTTATTTTCGCCGTGTTGGCTTCATGGCAGAATACATTGGCGTGTCTTAATCCTTTAGTTACGTCACAACCAGGGCTTCCCCAAAAAGTGTCCACATTGGACATGAAAGACTGTCCTGTCCTGTCCTGTGCGCTCTGCAACTTTATGCGCAGTTGCAATACACGATAGGCCTACGATGGCTTTCAGACTATTTCTAACCAAATTCTGCGCGGTGTGTTGTTGCGTTGCTGGTCTCGTGGTATAGTGAGCGCGTTGTGGATTTGCGTGCTTGGGTTTAATCCTTGGTGTGGTACTTTTTTTTATACACATATGATATACTATTTATTTCATTTATTATACCTGAAGTACTTTATAAGTGCTACATCAAGGGATTTGTAGAAGGTCGCACAGCTTAACAAAAGCACAGTAAGAAAGAGTATATGAGCAACATTCGATGACAAGGCACTCCATTATCGGATGGGGCACTGTATAGGTGAATATAAGAAATATTCTGTTGAGTCCAATGCGGGTTCAACTTGTTCAATTATGTTCTGGTACAATTTAAATACATTGTGAAAACGGCTAGAAACAAAAAGTGTGACAGTCCTAAATATGAAGAACCCGAAAGCGCAACAATGCATGTTTTTGCTGAGCTGAGAGGACATGCCTTCGTTTGAAAAATACACACAATCTTAGAATTCAGGTACACTTGCTCATAAAATTGGCTTTACCTGCCTGCAGATCACTACCGTAGGCACGACGTAATTTAGTAGTTTCGATAAGATAGCACAGTATACTGAGTGTTGCACACAGTGTCGTTCACACCAGGAAGTACGGACTAGTTCATGCCTGTCCCTGTAGAAGCAGAGCGGCTGAACATTCGCCAATATGACTCTTTCGTTAACTAGCTTAAGTTGCGTAGTTGCAGCTCCTGTGTGTCGGCGACAGCCCAGCAGCTAGCGCATGCCTTAGAGCAGTTGTGTGGATTGCTCTGTCGCTGGACATTGGTACAGACGGCGCTGATCCGAAGTACGTTTTAAGAACACGCCTTTCATGGTATGTGATGTCGAAAAAACACTTCAACGTGGGATGCTGTCTCCGGAGGTGTGGCATGTGATGTGACGGAACCTCATCCGGACCGCAGCTCGGTGTCCATTCAAGTCGTGGAGAGCAGGTGATAGAATCGATGAGTTGTGCAATCCAGCTCGGGGGTCTGCTGTTGAGGATTACCGGCAGAATCAGCCTACCGTCGACTGACCTTCTGAGTGACTGCTCGAAATTTGTGTGAGGGTAGACTTGGTGAAGACTCAGCGGAGAAGGCGAAGGCTTTAAGCGAGTGTGGTCAACAAGACTGCACTAAAATTGATACCACCGACGTAGCCATAGAACAAATGCACTTGCCCATGCGCGACCAGAGTCCGTGTGTTTCGGAAAACGAAACTACGGTCGTCTTTTATTTCTTTGTGGCTATTGGAGCGCTAGCCTCTACCATAGATGTATTGGGGTCTTCGAGATGAAAGTAAGATCCATACAGACAAGAATTTGGGACCCAAATGTAGTACCGGTTATCTTAATCAATCAATTAATTGATTGAATTAATTCAATCAAATAATTACTGGAGAAAATTACCAACTGTCGACGCGGTTTTTTTAATAGAGTTTTCTTTTATGAAATAGAGGTTCCGGAAGCGTCCATGACAAGCGGGCCTTTTATTTAATTAATGAGCGCATGCTAATTGCTATGCTCAGTAAAAAGAAATCTTCTAGATATGTAGATATCGCCACTTGTTTACGAATAATGCAACCGCGGGCCTTCATAAAACACCGTATAAGAGTGATGATAAGCGCCGAGAAACGTATGCTACCGCTTCATTCAAAGATAGGTGAAGACCGAGACATAACTGCGACCACATTGAAGAAGGACTCCCAGCAGCTGGCTCATTTTCTTGTTTGCTTACTGCCACGAGTGGTTACGTCGGGTACGTACTAAAAATAAGTGATCCCGTAAATGTAGCTACATTGGTACTGATTGATGAACAGCAGGTCTGCAATAGCGATCTCTGGACGTCCCTGTCTACTCTTTTTTAATTGCAATAGAAAATATTCTCGAGTACATCGTTCATGTATATATTAATTTCCACTAAAGGTTACACTAAGGCCATAGCTGCCTTTGCATCATGAAATTGTTCACAAACAGACCAATCTGGTGGTGGTGGTGGTGAAAGGGCTCGCCGTTGTCGGCCTCACAGATGTGGGCAACGTCACGACTGACGCCCTGGGGAATGTGCGTCCTGGGCCGACTTCCAAGGGAACTGTGCCGACATATGTCTGAAAGCGTCTGAGGAAAACCCAGGAAAAACCCCAGACAGCACAGCCGGCACCGGGATTCGAACCCGGGTACCTCCCAGTCTCGACGTGACATGATCAATCCGGTGGTGGTGGTGGTGAAAGGGCTTGCCGTTGTCGGCCTCACGTATGTGGGCAACGTCACGACTGACGCCCTGGGAAATGTGCGTCCTGGGCCGACTTCTAGGGGAACTGTGCCGACATATGTCTGATCAATGATCATGATCAATCTGGTGGTGATAGCGATAGGGCTTGCCGTTGTCGGCCTCACCGTGATCAATCTATCTACCGTGGCGTCGCTCATGATCGTGCCTTTCTAACGCGGACCAATCATTTCACTTCACGAGCTTCTATAGCGCGATTTTTGATTTCGCAACGACATTCAACCAACAGAAAAGGCTGGATGCATGTTTCAATTCTGAGCCACGCGTTGCATTTTTTTTTTACCTGAGCACGAGCTCTCGTGCGTGTCCCGCGTGCCCACAGTGTTATTGCCGTGCAGATGACGTTAAAAGTTCTCTTTCTTATCTCTCCTCCTCGTCCCTCCCTGAATTTTTCCTGCTCCATATCCTCGTGTAAATCTGTCAAGTCGGCTTTCTTGCATGGTTGTCTGCTATCCCGCGAAGCCGGCTTTCTGTGTCGTGTCCCTGAATTCTGGTCATGTGACTTCGTTAGCAACACACGAGCTTAATCTCCTAGAATGCTTCATTATGGCACATACAATAGTCTAGCATAATGACCAGGGATCTTAGCTTTCCGCGCAAAAAACAAAAAAACAAAACAAAAGAAAATCAGAATTCCGTGCTCAAATATTGGAAATTCCACGTTCTTCGCGACAAAAATAACACATAATGCTGAACCCACGCCGGCAGAGCAATCCAGCCCTGTCGCACGGGAACCGTGACACTTTGAGACGCTACACAGATGTCTCTGACAATACAGCCTGCCCTCAGTCTTGTCAGGCTACGTATTTTCACGCACCATGTATACCTACCCCGTTACGTGCTTCCCGCGATGACATACAGGGCTACAGCAACACGGCTACATTTTCCTGTTAGAGGGGCTGGCATTGGGAGCAGAACAAAATTCCTAATGTGCTGAAACGACTGCGCCGTATATGACAGGGATTTCAAAACGGGACCTTGAAGCATGGGGTGTCGCGAGTTGAGAGAACTCGCCAGTTAGTTGAACGGGGACCTCCCGAAAAAGAACGGGTTGTTTAACTTGTGTAGAAGGGGCTTGCTCTTATTGGAAGAATATGTTGTTCTCTTATGAGACCACTATTGGCTGCTACGACCTGCCAGAAAATGCAGAGCAGGAATGGTCTAAGGTTCATGGCCAAGTGTGTAGCACTATTTTCGGATCCCCTAGGATCCCACTAGGATGGCAACCCCCTGCACAAATTCTCTGCTTTAACCTGGCTCCATTTCCTGCTACGTATAGACCTGACTTGTAAAGTGGATCCATTTTGCTTGCGTAACCAGTCTTTTCTGTGCGTCAGGATCTCGAACGTTCTCCTATGCTAGTGAACTTATAATGGCCATAAAGGGGTTATTTAGCATAATAATAACGTGTGCTTGACGCCCCGATTTCCCTTCCTTCGAAATGATGTTTGGTGGGCATGTGTTGTTACTAAAATGACGCATAAAAGCAGAATTGTTACTATTCTTAGTATTAGTAGTAACTGCTACCACTCATTGCCTCACCTAATTCTGTGGTTGTCTTATTACTATGTCATGTTCACACACACACATGAAGAGGCGATGATGAGATGGGGCTTGCCGGCTAGCAGGCTGGGTGCTGCCCCAGTGCCATTTGTAGATAGTGATGAAGATTCAGGTGATCAAAGCACGGTGGAGTGGCCAGTTGATGACAGGAAATCCCAAAGGTGACGGAGACCTTGGTGCATATGAACGCTACTGAACCATGGGCCCAGCACCTTGCTTGTGGTAAAGGGGCGGTGGTCGATTGCATGCATTCCGTGCTACAAGCTCTCGCACTCCCGCTGGTAGACAGGACAGTCCATAAGTAGGTGGTGCAGTTCAGCGCGCACACTGCATGATGTTCACAACTGCGTTCCTGTCTTGCTCTTATTGTGTTTAAAACGTGAAGGAGGAGTAGATACGCCTCACGATTCATTGTGTTTTATGTGCAGTTGTGGTCCTACTTACCGGCGAAAAAGAAGTGCGCACCATGCTGGAGCACGCGGAAGAACTTGGCATGACGCAATCAGGCGACTACGCCTTCCTGTATCCGGAACTCTTTCAAAGTGAAGCCACAGGAAACATGTCATGGTCCAAAGGCGTAGGTAGGATAACAATCCATCTGTCACCTCTTCTTGATGAAATACGGTTGTCAAGACGTAGGGTTACGGAAAGCAATTATAGTTACAATGCGCAAATAGATTATGCGAAGAAGTGGTTTTCAATGTGAAGTTTCACAACTGAGTCTGCGTTTTTACCCACTGTGTTCCTGTATCGAGATCGAAAATGTCGCCAAGCTGTATTTTTACGGTGTCTAGTGGTACCCAGTACTCGTATACAAAGTAAACTACTTGTGGAATAGTTCAACGTCGACTGTGATTGCGTCATGAGAATTAGTCACAGAATACGCAGATAAGCTATTTTTGTGCCTGTAAACCGGGACTGTGGAACTCAACTACATCGTTTGTGTACAAGCGGGTGTTACATCTTTACCGTTCTCCACCCTGTTCTCTACAAGCACAGGCGATCCACTACGCCGGCAGCGCCTGAAGAAGGCATTTGAATCCCTTATGATCATCAGCCTCAACCAACCGCTGTC
Organism: Ornithodoros turicata; assembly: GCF_037126465.1. Classification (NCBI taxonomy): domain Eukaryota; kingdom Metazoa; phylum Arthropoda; class Arachnida; order Ixodida; family Argasidae; genus Ornithodoros; species Ornithodoros turicata. Next base: position 99,130,794 of record NC_088202.1, read on the forward strand.
GGATGAGTACATGCGGTTTTCGAACGAAGTAAAACGCCGTGCAGGCACAGAGTACAACGTCACAAATTACAAAGAACAAGTCGTAAGTATTAAGAGATTCTTCATCTCACGAGAGTAGCAGCTATCTTGCATCACTGCCATCCTCAACAACTTCTAATAACTGCCTCAGTCTCGGGATACATCAGTGACCTCCAACCCTTCTGAGCTGAGTCGGTTGGATGATGGTGGTGGTGGTGACGTGATAAAGAAAAAAAAAGGGGGGATGTGAGTCCGATTGGGCACGATTGGTCTCAAGGTCGGTTTCCGTATTCGTTCAGGAAACTCCTGAGAACGTCCGAGATTATCGCAAAAGGGTTTGGAAAATTTCGCAGTTAGTGCCAAATTAATAGTTCTTTTAGCAGTTATTTACTACTACTACTACTACTTTTAAAGTTGACATTTCTAAAGCTGATTCTATATACTTTAAAGAAAATCAATCAGGGATCCCCAGGAACACTCCATCGGCGTTGAGTATGGATAATTTCGCCCAGTACGAGACTATAGGACACTACAAATAACGCAAATTTGAGTGATATAATGTACTGCGACTTGCTTCTGCAAGCGGAAGGTCAGCCAAATGTCACTAAGGCAGCCGCAGCTGGTTGCAAATCAGAGTTGTTCAGCTAAATTGACGTGCTGCATAAACGTAATATCTGGCTCTGCTGCTCTGCAGTTCCGTACATCGTAAGACATTGCTGACGGGAGAAGCAGTGTGACTACTTAGGAGCTCCCAGTGTCTGTTCTCGCTGTGTATACGCTGGTTTTAGAGCGTGCCTTTCGAAAATAAACTCAAGCCGCGAAGTGTTTCCTGGCGCTGAGAGCCACCGCGCACACCTGACTCAGATAAAGCAACGGCGCTCAACTATAGTGAAGAGAAGTTTTGGATTTCGAAGAACTCCTGTATGTTGAAGGCTGATCTAGGGGCAAGCAATAAGACATAACTTAATACAAGGAATAACTACACCGTGATGGAAGTGGAAGACCTACATGTGATGAGGTCATGGATTAGCCAATAAACATGTCTGTAAGAACATGAAACATGTTGAAGCAACGTGAAACAGACGAGGACTGACGTTTGACGTCTGTCCGAATTCGTCGTCGTCTCTTTCGCGTTGCTTTGACATGTTTCAAGTGAACCAACACACTCTACATCTTCTTGCGCTACATGTGTAGGAACAACACCGCAGACTCCATTATGCAAAATCCCAAGCGTAGGCGACGACAAGAGGCGCCATTTGTCTTCGTCTAATTATTTTATTTAGAATGTCTAGAAAACAGTTATCGAAACGGCACAACTTCTTAGTGATCCAATTTCTTTCAGCGCCGTGCAAGGATTTATGTTTAGTGTGTGACCAGCCACCCCTTGCTACACATGTGCTCACGCGACGCCCATTACTTATGTGACTCATGTGCAGTTTTGTACATGAAAGCAAAAGCTGGACATGCTTTATGTGCCCCGTAGGTCATTATAAACGGTATGCATAGCGATTCCACTAGGAACTATAAGAACAAAACATTTACAAGATAACGATAACTCTGGCAGATCATTCTGCTCTACAGTTTTTAAAGTCGCACTTTTGATTTTCATGTGGATTTCTTAAAACTTTCCTGTACTTGATTTTTAGCGTTCTGCTCTTTTTTTAAACTTCACGGCTGTATGTTCCAACGGATTACAGTGATTGTGCACAATCATCAATATAGTGACGCGCTTGTCCATGCATATTTTTTGTGATTCTATTGTGAAACGTACAAATGTAATTCAGCATAGAAGTATAACAGAATGAGTACAGCAGAGCTGGGCAAGATACTTCAAAAAAGTATCTTCGATGCCGATACTCGATACTCTCAAGAAATGTATTTCCGATACCGATACAAGATACAGAACCGAAATTGATTTTCGATACAGATACTCGGTACTGTATCGTCGATACTTCGATACATAACTGAAATCACGAATATAATACAGCTGATGTTATGATTAGCGAAGTTTACATCACTGAAATAACAATATAATAAAGCTGGTAATATGATTAGGGAAGTAAAAACATTTATTCGTTATTTCTAGAGCCTTTAGTGTATTTTTATAGCGCACTTTTTCTGACAGGGCTTGGACGTATCCGACCGCACGGATTTAATGAAGCTGCACTGTCTAAGCAGCTAGTCTTGTTAGAACTTTAGACTGAAGCCATGGGTACGTTGAAACTATCGCATCAATAAGCAGCCTAGCAAAAAACAATTCTTTAAGACAATGGTCTTCGTGTGTACCGGTCTGTGAGCACTTGACTATACATACGAATAAACCTGAAACTTTTTTTCTGCTGCTTTTATCGTTTGGTACTGCAGTACTTACCCGGTAGCCTCTGACTTGATTTTCTTAGTTGGCCGTTGTGAATTGTGAGCTGTAGAACGGGTTACAGTGCTCAAGCTAAGCAGGCGGTTATTCTTTCCGCATGGCAGACGCGGAATCCACACTTCAAGTCAAGTGGACGTGCTCTTGCGCACGAAGGAGGGGGACATCGGGCAGCGCAGTTCCAGAAGCCGTGAGGTTGGTCCTAAGGCGTTTTCGGCGCGCCCGCCGTAGAAAGAGACGGAAGAGATTCTTCTGGAACCAACTAGAAGCCGCGCGCGCCCACGAGCGCGTCCCAGGGCAGGGCCCAGGGCCTCCTCTCCGGGCGACCTTGACGATGGAGCGCGCGCGCGCGGACGTAAGCTTCAAACGAATTTATGGTCGACATGTCTACGCCGCTGCGGCCTGGCTTGTACTACCGCCTGAGCGAGCGCCGCCGACCCTAAGTCTCACAACAGCCTCAATATTTGCGTCTTTTTTTAGTATCGAGTATCGTTAAAATACGCGATACACTAAAATGTATTTTCGATACCGATACTCCGATACTCTCATTTTTGGCACGCGATACCTAATACCGATACACAAAATGTATCGAATGATTGTATCGAAGATACATGTATCTGCGATACTGTCCAGCACTGGAGTACAGTATGTGTGAGTCCTGAGTCGCTTATCCGCGAGACACCATGCTTGCGACAGTCACAGTGAGAGTTTTATTTTCACAGGCGCATTTTGCCCATTTTGCTGAATCAGTTTTACAATATAAACATGCCTTGCCATTAAGCGTGGTTTGTACAAAAAGGCAGCAGACACACATTAACATTCTCATGAACTGCCTATACATTCCACGTATTTCCTATTATTGTTGTCGTATCAGGATTATATACTTGTCCCTCTTTTTTATCTGCTCTCATGCGCTGAGAGTATGCGCTTTTGTAGCGTACCTATATAGACATACTAATAAGGAGATAAGGAGATTATGTAGGTTATATTATAGTCGTTTATAAGGAGAATAACACTGCTGCGGATCAACTCCAACCGAATTCTTGTCTCACATCCATTTCCCACTAGTGTGAAAGCTGGCAGTAAACCCTACAAGATGTGCCTTATTTACTGCCACCCAGAAGAAACACCCTTTAATATTTGACAGCACCTTCGATAATGATATAGTCCCGCGAGTATCAGTGTATAAGTACCTTGGCGTGCACATCACGTTCAATTTAAGTTGGAACACTCACATTTCGTACATAACACAAAGGACATTAAATAAGCTCTGGTAAATTGCACGCAACTCAAAGCATGCCTCAGTTCAGCCTAAATTGACAGCCTATAAGGCCCTAGCCAGGCCCATTTTGGATTATGCAAGTCCTGTCTGGTACGCAAGTCAATGTTGCTATGCTAGACGGCGTCCAACGGCTCGAGGTACGGTTCAGTTATAACAAGTATAATCGTAATCAGTCTATAACGTCCCTGTACATATTAGCTGCTATAAAACCACTCGACGTGATTATATTCTGACAAGTTTTCGTATTGATGTCACGAAATACATTACAGAATAACACGGCAGTTCGATCTCGGCACCCAAATAAGTTTGTTATTCCCTTCCTCAGAATAATGCGTTCAGATTTTTTTCCCCCAAGAACAGTGTCTGATTGGTAATTACTGTCCTATGATGTAACCAACGCTTCAACACTCGATGCTTTGCTCTCATGCTTTTCTTTTCATTGTCCCGTTGAAATTGTAATGCTTCATTATTATCTCTCTGCAGTGCAACGAGCCTATAGCATTTAACGCAGTTCTTTTTTCTCAGTGTCGTGTTTTTCCTACTTTTCTTTTACTTTATGCAGTTACTGTCCCTGTATGTTTGTATATAACAATTTCACAACCCGTTCCTGTTACCACTGTCAAGAGGCAGTCAACAGCAGTGATGGCCACTAACTACTTCTACAGTAGTTGAACTTTAACTGCGAACTACTTTTCAGGGGAGTAGTTGAAACTACTTCTTTAACTACATCTATAACTACTTAACGTTGTCCACCAACGCCAATCCCTTGTAGTGTTGTTGGGCACCTAAGTATGAATCAGAAGCAGTGATAACTATATTTAAAATATACTCTTGTGCCTACGTCTCTTAATTCACATGCTGTCGTAAAATCCACTGCCTGTCCCTTGTATATTATGCGCTGACAAAAGAGCTTGTTGCGGAAATATTTTCTATGAAGTGAAAGCTTCCGCTATAAAGGTACGTACAACATACGACGGGCCATGTACGCGATTTACACTCAGGCTCCTTCGTCACAGATCAATGCGCCACGCACAAATATTGTGGTGGCTGCTGATTGCGCCACTGTGGACCGTAAAATATTTTCGCTTAGCCACGATGATCGATCACGTAGCCATCCTATGCGGTTATGTGCACACCAGGACAGTAACCAAGGTATTTCGCAGGCCGCTACGATCGTCAAATACAAAGCTTGCGGTGGGATTCTTTCTGCGCCTACGTGATAAACTAAGTTACAGAATTATTTCACAACAAATGAGACTTCACTAGACAAGCATTAAAAGTGAAGATATAGTACACATGCACAGCACAATTGCTCTGCACCTCCATTCACAAGTAGCTCAAGGTAAAAGTCGGAAGCACAATCGTGCCGTAAAGCTTGCGGCAAAATCGGAAGTCGTTGGCGCCTGCAGTAACCTAACTACTGTAGTGAACTACTCGAAATAGTAGTTTAACTAGTAGTTGCCGCTACATTTCTGCAAGTACTTGACAACTACTTTTTAACTACAATCAGGTTGTTTAACTACATGTAGTTAACTACTGGCTATCACTGGTCAACAGTATAAATAAATAAATGATGAGTTTTAGTATAACGTACGTTGCCGCCTTTGCGTACGTAAGGGATAGCGCTGTGGTTCTGCGCAATGCGCAAAGCTTTGATTGTGCGTTGCGCGTGCGCAGAACCGCCAACGCTGTCCCTTACGTACGGGAAGGGGATAGCTCACTAATTTGTCTCAGACAGTGTGGCCTGAAGGCAAGTTACCGAAGCATTTTCGAAGGCGCAACCATAGTTTCTTCCACAGTTTACTGATGTCTCGTGACCATGTGCATATCCGTCTCTCTTTCAAGGTGAACTATTTTACTGCTAGTTTTCACGATGCAGTCGTGATGCTCTGCAAGGCTATCAATGAGACTGTTACGAATGGCATGAATCCCTACATTGGAGACAACATCGTCAACCGGATGCTGAATTCCAACATGACAGGTTAGTTTGGGGAAACATTTTGTCTATATATTAGTGTGCTCACAGTACACGTGTTGAAAAGGCAACTAAAGGGAGCAGCGAAGTGATATTTCGGATAACTTGAAACCCTACGTAATCCATCACGTAGTCTATCAGCAGAGCCCTCACAAAGTATTTCCGTAATGCGGAGTTTAATCACTGCTCAATTCAATTGACAAAAAACGTCGCGAAAAATGTGCCGCCAGCCGAACTGCGCGACGTTGGAGGAGTAGCTCGGCCTGCTGCCGTGAAGCGAGGAGCCCGGCTTGACCTAGCAGCTCTAGTGACTCTTTCGTAATCTCACTCATTCACTTACGGAATCTCAGAATGAGCTTGCACGGTATTGTTGAGGGCGTGCTGATGAAAGACCTATCTCACCAGCTGCCTGCCAGAAGTACGGAGACAGAAATACGACGGGGGACGATAGCTTTATTGTGGTATGAGAGGAAAGATTAGGTCAGACTATAGTCGGTTTGCTATTCCTGAAAACAGCAAAAAATGTGGTCTTTCCCTGCGCCTTTTAGGGAACTATCCACAAATGCTCAAATAAATGATAGTCAGAATTGAAATAATTGCTGCATGATAAACGCAGGTGGGCCATTCCAGCCGAAACCAGCCTGAGGTGTCTAGCTCGACCCTCTTCGATTTCACTGAAAAAAATTGTGTGTATTCCCTTAGTGGGCGTATGTAGGATATACACTTTTTCTCAAGATTTTATTTTCTTGAACACTGGGGAGCGCCCCGAACTTTGCCCAAATGTGAAAAAGTGTTGTCCGGTCCCTCCCCTTCTGACACATACAGACGGCATTTCTGCGCATTCTTTGTCTGCTATTAGAGGGGAGGGTACACTTAGCTTCCCTAAGAGCATATGCACTCTAAGAAAAAACGGAGTATTTACTCCTTTTGAGGACGAAATGCATTGCCAGAAAAATTACTCCCTTTAGGGAGTAAATGCACGGGAGTGAATTAATGTCACGGAGTAGAGACTGCATTTCACGCTCTGTTCTAAGAGTCCCGGGTACATAATTCTTGTGCATGCATGAAAATATACTTTGAATAAAACCGTCAACCGTGATATATCGAGTGATATAAAATCTTGCGACATACATAGGGCACAATTTGCGAAGAAAGAAGTGCTAACTGTTTCTCACTGTGTAGGGGTGGAAAGTTGTTAAGTTGGCTGAGTTATACAGCCTGATTGTATCAAATTGACCAGGAGCACATATTTACGTAGACTGTTGCATTCGTTTGCAGTGCTAGGGAGTAAATGTCGGGGTTAGGGGACTGAAATGAGGAGTAACTGCAGTCTAGGGGACTAGAAGCTGCAGTTACTCCCCATTTTACTCAATTTCTTTCTTAGAGTGTGAAACGAGAATAAATCCCGTGACATCGTAAACGCTCAAGAACGGAGCGCGTTTTGGGCTAAGTTTACGATATTTTTTTTGCGAGTTAGAATTCTCTCAGGGGCCCGAGATTATTTATGCCCATAAGCTACTGTATGGAGATTCGCTTCACGTAAAAATTGAAAGCTGACTTATGTTCATTGCTTAATTATGCAATCGAGAACATCGACCATTCGTAAAAAATCACACTTTTCAGATAGTAGTTTCATATGCCTGAGGTCGTCTAGGAAGTGAAAGAAGTTGTGCAATTTGTAGGACATATCCTCTTCTATAACATATTGAGAATCTACAGTTGTTTGTATCCTTAAACAAGAGTTTTTTTTTTTTTTTTGTTACCATACTCCGCTGTAGGTAATTCGTTAGTTGAGGTCGTTTAAGAAGTAAAATAAATGTGCCTTTGTGTTAGACACCCTCTCTTATAGCCTACATGTATATATTTTTTAGGCGGGAAAAAAAATCGTCAGCGCATTCTTATCCCGTCTGTAAGGTACCATTATCACCCTTTCAAAGATGTTCGCTTTCTACTGTCAGTTCTACCACTAGTACTCACACCCGCCTCTTCGTAGCACTTTCGTCGTCGTTACTGATTGCCTGATCCATGGCACTGAACACGGAGCACAATGAGGCATGCTCCATCCAGAGCACCAGGAGGTACTATTACTTTGAGCATATATCTTCTGTTCACGTTTATGTGCAGCAAAAATGTCTATTGTTAAAGAAAGACTTCGTGCATACAGCTTTATTATCTTTTTTTTTTCCTTTTTTACTTGCTGTTGTGGGAGAAATGAGCGCGATATCATAACAAATGGTTTCCAAAGACCCTTGGTGGGGGTGCGGGTACTGCTGAAAGAGCTCGCCGTCGTCGACCTCACAGAGGTCAACGTCACGACTAACGCTCTGGGGCAATGTGCGTCCTTGGCCGACTTCTATAAGGGATCTGTGCCGACATATGTCTGACAGCATCTGAGGAAAACCCAGGAAATTCCAGAGACTATTACGTCGCGTTCTGGCGTGCTCTGAGCCAATAGCTATGGTCAGCAGGCACAGTAAGATCCACAGCAAACAGTGGGAGAAAAATTGTGATAATGGTATACCTCACAGAGCGGATGCAAATGCGCTAACGACGTCTTTGTTTTTTTTTATGAATAAAAACGCCAGCAGATTCTAATGCGTTATAAGAGATGGTCTGTTCGTGAAATAGTGCAAATTTTTAACATCCCAGACGACTTCAGGTATGTGAAAACAATCTATAAACGGCGACGAATCTGTTACGAAGCAGCGACTCTGAGTGTTAAGTCGGTAGAACTTCGCAGAACAGTAGAAGGCGAAATTCGTCCAAAGAGTGATAATGGTATCTTACAGACGGGATGAAAGGGCGCTGACGAACCTTTTTTCTCGCGTATAAGAACAAATGCAACTGTAGATTTTCAAAACGGTAAAGCAGATGGGTCACAAAGGTATCACTTTTTACTTCCTAGACGACTTCAACTAACGAACGAGCTGCAGCGGAGTGTGGTGAGGGACGATTTTTTTTTTCTCGTTTAAGGAGACAAAAACACCTGTAGGTTTTGAATATGTTGTACGATAGGATCTGTCCTACAACTGGCACGACTTCTTGCATTTTCAAGACGACCTCAGGTATGTGAAAATGCTATATGGAAAGTAATGTGTCAATTTTTACGAATGGTTGATATTCTCGATTGCTTAGATAAGCAATGAACACAGGTCATCTTCCAATTTTTACGTGACGCGAATCTCCATAGAGTAGTTCTTGAGCATAAATAATGTCGGGCTCTTCAGAGTATGCTAACTTGTCAAAAATGTATCGTAAACTTGTCCTGAAACGCGCTCCCTTCTTGAGCTCTTACGACGTCATCGGATTTGTTCTGGTTCCAGGTGCATCTGAGGAACCCTCCCCCTCTAACACCAGACAAACGAATCGCAGACATGCCGTCTGTATGTGTCAGAGCGGCACGCTGAACGGACAACACTTGTTCATGTTTGGGCCAAGTTCAAGGCACCCCCAATGCTCAAGAAAACAAAATATTGGGAGAAAAAACGTTTATATCCTCCTCACATTTTTCACACACAAAATTTTGTTCCAGGTGTATCTGGACAAGTAGCGATCGATAGTGCAGGCGACAGAATAGCAGACTACGCCCTCCTGGACCAAGTGGACCCCAGCACAGGAGATTTCGAGGTGATTGCATTGCCATGCATGCATGTTTCCCCTGAAATTATTTTAAAATTACTTCGGTTCTTTATTTGTGCTGCGTAGAGCATTCTATTCGACATGTGCATGTTCAGAGAGTGGCAAAGCGTGGTAGTTGGTGGGTAGATGATTGTAGGCAAAAAAGTCTAAAATAGAGGCAGAAGCAGGCACATGACCATCGTAATGGGATTATATGGAGCGAACACGAACTCTGTTACGTGTGTGTCGTGCTCGTGTCTTGTTTTATGCGCTCCCTAAACTATGCTTTGGTATTTTATATTACCACGTACTAGCAAGCCCGACGTCTAGCTGCGTTTACTCTACCGCTTAACCGGAGTGTGAAGCAGGCCTAAATTTTTGGTGTGCCACGGCTAGCATGCTCTGAAGAAAGGACGTAGATTTGTAGTTGTAGGACCGTCGAAAGTGAGACCCATCCGAGAGAGACAATCTCAATTTCTCATTTTTTACAGAAATAAAGCCGGACGTTGTGTACATCAATGCATTCACATTACTATGCGTTGTTTGTACGTAACGTTGTAGCAACGTGATCAATGCCCTGTAAAGTGTACTTCACGCAGTACCGCAATGTTGCGCAGCGCAGCCATCTTTAATATGTCCGTTGTCGTGGAAGCGTTCAGAGCATACTCGAAGTGGCCTGCACGGTTATGAACATATATTAGTTAACTGCGGTTCCCGACACATTGAAATATGTATTTCAATAGACAGACGTAGAAATTTTAACTTTACTAAAGCATTTCCAAATGATATTCGCATATGCTGGGAACGGCTGTGGCATCAGCATTGCACTGAATGGCAAATAACTTACTTGACTTAAGACGGTCTTCTTACTAAGCAGCTGATAGGATTAATCCGCAGAGATACATCTGCCTTAATGCCCAACTGGGCACCTTTCGAGTAGGCAGTGTTTTTTATAACCAATGAAGTGTAAGGGATGATCGGGGATTCCGTTCTAGCGGCAGATATGAAATCCTAAATCAGTGTGGCTATTTTGCTAGGTTGTCTTGAAGTATTTCGGCGCCAACCAGAGTTACGAACAGGGCAGAGAGATTCACTGGCCAGGGAAGGGACCGCCAGCAGATGTTCCCTACTGTGGGTTTGACGGGAAACACCCGAGGTGTTCCGAAGATGGTACGTAATATTATATGCTTTCAAGGAAGCTTTGTGCTTATCATTGACCTAAAACTATGTGAATGGTTCCACTTATTTTCTTCAGATTCTTTTCCTTTCTTCGAAACCATCGTCATCACTGCTCTGCTTCTACTGATTATCGTACTCATATGTGCATTTCTCATATACAGGTGAGGAAACAAATGAGTTGTTCATGAGAAGGGAACGTGGAGTTTACAGTTAATGTGCCACTCAGTATGTGCATTGACTGTGGGCTCTTTGGATATAGCCGATGTTATAGAACTCTCTATGATCTCTTGAAAAAGTTAGCCCTGCAAAAGTCTACAAGACGAACGATTGATCCACACTCGATTTAGGCCGCGACCGTCATCTTCGTGAAACTAGAAAGAATGTTACATTGTATAATATCCATGAACAACACGTGCGATCTGTAAATTCGAATGCATTAACATTTATTCTAGAACGAAGTGAGGGCGGGGTAATCTCGTTTTTACAGTACTCCTGTACCTGATTCCCAGATTACCACGTTCTTGTGTTTCTGCGAAAAAATAGAGAACCTTTGCTCATCCTGAATATATGAAAATGCGACCTAACCATATATTTTTTTCAAGAAAGATGCAGATGGAAAGCTCTCTCGCCAATATGTCTTGGAAGATCAAGTGGGAGGACATTGTGTTTACAAGGCACCAGCGCAGCAGCTGGATGATGAGCAGGCTCTCAATAACAAGCGCAGTGAGTGTCTAGCCCTTCGGACTCGTTACACCCGTTGGGTACAGCGATATGTATCCTGTATCGTTCTACGAGAGTTGCCATGCCTTCGATTTTCACGAAATGTCTAAAGGTCACACTGTTGTAGTTGTTTTAGTATGTATACACTCACGTTTTGAGAGGCCCAAGATAAGCAAGCAGGTAACATAAAAACATATACGCGCTTCAACGTGTGCCAACGCTAGTAGTTATTGTTAAAAGTAAAGTGAATAAAAATTTAAAAAAACGCTCTCGACAGCACTTACCACACACAAAATGCACAAGCCGAATATCGGTGATGTCTTTCTTCCAAATACCTGAATACAGAATTTTTCTTGCGCGCATCTCTCGAAATGTGGATGTTAATGCCTTGAATGGCTTTTCTCAAGATGTCCAACAAGATGGAAAGAGGATGGGTTCAGTGGAGTCCAGAGATACGAGACGTATGTATCACTATACCTGGCTTGGCCTGCCCTACCGCTAATCACCTTGCGCCGAGATTACTAATCCTGCAAAGCTCTGTTCTAACAGGCAACGTAGGTGTTGTATTGCAGACTGGCATGTATCAACTGTTCATAACGTCACGATATTGGTATTCACTAAACCGAATGAAACTAATACTAACCATATCCTATCATATGTTGCTTGAATTTGGCGTTCGTTTTTACTTTCTATTTATTTATTTAAGGCATACTGCGGGCCATCAGGCCCAAGTAGGAGGGGTACATACCGGGCATTACACAAAATCGAACACTTATGCAGAACATGGACACATTTTACCAGAAACGTCAATCATTTTGCAGCGCGATCAGGGCTTTTTCCAATTTTGCGGTGTTGTCCATACATACCACTGGCACCGGCAACCCATTCCAGTCCTTAATACCTACTACCCAGATTGTGTGTTTATTGTGGATAAACAGCTGGAATGAAGGTGCAGGGCTAGATTCACAGATTGTTTAGATGCACTATCTTATAAATCGTCACAATTCAGACTCAGCGGCAGGTAGCACAGATTATGCTTAATGTCGCCATACATTTCGCGTTCATGAGACAGAGTGAAAGAGAACTATATGGCTTACATTCTGACTAGTGTCATTTGCACGTTTGACAAATCCAAGATCCCACCGAAGCCTCCAGAAAGGCGTGATCGACTGACACAAGACGACATTCCGCATGGCATGCATATCACCTTCAGCGTGTCACCACGCGGTCACTGAACATACTGGAAGCTTCTTGGCTTTCCCACTTGGTACTTATGCAACAATACGAGTTTATCACAGAGAAAAGAAACACTCTCGCGGGAATCTCTCAGTAGTTTTATGCGGCTCCAAAAGGAGAGAAAGAGAGAGTAACTGTGTCCCATCAAAGACACGTTCCTGCTCAGACATCGTAAAGGCGACTGAGCCATTTTATTGTAAATGCGCTAATCGTACGTTTTCGGTGAATTGTAATTTTGTTGTCCACATGTTGTTTTAGAGTACACTCTTGGAACCGGCAATGAAGAGCAACGAACAACAATTTATCCTGTCCGGTGCTCTCAAGGTAAGCATATATGACGAGGACGGGCCGTAGTGAGTACAGGCGATGAGAACATGAACAAGAAATCCGGATGGCAGTTGCAAGATGTATCGAATGCATGTCACACTGTGTTATCGACTTTCTTAATGCAGGGCACAATGGTTGCCGTGAAACGTCTACCCCACCAGAAAAGGATAGAGCTAACAAGAGAAGTGCTGATTGAGATGAAAAAGGTACGTAACAACATACGGATCAACGCTGACGCCTCCTGCGTCGCAGCCTCCTTGTGTTGACGCCTTTCCGGTCTTTCCTCTTCTTGCAGATGCGTGAAGCGCAGCACGAAAACATTGCACGATTCGTCGGTGCTTGTGTTGATGCCCCAAACGTCGCCATTATAACGGAGTACTGTCCCAAGGGTAGTTTACAGGTAACATTTCTCGGAAAATATCCCTTAGTACTTTCTTCATCAGGAGCATAAATTTATTACCACGTGCCTATATACCCCACTTGTCTTGCGCTCCGTGTCTAGGACGTACTTCACAACGAGTCCTTAAAATTGGAGTGGCTCTTTCGGTATTCGCTCATCAATGACATAGTTAAGGTAAGCTGTTTCTTACACGCGGTGACCCACAACTAGCTTGAATGCCAACGCTCTCATATTTATATTGAAAAGGGGGGGGGGGCTAAGGGGTTTTTGAAGTCATGGACGGGTCTTACCGTAAGCACAGTCAAATGAGACAATCATGTAATGTAATGATCAATAATACAACCTGCACTAACGTATCCGTAATCAACATAGAGTTAGTTCATGCTCCCCCAGCACTGATGATGAATGGATATGCAAAGAAAGAAGAAAAAAAAAGGGGACTATACTGGCTGCACCTCCTTGGAATAGCGATAGGGATGCAATGGTTGGCTGGTAATCCCTACGGCACCGCAATAACTTGTGCCTGTGATTCTCCAGGGAATGTGCTACTTGCATAACAGCGAAATCATGTCACACGGCCGTTTACGAAGCTCCAACTGCGTGGTGGACAGCCACTTCGTCCTGAAGCTCACCGACTTCGGACTGCCAAGTTTTCGGGAAGACGAGACTTACCATGCATACATGTCACACTGCCCCGAGAGTACGTATTGCATTACCTAGTCAAGAATGTTGGCATATTCGTGGAAGTGTACAGTGTCGAACTGTTTCATTGTCTTTGAAGCCCAAGATCCTGTATTTAGTTGTTCGTCAACAGTTCCGCATATTTGAAAGGTTATTTGCGTGTTGTTTCTTCTCTATTTTTATTTTCAGAATTTTTATGGAAAGCCCCAGAACTTCTACGACTAAAGAGGTGTTCATCCTCTGGTTCACAGAAGGGCGACGTGTATAGCTTTGGTATCATACTTCAAGAGATCATACTCAGGGAAGAAGCTTTCTACCCACACCGTGAAACAATGGATACCTCTCGCAAGTATTCATCTTATGTCGCTCTTAGACACTCGTCATTTTTGTGTACGTGGTATAGAATGGCGCGTTTAGCTTCGCGGTATACGAAATCAGTCGTACATACAGCACACTAAGCAGGCGTCATGTGTCTTGCAAATAACGCTACGCCGCATTCCTGTGTGGATGTCATGAGGGCATCCAGGTTTTTAACCGCTGTGACACGTATGAACCAGGGAATGCGTGAGGGGGTCAGCCTGAGACGGAGCCCGGGGCTCTTCAGGGTCCCGCCCGAGCCCAAGGCCGGACGGTTGTTAGCACCAGGAGACGCGATGAGGGGGGACCGGGCAGGACTCATCCCGGGGTCCGTAATTTCCCTCGCTTGCCCTGATAAGGACTGGGCAGTTTTCACTTCGAAACTTATTTCCTAAGTGTCTAAGTGCTGTATAACCGTCGATGGCATAGCACCCACACTTTTTAACTTTTAGGAACAAGCGCTTTTTATCACTCGCAAACAAATTAATCGAGGAAACGAAATTCCTCCTATGTTTGCCTGAGTCCAAGGAGGAATTACCAATCAACACCCTGTTATTTTTGCAGTACTGCTGGCAAGAGTCATTCTCAAGGAAGATCCGCCGTTTCGGCCAGTTGTTGACAAAGACGCATGCATTGCTGAACTACATCAGCTGATGACACGATGCTGGACAGAGGATCCCGATTATCGACCTTCATTCGCGCAGATCAAAGTCATGATGCGAGTTATAAACAGGTACGTATATCTGTAGTGTAGGCAAGAGAGAGATCTCCCTATTTTAAACTATTTGGGGACAAACAATAGAAAGAAGACAGTCAGAAATTCTGAGCTTTCAGTTTTTCGGCAGCGTCCTTGTGGAACAATTGAACCCGTGGATGCAATAAGGGGATAAGTCGAATTATCCCATTTTTGGTATTTTTGTAGCTATGACATTACGTACCAGTATGCAACTGCTAAAGAAAATTTAGACCGTATTGCAACTTATTGACCCGCTACAGGAGGGTAATAAACGGGAAATACATATGTGTCAATGGGATGGACAGTTAGATCAGGTACCTTTTTTCCCATTTTTTTTTCTTTTTCTATCACATCACATCGCATCATATCAGGCCCCTTTCCTACACACGCATGCAAATGGTGTAGCTTAAATTTTGCTACGATGCGGAACTGAACTTAGGCTTCCACTCGAAAAACACGTTCTCCCTACCTCACGTGACCGTCGGAGTTGGACGGACACGTGACCGTGTCAGCAGTGCTACTGAGCATTGTAATAGGAAAAACGCATGCAATATGCAAATAAGTCGTACTGTGCTGGTCATCTTAGGACATCATTTTCAAGTGTGTGCTCGTTTAGCACCACAATCAGCCCGATCATGGCTGGTCCACTACACACGGGTCACTTCATCCTGCCTGGCATCACAATTATTCAGCCACCAAGGTCTGGCTCGTGATAATTGCTCTTTTTGTTTTGCACCAAAGCCCTGCGCAAGCGATGTTATATTGAAAAAGGGTTATATTCCTGGATTTTGTTCAGTTTCTGCTGAACCCCCCCCCCCAAAAAAAAAAAAAATGCTATGCTAAAAGGACATGTACACAGAGTAGACACATACATATATGTCATATCTTGCATTTACGTTATTCGAGGAAACCCAGCTGCAATTACTTTACCAAATATTCATTTCAAGGCTTCTCGGTTTGCGATTTCTCGACTTATCCCTTTATTGCACAACCGATTTCGCGACCTATCCCCTTATTGCACCCAAGGGTTCAATTGTTCATTTGCCGTTGGGGATGGCAAGTGGCCTTCATTGCGAACCTTGGACCAGTGGACCAATTGTTTATTGGCCAGTGCAAGATCCCTGTGGACAATGTAGACCCTGGGCCAACCCATTCCGTACGTACAAAAGCGGCGTCTATAATCTGCCTCCACGCTGACGTTTCCGGAGTGTTCGACTCCATCTTACTTGACTCCATTTTTCTTACCATCGTGGTGCGAACGCTCTTGACAAGCAAGTCAGACCTTGACACTGTGGCAGGAGACCCCTAAAAATCGCAAGACTCTCTTGCAGATCAATCAAGCGTCTAGGTACCGGTGGCTTCACTGCTCTTCTTATATAGTGTGCAGGATTCTCATCCTTGTCTGAAAGGAACGTCAACCGCGGTGTGCATGTGTGGACCTGTGATATCTAACTGAAACCATATTAGCAGGTACAACGGATTGCGATTGTCTCATATAGATGCGTTGTATGATCGTCTTATTTCTTCACCTTTAGGGGCTACCATGGGGAGGTCAATATCATGGACAACATCATGGCTCGAATGGAACAGTATGCAAATGAACTCGAGGTCCTTGTGGAACAGAGAACAGCAGCCTTTTTGGAAGAGAAACGGAAATCTGAGGAGCTATTGTATCAAGTTCTCCCGAGGTTAGTAAATTCTTGTTAAATAAGCAAGTTTTTAAGTAGTAAGGTTCTGCAAATGCTCACGCACGTGCTCAGTCGGGTTATGGATAGGGTTGCGGGGTTTCAGATTTTATTTTATGATATATTCTAAAGGAGTTTTTCGGAATTCCTTACTTTTCGAGAATTCGTAGCCTTTCGTCGTTTACGTTTTGCAAGTGAGTTAATATCCGAAAGTCAGTGAAAAAGTGACGGCTATGAAGCGACATACTCATAGTGGAGAATCAGAAGCTCCCTTGCGGGAACGCATACTGCTATGCGGCGGAACTCGCAGATAGCTGCATCTGTATCACGACCAACTGACGACGTGAACACCTCGAAATCCTGATGTTCCGCGAGATAGCCACACTGTAACTTTCGCTTGAGTTCCATCGTACTCTCCGCGCTGCAACAACAACTTTTGTAAGAAGTTTTACAAAAAAATTGCTTGCTTTGTAACAGTTTTGTAACTGTTTTGTAACAGTTTTGTAACAAGTTTGTAACCCTAGTTGCATTGTTTGAGGGTCACTGTGTCCAGTTTCGTTTTGTCCGTGTGCTTTGCTTTTCCTCAGGCTCATTGAAATGTCTGTTTCATGTAGATGTACATTTGAGTGAGTGAGTGACAGCTATTGACGATGGCACACAGGGCCTACTCTCAGAACACTTCCCACCGGTGGAGTATTTCATCTGGTCAAACATGTCTGGGCTCTGGCCCTAAAAAATGATACGTACTGGCAACTGGATACAGGTCCACACATAACAGATGCGGTAGCGAATCATTTCTCATACATAAATTCAACACAATCCACCCATATAGCATTAATAATTCAAAAGGGAATCTAGAAACATTTCCTAGGTAGATTCTCCTCTAGCCCTTCCAGAACCTTCTGTTTTTCTGAGTGCTCACTACATCATTATCTATAACAGCCCAAGCCGTCACTAATCGCACAAAAAAAAAGCTACATGTATGCTGAAACTCATACTATACTATACCTTGACTTCCTGTTTTCTCTAATGTGCTTTGATGGAAACACACACTCGGCACAACCCCACTTCTTCACCCTAAAAAGAGCGCCCCAATGACGAAGGTTGTTCACCTGAGTCCCACGGGTCAGTGTTTAAGCTTTTCCAACCCAAAACTCAACTCACAATAGCCTACACTTCTTGCCGAGCACAAGAACAGTATTTGTTCACAATATCGGTGACTCCCGACCTGGAACTTTGCTTCAGTCTACGTTCACCGCATCAGTGGATTGTCCACTTTTCAACGTGCGTACTTTAGTTCTACCTGGCCGTATTCACATAAGTGGAAGTGCTCTAAGCCAGTAACACACAACAGGTCCAATGCTAACAGCCACGTTGAACAATTGCTGCGCCTGATTGGCTGAGAAATCGGGACACAGGCCTCTCGGTGACAAACAGGACTGTTCACAGAGTCATTTGGTGGAGGTGGTGGCGGTGATGTTGGATGTAGAGTCACAGAGAACGCCACACTCTCAACAAATCAAAGAAAAGAATCACTTTGAATAAGGTTGGTCCCTAACTTGTTCTGCGGTGAAGTTCTGCTTTTACAGTTTACTAATTGCTATGGACAACGCTGGACGTCTGCCCAGTATGGAATACGGAAGCCCATAATCTGAGTGGGACAGGAGGTGGTCTCGAATTACCATTACTGCTGGAGACGTAGACATGCCTGTATAAAAGACATGTATGAAAGTCAAGTTACGTCTGGGACACTTTACGCGTCAGTTACAGCAGGCATGTCATTGTTGTCTCAGCATCACCGCAACCCAAGCCAACCCTGTAGTGGTTACACTACGATTTCATATACATCCTTACTCTCTGTCGCAACTAGCTGGGTTCATTCACTGAGAAGCTCCTTCGCATCGAATAAAATTTTATTTTTTTCCAAACCTCCACTACGCAAGGGACTCCTATTATATAGTAGTGCTGTTTTCTTACGCCGTGTGATATTTTCACTTCGTTTTTCTACTTTTTGCCATTAGTGCACTAACTGCGTAGCTTACAGCCCAGCAGGGCATAGCATAACTTCGAAAGTAGAACCACGTATAATAAAATTTGAAAACGATGAGTCTCAGTTACTAAAAATGAACTAATTCCAGATCCGTAGCAGAACAGTTGAAACGTGGAAGGGCAGTCACACCAGAGCTCTTCGACAGCGTCACTATTTATTTCAGCGACATCGTAGGATTCACTTCAATGAGCTCAACGAGCACTCCAATACAGGTAATGCCTTTAATTGATGTGCTATAAATAGCCTTTGAGCGTAAGTCTTTCTGCTGTAAGTCTTCTACCCATCATCATCATCTCTGCTGACGGATATTTACTAGAAAACTGTAGATGAAAGAAACTTGCTGAAATTCAGATGCAGGTAAAAGGGAGCCGATTGCCACGTACAGATGAGCGGTGAAGAAGCGCAGGGCAATCGCGCAAGGTTCAGCCCTGCAATACTTATGTCGCACATCTGTGTGTTAAATGTCTTTGATGTGACTGTATTGTTCTCTTTCAGGTTGTTGATTTCCTGAACGACTTGTACACATGTTTTGATTCGGTGATTAGCGACTTCGATGTTTATAAGGTATGTCCACGTCTCAGTTTCCTTTTTCATTGTAGGAACGTGTATCTCACGAAGTCTGTAGATGAATACAACGTGTTATTCATTTCTGTTATTCTTCGTGGCGATTGATATCTCTCAGTGGCAGATATAGCCCTTAGGAGAATAAAAAAAAAAAATTGGAAGAGTCAGTTGTTTCAGACCGCGTCATTTAGTTCATTTGCCTTCTAAACTAAATGAACATGAATTATTTGCCGGGTATTGAAGGTAAAATCTACATGCAATTTGTGACTACCTGGTACGCGTGCAGGACGTCTTAAAATACGCCGAATCCTACGGCACCGTATACCTGTCCTCACCGCAGTACGATCTCGTCAAATAGGGCGATACAGTCATTTTGTTTTGCTTCCGATTTTAACATCATATCATCACGTGGACTCCGACGTATGGCGTTTTCTGCTACCCGAACGGTGGCCATTCATCGGTGGTTGCGGAAAGCCGGGTACTAAACTTGGCGGTTGATTGAGAGCTACCACAATAATCCCTCTCTCGCTCCTTCGTTTGTTATTCGCAGCTTACTTTTGAACAAACAGTCGTTATATGCTATTTGGACATCGAACTTCGCCGACGACTCTTTGACCATACCCGCCTTGTACCATAGCGACCTTTTCGCTATGGTACACGTTTGGAGATGCTAGCAAGAGGAGCGACGTGGAGTATCGAGTAGTATCGCACATAACACCTACACACTACGTTGTCCAGTTCCCCAACACTTAAAAGCTGTTCCAAAAGTACCTCATTGTCGTAGGAAAACACCGGGGGGCCGCAGATAAAGCTACCACAGTCGCTGCTGACAAACGAGTCGAAGTCAACAGTCAGTCGAAGTCAACGAGACAAACAGTCACTGCTGACATACAAGGTGCGGAATAATTCTTCTAAATCGTTGAATACCCCGTGAATGTCTTCAGTAACGCTGCCATATATAGCTGGGGAAAACTAGGAAACGTTGCATAACACCAGTATCTTCAAGTACTTGCTCTCGTAATATGTTCTGTCGCACTCTTCCAAAAGGAGTGGAAAAGGTAGACCAGGAAAAAGAGGTAGAGCTGGGTGTTCTCCAGGACACTTGGTCCGTTAGACGAAAACGCTATTCACTTCTTTGGGATAGTGTCACCATTCAGTCTCAGAAGATGGCTGCAACACCTACATGCCTTTCAGAAGACGAACCAGGTCGCAATGTGCGGGCTGTCTTTGCTGATTATGCCAGTCCCCCATCACCTTCTTGACTTTGAGTGGTGGAGTTCAGCCTACCCAGACCACGACCTAGTAGGTCGTGGTCTGGCGCAGATTATAACGACCATGTCATAATCGGCAACCCCTATAGGGAGCCCGTGCGCACGACCCGCTAGGGGCGCCACTCATCGGCCGTTGCCGACGACAGCAACAGCTCCTATGAAAACGCGTAGGATAATGATGATAATCAACTTTAGAAAGAAGCATCTCCCGTGGGACATCCACCGCTTGTGCAAATATACTAAGGTAAGCTGAAGCACGAAGTATTGCAGAAATTGAGTAAGCAATAGCCGAGCCGATGAGTAGCGCCACCGCTAGCTTCTAATTGTGGCGCTGGGAAGGGGTGCCTATGACACGGTCGTTATAATCTAGTAGGTCGTGATCCAGACTAGCCACGAATTCAGAGATTGAACGAGTAAGAGGCCACATTCATCTCACTATTCGTATTCTCGCTATTCGCCGCTAATCGTTCGAGCAGGTATGTTCATTCACGGGTGCACCTACGAGTGAAGCGGCCCTCGTTCCCAATTTCTCAGAGCTTCCCATTCTACCGCCGACGGCGAACGCTGCGGGAGCTACTCTTGCATATTTGCCTTTACAGGAGACAACAACTCCGTCATCGTGCAACGACGATTCGAGCCTTCAACGGATGGCACGACCTACCATTGCATATGCCCTGACATATGCATACAGATAATCAAAACGTCACGGTTCGCTCACGTGAACCCTGTGATGGGAATCCGTTTCCACTGTCGGGGTGAACAACGTCCGCTGTACCAGCAGGGAAGACAGGGACAACAAAAGTTGCATCAACGGAGCAGGTTGATTTACCCCATACAGGCCGCTCATGGGCGTATCGAGAGGGGGTAAGGGGGGCGTGGCCCCCTGGAACTCCAACGTGATTTGTGGAAATTGTGCGCTCTTTAGCCATAGGTCCTTACGATTATTTTCAGATGTCATAATACGAACGTCTGAACACCCGCACAGTCCGTAGCGTCCGTCTCCAGGAAAAGAGGTCGGAGGGGGGGGGGGGGGGCGTTGGCGCTTTGTCCCCCTTAACAAAAATTCCGGGAACGCCAATGCTTCACATCCCTGTCAGACAGCACGCCAGAAAAGGACCCACGGGCCTTTGTTCAGTCTATTCTCGTGCCTTTCAGCCATGCCCCATGCTCACATGTCATCTTCCATGTCGATTATGCTGTCCGAATAAAGGCCGACATCGACGGATCAAAAAGCGACGTCGCTATGAACGCTTGGCCTACATAAGCCAGTCATCCATGTAGCAACTTTTCTGACACCTCTTACTTAAATCTCTTAAAGCCAAGTGGTTCGGGGGCCCCAAGTTGTCCACCATTTGTGGGGATCTATACCCACTCTCCGGGCGAAGCCCGTCCGCCGTACCAGCAGAGAAGGCCCAGACAACAAAAGTAGCCTCAACGAAGCAGGTTTGTTTACCGCATACAGAGCTCCTGTCCTCTCCCGACGAACGGCAAGCCCGAAAAGGGCTTTTGTGTAGTCCCTTTATGTTGCCTTCCGTCACGCCACCACCCGCACCAAACAAGGACAACATGCTGTCTTTCTTATCAGTGCAAGGCAGAGTGCTAAAAACAGAAAAGTACTTTCAAATACAATCTACTTGAGCCGCACACCACCCCGCCCCCAAACGGCCATTATGGCTCACACGACATCTTCCATGTACCAGCAGGGAAGGCACAGGCAACAAAAGTAGCATCAACAAAGCAAATTTACCACATACACAGCTCCTCTCCTTCCACGACGAACGGCAAGCCCGAAAGGGACCCACGGGCCTTTGCTCTCAGTCCCTTTTTGTTGCCTTCAGTCACGCCTCCACTCGTACCAAACAAGGACAACATGCTCTCCTTCTTATCAGCCCAAGGCCGAGTGCTAAAAGCAGAAAAGTACTTTCAAATACAGTCCACTTGAGCCGGACACCCCCACACTACCCCGCTCCAAAACGCCCGTTATGGTTCACACCTCATCTTCCATGTCGATTATGCAGTCCGAGGAAGCGGCGACATCGAAGAATCTAAAAGTCACGTTTGAGGCAAGTGACAAGTTTGAGGGCGTGATACTCGTTAGCAATTGACGTTGCTATGAGCGCTTGGTCACTACAAGTCAGTTAATCCTCTAGTAACTTCTGTCGTGAAAGTACTGGTCGCTGATTCAGTGTGGAGCATCACCGCCTAGCGATACCTCGGGGGAGCAGGCACTGCACCTCCAGCGATGGCTTCCGATGTTGTTCATATGTCGTGTTGCAAAATTTGGGATTGTGAAGGGCCGAGTTGTTTTCCAGGCTGAGTATTCGTTTTCCGGGTAGCCAAATATATAGGAGATGTTGTTGTTGCTCCTCAATCATCACGTCCTCAATCATCACGTAGTTCCTCCCAACCGCGGGGACATTTCGTACTTGCTTTCTTGGGTCCTCCACGACCCTGTAGTATACCGTGCTATATGGCCGATACGCCCACATTCGTAACACCTCCGATTGTCGCATTCTCTGGATCTACGCGTGGGGTAATGCATCGGGCGCTCTCTTTCTTCCAGTAGCTTTTCTAACTCGGCCAGCCTTGACTTTAGTGATTGCACTTCGTCTCTATCATCTGTTTTGCAATCGTCGAGTATCATCACACGGGCTACGGTTGAGCTGAGTGTCTCGTTGGCTTCTTGTGCAGGAAAGTCAACCGCTTCAGTGAACTGTTTAGGGCAGCGGGACAGCACAAATCTACGTACGGGATCTCTCAAATCATTTATGAACTGCAAGCACATTTGCTCCTGTATAAGCCCCATCCTCCTTCCGAATCACGGGTTTCTCTTCATTCCCTTCGCTGTCAGCATTGGTAAGCGGTGCATAGGCTAACATCTGAGTCCTCGTTGCACACGACTGTACATCTTCGTGCGCCTTTCGTCTCACATTCAAGGACTTTTGAATTTTCGAATTTCACGGTTCTGTATCGAATCGCTTCAAAAGCAGCTCCTTGAGTTCCGCAAGGGTGTCGGCTGCCTTTGCCGCCTCGTCATGCTACACAGATTCCTGTGCTACACCTATCATCTTGAATTTTGTCATGCAGACAACATCGCTGTCTTGCCAACCTCCCATCTTTGACACTTGTTCTATCATCTCCACGACATTACCGACATTAGGCCCCTGGCCATCCCCAAAAAAACTGCGGAGTCGAGTGACTCAACGCAAAAATACTATGCCTCGCTCCCTGAGGGGGTGGTACGTTTGACGCCGCTATGTGGTACTTTGCTTCACCTTTAGGGACTAATAACGTCTGTCACCGAAGGCTGCATCTACTCTTGTCTCTTGTGGTAGAGGGAATTACATATCTCAACCACAGCTCAAAAGCAAGATCCCACCGCTGCCACCAATGTAACGACCCAGGGCCTCCGAGGAGGTGGTCGCACGAATCCGGGTTCGCTTTCGAGCGAGACACATAGGCGAAACGTTCGGGAAAACGAACGATTTATTTACAAAACACATTTACGGGAGTGCTTAGCCTTATGCTAAGGGTGAGCATACGTTCAGACTTATCTCGTAGTGGGCGATTCCGTTGCCGACGCCTCGTTGCCCGGGTTCTGCCTCTCGGACCCTCTGCTCTTCTGCTTGTCTTGTAGGTTGGTGCAGGTGCGGATCCAGTCTTGTCGGAGGCTCCGTGGGCCTTCGACGCTTGGCCACAGGTCCTTGGTGAGGCTTGGTCACACCTGGTGGTTCCCCCCTTATCGAAGCCCTGACGACGACTCCCACTTCGACGCTCTGTCTCTCTGAAGGTCAGACACCCGGTTTTAAAGGGAGGTTCCCTTTTGCCTCCTCCTCCTGCTGTTTGGCCAACCTTGTCTCAGGCCATAATGCCAGGTCCAGACGTCTCAATCCTACAGCTCTGCTTTCTAGCAGAGACTTGGGTCCTCTCTTTTCGGTCGTTGTTATGTCTTCCAAGACTTCCCAAAAATGTGACGGCGACGTTCGCTGCCCCATCGCGTATCTCCAATTTGGTTTCGTTGCGGAGTAGCTCATACCAGAACAAGGCTGTGCACGCAGCATTCCCCAACACAGGGTCGGCAGAACCGATTTTCACCGTTCACGCCCTGACTGACCATGACAGTATATCTCACTAGGAGCGTGCAGGTTCAGCGTCGTGTACTGTGTATAGAGCATCTGACACCACGCAATTGTCAGACTCCTCGTTCGTTCCCGGCTGACATGATTAAAGAAAAGAGGAACGCTACCTGTGTTAAGAGGAAGGAAGTAGTGCAAGTCCTCTTCTTTTTCTCTTTTTGCATATGGTAGATTGTGTAATAAGTATCACGCAATCTCACTCAAGAACAATGCATCTAACGTTGTAGAGGAGGAGGCAGTTGCACACAGGACAAACACAGGTGATTTTTCAGCAGTCAGGTTTTGTCATATATTGAACATTTCGTAGACAAGTGAAATAAATATTCTATTCAACGCAACACAAGCCTCACAAAGCTCCATTGCATGCTTCAATTGAAGATGGCAGTTGAAGTTGCATCATTCAATGCATCTAATTGGCCTGTAGAGTGCACGTTAGATTCGATGAGCGCGTGCTCTAGAAAATGGTTAAAAATTGGGCTCTTCGGTGTAGCATAGTTTAAAAGCGATAAAACCCCCGTGCCGGGAAACAAGTCAAAGGACGACACAACGCATAAACACAGTTTTAAAAGCAATAAAAACCCCGTACCGGGAAACAAGACGAAGGATGACACAACACACAAGCTTGTGTGTTGTGTCGTACTTTGAGTTGTTTCCCGGCACGGGGGTTTTATCGCTTTTAAAGTGTGCTCTAGAATCTATCGCAATCCTTCGCAGAACGTGATCCCTGCATAACATTCATGACGACGAGTCAGTAACTCAGGCAAGTCAGGTAACTCGTGGCATGACGCCAACCGGCTCGGCTTGAGCTGCCTGAGCGTAGTGGTCAGCGCCCCGCTGTGTGCCCAAATTTTGTGTGGCAAATCAGAGATCAATGAGAGCTCATCTTCTCCCGATATCACGGCAGTAGGACCAGCGCAAGAAAGACGTGGAGATTGCTGGACTGGCAGCAAGCTACAAATTAACACACTGAAAACGAAACTAAAGTTGGTATGTTGGGTTATGCAAACCTAGATCACTATTCCTCTGTGCGCGGTTCCTGTTGTCATACCCGATCTGCTAGACAACTACGGCAAGTGTAGTGCACAACAGCTAAAATCGCCTGGTTTTATTATATACAGTTTGGAAAAGTTAAGCTTTCCTTAAGTCGTCTGAAGCCTTCTCTGGCTTCGGAATAACATGCAATATTGAAAGCTTGGGAGACTTCTAACGACTCGTATCAGGTCAGCACACAGATTGATGAAAAGTAACAGCTAACACATTGTTACACAGCACAACCGAAACGTAACTAGCTTCACTCGTGGTTAAATGTGATCATTATTATTGTTTTCTTATTACTTTAATATCGCCATTTCACACGTACCCACCAGGAGAACATTCCAAGTTCTTAGGTGCTCCTTTCGAAACGTAAAAAAAAAATCAATTCATTAGGGATACACGATGTGTCAACATGTGACAATAGTTCAGAGCAAACAGTTAATTAAATAACTGCAGGAACAATCAATAGGTCAAACAACAATAAAGTTGTAACAACGACAAAGGCAGTCAGAAGTATGTCCCTGCGGAGTTCAGTAAGATTTTTGTTCTTATTCAAGGTAGAAACCATAGGTGACGCTTACATGGTTGTGTCTGGGCTTCCGGATAGGAATGGCTACAACCACGCAAGAGAAGTCGCCCGGATGGCGCTTAGCCTCTTGCGGGCCGTTAAGAATTTTAAAATTAGGCATCGGCCTGATGAACAGCTGAAGCTACGAATAGGAATTCACACGGGTATGTGCTTTTAGTGTATCTTGATTTGAAAACATGTACTCGTGCTGCTTTACGAAAAGACCTGCCTTAGACTGTTACCTTGATCGAGTGCTCTATCGCAGGTCCATGCTGTGCAGGCGTAGTAGGACAAAGAATGCCCCGATACTGCCTCTTCGGTGACACCGTAAACACTGCATCGAGAATGGAGTCGAATGGTGAACGTAAGTTCTGCCTGGTCATGCCTCTGCCTCTGGTCATGTAGGGTGACAAATCTTCTTTCTTCCTAGCACTAAGGATTCACGTGAGCCCCGATAGCAAGGCTGTCCTAGACCGGTTCGGCACATTCCGATTAGAACCGCGTGGACCAATAAATGTGAAGGTAAGTACGACGATACGAGAAGAACTGTCTCGATAAAAAAGTCACCTTCAACAAGTCATACGCATCGTCATCTGACTACTGACATCGGACACAAACGTTGTGCGAAAGAGGGCGTTGATGATTGGTCACCGAGTGGAAGAGTGAATTTGAAAGAAGTAGGAGGGTGGAAAAGATAGGTCGGTGCCTAGAGGTTGTGCATTGCTGCTGTCTACTTGCTGTGTCGATAAACAACAACAACAGATATATTCTGATGACGAAGTGGGGAGGTTTTCCATTCTAGGAATGGAACGCTACCACATAGCTAGGGGGTCTAATATAAGTGGTGACAATGATGAATGATGACGATGATGAGCGATGACGCGAGAAACAACATCGGGTTCAACACCACCGAAAACGTCATTCTAAAGTAGTAGTACTTGTAGCTGCACTTGATAAAACATTTTTATCTCGTAGCTGCCCGGCAAATTTTCACCAGTCGTTGCGCCAAGTCCTTAAAGTGCCACTGCTGCTTTCGTTTGTCCCATCCTACAGTTGGCAATATGAAGTGCCACTGCTGACGAAAAAAAACATTTATTTTATTTCGTGTTATAAGGTAACCTCGCTAGGACAGGTGCGCAATATACAAAAGCCGTCAGCGAACGCTACGAGCTCCCGAGCATTTTTTAAAAAGAAGTCGTTGGTGCCTCCGCTCTTCGCCCAACGTTGTAAGTCTGCCAGCAGCTGCGGTGAGGAGACGGAAATTGACCTTCGGAATGCAGTGTTGCCAGAGGTACATCGCAGATTGCGCAACCATTGACATCGTACTCTCTATAAATTACAATTTTATTATATTTCCGCTTCACATAAAGAAACAATTTTTTGCGACGACACAGTGTGCGACACGTGAATTGCAATGGTATAAATTTGGTAAGACATTGAACACGAGGCTTAGTACGTAGTGGCACTTATAAAGTTGGTTTCTAACATCGGGCGCCAAAACAAATTGGAAACGACCAGTTGCCAAGAGCCTCATGACTAACAAACGAATTAAGACTCTGATGACGATAGCGTGTAGACACTGAGGCAAATCGGCTATATCTCAGCCACTTCACAACAGACGTCTCTGTCACGTGACGATGATGGTGGTAGAGCCACAGGGTGGTCGTTATGAAATCTGGGCGTCAATGAGGCCATGCCTTTATCGCATTATCAAATCTCTTTTGCTGAACCCCTGTTCACACTCCTGGTTAACGTGGTCACAAACGTCGCCTTTGAACAGAACAAACTAAAAAGCAAAATCAGCTATTTCAGGAGTTACTTTTCGCATATTTTACTTGGAAATATGCCCACACCACGTCATGAGCAAATTGATATGTGAAGTACACGGCGGAGACTACTAGCGAATTTCAGCTGGTCGTTTTCGTGCAGAGCCGTCCTCGGTAGCTCAGTCGCTAGCGTGTTCGCCTGCTGATCCCAAGATCGCGCGTTCAAACCCGGCCGAGGACGGTGGCAACTTGATGAAAGGGTACTAGTTGCTCAGACACGCCGTCTTCTGCGAGGGATGTTAAGTGTGGTGTGCCGTGTGTCGAGATTTCGGCGCACGTTAAAGAACCCTCAGCAGAATTAACCCACGGACCCGACCACTGGGACGTCGCCCATGATCGCAGTTGTGTCGCGACGTAAAGCCCCGAACTATTATGATTATTTTCGTGCAGCGCAGCGTAGTGTACCAGTGTGGGTTCAGCCCAGACTTGTACGCACGTACAATACTTTACATGCTAAATACAGTATTTTGAATACTTTTCCCGGTATTTTGGTATTCTACTCAATACTTTTTGCGACGAGTGTTCTTAAAGTATGTAACCTACTTTCTTCAGTATTTTGCTACTCAGTGCTCAAAATACTTTCCTTCCTCGTCAAGCCGCATCCGGCACACTGCCCCGCCGTGTCCAGATTTTCAGTTCGCTAGAAACTGGAACTTGTTTTGTGTGTGTGTGTGGGGGGGGGGGGGAGAATTCGCGTATCCTGACACTTATCCTCCTGTACAATAGATGCCATGATTGCTTGCATGTTGCATATTGCATTGCTTGCTTGTCAATAGCCTGACCCCTTCGTCAGAAAACGGTTCCTATTCATATTGCCAGGTGAATCCCCAGGGGATTAGGTACAACAGAATCCCGGCATTTATTTCCTTGGTCACCAAAGCAATAAATACGCGCCAGAAGTTGAAAGAACCGAGCTGACATACAGGAGGGATTAGAAGTTTTGGGTCAGAACATATCCCCAAAGTTTACTTGAGTTCACCATAGTTCACCAAACATTTCTTGACACCACGACCTCGCAAATAGATATGCTTAAGTATGGCGGATGAAGTTTATTCCTTTCATTTGTACGGCCACGTTCAGAATACGCGTTTCACTTACTGCTACAACTAAAGTAATTTAAAGAGTATCTTAAATATTTCTTAGAATATTTAGTACTCTCCTCAAATCACTTTCCGTTTTGAGTATTTTGTACTCTACTTTAAAGGAGCAGTCTAGAGGCCCACAGCTTTGTTTCTGTTTTTGGTCAGTTTAGAATGTTAGGCGGCCGAAAACAGTTTTCCCACAATTAGTGCAACCGTAGCGAAATTGGGACGCCTGCGATAGCTCCCCAAACCTCCCGTGCGCGAAACACCCTCCTTCGCCTTCACGATAGGCACGTGATGAGCGCCACCACGCGTGTCACTATGTGACGCGAGTGGAAAGGAAGCTCATCATTGGAGCTGGAATCACATGATCGAGGTGAGCAACATCGCGCAGGCCGGAGCGTCTGCCACCGCTTCGGAGACGTCATGCGTTCTCCGGCTATGTGATGTCCGAAACGGAGGGTTTGAAGGCTGTCCACGACACAACCACTATTTTTTGGGACAGCAGACACCACGGGAAGAATGAGTGGTGCAGCCCGAAAATAACTGCGCATGTACAGCGAAAACCCCGTGCTTACCGACAGTGTGCAGCCTGTCCGACCGTTTTCACCGCGCAGTTGGTTCAGTGGCTAACAGGTGGCGCCACAATACCGCCGCCATCGCTTGCTTTCTGCTACTATGACTTCTGAGATTGCACAGAAGCCACGGATATATTACTCTTCTGATCGTTATCTTATTTTCTCAGGCTGCATATATGATTTGTTTTTCTTAGAAAACGTGATATAAATCATATAAAGAATGGAAGTCAACAAGAAACAGCTCGCAATGTTCGTAGCAGACGGTTTTTCCTACGAACGAATGAGGGGCTCTCTACCACCAACGTCACAGTAGAGTGGGTGTGGTCTGCAGTTGGAGCACTCCGGCCTGTCACCGTGGCAGAGATTTTCCAAATTAATTGCACCGTGGTGAAACAACTTTGGACAGAAATATTTTGTGGGAATGCTTTTCACATACTGCTTTACAAGATGACAGCAGTTTTTGGCCATGTTAGATACCACTTTAATGCTCCTTTAAATACTTTTTACGCGGAGTATTTAGTATCCTACATTTGCGCGGTATTTCGTACCTGGTTCAGCCTGGTTCAGCCTATAGAAACGAACGAAGAGCGAGCGGAAGGACCATTGAGACGCGACGCACGTTGGACTGAAGAGACCGTGTGACATGCAAATCACAAACGTGCTTTCAGCTGTCGTAGCCATGGAGACGAACCACCGTCGTCTGCCAGTAGTGATTGAATGTCCCCGCGTACTAAATGGGAAATCTTTAAAATAAGGCGGAAAACCGTCCCATATCTTTCTCAAAACTGATTTTCCGGAAAGCGTGTTGTACTTTTTGCCAACAGATTCAGGTCTACAGGTTCCAAGTTAGCTGTAGTCATTAGCGAGTTCTTGAGTTCGCAGAACAGCGAATCGCAGTAACAGACAAAATCTGGCTTTATATGTCCACGTAGCGAAGGTAATGTAATAGTGTAGTGTAATAGGCGTATGCCGGCACAGTTCCCCTGAAGTCGGCCCATGGACGCAGCTATCCTCCTCCCGAGCGGATTCCGCTCGGCCTTCCACTTCACCCTTTCCTCTCCTCCTCTCCACCACCTTTCCCTTCCCGAGAAACATGCCGCCTAATCAGGCAGGCAGACCTCTCGGTTCCTCCCAACGACACTCCTCCTCCTCCTCCTCGTAGCGAAGGGCGGAGGGGAGGCAATAAGCAGGCCTTTTGTATCTATAGTCAGTGACAACTTAAGTCCTACAACTGGGACCGCCCACTCATCCGTGGAAGGCTCCTGCGATTGCCTACTAGCCTTTGCACGATGCACCCGCTTCGCGATGTAGTGCCGGCCTTCCGACGCTCTCTCCCTCTCTCTCTCTCGCGGAGCGAGTCTTGCGTGGGGGCGGGGTGAAGTGTATGACTTACGTTGTCACCGACTATAGCTGGCGTGGTTCAGCTTAGAAACGAACGAAGAGCGAAAGGAAGGACCAATGAAACGACACGTGCGCTCGATTGAAGCGGCTGTGTGACATGGACACTCGAGCCAGTGGAACTTTTTCTGCACTACAACCACTACAACGACCAGCGGAATTGAAGCCCTGCCACCAGTTGACACTTCTTATCGTATAGTGTCGTGTGCTTCACATGTCAATTTCCTCATGTCGTGGTGTCTGAATATCTCCGAGTAAAATATGCGAAAAGTAACTCCGGCAACGAATAGTTTATCCAGCCATTTAATTTGTTCTGTTTGATACTTATATACAACGTTCGTTGGCATGTTAACCGGAAGTGCGAACACTGGTTCAGCTCGAGAAATTGATTAATGATACCATGAAGGCATGACCTTTTATACCTTTATCGGTATTCAACTTGTTAGGTGTTTGTAAAGACGAAGACTACCTGAGGGCTTGTTTGATGAACTCTCTCATTTTTCAGGGAAAGGGAACGATGAACACATACTGGCTGATAGGCGAGCATTCGAAGGACGTTCGGATTCTTGAAGACGGAAGCCGAAGAGTCGTTGTGTGAAACGGTCGCAAGAGCTTATTGTGATTAATTAGCAAACATCTCTGAAGGTATACGTCACCATAATAGTTAACCTTCAGGGTATGTCAATGGCAGTTGCTGGCCTTGACATTACGACTGTCATTTCAGTAATTGCGTAAATAAGTGTTGAGGTCACGCCATTAGAACAGTATACACGCAAAATTCGATGGTAGCCCCGTGTGTCGGTAGTGGCCGTGTGTCGCTGCCTTCGGATGAGAGGCACGGTTAGAATGAAATGGATACAATCACGCAACGCATGGCGCCCGTATATGTCCTAAGGCAGATGAACAGAAAGTTACCCTTGATGAAATACATTGTGTGATACATGATGAAATGATTCGCTATCCTCTACTCTATCTAATGCCACTTATTAATTAACGTGCATCGCAGGCTCCGATATGGAACGTCTCACAGCTGCCTCCTCGATGTAACAGACTAGTTTACATAATCGTAGTAGTTCTCCTTAGAAGCTCTCCTGTAGTTCCACTATATGCTTCATTCGAATTGTGAGGTACCGTTTCATCTAATAAGTGTCAACTACAGAATGTGCATAACGCCAACCGTGGACAGGTAGGAAATATGGCGAACCGGCGAGGAAATGTGAAGGTAAGCACCTCTAGACGAGAGCCGCCGAAATTTCTTCTTGGCCAGAAGACGAAGACCGATATGAAAGCTGAGACATATGGAACCAACTGTTCTCAACGGATGTCTTAT
This sequence comes from Ornithodoros turicata, assembly GCF_037126465.1. Taxonomy (NCBI): domain Eukaryota; kingdom Metazoa; phylum Arthropoda; class Arachnida; order Ixodida; family Argasidae; genus Ornithodoros; species Ornithodoros turicata. Next base: position 99,163,217 of record NC_088202.1, read on the forward strand.
TTGTGTGGCACTGGGCAGATACAGGGTACCTTTGTATCCTGGTACCATTGTTCGGGACCTCGTCGAAACGTGCCTCACGCTCAGCGCTTTTGCAGCCAGCGCAAGCCAGAGAGGAGCAAAGCACGCTCATACCAGGGAAGACAAGCACACGGCCCGTGTACTTTCCTTCTGTCTGACTTGTGCGATCAGCTGCTTTCAACGTGTTCCCCCGGCGACACGGTGCTGCGGTTTCAATATGGCGGCGTCCACGAGAAAACAGTGTATATACAAACGTGGTGATCAACCGAAATTGTGGCTGCAACAGAGCGAATGAAGCAAGCGTATCAGTCAAGCCTGCTACGAGGGTCCCTTGGACGACTAGTCATCCCATCGTTTCATTAACCTGTCATCACATTATTATGTTTCATTAAGTTTATTTCGAGTTACCCATACTATTAACTCATAGAAAGGTGGGATATCGAAGGCTCATCTCAAGATGATATGGGTTCCAGGCGTCGTCCTGCATCATTATCACTCAGGTGTGCTGTCTACTGCAGCTGCAAGTGCATAAATTTCAGGGAGACCTTCATAGTACTAATAAAGACGAATATTTGCTCTTTCACGTTTCACAGTTTGTATTCCACACCACATCGTTACGAGCTCATCATATGACCCCAGCTCTTGTGATGTGTGTGGTGCACATTAGCACCAAGGCTTGTCCTAATACGATATGCGTGTGCGTGCAGAGGGAGAAGTAGTTGCTGGCATTTCTGGTGTTCCTCTTACGGGAATGTTTGCCTGCCTGACATGACGGCGTGCCGCTTGTGGGGGTGGTGCGTCCTGGGACGACTTCATTGGGAAGTGTACCCAACACGGGGAATTGTGCAAATTTGCCTTTGAACGCAGGAGCAAAATTCAGCGTGAGCACCCAGACACTACAACCGGCCCCTCCATTTGAACCGACAACCATCAACTCGCCTACCAGTCTCGCCGTGCAAGGCGGTTACATTAACCGCTCGTGGTGGATTACATTACACTTACGTTACATTACATACTTACATACTTACATTACGTTACATTAACCACAATTTGGTGGAGATGAATTATTGTCCCCACTTTCCTATGTCACAGGACACAAATGTATCATTCCATGCAGCTGTCCTACTTCTGCCTGCTCTGAGGCGAGGATCAGCTTAAGTGTGTAGGCAATGTGGATGTTGGACAGCAACCCAGTGCCACCGAGGACAAAGTCGATAAATAGGAATAAGAGGCGTTGACAGGAGGCCACGTTGCAGAACTGACAATTGTTGCCAAATCTTCGTGTCGAATTCGCGGTGGTTAAAAACGCATGCGTTGGTGTCCTGTTCTTCAAAGCCGTTGTGCACTTCAACGGTGTTGAGAGGTTCGAGGAAGCACTGAAATGGTGTTTGATCATTTGATATCGCTCTCTCGGTTAAAAAAGACTGCGACCATTGGTGCCACGGTAAATCACACGGATATACAGAGACGTAGCGACGGGGGGCGAGAGGGGCAGCCGCCCCGGGCGTCCTCGCCAGAGAGGGCGCCGAAGTGCAGGCCCTGGCAGGCTGGTTGGACAGTATAAAGCGGAAATGAAGAGATAAAGCCTTGCACGGGCCCGGACCCCTGACCCGACCCGGGCCGGGCCGGACTTGTTTTTGCCTCTGTGCTCCGGGCCGGGCCGTGCCTGGGCCCAGAAAAGACGCCAGCACGGCGGTCCGGGCCGGTCCCGGGCCGACAAATATGTTTCAGAGAGTCACTCGAAGGGGTCACGAAGCTAATTCCATGCAATGGAAGACTATTAGTTCACATCATCACATGCTTGCGTCATTCCTGTGCATATATTTGCAAAAACGAGCAGGGGACACTGCATTATGCGTATGATTCGACCCTCTATAACATTCTCCAAGTCAATTTTCATTGCTCCTGACTCCTCATATATTTCAAAAACACATTCACAAAGCTTGGTGAGAGGGGTAAGGGTTGGGAAGAGTGTGTCGACAACATCCACTACCTCCACAAAAACTTGGTAGTGTAACGATAACCCGCTTACCCGCGTGCGTTCTGGATTTAATTTCGTCTCGTGCTGTTAAACCGAGAGTTCTTTTAAGTTTGTGGCCGAGTCTTCTCTTCTTATAAATTTACTTCTAAATTTGTTTGATAAGCGCTAGAAACGCATACGTCGCGGCTGGAAATACTAAGTCAGGCTCTATTCGTTGAGCCACCGGGCTGGGCCGGGCCGGGCTTGTAGAGCTGGTGGTGTTCCTGTACATGAGTCCTGACCGGCGATGATGGAATGTCCCAGTGAGCAGATGGTCGTGGCCTCATGTAGAGGAACACCACCTCCTCTACGTTTGGTGACCCGAACAAAGAACACCATGCCCGGCATAATTCGGCCATTCACCATCCTAAATTTTCGGAAAACCAGCAGCGAACCATCTTCTGGCAGGCAAGTCGCACCGGGACCACTGTTCCACCGGGGACCCGCAGGGAGATCACAACTCACGGCCTCCACCTCCTTCACGATAGTCCTCCCCGGCATTCCTCTGGCGACAACCAGCATTCACGCTCTCGTACCGGTAGCGGTACTGTCGCCCACTCAGCAACAATCACTCAACGCACTCAAGAACCACCCAACGCAATCGGCAGCCACTCAACATAATCAGCAACCACTGCAGTTTATCAGAACAATGCAGTTTATCAGAACAACCACTCAATTCAAGAACACTCGTCCTGAGATTTATTGCTACTATGGTACTCCAGCCAGGCCAGAGAAACACAGTGTCATACACCTTGCACTTAGAATGTGCAGATACGCGTAACTAGAATGTAGTCGGACACGTATACGAACACGAGCTAACTAAAATCACTGCCGCTTGTCCATGCATTGCATGAGAAAGACTACTTCACGGCTCCTTCGTCGAAAAACTTCTATGCTTCGTCTATTTTCTTACTAGACACCGCAGCACAAACAGGGATGTGCAATGCCGCACTTCACCAAGGAGCTGACGTAAATGAAGGAAGGAACGTTGCAACAATCGCAAAATAAAGAGAGGAACGTAGGCCGCGAAATGAGCGACCCCGCCAATCCACAAGCATTACGTAACTATGGCTTGAACGGAATTAGAGATGATTGTGCGACCAAACCAAGGGATACCAAGGTTGGTCACATCGCATGCGGCAGCGCAATGGACCTTTTTCACACTCGCGTCGTATCCTAGCAGCTGTACAGCGAAACACGACTGGCGCGCGCCATAGCCTAGCCGGCTAGGGTGCATCGATACTTGCGCCCTTTTTGCAAAGAGGGTGCAAGTAGCACAAATATCGAGGCACCCTCCAGCCGAATACAGCCTACAGCCTATTGAATATGTAGCGAACCTTCTTCGGCGCCGTCAGGGTCACATCGCATGCGAAGAGGCGTTGTGAAAAAGGTCCATTGAGCTACCAACGAACAGTAACAAGCGCGTCATTCTTATCTTTCACCTGCCCGCTGTCGTTGCGCTGCCGTCGTCCCACTGTATTTCCCCCCTGTGAGATCTTTCATCTTGCTACCTGTGGTATTTATTCACGGATTGTCATCGTACTTCATTGTTATGAGAGAGAGGGTCAAATATGTAAAAAAAGGAAGATTTAAATACAGTAAATCCGATTTCTTTTAATAGTAATTTTTTTTGCAACCCTGATTAGGTGCAGTACATTTCCCGACAGTATGACAAAATTACTAGGTCCATAGTCAAATCCAGCCCTACCAACGCCCCTGCCCTAAAAGCATTGCTAACCTTTCTGGACAATGTAGGACTTTGGTCATCACCGTCAGACTCATCATGATATTTTCAAAAATATGGTAGAGTATCGCCTATGGCGACGCACCACCCAATCATCATCGTCATCATTAAAATAAAGTTGTTCTTCGCTTGGAAGATAGGTTGATAGAAAGGTCATACCTCCCTTATCCTGACGCCTCGGTACGGCATGCACCAGATAGCGAAGTACCGGATAAGCAAATCAAGTGCGGTGTTCCGTAGATCGTGGCTCACCGATATGCATGTCGCCGCTGACGACAGCATTCGACTATCTCATATAACCCCCCCCCCCCCCCCGCCAAAAAAAGAAGAAGAACGCCCTCCTTCCAGTTTGACGAACATAGGTACCCGTAACAGATAAAATAGCTGGCAGGCAAGCTGGTGGACAAGGTCGATGACGACGAAGTCGCGCCGAAGGATCACTTGATAGCCGCTTTTCTTGTGTTCCCGCAGAACATCATAGATCACTCGACATGAACGTCCGGTGTCTCTTTAGCACAGACTTGGAGGGTAGAAAATATTTCACGTTGTTTCGATAGCCGTCTCTCGCACATCGACTTTTTGACCCCATGAACCGCTTGGGAGACACCACTACTGTCCGCACCAGTCTCCAGTGACTGACCTCTGGCAAAGAAAGGGTCACAGAGTACAACACAAGGCTTACGCAGTTTTAGTATATCGTACGCAGTCGCCTTTGCGTACGGAAGGGATAGCGTTGCTGCTTCTGCGCACGCGCAAAACAGAGAGCTTCGCGCATTGCGGAGAACCACCACGCTATCCATGACGTACATGAAGGCGATAGCGTACGATGCACTTGTTTCTCAGGGCCCTCAACGTCAGCAAATCCAGAGGCCGTTGACACATTTAAGCGAATCAGAACGACACTGGTTCCAGAAGACAACAGATAAGAAAACAACGCTAGCAAGATTCGTTCGAAATCTCTCAGATCAACTAACTTGTTTTTCGGGTGACAGAGATAGGGAAAAGAGAGAAATCACTGCAACTCTAAATTCCATTCGAATTCCAAAACGAATGTAAAATCTATATTCCAATTTCAGATGGAAGAATTTGAAGAAAAAAGACGGGGTACAAAACAACACCAGGGATGCTTCATACAAAGATCCGCATGTACACATCGCGCACATGTGCTGTGTTTGTACTTGCTGTACATGTGTTTTCAAACACATGTTGCACCTGTGTGCTTGGCTGGGTACGATATCCCCTCCAGACTTTTACGTATCTTGAGTATACAGTATTTTAAATACTTTTTGCGTTATTTTCGTACTCTACCCAATATTTTTTTGTGACAAGTATTTTTAACGTATTTAAAATACTTTTTTGGGTATTTGCTACTCAGTACTCAAAAGCTAAGTCCTCTGGGGTGACATCCTACAGGCCCCTGCTGTCTATCTGAAAGAGGTCGAATAAGAAACGCATGATATTCTGCCCATCTCTCAGTATGTGTGTCCATTCCTGTTTGCTGCTAGGGTATCGCTCCAGTGGAGAAATGAGAAACCCGGTGTTCCGTATACTTTTGTCCCAAGCTGTACTTCGCACACGTATCCCACTACCCTGCTCTGGGGTGACATCTTCTGGAGGAAGTAATAACTGTTCCTCAAATGGCGTGTCTTATTGTTTACTTCACGCGCGGTTTGATGCTTACGACATTGGCTCTTCGCGTTAACCATGCTTGAGCGATAGGAAGAACAGGAGACACACAAGTCGCAACTTTTTAGTGATTACAAAACATTGACATCGTAGTTACCATTAAAGGTTGAAAGTGCGTGGTTGTTTGCGTCTCTTTACACAACCCTAGCAGCACAATGTACTGAAAGTCGAGTGCAATAGGGGTGTACGGTATGTGTCTTATCAATGTTCTTTAGTTTCACGAGCCTGATCAAGGCCTTCCACCTACCCGTCCACCCCTATTGCACCCGACTTTCAGTACATTGTGCTGCTTGGGAAGTAATTACAAGTCGTGTGTTGTGCCAACAGAAATTACGACCTGTTCTTTCTTAGCTTTCGTCGACTTTTCAAATCCTACGTAGATGGCAAAGTTAATCAGTTTTTAAATCAAGCTTATCAACAGGTGAGACTGTCATCTTCGACTTGGTGTGGTGCAGTATTTAGTTGAATCTGTGTGGACGGAGAAAAATTTACCATCGAAAATTGACTGCACGTACAGTTCAATTTTAAGAGGGCTGCGACCTTGTAGATGGAAAGAACTCGTGCTCAGGAACGATAGCAATGTCTTCCCAATGAACGTTCAAATAATCTTCAACCACCGTCCGTACATCAAAGGTCACACATGCGACATGGTAGCGAACAGCCACGAGTTGTGGACGTAACATCGGCAAGACAACCAGTACGGGTCCACGTGCCCCAGTCTGTGGCTTACGCGTGCAGTATCTGTATGACACTATGGGAGGGGGGGGGGGGGACACCAACATAATTTCGAGTGCGCGTCCTTTATACAGGGGTTCTGAAGTAATGAGTGTTTCTCTCTTTTTCATGTAAGTATGATTTTCATTCTCACTTTACTCGCGTACGCACGACTAACTGATGACCTTGATTACTACCGTTGTTCTGCTGTACCCTCAGCAGTTCTGCTGTAGCATGTACCGTGTGTGGGCATTTCAACTTTGAAGTGATGCCGCAGGTGCTCATGCAATAGAACCACGTCAGTTCTGCAGGAGCCTTGCGTTGAACTGCCCCAATGGTCAACCACATGGCCGGATGCTTCAGAGTTCCAGCTCACGGACTATTGCACATCAGCAACCGTCATAAGGAAAGATCGCGTAAGCCGAAACGCCTTTATGGCGGAATCCGAGCTACAGAAAGATCAGTTTCACTTTCCGTGAGAAGCTTCTGTAGTGCTGTAGTACAGTGGCGTAGCCGGAGAGGGCGTTTCAGGAGGAAACCGCCCCCCCCCCCCCCCCGAAATCGTACCTTTGGCAGTGCATTGTGGAGATGGAAACCAGGGTGAAATCCTCCTCCCCATGTAAAGTCCCCTCATAGAACCCTCATCGCTGCACTACACTGCGTCGCACAACCTAAAGCGATGTCCATAGCAGATGAACGCAATCAAGATACGCACGTTTTTCGTGGGCCTTATTTCCCGTCTACGTGCTGCAGTCACCCCCACTATGGATGCTCAGATTTTCCTTTTTACCAATGCCCTTACTGCGCACAGAAGTTCAATATGATTTTGTGTTCTCTTGTGTAACATATTATGTACTCTACTGTGCGACAGCAAATCAGGAGCATGCTGTGGCAGCTCTATTTAATCACTGATTGTTATCAAGCCAGCTAATGCCACAGCTTCGCCTTTACAGCAACTTCTTCATGAGGACAGATTAGGAGTTACTTGGCTGCGCCGATCTCCCTCCTCACTTTCTCGAGCTCCTCCCTCACTGGATCTGGTCCGAATTTCTCCTTGACCCGTAAAAGCTGAAAAAAGCAGCAGGAAGAGGGGTTACTTGATAAGGCAGTGTCCTAACAAGGATGTGACATTTAACATTGCTCGACATCCTGATTCATTCATCAATCAACCAATATGTCAGAAGCCACCATGCACAATATTTACTCTGTACTTCGCCTTATTAAATTTACAAAAGTGCTCTGAAACAAGCAGGCATGAGTGATGCGCCGCGACCTTAGTGCTTTGAACTTTCTCCAGGCGTGGCGTAATCATGTGTTTGTGATGTAGTCGTCTGCTCTAGGAACACGGGCCCGCTAAGTTGATAGGTTCTGGTGGAGTTTATATTTCAATCCACTCCCATTGGCTGATGTCTGATGTTAAATTTCGAAAGTTATTTGTCTCTGCCGCCAACGGGAAACGTGGCAGCATTAAACGGACGTATTGTCACCCTGTTCGTGTATGCATAGCCAGTTTGTAATATGCGAGTTCAAGACGAGTGCATGTAGCAAAGGAAAGGCTGAGGGAAGTAAGTGTCACTTTTCGTATGAAGCAAATATGTCTAGCAGGTGAAGATATAGCACACAAGCACAAATGTTTCCACCAATCAACGCCACTTCAGCTACTACACTCCGAAATTCGAAGCACGTGAATCATTAGCACGTAGATAACTCGAAGTAGTGAACACCAAAGTTGTTTAAAAAGGAAAAATGTTGTACCTGCACTGCATGTTGGAGGCGCTGTCGACGACATCCGGAAAATAGTGAGAGATACCGAGAAAACGTGCATATCTGTCCTAGCCGCGCTTTAGCCTTCCGAAACCCCTTGGGCGACACCACTGTTGCGATGGTGTTTTGTAACCGGATATCTCACCGGTCCGGAAAAATCTCTCGCGCCGCATTTTGTGGCAGTTATTGGATTCAATGAGGATGACTGAGTGCAGCAAGATGCTCCACTCCTGGTTCCGCTACAAACTAAATTACTAGTATAGGAACAGGAGTTCTAGGATTTATAGGGACAGACTAGGAGTTCACGGTAAGGCTCTATAAGCCAGCCGGCATGTAGAGGGCGGCTAATTCTCGTTGTTTACTGCCGGCAGTGTCATGAGCCACGATCTCGCTTCTACACGAATTCGCGAAATTAATGTCCCGCGAAATATTCCCGAAACGTGCTCCCACACGAATTCGCGAATTATTAAGACAGCGAAATTGACCACTTTTACAGTATTTATTGTTTTCACAAGTCACTGGCGTCTGTATGAACTGATTATGGAATTTTTAGTTTCTCTTCGTGTTGTTGTACTAGTGTATACTTACTACTTACTATACGCCGGAGTACAAATGTGATCGGATAGCATGGACGGTAATATGGGCAATACCCACACAGATGGTATTATAAACGAAGGTTGCCAGCACTGAGTCTGAGCACTAGTTGACTGCCAATTGAATAAATCGGGAAATTACCACGGAAAATTTACTTTATATGCTATTAAAGCTCGCCGGTATCTCGGAGGCTCGGAGGCGGATGTACTAGCGGCTGTATATTAGGCGATAAACATCGCCTGCACACAGCGCTTACAATGCCGATATGGTAAATCTAGTGCTCGAAACAGTATTTTATTCTTGCACTCGCTGTGAAGCAATTTACCTCGGTAATACCTCTATTATTCATGCAAAAATGACATTTTGGGATATATATTTCTGGTAAGTAAGTATTACTAGATATGTGAATTTATTTTCAAGACGTTGGTGCAAAATACTTTTCGAAATTTCCATTGCAAGTAAATTGCTTATTATTACCCAAAAACTTCAATAATACATTGTAGAGCGTCCTTTCCCTCTGTTTTCCCTTCGTTTTCTTTTACATTACACCAGCCCAGAAAAATGACGTCAGTGGAGAATCCCCAGCGACACGTACCTTCCTTTTGTCTTGGCTGGTCGTCCTCGTCTACCAAGCTTTACAAAGGAAGGCGGATAGGGGGGAAGGGGATAAAGGCTTTGGGTCCACACTCCACACCAACGGAACCAGCCAAGGAAGATATGGAAAGGTCGAACGGCGGGGCCTCGTAGCGGCAGTCGCGATATTTCCAGCAGAGACTGTTTCTATTTTTTTCTTGGACGCCAAGAAGAACGACTCGACAAATAATAAAATGACATAGAGTAGAAAAATAATAATAATGGTCACTTGACAACATAACAGGTTCTTGTTTCAGTGTAGGAAAAAGTGCAGTTCTACCTCCTTATATTTCATGTGGAACAATGATGATTTGAATGATGATGATGAATATATTATTTTCTTTTCTTCTTTTTCTTTTTTTTTGTAAAATAACTCCTGAAGCGTAAATTTTTTCCTCCACATTTCGTCGCGTTGGACGTTGAGGTCTCAGTTAGTTCAATCCAAACTTGAAAAACGTGTAATTCGGTCGTAGAAAAAGCTGAACAACGGAACACCTTGCGAGCCAAGTTTATGCGTATTTTAGGCAAATCAGTAGTCTTGTAGGGAAACACAGACACAGATGGAATTAGAAAATGGGGCTTTCCAGAGATGAATCTGAGCGCTAGCCAAGTGTGTGTCAAGAGTGTCATCGCGAGAGTGTCAAGTTAGGTACTATAGTCGGAACAGGAGGAAGGGCGCTGCAGAATTTCCGCAAGAGAATGTAGGTTTCTGCTTGAAAGTACAAACCTTGTGGTATTTCTGGTTGTCTTGAGTCATCCAGGGTGGCAGTGCAGTCTTCTTGTTAAACCTGCGCAGTAAAGAGGAGAGTAGGGTCACAACCTTCTGCGAAATTACTTGTTTCCCTCTTGACATCGATGACCTCTGCTTTTCGCTGAATACCGATACTGCCCTTTCTAGAATTATCTAGAGACTCATCATCCTTTCAACCAATACGGGCATTCCGTCGTCCACTTTCCTAGAACTAGTCTCTCTTTACTAGTCCTCCACAGTGGTTGCTTTTAATGAACAACTGTAACCCCAAGCAGAAGCCAGGGCGTTTGCTCGTCTATTGTTCCAAAACGCTCTAAATTCTATTTAGAATCCCCCGACGAAGCTCTGTTCCTTTGCGTCTAATTCAAATTCAGCTACAATCACTCGTCGTTGTGTCACAAAGAAACATACAAGGTGTCAGTACACGTGTCTGCTTTCGTTGTACAGTCTAGAAGTGCTAAGGGCCTGACACACTGGTGCGACACCACAAGATTTTAAATGGGATATAAGTTATATCCCATTTAAAATCTTGTGCGTTGTGCATCTTGTGCGTAAAAAGTGCTAAAAGTGCATCGCACGACAGGGTCGCACCACATGTTTCATCAGACTGTCGAATGAAGTCTCCAGTCGCATTGACAAAACGAGTCTCACGATCCTGCTGTCATGGTCCTGCTGTCGTGTCGCGGTGGTGTCGCGTCAATGTGACAGTAGTCGGCGACATCCTCAGACAACGACTCGACACGAGACGACAACTCGACTGGATTTGATTCGGGTTTTATTGGCGCATCAGCTACAAAGGCCATAGTGCGCCAAATACCACTGAAGAGTAGTTAGTTAAAAAGTACATGTGCAGGACTAAAATGCAGGACTGTTACATTAGTATTTAAAATCACAGATCTTTTAAAGACCCAGTATCTTTAAAAAACCTATACACGTTCTCAAAAGGAACAAAGCTGTCATCTCCCAGCAGAAGCATTGGGTGGAGGGGCAAAAAGGTTCTAGGTCGCCAGGTGTTGAATGTTGTGTCAGTAGTGTGACAGGCACCTTACTGTCATGAAATAAGTGTTGCCAGGTCACTTAGGCGGAAATCTAGGAGGTCGGCATCAGAAAATTCAGTAGAATTCAATAGATGTGCTAAAAACAAGGGCGAAACGCTCCACGGCGACCTAATTAGTGGGCCGTATGATAAATAAACACGAACTATCACGACATATTAGATAGAATAACTACATTTTAATTTGTATATGGTGTACAAAGTAAGGACGTTCTTGCACACCGTCATTCGATCACGTACTCTGGCTCATACATGTACATTCAGTTTCTACTAAGTCACAGTGAAGTTACAGCAGTTCTTGTCGCCTATGAGTCGCTCTGTGTGCAGCAGTCCAGTCATGAGTCCAGTAATACCCCTGTCACACGGGCATTTTCGATCCTGCTCGACCGAACCTGCTTGAACCCAATGCAGATCGGATGGTGCTACACGGCCGCTGCCAAGCAGGATCGAACTTTGATCCTGCCTGACTCAAGACAGTTCCCATAACAGGATTGAGAATTTCAAGACGGCTCGACGGCCGCCATTTGCATCATCGACCCCGATGAACTGTCATAACTTAAGACGGACATGCGCGCGAAGCTACAAATGATGCTTACATCGGTATACGATAAAGTACCACTAATATCGCTGTTATATAGGAAACGCGAAATTAATGAGTTCCGTTTATTCATTTGCACAGGTCAACCATTCAATACGCATTGAAAGTGGCCGTGTAGCAGCGTCAAAACTCGAGCGTGCTCGGGAAGTTCGATGCAGATCGGATTCGAGAAGGATCGAAATGCCCGTGTGACAGGGGTATAATAGTTCCTGTCGAAAGCTGTTTCGTTTTCATGAGGTTGACCTCAGAAAATATCTGTTCCACGCACGCGCTGGAATGCGCAAAGCAGAGGAGGTTTACAACTAAACTTCCTAACGACCGAAGCTCGTCGGAACTTGTCATGTTTGCTATGTTACCGGGTGTCCTGTGGAATATGCATATGTCTGCAATGTCTTGCTATAAATTGTTTTACTTGGGCAGCCGCTCGCTTTTTCAAAGGTGACTGCTTGCAGATGCCAGATAACGCGTAGACCCCTCACTATGTCAAAACGACATGATTTTCTCGGTCGTACGCGGAATGAGCAAACCAGACGATGTGAGCAAACGTCAATTGAAGTTCGCTATGTAATACCACGGTTCTAGCAAGAAATTCAGTAGATTTAAGCGCGTTTTGTTCTTTTTTCAGTATTTTAGTAGACCGACTCGAAGTCCAGTAGATCTACTGAAATTTCAGTAGACCTGGCAACACTGGGCGCAACTGACGACGGCTCCAGCTCCAGCTGACGAGCTTCCGCGCTTCCACGTGACGGAGAAGAGCCAATCAGCTTGCGGAGCGCAGCCTGATTCGCTCTTCTCCGTCACGTGCCGCGCTGTACACGGACACCTCACTTACTCCGCTACGACGCCGGCTTTTCTTCAAAATGTGGCTTCTAATGCTAACGCATTCAAATAGTTCCAGCGTACGCTAGAGCGCCCGTGTTGTTCCTTCCGCAGGTAAAGCGTTGCCGTAGGCAACATGTAAAATATCTTTTTTTTTTAATTTTCCATTGCATTCTAGAACATGTTAGGCCGGTTTCACACTGACGTAACGTCTTTCACGTCCGTAAAATGCGTCCGTGTTGGGGGACCGCTTTTTTTCTCGGTGATCATCCGTGTGTTTAACGTGTTCGAGACGTGTGCGTGTTTTTTCACTTTTCACGCGCTACAGTCATGTTCATATAGGCCACACTACCGTGTATCCTCGCGAGTGGTGTGTTCGCGACGATAACTTTCCCCCATACTAGATTCTAAGCGATTTTCGCGGAACAAACTCGTCTTTAACTCCTCGCCTTTTCAGACTACAGAGTTTCTCCTCCGTGTCAATATCGAAATTTGAAGCGGAGAGAAAACGGACCAGCATTGCTCAAGGCTGCTATTTACACTGTCCGAGCCCATGTCCTCTCTCCGTAAAAATTATTGCATGCCCGTTTTTTGCTAGTGTTTCTCGGGCACCACGCCATTCCTTATGCGACTTTTGTCGCTCCCGCTCCTCAACGATTTCACAACGTTGGAATTTTTTTACCTCTCCTTTTCAAGCACATATTGCTGCTGCTCCATTAGCAATCATATCATGGATTTTATAAACAAGATTTTTTTATATGTATTGACCAATATTTTTATATGTCCAAATTATATTTTTGCCTCCGTGTTGATAAAAAACTGCAATTAAAAGCTTTCACTGCTTGCAACATTTCTTGCCGTAAATCCTTTGTCACAGCCACGGCAGGCAAAAATGACACGGTATGAAGGTCTGATATTCATAGCTTGAATTAACGGAATGTCGAAACGGCAGTCCACACACTTCTACAGAAACAGCAGAAACTGCATCGTGTATCGCAAACTTTCTAAGGCACTGTCTTTCAGGCTGGCCTACGTCAAAGAACAGTCGCTTCCCCTTCTTCATTTATGTCTTATTTTTATCAGCATCAGGATGCACACGGGGGAGAAAAAAAAAAACGCTAGTGTAAAACCGGCCTTAAAGGGAGGCATACCACTGATAAGCATAGATTTTGGAAGGTATCCATATCCACATCCAAACCCTCCAGCTCTCATATTTGATACGTAGTTGTCACTCGCGTTGGTGCCATTTGGCCACTCATGGAGGTGAAAACAAATGTGCGTGAGCTGTCAGATTACCTCATTGCTCTTCCAATAATTGCACCCCACTGTGATTTCCCTTGTTTCTTTGTGTAAGATTGCAGGTCTACTTCAAAGCAGGAAGATTTTACCAAATATGAAATAGTAACGGAAGTCTGCATCAGTGTACACTCACCAGATTTCCGGCTTCATAAATGTGTACATGCAGAAGCACACACACCCTCCTGTCGCTATCGACATGATCACAATCAAAGGCATCAACTGTGGCGAAGAAACGGGAACATTTTGATTAATTCGCAGCATCATATTATTCAGTCAAAAGAAATGGCAGACGATGAGCGTATGGTCCTACATTAGCTATTTCAAAGATCTAATTCAATTCTATATGCGGATTATGTACCTGTACACACAATCTCGACACAGCACATGAGCTGTCTCGTATCCTATTATCTTCGTAAGTATCTTACCTCAACATGTTTTTTGAGAAAACGAATTCCGAAGAGGGAACTTTTCTCCCGAGGAACCATACCGAGAGCCTGGGAGCACAAAGTGGGTGTTATATAGTATAAATTTATACCGACCTCACACAAAGTAGAGAATTGGACTGCGCAAATGCAAGATGGTACCTTAGATACCAATGATATAAACAGCACTTGGAGGAAGTAGACGAAATTGACAGCACGCACAGGATAAGAAGAAATGCAAACTTAGATGGTACACATATCATCAACGGCGAGTCGTCGATCTGAAGGAGAACCTACACAATTTGAACTAAATAATAAGCGTATCCCCCTGAGCAGCGCAGCAAACGGAAAGCTGCAAACCTCATCTTGACTTTCAGTGAAACGCGACTGTTCGACATATAACATCAACAAGCAGACGACAAAGTAAGCATAAGCTGTACTTGCCTGAAGAGTGTGCGTTCAGGGCAAAATTGTGCATATAGATTCCCATGCGCTTATCTCAGAAAACACCTTTCGCGTTGCAACCGCCTGGCACAAAGCGGGAAATCCCTCATTCCCAGCGGAAATGAAATACCGCATCAGCATGAAAGCGTCTCAGACTGCACACCGCTGTATCAAGGAGTGAGTCAGATGTTTCAGGGAGATAAACCAAGTCTTTCTGCTGAGGACGGCTCGGGCAGTGTGACTCAGGCAGCACTGTTGTTTACATGTCGACACGCCACACAAAACGATAGTGCCGTTATGCAGTCCCGAGAAGCCCACGTCAAATTTGAGAGCTTGTCCCAACGATGTGATCTATCTTACAGAAGCAATCATAAGGCATACAATCGATTTTTGAACCCTCGATTTACGAATTCCTTCGCTTTATCAACGCCGCCCTCTGGGATAAGACGCATCCCCTTCCTCCTTCCAAAACTCGATTTTTGAATCCCTTCATTCGTGAACGATTGTTACAGGAACGTTAACAGCTCATAAATCGAGGGTAGACTGTAATTGTTTCTGGCCATATCCCGCACACCTGAACGTCTCGATCCCAGCCTGTTTATCGTCCGTATATCAAATTTCTGAACCTGCGAAATATGCTGCGCCATTAAACGTGTGCATTGTTGGAGAATACGAAAATGCAATAGTTCTCTAGGACCTTATAATTTATGACCCTAACATCGTACGGCGCAACTTGATCTTCGTATCCGCGCCAGAAAACTTCAAACTCCAATTTATGCACCCGCCGATAGAGTTGTCCCGCATGTCTACTACCAACAACAAAAATTTGCCTATCGTTGTGACACACGAAATATTCTCTAAAGGTCCCTCCAGTGAAGAAAGAGTATGGCAGCGAAGAAAGATTTCCGTGGGATTTCAGTGTTGCTTAAAATCAATAGGCAACTCAGCCGATGTTAATGAGTTAACTCAGTCACTTTAAAGCTGATACTCAATTGTACAATTAACGTTGATGTGTCGCCTGAAATCTTTAGTATCTATCCCACGGCTTCTAGAAAAGGAAAATGAATGAAAACCCACAAAAATGCCATGCGTGGAGGTTCATGGCAAGATTTTCCTTCCGCCTGCATCACTAGGTCATACCCAAACCTATTTCTGCCGCACGCAACTTCCTTCCTCCTGCATCTGTCGGTCGTATGCAATAACGAGTTAACGCTACCTAACCTAAACCTATACCTAACCTATTCCTAGCCTAAATCTATTCCCCACCGCAGGCTACTTCCTTCCGCCTGCATCAGTCGGCCGCGTGCAGTAACGACCTAACCCAACCCTATTTCCTAGCGCAGGTTGCTTCCTTCAGCCTGCATCAGTCGGTCGCATGAATCAACGACCTAACCCAACTCTATTTCCTAGCGTAGGTTGCTTCCTTCAGCCTGCATCAGTCGGTCGCATGCATTAACGACCTAACCAAACACTATTCTCTAACGCAGGTTACTTCCTTCCACCTGCACCAGTCGGCCACATACATTGACGATCTAACTCAAACCTATTCCCTAGCGCAGGCTACTTATTATTATTTATTATTTTGTTTCATACACTCGTCTTTTGGCTAAAATCATATTGCCCCCATGGCTATTAACGCTTCCTCTGCTGCATGGACAGAGAAGGGACAAGGCGCAGGCTAGCTCTACCTCTCACAAGATGGCGGCCTCCGTATCCGTTACGCTTGTCGAGGCTGTGCGGCTGCTTTGCATGGTGTTATACAAATGCATATTAAAAATTGGGATGTAGTTCCGTATCGGGACCACTGGCTTTTTTTAAAGAAAAAAGAATAAAAACAAAAATCAAATGCTTTTACGTGAAAGAGGACCTAACTAGTAACGAAATTAAACAGGAATGACCCTCGTATATTGCGTGAAAGGTATAAAAATTAAATTTTACCGCCCGTTTCTTGAAGGCGATCCGCCATCTTTACTGAGGACCTTCTGATCTAACCCGAGGCACAGTCTCGACGCCCGCACCGCGTAGTGCGTGCCTGGGGGGGAGGAGGGCACCCCCAGACCCTACCCCCCAATCTGTAGAACCTAACCTAGACTAACCTCACTAAAGTGAGGTGATTTAGCCCAATTCAACAACCGTACCTCTTGCAAGATTCGAGTCCGTTAGGCTTAGCATTCCCGTGTTTCTCCTGCGCTAAAAGTGAATAAGATGGGGGTTGATATGCATATAAAAAACTTCTAGTCCACAGAATGTTATAGTTCTTACATATTTAGATTCAGTATATGACGTTCTTCCACTTCTATGCAATATTTACCTTCCTAACGCTTTCCCTAATTTTTAAAAACGAGTGGTCCCGATACGGAACTACACCCAAAATTGTTTAGACCACACAATTATAATTTCGTATTTCTAATATTTCGATATTCGGTATGTGACCAACTTTCACTTATATGGAATAATTCCCTTTAAACGCGCTTTCACTAATTTTATAACACAGTTTTCCATATACGGAACTACACTCGAAATGATGAACATATGAGCCCTTCTCCTTCAGATAGACAACGCCGGGTGGAGCAGTCTTCCCATAGGAATATGTAAGCGCATCCATCACATAAGCTGGAAATATTTATAAAACATATGTGAAAAAATGGGGGACTTACGAATTGCCTGAACCGTGTTCACTTTGGAATCCTTACAATCGCACGGTGCACCTCGTTCTCGTCGAAAATCCTCGTCTTTGTCGGTCTCTCTGCAATGACCAATATGTTGTCACGTTAGTCTTCACGATCCTGAAAATAGGCGCTTGATGGTCTTGTATGTAGGGTGTACCTTCCACTGAATGTGTGTTTCATGCTGCTCTTTTCCAAATTCGATTGCAATCAGTTTGTGCTACAAGCCACCAGGCACCGCCACGTGGACACACCCTGGTTAGGGTGCCTAAATAGTAGTTCATAGAGGGAGCTAGTATTCAGGCACCCTAACCCTAGTCTTCATGCATGGACTTCAATCTTAAATCGAGTCGCGGGCGGCATCGATGATTGACCTTAGACCACATCTTCGAGGGTGGCACAAAAACGAAACGACCATAATTACCATGACATATCCCAAAAATACTATTAAATCAAAATACGCACAAAAAAAGAGGCGCGGTGTAGTTATTGTGGATCTGGTGTGTGTGCAGTTCATTACTGAAAACCTCTACTTGACACACCAAGCGGAATAAATAAGCTCCCTTTTCAAATCCGGCACTGTAAAATATGAAAAATAATTCAAGAAAATGCGTACTTCTTGAAAAACCATTATGACAATGTTCTGGAGCA
Source organism: Ornithodoros turicata (assembly GCF_037126465.1). Taxonomy (NCBI): domain Eukaryota; kingdom Metazoa; phylum Arthropoda; class Arachnida; order Ixodida; family Argasidae; genus Ornithodoros; species Ornithodoros turicata. Next base: position 99,181,094 of record NC_088202.1, read on the forward strand.
CTGAAATGTGTCCCTACTCACACACTGCATAGTTGCCTTTGCTTGGAGAAAGAAATAGAAAAATAAGACAGAACTAACAAGCTGACTTTATTGACACTGGGTGGTTTCGGCTTTCCTACTTTAATATGTGTGGTAAAAAAAATACAATGGCCCCTTGTACTTCACTGTTCTTTATCAATTTATTTCCTTTCTCTCTCTCTTTCTGTTCCTGTCTTATTTGCCGCAAACGACGTCCGGAGAGGCCGCTGCTTCTATGAGCTTGTATAAGCTTATGATCTCCGCTTCTCAGCTGAACACATGCCGCATCTATACTTGACCAAAGCTGTTATGGAGGATGCTGTTGGAGCTAATTCTACCTCTGGTCCACCTGGTTCATTGATCCTGCAATGTACTGTGGAGGACAAGGACAAATATCACGTAGGGAAGAATATGTTCTCCGATTTCGCTCCGTTTCTTTGTAATGGGACATCTGGAATCTCTTGTCGTTCCACTTGCCATGCAGAAACCGACACGCTATACCCCCTCTAGTGTAGCGCATCAACTGCCACGGGTACAAGACCAACCGTAAGATTCGAAAAATTAGAGACGAAAAATTTTACAAAAAAAAAAAAGAAAATCTAGACTGATCCACAGGGGAGTGACTCACAGGGCTTCATTCGAAGCGGGTGTACCGTGCCAGGTGGTCCATGCGTACGTATCAAAACGTGCCGGCTCATCGGGAACTTTCCCCTAACTTGTCCGTCACCGCCTGGTTGGTCCCGGATGCTCCCGTACCAGTGGCGTAGCTGGGGGAGGGGGGTTTAGAGGATTCAACCCAAGAAATCGTACCGTTCGTAGTGCATTTGGGCGAGTGAAACGAGGGGTAAATCCTCCTCTCCTATGCAAAGTCCCCATAGAACCCCTCCCGAAATATTTTTCTGGATACGCCACTGACCTATCTATTTCTACCTGCTGATCTTTTCTACCTATCTTACGTAATAAATAGATAAAACATTGAAACTGTTTCTGAACACTGTATTGAAACTAACATGAAAATTGTATTTCAACTGATGAAATGCAGTCCACTGTATGAAAGCTTGTCTAATAAACACAGTAGTTTCAATGTTTATCCCTATCACTGCAGCACTGCAGCACCTTCCTCTGCAGCATTGTCTAATTAGCATTAACCTAATACACGTTACTGTCTAACGCTCCAACTTGGGAGCTAGGGTTCTCTCAGAGGAACATCAATGTTTCCTTTTAGAAGTGTTGGCGCTCTTCCGTTTTTCCTGCATTCGGAGATATTTGGAACGGAGCCAAGAACTTTTGGTCGGATGTGAGACAAAAAGGGCCAAGATATGAGATCGACAGTTCTATTCTGCCCATGCTCATTGTATCCGGGCAGCTTTTTGCCCCAATAAATGGGACAGGTATTTGGATGAAATGGTACGTTTGCGCGGTATTATATTTCTGTATATTGAGAAACGTTGCCCTCACAATGTCTTTGCCTCTGTTAAGCTGATCACCTCTATAATTATGTATATTTGCTTTATAGATGCTATCTTAGCATTTTACTCCTGTGACTAGTTCATGAAGCCATGCGTTTGCGTGAGACGACGTGAAAAGCAATGAAAAGCTTATTCCATCTTTTTCTACGTGGAATAAGAGAAAAAGAGTTGTCTTCGGGGCACCGAGCTGTTCACCAAAATAGAGTGTTACCTCCGTGATAGAATGTGAAGAGTGCTCATTTAATACTTAGTGCCTTCGGATTACTGATGTACATAAGGAAATTATTTTGTTGTAGGTAGTTGTAATTAACGATGAAAGATTTGTGAAGATTTGTGAAAGATGTTCCAGCCTCAGAACATCAGTTCTTTCATGTTCATAGTTGTAATTGTTTCGTTGTAAGGTTTGGAAAACAAAGATTATAGACCGTCCAAGCCTAAACACTATTTTGTTACGGTTACGGTTAGACTTTTTACGAAAGCAAGCACAATCTTTAAGAACAAATCTTCCCTGGAACAGCACCGCAAAGGGTACTGCGCCGACGACCGTTTTATAACGACGATCGTATTCATCAAGCGGCTCATGGGAACTTAAAGCGCCTTCGAGCATTACAAGACGGCCAGAGGCGGAGGTAGAAGAAGAACAACAACATTCCTGGTGTGCTCAGCAGCAGCGTCAGCCGGGGTAAACCATAACCGAAGAAGACGACGGAGCAGCATACAGTTAATATAGGAAGGCTCTAGAGAACGGGCTTGGTGCGCCGTCAGTGGGATTCTCCTATCCCCGAGTGCGACCGCCCGGGCGCAGCCATCCGTTGGTCATGGACAGTGTTAGTGGACGAATTTCTGCCCCCTAAGTTCAGCGGAGCTGCTCCGTTTGTTACCAACCCTGTGACGTTACTTGGGATAACAAACGGCGAAACTGGCCGATGGAGGGAACGACGAAACGAACGACGCTTCCAGCGAAAGGAAGCGAGGCAAGCCCTGTAATTGCGTTGAGTACGTATGACCCTTCTGGCTGCGTGCAGAATTGAGTAGTGCTATCGGTATCACAAGGCAAAAGTTGTCATATAAAACTTGAGTCATATCTTATCTGTGAGATCGTCTGCGACACCGCCAAACCTTTGGTTTCTAGTGGCACGGGTGAACATGCTTACCGCCTACCCAAGCAGCACAATGTACTGAAAGTCGAGTGCAAGAGGGGTGGACGGGTAGGTGGAAGACCTTGAACAGACTCTTGAAACTAAGGAACATTGATAAGACACATACCGTCTATCCCTATTGCACTCGACTTTCAGTACACTGTGCTGCTTGGGTATGACGTGTTGAAGCGGCGTTTGTATGCTTTGCGAGCGAAATCAATAAATCGTATGCGAGCCAACGGGAACCGCAAATGGCAAAACCGACGATGCTATGGTCTGTCGAGTTTCGTGATAATAAAGTAACGAACGAACGATAGCACACAAGCAAGTGATGTAGTGGGAAAATATTCACTGCTTATTTGTGTAACAAATATATGTGAGATACGCACATAGTATACCGAATTTCGATAGCAAGTGATTAATTTAGGAAAACGAGAACGTCAAGTTTAGCGGAATGAAGCAGCCAACGAATGGCAACGCCTTCCGTGACCAACGGATGGCAGCTCCCTTGTGGTAACGATTCCTCGAGCGAGTCCGACCCCCCCTACGGAGCAGTGTCCCTCAAAGTTCCTATGCTGCTTTGCGCCGCGCACTTGCTGGCGCGCGCATTTTTTTCAAATCGTCTATTATCGCTTTTGTGTGTTTTCAACGTCATCATTTATCGTGTGGCGTTATTCCACGGAGGAGACTGTACGATTAATGAACGTATAGCGCATGAACTCACTTGTTAGCACACAAAACTTAAGAACCTCAATGTGGACGAAATCCGTTCGCATTGACCATTCGCTCTCCACAAGCATCCGCTGCGAATTATTACCTTTGTTTTATTCGCATGAGTGCTGAAACTACGCATATATTATGTTCCTCCGGTCATGTCCTGTTATGTCCAAAACATAACTGCGGTTCTATTATAAAATATATGCACATATAAATATATATATATATATATATATATATATATATGTTAACAATTTGATCGTGCACTCCCAGCCAAGGACAGCTGTTTCGCTCTACTTGGAGCTCGTCAGCCTGGCGTAGGGAAGTGACACGATCTTGGGTCGGCACAAAAGTGCGTCTCGGCGAGACGTCAATGTTCCACGGTGACGACGCCACCTGTGGAGGCCGCAGTGCAAGCCAGCAAGTACATATAAAAAGTAAAAAAATAGCCGAAGCTCTGTAGCTGCACGTTGAGCATATGTTTACAATTTGATCGTGCACTCCCGGCCAAGGACAGCTGTTTCGCTCTACTTGGACCTCGTCAGCCTGGCGTAGGGAAGTGACACGATCTTGGGTCGGCACAACAGTGCGTCTCGGCGAGACGTCAATGTTCCACGGTGACGACGCCACCTGTGGAGGCCGCAGTGCAAGCCAGCAAGTACGTATAAAAAACAAAAAAATAGCCGAAGCTCTGTAGCTGCACGTTGAGCATATGTTTACAATTTGATCGTGCACTCCCGGCCAAGGACAGCTGTTTCGCTCTACTTGGACCTCGTCAGCCTGGCGTAGGGAAGTGACACGATCTTGGGTCGGCACAACAGTGCGTCTCGGCGAGACGTCAATGTTCCACGGTGACGACGCCACCTGTGGAGGCCGCAGTGCAAGCCAGCAAGTACATATAAAAAGTAAAAAAATAGCCGAAGCTCTGTAGCTGCACGTTGAGCATATGTTTACAATTTGATCGTGCACTCCCGGCCAAGGACAGCTGTTTCGCTCTACTTGGACCTCGTCAGCCTGGCGTAGGGAAGTGACACGATCTTGGGTCGGCACAACAGTGCGTCTCGGCGAGACGTCAATGTTCCACGGTGACGACGCCACCTGTGGAGGCCGCAGTGCAAGCCAGCAAGTACGTATAAAAAACAAAAAAATAGCCGAAGCTCTGTAGCTGCACGTTGAGCATATGTTTACAATTTGATCGTGCACTCCCAGCCAAGGACAGCTGTTTCGCTCTACTTGGACCTCGTCAGCCTGGCGTAGGGAAGTGACACGATCTTGGGTCGGCACAACAGTGCGTCTCGGCGAGACGTCAATGTTCCACGGTGACGACGCCACCTGTGGAGGCCGCAGTGCAAGCCAGCAAGTACGTATAAAAAACAAAAAAATAGCCGAAGCTCTGTAGCTGCACGTTGAGCATATGTTTACAATTTGATCGTGCACTCCCAGCCAAGGACAGCTGTTTCGCTCTACTTGGAGCTCGTCAGCCTGGCGTAGGGAAGTGATAAACTGATGTTCTGAGGCTGGAACAACATAGAGGGGAGAAGATGTGGGTTCGATCCCTACAGCTGGCTAACCTTTTCAGTGACTTTCATCTTTCATCGTAGGGAAGTGACACGATCTTGGGTCGGCACAACAGTGCGTCTCGGCGAGACGTCAATGTTCCACGGTGACGACGCCACCTGTTGAGGCCGCAGTGCAAGCCAGCAAGTACATATAAAAAGCAAAAAAATATCCGAAGCTCTGTAGCTGCACGTTGAGCATATGTTTACAATTTGATCGTGCACTCCCAGCCAAGGACAGCTGTTTCGCTCAACTTGGAGCTCGTCAGCCTGGCGTAGGGAAGTGACACGATCTTGGGTCGGCACAACAGTGCGTCTCGGCGAGACGTCAATGTTCCACGGTGACGACGACGCCTGTGGAGGCCGCAGTGCAAGCCAGCAAGTACATATAAAAAGTAAAAAAATAGCCGAAGCTCTGTAGCTGCACGTTGAGCATATGTTTACAATTTGATCGTGCACTCCCAGCCAAGGACAGCTGTTTCGCTCTACTTGGAGCTCGTCAGCCTGGCGTAGGGAAGTGACACGATCTTGGGTCGGCACAACAGTGCGTCTCGGCGAGACGTCAATGTTCCACGGTGACGACGACGCCTGTGGAGGCCGCAGTGCAAGCCAGCAAGTACATATAAAAAGTAAAAAAATAGCCGAAGCTCTGTAGCTGCACGTTGAGCATATGTTTACAATTTGATCGTGCACTCCCAGCCAAGGACAGCTGTTTCGCTCTACTTGGAGCTCGTCAGCCTGGCGTAGGGAAGTGACACGATCTTGGGTCGGCACAAAAGTGCGTCTCGGCGAGACGTCAATGTTCCACGGTGACGACGCCACCTGTGGAGGCCGCAGTGCAAGCCAGCAAGTACATATAAAAAGTAAAAAAATAGCCGAAGCTCTGTAGCTGCACGTTGAGCATATGTTTACAATTTGATCGTGCACTCCCGGCCAAGGACAGCTGTTTCGCTCTACTTGGACCTCGTCAGCCTGGCGTAGGGAAGTGACACGATCTTGGGTCGGCACAACAGTGCGTCTCGGCGAGACGTCAATGTTCCACGGTGACGACGCCACCTGTGGAGGCCGCAGTGCAAGCCAGCAAGTACGTATAAAAAACAAAAAAATAGCCGAAGCTCTGTAGCTGCACGTTGAGCATATGTTTACAATGTGATCGTGCACTCCCGGCCAAGGACAGCTGTTTCGCTCTACTTGGACCTCGTCAGCCTGGCGTAGGGAAGTGACACGATCTTGGGTCGGCACAACAGTGCGTCTCGGCGAGACGTCAATGTTCCACGGTGACGACGCCACCTGTGGAGGCCGCAGTGCAAGCCAGCAAGTACATATAAAAAGTAAAAAAAATAGCCGAAGCTCTGTAGCTGCACATATATACGTATATATAGTGAAAAAAAAGCCTAGGCTCTTTGGCTGCACGTTGAACATATGTTTATAAGTCCCAAACGTTGCCACACCAGCATTGGACAGCTGTTTCGGCCTTATTGGGCCTTCATCAGCAATGCGTAGGTGGGCGACGTTTCAGCGAGTGGCGGCGGTAGGTCACGTGGAATGTGATGTCCTCCCTCTCACCCTGACGGGAGGACATCACGTTCCACGTGACCTTCCGCCGCCACTCGCTCAAACGTCGCCCACCTACGCATTGCTGATGAAGGCCCAATAAGGCCGAAACAGCTGTCCAATGCTGGTGTGGCAACGTTTGGGACTTATAAACATATATATATATATATTTATATGATATTGCTTCTATGGTGCGCAAGGCATTACTGCGGTGTGCCGTGCTGTCTTGCCAATCCGCCATTTCTCAGAATGTTAACGGAGCATACGCAAGACAGTGACGTATTCTATCGGGACTTCCGCGAAACTGTTTGGTTGTGACTCGTCGTCTGCCATTCGTATCCACATGGTATCGGGTTGCATATTTTTGCGGTGAGAGCCAACATTTCGTGAACTTATGGAGTAGAAGACTTTTTGATAAAGATAGTAGTAGCATGTTCGTTCAGCAGTTGCAAAGCAAAGTACAGCAAGGGGGATATGTTTGAATTATTCGGTTTCCGTGCAAACGACTGAACCCACAGCAGAAGAAGTCCAATGTTTACGCGCTTCTCGGGCACAGAACACCGGTAGTAACCTTGTTCCCGTGAAAAGAGCCTGTGATAACAGATGAGTACCCTCCAGGTACAATGTTGCATCCCGGACGCACCATGAACTTCAGGCTGTGTCCAATTGTACGACAGCCAGCATGGAAGACAAGCAACCAGCTTTATCGACGTCTGGACACACGTCAATGGCAGCGTGTACTAGTTACTTGGAGAAATTCCCGTGGTCAGCGCAGCCGAGTAGACAGGTTTTATGTGTCACCGGGCCTAGCCAGCTTCATGTTTGTCCTGCTGGTGACATTACGGACCACCAATGAGTCCTGTTGTCCCTATCTGACATTGCAAATTTTCGCGCCGGATGCTGTTTTTGGCGTCTCAACGTTTCCTTACTAGATGACCCAGAAATAAAAAGCGATTTAGACAATTGGCTGCGCGAACAATGTTCCAACGGGAATTTGGGGCGAGACGACTGGGAGACCTTGAAGCAAATGGCTACTGCCCGCTTACGGTTTTGGGGTACAGAGCGTGCGCGTGAGCAACGGCAGTGTAGAGACGCACTCAGGCAGGTACTAGCTGTGCTGCGGACTGCGGTACCCTGACTCACGTGGCTCTGATACTGCCAGTGAGCTTGCGGACGTATCAAGACACTTCGCGTCTCTAAGGATGCACGCATGGCGCAAATTCTTCATCAAACAGAACGTCGAACGTTGGTGCCGTGAGGCATACTGTTCCCGCTTACTGTTGCGGCGCTACATGTCAGGAAATCCGGGCTCGAGTATAGCTGAGCGTAGGTCAGAGGACGGCTCCCTTCTCACTGACGCAGATGACATTCGACGCGCAATGCGCGATCACTGTCCGACCCTTTATACTGAGTCATCTCCAAATTAGCCTGTGGTCGGCCGAGACTGTCTACTGCCGGTGAAAGAAATAGAGCACAATGACCCAGGGCCGCTCACCCAAGAAGAAGTTTTAGCCGCTCTCACCGCAATGCCGGGCGGAAAGTGTCCCGGCGCAGATGCTCTTCCGGTCGAGTTTTATAAGCGCTTTTGGAGGATCCTTGGAAGCTCCATCACTAAGGTATTTAATCTTTGTCTTTCAAGAGGGGCACTTTGCAGGACAATGCAATGGGGTGTTGTCGTTCTGCTATGTAGGCAGTGTGTATTGTCATCAAGCAAGAGAACTACCTATGGAGGTAGCCCCTTTTCTTTTACACATACTCTATCTTACATACCAGATAACAACGCTCCAAAGAGAGATTGCTTTTTGTACGTGCCATACCATCCTGAAACTCCGGAAGTGTCGCTACGGGGGGCAGTACAGTCCTAGTGGGCTTACTAGAACTTGATATGTCATTCACCATGATCATGATCAAAGAGCCGAGTCGCTGTAAGCCAGCGGCGAGAGCACTCCACAGACCCGAACAATGACTGCTCACGGATGATATGTGCACGCAGCACGGCTCTCACTGCCTGAAAAATAGCCATGCTCACAACATCTGGGCCACCGAAGGCCAGCCGACACCTGCGAATGCAAATTTTGGAGTTGACTTCCGAGATCAGCAATGATAACTGCTTCCGCCCTGCGGGTACGACCGGCAACGACTCCAGGTACGTTACCCTGGCCCAATCGCCGTCCTATTCCACAGTAAAAGCAGAATACGGCATCGCAAAAAAACAAAGTTCTGCAGTCTCAGACATGCCACAAGACGGACAACTGTCCGTGCGACATATCCGAAAACGGTGCGAACGTTCACGCAGTGGAAGGACACCATGGGCCAGCTTCCACTGGAGACTAGCGCGACGTGCATCAAGCCAGCCTGCAGTGATACATCGCCAGGCGAATTTCGTTGGCGCTGCTGGCCTTGCGGGACCCGGTAGCATTTCCCTGAAGGCGGCGTAGAAATCGCAGACGCTCCACAAGGAAATGTCTTCACCTGGGCATTGGAGGCGCAAGCGGCACACAACAGCAGCACAATAAGCAGGGAGTATTTCCGCCCTGGGACGAAGCTCGTCGGGACTCTCTAGGAACCACCTGGCGGCGTGTACTAGAAAATACTGTACTATCGCGGAGGCCGGGTGCTCCGACGCACGGAGCGCCTCAAAGAGAATTCGCGATTGAAGCGCCAAGCACTTTTCTTGCATAGCTGGTACTCCCAACCCACCCAGGTCACGGCTCCCGTGCAGTTGAGACCTACAGACCCATTCAACGGATTCGCCTCACAGAAAGCGGAACGCGTGTCGTGTGATAGCACCTTGTATTTCCCGCTGGTGTGGAAGAAACAACCCAACCGCTAAAAACCACAAGCGACTGTAATACCATGCTGCTAACAGACGGGCCTGAAAAGTAATCCACAGATCAACAAACTTAAGGTCCCACAGCACAGCACTACAGCGGCTGAATACTCGAGGCCAGTTCACAGCTGAGGCCCCTGCACTGTCAAAAACTACTCCTAGGATTTTAACTTGAGGTTTTACAGGGACTTGAAACAGTGCAACACAGGTTGGCTGAACATTAAAAAAAAAAAAAAAAAAAAAGAGCGACACTTCCAATGTAAGCTTGCTATGGAATGCCTGCTATGTAAGGATCCGTTGCGTAAGCAGGACCGGGACGCGTATATCAGCCCTTCACCTAGTTCCCATGTAACTTCAAGGTCCTTCCTAAAACTTCGTTCACAGGTGACTCACCTGCTTGACAAGGTGTTGCACCCATCGCAGGCTTGTTCTGTCCCCGGCAGGTCGGCCAACCTGCACAGGTTGGCTCTGCGTGATACGATCTATTGAGCCAATTTGGGAGGTATTCCTGCTGTTATAGCGTCCTTCGACTAGTCGAAGACCATCGATCGTGTGCGGCACGGATACCTGTTTGCGATGCTTCGGGCTTATGAGTTTGATGAAACTTGGGTGCGCAGCATCCAGGTGTTGTATAGGGGTACAAGAAGCCGTTTTTCCGTTGCTGGCGGCTTATCGGACCCATTTGACATCTCGTGCGGTGTTAGACAAGGGTGTCCTCTTTCCCCTGCACTTTACGCATTTGCGATTAATCCTCTCGTCGTGTCATTGTCGTCACTTTCTGCTTCTCTTAGGTTACCGGGCGCTTGTCCCTCTGTTGTCTTCGGCTATGCCGACGACATTTCAGTACTTTTACGCCGGGAGAGCTGCCTATACTGTTTTGTATTGCCAACTGTAGGATGGGACAAGCGTAAACTTGCCCACATCACGGTTGAAAAATAGTACTGCCCTCGCCCTAAAGACGAAGAGCAGGCATGCACTACATTGTCTCCCTCCACGGCGATCATTAGAACGCCGATCTGAAGGGAGACGGCCGTTTCGAGCTTTTTGGCTCTCATCGGCACAGCGAAGGGATACTGTTTTGGCGGCCTTTGAGGTTCACGGTAATGTGCCAGGGGCCAAGCTCAACACATCAAAGAGCGCTGCCCTGTATCTGAATGCCCAACCTTCAAATGATGCCCACTTCGGGGTACCAGTGAAGTCGGAGCTCAAAATTATTGGCGTCATCTTTAACGCGAGAGGTGTGGCCAAAGACAACTGGATTCGGGTATTTCGACGCTGCTCTATAGTACTACATCATTTTAAGGCTGTTGACTTGCCGATTACGTTTCGTGCCCGGTTGGTTGCTTCATGGTATTTCAGCCGCATGTGGTTTTTGAGTGTTGTGTGTGCGCCAGATTTGATTACTCTTTCAGATGTAACGCGTCTAGCATTTCGTTTCTTGTAGGCCGGGTCGGTTGAGTGGGTGTCGAGGTCCCAAGTTCAGGAAGAACATGACGCGGGCGGGCTCGGTGTTTCTTCTGTCGCAGTGAAATGCATCGCACTACACTTGCGTACAACCTTTACAGCCTTGCACTCGCAGGAGCATCCCGCGTGTGCCCTAGAAAATTATTTTTTATGACACTCCGTTAGGTTCTTTTCGGGCGCCGTAAAGGCCAGACCGCGAGCAGAGGTACCTCCCCCGCATCTTTTGGACAGCATAAACGCAGTACGTCGTATACGTAGTGCAGGTCCCCCAAACTCACCTCGGAAAAGCGTGCAACGAAGAAGGCCGCCACAAGATACCCCACTGTTGCCGTTCCGGATCACTTCAGCGCGCTAAGTTTAGCGGCAAAATGTTTTTGTTGTTTCTGTGAATGAATCTAGTCTTTATATGTCCAAATAAAACGCGTATAACAACTTTCTGTGTCGTGTTTCACTTTTTGGTCCCGTTTTTAAACGTGTTGAGCGATCGGAAGGATCTAGTGCACGGCTGCGTGCATCACATAGCGTACCTGTCGTACCAGGCGCCGCAGGCACAGTCGTCCATTTCTCCTTCGGTGACTTGGCCTGGCTTGGATTGTGCTTGAACTGGATCTTTAGCGCGCTACAATCCAACGCAAGCCAGCGTCTGGTAACAATGGGGTATCTAAGGGCGGCCTCCGGCATTGCACGCATCGGGATAGGAACAAATACATGGGAAAATGGCGACCTTGGGGGACCTGACGTAGTGCGTTCCCTGACGCGGACCCCTCCCCCCCCCCCCCATTTCGCTTTGGGACGTAAAATACTTCTGTACGGCACTTCGTGAAATTTGCAGGGCTCCCATGGGGCGAGTCGTTTTTCTGTGTGTGGCTGGCGGAGGATCACAGCCGGTTCATTGGATGCTCGGCGAGCCAGTCTCCAGTGGAAGTTGGATAACGGTGTGCTTTCAGTGCGCTCGCGCTTGTCACGCTTTAACATCAGCCGCTCTTGCTGCTGCCCGACATGCGGAGCTTCCGAATCGGCGGAGCATGCCTTTTTGCGATGGCATACCCCACTACATATTTGGTGCCGACTACGGGAACTGTATGGCCTGCCTTCCATTGACTGGACCACTGTGAGGTTCCTAGACCCTCTATCCGTAGCACCTAACGAACAGAAGCAGTTCGCTTTGCTAGTGACGGAAATTAACCTCCAAGTGTGAATTAATCGGTGCCGCTTAGCGTTCGGTGTCCCAGACTCCGGAAGCGCAGGGTGCCATCAAGCCATTCGTGCTAGTCTTCGTGCGCATCTTGGACGTGAGCAGAGCCTTTATGGTACCCTGGAGTGTTCTCGTCGGTGGCTGTCATCCACAGGTCTTTTCCGCCATATTCAAGGTGAGTTCTCTAGGTGATTATATGTTCTAGCCGCCGGGCTATAGGATTGTACTAGCCTCCGAAGCAGGTACGCACAGCAATCCACCTTCGGGTGGAGTTGTTCTCCAGTATGCAGGCAAGAGTTGCATTACGTGTATAAGGGCCCGCCTTCATACACACGTTCCTTACTTGATGACAATACACTGTCCCATATCCTAGAGTTGGCATACGACTCATCGAATCAGTCAACAATACAACCCTTTATGACCAGCGGAGACAGCACGCGCACCTGGCTTTAGTTGACGCCATGATTGACAACCAGTAACAACTTCGTCAGTTAGCCCAGCGGTGGCGCCACCTCTTTCTGAAAAGGCGGATTGAATGGTGCGTGGCCCCTACACTGCCAACTTCCAATACGAGCAACAGGCACGCATGGCCATAAATCAATAGCGTCGCGACAGTGATCCTTCCACAAGCCACTAAAGGAACCCGATGATTTCGGTAGGTGTCTTCTGCAATACCGACCTCATGCTTACCTTACCAATAAATGCCGACAAGTATCAGATGTTACCGACAGTTATTATGACAAAGCGGAGGAGTTGAAAGAGCATTTCTCCCGTATAGATTGAGTTTGGTAACGTGCTCGAAACCGCAGTACTATAAATTGAAGTTGAAGTCTTGTATAATTCATATCTCATCTCAGCCTTCCACGTAACTTCACAAAAGGATACAACAACAATTGGTACCGCGCACATTATTTTGCGGTAAAACGTACTCACCGCACTATAATAATAATAATTGGAATAATTATGTTTTTGCTTTGTCCATTAGTTTAATGAATACACTTCGATCTAGTAGCATAAGATACATAACTCGTTAGAACTTCCTATTCACAACTGTCTCCAGAAGGCAACATCCCACCACACTATTCGTAAAGAGGTGTCGCTTCAGAAGTTTCCTCAGGTTTAACGCAGACTCCGTGTGTGCTGGTAGGGTAGTAGAGGCATTTGCACGGTAACCTGCAAGGATAACCTGCAACGCCGCCACACGAATCGCCGCAATTGCTAAGTTGTGAAGTGCTTCCCACGATCATGGCGAGGAAGATCAAAGTTCCAAACAGGGCGAAGCGCGGCAACATCCTTAATCCCAGGCTCTTTCCTCGGAGGGGTTGTAGTAGCGTCAGTCAGGCACGAGACCACGCGGGCCGGCAGTGTTTCTTTGTCTTCGCTCGTAGGCTATTGCACCACGTTGTAAATGGAGCACAGCTGTGCAGACCGCTAAAGTTTTGGAAAATTAGTCGTAAACTTTCGAGAAAGATTTTCGTGTGCGATTGTAGCTCTTATTAGTATATAGCTGCACCTGTGAATTCAACTGAATGGCTGGAAGGTTTCGTGAACAACTCAGTCGTTCCTGAGCAGTACGTGTTTTTTCTTACACACTCGCTTACTATTTTCTGCTGGTATCGCCCCTCGCGTTTTCTGGACCCCGTATTTTCAAACACACTGCCGGCTGACAAGAAAAACTGCAGTACGGCACACGTCGTGGGGGAGGCAGCTAATCAAGAAGGAGGAGTTCAAGAGTTTTCACCATGCACTCCGTTCCTATAGAGGGCCATAGGTCACAAGCAGTTCACGTGATTTCCTTCAATCTTGCTCTTGCCGACATGTGATGAAGTTCTATGTCCAACCCGCCCCCCCCCCCCCCCCCCCAAAAGCAAGCTGATGCTGAGCACGTTTACCGCTTTCGAAAACGACAACTAATGAGCTATGAATTCCGTTGGAATGGAAGTGATTTATTAGTGCCAAGTCTGTGGGTGGTGTTGCCACCAACACAGAGAATATGTCTTGATGGCAATGGCTACAAGCCAACCCAGAGCTGGAATTCCGTGTCCCGCCCGGCCGCGTCCTAATCAGACAGCTTTGCACCGCTTTCCCTTGAACGTCCCACATGATCGACAGTTTCTCCATAAAGTTGAGAAGCTGCCCCCGCGAACCGTTTAGCGTGTGTAACGATGGAGAAGACGTGACATATGCTCATGCACTGCAAGTTGCTGCACCAGAAAACGCATCCCAAAAGGTTAGCTTGAAATCTGATCTCGATAGCTGGGGCAATACGCTACGACAGTACGTCTCTGCGTATGAGAGAAAGAAAAGGTTGGAGAAAGCACGTGACAGAGCGTCTGTCCGCTCAGAAAGCAGCAATAGGGAGCATTCCGCAGACGTATGGTGTGGGTTCCCTGAATACCAGCAGAGGGGGAAACTATCGTGAAAAAGATGAAGCAACGTGGTGGTGGTAGTGGTCACGGTGGTGGTGGTGGCGCTAATGAAAGAGTTCACCGTTGTCGGTATCACAGAGGTGGGCAACGTCACGACTATCGCTCTGCGGGAATGTGCGTCCTGGTCCGACTTCTAAGGGAACTGTGCCGACATATGTCTCACAGCCTTCTGAGGAAAACCCAGGAAAAACCCCAGACAGCTGTGAAGCTCGTGAAGAAGCAACGTATCCCACAACGGTATAACGGTGGACGGTACCACAACAACGGCACGTTGCTCACGTGCCGTTGCTGTGGTAACTTATTTGAGAGCAATCCGATGAGACAGTTCTGCGTGCACGAGGGCAAAGGTAAAAGCTGAGGGCCAGCGCGAAAGACTGAGCTACTTGCACAGCTATAGAAACTGCTGTGTGTTTGGAAACAAAAAAAAGAAAGAAAGAGGGACGCGGCATTTTCTTGCGTGTTTTGCGTTTCACCCTTCGTCGTCATCGTTGTTTTGCTGTTGCAGTTGTTTTGTCGTCGTCTTCGTTTTGTTGCTGTTGTTTTGTTGTCGTCATAGTCGTCGTCGTGCACTCTTAATTTTTTTACACCCTTTTGGGTGTAATAAGGGTGTAATCCCAAAGTGCGATAACTCACTCCCTTTAGGGTGTAATATCACACCCTTTTCCACCGGCTACAACCTCAAAAAAGGGTGTAATTTGCTACTTCAAAAACACCCTTTAGGGTGTAATCCAAAAGTGCTATAACTCACTCCCTTTAGGGTGTAATTTAACACCCATGGTAATATTACACCCTTCAAAAAGGTGTTGTTTATCTGTCAAGTAATACATGTGCTACTCGAGAGATAGATGCTATAGTTCTCACAAATGCCAGCTGCCAGAAACTGTGAATCTATGCACATGTACGCAGTCCAATAAATGAGGAGTTGAGTTACTCATACATAATTCAGGGGAGTGCCTTTCTGCTAATTACTGTGGACACAAGAAATTTCCACGAGCACCAAATGCACAGCCACTGCAGCATTTGGGAAATGCACCTGAAAAGAAAAGTCCAGACGTAGGTTAAGTATACAGGTTCTTTATTTCATAGTGATTGAGGTCAAATTGCTACCGCAGTTACAATCCTTTGTACTGCTAATGAGGGCAAACCAGACAAACACCACATATCAATACTAGAACCGTTATTACCACCGAAGCTATATATGGCATGAATCTCTTGCTTGCCAGAATACAAAGCACCTGCTTTGTGCATTGCATAACAAAGCTCGGTCTCCCTTAGTTCTGGGGTCTTAAAAGAAACATTCAACAAGAATGATGTAAACTCCTGCTGGGCAACACTGCTTTAAAACTCCTGATGCCAGTATATCAAAGTGTGCCAAAGCTTAATGTGCCCTCACGGAGCAGCGAAAGAGCGAGCAAGGAGCAGCGGCTTTTTCGCTTCACAGGTTTTCTTGAATGCTCTGAAAAAAAGTCATATTGAGCTGGACATGTACTGCTGGCGACATACTGTCTGTCATTTGGGTTTCATGGTTTCGCTGCTTTCTGCGGCATGCTGCAGGTAGTGAGTAATAAACAGGCACAGCAGATTTTTCCCGACCTGCCTGCTGCTTACTACTTGCAACGACTCTTCACAGAGGCTGCAAAATGCTGTGAAAGCCAGAAACCCAAACTTCAGACAAGTATGTCTCAAATAGGTACAATGTACATTCTAAACCCATTGACGGATAGGTGCAGCCTGATCAACTGGCACATTTCTAAAAAAGTGCACCAGATGACTTCAAGAGGAAGCCTGCGAAAGCTGTAGGTGTCCTGTGCCCCCTGAAACAACTGGTACGACATCGCTGCTGACGCCAGGAGCCACAGTGTACCGGACGTAATGAAGGAATACTTGTACCAATTAATACGCGACACATTATGCCTCTCGAGTTCTCTAACAGAAAATGATCTCCAGGCTTCGCAAAAAGAAAAAAAAAAAGAAAAATGAAGAAGAAGAAAATGGGGAAAAAAATGCACCAAGAACATTGAACTTGAAACACCAACTTTTTTTGGCGTGCACATACCTCTAAATTTCATCCAGTACATCATCGTTGGCCGAATGGAAAGCATGCACGGTTCACTAATCCCAGCACACACACAGCACACGTTGCATGGACACAACCCCTCCGATGCACCAGGCTGGCACTGCAAAGCTCAACCAAGATCATCCTTAGTGACGAACACGACAGTTCCTCAAACGAAATGGCCGACGAATAATTGTCCGAGCATGTGGCACCAGACAACTCTTCGATGTGAGAAGCAGTTGCAGTTTTGCAGGCATATGCGTGACCGTTGAGACAGGACACTACCAACACTACCTGTAAAGAAACCGAAGTGAACATCACGCTGGTATTGTTCAAACGTTAATGCTAGAATATGACAGCTTCTTGTAACTCACGTCCTTGCAGTCGATACAGTCCCACGTTCACCTATAACGAAAGAATACAATTAGCCTCGCTTGTAATATAAATCGTCGCTTCACCGATGTAGCCGATCCACTCCTGCCGCCATTTGCAATGTGTCCATCGTCTGCAACAGAACGATTATTAAACACAAGCAAAACGCAGGCGTCGTACGTTGCATCACAGACAGGTTGACTTACCTTAAACAAACATTAAACTTGTAATTGAAAAGCAAGGTTGTCGTCCTTTCAAAGGCGAGGTTGCAGGGCACACAACATGCACGAACGCAGCGACGAATGCACTGCGGTAGAATACGCGGTGCCACGTCACTCCTCACGGGCGGGGCGCGGAACAACGTAGTACGCTCCAGCGAAGGCACACATAGCCGGCACACGGATTATTCGACAAGTACACGAGTATACGGCTCAGGAGGCACACATACTATTCAGCGGGGCACACATATCTGGCGATAGGGATCGTTGAGCTTGCTATTTGATAGCTGTTACGGCTGCTTCCAGACGGTTACGGCTGTGTACCGGCTGTACTTTCTGAGGGAACGTTTTTAACTGGCGCATGTTCGTCACAGGATTTAGAGTGTAGACTCAAAATTTCTACTGAGGTGCCCTATTGTATGCATCTGTAGGTAACATGAAGCATATCATTGTGCTTTCAAAAGAAATACAGTTCATGTAAAAGCTCTATGCCCGCTACACCCATTTTACGCCTCTTTTACATCCGAGCTCAGTGGACGTTGTAAATAAGGTGTTGCGTTATTATTACACCCATTTAACACCCCTCATCCCAGGATGTTTCTTCGAGCTGGTGTAATATGGGAGTAAAAATTAGTTTACACCCCAGTTACACCCGGATTACACCCTAAAGGGTGTTTTAAATTTAAGAGTGTGGTTTTTTGTTTGTGTGTATGGGATAGGGGGAGAGGGTTTCATTCTTGGAGAGGTGGGGAGGGTCTCATTCTCTCTTTTTTAAAAGAAAAATGTAGAAGTAGAAACATGAGCAATAGACAGAGTTAGGTTTAACCAAACGTGCTGCTGGTTTTATCGCAGTCTAAAGGAAGCCACGCTGGAGAATCTTTGCAACTAATCCGTTCAGTCCCGGCTGCCGTAGCCAGAATGCTTTCATGCCGTTCTTGGCCCATGCCCGACCACGACCTACTACGATACTAGAGATCTGGACATGGGAGAGCTGGGTCATTGGTTAGTTACTGAGGCCGCTTGATTAGGCCGCTGGAAGCGCCACATATCATTATTGGGAAGAGGAAATGAAATGTACCACCTATGGATTACTAGCTGCATTCTTTTTACCTGCACCTCCTGAACTAGTGCAAGGAGTGCAACACTCTCGCATTCATTTTGTCATGCACTCGCACTGCACCTGCGCGTCCCCATTCTTTTTGGGGCAGTGCTGACCTAGTTCTGCACTAGTTCTCGAGTTTCTTGCTCGACGTATCCCGCTAGTGCAACGGAAGGGTGCAGAGCAGCAGACGACAAGATTGCGGAGAGCACTTCGTTTTTGGCCCGCTGTTGTCGGATAACGGCGAGCGTATAATTCAAGATGGGAAGTATTTACTCGTGACATCAAGCACAATTTGTGTGTGCTTCTTTTTAAATATATGTCATACTTCTTGTTCGCACAGTTAACGCAGAAGTAAACTATAGATACGTATACGCTCGTCACCTGGCTCTTTCGTACCCCTCCATCTCCATCTGTGTCGCAAAACTGATGTCGTCTGCAAAAGTTAGAATGACGTGAACCGGATGAGGTGCATATTGCGGAAACGCGATCACTAGTACTTACATAATGTAAAAACCCCGAGACTAGGGAACACGAAGGGACAGACAACAAGAAGTCTCTTTTTTTTTTTTCAGTAGCTATTTTTTCACTAGTACTTATCGCCTGTCCGTCCAATGCAGAACATTTCATGTGCGGAAATAATTATTCAGTCATTATTGTGAGCATTTACGCCGTTAAAAGAGGATGCTATCAGGAAGGAGAATCTCCCAATACCCGCTTATGGATTGTTAGTACAAACAAAGCGGAAGGAAACAGGCTACAACACAGCCATGCTAACACACATAAGCAAACGTTTTGTAGCAGACGACAGGGTCTGCACTTCACCCTTTTTAGGAGTTGGTGGTGTCATGTCAGTGTAACTGGTTCAGAACTGTGTCTACACCTCGCGTGACATTAAGAACCGGTGCAGCACGAGTGCAGCACTTTTCTTTCAAAAAGAATGCACCTACTATGGTGTTACTAATCATCACGGACTAAGAAGACTAGGAGGTGGAACTGCCCATAGAAGGAAGCGCCGACGCGACCAGAGATTGTCACGTTGGGGGAGAGAAAAAAGGCAGTTGCTGACTTTACGCGACAGATGGCAGGGCGGCGCTGTCTTCCATTTTGCGCTTTTGCATGGATAGCTATGTGAAAATCAGTGCTTTTCGCGAATCGTATGGCAGCCTCTACGCATGAAGATAAGCTGATTGACGTGAACTATGTTTGTATTGGCAATGAACGTCACGCTTATCAACTACATAGCGCTTCTTATTTTGCGAAATCAGCGGAAAACAATCTCGTCTCTCGGTTCTGTTGAGCAGACGACGGGAGCACGATGATCGCGAAAGCGTTTCATCTTCTACTTCTTTTCTAGCGTTTAATTCACGTGTTTTAATCACGCCGCCGGAGAAGCGACAGTATCACGTGACTGCATGGTTGGCAAATTTTGCGTCCTCGTGCTGGGGCGCGGACGGGAGAGGTAGATTCCTCCTCGTACATTCTCTGGTCGCGGGAGAGAGTGAAGTTTCATCTCCTAGTCTTTCTCCGAGCTAATGCTTACTCCGTGCTAATGATATATCGCCGGTTGCTATGCACACGCTTGCCTCTTCGTCGTCGTCGTGGCGGTGCTGCTGCTGTGAAGGGCTCGCCGTTGTCGGCCTCACAGAGGTGGGCAACGTCACGACGGACGCCCTGTGGGAATGTGCGGCCGACTGGGCCGACTTCTAAGGGAACTGTGCCGACACATGTCTGAAAACGTCTGTGGAAAACCCAGGAAAAACTCCAGACAGCGCACCCGGCACCGGGGTTATAACACGGGTACGTCCCAGTCTCGACGTGACATGACCATTACACTAACCACTGAGCCACGCTCACGCTCACTCATGGCGAAGGGCACCGAGAGACACGGTCAAACATTGCTACGGTTTCGACAAATCACGTGGTAACAAATAGTGCAAACCAGTGCCAACTTTCATAGCGAAGCGGCGACCGTTTCTCTCGTGCAAAGTTCTGTCGTTGTTCGCTGGCAGCCCTTTGTATATCTTGAAAATACCCGGGAGATGAAGCGACATTTCATCACACCCTCCACCTGAAGTTCACTGGTCTGACCTGTGGTCGGCCAGTGTACAAGAACAAGCAAGATGGGTCGCGACACACCTAATTTTCCTCCAGACCCCACAGAAAAAAATTAGTTCACTCGGATGCGTTCAGTTCCACGCACACAATCGTTGGCAGGTCAATCTCCTGTGCGCTTTCATTGTCACGAGGTGATATGAAAAAGTTCCGAGACTATAGGCGCATATGAAGGCAAGTATCTACTTTGTTTACGTTTGGCTATTATCACCCTCAAAGAAGTCTCCTTGTGCACGGATGCACAACTCTCAGCGATGTTCCCACTTTCGGAAGGCTCCCTCGAAGTCCTGTTCTCGGAGCATGTTCAGCACCTTCTGCGATTCACGCTGGACCTCGTTTACGGTTTCGAAACGGCGACCCTTCAGCCTAAGCTTCATCGTTGGGAAGAGGAAGAAGTCGCAGGGGACCAAAGCCGGCGAGTAAGGCGGGTGAGGAATTGTGATTATTCTGCTGCGACACAGAAACTGCAGAGTTTCTAATGCCCTGTAAGTAGGTGTATTGTCGTGTTGGAGCATCCAATTGGCCCCGCGCCAAAGCTCGGGACTCTTGCACCGAATATCGTCCCTCAAACGCCTGAGAACGTCGCAGTTAAACTGCGTATCAGCGGTTTGGACCTCGGGAAGAAATTCACGGTGCACAACTCCGCGAACATAAGAAAAAAAGAGACCAGGATGCAATTGGTCGTGGTCCTGACTTGCCTCGCGTTCTTCGATCTTAGGGATGCTGGGCTCTTCCAGCTGCTGGGCTCTTGCGAAGACTGCTGTTTGGTCTCCGGATCATAACCGTATACCCACGTCTCGTCCCCACCCTCGACATGAATGTTGGTGCATAATGTAAAACCCCGAGACTAGGCAACACGACAGAACAGAAAAAGAAAAAATTAACACCATCTTTTCGTTATGAGTTTTGGGTCGTTCAAAACCTGCTCACGAAGGTCCCGACAGAGTTCAACACGATGCTTCTTCTGTTCAGTGGTCAGGATCTTTGGCACGAATTTTGCCGCAGTGCCGCAGATTCCCTGCACTGTGCCATATGACACATCGACGGTGTCAGCAACTTGCCTTGAATGGTTCTTGTACGGTCCTCATGCACAAGCGCGAGTGCCACTCAAAACACCTTCCACGATTCATCGCCTCATTGCCATAAGCCTGCTGGATCATCTCATATGTCTTGTTGTAGATTTGCCGAGTTTGACGCAAAATTTGATGTTTGCTCTCTGCTCCAGTTTAGAGTCAATTCTGAAATCGCAACTGCTCGTGTACACGTGGTCACAAAAACGTGTGTAGCACAGCAACCAATATTCAAAAATGAACGCCACTCGACATGAGAACAAATGAAGGTGATTGACGTCAACTGCTCTGCGCTTGTTCCCGTGGCGTCATTCTTATCGTGCTACATAACTAGTCTCGGAATGTTTTGGTTGCACAATCAAATCAGAGGTGTGGCGTATGGACCACTATATGGTTACGTTACTACCTTTGGCGTCAATATCAGAGAGTTGCACTAATCATGTTATCCCAGCGCGTACTGCCTGAATGAAGCACATTACAGCAATCACTGAAGGCACCTAAAATGAGCAGCCTTGAGACACAAAATGAAATGCTACACCTTGTGATGGGCCGCAAAACGTATTACCAGGGTGTCGAACCGAAACGTTTTTTGTTCCGGTTTTCATTGCGGTTACATCATAAACGATCCGGTACCGGTTCTGCTCCGGAGCAAAAAAAATAACGGTTCATACCGGTTTTTAACCGGTTCCGCTTCTGCCGAGAATATTCATCCTCACAAAAAAAAAAAAAAAACCTATGTTACAAAATGTAAACCCGTGTATTCCGCGTACATGGTATTTAATATTAATAGACAGCTGTGAAATTGGTATCTCCAGGTTCCTGTAGGTTCCTGTCTGTTCAAAAGGGCTTTCTCCTTTCTTGAAGCACATGCTACAAATGGACTTGTTTGTCATGATGTCATACGTAAAGTACTTTCTTGCTGGATTGGAGCGATCGCGTCCCATCCGAATGTCTGTCTAGACAGCAAGCACCACCGCACGAGTAGGATACAAATCGAGGAACACCTTCACTCACAAACGCGCTCGACGGCTCCGTTTTATTTTCTTCGTGTCCTGTCCACAAAGGAGCTGCCACTTCGCACGGGCTTGCCCTCGCGTATACGTAAATGTATTCAACTTAGCTGCACTCCAACAAGGGACGCGTTGCGCGACATTACCGATAAAGAAGCCGTTATGCAGCCCCCTTGGGTCGCTGTTTAGTTGAGGAGAGTTTGCGGGGATCAAATTAAAACGACCACTATATACGGCACATTGCTAGAGAGTCACATGTACCTCTAAGTCAGTGTGCGTGCGCGAACGATAAACCATTACAAAGGGAGCCTAAGGGTCATAGTATACCGACATACATTCCACCGTAACCGTAACCCTCGTATAGTATCCATGACATGACTTCAGAGCACACGACGTCTGTTTCATTCGCCTATCCGTAGTCCAAACCGGCGAAGTTTTTTCTTGGACCGAAAACCGTTAAATATATTTTTCGGTTTTCCTCCTGAGCGAAAAAAACGTATACGGTTTCGATTCCGTTCCGGTTCGCACCAAAATAGCGTTTTTTTTTTTCGGTTTTCGGTTCCGGTTTTCGGTTCGCTCCGACACCCTGTACCGTATTACATTTTGCGGCAATGTGGAAAATTTACGAGAAAGCTGACAGTCTCAGCACTGCTCCAAGTGCATGGATTATGCCGGGGACTCGAAGACACGAACACTCTTTTATAGGTATATTGTTAGTAGGAATGCCTGGTTACAGAAATGCCCCTTAGTTATTGGGCTGTGCATAAATTTTGCTAAACACAGAGTGGTCCACCTGCTGGTGTCCCACACCCAAAGCCGGCTATGCATATATTGACCGCCGGACTAACGCACGAAATAGCCTTACCTGTGTGACAGACACGTAGCGAGCAATCCACCGGGGCATTCCTACAGACGACTGCCGGGACCCCGGTGTTGTTATGTGTCAGCCCGGTGGGAGAGGAAAGTATGATAAAGTGGATGTGATTGGCATCAACATTTTTGGTACGCGCATTGGAGGGGTGTATTTATAGGGGGTTAAAAAGATCACATACGTTACGTCCGGGGTGGGGGCAGAAGGTGAATTGGCGTGACCTTTTCCCACCCGTCATACCTTGCCGGTCCAAGATGTAACAAGGGGGTTTCGACTGCCAACAACTGTCTCAAAGTCGGAATTCGGTCGACGACGTTCATACTCTCTCTATGCGTTGTGTATAGGCGAACAGGGAACAAGGGCACATTTGAAACAGGGAAGCAAGCTGAGCATAAACGTATTTGGAACATTACCCCACTGGGTACTATGATGAGCAGTAGCTATGAAGAAGACATAAAACGTAGGCTAGCCGGAAGACGGAAGAAAACCCCGAGACTGAGGATTGTTGTATTGTATTCCGTCTTCCTCTGTCTGCAGGGGGGGATTTAATGATGATAAAAAAGGAAGAAGAGGAGGCTTGCTATACGCAAAAGCAAAGACAAACAAATAAAAAAGGAACAGAAGGAAGAAGAAGACACAGAGACACAGGAAATGTCTCGAGGTTTTCTTCTTCTTTCTCATGATAGCTAATTAGTCGTAAATTAATGTAAACTAACTAAACCAACGTAAACTAAATGTGCGAGCACTCGAGCGCTTTTCTGCATGCATTGCTAGCACGGTACACGGTGTTCTCTACGGAAGCAAGTGCACAGTCATTTCTTTGAATCACTTTCGCGCACTAGTTCAGTATTACGACGTAATGAGAACAAGAGAGTCAATCTTTTTCATGTATTGGTATTGTTTTGTGCCTTGGTTTGATTTGTGACAAAGAATCCTACGTAACGGTGGTGTGGTGTGACTTGGATACCGCATTTGTGTCTGAGCTATGTTATGAGCTTGTTGCGATAATAATAATTTGTAGTTTGTCGCGTTATTTGTAGCAGTGTTTAAGGCAAAAGTCGTCTCTCAATACAGGTTTCCCCACGGGGGCTACCCAGAGGATCGTCTGTGTCATCTAGCATCATCTGTGTCATCGTCTGATGCGATCGAGCTTACAGATAAGTATCATGTTCCTCATTCACGGGTTCCTACTTTACGGGGAGGAACCACCTCAGTGCACGCACTGTGGTGAGCCCCTCCCAATTTTGCACATTCTCTTTACATGTTCACATCATGGAACACATCACTTCAGAGAGTTTTATATACACCTTAGGCCCCTTCACCCAGCGTTGTGTCTTGGTGATGAAGCTATAATTCTTTTTAGAACAGCGTTTAAACGTTGAAATTTTTAAAAGATATCGGGCTTGTAAACCATGTTTTAAACATTTATGCAATACGTTTACTAAACAACATATTTATTTTAACTAGTTGCATCCTAACCAATGTTCTCTCCTTCACAGCTGCCTCGACCTACTCAAGAAATGGGTGCAAAACCTGAGCAGTGCCCACAAACTTCGATCACCGCACCACCTCCAAAAAGTAAAAGCATATGTGTCACATGAGATTTTTAAAGGTATTCATAGTATATAATACCTTGTATTAACTGTTGTAGATGTAACCCGCCTCTACAGTATACACCCTCAGGAATTAAAACTTGTTGGGGAACTGTGATCATTGTTTCAGTTACTAGGCATGCACATATATGCTATAAGAAGAAAATTATTTCTTGAGAACGCACTACTGTTGATCACACTCATGCAGCTGTAGGTTTACCTTCGGCCTCCTGCAACTCTCTGTAGTTGCCTTAGCTGCAGGAGGAGTGTCCTCCAGCATGTCAACTACTTGCAAAAATATTGACGTATTTAAGATTATGACACAGTTTGAGGGATTTCAATTCAGGAAACTTGCAGTGGCAGGGCCTGCCAGAGTGAAACCTACTGAATATTTTTGGGTGTCGAAGTGGCGGTTCCTTCAGGATAGGAATACCTTAGATGGGAGCAAAAAGCTTGAAATTAACAAAGTGTTGTTTGCATTCAGCAATTTGTAATACACTGAACACATAGGCAGCAAAACAAAAAATTAAAATTCAGCATGTATGAAAATTGGGTGCAACAAATTTACATAGTGTACCTGTACATTGCCATTCCTGATATATATATATATATATATATATATATTGTCATTGCAAGGAGGTCACAAAACAGTAAACATATTGTTTTGTCTCCTCCCTGCACATTCATTGTATCTTGAAATGCATATATGCAAGAATAAATGTTGAACTTGAAAAATGTATATTCTCTTTATTCATAGAGCATAACATCACTTATCTTCTTTACAAAAGCATATCATGTTACATCTTTGTCACGCAGAATGCACAACCAAGAAGGCCATCCTCCACTAAACATCACGTTTGACATGATTCAGTTGATATCATTTCATAGACAGGGTACACCAGTGCTCCAGTTTCAAGCTCCAAATCGTCATGTTGCAGTTTGGAAACCGTACATGTGTAGTGCAAGAGAGCCCTCGCACATTAAAATGTAAGATGTGAGTCACTGTTAAAGGTCAGCTATGCCGATATCCCAAATAGTCGAAACGGTTGTGATATTCTGAAAGCCCACATCCAGCTCTCCCCACAATGCACCTTCATTCTGTCAGTTCGGTACAGTACCATGTCAACAAAAACAGTTAATTCATTCCGAAACACACATGGGCGCAGCCATTTTTATGACGTAGATGCACCCGAACGGGCATTGTGACGTGTACGCGCCTTCGTACTTCTCAGTGGATTTCAGCTACGGCTTCTCGCGGCTTCGCGTATCTGTGCTTGAAGATGGCGGACAGTCGGGTTCCACCGTTCCGCGATAAGTAAACAGTGCAGCAGCTGCGAACTCATTCGCGAACCAACCTCTGTGCGATGTTGTGACTGGAATTCGTCGTTTGTGTTTTGTGAGCACGTACAATTTGTATCAAGTCGCGTCTGCGTTAGCCCCTTTACAGCACTTACCCATTGTAGAGACTGACGTTTCGACAGGCGTGTTAGTAAGAAAATGCCGACACCGTTTTTATTCCTGCAGGAAAAAATTGTGCTATGTATTTGAGAAACCGCATACTGCTATGGGACAAGTTTTACGTACGATTTATCAATGTGCAACAGCGTCGACGATGGTATGTAACGACGAGAGACGTAAAACGAAATACAAATCACATTTTAAACTTTTTGTGGGATTCTGTACATTTTCCAGAAGCTTTCTTTGAATCACACCACCATGCTGCGTTGTGTGGCACGCTACAAACTACTGCATTTTATGTCTAACATCTGGATATTGTTTGTAATGAGCACCGTCTCACAAAAACATGCACCCCCTAACCCCATTTATATACCCCACCCCCTTTTTATTTTATTATATATGATTGTAGAATTATTGTTATGTCTGTACCAACCCTCGCTCTCTACATTACAACATGTTTTATATATTCTGGGATTTTGTAACTTCATGTTAGACATTAACAAGAGCAGCCTTCTGCACGAAAGTCTCGTCTCATTAAAATTTAGATGCTCTCAACAGTCTTCTTTCTGTTGTGAATCTCTATCGCAGCATACCTGCACATTGCTGTTCTACGTACTGTGACTTTGCAGTAAGAGTATGGACTTTGGGTAAAAAGACTACACAGCACTGCGCAGGTATTTTTGCCTATCGAACAGTGCGTATGTATGCAGTATGCACACAGTATTTGTGCACCGGACCCATTAAAAATGTTGTGAAGGTGGCATTGCCCACGGTAATGCACCAAGTGGAACACAATTATTGAAGAATCCAGGTATTTTAGCTTACATGTCAAGCCAGTACCACATCCAGTGTGAGGTTGGGAGAAATAAATAGTTTCCATTTTTCTTAGCTCTCAGAACACAGTGAATTAATAAGAGTAGACAATGTTAACATAAATTCTGGGCTATTCTTCAATTAAAGATTCACAGATAGTAAAGGCACCTTCCTCAATGGACGTTGATGACACTGAAAATTCTAAAATGTTATCAGAGGCGACATCAGCTTCTGTGTGTCAAAGGATTGTATGTCCAACAGTAATCCAGCTAACAGTAACAAAAATGTGCAAAAGACAAATTAACTGAGCTAATGTAACGTACCTTCTATATCAGACAGTGAAGCTTGTAACACCCCATCCACAGGAACCAGTGTCCAGACAGCAAAAGTGCTTGAACTGGGAGATAGCAGCTAATCGGAATGGCGACCTTTGTTTTCCACCCTGAAAGCACAGGTTGTAACTTTGAGGGCAGATTTAAAAGTGGTGTCAAGATGTCTGCATGCGAGCGCACATGAAAAGTTGAACATAGGTGAATACTTTATAACATCACAGTGTCATACCTGTTGGTGGAGGTAGACTGCAACTAACGTGTCAGCAATTTCTTCATGCACCAGATGCAAGCCAGATCCTGCTTCATTTCCGCCTTCAGCGTGCACCTGTGATAGTTCATATTCATATATAATTCATATCAATACTATTGTGTTGTTAATCGTGGTTATATCAGAGTAAGCGCAGTAGGACAGCTGCACAATCGATTCATTAAGCTTGCTATTTTTTATATCTGAACCTCGACTTACCTTTTTTGCTCTCGTTTTTTCTTTGATCCTCCGTGGCACGTTCAAAATGTTGTGTGTCGGGCACCTCAGATTTTCATCAGACGATTTCGTGCCGAGATTCAAAATTGCCTCTGGAGTCGCACCTCTGGAGTCGTGCCTCTGGAGTTAGCAGGCACCACTGTCAGCCAAGAGCTTCGCACTGCTTGGTCTTTTGGCAGCTTATAATAGGTAACACTTGAATGCTCCGATGAATTGTTCTAACAGCGTAGCACCGTCGCATCCTCGACAACTTCGCCGTGGCATATCACGTATCATATCGCTCCAGCCCATAAAAGGCAAGGTCACAACAAGGAAGTGCACTTTCCAAACGACGCCGTGCCAAAAAAAAAATATTCACATGCTTTGTTTCCGGCTTAACAACAACATAACAGCTGTTCGCTTATGTACGATGCACAGAGGACGAAACGAAAGAAGCCAAGCGGCCAAGCCAAGAGTCCATGCCAAGCCAAAGATATGCCAAAGACAGATAAACCGAGAGCAGTACGTGACGTCGGTGTGCCCGTGCGCAGGGTTTGCCGACGATCTGACGGCCGGGCCTGGGAACTAAAAAAACGGTTTTCTAAGAAAACTACGAACAGTTGGAGCAAGATATTTCGCACACATAATCAGTGTTCGGAAATGAACACACAGCGCGGGTATCGCTTAGTTCTGCGGCACTACAAAATCGGCATATCTGACCTTTAATGCAAGGTGACTCCTATGAGAGAGACTGACGCTGAAGAAAAGTGTGCAAACTGTGGAAAGTGTCATAGAAGATCTTCAGAAATCGTGCCTGGTTTCACGGCAGTGCTACCACACTCCCTTTTAGATGACGATGATAATGATTGGAGTTTCAGATGTGCAGCTGCATTTTTTGCAACGTGCTCCACATAACAATTGGATGGCAGGCCCCCGTCCCTACGCAGCTTTGTTCACGCTGCAGTTCTATTAAGCAAAAGCATGTGAGTACGTGAGAAGGACATTCAATTTCACCTTAATCAGAGCAAATGAAGGAAGAAACAAAAAAGCGCTGTACTTCAAAAGGAGATAAGTCTTATTTCACGAGGAGGTGTCACCACTTACTTAGTAACTTGATTAAGTTTACAGGGAAACGTGCTGTAGTACAATCCCCAGCGCTGCACTGCAGTGACGGTCTAGTTTCCGAATGCAAAACATAACGTAATTAAGAATCGAACGGCAGGACACCTGTGAAACACTGTTAGGATACATCAGTATACTGGCACCTTACAAAAGTGTGTGATGACAAACACCGATGAATGCTAGCAGCGCAATAAATACTCACAATCTCCGTTGCCTACCATTGTTTTCTATTCGCGCACACAGCGCTTTAAGGCCTACCAACATGGCGGCCCGAATGCGTGCCCCACGAGCACCTCTCCCATGCGCGATCCAGCCTTTATACATAGAGATCAGTGATAGAGACACGACAAGGAATTGATGACAATTAAGGAAGGAAGGTAACCTCAAGTTTGCAATTACAAACTGTGTTTGTCAATTGTTTCCATGTTTAGTTTTCCATTTAATCTCCCCAAAATGATTTGTGCAACTTTTTATATTGGTGAAGTTTACCTCAATTACCGAAAGCTTTGAAGAAATCTGCAGGTGGATTTGCCAGTGGTTTAAGGAAGAAGAACGGGGGCCTACCGCGTGAAACGTGGTTCATATATCAACTCAGGGTTCGGAATCCCAGGCCGCTTTTACAATCCCCGGATTTCGGGATTTCTAAATGTGAATTCCGGGATTCAGGGCCGGGGTCGGGATTTTTTTGCAGCTACTCCTAGGATGATGTGTAGAAATGTATCTACCTGCCCATCGATCATACTATCACAAATTGTGATACAGTGCGCGTCGGAAGAACATTCTAGTGGTAGAAAACACACACGCGCGCAGTAGGAAAAAAACGAAGGAAAGGAAAAAGAAGAAAACAAAAACCTCACCGGGCAAAAGTTTCGCCGCGTATTATATTGAGTTTTCGCACTGCGCAGGGATATCGACTTTGCGGTGGAATGCGTCTCTTCCTGTCCGCTACGGAATATCTTGTGGCTGAGCCCCAGCATATTTCCCGCAGTTAGCAGTGTTAGCAGTGTACGAGAACACATGCGACTACTAAAAGCAATGACGTTTTTCACGTCTTCCGCTGGAGTATTCTGAGGACTGGTGCGTTTTGTTCTTCTCCCCTTTTACTCATCCACAGTAATTGTCGTGTTCTGGTCTGGAGCATCCCAATCTAGTTTTCTCAAAAAGTTGTCTCAGTTTTTTCTTCTCACTCTCAAACATACGTATTCATGGAGATTAAAGTAGCATGTCATGGACGATGAGGTTGGTTCGGTTTCGGATTACAAATGATATTTTTAGGGGAGGGCCGCTTGAAACCAAAATCGGTTCCGTTCTTCACTCTTTCTTTCCTTTTCACTCGTACGACTGCATATTCGTTGTCCAGAAAGCCGAAATTCACTATCCCGAAATCCCGGGATTTGGCATAGCGAAATCCCGGAATTTCGAGACACGAAATTAAATGAAAGGTGGTACTCGTCCGTTTCGGCACGACAGTATTCCTGGGAATGAAAAAAGCGTACCGACTGTGTTGCACAATGGGACATACCGAAAGCTAATGGACGTGACCGACTCCGCGTATTTTCCCGACCTCCTGGTTCTATGACTGGTTATTTTACTGTTCATGCTCTTCATGGAAATTGAGAAGAGCAGGTGGCGTTTCCTCTACGTTATCGTTGTCCGGCGACAACGAAATGTCCTGAAAGTCCGAATGTGAGATCGAGAGAGGCTCTCATCCCTGTTTTCAGTCTGGAAGTGCCATGAGAGTTATACTGTTAGTGTGCGTGGAGCACCTTCATCGTCATCCACGGGCTGTGCCATCACTCAGCACACCTCACTCTGAGATCCCGACCTCTGCTTGCACCGCCGGCATCGGCACCTGAGCGTTTAGCCCCAGGGGCTGTCGACGCAGAAGTGGAGGAGATCTTGAAGCAGGAAGAGGTCGGGTCAGGGTTTGCTCGTGTACCAGACGGGACAACGATTCCCTTTCCTCGTGCGTGCACCCAAGGACGGATAACTGCTTGCTTGCATGGAGGGGGAGGCATCAGTCGACATTGACGACCAGGTGGAAGGCTACGGCGAGTTCCAGGGTCGATTACATACGAAATGCCGAGGTGTCCCACGGACGACAGTTTCGTAGCGCGACCCGTGCTCAAGCGTGTAACTGCTGGGCACATGTCGCTGGTGTGTGCCGGAGGAAGGTCATCATGGAGTTGTATGACCACTGCGTTGACCCCTCCGGACCGCAAGCGGTACGAAGCGTGAACAGGAGCTGTAAGATGCTCAGTCACTGGAGGAGCGTGAGGCGTCGCTGCCTCGAGAGTCGTCGGCGGAACAACGGCCCATACAGCCCTTCAAAGGCTTTCAGATTGATCAGCAAATGACTTCGAAGCCACCATCAAGTTTGTAGCAAGCGTTAATTATTACAACAACCGATTTATTGGGCTGAGGCTTTGGTAGCTCAGATCACATGGGAAGGACGTGGTGTTACACATCCGCTTTCTCTAGGCGCAAAAGTAAATCGTTCTGAAACTATTAGAATAAGGTATTTACTAAATCCGTTGCAGGCATTTGATTTGAAATTCCAGCACCAATATCTTCATAGCAGATTAGAGCTTAGAATGAAATACGCCATTGTTGTATTTGTCTTTTGTATTTATTTCATGTCCGTGAGAAATGGGGGTCAGGCACAAAAGGGAGGGATCCCTGTTATTTCCGATCTTCGAAGTACCGTAATATTTGCTAATTTACAGTGCGAAGACTTGCTTTGCCGAAGAAGCTCTATCTGATCGCGGTCGCCGTTTACTATCCTTGCGCTTTTCCTTTCCTCGATAGCGTTCACCAAAAGCAAATATCGTAACGTATGACACGAAAGTTGCATTACCTTGCCTGAATCATCGGTACAAATCTGTTATGAAAGAATTATTTTAATGGACCCCACAAGGCGAGAAAATGTGATCCAATATCCAAGATCCGGTTCAAGAAAGATCGATACCGGAAGAAAAGGGAGAAGAAGCAACGGCCAACAGAAAATTGAGTTTAGGGTTTCTACATTCTCATTGGTGCTGGCGCACATCCGCCCGCAGCTCAAAACAGCACGCGATGATTTGATGGCCGGATGTACTGTAAACGTATTTTTATTCGCCATGCATTAATTTTCGCGAACACGCGCATTCAGTCATTTGCGAACTTATTCGCGAGTATTTAATTTCGCGATTCTAGGGCTCTTTCCTCCAGCAGGATAAACGTCGAACTGTGTTTGCGAGTACAATTTTTCGCGATGTGTAGCAGTCGCGAAATTCGCGATAATTAATACATCACGAATAAATATACGTTTACAGTATTGAAAGAGCAATTTCTGTCCCGTGATGGGTGTGGGCCAAGTGTCTACTCCCGGTGGTGCCATACGGATTTGCACTCCCCAACGGAATGCCATCTGCCTTCGGCGGGGGGCAAAGCGCGTCTCACACAGTGCAGGGCGCTGTAATCCGAATCTCTATTCTTGGATTGGATTCATCACGCTGTGTTCGTAACGCCGTAGTCACTACAGGGTTCCTTGGAATCACGACCTGTTATTTATAGGTTGCAGTACTCGTTCGTAAGTGCTGCAAACTCAGAAAAAACTAAGGCATTACGGCCATCATTTGCTGCGTGTATAAATACCTGTTCCCTCCCCTATGTATGTATTCGACTCAATACCTTCACCTTCTGCTCCCTCTGCCCTGTTCTCTCTCGCTGCTTTTAGTGACTATTTTGCATCCGTCCCACCTATGCCTGGCGTACAGTCTGCCCCTGCATTATCACGGCTACCGCATTCATTGAGAGCGTAAAGTAGACTCTGCAGAGCGCGCTCCGTCCACTTTGTCCCTCTCGCTCCGGAGCCTCTGCCAATCGGGGGGGGGGGGGGGGGGGATATGTTTATAAAAAAAGAAA